>NW_026126511.1:18071250-20660000 GCF_943737965.1 Phodopus roborovskii
AATTAAGAGAGAGCTAACCAAATAAGAAGTTGTAGTAGCCAACAGCCAAACAGTTTATAATTAATATAAGCCCCTGTGTGTTTATTTGAGACTAAGGGGCCGTGAGACAGAAACCTCTGTCTATAACAGCCAACTGTTACTGGCTGGCAGGGACATATACACTAGGGGAGACCCTAACACTTCCACTTTATGAAATAAACCCGATTTCTAGCTGTGCTCTGAATACTGGTTCTTATATGCATATGTAAATGTATCTCTCATACCTCATAAAAGAGGCTCCTTTATGCAATAGATGGAGATGAATACAGAGATCTACAACTGGTCAAAATGCATGCAGGAAATGGGTGACTGTGAGGAACCCAACCTCAACTGATATATCGGTAATACAACCCCTACACCTAAAGCTCAGGGGCAATCGTGGAAGATGGGATGGAAAGACTGTAAGCTGCAGAGAAACAGGGCTGTTGTGAGATAGTGTCTTCTACACATGAAAGAGATGCTGCACACATGAAATGTCAAAGATATGTTTACCTAAACCTGTATGACGATAATACCAGTTGAAACACCAGTGTGAATGATAAGCATCTCTCCAGGTCTTAAACCCAAAAAAGGATCAATGTGCAATTAGTGCCTGCAGAGAGAAGGAGAATCAGGTTTCTTCTGAGACGAGTTCCCTGATAGGTTATCCAATACCAAGTGGTCATTCTGAAATACATGTACATATGAGCAACATTAAGTGGACATGGCAGGTTTTATGAATGCATAGCATATATACATGTGTATGCACATACTTGTATACGGGAATAAGAAGAACAAGTGGGGGCCATAGGAAGATTTGGAGGGGGTTAGGAAGGTGTGGAAGTGATATAAAAAATACTAGTCACATATGAGACTCTAAAAAAATATAAATTAAAGAGAGAGAGAAAGGGAGAACACAGGAAATGAGAGGGTGGCGGTAGTATAGCAGATACGCATAAAGAAATAGAAAGCAACAGAAAACCCCTTTGCAGGCTTGTGGAGGTGTATTTGCATGACTTTTCAATTAGTGAGTTACTTGTACCTTGTTTTTGGCTCACTTTTTGAGATGGGGGTCTAGTTATACAGTCAAGGTTAGATATGATTTTGGAATTCCCTTGACTCAGGTGCACAAGAGTCACTATTATATGCTGCCAGACCTGGTTTCTCTATGTTGTTTTCAAGGACAAAACCTTATAAAGGAGGGAATGTTTTTTTTCACATTAAAAGATATTCTTTGCATAGCATGTGCTTTTCTGGGGGGGGAGAAACTTTGCAACTTTATGTTAAAAATAAAAATTGGATGTGCAAATGTGAAGATCTGTTACCTGGGGAACATATTGCAGTTAGCTGTTTTTCACCAGATTAAAGGGCTCTAGACCTTACATTTATCTTTATAGAAGCTCATCTTTTAAAACTGCTTTCAAGTAGTTAGTAATGAGATAGCCCCTGGACCGCTGCTTGCTTCAAAAGCCATCTATGTTCCCGCCTAATGCTGGTCAATAGCATTACATGCCTTACTTTCCCTCTGTTTTGTTTCTCTTATTTTACCTTTTTAGATCATAATTACATCATTTCCCCTCTCCCTTTCCTCTCTCCAAACTCTCCCATATACCCTTTTCAAATTCATGGCCTCTTTTTCTATTAATTGTTGTTACGTGCAAGATGGATGTTCACTTTCTCTCTCTCTCTCTCTCTCTCTCTCTCTCTCTCTCTCTCTCTCTCTCTCTCTGTCTCTCTCTCTCTGTCTTGGTTGCAACCCCCTCAGTGTTTATTATTTTCCTTGCATGTATGTTTACATGGCTCACCATGTGGTGCTGGCTTACTACTTTCACTTGCTTAAAAGTCTCTTCAATAAAACTCTCTTTATTTTTAATCCTCCTTGTCCTTAGGCCACCACCTTAGTGAAGGGTGCACACTCGTCCAGTCCTGAAGTGTGTTGCTCATACTGAGCTACACTTAGCTAGAGCTTTGCTGCACAGGTACTGATTGGTATTTCATGGTGATTTATTCACATTAGTTACTCCTGGCTTCCTCTCTTTGTTACTTTAGCATCCTTCTGAATGATACAATGAATTAATTTCACAGGTAGGGCCATCTCTGAACTCTAAATTCAGACTTCCTTCTCCATTGTAGTCCTAGACATCCAATATATCAATGGTTATATCTAGACTGTTTTTAAATTAGTTACAACAAGTAGTAGACTGTACTATGGTAGCAGCAGATCCCAAACATCACCAGCTGATACAGCATAATTCAGGACTTAGTCTCCACAGACTGGTATTTGGGATTTGCTCTCATGTCTTTTGACAATTTTGTTTACAGCAGCATTTGTCTGTTTCGCTGTGTTCAGGAGACCTTTGCTTATTGATATGTATTGTGGCACCTAATTTTCCTAATGAAAAGAATGGACTTTAAAAGACTATTCTAAGAAGTTTCGATAGTAAAATTTGAGTGAGTAGAACATAATCTAAAAGGCATCTGCTGTCATCACATTTGCTGTTTCTTTCCTGTGTAGTCAGTTTTTATGTCTTGCTTAAGTGGTGGCTTTGTAGTGTTTTAAGGTGCAGAATGCATTGAGTTTGAAATTGTTATCAAACATATATATGTATATGTATATATATATATATATATATATATATATATATATTATATGCTCCCATATGTTTCAAATGTCTGCTATCTTATTTGAAATATCAGATGGCTATAGCATTTAAGGTAAATATGTTTATTATTACTATTACCATTATTACTATTATTATTATTGAGATCTGGAATGAGGAGTGTTAGTTGGCTGCTCAGTTATTTTGTAATTTGCTTGAGCTTGAAAAACCAGAATTAGTCACTCTCCCTGGTTCTTTTGCCAGAATCTTTTAAAGGAGTGTATCCATTTTATGACAGCTAACTTCCTCTAGTTTTGGTAAACTTATATAATTGTGAACTCACTTTACTGAGTTTAATAAACCAGGCTTAGTTGCAGGAGAGTGAAAAAGAAGTGAAAATATTTCTGTTGATACTTTGGGTTTCTAAAAATTCTTTACTCTAGCCAGTTGGTGCCTTGCATTTCAGGTCTTAGGAAACAGAGCTCTGTGGTGGGAAGACCTCAAGTTTCAGGATAGCCTGAATATACAACAGAAAGTGGCAAAGAAAATGAAACTAGATAGGCCATAGGCCTAGGGGAAGACTTTCCACTATTATTCTGCTAAAGGGCCATAGACATAAATTAACTCATAATGCCATTGCAATATCCATAGATCAATGCAATAGTACAACAATTTCTTCATACAATAGATGGGGATCAACACAGAGACCTACAGTTAGACAACATGAAGAGAATGAGAGACTTTGGAACACTCAGCGCTAAATGGGATGTTAGCCTCAAACCCCTCCCCTCAAGGCTTAGGCAGAAGTAGTGGCAAGAAGGTTAGAGCCAAGAGTGATGAGTGATTCCAAGGAGGCAGCATCTTCCAGACACAATAGTACTGATGTACATATGAACTCGCACAGACTGTGACAGCATGCACAAGACCTGCACAGGTTCAAACCAGACAAAAATCCAGCCCTGAGAAGGGGAAGTCGACACAAAATTCCACCCCTAAACCAAGAATCTACTTTTAATTTATACCTGCTGTGAAAGTGGGTATTGGTTTCCTCTTCAACAGAGTGTCACAGGGTGTAACACAAACACTTCTGGGGAGGTCATGGTGTCCAGGAAGTAGGTGACCAACACAAAACAGACTCCATGTTTTTGTATGGGAGTTTTTGTTCCACTTTGGTTTATTTTGTTATTTTATTGGCTCTTTGTTTTTATTTTTAGTTTATTCTTATTCTTTTGAGAAAAAGAAAGCAAGTGTGAGAGACAGAGAGAGAGCATGAAAGTGGGTGGGTATGGAGGAAAGGATCTGGGAGAAGTTGGGGGATGGGAAAACATGTTCAATATTTTGTGACAAAAAGCAAGGAAAAATTGGCAAAGGCAGGCAGATCTCTTTGATTTCTAGGCCAACCTGGTCTACACAGTGAGTTCCAGAACAAACAGTACTTTGAAGTGAGACCCTGCCTCAACAAACCAACCCAAAGCCTTAAAACCTAAAGCAAATAAATAATAAAACCAAAAATGACGACCAAGACTCAACAAAATGAGGAAGCCTTCTACCCTTTGCTTTGTCCATAGTGGCTATCTGACCCTGATAATGATGACCCTTCAAAAGAAAATAGAGGACCTCCTTTATGTGGCCTGTCACGTATTTCAGAGCATTATTTATTTATTAGTTATGTGGTCTTCCATTTATTTCAGGGTGTTATTATTATTTATTTCTTATATGGTCTGTCACTTATTTCAGAGTGTTTTTTATTTATTATCTCTGTGGTCTGTCACTTATTTCAGGGTGTTATTATTATTTATTTGTTATGTGGTCTGTCACTTATTTTCAGGCTGACAATATTACTCCTAGTACATTTTAAACTTAACACTTCCTTTTTTGAAGAGTTTAAGAGATGTGTCCTTTTTAATTTGCATATTTTGTGGCTGATTATACGGTTATTTTGTGATATTTAAAACTATTTTCTGGTTATATTGTTAACGCCTGTCCGTTAGAGAAAATTTTGAATACTAAAGAAGGCAATTTAAATGGGGATCAGACCACATGCAGTGTCCCTGCAATTCCTGTAGCGGATGCCCTTTCAGTGTCTGAAGCAAAGGGTGGTGTCCTAACATGGTCATAAGGATGCTTATAATGCTGACTTCCACGAGATTCATGATGTACCGATTATTCAATAGCTCTCTACTTAATGTGTGTGCATGAGAGTATGCTACATGCATGTGTGCATACGTGGGTACAGGTGTACATCATACCTATTCCACTGCAGAATCTAGAGGTTGATGTCAGGGTCTTCCACAGTCGCTTTCCATATCATTGAACAGGGTCTTCCTGAAGATGGAGCTCACAAACTTTCCTAACCTGTCGGCCTAGACAAGCTCCCAGGACCTTCCTGTTCCCAGTGCCCTCCAGAGCTCGGGGCACAGGCTCCCGCAACAGATCTTGACATTGAATAGGCACTAGAGATCCTCACTCAGGTCTTCGAAAGCAAACCCTTTGCCCACCGAGTCATCATCTCCCCAGATACCATTTTAATATCTGATAATGAGATATTCTGTAGGTCACTCATGTAAGAGACTTACTGATGGGAGATGTCATTCTATATATGTTTCTCATACTGGTTAATGAATAAAGCACTGTAGGCCAATAGGAAAGGAAGATAGGAGGGACTAGGAGACAAGGAGGAAAGAGGAAGTAGTAAGGAGGAGCCAAGATGGAGAGACTGGGGAGACGAGATGCTGGCCCCTTTCCCCGGTAAGAAGACCACGTGAAAATACATAGAAATGGGTTAATACTTAAGACAGAGCTAGCCGATAAAAAACTAGTAACGGGCCAACAGATTATATCAAATACAGAGGCTCAGTGCGTTAATTGGGACAGACCAGGTGGCAGGCAGGAAAACTCATACTCCTTACAACTTACGGTCCGGTCATGTCTTGTTTTGTTCGTTTGTCCTTGTCAGTTTTCTTGTTGTTGCTGTTGTTACTGGCGGTCGTGGTTTTCCATACTGTCTTACAGGATAGCCTTAAATTCAGGGCAACTGTAATGCTATGTCCTCTCAAGGACTGCAATGACAGATGGGAGCCACTGTGTTCCAGTAGGGCTCTTTATACTTCCAAATCAAATCACCAGAATCTGTAAGTCCCTGAAGATTTTACAGGAAGACACACAGCAATTTATGGTTTCTTTCATATAAAACACAGAAATTTTAAATGATTTTGCATAATTTCCCATGATGGGGTTATTGACAGATGATTATGGAAACTTGAAATTCACTAAAGTACCCTTTAAAATTTGGGTATTTTGAATTAAATTTGGTTAAGGTTTAGGGCAAGTAGTCCGTGGTGTGTTACTCATTCAGTTCCCTCAGGAGAAGTATGATATATATTTTCTGTAGGTATTGCACAAAAGCATCTTGTAGTGACATAATACTAAGATCTACATCCCTTAGAAAGTGACAGGAACACATAACAGTTTGTAGGAAAAGCATTTCTTGACGTGTGTAGTGACAAGACATCAACTAATTGTCACAGTGCCACAGCAGTTAGAGTGATTGATGAATTGATGGCAGCCTGTCCCACAGAATTGATTTTTAGACAGAAGAACTCACCTCCATTATGCATAGAAAGCAGGTCTCTAATTCTAAGTCGAACTTGCTTATAAAAAGACCAGAGACATATGGCATCATGAGGAAATGTCTTACTGTGGCATCTGAGCTTAAAAAGCACAGAATTAGGTAACAGTAGTTGAAAGGTAATGCTTTCTCTATGACTAACTTGGCATTTTCCGCAATAGCACTATAAAACTGTATTGCTTCTTGTAAAAATGGAAGTTATCTCCTAAGCTCTGAGGGGAGGGATTTGATGGAGACATCCCATTTAGAACTGTGTGTTCCATGGTCTCTCTCTCTCTCTCTCTCTCTCTCTCTGTGTGTGTGTGTGTGTGTGTGTGTGTGTGTGTGTGTGTGTGTGCGCGCGCGTATGTGTAATCTCTGGCTGTGGGTTTTTTATATCTGTTCCTGTCTGTTGCAAGAGGAAGCCTCTCTGATGGTGACTGAATATGCACTTTGGTATCAGCTATGCAAAGGTAAATAATACAGGTCCCTAAGTGGATCATCCAACCAGGAAGAAGCTCCACCGAGAGTAGTATCTAATGGAATCTTCTGGATTTCTCTTCATTACATTTAGCCTTTCACAGCAGTAAGATATATTCTATATTAAATTAAGAGGTGGCATTTTGATACTCGCCTCCACTTCCTCTTGGCTATCTTATTTACTTTATATGAGTCATCAATGTAAAGTCAAATTAATTGCCCATATCAGTGGAGTCCACATGCTTGAAATAGCTATATGATGACGATGGAATAATTTCGTTTACCAGATACCTTACATTGAGGGATTGTATGTGACTAGGGACAGGTGTTTTAAGAAGAAAATGGGGTGGGGGATGCAATGAAGTGACAGTAGTCTTAAACTGTTATCTTTGGAGGAGATCCTACCAACAGATTTTCATGTTAGTTTAGGGCAATACATAATTGCTTGTGACAACCTTTGGAGTTGGAAAGAATATAAAAATATGTCCCTTGAGTGATAGCAAAGGAAGGATAGCATGGCAAAAAGACATTGAAATTAAGAATTAGGTTCCAGGCACTGTCAGACATGGACTCCCTCTTACCAAGAGCCTCAAGTTAGACCAGTCATTGGTTGGCCACTCCCACAAACAAGCTAGGGGCCACTGTTGCTCCAGCACAGTTTGCAGGCAGAACAGGTTGTAGATCAAAGGTTTTGTGGTTGAGTTAGTGTTTCAGTCCTATCACTGGAAGCCTTGCTTGGTTATAAAAGATGGCCAGTTTAGCATCTGTATCCTCAGTTACTAGGAGTCGTCCTCATAGGTTTCAGGAAGTTTCCATAGCACAAGGTTTCAACATTGTACCCCAAATGTCTCCCAGTTATATCCTCTCTCCCAGAACTCTCTCCATTCAACCTGATTCCTACCAGAAGCTAGTGTCTCAGAGACCTAGGGTAGAATCAGACAGGACTGGCAAAAAAAAAAAAAAAAAAAAAAAAAAGCAAGTGGAATTATGTCTATTGAACTCTGCTACACTCATAGATCAGTTCCAAGCCAAATCATCATCAGAGAGGCTCCCTGAAGCATCTGATGGGAGCAGATGCAAAGACCCATAGACGAACATTAGGTAGAGCTCAGGGAACCCCTCAGAAGAGGAGGGGAAAGGATTGTTGAAGCCAGAGGGATCAATAATATGGCCTGCAGAATAAATTAAGCAGGGTTCATAGAGGCTCACAGAGACTAAAGCAGCAATCATGAAGCTTGCACGGATCTGACCTATATCCTCTGCATGTAAGCTGTGATTGTTTAGCTTGAGGCTTTTGTGGGACTCCTAACAATGGAAGTGGGCATGTCTCTCATTCCTTTGCCTCCTCTTGGGACCCTTTTCCTCCTACTGGGCTGCCTCTTCAAGCTTTGTGCTTAGTCTTATTTCATCTTGTTATGCTGTGTTGGTTGACATCCCTGGTAGGCCTGCTGTTTCCTGGAGAGAGATAGAGGAGGGGTGGATCTTGGGGAAAGGGGAGGTAGGGGCCAGAACTGGGAGGACTGGAGAGAAGGGGAGGCTGCAGTCAAGATATATTGTATGAGAGAAGAATAAATTAAAAACATAATTAGGTTCTATTGGATATGTGATAAACCTTTCTTTGATTTTAACTTATGGAATGTGTACATTTCTTTCTGTCCCTTTTATTGTTAGTTGCCCATTTATGGTGCTTGTGAAGAATGTCAGCGCTCTGTGTATTTGTGGTCACTGAGAGGCAAAGATACAATGCATGGAGATAAAACAGAAAGATATGTGAGAATATTCGTTCCCATGCTGCATTGAAACTTTTCATCAATGACAGACCACATACAGTGCTGAACTCATAAGATTATGGCAGAGCTGAGAAACTCCCATTGCCATGTAAAGTCATAGCTATCCTATCATGATGGCTTGAAATCCATCACTCACATGTTCCTGGGAGAATCTGATATAAATCTACTGTGCTCCTGCTCTCAAATGCACACACAGTACATGCAATCATGTGCAAATACACAGTGGCTGATAGAGATAACTGTTACTAGCGTATGGATTTACTACACTTTTTTTTTTTAAATCACTTCAAAGTTTAGTTCTTCTACTTAGAAAGTGCAAATTTACTGTGAGATGTAGTGCTATGTTTTGTTGACGGCAACCTTATTTATCTTGTGTGCACTCTATCTCTTGATTGAATATGGATGCTGTCTCTAGTGATTGACCAAAATTCCTAAGGCTCCAGTAAGCATATTTAGTATGCTTGGACTACAGCTTCCTAGCCCATGTATGCGTCATTGCAAGGCACAAGGCTATATTATAGAAATAAGACAAGTGAGTTTATATGTGGATGTAAGAAGCTAGACCCACAGAAATAAGAAACTTCAAATTCCTTTCTCCATATGCCTTGCAGATCCTTCTATTTCCTTTTGGTTTATATATCTGCTGACATTTTGGAAGTCAAAGCCAAAAGCAATTCATCTGAGTAGCAGCTCAAGGCAAAGGCCTGTTTCCAATCCCAAGCTTATGTTTTAATCTTTAGTCAAGGAAGAGTGGTGTATAGTGAGTACTCTTAGACAATGATTTTACGTCAACCTCTGAATTAGAACAACCTAAGTGTTTTGTTGAGACTTCATTTCCTTTGGATCCTTGGCCAGCACAATACTGTTCTCAACTTATAGCTGAGATGAAACAAGTATGCATTCATTTTGAGTTGGCCTCATAAAACTCCTAATGTTTAGTCTAGATCTATAACTAAATCCTGTGTGCAAATTTTCCATTTCATGGAGGATGAGAAAGAGAATGTCTGTAAAGAAACAGGGAGAGACAAAACATGGCATAGTTCTCATTCTGGACTTTGCTGTTACATGTCATGAGCCGATTTCAGATGAAGACGCAGTAAAGTGTTTCTTCTGTTCTCATCTGTCTTCTTAAGGTCTTTGGCTTTCCTGTACTACATACAGGCAAATATTTACCCTTTATGTCTTTGCTGTCCCCTGTAGCCCCAAAGCTGACCTCTTTGTAGGCATTGCCTGGTAGTTAATGACTGGCTAGTTTAAGAGCCTTGGGCTTTGCCTCCGGCTCTTAAACAGCATCTCGTTAACTGGCAAGATGTGTTTCCCTTCTGTTTCTTACGTTTTTATATTCTTAATAGAACAGAAGGTACCTTGGCAGAGGCAGACAATGTTACCCTTTCAGCATCTCATTTGTAAATAACCCTGTTATGAGTAATAGGAAGTGATCCAGCTGGTTGTAAAAAGACACACGTTTAATGGGCAACTCCTGGTGGACTAATGGTTTTGCTGGAAAAAACATTGCACCTGCAGGACACATTGCTCCTGTGTTTGTTCTGAACATAATGAGCCTGCGTTCAGGCAGAGATGTGCACACGCCTCTCTGGGAGTTATAAACCTTGAAATATACAAAGGGAAAATTTTAAAAAACAAATCTAGCACATTTTTCTCCCTAGAGGCAAGCATTATTCTGTCAGAGCATCATTCTTTCTTACAGTTCAGTAATTTCCAGGTGCTGGCTGGAGTGCTTTTATACACAGTGTAATACCTCTTTAAAAATTTACACAGGGCCCATACAATTTATGAATATAGTATGGGAATATGGCCATTGTTACCTTTTATAGTCATTATCTTCCTGCTTTTCTCTGACACTTGAAGAGTATATTGAATACCACAGCTTATGGCATTTATTTAATCAAAATTCAGTTGCTTTTTAATGGGAGGTCCTAATGTTTTATGCTTATTTAATGCAACTGAATAAATGTTTCTGGGGCAATTACCACAGTGATGTATTTATTTCATATAGAGCTAATAGCCTTGAAGCCAGGTTGAGTGTCTACATTGTTATCTTATTCTCACATCATATCTCAGTGACTGCTGTCAGCTACTATAACACGATATTTAAGGGCACAAGTGCTACTTGATAACATGACAGAATTTCTAGTTCAGTGGCTTAAGAAAGTAACAGCTTTTCCGTGTCTATTATTATTATTATTATTATTATTATTATTATTATTAATTAAATTTTGACAAACAACAGTATCTATTTCAAGATTGCATGAGTAGGAAGGAAGCTTCCAGATGAATACTGGTTTGATTTCTCCACGACCGGTGATGCTGTGTCTCTAGCAGGATGGTCTCATCATTAAGATCTAGGTTATAAAGACCAATTGCAATAGCTAGCAAGCTACTTACACCTGTTACTTGGCTTTCTGTTTGATAGATTTTTACAGAGCTGTTGGCTTTATCACACATGGGATATGTTTATACTGACTATCTGATTTTTCTCATCCTGGTTCCTTTCTTTGACAATTCCTGACAAACACCCACAAATGACACCCTCTGGAAAACAAAAGGGTTCCCTAAAAACAAATTCTATCATTATCATAGACACTTCTATAAAATTGAAATTCACTCATTGCGGTGAAGATACTGAGCTTCATTGAGAAATATGCAGCAATTGTAAGTCAAGCATCCTTGAAGGTTGCACCGCTGATTTGCCCGAACTGGCCATACCATTGTACTGAACCAATGACAGTTGATCCACTATCTACCAGAATTAAGGACTTTTCACACCTCTGACATTTCTTTAAATCTAAGATGAAAACTAGTTTTTAGAAGCTTACTCCAATCTTAGTTCATTTTGCTTGGCCATTTTGGGGAAGAAAAATAATACAGAATGTTTAAGAAAACAAATTATTTCATGACACTGTAGGTGTTGAGCTTGTCTAGAAAAATTAATTGTGAGATTAATGTTACATATTTGGCTAAGATTGATGTGGGGTAAATATTTCAAGGACCTGATCTCCATGGATTTTCATGGAGCCCCTGTTGCTAGTGTTTTTCCCTTGCTGTTGATCCTGGTCTTTCCCCAAAGAATGAATTCCTTGCTGTTTTTCTGGAACTTAAATTTCAGATGCAGTTATAATTATTCTCTTTATTTTATACTTTCTTTTTTTTTAATTTTGTTTAATTTTATATAACAAAGTCCAATTAAATGAAAACAAACATTTATACACAATATTTGGGAATTTGGGTGTCGTTCTTTCCAAACTACTTCCTGCTGGTAAGGGGCGCTGTCTTGGGGGATTCGAAGAAGATTCAGATATCCTAGCTGTAGTCTGTAGGGCTGTTTTGTCCAGCTGCTTTGAATGTAGGATCAGCTTGTACTCTGTTTCAGGCGGTCTGGCGTGATCAAGCCACATTAGTCTGGAAGGAATCCACATCTTTTCATTTTCTGTGGAAACAAAAATAGAAATCCATTTCCCCAGTAACTTGTCCTTCAACTTAAATTTTGGAGTCAAAGCATTTTTTTTTTTTAGTTTAATATATTATTTTACATGTCGATCCCAGTTCCCTCTCCCTCCCTCCCTCGCTCCCTACCCCCCCAGCCCTCCCTTCCTCCTTCCCTCCCTTTTTACCCTCTCTACCCTCTCACATGCACTCTAAACACCCTCCCCTCCCATACCCCCACCCCGAAAGGCTATCATAAATGCCCTTCCCGAAGAGTGAGATCAACAACTAACTTCTCCATGGAGCCCTCAACTAATGCCTGTTGAAAACAGGATCAAACACCCATACATAAACACTGAGTCGAACTAGAACCCAGATGCAGATGGAGAGGACAAGACCATGCTGCAGAAACACATAGAGACAGCTTACCTGAACAAGGAGGAGCTAACGGCCATTAGACTGATAGTTGGGAGCCAGCATGGGACTGACTCAGGCCACCCTGAATATGGGTCTCAGCCAGAAGGACTGAGCAGACTAAGGGATCTCAGACAGTAGAGCCAGGATGTATCCCTGGTTCACAAAAGAACTTTGTGAATATATCCCCCATGGAGGGATAACTGCCTTAATCTAGAGACAGGAGAGAAGCCCTAGTCCCTACTTCACAGGACCTGTCAGATCTACATGACCCCAACTGGATGGCACTCCCCTACATATTTTATACTTTCTTTTGTTCTATCTCATTAAATCAAATCTGGATGTTAAATTTGTCCTAAGACTCCTGTCTCAGACCTCTTATCATTGGTCACTTTAGTATGTTTTCTTAATTGTAAAAGTCTTCCAGAGTATTAATGTATAGTTTAAATTTAAGGAAGTCCACATCTTTTTCAATGAAAATATATATTAAAGTTTTTTTCTATGTTTCATAAACAAATAACATATACAAAGGAACTATTTCAAGATTACCCTTCCAACAGCTTTAGAATTTCAAATTTAGGACTACAGCATGTGCATTTGAAGGGTTGCAGTTATAATCTTAGCTCACATTGTGTGCCTTTGTGCCAAAAGATAATTTTATTTCCATTTAAACTTCAGTGTTAAGAACTACAAGGTAAATTTGTTTACTCACAATAGTCGTATGTTAATTATAGACAACAGTAGAGTGCCAAGCTGAAGAAAAGACTGGTTCATGGTAAAGGGCCACTGAAAATATGAAAAGGGATGCGATATCTACATCTCCAGATGCTCCCATTTAGTTGATTTATCATTAGAAACAAACAAAAACACAGCCATAATGCCAAATGGACATTATGATAACTATTTAATGCTTACTGAGTATATTTCATCCTGTCATTTTCAGAGGAAAATGTACCAAGCAAGGTTCCTAAACAGCTATACTTAGATTACTTTCTTTACTTCAGAAGCAATGCAGAGGCATGGTCCCCAAAGAGAAGACTCTTTGTAGGTGTTTTTTTTTTTTTTTTTTTTTTTTTTTTTTTTTTTTTAACAAGAGTTCAGGGGAAATGGGTAATTGGCCCAAAGCCACATGATTCAGACTCGTGAAGTTACTGTGATCACTCCTGGCTCCCTCAAACAAACACTTTTCTTTCTCCTCATTGGGACAAGCTGAAATTTCCAACAGTGGTGAACAAGACCTCTTTCATCCATGAGGCTTTGCTGAGGCAAAGGGCCAGTACTCCTGACATGACTGAGGTCTCTTGTCTGATGTCCCCCAGTTGCTGGATGAAACTCTGCTTTGAAATAACTGCAAGAAGCAGGGTAAGAAGTGTCAGTGCTGGACCTGCCTGTCAGAGGGTGTCTATTTTTTTTACTTTTCCCTACCCCTCTATGCAGAATACCTGAACATTTTTGGCAAAGAGAACAGGGTTTTCTGCTCACTGAGGCAGTGGACATGGGGATTTCCCCCTCCGACTTGTGAGATGCCATCAGCGTGGCCCTGTCTGGGAATACTGCAGAGGGAAGATGTTGGAACAAAGAGGCTGGGGCTTTTATTCTGCATGAATCACTGTGTTAATTGGGGATCAGGTGGTGTGGTCCCTGAAGGAGGCAAACCTGAAGCGGTTGCCATCGAAGCTGTCAGCATGGTCTATGCACCCCTTCAGCTTTGACCCGGTGTGAAAGCAGCACTGAC
Organism: Phodopus roborovskii; assembly: GCF_943737965.1. Classification (NCBI taxonomy): domain Eukaryota; kingdom Metazoa; phylum Chordata; class Mammalia; order Rodentia; family Cricetidae; genus Phodopus; species Phodopus roborovskii. The sequence continues at coordinate 18,085,339 of NW_026126511.1, forward strand.
TCTATTTCAAGATATATTCGAAAATTAAGATTTCTGAGGCCAGTGCCTTGTAAAATCCAATGACTTCAGATATCAGTTTTGTTTTGTTTTGTTTTGTTTAAAAATCCCTTTCTTTATGGGTGCTCTGCCCACCAACACATGCAAATCTTTTCCCCAATTATATGGCAAAAGTACTTTAAAGCTTGGGGGAGTCGCTCTTATCTGATCCCAATCATAAGACGATGATCTCCTTTACAGTTTGCTTTTATTTTCCTAATTATAATAAACAGCAAGCAATCGTGTTCAAATTCATCTTAATAAATGCATTTAACCCAGGGTCATTTCTATATGGACTTGGGCCAGTACTTTAATAGATAGCTTAGATGTCCAAGAGCCAGCCACGAGTGCTTTGGTCTTGGTAATTATTGTCTACACTGTCTGAATTTGTTATGTAATTACTTAATATTCTGTTTCATTTTGACTGTTTACACTTGGCCTTTGAGCACTTGGCATTTCTCTCACAGGAAAGAATTAACAAACACATCCCTTGGCTGATAAATGTACCAGCACACGACGGTGTGAATCCTAATTAGACAATCTCACATCTCTAGTACATTAGGGTCAAGAGCTCCCAAGTATCGGAACAGTGTGTTTATCTCATTAATATATGCAGCTTTTGAATTGATTATTTTAATAATAACTTTTTTTAAACAAAATTAAGGTAATTAAAATTTCCAGGGCTTCCTTTTTATGTTGTGTAAATGTTATTTTTTTTAAAGGTGAATTAATTTTAAATGAATCTTCAGGGGCTTTGGTTTTCTAAAACCTATGGCTCTAAAAGAGGCAGTTCTGTGAGAAAGGCAGAGTGTAATAGTTGTGACATTGTAAAACAAGGAAAGTCAAGTGGGAAATCAGCTTTGATATAAACACCTCCGTCCTCCAAGGATTGCCTTGATAATGTCTTTCCTTTCTCTGGACTGCAGATTCTCTCGTTCGTTCGTTCATTCCTTCCTTCTTTCCTTCCTTCTTCCTTCTCTTTTACTACACTCTTAAGTAGCTGAAGTTACCTCCAGTCTCGCTATGTTGCTTAAACCGGTCTTGAGTTTCCAATCCTCTGGCCTTGACCTCTTGAATTTTGTGATTACAGTTATGCACTACCATGACTTATTACTTTAAACTTAATTTAATTTAAATATTTGAGCTAGCAGTGTTCCTGTATAGGTTTTTCTAAGCACTTGACTTACAGGTGTGTAACACCACACATAGTCTTTGCCTTCCATTTCTTTTTAAATTAAAATAAATTATATATATTTGCCCTGCATGTATGTCTTTGTAACAAAAGAGTGCCTGGTGCTAGGGCACAGCATCTCCTAGAATTGCAGTCACAGATGACTGTGAGTCACCATGTGAATGCTGGGAACCAAATGCAAGCCCTCTGGAAGAAAGCCGCCCATTTGTTAACCCTTGAACCAAATATCTGGTCTGCCTTCCATTTCCAAGCTTTGATTCTTCTATGGATATTTGGAAAATTAGGGCAGAAAATTACCTGGCTGAATGGTTTTCATGCAGATTTAGCTTGTTGTAAACAAAAGCATCTGTAATTCAGCTTGTGGACTGCATCTGCCTGCACTTGCCTTTTGTCAACAGTTGTCTAACACTTGCTATATCCCACTATTTACACTGGCTGCTGTTGAACAAAACAATGGAAGTGCATTCACACTGTGGATACTCAGTTCTCACCACTTGACTGTGCAGAGTCAGGACAGCCAGGGGGTGGCGAGCAGCTCAACAATACAAGAATTTAAAAGAATTTGAACTTCAAGAGATCAATAAAAACAGTATGTAATTATAGTGTAAGAAATGAAAGAATATCCATGGGGCTATACTTGCATACATATGACTGAATAGTTAAATGAAATGGGACAAATAGTCCATATCTTACAGAATAATTCTAAATATCTTTATGTCTTCAGAAGGTGGGATTTAATTCTTCATCCATGGATTGTAAGGTGTGTTTAGTGACTGGCTATTCTGGTTTTATTCTATGGCTGTGATAAAATACTCTGCCCAGAAGCAACACGAGGAGGGAAGGGTTTGTTTTGATGTTTTACTTCCAAGTCGCTGTTATTGAGGAAAGTCGAGGCTGAAACTCGAGTCAGGAATGTAAAGGAAGGGCTGCTTGCTATCACATACAGTACCTCCGACCAGGGAACTGAATCATAGCTAAGGAAATTGAATAAAGGCCATGGAGGCAGCCTGCTTGATGGATGGCTCTGGCCCAATCAGAGGCTCATCACGCTTCTCTAGCTTTTTACATAGCCCTGGACCAAACCTCTGACTAAACCACTAATGGGTTTAGAGCTTTCTATGGTCTTGTGAATACTGGAGGAAATGAGGGAAACACTTTCCAAGTTTCCCTCCAATAAAAAATTTATTCCAAGCTAAAACAGTTATTAAAATTACTTTTCTCTTTGCGGTTTTTAAAGTCATTATTAAATTACAACATTTTTACTTCCTCTTTTCTCCCCGTAGACCCTACCATATATCCTTCTCCTAGTCTTCTTCAAATTGATGACTTTTTTATTAACTGTTATTGCATTCATATATGTACTTGTATATACATATATAGCTAAATATAGTATGTTGGGTTCATTGCACAAATACGAGCAACTATGAGTTCTTGGTGTTGAGGGGAACAAAAGATCAATATAATAAGATCGGTAGAACAGCACATGCTTTAGTGAGGGATGTGCTACAAGTTCTTCAAGCTGGAAGGGATCTGAGGCTCCCTTACTGCTTTCCTTAAACCACAAGGCTTGTTTTCTCTCAATTACCAACCCCTACCAGCCATTCTATTGCTTACGGAAGAGTTCTCATGGACAGCACCTCATCTAACTGTAGTACCAAAGCAAAATAACCAAATTAAATTCAGGACTCTTAGGATAAGTTTCCTCCATCTATGCCTCCTGGGCATTGTCCAATATGTAGGACACATCTTTTTCCACTCTGGAGGTTTCATGCATCACTATGGTTCATCCATAGCATGGTACTCCCTGCACGTTTGTAGTCTTACCTCCGCCTTGAAGTGTGCCTTGCACTTCTAGAACATGTTTTCCTTTTACATTTAAATTTGAAACAAAGTTGTTTGCATGTCAATCTCATTCCCTCACCCTCTCATCCTCCCCTATCACCCCCACCAAACCCCAGCCCATGCATTTCTTCCAAATCACAACTTTGCTCTCACTTTCTCCAGTGTGTTCTTTGTTTACCGCTACTATGGAAGAAATTTGAAAGCAAACCAGACAGCAACACAATCTAAGTTTACATGTCTTTTAGTCCAGAATTTTCACGACTTTAAAGGAGAAGTTGCAGTGTGCAGCTGCAGTCATAGAAAAAAGTAGAAAGACTGCTTCCTCTTTCAGTTATGTTAACTGTAACACCCAAACCAGGTAGCTAAAGGGCACTACACGAAGTATTTGTTCTTACGTGTAAGCTGTAAAATTACAAAAGAAATGTTTGCTAATGTAGGATGCTGCTTGTTCAAAAGAAGAACTTTGTAACTATAAGTCTCCCTTTTCCATGGCCGCAGTCTCTACTTAGACTGTATGCTGCAATGCAGCTGCTGCAGTTCTTTATCTGAATACCCTTTTCACATTGACTATTCCAGTAGTACAGGATTTGTCACTTTTACACTCATATCCTAATGTACAGATCTCTCTTTAAATGACATTGTGACATATAACTAACATTCATGATGGCACACGAATAAAAATTTACACCCACTTGATAAAATGGTAAGATAGGAATGGAAGAATGGGAGAAAAGTACAGTCGGTAAAATATATTCATAGATACATAACCATCATCCCTGTGTAAACTATGCAAAAATCATTGTGTTGTAAAAACAAAATTATATAAAATATGCAAATAACACTTGTGTGCTCTAAATATTCAGCTAATAAGAAATGTTTAGCAATATGCCGGGCATCATTCTATGTCTGCTTTCTCACTAAAACATGAAAATATAGATGAATGGATGCATAGGTGAGTAGATATAAATGCATACATTTTTAAAAATAGTATTACATGATGTTATTATTCCAAAAGTTGCTTTTAAATTTTTATCAACTACATATTATTAATCTTCTATATTAGTCTATACAGCCCTACCTCCTTCATTTTTAACATTTGCATACATTTTAGTGCAAACATTCTGTATGTTATTTAATTCTTATTGCATTCAGGATGCTTTGTTGTTATAATGGTGCTATTTTAAACATTTCGATGCACATAATCTTCATATTTATATATGGATGTTAAGAAATAGAATTAGTAACCTAAACAGTATGTGTTTATTGAACTTTGATAGATGCTCCCAAACGCTGTTCATATTGAAACCCTCTGTGAATATATCTAATAACAGTTTATGGCCAGGCTGATTCAAATGCTTGATGATAATGTTTACTTTAACATTGAGAACTTTACCAAATATTCACTTCTCTGTGAAGGGCAGCCCACTACTAGGAGAGAATAATGCACACAGTGAAAGGACTATTATAGCTTCAACTATATCTCTCACAATATCCCCAAACCCCCAAATTAGGAGCATCTACTAGGCACCTCAAATATTGGAGATTCAAAATAGTAATTTAGTAATGTTGAAAATAGCATCTATTTGTAAAGTAAACTCAAATTTGTTGCATATTTATGATTGTTTCCAACAAAAATTATTTTGTGACATTAAATGTACCCTTCATATTTCACAAGATTATGTTAAGATAGACTTTACATTTAACTGTATTTATGTGCAATTACAGTTGAATGTACAATGGTGGTCCCATATGATTATATCAAAGCCAAAATGGATCAAGTAGTGCCATAATCATAATAATCTCATGAGCATGCATCATTTGCATGTCAGGGTATTCCTACCATAAGCAATCTCCCTGCACTGCCAATCATATGAAAATATATCTCACACAATAATGTACAGGATATTCTGTCATTATCTTAGTAATTCTTCTTATTAGAAACTTCATTATAAAACTGCATGCTGTGTTACACTAGGCTGAAAGAGTGTCTTCCATCTTATGCCTTACAAGTTTTTGACTTTTATTATTCTCTTGTGTTCCATTTAATCTTATGTTTGTTCATCAGCTATAAGGACAAGTAGGTTAATATTATAATGTCTATTGAGCTATTGGGTTATGTGGCAAAGTTACCCATACCATTTAGCCCAGATATGTAGTAGGCAATGCCATCCAGATTTTTGTAAACATATTCCATGGTTTCTCACAACAATAGGATTTTCAACTGATATATTTCTCAGAATAAATCCCCATCAGTACATAATGGATAACTGTATTTCAAACAATGCTAAATGCATGATTCCTCTGTGCAAACAGTTCTTGAAATACTAAGTATTAGTTTTGATTTGTTTTCCTATATTAATTTTATATATGACACTCACTGTGGAATACTAAAGAAAGGAATGAGGAGTCACTAATAGTTCAAAGAGAAAATTTCACCCAAATGCCTGGGTTCTTTAAGGATTCTGTTTACTAATCTCTGCAATGACAGATGGTACCATTAATGAGGACCACTGCTATTTTTTTTTTATTGAACTTGAGTTTTTAGAGATTTGTGATAAATGCTGAAACACTTTCTATTATAAAAGGTTAAATTTTCTTGTAAAATGTAAAATATCAATGGAATTTTTCAGCTCTGGTATAAAGTAAGTTAAATTGGAAATTAATGACTATCATTAGTATAAATAATTACATAATCTGTAGTAGATAATTTTGGAATAGAAGAATTTTAAGTTTGGAAGAAGCCTCAGGAACAGCACAGATTTAAGGCATATAAATATATATATATTTAAGGCTAAATATGGTGTGGGTTAATATGGTATGTGTGAACCTAGCCTTTAACAGCTGAGCCATCTCTCCAGCATTATATGGAAACTAAAATGAGCATAGATGGGATGTTATGAATCCATTATAGAGTGTAGAAAACTTCTGTTTGTCATAGATTGACTCAATATTCCTACCACCTTGTAGACTATATATAATGATTCTGCCACATAAATTATAATGTATGAAGTTTTGAAAATTGATTATAGGTATACTTAAAGTATTTCTTGTATTTATCATTGTGTTTTATATGTAATTCTAATAGATAATGTTTGCTTAAAAATATGGTATGTATGTGTGTATGTGCATATATGTGTGTGTGCACTCATGATCCTGGGTAGGTATATTCATGTGAGTATGCTTCCAGTTGTGTGTATAGCTATGAAGGTGTGTGTGTGTGTGTGTGTGTGTGTCTGTGTCTGTGTGAATGCATGTGTGAGTATGCACACCCAAGTCTGTGTGTGTGTGTGTGTGTGTGTGTGTGTGTGTGTGTATGTGTATGTGTATGTGAATATGTGAATGCTTCAGATACAAATGTGGATGACATCAGCCTGGTGGTACAGTGCTCATCATTCTGTAGCATGCAACATGTCACTGGGTATTCATCAGCTTCCTCTTTGTGGTGGTTTGATTCAGATTGGCCCCCATAGGGTCATGTACTTGCATGCTTTCCTACTTGATGAGCTGTCAGGGAAAGATTAGGAAGTGTGGCCTTGTTGGAGTAGGTGTGTTGATAAGAGTGAGCTTTGAAGTTTCAAGAGTCAAAGGCCTACACCAGGCCTCCTCTCTCTTCCTGCCTCTTCTTCTTCTGCCTATAGGATAAGGATATAACTTTCAGCTACTTCTGAAGCACCAGCAGTGTGTCTGAATGCATACTGCACAGCTTCCTGCAGTGATGCTAATGGACTCACCCCAGTTAAATGCCTCCTTTTTTTATAAGAGTTGCCTTGGTCTTGGTGTCTCTTTCCAGTGATAGAACAGTGATTAAGACACTGTCATATACCAGCCTGAGCCTTGGAGGATGCCTGAACTATCATTCTGCCCAGTTCAACTTACCTCAAAATTAAGGACATCTGCCACGAGATGCTTCCATCTCTATTCGAGCCTTCTCGTCCAGCAGAGAGCCCCGAGCCTTCTTTGTTAGTTCTTTGAAACTAAACAGTAATTTGATTTCCAGTCACTTCCACCCCATGGAACAAGCCAAATGCCTCTTCCACATACCAAAACTTCAGAGAACTGATGAGATCCATCATGTCCTCCATTTTATTCCAGAGCTTTTCTTCTCAAGGTTAAACACCCTCACTTTCTTTAATGTCCCTCATTTGGCATTCAGCATCCTGATGATTCTCCTTTAAATGAATGTAATATCACTTGTCAATGACCCTTTCAAAATTTGTTTCTGAACAGGAACATGGTGATCTACATGTGGTCTGTCCAGCCCAAGGTAGAGAGAGGCTATTAACACCCGTGTTCTGGGCATTATGATTCCATTAATGAAATTGAGGGCTGCATTAGTCCTTTCTAGGCAGTTAGCAACAAGGCTGGAAATGATGGCTAAAGCACGAAGCACAGCTTCTCTACTTTCAGTGCAGGAAGGACTTGCTTGGAAGTTAGTTAAAGTAATAGAGGTCCATTTCGGCATTCACTAAGACTTTCCTCTTTTCAAAGGACACTGGAGATTGCATAAGCAACTGGTGCAAGCTTTTAAAGCTGAGGGGAACTCACCCTCAGTGGATGTACAAGTGTGAAGCTAGTCTTTCTTTTCTTTTTCATTTTTCTCTAACGTTAATAATTTTGACACACACACACACACAATTAAACTTATCAGCCTTTGTACACTATCATTCTATTCTGACACATCACACTTCTGTATCTAATTTTACATGCATACAATACACATATCCCAGTAGCTTTATTTTCAGCTATACAAAGCCTTCTTTAGAAATCTGTCAAAGGAAATAGATATTTTTCTTAGATGACTTTTGCAAATAAAATCATCTTTCAATGCAAGTTGCCTGCCTCACTTCCTTCATTTGATATTTTTCGTGTTGTCTGAGGAAAAATATGTGATCAGGATTTCCATTTAAGGCTTTGTCTTATTCAGATAGGGCAAAATGTAAATAATTGTTTTACGTTCAATACTTTTGTCTGGAAACAGGTGTTTCCAGTGTAATTACTGAATTTTCACATCTACCCTTTTAAGTCTTAATCCTCCTCCCCTTCTACTTCTATTTATTTATCCACTCCTCCTTTATTTGTATTTATTTATTTATTTATTCATGTTCTGGAACTCTCTTTATAGATTGGGCTGGCCTCCAACACATGTAGACTTACCTGCCTTGGCTGCCTGAGAGCTGGGATTGAAGTGTGTGGCACCATGCCTGGTTTATTATTCTTTTTACCTGTCCTCAAAGGTGACTGGACTCTTTGGACCAGAGAGATGACTCAGTTAACAGCACTCCCCAACTTTGGTTGGAGAATACAACATCTGAGATTATATATTCTCTGGCTCTGAGATCTTTGAAGAAATGTGAACCATGGACCCTAGAAAATTCAGACTTAACCATCTTCTCCTTTTCCCTTCTATATCTGACAATTTTTAATCCCTGATTGGCTTACTTTGGGGTTGCAGGATAATGCCTTGTTTTTTGTTTTGTTTTGTTTTGTTTTAATTGTAGATTGTATTTCATTATCCAGTCTAGTATGTTGGGCCATGCTTCTCCATGAGGGAAATGCCATTCCTCCCTTAGTTTTGTGAGTCACCTCTTCCAACTGGTCTTTTCCTGTTTTCCCCTGGGTAGCGTTCTGGATAAGGTGCTCAGGGATGGATAATGCTGTCTGCTGCTTCTGAGACTGAGGCGCTTTATCTACAGTCCTTCAACATATAGGGTAGCTTTGGTCGTTGCCTCTCTTGAGCACCATGTGTGGCTCTCCTACTGTTCTTCTGTACCATTTCTCTTTATCTGAGTGCTCTTTGTAATTACCAGTATGCCATTCCTGGTGTCCAATTGAATAAAGACTTAATCCTTCTTGCTCTATCCAGATCACCAAAAGCTCTATACCAACAAAGAAATCACAAGCTTTTCTACAGAGTGACGATTTAGTCAAAATTTCAGTAGGAAATACAATGGCAAAAGAAAAAAAGGAAGGTAGAGCCTTTGTCGTTTTTCTGGCTTTTCCTAAGATTTTTGAACTTGGCTCCACATTCTTTCTATCTAACTCATAGAAACATCCCCCATGACTTCAGCGTCATTGCTGGTAGCTCAACCAACAGTCAGGGTTTTCTAGCTTAAAACATGCTTCCCACCAGGCTTCCTGGTCAGGAGAAGGAAAAGATACTTTAGTCATCTGACATTTAGTCCATGTACAGTGCCCTGTTTAAGTGAATGTTATTAGTGTTTGTTGGTTAGATGAGTCAAAAATTCTTGAACAGAGTAGTTAGGAAGTCAGGGATGATAAGTGATTCTAGAGTGAGATTCTGTCTTGGGAATAGTCACTAAAGTTACGATCAGGAAGACACTCTCTGGAATTGCCATTTTAAATTCAAATAGTACTTGCCCTTTTCATGTGTGGTAAATATAAATAAACAAACATTATGAATTATACATGTTCTAATTGCAACGTGCACCTGTTTATATTAATAACATTCTTGGAGTCTTTTAAAATACCATTTAACATTTGAACGATACTTCATCCATTATGCCTTGAAAAGACATTAAGTTTCCAAAGTAATTTAGATTGTGTCTAAGATTTTATTTTTGCAATTAAATCATATAATTAAAGAACAATTTATTTACATATTAGATAAATCACATTTATTAAAGCATTATACAAAGCTGTTTCAATAGACTTGGTACATTGTATAAATTATACATATGCATACACACACATACAGACACACACACCCATCCATACACTCCCCTCCACATACATAGGGACACAGGCTAAAGTTAGCTCCGTTATCTTGGTGTTTGTGAGTATTACAGGATAAAAGATAGCTTGAGAGTGTCCATATTGTGTTTGAGGGAGGCTAACTAACACTCTGGCATCATGCCTTGCCCTTTCCTTTAAGAGTCAAGAATGTGCACATTGCCAGAGATAGCACTAGAATTTTTGTTCATAAAAATAATTCTGGTGTGGTCAGAAGCATAGCTTTATGAGGGTATTTGATTTGTTTCCCAGAGGTCAAGTTGAGTCCTGTAGGAACATTTTAATTTTCATTTAGAAATCCCTACTTCCTCTAAGTGTCTTGCTCATCCTATCTCCCAGGAAATAAAACTGCAAGCAATAAAGTTTGTTAGCAGGCATACTCTGTAAAAACGTGATGATTTATTATTTCAGTGACCTTAATGATAGTTTTAGTCTAGTAAATTTTTTATTGCAGTAAATTATTTATTGCAAGAGAGGCATGTAAGTCAACAAGGAATGTGAAAATAATAGTGAAGAAATTTATGGGTTTTTTTGAGAATATTCTCTTGGATTATTGTTTTCCCTGCCTTATGCTTCTCACAAAACCTTCCAGTATATGAAGTAAATGTTCAAAACATGAGTTTGTAAAGGGGGCAGACTTCCCACTCCATTTCCAGGGTCCTCATGAGAGGACTTCTTGACATTCTTTATAATTGTTCTGCAGCCAATTCACTCTCCAGCTTATGGCCAGAGCCTCTTTCAGTTGCCAGTACCCAGAAAAGATTATAATGCTTGATATTCTTATCAGAAGGAATTAAAAAGGAAAAGTCAAACAGCCTATAATTCTACCAGTAGATTATCAAGAATATGTCTAGGCCGAGACCCTGGGAGAGAGAAATTGCAAAGATAGACTATTTCTCTCCCTATTTCTTACCTAATCATTTAGAACACAGAGAAACTGAATTCATTATTAACATGTTGTAAATTATGAATTATTTAGGAATACAGAAATGGATATCGTTATTTCCTACTATAAAATAAAAGCACAAGATTTTGATATCAATATTGTGTTGTCTGCAATCACCTTTGAATGATATCATGAATGTAATAAATAATTGTATAATCAAATGCTTTTATTAGTTCTTTTATCTGGTGGTTAGTTATAGTTAATGTAAATAGTAAGTTACCAGAAAGTTTCTATTAACTGGATTTGCAGAGTACTCAGTGACCATAACAAATAAAGTAGTTAACTATAAAACATGTTGATAGTGGGCAAATTCCTATCTTTTAGGAAAGAAATGTTATTTTATATTTCAGAAACTCATAATGAGTTTTCAGGGACCAATGTGCATTATTTTTCTACTACTTTATGGCTCATTTTGCATATCAATGGAAGGAAAAAGAATATGTTGTTTCATAGGAACCGGAGCACATTGCCTGAAATAACAGCAGCTGTTCACTTCATATTTATTTAATTAATAAGTGTGTGGATAAATAAATGTATTCCTTATTTTAGTGAAGTAAATTTTATGGCTTAAGACAAAAAAAAGTATTTGATTTGCCCACTTTGGTAGATCCCACGTATTTAAAAATGTCTTTATCTTTTCATTGCTTTCACAGGGGAAAGCTAATTGATTGGCCTACAATTCTGACATGACAAACATTTCTCTTCAAACATTTAGAGCTGTCACACCCTCTGCCATTTTATCAGCTGCTCTTTAATCTCAGCATGTAGTCTCCTCTTGTGGTTTTCCGTGTTTGTTTTATTCTGATCGTTTCGTTGTACATACCATAAGCCGTCACACAGTTCTCTGAAAAAAAAATGTGCTGGTTGCTACAATGAATATTATTACAGAACACTCCCACTTTGAGTGTTTGAGACAGCCAGAACTTTCCTTCCATTTTCAGGACCAGGTTTCCACTTAGTTACACTGTCTTGATTGAGGAGACATTAGTGTTCTCTGGCCTTTTGTTTTAGATGTGTTCTATCAATCCACACCTTTGTGGGTAGACACCATTATGGAGTAGGTGTTCAATTCATTATCTTGATAGTAGTGATGCTTCCTATTGTTATATTCTGTATGTCTAACACATTGACACGTTAACAATTGAACAGTGATAATATATATATATATATATATATATATATAATTTTACTTTCATATAACTTTTAGCCATGATAATTTATTATTATTGCCTACCGTATGGGACAGAAATATTTTTATTAAATCATATCACTAAAATATCACCAGTACATTCAATCATATATGAGAGAGGGCAAAGAAAATAGATGTGAACAATGGAAAGAAGTAAAAGAAAACATGACTTAATTTCAGCAAGGTCTAGAATGCATCTCCAGAGAGACTTAGGTGGGAGTTACCACGAGATCATAGGAATGCTGCATAGAAAATCTGGTAGAAAGTTGGGCATGGTGGCATATGCCTTTAATTCAAGTACTTGGGAAGCAAATTCAAGAAGATCTCTATGAGTTTGAGGGGATCCCAGTCTACAAAGTCGGTTCCAGGACAGCCAGGGCTACACAGAAAATCAAAAACCAAGGTGGGAATAAAAGGAACCTCTGTGAAGAAATAGAAAATTGCGACATTTTTGATGTGAAAAAAAAATTAGTCTAATTTGAAGCTTGAATTTTCACCTTTTCCGCTTAGAACCCTCTACATTGAAAAGCAATGTTGTATGAACCACATTTTACCTTAAATGCATTTTTTTCCCATGAGTAATAGTCTGAATATATGGTAAAATGTTTGCATACTAGAAATGAATGTTTTTTGAATGCAAAATTAGCATTTTGTCAAAGTTGAAATGGACTCATTTACTTGAAGTTTGCTTTGAGAAAATTAAGTTCTTAGTTATAATCACTTGCGAGTGAAGGTGATAAAACCACTCTGTATTACCAATTGCCCAGAATGGAGAAAATACTACATTAGCAGTTAGAAAATTGGGACTCATAGTCAACTTATCTAAATCCAGTGGATATCAAATAATCCTCTATTGAGTAATTCAATTAGCTTTCTTAACTCTTCTTCTACTCTATAATTAAGTATCTTATTCTTTATTAGAGGGAGTTAAGCACTTCCTAGTGATTTAAATTTTTTCCTATAGTTGGAACCACCCCCAAATTCTACATATATGAATTAACTAATGAAAAGGGAACTCTCATTTATGAGCAGTAAAGTTATAATAACTGTTGCTATTATTCTATTTATCGGATATTTTCTTAAATTTATTGTATTCTTTCAGAGCTGGGGATTTAACTCAGGGCCTTGTGCATGATAGGCAACCTCTCTGCTACTGATTAACATACTTTGTTACTATCCATATTATTAACAAACTTTTTCTACAAGTTTTTATAATACAACCTATTTCAATGTCAAATGTGCCTTATGACCTGAAAGTGGCACATTTCTCTGACTCAAAGGTCTCTATAGCATTGACGCTTATTTGGAATCTGAAGTGAGCTATTTTCTTTGTCATGGCCCCCCTTAGAAGGTCACACATACATTTTTTTGTGGGCTTCTCTATGTTAAAAAGCTTAAGTAAAGTTGTGACAAATAAAACAATGAAAAAGAAATGTGGAAACTTCCTATAGGAAGTATTAGGAGGAGAGATTTAGGAAAACTAGTGCTTTATCATATATACATCTGAGGACAGACGTCCGGTTTCTTATACTGTGGCCCCCCCCCATGAGATGGCTCATAATTGTACTAAAACTTAAAGAAATCACTCAACCAATGAAGCTATTAGGAACTAATTTGATATTATATATCAAGGCCATTGGAAAGTCTTCAGTGACATAAACTCATTTTTCCACTACGGGACAGCTGCCAGTGCTGGAGATCTGATTCAGCAATAATGAGCACTTGTTCTTGCAATGGACCTGGGTTCAGTTTCCAGCATCAACATGGGATGGCTCACAACTGCCTGTGATTCCAGCTCCAAAAGGAGCTAACAGGCACACATTCACACAGACACAGACATGTACAGAAAAGAAATTGGAAATTTGTCAGCAAAAACGTTGCTATTAACTTGGACAACTTCTCTTCTTATGGAAAATTTAGCATCTATATAATGCAACTCCACCACTCTTCATCGCTTCTGTTTCTCATGTATTTATTCTTCTGCTTTGTGCTGAACTTTTCTTTGTACCCTACATTGTTCCTTTCCATCACAAATGTTGCCTTTATTTCACTCTCCATATATTTATGTTTATATTTAGAATCGATACTTAAAGATTTTGAATTTATTTCTCAAGAATTAATTTAACAATAACCATTATAGTAACTGATAACTGACAGATGACACAATGCAAAATGATGGACATAGACCTAAGTCAATCTATAATAGCTCCTTAGATCCTTTTCATTTGTAAACTCTTATGCTAACTAATTTCAGACCTCATCACTCCATTGTATCCTTTCATCTCATCCACATTTCTTATTTATCACAGGAGAAATCCATCAAGATGAAATCTCAGTTCTGGACATCTATGTCTCAAATACAAAGGCACCCACATTCGTAAAAGAAACATTACTAAAATTCAAATTGCACATAAAACCTCACACACTTAGAGTGAGAAACTTCAACAGCCCACTCTTAACACTAGACAGGTCCCTCAGACAGAAACTTAACAAAGAAACAAAGGGAACTAACAGAAGTTATGACTCAATTGGGTTTAACAGACATTTATAGAACATACTATCCAAACACAAAAGAATATTCCTTCTCAGTGCCGCATGGAACCTTCTCTAAAATTGAACACATACTCAGCAATATAGTAAACCTCAATAGGCACAAAAAATTGGAATAACCCCCTGTATCTATCAGAGCACCATGCTTTAAAGTTAGAATTCAACAACAACACAAATTGCAGAAACCCTACAAACTCATGGAGATTGAACAATGCGCAATTGCTACATCCCTGGATCCAGGAAGAAGTAAAGAGAGAACTTAAAGGCATCTTAGAATTCAATGAGACTGAAGACACAACATACCCCAACACATGGGACACTTTAAAAGTAGTACTAAGGAAAGTTCACAGCACTAAGAAGAAACTTCATTATCCTAATTTTCATCAGTTCACATTTTCTTATGCAAATAATTCATCTTAATTTTCTGCTTTTTCAAAATAAAACCTGTCACTTCTGGGTATAAGCTTTTGCTTAATTTCTGATTGTTTCATTACTACATATTAATTTTTAAAATACAATCTTGAAATGAATATATTAAAACAATATCACTATTTTCCTCCAGTTTGGTCAGTTGCCTGGATTTGGCTGTGTGGTTTTCTCATATGGTACAGGTAGGTGATATTTAGCAGGCGTAGGCATCTGCTTTTATATGGTTAGTATCGTCCCAGCATGGTTCTTCAATCCACTTCGGAAAGCAGCTACCATAGCTCCCAAGTCCTTTAAAAGTTTGTGCTATTACTTTCCATTCCTTGAAACCTCCATTTATTTTTATGTATAATAATGCTCTTACATTTACTTTCAAATTCAGATTAATGTATTCCTATCTAATTTAAACTTAATAAGTTTTAAGACAACCAGAAGATGTTTGTGGATGACTCAGCCTAAGCCCACTCTTTGGGCTCAATCCCAGTGATCTTTATTTCTACTCTCACCCACCTATCCAAAACCTAGTAGCCAGCTACATCTTACACAATAAAACATAACATACAAAACACAAGAACACACTGCACACAAAATAATAAAACTTTACTTCATTACTTTCTCTTTTCACCTTTTATTATTGCAATTCTGCAACACAAATAAGCCTACTCTTTGAACACAGACAGGAAACTAGCCATTAAACTACTTTGACTGCTTCCCTTATGGATTACTCCTTTCTCATCTTTTCCTTTTCTTTGCTATCTACCTTCTCTTCTTTGCCTCCTCCTCCTGTTCCTCTACGTTTATTTTTGAGGTGAGTTCTTGCCATGTAGCCCAGTATCTAACTAATGATTCTCTAGCATTAAGCATCCTCTCGAGTACTGGAATTGCAGTCATGTGGCTCCCCCAGTTAAGATTTTCTCTTTCTCACTGATTGAAGCCTGGCATTTTGTTCACTCTGTCAGTCTTACTTACTGCTATACCCTTCTGTCCACAATTGCTGTCCACCATGCACGATTACTTTGGATTGACACGACAGTTCTGCGTCTTTATTATTTCCCAAATGAAAGTCATTGAAAAATGATGCATCAGAAAGACTCCAGTCCAGTCACCTTTAACCTGCTGTCCCTGGTGTCTTCGCTCCTGTTTTTTTTTTTTTTTTTTTTGTATCCTATTCTGAGCTAACGGTGAAACTCAAGTTTGCTCACAGAACAGTAAAAACTGACAGCTACAACTTCAGAACAGATTCATTCCTTATTTTTTCCTATATTTACAATGACTGGATGATGAATCTTTTTGTTGTTTTCTGATTTATTTTGACCAAGAAAGAAACATTACTGTATATTCTGTGACTTTAGTTTATTCTGGGTTTCTTCCTATTCCTCTTTACTGTTCTCAATTTCCATTGTGGGCACAATTTTCCTACCCATTCCTTAAGCATTTACATTTTCTTTGTTGACACTATCATCTCTCTATTACTTTTGTACCCTCATAATATTACTTCAATGACATTTACTTATATGTTTGTTTTTTAACCAAAAGTTCTGCCCCAAACTAAAAAACCATAGTCTATGGCCACTTCTTGGAAATATTACTTACGTGTCTTATGAGAAATCTGAGCTTCACATGTTCAAAAATGTTCTAGTCATTTCATCTGAAAATTTATTTTTCAAGTGAATTGTCTCTCAAGAGAATGGCAAAAAGTTCTGGCATTGACAGAATGTAGAACCAGGAGTCATCTTTGGCTTCTTCTTATTGCTATATTTAATTATTCCCAGAGCCTCATAACAAATACAGTAGAGTTCTAAGGACTGGTCACTTCTTCAATATGTTGAACATTTAGCTGTTCCTGTACCAGCTGTTCTATGGTCTTTAATTTTTCTTGTATTAAAGGGCCATTATTCTATCCAGACAGGTTTGTTAGTTAACCATTTGAATGGTAGGGTTTTTGGTAGTTTTGAAAGACCAACAACTGATGTGTCCTGCTCATGTACAACCTGAATAGTCTTTAACTATTCTTTAAGCCACCTTTAAATATTTTCTCAGAAGTAACCAGCTGACTTTCTCTTGTGGCCAGGGGCCCAGCAAGAAAGCATTTCTCCAACTGTCCCACACCAAAATCCCATAAACTCCAAGGCCTCCTCACTTCTATTCTACTTTCCTTATCCTGTTCTTGTAAAGACATATGGATATTTATATGTTTGTTAAATAAATCATTCTAGTAGACCATTGTTTAGGAAATAAAGAAGGCCAAGCAATTCCAGGCTCTAAAGAGTGCATGAGTGTGTTGGCTGAATCACCTTATTTATGGCTCTCAGATCAGTGTGTCTCTGTATCCGTGTTCCTGTTTCCTCTGTACTCTCTGTGGCTAATTCCTGTCAATTATTTGCTAGCTCTGCTCCACAATCCAAGGTTGATTTTATTAACACAGTCTTGGGTTTCACAGTAAATCAAATATCCCACAATAACTGACCCCCATGGGTCATTTCTTGTTTCCTGGTTTCTAGGCAGAAATCCAAGAATTCAAAGCTAGAGTTTGTATAAAAACTGACCACGTCACTTAGTACAATATTTTCCAGTTCCACTTATGAAAAATTAGCTGAATTTTTGAAATTTTAATTTGTATAGTACAAAATAGAAATTTGTATTTTCATTATTCATTTGTTAATGTACGGACACCTAGGCTGATTTCATTCCCTAGCTATTGTGACTACAGAAGACTATATAAATAATGTACAAACACACACATACACATGCAATAAAAGAAGTATCATGAAATCAAAGAACCCAATTTAAAAATGGGTTATGAATCTGGATAGAATCCACAGAAGAAAAAATTCAAATGACTAATAAAACTTTTTAAAAATATTCAGCCTCATTATACCTAAGGGAAATGCAAATTAAATCTTTTTTGAGATTCCATTTCACTACTAGCCAGAATGGCTAACATAAAATAAAAGTAAACAAACAAAACATATGCACCTGCACACGCATGCATGCACGCACACACACACACACACACACACACACACACACACACACACACACACACGAGATGTGGTGAGGATCTTGGGATAGGAGAACCCACATTTACTATTGAAATGATGTATACATTATAAAAATTAGTATGGAAACTTCTAAAAAAAACTTAAGGCAAAACTAACACATGACCCAGCTATACACTATACCTGACCTGCACATACACACCAAGGACTCTATTCCTGATAATGGAGAAACTACATATCCATGTTCATTTCTGCTTGACTTACAATATTTAAAACAGTG
This sequence comes from Phodopus roborovskii, assembly GCF_943737965.1. Lineage (NCBI taxonomy): Eukaryota > Metazoa > Chordata > Mammalia > Rodentia > Cricetidae > Phodopus > Phodopus roborovskii. The sequence goes on from NW_026126511.1 coordinate 18,103,549, forward strand.
TTTTTATTTCACTTCCTAGAAGGACAATCTGGATTTCACCTACGTACCATAATTGGCTTCTTAATTATGGGGTTCCATGATATTTAAAAACATACCATTTAAACACTATATTTACATATGGAGTATGATAGTTTGGATGTAATTGGCCCCCATAATATCATAGGGAATGACACCATTAGGTGGTGTGGCCTTGTGGAATAGGTGTGATCTTGTTGGGGAAAGTGTGTTACTGTGAAGCTGGGCTTTGAGGCCTCATATGATCAAGATACCACTCAGTGGTACAGACTACTTCCTGTGGTCTGCAAGATATAGGACTCTCAGATACTTCTCCAGGACCATATCTGCCTGCACTCTGTCATGTCTAACCATAGTGATAATGGAGTAAATCTCTGAACTGTAACTCAAAGACATGGAAGAAAGATGCTTCTAAGGAGACAGAGCTCTCATGCTTTGGTATGTCTTACTTTTTTAAGTATTTCTTGTTTGTAATGCCATTTTTATTGAGAATATACCTAAATATAGCTACATGTTTTCAAAACAAATTTTCTTTTATCTCTTAAAGTCTTGCATTTTGTGTTTTAAAATTACATCTTTTATAAGAAGACTGAAATGTCTAATAAGATATGATTTTTTTTTTACCAAGAATTAGAAGACCAAACTATGTTCTTCTAACAAACTCTCTTAAAATAATCTTTTAATTCATTTGAAGACTGAGTTACATGGTGGGGTTTGAGAGGAGAGTGATTGTGCTATTTCTAATTCCCCCTCTTGAGTTAAAACTCCCAGATCAATAATCTGATATCTTATTAAAATTCTACTAGAAAAGCCTCTCATGGGCTGTCTGTGTCTGTCTCTTGTATCTGTTTCCAAGCAATAGTTTCTAGAGTTGCCTTTTGTAAATATATTTACCTAGATGTGAAACCATATTCATATTTGCAAAGTTGAATGCCAAGATCTTAAAATAATTAAAGGTGGAAAATGACATTTGGGAGGAAGTAAAGGCTTTTAAAGCTCTCTTGTTTGAACGTGTCCATTTTTTAAATCAAGCAGATATAAAACAAGTATTAATTTGTTAATTCATGCTTCTTGGGAAAACAGGTCATAAAAATGATCCAAATATAGAGATACATCAGAGTGCAGTGTTAAATGAACTAATAATTATTAGAATTTGAGCCATATCTTTTCCCTCAATATCGCTATTGGTTATACTTTTACAGAAAATGAATGTCTACCATATTTCCCTATCTTCTTTCTTCCATATTTGCTCCCTGATGATTGGTAAGATGGGCAAACATTTTCTTAAAATAAATAGATGATATGGTTTGAATGGGAATTATCACACCATGGGCTCTTATATTTGAATATATCATCCCTAGACAGTGGCATTCATTAGGAAGGCTGTGGAACCTTTGTGGGTGGAACCTTGCTGGAGTAAGTAGGATATTGGCAGATGGTTTGCAAAGGTTTGTAGATTTTTCCTACTTCTGGAGTTATATTTTTCTGCTTCCTGTGTCTGAATAGATATATGATCAGCCAGCTTTCTGTCCCTATTGCTTGCATCCTTGCTTGTCCTGCCATTATGGACTATCTTTCTGTAAATTTAAGCCAATATAAATCCTTTCCTACCCATGCTGCTTTTGGTTATGGTGCTTACCACAGAAAAGCAAAGCAAAGCGGACCATCAGAAATGATTATGGCTATCCCAATGGTAATTTCTACATTTTGTAAATGTACTGTTGTCTATTAAGATAGTTCCTTTTCTGGGTACCCCAACTCTTGACTATCATTTGGGTAAGCAAGGGATTACACCTGTTTCTCATTGAAATTGACCTAGATTGAAGAGAACAGGAGAGCCATGGTATAGTGAAACTTCAGTTGAAGAGATTTAAGCTAAATCTGTAGTATGTTTGTAGATTAAAATTAGGGTTAGCTGAGGAGCTGAAAGCCTATAAAGATTATTATCCCCATGAATACATGGAAAGTTAGGTTCATTTTCCTTTTATTACAAATGTCATCCACTGGCTTATGGTCTCTCTTGGTCATTGTCACATTTGTGTATCTAAAGGCAGGCTACACACATAACTGAGATAAAACAAAGCACAAAGGACAATGTGTCTTGTGCAGACATTCCTCAACAAGTCTTTAGTGACATAGGAACAATATAATATAGGTTCGAGAATTTAAAGTACAGTTACCTGGAGGAAAAGGTAGCATCTGGCTGATAATTTATATTGTAAAAAGGTGTCAAACATCATCGTCACCATCACATCACTAATGATAATGCTGTGAATGCTGTGAGTGCAATATGGTTATAAAATTGTTTTGCCATGGTATCATCTTATTTGCTTATTGAAAATTTAACTACAGAATATAGTTAAAATTTTCTTGTTCCACTAGAAACAATTCTAATAATAAAAAGAAATCTCAATTCAATCAGTTATGAAAATTTGAGGGTCAAAAGACCATATAACAATGAGGATAAGCATTATAAATAATGTATAGTTAGTATAAATTATTGAGAAGTTTCCTAGCTCTTCTTTTTTTTTCTTTCTCCCTTTCTCTCCCCATCCTCTCATAGAACCTTGCTATTATTCAGGTTGGCCTTAAATTACTCACTTTAGACAATTCTCTGCCTCATCCTTTCCATAGTAGCTCAGACTAACCACACCATCACATCTTGCTTAGTTTTCTTCATATTCATTCTTCACACATTCTTATTTATGAAACTATGCATACATGCATATAAAAATACATCGCATTATATTTTCGATCCATTCCTCTGAAGAAGCCTATAGGTTAGTAACTCTTCTGGTATACATTGTATGCATATGGGAATAAATATATCACTAGGTTAGATCATTCATCCAGGACATGGTGAGTGATGTGAGTGCACGCTTTTGAATAGCAAGAAAATGATGCTCAGCCTCCTCTCCACAGGGCCATATCTCATTCATGTTCTCCGGGCATTTCAGAGCTGCCTCCCATCATATTTACAGCCACTAAGTGTTTATAATATTTGTAAGTGGGGATCCATTTCAGTAAAATGTCATATTCTCTGTAATTGAAGTGTATTTTTGTTACTTTATTTAAAATTCATCACAGAAGTAATTTTTCTTCCAAGGATGTCTGAGGACATTAGCTTGGAAGATCATGTTGGTGAGCTGATTCTATGAATATTTTTATGTAAAATGTTTAACTGTGTTAAATATATACTTGTGGAAAATAATTGCATTTCAGGTGTTTATGAAGACATAGAGAGCCCAGTATGCTTATCCTTATTTTCCTAACCAGTGGTCTTTTCCTTTAGAAGCTATCAGTCACTTGATATAGAAAACAGAAAAAAAGAGTCATATAAGAGAAAATTTTGATATCTAACTACTGACTTGCAACTGAAAATAGAATTTACCATGGTTTGGTTCAGACCATGTCTTTTTTTGTTTTTTTTTTCAAGACAGATGCCTACACTCATATGACTAACGAGAAGGGAAGCTTACAGTCCAAAGTTGTGTTCTGCATTGATTACATAATAGAAATCAAAGCCATGATTGGAAAGGCACTAAATATTAATGGACAGCACTTTGTCCTTCACATATTAATATTAAACACCATTACGAGTTTTGTGTAGCCGTTGAGCCAATTGGAAAAAGACCTGAAAGTGCACCAAGAGTTCATGTAGGTTTGATGATTAAGGGGGAAGTAGACAAAAAATTATAGAAAAGACACAAAGGGGCAAGAAAGAGTCTGAATCAAATGCAGAACATGAACAGATGTTAAAGTTAAATGGAACGGAAGAGCCTCAATTTAAATTTATTCAAGGGATTAGAAATAACTACTCATTATATGTCATAATGTACTATGAAATGTTCAAGTTGGAAAAAGTTGATTATGAATTAAGAATGCAACAGATAGTGTCTGAGCCCTATGATTGGAACACAGGAGAAGCCCAGGAGCAAATGGGACGAGGTGGGTCAGTATCAAAGAGGAGCCTGCTGAAGCAGGGCAACCCACAGTCTAAGTTGTCTAGAAAGGACCACTGTTAACACACAGCATCCATCTAATGGAAAGACAAAACTCGAACAGAATTGGTCTGGCAAGGCAATCACCAGAGCCCTGGGAAGCAGACAGCTAGTAAAACTGTTGCCAAATATGGAACCTGTTACAATAATTAGTAAAGGAGCTTAAGAAATGTTTAAGGTACTGTGGAAATCAGCATGTTTATTTTCAGGTCACATATGTGTCTATGTGTGTGTGTTGAAAATTTTATACATATACACATTGCATCTTGATTATATTAAGCCCTCACTCCTCCCTTCCAGTTCCACCAAATTTCCCCACCACATCTCCTTCCCAGCTTCATGTCCTCCTTCTATAATTTTTACTTATCACTTATTTATTTAACCCACTGTTATTTACTACCCGTATGTTAATATGTGTGTGTTTATCCACGGGAGCATGAGAAATCTACCAATGGCCACAATCCTGAAAAATAAGTTCCTATGCTTCAGCAGCCATCAACTTCCAGTAGCTTCTCAGTTAGGGTTGGGGCCTTCCCAACCCCATGCTGGAACTTTTTAATTGGCTTGCTCTTGTGTAGGTCTTGTGTAGGTAACCATAGCTGTTGTGAGTTCATTTGCATAACAGCCATGTCATGTTCAGAGCACAGCATTTCTAAACTCTCCTTCTCATCCTCCAGTTATTTTATCTTCCTCAGTGTTCCTCGAGCTTGGAGGTGGGAATTGATAAAGATGCCTATCTGTGGTTGAACATTTCTTGTCACTTACTCTTAATACTTTGAACAGTAAATCCTCTCTGCACAAACAACTACCCACTGTAATAAGATGTGTCTCTGACCAAAGTTGTGATGGAACCTTAGGAGGCTGTCTGGGCGGCCAGGTATCTCTGTTGTTCCTTAGTTTTGAAAGTTGCTTGTTTTTCAGTCTTCTTGTTTAATTAGGTAGAATTATATCCTTCCTAGGTCTTTGATGGGCTTTAGAACTAGATAGATTTTTTTACAGTTTTCCTGGTTACTAAATTAAGAAAAAACTCACAAAAGAGGTGTAAAGTATATAAGGTACAAAGACTCAAAACTTCAGTTGTTTACCTAAGAAAATGTTTTGAGGTCTAAAAAGATAGTTGTAAATAGAGTAGATTAGGTACAAAACTTTTGACTCAACAAAATAGGATAAATAATGAAATATTTTTCTAAGTTTGCCTAATACAAATAGACTGAACATAGTAAATGTAATTCTTACCTGATAATTATATATTATAATATACATATTATATATATATACATATATAATGTCAGAATTAATTAATGTCAAAATAATTGTGTCTCTCTCTCTCTCTCTATATATATATATATATATATATATATATATATATATATAGTCAGAATTAAAACCTTTCCTTTTCTTTAGAAAAAAAGAAAATGTGAAATATTTGTATTCTGTGTAAAGAGTAAGGTTTTTCTGTGTGTTGCTGGTCTTGTCCCGCTGCTGCGCCAACCCCAAATAATGCACAGAGACTCTGTATAGATATAATGCTGTTGGCCAGGTACTAGTTTCTTATCGGCTAGCTCTGCCTTAATTATTAACCCATTTCTGTTGATCTATGTATTTTCACGTGGCCTCATCTTACCGGGAATACGGCAGGCATCTCGTCTCCCCAATCTCTCCATCTTGACCCTCCTTCCTCCTTTCTCTTTCCTCCTTGTCTCCTATTCCCTCCTATCTTCCTTTCCTATTGGGCAACAGTGCTTTATTTATTAAACCAGTATGAGAAACATATATACATAATGATATCTCCCATTATCTCTTCTTTTCTGTCTAAAATAAAAAGAAGAGTTTTACCCTTAACATAGCAAAATATATAACACAACAATTATCAAATAAGAATCACAGTTAACAATATTTAGTCCATTAACATTTAGCAAGATTTAAGAAAATATTCCATCATCTATCCTATCTTTGTGAGTGTAATGTCCTATATGTAACTTACCTTTAAGCCTAACTAAGAAAAATTATAACCATAACAATCTGTCTTTAACTCCTTCAAAGACCACAGAAGGATAGTATATAAACTCTAGAAATGACAGAGACAACTCACTGCCTGGCCAGTTACCCGAAGTTCTTCTGTAATCTTTCATCCTCAGCCCATAGGCCATAGTGTGTCTGGCAGACTCATCAGCAAAGCAGGAAACTTTAAACTGTCTTTTTGTATTGGCAGTTTGTCAGTCACTTTTTTCCTGCATACTGTCTGGTTGGTATTTAAATGTTTTAATATTAGTACTCCGTTGACATGAGACACTGTTGCTCCTGACAGCACCGTGCACTTTCCCAAAAATATGTTGGACACTGTTGTTGCTCCTGCTGGAGTTCATTTTCGCCTCAGCTAATGGCCTCTTGGACCAAGAACTGCCCCCACCTTGACCACTGATTTGGACATGCAGTCCTATGTGCCTTCAGGAGACAAATATAGAAGACTGCTGGACCTTGCCAAGTCAGGGTTAGACAGCCTTTCTACCTACCTACTGTTGTTGTGGTCTGTCAAGTTCTCTTGGCTTTAGCCAAAACTGAGTGTACCAACGTTGCTGTGAGACCTTGGGTGACTGTCCAGGTAGCATGCTGTTTCTGTCCTTGCTGCACCTTTTGGAAGTTGCCCATCTGCACTTCCTGCCTACCCTAGTATCGTTATTTTCCTTCTCAGGTCTTGATGAGGTTGAAGATTAAACTATCACAACTATTATTCTCTCTTCCTAGTTATATTAGGAAACTAGTTATATTAGATATATTAGGTACTAGACTTACGTTTTCCAGCTTAGGACAACTCCATTGTAAACTCCGTTATGCCTTCACCCTAGGACTAGATATGTAGGTCATTTTGTTCTCGATTTTCCTTTTCTTAGAGCACACTTGTTATTCACTGTTTTGTATATAGATTTGTATCAAGCCTAAATCTTTTCTTTAGACTAAAAGGGTAATTGTAGTGGGATATTCACTTTGTCTCCTTCTGTAGCACTGACCATGTCCATTGGGGGGGTAGAGCCAGGGGCAGAAGTGACCTGTGGAAGGAGGTGTGAGGAGGAGCCAGGGAATGTTCTCTTGTTGTGATGCGGACAGGAGAGCATCCGGTGGAACTTGCTGGTGTTCATTTGTCTAGGTTGTAAGTTATTTCTCCCTGAATAAACATCTATTCGGCCTATTTGTTTATCCTGACCCTTTTTAACCGCAATAATACTGTGTGATGATATATAAGATATATTGCTGTGTGTGGTTTAATAAAGACCTGAATGGCCAATCACTAGGCAGTATGCATAGGTAGAACTTCCAGACAGAGTGAGAGGAAGTAGAAGAAAAAATTCCAGGTACTTGACAGAAACACCAGGAGACATGAAGAGGAAACAGGAGATCCAAGATAAAAGAGAGGTAATGCTACATGATAGGGTGAAGATTAATACTAATGGGTAGATATAAGTTATAAGTGCCAATTAGAAACAGGCCTAAGCTATAGGCCAAGATTTTGTAATTAATAAAACTCTCCTTGCCATTATTATGGAGCTGGCTTGGGGGACAGAGAAAGATTCATTACATTAACCCACAAACAATTGTGCAGCTATTGCACAGGCAAGCACATATTAACCTGCAAGTTGGTATTGTAGTGAAGGGTCTAGCCCTGGATAAGCGTACAGATGTCCTTTATCCCTCTGTTACCTTTATATAACCTTCTAGCACAATGGAATCTAGACAACTAGGGGGACTTTTCTGGTTAATTCCTATGATTTATCTCTTAGAGAGGCTTCAGCATACCCCAAACAATACAGGCTACCATCATTGCTTTCTGTTGTCCTTCATGAGTAGGTGGTGAAGTCTTATTGCTGAAGCTTTCCTAATGTGTGCTCCAAGAGACACTCTCTGCCTCAGAAGCAAATGCAAGTTTGTGTGTAGTGTTTAGTCCGTATTCCCAGCTAGACTTGCAGAAACAGTTTTCAGAAGATATTCAAGAACATGAATTTATTACTAGAGTTCCAAGTGTTTCTTCCATACCATCTTTCACCTCATTAAATAATCATTGGTGGAAGGATTCCTTACAAATATCAAATTGTAAGCATACTAATATATATACTCTCAGAGATAAATGAAGGATTCATATAATAAAGAAAAATTAAGAAAATGAACTCCTTAACTTTGGACTTTTTATTAAAGTAGCTGTTCCTCTTAAACACAAGAAGAACTCAGGCAAGAAGGTCCAGGACATTACTATCAGCATTGAGATCATGCAGATTGTTGATGAGTTCAAACAAAACGGTCTTAGAGCTATTTGCTGGCAGCTCTGCTTAGTTACATTACAATACCTTCATCCCTTTTATTTTTAATTGGAAACTTTCTTACATTTCTGGAGACTTCATTTCTGTTAAACAGGTGGGACCACATGGTGCATCCAACAGGAGACATTATCTGAAGAAAAGTACAAGGGCTGGTTGGGGTTAGGAGACAGGGACAGCTCTTCTGGATGGTAACTGTGATAACTGAAATTAATAAAACCAAAAGTAAACAACATGGGATGGGGATCTTCTTAAGCTAAATAAAATGATTTTCTTGTAAGGGATCAGCACATTCTTGGTAAAAACACACACGCACACACACACACACACACACACACACACACACAAGTATAGTGGAAGGAGAATTACAAGACCTCATCTCTTGCTTTTTATATGAAATTGATGGGTTGAAAGAAAAACTAATAAAACTGTCATATAACATTGCAAAGAAAGAAACAAAAATTGGGACCAGAAAAAAAGTACACAGAGGAAAAATGTCTATAATTTTAGATGAATGCACAATAGTGAGCAATGTTTCTGTTTTGGATTATCTGTTTAGTAAAAACACCCAATTTAACTGATTAGCAAAATAAACTTAAAATATTTTATCCATGAATGTGAAAGGTTATAGTTAAGCCCTCAGTTGATGTTCAACTAATATAACATAGCACCAGAAGGGAGTAATTTGATTAAATAGCCTAAATCTAATCAAAACAGAGGGAACAATTTTATGGAATGTGGTTAGATGCCTACTACTGTGAAGTACAAAGCTAGAATGGTTCTGAGCTATAAATCAAAATCAGGTAATTTAACATATCTGGCAAATATTATTCCCTTTAACTACATTCTTTAAAATACATTTTCTCTGATACCATTATTATTAATTAACACTTTATTTAATAACTACATATTACTAAATCGGGATTTAATAGTGTATATGTGCTTTAAAATTGCATGTATCATTAATATAATGTAATAGCATTTTTCTGTGTGATTATACATTTTCACAAATTATATTTTAATTATTGCATAATATTCTGGAAGAGCTAGAAAAGTAGTTAATTAATTATTTCTCATTGAATATTTGTATTCTTTGTACTTTTTCCACTATAATGCTATGGTAAAGATATTTTAATTAGAAAAGAAATCTGGACAGTTAACTATATGTTTCCATGTATTATCATGTTTTAATGTGTGCCATATGTTGGTTGCTCTGTGTTTCATGGGTCAGTTGAAGAAAGAGGTCAGTCTAAGATGACATTTGAAGGCTTGTGTGGTAGCAGGAAGATCCATCTTCTCTGATGGACTGAACTTCTAACAGCTTTACACATGTATATAGATTGTTACCCAAAGTGTTTGCTTGTTTGTTTGTTTGTTTTAGGAGGAGGCGTAAAGTATTTCCTCATACCAATTCCCTAGCTATTCTATATGTCTCTCTAAAGAAAAACATCATATGCCATCATGAATTTAGTTCTTTAATATGTGTCATTTGCAATACAGGATAATCCAAGAGCCTCGGGTATACCAGAGGCATCTTGTGACCAAAGTCATGTGAAGGCTCCACCACCCTTTCAGAAAAACAGTTCTACAAATCACATAACATAATAACTGTTTTCCACAAATATTCTTTATTGTTTACTGCAATGATTACTCAAGGTCAAAGTGTTACTAGAAAACAACTATTTATTCTAAAGTCTACCACAGATAAAGTGATTCTGCTAAATTTCTATAACATAATTATTGCATAATATTCTGGAAGAGCCAGAAGGGTAGTCAATTAATCATTTGTCATTTAACATTTGTATTCTTGGTACATTTTCTGCTATAGAGCTATGGTAAAGACATTTTAATTAGAAAAGAATTCTAGAAAAGTAACTCTATGTGCCACTGTATTAGCATGTTTTTAATTTCTAGAAAGAATTTACAGAATTTTTAAAGAACTGCTTCAATATTTTCACTAAGTTGTGTGTCTACCACAGTGTACATTTTCCTGTATCAAATATAACAACAACACTATGGTATGTTCTACTAAGTTGGAGGGTAAAATAAGACCTGGCTCTGGTGTTACCAGTCTAAGCTCTGATTTAGGTTGAGAATGACATTGTCATTGGTGCTCTTTCATGTTCATATGTATCATGCATACATAAGCTACAGTGTATGCAGCTACTGAAGAAGCAATTTCATTTATTATGGACCTACTAAGTTGTCAGACTTTGAGTGCATTCAACTCAGATGATGGGATGAAAAAGCTTCCCAATTAAGGAACTGAGAAAATGGGCAATGGTTAGGGGAAAAGAAACAAACAAAAAGAAAGGATGATGCAGAAGGCTAGAGAAACCCAGGTTAAATGGTAAGTAGGAGTGTCAAGGAACCATGCTACAGTGGTAGCTGGAGGCTGATCATCAAGGGTCATCGAACTGGTGTGAAGTTGGGGGATGATTTGATCAGATTTGCATCTCCTAGGTTAGAAAGTATAGATGGCAAAGAGTAATGGGGAGGACTACTTGAAAAATACAAACACACACACACACGAGAAAAAGAGACAGAGAGACAGAGACAGGGACAGACAGACACACATAAAGTCAAAGACACAGACATAGGGAGACAATTAGCTTAGGTCAGGGGTGAGAAAGGAACAATGAACAGAAGTGGATGGTTTTAAAGGCTAGAGATACTTTGGGGGAATCTCATGATGCAGGAGGGGAGGCATATAGAATCAACTCTTACATTTTGTGTTAAGGATACTGCTATAGAAGTAGTTGTGGGAGGGACATGATCATATCCTCATTCATTGGCTCTTATAATCTTTTTACTATTCTTCCACAGTGCTCTCTGAGCCTTAGGTAAAGGAGTCATGTTGTAGATGAATCAAGTAGAGCTAGGCATCCATGATTACTTGCTATCTCTCTCTCTCTCTCTCTCTCTCTCTCTCTCTCTCTCTCTCTGTGTGTGTGTGTGTGTGTGTGTGTGTGTGTTTGTGTGTGTTTAAGTGTTTCTATATGCTGCAAAGAAAATTTTCTTTGATGAGGGGTAATGGCTACACTTATCTGTGGGTATAAGAATAAACATTTTTAAATGCTATTAGGAATCATTCTGCTGTGAGATTTTGTATCCTAGAATGACAGGGAAGATTCATTTAAAATATTACAACATTATGGTCTAATAATAAGACCTAGAAATACAGCACTAGGAATCATGTTAATATGGATGAATAAATCTCAAGGTGCCCTCCCATAGATAAGGAACTATAAGTAACTAGATAATTTCTTTTTGTTTGTTTTTTTTATTTTCCTTATTTTACATACCAATCCCAGATCCCTCTCCATCACTCCCTCCCTTTCTCCTTCCTTCTCTTCTACCTTCCCATACTCCCGACGACCCTCCCATCCCATTCACCACCATCCCCACACCACATGTAGGGTGATGCGTTCCTTAAAGGATCATCTAAATCTGTCAAGTTATTTGGAGTAGGGACTAGGTCCTCCCTCCTGTCTCTAGGTTAAGGGTGTAACCCTCCATGGGGAATATGCTCCCAAAGTCCTTTTTTGTACCAGAGATACATCCTGGTTCCACTGTCAGAGGTACCTTAGACTGCCCAGCCCTTCTAACTGAGACCCATGTTCAGGGGGTCTGAGTCAGTCAAACGTTGGATTCCCAGTTATCAGTCTGGGGACCCATTAGCTCCTCCTTGTTAAGTTCAGCTGTCTCTGTGGGTTTCTGTAGCCTGGGCTTGTCCTCACTCTCTGCATTTGGATTCCAGTTCAGCTCAGTGTTTGGCTGTGGAAATCTGCTTCTGTTTCCATCAGCTACTAGATGAGGGCTCTATGATGGTAGATAAGTTACTCATTAATCTCATTATCTGGGAAGGACATTTATGGTAGCCTTTCACTGTTGCTCAAATTGTTAGTTGGGGTTAGTCTTGTAGGTCTCTGAACATTTCTCTAGAAACCTATAATGGCTTCCTCTTTTATGGTCTCTCTCTCTCTCTCTCTCTCTCTCTCTCTCTCTCTCTCTTTCATCTTTTCCTACCCTGACTCAATCTTCCTAGTCCCACGTGCTTTCCTCTCCTCCCTTTCTCTTTCTCCTATCCCTTCTCCACTCACCCCCCACTCCCAATATGCTCAGGAGATCTTGTTCCTTTCCCCTTCTGTGAGGGACCTTGTATGATTCTTTTAGAATCCTCCTTGTATCCCAGTTTCTCTGGCAGTGTGAATTATAGGCTGGTGGTCCTTTACTCTATGTCTAAAATCCATATATGAGTGAGTACATACCATGTTCCTCTTTTTGTGACTGGGTTACCTCATTCAGGATGGTTTCTTCAAGTTCCATCCATTTGCCTGAGAATTTCAATATTCCATTGTTTTTCCCCGCAGAGTAGTATTCCATTGTGTAGATGTGCCTCGTCTTCTTTATCCATTCTTCAGTTGAGAGGCATTTAGGTTGCTTCCAGGTTTTTGATATTACAAATAATGCTGCTATGACCATAGTTGAACAGATGTCTTTGTTGCATGGATGTGGATCATTTGGGTATATGCCTAAGAGTAGGATTGCCAGGTCCTGTGGTAGACTGATTCCCATTTTCCTGAGGAACCACCATAGTGATCTCCAAAATGGCTGTACAAGTTTGCATTCCCACCAGTAGTGTAGGAGAGTTCCCCTTTCTCCCCATTGTCTCCAGCATAAGTTGTCACTGGTGTTCCTAATTTTAGCCATTCTGGCAGGAGTAAGATGGTATCTCAGAGTTGTTTTGATTTGTATTTCCCTGATAGCTAAGGATGTTGAGCACTTTCTTAAGTGTCTTTCAGCATTTTTGATTTCCTGTGTTGAGAATTGTCTCTTTAGTTCTGTACCCCATTTTTAATAGGGTTATTTCATGTTTTGCTGACTAGTTTCTTGAGTTCCTTGTATTCTGTCAGATACAGGATTGGTGAAGATCTTTTCTCAGTCTGTGGGCTGCCGTTTGGTCTTGTCCACTGTGTCCTTTGCCTTACAGGAGCTTCTCAGTTTGAGTAGGTCCCACTTATTAATTGTCAGTCTCAGTGTCTGTGCTACTGGAGTTTTGTTCAGGAAGCTGTCTCCTGTACCAATTCATTCAAGGGTACCTCCCAGCAACTAGAGAATTTCTGAGAGCAGGAGATAATGTTCCCCCTAGTTGCAGAGAGGGAGGAGTAATAAGCAAAGGGGTCAAGACCAGGCTATAAAAACCCACAGAGACAGCTGACTTGAACCATGGAGAGCTCATGGATCTCAGAATGATAGCTGGGAAGCCATCATTGGACTGACTCAGAGATTCTGATCATGGGTCTCAGTTAGAAGTCCTAGGCAGTCTATGGGAACTCTGTCAGTGGAACCAGGATGTATCTCTGGTGCACAAAAAGACTTTGGGGGCACATTCCCCATGGAGGGATACTCCCTAACGTAGAGGGAGGGCCTATCCCCTACTCCAAATGACTTGACAGATTTTGATGATCCCTCATGGAAGGCCTCTCCTTTCCTGTGGAGTGTGTGGGGAATGGGATAGGAGGAGGCATGGAGGGATGAGAGGGAGCAGGAACTGGGATTGATATGTAAAATAAGAAAAAATAACTTAAAAAAGAAAATGGAAATCTAAATGAGGGGATCATCAACTTAGCTAGTATTGACTTAATGCTAATTATAATTATTATCAGTTTGGTACTTCATGTTTTCTCCTTTAAAAAGTAGTTTGATATCAGTACCAAATATGAAAAATTGATGTATAAGATAGAATCCTTAGAAAGACCTCCAAATGAAACTAAGAAATATATTCATACATAGACTGAGGATTTTAGAGCAGAAACTATTACACCATTGGATTTTGAACTGATGAAGAAAGGTGCAAACCAAACATAATTTATCCACTTAACATATAAGAACAACTACCAGATGATAGTTACCATCAAGGCTATGCAGAAGTTTACTGGGATCCTGTGGAAACGTAATGTTTGAACAGATTTGTGGATGCAGTCATTTCATAAAGATCACATACACTCTTAGTGAAGCTGAGAGAAATTAATGGGCCACTCAGAACTGAATTATCTCATGAGACTGAGAAGAGTTTGCTACAATAATATTGGAAACTGGTTCTCAGTTAAAATGGAAAGCATAGTAGAGTGAGGAAGCTAGAGAAATATGGGCTAGAAGTATTGTAATTTTCTAATATTAGGATATTGGTGATTGATTTAAAAGACTGCTTCATTTACTTTACCTTTACAAGAGCAAGATAGAAAAAAGTTTCCCTTCATAACGACTATATCTAATAATTCTCAGCTTGTTAAAAGGCATCAGTGGCAAGTTATTTCACAAGGGATGTTAAATAGCCCCATCTAGTGTCAATATTTTGTACAACAGCCATTGGGAATAGTCAACAATTTCCTCAATCTATAATTTACTGTTGTATGTATGATACCTTACTAACTTATTCAGATGCATCTACCTTCTAAAAAATGTTTGAACAAGTTAAGACAATTATATTCTTGGGAATGACAACTTGCTTCTGAAAAAAAATACAAAGAGATTCTACCAATTCCCTAGAATATAAAATATGTTTACAAAAATTCAATCACAGAAAGTACAAATCAGATGAGATCAATTATGACTTTCAAGAATTGTTGGGAGATATGGTCTATGACTCACAATCATATGAACTACTCAAAAACTAAGTAATTGATTTCAAAACTTACAAGGTGAGAAAGTTTAAATAGTCCAAGAAAATTATCAGCCGAGTCTGAGAGAACTTTGGCTCTGGTAGAAAATAAATTGTGGGATGGCTGTACATGTGGATTTCTTGGATGCAGAGCTTGATTGTATTCTGGTTATTTTACCTTCTATGTTTTCTTCTGAAGGAATTCGTAAGCAGAAACAGTATTTTAGAATGATCATTTTTACCACACAGAGTAAAATAATTCAAGACCTATGTAGAAAAGATTTTGAATTGATTCTAAAAGAAAAATTATGACTTTGCCAATTAACAGAAATAGAAGAAAAATTGTGATACCTTCTAGTAATTCTGAAATTGCCTCATTGTGGGTAAAAAATGGACATTTGTTAAGAGTTTCCAGGGAGACTCTTAACAGTAATTTCCAGGGAGAAATTAGTAACAAATATCACTAATTGGATTCTTCTACAAATTGTATGAGGAACACCAATTTTTGGAGCCCCTAAATTCTAAACCATTTCACATAAATCGGAAAAGGCATGCTATAAGTCATGGAATTTTTTGTAAAGTGGTCAGATACTTCATTATTCAATGATAAAAATCAAAGTTATATGATATTATTAGATTTTCCAGAAATACCTAATACAGTTAACGACCGTGTTCAATATGGTTGAAGAGTTGTTTTACATACTAAACTGCTGAACATATTCCAGATGATACAGAATTACCTTTGTTATTGATTTAATTTTAAGAAATAATCAGAAATAGCAATAACCACTTGAATATAACACATATCATATTCTTCTAGCACAGGTATGATAAAATTGATCAGCTATTGATAGGAAATGTACCAAAAGACCAAGAAATCAATAAAAACAATACACTATCTTAATAGCAAAGGTTTCAAAGAAGATTTTTCTATTAGCAAAAAGCCAAGGTAATTATAAGTATTTTTACTACTCACTTTTTGTGTAACAAAACTCCATTACCTACATAAAGTAACTTCAAAGGTACTCAAAGAAATAAAATTTGTCAGTTTTCTTTTTGCAGAATTTGGGAAATGTAAGTAGTTGTACATTATCATAGATACATATTCAGGATTTTAATGGGCAACTGCTTTGAATTCTGAGAAGGTTGATTGTGTAATACACATTTATTATAAGTTAAGGCCCTTATGTATATATTAAGACTGACAATGTTCTAGCATTTCTCTCTAGTAAAATGAAATAGGGTTTTGCATATCATAATAATGTATATTACAGGTATATATAAGCAGTTATAGAAAGATCTAATTGTACTTTAAAGGATATGCTTAATAAACACAGAAGGATAGTATATAAACTCTAGAAATGACAGAGACAACTAACTGCCTGGTCACCCGAAATTCATTTGTAATCTTCCATCTTCAACCCATAGGCCATAGTGTGTCTGGCAGACTCTTCAGCAAAGCAGGAAACTTTAAACTGTCTTCTTGTATTGGCAGTTTGTCAGTCACTCTGTCTGGCAGACTCTTCCATGAAGCAGGAACTTTGTAGCAATGTCCATCTTGAATCAGCAGTCACTTTTCTGTGGGTCCTGCATGTCCAGTTTATACAGCATAAAGTCAAACAGTCCAGACAAGAGCATTATCTTGCCCAAATGGCTAGTCTTGTCATATTGAAAGCAAACTTCATAACACGTTTTTTCAATGTCCATCTTCCTTTCTGACACAGGTGTTGTTGCCAGGAGCATTTATGTCTCACTGTCAAGAAAAACCCTAAACCATTTTAAATGTCATATTCTGTAGGCCTTTGAAAGGTTTGAAGAATTCCTATCTATCTCAAATACGTCTCTATATATCTAAAAAAACCTAACTCACCTAGCTATAAGTTTTTACTATGATAGGTAACTATCTAAAATCTGTCCTAAATTATACATTACATTTTAAAATGAGCTATATAAACACAATATATAAACAAGAGAAATATACATATCACAAAATTGACCTTAAATTGTATCAATAAATGAAAATCCATTCCAAAAGAAAGTACATATCTATATCATAATCCCTTTTTTACCTTTAAAAAGAGATTGGTTGTGGTCATTAACCATTTATAAATGTTAGGCACCATTTGTAAGGTGTACAGGTTTTTCCTGCCGGCAACCTGGTCTTGTCCCGCCACCGCACCAGCCCCAATTAATACACCGAGACTCTGTATTAGATATAATTCTGTTGGCCTGGTTACTTGTTTCTTATCGGCTAGCTCTGTCTTAATTATTAACCCATTTCTGCTGATCTATGTATTTCTCTTACAGGGAAGCTGGCTGGCATATTGCTTTCTCCAGACTCTCCATCTTCACTCCTCCTTACTACTTCCTATTTCCTCCTTGTCTCCTAGTCCCTCCTATCTTCCTTTCCTATTGGCCAACAGTGCTTTATTATTAACCAGTATGAGAAACATATATACATAATGGCATCTCTCTTCAGACCCTTATTTCAGTTCTCTCAGTTTCCCCTAAAGATTCCATTACCCTCAGGCAGCAGGAATTAATTTAAAAAACACAACACCCACATTCCCAAGAGGTGAGGTGGTTGGTTTTTGGCTACTTGGTGGATTTGGATGTTTATCATCATTCAGGGTAGTTGGTTACAAATTGCTGTTGTTCATAGGGATGAAACTAAAGAAGGATTAGATTCAGGAATCTTGTTCTGAAAAGAAAAAGGAGTATATAAGTGTGGTGAGATTAAAGGACATATCATTGACTCTATTTTTAAACTAAAAAAGCAGGTACTAGTCTTAAATATTTTACATTGGTATGGGATTTTTGTACAGTAATATAAATTTAAGTATGTTTTTGTAAATATATATATATATATATATATATATATATATATATATATATGTCTCTGTGTGTGTTCCTACTCTTGTACACATGTTTCTACTTTTGCAGCTCATTTAATAATGTAATGTAAATTTCTAGTCCTTGAAAGGTATTAATACAAGCTATTTAGGATAATTAAGAAATACAGGTTAGTAGCCATCTAATAATTATATCTGTGGTCATGTTGGGTATGTATTCAAGATCAAACAGATATAGTTTGGATAAGATGGTCTTCAAACACTAAAGATCACTACATAATATAACATTTAAGATATTTTAATAACCTAAAGCTTTAGAGGACAATGAGATGCTTCTTCTCCTGGCAGCACCAATTTACTTAAAAAAAAAAAAAAGAAAAGATGACAGGCATCAAAAAACCCTCCATTCGACTATGAGGACATACAAGACTGCAACTGCTGAAATTTACCAAGACAAGATAGGACAGTCCTAGGAAATTCCTGCTTCAAAATGACTCTGTCAGTTATTCTAGGCCTATAGGTTGAAGATGGATGACCCAGCATTGCAGAGGAACCTTAGTTGACTGTCCAGGCAGGAAGCTGCCTGTCAATTCTGTAGTTTTGGAAATTGTTTGCTCTGTACTTCCTGTTTACTCAGATAATATAATATCCTTCTCATGTCTCTTATGTGGCTGAAAAATAGATAGTTATAGTCACAGTTTTCCTTGTTACCACATTCCAAAATTCCAAAAAGTAGTTCACAAAAGATGTGATATATATATATATATATATATATATATATATATATATATATATATATATATATTAAGTTATATAAGCTTAAGTTGTTAATCTAAGAAAATGTGTTGAGGTCTAAAAGGATACTTTTGTGTTGGCAATGCAAGTTAGGATAGAAAGTGAATTAGGTATAAAATTTTGGACTTACAAACATACTATGTATATTCAGGTATTTTCTCTGAATTTCTCAAATGTAAATGGACTGGATATTAGGAGTGTAATTCCTACCTGATAATTGTTCTTATTTACCTTCCCTCTGTATTAGACAAAAGGGGAAATATTGTGGGATACTTTGATCACACTCTGACACTCCCAAGACTGCCAATAAAGTTAACTTTGAATAGGAAGGAAGAGATAGCTAGTAGCTGAGCAGAATTAGCCATAGAGGTTTTGGAGGAGACATACACAGGGAGTAGTAGAGAGGGCGTTAGAAAGATTCATGGGCTCATTTTGATTGAAAAGGAGAGAGAGAAGAGGTCAAAGCTTCTCTGTCACTTCTCTGATCAATATGATAACTGACTTCTGAGTTTAGTTAATAACAGAACAATATTAGTAATTGCTCCAAGATGATGGAAGAATGAATGTGTAGTTGACATTGCAATATAGCAAGCTTTTGAAATGAGGTCATGATGGTAAAGATGACAGAGTAGGATCCAAGAGCCAGGAATGCAGGTGGGGTGATCCAGAAAAGATAGGACCCTGACAGCAAAGGGTGGGTATTCTGACAAAGGGTCTGATACTTCAATATGTTGGCTATTTAATTACAACAAATTCATGAGGTTAATGCCATGAAAGTCAACTACGGTCTTAATATACTTGTGATGGCATTATAGGGACTGAAGCCAGACTTCAGCGGGCTATTACTGGTGGAAGCCAGCAAGGCGATGGAGGGAATCCAAGTGAAACTGGACTATGTGAAAGAACCGAGAGAGATCAGTGGGTCTGAATGGAGAGGTTGGAGGGTACTTTAAATTTTCTTTCATTCCATCTTATTTTTTTTTCTAAATTGAAAAGATCTTAAACATATGCAAGTGTTGATAAGAGGAAATAAAGAGCAAGGTACTGTTATCTTACTTTTTCTTCAAGTCACAAAGCTGCTGAATCGTAAGAAGGGATTGGTTAACCTTTAATTTGAGGAGTATGATTATTTTATCTCTTTATTTTTATTAAATTATAAGCTTGGATTAGGATTAAAAAAATACCAGCCTACAGCACCAAGTTCATGTTGCAGTTGGTAAAGTTACTATGAAGTTGTGGGGTATTTGTGTGTGTGTTTGTGTGTGTGTGTGTATTTTAGTTTATCTGAGACAGTAAAACCTTAAGCATATCAAGTAATTTATTTGCAATGAGGGATGGGCAGGGCTGGTGCTATGCATGGGTACCTTGATTACCGAGAGGTCAGAGAGCCCTACTCATCAGTTCTCACCAAGGTCTTTCCTGTGCTCACATGCCACATATTATCAGGCCTGACAGCAGCTTTCAATAAAAATAACAAATGAATTCCATATGCTTACTGGATCTTTATGTAACTCAGGGAGGTGGCAGACAGGTCTCACAATGCTCCATTCCAGCTTCCCTAACTCCCAGTCAATAGTATATGGGTTCTAGTCCTCATAACAATAGTGATAGAGGATTCTCTCCATGTTTGTTTAAATTACCATCTTAATGAGTCACCATTTTTAGGACATTGATTACAGTAATGATTGTACCTTCATCTGTGACCTTTCTGCTTTACTGTCTGGTGTTGAGCCTATTATTTCTACCTTAGGTCAAGGTTTGTTTAATCAAAATAATTCAGTGATATTAATAGTATTGCAATGACATGTATTGGCCACTCAGGTCTTAAGTGTTTTGCTTGATTGCTTACAACATCACCCATGGGCAAACTGGAGTTTGAGACACATCATGAAGGCCAAGTAAACACATTTATAACTTACATCTGAACACAATACCTAAAGGTTTTGTGTCATGGCCAGATCAATGGCTCATCCAATATTTTTCACACTTGGTATTATGAAGCAAATAAGTGGTTATTTTAAATTTTAGTGACCAAATTTTGGTATGATATATTGCTCAGTCCTGTTATGCTTCTGTGTTCCATTCTTCTGTGCTTGTAATCTCTGCAATACTCAAAAGATGTTGATACTACTTGTGGATGTTGGTTATTATGTATGTCACTTTGCTCTTATTACATTGTTTGGGCACTTTCCAACACAATATAATCACAGGCAATTTCATGTCTACTATTTTTATTTTACTACAAATATTTAAAAGCTCAAATTTCATTGGCTTTTGAGAAATTCTGACTCAAGTAAGCAACCATACTCATTTGAAGTGATACTTTATATCATACCATTTGTTTGCATACAATATGTTTCTGGGCACAATACATATTGCTTTCATGATAAACCACAGGATGTGCCTGTAGAAAATAGCACATTTTCCCTCATCTTATTTTATGCTGTAATCAGTGTGTTTAAATCAGAAAGAGAGTCTGGACTATCAATCTGTTTAGCATGCCTCCACTTAATTCACTAACAACATAAAATATATGTGCACTTGGCAGTTGAAATGAAAAATAATGAAGCACTTAGGAAAATTAGATTAGTACATTATAATATAATAAGAATTTAATGATACACGTAGCATATACTCCTCATACATTCTGACATGTGGGAAGCTACACGATTACCAACAGTATGAATTTTTTCCTTGGGTTGCCACAACCTATTCATGTGATTTATAATCAGATGCCACAATGTTGTTCTACTGGAATAAAATCTAATATGATATTATATATAATTTTTATTAATTTTATTCTATTGGATAATTGGAGACATCCTATGTATTTTTTTTTTTTTACGATGACAGAGTAGAGACCTCAGCTCATTTTACACTTTTTAATTTCATGCTTGTCTTGGACTAAACCTCTTTCATAAATTTCAGTTCAACAAAACACAGATGTAGTGCCAAGTTAAAATTTAATGAATTGGCTAGAATTAATCTAGAAGTCAAAGTAACTAGTTAAAAAAAAAACTTAAACATTTCCTTTCAATTGATGTGAAATTTAGGTGAAGAAGGTCATATTTGAGTGACTTATACTATTAATAAAACTGAATTAATGTACCTTTATTGCTAATGTGTCAAAAGCAAGTGGAAACAGCCAAGGAGGTTACAGTCTTGTCTATGAAGTTTTCAAGATCTGTTGGCCTACATTCTCTTCCTCCTGCCTCCGTGGAGAGTGGTGGAATGCCATGGGTAAGTGACTTGGGTAGTGCATAGATTGTCTTTTCCTAGAGCGACAATGACAAACATGTATTTCAGGAAATTGACTTCCCTATGCTGTGAGACTTATTCATTTGCAAAGGGAGAGAGGGAGAGAGAGAGAGAGAGAGAGAGAGAGAGAGAGAGAGAGAGAGAGAGAGAGAGAGAGAGACAAGAGAGAATGTACTCCTGGAGAGACTGGCAACATTCCATAGTTTACCAAGATATAAAAGGAAGGTTCTACTCTATGGAACTGTCTGCTGCTTGCATAGTTGCTCACATATCACATTTAGTTTTTCTAGGGCAAAGTTTTGTTCTTTTGAGGAGCTTTTCCTTTATTTTTTGTATATATGTATATATTGGTTTTTCAAGACAGGGTTTCTCTGTGTAACAGCCCTAGCTTTGTAGATGTGGCTGGCCTCGAATTCACAGAGATCTTTCTGCCTCTGCCTCTCAGTGCTGGGACTAAAGGCATATGTCACCACTACCTAGATAAAATGAAGATAATTTTAAAAGATTTATTTTTTAATTTAAAGTGTGTGTGTGTGTGTGTGTGTGTGTGTAGGAGGTCCCCTCTAAAGCCAGAAGTGGGTGAGTGCTGGATTCTTTTGCTCTGGAGTTGCGCTTTTCAGTGGTTGGTATTTACTCAAACTAATATAATATATAATATATATATATATATATATATATATATTATATAACCAAGTCCATTTAAATGAAAACAAACATTTATAGACAATATTTGGGAATTTGGGCATCGTTCTTTCCACACCACTTCCTGCTGATAAGGGGCGCTGTCATGGGGGATTTGAAGAAGATGCAGAAAAGCTGGCTGTAGTCTGTAAGGCTGCTTTGTCCAGCTATTTTGAATGTAGGATCACTGGTACTCTGATTCAGGCGGTCTGGCTTGATCAAATCTTTTCTGGCTTTTGTAGAAGCACATCTACCTTCTCTAATCCTTTCATGATAGTTTTGAGTGGAAACCTAAAAAGTAGGAAGAAACCGGCTCCTGAGAGATTGGACATACTAATAGTGGTGCTTATCTTTTGATATCAGTGAGTCATATTTCCTCCTGGTACAGCTGAGGGCTTCTGTTCTGTTCTAAAAATTAATATGTTCAATCCTGTACTTTAGTGTGGTGGTTGTAGTTGAGACATTTGGGAAGTGGAGGAGTCATGTAACTGGAGTTAACACCCTTAAAAACAGGATGAAGGGATGCTTATGCTTCTTGGAGGATATAGGAGTGGCCATATATTGGAAAATGTCCCTTTCCAGACACCAAAATTTGTCTTGATCTTACTATTCTCTACTTACTGAACCCAGCTGACAGTAGTTCAGAGACTCCTTATTTAATACAGCTTACAAAGCCCAACATGGATAGGAGACTTAAAAAAAAAATGTGCTGCAAATTAAAGTAACCTAATATATACAATTTAGTGTCAGTGTGGAGAATGTTTCTGGTTTCTCATTTAAGACAAAGGAAACAGAGACCCACAATAGATAGATCCAGGATTTGGAAGGAGTTTTGTTTTAGATATTTTTTTTTCAGACACAATTTAAAAGTCTAAGAATATCTATACTACTTAGTAGCAAAACAAAGAAGAGATTAAGGCCACAGATCTCACACAAGGTAGCAAAAATAATGCTAGGTAGACAGGTGGGAGACATGAGAAGTTGTAAGTGAAAAGCAATGGAAGGAAAAACACAGGCCAATCCTAAGCATCATGATTCAAAACCAATGAAAAAACATGTGCTCGTAGGCTGGGTTCCCCCCTAGCCATGAAGATACTCTACTGGGTTTCCCACTAAAGCCAATCTTAGCTTCAACGAGACAAAGCCCCAGAATGAAATTACCATACATTATTCATGTTGCTTTCCTATATAGCAGCCCAAAAGAGACTCCAAGTTTTCCTTGTGGCAGACTTGAATCTAGAATCAAGAGATTTGTAACAGCTCGATCTACCTTCTTTATTCTAGCCCAGGGTCAGTAGACGCTTAAAGTGACATTGCTAGCAGTTGAATTATGCACTCACTGTTTGTAAGTTCATGTGTTGATGTTTCAATCCCAGTAACAGAGTATGACCTTACTTAGAGAAAGGGTCTTTAGAGAAGTAATCAAGTTAAAACGTGAGGTCATTCTCTGAACTGGTGACATAGAGACAGAAGCAAAATTGTCTGGAGAACAAAGGGGACAAATAGAGTGGGGAGGAAGAGGCATGAGACAGTATGTTTGAAATTCATATATTCATAAAAATAGCCATAAGTAATCCTGTATAAAAATAGTTTGTGTTTTAAAAATGAAGTGATTCTTATGGTCTCTAACCTAATATGAGTGGTGGAATCAAAAGAAGAGGGTATTTGGAAGCCCTCAAGCCCAGGAGAAAGGTGGTGTGAATATTGGAGAAAGGAAGCCATGTAATAGGGCAAGTAGAGAGACTTAGAATACAGTGTTCCCTCACAGCCTTCTGTTGTGCAACCCTCATCAGTGGAGCACAGAACTGGGTACTGAGGGAACTTCATAACGAGGGAAGTGAGACAGTATCCAAGGCGTAATTTTAAAAGGTCCTGAACTATTCTGTTGCTTACCGGTGAGAAAGAGAAGCTCTTCTCTGTTGTACTTTCCTCTTCCTTTTTCTATGGTTGGATTTGGTCTCAGAATGTAAATCCCAGGTCACATTTCAATTATATTAATAGCTGGGTCACTTTGACCAGAATCGCAGCATTGTAATCATTCTATGTAACCAGTAGATTAGAACAAGAACTTTTAAGTTTTCTGTAGATTAGATCATTTTAAAGCTGAGATTTCCCTACCTGTATTTGGTCATAACTCTTTCTAAAGAGAGGAGAACATTTTTTCCTTGGTTTTGGAGACAGGGTTTCTCTGTGTGATAGCCCTGGCTGTCCTGGAATTTGTTTTATGGAGCAGGCTGGCCTTGAACTCATTATGATCTATGGGTCTCTGCCTTCCAAGTGCTGGGATTAAAAGCTTGTGCTGCCAATGCCCAACAAGATCACATCTTTAAAATGGGCTCATTTCTGGAAAGGACATCATGTTAGTCTCATGCTAAACTGGGTATAGGCAGACATGATTTTTATCAAAGGTCAAGGAATGCTTAACTTTGAACAGAGTCAAAGAGTAATTCTTTTGATAAGTAACTTTGTAATTTGTGTTTCTTGGCTCTGCTTTTCAAATGTGAGACAACTGCACTAGGCATGGTTACTAGCATCAGTAAAACTGTCTTGAAGATGGAGGCAATCAATTAATGCTAAGTGTACAAGTTAAATGAAGGTTAAATGTAGTTCACAAAATGAACACATTTAAAAACATTTAGTAAAGGGATTTAAGAAGACTGAGACTTTCAAATTTTAGCTAGAGAGATACACACTCATTATGTTTTCTTTTCTCTTAGACCCAATTGAGAATGATGTTCAGGCACCTGGTTTCTCTTCTTCCATTCAGAGTTTTAACAGTTAATAGAGATACAACATTAGTGCTTGCTGAAGTGATTTCAGAAGCAAACTTTGTACATATTTGTGTATTATTTGATACACATCATTTATAATTTCTGAACAAGAGTAAACATAGCTCTACCCTGAATAATTGTTTTCTTTGTAGCAAAGTACTTTACTGTATTTTTTTTAAAAAAATTATAGTACTGTACTCTATCACTACTGATAATAGTTTATTTTTAATTTTTCATATTTCTTATCAAGTTCACATATTTGGTTCCATACTTGGCTCTGACTACTTTTTGTACCTATTTTTAAAAATACAGAATAACAGTGTCAGAGGTCACCCCCTTTGCCTAATGGTACAGGAGAATTTATTTCTTCTACCCGAGGTGTCCATTGGCCACCATTTCCTCATTCAATTTTATAACTTCCCACTACTTAAGCAATCACTCCTCTACTTTCATTCATTATGGTGTAAATTTTGTTAGATTTTTGCAAATGGGAAATATTACATGGTACTTGTCTTTGTTCTTTAAATTTAATTTAATGCAGCAACATTCAATGCTATCAACATTGCTGTAAATGACATATACTTTTTATATTCTTAATGACAGAATAATTCTATTGCCGAAAGGTTTTATTTTTTCAAATGTGAATTTTGATTGGAAGGTTTTATAAATTTAACTTTTTTCTGAGAATTTTCAAACATGCTTTTCACTGTGGACATTGGTATAACTTCTTTTCCATGAGTTTTGATGGCACATGTATGTACTTGGTTTATTTCTATATATGTTAGAAGTTAAATTTCTTTATTTGGATTATTCAACAATAAGATATTGCATTAACAGTAAAAATGCATTTCTCACAGTTCTGAAGGCTGGAAGTCCAAGATTAGGTGTCAATTCCATTGGCCCTAGTGAAGACCTTTTAGATTTCGTACGATCAGTTTAATGTTAGAACCTCTCATATCAGGTGAGGAGCTGAGGAGGTATTGGCAATTGATGGCTGACTTGGGTATAGCCCTGTTAGTTTGCCCATGCCCTAGAGAATAATGGTACCATATCCATGGGTTTTCATTGTTGTTGTTTAATTGCTTTATTTTTTTCCTTTTTCTTTGCTTTTTTTTTTTTAAACACAAATTGAATTGGAAGGAAGACATATTGGGAAGATCATGAAGGAGTTGTAGGACTGGATTATATTGTATACATGTATGGATTTATCAAAGAATAAATTTCACACACCAAGTGAAAAGCCAATTATTTGGACTCAAGACAAAGCATATAGGCTGTGTGTTAACTACCATGCAAATTTACTTCTTAGTTCTGCTAAATAAGGCTCAAGAAAGAAAGTCTTGATTAAAATCAGTATTCTTCTATCTTTGTTTTTGTGAGACTGGCAACTGAAGCCTTGGGCTCACACATGCTAGGCAAACGCCCTATCCCATGGCTGTAGTCACAGCTATCTGCTTACATTATTATCTGCAGAGTATAGATCCTTGTCATTTCTCATTAAAGGTTTTGACATTGTCATTGGCCTTTTGTAACTTAATATAAAAATTACCGCCTTTATATTTCAAATGGTAATTTTCTTTTTTAGCTTATACATTTCATTAACTTATCAAAAAATTAGTATATATTTGTATGATATTCATGAGAGTAAAACATATACCATCCTAGTACATCAAATCTACCTAAGCAAAATGATACACACCAACCTTAATCCAGTATTTCTTAACTTTCTTAATGCTGTGACCCTTTAATAGAATATTCTCATGTGTGGTGACCGACAAACATAAAATTATTTTGTTACTACTTCATAACTTTGAATTTTCTACTTTTATGAGTCATAATGTAAATATCTGTGCTTTCCAATGAGGTGACCCCTTGAAAGTGTCGTTTGACCACCAAAGGGGTCATGACAGACAAGTTGAAAACCACTCTTCAGGTCTCATTTTAAAATTGTTAGTATTTTCCTCACCTAGTACTATACTGACCTCTTAGGTATGGGAAACTCCCTATTTTCTGGACCTTTTCAATTCTTTCTGGCTCTGTCAGACATCAAAACCTCATCACGTAAGTGTTCTATTTGACAATTTTTGAGTTAGTCTGAGTCTACGTTTTGACAGCAGGGATAATAGTTTTAATGATACTTATCTCCCTGGTAAGAAACCCCAGAATGCAATATTTTACTGTGTAAGAGTGAATTATTATTTGTCATCATTAGCATTATTTTGACTGTTCTTATCATCCATCATCTTTGATGAACAGACTTAGTTCTTTGGCACAGAATCTGTTGAGAACTCTCCTCTGGGAAGCTCCACTTCGGCTACTGATGTGTACTCTGCCTCCATTTATTCATAGTGTTTCAGTATAACCTGCGTGAGGCCTGTTGTGGTCATTAGCTATAAAAGAATGAGATGCCATTTGAATATCCTGAACATTTTTTTTTTAGAGTTTGCCATTTTAAATTGATGATAAATAGAAGGCAACAAGATTCGTTAGAAGATTATTGATGCCTCTGCCATTTCTTAATTTACAGCCATAGCTGGTTGAAATTTATGCCTTCTCCCTGAGTTCCTGGTTGTAGAAGCCATTTTAGTTCAGCACAAAGTCAATTCTGACTCTTGTCTTCCCCACAATGGATTAATATAAGAAGGAAACAGAAAAAGCTGTAAAGGAAAGCTGGGAGTAATTCTACATGAGATGTGAGATGTTGCATATTTTCCCTAAAGGCCTTGTTTCCCAGTGAAAGCAGCATCCTGCAGGCTTTTTGGAGATATGGTTGCTCCCTGGCTGTGTTCTCCCCACACTCCACTTGAATTAGCTGTATCCACTTTCTCTGATTGAACTTCTCCTGAAAACTCTACACTGTTATGCTATTGATCCAGAATATCAGCTTCATATGTCTCCTATATGATGGGAAAAAAATGCTATCTAGAGGAGTCCTTTGAGTTTGCAACTCACCATGTTGCTCTGTGACGTGTCTCTTACTAGACCAGGGGAAAGGTGCAAAATCAAATGGGTGAATTATTATGTAGAAAGCAGAGCTACTCATTGCAGAATAAATCTCATTTTCCAAGAGATGAACTAAGAACATGAAGACTTGGGTTTCTATCACAGGCTTGATTCAGAAGTACTGATTTTGAAGCAGTTCTAGAGTTGGATAGGAAATTATGTACCAGACTTTGGGTACATTCCATATTGTCAGGTTTAACATTATTTAAAGTATAATGCCATATGATGCTCAGGAATTCTTATGTTCCATGAACAAATTGATTTGATGTTCAACAGCATTTTAGCCCATGCTGTAGTGAAATAGGGAAAAAGAAAAACACGAATCTTATTTGAAAGATAAAGTTGGGTTGGTGTCAAACTCAGAATGGGTCTGCCTGTGTTTTCAGCGCAGGGCATTTTCTGAGGATTAATGACCATTTAGAAAGAGTTGATGGTCCTTGGCTAAAACTCGGGTCATTAACTGCAGCCACTCGTTAATTGCCTGAAAATGTCCTGGGCTGAGGTCATCATTGCTATTATAAACTGAGTTAGTGCCTTGTGCTTTAACCAGTAAGATTATCTGAAGTATCTTTATCCTTTGCTTGATTCATAATTATAAAAATGTACCACAGGCAATCATACCAGATGATAGATTAATCACATGCAAAATTAAATTTTCAAATGAAATGTTTTGACTCATATAGCTACCCTAAGCTTTGGGAGAGGTTCTCTTCTGGTGTTGACGTTTATTAAAATTGGTTTGCTATGTTGAACCCCTGTCTTAATCACTCCTCAAACTCATTCCCTACTGCTGGTTGGAATCTAGCAGCTCAGGGTGGACATGCCTTTCAGTTTAAAACATGTTGATTCTAGTGCCTAGAGGCTGTAGTATTTTATTGTTTTGGCATGTGAAATTCAGATGGGAGGAGCTGGGGAGAATGAAGAAGAATCAAAGCGCTAGAAGAAAGCAGATGTGGACTTATGGTTGTCTGATTCTGTTATGCTTTTAGCAGTATCATGGTTACTTTCATATTTATTATGTAATTAAAGTAATATCTAATTAATTTTTGAGAATTTCATGAAATGCATTTTGCTTATATTTAACCTTCATCCTCTCCCTGAACCTCTTCCTCACTCACCTCTACCCCTTCCTTCCCTTCCAACTTTGTATTCTCTTTTTCTCTTATTTAGTTCACTTAGCCCAGTTTGTGCTCATCGTATAGTTAAGAGTTTCAGGCCATTCACTGGAGCAATGTGGACCTATCTGAGGCCACACCCTTAAAATTACTGACATGTTCCCCATCACAAGTCAATTGCCCATAGCACCTCAGCTATATAGCTAACTGTCCTTGTGACTGGCTTGATCTTGCACAGACCTTGTACAAATTAAAGCTGCTATAAGTTCATGAGTGTAGTGATCCTGTTAGTTGTACTCCCAGTCCTCCCCAGTGTATGGCTTTTATGATTTTTCTTCCCTATTCTGCCATGGTCATTGGTCTCAGAGGTAACATTGTTACAGATGCCACATTTGTGAGTGTCAACCCACTAACACTTATTCTTCATACCCTGATCAGTTGTGAGTGTCTGTGGTAACCAATATTCACTGTCCAAAGAGATGTCTCTGATGATTTCTGAGAGATTCGTTAGTCTTTGTTTGTATACAGACATAAAATTAGAGACCATGTCCTTTTAGTTGATTTATTAGATTCATCTCTGGGGCCTGTGAACTCCCCAACCATGGGCTCTTGGCCAGATTTAAAGTACAGGTTTGTATTTTCATTTGTGGGGCAAGCCTTAAATCCAAACAGAAAGTGGTTATTATTAAATTTGATCTTTAGTAATGTGTTCAGTTAAGCAAGACAGATGTGATTATTCTGTCTTAAACATGAGAACACTGACGTCTGAAAGAACGAGTGATTTTCCTCGCATGGTTACCTGTACCTGAACAGTTGTCCTCAATCCAATCTCGAGTGTTAGTCCACATCAAACCTCATGACACTATGCCAGTATGGAATGTTCCTTTAAATTTTCATAGGAAAAGGATTGTGCACTGTTAATGAGTATTCAAATGACTTAAATCACCATCTTTCAAAGCGTGTCTAAGCCTGGAGCTTTTTAGAAAAACGAGTATGACTATCAAACAATAGAGTCTCTTGATGCTTTGTGTGGAAAGCACCACTTTGCTGCTGTGAGCTTTTCAGGGTCAGTTTGATTCCTTGATTCCTTTGTAAGTATGCATACTAATTTATAATCCAATTAGATATATTTTGTAACTGCTTGATGCTTCTATTAGTTCTGTGTTCTGAGCTCTGTGTACAAAGCCTTTTACTAAAATACATAAAGGTGCCGTGAGTAGCCAATTTTACTAATATGCCATCACAAGGGAAAATATGAAGAAAATATGAGAATTATCTGAACCATAGTTAAAAAGTAAAGAAGGAGATATTTTAATATTTATAGAATGATCTGAGGAATGACTAGGATAAGTTTTCTGAAGAAGGGTAAACCATTGCTTTTGACTTGATTAATTGCATATGGAGATAGTGTGAATTAGATATTATGAGTGCATAAGTATTACGCAATTAAAGAAGATTTTTAAAGTTACCTTTATTGATTATTTCAGAATCTCACATCATGCACCCCGATTGCGCTCAACTCTAGTCTTTCCATGTCCATTTCCTCTACCCCATGACTTCCATCCTCAAGGAAATATGTTCATTTTACGTTATCTATACAATCACTGGAACATGGTCAAATTCCTAGTGGCCAGACTTCTAAGACAAATAAGACTTTCTTGGTGAGTCTCAGCATGAGAAGTCATCAACTGAGGAGATCCTTGCAGTGGCTGGAGCCAGCTGTCCTACACCCATAGCACCTTCAGTGCCACCATGTGGCTGCCACTGAGGCGTGGGCCAGCTCCTCTGCCCACAGGAATGTTATCATGACTTCATGTGGCAGTCCAGACCGCAGACATCCTCATGGGCTTCGGCAGTCAAAACAAGGGTGTAGGCAGCGCTTGTCTGCATCAGCACCACTGTTCCACTCATGGCAACTGCAATATCTGCAACATGGTCTCAGGTGGTTACACATGCCACTCACATCAGCGTGCCTTCCCCAAGGCAACAAAGCCTGAGGACATCAGGGAGTGGCACAGACTGCATACATCCACATGGATCTCAGGCTTGATTGTGGCCTGGGGCAGCAACATGGACCATTGACACTAACATGGCCCCTAGTGGCACTGAGGAAGAAAGTGAACCTTTCTTCATCTCAAGCTTCCTCATTGCCCAAAGTCAGGGAATCCCACAGTTAGCCTGTCACAGATAGGCTCAATGTGACAAGCTAGGGGGATGATTCTGTGTCTACTTAAAGCTTCAGGCTGTGGCATGTCATCCAGGCAACCTTATTACACAATGAACTCAAGTAGAGCTTAGCCATCTCTCTCACCTCTCACTAGCATTACATCTCCAACTCTGCCTCTGTCCATAGAGCAAACACTGAACCCTTTTTCTATTTCTCATCTCTCCATCACATATTTGTTCTTTGTTGTGTTGCCCACCACAGATTGGCTGTCTTTCTTTCCCAGCCACCTTGGCCCCCACAGCCCCTAGGCTATGAGGCTGAGGGCTGTACACCTCATGAAGAGGTGTGTAAGCATGTGGAAGTGACTGCCCTTAGTCTTACACACCTGAGGTACCTGATGGTACTGACTGTTCTGTTACAGTGGACATTTCTCCTTCTGCCCAGTGTCTGCTCTTTGTTGTTTATATAGTCTCTTGATGCACATCATCTCAGAAACAATGGTACTGAGTCATAGCAGGGTCTCTCCACTTTTATCCTTCAACAAATGGTGACTTTTTCTTTTTCACTCATATGATGTATGCTGTTTGTACAAGGACATTTTACTTCTTAAGAACATATTCCTGGTAAGCTTACCATTACTAAAAACAACAGAATAACAATAAAGTTCACACCAGAGAAGGACATCACAGAGTCCTTTGCAGTCTACTTTAGTGAGTTTTCTTCTCTTTGAACAGTAGATTTTATCTATGTACAACTCAAATATTATAAGTGACATACATACTATTTGGTCAAATTAATAGAAAATCAGCAGCTATTACTTTGGCCATTGGTATTTGCACCAAATGCCTTAGAAATCCAATGAATTCGAAGATCTATGAAGACTTATTTACATCATTAGTTTTAATTGAGGTGTTATCACCCTTTCAATAGTTGATATTTTAGCCACCATTTATAAATTCAAAAGAGTGATACATTAATTATCTCTTGGATGCTGTACATGTAAAAATAAACTAGTAGCTCTTCTGGATAATTCCCTAGAGTAACATGTGGCATCATTTTGTAAGCCTGGATATATGCTATAAGAATATTTGTTTCATAATGATAACAGAGGAAAACAAATTATATTCACGTGGTACAAACATCTGATCTACCTAGAAAATGGAAACCCAGAGCTGGTTCCATAAATAAAAAGTACTCCAGAGGCCATAGGGTATTTGATTGTGTGTGACTCAATTAATATGACAGATGCATCGGCACTCTATTTGGGGAAGGTCAGTTTCTTTGGAACAGAATCACTCCTATACAGTACTGACAGGAGAACATTAACTACACAGGAAAATACTGTTTTATATTTTCTTTTACCCCATTGCATTTTTTGAGTCTATGAACTGCTCTATAATATTTTGTGGAAACTCTTTGCTTTTCTAGGTCAGAATCATTTTTTTTTTCATAACTAGAATTTAGAATTAACAATGCAGAGCTATTTCAGTTTCCAAAGAAACCACTCCCAAAGCAATGATTGGCTAGTGTAAGATGATGAATATTCAAATCTCATCCAGAAGCTCACGGACATGTAATTGGGAGAAGGATATAATCATCACAATATTTCCAAAGACATAGGGTCTTCTAGAAGGCAACTTAGGAGCATTATGTTTCATGGCTGAACTGTGTGGCTTCTTGCTTGAGCTAAGGCTCAACTTTGTGTGTTGGGTGCCTGTGCTGAGGAAGGCAGGATGAGGTGTATGGGGAGGATGGGAAGATGGAAAGATGTTCTGAGGTTTCCTTTGATGTCTTGTTCCCTACTTACTTTCTATGCTTTGAGTGCCTTATTTAATTCCTGCTACAGTCCTCTTGCAATAGCCTAGGTGGACCTGGTCCATGTCTTTGGAAGAAGATATTATCCCTGAGATTCTTCTCCTGTAACTTTTTTTGAGTGCTAATATCTCTCAACTATCCTTCTGTGCCCAACTTTATGTAGCATTTTCATCACAAAGTTGCTAATATTGTACCCACTTTTTACTTTAGTTTAGCATGCCACAGCTGTGAATCATTCATCTTCTGATGGATTGCCATTTGCTGGTGGTTGGTTCATGTAAGTTTCTTGTAGTCTTCAGTTTGTTAGTAAATTTCTGAACCAACCTTTCTTCTAGAGCTACAAGTAAAAATTATTTAGTTTGTTCTCATTTCATGTTGAGTAAATAAACTTTATTTTTATACTAGAAAAGACATGCCACTTTTTAATAAGGCAGTAGCAGTAAAAATAATGGTAATGGCATCACTAAAAGTGATTTCAGAGACAAATCCAGTGAATTTCATTCCATGTATTATTCCAATGTTAAATCTGAGAATATTCTTTCTCAGAATTGTATACAAAAGATAACAATTTACTGTATTATGACTGTGGCATGACCAAGAAGGTGTTTCTACAAAATAAAATAATCCGATCATATCTTCAAAGTTGTGAACAAAATGTTATATTTGTGTGTTTGATCATTTGGGAGTTTTTAAACATCATGTAACACAAATGTATTGAAGGAATAAAACAGGTTTTGTGATGCCAGATGAAACTGGAGGGCAAGGGTTGAAGATAGAAAATTGAAAGGGAGCGCTTGGGTGGATTATAAAATGACTATAATTAGGTAAAAGTTATCTGTAAAGAAGGTACTATATGCCTACAGAAGTTTTTCACCTAATCCTTAACAAATCTGTTTAAAGGCTGAGTAAGAACTTTGAAAATAGAGCCTTATTCATTAAAATTTTGGATTATAAAGAAATAATAATTTGACCTTGTTTATTTTAACTTCTTATTCCATTCTAATTATGAGTTGTTACAATTACATATGCAGCATCCCTTATGAATAGAATTTTTGTCAACTTCACCTAGATTTGAAACAAAGCAATCAGGAACAAAACATAACTGTTCTTAGATCAAAACCCTTTTGTGTTTTGAGCTCCAGTATAGGTCTTCTGAAGTTTCAAGCCTCATGTCCTGAGCATTTATGGGATTGTTGTCCTCTTCAGCAAGAGATACATGCTATGGAACTAGTAAGATGGCTGAATTATCCAGCCTCTAGGACTAAAAAGCAATTGAGTTTTAAGCATCTCAGGTGTGAGACAACTGTTGTTACTATTTCAACATAAGCAGGCTTAAGAAAATCTATCTATCTATCTATCTATCTATCTATCTATCTATCTATCTATCTCTATCTACCTATCATTTATTTCACTATCCATCTACCCAACTATCTACCCATCTATCCAACTATCTATTCATCTATCCAATTATCTATCAGCTATGTATCATCTACTATCGAACATTTATCTATTTATCTATGTATTTATCTATATATCTATTTATCTATATATATATTTCTCATCTATGTATGTATCTATCTATGTATCTATATATCTATGAATCTATGCATCTATCCATCTATCCATCATTTATTTTTCATCTGTTTCCTATTGCTTCTTTCCTTTATAGAATCATAACCAATACATATGTCATTTCAGATATCATTATTTAACCTGATTAATTGCTTCCTTACTACCAAGTGATGTACATGTTTCACAGAATATTTGGATGAAACATGAAACACTGCTGAAATTTGGATGACTCACTTGCAAAGTATTGGATGGCATTTTAAGATACACAATACACAAGTAGATCTTGACTTCTCAGATACAATGAAATTTGATTGACAGACAGAAAAGAAAATACATAATGCTATGATGAAGAATTTATTATACATTTATGAACATCATAGCAACAAAACAGTGTACTACAAGTATTCTATATGTGTAAAATACTTACAAATTTGTATAATTGCATCTTCTATTTCAACTAGCAAAACATTAAAAGTACTGAAGGCAATTTTGAATTACATGTGTATTATTAACTATTCCAAATGGATTTCATTTCATAAATATCTCCACTTAATAACAATATTTCATTATACTGCTATCTTCTTTTTTAATTGTGATTTGAAATATCTTAAAAGCCATATTATTTTATATTTAAATGTATAACAACTTTCAGAGCATATGGATCTTCAACTGAAAAAATAAGCTTAACAGAAAGAATATTACAAAATAGAAAAGGCAGTTCATACCTGCACTTTGCAGGTAGTGGGGACTGTGGCAGGAAGATTAATGGGTTCAAGGTCAGTTTGTATTACAAAGTGATTTCCAGAGGCATCACCCTCCCTGTGAAGTGGGGGTGGGGGGCATGGGTGGGTGGTTGGGGGGGCATGGGAGGGAGGGGAGAGGGAGGGAGAGAAAGAGGGAGAGGGAACTGGGATCGACATGTAAACTAAGAAAAAACAAAAACAAAACCAACAAACAAAAAAAGAAAGAAAGAAACCAAAGTGATTTCCAGTCAATTCCTGCTAAAATGTGAGAGCCTATCTCAAAATATGAAGAAGAAAAACAAAACTATAAGAACTTTAATTTTGTAAACTGTTTGAAAAGGACAGGTCATTGAACACTGGTTAACTTTCAGAGGCCTTTGATGAGACTGATACAAACTAATTGCACTCAATTATTTTCCAAGCTGTATTTAATCCATTGGAGCCAGCCATGCAATGGTGGCACATGCCTTTTATCCCAGAACTTGGGAGGCAGAGGCATGAAGATCTTTAAGTTCAAGGCCAGACTGGTCTACAGAGCAAGTTCTAGGACAGCCAAGGCTACTCAAAGAAACCCTGACTTGAAAAAAAAAAAAAACTGAAAACTCAATAAAAATAATACATTGGGACCAATTCATCAATACCCATTGTTTTATTTATATATGCACAAGAAAACCTGAAATTAAATTAATTTATAACAGCAGTTTGGCCTAAATGAGCAGCCATGCTTCACAAAACAAGAGGCAGGTGCTTTTCTTCTGGAGTGCTATCTTTGTCTTCAGTCAGATGAGATTTTAAAGTAGATGCTGATAATTTCACAGAAGATTTGTGTATTCTTAATAACACAATGGCTAGAAGACTGGTTGCTACATTGTCTGGATCAATCCAGACAAACGAGTTGCTCTTTATCAACTGTCCTAAAGTGGAAATTCACTACTTATTTTTCATTAAACATGCACTTTTTATATTATTGCTATAAAAAAGGTTTATTGCAAAATAAAAAAGTTCATATTACTAAGCAATAAAAAATAAATACTCATGGATGTACCTTATTTAATAAATGGAAAACTTCTTTTTTTGAGAGCCATTAGCTATTCTGTGTACTCTGTAAGAAAGTTGTTTAGTCTTTTACTTAAAACATTTTTGTATCTAAATTTTTTCATGTGTCTCAAAGATCTCACTTTCTGAGTCCTGGCTTTGGGTGCATATCTCAGAGTATGGACATACAACTGAGAAACTATTGGCAGGGAAATTATCTGTCTAGTGTCAGTTCACAAGTTTCCCTGGCATGAGGAGGTTGACTGTGTAAGGAAAAGATTCAGTAATGGAAAGGCAAACTGAGCTATGGTTGGCCTACTGACAATTATAGACTGGCTAAAAACTAAAAGCAAGCAAACATACAACAACAACAACAACAAAAAGCAAAAACAAGAATCCAACCTGAACCACAAAACAACAAACAAACAAAATAACTCTCCACTTTTTACAGACCCCTAGAAAGGAAACAAATCAAGTACAGGGCACGGTTGGTAAAAGAGAAGTCATCACAGGGCAGTGGTGGTACATGCCTTTAATTCCAGCGCATAGGAGGCAGAGGAAGGAACATTTCCATGAGTTCGAGACCAACCTGGTCTAAAGAGTGAATTCCAAGACCCTCACTCAAAAAAACAAAAACAAGAAAAGAGAATTCATATGATCTAAGAAACGAGTTTAGAACTTCAAATTTTAGATAGTTAGATATGGAAGATACAGAAGGAATGTGTGGTTATTTCCTCAAACCTGAAGTACAAAAAAGTTCATGAGAGCACATTGATTATAAGCCCAAAAATGTTCAAAATGTTCAAAATTATATTTTAGCAAAATTAAAAATTTCTGCTGATGAAAGCACCATGAACGGGGAGGACAAGCTGTCCATAGTAAAGGAACTAATAATGTGTTCTTGTAGCACACTTGGGGCCCTGGAGTGGACCCCTGGCCTTTCAAAGAAGACAAAACATCCCCAACCTCAAAAGGCAGGGAAAATTTTGTGATGTACATATTTATGAAAGCATTTTTATTTTCTCAAGAATATATAAATAATTCATACATTTAAGCAAGATTTCTGTCAAGCAAGGTTATTGGGAAGAAAGGAGATAAGTATACTTGCATTAACTGTTATTCCTTAACAATGTAAAATATGTATGAAATGCTGGAGTAATGTACATGCATAAGAATAGCTATTCTGGAACTTTCAGCTTCCTGTGCAAAGTGAGATAGCATGCTCTGGAGTACATGTGACATCAAGAATATAAAAGGAAACCCATGCTGTGTGGCATGAAGTGTGCCAAGTCCGACAACCATCAGTAATAACTGTACATTATCAGTAAGTGACTATACACCTACACTGAAAAGTCCTGCTGGCTGAGTGTTCCATAGCAATGACCACAGTGTAGTATATTCAGACAGGGTGATGATTTTCACCAATTTGGGCTAAGTACCCCTGCAAACTGAATGAATGACCTCAACACAGCATGATGAAGTAGTGGAGAAGTAGATACATTGGGGTTCAGGAAGTGAGTGCCACTAAAACACAAGACCAGGACCTGCCCCTCAGATTTGCTATGAACTTGGACTGTCTCCAAAATTAGTCTTTTTCTCAAAGTGTAGCATGTAACATTGTTAGATAGATATGTGTGTGGATATACATATACTTCTACTTACAAACACACACACACACGAGAGAGAGAGAGTACATGCAAACTACATTGTCACTTTAAAAGACATGTTTAATAAGCAGATAGGGGTAATAAATACCCCCAGAGAGAGACTACACAGCACCTTATTAAGCTTATTTTTTTCCATAAAAGCTCATGAGAAAGGAGTGACATTGGATAATAGAGAAAAAAAACCTTCTGAGTAAAATCAGCCTGTATTTTTTTTAGATGTTTTGTCCTCTCAACAGAAACCAGGCTATGTGTTAGGTTGGGGAAGGTGTGTTGCTTTTTCTTCCACAGGAGGAGAAAAGGTATGGATACTATCAAGATTGATGAAATATAGATTCATATAGGAGAAACCTCTTGATTAAGAGAGGCAGTAGTTCATTAAACAACTTGATCATCCTATCCAAACTAACTTATAAGACTAACAAATGACTTTAGTTTGACAGATTTGAAATACACATTACATACACACATACACATATAATTAAGGATAATACTTTTTCTGTTTCTAAACATGTTTTGCCTTAAAAAAGCTGTAACCTGACAAATTTAGGGTTGAGGAAGTGCTTTGTTTCGGTCTTCCCAGGATAATAAAAGTATCCTATTAAGGAATTTAAAGACGCTGGGCATATGAGACTACTGAAGTCAAGTGACATATCAACAAGAAAAAAAAAATGTCCTAAGGAAAGGAATAAATTGGCTTAATAGCATAATACATCTCCAACAGCATAGAATTTCATAAATCTTCACAAATTTTGTTTCTGCTGTTCTTTACAGACATACAAAGCAAATGGTCCTTTTGTGGTCCCAATTCATTTAAAAATTAAAGCTGGCTTTGGATCTGGAGTGTGGTGCTCTCCTTTTCTAAACTCCACCTTAATTGTTAAAAGAAAATACAAATCTCTGTCTCCTGAAAGAAGAGCTACCTTTTATGGGGCAGAAGGAAAAAAAATGGGATTGTTCTGTTGTCATTAATCTCATAATCCTTTGATTTTCATTTGAGTTTTTACATTTTTCTTAAGGTATAAATATTATAAATGTCTAATATTATTTATATAAACTTTATGTCATGATATTAATGGTCATACAGAGTATTAACTAATTCTAGAAACAAGCTTCATCTAGCTTCCTGTATGGAGATTTGGATTTGAGCCTAAATTAGTTAACAGAAACTGAGTTCGTGTACTTGAACTTCTCAGAAATCTGCTGCATATGACATTTAAAATGTTTAAGTTTTCTTCAGTGAACCATGACTATTCCTGGTAGTGAATTCTTAAAGAAGATGATGGGTCCCTGCAAGTGCAAATCCACCTAGACAGGTCAGAGGCCGAGGATAGAAACAAACATGACTGGCAAAAAAAAAAAAAAAAAAAAAAAAAAAAAAAATGTCAATGATATCTTGCTACATTCATAGACTGGTATCTAGCCTGATTGTCATCAGTAAGACTTCATCCAGAAACTGGTGGAAACAGATACAGAGACCCACAGCCAAACATCAGGTAAAGATCAGGGAATCCTGTGGGAGAGGCCAAAGAAGGATTATGGTAGCAGAGGGGCCAAGGACACCAGAAGAAAATCCACAGAATCAACTAACTTGGGCTCATAGGGACTCACAGAGACTGAGCTACCAACCAGGGAGCTTGTATGGGGATGACCTAGGCCCTCTGCACATACGTTACAGTTGTATAGCTTGGTCTCCTTCTGGGACTGTTTTCAATGAGAGCAGGGGCTGTTTCTAAATGTGTTACCTGCTTTTGGGACTCTTTCCTCCTACTGGGTTGCCTAATCTAGCCCTAAAAGGAGAGGAGGTGCCTAGTCTTATTGCAACTTGATTTGCCATGGCTGGCTGATAAACATGGCAGGATTGACCTTTTCTGAAAAGAAAGGAGGAGGGGTTTATTGGGGTTAGGGAAGAAGGGAGGTGAGGGAGGTGGGTGGAAAGGAACTGGGAGGAGAGAAGGGAGGGAGGGGAAAATTTGATCCAGTTGGGGAAAAAAACAATTGATTAAATAATAGAAATAAATTTTAAATTGTATGCAGGCAATGACAGAGAAATTTTGTTCATTAGAAACTGAGAGGAATCTTTTTTGCATATGAATTATAATTATTATTATTTTTCTTATTTTACATGCTGATCCCATTTCCCTCTCCCTCCCATCCTCCCATGCCACCCCCATCCCTCCCATCCCATTCCCCACCCACTCCACAGGGAGGGTGAGTCCTTCCAGGTGCGATCACCAAAATCTGTCAAGTCATTTGGAGTAGGGTCTAGACACTCCCTCCTGTCTCTAGGTTAAGGGAATATTCCTTCATGGGTAATGTGCTCCCAAAGTCCTTTTATGCATCAGGGATACATCCGGTTCCACTGTCAGAGGTCTCGTAGACTCTAATTGAGACCCATGTTCAGGGGGTCTGAAGCAGTCCAATGCTGGTTTCCCAGCTATCAGTCCGAGGGTCCATGAGCTCCACCTTGTTCAGGT
The DNA here is from genome assembly GCF_943737965.1 of Phodopus roborovskii. Lineage (NCBI taxonomy): Eukaryota > Metazoa > Chordata > Mammalia > Rodentia > Cricetidae > Phodopus > Phodopus roborovskii. The sequence goes on from NW_026126511.1 coordinate 18,144,484, forward strand.
CAGCTGTCTTTGTGGGTTTCTGTAGCCTGGTCTTGACCCATATGTTTATCCTTCTCCATCTCTGCAATCGGATTCCAGGAGTTTGACTCAGTGTTTAGCTGTGGGTATCTGTTTCCAAGAGCTACTAGATGAAGGTTCTAGGATGGCTTATAAGTTGGTTATCAAGCTCATTATCAGATAAGGTAGCCTCTCCACTGTTGCTCAGACTGTTGGTTGGGGTCATCCTTGTAGATCTCTGGAGTTTTTGCAGAGTCTCTTCAAACCTATAATGGCTCCCTCTGTTATGGTATCTCTTTTCTTGCTCCAATCTATTCATCCCCCGCCTCAATCTTCCCAGTCTCTCATGTTCTCTGAGAGAGGAAATTTTTAAAAATTAAACAAAAATTCCACAGAGATTAAACAAAGAGTCCTTTGGAAGGAAGTTAAGGGTATCTTTTCTTGGAAGAATTAATGAGACTCCCTTAGCAGATAGAATTTGTACTTAAATGGCGGCTACACAATTGTTTCTTTTCCTTTGTGTTTTGTTTATCTTTAGACTGAAAATGCCTACATTTTTACACTAGTATTTTCCAGCATTTCTTTTAAGTTAAATTGTCTTGATCTTTAGTATATGCTAATATGTACTTGTGTTTCTGTAACTTTGTTTTGGACAGATGTTAGGACAATAACAAATTTAAAATCTAAGATATGTTATTCTCTTTTCTATCCTTAAGTTGTCATTGTATCATTTTCATTTACTCAGTACTGTTCTTATTGTTAATTTTGAAGGGTAGGAGTTTGAGGCAGAAGTTTGCTGTTTATCTCGGGCAAACCTCATTCTGTAGCTCAGGCTGACCCTGAATTACAGTGATTCTGCATTAGCCCCTTAAATACTGTGATTACAAGCAAGCATCACACCTGGATTTCCTCTACGTTTAGAAGACTGGATTTGAAGAAGAGAGACACGTTTTCTGGAGTCCCTGCCTCTTTGAGGGGGCCATGGTGTTCTACTCAAAGCATGGCCCTGCACCATTCTTCCAAAAGGGAGCTAAACAGACCACCCATGAGACCAAAGGCCAGTTACTGGCCTTTGTAGGCCTGCTTTCATGATCTCTGATCCCTGGAAGATCCTAGTTGCTGTGGGATAAGGATATCCATCTGCCACCTTCTTGGGTAAGTTCTGAGGAAATGTCTTACAGTTGATTTCTGTGTGCAGACTCATTCTTCTTTGAAAGGGGCTATTTCAGTGGATTTGGGACACCCCAAGCTCACATGCAAACCAAGAAACCTGTTTCCCCCCTCTGTTGCCTTATAGCAGATAGAGCTATAATTTTGCTTAGTCAATATTTTCAATTAGTATTAATTTCTAGTGTTAGTTACATAAATAATTAAAATAAAAATGTATACTTCATGTGGCTCCTATATCACAAACAACAGATAGATTATTTGGTAATTTTCAACAGACTCTTTTAATATTACAATTATATTCTGTGTAATAGCAATAGAAAATGAACTTAGGACTCACTCGCCAGTAGGAAAGTTCAGAATACCATGCTTATGTATTTTTTATCATAGCATTTAATTGTGTATTAAAAATGCATTACCTCTGACAGAAACAAAGTGCACTCTGTGGAATAAACACACCAGTCACTGTTAGTTGCCTTAAACCACAGAGAATTATGCATTTGGAATTTGCTTCACATCTCAGATAACAGCAGATTAGTTGTTCGATGAATGATTGACTTGTCTGCCTGGACTCAAGGGCTTCTATTGGCTCATCGTGTAACAAGTTACAGCCTATGGGGGTGGAGAAGGCAAGGTGGTTTGTAGGGTGAGGCAACTGGTCATACTGCATCCTTTGTTAAGCTGAGAGTGATGACTCCTTGTACCCATCAGGCTTTCTTCCTCTCCTTTTGTTTAGCCCGAGCCCATAGCCCATGGGAGCATATCACCCAATGTAAGGTAGGCCTTCCCTCCTCACTGAAATCTTTCTGGAAATGTCTTCACAGATACCTGTGGAAATGTGTCAAGTTCACAATTAAAATTATAACAGTGAGATTCAGGGATCAAAATGTATACTTACTTAAAATGATTAAGTGATATTTACTGGCTGGACCAATTGAATAACTGAACAAATACAATGCCTAGCATCTGCCTCTAAGGCCTGAGAAGACAACATTGTAAGAGTGTAGAAGAATATATTGTCTCTAGTGGTAATTAGTTATGTGTGTGTCTTTTGGTTTAAAGGCATCTATGTTAGAGCAGAGATGATTGGTTAAGATGTAGCTATTTTAGTTTAGTGGTGTATACATTAAGCTCATTAAATAGTGTAGTAGGTTGGGGGGGGATAGGTTTTCTCAAAAGAAGATATTTCATTTATACTTAGATAGAGTCTGAAGACATATGTAGACATTTTAATCATAATTAAAATATTGGATGGGAGGGTGAGGGAACTGGGATTGACATGTAAAACAATCTTCTTTCAATTTTAAATTTAAAAAAAGGAAAAACTATTGATGTAATTCCTGAAAATAACTTACTGACTTTCATGAAATAATGAACTCCTTCACAAGTAACTGCCTTGGAAAAGAATAGAAGAGGGATATTTGGGCTATGCTCAGGAAGACATTTGTTTCTTGAACATAATACCTTCACAAGAATTAGCTCTCCAGTTTGTCAGTTTGTCAGTAGTTAAGAGGTTTATGATTTTCTCATAATGGTTATATTCATAGTGCTGTGTTATGTAAATGGTTATCATCATGGTAAACATGCATTGATGAACATTTGGGAAGTGCATTAAATGATAATTCAGTCAGAATGAAACTCAAGTTAAAGTGATTCGCTTGGAATCTCCTTCATCATGTGACTGATGATTGTTCCAGTTCTTTTAGGAACTGGAGGATAAAATGCTGGACTTCTGTATATGAGCTCATTTATGCAGTGTGTTAGAGGATATCTTCAATCATGAAAAGCCATGCTCATGATTGAGTATGCCAATCACAAGCATGAAGAGAACAAGCATCCTTAAGTGAATTTTTAAAAATACTTTTATTTAAATTAGAAACAATCTTATTTTATATGTCAATCCCAGTTCCCTCTCCCTCCCATTCTCCCATGCTCCCCACTGACCCCTTCGATCCCATCCCTTTTCTGTCCCACAGAAAGGGTGAGGCATTCTATGGTGGATCACAAAGTTTATCACATCATTTGGGGCAGGTCTAGACCCTCCCTGGTGTATCTAGGCTGAGACAGTATCCCTCTATGGGAAGTGGGCTTCTAATATCCATTGTACACTAGGTATAAATGCTATTACATTACCAGAGGCCCCATAGGCTGCCCAGAACTCCTAATTGCCACCCATGTTCAGGGGTCTGGTTCTGTCCTATGTTGCTTCAATCAGGGGTCTATTGAACCCCACCCTTGTTAAGGTCAGCTATTTCTGTGGGTTTCCCCAGCAAATTCTTGAACCCCTTTGATCATTCCTATCGCGGTAAATAAGGATCAGGATAAACAAATAGGCCGAATAGATGTTTATTCAGGGAGAAATAACTTACAACCTAGACAGATGAACACCAGGAAATTCAACCCAATCCTCTCCTGTCTGAGTCATGCCAGAAAGAGAGCGCCTTTCCTGGCCCCCTCCGACCTCCTTCCACAGGTCACTTCCGCCCATGGCTCCACCCCCCAATGGGTGTGGTCAGTGCCACAGAAGGACTATCTTACTACACATTCCTTCCTATCCACAACTGGATTTCAGGAGTTCAGTTCAGTGCTTAGCACTGGGCCTGTGCTTCTGTTTCCAACCACTACAGGATGAAGGCTCTATGATGACATATAAGGTAGTCATCAACTCATTATAGGGGAAGAGCATTTAAGATAGCGTTTCCCCTATTGTGTAGGCTCTTATTTGAGGTCATCCTAGTATATCTCTGGACATTTCTCTGTAAACCTACAATGGCTTTTCCTATCACAGTATCTCTTTTCTTGCTATCCTCTATTCTTTCCCTGACTCAATCTTCCTGCTTCCTCATGCCTTCCTTGCCCCTCCCCATCTCTTCTCCCCTCTATTTCTCCTAACTCCCTCTCCCCTCCCCGCATGCTCCTAGTTTGCTCAGGTGATATTGTTGTCCATTTCCCCTTCTGTGTGGGACCATGTATGTCTCTCTTAGGGTCCTCCTTGTTTCCTAGCTTCTCTGGCAGTGTGGATTGTAGGCTGGTAATCCTTTGCTCTATGTTTAAAATCCATAGATGAATGAGTACATACTATGTTTGTCTTTTTTTGTGACTGGGCTACCTCACTCAGGATGTTTTTTCCTGGTTCCATTCATTTGCCTGCTAGTTTCAATATTCCATTGGGTTTGTTTGTTTGATTTCCACTGATTAATACTCCATTGTGTAAATTAACCACATTTTCTTTATCCATTCTTCAGGTAAGGGGCATCTAGGTTGCTTCCAAGTTCTGGCTATTACAAATAATGCTGCTATAAACATAGTTGAACAGATGTCCTTGTTGCATGGATGTGCATCTTTTGGGTATATACCTAAGAGTGGAATTTCTGGATCTTGAGGTAGACGGATTCCCATTTTCTTGAGAAACTGCCATACTAATTTCCAAAGTGGCTGTGTAAGTTTGCACTCCCACCAGCAGTGGAGGAGTGTAACCCTTTTTCCACATCCTCTCCAGCATAAATTGTCTTTGGTGTTTTTGATTTTAGGCATTCTGACAGGTGTAAGATGGTGTCTCAGATTTGTTTTGATATATTTTCCTGATGGCTCAGGATGCTGAGCATTTTCTTAAGTGTGTTTCAGCCATTTTATATTTCTCTATTGAAAATTTTCTAATCAGTTCTGTTCCCCACTTTTTAAGTATATCATTTGGTGTTTTGGCAACTAACTTTTTGAATTCTTTATATGTTTTGGAAATCAGCCCTCTGTCAGATGTGGAATTGGTGAAGATCCTTTCCCATTCCGTGGACTGCCATTTTGTCTTGTTGACTGTGTCCTTTGCCTTACAGAAGCTTCTCAGTTTCAGGAGGTCCCATTTATTAATTGTCAATATCAGTGTCTATATTACTGTTGTTATGTTCAGGAAGCCATCTCCTGTACCAATTTCTTCTCTTTTAAGAGGTTCAGTGTGGCTGGATTTATGTTGAGGTCTTTGATCCATTTGGACTCAAGTGAAATGATTTTAATCCTATCTGTTGATTAAAAAAAGGATAAGATATTCAAAGTTGCATTAGGAATTTAGTAAGATTAATGTAGAGCCCTGTTTTTAAGGTAAAATTCTGTACTGTTTTCTCCATCATCTTCAAGTCATTGCCACTCACTCACCATAAATTTCAAGAAGCTTTAATAGTCCATGATGTTTTAATTCAGAATTGCTGTCTGCTTCTATTCTGTCAATGCCAATAGTTCAAGACTGTATTACAAAACTCTCCAAGGTTGCTTTTCTTTCTACTGTTAAAAGATCACAGTGCAGAACTGTTTCATTCTGCTGTTGAATGATCTTGTATTTTCTGTTGTATTAAGCCTAGCAGTAAAAAGAAAACTCCCTCAGAGACTATACCCAAGGATGTTTCTTACTAAGGCACCAAAATTTTGCTGCAGTTCCTAGGAGTTCATTCCCTACAGGACAGCTCTTCTTCTTTCAGAGATGTTTGCCATGTGGGTTGCATGATTTTCTCTTGTTTGGGCCTCAGGGCCACCTGCATTTCTCTATAATAGAAGTGGTGAGCTTTAGTTAACCCAAACTCCCAGTGGTACCTACAGGGATTTTCTTAAGGGCTGTGATCAAAACTTAAAGACATCATTCTCTACTTATTCTATATTCAGTGCCAGACCATTGCTGCGAATGTTACTTTTCATGATTGGGTAGTTTTCTCAAAGGAGATGATCTTCCTTGGAAAGAATTAAATGTGCAAATGTATATTAGCAAGTCTGACCCTTTAGGGTAGGTTTATGCTAACACTATTAGTTCTTGGATAAAATCTGTAAGGCTCTGAGTGGGAATTAATGATTTCATATGTAGACCCCAATCTCTGAGGGCGTTATAAATCATTTAAACAGTATTAGAGGTGGGCTTGGGAGCTATGGAATTCCTGCTAATACTTTTGATGGGTGTGGCTTTAATGGGGATTTTTAAAATAAATGAGATGTGAATTGCAGGCAGATGACATGCTTTACTTTATACTCCAAAGGGGGTTGCATGGAAAAGCTGGAGATGGAGTCTTCAGACTCATATATATATATATATACATATATATATATATATATGTATATATTTGAATTATTTCCACCATGAAAATCCAAAAATTTAAAAATCACTTCCTTTATTATAAAAATATAATAATATTAGGTAATTATAACCAGTTCACAAACAATTTTCCAGAAGGAATTTGAAAAGTATTTTACTCAGAAAATTAATTTCCTTTTTCCTGAGATATCACCCAGAAGTTTACATAAGATACTTTATAGTTTATTAAATTATAGTTCAGTTCTATTGAAAGTTATAGAATTCTGGGCAGAACATCTGTATTCACCTTCAACTCCACAATATTTCTATTAAATTTATATCAAATTAAAATGTCCTTGAAGGGGCGAAGCCAAAACTGGCAGAATTCAGACGTGATAGATGGCATAGCAAGGGTCTATCAATCAAATTTATGGGGAGATAAATATAAAATTTAATACTGACTCTCATATGTGGTGTTTGCAGTTGTGAATGACATCATATTCACTTACTGACTTGCTAGTTTCTGCAATGCTTCTACTTTCTCCCCTTTGTCTCACCATGGGGTTTAAACTGAGAACAATTCTGTGCTTATGATGAGTAGGCTCACAAAGGTCAGCGCGTGTTCATTACCCACTGTGCACTGCTCTGAGAGTAGATCAATCACTTGGGAGACACATTCAGACATACAAAGGGAAGAGAGTGCTTACTTTAAGGAAAAACAATCAACTTAAATACAATTAAAAAATAGTGTATTTGAATGTCTCCTATCCAACTAGAGCAGAATTTCCAAAAAATACAGATGTGTTAACTGCCTTCCAAGAGTTTCTACAAAATCAACTGCCATGAAGACATCATATCCATTTTGATTAGCACAAAATGTCCTATAAAACCTTCAACAATTCCCCATTGCAGATCTCATACCACCACAGTTTATTAAGCTCGGTGTATAAAGAAAACCCTAGGTTTCAGCGAATCACAAATCACTAAATGCTATATAAACTAACCTTGTCTTTTACCTTTTCAACTCACTGTTATCAATTTATTTGCAGGTCCCCAAACACTGGACCCATAACAGAAAAAAGAAAAACTCTCATTCTGACAGTTCCTTGTAGAAAACAATGAACTTGGGCACAGAAAGGGTGCATGGAAGGTTCTCCTTGTTAGCTATGCCCTAGACAGCTGCATTTTATGTAAAAATTAAGACTGACTTTGTTTTATTGATTTTTTTTTTTGTCTTTTTGTGCTGTACCTGTGTCAGAATTAAAAGACAGTGAGCAAGATGGATTTTCTTTGGTGTTTTAACAATATACATGAAGCACTAAACATGCTTGGATTTTCAGGGCATTGGTATTCATGATTTTAAAACAGGTTAATAATTTAGAATATTATTTGTGATAAATGTGTGTAATGATAACAGGGGATTGCCAACCTCAGATAGGGATTCCGTGCCAAATAATGTATAAAGCTATAATCCATGGCTGAAAACTGACCAGATTTTAACAACAGAAGAAGGAGAGGTCACAGAGAAAAATGGTCTTCTTTGTTGAAATGATTGGAATTAGCTCTGGGTCCACCAGTAAGGAAACCAGAAAAACTTCTTCCTCCAAGAGGAACTGTAACAAACAGTTCTATGGGCTAGGGTCAGGGACTGAATTGCAAGGACAAAGGAGAAAGGGAGCATTCAACCTCCTCTTGCTTCTTGACTCTGAATGCAGTGTGGCCAGGTGCCTGGAGCTCCCGCTGCTATGGTTTTGCTTCCTGCTAACTACAGATTGCATCTTTTCATACCATGAGTCAAAGTAAACTCTTCCTTTCTTAAATTGCTTTCATCAGGTATTTTGTCATAGCTAGCACATTTTGTATACTACAAATAAATGTACTTGGGATTGCTAACTTGTTCATTTCCATGCTACTTTGACTAACTCTAGTAAACGTTGTACACTGTAGACTCATGGCAAGTGATTGTGTCACAACTTCTGACTACAATGATTGTTTCCAGGTATGCACTTAATTCCAGAGCAGATATGATGTTTATTGATTTTTCCTCTGGAGTCAAATGACAAGGTTTGAGTCCCTGCAAGGTTGTCTGTGTAGATCAGAGATGTATGTACAAATGTTTGTGTGTAGAGTCGAAAAGACATTATCAGATAGTAGCAGAAAATACATATATAAAATATACAGAGCCAATACACACAGAGAAAAAAAGAGGTAAACATTTAGAGATGGAGAAACAGTTAGATCCTTCTGTTCGGCTGTCCTCAAGGTTAAATTCTGGCTAGTTCTGTAATGCTGAAGTATAGCAACTTCATCTTTCAGAGTAAGAAACGTGAGGTTGTTGTTTTGTGTTAAAGAGACTATAAAACATGGACATCTGAGTAGCACATATCTCTCCATACAGAAGGAAGCAGGGGTGAATTGTGTATTTCAAGGTCCCTCGGTGATATATGAACTAAGGATTGAAAGAGATCATGCAGCAGGGTGTTCATCCAAACTCTGTTTCAGTTATGGATTCTGTTACAAATATGATTTAGTTAATGACTTAATGGAGAAATTCTAGATTCTTCAGTAGTGTGGGTTTCTGAAATTTGTTTTTAATATGGATCTTATTTTATATATATATATATATATATATGTATATATACATACATACATATATGTAATGTTGTAAAATGTGTACATTCTGTCTTCTCTTAGGGAGGCAAAATGATGGGCACATTTGAAGGTTGTTCTACAGTCTGTCCTAGTGGGTTAGGATGCACTGCTCTCCCTACTACCACATAATTTCATCTGCCAGCATTGTCAAAACTGCAAGGGAATATATAAAGTACAAATTGTATAAACCGCATAAGACCTGTGTGTTATTTACATTAAGCCAAACAGTAACCTACATGCCATGATTAAATGCTGACTAAGTGGTAGTGGCCAAGAACAGTCATGTAAAACTTGATGGCTCTAGAAAGCAGAAGACTAATGTTTGGACCCACTTTGTGTATTCTCCTTTGTGTTCTTTGTCAAATTTAAATGTGGGAGGGGCTTTAACTAGGGAGGGTAGAAGGAGGTCATTATCAAAAAAGAATGATGACAGTAGGTAAAGTAACACCAAGGATGCCTTAAACAGCCATAAGGAATCATCAATATTTATTTACTTAAGATTTTATATATAACAGGTATGTGTATATTATATGAAGTCATATATACTTTAAATATCATTTTACAACCTGGGATAAGAATGATCCCTGAAATATTCTTAAGCTATCTAACCAAAATCTCCAAAACCAGACACGAGAAACCTCCTGATCAGAAGAGTACAAGATGCTCTCAGTGTAATATTATCTACTGCTGTTTGTTGCCTTTGAATGCCTTCCAGAGGTTGAAGGTAACTCCAAATTGCTGAAGATACCAAGTAAATCAGATACAAGATTCAGAGGACCCCAGCTGAATCTGACTTGAAAGCATCCTCTCTGAGAACTAGCTTTTGTAGCATCCAAGGGAAGGGAAGGAAGCAATTGTCCTACCTAGCTGTAGGTCTATGAATCACAAATTCAACCAACAGGCTGCAGTAGTGGCATTCATGTCTTTTCAGGAACCAACAGAAGTTATGACTGATGCTATAAATCTTCCCTACTACCCAAAGCTAGTGAGGCCATGAATTTTAGAAGAAAACCTACTACCAGGATAGTAGAAAGCCAGGACGATTCTCAATTTCTATATGGATGAACACAAAGGGCTGGGAGGGGTGCTGCAGAACCTTGTACTCACTCAGTAGATGTGTATTTTGATCTGTAATGTTTAGAGGTGGCTGTAACATTCATGTCTGTAAATCTAGCAGCAGATTGCCTCAAATCTAAGGCCAGGCAGCAGCACATAGTGAGTTCTAGACTACTTTGAATTATAGAATTAGATCCTATTTGAAAAATAAGCACTAAAAGTCATAACAGTGCAATAAAACTGACTCCATTTAATAATGTAACTAATTAGTTAACCGATTAAAACAGGAATTTGATGCTATGAACATAATATAGAACAGAAACTCTTATAAATTATTTCCCCAAAATAATGTTCTGATATTACATTTAGATAGAAGAAAAGTAAAACTCTTTTTTTGTTGAGTCCTTTATTAATTTGAATAAAAACTCGATTTCTCCAAAATATATTGCATTGTTCACCTCTGGATGTTAATAATGAGTTGTACCATTAAGAGATGTCAGTTACAGTCTGGGAAGCGAAGATGATACAACAGGACTAAAGCAATTTTTGCAAACCTGGAATAATAAAGGAAGTTGAGGTCGAGGTTATATAGACTGGAGAATTATATTCCTGCATCTGCAGGGTTGAGAAGCCAGGTGCAGAAATTTTCTGTTGCTTAAGTTTGCTGGCAATAAGCTGTACCAGGCAGGGCTTCTGCTACTTCAGCTGGGACTCAGCCTTCCAGCAGAGACTAAGAGATGGCTTCTCTGCCAAACTTCTCAATTACTCTGGATATGTGAAGCCAGGATGAGAAGAAGTCCTGGACGGAACAAGCCTTTTTGTGTGCCCCCCACTCTGTGCCCCCCCTCTCTCTGTGTGTGTGTGTGTGTGGTGTCAGGGGGAGTGTTTGCCATGATTCATGGATATTACCAGAAAGAAGAAACTCAAACAAAATATGCTACATGATTGTTTTGATTGAAAAGACAAAAACATTTTTATTAGTAAATTGGAATATAAAAAACAGGAGAAATCCATTTTCCTAAAACTTATTGTCTTCCAAGTTCAAATTCTATTTCAGCCCATTGTTAGAGCCCACTTTTAGTCATAACCCAAGACTGCCTTCCTTCGCATGGCTCAGAAGCATTTTGTGAATGCTTGAGCCACATCTTTCATAAGAATTTTATCCCACATTCTGGATCCAATAGCAATCAAGGGAATGCATCAATTATGGAGACGTATTCTGGAAAGGATATTGCTTATCCTTCAGTAAAGACATATATGCAAAATTTATTATCTGTCATACATTTTCTGATATTTAAAATTAAAGTTAAATATAAGTCTTTGAATAGAAACAGTACTATATTGTAACACTCCCTAGCAGGTTTTTAGCTTTACAGTGTTAAATATTTTCACATTAAAAAAAAATTCACTGTTCTGAGCTTGGAACTTTGATCATTCGTAGAATGACTGCTTAGAAAGTCCAAAGCACTATGTTTAGTTCTCATGACTGAAAAAAATATGACAAATATTTGGGGGTCCAAAACCTCCAAATACCGATTTTTTTCTAAATGTCACACTGTATTAGGTGTAATTGATGGGAGATATCATTCTGTAAATATGTTTCTCTTATTTGTTAATGAATAAAGTACTGTAGGCAAATAGGAAAGCAAGACTAGGAGTCAAGGAAGATTCTGGGAAATGTAGGAGTTTCAAGATGTAAAGACTTGAGAGATAAGAGGTCCGGACCCTCTCTCCAGTAACATAAGAAAGACCATGTGGAAACACATAGATTAAAAGACATGGGTTAATATTTAAAACAGAGCTAGCCAATAAAAATTGCTAGTAACTTACCAACAGCTTTATATCTAATATAGTGTCTCTGTGTGTTATTTGGGGCTGGCATGGCTGTGGGACCAGGCTGGCAGGAAAACTAACTGTAACAAGTAATAAAACTTGACCAGTTAATATAAACTGGATAAGTAGACATTGAGACTTTGGATGACGATAATGATGATGATGATTGCTTTATTTAGGGACAGGCTGGAAATGAATCTTTTAAAGTTTTATTTGCATTATTAGTTTGAATGAAAGGAGACATGGACTTATTCTAGTTTTATTGATGGCAGCATTTATGCTGTAGATCAACATTTTCCAAGATAAATTACACAATACTATAGATAATCACCATTATTTTTCAGAAAAATTTATTACATACAAAGGATTAAGTGACAATTTAAAAATATTACTAGGGACCATCTAAACCCATCCCATTAGAAGATGAAAGCTTGATACATTTAACTCTGAAGCTGCAAGCTTCTTAATCAGGCGGTTATATCTATGGGCATTTGAACTTAAATAAAAGCAATGTAGGAGATTCAATTTTAAAATGGTAGAGTATTAAGCTGTCCAGGGAGAATCTGCTGTAAGGTCAAAGAGAAATGGGCCTGAGAAAATTGTAATGATTATAGAATAATTAAGCTCATCTTTTGTCTACCTATAGACAAAACCATAAAAATGGTCATTGGCTCTGCCTTTATGACTTCTCTCTTGTGGCTGATCTTGAGAATTAAGAGCTATCCAATTTAAAACTGACATACAAAATTTCAGGGGTGACATCTCAGGTTCACTAGATTTTATCTTTATGGTACTAATTTCAGTTGTTTGGCTTTATCTAAATTCAGAATTTCAATGTTTCCATGAATTCATGTGTTCTCCCCAGAGTAGAACCCTTTATAGAACTGAAACATAATCTACTCTTCTAACTATGAAGCTAGGGCCTCCTGAGAACTAGCCAATCTCAAAGAATAGGATTCTTCAATCTATTTAGCTAGAACATCTCTAGTCTGGAAGTTCTAGCTTGCTTTATTCCTCATGAACTCTCCAGACAGTGTGGGGTTTCTGCAGTATTTCTCTATGGATAGTTTAGTGTATAACATGGAGATATTCTCCCTGTTTGGGGTGTTCAGGAATGCATTGCACATAGGGAGAGTCTTCAGTGGATTCACATTGATTAAAGTCAGACTTACATTTCTAATGGTCTAAAATTCTTATCGTTTGTCCTTTACTTAAATACTCGTTGTAGATCTTAACTGTACATGCAAAAAAAGAAAAAACCCTTTACTTGATGGTCCATGTTCCTCAAATTAGTCCTGTCACCTGGGATAGCTTCATTTTCCTTTATCCCTCAGACTATGGTTAACTGATTTATGAATACATGTGTGTTATCAACCTTTTACGTGTGTGTGTGTGTGTGTGTGTGTGTGTGTGTGTGTGTGTGTGTGTGTGTGTTTTGAGACAGGGTTTCTGTGTGGCTTTTTAGGCTGTCCTGGAACTAGCTCTTATAGACCAGGTTGGTCTCGAACTCAGAGATCTGCTTGCCTCTGACTCCTGAGTGCTGGGATTAAAGGTGTGTGCCACCACCGCCTGGCTTTCATATTATATTTTTTATCTATGGTCTTATTGTCTGTCTCTTTTACTCCAAGAAGAGAGGGATGGTTGATATTGCCTGTATTTGTGGCTTCATCTGTCAGGTAGCAGGTTCTAAACATAAATTTGTTAAGACAGTATTATCAGTGAATGGGTGTGTTCGCTGACTGAGAGTATGCATGACACCAAAACATAAACAATGTATCTTGCAAGTTAATGGGAGACAAAAAAGCAAAAATAGACCTTGAAGGTTAAGGATTCTGTTTTCTGTTAAAAATAAATTACTGTTTGCCCTATGCTGTCTTTTCAAGTTAAGGTTTCTATTTGCAATTAAAAAGAAGTTCCTGTTTCTTAGGTCTGATAAATAATACTTGCAATCCCTTTCACACAATGTATATATATTCTTACCTTGCTCTTTTCATTGTATTTGTTTTACTACAATGTGTAACAGCCAATTCCCCTACCCCTGTGAACACTTTCTCTCTCCCATAAAAGGGACTTCAAGAGGCCAGGGTCTGTCCTCTCAAATTCCAGCTTAGGGTAAAGCAGCCAACTTGCCAGTCCTGGGTAAACCCCTAAATAAAGCTAGCTTTAATTGAACCAAATTGTGGATTTGGTATTTTCTCCTCATGATTCTCAGGTTTAGTACTTGTCCAGATAAAGCTTGTGAAGGACATTAAATTGTACCTATTAGAATCACACAAGGCATGAAATGCCACTGTCCAGAAACATAGAGAAGGGAGTTAGCAAAGGAGAATAAGCCTAGGTAAACTGTAATTTAGTTATGATGAAACTGCTTTTACTGTACAAGTAAGGCTCATAAAGTCTCCAGTTTTGTGTTTTGCTAAATCAAGCATAGCATGTATTAAGAATACAAGTTTTCCTTGTGTTGGTTAGCTACGCTTATGGAAGTTATTTAAGATGTAAATCTGCTATTATCACCATGTGACAGAAGTTCTGTGATAAAGGATTCTCAAAATGCAAAATGTGCCCTGATGAACCAAGGAAGGATAGGATTAAAAGCAAGGTAAGTAGTAGACCGTGATTAGACTGTACTTAGGATGGAAGGACAAAAATAGTTTAACAAATCTATACTCCTATCTCCATTAGTAAAAATTATAGACATTTCATGATCTAGATTTTTAAAGAATATTATTTTGCACATTTATGTTTCCTCATAGCCTGATTTCTTCCTTTAAATCTTTTCCACGGAAGTCTTACTCCTACCTTTCTTATGTTCATGAAGAAAAACAGGATAGAGGATGTAGCTTGTTAAAAGCAAACTTTCCCAGCATGCACAAGGCTTGAGCTTAATCCCTGAGAAACTGCCAAAATGCATAAAAATGCACATGTGTGAGTGTGTGTGAGTGTGTGTGTGTGATACAGACATACAGGAACATAGAAAGAGATAGGAGTGAGACAGAACCTAAGTTTAGCATTGGAACTTCAGATACAAATTTGTAAAGTGTAAAGCAGGCTCAAAGTCAAGGAGCTAGCTGTTCACTCTGTGGGATAGGGATCAGATACAACACAATTCTATTCATGGGAAGGAAGGAAGGACATTTTTTTTATATGTATATAAAATAGAACCTAGAGCAGAGTAGAAAATACTCAGGACCAGAATGGGACATTAAATGGAATTGAACCAAATAGCTAAAGTGTTTCAGTTTCAACTTGGATAAAAGTGGGTTCTGGAGATTGGTATGAAAATGTCAGAAACACTAAAATGAGAAGGAACTGAGTAGGAGGAAGTGGTCTGTGGACACAGCTAACTTCTCCACTGCTATGTTGACCTGCTCTTTCGATCAGAGAGCTTGTTGATTCCTCACATAGCTGTGAAGCATCAAATGGATTCATGAGTCACTGTTGTTCTTTTGCTGCAGCTATTGCCTATGAAACACAAACATGAGACTCAGTGACCACATGGAGTTTATTGATAGAGGGGAGAGAAAGGGGGGTAGCTGGTGGCCAACCGAAAGCAGGAGAGAGAGAAGAGAGAAGGGGGAAAGAGAGCAACAGAGAGAGCAAAAGCAAGAGAGAGAGAGAGAGAGAAAGAGAGAACAAGAGAGCAAAAGTAAGAGAGAAGCGTGCTTGGTGTGCTTGATTTAAAGGGGAACTTGGGCATGCATAACTGAGTCCCCTGGCAGCCAGGTAAGTCATGACATAGAGAAGACATGGCCATGAGCATCCCACCCATCATCAGGTGGCGGGGTCAGCAGACTGCTGGTTCCCAACAACTAGGATAAAGCAAGGATTGAGTCCTTGCTATTGAGGAATAGACTCTGGCCTTAAGGGTGCTAATTAATTGGTCTTCAGTTGTGACATTTGGTCATATTAATAATTGTGATTTAATCTCGGCAGCTAGAATGGTGAATATAGGAAGTTCTCATGGAACTATCAGTCTACTTAAAATCTCAAACTGATGCAAACAAAAGCCAACCCTTAAAGAAGTATCTTTATGGCCTGAAAGCATTAGCATTGAACTTTCTGTTAACACCTGCTTCTGCCAGTGTAAGTAATAAAATCAACCATTGCTCATAGACAAATGACTGTGTTCTAATGGTGAACACTGCCTTTGTATATACAACAAAATGCAAGATGACAGTGGCATGTATATCTTAGGAGTACAGAGATAATATAGCTAACAGAAACCATAATACAGACAAAAAAGAATAGGGTTATCTAAATACAGGGCTAGGGACCTACATACTAGTTGGATTTGTTATTGTAGCTCCTTTTTTTCATAATGGAAAGAAGAATATGATCAATTCCATCATATTGGGAAGACAGACAAAGAGATCTAATGACCATATTCTCAAGGTGTGGTCAATAGTGTCCTGAGTTGAGGATAAGGTTTTTGGAGATCAAATGCATAAATACAAAGGGTTTCTACTAATATATTTGCTCAGATGAAAGTATTTCCACAGGTGCCTTTTAAACCCTATACACACTTAGAGGTCAGCATTATGCCATTCATGTAATGAAACTTTTAAAAAATAGATTTCATTGATTAACTATTTTAAGAACTTCATATATAAGTGTCTTATCTACGTCATTCCACCCACCTTCATCTTGTACTTTATGTTCCCTTCTCCCTTTGAGAATGGATTCATGCAGGGAAGTGCTGATGGGAAACAAACACAGCAGTCAGTCTTTTAAAGATGAGATTTTGAAGTTTTATTATTTCTTCTGAAAATAAAGTTACATAATTTCCTTCCACTCACTTTCCTTCCTCCATTTTTTCCCATGATTCCCCCTTGCTTCCTCTCAAAGGCCTGACTCATTTTCTTTTCTTTTTTTTATTATTTTATATAACAAAGTCCAATTAAATGAAAACAAACATTTATAGACAATATTTGGGAATCTGGGCGTTGTTCTTTCCAAACTACTTCCTGCTGGCAAGGGGCGCTGTCATGGGGGATTTGAAGAAGATTCAGAAATCCTGGCTGTAGTCTGTAAGGCTGCTATGTCCAGCTGTTTTGAATGTAGGATCACCTTGTACTCTGTAGAAAATGAAAAGATGTGGATTCCTTCCAGCCTGAAACTGACTCATTTTCTTTAAATGCTTTTCCTACACACACACGAATACATATATGTATATACACATACATATATAAATAAAACTTGAGTCTCTAGTTAGTGTTACCTGTGTGTGTATGGTTTCAAGAAGGACCACTTGGTATTGGATACTCAATCAGGAGGCATCTCCCTGTGAGGAAGACTACTTCTCTTCCTCTCAGCATCCCTAGTTGCATATAGTGCTTTGTCTATGGTTGGGGACCTGTGAGATTTCCCCTTTCCACGTAAGCATGTCTGTTGGTGGTGTCCTCATTCAAGACTATTTCGGCAGCCATACCATCCAAGTATTGTGAGTACAGCTGTACAGCTTCACTGTCTTTTCTAGGAGACACTGTCTCGTTGCAGATTTCGTGGTCCTCTGACTTACATCTTTTCATCCCCTCTTCCTCTGTGTTCTCTGAGTCTTGAGTTCAGAAGCTGTATTGTAGATGTAACAATGGGCTGAGAATCCCATTATTACTCATTCTCTGTTCATTCTCTCAACTTGACCAGTTGTGGTTTTTTTGGTTTTTTGTTTGTTTGTTTGTTTTTGTAGTAGTTATTTCTGTTGTAAGTAAAACAAAACCAATAAAAAATATGTCTTTGGTGAGAGGTAAGAAGTACCAATGGGCTTTAAGATGAGTATTTAGAATGCAGATAGGAACTATGCCAGTTTAGTAAAGCAGTGGTAGTGGATTTTCCTTTAAGACCACTAACCTCACTAGCCCTGGGTAGCTGGTGAGACGGCAAAACTTTTTCTTAAAAGCCCAATGCAAGGAAAACGAAAAGAGGTTATCTTCAAATTTTATGTCTATCACTTCTTTATCGAATAGGTGAATTAAGCATAATACACAATATTATCATAAGAGGGAAAACATAAGTATAATGAAAACTAGAACTTTTACCATATGTTCCTTCAAGTGTAGTAATATTAATATCATATGACACAATATTCAATAACTTAGTTTTTGAGGGCAGTCATGTAGCTGAGGGCTTTAACTCTATCTTAGGGGGCCTTGCTGATATTATTGTAGACTTTTTAAAAACCACATTATTTCCCTGTAAAGTGGGAACATACAGTTTTCTTGATCATGATGTTATAGTGGCTTTAAATGGGATGACTTCTGACATCAGTTTTGTTTAAGCCCTCAATAAATAGCAGGTGTCATCCTTGCTACCCCCTTAATCTTTCTCTTCATTCTCATCTTCGCCATTGAGACTTTTGGGGGAATATGGGAATAGAATAAACAGCGAGTGGTGTTGAAAAATTGCAAAATGGTCCGTTATCACAATTTATGTTTTTATGTTTTGCTTAAATTTAGGTATTTATTATGAGAAATGTGTCATGAAGTGATCTCACTGTTGTGTGAACATCATCAAATGGGCTCACACAAGCCTATAGTACATCCTTATTCTTTGGAATAGCCTGTTACTTTTAGGTTACAAACCAATGTATGAATCACAGTTCACCTGTGTCACATTAGTAAACATCTGAGTATCTTAATATATAGAAATATGCAACATGTGTAATAAAATACTAGATGGTAGGAATTTTCACATCCACAATAATATGCGAGGCTATGATCATATATGCTTACATATGACTGTATGTTTCTGTTTGTAATGAACAAGGTATCACATTTAGTTTAGATACAAAGAAGCTAAGAAAAGTCAAATGATTTGCCAAATGCAAATTACTACAGAATTACTAGTCACATTGTACAATTGTCTGTTGTAACGACTAGCATATGGACTGGGGTCAGGTTGCATATGTTTGACCTTGAACCAGTCATTTTGTCATTTTGAAATAACAGAAGCATTATTTGTTACTGCATTGCAGTTATTAGATTTATTGAAAAGAGCAGGGAAAGTTGCATTTCCTTTTGCTGCTCTTTCTATTTGACACTGGTCCCAGTCTCCCCAACTAATGGTCTATTGAAACTGTTGCCTGCAAAATCAGATGCAGTTAGTAATGGGGCATCAGTGATATTTTTTAAAGAGCCAATTTCCTGTAATCATCTTCTTACCCAGAAAGCAAAGATTAAAGAGTCCCTGAGATCTTTTAGCAGCCAGAAGCAGGTGGCTCAACTTTGGAGAAGGCAGAAGATGCTATGCAGAGATTAGAAATGGGTATTCAGCTCTGTGAAATAGACTCTGATTAGTTTCAAAGCTCAAGTAATTATCGTGCCTGCACACAGTAGTGTTCTGTAAATGTTTGATGGTGGCAGCTATGACTTTAGGGGAACAGGATCCCAAATCACTCAAGACTCAGGAAATGCCTGAACCACTCGGAGATTATGAATAAAAGCAATTAATTAAAACACTTATTGGACATTTGAGCATTCACGGTGTTATTTGTTAAAATTTAAAACTTTCTATTATTTTTAAAATTTTTGATCTGGAGTTTTCAATTTGGCAAGACATTGTCCTGTTTAGCAAGGGAGTTATGTTTAAAAACTAAGAGCCTGATCCAGTGAAACCTAGAAGAGTAGACAAAATGACACATGAAAAAGGGATATAAAGTTCTGACTACCTTTCTTAATTTCTGTCAAAACTTTCTCCTAAAAGTCCCTGAGAAAGTAACAAGCTGAATATAATCTCTCAGACACCACAGAGGAGAACACACACATAACAGAATGCCTCTTCCTGGCAGGCAGAGTGACTGTGGGAAAATAAAAATCTCTAGGAAAAACAGGTCAATTGTAAGGGAACGTCAAGGTGAGTCCTTGATATAGCAGTGGGTATCTCAAGACCAGTCTACTAACAAAATTCATGAACCGCAAGGTTACAAAAATTAAAAAAGTATATCTCTGAGCATTTTCAAATTGCCTTGGATAAATCATGACAATAGATGCACTCGGCTAGAGCAAACAGTCCATGTTTTCCAAGAAGCATTCTCCACTGCATCACTGAGTGAAAAACTGTCTCCCAGAAAAACAAAACATAAAAAAAAAAATGTGGATTTCTTTCATTTCTTCCAATTTTTTGTTCGTTTTTTTCTTCCCTTTCTTTAAGGGATTTTCTCACATCTTCTTTGAGGCCTCTATCATTTTTATGACGATAATTTTTAAGTCATTCTCTTCTGCTTCATCTGCTTTGTTGTGTTCCTATCTAGTTGGTGCAGATTCCCTAGATTCTGATGGTGTTATGCTTGTCTTTCTGTTGTTAGGTGTTTTCTTGTATTGCCGTCTTCCCATAGCTTCTTCCAGTAGGGGTTGATGGGGTCTGAGAGAACTAGGAGAAAGAGATGGGGAGGAGAGGAAAGCACGTATGTCAGGTAGGAATAGAAGACAGGAGAGAGAGAGAGAGAGAGAGAGAGAGAGAGAGAGAGAGAGAGAGAGAGAGCATAAAAGAGGGAGCCATTATTGGTTTGAAGAGAAAACAGAACCAAAAGAAAGGTCTAGAGACCTACAAGACTGAATCCAATTAACAATTTGAGCAACCTTGGAAAGATTACCATAAATGCCCTTCCCGGAGAGTGAGATCAACAACTAACTTATCCACCATCATGGAGCCCCATCTAGTACCTGTTGGAAACAGAAGCAAACACCCATACCTAAACACTGTGTTGAACTAGAATCCAGATGCAGAGAGAGAGGACAAGACCAGGTTGCAGCAACACATAGAGACAGCTGACCTGAACAAGGAGGAGCTAACAGCCCACCAGACTGATAGCTGGGAATCCAGCATGGGACTGACTCAGAGCCCCTGAATATGGGTCTCAGCTAGAAGGTCTGAGCAGTCTAAGGGACCTCAGACAGTGTAACCAGAATGTATTCCTGGTACACAAAAGGACTTTGTGGACACATTCCCCATGGAGGGACACTCCCTTAACCTAGAGACAGGAGAGAAGTCCTAGTCCCTACTCCAAATGACTTGACAGATTTACATGCCCCCACCTGGTTGGCACAGCCCTATATGTGGAATGGGCATGGGGGATGGGAGGGGAGGGTGGTCAGCGTGTATGTGAGGGGGCAGAGGGAGTAAGAGAGAGGAAGAGAGGAAGGGAAGGAAGGAGAGGGAACTGGGATCGACAGGTAAAATTAAAAAAAAAAATAATAAATTAAAATAAAAAACTTTTATTTAAAAAAAAAGATGTAGATTAAGATGCCCTTATCTATCCCTGAAACATATGAAATATATTTTTGAACTGTTTTAGCAGCATTTCATACAATTTCCTTAATCTCTTATGGCTGCTGCTTCAGTTTCATCATGCAAATTTTTCTACTGAAGTATTTATTTTTTAAAGCAGCCAGAGCAAACAGTTCCCACTGAGTCACATTCTTTAGGTCCCCAAAGAGACTGTTTCCCACAGAATGCCAGGCCATGAAAGACTGCTTGGTTGTGATCATTACAAGAAACAGAAGATGGGTATGGAATAACTCTTCAGCAAAGGATCCAGAGTTTCCCAACACAGCCCTAAACACATTGTATTGATACACAGGACTTACCACTGTGTGGTTGTTCATGGATCAGGGTACCTCAGAGAGGAATCTGGTCCTAAAACTTATCAGTCCTTTGTGGAAATGACTACAGTGACCATTGTGTTGAACATGTTGCAGCTTCTTCCAACAACAGCATGTGAAGTTCACTCACAGTATACTTTCTAGTGGCTGTATGTTGAGGGACACGACTCAGCCAACAGATGTGGTTTTATGGGTTCTGTGATTGTCTTTTTATATGGAGGAGCCAGGGAAAAATAAAGGCAGGTAGACAGATTCTGATATCAACAGATTGGGCTTTTATTGTTATTGCTATACTTATTGTTATGTATATCAGCTTCTTGGTAGACTACGAGAATCCCAGCTGTACATCTGATACCACATTTTACATGTTAGGTATCACAAATCTACTGTGAAGAATTACTGACTGATTGCTCTGTTGTGTTCCCTTTGGTGTCCAGATCCATGAGGACTCTGTCATTCCTTTTCATTAATGCCCCATAATAGAGTATGTATGGAGGCACCGAGAACTCATTGTGATATATTTTACAACTTAGAATAACAAGTTACAATGCAAAATAGACTTATTTTTGAATTATGGGAATACTAATTTATAGAATGCATATTTGGTTATGATTAACTATAACAGCCCTGCTACTTTGTACACAAATTCACAGATATCCAGCTAGAAAATTCAAGTACAAACAAACTGCTTGACTCTTCAACCTTACAGATATAACACATAGCATCTCTGATACTAGAAACATAAGTAAAACTTTATATGACAGCTATCTTATTAGGCTGAATGAGAAAAGTTCTTAAAACATTTTCTAGTTATTAATTCTTTTCTTTGGCTTAGGAAAAAGCTTTGTAAATTTATGATTTTACAGATGCCATGTATCATCATTATATTTTCCTACAATCTTTACTGTTTTGGATAAAAGCACCACCAAGTGTATGTTCATGTTATTTGTATTTTTAAGCTGAAGATTATGTATTTAAATTCCATTATTTGCCAGGCTTGGTTTGTTTCATTAGGTCAGTTTTATGGCATTGTGTACTGATGTGCTCTATTTAGTGAAACAGAAGATATATATATATATATATATATATATATATATATATATATATCTTATATTGCCATTTATGATTAAACTGTTCCTTCAGCATACAGTATACAACTCTCTTAGTCACACTACATTTGAAAAGCAATGCTTAAAAGATGATATGCTACATCTATGGTTAGAAAAATAAATGTTATACATAGGTCTAAGTCATTAGCTAGGCTATTACTGTTCTGTTACTTCTGCGGCTCTAATCTTAACATTCATCTTTACCAGTTAGAGAGTGACTGCTTTATTCTCAATTTTCAGTAAGCAACCTGGGATACAAAGAAATCTGGGATTCTTCAGAGATTCTGATAATAGTTAAGCTATGTATTTTTAAAAATTAGGTCCTTTTCTGGCTTCCACCAACATGATTCTGTTGGTTTTTCTCAGCTCATCATTATAATACTTCCCACTGTTTTCCAGTCCGTAGCCCTGGAAAATCATTTGGACTTTTAGGCACTTTAAATAATTGCAGTCCACAATTACAAATATAGTCTAGCCTTCTCAAGGTGCATAAGAGACTGTGATACTTTTCTTTCATGAGTAGCGTTCCCCGGGTCCAGTCCTACCTCATGGAGAGCCTGCCTACTCCCTGATCTGCGTCTTCCATAGCTCAGATGAAATGGAGAAAATCATGTGTGTTCCTAAGTATCATTCTCCTCCCAACCACTGTACAGTGTGCTTCCTTTCTCTTCCATCCTTCTCTACTTCCTTTGATTGCTGATTGTGATGAATCCTTTGTGGACCTCAGTGTTCCCACTTTTAGTATTGCTGCCTCTGGCCCAAGGCAGTGCCTGTTGAAGTCATCTGCTCACAGGTGTTTGCAAGAAGCCCCTTGGAGGAGCCCTCTCTCACCACCTTTTCACTGGAGACTGAGTTCTTGCATTTGAAACCCAACTTTCCTGCTAATCTGCTTTCATCAAGTTGTGAGACTTTACAGAGCATTGCCACCTATTGATGTGTACTGTACCTCAATGTTAAAACAAGGAAAATAATGTCCAGCTCATAGGATCGTAGTAAAGGTTCAGTAGTGTAAACTTTACCTGGAACACTACATGATATTTTAAGTACTTTAAATGCCACCTCGACTATCTATAAAGTGCCTAATGAGTGGACCTCTGTTCCTAAAGCCTCAAAAGGAATAGAATCTGTCTCTGCAACCTTGCTTTTAGCCACCCATCCTCATTAACACTTCCTTCACTCTTATAAGTCTACAAAACCAAGAGTGTCATCACATGTGTGAGAAGGATCTCTATGCTGTCCCTAGACTGACAGCTGTGACATTGATGTTCACATGGGTGGAGTATCCCATTCGGCTTTCGTTCTCTTCACATAGTTACTCATTCTGCACATTAGTGTCATTTGGTGTGCAGAACATCAACAGAATTAATGGCAAGTTCAAAGTCAAAGCCTGGGGACTCAGCCTCAGCAGAGGACTCAGCCTCAGAAGAGGTTTGCTAGCCTTGCTCCCCTGTGACTGTTTCCTATGGAAGGAAGGATAGATTTTCCCCAGTAAACATCCAATAACCTTCCTTAATAAGCCTTTTGTTTCTTCAGATAGAAAGAAGTCCTATGTATCCTATGTTTCAAGTAGGCAGGAATGATAGAGAATTAATATTTTGAGAATAGCAGATTCTGGCCATTTTTTTCACCCCTCCCTTCCTGTAGCATTTATTGGGTAGGCTAGAGTAACATCAGTCAGGCTTGGAGAGTCTATCTCATAAAAATTGCATCAACATTTTATCAAAGCTCTGCTTTGCTAGCTAGCCTAATCTATAGTAATGTCTGCACACTAAGGAACATTTACTCATGAACTTTAAATCAGTATACATGAAACATGCTTTGTCTTATGTTTAATCCTGTTTGGTTTCTTTTCCCCAAGTGCTATAGGTGTCTCAGATCAAGATGTAGGAATTTAACAGCTCCAAGCCAAGGCAGGTGTTAGATGAGCCATCATTCTCTCCACCAAAATAAAACAGTTTCCCTCATTGGCTACTTAGCAACACCCAAATGTCCCCTCCCTCTCTTCGTTGAAGCATGTTCCCTTCAAAGGGTAGCTATCATCTGTGAACCTTTGAACATACAAATTCACCTGCAATGATCTCGGTTTCTTGGTACTCAAGATCACTTCTTCAGGCTTCCTGTCATTTGCCTTTGCTTCTTACCCTTGTGCTGGTTTGAAGGACATGCATCTCATGAAAGGGGTCTTGCATTTTAACAGAGTCCCTCCTCAGCAGCCATTGCTCTCCTAATGCTATGTCCTCTGCCTCTCCTTCACCTTCGTTTGCCTCATTTACTTCCACTCATCCACTGAATCTCATTTTCAACCTCAGCTTTTCAGAGTCAACCAGTCTATGTTTGGGCTGGACTCAGCACACTGGGAAACCAATCACTGTGCACGATACCCTGCCTCATAAGCAATTGCTTTCCTTTCTTCACTGTGAATTTAAGAACAGAAACTGGATCTCTAATACCTATACCCTAGTGGCCAACATTAGGTTTATTAAGTAATGGTTGCTCAATGAAGTTTGAATAAATGAATGTATGGTATGGGCAAGGAAAATTTGCTTCCTTAAAGCCTTTTGTGTTCTTTTACTGAGCTATAAATTAAATTAGCAAAAGACAGAATGACATGAAGGAAGAAGCAATAAATGCATATGTACAGACATATATACATACATATATGTGTATATATGTGTACAGAAACATGACATTTAAAGAAGTGGTTAATTAAGGCTTTCTCAAGCTGTAGAAATAGTAATCTAAGGATTTGGAAGTTAATGGTAGAGAGCAGTGAAAAAAATCTCTGTTTAGTTTTTGTCTGGATGACCTGTCTATTGGCGAGGATGGGATATTGAAGTCTCCCACTATTAGTGTGTGAAATTTACTATGTGATTTAAGCTGTTATAGTGTTTCTTTTACATACTTGGATGCCCTTGTGTTTGGTGCATATGTAAATATTTGAAATGCCATCTTTGTGGAGTTTTCATTTGAAGTATATGCAGTATTCTTTGCTATATATCTCTTCTGATTTGTTTTGGTTTGAAGTCTGTTTTGTAAGATACAAAATCAGCTTGTTTCATTTGCTTAGAATATCTTTTTTCCATCCTTTTCCATGAGGTGATGTCTATGCTTGATGCGAAGTCGTGGTTATTGTAGCAAAATGATAGATCCTGTTTTTACATCCACTCTGGTAGTTTGAGTTTTTTATTGGGAAATTGAGACCATTGAGAGATATCAATCAGAAGTGTTTGTTGATTTCTGTTATTTTGTTGATGTAGTGTGTATATGACTTGTGTATGTACACTGCTCCACTTTTGATTTTCTGGTTTGCGTTATTTATTCCTCTTGTTATCTCAGGTTTGGTTAACCTCTTTAGGCTGGAGTTTTCCTTCTAGCACTTTCTGTAGGAACGGATTTGTAGATAGATATTGCTTAAATTTGGTTGTATCGTGGAATATTTTATTTTCTTCATGTATTTTGATAGGAATTTTTGCTGGTTATGGAAGTCTGGGCTAACATCTGTTGTCTCTTGGAGTCTGTATTGGGATGGGAATGGGCTAGGATAGAAGGGTTAAGGGTGTCTACAGCAGGGTGTCCCCCCCCCCAGGATCTGTTTATCCCCCTAGGAATGGGGACAGAGACTGAGAAGAGGCCAGAGCAGGTGGTTTGCTTCAGAGCAGGAGGATTGGGAGATTGGGGTTGAAGGCTGATCCCATCCAAAGGCTGTTTACCTGCTTTGCTGGCTAGAATGACCTAAGGATTCCTAGTGAGAGACTGATTGGGGTGGGGGCTGGGATGAAGCAATGAGTAGGGAGAAAAATGTTTGGAGAGGAGATCTGTGGGATTCAAGCAGGGGTATGAATGGAAGGGCACAGTAGGTTGTCTGATGCAAAGCTCAGGCTGAGACTGGGGGATTGGATTTGGAGGAACTGAGGGGATGGTGAAGTTAGCCTACCTCCTTCCTTGGTCAGAGTACAAGGAGATTTTTAAAAGTCAGCTAATAATTGTATTTTCCTAAATATGAAACATTGGATGTTTAAGCCTTGAGAGGGCTGTGATAATGCATCACTAATGTCATATATAGATAGATATTGTATAGAGAAGACCTGATTTATGCTTACTATTGTATACTCTTAGGGGTAGACCTTTCAATCTTGATTGATAAAGAATTACTGACATTTGAGACTAGATGAATTTTTCTGACTATATTTCCAGTAGAACAGGCATGTTAATTATATTTATTTTTCAAATGTAGAAAGACCCCATCGAATCACAATGTTGTAAGCACAAGAATCAAAATTAACAACTAGGTTGATGGCTAATGTTGATTATCAACTTGACAGTGCCCAGAAGACAAAGATCTTCGTATATCTGTGAGGGAGTTTCTATCTGTGGTTCAGGTAGGGACTACCATTCTACCCACTTTATATTCTGGAGACTCCACTCAATAAAAAGGAGAAAGTAAGATGGGAACCAGCATTTATAGCTCATTACTCCTGGCTGTGGATGCAGTGTAACCTCTTCTGCCATGATTGTCCTACCATGATGGACTATACTCTCAAAATGTCAGCCAAAATGCATCCTTCCCTCAGACAAAGAACATGTGGGTTGTAAAAGAGGATATAAAGCTAATTGATTTCAACTCTGCCATAGTATTTTTTTGGTAGGGAATTAGTGTATAAAAAAGTAATTGATGCTGAAAGTGTAAAACCCAGAGTGAATCACAGAAGATTCAGAATGGCCATATTAACTGTATAGCATTTTACTAAGCTATACAGAGTTTGGAACTAGGCAAGTATTTGAGTAGCTGCCTTAATCCAGTTGTATGATGTTTTTATATTAGGACATTAAAATCAAGTGATTGTATTAAAAAAATCACTCCACTTAAGTTGCTTTGTCAGGTATATTTTTAATCAATAAAAATACTAGTGAATGTGTGGACATGAGATACATGAGGTTTGTTTCATATGGTAACAGTAACAATGTTGGGGACCAAACATGCTCTTTCTATCAAAGAGAACATAAATCTTAAAACTGAGGGAGGCAAAGAGTATAGCCCTAAAGACTTTGAATTCTGATTTCTCAGTGGCCACAGTATAAACCCAGGAGCAAGAATTAGCTATATCCCTTGTGGTAGTTCTTTAGCTAGTCTAAGAATCACTTTTTATATCATTGAATCATAGACTTAACAATGTTGAACAGTGTCACTCTGAAACTCAGGAATAATAAATTTAAATTTGTAACTATTCATATATTCAGTTCTCAAAAATGAGATATACTGATAGTCACACTGAATAAGGATATGAATACACAGAGAGGAGCTTATAAATGTCCAATATTACATAAAAAACATGCAAGTGTTCAGTAATGATCAGTATGATAACATATGCCCACAGGTGCAATAGTGGCATAAATTTTATGTGGTAATTACCTATTTTATGATTGGATTTAAGATTTGTTCCATGGAGGAATCATAGACATAGTATGTCAAATCTGACCAAGAACCCATAGCTTGTGTATTCACAGGCCCTAAGGGAAGACCTACTAAAATTTTTCTAACTGGGCATATTATCAAACTGTCCTCTAAATTGATATCTCTGTACTCAGAGATTAGTAGTTCTGCAACCTTGTCAGAGATAGTTCTTTTTGAAGTATAGAGAGGTTATATAGAAATTCAAAATTGGCCAAAGCATGGAGAATGAACTTCATTGGACACTTAGTCACATATGAGATATCTCTATCATATCCCTCTCCAACAAAAAGCTTAGGAATTGTTTTAAAAGCTGGGACAAAATGATTGTAAGGGCCAGAGGTTAGAGAGGACTGGAGCAAAACATCATCTTCTAAACATGACAGCTTGTGTCACTTATGAACTTACAACAGCTGTGGTTATCTCCGCAAGACCTGCAGTAGATCAAGTCAGTCAACATTATAGCATGGAGTGAAGAGCCCATTTCTAAGTAACATGCTATTGAAAATGGATTGCTTTTGGGGAATGGAGAGTCGGTTTTCCTTAAAGGTGTAGGCCCTGGTAGGTTAACCATGACACAGTGGATGACCCACACCCATGAGTATATTGGAATCACAAAATGGGATCAATGGGTTATTAAAAATAAAAGAAGACATGAAGATATAACGGTGGGAGGTATGGGGGAATCCTGGAGGAGTTAGAGGGAAGAATACAGAATGAGTATGATAAAAACACATTGTACATAAATGAAATTATCAAAGAATAACGATCACACTTTTTAAAATATACAAGTGTTCATGATGGGAGTCAGGATGTGTTTTGTGAAAGAAGAATAAACTTTTAAAAAGACATCAGATTTTATGTTGCTCTGTTGTCCTTTTCTTTTTTCTTTCTTTTCTTTTCTTTTTCTTTTTTTCTTTTTTTTTCTTTTTTTTTTTTTTTTTGTTTGTTTGTTTTGAGTACACTATATTTTGGAAT
Source organism: Phodopus roborovskii (assembly GCF_943737965.1). Taxonomy (NCBI): domain Eukaryota; kingdom Metazoa; phylum Chordata; class Mammalia; order Rodentia; family Cricetidae; genus Phodopus; species Phodopus roborovskii. The sequence goes on from NW_026126511.1 coordinate 18,173,368, forward strand.
TCACCAGTTTTCACAAACATAAAATAATTAAGCATATGAATGCTTAATGACAACAAAGGCAATTTATAAAGCAAAATTATTGTTCTGCATTGCCAGGTAATGTAAACCAAGGGACCTTGCACTGTCGAGGGTGCAAACACATTGTGGTTGGAAAGATCTTCAATACTGAACTGTGTGAGCTCAGTGTCGGCAGCCTCCTACTGCAGACACAATGCTGGGTTACGTTTGAAAAGTTGGCAAGTTCATAACAAATTCCCGCATAGTTGGAGCTGCCTTGTTGGTTTCCTTTCAACTCCATTCCAAGGCAGGCCAGGCTCTTTCCCTGCAGCCCAGAATATGGCAAGAAGGAATGAGATTCCCCACCCCCTGATCCTTCTATTCCCCCTCCTCACACAAATCATTCTCCCCAGATTTCAAAGAAGCCCCAGAGAGGCATGCTTGCTGCTCTATCTCCAGGACTACAGCCAGCACAAATCAAGAAAATGGCTTCCAGGTGCAGACCCACTCTCCCCCTCCCCCTTCCCGTTAAAAAATCTGGTGATTTTTCAATTCTTTAATCTGGAGATGGGCGGTAGGGGTAATAGGAGGCTAACCTTAGGATTCTAAAGTCCACAGAAAATTATTTTTCCTTTCTCATTTTAAAGGAGTCAGTTCTATCCTCCAAAACATCACACAACCCAGCACGATACATTCTGTCCCTTTTGATAAACCTCAGACCCTAAATAACTTGGATGCATTATGCGAGCCAGGAAAGGAGCCCTATGGAGGGAAGCTTTCATGAAAGTAGTTTTAATCCAATGCTATTACTATCTCCCAGTTACTAGCTCCATTTTCACACAAAGCTGTAATTGGTGGAAAAATTGCTTACTCTTCACAATAGTCCTTGATCGAATCGGCTAAATTCAGGTAATAGCGCATAATTATTGATAAACAAAACACTGAGGGGAAGTGTGTTTGGGGAACTTTCCTGGAGATAATAGTCACAGAAGCATAACGACTCTAGAAATGGCCATGTTTGGTGCAAGCATCATGGGCCCATTCTTTGCTGAATGACATTCATAGCCCCTGCATCCCAATATCAGGATGCTTGACATCTTTAGCATTTATATTCCTCTGCCCAGGATCCCATGTCTCAATACATGAAAATGTTTTCTCCTTGTCACTGTGTAAAAACCTTCAGAGCTTGTTCTATAATGTCATTAAACCATTTGTGATTTTCCCCCTGTAAATCATATGTAAATATGTTTCAAAGCAGTTGGTTGTGTTTGCCATTTTGCTATCAGGTGTTATTTGCCAAGTCATAAAATTTAGGTGTTTTAAGGGAGAAATGAACTCTGTAACTTGATCCATAGGAAGGACATGTTTTGCACATCAAATGCACATTTTCACTTTTTGTTCACTCTGTGAACACCAAAAAAGGCATGCGGATTGTAAATTTATTTGTGGAAAATGGATAACTAGTACAGGTTTCTTTTTTCGTGAAATTCCTAATTTTGTCATTATTTTTTCCATCTCATTTTGTGATATTATTTCTTCTTATTGGGGACAGAAATTCACACTTTTAGATATATTAGTAAAGTCATCTGGTTCCTGTTCTATGGATTTTTTTTTTTTTTTTTGAAGTGGTATAGAATCTATTCTCTTGGGAAAGCCTCTAAATCTATTTCACTTTAGACTGAGTGTCAGAAATTGTTAGTGTTTGCCAATATCCATGTTGTTCTCCTCTTCGGTACACAATCAATATGACTGCAAACTCTTTAACGTTAGGGGAGCATGATGAGAGAGGTGTGGCTAATAAAGCTGGCAGAAGACATGTGCTCGTTTCTCAGCTGGCTGCTTCAACATCTGCTCTGTGAAATCTTTCTTCATTCTTTCTATTGCCTGATAAGTAACTGAAGACTCAAGATAGCAAAGGTTCAAGGCAGATTATAGGTGGGAGTCTCTCTGCCAGACTGGAGCAAATATCACACACACACACACACACACACACACACACACACACACACACACACACACACACCACGCACACATGATATGTATGAATATATGAAATTACATATAGTTATATGTAAATACATGTGTAAATATATACATATGTTGCATATGTATATATGTATATGCACATATGAAATAAGCATTTACTCACCCATCAGAAAATATGCTGTGCTAAGTCACTGGGATTTGGGGAACATTTTCCCTTCCTCTGTCATTATAGAAACTGATACATTAAAGTGAGCACTTACAGAAATGAAAAATTGAGAATTTCTTTTTTCATTTTTTAATATTTTTTACATTATGATCTCAGTTCCCTTTCCCTCCCATCCTCCCATGCCCCCCAATGACACCCCCATCCCATCCCCTATCTACTTCCCAAGGAGAGTGAGACCATTCATAAGGGATCATCAAAATCTATCAAGTCATTTGGGGTAAGGCCTAGACTCTCTCCCTCACATCTCTAGGTTAAGGGAGTATCCCTTCATGGGAAATGTGCTCCCAAAGTCCTTAAGTGCACCAGGGATACATCCTGGTCCCACTGTCAGAGGTCCCTTAGACTTCCCATCCTCCTAACACCCACATTCAGGGGCTCTGGCTCAGTCCTATGCTGGTTTCCCAGCTATTGGTCTGGAGTTCATGAGCTCCCCCTTGTTCAAGTCAGCTGTCTCTGTGGGTTTCTCCAGCCTGGTCTTGACCCCTTTGCTCATCACTCCTTCCTCTCTGCAACTGGATACCAGGAGTTTGGCTTAAAGAGGTTGAGCACATGTTTGTAAGCAATCACACCTAAGGCTTGATGCCTGTGCAGACGCCTCAGGCCTGGCAACAGCTGCAGCAGGGTTATTTTGAAGTGACCATATGGTACCTCAGCCTAAACCTTGCAGAACATGACTGGGGGAGAATCAGAATGTTTTAGCTACTGTCAACTAAGGTACAGTAAAAATGGGATAGATGAATTTAGGTTAAGAATTGGCTGATTTGAAAACAGAAGTAGAAAGAAATAGAATCCATGAATTGAATGCTCTGAAGATACAGAAAACCCAGTTTTTTCCCCCAGAATACAAGTGGCATGAAATAAGAGAAAAATGGAGCTTTTATGCTTTGCTATGCATTGTTAGCCTACAAGTGTTACCTCCCTATTCAGCTATATATACTTACATACACACATATAGGCATGTATGCATATACATATGTAATATGTATTTACATAGGCTCTATGTTATATATTTACTTAGGCTATATCGAATATATGTTTATATAGACTATATGTATAATATATATTAGTATAGGCTATATGTGATATGTATTTATATAGGATAAAAGAAAGCAAGTATCTCACACCCCACATGTGAAGGTTATGTGCAGGAGTAAAGGCTGGGTATGGTTAAAAGAGTCTGGAAATGGTTGATACTATCAAAATGTCACATTTTCTTCAGAGTAGTTTTATTTTTGCCAAACACTTCACTAGCATTGTAGTAGTAAAGGCTATTAGCTCTCAAAACAGTGATTTTCAACTAAGAGGGTTAGTTTCCTGGAGAAGATTTGAAAACATGAAGATAGTTTCGCTTACTATAACAAGGAGAATGCTTTGAACGTTTAAGGAATACAATCCAGAGATGACGCTAAATACCCTACAAATGTGTAAAATAAACATAATAGGTGTGTGTGTATGTGTGTGTGTGTGTGTGTGAGTGAGTGAGAGAGAGAGAGAGAGACGAGGAGGTAAGGAGGGAAAGAGGGAGGAAGGGAGAGGGGACAGGGAGGGAGGGACAAAAAACACATCTTTTTGAGACCCTGTGGTCTAAATAACACTCAGTTTCATGTGGAAGGAGTTTGAAGATTTAGAAACCTGGGTGATGTTGGTCTACACTCTTTGAAGAGGGTACCATAGAGGAAATCTTTCAGAAGACAAAGCTAAGACTTTGAGCAACCTCTGTGAGTGTAGGTAGCTGTCATCTATAATGAAACCTAGCAGGCTGTAAGTAGCACGTCAGCCATATTCACAAGGACCTATGTGTATGGTTTGAGTGGTATAGAAACAGAGTTCAAAACAACTTCCAGCTCTTGGCTAATTGCCTCCGTCTCTTCTGGCATTGAATACTGTGGATAAAATTCTGGGCAAATCCTATCTTCTTCGTCCTGGTCTTTCTTTTTTGGGGGGTATTCTGATGTTCCATAAAAGTATATGAGGGTTGGGTCACCTACTTTACCTCAGCCCCCTCTTTCTGGGTACAAATAGGGCTTATTCAGGTCTAATTATCAGAGGCAGGGCTGTCAACATTTCTATCTCCCCAACAGTTCACAGCTCCTGCTCTCCCTTTTGGCAGACATGGTTTCATGGGGCTTCTGACTGTTGTCAGCACAGTGAGCACACATGTTTTCCAGTCACTCCCCACATGCCCACTCTTGGTAAGTGGCTTCTGTGAGCCACAATTCTTACAAACCCTCTAGCTTTCAGCTGTGTATACACCACGTTGAAGGCTCATATATTCTGTTTATCTTCACAGTTTACTGTCAGTATATTTTCTATTATTGAGAAATTGATTGACACCTAATTCTGCAAATGTGTTCCTGTTTGTATTTTCATATTGTCAAGGCTGTTTGGGCCATTTGACTCATTGTCTCCTCTTTGGGATGTGATACGAACCTATGTTAAGTTTCATTTTAAAGTTCACCTTTGGTGATACTGGTGTCCCAATTACCTGTCTTGAAGTGGCTTCTTACTGTTTTCTCCATTTTCCCTTTAGCTGTGATGAATTGGCGCATCTGGTACTACTTATGTTCCTGAGTTATGACAGCTTTATATGACTGTGCAATAACAGAAATGACAATGGAGGGGAGATTATAGAAAGAATGCTTTCTATAACCTTTCCACTTCCTAGGTATGAGTCACTTTCTCATTACTCAGCACCTGCTAATCTTGGCTTCCTCATTTATAAAATAAGAAATACCTATTTATCTACTTACTGCATGGGGTGCAGTAAGTAGGACCTACTCTAGAAGGTGGTTGTGAGGATAAGATGATGTAGGAAAATGAAGAAAATGAAAATACCTTGCACTATTGTCCAAAATTCTTCTAGTGTATAACAGATCATTGTAAATGGGTAGCCTAAATTAAGAACATTTGCCATCTCAGTGTGTTCAGAGATCAAAAGCCCTGGCCCCATGTTTTTCTCTTCCAAATCTAAGCAGGCATAAGTGAAACAACCAGTTACACTGTCCTTAGAATGAAAGGATACTTTATTGTTGACAGAGCCAATTCCTTGTGGTCATAGGGCTACATCTCATGTTTTATTGCTATCTATCATCATAAGATTATTGTACACTCACAGAGACACCCCCAAAGTCCTAGCTGCACTATCCAGTCACATAAGCATATGGGTGTATAGAGCTAGTTGGATAATCTTTCACCTATCTACTACTAGTCTTACATATATCACTAATTAGCAAGTTTGATTCTTCCTTCATGGTTGCTTGTCTTTTACACAATATGAGTAAATATTATAGAGGGCATATGAACCAGAGAAAAGTACATTGGAAATTTCCTTAAAAATGTGTGTAGTGCCAGGATGACCCTAAGGTGCAGTAGTAGTACACATACATTGATGGTAATAACAACTCTCTAGTAGTACTTGAGACCCACTCAACAAAAGGAAAATCATACTTGATACTAGAAAACTAGCCAACTACCCAGGGCTACTAGAGCCATGGAATTTGGGGAAGAACTTACAATTATGACTCTGCTAAGTCATCACAATTCCTAACTACATTCTAAATATTTTTATTTATAGCCACAGATAAGTGTAGTATTAAGCCCTCATCAAAGAAACTTTGATAACCACCAAAACTACAACCAATAAGAATTCAGATTATGGAGTGCAGACCCAGTGGATACATCTATAAAACAAATCTCACAAAGGTTAATGGAACACTGAGAAGGAGAAGAAAAAATATCATAAGAGCAAGTTGTCAGAGACTTGTTCTTTCTGAGCAATGCCTGAAACTACACCCATAAGTCTCCTGATATTACTGTCTAACCATGAGCTGAATTACTACATAATAGATATGATAAACTGGACAGGGGACGACCACAGGTCCCAAACCCTACAGAATGAACTATAGGCAGCTAAAGAATGCTGAGAGCTAGAGAAATAGTCTTCCCAAGGAGGAACACAATTGGTTGTTCAATACCAAATAGTCAGCCATGGAAACAATCTACAAGTAACACAACTAACATAGAAATAAATCAGTTTATATTTAGGCATACATATATACATACTTACACACACACATACACATGCACATATGCACAGACATATGCACACACACACACACATATATACAAAACTATTAATGATGAAATTATTAATTATTAATTAATGATGAAAAACATGAATTTAAAATAGAACAAAGAGTAGCACATGATAGTGTTTGGGGGGAGTAGAGGGAAAGGAGAAATTATGTTATTATAGTATAATCTCAAAATCAATGAAACACTTTAAAAATAATTGTTTTCCACAACTTAGCAAGCAGAAAGTAAAAGGAAAAATGAAGCATAGATGAAGGAATACAGAAAATAATTGCCTGAGGACCTTTAGGGACTTCATGACCTAGAAGCATGGACGGCCGGCATACATAGAATGATGTCCATATTTCTATAAAGTGGTTTTACAGATGAATACATAAGACATAAACATGTTTATAGTTTGTGTAATAGTAATGGACAGAATCATGGAAGTTTGGTTTTGTCCATCTTTAATATTGCAACATTTTGAATGAGCAAAGGTGTAAATAAACAAAGAAATAAATTCTTCTTAAAATGCAGAGGCATATCTATTAAGTCATTACTATCTGTTGGGTGTTGCATAAAATCCATGTTTGAAGGAGTCATGTCAATGCATTCTCCAATTTGGACAACAGAGTCCTGAGTCCAGCAAAGAATCATGCTACAAATATGCAGTATCATTTCCACAGTTACCAGTATTACTAACGAAAATATATAGTCCTTGAAGCATTCAAATTTAAGCAGGTTCATGTATTTATGGCCAGAGGTTTTATAAGCCAAAAGTAGCTCTTATTATTTGGCATTATATTATTAAACATCATTTTTTGGAAAACCTAAACTGTTTATAAAATTAGTAAAATATATAATATTCTTTTCACCAAAAATAATTCTTTATTATTAATAAGCTTAATATAATTTTTAAAATTAGAAAGTAGCAAACACCTCTTTGGAAATGATTATATTCATGTATCTTTTGTAGATGTTTTAAGGTATATATAGACAAGATACTGCTTATGCAAACATGTAATTTATATTCTAGTGTGGAAAACAGATATGAGTAATAGGTTACAATTGAAGGCAAAATGTGCTCAACAGAAAAATGTACATATGAAGTGCTATGGAAGACAGCATGGACTCAGGGAGTTTAGCTTTGCTAAGGGAAATCTGGGTAAACTTCTTGGCCAAAGTGGTAGTTAATTCTCAAAGAACTATCAGGACTGTAACATACAGATATGAATTGATGTAGTCAAGTCATAAGATCTATACAGCATTAGAAGTGGCATGTTTTAAATATTCAGGTTATTTGCTAAATTATAAATTGTAATATATGTTGTCAGGATGATACAAATGGCTGTGACAACCAGGAAATACAGATGAAGGGATTCATAGCCACCTCAGGTATCAGAAAGGGAGATTCATAGTAATTTCATGTGTAATGAAAGTCATTGCTTATTTCTAAGTAGAGAAAAGACAGAGTTATTATGAGAATAAGACTGTAAATGGCAGAGATGGGAGAGACTTGAAGGAGTTAAGTTTGGGGTGTAGAATAAAACTTTTTAAGTAAATACTTGTTGGTTGTCTAACATCCACCTGGAATGCCCCAGCCCTCAGAGTTCAAAAGAAAAACTACTTGGTGCCCACTCCCACAATGACACAGGCTATACAACCTTCTGATTACATTCCAACACATATGCTCTTGAGTGGTAGTTTGATCATAATATGAATAATTAAATAATAACATACAGAGGGGTATAAGGTGAAGATGACTTAAAAAATTGTGAAGTGTTTTGAAGGACATGCTCATCCAGGAAAAAATTTGTCTGATAGACACTTTGTTTAGAAAGATAATTTTAGTCTAGAACTGATCAGAGCTTGAGACAGAGGCAAAATATTGCTGAATAACTGCTAGACTAGGAGAGATGTGATGGAATTAAGAGTCTAGTTGAGGTCTTAGGTCTGGAGAAGATGAAGCTCTTCCTCAAGTTTGGGGTTTCCTATAAATGTCTAAAATTATGTACTTTTAGGAAAGTTTCAATGGTTGAAGTGTGCTTCCTGGTCAAGACATGTGACACTCAAAGATGCCAACAGTGATTGAAGATGCATTATCATTGTGCCAATTGCTTTATTTCTCTACTTTTCCATTTGTGCCCTGAAAGAGGGAACATTTTAGAGTTTACTCTGTCAAAGAGTCCAATGGCATAAATCCATGGGTTCTGTTAGACTATTATTTTGGAGTTTTCAGGTTGTACACTAACTCCAGAATTTCCATTCCCAATGACCAGGTATAAACACTGTGTTTGAAGTTGTTCCTTATCATAACCCTGAGTACATCTAGTGATAGGAGCCCTTGAAAAGGGTTCCTGCCCTGAAGCCATAGGAAACTGTTCCTTAGATGTGTACCTGGACGGGAGTTTTTAGTATTAAAAATGAAATTTCTAGGTAGTATGATTACAATTACTGTAAAATGATTTCAGGAACTATTATGGAATGTTATACGATCGGGCCATCATAAATGATTGTGCATTGTACACAGTATGATTCTGTAATCTAAAGAGAGTGACAATGTCATGAGTTAAAGGCATAGATTGGAGCTACTACTTCTGCACTGTCTTTACAACACCATGCCCCTCTTTCGGGTATATGGTAACAAAGCCAAATCAACTTGGAAATGGGATTTGAAGTTGACAAGAGGATTGTTCAGTTTCAAACCTACAATAAATACCAAGATCAATTTTATATGTGAGATTTATTTTTCCCAGTCTTGTTATCTCATGTCCTTTTGTTGTGGCATAATGGCAACTGTAGAAACATAGGAAGTTTAAAGAAAACTCTACTGAGTCTATGTTTACAGACAAATCTAAAAATTGGATTTGGCTTAAACCTTCTAAATCAAACTAATTCCCTTTCTTGGGGTAATACCCAAAGGCTCGCATGTTATAGGAAGCTTAAAAGATAGTTTTAGCATTGTATTTAAGATGAATGGCTTATTCAAATTCAAAGGCAGTATCTTTTTTTTAAAGTAACTGTGTTCAATCGAAATTTAGTCAAGCATAAAGGAAATATATTTGGTTCAAGCTAATAATTTTGTAAAACTTCAAAATACTCTTTTTTTGATAAAACAAAAATGTGGTCACAAAAAGATATTAATATTTGTTTATTTTGGAAAGTTCATGCTTGCCTTTTCTCTACTATACAAATCTAAAGAAAGAAAATTAAAAATCAACTAAACAAAGGGGTTAGGAAATGGCTCTACTGGTAAAATGTTTGCCACAGGAGCATGAAGACCTACATTGGGCTCAGTGGGAATCTATTTAAAGCAAAATTGGGTATTCCTATAATCTTGGTGTTGGAGAGGCAAAGAGAAGAGGAACCCAGGAGTTAATGATTAGTTACTTTTGTTCAACTTGTTAGTACTCAGTTTAGTTAGAGATAGTGTCTTAAAAGTAAGGTGGAGAGCAATTTAAAAAATATTCCTAGCATTGACCTCTAGCCTCCATACCCTTATGCATATATAACGTATGTTCATATCAAAACCATGAATGTGTATACTTACATATACCAAACACACACACACACACACACACATTATAGTTACATATCATCTTGATACAATTCAGATTCATTTGGGAAGACAATCAAGATTCATTTGGGAAGAACGAGCATAAATTGAGAATATACCTCTACCAGATTGCCTGTAGACAAATCTGTGGGATATTTCTTGATTCCTTATTCATGTGAGAGGGCCCAGGCCATTGTGGATGGTACTAGTTCTAGACAGGAAGTCCTGATATGTATAAGAAAACATGCTTAGCAACCCATGGAGTTCCAGCTAGCAAGCGTTTTTCTTCTATTTCAGTTCTTGCCTCCATGTTCCTGTCCTAACTTCCCTTAATGATGGATTGTACATTGCAAGATGAAATAAACCATTTTCAAGTTCAAAATTTAGTCATTTTGTTTATCACAGAAATAGAAAGCAAACTAGCATACATACACACACACACACACACACACACACACACACACACACATTTCAGCAATTCACATTTTCAAATTTTTGGTGCTTGAAATGTACTTAGTATTAAAGAAGTCTTTCTAGAAACACAATTTAACAAAATAGATGTGTGTATATGGTCGTGTGTGTGTGTGTGTGTGTGTGTGTGTGTGTGTGTGTGTGTGTGATCCAGATTAATGCCAATGTCTTTCCTAGATGGCTCTTTACCTTTATTTTTTGAGAAAATATTTTTCACTGAACCTGAATATCATCAATTGATTTGGGCTAGGCAGACAATGAATTTCTGGCACTCACTTGTAGCTGCACACCACAGGGCTGAGGTTATAGGCACAAGGCTGTCATGTCTGGATTCTTTTACATGATTTCAATGATTAAGTACTCATGTTTGCAGGAGGGTCTGGCACTTTATTAACTGACCATTTCCCCAGATCCTAAACCATTTTCTTAATGTTTCCTCCTGAACTCGTATTTAGTATTGGACAGTGAAAACTATTCCCTGAGGCAAGGGAATATGACAATCAACAAATTTTCTGGCGTTTTGACAATTAATGATCAAAAAGGCTTCACAATGATTTGAAGAAATCACAAGATGAGACTTTAAGCCTCACCTCCTATTCTGTTCCTGTAGTCAGCATGTGGGGTGGGGGGAGGAACCTGTTGTCAGCCCATTACAGCTGTGTCTCAAGCACAGTTTCCCACAGCGTGCAACTCTTTTAAAAAGGAAATAGGAACAAAGACAAACTATGACTACAGATAAAAACACAGGCTCTGTTTTGGGTCCCCTGGGGTTTACAGAAATAACCCCATAGAGGAGTTACAGCAGAGGGGTTTATTAGCAGTGGAGATTGATGGTAGAAAGGAAAGACCCTGTTAAGTCTCAAAGCAGTAGTTTTAAGACCTTTGTCTGAGTGTTAGTCATAAAGTCTGTTCTGTTTCTGGGGAAATTGTTGAAAGGGGAGAAGTAAGAATCATAGTTTAATGTGGGAAATCTAAGACCCAAAGCTGGGCTTAACTTCTGTAAAGGGCAATTATGCTCAGTCTAAGGGAGAGTTTTAACCATAAATGCTAAAGAGAATGAACTAATACTCTCCATGGCATTGTGATCCATCTCAGGTCCAGAACTATCAAGTTTATGGAAACAGAATTAACTCAAAATATTTAGTCTTAAACAGAATAACATACATATAATGAATTCCTCAAGCAAAACCCAAATTAGTATTTGGAGATTCTGCAATGGAGCTACATGTTAGGAAACTGATGAAATGTAAACAGTGACCAATGTCTTTCAAAGTGTCACTGTGCAGTATGCTGAGTTGTCTTGTACATCCTGCACACCATTCTCAGAGTATGCACAAAGTATGGACTCTGCTGTTGGCCTTACATCTAATTACTTAGAATAAGAAAAATAAACAAAAGTCAAGAGAGAAGAGCAGAACACTATTTACTCTCATGAGTTCCGCTGACAGACCTTGTATCCTAGGCCACCAAGGGCAGTAGGATTCTTGATACAGATTTCAACCATTACCACTGGCTCTTCTTTCATCTAAGCAAAAGTCCCTCTTAAATCATCTTGGCCTTGTACTGAGCTTAGCATATCCTAAATATTCCACTCTCTGAATTAACTTCTTTTTTTTAATTTATTTTTCTTATTTTACATATTGATCCCAGTTCCAACCATCTTTTTATAAACTATAATGTCTACCCTGATGTCTCCCATTGGGTGACATCTTTGATTCTGGTGGTGTGACTCTGAAAGTGTAGTATATATTGTTTCTAGGTGATTAGTATTCTTTTACTAACAGTATCTTGACATTTGTATGTTACATCATTTTGGATTTGCTCATCTTATAAACCATGGAAAGAGCTTAGTATGTCTCAGTTCAATAAATTGCTCCATTGCTCTGAATTTTGGGTGACATATCCCATATCTTTTAACTGTGAGAGCTACTAGGTTTGGAAAATACATAGATCTAGATTGCATAGCACCATGTATGTACTTCCTGAGTATCACTGTGTATAAAGTGAGATGGATGGTCTTCATAACAACAAGAGTTGCGATACATGAGACTCAGAACCCTTCCACACCTTGAGTATGTCTAATCATAAAAGGTCTATGCATCAGCTCTTGGTTGGCAAAAGTGGGTGATTAGATGATTCTAGGAGGAATGCTCCACCAGAGACACAGACAGGCTTATTGAGAATATAGAAGATAGACTAGCAGAAACTTCACAGGGGGCAACCAGTGATAGAGAAGCATGCAGAACATGGAAGAGGAAGGAATGGAGTTGCATGCATGAAGGTGGATGGCATCTGGGAAGTGCAGGCAGCATGTAGCAGTCACAGCACAGGAGACATTGGAGTTTACCGTGTTTTATAAGGAAATGAAATCACTGGAGATCATTTAGCGAAATGGGGAAAAGAAAGAAATAAACTATGAAGGATAATTCTTCAGTGGATTCTACAAACAGAGCAAGACTTGTGGCAATTTAGCAATGCTGAACAGAGGACCTGCTAGTTTACAGCTCCATGAAAGTCCCTAGAGGTCAGCTTAGAACGAGACATGAATTTAGCTGAATCTTCAGTGATAATAGCAGCACTGTGAACATTGCAGGGAAAGTGATCCAAACAGAGAGATATAATGTATCACCTGCCTAGAATAGCAAAATAAATTTGAATTTAGTGCATATTTATATGCTTCTTTCAACATGAGTTAATATTTATACAATGCACACTTTGATAGAAGAGACTAATGATTGCCAAGAGATGGAATGTTCTCAGGGAAGGGTGGGCAGGTCAGAGTATGGAAGGGGATTATTGTGATATGAAGTTCTTTATAAATCAAATATTTATCTTCTCAGTCATATTTTATCTCCAATTCCTTCATAATCTATACTTGTCTTTCTGTGTTGTCTTTCTTTCTAGCACACATATGCTCATACAGGAATGCACACTTTTACTGATTTTTTTATGTAATCTTTATACTTGGAAAAATTTATTTCCATTTTCATCATGAAATGTGTCATTTTTTTCTGACTAAATAAAGAAAACTAATATGTTACTATTTTTAAAGCTCATAAGAAATGAAATATCATTTTACACCAGTCTCACACACAACAAAGGCATGGTGTTGAGTAAGAGAATTTATGAGTGTGATGAAAATCATTATTTAACTCTCATATATCATGTAAGTATATATTTATTGTTCATTTAGTGAGGATCACTAGAGTTATAGGGCAGTATGCCTCTGTGTGTATGCATGTGTGTGTGTGCACGTATGTGTATGCATGTGTGTGTGCTGGTGTGTGTGAGTTAATAAAAAAGAATGAGGAGGTCTTTTAAAGGCGTTTAAAGAATATGCAGCAGATTGAGTTAAGAAGGGCAGAAGCTGAAGGGCATCAGACTGAAAAATTGAGTCAGGTCAGTGAGGTGTGGATTGTTTGCAGATCTTGGACCAAAAAGGGCAAAGCAATGTTCCAAGAACTGCACAGAAGAGCAAGCACTTTAGTAGGAGAAGGGAGGTGAGCTTCACTGTGGGTAAAGCAGGTTCCCCTTTGTTTAAAGATGGAAGGCAGAGAGCCCAGCAACAACAAGCAACACAGAGGAGAGGGGAACAGAGGGGAGGAGGCAGTGGTCCTGTGAGAACAAGCTACACACACATTAGGAATGAACTCAGCTAATAACTTAGTCATTTATTCTGTGATTTGCTGGTAGTGCTTTTCTGCTACCAACTTCAAGGAATCCATTTGTGGCCATTAGGAGTGGGACGTTTGACTATCTGGGGCTCACCTCTGTTGAATATTAGACGAAGATCAAGTAGAAGCAAATTGAAAGGTGGTCAGGGTAATTTTATATTCTTTAGAGGCAGGATGTGAGTTTTCTAATGATTTTATGCCCGGTATCACAACATTGAGAATACAGAAAAAAAAAAATGTAAAAAAGAAACAAAAGGGTGCCTTTATTTTTAGAAACTAGCAGCTGTAAAAATGTAGAAACACAGCAAACATATTTTCTGAGTTGATTTTCCCAACCACACACCATAAGAAGCTGTTATTTTATTTTGTAGTTATTCAAAAGTTTAAAACAAATAAACCAAACCAAAACAAAAATGATAAATCAATGTTTATCCAGGTACTGAGACAGCAAGGATATGATACTTTGAAATTTTTTCACACAGGCAAATCCAGATGGGAAAAAAAAATCCACATCTTTTCATTTTTCCAGAGGACCTGACATCAGTTACCAGCACCCACATCCAACAACTCCAATCATCTGCAACTCCAGCTCTTAGGTATCTGACGCTCTCTCCTGGCCTCTGTTGATACCCAAACACATGCAGCATACATATCTATGGACACACATACACACTGAGAAATATTTTAAATGTTCTGCAAGCATCACAGATAGATTTGGGTTCAGTTTTCATGCACATTTGTTTTCAATAGCTAAAACAGTCAGCACAATGTTATACTTTCTCAACAAACTTTTAATAGAATTTTAAGTATGATGTAAAAGATTGGGGACTTCTTTCCCTTGAAATTAGATTCATGTACATGTCACACATGTGCAAAAAGCACAGGTTGAACTCTAGGAGTCTTTTAAACAAATAAATACTGTCTCTAAATGTTTATAGCTTGGGTGACAACTTTGTGTGTTTATATCCCCAGATATAAAAATACATGAACAGCCAGCATACATTCAAACCAGCTCATATTTGAAAGAAGAGGTCTAACAGGATAGTTAATTACTCTGAAATTATAATTGCTCTGAAGTGTATGACCTGAGATAATTAATAGGTACATATCATCTGATTAAGTCAACAGAAGAGGGAGCAGACAAACTATTTACTGCAACAATTCCTTTGTGTTTTAGAAAACTTTATTATAAAACAGTGTTTGGTTTAATTTTCAGGATTTCTTATACAGAGATCTATAAGAAAAATTTCCACTTCAGCTTAGATTAAAAATCATATTCAAATATGTATGTCATATGTGAGCTTTCCCTCTCCCTTATAGACTTGTAGAATGAAATTTGATATCTGGGTAGGCATCATCTTTCCCCCCGAAGTTAGTAACATTTTCTTCTAATTTTTACAGAGTCTCTATTATATTCTAATACCAAATTAGCTTGGTTCTACCTCACGCCCCTGTATGTATCTATGGTTGTTGGTATGTGTTTATTACTGAGTATTCTTAACTATTTCAGAAATATCCAACAAATAATATAAAGCAAAAGAACCATGATCTCTCAATGCCCTACATGGTTGCTAGTAGAAAAGGGAGCTCCATAAATATTTACTGAATATATCAATAAAATATATAAATGTATGCATCACATGAAATTATATCCATAACACTTACATTGCCATAAGTTTCTTATACTCAGGTTTTGGTTTAATCATAAGATTAATGAATCCTAAGATTCATTAAGAAGAGGAGTTAAGAGAAGGGGCATGGGATTGGGACCATATTATAGTTTCATCATTAAATTCTTTGAAGGAGAAGCCAAACAGTTTTATTCTAGATAAAGTAGCAGTGTACTGGCCGCTCATGAATGTGAAGAAGTATAGTAGGGAATCCTTGGGAGCTGTCTTTGCCTTCTGTTCTACTGAGTAATCCGCTTCCTTATGTAACTGTGCAAACAGAGTGACCTCTGAAGGGACAGATGACCTAAGGGGGCTAGAAGGAGCTAAAGACAGGCTGTCTGGACTTGCTGCTGTGTCTGTGAAAGTCTTGGTCAAAGATGAGAGTACTTTTAACATTTTCATAACATATAAATCCTAGATCTCAATGGTCTAAGATGACGATGACGATGATGACGACTACTACTACTACTAATGGTCTTTTTCTTTAACATTTTGAAAAGTAATCACCAATAGCCTCATTTATGGAGACTGTTTTGACTCTCAAATGTGTCTCAAGACTTTTTGAAGAGTCCACCTGCCATTATTCTCATACATGTTTGGCATCATGTCGGTTTTTTGTTTTTGTTTTTGTTTTTTGTTTTTCTCTATAATTTAACTGACTGACACTTGGTGACTCTTTTGACTTTGTTTCTGTATTAAGTCAAGGCCTTATTTCATGGCTCTGATTATCCTTGGTTTCCCACTTTTCTTTAAATCCATCTTCTCTGGCCCTGTCACTCTGGAGCTATGGTGGTAATCATAGAAGAAAGGAGAATTTGCCCCATGGCAGCAGGAAGTGGAAAGAAGGAACCATGAGGAAAGTACCTGTGATTAGACAGCTTTCATGAATACACTGTCGTCTACTACCCCTAACTGTGAATCATCTCTGAAAGTTCCAATTCCTGTTAATGGTATCAGATAATGAATCCATCAATAGATGAATCCATGGATGAAGTTGAACACCTCATGACCTAACTACATACTCCAAGCTCCATCAACTACCCAACCAAGCTTTCAGCATGTGAGCCTCTGCAGGATATTTCTGACTCAAAGTTAAACAACCCCAAGTAGGCATGAGTTCCCTCAGAGTCTAAAACAAGCACTACAATTCCTTATAGGTCTAACGCCATGGTCAGCTGCTGTAGTGTTTGCTTGCACCAGGGGAAGCCCTTGCCTGTTGCCATGACCCTGTTACCAATAATGTGCTGCCCCACTTTCTACCACTAAGGCACATGCAGCTCCAGAGAGAAATAACAGTTTATTCCAAAAACCAGGAATACCACATCATTACACATTCTCCAGAACAATTGAGATGAGATCATCTGTACAGATAAAATTTACATCTGACATGCATATTTGATTTGGCTTCATGGCCTTAACAAACAACCTTAATAATGGGAGTTTACATTACTCTCTAATGAGTTTTAATGTACTTGTCCAATTCAAGTTATGCAATACCAAATTTAGTCATATTTCTATCCTTTGCTGATCTGTTCTGTAACTGGAAGAGAAGTATATGTGTGGGTCAAAAGTTCTTGCCATCAAATATTCCACTGTTTATTTTTTTATTTAATTTAGAAGCAATATTATTTTACATATCAATCCCAGTCCCCCCATCCTCCCATGCCACCCACAGGTCCCCAATATCACCCCCCCATCCACTCCCCAGGGAAGGTAAGGCCTCCCATAGGGGATCATCTAAGTTTGTCTATCACATCATTTGGGGCAGGGCCTAGGCCCTTCCTTGTGTATTTGGGCTGAGAGAGTACCCCTCCAAGGGGAATGGGCTCCCGAAGTCCATTTGCTAGGGATAAATACTGGTTCCACTGTTAGAGGTCCCATAGATTGCCCAGGCCTCCTAACTGGCACCCACATTCAGAGGGCTCGGTTTGGTCCATTGCTGGTTCCCCAGCTTTACAACTGGGCTCCTTGTGCTCTCACTTGTTCAGGTCAGATGTTTCTCTGGGTTTCTCCAGCCTGGTCTTGACCCCTTTGCTCATCACTTCTCCCTCTCTACATCTGGATTCCAGGAGTCCGGCTCAGTGCTTAGCTGTGGGTGTCTGTTTCTGCTTTCATTAGCTACTGGATGAAGGCTCTAGGGTGGCATTATAGTGGAAGGGCATTTAAGGTAGCCTTTCCACTATTGCTTAGATTCTTAGTTGGGGTAATCTTTGTGGATTTTTGTCTAGTTGTGGTGGTGCATGCCAGTAGGATTTGCTGAAGGAGGCAGGAGGCTCATGAGTTTGTGGCCAGCCTGGGCTATTCTACTGTTTATATATGTAGTTATTACATTAGGTATAGATGGAATACATTCAAATTAAGAAGAGAGAAAATTATACATATAATGACACTATGGTGAAACATTTTGTTTGTATTCTAACCTAAAAATTAAAAAAAAAAAGAATAAAATAAAAATGAAAGAGTGGAAAAACTTTCAACTCTTAATTACATCATTGAGCAGAGGGTAACTCCCATAACCTTAAGGATTTGCTTGAGATCAATGCATAGGTTGCATGGTTTCCCTATGAATATAGTCACATCCCAATAAATCTACATTTAAACAGTTTCCCAAAAGAAATTCACGGTCGTCTTCATATAAGAAGAAAAAAAATGCATACTCCTTGAAAAATAATTGTTTTTAAACTTCAAGAAGTCACGGGTAAAGCCTTTCTATAGGATACCCTCTCTCTTCTACCCAATCTTTCAACATCAGGACAGAATAAAAATTTACCCAATTTTTATTTCTGAACCTCAGACTCTGCAAGTCACCATCTATAGCCCCAGATGATCTTATTTAAAGAGTTTCCCATAATGAAAAGACACTCTTATGACAAAAAGAAAGAAAATGGAACTGACCACAGAGGTTCACACAGAAGTGTCCAAATGGCTTATAGTGAGACAACTAAACAGTGGCTGTGCAATTGCAGAGTCATGGCTTTGAGCACCCTGTTCTATATTTTATGAACACAGTTATTAGAAAGTCATTCGATCTTTTCAACTCATAAAAATATAAACAATGTCAAAGATTTCTTCAGAAAAATAGAGGGTAGAATGTGAATGGTAATTTATGGTAACTTATATCTACTGCGTCACTCAATGTTTAGTATTATCATTAATTTCATGTTAACATCTAATGTTCAAAACCATAAGCACTGCTTTGCAATATTGTCAGAATATTTTTTGGTGGAATTTGCCCATAATTCCTGCCACAGTCTTCTAATAATTTTTTGCAGCCTATAAACTCAGGGCTAATTTTTTTTGGATATGCAGCAATTATCAGATAATATAGGTAATTGAGAACTAAGCCTTGGCACTAAACTTTCCTCTCTGCAGGCTTGGGAAATATCACATATTTGATAAGAACATACTTATGACATAAGGAAAGCTATGATAACATGAAGGGAGTATAAGAAGTCCTGATATTTCAGGATGGTCTCAGAGGTACCTGAAGGGAATGCTGAGTTAAGGACCCAGAGTGAATTCGAAAGGAAGCACATCTGTGTTATGATCTAGTCTCTTAACTGAGACTCTACACAGGTGTCTGGTGTGTGCTTGTTGAATTTGAATTTGTGATTTAGTCCCTTTTGCCTCCCTGCTCTAGATAGACTTAAAGAGATGGCACTATTTCTTGAAAGCATGGTTATATTTTAGGTAAATATTTGGTATGGCTAAAACACAGTTATTTGTTTATATTCATGATTAAACTAAAGAATAGGAAAAAAAAAAGATGCTTGATAGAGCCAAACAGAAACTTCCAATGCTTGAGCTTTGAAATTGCATCCTAAATGACATGTCTATCAGGCCCAGTCTTTGCAGTCATCTTTATGCAGAGCAAGAGTGCACATACTTGTATACTTATTTGACCATGCTCATTTGAGTTCAATTGCAATGGAGTTGAAGGTCTGAAGGGATTCTCTGTACTAGAAGCACTTCAGTGATCTGGGAATGTTGTGAGGCTTGTTTAAAAAAAAAAAAAAAAAACACTAAACAAGTCTTCCAAAAGCACATTTTGTTGAAATGAATTTGCATATATACCAAGATATGTATATTTGTTAGACTTAATCTGAGTTTCAGTGCCTTCCCAGACTTCTTACTGGACCCTGGACCGAGTGTATAACAGTAGATTTTCTGAGATGTTCAATGATAAGATATAGAGCAGGCCCTCCATTTGTTACCATGGAACATAAAGATGGGAGCACATTAATGCACTCTTTTGATCTTCACTTCTGACTGTGGTGAAACATGACTTGTGGTTCCCATGGTGCTTTGTTTTCATGTCGTTTTCAAGTGCACACTCATTCTGTAACAGGCCAGCTAGTAAATATTGTAAAATATGTTTTAAAAAGCTATGATAGCATCCACCTGCTAGAATCCAATTTCTAGATATTAGACTTGCATTTTTGAAAGCAATCACAGAAATTCAAAATATCCAAAAATTTAGAAACAAGATCAAGGAGTCTCTTGCAAATTTTAGCTGTTTGGTTCAAATTAAATATTGGTATATATATATGTATGTATGTATGTATATGTATATAGTGTGTGTATTTATACATGTATATGTATATATAATTTTTAATTTAAATTTGAAACAAGCTTATTTTACACATCAATCCCAGTTCTTGCAACTTCCTATCCTTCCCTATTCCTCTCACCAACCCTCGACCCATCCCCTTTCTTCTCCCCAGGGAGGGTCAGGCCTTCCATAGGGCGTCTTCAAAGTCTGTCATATCATTTGGAGCAGGGCCCAGGCCCTCTACCATGTGTCTAGGCTGAAGGAGTATCTCTCTATATGGGATGGGCTCCCAAACTCCATTTGTATACTAGAGATAAATATTGATTCACTACCAGAGACCCCATAGACTGCCCAGTCCTCCCAACTAATACCACATTCAGGGAATCTGGGTCAGTTCTATGCTGGTTTCCCAGCTATTAGACTGGAGTCCATGAGCTCCCCTTTGTTCAGGTCAGCAGTGTAAGAAGTAAGGTTTTTCCTCACTGCCAGTATGGTCTTGTCCCGCCGCCGCGCCAGCCCCAAATAACATACAGAGACTCTGTATTTGATATAATTCTGTTGGCCAGGTACTAGTTTCTCTGTCTTAATTATTAACCCATTACTGTTATTCTATGTATTTCCACGATGTCTTACCAGAGAGCAGGGGCCAGCAGTTCTGTTCTCTCCCTTCTCTCCATGCTGACCCCTCCTTCCTATTTCCTCTTTCTTCCTTGTCTCCTATTCCCCCCATCTTCCTTTCCTATTGGCCAACAGTGCTTTATTCATTAACCAGTATGAGAAACATATATACAGAATGACATCTCCCATCACAGCAGTTTCTATGGGTTTCTCCAGCTTGGTCTTGACACCTTTGTTCATCACTCCTCCCTGTCTGCAACTGGATTCCAATAGTTTGGCTCAATGTTTATCTGTGGGTGTCTGTTGTGCTTCCATCAATTACTAGATGAGGGCTCTAGGATGGCATATAAGGTAGTCATCAATCTCATTATCAGGGAAGGGCATTTAAGGTAAAGGATTACCAGCCTACAATCCACACTGACAGAAAAGGTAGGAAACAAGGAGACTCTAAGAGAAACATACATAGTCCCCTGGAGAAGGGGAAAGGAACAAGATCTCTCAAGCAAATTGGGAGCATGGGGTGAAGGGAGAGGAAGTTAGGAGGGAAGAGGTGGGCATGCTGGAACAGGAATATTGAGTCAGAGAATGAATAGAGGAGAACAAGAAAAGAGACATCATAATGGAGCCATTATAGGTTTTAATAGAAATATGGCACTAGGGAAATGTCCAGAGATCTACAAGGATGACCCCCAACTAACAATCTAAATATTGTTTTTTTAAATTAAAAATGTAATCCCCACTCTCTCTTTCACACTCTGTAGATACAAGTTTGGAACTTGTTTCTATGTCAACTTTTTAAATTCTCTAGTTCCCATAATCTAAATTTATAGCATGTTTATATATCTGCTTAAAAGTCAAAAGAGGAGAGGAGCTTCTGTTGTAAGATGTGGATAGCAGAGAGACACTGGTGATCTCTTACATTAAATAATTCAGACTTTCTTCTAAAGTTTCCATAGTAGCAATACGGTGACTATTTTTTTTTTTTAATTTTATAATGGATTTTTTTCTCATGTAAAATGTCATGATTATTATACCTTCCTCCTCTACTACTTACCACCTTGCCACCCTTCCAGATCCACCCCCTTTCTGTTTTTCTTTAGAAAACAAACAGGCTTTGAAACAATAATATAAGAAATATATTAGATAAAACAAAATTTAACAGATTGGAATGGGTCAAAGAAAACAACCAAACATGAAGAAAAGAGCCCACATTCCTGAGGGGTGGGATTTGATGGAGACATCCTATTTAGGACTGAGTGTTTTAAGGTGCCTATATGTTCTTTCCAAAGCATCCAAGGTACATACCATATAGATTATGGCACTGTGACACACAGACAGTTTCCTTACTTTCGCTTTTCATCCAAGGAGACTATATAGATTGCGTGTGTGTGTGTGTGTGTGTGTGTGTGTGTGTGAGAGAGAGAGAGAGAGAGAGAGAGAGAGAGAGAGAGAGAGAGAGAGAGAGAGAGATTCAGCATTCTCTTTGAGCTGTTGGCACATCCACTCCAGACACCATACAGAAAACCAATGAATATGAGCTATCCGTGAAGCCTGGAGTTCCAATTGACCCCATGACAAATTTTGGTTTTCAGAATATGGTACTAAGAGGTATACTGTGAAAACCCATGTTTTCTGCCTGATGATGAACAGTTGTCTGGCTATGTAAAGTTCAGAAAAGGGTCTGTTATAAAAATAGAGGAGTAAAATTAGTGACAACAATGTTTTTTGTTTGTTTTGTTTTCTGAACATGAATGAATAATTCATCTTCTTACATACAGATCAGGAGAACAGACTGGCTACAATGCATATTTTTTTTGTTTTTATTTTTTTTTCTGTCCTGGCAGGGTGACTGTCCTCCAGTGACATTTTGCCTGATGTCTAGCTTTGTATCCCACAGCATGTATATTTCCTTGCAGCTTGCTTGGAATCTACAATCTATAGCTGAATCCCAGCCCAAACTCTGCACTGTAACAAGATGTCCAGGTGACTTGCATGCCCACTAAAATCTGAAAGACTCTATTGTAGTGAGATAGTTCTGTGGCACTGACCACGCCCATTGGGGGTGGAGCCATGGGCGGGATGACCCGTGGAAGGAGGATGGAGGGGGCCAGGAAAGGCGCTCTCTTTCTGGTGTGACTCAGACAGGAGAGGATCGGGTTGAATTTCCTGGTGTTCATCTGTCTAGGTTGTAAGTTATTTCTCCCTGAATAAACATCTATTCGGCCTATTTGTTTATCCTGATCCTTATTTACAGTGATACTCTATCCTAGTTTGATCTGTTGCTGTGAGAAATATTCGACTAAAAAAGCTACTCATGTGAAGAAAGCATTTGTTCTGCTTACACTTATGGGTCACAATCTAACATTAAGGGAAGTCAGGGCAGAAACTCAAGCAGGAACTAGATAGAAACCACAGAGGAATCTGCTTTCTAGCTCCCTCTTTGGATCCTTACTCACCTATCCACTCTCTGGGTTGTTCCCTTGTGCTTTGCTAGTTTTTGTTTATAACTCAGGACCACTGATCAGAGAATAGTTCTGCCTGTTGTGGGCCTGACCCTTATACATCAATAATAAAGACAACACACACACACACACAGATGCCACATACCAATCTGATCTAGGCAATTTCTCATTTGTAGCATTTTCTCTCAGATGACTCTAGGCTGTTTCAAGTTAACATTTAAGTCTAACCAGGCCAATGTCATTCCTGGTTCCATAGCAAACCTTCCTTTTACTCTTTTTTTTTTTTTTTTTTAACCTTCTTCGTCTTTCCCCATCTCTTCCTGATTTCCCACTTTGCCTCCTTCTCTTCCTTTCTCTTCCTTGTCTCTCTCTCCCCTATTCTCCCCCTTTCCTCCTCCCGTCTCCTGATCGGGTTTCACTATGTAGTATTGGTTGGTCTGTAACCTGTGATTCTCCTGACCCAGTCTCTCCAGTGCTGGGTTTAAAGGCTTATATCACTAGGGTCCAGCTGGAAAGATCAAATCCTGTGGTTGCAGCTATGACCCATTTCAGAGACAATATTGATAGTATTATTCCCAGGCAGCTGGGTACTGGAGCTCAGTCATGACCTCAAGCAGTGTGAGTCCTGAGGTAAAAATAACAACTTTTTTTTTCATATTTGTTTGAAGGGAAAATTAAGTGAAAAGGATAAAAAGCAAAGTGGTATTCACACATTCTTGGATACTGTAGTTTAAGCAAGTTTGCTTTAGTTATAGTGGATGCTACTCTTTTACTCTGAGGCCTTTATTTCAAGGAAATGATGACACCATACAGCATCCTGTTAAAGATACTGATTAGCTGTCACAAAGTCAGCTCAGAAGGAGTTTCAGCACCAATTAAATTGAAACATAGGTCTCAGATAAGATTGCAGAATATAATCTTAAATTTAATCTATTGAATAAATAGACTATGAACTATTTTACCTAGTCTGTTAGATAAAATTGAAAATAAAAGCACAGTTATCGTTTCTGATAGCAAATTTTCTCTTCAAATAGTGGTAAAAAGTGACTGGTGCATGAATATAGCATTAGGCAGTAGGACGAGCTCTTGCTTGGATGTAGACTTGTTCATGAAGAAGTCAGGAATGCAACACACATGGAAGGCTGATGCACTGGAGAACAAAAGGGTAGGAAATGTGATATGGACTTCAGCCCGTGTTCGAGACTGCATCCTGCCTTTGACTTACTCCTTGACTTGACCCCAGTCCAATGGACTCCAGTATGTGAAACAAAGGCAGGATGTTTCTGGAAAAGGTACAGACCTCAAGGCTCTGTGAAAAACTATTCAAAACACATTCTTTATAAACCCATGCATTCTTTACATGTAGCCCCTGGATTTAAAAAAAAATAATATTGAAGAAAATTACTCATCAAGTTCTTTACTTTAGAAGAGATTATACTTATAGCTTCTTCAGGAAGAAAGGACTGTAAACTTAGAGATTCTAAGAGAAAACTTGATAAGCAAATATTCTGCTTACCAAGCTTTGGTGTGCTTTGTATTCCCTGTGTAGTCTAACAAAACACAAGATGAGCTGACCCTACTTCATATTTTCTGGAGTGAGGTTCAGAATTTGTATTTCTTGTTTGGGTTTTCTTTATGATTTGGTTTTTTGAGACAGGATTTTTCCATAGCTTTGAAGCCTGTCCTGGAGATGGCTCAACCATTAATGGCTAGGCTTACAACCAAAAACCTATTTCTTTTTTTTTCCCTTTGTTTTTATGTGTACCTGTGTGGTGTGTAGTGATACCTTGTACAAATAAAGTTTGTCTGAAGGTCTAAGGATAGTGCTTGCTGTAGATAATTGTAGAGGTCAGGAGGTCTGTGCAGACAGACAAAGTGAGAGGGAAGGGTAGAAATAGGAAGTGATATGGCTGGGAAGAAACAACAGAAGCCTTCTCTCTTTTCTGCTGCGAAGCTAGTTGGGCTTGCTCCTTCTTCTCTCTGATCTCTCAGCATTTTCCTCTGTATCTGACTCCAGGCTTTTATTATTTAGACCAATTAAGAACTCCACTTACATGTGTGTTTTGTTTGCACATATGCATGTTCACCACATGATGCAGTGCCCTCTGGGGCCAGAGGAGGGCATCAAATCCCCTGAAACTGGGGTTACAGTCAGCTATGAGCCATAATGTGGGTGGTGGGAATTGAACCCTGGTCCTCTGGAAGAAGCAGCCAATGTTCTTTACCACCAGCCTAACCTCAAGACCTCCAAAAATTTGTATTCCTAAAAGTTCTTAGATGATAGTGATACTGCTGGCACAGAGGTCACATTCTGAGAACTACACCACAGTAAGATATATTGCTGATTAGTTTTCACTGATTAGTTTCCACTGTGTGTTTATATGATCTATCTTCTTATCTCCATTAAAACTTTTACTGAATTTGTTGTAGTTTATTTTTGTACATAGCCAGACTGAAACATAAAGCATGTCCCTTGCTTTATTGCTTCATATGACATAAGTCTTGCACACTTACAACATTATACACATAAATACGTGCACAGAAGCATAGATTCAGCCTAAATTAATTGGGTGACCACTACATTCCACATAATGTTTCTATAGTGGCAATAATGTAAATCATGTTCATTTAAGATGGCAATTCTGAGTTCCCTACCCCAACCCTTTTCCTCTGCCATCTTCCACAATCCTATTGTCACCCGGGCATAACACCTCACTGATAGAAAACAAAGGGGATGGGAGTTGAAAAGACTTACTGATGCTTAATGGCAAGGCTGGGAAAGGATACGCACAATTTTAAATTGTTAATTTTAACAATATAACTTATTCGTTTAATTGATAATAATTACTCAAGTAGATATGAGAGAAGCTGGAAATATATCTCCTGATTGCATTTCTATAATAGGAAGGTTGGTACAAATCCTTGACAGGCTATATACTATTGCATCTAAGCACACACAAAATCTGCCCACCACTTTAAGAGACAATCCAAATTATACCATTACCCTAGCTACCATGACATCTGGAATTTGAAAATGCCAAATACTCCATCAAGACTATATGTGACCTCATTTATTCTGGCAACTTGTGAAGTACAAAGCTCCATCATACAAAGGAAGCAACTGAGGCTCAGAGTGACTTTGCAGTATGTTTAGGTCATGGATGGCAGGATCAAGCTTCATGCCCTAGTCCCTCTAACACTGGAATGCATGTTCTTTCTTCTTTTAGGATGACATTATTTATGTCAGCAGGGTCTCTGAAGATCACTTCTCCCTTTACATAAACACCTTTTTACTTAGATAATATTTACAGCAGAATGGCCTCTTTCAATAAAAATAAAGAATTGTATTCAAATTGGTTGGGATGAAAATTTAGTTGAGTACATATGTATAAGCTAAAACTGGAGGAGGAGAGGGAGAAGGCCTATGTTGGGGGACCAGCAGACTTGGGAGACACCCTCACTCAAAGGCCAAGCATCCCTGAGAATAAAAAGGAAGCAATTAGTATCTTACCCTACAACAAAATGCCCTGTGACTAAAGTTTATAGATTATGTCCTGTGAATCTGGGCCAGAACTGCAAAGTTGGCTTAAGACATTAATTGGTTAATCATGAGCAACCAATTAAGAATCATAGCTTTTTGTTTTACAGGAAAATGTTGCTGCCAAACATAGCTAGTCATTAAGGGTTTTCATTTAGGATCATTTGCTTAATGTTCTAATATGTTCCATATGGGCTCAGTTTTGCCTTCTCAGCACAGTTGTCCTTACATCACCCTCTTTTAGCATGGGATTAATTCTTAACAAAGTAAGAAGGGTATCAAACATTAGTAGTAGACTTTTACCACAGGCTTTCACTGATTTAGTTTGGTTATTTGAAATACTTTTATATCATGTTAAGAAATTAAAATCTGTTTAATTAATATGGCATATATTATAAAGTTCTCATAAAATTCCTGTACGAAAGTCTCTGCTAAACTGTTTTGAAGTCTTGAAGACAGCCTGAGGTTCCTGCCTTTGTGAGTTGTCACTCATCTGTGGTAGCCATTTTGGTGATGTGGCTGTCTTCGAGTGTCTTGAGTATTCCTATGGGTAACCAGTGATCCATAGTCTTGTCAATAATCCCGATACACTCATTGGTTCACCGAATAGGGGGGTATTTGTTGCATCTGTTTTTACATGCAAGGATAGCTAAAATATAAAAGAGAATTTTTCATGGTGCTTTGTCTGACCTTCAAATTAAAACGTTTAAACTTCCTCAACAGCTAACCATCAGATCTAGATTTGTGATAAGCCTGTCTAGTAATACCTACAAGTGATCATGTAGAAATTTAACTCCTGTATGCCTTGTGTGATGTGACCCATGAAAGGGTAAAAGGGCAAATACTTTCACCAAGGCTGAAATCTTATGTCTGGGAAAGATATGTTTCATTCTTAGGCTATAGATTCAAATTTGCTTTTGGTTGACACTTTCTTGACATCCAATTTGAAAAGTCCAGCATTGCAAAATGTTCCTTCACTCCCAGCATGTATGATTTTGTTCATGACCCCAGATGAAGTACAGAAGTCTTTGTATAGGAAATATAAGCTGTGTTACCTATAGGCTTAACCAGGTCTATGGGAAGATGATTTAACAACTTACAGGTGAATGTATGATAGAAGAAATCCCACCATTTAGGCTCATGGAAGACTCCTTTTTTTCTTCCTTAATGTATTTAATTTCCAGAATTCTTGTTCTGATGGGAGATGTCACTCTGTAAATATGTTTCTCTTATTGGTTAATGAATAAAGCACTGTTGGCCAATAGGAAAGATAGGCAGGACTAGGAGAGAAGGAGGAGAGAGGAAATAGTAGGGAAGAGTCAGCATGGAGAGACTGGAGAAAGCAGAATGCCAGCCCCTCTCTGGTAAGATGAGACCACGTGGAGATACTTAGATTAATAGAAATGGGTTAATATTTAAGACAGAGCTAGCCAATAAGAAACGCTAGTAACAGGCCAACAGAATTATATCTAATACAGCATCTCTGAGTGTTATTTGGGGCTGGCATGGCTGTAGGACCAGAGCGGAAGAAAAACCTACTCATAACATTGTTCTGTTCTTTCTCTGACAGTATAGCACTCCAGATAAACCCTTCTAATTCCCAGAAGTGAATGGACAAAACACATTTTCCTTATAGCCTTTTTATCTCAGGACACAGGCATCATAACTGTGGGAGCCATTCCCCACTCGGTTTGAATGTTTATACTTAGTTAATTTATTGTCCTCATTTACCCCCAGAAATGAGTACCTGTACACAGTTGGCTGCTTTTTAAAGAATACTTTGGCTGTGTTAATTATAATTTTAAAACAATACACTGCTAGCCAGGTGGTAGTTGTGCATTCCTTTAATCCCAGCACTTGTGAGGCAGAGGCAGATGAATCTCAGTGAGTTTGAAGCCAGTCTGCTCTACAAAGGAAATTCTAAGACAGCCAGGATGTCACATAGAGAAACCCTGTGCCAAAAAACAAACAAAACACAACAGTACACTGCTCTTACATTTTATCATTTAATTATTTTATAATTTCTATTATACTCCCACATCTTCAATATGTGTCAAATCAATGATACCTCTAGGCATATAGGACATTTATGACACTTATGACATGGTCATTGTTATTAATACTTGGATAACATTCTTAGGGTTAAGACTATATATAATGGCAATCCATTGATATTTCAATTAATAAGTTATATAGAACTATTTAAAACTGAACCACATCCTAGCTATTGTTTACTTCGGTTTGGGGTTAGGGATGAACCTAGGGCCTTGAACATGTGGTGTATGTTTCACAATAAGCTACATATTCCAAGTCACTTGAGTCTTAACTAATTTCTGAATACCATGAGACAAGATTAGGACATTTCCTAGTGATCTCATGCAAGCAACAACAACAAAATCTGAAGACAGAAGCATCATGTTAGAGGAATATACCAGAGATGGGAGAAAAGTATTTGACAGGCCTTGTCACCACCATCATCAGGGTCACAGAGCAGTGGTATATCACAAAGGTGTCTGGCATTTGATACAAAGTCTTGGGCTCTCATCTAGAATTTCCACTTTGGAGCCCTGGTGTGAGACTCAGAATACCTGCATTTCTAACAAGATGCTAGATAATACTGCTGCTTCTGTTCTAGGTATCACAATTTTAGAATCAGTGTCCTAGCTAATGATGTAAAGTCCTCTTTGCCACATTCTGGTTCTTGAGGGGGTAACATAAAGAGAGTCAGCCCTCTACAATATTCAAAGTTCCCCATTTTCCAGATTGTAAAACACATTTATGTCACCTTCTGTAGACCTTTTCTTGTTATCTCCTGGTCATTGTACCATTTCTCAACTCTTCTGACACAAACACTTGCAGGCAGATGTGCTTAAAATCTTGGGAGGTATTTGCCTGCTTTTGTTAATCTTCGTTGTGATTATCTATAATGTTTGTTGTGATCAGGTTGCAGAAGACAGGGGCATCTGGCAGGGTGGGAAAATTGGCCTTTGGGATTCATTCCACAAAATTCAGTGAGCTGGAGAGATGATTTAGCGTAGCAATCAACAACAGAAACCAATCTTTTATAATTCTGTACACTAGACACCAATCCCTAGTTAATCTTTTTGTCTCGGTGATTCCTGCCCTAGTTTTGAAGGTATATAACTCATTCTACATTGTGTCTTCCAACCAGTTAATAGCCACATGCTCCAAAAATGAGGCAATGGAATATTCCTTCTGTGGTGTAAAATATGAAGTATGGCATTTGCTTTCATGGGTCTATTGTTTACAAACAAAATTTTTGCTGTCCTTTGCACCTGCCATGCTTCTATTCATTCTTGAGGACCCCTTCTTGGAACACTCTGATTTGCCTCTTCTGTTTCCAGAAATTCAGTGTGATTCAAGAATCCCCGAATCAACACTAGGCATGAAGATGGGAGGCAAACTCTGCAAATAGCATCCTCTAGGCACCATGCTGCCCTTACATAACTGCTCACAGATGCAAGAAGAGATTTGACAGGGAGTATAAGCCAAAGCCCAACACTCTTTTAGGACTGAGGCACTGCCAGCTGCAATGGTCCTGATGATTACCCTCTTAGTGTGGACGGGGCCATGTGTGAGTGAAGGACAGCTGTCACTTTTATGGTCTTCACAGATTGGACTGGATTTTTCTCTCTCCAACATTCCCCACCTGCAATACATTCTACTCATCATAGCTTTAATAAGCAATTTGACTCTCCTGGACAGGGTTTTGTTGTTCACAACACAGTTACAATCAAATTACATTCTGACAGTAGTTTTGTCTCCTGGTAATGAAGATTTCTACATGGCATACATGAGGTAGTCTGTTTTTCTCCAACCCTATTCAATATTCTTCCTTCTGTACATCTTGTTCCTTTCAGTATCAACTAGCAATTTTGAGTGGATAGGGTTTTTGCTAAATAGAAACACCACATAAGTGGCAGTTCTGTGTTCAAAATGCTTGGGGAGAAATCCATCCAACTCATTCTATAATCCAATCTCCCAAAGAAGGAGCCAGGCATGTTAGACATGTCAGTGTCTCATTTCTTTCAGAGCTCATTTATACCAATTTAATAGGTGTGTGTGTGTGTGTGTGTGTGTGTGTGTGTGTGTGTGTGTGTGTGTGTGTGTGTTTATGTATTAAGGGCACAGATTAGGGAATGGTAGTAGTGTAGGTGTAAGATTGGTAGTACAATAAATTAACTTTGTCTATGCTGTGTTGGTGCTGGGCTAGTAGGCTGAAATCCAGAAGTTGAATAATTAAAGCATAGTTGGTTTTCTGAGCTTTCTCTCTATAGTTGAATGGAAGGGGGTGGTTACTCATTAGTACTTAATTTTCTAGTAAACATGCATTTTCAGGAAATGTACCTCTCAACCAGGAATTCTTCAATTTCCACTCATAAGTTTAAGAACCTACTGACAGTGAATTAAGAATCATCACATTCATCATGATATCAGCATTTGTTAAGTACTCTAAGCATCCTAGACATGAATGCATCACTAAGTTGGTAATTTTTTTCCTTTACTTAAACTTTTATGTTATAAAATTTTATTTAAATTAGAAACAATCTTATTTTACATATCAATCCCAATTCCTTCTCCCTCCCATCCTTCCATGCCCTCTCGACTCCTCCCAATCCCATCGCCCATCCATTCCCCAGGGAGGGTGAGACCTTCCATGGGGGATCATCAAAATCTGTCAAGTCATTTGAGGTAGGACCTAGGTCCTCTCCCATGTACCTAGGCTAAGGAAGTATCCTTCCATGGGAAATGGGCTCCCTAAGTCTGTTCATGCCCTAGGGATACATCCTGGTTCCATTTGCCAGAGGCCCCATAGACTGCCCAGTCCTAGCTGACACCCACATTCATGGGGCCTAGTTTGGTCCTATGTTCGTCCCACAGTTGTCAGACTGGGGTCCATGAGTTCCCACTTGCTCAGGTCAGCTGTTTCTGTGGGTTTTCCCAATATGGTCTTTCATCACTCTGAAACTGGACTCCAGGAGTTTGGCTCATCTCTGTTTCTGCTTCCATCAGCTACTAGATAAACGCTCTAGTATGGCGCATAAGTTAGTCATCATTCTCTTATAGGGGAAGGGCATTTAAGGTAGCCTCTCCACTCTTGTTTAGATTCCTGGTTGGAGTCATCCTTATAGATCCCGGGACATTTCCCTAGTGTCAGATTTCTTTTTAAACCTATAACGACTCCCTCTAATGATGTGCCTCTTTCCTTTCTCTCCTCTATTCATATCCCCATTTAATCTTCCTGACCCTTTATGTCCCCACCTTTCTCCTACCTCCATATCCTCTCCCCCATGCTCCCAATTTGTTCAGGTCCTCTTGTCCCTTCCCCTTCACTGGGGGACCATGTATGTCTCTCTCAATGTCCTCCTTGTTTCCTAGCTTCTCTGGAGGTGTGGAGTGTAGTCTGGTAAACCTTTGCTCTATGCCTAATATCCACGTACAAGTGAGTACATACCATGTTTGTCTTTCTGTAACTGAGTTACCTCACTCAGGATGGTTTCTTCAAGTTCCATCCACGTGCCTGTGAATTTCAAGATTGCATTGCTCCCCCCCCCCCCCCGCTGAGTAATACTCTGTTATGAGCAGTTTTTCCTGCCAGACTGGTCCCACCACCACACCAGCCCCAAATAACACACAAAGACTCTGTATTAGACTCTGGTGGCCTGTTACTAGTGTTTCTTATTGGCTATCTCTGTCTTAAATATTAACCCATTTCTATTCATCTAAGTATTTCCAGAGATAGAGGGCGGCCCGGCATTCTACCCTGTTGTTGTACACCAGTGTCACTCCTTCTGGAGTCCATCCTTGCTTCAGCTATGGCCTCTTGGGCAAAGAACTTCCCCCACCTCAACCACTGATTTGGACGTGCGGTCCTATGTGCTTGCAGGAGACAAACATAGAAGACTGCTGAACCCTGCCAAGTCAGGGTAAGACAGCCTTTCTACCTCCCTGCTTTTGTTGTGGTCTGTCAGGTACTCTCTAGGCCTTAGCCAAAACTGGCTGTACCAATGTTGCTGTGAGACCTTGGGTGACTGTCCAGGTAGCATGTTGTTTCTGTCCTTGCTGCACCATTTGGAAGTTGCCCATCTGCACTTCCTGCCGACCCTAGTGTCGTTATTTTCCTTCTCAGGTCTTTGATGAGGTTGAAGATTAAACTATCACAACTATTATTCTCTCTTCCTAGTTAGATATATTAGGTATAGACTTAAGCTTTTCAGTTTAGGACAACTCTATTGTAATCCCATTTTGCCTTCACCCTAGGACTAGATAGTAAGGTCTTAAGTTTGTATGTTCTCGATTTTCCTTTTCTTAGAGCACACTTGTTATTTATTGTTTTGTATACAGTTTTGTATCAAGCCTAAATCTTTCTTTAGACTAAAAGGGGAATTGTAGTGGGATATTCACTTTGTCCATACCTGTGGCACAGACCACACCCACTGGGGATGGAGACAGGGGCAGATGTTACCTGGGGGAACTAAGGGTGAGGAGGGGGCTCTGAGAGCTCTCTTGCTTGTAGCATGGGGGACAGTAGAACATCTGGAAGCATTCTTGGGACCAGGAAACTTCTGGTGTTCATCTGTCTATGGTGTAAGTTATTTTTCCCTGAATAAACATCTATTCCACCTATTTGTTTCTCCTGATCCTTATTAAACATCAATAATACTCCATTGTGTAAATGTACCACATTTTCTTTATCCATTCTTTGGTTGAGAGGCATCTAGGTTACTTTCAGTTTCTGGCTATTAAAAATAATGCTGCTATAAATATAGGTGAACAGATGTCCTTGTTGCATGATTGTGCATCCTTTGGTTATATGCCTAAGAGTGGATCTTGAGGTAGACTGGTCCCCATTTTCCAGAAGAACCACCCCAGTTGCAGATGATAGGGGCACTAAGATTAAGCCAAAGGACAAGAACTATTGCTTAGTGGAACACAAAAGGCAAAAATCTGAAGAATACCTTACCAGCATTCAAGAGGTTGTGTGGACTGATGCCATTGTGCAACTCCAAATGCCATACAACCAAACAGTCTGTTTTAATCATTGTAGCTGTAAACGTGTCAGTAATTAGACTGCAAGCACCTTGAAGGACAGCTGTGTGCTTTGTTCCTCAGCATAGCCTGCACTTCACCCACCATGCATGAGGTGCCATACAAGCACCGGTGATTTGTTCCAGCATTGTTATCATTGTTAATAGGATGCAAAGTAGCATTCCAAAAAATTATTAGGCCTTGAAAACTATTTGACAGAAACAAAATGTAATCATGTTTTAATTACAGGTATAAAAACTTCAGTCTTATATCAACCACTCACATTTGAAATTAAAATGGAATCACTCTCATAATAATATTAGAAGAAGAAAATTAATGGTTTTGCATTAATGAGCTTCCTGGTTTATTACTTAATAAATTACTGTTGGTTACAATAAATATTTTAGGACTTGAAAACTGGTGGACTCATTGGTTTCTTTGTACATCAATGTCGGTGAAAGTTATATTGACATTTCTTCATTAAATGAAAATGATTTAACAAATGATAAACATACAAAATGTTTGCTTTTGGTGACCTGCAGTTTTCATGATTGTGTCCTATATGCTACAAGAAAGGCAGGTGCATTGTAGCTTTTCATCTTGTTAACTAGTAGAAAGATTTCATTATAGGCCAAAGTTAAGAGTCACTGTAGATAAATGAATCACACATTAGCACTGTTAAAATTTCACTTACAATTTTCCAAAGTTGTCTTATTTTCTGGATTATAAATTTATTAGTAAATGCTATACTAGAATTATATTACTTTAAAAGAAACTCTTTACCATAGTTAAAAGGTACACAGATATAGAGAAGCTAATAAATCTGTTTCTTACATTGCTTAAAGAGAGTCCAAATATATGGGGTGATGAATCTGTCAGAAGTAGGCTTTTCTGAAGTTGAGACTAAGCTAGCAGTGGATCCTTCTGTCCTTACTTGTCACTAAACCAAAGACCTTGGATAAGAAAGTGTCTACAGTCTCCCTATCTCTTATCATCTACCTATCCCCTTATATGATCTATCATGCACACTGAGTCATAAATAGTAATTAATGTTTATTGTCCACAAGAATGTTATACTTTGGAGTAATTTATAATCAGAAAAGTAATTTGCAAAATGAACTATGACCACTTAACAATGACAATTGTGGCTAGTCCAGAACACTTGGTCATAAAAACAGGCATAGTCACAGGGCAGCTAATTTTCTGTGGCTTCCATCAGTAAATCAATATCCAAGAAAGCCTAAAGCTTCTCTGAAAAAAAAATTCTGGAGTAAATGAGGCAGTTGTCTATATCTAGACAATATTCACCAGATTTCAAGACAGCAAAACCTATATTGTTTGCTATGCCATCCAGAAACCATATTAAAATTTTAATTGTGTATAATATTGCATTAATTTTGAATATGACAGGACTTGGACATCAAAAAGACTTAAAGAGTATGGATATGCTACAGATACATGTATTTTAGTATATATACATAAATAACATATATATATATACATACATACATATATATATATATATATATATATATATATATATATATATATAAAACTGAGTAACTTAACTTCATAATAGAAACTGAGTCTTTTTTCAACTGTACCTGTGCTGGGAGGTATGGTAATTATAGATACCTTGCAGCCTGTTCCAGTTTAAGCCATTTTCCTTTGGTCAGCTATGGGGCTTACAGAGCTATTTGTTGTCATTCTTTCACTTCCTCCATTTCCATTGTATGGTTAACTTTGTCTTGGGTTTAATTGTTTTTTGCCAAAAGAATATGGCATGTCCTTTTGGCATCTTCTGCAGATGTTATAGTTAATTAGCCCTTCCAGTTCATTTGCATTTTCTTTGCATTTTCTACCTCTCCATTAATGTGATAAATGTCAGCAATGCTTTGACTGACTGACTGCAACTCAACAGCATAGTTAGAGTACTTCACAGTTTTTGTAAAGACTGTGACGTTTTCTTCCTGCACTGAAGACAGAACTTGACTGAAGCTTTGGAGCAAGTATATTCATCACTTTCTAATCCAATCCACAATTTATCATCCATGCCTATTTAAACTAGTGTAAGAACTCTTTTGGGGGGGTATACAATGTACAAACTATTCTATACAAATTTCTTCTATCAATTCTTTAGTTTACCTGATGAATTGTTCTAGCTTCTCAGATGGTGAGCCAACTTTTCAAGCTTACCTGTGAGCATTCACCTAGACCATTCTGTGAATGAAATATGGAAAAGCACTGAGCACAGACCTGAGTCCCATGTGATAGAACTTTATAATGTTCTTCCAATTCACCATGGATTTACTCGTAGACTTTTTATGGGATAGATTATAAAATGATTATATCACCAACAAATGGCAGTGGTATCTATTTTGACACAGATGTCCATGTTGTAGGAGACTAAATCAAAATCAAAATGTCTCCCACAAATCTCTCAGGGCTGTCATAAGCAGTGTTTTTTTTTTCATCCTGATAAAGGTCTTGTTGGTAGCAAGAGTGTATAGTTCCATAGACAGTAGGTATTGCCCATAACTTTTCTTTCCTTTTCTGATGGCTTCCCCATGCTTTCTTTTGGAGTTACCTTAAGGGGAGACAAGCAGATTCTGTCATTTGAGCTCCACACTGAGCATAGGCTGCTCACTAGCAGAAGCTTGGTGGTAGAGGGGAAGCCCTTCACTCAGCTCTACCCTATCTGCTTAACAATGAGTCTTTGTGCAGTTCACAGTCACTCATTCAGAGCTAACAACAGATTCCACAGTGGTCTGCCAATTGTCCTATAACATGTTTGCATGTGATTACAGAACACCCACTACTGTTTCTACCCCCAAGTTTTAAATAAATCTCTGCTCCTTTGCTTTCCAAAATTTAAAATCTGAATTTTCTTTCATTTCATCCCACGGTAAAGAAGGAACTTTAATTTTAAGTTATACTTAATTTATGTAAGATAAGATTCACCAGTCTCAGAATATATGTCCACAGTGTGCATGTGTATCAATAACCAAAATGAAGGTTGAATGGTTTCATCCGTATATAATGTCATTTATTGCCTCCAAATTTTTCATGCATGATCCTCTCCCCCAGCATTTTCTTCAGTTTGCAATCTTTAGATTGTTGAAAAATTACGAACTTTCAGAGTACTATTGTTGCCTGCCCCCACACCCAGTAATTTTTTTCTTTGTTAACAGAGTATTATTGAGGCTGGTTTTAAACTTGTTTATAGAGTTAAGTAACCTTGAATTCCTGATCCTTCTGGCTCTGCATCACAGTTCTAGGTGGGATTAAAAGCATGTCTCAAATGCCTAGCCAAAAGTAAAGCCCAGACTGACCTCATCTTCTCCAGCAATTTTTAACTGGCATCTCAGAAGGAACCTTTGAACATGTCTTATGTTTGTGTGCTAAGGTTTATTTGTCTTTTGGGGTGGAATCTCTATGTTTTCCTAATTTGTTCTTCATGGGTATCTCTCTTGTGATATTTAACCCCCAGTAGCACAGCAAGGGGATACAACAGACTGCAGTAATGATGACACACCACACCAGGTATTCAAGTAGAGTAAAGCAAAATGAAAACAGCTACTGCACCAAAGACGGGAGAAAGGAGAGAACTTAATATAGTAAGAATTGGGAAGTTACATATTGACAAACGGAACTATTACCAATAAATTCAAAGAATAAAAGGGCGGCAGGGGAAGAAGAGACGTGAAGAAGCAAGGCATGAGGCAGTGGCAACACACAGGGGACACAGGTATGGAAAGTGACGCAGGTTGAGAAAACAAATACAAGACAAAGCCAAAGACACCAAAAGCAACACTAGTCCCTTCCTAGAAAATGGAGATTGGGGAGCTCTGTCTTCTCCCAGGATTCTCTTTTTGAAGTACACTCACTGGGTAGGAGGGATGTTTGTCAAGAGGACTTCTATGGGCTGACCGAACTTTCTATGGCCTGCCTGCCCACCAGTGTCTTCCAGATAAGGTAGTGGCCTCCATTGTGCTGAAATTATGCCTTTGATCTCCTCAGTCAAGGGAAACCACACAGCTAGTACAGGACCTGACCTGTAGGTTCTCCCTGTTTATGAACCTATGGGATAATCCCTCATTGCCTTATGTCAGAGACCTTATTCAAGTCTACGTAAATTGCCTGGACTATGACTTTATTTCCAGCTAATGTCCCTGGGTCTCTAGGAGTGAGGAAAGCACGTCAACCACACATGGCAGGTGTGCCACAGAACACTGGTGATTCTCACCATGGTGGCCATACTCATCTGGGTCCCAGCCCCACATATACCACCCATTCAGGAAGTCTTACTCGTTGTCCATGAGTTCAGGCTGTAGGTCCCAAGTAGAAGCAACTTCTACTCTCTCTACAGTGCAGCCCAAGCTTATCTTCATATACACCGGTGTCTGTGAACAAGAACTTTAGCCACTTTCAGTTCCCTAGACCTATACCAAGTTTTTGGGTGTGCAGTCATTTGACTGGTGATAAAGAGAGGGTTTTGGACTTGAAGATGTAAGAATTGAGAGGTCCCTGATCCTAACAGCTATGAGACTTGAAAGGAGGATCTTCCTTAAGAAAGTATCCCACAATGGCATCAGTGAGCAGGCTAGGAATAGAGGGACTCCATGCAGATCTGGTCTATTTAGCAGAGTGCCATACTGTATATCTCTGTAGATCACTGATGTTTCCTTTCTTCTTTTATTTAAGATCCTATTATTATAGATTCATACATTTTTAACATTCTTTCAAGTATGTTTTTATTTCTCCCTGCATATTTTAAAACGCTGTATGTATACCATCATTATAATCATTTGAAACTATTTTATAGGTAGTTATTTATGATTTGATCTACCTCCACTCCATAACTCATCAGAGGACCATATGTAATATATTCACAACACAAGATCTGAACATTGTTACATCATTAGCACATCATACAAAAACCCATGTTTATATATTTCTAATTACCACAAGAGTTGGTTCAAGATCACACACTGTATCTAATTGTTCTTTAATTTGAAAAAGTTCCTAAGATGTCCATTGTTTTCTTGACATTGGTATGTTTGAAAATACCATCAGTAACTTCTGTCAAACATTTCTCAGACTGAGTTTTCATGGGCTTCCTCAAGAATAAGAATCAGTTCTTCATTGCTCGTCAGGAATAGACAATGTCTGATACTTCATCTTTCTGAAAACAACACATTAGAGGTAGAAATTTTATTATTATATTAGATCATTTGATTGAGTCCACCAAAGTCACAGTCTTTGAAGAGACCTTTTATCCTGTTGTGTTCACATTAATGAACAATCTGGTGAAGAGACTGAGTAAATTTCATACTCAACAACACAGTTCAGATTCAAGAATATGCTCACAGAAAGTGATGTTTCCTGCTTGTCTTAATTATTCCCCACTGAATTTAAATGGTAATTGTCCATCAGTCACTGCCTCTTATGTTTATTCGAGGTCTATAGTAGAGTTCTCTTGTTTTCAATTTTATTTATGTATCTTTTGTGTTGAGGTGGACTCATGCATTCTTTTTCCGTATTTCTTGAACTACTATGGATGGAAGCCAGGGCCTTATGAGGGCTAGGCAAACATTCTGTCATTAAAATGTATCTCCATCCCATATAGATTTATTTTAGAGCAGTTTATCCATTATTGTCATTGTTTATTTAAATGCAAAATTATGAAGAAAAATGTCTCAGAAATGTAAACAAAAATCAGTAAAACCAATTGTTGAACAGATGACTTAATATCAAAAATAAAAGATAGGAATAAACTAATAGAAATAAACTTTGACCTATATATTTTCTGTTCAAAGATAAGAAAATTCACAATAATATTTTGTTTTCCTGCTGTGATATTATAAGGCATCTATGATCCCCAGGACTAGTCCTAGCATCTTATGATATATAATATGAAATTGAGATACTCCTATAATTCTTAGAGCAAAGTCTTTTCAGAACACCATACTTATCTTTTAACATAAAGTTCTTAAATGAGTTTGTTAATTATTGTGAATATTATGCATAATGGTTGCTCTGAATTTTTAGTAAGTATTGTCCAGGGTGAAAGTCATGTTTCCATGGAAGTTTCTTCTAAAGTGTTTATGGAGAAAAATCAGCAAAAAATAGGAAAGCTCTGAAAAGTAGATACAACAGCCCATGGATTCAATTACTGGACAGTAAGCCATTCATCTTCATGAATTTTCTGGAAAGAAGTGATGCTTTGGAAATGTTCTTCTAATACTGCAGGGTCAGGTATGAACTAGGGTTCAAGGCTAACCTGCACCATGGGTTAGGACATCAATTCTTTTCCTGCTTAAAGCAATTAAGCTGTCAGGGACTATAATGGCTCCAGTCCTCTGCTCTGCTAGCTGAGCAATTGAAGAGATCCACAGAAGACACTTTGTATTTGCATGAAATTGGATTTATTTAAGCCCATATAATAAGAATTCAATATCATGAGACACAAGTCACTGTGAATAAAATCATAGAATACATGTATCCTATAAGTAGGATTTATTTTACATTTCACTCACGTGAGTGATTGTGAGTGATTGTGTGTGTGTGTGGTCATGTGCGCATGGACATGTGAATTCAGGTGTCCGTAGAAGCCAAATGAGAGTTTCAGATCCTTTGGTTTTACAGTTATGTATTAGCTGACAAGTCAGGATTCTGCACTTAGGTCCTCTGGAAGAGCAGCAAGTGCTCTTAGCACTGAGCCATCTCTCGGAGCCCATTTACCATCTTTGAAATAAATAAAAACTAATTGAGTCAGAAAATATTTGTGTCAGGTTCTTTGAGGTTAGGGCATGGGTGGGGAAATAATAGCCTGATGCATAAATTCTGAAGCGTTGTTTTAAACCATTTAGAACTATTAAATCGCCTGCCAAGTTGTCTGATGAACATTTCCATGAGTACAAAGAGGAAGCAACGTACTTGAGTTTTCCTTCTGCTGCAGCCATCATAAATAAGTTGTACAGACAAGGCCAACAGCACTCCTTCACTACGCTGTTGTAAATGTCAGTACTGTTTTCACAATGACAGATCTCAATGTCAACATAACCAAGGCTCTTTGATTTCTTCTGCTCTCAAAAACCTACTGGTTTTCATAACCAATGTGGAAGGTATAGGAAACAGGTAAGTCAAGTAATTATTCCCCTGTGCTAGCTTATAAACTTAATTTGAAAGACAGTCTTCCACAATGGATGGTACCTAACTTTCACTTTCCTTTACAAATTTTCCTACAAACTCTAAAGTCCAAGGCCACAAAGACACAGTTTACTTGATGCCTTACGACAGGGATTCACTAGTGTTCTAACACAGAGTACACATCTGAACAAATAATTGTGAGCAGCTGATAGAACGTGAATATTAGATTCTTATCCTTTCATTCCAAATGTTCCCTGTTACAGCTCTTCCATGAAACTTGTCCACTTTTTATATATAATTAATGTATAAGTTTTCCTTTTGTGTTTTATCTCTATGAAGGAACTCCTGCACAATATCATTACCTACGGTAATTTAACCAGAATAGATTTTGACTATGTTCAAGAATTTGTCCTTTTACCCTCATCTGTAACCCCAACAACTCAGCATGACTAGGATAACTGATATAGACAGAAATTTAACAGAATTTCTGAAATAGGATATTCAAAATGAAACAGAGCAAATACAAAGTGGTTTTGGGTTCTATGAAACTGGAGTTACAGATGATTATGAACTATCCTGTGGATGCTACTAATCAAGCCCACATCCTCTCAATACTGACCAGTAAATCTTAACCAGTGAGTCATCTCTCCATTCCAATCTGTCATACTTTTTGGTGTGTTTCGATTATTCTAAAAGCTTCTTCTTACATTCGAAATGCAAGTATTAAGGGAGAAGAGAAAGATATGTCTTTCTGTTGCTCTGTTTGCCCCAGCTCTATTTGGCATAACTTTATTTCTAAGTCCTAATAGTCACATATACCATCCACATATACAAACACAATGCCCTGGGCAGTTTCTTTGTGCCTGGCTTTCTTCTGCTACTTTTAGGGTAGCTGCTCCCATATTTCTGCTTTGTACATATTATGTCAGTCTTGCCAGTCTTGTACATCTGCCCTTGACTGAATGACTGATCATGTAGGTATATGTTTTTCTCTCGGGACATGAACATCCCCCTTCTCCAACCTCACACACTGGACATATACTACTATTTCTTCTTCTTCTTCTTCTTCTTCTTCTTCTTCTTCTTCTTCTTCTTCTTCTTCTTCTTCTTCTTCCTCCTCCTCCTCCTCCTCCTCCTCCTCCTCCTCCTCCTCCTCTTCTTCCTCTTTCTCTCCTTCCCTTTCCTCTTCCTCTTCTTCCTCTTTCTCTCCTTCCCTTTCCTCTTCCTCTTCTTCTTTCCTATACACCTCCACTCTTCTTGTGCCACACAACACTAGCAACCACACACCTTACCCATTTATTGCACCATCTAAATAACATTTTCATACCAATATTCCTCAAATTGTTCCACACAATAGAAGCAGAAGGTTCATTGCCAAACTCTTTTTATGAGCCTACAATTACCTTGGTACCCAAGCCACACAAAGACACATCTAAGAACGACAACTATAGACCAATATCCCTCATGAATATTGATCCAAAAATGCTCAACAAAATACTGGCAAATCGAATCTAAGAATACATCGGAGAAATCATCCACCATGACCAAGTAGGCTTCATCCCAGGGATGCAGGGATGGTTCAACATATGAATATAATCCAC
The DNA here is from genome assembly GCF_943737965.1 of Phodopus roborovskii. NCBI lineage: Eukaryota > Metazoa > Chordata > Mammalia > Rodentia > Cricetidae > Phodopus > Phodopus roborovskii. The sequence continues at coordinate 18,215,992 of NW_026126511.1, forward strand.
CATATAAACAAATTGAAAAAGAAAAACCATATGATCATCTCACTAGATGCTGAAAAACATTTTGACAAAATCCAACTCCCCTTCATGATAAAGGTCTTGGAGAGATTCAAGGAACATACCTAAACATAATAAAAACAATATACAGTAAACCAATAAGCATCATCAAACTCAATAGAATTCTTAGAATAATAGCTTTAATGAGCAAAGTGCAGTGGGAGCCAAGCCAATTTATGCTTTTTCATCCCAATCCTGGTATTATATACATGTTCAAGACCACATTTGAATCACTTCTCCTTTTCCATACACCATTGATTCCCTCCCATTCTGTAAAACTCACCTTGGTTCATTAGAATGACAACCTCATGTTCAACTAACAAAAGTATAATAATATTAAGGGGGGACTCAGAAGATAAATCAGGCTGGCATCCAACATGCTCTGAATCCAGTCCTTCAGCTGCCCACATTCTTAAGAGGTCAGAGGAACACTACTATTTTCCCCCTCAGACCTTGAACTTGATTTTGAGACATGAAAGTGACCACTGGCTGTGGTTTAGGAACTCGTTAGACCATTGCAGCCAGCAATCTGGGCCAAATGTCAAATGCAGGGAGATGCTGCCTGTGTTGAAGACACAGTCAAAAAAAAAAAATGTGGCCTTCAAGGACCATTGCTTCACGATGAAATGACAGCACCTGCAACAGTGCTAGATGACTTGAACACAGACCAAACTGTGCCACTGTTCTACAATCCACTTACAGGATAGCAAACTGATTTATGTCATTGTGTTCATTTCATTTGTCCTAAATATGACATATTTACTTTTAATTTCTTGGATGGACCCTCCACAGATAGCATCCCAGGTTCATTTTATTTTATGTTCTAAGATCACTTAATTTACGATTTTAAAAATAATGGTACTGAATTGCAATCAATTCAAAATCACAGATTAAGTAAAGAAATACCATTTCATTACAATCTTTACCAAAAAAGTAAGATATATTTATGTGACATAAAAGAGAACATACATATGATCATATCATTTAATACATATGATAGGCAATTTGCCATATAATGTGTTGTAATAAATATATTCAGCATTAAACCTGTAGGATATATGTGATGCTGCTGCCTTGTTTCTAACATGGTCATTAACTTCAATTTAATATTTCCTTAGTAGAAATTTTCTTAGAGTCTACATAAAAAAGTATGTGTGATATGATTTTGCTAAGAAAAACTATGGACTCTTCAGGTCTGTTAGAATTTAGAATTTGTATAACAAAAATGTCATCATTTTGCAGTTCTAATGACTTATCAGTTATTAATCCTCATGGTAATAAACATTTGCATACCCAATGCATTTTTGCGGCTTGTGGTAATCTATCATATGAACTTACTACAGCTTTCTTAGCCTATTTCCACTTAAGAGCATCCTACCTGTTATCAGTGCATAATATTGTTTGTTCCCCCTCCCCCAACCCCTCAACCTCGAGGAACACACTCATGAGATATAGCTTCAGGAATAGTAACTATCCTTTCAATGTCATTGTTTCATTGTCTTTGTGTGTGTGTGTGTGTGTGTGTGTGTGTGTGTATGTGTGTTGCAGTTTTCATATATATTGATAAGATATGTGGGGGAGAATTGTGTGCCTGCATATCTCTGTATGTATACCACTTTCTTGCAGTACCTGAGGAGAACAGAAGAGGGCGCTGGAGTTACAGCTGTTTGTAAGCCATAGGCTATGGGTACTAGGAACTGAACCATAGACCTCTACAAGAATAAATGCTCTTAACCTCTGATCCAAATCTCTAGCCTTGCTGAATATGTTTAAAAATAGACAACTGACCTCTTTGATATGTTTATGTTTGGTTTACACTGTAGGAAATTTATAGTGGCTAAGGGTCCAGGGTACCAAAGATTACAGATCAGTCTGGATGACTCAGAGAAATATGAGGGAGAGGAAAGAGAAAGACAGAGAGAGAGAGAGAGAGAGAGAGAGAGAGAGAGAGAGAGAGAGAGAGAGAGAGAGGGAGGGAGGGAGGGAGGGAGGGAGGGAGGGAGGGAGGGAGGGAGGGAGGGAGGGAGGGGAAGGAAGGGAGGGAGGGATGGAGGGAGGGGAAAGAGAAAGAGGAAAGAGAGAGAGAGAGAGAGAGAGAGAGAGAGAGAGAGAGAGAGGAGAAGGAGAAAGAAAGAGTAAGTGAAAAGAAAAGGAACACAAATGATGTGCTTCCCCAAATAAGTCCTCTTAGTCAGAGCAAAGACTCCTATCAAGGTAAAAGTAAGTTAACCTCTACTGACAAATGTGAATAATTTTGCGATATTGGCCGTAAATATTTCATTCAACCCCACCCCAAATGAATAGCAGCAGTACCAGTGTCCTGCCACAATGTTACTGTGCAAAGAGAGAGAATTATGTTTACATCGCTTACATTGAAAGGAAAGTCTCCATTCATTGATGACACATTCACTTTCATCTGTGTTAAGTGTGGCTACCAAACAATCTCACATCCTGCCTGTGTCAGTGAAAAGGCTGCTCCCCGCAGTGTCAGTCTGCTAAATGAGTAGATTTACTTGAAAAACAAAAGTCAATACACATGGATTTGCTCATCCTTTAGAAAGACTGTTTCACAAACCTGGCTGATAAGAATGATGTCAGGACCTTTCACTCCTGTCTTTGCTCGTTTGTTTGTTTGGTTGCTTGGTTTTTCACTGGGTTGCTACTGGTGGCAAAATAAATACCTCAGAGATGCTAAGACTGGTTGGTCTCAAAGCACAAGATACAGTGATTTAAGCCCTACAGTCAGAATACAAGAAATGGTCTTTTTCCAAGGTTAAATGTATAGACTACTAAATTCCAGTGTTAACTCTTTCCAATGGAAGATGGTGATAGGAGAGTGAGTATATCCACACATTTCACCAATATTAGCTGCCTCTTGTCTAATGCCTTCTATGCCAAATTCAGCTAGAATTTTATTATTGATATTTATCTTAAGTCACCATTATTAATACTGAATTAATTTTTGTTAATTGTGGCTACCTAACAGTCTCAAACACAAATTTAAATTTTAGTATTTTCAAAAAAACAAATCTTTTGTATTTTTAATGCTAAAATTGGTAAATCAATGATATGGTCAATAAATATTGGTATTGAGAAAACATTCATAAGTATTAAATAGGTCCATCAATCACTGTGTATTAGAAGTGATGCATGCCTAACTACTTAATGAAATAGTATTACAGGTGCTATTTCAGGTGGGAGCCTATGTTTCTTAGTAATATATGTGAAAATTACTTTTGTTTCTTCTGTAATTTAGCTACTGATATTGATAAATAGAGCACAAACATTAATAAAGACTAGAATAATGAGGCAGACCCTATTTTAACTATTAAATGCCTTTTCACAAAGAAGACTTCTTAAGTATTATCACACATACACATTATTATCAAATATTATTACTAAATCATGACTACCATTGTAGCTGGGTTTATAAATCTACCTTATCTGTCCTAGGAATTTATGACCTTACCTTTGGTTGACATTCTCTCCTCTCTCTCTCTCTCTCTCTCTCTCTCTCTCTCTCTCTCCCTCCCCCCCCTCTCTCTCTGTGTGTGTGTGTGTGTGTGTGTGTGTGTGTGTGTGCACTTCCTTTTCTGTCATTCCTTAGTGCCATTGATAGTTATTCCCAATTCCTAAGCTCCATGGGATCTGAACTCTTAGATAAGCTGCAATATTTCACTAATTTAACACTCTATAAAAGAAGAAATCACAACTAGATAAGAGAAATGACTTGTGTTAATATCACATGGCTAGTGATAACATATGATCTAGCATTCATGGTCTTCCAGTTTCTACTTCAATAGTTCCATGATGAAATGATGCTTGGTAGTGCATGGTACTGTGAGTTATCCCCATTCATATTTATTTGTTTATTCCTTGTGCAAAATGAAGTTTATTCTTTCCTTTATTACTATTTCTTCTTCTTTGATTTCAAGGTTACTAGATTGTGTGTTCTAACACACGATATAATCACATGTATTTGGCTGAATTAGGAACTAGTGTATTAGCAAAGACAGGAAAGGATTACAGTGTTCAGAATGAAGAATACTCAGAATATTGTGTCTCCACAAATGCCTGTGTGTCAGTTTAATACAAGCTCTAGATCTCTGATTCCATGACAAGGTAGAGCAAGGACATGTTTGGTCTTATTGATCATGGTTATTTGGAAGGGAAATGCTTCCCATAGGCTCATGGATTTGACCATTTGGTCCCCAGTTGGTGGTGATGTTGGTGAGAGCGGTATAGCCTTGTTGGAGGAAGTTCATGGCAGTGGGTGGGCTTTGATAATTCACGACCTCATTCCACTTTCATTTCTGTTTCCTTGCTTCGTATTAATGCCTGATGGTATAAATTCTTAGCTCTAGTTGCTACATGCCATGCCTCCTCTGCCATATGGACATGCTCTCTCTGGAACTGTAAGCACAAATAGACTCTTCCTTCTGTAAGTTACCTTGGTCATGAAACTTTATCACAGCAATAGAAAAGTAACTCATAAGCTGACCAAGTGAATTAACTTTAGAAACTCAGAATTTGTGATCTAGGTCAGATTAAATGTTGCCATGGGTTAATATGAAATTTAGGACACAAGGTACTGGAAAAATATTGTTCACCTTACGCTGTTGAGCTTTGTAGATCAAGGTGCTTGCCTCCACACAGATTCTCCTTGAATTGCTCTGCCTTGCAGTGATCCTCTTCTCTGTTTCTCTCATCAGTCTATAAACTGCTACATAGCTGAGTTCAAATATAGTCTAGACATCTGTGTACTTCCAAATCTCTTAGCACACTGGGGAAGATGATGAGTTGTTGGGTCTGTGCTCCACAGGTAGCAGAACTATTTCCCGTGACTCCTCCCTCTGTACCCATAGTCTCTGCTGTGTGACTTTATAGCTCTTACCAGGGACAGATGGAGTCTCCCCATTCCCTACCTGACCTCTTGAATCTGGACTAGTCTTTTGAGCCATTTTGTCCATACAGTGCAATGAACTCCACAACATTTAATCCTTAGTTAAGGAACCTTAACCAAAAAGTTTTCTTCATTTCTTCTCACATTCTAAGAACCCAGCACTACTCATTCAACATAAATGACATTACTGTGCAAATATGTATCTCATACAAACTCTGAACTCATCTTTTCAATTGATGAAAATCAATTAAGTAACTAAAAACTTAAGTAGGGAAGTAGAAACATTTGCTCTTCAAAGGCTCATGACTTCTTGTTTTCTTTTTTCTGACCATTTTTACATCCCCCATCAGCATATTCCATAAGGCAGCGATTCAGAAAACACCTTCATTGATGCATTTGCCTCTTTCAAGATGTATGGTCTTAGCAAGTCACTCAATTGCATTTTGAGTTTCCTCTTTCAGGGAACAGAGATATTACTGATTATTGATAGTACATTGTCACTCCTCCAGGATGATTAGATTGTAGATAATGTTTGGGAAAGTGTTTTTGAAGCTATTGCATGCATAACCCTGAATGGAGCAATACACCTGCTATTCTCTTTGCAAAGAATGAGATGAGGCTGAAAGAATGCAGGGAGAGAAGCATAGGATGATTGATAGTTCCTGGGACTCCTAGGGTCAAATGGCAAGTGTGGATCTGCACATACATGCTTCTCTCTCCACCCATCTTATCAAGTTTAGTGATGGATTTCTTTTGTTGACAAATTGCCATTGCAGGTTATTTCCTAGATGATATTTCCACAAATGGAAAATCATTCTCCATTGCCTGAATGGCACTAAAGAAAGTTATTATTTCCCATCTGATTCCATAGAGCTCACGTTCAGGTTTACCAGAGAGAGGGTCAATAAAAACAGAGCTTCTGCCAATACCAATTGAGAGATGTTACCTCTCTATCTGGAAACAATGTGTCATCTCACAGGTTGCATCTCTGAATGAATAAAGAAAATTCTTGCATCAAGAAATAAATCATTTATAAATTCTCCATAACATGAGAGCTTATATTTAAGTAGATTTTCTAGAGACTTTGAAATAAAAGGTGTGTGTGTGTGTGTGTGTGTGTGTGTGTGTGTGTGTGTACCAAGAAAGGATAAAAAATTAACATATATTTGAAAGTGACTTTAACACATATTTTAAAAGAAATATTTTTTCTACTGACTTAGGAAACTACTTGTCTATAACAATATTTAACCTTACATTTAATTTACTTGGATGGGTCTTCGGGTTATTACAAGACCTTAATTTTCTTTACCTTATTTGTGGCTGGATGTTTTTAGTTGGTGATTATTAAGCTTTAAAGAAGTTAATTGACAGTTGTTTTCCTCTTCATAATATTTTGATGCAAGTAAAAAGCCTGTTGAAAGGAAAGACTTATGACTCTCTCTTTTAATCCTCACTTTACAAATACACACATTTGGGGTGGGTACATTTACTTCTCTTCTTTGATAGTCTATCGATATTAATCAGGAATTAGGCCCCTGATGACTTCTTTTAGCAATTGATTAAAGTTGGATTTCACTTTGATCCTTACAAAAAGTAATGCCTTCATTTATTAATTCAAAATCCATGCATATAAACAAAATATTTTCTTTGTTAAATGTAATTTTGCTAAGGTGTGGTTTAGTGGAATTGATTGGTAAAGTTTTTGCTTTACAAGCAAAAGTATCTGAGTTTGGATCTCCAGCATGCACATAAAAGCCCAGTGGAGTGGTATATGTCTGTGGCGAGTTGAAACCTGGAGCTCATTGGTCTGGCAGTCTAACCAAATCAGTGAAAGACCCTGTCTCAAAAAATAAGGTTAAGAACACCTGAGAAAAAGTCCATCATTGATCCCCACATCAGCACATGTACACATCACACACACACACACACACACACACACACACACACACACACACCATGAACATATATGCATATCACACCACATATCTTCTAAGAGACTAGATAGCCTGGGACTTTTGTGAAAACCAAACTGTTCTTAAGTTTTACAAGTGGTAGGAATGAATTGACTCCTAAAGAGTTGGCTGTACTCATATCAGTGCCTTGCTTAGCCTTCATCGTAAAAGTTTTCTTCTTCTGCAGATGGGAACAAATACAGAGACTCAAAGCCAGATATTATGCAAATAGCAAGAGAGATCTTGGGACACCTATCTCCAAAGAGGGTGCTTTTCACACAGATCCCTCCCCTCAGGGCTCTGGAAATCCCAAAGAAGAGAAGGAAAGAGTGTAAGAGACAGAAAGGATGAAGGACACCAAGAAAACATGACCTTTCTAAATCAACAGTATCAATGCACGTTTGAACTCACAGAGACTGAGGGAGCACATACAGGTCCTGCGTGGATCTGCATCAGATGGGATCCTAGAACTGAGAGGAAAAGTGGACACATGGCACCGTCCCTTACCCAATTGCCAATTGACAACCACTTGCAAATGGATATCTAGTTTTCTTCAAAGGAGTCTCACTGGGGAAACACATTACTCTTACAGGTAAGTTGCATGACCACAGGTAGACTCAGTGGCATCTTTGGAGGTTTCTTGTATCACAACTTCCTCTTAGAGCTCATCCTCCTTTTTGTCTTATTTTTTATTTTATTTATATTTTTTCTTTCTTTTAACTCTACCGGTTCTTTGTATATCAACTATGGCTTCCAGTTTCAGTTTGTTTTTGTTTTTAATGGGAATTCTGAGTGTGCAAATGAGTAGGTCTGTTTCTTGTGCCTTCTTTTGCCTCTTTTGTTGTTGTTTGTCCAATTAGATTTTGTTTCTTCTTGTTCTATTGCTATCCCCTAGAAGCCTGTTTGTTTTCTAATGAGAGATAAACAAGAGGTGGATTTGGGTAGGCTTGGTGGTGGGAAGGACTTGAGGGTAGTAGAGGGAGAGCAAACCCTAATCAGTACATTATGTGAGAAGAAAACTTAGTTTGTTTTTATTTTATTTTTTTTTTGTTTTTTTTTTTTTAATTTGAAACAAGGTTGTTTTATATGTCAATCCCAGTTCCCTTACCCTCCCATGCTCCCCTATCACCCCCACCAAACTGCAGCCCATTCCCTTTTTGCTCCCCAGGAAGGGTGAGGCCTTCAATGGGTGATCTTCAAAGTCTGTCATATCATTTGGGGGAGGGCCTAGGCCCTCCCCCATGTGTTTAGGTTGAGAAAGTATTGCTCTATGTGGGATGGGCTCCCAAAGTCCATGCATATAATATACTGACCCACTAGGCCCCCTAGTCTCTCCAGTCATTCAGGGAATCTGGGTTAGTCCTATGCTAGTTGCCCAGCTATCAGTCTGGTTCCATGAGCTCCTCCTTGTTCAGGTCAGCTGTTTCTGTGGGTTTCTTCAGCCTGGTCTTGACCCCTTTGCTCATCACTCCTCATTCTCTGCAACTGGATTCCAGGAGTTTGGCTGTGGTTGTCTGCTTCTGCTTCTATCAGCTACTGGATGTGGTCTCTGGGATGGCATATAAGGTAGTCATCAGTCTCATTATCAGGGAAGGGCATTAAGATAGACTCTCCACTATTGCTTACATTGTTAGCTGGGGTCATCCTTGTAGATCTCTGGACATTTCCCAAGTGCCAGATTTTTCTTTAACCTTATAATGGCTCCCTCTTTTATGTTATCTCTTTTCTTACTCTCCTCCATTCTTTCACTGATTCAATCTTCCTGCTCCCTCATGCCCACCTCTCCCCTCCTCTTATCCCCTTCTCTTTCTCCTAACTCCCTATTCCCTCCCCCATGCTCCCAATTTTCTTCAGAGATCTTGTGGGGCTTAAGATATACTTTGGTCGAGGAACCTATTTCCTCTAGTTTATTTTCAATGCCTGAGATTCTCTCTTCCATCTCTTGTATTCTGTTGGTTTTGCTTGCATCTGTAGTTCCTGATCATTTAGCCAGCTTTTCTATTTCCAGCATTCTTTCAGTCTCTCTCTCTCTCTCTCTCTCTCTCTCTCTCTCTCTCTCTCTCTTTCTGTGTGTGTGTGTGTGTGTGTGTGTGTGTGTGTGTGTGTGTGTATTTCAGCTTTCAAACCTTGCACTGCTTGATTTGTTTCTTCCAATTATTGGTTTGCCTTTTCTTTCATTTCTTTAAAGGATTTTTTTTCATTTCTTCTTTTAGGTTCTCTATCATCTTCATGAAGTTGTTTCTAAGGTTGTTCTCTTCAGCTTCATCTGTCTTGGGTTGTTCAGGTCTTGCTAGTGTGGAGTCCCTAGATCCTGGGAGCATCATATTGATCTTTTGTTGTTGACTATGTTCTTATACTGTCATCTACCTATCCCTTCTTCCAATGCTTACCAATAGGGTCTCTCCCTTTCCTAGTGGGTACTTGACCAAGGTTCTCTTATGGTTGGTGCAAGCAGGTCCAATACTCAGAAGGCTCTCCTCTTCAAGTGGGTGGAGTTGGGACTAGGGCATTTGCAGACTGTAGATAGACTGATCTGCTGGGATGGGTTGCCCTGTGTTTGTTCAGTTTCCAGTCCTCAGGAAGCTCCAGATGGCACAAGAAGGCTGTCTCCCACTACTTTATCTTAATTGTATGTATATATTTTCATCTCTCTGTGAGTGCATGTGCATATGTATGAACTTAGCTTATATGTGGAATCCAGAGGACAACTTTAGATGTCATTTCTTAGGTATCATCCATCTTTTACTTTTTGAGGCAAGGTCTTTCAGCAAACGTGCAGTTTGTCAGGTGTACTAGGCTAGCCACCAAGGCCCCAAAAACCACCTGCCTTGCCTCCCAAGCACTAAGTGTGTGTCACCATGCCATTTGCTCTTAAGTAGTTTGTGAAGGTCAGACTCAGACACACATGCTTGTAAAGCAAACACTTTGCCAACTGTGCTATGTCCTTCACTCTCAATGCTTCATCATCTCAGGCTTTCTGAGGTCTTTTGTCCAACTGTAGCCACACAAAAATGTTCTGAGCTCGTGTAAAGTAGACCAGGATGAGACATGATATTTGCTTGCAGGTTAGTCATCTCTGCTGTTATAACTTTTGATACTTTTAATTTAGAATGGCTTTATTAGGAGCATAACTATATCACAGGCCAAGTAGCACCTACAATGATTAATCCTATAAATTGCCACATGGTATACATATTACTAGTTATACTTCATAGGTGAGGAATTTGAGGCATACAAAAGTATGCAACAACATAACTGCATAGTAGAACCAGAAATCAAATCCAGATTTGACTAATCCCAAATTCTTTATAACACCATTAATAATCATAATGGGTACGTGGTCATTTTACTCTTAAAAAGTGAAGGTCATGTTCTAATTTATGAATGAATGCAATTTATGTATTTTTCTAGATACTTCCATAACATTGTCTTTGCTATTCTTCAGAACTTTCCAGATTGATTAAAAGTCACTTCAACTTTCTATCTTCTCAATTAATGAGACCCCAATGACTGCTTCAAAATATTATTTGAAATATGCTATGATTTACTTTTCCATATGTCACTTGAGATAGACATCTAAGTTTCCAAACCAAGATTAGGATCAGTAACATATTTTTAATTGTATCTTCTCAGTCTCTGGCACACTGAATATAAATAAAAGCTTAATTATTATCAATTTTAAATTGCAAGGCTATTAGTAAGAGCCATACCCTGGATAGAAACTCTCACTCATATTCACCACACTTCTGTGGGCTCCTTTGCCATGCTAGTGGACCTGGAAATGTTTGTAATCATGTCTAACTGATGCCTCAGTGTGAGGTCTTTGTATATTGTTGATAATTAGTGCCCTTAACTAAGCTGAAATAGACATTGATGTGATGATTATGTGAGTTGATTCGGCATAATGAATTGATAAGTTATACACCTAGAAAACTAAGATTGCAAGGCATAGGCTATTCTTAGTGTGGTGGATGGTATTTTCTAAAACTAAACAGAGACTGAGAGGGTAAAAGTTTAGTTGATCTTATCTCTAGTTAAAATGAAAAGCTTTTATCCTATTATGGCTTCTCTTAGCACCAATAATTCCCTTGCAAGACTAATAGCAATCTTAATTCTTGAGAGAGCATACCAGGGCAGCATGTCTAGCTCTAACAATAGCAGGGACTCTGTTGCACAACTCATTTTAGGAAGTTCTTTAATCTCTTCATCCTGTCTATGCAACAGGTTTTTCTAATTAGCCACATGTGTTGCATTTTCATGTCTGATTTCAGTGGACTTAGATAAGCAGCATTAAGTCAGAGGGCAAAGGTGCCTAAGCCTGGAAGTTCTCAGACACTCATAAAAATCATCCAAAACAGAATGGGGGCAGCATGGGTGGTGGACATAGATGAACAGCAAAAAAAGGGGTTCGCAATCTAGGATATTAAAGTGCAAGTTGTGAAAAAATGGGTAAGAAGGATTTGGGATAGTCTTAATAGTGGAATAGTGGGATAACAGACAATTCACATGGGGAAAGATAACACCCAGACAGCCCCCTTATTTTGATTTCCCAGGGACTCTAGAAAATGGAGTTATATTATTGTGTTTAATCACTTGGCTATCAACAGAGAAGTAAAGGCTATGTGGATACAAGCTATTCTTCCTGTCCCATCTTTTCCATAGTGAGCTGAAACACACACACACACACACACATACACACACACACACACACACACACACACACACACACACACACAGAGGCTGAGCTATGGAGACCATTAAGCTAATTGACTTTAGTCAACGGAATATGCACAACAGTCCTTCTGGAATTCCACCATACAGAAGTGCTTGTCAGAATTACTCTTCAGGAAAAAAAATAAAAATAAAGCAACAGTGTTTTTGAACACTTTTATATACTGCTACCTAGGCAGGATTTTCAGTAGAAATGTGGATAATAAAACACATACTGACATCTTTGGGATTTTCATGGATGCTTGAAGGTGATTAGCTGGGTAACTCTAATAATCTGTTATGGAGACAGGGCATGCTTGGGAGATAAAATGAATAAAAGCAAGAGGTTTTTTAGGGAAGGTAGATATATTTTATCCTTGCTTTGTACTCTTTCCAGCTGTGAAAAGCTCAGGCTAGGCAGCCCAAAGCCAGCACTGTCACTCAGTGATGTGTGACCTGAGCTAAGCTCCAGCTGCTTGCTATCAAGGCTAATGTAAGAGGCCGTGTGGTACCTTCACCAGGTGGAAGATTTGCCAGAGTGTGAAATGGCACTACCTCTAGATGAAGGTCTGCATATTCTTCTAATTGCACCACTGCCTGAGTTGCTTTGCACTAAGGAGCTCTTATTCTCATCCTCCAGCAAGTCAGCCCTTAGTAAATTAACTGAGTGGGTGGGCAGTGTTGGAAAGAACAGGAGAACAGAGCTATGGGGAAGACAGCAGCATCTTTCTCCCACCGTTTCTGATCTTCCAGCTGCTGGAGGCCACCAAGGCCTTGAAACCTTGTTTATTAACTGGGGATTGTGAGCTCTGTGTGCTGGTAGGTGTTTTTATTTGATGTCTGCTGACTCACTTCTGTTTCCAGGTACATTCTGTCAAATCTCCAATATGAGTTTCCAGAAGGAGAGGGAACTGGTATTTCCAGGAGCTTAATTTAGCTGACTACCTGGCTGTAACTTATCAGTGTGCAAATGCCAAGGAAAGCAATTAGGAACACACTGTTTCCTCACTCCTTATTTTCGCATTTATTTCTGCCCTCAGATACTGTTTCCTGTATAAAATCATAATGTCATCAAATGATCTCTGGATGTTTTATGGTCCCATGTGTGGTAAACTTCACAATAACTATTATCTTTGTTGTACTTTACATAGCTTATTACTTTGTGCTTTAGCATAAAGGGGATAATGCCTTTTGCCATACTTCTGAGTGCTTACCTTGTACCAAACACTGTGCTGCTGTAGATGAAATTCTTTAACTCATAGAGACTATAATTATGGAGAGAGAATGAGAGAGAGAGAGAGAGAGAGAGGTGTGTTTGTGTGTGTGTGTGTGTGTGTGTGTGTGTGTGTGTGTGTGTGTAAATAACCATCTGTAATCTTGGCCATTTAAGAGAGATGTGAAGTAAGCTGGGGAGATGGCTCAGTGGATTGGGGCAGTTGCTGGGCAAGCATGTTAACCTGGGTTAACAAGTCCAGCAGCTTGTGGGCAAAACGGGCAAGGGAATGATGCTCCCCCATCAATGCCTGAGGCAGGAGGGAGAGCTGTCCCTGACCCCCACCAGCTACAGCACTCAGGAGAGCAGGCCCTGCGCCTCACCAGAGCAGCACAGAAGAGGCATCCCTGTTGGTGGAAGTGTGGGGGAGCCTGCCCAGAAGTAGTAAACAAGGAAGAACTGTCCCCTTTTACTCATCTGCTATGAGACAGCATTGGTTGGGAGAGGGTTGCTTCTCCTCCTACCTATCAATGCCTGGAGCAGGTGGGAGAGCTGGCCTGTGATCATAACAGTCAGAGGGCTCTCCCTGATCCCCAACAGCTGCAACCCTTGGGAAAGCAGACCCCGAACTTCACCAGGGCAACACAACAGAGCCACAGGATACATCGCACAGGTGTGGGTGAACCAGCCCAGAAGTTGTGAGCATGGGAGAGCTGTCCCCATTTTCCAGGTGGTGGACCAACCCTACAGTCTGCTGAAGCACCTGAAGGGACCTGACCCACAGACCCAAAGCTGCAAGAAGATGGCAGTAGGATGTCCAGAGAGTCCCAGTGGAGGCTCAGGACCAACTGTGTAGTGGTGACCAGGGGCCTCACACCAGACCAATGACTCTTTTCGATGAACACTAACAATCAGAGATGTATGGAGAAATGGATATATGGTGTGACTTGTTGGATGACGCTGAAGCTTCTATGATGAGACTTTTAATTCCCTTTTTTATTCCTATATTTTCTTCCATTTTTCTTTTGAATTTTTTTTTTTTTTTTTTGGTGGGGTAGGTGTGCAGGGGCAGGCAGAGCATTGATACAAAGGGACAGGAATGAATGGGATAAGATAAATGATGTAAACAACACATAAAATAAATTAAAACTAACTAAATAAATAAAGAATTCCAGTAGCCATGCAAATGCCAGGAATTGGGACACATGGACTGGCATATCCTGAGACTCCCTGGCCAGCCAGTCTTTCTACAGGAATTTCTACAGGAACAAGCTTCCAGACCAGGGAGAGACCTTGTCTCAAGACAAAAAGAGAAAAGTAATTGACCAAAGGGCACACATATAGCACACCCCCATGCATGTATCTGCCCTCCCCACCCCCACACACCTTCCCACATACCCACACACCCAGCCACACACACAAAGTTTTAATGCTACATGTTGTAGAATACAACCACCAGTACCCATCCAGCTTCTGTTCCTTTGTGTTATGCAGATCTTATCAACATTTATATCTGCATATTACATACCAGCAGACTAGAGGAAATGGAAAAAAATAGTTCTAAGAACAGGAGGTTAGTTCAACCATAAATAAAATGTTGTTGCGCTGCACATAGGCTGAAGGTTTACAAGTAGAGTAGTACAAAATTAAAAAGGAAAGGGAAAGCAAGCTGGAGATTGTTTACAGAATAGGTTCTCCCTGGTCACTTGGACAAGACTCAAAATAGACAGTGGCACCTGAGCATCATGCAGCTTGATATGACAGAGGCAGATAGAGACAGGACGAATTTGCTGGTCTGTTCTACTCTGTTCTTGCTCTTATGAATGGGATATAAACAGTGGAATATCACCAGCATTTAACTATATATGGAATGAAATGCCTTTCTGAACTACGGAGTCAATGTGTCCTAGTTAGGATTATTATTGCTGGGAAGAGACACTCATGACCATGCCAACTCTTATAAAAGAAAATATTAAATTGGGCTGGCACACTTAGCATTTTCTTCATGGTGGTCCATGGTGCAGGAAGACATAGTACTGCTGGAGGCGTTGAGAGTCCTACATTTTGAGGGCAACAGGGAGTAGTCTGAGATACTAGGCAGTACCTTGAGCATATATGAGACATCAAAGCCCACCTCCACAGTGACAACTTTTTCCAACAAGATCACACCTGCTACAACACGGCCACGCCTCCTAATAGTGCCACTCTTTTTGGGGGTCACTTTCTTTCAAACACCACAAAGTGGTGGGCTAGTGAATTTTAAAACTCAATTATCTCCCAAATAGCACTCCTTAATAAGCCTTAATAAGCACACGATTCACACTGATAACCAGCAGTGCTGGTTCAGTATGCTAGTGGCGATACCCAGCAGCTTGCATTCTATTTTAGGTTTATTTGGGAATGGGATAGAGTCACACTTTGGGCTCAGGGTTATCTCGAAATCACTATGACTAGTCACCATTTTATAGATACCCTCCTGCTTCAGCTTTCTGAGTGCTGGGATTATAGGCTTGTGCCACCATGCCTATCTTAATTTATAATATACTAACAAACATTCAGGTGATGTATAGGATGCTGGTCCCATGACTGTATTCTATCTACAAGGGAGCATGATAGCATTTCCCAATGGCAATATTGAAGCATACAGAAATGACAGGTCAAAGTTGAGTGCTACACGCAAGCATACAGGTAAATGGTGAAACTTCAGGGGTGACTTAATGGAATAAGAAACAACAGAAATAAATATAAAGTTTACATAGAAAAAGAAATTCCTGGAAAAAACAATATTAATGAATTTTTTTTCCATAAATACACTAAGCATATATCAGGATGTTTATTACAAAAGGTTTCCTGTAAGGGTTGGTGGATAAGTTCAGAATGTTAGGTCAGGCCATAGCTAAAATTCTTTTTTGATCAGCAATTTTTTGTAGTAAACACACAGATAAAAATGTGCATTGAACTCTGAATTAAGCACATCACAAAATGTCAATGGATAAGCATAGATTTAATGCTTCACTTATTTGTTAGAAAATGCATTATAACTATAGTTATTGTGCAGCCGACTAGAGCCTGAGTCCTCTTTCTCACTCTCTCTCTCTCTCTCTCTCTCTCTCTCTCTCCACATCATAATATTTCTTTAAGAGCCCATACTTCTTAATTGTGTGACCTTATCTTTTGTTTTCCAGGAATATGTAGAGACACATATAAACAAATGTTCTCCCTCGAAATGTTTGCATTTGGTGACACATCCATTTAAGTGAAGTATGACACATAACCCAAAATAAAATTGTTGCCTCTGCCTTCCTAAACACTGTACTCAGAATTGTTATATTGGTTCAAGGGATCAAAATCTGTTCCTAATGCTTGCAAGGCAATCACTGTATGGATGGGGCCATAGCCCTAGAGCTTGTGCTGTGTTCTGTAGAAATAGTCACCACCCTAGGGTAAATTCGATGCTTCCTTCTGTAGCCTTGACTTAGTATATGTTACCCATGTTTCAAAGCATATACATTCTTTTTGGTGAAGATTGCCTGCAAATGTACAAAACTACAATAACTTTGAACTTGCCACAGATCATTATACAAGTTCTGCAAATGAACTACAATGGCTAAAAGGATTTTTATGAAATAATTGGAAAAGTTCCATTGATCTGACTGAAAGATACTATGAAAAAAATCACATAAATCGGTTCTTAGCTTCTCTTTTATTAATGATGCACTTTGGACTTTTACCTATATGAAATTATTTAATGGATTACTTACATAATTATCAAATCTGGTTGATGAGGAAAAATATCTCATATTTGTTTATACTGAGATTTTGTCTGCAAAATGTTGTTATGAGTCTTGTAACATGAACATTTCCTATGAGATTCCTAGAAAATTTTGGTTTATAGATGGGAAGAGAGAAGTACTGCCATGGACTTGGTCATAGACTCTTATGTCATAAGAAGGGCTTGCTGGTATTTAAACACTCATATTCCAGCTGTCTCCATGTAATGGAAATATTGTCTCTATGGAAGCAACCTTCACTGTAAGTTTCCTAACAGTGCTGGAATTCTTGTCTCTCAGCTAAGTGACTTCAAGCAGACTCCCAGATAAGGGCTCCTTTCCTTTCTGTGGTCCCTAATTTTCCCATCTTCTTACTTGCCTCCCTGTGACTCAGAGGCTACTTCAAGCTAACCTGCCCGCGAAGAATAAGGGAAACCACTAAGAAATAGAGCTCAGGACTAAAGGTCAGATAACCCAGCTTGGCTATTCATCCTGCACTTCTGTGCTTATTTCCTCTTCACTCCAGAGTGCACCTGGAGATCTGCCTCAACAAAGGCAAAGGGAAACAATTCTGCAGGAAACTAAGGTTGACAATGGCTCCACAATACAATTTCTACTGCTCTTGGAGCTTTATAAGCAATTTGCTATATTAAAAGTGCTAGGAAACCCGTACGAGACAAAACTCACTTACCCAACAAGCATCACATTAATTTCACTATTTTAATCATACTCTCAGCTTGTTAGTAATATCTGCAACTTGTCCTAAGGATCTAGTTGGCTAACCTAGACTGGCACTCTGGAAAAAATTTCTAAAGTGATGCCAATTAAAAGAAAAATAGATGGCTCTCTCACAAACACAGGGAGAGACTTCAGAAACATGACAGCATCATGTTAAATGTCTCAGTATAGCTTTAATTTCTTTTGATTTGAATACTTGTATCATTTTTTGCTTAGTATTGAGATAGGCTAGTGGAGTGTCATGACATTGTCATTAGTTGACCTATATATAAGTGATACAATCACATATAAAGAAGTAATACATTGTTCAAATGGAAGAAACAATTTTCAAATGACAAATAGAAAGAAAAGAATTAATTTCTGTGGACTTTCCCTTTTAGAGAATAGTTCATCCATGACATTCTCCAGATGCTTATCATTAAGTCATTACATTTTATTGTAAATAAAATCCAGAAACAACTTTCACTTGTTTATCAACTTTACTTTTAGAATAACAGAAATAGTTTTGTATAATGGTTGGATATAGGTATTCATAAGCTGGTTCATTAATGAATGCACCAGACTATTTTCTATCTCAAGAAAGTAAAGATAATTATGACACACCCAATACTGTTTTGATTTAGAGGGTCTCTATCCACACAACATAGGCACACGGTGTCCTTAATTTATTTTCTGGATTCCTTTAGGAAAATAGGAACTGAGTTTAGCTTTCAAATTACTTTGTTTTATACTGCACTTGTCAGGTGTGTGTGAGTCTGTTTGTACATATATTTGGTGCATGAATGTGTAGAAGTGTGAAGAAGATGGTGGCAGAGAGAGGGATGGAAGGGGAAGGGAAAAGAAAGAGGAAAGGAAGAAGTGTGGTGTATTTAGGAAAATGATACTCAAGTGGCACCATCATACTCAAGTGTATTTTGAATGGAGGTGAAAAAAAGAATATTTCTGAGATAAATCACAAGATCCTCTGGGAAGTAATGCTACTTTGCATAATTACATTTCCTTGTTATTAACACCCCTCACTTCAATCGTTGTAGGTAACTGCTCACTGTGAGAACAATTCCAACATGAGCAGGTGGTTGCTATTCACATACTTCCGGTCCAGTTTGTAGATATGATTCTGATCGTGGGAAAAATCAAAGTATTAAGAAAAAAGGAAACAAGGGAGACATCTGGTAACTAAGAGCTTCCAATTCTCTAGATGTCGGGGCCCATTATCTCTTTTCTTAGCAGCCCTCATTTGCAAAGTCAGCCTTAAGCAGAGAGCAGGGCAGCTTGTGAACTACATGACATGCTCAATGTAGGGAAGTAACATCCTATTTAAATGTATCAAGAGACTTAGGTTTTCCTGTCAAATGCTACTCCTGGCTATATCTCCTGTCTTGATCCCATGGGTTGATAGGAACTCAGAGGCAAAGCTGCACGCTCCTCAAGGAATCTGCAATTGGCAGGAGCTAGTGCAGCCTTAGCTCCTTCCCAGTGATGCCATGCTTCTTGGGATTTAGCCCAGAAACCCTGTCAAAACATGAGATTTCCTAGGTAAAAAAGCATGAAGATATTTTTGTACGCCAAACATTAGGTATTACAGCCTTGTGGGTTTTAATATCATTGCATCCTTTTTTTTTTTTTTCTTTTTTGGTGGTAGTGCTGTAAATTGAACCTAGTTCCTCACTCATGCTCAGTAAGCTCTCTGCCACCCAAGTTTTCTGTGATATTCCATTCCTAATGACACTTGCTCAAGGCAAAGCTTATAAGACCTTCCCAGTCAGTTCTAATTATTTTACAGTAGTTAAGTAATTCATGGTGTTTTATGACATCAATGTGATAGCATTGGACTCTCCAATCTACAGATGATGAAATGTGTTTTCCTCTATTATGACACATGTTAGTCAGTCTTCTGTCAATGAAATGGAGCCACTGCTCATGCAGGTGTCCATGTTCTCTACTGACATTTAGTTTGAAAATGGTCAAGCGACAGAGGTAGTTACGCACATAGAATTACAATTTATTGTTTTTAACATTAGGAGCTACTGGCACACCAACACATTGTTCATTCACTGAGCTGTAAAAATGGACATCTTAGTTGTAACTACAAGGTGGGATATTTGCATATTCTCCAGAATTGAATATGGTAGTGTTTGTCCTTTGCTTTTGCCCAGGAGACCAACCTAGTGAGGGCAATGCCCAGAATTCTTGGTGACAGACAGAGGCATGAAGTATGGACTTAATGTACATAATTTAATATACATTAATGTACATAATTGCTGGCTTCAGGCATCACTGAAAGTGAATTTCCCAAATAGCAATCAAAAGTCAGTATGGTTACAAGGAGGAAAATATTAGCGAGTCATGGGATATACATGGCCATCGGTGCCTTATTCTTTTTCAGTATACATTTATGACCATATTGTGAAGGACTTTATTACAAATATCATTTGTGGAAATTCAATTTTCTCCCTTTGTCTTGATGGATACTGCATTGATACAAACATCTGTCTAGAAAACAAATAAATAGAAATAAAAAACAAATGTTCCCAATCTCTATTAAATATAATCTCGAAAGACATTAATAATCTTTCACTTGCTGATTTGCAACTGGACCAAGTGATTTAATTGGAAAAATCTCTAAATTTACTGCCAGTTTGAATATGACTTGTTTCAAAACAAAATGCAGGGATCATACACTATATCCTCTAATATGCTTTGTTTAGTAATATCATTGGAGAATTTCAAATCATGTTTCACAGAACTTGTTAAGCCTATAGGCATGTTTTATAAATATCCTTAACTCTTACAGTTGCCTCTAACTCCATTTGAGAATCAATATGCAAAGGTGTTTGGGAGACTCAGGTCATGAACTCCCCACGAAGCTTCTGAGGGATGTGAGAGGATAAATTGCTTCCCTTTCCTGCTGGCTCCAAACTGCTCAGTGTCTCAGTTCTGGAAATGCATGTGGAAACAATTGCCCTTGGACTATTTCCGCTCTCCTGATGCGGGCCGTGGCCTCTCCAAATGGCTACACAAGGCAAGCTGTTTAGTGTAGAGGTCAGGGACCAGCTCAGCCGGCTGGAATGCACAATGCCTGACCCCAGTGTTTGCTGTTCACCGAAGGGCCATGCACGCAGCGGTTTTGAGCTCCATTAGTTTAATACATCTTCTTATCCAACACTTCATTTTTTTTTTTCCCTGAGCAAAAAGTGGGATGAATAATGCATGCCGAAGGTGAAACTGCTAGTTATGTTTGAAAACAATAAGAATGGGAGCTGAGGGTATTCGTTCCAGCTGCTGTCTGCCTCGTCTTCCCCTTTCCACATCCACCTCACAGTGCTTTTGCAGTCTACAGGGAACATAGGTTTTCAAATGTAAAGGGGTGGGGTCCTTTATGAAAGATGACAGACCTGGTCTTTTTATTTACGGAAGTGACATTATTTTAAAACGTGGTATCTTTTTCAAATGCACAAACAATGCAATAGGAATACAATACGCTCATTTTGCCCGTTTTCTAGGTATTCAAGACAAGAACAAATTTAAAGATTTTAAAGATGATAGTACTCTTACTAAAGTCGCTACAAAGTTAGGCTAGAATCAGTAGACCCTTTCTGAAAGTTATCTAAACAGCATGAAATAAATCGGGGACGGAGGCCAGGGGTAGGAGACTCACATTACAGCTGCCTACAGGTTGCACAGGGAACTCTATGTAGCATTCATGAGCCCCTCCTCCCCGCCATGCTGTTATGCTTTCCAGAAATACCGATAGCTTTCTTATAGAAAATAGATCCACATTCGTAGGGATGGTGCTGCCCATAGTGGACTGGGCCCTTCCTTATCAATCATCAATCAAGAATGACAAATTTAGATACAGGTCAAATTGATTACTGCATTTCTCTACATTTTTAAATTTATTGTTGTTGGGTGTATACGATTGTTTCTGTTTTTGTTTTGCCTTCATTTGAGCCTGTGCCTCACATGCATGTAATGCTTGTTGAGGCCAGAAGAGGGCACTGGATCCCATGAGACTTGCTCTACAGACAGTTGTGATGTAGGTGCCACATGGGTGCTGGGTGTGGAAGCTTGGTCCTCTAGAAGAGTACCCAGGTGTTCTTAAATGTTGAGCAATCTCTCCAGGCTCCAGGCCTTGATGTAAATTTTGAGTTGAGGTGTCCTCTTCCTAAGTGACTCCAGGTTTTGTCAAGCAGAACATAAGATTGAACCAGGATAAAAGAAATGTCAGGAATTTGGCTCAATGCTTAGCTGTGGATCTCTGCTTCTGCTTCGTCAGCTACTGGATGAAGGCTCTAAGATGGCATGTAAAGAAGCCATCAATTTCCTTTTAGGGGTAGGATATTTAAGATAGACTTTCCACTATTGCTTAGATTCTTAGTTAGGGTCATCCTTGTATTCTCTGTACATTTCCCTAGTGCCAGATTTCTCTTTAAACGTATAATGGCTCCCTCTATTAAGGTATCTCTTCTCTTGCTCTCCTCTGTTCTTCCCCCGATTCAGTCTCCCTGGTCCTTCGTGTCTGCTTCTCCCCTTTGCTTTCCCCTAACTCCCTGTCCTCTCCCTCTGTGCTCCCAATTTGCTCAGGAGATCTTGTCCCTTTCCTGGTCTCAGAGGACCATGTATGTGTTTCTTTTATCTATCTTAGGTTCCTCCTTGTTCCTAGTTTCTCTGGAGGTATGGATTGATGTGACCAACTTTGGTGATTTCCCCCATGGAAGGCTTCATACTTTCTATGGAACAAAAGAGGGGTATGATGGGGGTCTGTGGGGATTAAGGGAGGATAGGAGGGAGTGAGAACTGGGATTGAGATATAAAATAAGATTGTTTCTAATTTAAATTTTAAGAGATAATAAAAAAGAAATGTCAGTTATAAAATGGCCAATATGAACAATTGAGAACTCTTGGTTATTGCTGGTTTAGGAATCTATGAACACCACAAACCGTGAGAGAAAGAATAGGCATTTATGAGTGTTCTGGATGTGAAAAAGCAATATTTAATGTACAGTTCACCAAGCCAAATAGAACTGTATAAGAGAGTTTAAAAAGATGTTAATTTAGCAGGGATTCAGCCCTTTCTATGACTCTGCTGATGCCCATGGTGGAGCATGATACTTATGAAGTACGGGAATGATTTAGACCAGGATGTATGTTGGGTTTATATGGCACTAACAAAAAACACAAAATAGAGATAGTCTGGGCCATTCAAAAGCAAATGTGAGGTTTCCAGGGGAAATTACCAGAAAAAAAATAACTGTTGTGCTTATAGGCCTAAAAAGTCTTTAAAATCTGAATGATAGCGCACTGAAGGGGTAGACAATAGAAAGAATTCCACTGCCCATAAGAGGAAGTCACCCCTTCTCCCCTAATGAGGTAGCCAAGTTTGCCTGCAGAAGAGGACCACTCAGGGCAACTGGAGGATTGTTGTTGGAGTGCAGGGTTTTGGTCCTGTGCTGATATGTAGACTCTTTGAGCTTTGATGGGAGTAATGATGTGCCTGACAAATCGCTTTCTCCCATAGCTGTTTAGGTTCCAGATTTCTGATGGAGGAATGGGTGAAGCTCACAAAACCTCACACGAATCTGCAAACTTCTAGGACTCTCAAGGACCCCCCAGCAAAGTTATATAAGCAACACACAATTGCCTACAGTTCTTCTGCGAGTGGCTTAAGTGCCTGGTGTTGCACAGAGAAGTTCGATTCTGTGGGGTTCAGGAGTGATCATCCGTCCTGTGCTGCGCTTTCCAGTGATGTAGCTGCCCAAGCCATCAATTCACCTGTAAGTAAATTCCAGTGTCCGGTGGTACATCAAGCTATATAGGTTTGGAATTGTTTCTTTGGTCTCTTGATGTCCTACCAGATGCAAGTAGGCATCTTCTTGCCTCTCCCTGGGAGAGGTAACACACAGGATCCCACCTCTGGAATCCTCACCTTACTTTAAGGAAAATGGCTTCCTATCAAGGCCATGTTCTTTGATCCTTACACACCAAGTGTATATGATTGTGTTAGCATGGTACACTGGAATAAACAACAAGAGTTCTTACAGAAGCAAATCGGTAGGGGACTTTAGTTTTCTCACTTGGCCTTTCATCACAACAAAGGGGGCAAAATAATAGCCACTTTTTACCTGTCGTTCCTCATAGTATATTGCAGCCAGTCCTGTCTCTTAAACACATCTTAGGGGAGTAATTCTCCAAATGTAGGTCTCACCCAATGATGAGTATTTTTTCTTATAAAAATGAGCAAGATGAGCAAGCTGTGTGTTGACATATTGCTTATGATTTATTAAAGTTTGCCTGGGGATTCAGTCAGTCCCAAGCTATAGAGATCAGGCACTGGTAATACACACCTTTAATCCCAGCAGTCAGAAGCTAGGAAGTGGTGGAATACACCTTCAATCCTAGGATTCGGGATTGAAGATAGAAGACTGAAGATAGAAGGATCTCTTTGAATTCAGCGCCACCCAGATCTACAAAAGAGTGATTGCTCACACCTTTAATAGAAATATTAGGTAAGTATGTAAGACAGAAGCATGGTCTCAGAGAGGCAGTCAGTCTCTAGTCACCCTGAGGAGAGGCAGCAGTCTGAGACTTGGTGAAGAGCTCATGCATGGGTCTGCCCTTACAGAATGAAATAGAGGTGAGAGCTAATGGCCAGCTGCTTTGATTTTTTGATATTGAAGCTTGAACCCAAATATCAGTAACTGGGTCATTTATTAATTTGTGTTACTGGACTGTCCTACCAACATGGATTCTGGTTTAACAAAACCTTGCAATGCACTACTTCTCTGATAACCCAGCTTGGGCAGGACTTAGCAATGTATTGGTTCTTCTGAAATATATCTGGGAGAGTTGAGCTCAAAAAGGGTAAGGTATATAAACTCATGTCTCTGGTATGGTAAGCCAACGTGTTTGGAGGCCACATCCTTACAGTAAAAAGCTATTGAGGTGTACATCTAAGTTACTATTTGAACAGCTGGATTCAATTCATAATATTGAAATCAAGCCACACTGACTCAAGAAAAAAACTACTAAAGTAAAAGTGAGTAAAGTCACTAAAACTTCTGAAGTGCAAAGAAAGCACTAAATGTTGTCATGTCCTCTTTGGAACGACATCACCTTGGTGTTATTCTTGAGCAGAGGGCCCTGGTGACAACTAAGACAAGACTGCAGCCCTCATGAACGGTGGTTTTGAGAGGATTTGCCAAAGAAGAAAATGTCTCCAAGTGTTTTTCATTCATAATTAAGTATGTTTTCTGGCAGCCAGCTATGTAATTCACAAGATTTACATTGACTCCTTCTGTTCAGGAATAATTGTAGTCTCTGTGTATCTCTGAATCACATTGTAGTCCTTGGATTTTTATTTATGATTGCAAGAGTTGCTGAAACGTAAATTTCTTGGAAACTGTATTTCAAAATAAAAGGGAAATATCTGGGGGGTTTTCTACCATAATAATTTATATTTATCAAAACATCTTAATATAAACATGTACATAAATGCATATTAAATATAGTTAGTATGTATTTAAATATATTTATATGTATAAAATTCACTTTGTTATATGTTAAATACAATACTTTACTAGCATATAATCACTTACTAACTGACTGATTTAGGAAAATTACTTTACTGGGGGCCACCATCATTTAAACAGATCCATCACTAGTTACATGCCATGGTTTGGATGTGACTGGTAAGACTTATGTAACTTTTTGTTTTGTGCAAATGGAGACCATTAGCAGGAGACAACGTTTGCAAAGTTTGAAACTTGAAGTCGGCACTTTCCTTGGGCCTCTTTCTCAAGCGAGCCAGCTGGAATGCCAGCGGAGAGCATAACAGTGGCAGAGCCCGAAGCCAGCAAAACTGTTAAAGGTGTCGTGAGCGAACAGCCTTATCATGTGTGGCTCTCTGACCACCACCAGTTTTTGAACATATGCAATGAGTAATTTCTAGAGCAGCTTACAAGAATGACTAGCATTCAGGTACAATAATGATGCTGTTTCTCACTTCTGTTAGTAGTAGGTCCAATAGATGGAGCTACTGTGCTCACTGAGGCAATGACTTAAGGAAGCAACTATAGGTACTGCTAGAATCTCAATTGATAAACACAACTCTTTTACTGTGAAAAAGAAATATTGCTCACTCATCCTATTAGCACTCTCAAAAGAAATTCAAATATTTTTTTTCCAAATTTGTTACTAGGAATATGATTCATTTCAAACTTCAATGAAGAAAAAAATGGAAGATTAAAATAAATGATACTTTAAAATAATTCAACAATTGAGACTATACAGCACAATGGTTAAAACCACTGGTTGTTCTTCCACAATACCCAGGACGTAACCACCTTTAAATCCAGTTCCTTGTAATTTGCCTCCCTGTTCTAGCATCCTTGGGCACCAGAAATGCAGGTGGCACACCAACATATACAAAGGCAAAACTCCCATAGGCACAAACTAAAATTATGCAAGTAAACTAAAAAAAATGCAAGTAATATAATTCATAGCAACAAAGACTACAAAGTTGGTAATTGTAATGAGTATCTCTGGTAGTGGGCTTTATTTGGGTAAAATAAGCATAGAGGATTCATCTCCATATCCTAAAAACTGTCATTCTTTCATAAATACCTGACAAAAATTGAGAATGGGAGATAGTAACCAATCTTAAATGTACCCTGTGCAAGTTGAAGATGATAAAGCTTTGCCAGGAATCATTTCCCTTAAGCAACAGAGAACATTCAAATACGTAAATTTTTAATTATTTGGAATGTGAGATGTATAAGACAAACTGACCACATCAAAGAATGAACACAGCATCTCAATGAACAAATACAACATCCGGGTGCCCAAACCTACTAGGTTCAGAAAAAACGTCTCTCAACCCAATGACACAGTCTTCACAGAGCATTCCTCCTCCAGATGAATTGGGTTCGGTTTCCAGCACCACATCACTGCCTATAACTACAGTTTCAGGCTCTCTGCTGGCCTCTGCAGATACTGACAAACACATAGCACACGTTCACACAGGCACACGTGAACCAAAGTAAACTGTGAACCAAAGTAAACTATAACCTTAAAAGCATACTTTTGTATTCTGAGAAAATTATCTAATTCTCAAAAAAGGTTTACAGATTTTTTTTTAATACTTTAAACTTCCATTGACCATGATTCCCTTTGCTTTTGACCTGTGTTCTTTGACATAATTTCTCTCTGAGTCTGTAAGTGGGTCCTGAATTTTAGGTTTATCAATCCTCTTTTATATGTCTCTGGGAAAAAAATAGAATTCAGTCTGAAAGCATTGCCCTTGGATGCTTTAGTACAGTTATGACCTTGGAGAAAATATAGTAGCTTTCTCCCAAGAAGTGGTATCTGTCTGTCACTGATATCCTTTAGATATTTTATATGAAAAGGAATTGAGGGTCACTTCAAACTTCATGAAGTACATCCTAATAGTCACTTAAATATGAGACTAAAAGATGACTGTGTTAGGTTGAATGATAGTACATTACCGAAGCTGAAAATGGGGAAACTATTGTGCTAGAAATATTGGTCAGGACCTTCCAGGCAGAAAGAATAATATAACCATGTTGATTTTTATGAGTGAGATCCTTTATAATGAAAAGAACATAAATATTTAATGTGCCTTTTACACTGAACAAAGGTAAAAGAAAATAGAATCTTCCCCTTTCTTGCAAACCACTTTTCAATTTGGAAACCACAAAAATCCTGCAGGAGTTGGGTTGTTTCTAAGAAGCGCAAAGGAGTGAGTGATGTGGGGCAAAGATTCAGCACCCAGTAGGAGGTAGACCCTAGCAAGACTCTCCATCTTCTTCTACCACACCTGAGACAAGATACTGAACCTTGTTGGCTCAGCTCTACTGACAAAGCTGATGCTTAGAAAATGATGTGTTTTCCTTTTCACAGTAGAACTAAAATTTATATTTTTAAGCCTTAAAACATGAGCTCTGTCACGATTTTTAGGAGACATGTAGTCTTCAATCTGTAAGCAAATGTCTTTCTTTCTTTCTTTTTTTTTTTTTTTTTTTTTTTTTTTTTTTTTTTTTTGGTGTGAGCACAAAAATTTTCTGTTTTCCAAAATTTTTAGTCTTAATTTATACACTCTTACAGTGCTGGGCTGTTATCAAGGAGAAAATAGAAGAGTAATTTTCATTTGATTGTCAAACATAATCTATTTTGTTAATATTTGTGGAAGATTGATATTGTTTTAATTATGTAGCCTTATTTTATATTTAATAATTTTATTGTTAATGAATTAGGTGTTATTTAAAACTCAAAGCATTGGGGGAGTGAGGCAGAAGGTTTCCATGAATTCTAGGCAAGTCTGAGCCTGAACACAACATGAGACCCTATGCCAAAACAGTGATTTAACATTTAAACTTTCAACTGAAACTTTTAATGTCATAACCAGAACTGAGTTTTAAATTTTCAGCATAAATAGCCATAGCATCTTGTCAAATTTTAGAATTTGTTCCCATTACGAAAGGTTTTAAGAGTATTCTTGGGATTCCTCTTTAAATCACAGCAAATGCTGCATTGTCTGCTAACAAGGCTATTGGGGTCTAGAACAAGAACACAAAGCCTATTGTCAAGCATATGACTTGTGCATTCATAGTGATGGTAGTCTCTTTGCAAATGAGTGCCTGAAGCCATGATGCATTCCTGGTTTACTCACAGGCCTGTAGAGAAACTTGGACTTGTGTTAAACAGTGTTTGATGATCAGACAGCTTCCCACTATACCACTGAATCCTGCAGTGGCACAGTTCTGTGGCCCAGCACTGCAACTCAGGCAAAGGTCATTCCATCACACTCTTTTAGCTGGGTGGTAGAAATCGTGGAGGTGAAACCTTTTGTGATCTCATCATCAAATACCATAATACCTTAGCCACCAGGAGGCAGAAGCTAGAGAGGTGATATGTCTGTTCATGTCCTTACAGATGCAGTGGCTTTAGGGTTTTCTAGACTGATGACTCAATTCTTTTTAAACATTTCCATTGCCTTGGCTGCCAGTCATGGCAACCTTTTAGTCAGCATTACAAAGAAAAATACCAAGATATGGAAGCCCAAAATATCAGCCATTTATCATCTTACAAAAAGTAAGTTTGTTAATTATAGTAAAATGTGAAATCAAATATAGAAAAAAAGGATCTTCATTAATATTCTCTAACATACATTATAACAAATTGACCTAGGGTCCCATGACACCTATGTTCCTACCCCTGTTCCAGAGAAATGTATTTTTATCAGTCAGCTTGCCTTGCTTTCCCCACATAAGCACTACTTACATAGGAAATCTCTTGGAGTCAAGCTTAATTTAATATGCATTTATGAAAAGAACCTTTTACATACAGTTACTTTCTGAATTCTTTAGCCAGTTGCTTTGATTGCAAAACGCCTGAGCGTTGTTTGTAGAAAATGCACAGCATCAACTTTAGATATTTTCCCAAGTGGCTATATCAGTCCTCCATGGTACACTTCCTCAGAAGTGGCTTCTTTTAATTTTGGCAATATTCCCTAAATGCACAATGTGAGTGTCAAGTGAGTGCCTGTGAATTCGATTAGTGTATTAATATTATCTTGTGTTTAAGATTGTCAATGGACTTCTACTACTGTATAAAAACTGTAGGCACATACCAGTACATGTGTTACAAACATCTTATGCCAATTTACAATTATTTTGTTTTTGTTTTTCTATAGAAATAGTAGCTCTTTATAAGGCAGCTCTTAGCAGTGTCTCCAAATGCTTAGTGTTTTATTCACATATTTAACAACTGCAATGAACAATTTTAATGCCACTTCATTCCTTGATTACTATCAGTGAATATCATAAAGAGAAAAAGAAAGGTGTAATAAGCACAGGGAGACTTTTCTTGAACTTTCATTTATAATTAAACTATTAAAATAGTAAAATTGAAAGGTCAGAAGAAAAGAGTATTACTGTTGATGAGGAAAACTGTTGGTAAGCAAAATGGTAGTAGTGATTCCCATTTTTGAATTTAAAGGAGGATGCTTTTACTACATCTACTGCTTTGTGCCAGAGAGTTAGTCTTGTTTAATAATAGCAGCACTTCACTTAATTTTTTTTTTACAAATTTCCTTATAAACCACAGACTTTTAGCAACAATATAAATAATTTCAGTAAAGAATACTCCACAAGTATTAATTCAATGGCTTTGGTATCTATATAATTTTTTGAATCTTGCTGTTTTGTGTTTTATTATATATGTTGTACACAAAATGTTATATAATAACAAGCTTTTATAATTTATCAAGACAAAAACTGATGTTTCATTCATACCATGATTTTATAATATCTATAACTGTAGTTTTCATTGACAAAGTTGTATTATTAATACTAGCAATTTCCTACATAGACTACTTCTATACTAGATTGTATTCAGTTTTGAAGATCATTGAAATTATTGGGGCTTTTATTTATTTTAGTGTGTGTGTGTATATATGTGAGAGAGAGAGAGAGAAAGGGAGAGAGAGAAAGGGAGAGAGAGAGAGAAGATACTGATTATTGAACTTGGGGCTTTATGAATACTATGCAATCCCTTGACTCCTCAGTTGTATTCCCACCCTGACTTATTAGGCTTTAAAAAGAACAATACTATTAGAAGAATATACTGAAATTTATAAGTGAACATTTTGAAATACCCATGAAATAGAACCATTTGTGTAAGTCATTAATATTTACAATGGAATTCCTTTAATCAATACTAGCTTTCCATGAGTTGTTGTCTGACTTTCAGATGAGGGAGTTGCAGAGAAATTATGCTACTGAAGACCACACAGTATACAAGGAACAGAAATATTTAAGACATAGACATTTTTGTGCATCTAAAATCCATATTCATGTTACAATTAGGTAAACTGTCTGCTTTATGTCAAATAGAAGTACAGTACCAAAAATGGGATGAAAAGATGATTTTTCAAAGGACACTTTAAAGTCCAATTTCAAAAAGCATCTAAATAATTACAAACATGACTTAGTGGGTCTGTCTCTTCATGCACCGCTGAAGCTCTCCAGATACAAAACCAATTTGAAAGGGCCAGAGGCCAGAGAGTAATATTGTGGGCATTATTTTGAAAGTAACACAGATGGAGCCTGTTTTCCATCATCCTTTTTGATTTGTAAAATAGACTGCATGATTATAGAACCCATACCTAAGACTTATATGTGCAATACAAATACAACAAATAGTATCAGTGACCAAGGAGTGTAATGCGATGGACGTGGTTTAAGAAAACCTGGCTCTGGAAGACTTGATCTTCCTTCAGATGAATTAAAAAGAAGTGATTCATAGTATAAATGCACTTTTAGAATTTCTGCGGGGTGGCCTTTCATGACCTCCTTGCACAGAACCTGACCTTGTCACACATGGCCTGACATCAGCAGCTTTCTGGAATTTTGGTGAAGGCTTTTGTGATTACATGACTCTCGAATTTTTTTTTTTTATGCTAGCAAGATTAGTCAGGCCTCTGCTACCACCATAAGATGTAGTCTGTCCTCCTCCAACAGCTTTGGTAGCCTCAGTACAATCTGGCAACTAAATCAGAGACCATGTTTTCCACAGATGGTTGTTGGGGCAATGAACCTTTCAGAACCGTCTTCTAAATATATGTACTTCTGTAATATACCTGTAATGTGCAAGGTCTTAACTCCAAGCATTTTTTTTTACTGTATCAGTGCAAAACTAAGAGGTTCTCCTTAGTTGTGCTAATCTCTAACCACGACCTTGAAATCTGTACCTTTGTTCACAACCTTAAACTTGAGTTTCTTTCCAAACTGTACATTGTCCAAATCTTTCTGTTCCCTCTGACTGTGATACAGACAATAGGAGATAACAATGGAAGAGCCTGGGTGCCATGCTGTTTTAACATTCTCTCGACTAAACAAAGTAGTCCATTGCTTTTAAATTCACCCTCATACAAGATATCAAGGCAATAGTTGTTTTCTGTTCCAGAAGGTAAAGTTCAGGTCCTAACAGTGTCTTTGCTTCCATTGAAAACCACATCAGCCTTCTCTCCACTCTCTACATAGCATTGGCGTTACAATTTGAGTTTCCATCAGAATGGCATGGGGGGGGGTCTTCTAGACTAAAGTCCAATTTCTCAACTTTCTGTTAACAACTTCAGAAGGGCTAAGAAGCAGCTGGCCAGGTTTCTCCCAGTAACAGGCCCACCTATTAGAACCAATATGTGTTGGTTTCCTTTGTCATCGCTTGAACCAAATACCTGACCAAAACAATTTAAGGAATAAATGATTAATTTGGGCTCCTATTTTAGGTATGATGGGATTTTGAAGTGGCTAGTCACATTATGTTTGCAGAAAGGAGGTAAAGGCATGTCAACGTTGGTGGTCTGCTGGCTCTTTTCCTTTTTAATTTAGCTCAAGTTGATAATCTAGGGGTTAGTTCTATGCACATTCAGGTAGAGTTTTCCTGCCTTAGATAAACTCTCAGACGCTAAGATATGAATATCCTAATTGTGTCTTTGAGTCAATTTAGTAGTGAAAGTTAATCATCAATGTCTCATACAGACTTGTATAAAGAGATTAAGACAAAGAACAAATACCTTAGAGTAATAAAATTCAACTATTCATAATTCAATCTATCCAAATAATCCATTTTTATGACTCAGAAAATACAAAAACATTTTAAAATAAATATATGTAAACCTTAGTGTATATTCAGGAATCTGAAATTTTGGTTTTGGCTCATTTTGACAAAAATCCAGTTCAGAATACACTTATTAATTTAATGTGTCCAGTAGTGTAAGGAAAATGTGTATCAAAACTATCATCTTAAGTATATAGCCTAAACTAAATGAGGTCGGACTGTATTTTCATTTCAGAATCTCATTACTTGAACAGTCTAAATATATCAGAATAACGTTGATGAAGAGGATGAGTTTTCTAATTTATCAGACTTAAAAATATGATGATTTCTACTGCAGTCTTATGAGCTATGATACTACCAGTTGAATGCATTAGCATATTAAATACCCAAAGGTGACTTATGTTTACAAGGCACATAGTGAGTAAATCAGGCAAGCACATTTGTCTTCACCAAGTATCTATCAGTAACTGAATGAAAGCAAGTAATAGTATTGTAAGAATCATCATTATCATAATAATCTAGATAGACAATTTAAGTAGGTTTAAAGCATTTTTGTACACATCAAAGATGTCACTCATCTTTGGTGATGACAACTCTCTCATGACTTTTCTCTCGAAGCCTTTCAGGAATGAACTGGTTAGTCAATATTTCACACACAATCTTTTCCCATAGGAAGTGACTGCTGCTCGTGGGATGGATGTCCTCCTATTTTCACAGTGTCATCTCAATGCCATTTTCTCAGGGAAGTCACCTGCAATTCCATCCAAAACAGCCTATTACTCCCAGTAACAGCCCATCACACCGCATTCTCCTCATGCATGTGGTCCTTATCACTTGGTGGAATTATTTTTTGATTTATTAAATGAGTCTGTTTGCCTCATTTTTAGCCTCCATCATACTGAATGGAAGTGTTACATGAGAAATAACCTTGTCTTCCTAAAGGTACTGAGTTCCCAGACTCCGGATTCATTAGTGCACAGTGGAGACAGTCATAAACATGGACTGAGCTAACAAAGGAAGAAAGAAAGTGATTTTCCTTGGCATTTTCACCATCTAGTTATTATTTTGTACTTTATCCCATAACTACATATTCCTAGAGTATAATGGTGGCTTAATATACTGGCCACATTACTGGAAAGTCAAGAACCTTAGTCAGTGTTTTAACTAGAGCAGTAACTAATAATCAAAATAAGTATTGTGCTCACAATGTTTCTTGTTTCAGTTTTGTTATATTTTTACTAAATTGCTGATGACCATTAAAGTTTTATCTTATTGATGAAAGGTTTGAAATGATTAATATTTTCATGTGAATTGGCACAGTACCATCATATATTTGATGTTCTAATTAATTTTACAGTAAACTACATAACGATTTCAATCACAATACTTTTATAAGTACATCCTTTTAAGGACATCTTGAGCACCTTACTTAGTAATATTTGTCATATGACAGCTCATGACAGTTACGTTGCATTAATTTATGAATTCTGAATTCACATTCAAATTTAGATGCTCAACATTATGGAGCTTATATTACTACATTGTATTATTTTTCCATTTTTCCATGCAGTGAAAGCAGTATTTATCCCTGTTTTCATGCTTATGATAGTAAGCTCAGGCTGCCATAACAAACTGCTATGGACTGAGTTTCATAAACAGTGGGACTCATTTTCTCAGATTTAACTTGCCAACATGGTCAAGTTCCTGTGTTGACACATGTCTTCATTCATTGGAAAAGGGAAAGAAGGAGAGCAAGGGGAAAGAAGAGAGAGAAACAGAGAGATTATTCTTATAAGGCTACCTGATTATGGCTACCCTTATGGGCTCATTTAACTACTAGCCCCACTCCCAAATTAACTCATTGTCCCTAAAGTCTACTTTCCAACATCTCACACAATATATAGTAAAGCAGATATGTACTGTTTAAATAAATGTACAATTTTCTCCTTGCTGTGAACAGAGAAATTTTGTGCCTGCCACATGCAAATGGCAGGACAGAAATTAGATTTTTATTTCTATTCTAAAAGAAGAAATTAGAAGGGCTGAAACATTCCAAACAACTCTAAAACCTATCAAAGCAGATTTCATCCAGGATGGTTATATCTCCTAGGGTCTAGTCACGTTGACATATAAAGTTAACTACTACACACAGTAAGTTTGCCTACCCCGCAGGGATAGTTGGTATGTTAGCATATATTGGTGTAATACGGTGATAGAGAAAGATGGACAATGTTTGTAAGGCATGTACATTTGAGGACTTGATGTCCTCAGAAGGAAACTATGTGCTTTGTCTATACACATACGTTTGAATAAAGAAAAAGATGTCAATAACAAGGTCACTGTGAAAGATCAGATAGTGGCAAAAGGAAATCTAGAAGAGTTACACTCTGGGGGACAAAATATACAAATATTTCCAAATGATGGATTCAAATAGAAGACTGCCGGATTCCAGGCAAGGGCTTTGTAGAGAAAGAATCACTTCATCACAATAGTGAAATGTTTGATGGTGTGATGAGATGGAGATGGAGATGGCTGGGGGATGGAAAAGAGGTGTAAAAGGAACAAAGGGATCACTCTTCCCCAATTTTTCCTGTGTAGCAGATGGCAAAAGAGGTGGGGGAATAAATATAATTTAACTGAAATGTGTGCATGCAAATATGAATTTCCCTCTGACCTCTTAAATTAGGTACTGTGGTTACAATCAAGAAATGAAAACAAATATTACCAAGAAGACATGCTTATTTGAAGTCATTTATTTAAATGGTATTCACAGAGAATGGATGGCTGCAGAGTGATTATAAATTGAAAAGATGCACTGTGTTAATTTATGAAGTTGGAAATAGAACACAGGACTCTGGGTTAAAGGGCATTAGAGCCTCACATGTATAACTAAGAACTAGAACCTGGATTCCATTCCTTGAAAGAAGCCAACTTGTTTGGAGTTCTCAGTTCTCAGGTGTTTTGCTGATTTATAGTTATGAAAGACTTTTATCAAATGCTAATGTGTTCAATGTGTGAACACGATGCAATTGTTTATTAACCCATTTTAATCCTTACTATGTTATTTGGGGAATGTTATCTCTCTATATATATCTAAAATACCTGTATATACAGTACTACATATATGTGCTTAAATTGCACAGTGAGTTCAGAGCAGATACTCATCTATATTAAATTAGTTCAGTAAGTAAGAGTAGTGAAGAATGACTGTAGTATTAGATTTCATTTTTGTAACTCACGTTAACTGTTCAAGAGTAGTTTCTATTTCAATAGGAATTAGTGTTGTGCAGGCAACAGTGAGCACCATTCTGGGATTTGAGTACTGTAAAACTTCTTTTTCTACTAAAACTGGTGTTTAGTAGGCCTGGGCAATGAAGGAGTTCAACTGCCCAGGCTTCTATTCCTTAAACAAGTTGTCTTGTAAGTAAAGAAAAACTATCCTAAATTACTATTTGGTGGCTATAAGAGTTTAAACTTCTGAAGCTAGACTATCCCTTTTATTATAGAATACAGGAAGGTCAATAAAGAATGGTCCAGTAAAGAATCAATAGCAAATGGATTCTTATGAGAAACAACTCATTTTATAAAGAAGGACATTTCTTAATGGGACACAAACTGCTCAGTGGCATATACTCTCTCTAGAGCACTGAATATTCTTCTGGAAAATGAATGAGGTTACAGAGGAAACATTATATCAATCTCTCAAGAATCAAACTAAATAATTATAAAAATTATTTAACTCATCTTCAATTTGGTGGAGCTTCAGAACAATTGATATTTGTGTGCCCGTTGTTAGTATTTTATGTTTTTATTTAAAACCAGATAGTAAAAGTACAGAGATGAATTTGTTTGGTAAAATAGATTTTCTTTTAATATTTAAGTAACAATTTAAATTCTAACTTCAATATCTCCTTAAGTGTTCATTAATACCAAGTCAAGATAGTTATTGCAATATCAATTGCTACAAATTGATGTATTTCATAATGTATTTCACAAGTCTAGAAATGTGCTGCAATACCAGAACTCTAACTGATATTTTGTACTAGTCAGAGGAATAATAAGAGTGCTAAATTTTAAGTTAAAAATCATTCACACTGGGGGCTGGAGAAACAGCTCAGCAGATGAGAACTCTGGAGGTTCTTCCAGATTACGCAGGGTCAATTCCCAACGCTCACACAGCAGCTTACAATTGTCTAAAACTCCAATTCAGGGCTTTCCAACACCCTCATGAAGACATGCATGCAAACATAACACCAATGCATGTAAAATTAAAATAAATAAATCATTTTAAAATGTTTTTAAAAACCATTAACATCCACTTTTGAACAGTTTGCTATAGATTCTTGCAATGTTAACTCTCTAACAATGAAATAGAACAGAAGGAGAAATTTTCACTTAATTACCTCATTTCATAATATTTGTTTCCACTTCTTCTATGTTTTTCACTTAACAAATGAAACTCTAAAGTATTTTAGCTGTAAATGATATTGTGCATGTTTTTAGGTACACACACGCACACAAATGCACACACACACACGTTCATACATGTTTAATGTCCCATTAATGGTTGTTCAATATCTCAGAAGTTAAATGTGATAAACACTTGGGAAGATTTAATACAGTGAATGGTGGACAGTGAATCCACTTAAGTAAGGCCATTCTTACTCTGAATCCTTACCTGCCTCACCACCAGAAGGCAATCCAGTTCATTCCAAATTTGAATCTTGACTAGAACATTCAAGTCAGTTAAAGACACTCTCAGGGAACATCTGCTTTTTCATTAAAAATGATTTTACATACCAAACCCAGTTACCCCCTCCCCTTCTCCCACTCACACCGCCCACCCTTCTCAACCCCCATCCACGCCTCAGAGGGGGCAAAGCCTTCCTTGGGGAGTAAACAAAATCTGGCAACAAAGTCAACCAAGTTGAGGCAGGGCCAAGCCCCCCTCCCCATATTAAGGCTGAACAAGGAATCCCACCATAGAAAATGGGCTCCATAAAGCCAGTTCATACTCCTGGGATAGGTCCTGGTGCCACTGTCAGCCCCCTCCCCAAACAGACAAAGTCACATAACTGTCACTCACATTCAGAGAGTCTACTTTTGTCCCATACAGTTTCCCCAGCTGTCACTCCTTAGTCTATGAGCTCCCTCTACCTTGGGTCTCTGTGGCTTTCCCCATCATGGTCTTGACCCTACCATGTTCATATGATCTCTCCTCCCTCTCTTCAACCGAACTCCAGGAGCTCAGCCCAGTGCTTGGCTGTAGGTCACTGCATCTGCTTCCATCAGTTCCTGGATGTAGGTTCTATGATGACAATTAGGGTAGTCACTAATTCCATTAAAGGGGAAGGCCAGTTCAGGCACCCTCTCCACTATTGCTACAAGTCTTCCTTGTGATTCCTGAAAATTTCTCTAGCACTGGGTTTCTTCCTAACCTCATAATGACTCCCTCTATCAAAGTATCTCTTTCATTGCTCTCCTACTCTGTCCCTCCCCCAACTTGGTCTTGATTGCTCATGTCCCCCATCCCCTCCCACGTACCCCCTCCCAGTCTACCCAGGAGAACTTAACTATTTTCCCTTCCTGGGATCCTCCATGTGTGTCCCTCTTATGGTTCCCCCTTTTACCTAGCTTCTCTGAAGTTGCAAATGGTAGCCTGGTTATCCATTGCTTTACATCGTATATCTACTTATGAGTGAATACACACCATGCTTGTCTTTCTGAGCCTGGGTTACCTCACTCAGGTTATCATCCATGTGTCTGTAATTTCAAGATGTCATTTTTTTTCCAGCTGAGTAATACTCCATTGTGTAAATGTACCACATTTTCTTAATTCATTCTTCA
Organism: Phodopus roborovskii; assembly: GCF_943737965.1. NCBI lineage: Eukaryota > Metazoa > Chordata > Mammalia > Rodentia > Cricetidae > Phodopus > Phodopus roborovskii. The sequence goes on from NW_026126511.1 coordinate 18,253,816, forward strand.
GTTGATGGGCATCTAGGTCGTTTCCAGATTCTGGCTATTGCTCATGAGGCTGCTACAAACATAGTTGAGCAAATGTCCATGTGGTATGCTTGTGCATCCTTTGGGTATATGTCCAGCAGCAGTATTGCTGGTCTTACTTTTTATAGCAGAGAACATTTTAAAAGGGCAGCACTCACTAAAGATACTTGTAGCACCTCGATTTAACCTGTACCCTTTTGTGTTTGGGGAGGTGTCAGGGCTTGGTTGTGAATTGTCCACAGGGAACAATGTGTTAAGTCCTTGGTTTCCCACGAGTGGTACTGTTTTAGGACTTTGTAGAATCTTTAATGGTGAGGCCAGGTTGGAATAGTAGGTCATTGAGGGTGAGCTCATGGGGTAGAACCAGATATTTCTTGCTGAATTCATTCTTGCTTGCTTCTTTATCTGCAGAAGTCTAAGAAGTTGAGAAGCAATCTTCTGTTGTCACAGTTGGAGCCCCAACCACCCTGCCTCTCCTGCCTTGAAACTGTGAGTTAAACCCCTTTCCCTCTAAGTCATTTCTGGTCACGCTATATATGGCTGCTGTGATGAGGAAAATGCAGAGTACTGATACTGAAGTGGGGTTGTGATACATTTTACAAAATGGGTTGTAAGCATTTGGAGCAAGTTTGGGGGAAGAATGCAGAAGAGTTTGGGGCTGGAAAGCCAAGAACATTGTAAACAGTGCATCATCGGCCACTCTGACAAGACGTCATAAGAGCACCATGGAAGGAAACGTGGCTAGTAAAGGCTGGGCTCATAAAGTTTCAAAGGGGAATAGTACTGTCCCTGGAACTGGGCCATTCATATCATGTTCTGGCAAAGAATCTGATCCTGCTCTGTCCCCATCTTTAAATTTTGAGTGAGGCTAAATCAAATGGACATATTTGTTGATGGAAGAAATTCAAGACAGCATAGCATTGGAGCAGCAGCAGGATGCCTGCTCACTGCTTTTGATTTACAATGGAGAGGAGTGCAGAAAGAGATGAAAAATGTAGTTTGGCAGCGAAAGGAGCATGAGTGAGCAGAAATGTTGTGGCCAGAGTTGTTGCAGGTAAAATGGCTGCAAATGTTAAAGTGATCACTGCCTTAGCACAGGGAGACCAGAAGGGGTGCCCTGAGGGCAAGCCCTCTGCTAGGGACAGCTTTAGGGCATCACAGTGAAAGCTCACTTGAAAATTTCAAATGACAGACTTGCCTGGCAGCCTACCTTCCCAGATTCAGACAGGCAGATACTCAGAGGGGGCTGCATCTGTGGTCCAACCTAGCTACACTGCATCTCAAGCTGGCAGCAGATTTTAATGGCTGTTAGCCACATAGTGTAGGTTTTACAATTAAGTAAGAAGCAGAGCAAGATGGAGACTTGATGCAAGCAATCCAGATGGGGTAGGCATTCTAGTGGGGTTGGAGTCCCTTGCATGGATTTTCTGAGTGGGCTATATGTCAAGCTGGGAAAGTAAAGCCCAAGTTTTAATATAGACTCCAGGAAATTAGCATTTCTAGAAATGTGGCACACTTGATGAAGGCACTGAGTTGATATGGCTACGAATAGCAGAGGTAACAGCTGGATTGTAAGGATAGCTAAGTCTACTAGAGCTTTGATGACTACATCATGGATTCCGGAATCTGTACTTAGAGCACCAGGGTTTGGAGTTTGTCCTGATGGATTCCAGTCTTGCTTTATTCAGATCTTCTGTTATTGGATGTCATTCTTCTGCTTTTGGATGAGGATATTTACACTGTGGCACATTATGTTGGAATAGGACCTCACAGTAAAGAGATTATCTTTCATCTTAAATGTTTGAATTTGAACTTTGTAAGAATGCTGGGACAGGAAGAACACAGAGACTTTTGAAGCTGTACCTAAAATCCTTGTTGCAATTGAGATAATCTAGATCTGTGGAGGGCAGGGGCTGAACTTAAATTATCCGCATAGGCACAGATGTTAGATCACTTGGTTCCCAGCTGTTGTTTGGAGATGTTTGGGGATATTTAAGAGATAAGGGTAAGGATGGGGCAAGTCACTGCTGGAAGCTTACACATTAGACACTGGCCTTGTCTCAGCTTGCTTATCACTTGAACTATGAACATGGAACAAATTGTGCCACAATCTCCTTCTTCCAGAGTCAAAGCCCAAACCATCTCTTCCCTACTGTGAAATTGAGTTAAAATCAAACTTTCTCTTTTTCAATTTTTTTTCCGGGTGGGGGTGGGTATTTGATGCAGTGATTATCTACTGAATGCAGATATAAAGGTATGTAATTTTCAAAATACAGCACAGGGATCTGCAGGTAAGCGGTGGGACTCTTCACTGTGAGCAATTGATTGTATCTTCGGTGCCACCACAAAGAAAATTCATTTGCTAAATAAACAACCCTCAAAACCCCAGTAATAGACACAGTGTGGAGATGTTCTCCAGGGGTTTTTAGAATAACATTATTCAGTATGACATGGTGTTCCAGAGTAATTACTCTGTCAATGGCAATTTTATTTAAAGAGTTGCGAGAGAAGATATAAGACCCACTAGGTAGTTATCATCGCTGAACCAAGAAAGAGCAAAGTGTGGCAATTAAGAGTGAAACAGTGTTGGAGTGACTGGTTTCCAATCCCATTTCTTTTTTTTTTTTTCTGGTTTTTATTAGCTAGGTGACCTTGAACATAAATTATAGATGTCTTGGATCTCAGGGTTCTCATCTTTACATTCAGCATTGCAATCAGTACCTCACAGCATTGTCATAAAGATACATCAGACACTGCATGAAAAGTGATTATACAGGAAGGAGAGTGCTCTGCAGTTAGCATTTTAAAAAGACACCTATTCTTGGCTAATGAATACAATCTCAAAAAAATATTTTAAAAGGTACTTTGAACTTAGGATAATAATAGGCTCCGTGGCTTTGAAAGAACAGAGTCTTTACTTCTAAGTTTTGTTTAGAGTTTTAAAAGACATCTATAACGTGTCCCCAATGGCTAATGTTTAAATTTTCATTAAAACAGTATTAGAAGCTAAACTCTCCTTCAACCCATTTGTTTGCTCTATTATGGAAATCAATTAAAAGCTGGATTCCACTTCTGGAAGGGTATATTCATTGCTGTGTAAAAGATTATGGAAAACTTAGTAGGTTAAATTTGAAGCATATTATAAGTTCACTATCTTATTTATCATGACCGGGTTAGACAGTAAATACCAAGTTTTATTATTCCGTAGTTTTGCACACCGGAAGTCTGGGTAGGTTTGACCCGGTCCTCTGCTTACAGTTTTACCCCGTTTCTGCCACTGCAGTGGAATAACTGAGACTGGGCGATTTACAAAGAATAGAAATTCATTTCTTACAGTTCTGACAGCTACAAAGTGCCAGTTCCGGACCCCACATCTGGCTGCATCATCCTATAAGAAGAGGTGGAAAGATAAACCAGCATTGTTAGAGGGGAAAGGGATGTGAGATCATCCTTTGAGTACAGCCTTTTTCCAAGATTCTAACCCTGTCTATTGAATGGATGTAATCCACTCATGGGAGCAGAGTCTTCAAGACCTCAGCACCCCATAAGAGTTTCACCTCTTAGTACTGTGGCCTTGGAGGTTAATTAGAGCATGTGAACTTTGCAGGGCATTAAAACAACCACAAGGGCCCCCAAGGCCAGAAGAAGGTTCTCATTAGGACTGGGTCCTTGACTGAAGATGCTAGAGAAGCACCTTGAAGTTCTTCCAAACTGGCAGCAGAGAACAGTTTATTGCAGCTGTAGGATAGGGGTTTCCGTGCACATGGACTCTCAGCCAGGTGTTGCTATCAGCAACCACTGGCCATTTTCTCGTCCTGTACACACGTATCCGATAGCCACCAATGGTTCACTGGCTTCTAGTGCTTAGAATTTCCCTGCAGTCTTTTGGAGGAAATTTTCTTACAGGGCCCACGTGCTCAGTTATCCCATGTTCATTATTTCCAGGTCAACTGAGCAGTAACCTCAATTGCCTTTGCAGCATCTTTTTTCTCGTGTAAAATTTAATCATGATTGCAGGTGAAGGGCAACAGTCATTTAAAAGCTCTACGCTCAGTGCATAAACAGGGAAAAAAGCCTGCAAGCTGGGCTGTAAGAGAGGACAAGAACTTCATTCAAGAGCAGAATGCAAGTGGCCATTGAGACATCAGCCCTATGCAGACCTGGCAGAGAGCTTGCTTGATATTTGCCTATGTAGATTTTTGACAGAGCCTTTCAAGACATCAGGGTTCTGATAGCAAACATCTTTCACAGCCAAGACCATCATTTACAAGAAGAAAATCCAGATCTGTACACTAGCAGGTGGTTCTTGACGAGTGTTTCACATGCCTACTTGCAAGTCATGATTTCACCAGGCTGCAATACCATGGCAAAATGAATGCATTTTAGAATCTGGAAAGATATACTGATGGAAACACAAAATTGAGAAACTATATTTGGAAAAGTTAAACCTTGAGATATTGCAAAAACATTGCAGATTTGGGGTGTGATGTTTATAGGAGCATAAGAGGGTACCAACCTAAAGCTGTCACAGAGAACCACTTAGACATAACCCCAGGCAGGACATGACTAAGGTACACCAAAAAAAAAAAAAAAATACTCTCAGGCATGTATACCAAAAGGGATGCCCAGGAAAATCCCTTTCTTCATTCACCATTCACCCATTCCCAGTCAGCGGAAAAGGAAGGGGAATAAGTTTGCCAAAGTTAAATAAATAGATAACAAATCAAATGATAAGTATTCAATTAATTTAATACTTACAGCCAGTTAGCAAACTCCCAAATCAATAAACGGGACACTGCTTGTTTTATAGAGGTCTCCCCAAGACTCTGAGCCCCCATCCCCTACTCCCCCTTCCTGGTTCCCTCTCTCCTGAATTTGAGCATGCTGCTGTGATATTTGGTACTATGTGGTGACATGGTACCATGTTACTAAGTAACGACAGTATCTATGTAATTTCAAACTATACCCAGTGACTAGAATGTAGAAGCTAGTGGTTTCTGTTTTACATATTGTAAGAGGCATTTTAAAGAAAATCAATGTCTACTTACAAGATGAATATGACTGTGGAAACTGCTATTCATGATATAACTAGAAATATTAATAGTATCTACTCATGTGAGATGAGTCAGTGAGATCTTTCATCATCTGGGGAATTGCTACATGGAAGAAAATTAGGCTTTCTGTGAGAGAACCCATGTACTTAAATAGGACCAGCAGGTGGAAGGCATAAGAAAAGAAATTTTAATTTGACATAGGGAAGCTTGGCTGTTATCTAGGGAGGTTGCCTGTGTAAACCTTACCACAGAAGTAACCGTGTGACTTTGAATGGAAGACGATGGCTGTGATGCTACCAACCAGAGTCTGAATGTGAAGTAATGCTTTAACGCCTCAGAGACTTTAGCTTTGCCTAGAGCAGAGTTATCCCTACAGGCTCACTGCATTATTGGGCTGGTCATCCTGAGAAACTAATGAGTAGTTCAGCTTGGAGTCATGTCACTCAGTCTAAAGTGACAAGAAAACCAATCCTAATGCAGTGTGAGTAGAGGTGCTTCACCAGTTGGTATTCTGTGGTATCACTAAGAAAAACCTATGTGCAGAAAAGATTTGATCCAATTATTGTGACAAGGAATGACCAAAGATGGAATTGGTCTATTTCATAAATGTAGTGGGTAGAAGTGAATATAGTCTGTCCAGGTATTATATATACACCACAGTGAAGTGTAAAGTACAGGTTTGGGAGAATTCTCAACTTGAACTCAAATTCTTGCTTGAAAATATTTGTCACTCATTGTTGTTATGTGTACATGATGTGGTAGGACAGAGCACACACACACATACCACAGTGCTGTTGTACAGGACCAGCCTTCAGCATCTCAGGAATTGATGGGGAGTCCTGGGGTTAGCAGACTAATCATTCAGTTGACGTTTCTACCCAAGGGAGTAAAATTTAATTCTCTGGGGCTGGCAAAAGGGAAATGCACATGCATACCTACATGCATGCATGCACACACACACACACACACACACACACACACACACACACACACACACCCTTCCAACATATCAGGGTCTCTCCTAGGATGCTGATGAATGGCAAGCCTTCAGCAGGCCGCAGAGACTGAAGAGGAGATACAGAGTAAGTGAATTACTATACAGAAAACAGACACATGAAAGTCAGGGCCTAAGCTTAGTTCTTCATTTTATTATTTTTTCTGTTGCTTGTTCTACTCTATTCTTTCTGTTCTGTTCTATTCTATCTGATGTTTCCCCTTCTTTCCTGATGACTTCCTTCTACCCTACTTCCTAATGTCTGCCTTCTAATTCTGTATCTTTCCCTTGTAGTTTATATACCCCAGCAGAATTTTTCAAGCAGTATGAAAATTATAATGTAAATTCTAGTTTTAAGTGAATACAAGTAAAAAGCAACTTGTTTCTTATTTCGTTACATGATTAAACATTTTATGTATTACAGGTGAAAACAAATTATCCCCAAGAACCCACAAATAGTTAAACATTTATTTTTCAGACTTCCAATAGGTCAGGGTCCTTGCAGCACGGCTGTTTAAATAGGCAGAAGTTTGATCATTGCTGGAAAAACAGGTCACTGAGCTTTTGGGTTAGGTGGGCCAAACTCCTGGATTTCAATTGTTACTTGCTGCTACTGACATGGCCACCAGCAGCATAGCATGTGTGTTGGGTTTAGAAGACAACCTGTGGAATTGATTCCCTTCTACTTTTATGTGGGTTCCAGGGATCAATTTGGGTTGCCAGGATTGTGCAGCAATACCTTCACCCATTGATCCATTCCCCAGCCAAGCTGAGCTCAAAGGCTGACCCTTACATGTTACTGCTGATATATTCTTGTTAACACACATTAACTTTCTGGGACCTAGTATCCTTAATCTGTCACTGGGGATCATCATAACATCAATGTCTCAGTGATATGTGTAAAGCACATAGCTTCATGCCCATAATTACAGTAAGCATATAATAGGTAACATTAATTTTCTTTTCTTTTGTTGGTTGATAAAGTATTAGGTATGTTAGAAGAGAGTTTAGTAGTGTGTGTGTATTGTGTTTATGTGTTTATGTGGGGAAATGTTTGTTGGGGTATGGCACTCTCTACCTTGTGTTTTAAGGCAGGGTCTCTGAGCAAATTGAGAGATTGCCATTTGGATTAGACTAGATAGTTTGCTCCAGCCTTCTCATGTGCTGAGCTTATAGGAGGGCTGCCATCAACACCAGGTTTATATATATATATATATATATATATATATATATATATATATATATATTCTGTGATCTGTTCTACACTCTTCATTCTTATACACCAAGCATGTTAATGACTAAGCCATCTCCCCACACCTACCCAGACTTTTGATGGGTTGAGGCAGGGAGAGGAATAAGGTTAAGCTTTTCCTTGGAATACTAGTATTAAAATAGTACAGTGGCCAACTATCATTATTTAGTACAGGAATGTTCATGATCCCTTACTTTCTAATCTCCCAGTGCCTTAAGTGGTATGCAGTTCTGTGAAAAGGCATGAGAAATCCATCACATCTAGTCACATGCTAGCCTGTGACTTAGTAGGTTCTTTAATGTTTGCTGTTACACACAAACATACCAAGTCTCTATAGCATACCATTAACCTGTGTCTTGCTTCTCTCTTCCTGGTATATGATATTCATCCTTTGCATCTGCTATGGTTAAATCTGTTTATCTTCATCAAACTTTATGTGAGACCTAACTAGTCAATAGGACAGTGCTGGAATCAGGCCTACCAGAAAGGTTTTAGTTCCTATTAAGAAATCTGTACTTGGGAATGAGATCTCATTTTCAAGGAACCAACATGTTAGCTCCAGGTTGACAATCAAGATTAACCATTACAAGCAAAAGTGGTGAGTTGGTAAAAGTAGGAGGAAGGTATGCAAGCAAGCTTGCTTTATGTTTGGCCAAGATTTATTAATGGTAAATTTTTACTCTTATTGATGTCCTTTCCCTGAACCCTCTGTTTGTTTTCAAACAAGAATCCTGTCTAGCTTTACTACCCTCATGTTGATCTACCTAATTCATTCATGAAGAATGCAAACATGTACAAGTATCAGCTTATAAAATATGTACAGAATCTTCCTTTCAAATCCATAAGAAGGGAAAGTGCCTTTCAGTATATTGAGTTATAAATGAAATAAAGTGTACTTAATTTTGCATTGGATACTGTGGCCAAGAGATCATGAATGAAGCTTGTTTCTCATTGTACTCTACCCATTCAGAAATTACTTAACTTTACAACACTTTAATTTCTTCCCCTGTGAAGTGATGAGGTGAGCGAGCCTAGACCTATAAGTTGATCAACAGGTATTTAAAACACACAAGTGAGGACAAAGCTAGGAAGATAAACGATATGATACATTGAATAGTAGACAAAATGGAATGAAGGCAAAGTAGAATGTGGGTGATTTTGTAATATTGTAGGTTTTTAACTTTTGAGAAATCTTTGTAATACCTTATATGTACACTTATTATATTGCATGTCAGTTTCGTCAGAGTCCATTGCTACTCACTAAGGTAGCAGGTTGAAACTAAATTAACTCACATAGATAAATGGTTTATTTTACTGATGTTTGGTAGTCTCATTAGAAACAATTACCATTCAGAGGTAAGCTTAAGAGAAAAATCAATGAGACTTTGGAGAAATGAAAGTCAACGCACAATCTATTCTTGACGACATTCAAATAGAATTTTTTAGTTCAATGACATCACTCCTACTGTTTGTACACACTGGCTATTGCTTGGCACCAAAATAAAGATTTTTTTCTATCTTTATTCTTAGTGAACATGTTTTGCCATCAGAACACACTAATTTTATGTTGAAAACAATTTTTAGAATATAGAAAATAATTAGAGAGCCACTAAGAAAGGGAATAAGAATAATCTAATAATCTGATGATCTTTAGTATATATAAACTGGTTGGTATGTCTAAGGTCTTTGCTCAAGGATATTACACTGAACTTACACAACAAAACATATGACTAGTAAATGTGATTAGAACTTTATGTATATATTATATACATATATTATTATATACATATATAATATGTATATATTATATAAAAATGAGAAATCAGGCTATTAGCTAAGTTTAATAATTTATCAAACTTACTGTCTAGGTAATGTAGGTAACAAAATCTTATTTCTTTTTTACATATCACATTGCATTTTTTTATTTCTGCTTGGATACCAGGCTTTAAAGCAAATCCAGTTTTATAAAAGTGATAGGATCACCATATAAATGGATAGGTTCTTGGTTCATAAAGCTTTTCTTTTGGTTACCAGAGAACAGAGTGATACTATCAAAGTTCTGTTGATATAACAGCAATTAAATATGTACAGAATTAAATGTATTAAATATGTAACAGAAATTAAAATCCTCAGATAAGGTGAATGTATGAAACACACCTCCTTTTTCCCCCCATTTTTAAATTTGAATTTGAAACAAGGTTGTTTTACATGTCAATCCCTCTCACCCTCCCATCCTCCCCTATCACTCCCAGCCCATCCCCTCACTGATCTCCAGGGAGGGTGAGGCCTTCCATGGGGAGTCTTCAAAGTCTGTCATATCATTTGGGGCAGGGCCTAGGCCCTCCTGCATGTGTCTAGGCTGAGAGAGTATCCTTCTATGTGGGATGGGCTCCCATTCACATACTAGGGATAACTACTGATACATTACTAGAGGCCCCATAGACTGCCCAGTCCTCTTAGTTAACACCCACATTCAGAGTGTCTGGGTCAGTCCTATGCTGGTTTCCCAGCTATCAGACTGGGGTGCATGAGCTCCCCCTTGTCCAGGTCAGCTGATTCTGTGGGTTTCTCCAGCCTGGTCTTAGCCCCTTTGCTTATCACTCCTTCCTCTCTGTAACTGTATTCCAAGAGTTTGGCTAGTGTTTAGTTGAAGGCTCTAGGATGTCATATAAGGTAGTCATCAATCTCATTATTGTGGAAAGGCATTAAAGATAGCCTTGCTCCAAAAGATGTGACAGACTTTGAAGATCCCCCATGAAAGACCTTACCCTCTGTGGAGCAGAAAGGGGATGGACTGGACGTTCTGGGGGGGGGATCAGGGAAGGATGGATGGGTGCTAAAACTGGGATTGACACATAAAACAAGCTGTTACAAATTTAAATTAAAAATCTTATCAAAGAAAAAAAAAGAAGAGGGTGGAGAAATAATGTAAAAAACAGAGGTGATGGACAGTTTTAAGGAAACTATTTCTAGGCACAGTGGGGTAAATACACACATGAATATACAGATATTGTGAAAGACTACATAAGACCCAGACAAGCTCTAGCCAGGCAAGATCGCAAAACAAAGAGTAGGAAGTAGGTAAAAAGTTTCTTCTCTAGCCAGTGAGTTCTTGGAATTTGATAGCTGCTGAGCAAGGGAATCCGTTTCTTCCATGAAGTAACATTTGGTCATATTCCAGGACAGACCCCCAAACCAGTTGGATAATACAAATTGAATTCTGTGGTTTGGTTTTTTCTTGTAAGAGGTAGAGAGAAAGAGAAAGAGGTATTATTAATCCCACAGGCATGAGGAGATACTGATCCAAATCATTATGGCCAAATTAAAGTTTTGGTTTTTTGTTTGTTTGTTTAATGCATGAACATGGACTGACTCTGTAAAGAACGGGTACAAGAGATCAGTATTGGACATAGGTAAGATAAGGGATTTTATAGTTCAGGAGAAGATTTCAAATGGGGGATTTGGCAGGCAAATAAGAAGGGTTACAAGAGCAGAACATATGCATAACAAGTTGATCATGACAACTTCCTGAAACACAGACATGGTTGCAAGTTGGTCATCACAACGTATTTGTAACAAGGTATTGGGTCATAAGGAGGTGTTTGCAACAGTGTGGTTGTAACAGCACGGTTGTAATTATTTTTGAAACAGAGTCATGGCTGCCGTTTCCTGGAACAAATGGTACAGAATCCTCTGTGGTTACTGCTACAGGTGGGGAATTGTCCAATCCCTGAGAAACAGATTTAATCATTAACAGGAATGGATGGAGTTTGTTTTTACTATAAGATAGCCTTGAAGTCTAAGATGGAGGTAGGCTGCTTTAGTAATAGAGGTAGAGATAGAAACAGACTCGATGAACAGTGAAGTTGAATGGATAGGAAGCTGAGGGAAGATCTGGGAGGAACAGTAGTAAGGGAGTGGATATGATCAAAATATGTGATGAAATTCTGAAAGAATAAATAAAAACATTACCTTAAATAACTAATGCTAAATTATTTAAATCAATTTAGAGAATCTCAATATGAAATTTGTATTTATTTATTTGAATACATTATAAAAGTTTAAGATGGTGAATAAATGAGTTACTTTGATTTAATCATTACCTGATATAGAGTATCACATTGTTCCTAATTAAAATGTATATAGTATATGGCCATGAACAGAAGAAATCAGAATGATATCTACAACAGTTAGAACCACAAGGAAGAAATGGCCAGACATTATTAATTCAGTTAGATTACAAACTTCATTAACAAAGTATTAATTAGTTAAGAGGGATGAGTTTTGGTAATTTTTATGATTGCGAGGAAAGAACTACTTTCTTAATAAATATCTGTTGGTCAAAATGTTTTATTGTAAAACACACATTTGCCAGTTCCCTATACAAGAAATGCCTATAGATCTTGATGTTATTATTAAAGTTAATACCTAAACTTAGAGGATATAGCAGAGAGCGATGTCACACTGACTGGATGCACTTGCAGAGAAAAGAACCATATTACCAACCAAACAAAAGGAACATGTATGTGTGTATTAAATAGGAAAACAATTGTTAAGAGTAAAACAGAGACAAAGTAGATTGCTGCACAAACATTGCTCTGATTAGGAAGCTATAGGATCAGAAAGGTGGCAAAGGTCTTGGGAAATTCATCACTTCTGATACTATAATCTGCAAACATAAAATCAGTGTCTAGAACTCTGCCTCTTTCTCAGAGAAACTCAGTTCTACAATTAAGTTTCACAAAAATACAGTTAGCTTGTATACTCTAACTCAGATCTAGAGGTATATCTGGAAAGGATTCTGAGAAATATAATTGTATTTTTCTTAGCTCAGCAGCATATAAATACACACAATTCAATGTAAATGATATAGAACTTTAATCTGAAACATATTCAGAATTCTAATTCTTTACTAATGTCTTAGAAAGTTGAACAGGGTGGCATCAGGCATTTAGATTTAGATTATAAAATATAGAAAATCTGACCAGATTAATTATCACAGTAGAAGAAAGCCCATTTAGAAAGCATCTTGGACAACGTAAATGCAATACAGTTGATCTTTCCAAACAAATTCCTCTTCAAAACAGAAATCATGGCAAGCCATGACATAAAATAAATCAAAATTCTTATGTTTTGCTTCAATGTTATATTTATTAATAATTTGACATTCAGCTACTTGCTCTTATTTAACATCTATATGACAGAGAAGGACTTGAGCAAACATTAAAAAACAAAAACACATTAAAAAAAACATAAAACTGGCTCCCCAAAATGAAATCCAAGTAAGCTGCACAAAAGTGGCCATAGAAAATGTATCCTTGTGTACATTCAGCATGCATATCTATGGCAACCTGAATTTGGCAAGATGGAGTTTAATTTATGTGCAATTCATATTTTTCTGAAAGTGTTACATTTTAACAAGTCGTTATTATCAAAGATTTTCAAAAGGGAATATGTAAGACATTCTTTCCAAAGAGCATTGAAATGAAAGAACATCGTTCTTTTGATATAACCAAGTGCTTCACAGAAGGGAACACTCTTTATGATTATTTAATAGTATAATAGACATTCTATTACCCAGAATTGCAATAACCTTGCAGTTCTTAAAATTCTAAAGAAACAGTACACTCAGCATAGATTTATCAAGCCTTAATTCCACAATAGCCATTTTCCAGGTGCTATAAGGACACAGTTTAAGATGAGATACATGCTTAGAAGATTTTAGTTTAATTGTCAAGGCAAATTACACATAGAATATCAAGTGAATAGTTGACATGAAAAAAAAACCAAAACTAAAGATACAATTTTAGATCATATATGAGTAATATTTATTTATACATATGGCTTTGTAGGTTGTAGCTTACTACTTATAGACATGAGATTGTCCAGCATAGATAAATAACAATTAATTAAAGGGTAGAAATATGTCAGGAGTTGAATAGAGTTGGTATAGAGAAATAGTTGTGATAATCAGGATGTAGGAAACCAATGATCAAATATATCCAAAAACATCTCTAGATATAAGTAGAAAATATTCAGAGTGGACCAATAGACATAGAAAGGGTAACTTGATAACAGACTGTGGATGTTGTTGAATGACAGATAAACAGTTGGGGTAAAGGAGTATCATTGGAACAGGACAGCCAAAAGCTGAAAGGAGTCTGGTATCATGGCTAGAACAATCTGGAGTAAAGGAGACAAGCTGGATGGATGAGAATTTTACAGGAAGCTGGGCTTGATGTACTGCAACTTTGAATTAACTAGACTGACAGCTGACAGCTGTAAGGACAGACCAGGGGAGAAGATAGTGAGGGAGGTTCTTTAGGAACAAATAAATGATGCCACTGCAAGGGTGATGAAAGCTTGTTATTACTGATGAAAATGAAAATAAATATGGAGAAAGAGACAGGAAGACAGAGGCAGAATTTTGACATCTTTACAGATCAAGTTCACAAGGGGGGATATTAAAAATTGTGAATGATATTTCTGCCTATTAATTTCCTGGGATAAATATGATCTTATCTTTTAAATAAAAACTAACTTAGAAGGGCTTTCAGGCTTACTCGGTCTATAGTTAAGAGTTCTGAATCAATATCTAGCCCTATAAATAGTGTTGTTGTTTACATAAAACACTGCCCCAATACTGATTCTGAGGATTACCTACTTAGGTAGTCTGAGCAGTAACTATATGCTCATTTACTTGCTGGAACTTACTGTTAGTTCTGATTTTTCTATATCCCTTATGGACAAATATCAGTTTAACATGAACTAATCTCAGTAAACCAGCCTACAATAAACTATTAGAAAAATAAAAGATTCTCAGAGAAACCCACATTCATGTGCTCTTTTCAGGAGTCTCTCTTCTCTCTACCCCTGTTTTTAAATCTATAGTAACAAAAAATGTTAATAGCTACTCTTACAGCGGATTCAGGTTTGACTCTCAACACCCTCACTGTGGTTCATAACTCTATAACTCCAGTTCCTAGAGACCCACTGTCCACTTCTGGACTCCTCGGGTCCTGCACATAAGTGGTTCATAGATATATGAGCAGGAAATCATTTACACACACACACACACCCACACACACACACACACACCTTACCTATGCTTCTAATTAAAGATGTATTATTTGTAATAGAGTATATTGCAGATCAGGAAAGTTGTGATACACTCTGATTTGGCAACAAGAATTCACTGGGAAGAACTTACCTTCTTTTTCTGGACCACATCCCTTTATAGCAGCCAATATTTTGTGAGAATTACTAGAAACATTAGGCATTAAACAAACAAACAAAAAATCTGCATCTTCCATATTTGAATGGAATTGATTTGGCATGTTAATTAATTTATGCAAGTAGGACTATTAAAGTTACCTGCTGACTTATTTGAAAGGCATATTCTTATTGGTTAGTTCCACTTGACACGATAAGTATTATGAATACACACATTACCTGAAGCATCTCTGCAATAATAAGCTTATTTATTAAACAAGAAGCTGTCAACACAGGAAGATTCAATTTGGGTTCCTCCATTAGATGCCATTCACTAAGTCTATCAAGAGACTCAAATTGTAGAGGAAAGGTACATTTGTAAGAAAAACAATGGATAAAAGGAAGAATGAATGAATCTTTCTTGCTGTCAGATCTCTACCATGGAGAATGTGCACAATTTTACATTATTTCTGGACACAGTGGACTAACTTTTGAAATAAGGCCCTTTCAGTTCTGATACAAATCACTGTATAGCAGGGATCAGTCCCCAGCTGGGAAAGCAGGTGTAAAATGGCCTCACTAATTACAGCCTTGTCAAGTAATGGCTACAAGGCAAGCAGTGACTGTCCTGATAGTGAATTTCAGGTGAGTCCAAACAATTGGATTAAGAAATTACATGTAAGGGGAAAGCATATGTCACAGAGAGACAGAGACAACCAAGAGTGTAATGTTCCTTGATTTGAGGAGGGAAAAGGTAGAGATTTCAGGAAATGGCTTGTTACAAGAAACAGAAAAAAGATGGATAGCTTGTTGAAGTGCAACTTTTAGTTTGCTGGCTGTGCCTACAAAATTACATTGGATGGCAAAAGGATCTCTCTTTGGAGATTACAGCTCTTCTGTAGAGGATCCACATTGGCAGGTTTAGCTTGCTACCCAACAATTATTTTTTTGAGATTTTTTTTTTATTTAGAAACAACCTTATTTTGCCTATCAATCCCAGTTTCCTCTCCTTCCCATTTTCCCATGCCCCCCACCAAATCCCCTTCCTACCCCCATAACCTCCCCAGGGAGGGTGAGGCTTTCCATGCGGGATCATCAAAGTGTGTCATACCAATTTGGGGAGGGCCAAGGCTCTTCTCCTGTGTGTCTCGGCTGAGAGAGTAACCTCCATGGGGAATGGGCTCCCAAAGTCCATTTGTGCATTAGGGATAAACACTGGTTCCACTGACAGAGTTCCCATAGACTGCCCAGGCTTCCTAACTGACTCACCACATTCAGAAGACTTGGTTGGATCCAATGCTGGTTACCCAGTTTTACAACTGGGGTCCCTTTGATCCCACATGGTCAGGTCAGCAGTTTCTGCAGTTTCTGTGGGTTTCTCCAGCATGGTCTTGACCCCTTTGCTCATCCCTCCTTCCTCTCTACAACTGGATTCCAGGAGTTCTTCCCAGTGCTTAGCTGCTTTCATCAGCTACTAGATGAAGACTCTAGGATGGCATTTAAGGTAGTCATCAATCTCATTATCGGAGAAGGGCATTTAAGGTAGCCTCTCCCCTTTTGCTCAGATTCTTAGTTGGGGTCATCCTTGTGGATCTCTGGACATTTGCCTAGTGCAAGATTTCTCTTTAAACCTATAATGGCTCCCTCTATTAGGGTATCTCTTTTCTTGCTCTCCTCTCTTCTTCCCTCAACTCAGCTTTCCTATTCCCTTTTGTTTTCCTCCCCTCTTCTCTTTTCTACTTCTTTTTCTCCAACAATTTTTAATGAGGCTATAGCTGTGGTAACACTTTGGATTTCAGTCAGAAAATCAAGGAACATTCAACAACAATTAAAGCTTGAATGTCTGGCACAAAAGCCACCTTTAAGTATCCTATCCAAGATCTTTTCTTAAAATTGTTACCAAATGCAAGAGGGCTATAAATTCCTAAGGGAAAAGATAGTTATTATCAGGATCTATAAGACTGTATTCTCTCCTGCTATTCTTTGCCTGAAGGCCAGGAGTACAGTGTTTTATCTGCAGCCCTGCTCACTGAAGTGGAGGACACATGTCCAGATGGCAAGTCACCTGCTTGTAGGCAAGACATAGGAGCAATTACTGTTGTTTGGCTTCTTTCCAGAGTAGAAATAAAGAGCATGATATTTTTAGTTCCAATAACTATATTCCAGTTGATTCAGAAAGTTTCATATAAATAATAAGATTTTTCAAGAAGAGTTGTCTTTTGAACCATCATGGCCAAAAAAAATATAGTCAATACAATACTTTAGTAATAATTGCACCCCACTATTAAGGTCCTGTCATTCTTTCTGAAAACCTCCTGGTGGCATTTAGAATTCATCTTTCTTTATGTCAATAAAGATGACAATGGCAATTGCAATGAAAGCAACGGACCTATAAAGCAATAAAGTGTTGCAGATTGGTACTTTCACAATTGAAGAATGGATAATTTCAATGCAAGCCCGCATTACCTGAGAATAATTCAGCAGCTGTCTGACTATAATTTCCATGTTACTAAGTTAACTAATTATATATGAACTATGGTCCTCTTAACAGAAAGTCTTTATTTTTATTAAACTTGTTACTCTAAATTACTTATTTTCTGTAATAAAATGTTGTCCCCTAATACAATTATTTTTAAAATAAGAAGGCAAAGAGTGTCTCTCCCTACATTATTGCAAAAAGTACCATCAGAGGAAGGGAGACCACTCTGGGTTCACAAAGGGGTCCCTGCTTTGGCTCCAACTATGATTCTAACAGGAAAAGTATAATATACGGAATTATTAACTTTAAGTGGGTATTTGAGTACTGATAAATGAGAAGCCATGAAATTCAATAACCACAGGTATAAGGGATAGATGCTACCTTTAGGATGAGATAGAATTGGCAAGAAGTCTTTTAACTCTGGACTCGAGATCATGATCTTGCTAGTGATGATATGTCTGCTGCTCACTGACAGCAAGCTATCATGTTGGCAGAACTGCTAACGGTCTCCCTTTGGAAAGTACTGCATGGAGAAGTACTGGTGGCTATAGAAACATTTCCAAGACCTAAGGTAGAAAGGCCACTAAGTTGCAGGAGCCTGCTGAGCAAGTACATTGGGAACAGGAAGGAACTCTTCTTCCTCCTGCTTCGCGTCTCCTTCCTTATACACATGTGGTGCTAACTGGCAAAGGGGAAATACTTACAGACATCATATGTGTTTTCACAAGGACAAAACGTTGTTGACTTTGGAACTCAGAGAAAATAGCAAGGATGTCTGGCTACACTCCTTATTTACCATTTACAGTGACACCAAAGGAGAGAATCAAGCCTATCTTGTTGTATGTTTGTTTTGTGTTCAGGGATGACTGCTTGTCAGTGGACCAACAATTCCTGTACTCTTCTGTGGGGAAGACCACCTCTTTTGCTGCCAGCATTCCTTAGTTGTCTTTAGTTCCTTTCGTAGGATCAATGCCTCATGGGATTCGCCCCTCTCCCTGTTTACTTTGGTATGTCTATTGGTATCCTCCTTGTTCAGCTCACATCCGGACAGTCATGAGACTTCATGAGTGCAGATTCTGACACAATTACAACACAAAACCTGACAGCAAAATCTCTGAGCCTTTGGCCCTTATAATCTTTCCACCCTTCTTCTGGTTTAGTTGTATTTTATTAAAAATAGTTTATTTACATGGGTATATGTATTCATAGCATGTACTTAACTGCACTAGTGTGTGTACTTGTGTGTATGTGTGTGGTTAACTAGACAAAAAGAAGAATGGGTATCAGATCCCTTGGAGATAGAAACAGTTACAGGTTATCATGAGCCATTAGCCTTGCTTCCTGGGATATAAATTCAGTCCCTGTGATTGAACAGCAAGCAGTTCCTCTTAACTGCTAGGATGACTAAACACCCCTGTCTGAGTAATAACCTTCTTCTCTGGAAGATAGTCTCTGATATGAATATTCTGATACTTTGGGTCCACTCCTAGTTGTGCACTATCATGTTTTTTCTTCAGACTTCCATTTCTCCAGTCCAATGTGACTTGTTCCAATGTCTGGACAGCCAAGCCAAATAGTTTACCTATGTATGTCTGTGCCTCAGAGCACATCTGACTTTGTGTGGACTGAATACATGACCAACTTAACAGCTTGCAGCCTGTCTCCAAAGGTGATTTCCATCTGACGCTATAAGCCAATAGAATCCAACTCTTGATAAAGCGTAAGCAGTTAACCTGGGCTCCAAGAATAGCTACGTCAGACAAAAAGATGTAAAAGTGAGCAACAGTATGCTGAAAAGATAAAGTCACATTAGCCCCACATAACTTCTTGTTCTATTAAAAAAATGTTATAACTAACCTCAAGTGATTATCTTTACAGAGGGAGTGATTATATACCATTACCTGTAATGATTTGCTTATTCTGTTAATACATTGGCTCTAGATGGCTTGATCTCCTAAAAAGACACAATTGGGAGCTAATATACTCGAATACTGATATATATATTTTCATTTATGTTTGTTTGTATTATTTAGAACTTTACTTAAAAACAAAACTATTATTGAAACTATTAATGTCATCCAAAGGCCTTCTGTGCATAATTTTGCATTGCTTTAAAATGTTAGTATCCTTTTATTAACCAATGTCGCTTATATGTACATATAGTATACACTTAGTACAATATATTGACATTATTCACATGTTATAATTAATATAAAATGAGTTAATGAGATATCAACATGTTTGTTTTAATGTAGCAGCACTCAAAACAGAATATCTTTTATAGCTATATTCTATATGTATGAATTATATGCTACAGCAAGCCTTATGTCTGAGAAGGCAGAGCCTACTGAAGTTCTGAAGATCAGGCAATATCCCTCTGAGCATTTCCCTCAGCTTCTGCTTGAATTGTCAGTTGATAGGCTCTGTTTTAAATCTCATTCTGTTGATTCAAGCTTTCTCTTTTGCACACTGACACATTATTAGATTCTGAATAATACATCTCTCCTTATTTGTTTGTTTCAGTATAAGAGTCTGCGTACTGTATAGAGCTCATGGGAATTCTCACTTTTTGCTGGATGAGACGAACACAAATGCCTGTCCTCTAGGCAATGCAACTAGATAGAATCGGGTTACTACAGTATAATAAACACTAGCAAATATGTAAAATTTTGTAAGCCATATGACAGCCACTGTGAAATCCTTCTATGAAAGCAATTTATTTTAAAAAATCAAAGAAAAATGAGGTTAATTTAGAAGCAGTGATAGGCATTAGAGGAAGACAGAGTTTTGATTTTCATTCATATATATATATATGAAAAATGAGGTTAATTTAGAAGCAGTCATTAGGGACTAGAGGCAGAAGAGCAGAGACACAGGGTACATGGAGCCAGAACTGTGCTCACAAATGAGAAAATACCTACATTGTAGAATCCTAGAATAAAAGCTATGTAGAGGCAATCTTTTTATTCCCATAGTTATTTGCATGACTCCTAATATCAATCACCAGGGCTGAATTTAACAGGCATTTACAAATATCTATCTTCTATTTCATAAAGGCTCTTTAAAAGCAATTTTTTATTAAAACATGCAGTTTAATTTTCATGATATGGACACATTATGGTTTCAATGTGAAGTTCTGATTCATAAATATCATATGCAATAACTAAATCAAGCCAAAACTATTGCCATGGTCTTAATTATTTGTTTTTGAAGTACAAACACTAGAAATTTTACCTTTAGGTTTTGAAATGTACCTATGATTTACTGTGTTTGCATTGCTGTTCAGTAGATCACAAATCTAAAACCTTCTTCATCTTGTGTAATAGAAGTTTCATAACCAAACTCAATGGGTTTGCATCTCAGTGCATGCTAAGCCCCAAATAAGCGTAGTCAAAATTAAGAGTTGAGAAAGACCTGTTACCTGCACCAGAGGAGAATGCAGGAATCCTTTTCAAAACAATGTTCATCTTTAATCAAAGGGAGCCTGGATATTTTATTCAGGAAACTTATATGCACCCATATAGGAAAGCACTTTGGGGGTGGGACACATGTTCAATTAAAGAGCACCTCTCTGAGCATACTCAGTTTTAGTGTTAGAAAATTTAGTAGAAATATTTAGGTGTATGATTAGCCTAAGGCCATGTAGTCCATGTTACAACAGTAGTATAGCAGATGAATAACTTTGAACATGCTCAGCTTGCATAAAATAAATAAATAAATAAATAAATAAATAAATAAATAAAAGTGGACCAAAGCTCTTCTGGGCACCTTTAAGGTGCATTAATATGAAATTTGTCCTCAAGGTGTCTGCATCAAGCAGTTAAAATCTTTCTACCATTGAATCATCTTCCACAGATCCCACCCTGGCAGCAATTGGCAACCACTTTCTTCTTTTTGGTTTCTTTGGAAATAATTGTTTTAGCTTCCTTATAGAAATGAGAACATATGGTATTTCTCTTTCTGAGTCTGGCTTCTTTCTCATTGTGGAATGACCTGCAAGAATTTGTATATTGTTGCAAAGGAAAAAGTCTGTTTTTAAGGCTAAGTAGTATGCCATGTTGAACACATACTGTGTTTTGTTATCCATGCATCTGTTGCTTCGCTTCAAAACCATGGAATGATTCTGAGAATCACAATGTTTCATTACACAAGCAGCATCTATGTCCTGAAAGTTGTGTCCTACGTGACTCTGGGTCTCTGCAAGGATTATTTAATATAACCAGAGATTTCATGCAATTGATGCCTTTTCCTATGAAACATGACAAGCTGACACCCATACTGCCTGTCTTGCTCATGAAATGTTGATTTCTTTTTGTTTACATCCTTGTGTGATCTTGTTACTTCACAGACACAGAGATAGACAAAAGCAAGCAACCCTTTGTAGCGGCAACAAAGACATTTCTTAAAGCCAAGCTCTAGCATTCCCCCACTCTTCACCCCAAATTCTACAAGGAAACGACATATACTTTAGAGATGTCTAACACAGTCATACTTGGAGTAGTGCTCTTTTTCAAAGTACACTACATCTTCATCCAGATGTATGGTGATTTTTATAGTTGTCCCCCAAACTAAGGCTTTACAGTGACAATTTTAGGCCTTATTCTGGAATGTTTAAGGAAGTGAAGACGTTCTGTAAGTCTTCCATGTGTAGAGGCTGAAATTTGAAAATGTAAAAAACAAAATATTTTTACTCTTTCATGCCGCAATTTCAAAATTCTAAAGGCTATCCATGTAGACTATGGTATAATTTTGGTGAAAATGTAAAACAACGGGAAGGCTCATTAGTACCAAAGTGATACAAACTGTAGGCATAGCATTAGCAGCACTTAACATAATAATTAATAGTATGTGTCATTGTATTGTAACAATAGACAAATTACATTTTAAGATGTAGGCTTTTCTTCTATAAAACACTAATGTTACTGCTACTACTCTTTGTAATAGCAGTAAAAACAAGACAGTCTGCCTCAGAGAATTTGTAATAAAAGTATACATAAAGATTTGCATTAAGTCCTTTACATAAAAAGCACTTTATATACGATAACTATTGTTTTCTAACATTAGAAATAGAGTGTGAACATGTGTGGTTATGCACATGTCTTTTTCATTCTGAGGGGTTGTATAACACAAATACATATACAAGTCTGAAACTTATAAAGTCCCTTGATTTGAATGTGCATGTCTTTATTTTTTAAAATTTAATTTGATTTTATTTATTTACCTAAAATACAAGGATAGCATATATCATCTTTCGGAAAGTTTATTTTATTTTGCTTATTTATTAATTTTTACAAGTATACTCTGTGTGGTAATCATATCTCCTCACCACAGTCCTGTTGCTTTCCCTTGCCTACACTCTCTCTCTTTCATTCTCCTTTATGTGTTCCCCTTTGTTTACTTCTAATATAATGTCATAGACACATCCATGATTTTATGTGATTAAAAAAGTTTAGGAACCACTAATATGAGAGAACATGATATTTTTCTTTCTGAGACTGGCCATACTCACTGAATATGACTATCTCTAGTTGCATTTCTTTCCTTGTAAATAACATACTTCATTCTTCTTTATGTTTGAAAACAAATCCCATATATATATATATATATATATATATATATATATATATATATATATATAACCCTTTTCTTATGCACTTGTCTGTTTTGGGAGACTTGGGTGGCTTCTATCACTTAAACGTAACTATCATGAACAGTGTTGTAGCAAACATTGAGATGAAAGTGTCTTTGTGGTGTGTTGAATTGGAGTTTTCCAGATAAAGACCCATACAATAGATCTATTTTTTTTATATTCGTAGTATCTGTATTACTTCACATCTACCTAATTCATCAGAAGATTGTGCTGGCTCAGCGTTTCAAATGATCCAGAATCTTACTACTTCTTCTAGTCTTCCTTATGTCACCCTTATCTCTGCTAACTTATTCCCTCAGCTGAGAGTCCCTTCATTTTAATCAGCTTAGGATCTGGAATGATTTTGTTAAATTATGGAAGCTCTTTTCATTCTCATGCTCACATATCTTTTATAATTTTCTGAGTCAGTCATAGGTTTGCATAAGAAGCCATAGCCTTACCTACAGACCCCATGACCTGACATCTCTCTTTTTTTAAGGCTAAAGTAAAATATAATAAGGTAAATCAAAACCCAACACACCAGCATTGAGCAATACAAATAAGCAGGAGGTAAAGGACTCAATAGAAGGCACAAAAATATGGGCCCACTCACCCCACACTTAGAAATCCTATAAATACACTAAACTGGATGGTATATATGCTATGCACCTGGTGCAGACCCTTCCAGGCTCTATGTATGCTATCTTAGGCTCTGTGAGTTCATAGGAGCATTTATTCTATTGGTTTAGAGGGACTTGTTTCCTTAGTGCCATCCAGTCCCTACTTACACTCTCTCTGCCTCCTCTTCTGGACGTGTCTCTGATCCCTGCCCAGGGGAGGGGGGAGGTTGTGGAGATATCTCATTTAGGGCTCAGTGTTCACAGGTCTCTAACTCTCTGCATGTCTGGCTCTGGGTCTCTGTATATGTTTCCATTTGTTTCAGGCTGAAGATTCTCTGATGATGGCTGAACAAGGCACCGATCTATGAATATAGAAGTCGTAGGGAATCATTTTCTCGCTACATGTTTTATACTAGTAGCATCTGGTTTTATATGAGACCCTAGGATATACATACAGTCACAGAAGTGTTGTTTATGGGTTCTATCTCATATCATGAGCCTTCAGTCAAATAAGATATCGGGTGGTGACTCCCACAAGCTTTGTTCACCAATGCCCAGGCATATCTACCAAGCTGGGATACCATTACACTCAGAGGTTTTGCATATAGGTTGGCATTTATTTCTTTGTAGCCTTCAGAGTACCTTACTGTACCAAAGATACAAACAAGTAGGGGGTGAAGGCTCCATTTGGTGCCAGCTGTATTACTCCCCACTCAATGAGTTCTAAAGGTGTTGTCTTCAGCATTGAGGACTTGCTCTCGGTTTATTAAGAGCAATCTATAGTCTTGGAAGCAGTGTGGATTCCCATGGGAACCTTGTTGCCAATAACTCAATTAGATATAACCCAATCTCAGTTTCAGAATATTCATTTGGAGACAAAAATAGGCAGTCGAGGCTCTGTTTTACCCATTATTTGGCCATTTTATTTAGCTCGCCTTCATATACATATATATTTTAGTAAACTACTGCATTAGGTATCCATAGCCCTTAATTTTAGCTATCTCTCCTCATATCCCTTCCCTTTCCATCCTCTTGTCTTTACCTCTCCATTTGATCCTCCTATTGCAGCCACCCCCATCCATCCATAACTAAATATTCTGTTTACATTTCCTAACTAGTGCTATCTAGAACTCCTAGTAACTTACTGTATACCTAACTTCTGTGATTCTGTAAATTGTAGCATCAGGGACTGGGAGATTGTAATTCTAGGTTCTGATATGTGGTCCTATCTTTGGAGGATGGGTGTTTGTTCCTGGTTTCTATTGCCTTCTTTGCTTTTTAGTGGAGTATGGTGACGCTGTGTTTTCTGGTGGGAAATGCTTCTGTGATCCAGACTGGTGTGAGCACTGAGGGTTCTAGGTAAAAATAGGATTTTGGAATTAGGAGCTTCTACATAGGAATGGGAATCTGATAGAGGTGGGGCTGAGAGGATCCAGCAGAAGGCAGAAAGCATGGTGTTCCACCGAAATCTGCCCAGTCCCCTAGGAATGGGGACAGAGGGTGAGGAAAGACCACAGCAGAAGGTCTACTGCAGAGCTGGGAATGACTCCTGTGGAGTGGACTTAGGGGAACAGAAAGAGAAATGAAGGTCTACAGTTAGTCTACCTGATTGCCTGGTCTGAGTTGCCTGTGGGTTCCCTGGGAGAGCCTGATGGAGTTGGGTGCTGAGATAAAACAAAGATCAGCACATCTCAAGAAAAATCAGTTTTAGGTATAAAGTATTATGTGTGCTATGTTAGGACCAAGGTTTTGAAATGATATTAGTGATTAGGTTCTACATGACACAACTACTGATAATTTATTGACCATAAATGTAAAATATTACTCTTTAAATTTTATCTGTCATTTTAAATTGTGTCAGCCAAGGTCTGTGTTCTATTAAATCTATAACGCTTAAAATATTTCCTCATTAGTGGCACTGCTGTAATTATTGCTTTCATCCAGGGTCCTGGTTTATATTAATAAATGTTATATAAAGTTCAATATCTGCTGCTGCTCATTATTTTCAGTCATGTGGTGGTAAGCAACATGATTTGTTGAGAAATGAAGACCAGAGCACAGGTAAGAAAAAGTCAGCTTGAAAACACTAGAAGAACAATTCTTGTAAGTGTGTTTCATTTACGAGCTGCATGGACTTATGTGTGTTTGCCCTTATTTGACTCACACTATTGTTACTAACAGGCACAGAAACACTTAGAAGAGCTTACACCCAACAATTTCTAATACACCCAACTTTCCCCTTCAAAAGCCACCATCTCTGTGCAAAGACTAAATGAGTTTTTCTCTGGGACAGTTTCCTTGTATAACTTCCCCTTATATTTCTTTTCATCATTAGTGTAGCCAATCCTACTGAAACTTGAAGTTGAATACTTTAGATCGGACTCGGCTAAAGCTTTGACAGCAACAACAAACACCCACTAGTTTTACTTTATCTAATGTCAAGAAGCCAATACAATACTTATTTATCCTAATGGCTAATAAATATTCCAATCATACACACTAGAAATTTGTTATCATTGTTTTAGTAGAATCGCTCTTTTTATCTTAAATCTGTGAATTTTTCTTACTTATGCTATGAAAAAGTCTTTCACTCTTTCAATTTAATATAAAGATAAACATCTATTGAGAAATTATATTTTATATACTCATATAGAATATATATTTCAAACTCTCATATAATAATACAAATTGACTAAAATACAAATGTTGGCATTGTCTACTTCAAGTGAAGGTTCAAAGTAGGAGAAATAAAATGACCTAACCACATAGTTTGTAATAGCATTGTAACTATTTAATTTTGCAATTCTTGTTTATGAAAAATACCAGTGCAAATCAAAGGAAATAAGGCTACTTTGCCTTAAGGCTTAAGAGAGTCCATCTGAAAGATGCCTAACATAGAAAAGTATCTCTGCAACTAAAGTTCTTTTGTTTTTATGAGTATTGTTTAATATCAAGCTTTCATGATTATCAAAAAATTACCAGCTCTAGAGTGATGCCAAGATCCACAAATAAAACAATTACATGAGATTTTTTTTTCCCCCAAGTTCTCAGGTGTTTATTTCTGATTCAAGGTCAGGCTTGAAGCAACTTGGGTAAACATAACTCTCTGCAATAGTGAACTTTCTTTCCTTTAAAAAAAAACTGTAGTTTTTAATTTTTATATATTTTTTTCTTATTTTACACATCAATCCCAGTTTCCTATCCTTCCCACCTTCCCATCCCACCCAAACCCCCCCATCCCATCCCCCATCCAATCCCCAGGGAGGGTGAGGCCTTCCAGGAGGGATCATCAAAATCTGTCAAGTCATTTGGGGTAGGGCCTAGGACCTCCCTCCTACCTCTAGGCTAAGGGAACATCCCTCCATGGTGAATGTGCTCCTGAAGTCATTTCATGCACCAGGGATACATTCTGCTTCCAGAGGTCCCATAGACTGTTCAGGCCTTCTAACTGAGACCCATGTTCAGGGGGTCTGGGTCAATCCTTTGCTAGTTTTCCAGCTATCAGTCTGGGGGTTCATGAGCTCTCCCTCTCTCAGGACAGCCGACTCTGTGGGTTTCTCCAGCCTGGTCTTGGCCCCTTTGCTCATCACTCCTTCCTCTCTGCAACTGGATTCCAGTATTTTATATGAGCTAGGCACAATATTATACTAAAGGGGTTAGGCAGGGGGATCCATTGAGTTCACAAGTTCTAGATGAGTATGGAATAATGGGACCATCATCTAAGACAGGAAGGCCATGTAGAAAAGATGGAAGAAATGGACAAAGGAAGGATACAGAAGATTTCATGTGATTTTGAATAGTAGAAATTGCCTCACTGAAGACAAGAATTGAGGAGAAGGTTCCAGTGAAGAACGCTAGGGGTTGCAGTTTTATGGCCTACATTAGGCATTTGATAAACATTACAATAAACTATATTGTCGTCTTTCTGACGAAAAAGATATTACATTGCAGTCATGATAGCCTTGCCTTAGCCTAATTGCCATTGACTTCTTAGAATTAATTAAGCAAACTATTCAGTATTGACTTAAAATTCCTGTGTTTCATTATAGACTGTTGCATCTAGATTACTAAAAAATACTGTCAATTTTAGACCATATGAATATGTGGCTTTTATGTCACAAGACAAATCAGATCAGTACATCTAGAAAAGCTGAAGTCCTCTGAATAGTTCTAACTTATTTCAATTTATTTTCTTTATAGTGCAATCTTCAAATTACTACTTCTAGACTGCCTGAAAACGAGGGAAAGGAAAATAACTAATCTTTAATTCAAGTTGTAGATATATAACAAAATTAACAGAAAAAAGTTTGAAATAAATGATTAGTAAAATATGACTACCTATCTTAAAGAAAGCTTGTATTTTCCCTTTACTTTTTATTTCCATTTATTTTCAATTTTTTAATATTCATTTAGCATAGAAGTGTTTAGTTCAAGAAATACATTTTCAAGTCAATAAAAAGTTTTTTATGAAATTGAAGCCATGATTTTGGCTCATGTCTGTCAATCCTTAAAATTTGTGTTATTACAGTTATGTCTAAATTCACAGAGATTCCTCTGTCTGCAACAGCTTACAGAGGTATGTAATGTAACATATAATTATGCTACTTCTAAAAGATCTAATTACAGGACAAAACCAGTTATCATCTCTACCATGACTGGAGTAGCCTCATGATTCCCTCTGGTTCATAAATAATCAGAGGCACAGGTTTTTTATTTTCCTAGATGCCAAATCTAGGAACTGTTTCACAGGCCTTGTCATAGGTTTAGACATGGGCTGGATATGACAATGTAGTGCCTGTGCTACAATCTGTTCCACTAATCAGGTGAAGGCCTAGATATTGGAATAAGAGACAAGACAGTGAGTCATTCGTTCAAGAGCAATGTCAGAATTCTGGATGCTGAATGCCAAATGCTGTTTATTGAGGGGATGAAGTAGGCTTATATACTGACTCACAGCACAGTGGAGGACAAAAGGGTCAAGAGTACAAGTTCTCAGGCTTAGCTCCTCCCCAGAAGATGTGTGTTAGCAAATAAGGAAGAGTACCAATAACAGTTCCAGGGCAAGATGTTCCAACCAACAGCTTCAGGCTTGCTCAAGGTGCCTTGGGGATCCATGTAGGGCCCCCTATGACAGCTCAATTATATATTCTCAGTTTCTCAAACATGCTTCTCAAAAAACGATCTTCCAAATAAAATTGAGGATAAATGTATTAAAACATGGGAGAAAAATCCTTTTTACAAGGCCTAACAATCAACTCATGATTGGAGTTGATAGTTAGAAATCCATACTTAATAGCTATTCCATTTGACCAATGAACTCCATTTGGAAGCAAAAAAGAAAGTAATGATTCTATATTATGATACCCAGACCATTTTTTTCCATGTTAGAATTGACAAATATGTTTGTACTTGTCAGAAGATGTGATAAAACTTAATTATACAAATACTATTTCCTAAACTGGCCACTGATTTCGACAGATATGTACAACAGCATGTCTTGGCTGTTATTCTTAGAGTCAAGTGCTAGCTGTCTTGCTAATGGGAGAGATTACCTTTATCCCAAAATCACAGTTTTCATGAATGGACTAGAAATTGTGAATTTCTTTCAGAGTTCATGGTTTTGTTTCTTTCTGTAAGAGCAAATTCAACTCCTGATCATTTGGTATCTGGGGAGGAAAAAAGTAGAAACAGACTTTGTGAAAGATTTGACTTGTGTTTCAGCTTTTAAAAAACATTAAAAAAATGTGTTGTAGGGGTGGCATTGGAAGCATACATGCTCAAGTTCATGCAAGTCAGTTTTACCCCTCAATCTTATATCTCCAAGGACCTGAACTCACTGGACATAGTAGCAAACACTTGTACCTGCTGAGCAATCTTTCTGGCCTGTGTTTGTAATTTCTGTGGCTGCTATTGATTGAAATTATGCAGAACCAATACAGATGGATGTGAACTTGTGGAATAGACTCTCCTCTTCTATTTGCCACAAAAGAAGAATAAAATAACAAGTAAGCAAATGAGAATAACTTTATTAAAACAAAACCTCATTGACAGTCTGGAGCAATAGCTACATTGGCCCAGCTGGCATAATTTTCCATTCCCTGATACATAATTCGTTACTTTTCATCCACAGTTTTACAAGTGGTCATTTCTCTGCCTTGAACTCAGTTTTGAAACATACCACTCACCTTCATTCTTTGGCAGTTTCCTGTGATTTCTTACTGAGTTGAAATGATGTCAAGAGACAATTGGAGAATTTCTCCAAAATACCTAGTTCTAGGTATTTTGTTATTTTCAGATGCAATTATTCAAATATACTCTTCAGTGAGATGAATTATTATGAGTTATAAACAAAAAGGAAGAAAAACTTCCTGGTGTTTTCCTATACAGTCATTTAGTTTTTCATCATTTAACTAATTTAACATTTTAATTGAGCTATATGATCTTAAAAATTAGGTCAAAAAATTCTAAAATCTTATAGGTTTGGGTGTTTAAACATAAATACATAAATATAAAAATACTCCCAGAGAACATAAGGAAAAGTGATTTAAAGATTTAACTTTCTATAAAAAGCTTAAAGTCTTGTGGTCACAATCTCTTTCATTGAAGCCTCTAAATCTCAAACTAACCTCATAGATACTTAATAAATATCTACTAATTCAATATTCATGTTTACAGGAAACTGAAACTAGAGACTGTAAGGCCCATTCTGGTTTGAAAAGTCTTCTCAGGAGGTTTTCTTGTTAAGAATCTGATCCTTTTCCCTAAATGTATGAGTTGCTTTTATTATTTTGATTTCATTAATGTTTCTTGTATCACATCCTTTGCCAACCACTGAATATACAGATATCCTCCATACTTATTGTGAAAGATAGATAATAGAGACTTTATATGAGGAATTGACTTGAGATTTTATGTGCTGAAAACTTTATGATCTGTACTAGACCAGCTAAGAGGATGGAGAAAGCAGATGGATTGATCCAGTCTAAGACTGAAAACTTGGAGTCCACCATGGGTGATGTCATCAATCTCTATCCAATGGAAGTCTGTGAGATGAGATGACATAAGATTAGATGTCTCCATCAGGTGTGAGGTATGGGCAAAAGGCTCTGGAGATGGTGCTTTCCTTGACCGTTTATCCTAGTCAGTCTCTCAGTGGAGCAGAAGATGCCCCACTATATGGTAAGTGCTCCACCAAACCTAAATCAAATATCCTTGAAATTCTCTCTCATACATACATAAAACAATGTTTACATATACCAGCACTTAGAGAGCAAAGGCATGGGGATCTCTGTGAGGTTTTATCAGCCTGATCTACAGAGCAAGCTCCAGAACAGACAGGACTACATAAAGAGACCCTGTCTCAAAAAATAATATAAAATAAAATAAAATAAAAAGTTTACTCTAGGTATCATTTAGTCATGTTAATTTGAAACTTAATATCCACTACCACAAAGAACAACATGCAATACTTACCCTTGAAATACATAATTTCCTGTAGCAATAGAGCAAATGTACAAGAAGATCGTTTAGTCACTCAAGTATCATTTTACCATGTATGATTTCCCAAGAAAGGATAGGCACCAGGAAGGATAGATGACTAAGTAAAGGACTTACTGAAGGAGAGGACTTAAGTAAAATAAACCTGGATAACTATTGAAATACACAGAGATGTTCAGGTCCTTAAAGGTACAGAAATCAATTTAAACTCTGAAAATCAGACCTATTTCAGTTTTCTGCAAAGTACACAAATTCCTAGTCATTTACTTAACTCTAAGCTGAAACACAATTAAAAAAATTCTTAGCATTCAACTAAAGCAAGTCATCCCTGGTTCTCATTGTTGTCATTTAGCATGATGCTTTCAATTCTGTCATTTACCATGATGTGTTAAATTCACAAGTAAATAACCAGATCCCTAGATTCTATAGTCCTTTGCTTCATTCAAGACACAATAGCACCTCTTTACCTTAAAGGAAGAGGTTTCCATTTTCACCCTCAGAGAATGTCTGGGGTTACAGATAGTACCAAAGCTTACACATATTTTTCCCTAGATGTGTATCTATAATAACATGTGTTTGTTAATGGGGTAGAGTGTGCCATGCACAGCACTCCTGATAATGGAGAAGAGTGTTGAGTGGTTAAGTACAGGTAGTGTATCCATTGTAGCAAAAGTGGACAGAGGGTGATTCATATCTGGAGTAAGTCAAAGCTAGGCAGCGTGAAATTTTGTCATGCTGCTCATCCTGGTGCATGATTTAAAACTTAGGAACAGTCTTTTTGGAAAGTCTTGATATAGCATCTTCATACCCCAGCTGACTATGAATAATTGGATCAGCAAAAGTATAATGCATATGGGGGGGACCATAGTGTCCCTCATAGTAAAGGCATTTCTACTAAGCCATGGGTAGAGGGAAGCTTACATGATGCTTGAGAGCCTTTTTTTTTTTTTTTTTTTTTTTTTTTTTTTTTTTTTTTTGGTGCTCGATGATTTAGTTGTCCAGACTTAATGGTTGATGCAGTGATCTTGAATATTAATAACGTAAACATAGCCAAAGTGTTGAAAGAAAGAGAACACAAAGCAAATATTTATTTGGGCTGGACTCTAATCTCCAAATATGTATGCTCAGTGTAGATATTAGTATGTTCCTAATTTAGCTGTCAAGCAAGTTTGGATTTAATATAGCTTTTACTATGTAGGTCTATAGTACCTCTAATACACTGATCTTCTCTACTTCCGTTGCCTCATCTTTGAATTCAACTATGCCATATGTAAATATGAGGATTGCATTACAAAGCATCTATTAAAAAAATGAAGCCAGGACCCATATGTCAATATAGTAAACACATATAAATAACTCAGAAAATGCCAGGGAAGGATTGGGTTGAACAGATATGACATATTCATTTTCCTAGGGTCTACACTGAAACCTCACCACTGTATACAATGAATGAAACAGAAAATACTAAAACCCTGACAACACAACTTTGAATATTGTAAAGCAGGGAGTTAATGGTCAGCTGTTTTCAGAGCAGCAATACATATACAGAATTCTGCTGTCTGTCACAGGAACACTTTGGTTTATAGCCACATGCTCACATGGCCAGTTTTGCCTCAGTTTGGAGATCTGAACTCAGGTTCTCAAAATTGCAAGGCAAATTACAAGGCAATTTCCCCAGGCCATGTATGTCTTCATTTAATTTTAATTTTTAAATTTTAGTTATGTGTGTACATGTGAGTATGTGTTTATGTACTTGCGAGTGTGGTGCCTACAGAGGCCTGAAGAAGGCATTGAGCCTTGTGGGGCTTGTCTTTTGGAAGGTTGTGAGCTGCATATTCTGGATGCTGGCAATGGAACTGAGGTCCTCTGTAAGAACAGTGTAAACTCTAAATCACTGAGCCATCTCTCAAGCCCTTATATATGCCCATTTTAAAGTACATTCAATTGAAAGTTCTAGTCTGTGAAAATCTTTCAACATTTATTCACCTTCTCTCATCTTTGATTTTAGTTAGTATTTTTATTAGTAATGCTTATAGTAGACATTGGTCAAATAAAATTCTTCAGAGATTTTTTGGGAAAACATTGGTTATGTAATATTTACTTATATGCACTATGCCATGCCTAGAAAGCTTCAGCCTGGACAAATTTACTGAAAAACGTAGTTGGTTACAAATGTTGCTTTAAAAGTTAATTCTTAGGGCCCCATTTGCCACCAGTTAGTACGTCTTCTGTCCTGGGATCAGTGTGTGTCTTCTAGAAATAAGACGTATTTAAGAAAGCTAGTAGGATTCATAGTGATTTGGTGGTCAAGTAGAAGGAGGCTAGACATTCTACAGGGAGTGGAAATCAGACCTTCTGCATGTATAGATGGGTGAACTGTACTTGAAATGTGTACGAATCAGAAGGAAGATATAGTTAAGCCCATTCATGAGGTTCAATCTGTAGCTCAAAACACGCAAAAGTGTGAGTCAAACATTTAATGGCTGAAGTTAACATGTTACTGAAGGTTTTCCTTTTCAGGTCCTACACAAGCTTTGGAGAGAAACAAAACAGTATAGTGAGTTGCCACTAATACCTGTGCTGTGATTGCCTCATTTTTTTTTTTTTTTAATCTCATCTTAGAGAAAATTATGAGCGGCCTAGCTTTAGACATGATTGCATCCTACCCCCTTACATCATGGATCTAGTAAAGATTCGTGTGGTCTGAGGATGGCAGAACCCATGGTTACCACTGTTCTCATAGTAGCTGGAGATTAGAAGATGAAATGAGAAGCTTTGTTTGCTGTTGGGAAGAAGGAGGCATAGGTTTCATTACTATGATAAATCTGGATGACAATTGTGTAAATTTCTTCCAGGTTATCTATATTTTAAATTGGTTTAATCCCCAAATTAAAAATTATAACAACAATTGAAACTCAAATGCTCTGTGGGAAACACTTCATGAAATTTTCTGTACATGGGAACTGAGGGATTGACAATTTAAAACCTCACCTGCAAGAAAATGAGTTATAACAAAGCAAATAGGTATGAACAGAAAAGACTAAACCACAATAACATGTTAAGGGTACTAAGACTGGCGTGGAAGCTCTGTAACAGAGGATGGGAGTCATGCCTTTTTTAGAGAACTAAAATTAGGGGATAGCATCCAAGGACCTGGCATTTAAACTGGCTTCTAAATGATCAGGAAATTTTCAAAAATGAAGTACCTGAATTTGAAACTTAGGAGTATTCTAAGTAAGGGAAATAAATGAGAAAAACTAAAAAAGTAAAACGTAAGATTCCCTAACTTGTAATAGCCCTCCAAAAGTGGGGATAAACTTCACAGATCACTTCTCTTTAGTCTTCAGAAGCAATTCCTTATTTTGCAATTCTGTGCATATGAAATCTATGCTGATATGCACACTTGCAAATTTGATTAAGATTTCTTAGTAATTTATAAAGTATGCTGGAATATTTTTGTTTTGGAGTGTAAGAAATCCCAATGAAGAAATACTAAATGGTACCATGTTTGACCCTAACAAAAAATCACACCAGTACCTGAGACTCTCTTAGACACTGATAGAGCCTGGGACCTCTTTTTTTGTTCCTAGTAGAAAATGGATACAGGAAGAGAAGAATGTTACAGTCACTGAACATCTGGACTGAGAAACATTTGATAGGGAATGTTTGGCATGTGTACTTTCCAGATGTGAGCGTGTTGCATCAATCTGACTCTTCATTTTCTGATTTGTATGCAAGATGAGAAATTCCTCAACATAGCTCTCACAATCATTACTGTATAAAGCTGCTGTAAATTTCTATAGTTAAATAACAGCATATTTTATGCAATTGGAAGATGCAAAATCTGAAGGAAATGCATGTTGGGAGATCATCTGAATACATATTATGTTTCTTCAAATATAATTGTCCAACCTAAATATAATTATATAGATGACCACATCTTACAATTACCAAGCATGCCAAATCTTTTAATTTTTTAAAGGAATTGGTATAATTCAACATTTCCAGATCATTTTCTCAGTAGTGAATTAAAATAGCAAAATGCATGGATATGGTCATTGTTCTTCTTTTTAAGAATGGAAGCATAGTAACATAAAACATTGGAATATTTCCACAAAACTCTGTGTATCTCAAGACAATACTGAGATAAATTCAAATATTACCGGACACAGCTTGTAATTAATATTCTGCAAAAACTCTCTTTGTAAGTCAAAGGTGCAGCCACCCTTCCAATAAACAGAGGAGGGCAGATGAGAAATCATATATCTTGGTTTTCTGCAAGGGAATTGGGAAAGTTTCTGAAACCCTAGGCTAGTTTCTCAAGGTGTTCCTCACCTCCCAGTCATATGTTTGAGATCAGTTACCAGTGCGGAAGTATTGAAAGGTAGGTGCTTTCTGAAGAGGATTGAATGAGTGGCTGAGCTTTGTAAATAAAATTTACAGCCTAACAAAAGAGATGCAAGAGAGCTTTTACCTCACTTCTTCCATGTGGACGACATGGAATCTAGAAGCATCATCTATGAAGTAGAGGCCAAGACCTCATGACAGTAAACCTGTCACTTACTTCATGTTAGTCTTCTCAGACTCCAGACCTGTGAGATATGGGCCTCCTTGAATTATAAATCACCTAGCCTAAAGTGTTTTGTATTAACACTTCTACCAACCTAAGATACCAAACACTGGATTAGCACACTGCTTATGCTACATGATTTAGTGTTTATGGTAATATATGCCAGTGTGAGCTTGTTGTGCTAATCTCACACTTAATAAATAGTGGGAATTCTTTAAAATCTCCTCTCTCTCCTGTGGCAACAAATGTGGAGGATTGAGGTGATTCTAAACGAATATTTGACACTGCTTTATGTTAGTGCACAGGGAATTAGCCAGGAACATAATTATAGCTCATTAACAAAAAGAAGAGTTGATCTCAAGCCAGATTCCAACCTCCACACCATACCCCAGGACTCATTAAATACAAACAACTTCCATTTATCCAACCCTTTCCATATTTGCTGACTCAGGTGTTTGCTTTATGAAAGGACAGGGTATTCATTTCCATTAAACTTTCATAACCAACACATTGTCACTTCTGGAAGGGAAGAGAGCCCCTTTCTGAGCATCAATGAGACCTAAAGTATTTATATATCTCTGGCAGGAAATATGCAGACCCTCTTTGGGAGAATTTATATTATGTATATACTTGGGCATCTTTGAATTGTAAATGGTTAAAAATTGACACTAGTCTGGGGAACAGAAATCCTGGATTGCTTGCTTTTTTATTATTATGAACATAGATCTCTCCAACATCTGTTGCATCGTATTAAATCCATCAAGTTAAACACAGCTGGTATGCCACAGGAAAGTGAGGATAAGGAATGGAGGGAGTAAAAATGGATGTTTTCCCAGGAAAGGTGGCACTTGGAAGAAAGAGAATAGATTTTGACTGTTGTCCAGGTTGATTATTCTTGGGCTTTCAGGGACCTACAGTGTAGGAGACAGACAGCAGATCCAAAAGTATTAATAAAAGACTCACTTAGAAAAATAAATATTTTTCAGTTATCTTTTAAGCTAGGGAAAACTATACCATGACCTATTATTTTAAAAAAAAATAAACCAAACAAATAAAAACAAAAAACAAAAAAAAAATAAAAAATAAAAAAAAATCTTCGTATAATACTTCTACTCTTCTCTTTCCTTATAGATGGCATTGATACTGGTTAGATAGTACACCATTTTAAAACTCTTTGTCTATGTCTGTCTCCATCTGTCTGTCACCCTCTGTCTCTATCTCTATCTATCTCTCTCTCACACACACACATGCACACACACATACTCGGGAGTACCCACCAATGTGTTTCAGAACTTAAGAACCTTTTAAAATGACTCTTTGTTTACTGAACAACCACTTTGCACTAATCAGCAAGATGAATTCACAGTTCCCACCTTCCAAAATATTATCACTAAGAATGACTGGATTGAGCATCTGTCTCCTCACTTTTCTTCTCTGGGATGAAGCCAAGATTACAACTACCTAGAGCATGATGAATGAGTGAGAAGCCAAAGCCATCCCTTTCCACAACCTTGACAATCCAGTGCAAGATGCCTGTGGATTGTAACACAGAAGTCAATAACGTCATTTATTACATTTCCATTTGAAACCTTGATGCTGTATAAAAGGATGGTAGGTGGCCATAATAGGCATAGGAAACATTTCAGAAAGTGAATAAAATTATTTCTCAAGGGACGAGTATGTCTTACAATACTGTAGAACCACTGCAGGTGGGGGCCTGCATGAAGATATTAAATGATGATTTATAGCTACTTTCTGCAATTTGAATGGTCTTCGTAGTAGGTGAAAAATTGCACCATCAAATTAATTGACCAGAGTGTGAAGATTTTCTTCCATGTCATTACAGGTATGTTTACTCTCTAAGGATGATAGCAAACAAGCAATGCTAAGTAACAAAATAGTCAGAAATCTTTATGATGTAAACTTGCTCACATTTTGAAGTGAGGAAGCAAACCATTTCAGAATGTTGGAAGAGTTAAAGAGAACAAATAGAAGCAAGGCTTTCCACTGGTCACACCATAGGCACTGCTCAGCCTAATAGCCTGTTTCTCTGAAGCTCTTTGCACACCTTCTTCTACATTCCCGTTCCCCTGGTATCTCTAGGGTTATTAGGGGAATTCTCTGAACCAGCACATGGGAAATTACTGTGATGTGACCTCAAAAGAGCCAGTAAACATGGCATCAGCAGCAAGGACATTTAACTCAGATCATATCTTGAGCAGCCAAGGGCTTTTATGCTTGAAAGAATGAGACAGTGCAACAGACATGAGGTTCCAGAGCTCTGCAAAAGCCTTATTTGCTCATTTCCACTGCAAGACTTGCTGCGGTGAATGTTTAGGAAAACAATATGAATGCTGCTGCCACAGAGAATCCATGGGGAACGCTGATAAATATCTGATTAAATTAGTCTCCAACATAATTACACTAAAATCAAATTTGTTTAACTTTCTCCATGCTTGGTTATCTCTGCACACCCAAAAAGATGTTAATTGGCAACCTAGCTTCTAAGGCCTTTATACCACTGGTGGTTCATTAGGTTCAAGTTTTATAATGCAAATGAAGAGATGGAGGCTTGTTTGTGAACATTAGCAATTCAACTTTGAAGTTTTTATTCTTAAAGGGAACCCATGAGGTCTATTCCTACTGGTGTTTTAAATGTGAATCTTTTAAAACATCAAATTTTAAAAGATATTATGTATAACTAGGAATATTGTCCATGCTTCTAGATGTCAGAAAAAAGAATAGGGATAAGGGAAATTGAAAATAGGAGAGAGACAATTTCCCAACCACTTTGCCAGCATTGGGAAAGGTTTTGCTTTCTACAGGGAGCCTTTCTTTATACTTGAGTGATCTTTTTCAGCTCTTCTATTGTATTAACCTCAGCCCATCTTTTTGTTGTGTTATCATTGTTGTTGGTTGGAATGTGAACTTTGTAACCAAAGCAAGTTTCATACTTGAATTCTCTTGCCTCAGCCTCCCAAGTGCTCACATGGCATGTAAGGTCCACCACACCCTCAAAAATAACATAATAATCATTCTTTAATAAAATGCAATGTCCTAAGTTATCGTATTTATAAAGAATAAAATTGGCACCTGTGAGCCTAAGTTTTGCTGAGAGTTCTATTGGGTTTCTACATGCAAATGATAATGTAAGGGCAATCCTGTATCACAGTTGTGAGTCTCTAAAGTTAAGGCAGTTGTGTTTCGCTCATGTAATGTGTGTGTGTAATGGCCTAAGTGTCTACCCTCATTTCACTAAAGAGTGATGGCAAATCCAGTCCAGTATACACCACTTCCTCCTCTGGGGTGTGAAGAAGTAACATGCTTGTTGAAAGGATACTGCCAAAGAATGCCACATCTTCTCTGTCTCCCATGTCCTGGTGTTTACTGGCATTTCTCCTTGAATAGCTTGTTGAAAAAATCTTATGGTTGCAGACCTTAAAGATAGCAATGTGCTAGCAATAACCAACAGAGGAAAGTTTATGCTTCCCCTAGGCCAGATATGAACTCAGTCAAAGATGGGGAACTCAGATTAGTTAAGAGGAGCTTTGCCCACAGAACTGTGCTAGATTAGCATGGCCCGTAAGAGATGCACTGAAGATGCCAGGATCATAGGAAGTATTGTAGCAGCTGGCACAGGACAGAGCAATCTATCATGGAGTCACAGGTGAACATGGCGTTGGTGATGAGTGGTGAGTCAGGCGACTTGTACTTGAGAGCATGCTGACTGAGGATCATATTACAACTGCAAATACAAAATCTTTCTGAACCATTTTAACAGAGGAGGAACAAGAGGACTTAAAGGATGCAGAGCTTGGTGAGCAGATCATGAGGAAAATGAAGCAAGACCCACCCTATCTGAGCTTCTTTGTTCTTAGCTATGTTTGGGTTGTGGAAGGAGAAAGCTGTCACCTTAAAGAGAATGACTTTGTTACTCGATTACATTGAAGAAAACACAACTTAAATATCTGGACCAGTTAAGGAACTAGTGTAAAATTTCTTCCAAAGCCAGATAATTAAGTAGGGTAACATGCCAAATAAGTAGGATAATATGAGCCTAATGAAATAATATTTCATATTCAGGTTATGATATCTACCATGCATATTTTGGGAAATATGACCAGAGAAGTGAGATTAATTTGAAGAGATACAAGCCATCCCACCAGACAGAGAAACATATATAAATGCATACATACATATGTACATGCTTAAAAATAAGTGTAGAGAAGACAGAATAAATGAATGAATGAATGAATGCATGAATGAATATGAACTTTGAGGGAAATATTAGGAAGCAAAATTCTTGCTGGCATGGCTTAGAAGAATACTGACATAACAGACACATTGAATAAGAATTTGCATATTGTTTTCTATAAAACAAATACTGTTAGCTTCTTGTTTTTACTATTAAGGCTTTGCATAAATAATGTACATATGTAGATATTATAGCATATTTGAATATAGGATTTGTAAACTTTGGACCAGAGTTTCACATTAATAAAGTAAAGAGAGGCGATCGGGAGAAGGTAAACCACCTGCATTAGGACAGATTTACCTGAGATGGACCCAGAATAAATTAGTACCCCAGTAGAGTACAGAGCAAAGAGAAGTTTCTCTTATGGATTCCACCGTCTTTTCATCTCAATGGGCTTCATTTACCCATCTGTGTCTGATACTGTCCATCAGTGTCTGTTTGACTGTGGTGATGGAAGTTGTGATGATGCTCATAGTAAACTTTATCACAGTGACAATCCCTACCATTTAAAATTTACTTTACATTCATGTTACTGTGTGCTTGTGTGCATCTGTGTATTTGTGAAAGAAATAAGCTTGCAAGAGATGGCTTTCTCTCCATCATGTGGGGACTGAATATTAAATTTAGGTTGTCAGGATTGGTAGCAAGTGCCTTTACCCAATAAGCCATCTCACTGGCCTAAGTCCTATAGATTTCTTGAATTCTTAATAAATTTTAAATGGTATTGAGACAAGTTCTGTCTCCTAAAGGCTAGAGCAGCAAATAGCCCTTAGGTATTAGTCATTAATCCAACTGAAGTCCTCAAAAACATCTCTGGAGGTAGTTGTTGGGAGCCAACAGATAAGAAGTACCTCTCTCTTTCTAGTTTCTGGAAAATCAAGGAATAAGAGTATATAAATGTGTATTCCCTTATGCATATCTTAGATCTTCAGATACCTAATTAGATTTAAGTCTAATTAAATACACTTTAGGAACTATATTCTTCCTTAATATTAAATGCATGTCACTTATCCATCAGTATTTTTCTTCATGATAGTTCCTTGAGAGGCAAAATATACGTGTAATTTTGAAAAGTCATGGAGATTATTATTTAAGATTTCTATTCACTCTACTGATTAAATCATGAAGTCCAAGTGTGATGGCACCATATTTAAAAGGTCTGTGTAAAAGTATTGCATGCTAGGGTCAATGTTGTCTTGTAGCTGACAAAGCAATTGTTTCTTTTCTTTTTAAATGGCACATCTTGTTACAATATCATATAGAGTATATAAATTCTATTCAGCAAAATGCCCTTATTCAGTAATGTTCTGACCATTTAACTTTAGCCATACATTGTATTTTCAAATATTGCAGTCCCATAATAGAAAATTCCACACCTCATCAGCTAGGTGAAATAAAGCTATTACAAAAAGAACAATGCACCCAAAGAAATATTAATGTTTATTCAGTTTATTCCTCAAGTCAAAATTTAAATCCAAATTGAAATTATGAGATTAAATGATGAGATTAAATTAATTCTGTAATATATGTCAAACAAAATTTTATAAATGTATACAAAAAAATGTACCTAAATGGTGAATTTGGTAGCTAGAACTAAAACTGTTAAAGAGCTTTGCATAGCAAAGGTAACACTAACATGAAATTGTGCTAAGTTAAGTGTGTTTGTTCACTGGATGTAGGCTCTATGATGACAGTTAGGGTAGTCACCAATCTGATTACAGGGGAAGGCCAGTTCAGGCACCTCTCCACTATTTCTAGTAGTCTTAGCTGAGGTCATCTTGGTGGATTCCTGGAAATTTCTCTAGCCACAGGCAAACCCTGGGCTGAGCTCCAGGATTCCAGTTAAAGAGAGGAAGGAGGGATCCTATGAGCAAGGGGGATCAGGATCATGACAGGGGTGAGGGTGGGGGACCCATAGAAACCGCTGGCCTGAACTCATGGGAGACTCTTGATGAACAGCTGGGGAGCCTGCACAGTATCCAACAAGGCTCTCTGCATGTAAGTGACAGTTGTGTGCCTTAGTCAGTCTGCGATGCCCCTGAAAATGGGAACAGGACCTATACCTGGTGCATACAGTAGCTTTTGAGAGCCCATTCCCTACGGTGGAATCCCTGACCAGTCTTGATGAATGGGGGAGGGACTCTGTCTTGCCTCCACTTGATATGCCAGGATTTATTGAGAGGCCTTGCCATTTCTGAGGAGTTAATAGGGGTGGGCGTGGTAGGAAAGGAGAGGTAGTGAAGGGAAACTGTGGTTTTCATGTAAAATGAACAGAAAATTTTAAAGAAAAACAACCTGTATATGTCCCAATCCCCAGGGAAGCTTTTAAGAGGAGAAAATGATGTGTACTTAAAATTAGAGGGAAACAATGAACTGGTAAAATGTACATAGATCTGAAAAGCAGTTTTAAAGTATAAACACAAGCACAATAGATAGAGTAGCATAAACAATAGCTTTTAAATATGGTGGTGTTATGAACGCAAATATGCTAATCAATTGCATAAATGTGTGAGGATTAAATGCTTCAGTAAAGTGTGAAAATGCTCATAATTAATACATCATTAATACAAACAGTATGAAATGGTTATATTCAAAACTTGGGGAGCCATTACTACCAAGTTTTTCAAATTTTATAAAGTAAGGTACCACATGATGCAAGACTAACAGAGATCTCCAAATTAATAGCTTCTGCACAGTCTGAAATGTACTTCTAAACAATGAGCTGTAAGTAAATAATTTAGAAGAGGATCCAAAATGAGAATGAGGATGGCTTTACTGTCTTTGTTGATGATACTTCTCCAATTTCTCTTTCATCCACCGAGCATTATGGTTCCTTTACCCACAACTGAAGCTAACTGTAAGTGGTAGGGAAAATGAGTAACTGAAGGGACCACTTGCTGAGTTAGATTTGTTTGTTCTCGATGTGTGTGGAACATGCACCTAAAAAGTCCAGAAGTGAGAGCAGTTCTGATACCAGAATTTGCTGGCCACATAGAAACACGAATATTCTACACATTGATTGTAGGCACAGGAGAAGAAACACCCACTGCATCTCGTGAAAGCAATTCTACAGAAATGGAATGCTAGGAATTGTAAGGGAATTCCCTCAGTATTGGAGTTTGAGACAACCAGAAACTGAGAATAGAGTTCTGAGTCTTTGGCTGCAGAACATATTATATGCAGCTGTTAGACCCTCAATAGGAACCATTAAAGCCACTAATACCAGGAATGTCTACCACTTGGGACAGTCCATACTTCCAAAGGGCCTGCTTACACAAGCAGTCTGATAAATACTCAGGTGTCACTGTCTTTCCTAGCTTTAAATCTGGCACAGCTTGATGGATCCTGATGGGTAGAATGGATACACTAGAAGAATTTGGTGAAACAGAGATAAACACACACACAAAAAAGTTGCAGCATGTCTCATGCTCCTGAATACAGCTAACAGAAAATTGAATGGGAAGATGATTTGGGCTCATGCTATTTTTAGACTGGATGGACTCAAACTGACAGAGTTTTAATTTGAAAGTTGGCAGAGTTTTAATTTGAAAGGTTTTGGAATGAAGGCATGATAAAAATGGGAGAGCAGGTTTGAAGGAGCCATGTTGGCAAAGAATGGAGTTATTTTCCTCTGCACTGCATGAAAGTCCAGGCAATTCAATAAGCCAATCACATTCAAGGTAAGACCACAGAGAGTGAGCATCAAGAGTATGGGAAACTTAGGCTCTAAAAGGAGCTGGGTCTAGAGCAGCTCTAAGAACACGAGGAATTTTGGTACCTAACGTGTGAAATAAAGTCACAGCACCTCTGGGT
Organism: Phodopus roborovskii; assembly: GCF_943737965.1. Classification (NCBI taxonomy): domain Eukaryota; kingdom Metazoa; phylum Chordata; class Mammalia; order Rodentia; family Cricetidae; genus Phodopus; species Phodopus roborovskii. The sequence continues at coordinate 18,297,209 of NW_026126511.1, forward strand.
CTCCTCTACATTTCTTGGACCAGTTTTGGCACAGGAAATAAGAGTTCCCTTTATGGGATGAGACTGCCAAGGCCTCTTTAAACAGATGGCTGTTATTTCATTATTCAGCATCACATCCCTTGACACTTCTCTGTCTGCCAATTATTGCTGCAGAGATACTTTTGAATCTTTTGGAGAAAGGACTGAGATTGCTTTTGAGAAACAGTATCCAAAGGTGTGAATTCTTTTTATTTGCTTATTTACCCACCTACCAATTTGCACCTAGAATTAGGCTAGAGATTGAATTAAATTGCTGGTAAAACACAAAGAATTACATACATCTCTTCTACGACTGATCCCTGATAATTCGTACAGGATAAACTTTTTTCAAATCCTCTGTGCAGTAGGTAAGGGATAGATATTTTTTTAGATCCCAACCAATTGTTTAAGCAACTAGCCTAGATAGAAACCTAGACTCTCACAATTAAGAAGTGTTTAGGACATTTATCTATAATGTGATGAAGAAATATTTCATATGAGTATTGTAGACATTTTGTAAGAAGAATGAAGCAAGAAGAAGCTGACTTTAGAACACTATTATTTTTACCTTGTGAGATTTACTTCTTTTAAAACAGTCCTATACTTCACTAACAATCCTCCTACCAGGGGTTCTCAACTTTGCTCATTCTGTGACCCATTAGCACAGTTCCCCATGCTGTGGTGACCACAAAATTGTTTTGTTGCTATTTTATAACTATAATTTTGCTACTGTTATGAAATGATGTAAATATCCAATAGATAGGACATCTGCTATGTGACCCTGTAGGGTCATGACATAGAGGTTGAGAAACACTGTTCTGCACAAAAGGGGATATGGCTAATTGTAACTTTGGGGTTAACCATCCTAAAGCAAGACAACTGTGTCAGCTGGATTGTAACAAAGTATCTGAGACAAATTATAAGAAAGAATGGTTTATTTTGGGCTCTCAATTTAACATGGCTCAGTTTAATTGGCCCAAATATTTTTTTGTCTGTAATCATGGCAGTATGTCATGGTAGTGAGGATGTGTAGTAGGAAAAATTGCTCACCTCATGGTAGCCATGAAGCAGAAAGAGGAGGAAGAGCTGAGGCCCTACTATCTCCTGGAAGGCACATTCCCTGTGATCTTCCTTCCTTCTACTAAAATCCACCTTTTTTACAGTTCCACTATTTTCCAGGGGCATTACCATATGTAGAGCAACGCTTTAGCCCATGAGTCTATGGGAATCACTAATATTCCAACCATTCAGGAAGGAAATGCTGCCTTCAAACAGTTTCACACACTTTACTGGAAAAGCCCCAGGCTTGTACCATGAAGCACCTTGCTCGGGACAGACTACATCAGCCCTATCCAAACTTCAGAAGTGATGAGAAGAAGATGTCTTTCTGGATGGATGCTTACTAAATAAAATCTAATGTTCACAACAATGCTGCATTGATAAAAAAAAAATAATGTTCTTTACTTCCTGTTTAATTTATCTTTCTTTCCACCATTGAAGTTCTTATCTTTGAAAGTCAAGTAGATATGAGTGGTATACCCACTGACACATGTTTCCTACCTCTTTCCTTCCAAAGATATTCCAAATAACTTTGTTTAAGCTGGAGACATTTCTAGATATTGGGACTGGGCATGGCATTATATAACACCTAATTCTGTTTCTCTTCTCTTTCTGGAAATCTTTGTTTTGTGGCTTAGTACCAGGTTTATCACTGAAGGCACTTCTGATTCTGATAGTATATTCTCAATTCAAACTTTAGGGGTTTGGGTGAAATTACCCACTAACTCACCTAATAATTCCAATTCTCCAGCTCATAAATAATACGTAATTCTCAGAAATACATAGGAAAGTTCTGGTGGATTAAAATATTAGATGTGATAAATATTAAAAATGATTTTATCCAAAGACCAAAGCCTCAGAGATGAACGTAAGCATGCCTCACCTGCAGACTCTGTGTGTCTGGTGGTCATTCATAACAGGTGTTAGGATCAGTTCTAGATAAAATACTCTACTCATTGTTCTGTAGATGGATTCTCATTGCTAAACAACATATCTTGGACAAAAACTCATAGAACATATAAAGACATTAAAAGGGCAGTTGCTATACATATCTGCAAGCTCCAGGAAAGCTCAGTTCTAATTTCTGAAGGAAACCGAAGACTTTGGCTGAAACAGAGATGATCCTATTGAAATTTACACAATTCTCCAGTCTTTTTCTAGCCTCAATATGGCCATTTCCTTGACAGTAACAAAACAATTTGAAGAGAAAGCTGTGACTTCAGAGTGAAAGTGAATGAGAATTTTGTGAACAAAAGGAAAGAAATAAAGCAGACTTTGTTTATCAAGGTAATTCTCCATTTTGCTAGATAATTCAATCACTTTGAGACATTTGGAAACTCAAATTTCTTCCACCTTCTTTTGCTTTTCAGATATTGTATTATATAAGAATCTCTGTGAGTGAGAACCTCTCACACTTCCCAGTTCACTCTAGTGATTAACCAGGATAGAAGACCAAAATGTAGAAAATACATGAACTCTGACTCACTGTGTAAAAAGCACTTGCTGTGCAAATCTGATGATTCCAGCTGAATCGCCTGACTCATGTGAAAGGCTGAGTAAAGTGGGTGGCACACGTGTGTAGTTTCAGCACTGTGAAGTGGGGGGGGGGGTAGAGAGAGGAGAATTGCTCATAAGGTCAAGGCCAACTATCCTGGATTAGCAGAGCATGGCAGAAACAAGAGGGGCTGGTTCAAGTATGTTGAAGGAGAGAATCAAATTCTAAGACCTCTCCTTGGAACTCTATGTCATGCATACGTATGGGTAGCACACGCATGTGCATATGCGTACACATTGCACACACAATAATAAATACATAAGCAAATAAATGAATTTATTTTTTTAACAACATGTTTTCAACTGATTGAACTAAAAGATTGAGACTGGAGAACCGAAGAGCGTTCAGTACCATTGGTAACGTTTTAAGCAGGTATTCACTGTGCTAGAGACTCTCAAACAGCTGTGTGGAAATATTTTCTATCATTTTGAAAATCAAAGATAATCAGAAAAGTTGGCTGCAATAAGATCATAGGGCTACTAGGTGGCAGAACTAGGATGCAACGACATTTCTGGGAATTTTTTAAAAGCAGGGACTATACTGTTGCATGGGCTCTAATAGGTCCTAGAAATTAAAACCAGGTATAAGGGTAAATGCTGACAGATCAGAGAGACAGAGGGGTAAGATACAGCCACACCTTACCTTACCAACTTCTCAGCCCCCAAAAGAGCAAGCTCCTGTTCCTCCCACCTTATATCCCTCTCTCCACCCAGCTGTATCACTTACTGTTTGTCTGTATAGGCCTCCAGACCTCTATGGATAACTAGTAGCTAGCTTCACCCTCTGATCCTCAGGCAAGCTTTATTTGTTAGAGTACAAACAAGATATCATCACACTACATTTTCTTCCTGGTGCGTCCATCTTCATTCTCCAGCAAAATATCTCCATTAGAATAGAGGCTGTAAAGTTTACTTGACCAAGCAAAACGGACTGTGGCCGGTCATAATACATGCAACATATATGTATGTGTTTGAAACATCACAATTTTTCCCTTGTTACCTACTTTAAATATTTCTTGAGAGTAATAAGCCTGGCTGGTGATGGTCAAGGAAGAGCATTTGGTTCCTTCAGTGCAGGAATTTATATGCTTTCCCTGCAGGTGACCCCTTGCAACCTGAGAAAGGATTACGTGATCTCAGGTATATAGGCATATAAAGCAGGCAGAGAAATTAAGCATTTATTGATGCTAAATCACAAAGATGCTTATCTTAAAATTAGTATATAGTTTGAGATTTATTAAAAATCACATTTGAATATTAACAAGATGGGCATGCTTGTTAGTTATTGATATAACAAAATAAATCTTGGCTGAATATTTGATATGGCAGGATCTAGAATGTCTCCATTGATTTTATCGATGTTTTGATTTTTGTAATCAGTACCAAAACACGACCTCAACTAAATGCATAATATAAAACAGAAATATGTGTAAGACCACTCCAGAAATGTTAGAAATTCTGTCTGATTCCAAGGGAAATTTGATTAACCTTTTGATGGACTAAACCAGCACTTTAAAAAAAAATAAAACAAGCATTGTGATGTAACACTATTGAAATATATAGTTATTTCATGCTGTGGCTGAAGAATGAAATCAGGAACATATTAACTTTCTGTTTTCTATAATTAAACCATTATGGGTTCATGAGAACAGAAAACTTTGTATGCACAATAAAAGCATTGCAGCTCATACCAATAAGAGTCCTGAGTCTGAGTAGAGGTTTCCCAGGCAGTTTTTGTTGGCGTTGTTGGCATGACTGATAGCATGAACAGAGCAAACCTTTGGTATTGCATTTTAAAATCCAAGACTGCAGTTGAGTCATGTGACTCAGTGGGGGTGAGCACGCACGGCCAGAAACGCCTGGGGTTTGCGACTTAGCTGAGTTTAAATTGGTACTTGGTTCTTGTGTGTTGAGAAATGTTTTACTGTTGCCAAATTTTTGTCATCTTCCATATTTAGTTCTGTGAGCTCATATGGCGTTGTGGCCCATAATTTAATAAATTGTGCTTTTGGGCCACTTAGCATGCTAGGAGCCAGGCAAAGTTAATCAAGGTCCTGGACATTGGCAAAAACAAAGTCATACTCAGGAAATTAGAGAATATACAGGACATGTAGAGATGTGTGTTCAGAAAGTGGATTCATGTTCAAGTCTAGTTCACTGACCTCCTACTTATTTCAAGTGTAAATCATGGGTTCATGAAAGAGATTAAGATCTCACCAGGAAGATGAGAGAGAAGGATTTCTTTCCCTAAAATACCAATCTCATGTCATCAGAGTTAGGATGGATAGTAATCAGTGTCATAGACCAAAGTACCTGGAATCAAGAGACAGGTGCTAAGTGTCTGAAAATTTGCAGCAACCCAACAATTAGGATTCAGGACACTGGTCACCAAGAGACCAGGTAAAATTACATTTCACAAGTATTTCTCATGTCTATATTCTGTGCAAACCACTTGGCACTGTCAAGAAAATTTGAACATTAGTACAGACTTACACTGAAGAAGAAAATAGGGTAATGGAAGAAAAAAAAAGCACATCATAAGTACACTTAAAAGACAGATAACTCTGAAGATTGGAGATGTTAGAAAAAGCCTGTGGAATAGGTGAAGTTAGAAGTTGTAGATGTGATAAATGATGCTATAGTCAACATGGTTGGGCTGATGTCTCAGATACTGATCTAATTTGCTTTGAATGTCTATTTACTAGTAGTATTGGGTTCTGTGGTAATTCTATTTTTTTTTTTGGTGGGGGGGGGGTGAACCTCTACTGTTCTCCACAATAGCACTTGGCTTTCTCACCAACATTGTACGTCTTCTTCATGGCTGTTTTGATTTGTATTTTTCTGATTATTAGTGCTACTGAACTTTTGACATAAATCTGTTAGATCTGTTCTTTACCTGCAAAATGTCAGCTTAGGACTTTGCCCTCGTTTTAATCAGATTGTTTGGCGTTTTGAAAGTGTTCAGCCAATGATTCAACAGGCACTTGTTCACAAGCTGAGATCAGTCTGTCTCCACTGTAATTCACTTTGAATGTAATTAAATCAATGACTGCTTAATATTGTGTAATAAAATATTAATTTCATTAAATATGTACCACTTGAAAAACATACCTTGAAAAATAGCAGAGGCTGTAAGTCAACATATCACAGAGATATCTGTACATCCATATTTATTGCTGCACTACTCCTAACATCCAGTAAGTAGAATCAGACCAGATATCCATCAATATATGAATAAATTAAGAAAATGTGGTACTTATACACAATGAATTTTTATGCAACAATGAAAAAAATTTAATGGCATTTGGCAGGATTTAAAAACCGATATATTAATTGAAATAATCAGGTTCAGGTTCAAAAATTTTTCTTATATGCAGAACCTAGATTATAAAATGATAGGTGTGTCTTCCAGGTAGGTTCAGGAATGGGCTTCTTCTTGTTGCTTGGCCTCAAGTTGGACCAGTCATTTGTTGGATATTCCCAGAAATTTCTAGGAACCAGAGGCTGAATATCCCAGAGAACAATGCTAAACATGACTGGCCAAAAAATAAAATAAATTAAATTAAAGAAATAAAAAAGAAAAAGAAAATTCAATGAAATCATTTCTAATGATATTCTGCTACACTCATAGAATTGTGCTTACCCCAGTCATTATCAGAGATGCTTCTTTCAGAAGCTGATGGGAGGAGATATAGAGACTCAGGGCTAAACATTAGGCAGAGCTTGGGGAACCCCACGAAAGAGGAGGATGAAGGACTGTAGGAGCCAGAGGATTCGAGGACACTAGGGGAATATGACCCATAGAATCAACTAAGCAGAGCTCATAGACACTCACAAAGATTGATGCAACAATCGCAGAGCCTGTGTGGATCTCCACTAGGTCTTCTGAATATATGTTATTGTGGAATAGCTTGGTGTCTAACAGTGTGGGTGCATGACTCTTTTCTGTTCCTGCTCTTGTGACTCTTTTCCAGCTACCGGGTTGCCTCTTCCAGCCTTGATATAAGGGTTTGTGCTTAGCTTTATTGTAACTTATGCTATGTTCAGTTAATATATCTGGGAGGCCTGCTCCTTTCTGAAGGGAAAGGGAGGATGACTGGGGCTGTGGGAGGAGGGAGGGAGGAGGGGGGAGGGGCACTGGGAGGAGTGAAAAGGGGAAACTGTGGTCAGGATGGAAAGTAGGAATGAAGAATATACATTTTAAAGATTAACATGTGTATATGCATATATATATATATATATACATACACACACATATATGTGTATGTATATATATGTACATGCTTATTCATATAAACTTGTAGGTAATGAAACCCTGAAAGAGGATTAACAGTGAGAAGGAAGAAGTCTTAAAGAAGATGTGAAATCAGAAGAAAACAATACAAGCGACAGGAAGGCAGAAGGGATGGCTAACTAGGAAAAGACACGGGACCAGGTGAAGTAGGAAAGGGCCATGTTGGGGACAATGAGGGACGGCAATGAATGGCAGCAAAGCACAATGACAGAATGTTTGAATATGCCTAAAAACAAAGTAAAATAGAGGATAAGTTTTGATAGATTAATACAATGGTAAGAGGTGAGTTTTATAAGGGTAGAGTAACATCTTAGGGCATGTTAAATTAAAATTTAGGACAGGATCCATATTTTTAATAATTCATATTGCCAAACTATTTGCAACATATCTGCTTTAAGAAGAAACCCTTAAACCTGAGTTAGGAACAAGAAGACGTCACAGCAGATGCTGGGTTCCTGTTTTGGAGGGACAGTCGTGTAGCAGTCACCAGTCTCTGGAACACAGCATACACCAGGACTCGGGGAAGTCAGAGATCTGAAAACGTGTGGATACTTAGAAACCATAATTAAAATTTTACTTCATTGGCCACTACAAATAGCAGCACCAAAGACTATTGGGTCGGGACCTTCAGCATAATGAAAAGAACTTACCTCTTTCCTACTTCTCTCGTTTTGCGTGCACGAAGGAAGTTTCTGGCCTTTGTCTTGCTTACAACTTTTAGCCATTGTCTCACTGTTAGTGCAACAATATAAACGTATTTGGAATCTCTTTTACTTGTGGTTAGAACTTAATTTCCAGTGCTAGACAGTGTGTCAGTTACTTCCTCCATGATAAAATACCTCACAAATCCAACTTAAGGAAGTAAGTCTTTATCCCTGGCCACAGTTGGAGGGAATAGTCATTCATACCAGAGATGATTCCCTTCCTGAGGCAGACGCACATCACACTGTATCCGCTATCAGGAAGCACATTCAAGATGTGTCTCTCCTCTTCTTTTAAACCTTTCTGGATATACTCTTACTAACTACACTGGGGTATGTGGTCATAGTGAAAGTTGACAACCATGATTAGATAGATAAATGATACATTATTATATAAATGATAGATGACAAACCAATGCAGAATATTATTTTGTCACATTCAAAAGGTACACTTTCTTTTTTTGTAAATTTTGGATTATTATAAACCACCTTAGTACCAGAAGACCATTAGTGTTCTACTGTAAAGGTGGACATTTGGGACACTATTTTTCACTCAGACATTGAGATTACTTTTTATGTTTTATCATGTCACAGCAGTTTCAAAAATTGATAGCAAGCACTTTATCGCAGTCATTGAAAAAGCAGCAGGGTTCTCAGTTTGGTGCCAAATTATAGCCATCCACTCATTTGCCATTTGGCAAAGGATTTCATCCATTTCATATGCTATTACTGTCTCCTAACAACTACTACTGATCACCTTTCAATTTCCTAATTTTAGAAACCTAGGAAACATGGGTTACCATAGAAATTACATCTCCACTCATGCGCAATTTAACTCTTCTATGCTATTTTTACCAGAAGATCTCAGATTTGATCACTCCTCAGCTACCATCAGAAGAGTTCCTGTAAGGAATTCACATTTGCAGAATGCTGCACTGGATGAAGTTGCAATTCATCTGTTCAAGTTTTAAAGTAATTTGCATTTGCCTGGAGGTGCTTCTCTGGCTGCCACTTGAGCACCTGCAGACTTGCCCAAGAGCAGATTCTCAATGAGTTGATCTGGAGTGAGAGCTGGCAATTCTTACTTTAAAGGAGGATTGGGTTGATTCTGATGCCCTCATCCTCAAGTAGCTTTTGGAGATATAAAGAGGCATAGAATTTGTTTCCTTACTCTTTTTTTGTTTGTTTGTTTTTCCAGACAGTGTTCCTCTGTGGCTTTGGAGGCTGTCCTAGAACTACCTCTTGTAGAACAAGCTGGTCTGAAACTCACAGAAATCTGCCTGCCTCTGCCTCCCCAGTGCTGGGATTAAAGGCGTGCACCACCACTGCTGGGACTCTTTCTTTACATTTTACAAATTGTTTGTTCTATTGACATGCCTCATCTTTGGAAGCATAGTTTTATTTTCCCCTTTCCACTTCAAGATGCTAATGATTTTTAACAATTTAGAAACTGGAAAGACAGTAGGTTGAATAACAACCTAGAAAACATCTCTCAGTCAACTGTCTTTATGGCATTAGTACCTGTTTTAAGAAAAGTCAGTGACAAATTCCTAGAGTTTAAAGAACAACCTGTATCATGTGTATACATTTGGCTAACATTATTCAGAGTTTAACTTCTGGCACCAAAGTTCCTCCAGTACCAGAGAGAGAGAGAGAGAGAGAGAGAGAGAGAGAGAGAGAGAGAGAGAGAGAGAGAGAGCTATGTCTTATAGTGAAACTGCCAAAGTACAAAGTCTCTTTAAATTTATTTTCATTTGGCTTAAAATTTAAAATGAAAATACTCTTTTTCATATGATGTTGAAGTCTGGCTTGGTAAACATTATAATTGTGCTAAACTTTATTTCTACAAAGCTGTCCTCAGAATAAATACAAACAGGTGTGGGAACTGGGGTGATAACTCAGTAGATGAACTGATTATCGTATCCCTAGGTGATGAGGTGAGGTCATCCACCAGAACCCACATTTGTAAGCTGTGAATGGTGGCAACACTTATAATCCACAGCCTGGGATGCAAAGACAGGTTGCTCCCTAGAATTTACTGAGAAGTCAGCTTATATTGATTGGCAAGCCCGGGGCTGTGGGAGATCCTGTGTCACAAAGCAAGCTGGAGGGTACCTTAAGAATATTGACTGTGCACACAGGTGCTCATACACCCAAAGACATGCAACTCCACACAAATGAACATGCAAACACACACACACACACACACACACACACACACACAAAGAGAGAGAGAGAGAGAGAGAGAGAGAGAGAGAGAGAGAGAGAGAGAGAGAGAATACAAATGCATAGGCATTTCAGTCTTTTGGAGGCAGGATGATTCCCCAAACAAAAAGTATGGATTACTTTCCTCAATGTTTTTACAACCTGACATAAACAGGCTAAAGAAAGGAGAACTTTGTAATTTACAGTTTCAGAAGGCATAATCTATCAGGAATGTGATGAGAAGGGATAGTATTGGATAACTCACAGGACTATAATCTTGTCTATGACCCTCAAACACCCACCTCAAGTGACCTGTCACAAGTAACTGTGCCTTTCATCCCAAAGAATGTGCAATTCTCCTAACCAGCCTTAGCAGCTGGGGAACAAATATTTAAACACATAACTCTGTGTAAAGACAGTTCATATTTGTCTCAATTACTTTTCTACTGTTGTGATAATCACTATGACAAAATCAAGTTACATGTATGACACTGGAGAGAGAGAGAGAGACAGAGAGAGACAGAGGGAGAGAGAGACAGAGACAGAGAGAGACAGAAAAGAGAAACAGAAGAGAGATAGAGACAGAGAGAGAGAGAGAGTCACAGAAAGACAGAAGAGAGGAGGGAGAGAGAGACAGAGAGACAGAGACAGAGAGAGACAGAGACAGAGAGAGACAGAGAAAGACAGAAGAGAGAGAGGGAGAGAGACAGAGACAGAGAGAGACAGAGAGAGAAGAGACACACAAAGAGAGAGAGAGAGAGAGAGAGAGAGAGAGAGAGAGAGAGGATGGCACTGCCTTTTGAAACCTCAAAGCTCGACCCCTGTGATGCAGCTCCTCAAATAAGACCACACCTCCTAATCCTCCCCAAAGAGATCCACCAACTGCAGAACAAATGTTTAAATACATGAGCCTATGGGGTCCCTACTCGTTAAAGTCACCACAGCATTGAAACTTTAACAAGGAAACAGAGAATGAATGAAATCCCTCTTCTCACTCTAGCTGAATAAGTATGAGAAAAGACACTAAAACTGACAGATGAGATTTGATGATGAAACGATCATCATAGACTCCCACTGCTGGTTGTATTACATCTAGATACACACTTTGAATTCTAAATTTCTGTAATCAACTCTCCAGTGACTGGAATGAAGAATTTAAACAAGACAATCAAATAAACAATTCAGCCATTGCATCTCTCAAATGCAGCCACACAAATAACTTTAGATACTGCTTGTCAATAGCTTCACACCAGTGATATCTCCAGTCAATAGACTTTCTAAGGAATATGAAGCCATAGGGTCTTGAAGCACAAGAAATGTGGTTTTAAGAAGCAAGAAGCCAAAGGCAGACAAACCATACCAAATTCCCCTTTTTATTAATTTTACTTTGGGTTTCTACTTTTGACATAACGTCTGTCACACCTCTGTCTATTAAAGCAATCCTCAAAGATCCCAATAATGGCGATAAAAGAGAAAAATGCCTACTGAGCTATGTTTAAATAATGTATGTGCTTCTTAAGTTTCACATGCTTAAGAAAGGTGATATTATCCTTTCTATATGATGGACTTTGCTTCTGTAGCTTATATAGAATAACTGTGTGCAGACAAGTCTCTGTTCCTAGGAACCCCACTCTACTGAGACATTAAGGGCTTCACTCATAACTTTTCTTCTTGAGAAACAACTTTTGGAGACCTATGAGGCTTAGCTAGTGCTGGACATTTAAAGCAATAAATTATTCTTCTCACAAAATAAATCCTTTTGATGTATCTTTTTCTGCAGCAAGACTAGTCTTTTAATGATCATATATCAGTATTTATGCTCATGTTTAGAGTAAAAGCAACTAACAATGGATAGGTTATATAATGTTCATTGAAACAATGTAATGTGTTAATGACTACAACTGTTTCTCTGTCAAGTTTGAAGTTGGCTGTCAGGAATTAGTCATTTCCACTCCAAATGTATCAAAAAACTAACAAACAAACAAAAACAAAGGTGCAGAACTCTGAAATGTTTATATTTAAGTAAGTAGCCACAGGGTATATAATGCCTTTAAATATGAGGCACATTTGAAAAATTGACATATTTCCATATAACTGTCCCTACATGAATATTTTAAATACTAACAGAGGCAACACCAAAGTAGCCTAAATCCTTATTAAGATTTAACACTGCCAGTAACTTAGAAGACAGTAATGTATTTGATAGCACATCCTCCCACTACCTATCACTACGTATAACTCCTTTCCTCACTGGGGTGAGCATGCTCATTTTTCCTTTATAATTTTGGCACCTTATATATGTGCTCTTAGCACTTGAGTCTTTGATTATGCTTGCTCTTGAGTTTTATATAAACATCTTTGCATCATATGAATTTTTGAGTCATGTACATTTCCTGCATGGCTGTGTTTGTGACATTCATCTCTAGTGTTGCTGACAGCAGTGTTCGTTTATTTTATCATTGCATATGTTAGTGAATGATAATATTTCTACTTTACATATCTAATATAGCCTATTAACACCTATGCTGCTATGAATTTGCTTGGCTATGCCTTCTGGTATTCCTGAAGAGGTTTTCATAATTCATTAAAGTCTAATGATAGAATTATTGTGTCTAAAAGCCATTGTATTTCACATCCAGACATGATCAAACTAGTTCCCGAAGAAGCTTGTCAACTTACACAGTATATACAGTTTCTGTGACTTTACATGCATTCTACTGTTTGGAAACTATAGACTAAATGATTGCTAGTCTGGTAGGTATTGTATGACATTTTAAAAAATATTTTCTATTTGTATATGAAACTATTTTCACTAACTTTTTCTTAATATAATCTTAATTTTTTTAATGCATCACTCAAAACTTTGGCTTAATTTTCCATTGAATTCTTTGCACTTCTCCCCTAGATATTAATCTAGATAGGGGATAGAACTACGTTCTTTGAGTTTGTTGTTTACCTTAGAATGTCACTGTAAGAATACTGTCAGGAGTGGGGATTTATTTTCACTTTATGTGTATGAATGTTTTACGGATACATGAGAGTTATACCTGAGAAGCCAGAGAAGGAAGTAGTTCCCCAGGAAATATAGTCACAGACAGTTGTCACCAGCTGTGTGGTTGTTAGCAACCTAACCTAGGAATTACCTAAATTAAATGATCTTACCAAATGAGCCTTTGCATTATCCTCTGCTGGTTCCATTTTTAATATTTATTTTAGTTTTATGTGTATGAATGTTCTGTGGCATGCATGCTTGTGCACCCAAAGCATGCTTGGTGCTAACAGGGTCCAGAATAAATCACTGAATCTCCTACAACTAGAATAGCAAGTGGTTATAAGCCAGGAAATGTGTGCTGGTACTCAAACCTGGGTCCTTTGCAAGAGCACCAAGTGCTATGGACTGAAAGCCATTTCTGCAGCCCCTGAGTATGTTTTCATAATTTACTTATTTGGAGGTTTTCTCTTTTGAGACCAGCTAGTTCAAACTGGCATGGAACTTCATTGTCAAGACGGGCCTCCTGGCACCTGCCAATCATCCTCTCTCATCTTCCCCAATTCCGGATTACAGTAATGTCACAGCATCTCGACAGAATATTGTGTTTCCAATATGACTGTATAATATCACTGCACACAATTAGTTTTAAAATCTACTCAGAGTTGATCTTTTGACGTGGTATAAGCTTTAAAAATGTATTTTCTCTTTTCAAAGCACTGGAATCATGTAATACAATGACTATTTATGCCCACAGTGGAAATCTATCAAGGAGCATATGTGTGCCAGAGTGCTCATGTGTCTTTGTGCATGTGTGCAAGTGTGTGTGTGTGTGTGTGTGTGTGTGTGTATGTGTGTGTGTGTATCTATGAATTTCTTTCTTGGCTAATTTAATTCTATAAGTCAATTCATCTAAATGACATTTTAACAAGAAAAGAAGTTGGAAAACAAACACACTTTCAAATTAATATCATGGCTGATTATGACAGAGATGTTGTAGCTATTTCTGTAACTCCAGAAGCATCGTGATCACGACACACAGAGACTGGGAAGAATTTCAAGGTAGATAAATGGAACCAGTTACATAATTTGTAGCATCCAAGGGAGAGTGAACATGTAGCAACGTCTACTTGAAACTGTAATTTCAAGATGGACACAGAAGAACGTTAAGCCAAGACTGGGGTGCTTCTAAGAATGGGGACCTGGGCAACCCAGTTCTGCTGGCAAGGTGTGATAACATGTGACAACCAGAAAATGAGTAAAGCACCAACCTCACCCTCTTGCAGAAATAAATTTTCAAGCAGGAATGAAAATTATGTTGAAGCAATTAAACATCTAGCTCAGAATTTTAGACTATCAGCTGAATTCAATGCTAGACAAGTGTTCCCTGAACTGAAAAGAGGAGGCATTTATCTTCAATTGCTGTGCTTTAGTTCTCCGTTCTCTTATTACAAATTTGTATCTCTGACCTTTGTGTATTCTCATACTTCAGCTTGACTGCCTGGCCATGCTCTAAGGAACCCTCTTTAGAGACTTGTACTGTGATACCCCGGCATGAATGTACTCTTTACAGATTCCTGCTGTGTTTTCTCTATGGCACTTTACATGAATGTTGAAAGGAGTTTATAGTCTCAAGTACTGGCCTCTGAGCCTGAAGTACTTCAGTGAAAGACCCTTTGAATAGGTGCCTGTGGATATATCCTCTTACAGCCACGTATTCAACACATTTTTGTACTTGCAAAATAATAAATAATTCCATATTATTTAGGTTTGGCTCATTTGGGCATGGGATAGATAAAATAATGCCTCTGTTATTCAGCATAGTCAGGAACTGGAGTATTGCATGTATCTGACTTTTAAAGATTATAAAAATTATAATTTAATATTCAAACTTCAAGTTTTTAACATTCTCTTTATCTGTGTTGTAGCAAAGCTGGCTCAGTCTTCTGAGTCAGTGCCTTACCTTACTAAACATAGCATTTAAAATGTGAGTTTCCATTTCCTCGATTATTCGTAGACTCCTTTTGAATGTTAATAACTGGGCCCTGCTTACCATGAGTGCACTTAAACTGCCTGTGGATTGCTTCTTCTACCTTTTAACCCTTGTTGCATTGTCAGCTGGGGCTTGAGTGTACTCTTGTGCTTCAGTAATGTCTTTGGTGTTAATTTGCTTTTGTTGATGTTCTGTGGGCCAAGAATCACTTCGCAATTTAAAAGTACTCTGCATTAGACAGAAGGCAGAATTTTTAAAGGGGGGAAAAAAATCAATCCAGCATGAGATGTCAGAATTTTAGTGATAGGTTTTGTTGGCTTTTAGATTGCTATCAAATCTCTGCCATTAGGTTTAGATTCATAGCTTTGCATACTCTGTGCCTACAAAAGAGCCCCACTGAAACAAAATGGCATTATGATCACCAGTGAAGGCTTTGAATTCGGCTTATTCATTCCCAGTTTGCAGACCCTCTCTCCTGCTACTCTTTATTGTATTACCCTTCTGCTGAATTATTGTAACTCTGTTGCCCAAATGAGCATTCAGCAATTGAGATTAATTTGTTCCTGCATATGTAAAATTATCATAACAACATCTATTGTTATCTTCTAGGAATTTCTATACCGGGAAATAAGTTGATTTAGCCATATAACAAATATAAAAATAAGAAAATTTGCTCACTAGTATCTTCTAGATCACAAAACTGCATCCCAGAGATGTTACAGAAAATCACACATAAAAAAGTTCAGCAAAAGCTAATGTGTATGAATGTGCTCAGTGGCATTGGTCTGCGCCAAATGAACATTCTCAGCAAACACTACTTTAATAAATAAGTGTTATCTTCATTCTGGTTTCAAAATACCAGATGTTTTACCAATATAAAGAGTGAGTAGGGAGAGGAGGTCCTGGAAATATCTTTGTTCTTCACTTAAACACGTGCACTTTCTATTCCAGAAAATATTAAAATTTTAAAGGAGATTCTAATTCATTGTCTCCGCATAATCCATAGCATCCCATAATAGCAAGAAAATGAGATCACCTAAGATATATGCCTATAATTGTTGAGAATATAAATAATCTGCTATCATAGGCAGTTTTTGTAACAGATTGCCCATTATGTCAGAAATATGTCAGGTTTCTGAGACCATGAACTGCTGAACTGCTGAAAGAGATGGTATGTTTCCCATCGAGATTCTGATATTTACAAGGCTTAATTTATAATGAACTATTTCAAGAGGAAAGAACCCACAAGTCTTTTGCTTGCCTATGGATTGTGGGCTCCACGAAGAATTCACTGGCACACTGTCTGTTCTCTTCAAGAGGCAGTGGGTTAAATACTCAATACAAGATGTCCCAGGTACAGCCGGTGAGTGTTTCTCTCTGACTCTCACTCCATGTAGGGATGCTGAATATATAAAGACTAGAAACATGCTCAAATTAAACTACATTGAAAAAAAAATGCTTTCAGAGCCACTTAAAAGAAATAAGTACCCCGTCTCAGATGAGGAATAAAACAACACAGACTATTGTTATTGCTCTTGTATATTAACTAGAAGTTGAGGGCAAAACCTTACTGCTGAAAATGCCATGCATTTTGGTCACACAACATGAAGAAATCAAGTTGGTACCTACCGAGAAGCTTCTTTGCTGCCGGCCAACTTTCAAGAACTGGGAGATGTTAAGAAAGGCTTGGCAGGGGGGGGGTGTTACTTAATATACTTACCCAGCTGTGAACCCCAGGAGCTATAATAGTGACTGGCCTGGCAGAATATAACCATTAATGCAAGGTTTGCATATTCTAAAGAGGATAACCAATAGCTTTCTAATTGGGCTTAATACCACTTCTTTAAGAGGGAACCCATACCTGGTACTATAGACCAGTCCAAGAATCCCTAACTGGATACACAATGTCAAGATCCCTTCTAAATATTTATCATTACACCCACAGATTAATATCATTCTCACCCCTCATCAACAAAAGCTTCTTCATGCAGTGGTTAACAGTTCACATAGAGGCTCAGAACAGATCAAAATGTAAAGAACAAATGAATGAGGAGTGCTCAGACTTATGCAGGGCATCACTATCTCACACCTAAGACTTTCTCGTACTCCTATTCATCAAATAAACCTTTACCATATTGCTTTCATTTTAGAGTCTAAGTCTACAAAACACTCATTCTAGGTCCCCACAGTTAAATAACTACTATCAATGTATTATGATTCTAAATATATGAAATGAAGGATCTTATTGGCTCAACTGGAGTCAGATACCCTATACAATTAATCTTTTATGAGCTTATCCTGAACTTTTATGAAGCATGCAATGACATCTTCAGACCTGGGATTTTGTTCACATGAGAATCACTGGCCAGACTGCAGCTGGATATCTTTAGCATGAAAATTACTATGGAATACTGCTGTGGAAGCATCCACCTAATATATTTAGCGAAGTATACTATTAGGAACATTACTTTCATTGACTGATTCTGAATTCTTGGTGATTTCCTGAGCCACAAAGTCAATGAACCAAAACATCTTCCCTGGCCCTTAACAAATTCTAAGATAATTAAAAAAAAATACCAATAACCAAATAAAATATTTGGTGCAATTGATGATCATAACATATTAATAAGGATTCTACTTACTTGCTGCCACCTAACAAATTACTGTAAAGAAACTGTTGAGGCAGCAAATTTCGATCTCTCACTGACTGTGAGTAAGCATCCAGAAGTTTTATCTGTTTCCTAAGGTTGCAGTCAAAGCCTGAATCGGGGCTATAGCTATTTCACAGGCAATGTGGGGGAAGATCCACTTTAGAATTTATTTGTGGTGTAGATATCAGACTCTTCATTATTTTTGTCATGTGAGCTTCTTCAATAGTAATTCTTCACACATTATTAGAGGTAAAGACACTTTATAAAATAGCAATATACTGTGGGAATTAACTTTTCTGTTCTTCCTTTTTTATTAAGTTATTTATAAACTTTCACTACTTTTTTTTCTAAAAGATCAACAGATCTCTTTAAGTTCTCAAATGTATTGATAGCTGTCATTCATTTTTGTCTGTTTTTAGAGACTTTCTTACTACCATGTGAAATCATTGGGTTCTATTATGTAAAGTCACTTTTTGCTAAGATCATGACTATAAGAATAATAACTCATAGTTTTCATTATCTAAAAGTCAAATTGTATTCTGGAGGACATGGAGAAGTTGATAAATAATTATCCCATCAGATTGCTGAAGATCCGTGTCCAGCTGTTTACAATGCTGATAAATATGTACTCAGACCCAGGAAGAGCCACAAAGGACCAGAACGTCTAGCTTTGGTTCATTAGATGGAGACATGCAGTCAAGAAGAAGAATATACAGCTATAAAAAGGAGAGCATGCCATATGCCAGAGATGCTGTGGAGGACAGAACTGGAGAGTGAGTGTTGAGGTGGAGAACAGCACATAGGGAATTGAAAGTGCAGGCTGGAGAAACTGAAGAGTTTGGCATTTACCTGGAAGCATACATAATTTTGGTTGCTGTTCTCATAAGAGGGTCATGTAATCATATTTTTTGTCTTTGTAAGAAGAGCAAACTAGCGTGAAGAAGCTGAATTGGGTGGAGGGTAGAACATTCTAAGAATGCCCTCCTGTTATTTCAGGAGTGTGGACTCCAGCTTCAAAAGTTGCAGACCCTTGGCTATTACATGCTAGAAGTCAGAAAAGGATGCAGGACACCACGTCTCCTCAGAAGATTTCCCTTATTACCCAGAACTTTGGGGAGTGATCCTGTACACTGTGTCACAGTGTGCTTGTAGTCACGGGACAGATAATCAGAATTCCAGATTCAGCTTTTAGGTGCTTTGAATCAATGCTGTTTCAAATCACAGGTTTATTTAAAACCTACCAAGTCCATATAGGCATCCCATAGATTATGGTGAACACACAAATAAATTATACTTTTTCAGATATATGTATATAAGTACATATATATATATGCGTATGTATATGCATATATATTTTTTTCCAGAAATAGGAAATGTGCTTGTTGGCTTCTATAGCATACACCAGAGGCCCTCAGGAGTGGTGGCTAGACCACCAGTCTCTATACAGAACAGGTAAGAAATGCAGATTAGTGAGATTTATCCCAAGCTACCTGAGTAGGAACACATCAATTTTAGATAAAACTATTGTCTTAACAAGCCTTTCAAGTCACCCTGATGCAAGTGAAAGCTGACACTGTCTTTCAAGATAACTCCGTGTGCTTTAGGTACTTATATACAACCTTCAGTCCTTATCTTGGGCTTCTATAGCTCAACTCTATAAGCAAGTGTCTTAAGAGGAGCTGCTGTATAACACAGTACTACAGGCTGGATAGTTAGTAGTCAAATGAAATTTACCTTTTACAGTTCCTAGAGCTGAGCAGCCCAGATCAGGAAGCAGAATGACAGCATGCATTGGTCTTGATCAGAGAGACAAATTCTTATGACACCTTTAAACTTTTATAAAGATGGTAAGAGCTTTCTAGAGCTCTAACATGTGCATTTAATGGTCGTTCAAAGTGCCTACTTGATCATAATTTCACATTGGGGATTAACACTCTGAATGTGAGTTTTAATGGAGCACAAGCATTCAGTCTACACCATTGAATAGCACAGTATGAGGATAATAGGAAATGAGGTCTTTTGTCATTGCTGTTCTGGGTAGGCATTTTAATAATCAATATCTATCTAGTTATGAAAGATCTACACATTGATTAACTATTTTATGAATAGGGACATATTTAATGGGACCAATTCAATGACTCTTCTGAGAAGTACAATTGACCCACACTTCTCCTTGAAGGGCAGGTCTGATTTTCATTGAGTAGCAGATGTAGAAAATCAGCCCAGATCACTGCATTATCATTCTGTGAGTTCTTCTGGTTCTATTCTCTAATAGAGATGTGGCCACTGCTGAGTTAGAATCAGCATGTTTCATCAAAATGTATCCTTGATTGATTTTATTTCCACTTCTTCTGATAACTGCCAGAATTCTTGCTCAAATGCAGCGTTTGGCCCCTCTCTGTCAGCTAAGCCAGCAGGGTGTTTCACTCTGAACCTGAGTTATAGTCTTTAATGAAAATACTGCCACAATGGTTACAAGTTACAATTTTTTATTAAGTCAAGTAAAAATAATAAGGCTAGAAACATGTTATTCTCATCAAAGCAAAAAAAAAAAAAAGTGTTTTTTTTAGAAGTCACTCTGGGAAATCTTAAACACACACATCAAAAGTCTTTTGCTCCATTCTTTGGTTCCTTAGTGTTTTAATCATTCCTTGATCTGTGTCCCACCTCACAATGAATACACATTATACTGCTCAAGCATACTGATTTTCACTTCGTGAATCTATAAACCCTATAATTCTTACCCCAAACCTGGCAGTTTAACCTGTCTTGGAGGAATGATTTAATAACAGAGACTTGTAATGAGAGCTCTTATCACTAAAATGTCACTGTATTTACAAAATATACTGCAGTGCACTTACTTATATACTACAAAGTGTTATCATAAATCATTGGGCCTAGGCTGCCTACACTTTTAATAGTATGTGAGTAAAACAGAAATACTTCAGTATTCCTAACTCTTACCTGTTCTTTCTGATCTAAACAATCTATGTAACTTCAAGTCCTTTGCTGTCAATTTTAATTATTAACTAATAATTATATAAAATAGCATTCAGTAGAGACTTAAGCAGATAAATCATAGCATTCATTTAATAAATAATCCTAACAGAAATAACACTTCCAAGGGTGTATCTTACATGTCTAAAATAGGCAGAATGCTAAGGTCTCAAAATATAGAATCTGTGTAGAATCTCCTGTTCTGGTGAGTGGTCTTTTGTCATTTTTACTGGAGTAAGACGTGTAAGATATTGGTGAAATGTAACTGTATGTCTGTGGTGATATTTCCAGAGAACATTTATGTGTAACACAGTGATTGGGACAGACAGACTCTCTCTTTCGGCACGGGCAGTTCCTTCCAGCAAATGACTCAGATGAAAATACACAGACTTAAACATTTCAGGGGAGTTATAAAGTGAATGTGATGATGTCACTTTTACAGGACAGTAGACTGAGGCATAAAGAGGGAATTTGCTCTTTCTAAGGCAAGCCAGCTCATTGGAACCGTATTCCCTGATTATGAAGTTCATGGATGTTCCACTATGTGTCACAGACTCTCATTCATTAGAACCATGGGAATGGTTCTAATAGACCTCAGAAGGCCTATGTGGTCCTTTACACACAGCGCTTTAATGGCTGCCAACCTCTCACAAAATCAGAACTTTACTTAGACTGTGTGTCATTTATTGATGAATTGAAGTTTGGGACTTTGTAGGTTTTGGAAAGAATAGAACAATTAAGAAGTTCGGTGGTGAAGGAAGAGTCTGATTTGCATTTTAATGAATTTTACTCCTAAAACTTCAGAATTGTTTCCCCATGTTACTAGTGGTTCATTTAAGAAGACAGATTTACAGACTTAGCTTTCTTTATCCTGTAGATATCAAAGTTAAGGTGATCCAAACATACAAAAAACATGTTGAACTCCCTAGTCCTTATCTAAAAGTAGACATTATCAAACAAGAGAAGAGCAAAATTAGGAAGACAAATGGTATCTTAATCTCACTAATAACCGTATGTACACAAATAGTAACATCAGCAAAAAATCATTTACTCCATGAATATATGAATAAAATAGTTCAATTGTAATCTAATAATGTAATCTAATAATATTAGAGATATTAAGTGGGTAAAATGATAAATAAATATGAAAATGCAATCCGCATTCAGGGTATAAATTGTTGTCAATCTTATTTTTTTTTTAAATCCCTACTCTCACAGCGAAGTATCTACTAATGCATATGCAATGTTGAGAGACTAGAGAATCAATTTTTAAAGTCAGCTAAGATAAGGAGGCTTGCTTTCACTCTATCCCCCAACAATTATTGGAGCGTATGGACAGAACACTATGACAAGAGAAAGAGAGAGAGGGAAGAAGAGAGGAAAGAAGAATGGGCAGGAGAGAATAATGCAGAGATGAGAACTTCAAAGAACTGGGGTGTAGCTCAGTGGTAGAGCACTTACCTAACTTAAGGTGGTGCGTTGTGGAGGGCAAAGGGAAAGATAAAATTTGTTTGTTTCAGATAACATTATGCCTCTAAATAAAAGTTATGAAAGGAAATACTTGAATCAGTAATAACAGTGTTCTAAAGTTTTCTGGATGATATCTCCAAATAGAAATTTCATACTCTGCATGCTCTTATATTGACAAGAACCAACTAGAGATGGTAACAACTTCATTTTCTATAGAAACTAAAAAGAAGGTCAGGGTACTCAGAAACCAACTTAAAACCCAAATATAAACTTGTGTACAAAGTATTCATGCTCATGAAACAAATAAGGAACATATATAAGTGTAACAACCAACATAAGTACACACACACACACACACACACACACACACACAGACACACACAGAGTCAATCATTCGAGAACAGGAAAACAGCATTAAAAAAAAGTAGGTTGTCTTTGGTTTCAACAGAAAGTTTAGTGTATTTCCAATAAGTGTACATTATTTTTATTTTTTAGATAATTTAACCAGATTATTTCAAAATCCACATGGGGCAAAAAATGTTTATAAAGGGTGATGAGGACAAAGTAGAAAGTCTTGTTCTAGGAAAATTAACTTGACAGAGGTGCAATCAAATATAAAGATGGAATGAAATATTTTAGAAGATGGAGATAGACACATGCACAAAGGAAACACTGAGTGAAAATGCATCCTTATCACTCAGCTGGATATCTTGCCTCAAAACTTGAATAAGAAATGTTCTCCATGATCTCCAGCATTTGATTCACTAGTTGTTGGCACTGTTTAGTGTAGGGATTAGGAAATGTGGCCTTGTTGCATGAAGTGTGTCCCTACATATTCTAAGCTGTTTAAAGCTTCAATCTACTTGCTGTTTTCTCTTTTTGTGTTGCTTTGCTGTTTGAAGATGTGAGCTCTGAGCTTCTGCTCCAGCTGCCAGGCCTCTGCTCTACCATGTCCTTCTGGAATCAAAAGTAAACTTCTTCCTTAGTTGCCTTGGTGTTTTATCACAACAAAAATACATTGTCATTCACAAAGAGATTATAGTCTATCCACATGGAAGATGGTGTTATATATTGCAAACAAAAATGAATCCAAGATACGTAAAATATGCAGGAGAAATAGTTTTAATTTGGAAAAGAACATGAAGCATGGACATATTTCCTCAGCTGTCAAAAGCACAAAAATGTAAGTTTTGACATACATCATTAAGAATACTATATTTAAAAAGGTGCCATGATGATTTAAAAAAAAAACTACTAACTATGGAAAGATATTGGCAATAGCTATAATTGATAAATTATTGATTTCCAATAATGATTTATATAAAATTCTTAACATCCGCTATGAAAAGGTTAAACTGTCTAATAGTGTGATGAATAGAGATGGAAAGCAGATTCTTAGAGCAAGAATTAAAGGGGCCAAGGTCAATGTGGACTTCCAAGAGGGAGTCCAAATGAGGGTAATCATGAATTTTCATTTCATACTCATCCAAATGTCAAAAAAACAAACAAGTCTGTCAGTGTAAACCACTGGAAGGATGAAACAGGAGTACTTAAGAGTAGATTTGTACAGTGGCAAGCCCCTGAATGGGTCAGAGGCTGAGCAAACAACGAAAACAAGCAAGCAAGCAAACAAACAACAAACAACAACAGATGATATTGCTAAAAGAAGGACTGGAGTGAGTTTAAGGAGCTCTTTAATGACTATTGACAAGTGGGGGGGGCAGTTGATGAAAATGGAAAGAAGCTTCAAAACATCATAGGATCAGTAAGAGCAGAAAGCTGTGCCTAGACTTAGGTAAGCATATCGAACAGGAGGATCTGTCTTTGACTACTTTGCTGAGACAGTAACCCTAAGAGAGGAATCCACAGATTAGGCATGGTTCACCACATATGGGTCCTACTTTTAGTCCATTTCTCATTGTTTCATCATCTCCTAACTTTACGTATCTTCTGTGGTCTACATTTCTCTCAAGTTCTTTCCTGAGAGGGCCAGGTCCTGGACTCCTGGACATGCACACCATTCCCATCACCTTTATTCCGGTCCATTGCCATGTCTTGGGCTTGAAGTCTCAGACCTTGGTACTTAGGACAAGGACAGAAACTGATATTCCCCTATAATACCCAGTGTCAGCTCACAGGCTCACAGGCTTTGAGTCTGTTTGCTTCAGACATATGAACTTCATCATTATTCCTTGTAAGGCTCGGTAGAAAGAATGAACAACAATCTATCTGTGTGTCTGAGATGGGCAGCTCACACTGTCCCATCCTGTTTCATTCAACCAGGCACATGAAGGCCTTCTGTTTACCAGTGGCTTCCCTGGCTCATTTTATTCCTAAGTCTCTCAAGTGAATCTAAATGTAGTCTCTTGCTATGAAAAGGACTATGATTTTGTTTTCTGTCATAGCGTCACCCAAAAGCCTGAAACACCAGAGTGTTCCCAAGATAGCCTGCAAAATTGTCATGTGTGTTTTAAACATTCCTAGGATTATGATTCTTTGGCTAAATTAAAAAAAAAATGATCCCATATTTTCAAATATGTCTTTATAAGAAAATAAAAGGTTCTATTACATTGGAAGTACTGATTTATTATTTTTTGCATTCATCCTAAGCATTTCTATTTCTGCTAATTTATATTAAGAACCCAACAGGGCAGAAAAAGGCTCCACTTCAGAGGTCAATTTCTTATTATTTTTCTATTTTATTTTATGCATTTTATATATCAACCACAGTCCCCCCCCTTCTCACCCCCAAACTCACCACCATCCACTCCTCAGAAAGGGTAAGGCTTCCCATGGTGAGTCAATGAAATCTGGCACATTCAGTTGAGGTGGATGTTTGATGGTAGGAAAACAATTCTTGGAATAGTGTAACAGTCCCCCCCCCCAAAAATCTTGGAAGCACCAAAGGGGACCATTGTAGCAACTGTAAATTTTCTGAAGATCTCCCTTGAAGGTTATAAATATACTTGGAAAGCCATGTGAATTTTATCACAGTAGCTCAGGGGCAATGTTTGTTTCTTTCGCAGCTAAGATATTTCTGTAAACAATAGGTCCTTCTGAGAAAGCCAGATCCCCCAATGTGGTTGATAACAGTTCACTGCCTTTGTTAAATTGGCAAATTTGGCATTGTTCTACTTTCCTTTCTGACAGAAATTATTTCTTCCTTCCAAGAAAATGAAATTATTTCAAAGCTATGTGCACAATGAACATTTGGATTCATCTACAGAACTTCATAGTTTCTGTTTAATATGTTCTGTTTAATATGGCTCCAGATACCACACTGATGAGTGTCTATAGTTTAAGGTTGCCTGCTTAAAAATAGCATTGAGGATTTAATAGGAGGATATTGGGTTTCCCCTTTGCACACTTTGTCTGTACTTAACACCCTTGAAGATGTGAGGGTTTGATATGGTGTTATTAGTTTCCCATTTCCTTCTGAAAGGTGTACGATTCACACTTAACTCAAAAGCACAGGAAGAGGATTATTGACAGTGATTATGAAACCAAGACTCTAGTTTAGACACTTTCCCAAGCTGGGCAGTTTAACAGGAACAGATGCTTTCTACAGGAATGAGAAGGAAACATCAATCCAACCTGTTCCTTTTTATGGCTGGTCCCATTATCTCTTCTCCCATAATTTGTGTGCACTTTTTGCCTTCAATCCCTCAGCTCTAAGTCCTCATTCGTACCTTGGTTGGGACAGACAAATCAAGAGGCTTTGACATGCAGGTGCAATTACCTATGATGCATTCGCTCCATGCAAATGTCAAGATGTAGCAGCAGAAAGGTTACCTCCCCACACTGCAGGGTTAATCACTCTGCAAGTGCCGGACCTCTATCAGCTCCCTTTCTAAGCCAGTGTGTGTGTGTGTGTGTGTGTGTGTGTGTGTGTGTGTGTGTGTGTGTGTGTGTGTGTGTGTGTGTGTGTGTGTGTGTGTATCTGGCAGGGGGTGGGGAGTGGGGGGTGAGGGAGGGTACCCGCATTAATCAGAGAACCTCTGATCCCTTAAATCAGTATCGCCTGGGACAGCCAAACTCATTGGCAAGCCAGGGTTTTGTTTTCTCCCGGAAGTTTCAAAGGTCCACCTATGGAGAGCATTGGCAGGGTTGATTTGCAATGCTCCATCTTCAAAGATTCGGACTTCAGAGCTTCAGTCTTATTTAGAGTGGACAGTCCTTTAGTTGATGTCCTCAAGCTGAAAGTCAGGGGACCGTACTATCTAGATTCTTCATGAATGCCTGGAAATGTTACATCCTTTCAGACTCTGAACACCTTCTCTCTAATTATCCCAGACAAGAGGAAAACAGATGAAGCAGGAGGCTTGAGGCTGGGAGGCTGCAGGCCAGAGGGAGGGACCCAGAAGATGAGGAAGCCGCTTTTGCTCCCTCTGGTTTTTGCTATTTCGCTCAGCTCACCAATAGGGAGGAGAGGAGGGGACACACATGCTGGCTTTCTCCAAGGCACAGCTGAGACCTTTAGGAAATCACCGCGGAGGCAGAAGCGGCAAGGCGCTATTTTTAGCTCCAAATTGATTCAGCTGCATTCCCTGCTGCCTGTGACTTCATTGCTTCCGGCCCTCCGCCCTGCTGTCCTCACTCGGGCTTCAGCTCTGCTTCCTGAGCCTCCCCCTTTCCTGCTCCTGACAGCCTCTCCCTCCAGTCCTGGGCAGGGCTGGGCTATGGGGCCTGCTGATAGTGAATCCCAGTGAATCCCAGAAAGATACAGGGGCTGATAGTGCCTCAGGCTGTGACATCCAGCCAATAGTAGAGCCTTTCTGGGCCCAGCCAGCATCTGATTGTCCATGCTTCAGTTGCCCCTACCCTTGGGGACCTAGTTCCAAGAAGAAAGTTTGTCAGTTGCAATGCTACACTCCTGAACATCTGCCAAATTTGTCCTGTCTGACCGAGGTCTAGGCTTCCAAATGTTATTTCTAGGAAAAAAAGGACATGCACAGGATGACTTTTCATCTTCCTAGTGATGGCACTACAGATGAGCCTGGAGAGGGGTGGCTTGCTTGGAGAAAGGGTGGGGACCAAATAGTGCAATACAGGCCATCTGCCTCTGTTTGTTGATGTGTGTGTGTTAGTGGGCCCTTTCCTCTAGCCATGAAGGCTGGGAGTGATTCTCAAACCAAGTAGGGGCCTATTCATTCCCTAATTATGGTTTCACTTTCTATGCCTAGTAAGGCCTTCAGAAACCCATGTGTCATTACTGAAGAGGCATTTAGGTACCAATAAAGAAAGAAAGAATAAGAGTGTTTTTATGCAAAGAGTTGGATGATACCAAGGTCTTTGTTTTCCTTTTTTGGAACAGGTTTCTCACTTTGTAGACCAGGCTGGCCTCAGATTCACAGAGATCCATCTGCCTCTGTCTCTTGAGTGCTGGAACTAAAAGTATATACCACCACACCTGGCCCAAAGTTCTATGTTAATTGTCCAATTAAGACCTCCATGGTGCACAGCCTGGCATGATTTGGGCACTCTGTCCAGGTGGTCAGGAAAGAGAGGCAGCCACTTCCATTCTAGAAGGTGTTAGAATCAGAGCCTGGGTTCTGGCTGCACTAACGAATAGCTCAGCCACCAGTCCCAGGAGGCCAATTAAACATAATGTGATAGTAAAAATGGAGAAAGGCAATTTATTCAGTGTGCCAAGTTGGGAAGAGGAACAACATCCATCATCTAGGTTCTGAGGTAGGTTTTAGATTTATGTAGATGACAAGAGGTATGCATGATTGTGCAGTCCAGGCCAAGGTGTGGACATGCCACAATTGACCCATCTGCACTACAGTTGTCATAACTGTGTGAAATCTCTTCTTGGAAGACAAGTTCTTCTAAGGAAACTCCCATGGGCCATCATTTCAACAGCTGATTTAGAATATCTAAATGCCTGCCCATAAATGTAGCAATCATCTCTCAGCAACTAAGTTTGGATAAAATAACTTGTATTCTAGGGATGCTGATCCAGATAGGACACTGACTATAAGACTGTGTGTCCCTAAGATTCACAACTTGAAGAATAATCATTATTGTGGTCAGTTAAGAGATGAGGTCTCAGCAAGTGATTCAATCATGACAGCAAGACCTTCACAAATAGGGTTTTCATGAAGCAATGAGGTTATTATCTGTGCATTTCTGACAAGTGAAGACTCCACATTTGTCCCCTCTAGAGGATGCAGCAACAAGGTGACACTATAGAAACAAAGCATGGCCTCAACAGATGTAGAACTTTGCCCATTGCCTTGACACCAGACACCAAACTTGTCCATTGCCCGCACCATAGACTTCCAGCCTCTTGTACAGTGTACAGTAAAAGATAAACTCTGGTTGCTTATAATTTCCCAGCCTACGGCATTGTGTTATAGTGAGACAAATGGTCAAAGGTATTTGTAGATGGAAACTTATTAGAGAAGATATGAGGAAACGGGAGAAAATACAGCTTGATAGGGTTGGGAGTTAAATAGGAGAATGTGTAAGTAAGGGCACAAAGGTTGGCTTCAAAGAAGTTACCTGTGTATTAGATAAGAGCAAGAGGTTTTTAGACGTGCAAAGATTAAGGCAGTAAATATTTTAGGGCTGCGTTGTATGCTAGAGTAGTTTCTGGCCACTTGTGGCCATTTAAGATTAAACTTAAATTAACTAAACCAAATTAAAAAAAAGAAAAAACCCAGTTCCTTAGTCACACTTGACAAAACTCAAGTGTTCAGTAGCCACACGTGGGACTAGCAACTGCCATATTGGATGGTACAGGTTCATCACTGCAGAATGTTCTATTAGACAGCCCCAGTCTGGAAGTAGAATCTTGAAGAAAGGCACCATAGTAGCTGAACTCAGGAAACATTAAAAGAAAAAAAAAACCGAAACAAACAAAGGAAACAAAACAAACCAACAGGAAACAGTGATGTGGAACCTGTGGTGCTGGGGATAAATGTGACAGGAAGTTGTTGAGATGAACGTGAGCCTCAGCCATACGGTGTGGTTTAGAGGTTCTGTGCCATCCTTTACAGTCTGCGGACAGTGAAAGGATGGGAACAGAGCCACACTTTTAAAAATAGAAATATAAGTGTAATGGACAAGATAACTTTGAGTGCTTTTCGTTTTCTGGGTCCTTAGGCACCTATCGTCCTATTGCTTAAATCTCAGAATAAGCCTGAATGGGCAGAGGGGGCATGAAAACCTGTTTTACAAAGGACTTAGCCTAACTAACATTAACAAGAGTCACAAAGAAAGAAAGAAACAAAACCCTTATCCTATCTGTGAAAAACAGCATCCTTCTATCATTGCCCTGATGAATTAGCCTCTTAGCAGGAGCTTCTGGTTGATTGTATTTCCCTACAAGAGTTGAATCTCGGTATTAATGACTTATAGCCCTTGAGAGGAGGCATGAGTTCCTGTTTGGGCATTGAATAGAAAAAATCGTAACAACTTGGATCTATGAATAAATAAATAAGCAAATACTAAGGAGAATTTCCTACCACAGCTAGGGCTGTCTCAGGCCATGTGAACTGCGCCCACTTGAGTTGGTCATACCAAACAGCATGCTACATCAGTCCCAGATGGAGGAAAAAGGAGATGCCAACTCAATACAGAAAGGAATGCAAACTTGGAAAGGTCTCTAACTGATGGCAAAGCTTACACCTGCTGGAAGGCAATGCTATATTCCTGTATAGTTTGAACACTTACTGGAAGGAAACTTCATGCGGACCTTCAAATAGGACTTTCTGGGTGACTTTCAGTCTGACATTTGAGCAAAGTGTTAATTTGGACCTCCAGGCATATTGAGATCACCTTCTATTTTCTGCATTCTCTCTGAGGCTCTGGCAAAGATGTTTAAATTCTACAACTCAATTTTCTCATCTATAAGTCATGATATCAATTAAACATCAAAAATGTTCAAAGGATTCTATGAGAGACAGAAAATATATGGTGGGTTCCCAATATACATGATGAAAAATCTCTAAAGATGGATCTTTTCAATATACATGAATATGGAATGGAATAGTCAGGTTGCTGGTGAAAATGTGATGTGAACTCACAAGATACCAAGTCATGTCTCTGTTCTTGTTGCCTATGAATTGTAATCCTGGCAAAGGAAAGAAAAAACAAATCCCCATTGAGTCAGTCAATTCCCAGGGATTGTATTCCTCAGCTGTTGTGGGATGTTTGTACTCTGTGAATATATCCTGCTGTGACTGGTTTAATAAAAAGCTGAAAGGACATTGGGTAGGCAGGAGGTACAGGTGGGACTTCCAGGCAGAGAAGGGAAGAGGAGGGAGAATCTAGGCATAGGAGAACCCAGAAACGTGGGGAGGAAACAGGAAATTCAAGGTGGAAAAGAGGAAATGGCATGTGATAGAACACAGATTAATATAAATGTTTAATTTCAGTTACACAAGCTAATTGGGAACAAACCTAAGCTATGGCTGAACTTTCATATTAATAAGTCTCCATGTCATTATTTGGGAGCTGGCTAGTAGGACAGATAAAGGCTTGTTACACTCGGTCATCAGTCAAATCATGGATTTTAACACAAGCTGAGGCAAGCTTCCGAGAGGTTGATGTGGACTTAGAAAGTTGGAGACCACAGCCCTGGGGAAAGTTGCCCTCTCTCACTGATGCAAACTCCTCCTTGCTGCACACCTCAGCTCCTGTTCTGTTTTAGTCCTGTTCTCATTCCAGCCCAGGCAATTGGTGCACACTGACTAGCCAGCTCAGTCTGCCTCCTTTGACAGTTTCCCCACCGATTCTTGGTTTCATTGAGCTACCCAGGTAGATAGGTCAGGAACCTCTTCCAGGAGACAAATTGTTTACAACGTGAAACATTGAGAAGTTGCTTCTGAACCAGCGATTTTTATTCATTCCCTTCCCTGTGAGGAAAAGGCTTTCTTCTAATATTCATCACTGTCCTCATCTCTTAAGCAGCAAAGAAAAAAAAAAATCTCCTATAAGCCAAATCAAGACAAGTGGTTTAACAAAACAAATCAATAAACACTATTCTTGAAACAAGAGAAACAAATATCCCATAAAGATTGACGTACATTCCTTTCAAGGAAGGAATAAGAAGATGTCATTCTCCTCCCCTAAGCCTCCCAGTGAAGCCTGGCCATCCTATGCTTCCTGGCTCACACTGAGAAACACCGAAGCTACATTTTAAACTACATTCATCTTCCAGCAACAGCTGAGAGCTCAGGATGCCTTTTAGTCCTGTCTTTCTCCTGCAGCCCCAGTACTCTAGGTATTTCTGGGTCCCTTGCCATAGAAGATGAGGCTTCCTCAAGTAGAGATTGGGTGGACATTGGAGTAACCCACCCATTGAGAGGAGTCAGATGTGCAGGAAAGACATGTTTCCTCAGCATATTATAGAGAGAGGGGAGAGATGTAAGTTTACCACAATTATGCTTTCAGCATTTTCCAGCTGTTTTTCAATGCAATCCCTTTCTATTCTCAGGAGTGTCTCAGTCTGAAATGTACTGATGAAGGAAGGCCACCTTGCCCGAGGCAACAGAAATCTGGCTCAGCTGAGTTGAAACTTAGAGCCAAGCAATCCATCACAGTCCTGGTCTTTCTGTCTCCTTTCCATTCCCTACAGAGAACACCGGGGAGGGCGCATTCCATGGCTTTCACCAACAGGGCCTCTGGACACTCCCACCAACACCTGCTGTTATTGGGAAGAAGAAGAAGACTGCTTATTTTTCGCCAGGAAAGCTGTTCATCTGATCACTCAGGGATTGAAATCTGCTCATAACACAAGAGAAGGAAGTTAAAGAGAGATGAAGACAAAGTATACTGGAAGCTGATTGTTGGAGCCCCAGCTATGATTCGAACCTGCGTACTGGGCCTGGTTGGAAAACATTGTCTTAAAAATAAATGGATTGGTTTTTGAGTAGCTCCTTGGAACAAATGATCTATGGGAGAAAAAAAAATCACTAAGCTGTTCTCTTAATGTCTAAGTTTATTACTCCATTCTATCTACAAATGAAAAGTTCAAAACAGCAAATATCAGCAGCACTCTCACTTCCTTTCATAGAAAAGAGCCACGCCTTTATCCAGAGCAGCTGAGATTACATCTGAAGCACCGATGACTCTCACACAGGTAGGAAGCTAGAGTCCACAACACAAGACTACTGTCCTAACTGATGACCTCATCTTACGTATGTTCTGGACATCTGCTGGGCTCTGCATATATATTAATGTCTGCTTTTGACATTTAATATTCTCCAGTAGAGGGATATAGAATATTACATATGGATATTTCATAGCTACTACTGTGCTTTCCATGATTTGAGGACGTTTTTATGTATTGGTCATCGTACACCAGTTTTTTTCCCATGTGTCCATGCATTCTTGTGTATGTAGGTGCCGGTATATTTGCATTCATCAATCGTAAGGTCAACGTTCCACACTATTCCTCAGACCCCATCCACCTTGTCTTTTGAGACAGTCTTTCACTGTCCTTAAACTCAGCATTTAGGTTAGGCAGGCTTTCTAGAAAGTCTTGGAGATCTCTCTGTCTGTGTCTCCACAGTGGTGGGATTGCAGGTGTGATCCCAACAATGGATTATTCTGGGGATTAAACGCAGGTCCTCATGCTTGTAAGGCAAACACTTTACCAACTGAGTTATGTCCCTAGCCCCGAAGACAGTTTTCATTCACCTAAACAATAAAATTGTCAATGTGCAGGAATTATGAAAAGAGTTAAAATGCCTTGATCCTCAATATCTCATTTAGTAATTTATAGTTCCTAAAAGCCTTTTTTAAATTAAGGGTTTCAGAAGAATAAATTAGACTGAGTGATACAATGCATGCCTATTTTTCTACCAGTGGTAGGCATTGCAGGTATTTGGAAATACATTTTCACTTCCTTTCAAAGCAAGATGGACATGGCTTGAGGAAATCATGTATTGTGCAGAGTAGGTAGCAGGTATTTCCACAATGAAAGGGTATGAGCAATGATGAAGAGTCATCTACAGACCAATTGGACATCATGGTGCATTCTAACTTATGAAGAACCAACAGTTTACTCTTTTATAAAAAAGGAGAATATATTGTCAGTTAGCCTTGGAAATGTTTGTATTAAATAACCACATCTATGAAGAAAGAAGTTGTCTTATCTTCATTTCTACTCTTATGAAAAAGCACCATAACCAAGGCAACTTATGAATACCATTTAATTTGGTTCTCACTATTCCAGAGGAGATTAGACTCTGTAATCACGGGGAGGAGTATGGAGGCAGGCATCCAGGCATGGAGCTGAAGTAATAGCTGAGACCTTACATATGGTTCATATGTATGAGGCAGGCCAATAGGAAGGGGAGGAAACCTTAACAGGGAAAGACGTGGGCCTTAAAAACTTGAAGGCCCACCTCCATTGACAAGTCTCCCACAAGATCATATCTTCCAAACCACCAACTGTAGACCAAACATTCAAATGTATGAGCCTATGGGTACCATTCTCATTCAAACCACCATAGATAGGGATATGCACAAGGAAAAGATGAGGCATAGAGCATTACGACCATGATATTGGGGAACTCCTTATAATTGAGGCAGAGCAACTAAACTTTGAAACTGATGCAATACCAAATGATAGTCAGAGTTTGTCTAATGGGTCAATCTACTAGAATCAATATCAATACCATTTGCTAGAATAGCCACCAACCACCATGATGAGGTGATGATGCAGTCGGTCAAATACTTATTCAAGGAAAACTAAGGGGCACGGAGGAACAGAAGTGTGACTTGGACTACCTGCTGACAGCTGAGAAAGTGGCAACTAATGAGGGAACTATGACAAAAGACAATTAGGAGGACTCCAGTCGTCATGGAAAGCTGGGCAGTGAAATATCGACATCACTATTTAAAGATGGAGAGTATAATTTAATTTGCCAAGTGTTAGATCTGAAGTAATTGAATGAGAATCCGGACCACAGTGCACTTAATTCTAAAGCTTCACCTTCCACTCTTCAGTATTTTGTGGTTTGAGATATTTATTTTCCTCATGTGTTTAAAATAACCAAGTAAAATGCTCTGTGAGTTGGGCATGTGTTCAAGCCCTTAATCTCAGCACACAGGAGTCAGGAAAAAAAAGAGTCACATGTTCGTTCATGCCATTCTGTGATATACAGAAAATCTTGTCTCAGAAAAGGAAAAGAAATCAAGTTTATTCTATGTAATCTTTTTGTTTGTTGTCAATGAGTAATTCTGTTGTTTTGTAAGAATCCCCCCTCCACACACAAAATGTCACCTTCCTTTATCCCCAGAGATCTGAAACAAATGTAAGTTATCTCAGTCAAGTGTCATCCAGAAGACAAGGTTAAAGAGAAACTGTGAGTATATGCTTTTCTCAACAACTGCTAAGTATAAGACAGATTTTAAAATGAAAATTACGAGTCTCATATTATGCAAGGATATACAATGGTTTTTAAAGGCCGGATCATTGTCTCTGGTTGGACCCTTGACCTTCTTCATGAAGTATAAATTGGATAAAGAAAAAATTGCTGAGACTGTACCCCTCCTCCGGGCCCCACACTAGGGCCCACATCTCAGCAGCAGCCTTTTGAGGGAGCAAGTTGGTCTTAGGGACCCCAGGTAAGATACTGCCCACTGCCTACAAAGCCCTTTTAAGCCCACCTAATAATCCCAGACTGAAATGCCTACAATTTTGGAAGAAAACTTTCCTTCCACTATACCAGAGGCCAGGCTGTATCTAGTGACCCCATGTCTATAACTTCAGAAAAAGAATTCAGTTGTACCAGAGGCCAGGCTGGTCCTAGGGACTCCAGAAGCCAGACCAGATCGAGGAACTACAGTCTATACCCTTTCTCTTGGCCTCCATATGCTGGTCTAAAATTTTGGAAGAAGGCTTCAGCATTGTCAGAGGCCAGGCCAGATCTAGAGAGCCCTAGAGGGGACACTCTACTGAATCCAAAGAAACACTAGTCACCAGAACACATGCTTATGTAGGCTAAAACAGAAAAGAGGAAAGAGAAACCAAGGAACAAAACACCCATCTATCAGAGACAGATACAGAAATCAACACTTAGACCTATAATCATTCCAAATCCAGATGCCTAAATGCCAGTGTAAGGACACAGTACACAAGAGAAAAGGCAATAGGCAGCACCAGAGAACAGGAGCCCACAACAGCAAGAGCTGAACAATCCAACCTTAAAACAACCTTGAACGTGATTTTATGAAAATAATAGAGGTCCTTAAAGAGGATTTGGACAAATCTCCCTAAAGAAGGTGAGGAAAAAACAAACAAAAAAATCATTGAAGAAATCAATAGATCCCTAAAAGAAAGCCAAAACAACAACAAAAACAAACAAAAACCAACCAACTAACCAAACAGCTAAGCTAAGTTCAGGACCTCAAAAAGGAAATATAAGTAACACAGATAACACAGATGGAGGTAATCTTGAAAGTTGAAAATCTGGGTAGCAAACAGGAACTACAGAAGCAAGCATCACTAACAGAATACAAGGTTGGATGGAAGAGAGGATCCCAGGTATTGAAGACACAATAGAGGGAATCATCCGTCAAATAAAATGTTAAGTATTAAAAATTTACTAACACAAAACATCCAGGAAATCTGAGACACCATGAAAAGACCAAACATAAGAATAATAGGAATAGAAGAAAAATAAACACAGCTCAAAAACTCAGAGAACATATTTGACAAAATCACAAAGGAAAATTTTCCCAACCTAAATAAGGACATACCTATAAAGGTACAAGAAACTTGTAGAACACCAAATAGATTGGATCAGAAAAGAAAATCCCTTCCCCACATAATAATCAAACCCTAAAAATACAGTATAAAGAAAGATTATTAAAAGGGAAAATGGCCAAGTAATATAAGAAGGCAGACCTACTAGAATTATACCTGACTTCTTAGCGGAGAACCTAAAATCCAGAAGAGTTAGGACTGATGTCTTCAAGACTCTTCAAGACCATGGATACCAGACTGATACAGTCAATTTAAATTATATATATATATATATATATATATGTATATATATATATATATATGTATACACACACACACACACACACACACACACACACACACACACACACACAAACGCAGCACCATTGAAGGTACTAGAAAGAAAACTCCAACTACTAAAATATATTGCAAAGTTCCAAGGGGAATCCAGGTGCACACTGAGCTGGACCAGCAAGCACATCCCTACTCCAGCCCATCCACACACCCACTACTTCCTATCTTCATTGAGTGGAAATCTGAGACATTTCTGTTGCTTAGAAACATACCTTGAAGATCATTGCTGTATGCTGTACATATTTTCAAACTCTTTAAGACTTTTACCAAACTAGCAGATGCTGTAAATGTACAAGAAACTAAGAAATGGTTCCTGCCATCAAAGAGTGAACCACCACGATGGCAAAATTCAGTGTTTTGCTAAGTAGTGACTGGCCTTTGTCTTATATCACTAGACTACCAGGACATCATCTCCTGGCAGTTACTCTAATGTGGCTCTATTGTGTAGAGCTATGCTTTGGTCCCCATCTTAAAGCTCATCTAGAAGAGAAGGCTTTTTTTTTTTTTTTTTAATATTAAAACTATGCAGCTGGTTATGGTAGAGAACTCCTTTAATCCTAACACTCTGAGTTCGAGGCCAGCAAGGTCTATGTGCAAGTTTCAGACAAGCCAAGGTTATGTAGAGAAACACTGTCTCCAAAGGAAGAGAAGGAAAGAAAAGAAAAGAAAGCAAGACAGGAAGGAATGAAGGAAAGAAGATAAATGAATGAATTAAGGAAGGAAGAGAAATGAAAGAAAGGAGAGAGAGAATGAAAATAAAGAGAAGGAAAGCAAGTTCTGTGTCTTACATGTTGTTTCCTTGGACAAAGGAGGCTGGGAAAAGTGGGAAATTCCAGAATTGTCTATTCCCTTCTATTTTTTCACTGTTTAAAGTGGACAAAGATATATATATATATATATATATATATATATATATATGTGTGTGTGTGTGTGTGTGTGTGTGTGTGTGTGTGTGTGTGTGTGTTTTAGAATGTACTTTTTGGCTTAAAAGAGAAATAATATGCTGATTTCAAGAGTTCCGAAATATATATATCTTATGCAGGGGAGGGTCAGAATGATCTTTAGTTTAGGTGGGGAGGATCCCCACATTACCCATTATCAGTCTCTTGTTCAAGGGCATCTTTTCCTTAAGTCATGTACTAGAACTTTATATGGATGGTGCTAAGAGCCTTCTATTCACCAGCTACCACAGCTCCATTTGACCAAACAAATCCTATAAAATATTCTATGGAAACAACTGTATGTATAGTAATTACTATAATAGGCTGGCATTCATTATAAAGCCAGAGAAATACATACACGTACAACTCATGAACAGTAGCATGTGTCCATACATGCAAACACATGCAGTCTGAAGCAGAGAACAAGAGATCAACGTTAAGAAGCAGCAGGAAGTAAGGAAGTATGGCTATAAACCACAGAAATAAACAATTCGGTATCTGATGCAACTATAATCCAAAACAGTGTTTGTGGCCTGTCCTGCAAATTTGTGCTTGTGGTTTCTGGCAGCCTTTGATCAGTGCAGTAGAGTCAGTCTTCCTGTGCTCTCGTGAATGATGCGATGATGAAGACGACACCACAGCCCGGCCATGCTACAGCTATTTGGTGACTCAGAGAGATGATCAGTTTTCTTCAGCTCAATCCAAGCTCTTCTTTTTCTTGGTTCTAGAGTCGGGATTAATTTCCTGCCTTTTCCACTATTCAGCTGTGTGACTGAACAAATTGCGATCCCAGCTTCTGTAAGGCCTAGATAACACTTCTGCTTGTTTTATAAATTGCTACTAGGACGAAATGAGTTCATGAAAGTGGCATGCCAGCACAGTTCCTGCCAAGTACAAATACTTCCACAACCATCGTCTCCATCAACCATGATAACATCACCGGTATCCATTTCATTATTTGTCCTCATTGGCAGTAATTTCCCACCACTACCCTATATACCTATTTGTGTCCATTCCATCCTCTCCTGCATCTAATAACCCAACCATCTCTCTTAAACATGCATCACCAAGGGCATTTGCTTTCTAAAATAAGTCTTCCTCTCCTTCTCTAGAGTTTTCCTTTGGATAATTTCCATCTTTTAGGCTTTGGTATATTTATGTGAACATTTATTTTTACTTATCTCTACACATGTAAATTTTTTTGCCACTATCAGATCTCACTCATTCAATTTCTATTGACTGTAGATGTAAGACTGAAAATTCACAAAGCATTTGCATAAACTTAACTAACAGCTGTGTTATCATCCACTGCCCAGCCTCCCTATAGCTGTGCTGCACAGAGCCCTCCAATTGACAGAAAATGCTCTGACGCTTACTGCCTGTGCAACCCATGAACACAAACTCGTTTCCCCCCTTCTTTAGAGAGTTAGGAAACATCAATTCATTTATCAATGTATCTTTTCAAAATGAAGGATCACTAATGAGAATTTGGTATATTATGTAATTAACTGAAAGAAGTACTCGGGGGTTGTCTAATCAGAATTCCACCACGGTCACCTAGTCCAGTGAAAGAAAATAAGCTGTGACCTTTGTAATTCTGGTTTTATCTTCATTGTGTGTGTGTGTGTGTGTGTGTGTGTGTGTGTGTGTGTGTGTTTTGCTTGCATGTACGTCTCTGTACTTGTGTGTCTAGTGCCCACAGAGGCCAGAAGAGAATGTCCGAGTCCTTGGAACTGGAGTTACAGATGGTTATGAGTGCTATGAATCAAACATGGATCCCCTGGAAGAGCCCCCAGTGTTCTTATGCTCTTCCTTAGTATTGTTTAAAAATCATGCATAGACTTAATACTCTGGCACAAGACTGCCAATACAGCCTGGTGTGAGAGCACTCCTCGAACTCTGGGAGCACTAGCCCTAGAACTCTGGGAGCATTAGCCCTGATCTCTGGCATACCCCTCCAAATCCAGATGAAACAATGACGTGAAGTCACTTCCAACTCTCATCTATCTTCTAAATACCAGTAATCAATCAGTGTTGGGGATAGAAAGAGATCCAAGATTTTAAACACAGGACAGCTTTTTAAGGAATGGAATCCCAAAAAGGTATTTTATATATAATTGTATGGTAACTCCTCAAATGGGAAATTATAGAAACACATAAAGGAAGACTAGGGAATTGTCCTCTAACATTTAACAGTGTAAATACATTTTAAATTTTGATAAAAAAAAAAATAGTGAGTTGCACTAATAATCCAGAGGAGACATTTCTTATCTCTTAAACCCTGTGGTTTATCCATCCCCCAAATTGCTCACGGTTTGGTGTGGCACCCTCTGCTTGCCCTCCTGGCCATACCATCCTCCCTTTTGCTTTCTACACAGTAGTAGCTGAGCACTGGTTAATAACCTCTCCCTGCAAGCTTGAACTCTTTCTGTGTAATTTCTGCGTAATTAATTAACTAAACAGAATTGGCCTCCTTTCCCAAAAATACTCACACATGTGTTCCATGGTTCTGAAGCTAGATGGCATTTAAATTGACACATACCCACAAAACTTCTGCTGGACTACCCTGCATTCCCCTCCTGCTTCCTGAGCTTCATTCCATGATGTGGAATGAAGACAATTCACCATGCCTTCCTCACCACAATGTATCAAACACCCTGAAACCAAGAGCCAAAAAAATAAACAAACAAGAAACGACCAAAAAAAAAAAAAATCAAAAGCTTCCCTCAAAAAGCAAAAACAAAGCAAATCCCTTTGTTTCTTTCACATTAAAATCATGTTTGGCACTTATTATTTTCCTCTGCCTGAATAGTACATCTTTTAAACATAGTTAAGTAGCTACTCCACCCTGAAAAACTTACCATGTAGACCAAAGCCATTTGCTGAGTGGATATTTCTTAATAAAAACCAGGAGGCTCATTTTGTATGAGCATTACCGTAGCTTTCTTGGTGTTTTTGCAAGGTTATTGAATTCCCTAATATGTTTCTTTTATGTAATGGAAAAGAGGTAGACATACCAAAATTTCCCATATTGTAGACATAGCATAATGCCTATCCCTCAGGACTCTATTCTTTTGTGTGAAAGTAAGACACATTATAAATTCCTTTACTGTACAGCACAGGTCTGGTCCACTGAGATCAGAGCCACTGAAACCAGAAATGTCCTGAAAAGTTGTGGTAGTTTTACAGTTTCAATCCCAAAGCAGCAACACACAGAAATTCAGTCACCACTGCAATCCATTTTGTAAGCTCATGTCTTTATTCAAAAATTTAAAATCTAAAAATAAAATTTCTAATCTACAAGAACATTCGTAAGTTCTTACCGTGGCAAGGCAGTAACACAGATGTTGTAATTGCTGTGGGAAAACAACATTGAAGGCTGTATTTCCATAAAGTGACAGGTGTGTTTCAGCATTAGCCTCTCTCCATGCCAAAAGCATAAATCTCTGCTCATAGAAAGTTCTGCATTCAGCAAGAAAGGAGAAACAGTGTGTTCTTCTCCCTACCTTTCCATTCAAATCACATTCATAAGGTCATCACAGCCAGCACATAGAGAAAATGGTGTCATCGTTGGCATGGGATCTGTAAAATAACAGTGCATTTAGTAGAAACCGTAGCAGCTGACCCAAAACAAAAGTAAATGTGGCTGACCCCCACCAGGAACCCTGCAAACCACCTTTCGGTTGTGATCAAAGGCAGCAAGCATAGGAAAGGCTCTATCTGTGCCACTGGAAATGGGATCCTATTTAAAGATAAGTCCAAACCTCACATTACTGCTAATTCATTGTAAAATTCTCACTCTCAAATCCCAGACTTCTGCTACAATATGTTGCTGCTTGTAAACGTTCTTTAATTGTCAAGAGCAGAATTTTAGTTCAATTCTGTGCAAGACCTTTTGAATGGGAATGTTAATATTTTTCAAAAGAATAATTTTGGGACATTTTCCAGATCAGCATCTGGCTTTATCAGAGTTCCCTAAGGGAAGAACTTGCCAGGGAAGCAGTGGGATAATTGCATTTATTAACAGTTTATTTTATGCGTGAATTTTTTTTGTACATCTGTACACCACCCCTATGTTCTCAGGTACCAAGCAGTTCCGTTTTATTTGTCTCTGAGTTCCTGACTTGAATGACAATGCTTTCCAAAAAGCACTGTGCCTGCACACACATACACACTTCAGTGAGGATTTAATAAAATTCGGTTCCATAATGCATGTCTGTAGTTTGCTGGGTGGAACACATTTTTCCAATACATAAACTTCTCTTCTAATGGAATTATTTGTAACAACCATCACGAGTCACACTAGTTTAAATGGGGGAAACAATCAAATAGATCATTGGGAAGAGCTGAACAGCCAGACATGAAAACAGAAGTATGATGGGGGGGTGGAGAGACAGGGAGGCATGGTTTCTCTACTGTCACTGATGCAGCAAAAGGGAATCAGTGATGATGCAATTGATTAGAAAATATGAGAAATGTACTTTACCCCTATGAAAGATCTGTAGGATGCATTCCAGTCTGAATAAAGCCATTGTCTTATCTTTTTATAGTCTTTACTATTGAAATTCAGGTGACATAATGAAAAGGAAGATACTGTTTCATTATCTAAATGAAAATAAGTTAGTTGCATTGTTTGTTTTGATTTATAATTCTCCGTTAACTATAATGTAAACAAATGAAACAAGATTTTTCTTATTGTAAAATTTACCTTAATAACAAATCCTATGTGGACACAGACAAATATATTGCTAGGCACAAGACGAATG
The DNA here is from genome assembly GCF_943737965.1 of Phodopus roborovskii. Lineage (NCBI taxonomy): Eukaryota > Metazoa > Chordata > Mammalia > Rodentia > Cricetidae > Phodopus > Phodopus roborovskii. The sequence goes on from NW_026126511.1 coordinate 18,338,906, forward strand.
CTTAACATCTGATGTTGACAAGCCAACTCCTATAATAGTAAGAAAAAAGAAGTAGAATGAACTCATAAGAAATAAAAATGAGGAAAATCACATATAAACAGAAATGTGAGCGATGGTTGGATTATCAGAAATAATTATGCAATGAAATCTATTCAGAGAAGTTTCACTACCAAATTCAAAGAGGTAAATAAATAAATTTCCACACATGAGTGGAGTGAAATAATATAGCCAGAGAAATTTGAGATAATTCTATGTTCATAAAAATTAAAGTGATTTTTTGCTCTCTGAGGAACAACTTTCATAAAGTATACCCAAGCTCCTAAAGGGTGGATAAAAAGCAGAAACATATTTAAGCTACAAAGAGTGGTACTTAAACTGTAAGGATAATGTCTTCTTATTGGGAAATACCACTGTTTACTACTGGTTACTGTGGTTTTACAGCTCTAAGTCGATGTTTGAGCTGTGAGAAAATTAGTGGCTCTAAGTCAGGGACAAATGACATTCACGCCTCTATTTTATAAAACTTGAAAGGAGCCGAGTCAGAGGAGTCAGTAAGAAGAGCAAAGGTAAAAACAAGTATCTGAAGGGAAATCAAAGAGGGACATAAGGATTAAAAAGAGAGAACTATCTACTGGAGTTGTTTTTGTAATCTGTGTGAGTGAGTGCATAGGTGTGTGTGTGTGTGTGTGTGTGTGCACGTGCGCGCGTGCATGCACGTGTATTTGTGTGTGGGGGCGTGTGTATGTAATAACACACCTGTGTAGGTCAGAGAGCAACTGCAGGTGTCTGTCCCCACTTTCCACCTACTTTGAGATGGGTCACGTTTGTTGCCTAGGTAGGTGATTCAAAGGCTTCTATGGACTCCCACAAGTCTGCTTCCCACCTTACTATAGGAACATATAGAGCAGGTGCAGGCTACCATGTTCAGATTCACACGGTTCTGGGAGTGTGAGCTCAGGTCCTTATAAGTATGTGGTAGATGCTTTACCCACTGAGCTGTCTCCAGGTTCCATTGAGGTATTTCAAATTAGTTTCTGAATGTTCACGATCTTCGTCCTTTTCCCTGCCTTTCTTATGTGCAAGACATTCTATAGTGAATGAAATGATATATAAGGATATATCTCTTAATAGAAGTTCTGTAAGGTGGCTCCTGTTACCCTATGAAGGAAGAGTTGAACTTGCAGGGAAACGAGTCTGGATTCCACCGGTGGCAATGAAGGGTCAATGAACTTTGAGTTTGTTTTTGTTTAGTTGTTTGAATCAATCTATGTTTTAGAATCATGCATGTAACAGAAATGTTGCAATAGTCCTAGAAAGGGAGGTTAGACTGGAAAGAGAGATTTTCAGACTTGGAATAAGCTAATTCACAAAAATTGGTACATTGAATGAAGGCAATGGCATGAAAGAAAGGGAAAGACAGTTTTCAGAGGACACACAAAGTTGAAGGAAGTCAGCAAAAAGTCAGTTTGATTAGGTTGGAAAATAAGATATCAAAAACAGTTCCTGGCAATTAAAATACAAGCTAGCTTTCAACTGTCCTATTTTATGAAATATTATGTTCAGTCACCTTTGAAGACAGAGTTTCTATCCCGCCTTTTTAAACAGCAGCTTAGTCCCAAATAAATACTACACAGAGGCTGAAATTAATCATAAACTATTTGGCCATTGGCTCAGGCTTCTTATTATCTAGATTTCTTTTAATTATTATCTAATATCTATTAATCTATGTATTTTCACATGGTCTTGGGCTTATTGGTGATGTCTGGTCCCCTTTCTTCCTCAGCAGCTACAGAATGTCTCTCGGGTATCTCTTCTCTGCCTCCCTTTTTCCTGCATTCCTAGTCTTGTAGCCCTGCCAATACATCCTGCCTGGCTACTGGCCAATCAGCATTTATCCATCAACCAATACAGAAGGACAGCCCTATCGTCTCCTCTTTTCTGTCTAAATAAAAGGAAGGATTTTAACTTTAACATAGTAAAATTACAATTACAAAACAGTTACCAAGTAAGAAATATAGTTAACAATATTTAGTCCATTAACACTTGGCAAAATTGAATGAAAATATAGTACCATCTATCCTATCCTTGTGAGTCTACAGTTTTATATGTAACTTATCTATTATCATAACTAAGGAAATCCATAACCATAACTATCTGTCTTCAACTCTACCAAAGACCTCAGAAGGATAATATATAAACTCTAGAATTGACAGAGACTTCCTGGACCATCACCAAAAGTTTGTCTACATCATTGGGGTATCCATCTTTAGCTTAGAGGCCTAGAGTGTCTGACAGATTTCTCAGTGAAGCAGGGAATGTTAAACTGTCCACCTGCATTGGCAGTTTGTCAGTCATTTCTCTGTGTCCTGCAGAATGTCTGGAAGACTCTTCCATGAAGCAGGACTGTCCCTTCTTGTTTTGGCAGTTTCACCAATCACTTTCCTGTGGGTCCTGCATGTCCAGTTTATGCAGCATATAGTCAAACAGTCCAGCCAAGAGTAGTGTCTTGCCCAAATGGCTATTTCTGCCATGGTGAAGGCAAACTCCATAACAAGTTTCTTTGATGCCCATCTTCCTCTCTTACATACTTGGTATTGCCAGGAACAGTTGTGTCTCATTGTCATGAAAAGCCCTAATAAACCATTTTTAAGTGCCATATTCTGTAGGCCTTTGAAAAGTTTTGAAGAATACCTAATTATTTGAAATTTATCTCTCTGTATTTAGAAAACCTGACTAACATAAGTTTTAACTATTATAGGTGACTACCTATAATCTGTATTTGATTATTCATTACATTTTAAAAGAGCTGTATAAACACAATACCTAAATAAGAGTAGAAATATACATGTAGCAAAATTGATCTTAAATTTGTATCAATAAACCAAAATCCATACCAATGTAAAGTATATATTTAGATATCATATTACCTTTTTTCTATAAAAAGAAATTGACTGTGATTATTAACTATTTCTAACCAACCATGTTTAAATGAAAAGAAACATTTATAAACAATACTTGACAGTGTGAGAGTAGCTCTCTCCAAACTGCTTCCTGATACTTGGAGTTACTGTCAATCCCAAGGGGACCCTGAGAAAACCCAGAAGCATGGCCAACTGCTGGCTGTAGTTGTCTGCAAGGCTGCATTATTGCAGCTGATTTGGATGCTGGATCACCTGGGCCACTGCTTCATATTAGTCTGGAAGGAATCCACTGCTTTTCATCTTCTGTGGAAACAAAAGCAGAACCTCTACTCCAAAGTAACATGTCCTTAGACTTACATTTTGAAGTCAAGGCATTTTCAAAATATATAGGTTGGATTAATTCAGCAGACTTCTGATCAAATGTCTTTTAGCAGTTGTTGCTCCTTCCTCAGCAACCAAACAATTCAAAGACAACACATAAAGAATGGAGACTCTTTGTGTATTTTCCATCTTTAGGTGAACTTTTTTTTTTATTACTCCACTTCTTTTATTTTTATTTTCATTTTTGAGACAGGGTTTCTCTGTGTATTTTGGCTGACTTGAAACAGAGTTCTGCCTGCCTCTTTCTCCGGAGTACTGGAATTAAAGGTGTGTACCACCACATCAGGATACTCTATTTCTTTTTTAAGGACTTTAACCTTTTTTCTTTTCTCTCCCAAGCCTACATGTATTTTTAAATACACTGTATACCTTTTAGAGGGTTTTCTCCATCAGACTCTGTCTTTACTATGTGTCTCTATCTTTTTCTGACCACATCAGTCTTCAAACAGCATTGCTAAGATTAAAGCTGAGGTTTATGGCTGCTAGATGCAACTAGTTAGGCTTTCCAACTTGTCAGGGTATGTTTACTGCATCTCTTGGAGCTGTGTTCACCACCTCGACTCTGGTCTATGTCACCATCAAGCAGCTTGGAGCATTGTCCATAAACCTTTTTTTTTCTGCATGAGTAAAAGCTAAATCTGCCATATAGCATGCTCTGCTGCTTGCTTGGAGACTCAGCCCCTGTGTACATCAGCAGAAATCTGCCATGCTGTGTTCGTTTGATTGCCATAGCATCTCTACACCATGGCCTTCAAGAGATGTGAGACTAGGAAGCCCACTGCAGTTTCATTTGATGTGGAAATTCTTGCCACATGTTGGGCACCATAGGAAGATGGAGTTTCTATCCTGCCCTTCATACCTCAAAGCTAATTTATAGATATATAATTATATTAACATGAAAATAACATTTTTTTACATAAAAACAAAATTGTGTTTAACTAAAATATGAAATTAAACTGTTACCTTCAATCTGTTTTTGAATATCAGTATAAGGGTGCCCCTTTTTCCTTGTAAACATAAGCACATTTCTTTCTGTCCCCTGGAGATGCCTAGAAGCAATGACAAGAGTAACAATGATGGTCCTCCTGTCAAGAAGAAGCTGGGTCCATCTCGAAGTGGTTCCCACCGATCAGACCAGAATGGAATCATTTGACAGGAAGCACACAGACTCAGAACTAGAATGGTAGAATGTTTGGTATGATAAATGGGCACATTTTCTCAATAACTCAGAGGCCATAGGGAAAATGTAACAGGGTGCCATATAGGACAAGAGACATTGAAGAAACAACAATTAAATGCAATCTACAAACTTTTAGTTCTATTTAAAATGAGTGATCAAATTTATGTTTGGTACATAGGAAAACATCAGCTGTATTTAGAATCTGTTCTTATTCCAATTTCAGTACACTGTATTATGATGCTTGTTTCTGTAGTTGCTTTTGATGAAATGTCATGAAGTGTAGAATTGGATATAGAATGATGCAGGACATAGAATGAAATATAGTATATATAGAAGTCAGCTGGAATAAAATGGAAATAGGGTATGGGATCAAGTCAGTCCATTGCTAAAAATTGAAGTTGGATGATAAATTTGTAAAATTCATTAAACTGTTTTTTCTTTAACTTTGTTCATGTTTAGACATTTCTTCAAAATATGTTCAGTTGAAACATAAGTATTAAACTTACAGATAGACCATTTAATAAACTCATCCTTTAATAATATCATATATACATATTCCTTTATGACACATTCCCCAAGTTGTCACATGTTTCTCTTGTTTGGCAATCTGCTGATCATGTGACGATTGACTTCCATAGACTGTGAAGCCCCTGTCCAGAATTCACATGAGAGCAACAAGAATGGTATACAGGAATTCACATTTTAGTCATCCTCCCAATCCTCTGAAATCTCCACCATCTCTGGCTTCTCTCCTGTCCCCTCCCCCCCCACTTTTGCATTAAAGTAGATCACTAAACAAAAAATTTACCCTTTGAAGCTGAACGTGGTGCTTCATGCCTTTAATCCAGCGCTATGGAGGAAGAGGCATGCCCATCGCTGAGTTCAAGGCCAGCCTTGTCTACAAAGTAAATTCCAGGCCTACAAAAAGAAACACTGTCTAAAAAAAGGGTAAATAAATAAATATATAAAAATTTGAGGAAAATCAATATTTTCACAATGCTTATCAAACACTACTTCTGTCTAGTTCAAAACATTTTCATCAGATCCAAAGAAAATCCAATGGAGTTGATTTTATGTCTTTTTTCATCTAAAGCAAACCATAGCTATATCTGTGAACATGGCCAATGCTTCTCTTATTTAACTTTTTCACATGTTGTTCTTCTCTAATAGTGCTTCTCTTTGCCACAGCTTTTGAGTAGGTGATTAATTTAAGGTACAAGCCAAACTGTCCTTCAGTCAAATGTCTACACAAAACACTTAGTCAGAAAAGATCTTCTTCTTACTCTGAATTCGAGCATCCGAATGTCTTATGATAATGGAGACTAACTTCTTCTATACCATTATATTGAACAGAATATTTTGTTTAATAATTTATTAATATGATAATAGTAGTATTATGATAATAATAGAGCCAAAGAATCATAGAAGCGAAGGTAGATTAAATCCAGGGTGTTTCTTGTGTCATTGTGTCTAAGGAGAGAGGGACTGAACTTGGAATAAAATTAAAGCAAAACAATGCAAATAAACAAACAAAAAACAAAAACAACTGAAATACCAGATCTCATACTAGCAATAGGTAATTGCTCAAGAAGTAAAGGGATAGTGCCAAGTTGACCAGTGGTAGCCATGCTTCTAGTTAACACAGATTCTTCCAGAACAATTTAGAAAATAAAGTGAAACAAAATGTACAGTGAAACTGAAAATAATGAGAAAAATCTGTGAATGTGAAAATGTTCCAAGCGGTTGCTGCCAGCCAGTGCACTGCGGTAAGTTGGCCTGGCATCCAAAGCCTGCAGGAGAGCCGTAGGCTTGCTTCCCTACCTGGGCCCACTGCAAGGCAACATCTGCTTCTTGGCCCCCATCCTGCCAGGAGCAGAGCCCAACACAGGTGTGGATAAATCACAGGAGGCACAGGAACCCCAGAATGTGACACCAATGTGCTTTAGAGGAAAATGAGTCCTAGTCCATCATCTCACAGCAAAACAGCAGGGCTCTGATGCTGGAGAGTGTCTTCTGAAATTTACCTAATGACTGAGCTGCAGTAAAGCTGGGCTTAGAGCCCAAATGCTTTCATCTCCATCAAGACATTATCTTCTCTGAGATACGCTGTCTGTCTGTCTGTCTGTCTATCTTTTAAAACCATCTATACAAGTGATAGTAAACAAATGGAATAGGTCATATTTAGGAATATGTATATATATATATATACATAACATATAATATATACTATGTATAATACAGACAGGCATACATGAATATACTAATAATTAACAAGCAGGCCATGGATGTGAATGAGAGCAAGGAAGGGTATATGGGAGGATTTAGTGGAATGAAATAGGAAGGACAAATAATGTAATTATATTCTTATCTAAAAATAAAAAGGAAGGAAGGAAGTTGCACTCATATAAGTTTCCCAGAATTGCCAAGTATTGTAATTACTATATACCATTTTACTAAAGAAATAATGAGAAAAATAAACAATGGAAGCCTTAATATGGGGCACATGACATGTCTTTGGCCAAAAGCCAAAGAATCATATACTTTCCTCATGATTAAATTCAAGGACAGGGTGTGGTGGCACATGCCCTGTGATTTCATCACTTAGAAGGCTGTTTCTGGTGTGGAGGCCAGGAAGCTCAATCTCAAGGTTAGTCCTGTTTCTGGGAAAGAATCTTACCTTACTTACCTTCCCATTGATGTCAGCAGAGGAAGTCCCTGGGAGGGGCAAGAAGGGAAATGAAGACAGGAACAACAGTCTCTTGTGTCTCTTACATTAGAGATATTAGTTGTATCAGATCAGAGTTCTATATTTTCTATTCTGTCTAACATGGATTATAGTCACACTGAGTTAGGGCTTCAATGTAAGGACTCTCCTTAGAGAGCACAACTCCCATCTTAGCCTGTCTGTTTGCATGATGTTTCCCTGTGAGTGCATCAATGAATGCATCAAGTGCACCCCTTTAAACAAAGATCCTGGTAATAGTAGTTCAGGAGGTCCATCTGCAAACAACCTTGTATTTGAGAACGGTGCTGAGTATTAAGACTGCAGTTCTTGCGAGGAATGTGGTAGAGCTCTGTTCTAGTGATTGGGAGGCCCTGGGTTTGCATGCTAGCACCAGACAAGACTTTTAAACCCAGCAGTTATTTGAGAAGTCCAAGGACACAAGTAGGGGAATGACCTAGAAAGAAGTTACATTATTGGTATGAATGCAAATGCCATAATAATAAAATCTATCATTTTAGGTTTAATATATGCTAAGTAAAAAACAAGAATAAAAAAGAAGAGAAGAAGAAAGGAAGGAAGGGATGGAGGGAGGGGAGGAGAGAGGGAGGGAGAAAAGAGAGGTTAAATCAGCAAAACAATTGTTACAATTTAAATATTTCTGACCCCATAGGAGAGATCTGGGAACAGTTACCACTCTAGGGAGGTAAAACCACAGGAGTATCATACCTATTAGTGCACTTCTCTCTCTCTCCCTCTCTCTCTCTCTCTCTCTGTCTCTCTCTCTCTCTGTCTCTCTCTCTCTTGTTTGCTCTTGCTCTCACTCTCTCTCTTCCCCCTATTCCTCCCTTCCTCCCTTATCCTGTAGATAATGTCCTTGAGGAGAATGAATATTCATGAGGAAAGACAGAAGTCATTACTATGACTTCCTTCTACCTCTGCTCCTCTGGTTTCCAATCTGGATTCCTGCTACTATCCACAACACTTAAAAACACCCATGTTAAACAAGATTCTGTCTCCAGTCTCATATCTGGCATCACAAAATCATTTCAGCCCAGCCCCATCCTGGGTATGTTTTCTCAACTTAGAATATGATTCTGAGAAACAACTACAGCATTTATCTGTTATACTTTCCTTGTCTGTTACAGATAAAGAAAAGAAAAAGAAAAAGAAAAAGAAAACATGCAAGCACAACACATAGGGGGGAAATGTTCAACTTATTTTCTTTTAGTATTTGATAATTATAATTTGTATCTATATCTTATCAATGATCCTTACTCAGAGAAATTCCAATTTTTTTTCTTGGAAAACATTTATGTTTTTATGATGATAGTGGCTCTATCATCTAAATGTCCTCCTGGACCATTTGGCTCCAGGAGTCAAACAAAGCAATCTACACCAAACCCTCTATCGAGATTTAAAAGGCATGTTCAGAAGCACAAAGAGAGGACAGAATTAGTAGCTACGTGCAAGTTTCCTTCTTCAATTATTTCAGCTTGTCATGGCAACGACAAAGAGTAGGATTTCCAGATGCCTGAAGCGGAAGACCCTGTCAGTAGGCTGGAGGGGTAAGTTATGTCAACTCCTTCAGGTCTGGGGAAAATGAAAACTGACAATGGGCTACATGATTTGTCAAAACAGAAGATACTGGAGGCTTGATAAGGGTTACTATGGCATTGGTGGACAGAAAGACGATTTAATGATGTTGAGTGGAGAAGGCAAAGAGAGAAAGCAGAAACACCGAGTCTTGACTACCTTTGTCACGGATACAATTTTCAGAAGCAAGAAAGACTGAGCAGATTCTGAAAGTTATATTGAAACAAAATGTGAGAACATGGCACACACATATTTTGAATTCAACAGTGAATTCTTGTGGTTGAGTCAGTGAATATGGATTCAGTAGAATCCTTCGATGTGTAGTAGAAGGGGTTAATTTGATTTATGCCTCAGATTGATAAAATGGGCAAGTGTTTCAAACTTAGAGGGCCATTGAGTCTATTTCACCAGGTTATACCTATTTTGCTAGGAAAATAATAAGGTCATCTGTGGGTGAAAGGAGCAGGGAGAGGGGATAGGAGTTGGGGTTAAATGTGCTGGTGTGATACTTCTCTTTTGTGATAAATAATTTCACAAATTTGGAGGACAAAATTAAGTTTATTGATTCATAGTTTCATAAAACAGAAATTCAAAATCAAGGAGCAGAGCCATGACTCCTTCAAGCATTGTGTCTGGAGAGGCTTTGTTGGCCTTTCCATTCTAAATGTCCTTGGCTTGTGGCAATGTGACTATTTCCTGTCCATCTTCACAAGGTGTTCTTGCTGTGCTACTGAGTTCCATATCTTTCTCTCTCCCATTTCTTATAAATATATATCATTGGACACAGAGCCCACTCTAAATCCAGGATCACCTTATCTCGAGATCCTTAATTATACTCACAAGAAGACTATTTTCAAGAGAGTTACATTCATAGGCAATAAGGATGTAGATATATCTTTGGATTCAATATCCAACCTGCTATAATGATGATACACTATAATTATCTAGAGGAATCAGAAGAGTAAAATAGCTAGTAGGATGTGTTTGCAAGTTTCCCATCACTGCAACAAATGCCTGTTATAAATCTAAACGAAGAAAAAAATAATTTGGTCCATGCTTTCAGATATTTCCACTCATGGTCATTTATCTTTTTGCTTGGGGTTTGTAGTGGCACAGTACATTGCTGTGGAAGGACAGATCATTATGATATCTGTCTTTGATGACTTATGATGCCCAAAAACAGAGAAAGGGGAAGAGGTCAGAGTCCCAATATCCCCCAGAAGGATATAGCCACAACACTGTCTCTCATTAGGCTCTACCTCTTGAAAGTTTAAGAACCTTCCAAAAACATCAAATTCTTGTGACCAAGTTTATAGAAAATTCCCTCTGGGTGATAGTTGCTATCCAACTCATAATGGAAAGTGGACTACTTAACAGTGTGAAGAATCTACATGAACATCTCATAATAAATTGAAATTAGTCTGTCCACAAAATTGTGTGTCTTTCCTTACAACAACTGGGATGCCAGATCTAACTAGGTAGAGAGTAACTTTAATAATACTTAGGATTTTACCAGGTAAATATGATAAACAGAGGGAATGACAAGAATATTATGAATTTTGAATGAAACCAGCTATTAATGCAGAGCTTAGGGTATAACATCAAAGGTGAACTAAATAATACAGTGATTTTTTTTAAACATATGATTGGATTGACTTAGGTCCCTATGGGGTTAAAAGTCAGTGAAACACAAAGTGGTGAAATGTGGATGGGGAGGGGGAACTGTGGCTACTGAGTGGAGGGCTTTAAGTTCTGACTTTAGGGTTTTTCATCCGCAGTTCTTCCCTGCAGAACCAGAGGCTCTGAGTTAATTGTGGAGGTCAGGGACCTATGATTAGCGTTACCCCAGGATGACAGCCACTCACTTAGTTTGGACAGTGAGTCAATGAACATATCTGATGCCATAGTGGAGGAACAAAAATTGATGGAGGATGGAACAAGTGAGGAGAATGTTGAAGGGACTCTTCCCAGAAGTTAGAGAGACTACATAGCGATGATGTACGGGAAGAAGTGATGGGAGCCTCAGGGCAAGTCTCATTAGTGGTTTGAGGGCAGGTGGAGCCAATAAATCTATGTGAATTCCTATGTACCATTGGTAAGTTCCAGGTCTGGACAGGTAATAGCAGCCAGAAAATTACCAAATTACCATTATTATCAAATGCCAACTCTAAATTTTTTTAAATCTCTTTTACCCAAGTGTTTGTCTTATGGAAGAGATAATCTTGTCTCAGAAGAACAATACTTCACATCATTGCTTACTATTCTGAAACACACACATAACATGCTTATTTTCTTTGTAAAGGCTTGAAAGAAAAGCAGTGTGGTTCATGCTTTTAACTATTCATGATCTGTCAATCAATTAAAGAGAGTCTGCCTTTATGATTTCTACTCCAAGTAGCTTAAAACCTAGGACCATTGATGAATGTTCTCTGTCCTCCAGGAAGACAACAGCAGATTGCTGCATGATTGCTCATATCTATTCCCACTGTTCCTTTCTGTGTGCCCCACCAACCAATGACTCTCAGGCCCATGGTTTATAGAGTTATAAAAAGTTAGCTCCTCATCGTTTAAGCATCTCCACAGGCATTGGTCCCCTTACTTAATGCTTCCCAGACTCCCAAGAGATGCAGTGCGCCAGTTCCCTGACACAGACTCTCAGCTCCTTGATTAGTCTAAATTTACTGACTCATTTCTGTTGAGTGCCAAAGGACAGACGTTACAGGATAGCACATTCTAGGTAGGGTTACACAGTCTTCAGAAGGGTACTGCTTGCTATTGGCATCTTATTTTGCCTGTAAGTCTTGTTCATTTTTAAGTTCTCTTCACAGAACAGAATCCTCTTATGAACCCTTTATCTCCTCACCAACATTCCTGAAGTTTCCATTCTGAACTTTTATTTGTCTCTAACAGGGCCCTCCCCTCTTCCCCCCCCCCCTCAACAGTTTACACACTGTTATATGGTTTATAGGGTCTTGATTTCTCCTGCAAAGTATCCTTACAGGATCCTGTGCATGGCCTATCCAAAAGTCAATCCTGCAGTATATTTCTTTCAAATTTGTTGCTTGTTGATGGGTCACTTGAGAACGTGATTCTTTACAAATAGATAAAGTATAGAAACTGTTCTTATCTGTGGAGTATTATTGAGCATTTTAAATATTCTATCTAGAATTTAGTGAACTCTACTTACTTTAACTACATCTTAGCTAGTTTATTGGACTGTGTAGACAAAGAGCCCTGAAACATGTTAATTTTCTCCTTCTGAAAATTACTGGATTTAAGAAAATCTTTCTCATATGTGTGTGCATACATGCATATGTGCCAGCATGCCTGTCACTAGGAGTATGGGAATGATCAGAAGACAACCTTGAATGTCTGTCTTCTTGGCCTGAGACCTCTTGGTGATTCCCCTGTCTCTGTATCCCATCTCTCTGCAGGAGCAACACAGGTGTGTATTACTGGGATTCCACTTGTTTGTATTCTGGGGATTTAAACTCAGGTTTCAGTTCACTCTGGGTAGCTGATCTTGACATCTCTTTATTCTTCCTGGAATTCATCTCTCAGTTTTTCTTTAAGTAAAGTTCTCTACTTAATATACAATAAATCTGACTATACATTGATCTCAACCATTAATCAGAAACGATTGTTAATCATAATCTAATCCCATGTAATTACAAAACATCTTTCCATCTTCTTTATTTTTTTGGCTTCCTCAAAACATCCAGAAGCTGAATATATGAAAAAAAAATTTCTGTTTTTCAAATGAGAATGAATCTTAGGAAGGTTAAATGACTTGTCCAAATCCCTCATGCCATAAGCTATGATACCAGGAATTGAACAAGGTCTTCTGAGATCAGGATGCGACAGAGCGATGTCCTCATGAATGAGATGAACAGCGGGGGGAATCTCGCCTTTACACATGAGTGAACTCAACTCTGATTGGTTTTGGTACATATTCTCCAACCTTTGGAGGGACAATTCTCATGTTTTATTTTATGTGAAAAACAAAGAAAGCTGCTTTTCCATGTGTAGCCATCTATGTGTCTTTCATCTCATTTATGTTTCACATGACTGAGTTTCCTGTGTAGGGAATCATCAGGGTATTATTCCAAATAGAGAAAACTCAGATAAAACCCCGTGTTCCTGGCTGCAGCCTGTGTGATTATGAATACAATACTGTACTTACAGTAGGAAGCCAGAGTGAATAGGGGCTGCTGTCTTTGAAAGGATGAGCATTCACTCTGACCTAATAACTATCTGACACTGGGTACAATTATCTTCCTCCAAGAGGAGCATTATAATGTGACACATTAATTGTTGTGTCATTTTTTTCTTTGAAAGGCATGTTGGGTGTCTAATACAAACCAGAAGCTTCATGAATTATCCATGGCAGTGTGCTAGTATGCTGCCACTCTGATTTACCTTTCCCAACAAAAATCAACCCAGTCACATCACCTGTTTCCAATGACTGCTGGCAGACCTATGCTGCCCTATGACCCCCAAGCTTATCCTTGTGGGCCCCTGCATGTCTAATAAATCTAATGGTGCACTAACTTGCTGCAGCTATGAACACTTTCCTCCTCATAGTCAAACCACAGAGACAGAGGTTTGCACGGTGGACTGCTGTGAGTCAGTTACTAACTGGAAGACGTTCATCGTGCAAGAGCAGTAGAGGGGTCTCTTTTCTCTGCTTCTATTCCACCTTGTTTCCTTTGCACACGTTTTAAAGAAGGCCTCTCAGCCCAGAAGGCTGTTTCTGAGGCACATGAGCCCTTCAGCCCCAGCAGGACTGCAGTGCTCAGGTCAGCTTGATCCTTTCCCATTGCTGCAGCTGCTCCGTGGCAAGCCCGTGTAGGCTTATGGGCTGGTGGCCCCGGGTTCGCCTCTGGGCCTGTCATCTGCTGTGTTGTTAGTCTGCTGATGGGCTGTCTCAGTGTGCCCTTTAAAGTCTGTGCTTTCCTGCCTTCCAAGTTTGGTTCCCACCAGCGGAGGAAAAGCTAGGCGGCCCCCATCCTGCCCCAGATCCTGAGCTCGCAGCAGCAAACAGGACTTTCCCATTGTCTTCCCCAGTACCTTGGGCATGAACCATCCACAGAGCTAAAACCATCAGGATTCAAACGCACTTGCTGGCTCATGCTTGGCTGCTAGATAAAACTGCACCACCCCAAGACTCATCTCCCCTTTTGGTGTTAATTGGGTTCTTTCCCGTCGTTTTCATTTCAGTCTGCACCTGACTCTGACATATACAGCTGCTGATTACCGAGTAAGTTGTTCGGTGAGCTGGAGGTATGATAAATTAAATATGATATGTATCACTGAGCCCGTCTTTGGCTGCTTCACGGCACATTATAATTTGGGAAGGGACGATTACAATAAAATATTAAAGAATAAGCAGGGAAAGCCCACTGTTCGCATGTCCAATGGCAAGAGAAAATTACAGGTTTCATTGTCTATGCGGCACCATCTGCCTCTTTGCTGAGGCTGAGCCTTTGGCTCTCTCAGGGGAAATCGCTGCGGATAAGTTATTCAATTAGAACAGCATTATTGGCCAGCTACCTTGGAGAATTGGGTTGATGATGTTGTGACTACACTGCTCTACATTCCTTCATGTCCCCAGCAGGCCGCAGCACACGGCAACATCCCTGACTGCTTACTGAGCCTCGCGGTAGAGGTGAACAATTGAAACGAGGCATATCAAGGATGTCTGAAGGAAAATCAATTTTCAATGAACTTTTCTTGCTTGGCCCCTGCTCCAAAATTCTGACTCATACTGTATTTTTGTGGACTTTCATTGAATTAAGTGACAGAGACGGGAGTTGGGAGGAGAGTATGTTTCATGATATGCATTTAACCTGTGGCACTGTACAAAATAATTCCTCGCATACCATTACAAGGTAGGAATATACATAGGCCTCTTCAAACATGGTGTTCATCTTAGAGGCAGAAAACCTTCTTAGGAGCACGATAGCTTTTTAGTGAAAGCTTCAGTTGTCCTTCACATGCCTTTTCATGTAATTATGTGCATCATTCTACCTAAAGGTCAGACCTAGCCATAGATCACACCGCACATTTCAACCAGCAACTGCCTACAAGGATCTTCATAGGAATTTTATTATCATCCTTAGGATCTTGGTTTATAATCAGAAGAGCTGATCTCACATACTAGTGCATACATGCACACACATGAATTTTTAGTTGTATTTTTAATTCTAGGCCACTATTAAAGAAAGCTGAACATCTATAGAAATATAGCCATGCTAAAAATTAAGTTCCAAAATTATGCATTTTCATACTATTAGTAAATATTTTATGTATGTATATCTTTCTGTGTTTGTTTGCCCACCAGATTAGTTCTGGTAATGTTCTATGGTTGTTAATGGAGGCATGAACTCACACGTGTTATAGATTCATTTGCTGGTATGCAGGGAGAGTATCTATCTATAATTTTAGTATCCGTGAATTATACCAATTATGAACTCATAATCCTCTTACTATGTGTGATGTTGGCATTTAAATTAATCATTTATAAGATCCTAAACACTAAGACATTAGTTTCTTATTATGAATCATTATGTTTTCTCTTGAATGCCATTTTCATTTAGGTTATGACATTTTTGATATTTTAAATATTCTTTCTTGGGATGTAATTATGTGGTAGATATTTGCAAAACATGAACAAGCCTCACACTTAGTTGTTTTTCTTTTGTTGTTGTTGTTGTTTGTTTTGTTTTGTTTTCTAAGTTATTTGGGAGTAGTAGTAGTCAGTCCTATTTTTCACCTGGATAGATTTTACTACACTATGTTAGGAAGTCAGTCTTCCCTTGAGATGTTAAATGTTTCTGTGTTTGAAAAATTGATACTTGTTTTCTCTTAACTACTTAATCCATCAGCTATAGAAATTTTCCAATGTATCCAGAAGGGATGATCCTCAGGACTTTTGGTAATACTAAAATTCTAAGATGTGCAATATGCTTACATAAAACTGCACTGTGTCTTCAGATAGCCACTGTACCCTCCCAGGTGCCAGGTGCCACCTTTGGGCTGCTCTAACAAGTAAAGCTATAATGAAAATATTTTCACATCTAATGTGGTAATGACAAGGTAAAGTCTATAAAGGCTTAATGCAGATGCATTTGCTTTTCTCACAACTACTATTATTTCAGAGTTAATTGGATTCATGGATGCAGAACCCATAGATACCAAGGTTAACTATGTATGCATTTGTGGTATTTGTGTGTACAGTTGTATATATTTATAAAAGAGTGGAAAAACACATTTGTAGCCATGCATATAAGCCAACCCATGCCATTATCAATTCCCTCAAATCACAGTGGATAAATGCACATGTCCCTCTACATATTGAACCCACCAGTGTCCTAGAAACTCTTGGACAGAGTACTCCATGCGGTGAACTCTTTAATGGATGCTTCAATTTTATTGATAGCTACAGTAGGCAGGAAGAAAGGAAGTTAAAAGCTTCTGCAGGCATCTCCTTTCCAGGCACCATTGGAGGCAAGTGCATATCAGCATGGCCACCTCCTATGAGACTAATAGCATCATAGATGATCAGTAATACCCTAGTAGATAGGAATTTAAATATTTTTAGAGAGGGACATCAAATACTGTAATGGAAAATCACAAAGCTACCTAGAACTATTTTCAGGGAATGATGCATTGAAAAAAAGCCAGCATCAGTTATTCAATAAATAATAGAGATCCAAACAGTGCTTGTGTGTCATTGCATGGTTAAAAATGAATCAATGCCAGAACTTTACACGGACCCAAACCTAACAAACAAAAAGGCAAACTGACCATAGATAGTTACTTCCTGAAGCACACCCCAAGCCCTATATCACCAAGACCAACTCTTGGCTCAGTACAAGGCTACACCAAATGGTTCTAAGATAAAAATGTCTTTGTGGCTTAGCCCAAAGAGATGGAAGCCCCAATCTCTTCTCTAAGACCTTCATTGCCCTGGGAAAAAGGCAATGCAGTGAACGTTTAGTAAAATCTAAAAGAAACAAGGTCCCGAGTACCCAGTTCTTTCTCTTTCCAGTGCAGCAACCCTGAACTCTGGGGTGTATCATTTACTTGTTCTCTCTACAAACTGTAACACCTTCCACAACTTACCTCTCTTGTGGTTATGTTACATGGGTTCCTGATGCCCACAACTTCATGGCACTCTGGTGGGGTCACGGTGGAAGCCCAGGGTATCTCATACACCAGTGTTCTTGCTTTTGTACTTGGAAGTCAAACTTTCCCACAAGCAACACAGCTCCTCTGTAAGACCAGCCATCTGGCCTTTGTTCACGAATGAAAGGGCCAGAGAAAGAATCAGAAATGTTGGTAAAGACATGTGGTCTTGGTCACAATCTGTCCTTGTACATCTGAGAAAACTTACTGTACTCTACCTCACGATATAGACCCTCACCCTATCCCCATATGAAATGGAACTAAGTCTGGCCTAAAACTGCTTCCCTAGATCTTAAAATATGACTTAAAAATGTTTCCGTACATACGAAATTATAAACAAACTCAAATTGTGAAAAGACTGCACTTTCTCTTGTCCCAATGTCCATGTCATAGCCAGTTGCTATGCAGAAGGTGTGTCAACCACAACCACAGAGATGCACTCTTCAGACATAAGACAGACACCCAGGAGACCCACTCTAGTTGTCCATGTACACACACACACACACACACACACACACACACAGACACACACAGAAACATATACACACACCTTTTCTTCTCCTTTTGCTTGTGAGCCTTAGCCTTTAATAGCTGAACTGTCTTCCCAGGCCTCACCCCATTGTTCATACTCAACATCCTTTTGCCTGTAATGTTACTCAGCCATGTTGTACCTCCACTATGGCAGAAAGCGGGTTTGAATCTGAGGTTTAGCCAACTTAAGAATGAGTTCTTGCTCAATTAAACTATGGCATATTTACTATTTCTAATGATTTTCATGCATTATTCCCTTCTCGGTGTCTTTATTTTTGTGTGTGTGTGATTCATTTAATCATATTTTGGACCCATTTATTTAACTTGAGTATGTGCATGTGTGGTTTTTTAATATTTTTATTAATTCTTTGAGAATTTTATGCAATACGTTGTGATCACTTTGTTGATGTATAGGAAGTCCCTGCATATTTGGGCATCTACTCATTCATCAATTATAAAAATCACAAATATCAACTTTACATACCTGATTTTGTTTGGTTTTGTTGGGAGGATTCTAACTGTTTAGCCTCAGCTGGCTCAAACTTAGAACCCTCCTTTCTCACCCTTCCAAATAGCTTGGCTACCATGCTTGGCTGAAGGTTTTTCTTCATGTTGTATATAGTTTATTTTAATTTACAGAGTTTTTATTCGCATGTAACTAAGCTTTGTGGCCTGTGCCTTTCATGTTAGACTTTCTTTTTTCCTTAGATTATTAACACACCATGGAAAGATATTTTTTCCTAAATTTTCCATTTTCTTCTCTTTTTTGATCTACATGGGATTGGGTCTTTGTAAATATGATCTAAAAAAGGAATATTCCAGCTTTGCTGGTCCATTACAACATCTATTTGCTTGTAAAATGTTCAAGATGTATTCTACATGCTTGGTATTATGCTTCACTGTGTGTCTCTTGGTTTTCACTTTCAATTACTTTTTTGTTTTAGTAAGGTTGAGGAAGGACCCTTGGGATTTGTGTACACTTGTTACTGAGCTTTACTTGTTGCACAGAATCAATTAATGATTGTGTTAATACCATCACATATTTTTCAAGTCTAATACTCTAATATTTCCTAGAACAAGTAAAAAATCCATTCTCTTCATTTCTAAATTATCCTTGCAAAGATATTTTTTCTTACTTGTTCATTTTTTTTTTTTATCCAGTACAAATAGATATCATCAATTCAAGAAATCACTAAAGGGATTTTTAATCTGGATGTCATTAAACATTCATTAAATTAAACTAATTATATTTTACATTTTAGCTATTCAACTTTTTCTTATCCTAATATGGCATATGTAATTTTAAATGTTTTATTTCTGGGACAGAGGGATAGCTTGGAGTTAAGAACACTTGCTGCTCTTCTAGGGGACCCAGGTTCAGTTCCTGGCACCCATGTGGTTGCTTGCAACCCTTCTCGGCTCCAGTGCATGGGAATTAGTACCCTTTTCGGGCTCCTGAAGGCAACAGTCATGCATATAGGACCCATGTACATTCAGGCTAAACACTTATATACAGGAAGTAAAAATAAATAATTATTTTAAAAATTAGCTTTCACACTTCCGTAAGAAGTGCTATCTTTTCTTAATTAATTCTTGTGTGTTTTCTGCTCGCAATTTGATTCTTCTACATTTTCATCATAATTTTTATTTTCTAATGCATAAGGGAAGAGAAAACAAACAGCTTCTTTGTGAGTCTAGAAATTATGCTCTTAGCTTCTGAGATGTTTCTGCTCCTTTTGTGGATTTGACAAGTATATATAATCTATTAATAAAAGTCTCTTATTTCTTTCCTATCAGTATTCAGCTAATTTTTATTCACTTAATTGTATTCTTCAGAATTGTAATGGCAATATAAAAGGCTTAATCTATTAAGCAGGATCATTGCTCTATTAAAGATCTTCATGAAATGCTTCTAATATTTTAAATAAATTACTATGTCAATTCCAGCTCAAAATTTTTATCATGTTGAGTTATCTATTTACATCTACTTAAGAAAAAAAAAAAAACAAGAAAGACCTAGGGAGATATTTTGAATTCCATCCAAGACCTTATGTCCTTTAATTGATATGCACATGTGTTTTGGTTTGCTGTTCCAATTTTACTCATGAGCAGCAGTGTGTCAAGGGCAGGCAGTGGAAGCTTTCTGGCCTGGAAATAAGCAACTGCTTAGAATTTGGATAACAAAAGTGCTTTGTCTGGGAGGACTAGTTTACTACTGACATCATTTGGAATTACCACTGCCTGCTTCTAATAAGAAGCTGGGAGGGGGGTTTAATACTGCCTTTCGGTTCTCTTTAGCCAAGCATCCCCTTTGTTCCCACTGTCGCAGCTGGTGTGTCCACTGTTCTGCCTTTCCATTGGCTATGATGCACTGCCAGGGTTATTGTCCCCAGCACACCCCCACCCACCATCACAAACCATAAACTACACAAAAACAAATGTTTTCATTGGTATATACTCCATGTATAATTCAATTGTAATTCTGGTACTGAAAGACCTAAAATGTAATGTTAATGATGGACTAACCTAGAAACCAATATCTGTTCCTTGGAATTTGCTAGCTTCCTCTCACAAGGCCCTGAGATAAGAAGAATTCACACTGCCCCTCCTTTCCTGTGAGTCAACAGGTGGTAAATAGGGTCAAGAGATAGCTGTAACTCTGGTTTGCCCAGACAAGATTAATTAGCACACCTGAGGCCCTAAGGTCTGCTGACCCTAATAGCAGACCATCGGGCCTCCAAGGGTCACGTACTCAATGGACAGAGGGTCCCACCCCCTCCCTAAGCTTGTGGGGTTGTCTTTAAAAACACCTGGGCCCAGGGGAGGGGGCTTCTCCTTAGCCTGCGTGCTGGAGGAGCCCGTTTGTGCAAACGTTTCCTGTTCATTAAAGCCCCTTGCGTTTTGCAGCATCTGGACTGGACATTGAGTTCTTGGGGTATCGACCTACCTGGAAGACTCCTCATTCTGAGGATCTTACATGACTTAGTACGGTTGCGTTAATGCTTAGTTTCATGTTGTCTCTATGACGTCAGAGGTGAGGGACAGGCAGTCCCTCATGCTCAGGGCTGCCTCAACTATATACCATAATTAAGTAGTAGTTTTTAAAAAGTTTTGTTATTTGCTTTAAAAGCACGTACTCATTCTAAATTTCAGTCAATAATGAACAGGACATGGAGCATGAGACCTATCTATTTCTTCAAAGTTTGAAAGGACCCAAAATTATCTGGATATTTATTTATTTAACAATTGTTTTCTAGTTTTTTTTTTTAAGCTTGAATTTATATTTTTTAAAAATTATTTATCAATGTTTTAAAATCTTATTTTGGGTAATTTCTCTTGCTGTTTCTTGTATAGCCTAGACAATGGTATTTTTCTAGTTTTTAAACGTTTCCATATTTGGTCACAAAGAATTTTTCTTTAAAAAAACATATTTTGTAAAAACTTATTTTCTTGACCCAATGATTCCTGACTAAAATAAAATCGTTTGCCCTCCTGCCACAGTCACACAAAGCAAAAACAGAAAAACAGCTATTTTTTTTTTTCAGGAACTTTAATTGAATCAATTCTGCATCACTCTTTACATTTGTAGCCAATAAGGAAAGAATTGAGTAATCCATGCTAGCTCTGCTATCTACTAGCTTATGGCCCTGGACATTTCATTTAAGTTTTGACCTCTTAAATTCCTTTTCAGTAATGTGAGTTCCATAAGGATGCCCACTTCCAGGGGTCTTGAGTGAGTGAAGTGAGCTATTGAGGATGGCGCTGAAGGAATGTGGTTCCTTCCTGTTTGCATTACTTGGGGATGGGCTTTAAATTATACCTCTCTGAGCTCTCCTGAGTCTTTGTTCACGACATGCTGGGAAGAGTTTTTCATTCTTCCCCTTGGCTTTCAGTGTATTCACTTTCCAGTCTGCCCGATCTGCCATGCACAACAGTAGATGGAGGAACTTTCTACCTTCCCAGCCTCAGCAAAAAGAACAACTGCACCCTTAGAGCTGTACTAAGCTGAGAGCTGTACTAAGCTGAGATTCTCTTGAAACAGGAATTCTTTAACACAGGAACAGCAAGCAGAAAGACATACTGTTTGGTTGTTTCACAAATTGTCATGAGTTCAACAGGTCTCTTCTCTGCATTTACAATCAGTTATGCATGCAATGATAACAGACATCATTTTCTGCTCTAGCAGTTTTTCATGTTCAAAACAGATAGGAAGAGTTTAGGGAGATAGCTAAATCACAAAAGTGCTTGCTTTGCAATCCCCTGAACCCACATAAAAATCCTAGGCATGGTGGCATGCCCTTGGAATACCAGCACTAAAGAGGCCAGACAGGCTCACTAGCAGGTCATCATTATATGTTTGGCAAGGACTACTAGTTTGGTGAGATCTCAAAGAAAAAACTAGATGGATGGTACTTGAGCAGAAGTCACACTTGAGGTTTCCTTCAGGCCTCTAGTCATGTGCACACAGACATTCACATATACATGAACACATGTATTTATAGGCAAACATATTTATATACACATATGCACATAAACAGAAAACCAAACCAAAGCATTAGCTATTGATAATAATTCTGATTAACTTACATTTTGACATGCTGTTGAATAAATGAAGGAGATTTTAAATAACTAACTTGTGAAATATTTTTATTGACTACTTGGAAATGTATATTGTAGCTCAACTATTTACTACTAAGCATATTTATTCCTTAATGATATATCTCGATTTGTTGATTTAAATTTGAGAAATAAATCGACCATCTCTATGAGGTTTAGAAAAATGCATTTAGTGTTTTTTTAATCTTTGTTTACACATGAATAGAAAATTGACATTACATTATCAGCTATTTTTTGATGATCCAAATGCCTTTGGAAAACCCAAATCATCCTTATAATTTTTGAAAAAAACTAAGTATGCAAAGAAACAGGTAGCAACATGAATCAGTAAGATAAAATAGTACCAAAAGAAAACAAAAAGCACATTCACACACATACACAGAAAAAATGGATTTTGTTTTGTGCTGTCGGACTATTCCCAGACTTGAGTCCTTTCCTGGAGTGAGGGTGACATATACACAGTGATCCCACAATGTAGAAAATGGATTGATCTCTTCCCCAGCCAGTATTAATTAGAAAGAGCATATTGGTTGGGGGTAGTACCTTGTGTCTATTTCCCTTTCTCTATGCTGGGATATTGTCTGATTTGAACTTGTACGGGTCTTATGCATGCTGCCATGGTCTCTGTGAATATTCTTTGCTTTGCTTGTTTGTTTATTTGTTTGATGGGGAGAACATGAAGTTGGGTAGAGAAGATCTGGGAGGAACTAGGGAAGGGAAAGAATATGATGAGAATATATTGTTTTAAAAAAAAAGAATACATGTATCCATTAGCATCAGATCTGTAGACTGCAATTATTTATTTGTAGAGACCATTCACCAAAAACCTCACCAGGAAGACTTGCCAAAATGGTGTAAATCTTCAAGCACTGTGTGTTCCATTAGAGTCATTATTTTGCTGTTTAATGTGAGAAAGCACTTAAAGTTGAGGATTTATTTAATATCCACCCTAAACTGGCCATCAGCTATAAAGAACACAGAATTTTAACTGTCTTTTTACTAAATCTCTCATAAAACTGGACTGAGAGTATCTGGTATGTGTCACTTAAGTGCTTAAAGGACACTCTTAGATGCATGGAGATATATTGATATCCTGTTAACAAAGGAACACAAAACACTTCCCCTTGGAATTATTTGACCAAGAACAAGCCCACGTTTGCACTCTCTACTTCAGTCCCTGTGTCTCCCAACTGTCTATAGTTCATAGTTTCTGCACTGACTATGGTCTGTCTATTGTCTGTCTGTCTATAAGCTCCCTGATAACTTACTGTGCTCTGACTGTCCTCTTTGCTGTGTGTTGTTTGATGTGTGTGCCTGGCTTGTTCCCACACTGTCCTGATGTTGAACTATCTCTAACGGAGAGCCTTGCTCTGTATTTATTAAACAAAACAGAAAGCATCACACTGGGAATGAATGGGTGATACTCTAACTATATCCTTAACAGAGTTTTAGTGTGAATAAAGTGATTTATTCACATTAAATACCCTCAAGCATTCAGTACTGCAAGAATATCACCAATCAATATCCACATGCTCATGCTACTTTCAACATTTATGAGAAACCTTATACAAAGCATACTGTTTGTGGCAAATTACTGTCATAACACACACACACACACACACAACACACACTCACATGCACGCACACATGCACACACACACACACTTTCTTCCTGGTCTGCATTGAAGAAAAAAATTACAAGATTAAAACAATACATTCCCTTAGCTTGTATAAGCTGATTACATGGGAAATCCAAAGCAAGTAAGGTTGGTTGTGGTTGGTTGTGACATTGTTCTCTTATAGGCAGGTTAAAGAAACAGGTTTAGCACACAACAGGGTAACAGTCTGCCTGAAGTGACCCTCAAGGGTTATTATTGTGAGATCCAGAAGAATTGCGTTTTCTTTGAGAGTAAGAGATAGTTTCATAAAAATTGCATTGCCACAGAAGTAGAGCATTAACTTCCAAAAGCCATAGAAAAGGTAAACATCGATTAAAAAGCTCACAGCTTTATAAAGGTATTTTATTATAGAACTAAGATTGACAGTGAGTTTAAGGAATAGGGAACCCATAAAGTTGCTGTATATTCCTCATTATAACACAACCATCAGAAATGATGGGGAAACATGGCTCTTATGGGTAAAGCATCACATAGGAAGAGAAGGGAAGAGAGCCACACAGGTCAGGAGGCCAGACTCTCCTACACAATGAGTTCTAGGAGTACATAGTGAGAAAGTGTCTCCAAAGAAGCAAAATGCAAACAATAGACACAGTAAAGCTAGTGAAAAGGCACAAAACATCACAGAAAGAGAAAGTATACCAACTCCTGTGATTTCAGATAGTTGAGGGAGGATAAGGGATTATGTAATCTTCATACTTCTCATCATAGAATCCTGAACATGGGTGGAATTAAAAAGAGAGCTGTAGATCTGACGCAACAATACTGAGATGAAAGTATACATCCAATGAAAGACACACTCTGAAATGCCAAAGTGTCTATTCAAAGTAGAGAACAAGGAGATCTGAGGAGATTGCTTGGTTGGCTAAGTGCCTTCAGCACAGACTACAAAAGCAAAATCACATCCTCAACCCACATAAAAGTTGGACGGATCAGTGCAGTCTAGAACCCTGAAACCTCAGGGTTGGAGGCGGGGCACAGGCAGGCTCATCCCTGGAGCTTTAATTCCAGCCAATTTATCTAAATCCATGAATTCCATGTCCTGAGTGGTCTGTCTCAAAACACACGCGCGCGCGCACACACGCACACACACACACACACACACACACACACACACACACAGGGCGGGGGAGATGGTGGGAATTCCATTGAACAGCACACATTTCATGTGATATGAATGTGCTAATCTGAGCTGATTAGGCTTTGAGTTTTTCTAAATTAAAATATAATTATAACACTTCCTCCTGCCCTCCTTCCCAAATTCCCCTGCATGCCTTTTTTTTTTTTTTTTTTAAATCAAAAATTGTGTTTCTGTATGAAGGTGTCAGGTTCTCTGACACTGGGTTACTGACAGTTGTGAGCTGTCATGTCAGTGCTGAGAATTGAGCCCAGGTCCTCTGGAACAACAGGCAGCGCTCTTTACTACTGAGGCTTCGTTATCTCCAGCCCATGTTGTTACATTGCTC
The DNA here is from genome assembly GCF_943737965.1 of Phodopus roborovskii. Lineage (NCBI taxonomy): Eukaryota > Metazoa > Chordata > Mammalia > Rodentia > Cricetidae > Phodopus > Phodopus roborovskii. The sequence goes on from NW_026126511.1 coordinate 18,364,186, forward strand.
ACACTCCCCCTGTACCTACACCTCAGGGAACATTGCATAGGACAAAGCAGAAAGAAGCAGAGGACTAACAGGTTTGCTCTGAGAAACTACAAGGAAGCAGACTAAGGCTGCATCTGTTCTGGGGAAGTCGGGTCCACCTGAAGGAAGTTGTTTGTTGGGGACAGGCTCTTAAGGGTGTAATGTGCTTGGCTTTTACAACTCATTCCCTGCTTTCTGTTTGTCATGTGATGAAGGAGCTTCTCCATTATGTGTTCATACCACCAATTGTAGTCTGCCCAAGCACTAGAGACAAACAGGTACTTACACATCACACACACACACACACACACACACACACACACACACACACACACAAGCATTCACATAGATATTTACATACAAACACTTCAACAATTGTCTTCTATTTAAAAAACCCACACAAAGAAATATAATAAATGAAAGGAAATTTATATTGTGAGAATGAAATAATTATACTATGAACCTGAAGAAAGAAAAAAAAAACTAAGATGAATGTTTTTGTTTTAAAGACTGGCCATAAAAAACACTAAGCAAATATAAGCAAGCTCATTTATGGTCTTGATTATGACAGAAATAGGACAAAATAAACTATGATGTTCTATGACATAAAAATGACCAAGTAGAAAACAGAATTTGTTCCATGTCTGATGCCTCAATAACCCAAGCAGAAACAATGCAATGCATTAACATGCTAGCAGAAACAGCTCATTACTGGTCAGATGAAGCTACTAATAAGGTTAAGAAACTAGAACATTCACTAGAAAGACTAGCAGATAGAATCTCTTCCATGTCTGAGGATAATGGCAAGCTAGCAGATAGAACTTTGTTTCTGGAAGACAGTTTACATGCCATTCAGATAATATCTAAGGATGAGAATATTAAAAACATGGAATAATTTGTAGTTGGAGAAAGTAAGAAACTGACTGATGTAATGAAGGCTCTAGAAAATTACATGACTCAAGAAATTAAGACCCTCAAAGAAGCAATGGAGAATAGATTTCAGGCCTTAGAAGATCTTCAGTCTGATACATCAGAAGAACTACAGGTAACAGGACATGAAAAAGACTTAAAATTTTCTACACCATTTAGGGTCAGGGGAGCTTTCCTTGGATCTATTAATGAAAAACCAGCAAAGAAAAAACACCTAAAAGGTGTCATTGCATATCAGTGGGAACCAATATGTATGAAAGATTTAACGTCAAAGACTGTAATTTACATTATTTCTATGGACATGTATATATCCAATAAGCAGGATTTTGAGGTTTTTTCTTTCTTTAATTTTTTTCTTTTGCAATGCTGGGGAACAAACCCAGAAACTTGAGAAAGGTAAACAAGAACATCCTCACTCCTTAACAGTTTTGACAAGCCTAATATTATATTAATTATTATAAAGTAAAACAAAAATGTTTCAAAGGAAGAACAATGAGAAAAACAGACTACAACTAGTACACACGTATGAAAAAAGTGCAATAGAAGAATGATGAAAGAACTCACCTGTGTCCACACAGTGGAAAAGCTCATGAAAAAGCTGGTTATGTACTCTCAGGAGGGAGTAACCAGGCTGTCTTGTTAAGTAAAAGGGGAGTTAGGAAACAATATGCTAGTACTTAAATATAGATATATATTTAATATATATTTAATATAATATATATATATATATATATATGGGTGTGTGTGTTATGTAAGATACATACAACTAACCAGCAGAGAAGGAAATAACTTAGCAGAGAAGGAAATAACTAAACTATAAATCCTAACTCAGAAGGCAAAAAAAAAAGAAAAAACACTAAGCAAATACAAGCAAACTCATTCTTTACATACACATATGTATATATACATACATATATATACATATATATATATATAGTGTAGACCTACACGTATACACATGTGTAAATAGGCACATACACATGTATATGTGTACATACATATATAAATATGGTGGTTCTTACAGCAATGTGTGTATGCTGTGTATGTGTACATGTGAGTATGCTGACAGATGCATTTGAATTCAAATGAAGTCTTTATAGGTAAACTATAAAGCTGGGGGTGGAAAGTGTTGTCCTTAAGAAGAAACAATATAAACCACTGGTGGTGGCACATTCCTAAAATAGCAGCCTTTTTAGGACAGAAGCAGGAAGATCAACAGTTCATTGTCACCTTCAACTATATAGGGGAGTTAAAGGATGGCCAATACCACATGAGAAAGAGTACCAAAGATTATTGTGTGTGCGCGCACACATACACACACGAGCATACACATACACACGCACACACACGCGCGCACACACACACACACACACACACAGGACAAAGTAGATAACATAAAGCAAAAAAGTTACAGTCTGAAATATTCTTCATTTTTGCTTGCCTAGAATATACATATGCATACTCATCTATTTATTGATGTTTGAAGGCCTTGACACACAAATGTGTTTGTATTTATTGAACTCAGCATTTAGTTTGATCAATTCTCTTTACGTAGTAACATCACTAGAATGGTCATTAGAAGGGCACTTGTATGAGGATCATCTGTTGTAATTTTAGGATCAACACTGAAAGCTGATTCACAGAATTTGATAATGGTCTAACATTGTTAGAACACAGTACACTGTACTAAAGGAAAGATCACATGACTTAAGTATTTTTTAAAAGTACTGGATTTCTCTGAGGATTAAGGGAAGATGTATTAGTGGATAGATAAACTATGGGACTAAGCGAATTCTTGGCCTGCATGCCATGATTTAGGCAGAATATTTAATTTCATGTGTATTTTAGGATTCAATATAAGACTGTCCTTATGTATGAAGAAGTTGGAGAGTATTGATTAAGATTAGGAATAAAATATCTTAGAATTATCTTTCAAAAGTAAATCTGCATAAGCTTACATATTCATATTATTATAAGAATGTGAATTGCAATCAACAAAATATAGTAAATCTAATTTTTAAAAAGGTAAAATTGAAGAATTGCATAATTAGTAATAATAGGATATAATAGGTTTATGTGAAATACCAACATAGTTGTGCATATTACAAGAAGTTAAGAACTAGTTTAACTGCACAGCTTTTATTTTCTGAAAGATAGGAGAATATAGATTATTTCTCTGTACCATATTGTGAAAGAAACTTTTGGAAAATGATAAATGACATTATTGGTTACAGCCCCTATTATTTCAAGTAATAGAAAATAGCTTCAATAATTAGCATAATCCTGAAAAATAAAAATGAGATAAGTCTATTTTGAGAAACCTAGAAAATGTAACAATTGATGTTGCAGTTCTTTGGTATGTCATCTCTATTAGATTAGCAAGTCTATGGAAGAGAAGGAGGAATCTGATCCCTTGCAAACTGGGAATACTTCATGGCTCACGGCTGACCACCATAACACAGCTGACTTTGATGAATGGTGACATACTAATAATAGTGACAATGCAGCCACTTAATGAAAAGCATCCTAATCAGGTTTTGGATCATCACAAAGACAGATTTTTATTTGTTCATTTGATTTTCATCTTTCTCGGAAGAACGGAACTTGTCCAAAGACCATTTCCGCAAAGATGGAGCCTGACTACTCATCTTTGTCTAAGTGAGACTGAAGTAAGAACTTATAAATGAAGGAATTGAAAGCATATGTCTTTGATAACATTTCCCTGTCCAATCAAGGCTGACTTCACATTCATAGCCATTCTCTTATCTAAGCCTCCAGGGTACTGGTCATTTAGGCATTTCCTATCACATCCAGATAATTGGCCAGTGTTTTCTATTGTAAGCACATCAGAGTAGTACAGTTGAAATTCTGTAACACAAACTCAAAGAGTTAGGGAGCAAATAAGAGGCAGAGGGAACTCCTGTGCCTCAAGATTCATCAACACTATTCCACGTAATGTCTTACCCAACCTTGCCTAATTTGCACTTGTTAATTTGTATTGACCAACTCTCTCTAGAGGATAGGGGTAGCAAATTATTTTAGGTTACACCCTTAAGACACTTGAATGTCCATGTTCTATATGTTATTATTTTAAACTTGAAAATAATGTAGAAAGAGGTGATGGCTGTCAGTGGCTCAGTGGCTTCCAAAATTGTTTCAATTGGGAGAAGCTCGCCTTCCTTCTTTCTAGAAGTGACCTGTTGGGAATTCTTATGGGGAATATTGAGTCCTACTTAAGATGCTTTTTTTTATGGGCTGTTTAGAAAAATGTTTGGCAAAGATCATGAAATTCTACACTAGACAATAGGAGTTGCAGTGTTTTTTGTTTTGTTGTTGTTGTTGTTTGTTTTGTTTTTTGTTTTGTTTTGTTTTGTTTTTTCCCTCTTGGAGCATTTTCAGAGAATGTATTTCCAGAATAAGCCATGGCACCGAGGAAATCTCAATATTTCATGGTGAATTGTAGCTAAGTATAATAACTATCAAAATTAAGGTAAAGCAATTGCATCGCTCTAATGTACCTACCATCTTATTGACTAAAGACATTGTAGAATCGATGGGGCTGTTTTAAGGTGACCCATGTGAACGAAAGAAAGCCAGCCATTGTTTGTGTTTCAATTTCCTTGCTGCTGGGCTGTGCTCTTCTCCTCTACAGCAGCATGTTGCTGGAATCATTTGATTCTGAAGGCCATGCATGTCTCATGCTGTGAAACCAGGCATCACTTACTAGACAGGCCTATAAATATAAGGTATCTGAAAAAGGAATCAGATTACTTACCCATAATTTTTTAAAAGAGGGTGTGGTTGCTTGAATGAGATTGGCCCCTATAGGCTCATATATTTGTATGCCTTGTTCCCAGTTGTAGACAGTTGAGTAGGTGTGGCCTTCTTGGAGGAGGTGCATTAGACACTGGGGGTAAGCACTGAGATTTCAAAAGTTCACACCAAGCTCAATCTCTCTCTCTCTCTCTTGTGTGTGTGTGTGTGTTTGTGTGTGTGTGTGCTTGTGCATGCATGCGTGAGTGTGTGATTTCATGAGATCACAAATCTCTCTCTGTTTCTCTCTGTGTCTCCTCTCTCTCTCGTGTGTGTATGTGTGTGTGTGTGCGTGCGTGTGTGTGTGTGTATGTGTGTGTGCATGTGTGTGTGATTTCATGAGATCACAAATCTCTCTGTGTGTCTCCTCTCTCTCTCTCTCTCTCTCTCTGTCTCTCTCTCTCTCTCTCGTGTGTGTGTGTGTGTGTGTGTGTGCTTGTGCATACATGCGTGCATGTGTGATTTCATGAGATCACAAATCTCTCTCTGTTTCTGTGTCTCCTCTCTCTCTCATGTGTGTATGTGTACGTGTGTGTGATTCATGAGATCACAAATCTCTCTGTGTGTCTCCTCTCTCTCTCTCTCTCTCTCTCTCTCTCTCTCTCTCTCTCTCTCTCTCTCTCTCTCTGCCTGCTGCAGGTGGATCAGGATATAAAGCTCTCAGCTACTGCCCTAGCACTAAACCTGCCTGTATGTTGTCCTGTTCCCTATCACGATAATGGAGTAACCCTCTCAAATATTAAGCAAGCCCCCAGTTAAATGTTTTCTTTTACGAGAGTTGCTTTGGCCATCGTGTCTCTTCACAACAATAGAACAGTAACTAAGACAGAACAGAAAGAAACTTAACATTTTAAATTGTCTAAGAATCTGTGTTCATCTCTTGCATCTTGTCCCAGAGCCATTTTCCTGTCTCCAGAAGTGATGGCAACAGAAATGAATTAAATCTACCAAAAGAACATGCATTATTGAGTGGCTCAGGATTGTCATCATTTATTACAGAAACCTGACAAACAATTGTTCAGACAAGTATAGATTATTCCTCTTCCTCCTTTTCCTCTTCGTCTCAAAAATCAGAGAAAAATCTTCAAAGACATTTATGTCCAGTACATGAAGAACCAAGCTGTTCCTATATAGAAAACAGACGGCTCTGAGTGCTGCATCCATGCTCAGTCAAAAAAAGTAGAAAATGAAGAAGTAAAAATATATAGCCATTATTGGGTGGTGTATACATAACACACAGCCATGTCTTAGTTAGGGTTCTATTGCTATGAAGAGACAGCATGACCACAATTCTTCAAAAGAAAACATATAATTAGGGATGACTTGCAGTTCAGAGATTTAGACTATTATTTTCATGGCAGGAAACATGACAACATGCAGGCAGACATGGTCCTGGAGAGGTAGCTGAACATTCTACACCCAGATAGTAGTAAATAGTAATAGAGAAAGACATGGGGCCTGGTTTGAGCTTCTGAAACCTCAAAGCCCACTCACAGTGACACAATTCCATTGACAAGGTCACCCTTTCTCCAGAAGTCCATACCTCCTAATAGCGCCACTCCCAGTGATCCTATGGGGACCATTTTCTTTCAAACCACCACCACAGGAAGTCCTATTTTCCCCCACACACCTGCACGCACATCACATTGACTAATATTTGGAAACACAGCTCAGTTAGCATCAAAGACATGAATGGAAAGTTATTTTAAAGCATGTTTCTCCTCCAAAAATCAGAATTCTATAAGCACGAAGGAAGAAAACAATGTACATTGTATGAACAGCTAGGAATGTATACCTATACTATCCTTAGAAAATGTCTCTAAAATGGATAATTGGACACAATTGCATAAATTCCAGAAAAGCTGAACATAAAACCTACTCGTCCTTTATATCATATGAAAAAATAAAAATCTTCATGTCCCCTAGAAGCAGTTTATGCATGTTCTGAGTACAAACTTAATTCATGGTTAAGGACACATGTGTGCCACAATTTAGGTAAGAGAGACTTGGGAATAAGTGCAGGGACTTGTGAAGTAGCTAGTAGCTCTAACAGTAAAGGTAAGGAACTAATACCCACAGAGAGAAAGAAGTGACATGCCAGGAGGGACTTCATGCTATCAGAGCATTGAGTCATATCTTAGGAGAAAGTAGGCATCTATTATACAGGTTGCCATTGTTGTGTGGTAAAAATAGGTATCTCCCTCAGCTTTGTGAAAATCACATAGAAATTTGAGCGTTTATAAGTGTTTATAGCACAGCCAGACTCAACAAGTTTTGTTATGCAGGTTAAAGGGAATATAGAAGATGAAATTCTTCTATTAGAAAGGTTAACACTAGTATACCCTGTCAATCAAAAGGAAATGTGTTTAAAGCAAAATCTCTTAAATTCTCAAGAAGAGAAACCCTGGTAAATTTTGGAATAACTTCTGAAAGTTTCAGTGATGACACCAATACCCATACCGTGGCAACACTGAAGATGACAGGCTTTTCCGTGACTACTAGCCTTTGGGTAAAGCAAGGTCTGTAATCCTATCTTTGTTCTTTCCTAGCTGTGATGCTAGTTGTTTTAAGGGGCAGCAATGTCTCTGCAGAGTGTCTTACTGTATTTTCACTACTCAACATTTTCATTTTCTTAGCCTACGGTCATAGTAGACATGGGCCTTGATTGACAGTTCCCTGTAAAGAGTTTATGAAAACTTCTCTGCAGTGCAGATATCATTGCTGATAGGTGAACCCTGGGGATTCCTGGCTAAATGTTTCTCTCTTGTTTTCTCTACACAACTAGATTACTTCTTGTTTGGGCTGTCATCCTAACAGCCAAGCAAATTTGCCAAAACCATGCCTTCACCATCTCTCTTACTGAAAAATGTCCTCTGTTCATTTAACTAGTTTGTCTTCCCATCTAGCTATTTGGTCTGAAATTGGCTCCCTGGTTTGAAAGAGAACTGAACCACTGAATTTTCCAGTAAACCAACTTTAATAAAGGGCAAGCGCAAAAGGGGCTGAAGAGATGAGCAGATATTAACAACAGAGGCAGAGAGGACAGGGGGAAGAAGGACAGTTGCGGGGATGAGGGAGAAATTAGGGAGAAGTCTCCAGGATAGGAATTGGGTGGGGACCGGCACAGCCACTGGCAACCGGAAGTTTCAAAGAATTAAAGAAGGGAGAGTGGGTGAAGAAATGTTTTGACTTCCGTCTCCTCACCCTTTGGCGATAATCTCCACTATCCACTTTATTAGATTTAGAATCACCATGGAAATACAGGTATGTCTGTGAAGATGTTGTCAGAAAGATTCAACTGAGCAGGGGGGAACTGGCCTGAATTGGAGCAATCTACACGATGACATTGAGTAAATGAAAAGTGAACTGATCACTTTCAACCCTTTGCCCAGTGACGGCCAATGCTTCACACGCTTCCATCTCGACCTCCCCTAACCTGGAGCCAAAACAAACCCTTTTTTCCTGAAATTGTGTTTGTCAGATATTTTGTCACAGTTATGAGAAAAGGAGCCCAAACTTCTTGTGTTGGTAAAAACCTGGTAGGTGAGCTCCAGGCACCACACAGTAAGGAGAGAGAATGGCCCAGCTTAGAGGAGACAAATTCAAAGCAACCTTGGAATCATTCTAGGTACTTTTGTCTTGACATTGTTTTTTCATGTTCTCCAAACTTCAAGTATTATATTCTCTTCTTTCTTTTGCTTAGGGTCAGATCCTCTGGAGCTGCACCACTGAGATGGGGAAATCAGCAACATTTACTCTAACACTTACTTTAAAAATTTGAATTATGCATTTACTACTTAACCTCCCCCAAATTATTTCACTTTAAAAAAGGGTTTTCCCATTTGACAAATGAGATAAGTTCATAAAATTATTGGGAGAATGATAAATATCCTAATTTACACTAAGTAGTCATTGCAGCAGCCTGCTCATTATATACATTTCTAAACATTGCTTATTATTATTAGAACTTATACACTTGGCTATTTTAACTACATAACTCTGGATATATTATTAGTATCAACATCATAAATTGTTATAATTAAGTGAATTAATAAATGTAATATACTAGAAAAAGTCTTAAGGCTATTATCATTCTTATTATTTAACATTATGATATAAGGCTACATTCACTGACATTTTAAAAAATGTTCATAATACCCTGCTATGTTTTCAAAAGTAGTAGATGAATGAAAATCTATAACATACTTTCAATTTTATGAAAACTTCAGGTAGCATGGTGTCCAGAGAAGAAATTTAACATTGAGAAGTTGCTAGCTGCTAATGGGAGAAACAGCAAACTACCTCCATGAAACATGACCCTGTTTGGAAAAGGACATCAGAATGGCCTTTTAATTTTACTCATTATAGAAAATGACCCTCATCATTGACTACTCCACAGCTCTTGAGCAGCCACCCTTAGGGGATTCTCTTGTTATAGACTCTGGTTACTGACTTTAAGAGCAATGATGTCTGGAGCCTATTTAATTATCCACTTTGGCATCATAATTCTCTTATGATATGAAGTCTATCTTCAGCCTCAGGCTCTGCAAAGAGGCGCTGTCAATTTTGGAGTGGTAGTAGACCACAGCATGCTGGAATAGCACTGGGAACAATGAGGGGAAACAGGTAAGTAGGAGAACTTAGTATCTCTCCGACTAGGAAATAAAGATGTGCCTCCATGTTGAAAGAGAATGAAGATGTTCCTCTGTTGTTTAAAATATAGGAAGAACCTGGAGGAATAGGAAAAGAGAAGGAATCTGGCAAAATGCATTATATGAAGAACATTGAAATAAAAAAATGTATGTTCTGTGCTTGAATGTAAACATTAAGTTGGCAAAATTTGAAACTTCATTGTAAATAATGTATGATATAAAAAGATTTTAGAAACATAAAGACTGTCAGGCAGACAATTATGGAAACGTATCTAGATTAAATGTCAGAATTCTGAAGTGTTGAAGACATTGATTTAATTTTCCAGGAAAAAAATTGATTTGAGAAAAGAAGCCAGCAATCATGGAAGATGAGATAAATGAGTATTTCATGGCAGAAACTATGTTCCTACACTGGATTTTAAAGTCCTGTCTTCACTAAAACTGCTCCACTCCAGACATCACCATGGCTCCCAAGGACCTTTTAAAACCCTTCAGTGCCTCCATTTATATTTGAAATAAAACAGAAACTTCATGTTCTGACATTTAAAACTACCCAGACCTATTCCTGCAACATGACAAAAACTCATCTCCAAGCCTCAAAACCCAATGATTGATCCAGAACCCAACTTTAAATAAACAAATGTTCCTTCCCTTCCTCTGGGACTTTACATCTGCTTGGAACACACACTCTCTCTCTCAATGTCTTTGCTTGTTAACTTTTCCTTTCATTCTAGTTTCAGTTCAAATGCCAAGATCTTGGGGGGGGGGTTTCTTAATCATTCTATAGGTGATTCTGTTGGTTACTTTTACTAGGGTTCATAACATTATGACGAATTACAGAATTTCTGCCTTGTTGGCTGGAGAATGTTGGAAGAAGTGTAAGCTAGGCAACTGAGATGCTCCAGTGGGATGCAGAGTTGATCACAGCCTAAGTTATTGCTTTTTCTATTCTCTGATGATATTTATGAGGTACCTTACTAAAAATTAGGAAGTCGGGTTTTCATTCTAGCACTGACTCCTCTCACCCTCTTCAAGTACAAGCAAATAATATTTCAGTGTGGCATATATACTTAGAAAATGAAGATCTATAGATAAATGTATGAATAGATGATACATACATACATAGTATTTATACAAATGATAGAAAGATACATGGGTGCATACATAATGAATCATAGATAAGATGTAAATAGATAGATTAAAAGATAGATAGATAGATAAACTGATTGATAGATATATAGATAAGATATGATGAAGATAGAAAATGAAAATTGGGGGAAAAGTATGTTCTACAATATAACCCATATGTATCATTTAGGATTGGTGAAGACATATCTCAGTTTGTGAAATCCTTTATGCCCAGGTATAAGGATCGTGGATTAACATATAACACCTCATAAAGTTGGGAACAGTGACATTTGCTCATAAGCCCACACCGAGACAGAAGGAACAGTAGAACCTGGACTTTCTGGCCAGCCAGTGGAATGGAATCAGCAGGCCCCAGCTCCCAGTTAGAGTCCCTGTTTCAAATTTTAAAGTAGAACGATATACTTGAGGTATAACACCAAAGTTGACCTCTGATCACCCCATCAACCCTTATGCGTTTGAACCGCCAACATATACTACTTCACACACACAAATAAAAGCAAAGTGGTATAAAGCAAATTAAATATCACAGTAGATCATACCTGAGGAAAAACAATCCCTAAATTTTTCTTCTGGCTCACACATACATATGCACATTGATGCATGCACAGCTCCCATGTGCAAACATTCACACCTGTGCACATACTGGGTCACGTGTACACATACAGGCACAAGTGTGCCATTTAGAATACAGACAAAAACTACAAAATGACATGTAATCAATACCATAGAAGAGGATAAAAACAGATAAAGTAGCAGTCTTATTATTCATACAATGCATGTTTTACAGTGTAAGAATTCCATACTAAGAAATTTGTCCTAAATATATTGTCCTGAATGAAAAGCTCTCAAGTATTTGCTGTAGCACATCTTGCAATGGCAGGGAGTCAATTAATGTGTCCTTCAATTCAGAAGCAAGAGCGTGAGTAGAATACAAAATACCATGAGAAGCCATGGAAGAAAGCACACATAACAATATGAAAGGGTCTTAAATGTCTAAGGCTAAGAGAACAAGAAACATGATGAGAGCTTACCTGGTGTCATCAGAGTAAATGTAAATTTCATGAAGACAAATAACAATGCACATTTCATGAGATCACAGATCCCAAAAGCTAGGTAGCAAGCACCTACGTGTTAATTGAGGTGGAGAGAGGATGAATGTGAAAAATGGAGCTGAAAAATAAACCAGTAGATACGTGAATAAAATATTAGCAAGAAAGAAGCACAGCAGATAGAAATAAATGAAGAAAGCCTTAAGCTTAAAACTAACTAATCTGATCGATAGGGCTTGCATATCAGACAAGAAGAAAGCTAGCTTCATTCTATCCCACTAAGCAGGTGGTTCAGAGTCTTGTAGCAAGGGCAGTTAGTGGGAGATGAAATGGTTAAGTTGGGCTGCACAAAACCACAAGATAAATGAGGTGTGCATAAAGCACCATTGGTTCAGTACTGTGTCTATCTTTCTTGCCACACAACAAACTGGACAGCGACACATTGATTTACAGTAAAAGGGCCTATCTTTGTAACCAGAAGGGTTGGCAACTTTATTTTTTTTCCTGATGAAAGCAAATCATTCTTTTAAGAAAGTCACTGGACATCTAAAAGGAGGCTTTGAAAAATAAGTTGATAAAGCAGGTGATTTCTTCATGTGTCTCCTCAAACAGCATCATTATTTTCAGCTTTATAGAAGCTATTTTTCCAACCTTACTGTGTCCAACTGCAGCTCAGATGATGGTCAGATTTGCTATGGATGATCCCACAGGCTGTGTCACTAGGACGAGTGTCCTTAAGGCACAATGAATAATTCATAGCATCATTATTACATCTTAGAAAAGACATGGATTAGCCCTGGTCCATGGAAAGATGAAGGCAGAATCTTTGGGCTGAATTCCAGAGGTGATTGGAATTTTAGAAAAATAAATGATACTGTCTCCCATAAATGATTCGTGTTCATTAAAAAAAAAAAACACTATCATAGGAGCCATATAATGCACCAATCACTTTGCAACCTCAGCTCCAACTAGAAACCTGCCGACATTTTAATCACTTTGCAACCTCAGCTCCAACTGGAAACCTGCCGACCTTCTGTCCAGAACTCCAGTTGCATTTCATTCATTGGTGTATTTTGGATGGCTACATGAATTTCCCTTTATTTCTATTTTGAAAATAAAAACAAGATACTTGTTTGCTTTTAGCTTCTTTAACATGGGTCCTGTTTTAGAGCTAAAAATAAAAAAAGTATCTCAGATTTTGACAGTGTCCAAAGTCTCATCTTTAGAAGTCTGACGTGACATCATTAAACATCCTGATAAGAGCATCCTATTTATTCCACTAAGAAAAAATAATATTTTCTATTTACCTGAGAATATTCTGGGGATAGAAAGTATCTATCTTGAGGAACACAAGATAAATCAGTAAGGTGGTAACCGGGTCAGAGATTCAATGTACTAGGGATAATATATGCAAATCTAATAATAAATAATTCCAAATTTAACTCTGATATTTTTACACTGATAACATTTTTGTGGGTTGATAAGGCTCATAGTGATCAAGGATCTAATATATTAAGGTATGCCGAGTGTATAAAATAACACACTAATAATGTGGTATAAGAATCCTCACCCTTCTTCTGGTGGAACTGGGATATCAAGCCTTACAAAGAAGATATACACTTCAAATTCTATTGAAATATTTTAAGAGAGATGACATAGTAGAAACCTGAGAAACTAACATGGACATAGAATAGAAAGTAGTGACATTTGTTTTTTATGAAAAAATCTGGAATATCCCATGGAGAAAATAACACATGAGTAGGATATCTGAGCACATAGTGTGGCAGTCGACTGAGGAGCTCAGTTACTATAGTAGCAACACCAGTACAGTCAAGGCATTGGTCATATAGTGCATATTTTTTAGAACAAAACAGCAGTCTCTCTCTCTGTCTCTCTCTGTGTCTCTCTGTCTCTGTGTGTGTATGTATTGTGTACCCACCTGTATGTGTGTGGGTGTGCTTGCCACTTCATTGGCCAGAAGAGAACAGTGCATATCACTTTTTATTTTATTCCTTTTTGGAGCTAGGCTAGTAAATAGTGACCTCTCACAATTCTCCAGTCTTTCCACCCAATAGTGGTCAGCTTATAGGCACTTACGCAGCAATGATCAATGATCTTAGTATTTTACATGAGTGTTGGGGATTTAAACTCAGGGCCTCATGCTTGCTCAGTAAGTGTTCCTACCCACTGATCCAACTCTCAAGCCCTGAATACACATTCATGCTGAAAATGTATACTAAGTGGAATTACCAGGGTATAAGAGCCAGGGTCCTATCTGTGGGAGGCCTAGGTTTATCTTGGAATGAGTTCAGTCCTCCAAGTTTAGGAGAAAAGAATGGAAGATATGAGTCTTCATTTTGTAACAGTGAAATCATGGATTTATTCTATCCGAGAGAATGGACTGATGGACCAGTTAGGGATTCAAATATTCCCAAGACCATAGAGAGGAGAGACTGTCTTCAGGAGCCATCTCAGCACATCATTTGTGCAGGATTGTATTTTGAGATACATTCATGTTCACTATTCTCTTTTCCTTTCCATTCCCTCATTCAATTATGAACAGATACTTAATTAGAAACAATTAGGTTTGTAATGGTAGACATTAATAAACAAAATGAAAAGAAGGGGCCCTTAACCACTGAAAGAACATCTTGACAGTGTTCTGTAAGAGTGACCTTCTTGCTTTGAGAGCATTTCTTATGAAAAAATCAAATATATTAAATCTAGAAAGACTGAGCTCTGTTGCAAGTGACTGCTTGAAAGACCTCAGAACTGCCAGGTTTAAGTGGTCCCAGTAACTATGTCTAAGCCAGAGCCATAGTGAGGTCAAAAATAAATGAATTGAGAAAACAAATAAAACCTGCCAAGTCCCTTGCACAGTGTCTGTTCTGTACATAACCAACAGCATTTACTGACTGATTCTATGGTGCAGGAATAAAAGATGAAGGGGATTCGAGGTGTTGTAGCTAGGCTTTCAAAACTGCATTAGAGGGTGGAACACGACTACAAAGTAAAACAGGAGAAATTACAGGATCTACTCAGAGCTCTTTGTGTAAGAAACAGCTGAGCATCCACGTGATCCAACAGGCAGAGGGACAACCATGTTCACCTGGAGCCATCCCATCAAACTGATACCAAAGCTCCCTGGAGTAGAGATACATAGATGGGGAAAAAAGGTAATCAATCAATTACCATAGGAAAACTCCTCCAAGGGGTATGTGTAGCAAGGCTTCACATCAGAAGGCAAGAAGTTTGGTGAAGAATCCTCAAAGAATCAGTGAATGAGGGAAGAATGGAAGCCACTGTGCAGAGATACAATGAGTGGCAATGAAGGGGAGTGTTGGGTAAGAAGGCTCAAATGCTGTAGAAAGGCAAGTAGCACAGGAAAATGACCACTGATCGTCACTAGTGATATCGTTTTATATTCAACAATGCCCATGTTCTGGCAGAGTTGGCCTTTAAATGACAATATCACCAGAACACTTAAAAACACTTCATCTAAACAGCTTTGCCCTCTGCTTATCTGCCAGTGGGATGGAACAGAGTACAACGTTGTTCAGTTAGCTGGTGTTGGGGAATTAAACTAATGCCTCCAAGTAAGAGTTGCTCTACTGACAAAAATTATGGTCTTGAGACCTGTCCCAGTTAACATAACTCCCCATGTGCTTAATTAATGGGCATTGAATAGTATTTGCAAAGGGGTATTTCCTGTGCCATAAGCTCTTTTCTGGCCATAAGTTTTCTGCAAAGGTATCAATTAGTGACCTGCAGCCACTAAGTGGATTTTTCCTTCCGTCTTTCACTAAATGACCCCTAAATTTACAATTGCTATAATCAGCCACTGTGCTGTGTACATAGTACTTAGGGCTGTCTTCCTATATTTGTAAATTACTTGCATGCTAGCATTATGTATTTGAATTCAGACTGTCCAATTTAAAATATCCAACAGAATTCCTTCACCCTTTATTATAAAGTCAGGCAGGTCAATGTTGAAAGACACCCCAACAAAACAAGTGTTTGAAAATAATGTATGCTTTTAGGACTAGATTTATAAAAAAGTGGTTGTTTCAGCTCACATGAATACAAAACTATTAAACCAAACATGACTATGATATCATTTAAAATAAAAAGAATCTGTATTGTTAATTGGCATCTAAGTGATTGAAATGACTATGAACATATCTAATTGTTATGAGAGTTTTAAAATAAACCCCCTTAATGTTTTATGGAATGCATGAACAGCTTAGCAAAGTCCTGTTCACTATTGATAAGGAAGCCGAAAAACAGCCAGTGCATTTTTTTTCATTAATGTTTTATTTCTTTTCAAAGAAACCTATCCTGACAAAGGGGATAGCCGATAAGAAAAGACAAATCCAGTGGAGCGTACAAATACTTAGATTATTAGGCAACAAATAGGCAAGCTTATTGTGAGTATCGTTGTAGCTTTAATTAAAGAATAATGATGGTGGTAGGGAAAGATGGTAGCGATGAAAGAGGGTCTGTTAACTTGTACTAACACTCCAGATGTCTCACATAATCTGCACCATAACTCGCTAAAATATATATTACAGTCTCCTATTCCAACAGATATTAGAGTCATCACTATTGTTCAAGTTAAGAAAACTAGGTTTCAAAAGAGTACTCTATTTTCATACCTTGTAACCGTGTATTGTTATTGTTATTGATTATTGGAGCTCCTCTTTTCCTTATCCTATTAATGATGAATATATCTTAATGTTCTCAGGAAGTTCAATCACTGTTGAGTGGGAAGTGCATCTTGTCTCCCTCTTCATTCTACCTATGGGTCATGCCTCCAATTTCAGCGACTTTCTTCCTATACTTATAGATAAGTTTTAGGTTCCAGAACAAGTCACACTCAGTAGTCTAGATTCGAGCAAAGAAAAGAAAGCATCCCTTAAATACCACGCATTCACACACATGTAGAAGCTGGAAAGCATGACTTTGTAGGAAGTGGAGTAGAATAGTGACCCTGGGAGGCTATTAAAGATGAGAAGAGCATGAGAAAAGGAGGTGATAATGGGGATATGCAGTTGTGAGTAGGAACAAGTCTGGTGACCAGAGTTCACTTTACACTTTGCTGTTGTTATTTTGATTTCGGTTTTCTGGAGAGAAATGTCCACTGGGTAACACAGGCCATCCTGGAACTTACTATATAGAAGAAACTGTCCTCCAACTCAAGATCCTCCTACCTACCTGAGTGATGGGAAGAGAAGCCTGCTCCAGCACACCCAGCTCTGTTATAAACATACAAAGGAGTGCAACAGAGAGATCTGAAGAACCCCACGTGAAGAACAGATGTCTGCTTCAGGGGATAGAAAAGCTAGATGCCTTCACTTGATCATCATGTTCTGTTTACACATTTAAGTTATCACACTTATATTCCCACAAACATGCAGCTATCATTATATCATTATATGTGAACTACTATTCTTCTTATTTAAAGGAAGGAGATGAATTCTGACTCAGATGGTGCATGGCTTCAGATAGGTTCACTTAGCTCTTGACTTTTCCTTTCCTTATTGAGTAGGATGACAGTAAAGTAGAAACATGTCGTGAAGCATTTTAAAACTAAAACTCAGCATTTGCAGCACTTCTGCCAAAAACTGTAGAATGGATTTGATTGCTCTCACGTACATTAGAGATACGCGAAGGAATGTTACGTGTTCAAGATATCATAGCACCACACTCTGTCCAAACACTCCTAGTTGTCTTCTTCCCTGAAGGATAGTTTCATGGTTATGGATACTTGCGTTCTGCATGGTTCACCTTTTGTCTGTAGGAGTCAAATGATGTAATCAGTGAAATAGAGGACATCATAAAAACCTGGGTTATTTATAAAACATGGCTGAAATAAGGCATTATAATATGAATGCTTAGTTTCAGCGCTAGTGGTAGGATAGCATACAATGGTTGCTCTTGTGAGTAATAGAAGGAACAATTCCCAGCTGCTCGACATTCTTCCTCTCTTCCCTCCCACCTACCCACACCTCTTTCTTTCTTTCTTCCTTTCTTTCTTTCTTCCTTTCTTTCTTTCTTTCTTTCTTTCTTTCTTTCTTTCTTTCTTTCTTTCCTCCATGCCAATTTCTGGTGGATTGTTAAGGCTCCAGGGACTGGGTTTTTTGTTTTTTAGATTTTTATTTGTTTGTTTGTTTGTTTGCTTTGGTTTTTTGAAACAGGGTTTCTCTGTGGCTTTGGAGGCTGTCCTGGAGCTAACTCTTGTAGACCAGGCTGGCCTTGAACTCACAGAGGTCTGCCTCCCTCTGCCTCCCTAGTGCTGGGATTAAACACGTGTGCCACCAACACCCGGCTGACTCCAGGAACAACTTTAACTGGTTTCAATTCATCATCGTGTGTGTGTGTGTGTGTGTGTGTGTGTGTGTATGAGTGTGTATGTGTGTTTCTGTGTGTGGGCCTGTAATCTTGCTTGTATTCCAACTCCAAGATCCAAGGGAGTATTCAGGTTATTTATTTATTTCCTTAATTACTTATTTATTCTTTCTATAAAGGACTTAACAATGTCTAAGAGTTCAATTATTTGCAATGTGTATTTTATTATTCAAATTATATCCATGATGAAGAGTTCCAGAAGGTATTGCTGCCAAGGGTCCATCTAACTCCTGCATTAAGCCAACTCAGTTGCTATGTCCCTGGGCACATGTCATTGTTTTAATAAAAAGGACATGTTGCCACTTAGTGAAGATATTTTACATGACAAACAATGTATTGGGTTATTTATTGTTTCAGATACAAGTATTAATAACTTTACAGAAGAAATTTTATTATCCTCATCATCTGAATGAGGAATGGAGGCTCAAATTTAATTGTGGCTGACACCAAAGTCATCAACTAAGGGAATCTGACTTTTTTTTTTTAGTTATGAGATTATTCACAGATTTAAACACTGATTTACTTCTGAGTAGAGAATTGCTATAATCTTATTGATGTTATGCACAGGCCCATTTGCTTCAGGTCCCTTCATAATTGAATGGTGTGTGTGATAAATCTTACTTTCTCTTCTTTTCTTGTTGGATTTTATTTTCATGTTCCCATAATGCAACATGTTGAATTACATATTTCAAGCTCATTTGATTTATGAGACGGCTTCTCCCATATTCTCTGACCTCCATTCCTATCCCTCAGAACTGTCGCTTATCTATCAGGAAGCCTATGTGGGGTTTTAGTCAAGGTTTGCTCATCACTTAAGGCTCTTCCTACCTGTACCAATGTCCTCATTCCTCCCCAAAAACAACCTGCTGTTCCACTGTTAACACTCTGTTAATTAGGCTTTCCCTGCTAGATGCAGACTGTGACAAGTCTGTGTTCTTATAAACAGTTCACTAATTCTTGAATCTTGTCTCTTCCTCTGTCCCAGTACCATTTGGATACTCTATGAAGGCATCATAAACTGGATAGCTTCATAAACAAAGGCGAGTAAGGTCTTGCAGTTCTTAGGGCTACGAGGCCTGGGATCATGGTGCCAGCAGACCCAGCAGCAGTAGGAACCCATTTCTCATCAAAGGCGCCTTCTATATAGCAGGGTGAGGAGCCTCTCCCTGGCCTCAATTATAAGAACACAATTTCGTCTACGTGCCCTTTGACCTAATGACTTAATTAATTTATAGTACTCCCTGCTGGGCTATTAACTTCAAACACTGCGTTTTGAGGGAACACACACACTCTTAACATCATGCCCAATTTCCACTGAATCACGTCTCTTCAGCACTTTCTGCCTTTCCATTTACGCCAATAATTCAATCATTTTATAATACTTTGTACCCTTTATTTCTCATTTTTCCTTTCAATTGTGACTTTTGTGTTCGTTGAAAAGAAGACCTTGCTATGTTATCCAAGCTGGCCTCTAGCTCCTTGCCTCAGCACCGTGGATGCTACATTACAGGCCTGTGACACCACATCGGCTCAACCATGACCCTGTTACACAGTGACATCTACTGTCCCCTCATGTTCTCATACTTTCTACGTATGTCTGTAGACATGTGAAAGTATGCATGTGATCCTAGAGGACAGAGAGTAACCTCAGGTGACGTTGTTTGGGCACTGACCACCTTTACTTTGAGATGGGCCCAGCCACTGGCCTAGACCTTGCCATGTAAGTTAGTCTAGCTTGCCAGTAAGCCCTAAGTACGTACCTGGCTCAGCCTCCACAAGCTCTAGGATTATAAGCATGTATCACCATGCCCAACATTTTCACATGAGTTTTGGGTATTGAATGTTGCTCCTAAAACAGATGAGTAATTTGCTCTATTAACTGAGCTATCTCACCAGCCCCAGTCCCTACAATTTCTAAAACATTTACTTGCCCTTAACAACTATCCTAATCTAAGTTGATGAGATCAACGGAATAGAGTACACAATATATCCATATTGTATTTCTCATATAAGCCATATTCAAATTAATAGATATGAGGCAAGGAAGTGCCTGTCACACACTTGGTTTCAGATACAAAGCTAGCTGCTCACTGGAAGTTAGAGACAGGCAGATCCCTGGAGCCCACTGACCATCTAGTTGAACTACTCAGCAAGCTCCAGCTCAGTGAGATACTCTGTCTTACACAGAAAAGTGGAACGTAATAAAGGAAGACAGGCAAGGTTGCCTTCCAGCCTCTGCACACACTGGTACACATGCACTGCACACATACACAAGATCTGCGGATATCTGCTGATATGTGCAAATTAAACCACGAATATATATATGTAAATATATATGTATATATGTACATATATATATATTTACATATATATATATATATATTACTTTTCTTTCTGCATAGTTCTAATTTTAGTATATTTACTGCTGAAGTGAGCACCATAGTCCACTTTTAAATGTTGGATATACTGTATGTGAATACAATCTTCAATTTGAGAAACAGAAAGATTTGCCATTTTACAAGGTGCAAAAGAAGACAAATTTTAATAGTTGTATTTCCTTTTCTTTATTTTTTACTGTCACAGATTTCATCAAAACTGGTCAGTATAATTTGATGTGATTTTTCATGTGTGATAATAAATATTACTACATGGCATTGTTTGATTTTTCCACTTTCTCTAGATGAAGTTTTCCCCATTTTGTAATTTTGGAACATAGTTTCAAGGTGGAGGGAAAGTTCAGAAAGTGGAGTGGTATTCAATTCTAAAACCCGCATGAGGTTATAGGAAGGATATGAATCACTCACACTACGAACCATGCATATTTATGAGTATCTAAGCCTAAATGGTCATTTGGTTACTTGCCAAGGACAAAACTGGTTGCCTAAAAATATGTGGAAAATGCCCAAGCCTAGACACACCTTCCTGAAAATTATTTTTCCCTTATCCCCATAGGTCATTTAATAAAAAGCACTGACTTTTCCACCCAGGTCTGGATGTTTCCCTAAAACTGTCTATTTTGAAGTTTCTTATATTCTTTTTCCTCCTCTATGTTCTGCTTCTTCAAGCAAGGCAGTCACTCACTGCAGTCAGTCATGGCTTCATTAAAAGTCTTTCCAAAGTGGTATGTGACAAACAGTCAATCACCCTTACTTTCACAAGCACCCTTCACTGCACGCAACTTAAAAGGCAGCTGTTGGTGAGGGAAATAAACTTAACTCAGTTAAGACCACTGAAGAGCTAAGAACGAGGTATGTTTTCAATGAGCAGTGGAAAAGCATTTGTGTTTTGGTAAAGGCTGCCTGTCAGATGTTCACCAAATACATTTGGCTTTCTTCTTTGCCAAGTGTACCCATCACCCTTGTAAATGTGTACAATTAATTGCACCCTTACTCTTACAGTTACATTTTTTTTTTCTCGAAATCTTAGTCACAAGAAAAGAAATGCTTGCATAGTTTTCAACACATTCCATATCTTCCATGAATTTCACCTTGATTTAGCCCTGCAGAAATGTGAGACAGACTTCCAGAGTTTGTGTTTGGCATGTTAGGTAGGTATGAAGGAAGGAACTCGGGTCCCAACTTGTTTCCTCAAGGGAAGCTGCTGAATAGGAATATCTAATTAAGACTATGATGTTAATACCAGAAAATTGTAAACTGTACTAAGCCACAAATATAAGGAGTTTACCTGTGCCAGTCTCATCTAATTAAAACAGAAATTGCACTTCCAGAGGAAAAGTTTGAACTATGGCACACTGGCTTTGTGCAGGATGTCGGTAGAACGTTTATATGGAAAGTATGGAGAAGTCCTAAGGAGGGAAGAATTTTGAATCCCAGTGTGGTAAAACACAGCATCCCATTAGACAGAGGGCAATGAGATATCTCTTAACTCAAGACAAGGCTTACGCCCAAGCCGTGCTTGCAACCGATAGAAAACTTACAGACTTTCCAGGATGAAAATCAGAGAATAGATTCTAGCAACAACATCTCAGCACAGGGAGGTGGACCTAAGAGAAGACTTCAGGACATGGAACTTTGACATCTATCCAGATTTCTTGGTGACCTCTGAACTAGAAGCCTCAGAGCCACCAAGAGGAGTGCCAACAGTGTTCCACAGTAGGTAGAACTTTCAGTATACATTCCAATCATGTCCTACCATACACAGTGAATGAAGGAAGAAAGCAGGTTTGCCAAAGCAAGGAAAATAATGCCCAGAGCCTACGCGTAAAGCATTCATAATACTCACTACTCACTTCAAAAGTACTCCAAATAGAGAGAAACCAGGTAATATAACTCACCCTTAAGAGAAAAAAAAAAAAAACCAATGAAAGTAAAAAAAAAATATGCTTATAATGAGAAGTGACATAGAAAATTTCAGTGCAAACACAGATGCTATAGAAAACAAGCTTAGAATTTATTGAGAAGATTATCTGAAATTTAAAAATTCACTACAGGGCCTTAAGAGAAAAATGGAGATGGAAGACTCATCAGTGAAACTTCACAAAAGCCTGATAAACATTTTACAACCTAAAAACCCACAGGAAAAATGATTAGAAGCAAATGAAACAGTTTCAGATACCCATAGCAGCAGCTAGACTAGGTTTGTAACTGCAGTCTCAGTAGGCGATGAAAAACAAAGCAGAGGCAGATGTTTGGATGAATAATGACCAGCATCCACCTTAATTTTATAAAAGGCACAAATTTGTGGTTGTAGTAGTTTGGTGAAATTTAAGAAAGATAAATGCACATGCAATCAAATTTAGGCTTCCCAGGTTAATTACTGGAGAAAACCTTGGAGGCAGCTAGCAAAACACTGACATATTTTGTGCAGAGGAACAACAGTTCGGATAACGCTACAGTCTTTAAAATGCCAATTAATTAATTAACAGGGAAAAAGTATCAGGAGAAGGAGGTATAGAAAAGCTTAGAGCCATAGAGCTTGTCAACCAAGAAGCCAATAAGGCATTCATGAATCTAGGCAAAAATAAACATCTTTTCAAAAGAAAAAAGAAAAGAAAAAGAAGTCATCTGAGGAAATTGTGCGAAAACCTTGTACTTTATGATGAAATTAAGCCCAAGCTGTGTGCACACTAAGGTTAAGATTGAAGGGTAGTGGTAGGAAACAGCTAGAGGAATGGTATATCCTGTACTTAGATTAGTCTTTTGTTTTGTTTCAGAAACAAGGTTTCTCTGTGTTCCTGGCTGCAGCGGAACTTGCTTTGTAGAGCAGGTAGGCCTTGAACTCACAGAGATTCCCGTGTTTCTGCCTCCCGAGTGTTGGGATTAAAGGCATGCACCATCATGCCTGCTATTAAATTAGTCTTTTGAGCAAAATATTTTCAGAAAAGTGTAAGTTCATGGGAGAGATACCCACTTAAAAGACAAAATTGGGAAAAAAAAAGATCAGATGAGAAAAGAGAGGAGAAAGAGGCAAGAAGATGGAAGAGGAGAAGGGGGAGGAAGAAGGTCTGGAGAAGGGAGAGGAGGAGGACAAGGAGGGAGAGAAGAAAGAGAGGAAGATAAGATCACAGGAACTGAAGACCTTGAAAGCCTAGGACAACTTCCTTGGATTTATTTGAGGAATAAATTTCTGCTTTATAAACCCACAGAGACTTTGAGGTTTCTCTCTAAGAGATACATTTATCATAATTAATGCAACAATGATAAATTTCTTCCTTTGGATGAGTGTCTTCCTGCATATATTTGTCAGCCAGGATAAGGAGTGTGTTCTTGCCACATAATTCTATCATACTCTTTTGTGTTTACTTAGTATTTTGAGAATTGGGACTACAATATAACAATTTCCTTTTCATGTTATCTTTTCAAATCAATCCTGTGTATGGAAATATGTAATTAAAATATGCTGTAGATAAAAGGTAACTAAAAAGAAAACATTATATCTAAAATAATCATCTCAAAAGAAGCCTTTTATTTCATCATCATTAACAAGATTTTTTAGTACTTTCTTGGCCTAAAGAGACTAGGAGTAAAAAAAATGAAGTTTCAAATTTCTAAAACACTGCGAAGTGTTGTGTGGAAAGTGGTGAAATCGGTGGCTTCTGGGTGCAGACACCATGACCATGGCAGTCCTTATGAAGAAAAACTTTTAATTGGGTACCTCATGGTTTCAGAGATGTAGCTCATTATCATCACAGGGGGACATGGAGATAACCAGGCAGATATGGTTGTGAAGAAGGAGCCGAGAATGGAAAAGGAGCTACCTCTTGATCCCACAAGCATCAGGAAGTGATCTGAGACAGTGGATGTGACTTGATCATGTATAAGACCTCAAAACATACCTCTACAGTGACATAGTTCCTCTCACAAGGCAACGCCTCTCTCTCTCTCTCTCTCTCTCTCTCTCTCTCTCTCTCTCTGTGTGTGTGTGTGTGTGTGTGTGTGTGTGTGTGTGTGTGTGTGTGCACGCGCGCGCGCGCACGCGCATGTTGGATTTAATGTAGGAAACAAATAAAGTGTTGGACACAATCAAGTCCTTTGAGCAGAAGCTAGATTATCAGGCTTGTGTGTAAAGGGAGGGAAGTATGGTGTGGGGCGTGGGGGTGTGGGGGGCAAGGTCTTTTATGCTGACCTAACTGCAAAGGAGAAAATAGGAATTCCACTAGTAGATCCCACCTGCTGCTAAGTATTAAAACAAAATCAACCTTTCAGCTAAAATTCACACATTTGCAGTAAGTTAATTATTTAATGGCTTGTAAACCATGTTGATGTTTCCACCCACAATGTGACACCTAAATGATAAACTACAATATTCAATTCTTAAAAATATTTGCTTTAATAGCCAACAAATTGAGAAATAGGTATTCATAAAATTGTTACATGTGAATTTAACATTTATGCAATGATAAATTATTAGAAAAATCACCTGCTGCAATACTTTAAAGTAGTACCTTGTTTTTTATTTAAATTAGAAAGTCTTATTTTATATATCAATTCCAGTTCCCTCTCCCTTCCATCCTCCTTTCCCCTCTCCCATGGCCTTCATCCACTCCCCAGGGAGAGTGAGGCCTTCTATGGGGATTCATCAAAGTTTGTCACATAATTTGGGGCAAGGCTTAGGCTCTCCCCTGTTAATCTAGGCTGAGAGAATATCCCTCTATGGGAGAATAGGCTCCCAAAGTCTATTCATACACTAGGAATAAATAATGGTTCCACCACAGGAGGCCCTGTTGACTGTCTAGTCCTCCTAACTAGACAGTCAGGGGGCCTGGTTCAGCCCCAACTAAGAATCTAAGCAATAGTGGAGAGGTATTGATAATTGTGCCTAATATGAAAATTTAACTGTCAAGATAAAAACCTTATGAAAACTTGCAACTGATAATATACAAGCCTTAAAAAAAATTACTAATGAAAATGAGAAAAAAATTGACTGATAAAACTTTTAGGACTTACCATTAATAAGATACAATCTTTAGAAAGATCTAATGAAAATAAAAGAAATACTCAGACATAGACAGAGGAATTTGGAGCAGAATATAACACACTATTGCATTATAAAATTGAAAAGGAGTGGCCTAAGGTTACTAGAAATTCAGCCTTAGTTTATCCAGTTACCATACATGAATGATCACCAAATAATAGGCACCACAAAGGCTATGCAGAAGTTAATTGGGATTGGGTAGAAATGTTAGATTTGAAGACTTAAGGAAACAGTCATTTCATATGACATGTATTCACCCTTTGGAAAGCAGATGTTACATTCATGGACAACTAGAAGCAGAATTCCTCTAAATACTGTAAAGATATAGTTACAGCAATATTGGGAGTTGGTCTTCAGTTACAGTGGAAATCATGATGGAGAGGGGAAGCAAGGGTTATTGAGCAATGAAATAGGGCTAGAGTTATAGGAATTTTCTAAGTCAGCTTCTCAGTCAAGGCTGGTTTGCTTATCTGCAATGACAATCTACATTTGATGTTCATTCCTTAGTTCTATGCTGGATAGCAGTTTGAATAATTGGGACAGGGTAGAAGAATCAGGAAAGAGGACTGAGTCATTTACTAAGATTATATAAGGCCCAAAAGAAGCCTGTACTAATTTTATTTTTTACAAAGATTGACTTCAGCTGTAAATAGAATAATATTAGATCCAGAAGTTAGACAAATATTAATTGAATTATTGGTTTTTGAAAATGCTAATTCATAATGCAAAAGAGTGATTAGGCCTTTAATGGCAAGATCAACAGCCATAGATGGATGTATCCAAAATACAGCCAATATTGAACTGCACATTTGTGGTGCTGCCTTGATAGAAGTAATTTCTAGAAATTTTAAGAAACTCAAAGTGTCAGATATTTAATTGTGGTAACCAAGGCTATTTGAAAAGTGATTGTAGACAAGATTTTACTGGGAACAATATTTTTATTTTTGTTGTTGTTGTTTTCTAGGGATAATCTAAACAGAAGTATCCAGCCTTCTAGTATATGCAGCATATTCTTGATTGGATCAATGAGTGCAGTTCAAGGAGGGACAGACAAGGTAAGCTTTTGCCATTGGAAATGGCCTGAGGAATCTCCTACAGAACCAATATTGAACTTAACTTAATCATTTCCTGTCAACATCAGAGAAACTCATTCACACAGCAATAAAAAGACTTATTTGTTACCTGTTGTTTAAAACAGCACTGTTCTCTAAATAACCAAAGACAGAGTAACTTCTATAGGTACATTAAACAGTTCAGGATAGATCAGGGAAAAAAGTATTTTGGCAAACTGCTATAAATGATCAGATACTGGAACTAAAAGTACATGTAAAGAGCATCGAAATTGAGGGTTTGGTAGACACAGGTACATATATAACAATAATTTCATCAAAATCTTGGCTTCCAGTTTGGTTTCTTTAGGAGGCAAATTTTAACATCTCGGGATTGAAACCTGTCAAGATGGGGAGAATGTATAGGGACAGAAGGACAGACTGGAAAATTGAAACCATATGTGGCCAACATACCAATGAATTTATGTGGACATGATTTGTTAAAGCAATGGAAAAAACAGATTGGCATTCTTCCAATAATAGAAACAAAACATAAAATAAAGAATGACAAGTAATAGAGAATATTTCTTCAAAACTTTGCTTTTAATATGTTTTTCATTATAAAAATCTAGCACATTTCCTACCAATAGCTGACCAATTTCATCATTGTCTTATGCCAAAAGCCCTGGTAGACCTACATGGAATCTGATATGTGTTATATAGAGGGAATGATCAAACTTACAGTCAGGTTAGTTATATTTTTAATGTCAATCAGAAACATTATAAATATTTTGTTGGTGTCAAAACACTTCAGAGACCTATGGAATATAAGAACATAGGCCTTTATATGACAGTGAGATACCTGGCAGGAACAGTTTACTCTAAAAGAGGATGATGGGCATCAAAAAATACCTCCATATGAAGTTTGATTTGTGGCAAACATTAGCCTCCACTGCAGACAGTATGCTGTCCAAATTGGGCAAGTAGTACAAAAATTAAGGCAGCTGCTGAACTTTGCCAAAACTAGGTAGGACAGTCCTTCAAAATTCCCACTTCACAGAAAATTCTTTAAAATGGTTTAGGACCATGGGCTAAAGTTGGATGCCACAATGTTGCAAAAGAACCCTGGGGGTGAGTGTATAAGCAGCCAGATGTGTCAGTCAGTTCTTGGTTTTAGAAGTTGCTTGCTCTGTGCTTATTGTTTACTCAGGAAGTATTATATGCTTCTTGTGTCTCCGATTGGGTAGAAGATTAGATAGCTATAGTTACAGTTTCCCTTAGTGATGAGAGAAGGTTAGTTAGGTACAAACTATGGAATCTTCAAGGTAAGAGAGGTAATAGCATATTTTCTCTGAATTTGCCAAATACTAATGAACTGGATCTTATGAATGTATTCCTACTTGATAATTGTGATTATTATATATAGTTTTAGTACATTTGAGTTAAAATTTTGCCTTCTTATTTAGATTGAATGGAGGGGGTGTTGCAAGATATTTGTTTGTGTTGTTGCTCCAAGTTCTATAACTGAGTAGCACCTTGGTTTAAAGGGTAGGGTTCACATTCAGCTGGCAGGAGTGGACCACAGAGTTCTCCGGTGGACTCAGGGAATATATATAGAAACACAAGAAGAATACAGAGGGGCCAAGGGTGATGTGTGGGCTCCTTTTTTACCAATCATATTCTCTTTTGCTCTATGGATCTATCAGGTTATACCATAATATCTGAGTCCTGACATTTTTAATTAATGAAACAAAGAAGAAAATGCTATAATATTGCCAATGTGTTTTCCATGATAATTATGCTCTTATTGCCAAATGTGTACTGTGCATATAAGGAATGTGTTGATAGGGTCATTAACAAATTACATATTCTGTGCTCAAAATGCTTTCCACTTCTTATACAGTAAATTAATATTACCTACCGTTTATACAGTGCTTTACTGATAATAAAGCAACTCTTTAGAAATTATTATTTCATTACTATATTAAAATCTGTAAGATATTTTTCACTGAAGTTACAAGTAACTACACAGAGTTATATATTCAAATAAAAAGTTCAGTTTTGGGATTTAAATTTATATTCTTTCATACAATTGTCTGATCCATACTACCATTTTATCTATTTTTACATGAATTAAACAGAGCAGGCCATTTTAAAATGTATTTCAGACATTTGTACATAAGTTCAAGAATTGCTTATTGGAAGTATTTTCTTACACTGGAAACTCTCAATTAAAAATACTAAGTAGATAATCATCCAGTGTGAAGTATGGTATCACATTGAATAAATCCAAGTTGTGCCTCTAAGCCCATTACTCATTTGTTGTCTGAGGAAGTCCATCAAAATCTTGGCTCAATGGAAAGACCATGGGACTCATAGACTGGCAGGCAGACCTGGAGATGAACCTTGGCATTGTTAATTACCATTTGTATAATTATATTCATACTTAAAGACATCAATTGTAAAATCTGTAACATGATATTATGAAAATGATGATGATGATGATTATATGCCTTGGCCTGGCACTTCATCAGGGCCAGTTCAGCTGAAGGAGTGTTGTCCAAGAGAGCCTTGCTTTCACACTTGGCTAATGAACCTTATAATTTTAGCAAAATCTTCAAATTTAGACTCATTTCTACTCCTTATAGTTTATCATATATAGAAAATTCATTTAAAGCACTTCATACCACAGTCAGTCCTAAAAGTACAAATAGAATGGAGGGTATGAAGATCCAGAATATAAATATGTTCATATATCTGTTTATCTTCTGTTACTATTATCTCAATAAACAAAGGAAATTGCCAGCCAGACCACAATCATCTGGAGTCAGTATGGAAGGGTTCTATAACACTTCTAAAACATGTAGAGATGGTATGAAGTCACCAGCAGATGTCTTTATAGTCCCCTTTATTTCTACTTATCATCTTGGAACTCACACGCAGAACTAATTTGCAAATCTTCTTTATAATTTAACACCTGTTTTATATAATTCATTTCATTGTCCATGGACATGTCTTAATTCTTTTAATCTTAATTCTATTTTCCAACAAACAATGTTATCTAAAGGTTATAATATTTGCATGTATCTTGTATCCCTACAGCTTGTTTCTCATAAAAAATGAAGATGATATTTTTTTGTTGGTTTATAGAGACAGGTAAATATATACCATCTGACTTTTGGCCAGTGTCACAATGATTGTCAAAGTCTAATGCTTGTTGTTTGAGCCAGTGCTGTGTCTTTTGCCTGTTTGAAGAATGCTGCTTTTTGCTGTAAAGAGCAATTTTCGCTTATACTCAGTTGCCCTGTCCTTACCTGCTGCATACTAGCACAAACTGTTCCTCAGTTTTGACCTCTGATGGCTCCTAACTGCGGACTGAATTCAGAGAACACTTCAAATACATCATTAGGCACTCCTGCTCAACCAACATCCTTAGCTCATCCAATCTACTTTTCAGTCACTTTGTTCTTCCATCATGAATATCTTTAAATGTCTGAGCCTAGCAAGGGTCAATTCTCAATTTTTTAGAGCTTGTCTGCTGAAAGCTATACCAACTAAATGTTGCAAAGAGCATTTTATGAGAGCCAAGAGCAGAGCTCACCTAAACAACTCAGTGGGGTATTTACAAGCATCCCATCACATAAATGAGAACGGACACATCCACATCACATGATAAACACAGTTAGAAAGTATCAAGGTCCAGAACAAAATCAAGCACGTCTGCCCCCAGGGATGTGGGGACAAGAATTACAGAGGAAATTTAAAATATAAGATTACCAGATTTGTGGGCACGAGGCTGTTCTGTATCACTTGATAGCAAATGTGGGTTTAAGTAAAAAACTGCTTCTTCGTAGAAGACTGCTGCATTATTTACAGTCGCTGAAAGCAGTGATGATTTGTCCTCTCACGTTGGTTTATTTGAAATTGTGAAGCACTTTAACCTGAGCACAACCCAGGCTTTCACTGTTATAGGAGTTGATTCGACTTCAGTTTCATGCTTTTTTTTTTTTTTTTCCTGACTACTGCCTAGTGCACGAATCCCAAAAATTGCTTTGAATCACAGGAGTTCAATCAAGAAAGACGAGTCACAGTAACAATATAAAGGGAAATAATTTTGGCTTAGTAGACCTGTCAGGAAAGCTAGCAAGACAAGCCACATGCTCTTGCCGTAAACACAAAATGTGAGCTCCCTCCATCTTATTACCCATCTCCATTGCTGCGCCTGGCCTGTCACTGATGGACGGCATCTGTCTTTGCCTTCTTTGTAGTACTGTCACCACCACTGCCATTTCCACCGAAAAGAAAGGTGCATCCCAATATTGCCCAATCACACTCATCTGAGTAGCACCTAAACAGGTTGGCCTTGCTATGAGGCTTGTATATGTCAATATATAGCTCCTTCCCGAATTCATTTACTGGGTATTGAATCACCTCATCTCTCAAAATCCTCAGTGTCTTTTATTAAAGAAATCCAGGGAACTTCGAGCTAATAGGACACTTAAGGCAGAGGGTGTTTTCCACTCATTTCTAAATACTATGAGGATTAGTTTGTCAGCTCATGGATTCTCCAGTACCTGGAAAGTGCAAAGGGATATTTTACTCATCCTCTCAGCCACTGATACCCTTCTTCTAGATGGAAGCTCCTTGTGCATCCTTCCAAGCTTATATTCCATTAGATGAACCTGTAAATGATTTTTATAATACTAAAACACACACTTGAGTCCTATGTGCAGGTCTCCTTGGGCTACACCTCCAAATCCCACTCATTCTATTGCTCCTTCTCCCATTAAATCATGTATTTCCCTTTTGTTTCTCCCCACCCATCCTTCCCTTCCTTGTATAATTTTCTTTTCTCTCTGCTATACTTCTGCTTCCTTCCTTTTGTTTTTGCTATCATTTGTGGCATCTCTGTAGAGATATTCTTGCAGTCTAGCCTATTACTTCTCTTTGTATATGTGAAGTGATGCTGGAATTTGTATAAGAGTCTGTCAAAAATGGGCACAGTAGTAGTAGAGAGGAGGATGGATACCCAACTGAAGCAGAACTGTTCTCACTAGTTCATACATGGGAGTATTTGACAATGACAATTCTTCCCTAAAGCAATCCAGTAGGGCGTTGTTAGCTGCAGATAATGATGAGAAATCCCTTCAGCTTTAAGTCAGAATCTTCAAACATTCATATATATATATATCCCTGTAAGGCTCTTAAATACAGAACATTTCAACTTGTACAAAATGCATAATTTACTCTAGTAATGATTATTTAATTTTTTCTGTAAGGTAAATTTTCAATGTTTTGCTCCCATTTTATGTGTTCTTTTCATTTTGGAGCAGCTATTCCTACCTGATCTGTCCTGTGCATATTCAATGAGGCTCCCTGAAGTGCTAACAGTGATGAATAAAGGAATCCATACATTTGTCCTACAAAGCCCTCACTGATTTAATGAGAGCTTTGTCGGTGCTCCTAAATCAAGCCTATCATTTCTGAAAGCCTTTGATTTTTGGAGGCATTAATACCAATTACCATGTTGATGTCAGCAAGACAATAAAATATCCAGGATAATTTTGGCCAACGTTATGTTTGTAGAAGAAAGAAGGATCATGTGGACTGGAATGTCATATTAGCTTTCTCAAATGGGAAAATTTTTCTTCCAGACAGAGAGAGAAAGGGGAAATAATGGAAAGATCAGGGGGAAAAAAGCCCTTTAGGTCCTCAGGGAAATGGAACACAGCTACGCTTTGATTTTTCATTTCATTCAAACTAGACTTGGTGGAAATCAGCAGGGTAGTCCTAAGGACATTCTCCAATTTCCTGGTCTTGTTCTACAGAAGCATACTAAGGTTTCAGAAGCATCAACCAGGAGAGAGACTTGACTTTGGGGGTTTGAGGTAAGAACAGAGATTACCCAATCACCTTTCTTCTTCCAGTGTTGTTTCCTCTCCTGACTACTGCCTATTGTTCTGAGGCTTCCCCTGTTCTCTGTCACATCCTCCGGTCAGGTCACTGGTACCTGCTGCTTCCCACTGCACACCAGGATGCAACCCTAAGGTTTCCTCATGGTTGCCAGGCCAGCCATTCACTTATTCCATCAGCCTCCAGTTCTTCCATCAGAAATGCACGACTGGTGTCAGGGATTAACATTGTGTCATCATACAAATATACATACATATATTCTACATGCTTCTGGGAAATAGAAACAAGAGTATTTTATGATGTGGTCTGCATAGAGCAACATAATCAGAAGATCATTTTGTACCATTGGAAACGTAGCAAATATGGCCACTATGAAAGCTGGGCCTAAGGAGATACAACAGAGAGGGATGTGAGCAACAGCAGAGAGTGGGAATGAATTCGTTGCATTTCTTCATCATTCTTCTGAAAGCTCATCTGCAAGTTTGCTCCCAGGAGATTGCATGGGCGCACAGCTGCTAGAATTACTTCCCTCTCTGGTGGATCCCTGTTTGTCAGGTTCTTACCTAAGCTAGGAGGGAGAAAGGGAAAACACCGATGTAGCCAAAGCAACAGGCCAAAAGTGAAAGAGTTCAGCTTTGTATCAGTCTCTAAGACGACAAATGCAGGATTGTAAAACCAGCCACAATGCTGACTCTTATGTTTCATTTGCACTGGGGGAACAGCACTCAGACACAAGATCAGAGTAGCAGTACTGATATGGAGTCACTCAAGGTTGAGGGAGCTCTAGGTACTTTACAGGAGTATAAGAGGACAAGGCTGAGTTATGGATGGAAAGTAATATCTTCTGTGTCAGAACAGGAAATAGATTCAAAATTTCCCTTCCTTCTTCCTGTAAGGACTTGATTAAAAAAAAAAAAAAGCTGCACTTACCTTGAAGGAAATAAGATCGTTTGTTCTTATGCAAGTATGAGTGACTATGGCCTGGAAATGAATATTTCACATTGTAAGTGGTTGAATGTGATTTAGTATTTACAGAACAAAGAATTCATAAGTGTAGCTAGTCTTTCTCTGTCCTGTGTGCCAGCTCTCATGGAGATTTCTTACTAATTAAGAAAACTCAGGCAGTAGCTTAGGTTTCCTTCTAACTAGCTCTTATAACTTTAATTAACCCATATATATATATATATATATATATATATATATATATATTTCTACATTCTACCCTGTGACTTTTATCTCTATTGCATTTTGTGTGTATGACTCATTCAGCATCTGGCTAGCCTCTCTACCCCTTTTCCCAGGAAATCCTACGTAGCTATTGGCATTTAGCTTTTTATTAAACCAATCACAGTGGCATATCTTCACACAATATAAAGGAATATTTTACAACACATAAGTCAAGGCATTTACCAAGTACAATGTCATCCATGGATAGGCAGTTTACAGCATAGTGGAGAAACTTTGGCTACACTTCTAAGATGCTAGCTAATGCCTTTCTTAGGTTTTACATAGGTGAAATTAATGGTGTGCTGAGAATGTAACTCAAATATTTACTTGGTAGTCAAACGAATGAGGTTCAGACACAAAAGTTGGCAATAAATGGCTATCAAAGGGATGAAAGTCATCCCAAGATGATCTGACTATGGATTTACAACATTAGATCTTAGTTACAAGATCTAATTTGGTCTTGTAGTATGTTTAATACAGGCAAAGCTGTCCCATCTCTGGGAACCATAGTTTACAGGAATATCAACAGTAGTCACAAAAATCCCTTCCCAAGGTCTCAAATCAAGAGACCTGGAGATGGGAGCAGAACCCTTGATGATGCCTCTGTATATGCCTTTTATAAAATCACATGTGGGCTTCTAAGAAGGGGCTTCTTATACTTTAAATGCCATTGGTGGCCTGGGCAGTCAAAGGGAATAACAGAAGCAAAATTAGTGCACGATTTGAAGAAGTACAAGAACACATGGAAAGATAAAAACTTAAGTAGATGTGGTGAAGAAGGAATGAAAGAATAAAAGGAGGGAGAAAAAGGAGAAAGCCAGGTATGGTGGTATGAAAGGTATAGCCTCCATACATTCATGTGTTTGAATACTTGACCAATAAAAATGGCACTATTAGGAGGTGTGGCTTTGTTGGAGTATGTGTCCTTGTTGAAAGAAGTGTGCCACTGTAGTGGGCAGGCGTTGAGGTCTCATATTTGCTCAAGCTATGACCAGTGTGGAACAGTTCACTTCCTATAGCCTGCAGATGAATATGTAGAACTCTCAGCTCCCTCTCCAGCACCATGTCTGCCTAAATGTTGCTTTGATGTTTCCTTCCATGATGATAATGGACTAAACCTCTGAATCCATCTCCAGTTAAATGTTTCCCTTTATAAACGTTACTGTGGTCATGGTGTCTCTTCACAGCAATAGAAACACTAAGACAGTAGACTATCTCTTTTCCTACTTTTCAAGTCTGCAAAGGGAAAATTTAGGCCAATCTCACCGACTTCCTGCTAATTTACTCTGATGATATCTGTCCTAAGATATCTGATGGCCTAATGCCATCTCCTCATAGATAGAGGACCTTAGTGGATGGAAATGTGTGGCAATGAGCAAGAATGTAGATTTGAGAATTTGCACTATAATTCCAGACAAGTTACTGAAAGTTTTGACTCTTGAATTCTTAACCTGTACCATACTGGTAATGAGATTGAAGTAATATCTCTCCAGGTAGGTGTGGGCTGGCTCAGTTCAACCATTTTTCTGACTTGTAGTTTTTAATAATGCAGGTGGAATAAGCTGGCCATGCAACATCCAGCAAGGAAAGAATGTCTGTGAGAGAGGAACTATGACTATGTGGGAACCATTCCACCTTCCCCCATGCAGGCTGTCCTTCAAAGGTTAGATCAATGTCTCATGTAGCCCCCAAGGGATAGGACCCAAGAAATCTGCATCTTTGGGCTTTTTATTATGTGGGTTAAACAGACCTTAATCCCTTAAGCTATCAGCCCCAGACAACGCTCAAGAGATTTGGGGATCAGTTCACAGTGGTTTCTAAATATCCTTTAGTACCTTGATACCTATTCATTTTTAATTTTATGTGTGTGCGTGTGTGTGGGGGGGTTAAAATTCTTTTAGTGTTTATGTGCTCCTAGAAGATGTCTGGGAAAAAAAAACCCTTCCAAACTAGAGTTACAGGTAGTTGTGCACTGGGAACTGACTTATCCGACTACTAACTACTGCACCATTGCTTGGGCCTCTCAATGCCTATGTAAAAATAACCATATCTGCATTATGTAAGTACCTGAGCATTACTTCTTACCAGACTATAACTAGTGAGCCATTGCTTGGGCCTCTCAATGCCTATGTAAGAATAACCATATTTGTGTTATAAAAGTACCCGAGTCTTCTTATCTGACTCAGAAAATTTGTTAACTTGTGCCCTATGAGTTTGCCTCTCGATATCTTCTTTGTAGTAGAGAATAAAGGAAAGAATAATTGTAAGACACATACTGTTCTTGATTATTTAATGGTAGCTTTACCGTTATGATCAATGGTAACACTGTAGTTCCCAAAGTACCAAGTGAATTTCTTTGTGTAAAGTTTCTGAGTGGATATAAAGTGGTATTTACAAGAATGAAAAGGATGTTATAATGTTATATTTGACACAAGCTTAATGAACTGTTTTTCAGAATTTGCTGTTAGAGTTGTCTGGTTATCTTTGGAGACTGAATCAACTGGAAATGCTTGAGAATGAAGTAGTAAATATGTTTCCAGGATCACGAATGCTTACATTAGAGTCTCAATAAGAATGGAAATATAGGACAGAAGGCTTCCAGTGGCACTATAACAGGACAAACAGAAGTTCAGAGGCCCAAGCCTAAACTCATGTTGACACAAAAGAACACAAACCATTATAATAAGAAGGAATTTTAGGACTAGTGGTCTGAATCCATGAAGAAAGATTTTGTCACACAAGAGTGAGAAACTGAGTTTGGAGTCTAAGTACTCACGTAAGTTCCAGACAGCTTTGGAGGCTTGTACATATCCTCACTTAGGAGGTGAGAACAGAAAAATCTCTAAGGCAAGACATGTACCTAGACCAGCCAAGTCAGTGAGTTTCTGGTTTAGTAAGAGATCCTTCCTCAGTATATAAGGTATGAAGTAATAATAGAAGATACTTCCTAATGACAACTTCACATACGCACACGCGTGCGCACACACACACGCGCACACACACACACACTGTCATGCAAATAATATATGCATATACACCACAAACACTCAGAGAAAAAGAAGGAAGAGGAGAAAGAGAAGGAGGAGAGAAGAAGAAAGAGTTATTTAAAAATCAGAAGGGATGTACAGAATCTAAACAATACTTTCAACCAAAAGCTCCTACCTGACACAGAACACCTCATTCAATATTGAGTATAATGTGTACTATATTCAAGTATTCATGTCACATTTATCAAGGTTAAATTGTATCCCAAAGATCAAAGAAATCTGAAGCATTTTAAAGAAGTCATGTCATACAAAACTATCTCTGAACATAAGGAACCCGAACTAAAAACAGAAATCCCAGAAGTTCTGTTGGTTAGTTTTTTGTCAGTTTGAAACAATCTAGAGTCATCTGAGAAAAGGGAACCGCCTATCAATTTGGGCTATAGGCAAGACTGTGGAACTTTTCTTGACTACTGACTGATATCAGAGAGTCAGAGAGTGTAGTCCACCATGAGCAGTGTCTCACTTGGATGGGTGGTCCTGGGAATTTTAAGGAAAAAAAAAAAGAGCCAGCCAAGAGGAACAAGCCAGTAATTAGTCTTCATCCACAATCTCTGCTTGAATTCTTCCTCCAGGTTCGACCTTGAGTTTATGCTATGATTTCTTTTCATTATAGACTACAACTGTAAGCGGAAACAAACCCGCTCCTTTCAGGTTGCTTTTGCTCATGGGCTATATCATAGCAGTAGAACCCTACCTAGCATAGAAGGTTAACTGCCATATGTGTGCACACTTAGAAAGTAAACATCATAGACTCCATAAAGAGAGCATCTCAAAAGTAGCTAGAATGTATTCTGGAGCTAATGAAACAAAAAATACTACATCTAAAATTAGGAGTGATGCAGAAAGGAAAGAAAATGGAAGGGAAAACAATAGAGAGAAGTAACTAAAGAGTGATTCTCTAAAAGGTGACTAACGATGGTCAACATGAGCACAACACAAGGTATAAATAATGAGACACAAATTATCAACACTAAGAGGACAAAAGAGCTATCCAATAGATTACTAAAACATTAGAATTATAATAGAATTTTAAAATTAGCATAATAATCATGAACTTGGATGATTAATTCTTTAGGCATGACACATACTAAAAATTAATATTTTACCTCTACCCATGACAAAATGAAATCGATAATTTGAGAAGGCCCTTGCTATAACAATTGAATTCTTGCTTTTAAATGATCTTTAAAACATATCAATATAAGGCCCCAGTGACTTCATTCAAAGAAGAATATCTATTCCATGCAGTTACTTCCAAAAACTAGAAAAGGATAGAGAGGCATTGTCCTCATTAGGGTTTCTAATGCTGTGAGGAGACACTATGACCATGGCAACTTTTATAAAGAAAACATTTAGTTGAGGTGGTAAATTACAGTTTCAGAGGTTTAGTCCAATATCATACGACAGGGAGCATGGTGGCATGCAGTCAGATGTGGTTCTAGAAGAGAACCTGAGATTCCTACATCTACAAGCAACAGGAAGTTGACTGAGACACTGGGCAGTATTGTGAGAATAGGAAACTTCAAAGCCCACCCCCACAGTGACAAACTTCCTCCAACATGGCCATAAAACCTCCAAAATAGCCACACCTCCTAATAGTGCCACTCCCTGTGAGATTATGAGGGCCATTTACATCCAAATAAAATAGGCAATTTTTTTTAAACATGAGGCCACTGTGACTATGTCAGGAGAATCAATACTTAAAGAAAAAAGTTGAAAAATATAACCAACAAAGTCCTATCAAATTTAGTATAGGAACATATAAAATCAATAATACACAATAAGAAATGGACTTTTTCTAGGAATCTATAAATCTTCTGTACTTCTGGACTTCTATGTGAATTTACTCATTATAAAGCAATAGAGAAAGAGACTGCATTAGTTACTGTTCTGCTCCTGTGAAAATACAGTAGCACTAAGGCAACCAAGAGAAAGTTGAGTTCATTTGGGGTTATGGTTCCAGAGGGAAAGGAGTCCATCACCCTCACAGTGGGGAAGGACAGCGGACAGGCATGGTGACTGGAACAGCTAAGAGCTCACACCTTGAACCACAAGCAGGAGTAGAGACAGAAAACGGGAAATGGTGCCAGGTTTTGAAACCTGAAGCCCACTTCTAGTGATGTGCTTCTTCTAGCAGGCCAACCCCCCCAAACCATTCAAACAGTACTTCCAAGTGGGGGATCAAATGCTCCAATGTATGTAAGGAACTCTGTAGGAACATGTCACTTGACTAGGAACTAAAAGAAAAAAAAAATCAAGCTGATTAAGACAGAAACATCACTGGACAAAATTCATCATCCATTCTCAGTAAAATATTCTTTGAACAGCAGAGGGTATGCAGGCTAATTACCCCTGCTATCCAGAAAGATAAGGCTATTATTAATTTTGCAACAACAAGTCCCACCAGGACTATATAGCAAGTTCAAGGCCAGTGTAGGCAGTTTTAAGAATTTTGAACTTTAGGAAGCACTGAGGATGTAGCTCAATGGGAAATTATTTGCCTAGCATATACAATACCTTAAATTCAAGTTCCAGTCCTCTTAACAGGATGTTTAGAAAAAGAAAAGGGTGTGTTTTGGTGTGGTTTATTTATTTATTAATTGGTTGGTTTGTTTGTTTACTTTTTAATGGAACACAAGCTACCCTCACAGTCATGGTAATAATCGTGTCTTCGCTACATCACAAATATGAGCTTCCATAGCAATGCACTTTAATCTCATTACAGCTGCCTGGAAAAATTTAGAACTAACAACATACACATCAGAATACTGTATATTTTCCTGAAGATCAAGAATGAAGCAAGGATATACACTCTATGCATTACTATGTTATGCAAAATAGGTGTTCCC
The DNA here is from genome assembly GCF_943737965.1 of Phodopus roborovskii. Lineage (NCBI taxonomy): Eukaryota > Metazoa > Chordata > Mammalia > Rodentia > Cricetidae > Phodopus > Phodopus roborovskii. The sequence goes on from NW_026126511.1 coordinate 18,403,724, forward strand.
CAAAGGTATTCATGGTCTAATCCCTAGAAACTGTGATTATGCTAGGTATTATAGAAAATGGGAATTAAGCCTATAAATGACAATGACAACATCAAACATACAGTCACAAGATGTGAATCCAGTTTTCTCAGCATGTCCAACATTATCCCCAGGGTCTAGTTAAATGGAACAACGAAGAAAAGGCGTCAGTGTCAGAGAGAAGTTGAACATGTTGGCTTCAAAGATGGAAGTGGGACATGAGCCAATGAGATCTTGTAACCTTCAGCAAGTGGAAAAAGAAAGAAAATTGATTCTCACTGACAGCCTTTAGAAACTAAGGCATTGCTGCCAATACCTTGATTCTAACCAGTCAAGACCCATTTCTGATGTCTGGCCTGTAAAACTGTAAGAGTGCATTTGTTTTCTTCAGCAACTCTGATTGATCATTTATTACATCAGCAGTAGGAGTGAAATACAATCAACAAGGTGATCAAATGGTAAGACAGTGCTGTAAGACAATAAATAAATAAATAAATAAATAAATAAAATTATGTAATTTTCAAACTGAAAGAACTAAAATGTCTCTTTTGCTGATGCTAAAATAGTGTAACAAACCCAAAGGACTCTGGAAGAAACCTAACCAGAATTAAAGATACAAGTTCTATCCTATTTATCTACAGACCATGCAAATTTGCATTCATTTTTGAAAATGAAAATCATAGCCAGGGTTTTCTTTTTTATGTAGACCAGCTGTTTTGCAGGCTATATGAACAGGGTAATAGAAAGCCAAAACAGTTTTGAGAAAAGAGTAAGTGTGAAGAAATGACATCTTCTGACTTTAATGCTTCTATAAAGCTGCAAAATTCAAGTCAGTGGAGTACGCTCTAAAGGGTTATCACATAAGTCATTCAAACAGAACAGATCAGCTAGAAGCAGAAATGTGTAATCTATCAGAGGTCTACCACCCACTCTGAAGAGAAAGGATACTCAACAAATAGTGATGGGAAAAGCACCCATCTGTATCTTAGCTCTGGCTGGTACATCAAGACACCATGGGCTTGCTATCGAAAATAGCAGGCATTTATTTCTCACTGGTGCCAAAGCTAGGTAGTAGTGTCAGCAGTCCCCACTCCTGATGAGATTCCCCTTCCTTGGCTTACTGATGGCTTCCTTTTAGCTGAGTCTAAAGACACCTCTTGAAAATGTCTCATTAAGAATCTGAGCTTCTGCATTGTCTTGTCAGAGAGACACAAATATTTAGTTCATAACAGCTGGAAACACCAAGAAAAATCAAGTAGAGCTAAACTTAATAGTGTATGCAAAAAAAATCAGAAGAAAACATCACAGATTTAAACACAAAATCTAAAAGTATAAATCTTATAGCATGAAACATAGAAATTTTATGCCATGGAATAGCATATACAGAGTTCTTTGATGATGCATAAATGAGAAACAATAAATTGAACGTTTTTGGAATTTAAATGTTTTGTTCTGTGAAAGTTACCATGGCTAGAACAAAAAAAAAGATTTAGTATACTATATGAGAAGATGTTTATTGATCTGATGAAAGTATTTGATTTTAAAACATTTAATATTTTATTAACTCTAAGGATTTGGGATATTGCATTTTGTTCATACTCTCCCTTCCCCCTAAATCCCTTAAGATCCGTCCTCCTTCAACACCCATGCAACTTTATACACTCATTTTTTAAAGACCCATCAAGTCTAGTTTGTGCTTCCCATATTCTCTTAGGTATATGGCCTCCACTGGCACGTGATCTACATATCATTGGTCATGTCCTTAAAGAAAATTAATTCTGCCTCTCCTGGTAGCTATTAAACACCAACAGTGCCTCAGCTCCTCCGTGTTGGAATTCTGTCTGATTTGATCTTGTACAGGTCTTATGATACCTGGTATGATTATCAAGTTAAATATTTTTTTTAGAGTTACAAAAACCTCAAAAGCAGGAAATCAACTCCATTGTTACAAAATAAACTAAATAATAAAATATGTATTTTATCAAGATGATATCAAGGTGGCATGGACACACAAACAGACATTCATTTCTTTGCAAGGAAAAAGAGACTAAAACTATACTGAGACATTGTACCCTTAGCAGACGATCAAAATCCTGGAAGTCTTACTTTCAAAGGCTGAAAAGGGTCTATGCAGAACATTTGGAACCTTATGTGAGATAGTTTTATTACAACTTGACACAAGCTAGAGTTATCCCAAATGAGAAAACCTCAATTGATGGTGTTTTATCACAGAAATAGAAACTCAAAGTAAGACACCCTTATACAGTGGATGTCATGGATCGAAGCCATGATGTCTGTTCTCAAACCCCATCCATATGTTGAAATTATTACATGAAGAATTTGTTTAAATTTGGGGGTCTTCTTAGTAAGTCAATATTATTAAATAAGGTCAGGAAGGTTTGGACTGATCAAACAGATGCAGTTATAATCCCTTAAAAATCTCCAGAGAGCTGTAGTTTTCCAATTGTGAAAGCCAAGGAAAACAAAGAGACTTCAACCATAAACCATATTGATCACAACCTCCATCTTTTATTCACAGACCCCAGAATCTCTAGAAAGTACTTCAACAAGTCTTTTCAGGTTCTTTTAGTCTTGTTTATGTTTGTTTGTGTTGGAGGAGGATTCATCTGGGCCAGTGAGATTCAGTGGGTGAAGGCAATTACTGCCTAGTGTGGTGGTGTGAGTTCCATCATTGGAATCCACATGGTGAAAGAAAGAAGCTACTCTGCCCTGTAAGCTGACCTCTGACCAATCTGTGGATGCCACAGCATGCAGCTGGCATAAATACATAAATAAACAAATGCATTTTACATTTGTTCATATATGTGTACTACATGAATGCAGTACCCAGAGAGGCCAGAAGACTGTATCAGACCTCCTCGAACTGAATTTACTAATGATTGTGAAATACCATGTGTGTTAGTAACCATACTCAGGTCCTCTGGAAGAGCAACCAGTGCTCTTAGCCAAAGAGCTTGTCTTCAGCTCCAAATAAATGTGACTTTTGAAATTAAAAAAATATGCAACTACTTTGGAAAGTCTTTTGGCTAGTTCTTCTAGAATTAAGCCAGGTCCAGAAATCCCACTCATAGGCATTTTTACTCCAGAGAGATGAACATTTATATCACTTCAAAAACACTAGCCATGAATATTTAAAACATCTCTAGTCATCCTTGGCCAAGCTGGAAATAACCCAACTAAGCTTCACGTGAAACAATAAATAAACACATACCTATGGTGGGATAAGAAGGAATATATTCTCCACCTGAGAAATGTCATGGTAAACTGAAGGCAGTTTCAACAGATTAAAAACTCTATGATTATGTAGTCATCTCATGTTGGAAAGTCAGAGCCCTGATAGCTGAAAACAGATGAGAATTCCAGGATTAGGCACAGGAGAGGGACTAAAATTAACATTATGATAAGGGAAGTGTCTTTTTTTATTTTCTCCTTCCCTTCCATCCTTCCTTCCGTCCTTTGTCCTTCCTTCCTCCCATCCTTCCATCTTTCCATCCTACCATCCTTCCTTCCTTTCTTCTTTTAATTTTCTATTGTTTTGAGACCATAGAGCCATGCTTACTCTGACTGTTGTACTGCTTATGGCAATATACTATGTATTGAAGACCTATCTTCCAATATAATTCACTAAGCATGACAATGTTCACTGAAAAAGTAAAGAATAAACCACACTGCTAATAATATGAGTAAAGTTTTACTCGTAGCTACAAGGGACCTCCCCTCTTGGCCTTTTGTGTGTGAGTTATAATGTTTCCTGCAATTTGGCACTATTGTGTGGCCAACAGACTATGAATAAAACTAGCATGTACAATTTCCAAAAGGAAACATATAACATTTGGACAGATTATTGTGAACAGACCAGTTGTCTTGCTATTGTCCATGTAGTTGATACAGAGTAAGAAATCTCCAGGGAACCTCAGTCAGTCTACCTGAGTGACTGTTGACAGCTATATCTTCCACCTAACACTGACAACCATGGTGCATTTGAAGTAAAGGTGTATACACATTTGCTCCATTTAGTCACCAGGTTGCTGACTAATATAGAAATTAGTCATGAAACCTGAGTGCTTCTGAAGAGGAAACATAAAAATGTGTCATCCTGGCACAGTACTCACATCAGCAGTAATGAATACATCAACACGTCAGAAGCTGCGATGAAGCACTATGTTAAAATGGGAACCATGGCTTGTCACTCATAGAGCAAATAATGTGCCCATTACACAGCAAGTCTGGGACAGTAGCTTTCTTATGGTCAACTGGGGGCCATGTGGGAATGTTAGTGGCACTTTTATTGTGTTTATATTTGCAGACTAAAGAGGAGGAGCTTGGCTAGTTGAAAAGCAAAATGAGGAAGATGGAACGATCCCTGTCATTGGGTTTTGTCAATGCTGTAAAGTACACCATTTTGCATCTATAAAAAGGAAGAGAGAGAACTGAGAAGGCTCCACAAAAACTAAGAGTTGTGAAAGGATCAGCCACTCAGTGTGGCCTTTACACAGCTGCTGCTGAGACCTCTCAATGGCATCCAAAATTAGCCACAGGTGAAACATCTGCCTGGAGACACAGCGCCCAGTCAGAATCGACAGTGGGCAAAGAAGTAAGGTGAGGCAAGGTATTTATGTAAAAATTACTTTGATTGTATTGTATGTTCTAAAAAAACATATTAAACAAAATTATTAACATTTCAAAAATCAAGATTCCCCCAACCAATCATACCCACTTTTTCTTTGATATAAGGGTTGCTGACACTCTGAGGGAATGAGTTCAGAGCTCTGAATGGACTACAGTAGTCATGGAGATGAAGGAAATTGATGTCTTGAGGAGAAAGTGAGTGAATTCCTTAGCAAACAAAATCAGTCCCTTTAAAATTTCATGACTAGATGACCGACCTAGCAGAAGCATGGCTCTAGCTGAAGCACACATAAATAGGAATTACATAGACAAGCATCCTTTACTCCTACTGTGCTATGATGACGAAAGTAGGCTGTGTGCAGCCACAAGATGTGTGGGTGACTACATCCAGCCTACACCCACTCTCCCGTCCAGCCTTCCTCAGGTGTTCAGTATTATGTATGTCCCAATTCATTCTGGCAAACTTCTGGTAGACCAGGATACATTTTAACCATTCAAATAAGAGAAATAAGTAGCAGAAGTTGAAAAGACTACCAAAACATCCAGTGACCTGTGGACCACAAAATACAGATGTCCACTTGGAATGACACCATGGTTCACTACAGAAATTGTTGAGCATAGTTGTATGTCCCAAAATGCAGAAGACAGACTTATAAACTGCAGCGGTTTGGCCCAGAGATTCCCTCCATAAGCTCAAGTCCTTGAATACTCGATCCTCAGCTGTTGATGCTGCTGGGCGGAGGCTGTACATCCTTGCTGAAGGAAGCACACCACTGACGGTAGGCTTTGATTTTTCAGAGCCTCGCCCTACTTTATGTTCTGATTTGTATGTGTTGTTGATGTGATCTCTCTACTCTTCATGCCTCCCCCTACCACCATAATCTACTTTCCTAGAACCACGTCCATGAAGAAAGCCTTCTTTTTATAAGTTGCTTTTGATCGTGGTATTTTATCACAGCAAGAAAGTAAGTAATAAGAAACGCAGTTCATCCCTGAAACATTTCTATTCCAGACCAGAAATATGAGCAGTATTTTCCTATACCAGGATTACAGAATGACTTTATATGATAAGTAATATGATTAGGAGAACTTCTGATGCCTGCCACTATTCATCCACTCCATATATGCCCCCAACTTAACTTTAGGCTAAATCCAATATTTACCAGCAAGTCCCTTCTAATAGAAGTCTGTGCATTTTGTTTCTTTCATTTGGGCTGAATGCTTTTCAAGCGAATAGAGTTAGCTCAGAAGAAGCCTGACAGCCAGTGCCTTTTGGGAAAGATATTAGTTTTTACGAGTTTGGTGTAGAGAATTTTTTTTTGTTTCATTTTTTCTGCCTCTGCAACTGGGATTGTGTATTAGTTTCATTTTGATAGATGACAAAGAGATGTACAAACCACAAGATATATATTTTAGCGCATATTTGATAGAATCAGAGACCTTTTACCCTTTTATACACTGCCTGGAAAAGTCAAATCAGACAAATGTAATAATTTGGTTTCCCTAGACTTTGTTAAAGGAGCTAGATTTGAGAGATAAAACTATATCTGATTCCTTTGTTCTCTGTTATGAAACACAACCATGAGACAAATTCATAGATCAAAGACTACAGAAAAGATGACATATCTGGTTTTCTTTCATAATATATTTCCTCTTATGGTATAGGTAATGTATAGAGTCAGCATGAAATACATAAATTCTTGACAAGTTAACACAACAAAGCAGCATCCTCCAAAGATTTATTATGTTTCCCAAATTTTCTCAGGAGCAATAACTCTCCTGCTCTTAAGAACTGAATTAAAGGGAGAGAGAGAGAGAGAGAGAGAGAGAGAGAGAGAGAGAGAGAGAGAGAGAGAGAGAGAACACTTTGGAAATCATATCTTAGAACTTCCTCTTTGCTATCTCTGAGGTCTGAACATCAGAAACTAGAGTTTTTAATATATGTGAAGCTCTTCTGGTGATCTAATGGTAGCCTGTTGTTTGGAGGCTTGATGAAATTACAATTACATACATGGGGACTATGTGCTCAGGGAACACAGTAGACAGAAGAAGCCTTCCTTACTTCCTGCTTACCTTCAAGAGTTTATCCTATGTCAACATAATAACATAAAGCAATGTCTTCTAAAAATAAAGGAAATGAGAGACAAATGAAACATATCCGACATGATTGAATGGGTCAAAGAGCACCAAGCATCATTCATGCCATCAGCCAGCTTTGGTAGCTTCTGTATCCCCAGAATCTTCCTGGCTGGATCGACTTCAGGAACCGTCCCTGGTAGAGCTAAGACCTGCCATTCTCTGTGAGTCAGCGCTTCTTCTAAAGCCACTGCTTCTTGCTCACACCCCTATCTTCCACTAATTTCCTCTTTGCATCCTAAAATAGTAGTTACACTCTTATTGGATGTTTACCAGATGCCAAACATGATTCCAAATGTGTTGTGTTAAACAATTTGAAAGTTAGTAAATGATAGCTCCACTACTGAAAAACTAAAGTGGTAGCTTTGTATCTATAGGAAATTGGCTCCAATACTCCCAGTGACACCAAGGCTCACAGAAGCCTAGTCTTATATACCACAGCATGAGGGCTGGGAAGATAGCTTAGGCAGTGAAGTGCATCCCCCGTAAAAGCGTGAGGACCCCAGTACGGTCTTCAAGATCTACATAAACCATCCCAGGCCTATTGGTACTCACTGACAATTCCAAACCTTTGAGCTAAAAACTGGATGATTCCTAAAGTTTGTTAGCCAGTGAGAGCATGTGAGAAATCCTGTTTCATAAAAATAAGGCAGATAGTGCTAAGAAATGTTTCCCCACACATGAATGTATTCACAAACAGGCAGGGGCCAGTATATACAAGTATACAAATGTACCTGCACACACACATAAAACACATATGCAAAACAGCAATTTTCCATGTAACCTATGCAGTCCTTTCCTGAATTCCAGAATAGCTCTGTATATCTTATGGCTAGTATAATAAAAATAGTTATGGCATATCTAAGAAATATGAGAATTCAGTACATACCTAGTTCAGATGTTAATAGATATATTATTCATTCATACTTGTTGAATCCATACATACAGAGCCCATGTGCATGGTGCACTTACTCTTTTGTCAATGTGACTATCATCTAAGACATAATATTATCAAATACAGACACTGTTTTTTTCATATTTAAATAGTCATGGTTTTGTTTGACTAAAAGTTCAGAATGAACTAACAGTGTTACATGACTGCCAAGAATACTAATATAATGACAAGTAGCACACAGATTTAAATGTCAGGCATTATTCCAAATTACAAACATTATTTCATTTATATCTACTTTATAAAACAAACAAAAAACTGAGGTAAAGAATGTGCATGTAGGTAACTTGTCCCAGAGCAGAGTCAGGATAAGGATGATAAGATCTTCTTCCCAGTGCCTGAGTCCCCATTATATAGTCCTTTGGCTTAGGTAGGTGACTATCCTACTGTTCCTGGGCCAGGGTTGGCTCTCATTTTACTCTGCCTTTTAAGATGCATATGGTTAAAGTACAACATAAATGTAGCAGTAAAGCCGTCACAAATAGAACAAGGAAGAGAGATTGGAGAGGTCATGGTAGATATTCTCGTGTGTGTAGTCTTTCACTTGTCAAGGAAAGGTGGGACTTGTTCAAGTGTTCCTGTCTGACATAGAAATCACAGAGTGCCAAATTTCCATCTAATATAGGACCTCCTCTAAGAAAAAAGTGAAACTAGGAGAGCATGCCATAGACTCACTCACTTGCTGAGGTCACAAAAATACCAAATGGCAAAACCACTACCTTGACTCAATGTTTGCAGTTAGCAGGAGATCACACTGCCCAAGATAAGTTAACATTATTAAGTGGTTCTTTCCCCTACAAAACAAAAGCAGCAGATCAACACATACCACTCTAGTGAAAAAAAAAAAAAAAGCAGACACATTTTCCCTCATATCCAGCCCTAAAATTTTTTCTAGAATCATATGCTGTTGTTTTTCAAACTTCTAAGGGAGAGAATGAAAATTAGAAAGAAAAGAGCTAAAGTGCAAATACAAGATAGAGGCAAGTTTAGCAGAGGCATCTGGAAAAGTATCAAGGATAAATTCAGAAAGGTAGGATGGAAATCAGTAAGAAAAGCGTATCACTAGACAATCTCAGAATTTTCTGTGATAAAGGACAGTTAGCTATACTTTCAGGAGAAAACTGGGAACTTACAGAAAAAGAAAGAAAGAGAGAGAAGAAAGGAAGGAAGAAAGAAAGAACGAAAGGAAGGAAGAAAGAAAGAAAGAAGGAAAGAAAGAAGGAAAGAAAGAGGGAGAAAGGAAGGGAAGAAAAAATACTGGTGAACATGCCAACAGAGACGATTCACTCAGAGACATTAAGAGCATCATTCTGTAATTTTCAGACCTTCTTTCTGTAATTTTATTTCAGAACCCCTTCATTCTGTGATGGTCCTCATGTATTCCAAGATGAGTACCTTTCTATAAAGCTTATTGGTTAGTTCTACACAAAAGTCTTTATTCTATATAATTCACAAAGTATGGTCAATGTTGTCCATGATATATGAATTTATTGATGTACTATAGGTGAATGTAATTACAATGTGCTTCAGAGAGGCAGTCTCTCTGAATGTCTCTTCAAACAGCATTTATGGCTTTAAGAGAGTGAGCATCTCCTTATCACATGACTGTCAAACACTTCACTTGAGAAAGTTAGGTTTAAATCACATTATGTACATAATCAGATCAAACTATAAAAAAGACATTACCATATGAAACTGAATAGGACATTAGCTGATAGCTTCTAAAGTAGTATTTTAAACTACATTAAGTTTTTCAAATGTATTAGCTATATCTAGAAACTTATATTGAGTTCTTAATTGCTTTTCAAAAGAATGAAGACTTTAAAATTTTTCTAGTGACTATAAGAACATATCAAATTAATTTATTTTTGCTGCAGTTGAGTGAGAAAGTAAAATAAAAAAATGATTTATTCTCTTTTTTTTCCAAAAAGGTAGACATAGTTACCCACAATAGAAGAAAGTAAAGAAACTGGAAGACTTTGGAACACTCAGCCCCAAATAAAATGTTTAAATCAAAACACTACCCTCAAGCTTACAGAGCAATACCAAAGAAGAAGAGGAAAGGTTTTGAAATCCAGAGGTGATGGGTGGCTTCAAGGAAACAGTGTCTTCCAGACTCAAAGACCTGATACACACATGAACTCATAGAGACTGTGAGTAGCTTACAGAGGACTTGTATAGATTCAGAACAGACAAACACAGAGCACTGAGGAGATGTAAACACAAAGGCCCACCCCTAACCAAGAACCTGATATCTTCTTAGAAAGAGAAAACCAGTTTTCTCCAATAAAGTATTGCTGAGTATATTACCACATTCCAGGACAGCCCCCATGCCCAGTAGTAGCTGGACAACACAAAATGGAACCCGTGTTTGTTTGTACACTTTTTTGTTGTTTTGTTGGGTTTTTTTTTTTTTTGTCTTATTATATTTTTGCTTTTATTTTCCTTTGTTGTTGTTGATGTTTTATTTGGATTTTTTTGTGGGTTTTTTTTAAGAGAAACAGAACATGAAGTTGGGTAAATGTATAGTTGGGTGGGTAAAAATATAGAGATCTATAAGGAATTCTAGATAGGGAAGGAATATAATTGAAATATATTATATGAAAACAACTTTGAATAAAACATTTTAGAAAGGAATCATACTTTTCACAAAAGCCTGATGTATGTTTTGGTAATAGACATCATTAGTTTGCATTGTCAGCATCTAATTTATTACCTCACAGTCATAACTAGTACACAAATACATAGGATATACTATCATACAAATGTATGTAAATTTGTCTGAATTATAAGATAAAAGTAATGAATCAGAAAACTCCTTTCGTTGTGTAGCTACATTATTTGTACTGAAATACTTCTTCCTGAAAATGGCAGGGATGCTCATATGACTCAGGAAATTCATGAAACTTAAGAAGAATCAGAGAGTTTACAAATTACAGTCTTCTCAAGGCCCCTTCTCAAGCATATGAAAACAATAAACAGTAGCTGATAGGAGGAACTCTGGTGGAACTAACTGCAAATCTAGAGAGACAGCTTTTATGAGCCATTACCCATGCATATGTAGGCTATTCAGGATGCAGCTGCCTTTGAGTTACCTTTGTTTCCTTAACTGACCTAAGAAAACTCCTGAAGAATCTGCTCTTTAGTCCTGATGCCCTTATGTAGAGTGGACAGATGTTTGTCTCCTTCTCCCTAGGAGATAACGAGGCGCAGCAGTAATTCAGTTTGCAGAGGAATTGTTGTCAAATGAGAATCATTTAAAGAGAAGAGTTATTTATTTCTCTTTCAGAAGAATTTCAACCATTTCCCTTTTGCAGTTATTTATTTTTTTTTAGCACTTTCATTTCTAAGATGAAGACTACCCATAGATAACGCATAAATAATATACGCATTATATAATTTTAGGAGGGGTTATTTTAATTTAGATAAGATAGTTACACACCAAAACTGTATCCTGATAATGTATCTGCAGGTGTCAAGGCAGTGATCAGCAAAGAGTTGAGATTGAAAAGTTGGATCAGATTGACTTCACCAACTTGTATCAAATTTCAGGGAGTCTGATCCCAGGCAGGTTGTTGCCAGTATACTTAAAGATAATATAATTTGGTAAAAAGTTTCCTGGTATAACATAATCCCCTGGACACAGAAAGCATAATTACAAAGAAACTTGATTCAGGTTATATGCCATTTCTCCCAAAAGGATGGGATCTAGAGATAGGCTATCTGTACTAGCTTAAGGGGCTAACAAAGTATTTTTCCTGGTCCCAGCCATACAAATAACATAGCAGTTATTTGGGCTATTAGCCACCTCTGGTCCTGGTTGTGGGAACATTGGCAAGCCTCTGGCTGTAAGGTAATATAAGAGTCATTTAGGTTATTAGCCACTTCTGGCCCTGATTTAGGAGTTTTATATGGCTTAACCCAACAGAGAACACAGATCACTGGGCTACTAATCACCTCAGATTCCCACCACTATGGAAAAACATGTTGTACATCCTTCTCTTTGAAAGGACAATTCTGGGTGCTTAACATTCCTCGTTTCCCTGGAGATCTGTGGGCACAAGAACCTTCATGCTCTTAACACATAAATAATATAATAATACAAAAATAACACAGAGAAAGCAAATCACACATCTGATTCTATTACAATCTGCTATAATTTCTTTTAGCATTCATGCTATATTGTATAAACTGATTATGTGTCATGGCATCTAAATTTTAAACTCGCTGCCAAGGTTGAAGTTCAAAGAATGACATAGATATCAGAACTTACACCTGTGCAAAATTAAACCTGTCTTCATCCCTAATTGCAAGATGATTAATGGCCATTCAAAGATGAGACTGAATGAAGCCAACATTATATAAACCAGCACACCAATAGAGGACAGAAGCTACTTTTCAAAGATTTGGGGGCATCAAAGATGAGTAGGGGGATATACATGCCAGTTCACTACTCACAGGAGAATATTGACAGAGCCCTACTAACAAAGTGCTCTTAGTCTGTATAGTCAAAAAAAAATCTTCAGAAAACACAAATTTTGACTATTTACTTAGCACTCATCTGCTATATTACATTATAAATAAGTGTGCTTGATATTTCCATATTTGAAAGTGAATCACATCAGTTTTTAAAACAAGCTACTTAAAAGCGCATATTTCAATTAAACACAATTCGAAGATTTTTATATCTATGAACTGAATATCAAGGACATCTAGCATTTTATGTTTTATTGTTCCTTATCCAATAATTCATCATAGCCAATGTGCAAATTATGAAATGTTTATTTAAATAATTGCTTTCTCTTTTATGAGGTGAAATATTTATATATATATATATATATAGTATTAATTTAATCCCCTGCATATATATCATATGATATATAGTAGCCCTTCCGTGAAGTAGTATGACACTCTACTGGTAGTATTGTAAAGGAGGGTTTTTAAAGCATCTTGAATAAGAACAGTAACAAAGCATATTCAAAATCACTGCACCTATCATCATGCTTTTTCTAGTTTCTTTCTAGACATTTTGTGTTTCTGGGAAACATTTTAGTTTTTCAATCTTATTATGTGGCATTTAGCATACTTTTCTCATTCTTGTTTGGTCTGATCTACTGAGCCCCAGTTCAGGAGTTAAACACAAATAAATGTTTTCCTATAAATTTTCTTTGAGTATGTCTATATATTTATCTATTGTCAATCAATCACACTATCTTGCTATTTAAGTATATTTTGAGGAAAGGTTATTGCTTCTTTTATCTAATATGTATTTACTTAGTCATATTAGGAGCATATTCTCCTTCATAAATATAGTTCCATTTTTGCTTTATTCACATAGAACATCTTATAGCATAGATATACAAAAAGAAGATATTTTGTAAAATAATGTATCATAGGGACTGGAAAGTTGTCCCAGGGTATAAATGTGCCGTCACTGTTAGCCTTACAATCTCAGTTCTATACACAAGAAACACATGATGGAATGAGAAACTAAGTACTACAGACTGACTTCTGACCTCCACATAGATGCTGTGACAACATGCCCACATACATGCAAAATAAGAAACTAAACTTGTGTTTCCGGAACTTCTATTTTTTTTTAATCATGAAAACTTTGATATCAACTCTGGTGATTTGAATAAGAATGCCCCCCATAGATTCGTCATATGGTTCCCCAATTAGTGGAACTCTTTGGGAAGGATTAGGAGGTATGACCTTGTCTGGAGAAATCTGTCACTGAGAGTGGACTTTGAAGTTTCTTAGTTATCTGTCTATTTCTCTGCCTTGTGCTTATGGTTCCAGTATAAGCTCTCAGCTACTGCTCCGGTCTGTCTCCATGTCTCCTATCATGCACCCTTGTAAAAACTTAAATCTAGCTAAAAGCTTTCTTTTATGAGTTGCTTTGGTCATTGTACTTTGTCACAGCAATGAAAATGTAGCCAAGACTCGGTAAGTTTTACTTTCATCTTTGTTATGAAATTGATTTGGATTATGAGTTTAGGTTTTGCACTCTGTAAAACTCCTAGCACTTATTTATTTTGGTTTAGATTTATTTTTAACTATAACATCATAATTGTATATGCATATAGGATGCAGTATGGTATTTGAAGATTATGAAGAGTACAGGATGTGTGGTGACTAGCTTTTCCCGTGCCTCACATATTATATAAGCATTTATTTTCTTTATCTTTTCTTCCTTCATACAGGAATGCATTCTTTATTTTGATTAAATTACCCCTTCCTCCACATCCCTCTCCCAATTTCAGGTTTCTCTCATACACAAACACACACACACACACACACAAACACAAACACAAACACACTGCATCCAATTAATGATAATGATATCCATATGCCGATATGTATGGATTGCCCCTGTAGCATGGGCAGCCTATGAGATGCCACTGCCTAAAGAAAACTGTCATTCTTTTCTGCGGCACTCAATGACTTTCTGTAGCTTCACATACCTCATTTAAATTCTCAAAGGATTTGCAGTATCTAGACTCATTAGTTGGTGATGTTTATGTCTTACTAAAATCCAGACTCTATTATTATTGTACATCTTGTATTATTATTATTATTATGAGAGACCAAGCAAGAGACCTCAGTGCTATGTTGATAAAGGGGACAGACAGATGGTTGTCAAGAATAGAGAAGTAGCAATATACTAAAAAGGCTTTTATAAATAGTGATCCTACACTTTTTAAAAATTTATCTTTGTTACTTTTTAGCTCTGTGTGTGCATGCGTATGTGTGTATACATGGCAGAACAGGTGTCTGTGAAGTTTATGGGAGTCATATCTTCCTGGAGCTAGAATTGCAGATTGTTCTTACCTGACTAACTTGGGTCTTCTTGAAGAGCAATATACTGCTTAACTACTGCATCCCCTCCCCAGCCCCTTCTTTACTTTTTCTGTTATTGCTCTATTGTAATTGAGAATTAGAGACTTAGAAACATGAATATGAAATTGAGTAACTACAATCCTGGTTTGCAGATATTTGAAGGAAGTCTATTAATCCTAATCTTGGAAGCCTTCCAAAAATCATTGAATCCTCTATTATTTTGGCTTGGTTACAGGGAATTTTAGCAAGAGACAGTAGACTAAATGTCAAACATCATTTCTAGGACATTTTCTATTGTTGCAACCATTTATTTGCCCTAATTTTTTTTTTACTTCCTTTTTAGTTTTATCTATGACCTCTTAGTTCTCTCTACCTCATGAAAAAGGGTTTATTGTTGTTGTTGTTGTTGTTCTTTCTTTGTTGTTGTTGTTGGTGGTGGTGGTGATGGTGTTTTTAAGATGGGGTTTCTCAGTGTATCCCTGTCTGTCCTGGAACTATCTCTGTAGATGGTGGCCTCAAACTTAGAGATCCAACTGCCTCTGCCTCCTGAGTGCTGGGATTAAAGGCGTGTGCCACCACTTCCCAGCATTAAAAATGTTTTAAACCTCAATGATCTAGCCTTTCTTCAAGCTTCTTATTTTGAATACCTCTTACACAAATGAACATATTAAGTGCATTATTCTGTACATCTTCAGAGAATCTTTAAACTTTATAACTGTGGATAAGACAACCTAGATGATCATTCAGAAACTTATCTTACATCTTTTCAATTACCTTTATGTCATTACAGCAGGTTCCAACATTGGAACCTATCTTGGTTAGATTTTGTCAACTTGACACAAACTAGAGTCATCTGGGAAAGAGAATTCTTAATTGACAGATTACTCTGATTATCTGTAGACAAGTCTGTGAGCCATTTGGCCAGCTGTCTTTTTTTATACTACCCAGGGTTACCTGACCAGAGGATACCATATGAGCGGTGCCATACCTAGGCCTTTAATGGTGTAAAAAAAAAAAAAAAAAAAAAAAAAAAAAAAAACAGCAAGATGAGCAAGCCATAGGGATCGAGCCATATGCGGTATTCCTCTATGGACTTTGTTTCATTTCCTTCCTTCAGATTTCTGCCCTGAGTTCTTTCCTTGGCTTCTTTTCATGATGGACTGTGAGCTATAAGATGAAAAATACAAAACAACAAAAAACAACTCTTTCTTCCTCAAGTTGCTTTCAGTCAATGTTTACCATCCAAGGTTTGGAACCTATAAGCAATGCTCTGGACTCACCTACAAATGTCCAAAGAATCTTGAAAAAACAATTGACATAGAATGTGTAAAACTAGCAAGTTGATCTGGATCAGTTTCTTAAATCCTCAAATGGGCCACGGATTCAAGCTGCATTTTTGTACTCAAAAGCAAAAATATTAGTTGAGGAATTTCTCTAGAACCAGGGGCAGAAGATGGTGTTAAAGCATCTCTCTCACCATACCCTTCCAAACCTAAGTCGAAGCACAGTTTACTAGTTGTTCACTTATGTTGGAAGGTATAACACAAGCATTGGGACTGAGCAGAGGGCACAACAGGAAGTATCATTTGTTTACTGGGCTTCCAAGGAAGTGTCTCTGTTGCTACCCACTTTATTCTATTTCAGAGTTATTTGAGACTACGATTTAAGAAATAACAGGGACTTGGGATATAGCTCAGCATGTAGGAAAACTTAACCTAGCATGGGAAAAGGTGTGAATGCAATTCCTGTCACCACTGAATGGAAGAGAGAGAGAAGAATAGGGGTGGGTGGTAGATGGATATGTATGATAGAATTCCAGTATATCTTGCCAGTTGCATCATTTGTGTAAGGTGAGGTGGGTTTCAACTTGAAGTCGCTGGTGATTTTTATTTATTTGTTCTTGTCTTTTGAAACCTTATTCCAACCAAAACAAAACAAGACAAAAAAACTAAATAAACCAAAAAATTGAAATGAAGCTGGCAATAGTAAGATTTGACAGATTCAAAAATTGGCAGGAATGTTTAGTTTGTTTGTTTTTATTCAGGATTCTCTAAAATGACTTCTATCTCAACAGCCTCTGGCTATTAGCATAGAAAACGGAAGAACAATATTCAATGCTCTGGAAATCTATTAGAATGATATAAATTCACTCATCACAAAGCCTCTGGCCATAGGTACAAAATAAACATGTGAGTATAACTCCTGAGAAACTGTTTTACTATTTTATGAATCCTCCATCGAGTTATAATCTATCAGATGGCCAGGATAAGCCCTGCTAAGGTTGTCATTATTTCCTTGGACCCAACAAAGTTAACGTTTTTTACTTTAATGAAATAAAATAAATTACACAGCTTTAAACTCAACTTCATAGGAGACACTGGATTTGTGTTTTATGGAATAGACTTCTGTGACATAAGAAAATGTCTTGGTCTCTTGGTGCAGTATATTTGACCACACTATTAAACCTGAGATTGAGTGAATTAAATAAAATTAACCTTGGGTCAAGAGGCAGAGCCAGCAACTAGTTGACAGGAAGTATCCATAGAGACTAAAAGGGAATTGGGAAGATGGATAGAGAGATACACAGATGGTGGTAGAAGGGACTTTGAGTTTGGTTGTTTTTTATGGTTTAAGATGGTGGCAGACAAGTTTCTGAGATACTGGTTAAGGGGGAAGGTCTCAGAAGGGACTTAGAACTTCGTTCTTTTTTAAAAGAGTGTTGAGACTGTGAAAGACTATTTGAAGTTGGACTAAGTACATTTTGTCTTCGTATATGGCTGCAGGTCTATGGGAATCAGGGAATAGATTGTGGTGATTTGATTAGAATAGAATCCAGAGGATCGTGTATTTGAATGTTTGGTCTCCAGTTGGTGGATATGCTTGGGAAGAATTAGGAGGTGTTGTCCTGTTGGAGGAGGTGTGTCACAAGAGGGGTGGGCTTTGAAGTTTCCAAAGTCCATGCTATTCTCAGTTTGGTTCTCTCTCTCTGTCTCTGTCTATGTCTCTCTGTTTCTTTCTCTTTCTCTCTCTGCTGTAAGATGTAGATCATGATACGATGTAAGCTCTCAGCTACTGTTTCAACACCATGCCTGCCTGACTGCTTCCCTGTCATGATGATCATAGACTCTAAGCCTATAGAACCATGAGTCCCAATAAACACCTCAATCATGTAGTCTCTTAACAGCAAAAGAAAAATAACTACAAGTGCTATAATTTGTTACATAAAATGATAGTGTTATAGGCATTTTGAAATGTTTTCTTTCTAATACCAATGCAGTTACACTATTTAGTCAGGATTTAGATTTATACAATCCTCACTTCACTTCTTAACAATGGAAAAGGATTGAAGAAAGTAAAAGATTGGTAAAATTGGTTGGTGAAGACAGTTCTCATGGGGGATACATAGTTATGAATATCACAACTCACTGCTTGTGTATTTATTTCTTCATGCATACTTTGTTTTCTAGTCAAATATTATTTAAAGTATTCTAGTATTAATTTAAACTATTGCATGGTTTTCTTTAACCTATTTTCTCCTTCAAGTCCTCTTTCAACTTAATTTTGTAGTGTTCACTACAAGATGAGTATATTTCCATGCAATGTACCCACAGCAAGACAAAAAAAAGGAAGAAAGCAATACAGAAATGGAGAGAGAGAGAGAGAGAGAGAGAGAGAGAGAGAGAGAGAGAGAGAGAGAGAACACTTCTCATCAGAGTGACTTTAATTCCTTTGGTTTCCTTAACTGACCCAGCAATTTAAGTATGGACACTTCATTTTCCTCTAATTACTGCTTCTGTTGCCTCAAATCATAACATGTCATGGGTTTCATTTTCCTCGCTTCGATTTATGGCCATATTCAAGAGCTTAAAATGCACCTTCTATTCCTGTTGTATGACATGCAACTGCAAAATAGAGGACTGATGTTTTCAGTTGTCTTGGCATATAACCTTTATGTATGACTCTACATCCGAGTGCAGTTTCCTTAACTCTAACAAATTTAGATCTGTGTACAGGTGAGAATTTTTAGTAGCTGAATTATCAGCAATATCAGAGCTATTTTCCCTCCTATAGTATCAACCCCACCCCAACATAGACAAGGGGAATTGCTATCTCGACTTCCATAGACTAATGCAGATTAGTTTTGCCTGCTTCTGAACACCAACTAACACTATACATGATGGACTCTATGAGTTGCTATTCCGTTAGTTTATCATCCTATGTGTGAATTTCATGTGGGTTGTGGCTCACATATATTTATCTCTGTGTAACTGTTGAGAGCATACCCATAAGCCACAATTCCTTCATCTTGTCCACTATCATTGGAACTTGACAAACTCTTCTTTTGACTATTATAAGCATTCCTGAAGTGGACCTCTTTCAGTAAATATGAACTCATTTAGGGAAGCCTGTAGTTAGAAATGGCATTTGGAAATCATAGGATGTACAGATTTTCACCTTAGTTTATGTAGTCAGAGTTTCTGAGGTTGGAACAGTTTGTATTAGAAGCAGTGTGAAAAGTTTAAGCTGTTCTACATTCTTGTCAGTGCTTGAGTTTGCAGGATTTACCAATTATCTAAGTTTGTAACTGCCTTAGTCCTTATATATATTTATGAAATGTATCATTACAGGAACTCAATAATGTATATAATACTTAACTATTCAATAAATTCCTCTCTTTAAACTTTGATGGAGCCAGCATGTTTATAAAATTTGTAAGTAACAATTTTTTATTTTAAATATAGCAAATTTTTGTAAGTTGTAATTATTCCACTGTGCTATAGAACACTGCAACTAATTCCCATTATCTCCTTCTACTATCTAGCATGTCTTTGTGTGACCTCATTTCTACTCTGCCAAATTTTCAGTGAATCTTGTTTTAGTGTCGTCGATGAAATCATGTATTTTAGCTAGGAAAGAGCAGAGAGAATGAACAGTTGACACTTGGCTTTTTTCAAAAGACATATTGCCCTCCAATTTTACCCATGTGGTCACAAATGACAGGATTTGATTTTATTTTTATAGATAAGTAATGATCTTTCTGGCTTTTATCCTTAGGCCCCACATCTAGAGAGAAGAAAACTGAATCTGCAAAGTTATCTTCCAACCTACACACACACACACACACACACCAAATTCCCTCAATTTTTGCTTGACTAAGACCATCTCAAATATCCTTCCTGCTGTATAGTTTTGCTAAGTACAGGCATCTTGGCTGGTAGATCTTTGCTTTGTGTCAAGACTTGATTATATCTTCCCATGGTTTTCTGTCCTGAAATATATTTGATAAGTCTATTCATCTAATGTGGTGAGTTTCCTTACATATGGTGTAATGTTTCCCTTGCTCTTCCTGGCATCTTCTTTTTGGGCTATAAGTATGTCATAACATATCATAACAAGCCTTATAATATTCTTTTATGGTTTAGTGTAAGTGAGGGTCTGGATGTTCTGGTGACTTTCAAGACTTAGGAAGTTTTCAATAGTGATATTTTGTGTGGTTTTGGATTTTGATTTCTTCTTGAATTTCTATATTTGGTTGTGGCTATTGTAAAAAAGAGGTGCAGATATTGCCCATGCTAACCTCAAACTCAGTGTTTGAAGTTTATCCTTTAAACCCCTTTCTGCCATCTTATTGCATGTATTTATTATCATAACACAGTACATGTTGGTCTAGAGATCAAACCTAGGACTTCTTGAATGATACAAAAACACTCATCCAACTGAGCTACATTTTCACCTCTAATTTTCTTCAATACAATTTCAAAGGCCTTTCTTTTATTTCTCCTTCTACAAAACTCACTGTTGTACAGTTAATAATATTCTCTAAATATTACTATCTCTCTTCATTATTTTTTATCTTTTTTCCTTTTCCTCATACTCCACCTCCAGTTTTATTTTGTTTTATGAGGGAAGGTATTGATATATAGCTCAGGATGTTACAAAATCTTAATCCAAATGTTTCAGATTTCCAAGAGCTGGAATTGCAAAGTGTGCAGCATTATGCCCAATTATAAACTTAATTTCCTTCTGATTGTGTTATTTCAAAAGATTTGCCTTCAGGTTTAGAAACTTAGTTCATTTTTATGATATCTATAACTTGGTTTGTCATCATATTTATTTTCCTCATTTTGTTGAATTCTCAATGTGTTTTTCAGGAGACACAATCCTACCTTGTTGCTTCATATGTGTCTATATTAATATCTGACAACTAAAATCTACAATTGTCACTTCCTATTTTATTAAATGCATTTCAGGTAAAAGTATCCATTTAAATAGTTTATGGGATATTGATGAATTTTGTGCTTTGTTTTGTGAATGGGCCAAAAGTGTGAGCTCTGTGTAATCCTTTCAGATTTTATAAACAGTAAGTTTTCTGAGTGCCTCATTGACCATTTTCCTGTAGATTTGGAATATATGTAGGGTGTGACTACCTTTTCATTATACACACCAACAACAGTAATGGGAACTGAAACATTGGAAATGCGCAACATGTAGGCACACAGCCACAGAACCAACACAGTTTAGCGTCAGTGGTGTAAGCTGGAGCACCAACGATGAGACATTGACCACAGAGAATGTCCTTGAGTCCAGTGCAGGTGTATACTACTGTCTTTAGAGCCTCTGAGGATGAGACCAAAGTATGTCTTTCCTTTGTTTCTTAAGTAGCCACACGAGTTATGATGTAGTAGGATATTTGAATTTGCATCACATATACACATTAGAACACATACTAAATATAGATTTTAGATGCATGCATTTTTAGAATGCAACATTCTAAAATTGGCTTACCTTCTCATTCCTTTTCCTGATTATTTAAGTAAAATAAAGTACCTAACCTCAATATAAAATCAATACATCTGCTCTGTTAGAACTGGTCTACAAAGAATCTCTTTCTACTTCAATATTACAAAAATATTCTTTGATTTCTTAAAACACGCTTACATTTTTACCCTTTTAGTTTGGACCTATAATATATCTAGAACTGATTTTGTGCATAGTATGAATTTAAGAAATTTTCAAAATGAGCATTAATTAACCCAGCAGTTCTTATGATCCACTCAGGAAGGTTGATCTCAACACAGCTACGCTGTGGTTCAAACAGGAAGATTCTGACTTCAAGTCCAGTGTGCACTGTATAACAATTTCCCGGCTAACCTATGCCATAAAACAAAACCCTATTTCAATAAAATAAACAATAGGCTATTCAATATATTGTAGTGTCTGCCACTTTTGCTACAAATATTATGCTTGCATGTATAGATTTGTGGGAGAATGTGTGGGGTAGACCAGAAGTAGATACCTAGTTATTGAATCAATGCCAATTGTCTGAATCAGCCTTCATTGGATCTTTGTATCCGGTAAGGCTAAGTTTGCTTTCCCTTTTGAATTTAAACTGAATTATTTTTTTTGCTTTTGCATTTTTGACTACATTTTTAAGTTTTCTAATTTATCACAGAAAACGTACTAAGAACTTCATGGATATTGTGACATCTACAGAATAGTTTGTGGCAAATGAACATGTAAATAATTTGGAGTCTTTTCAATTTGTGAACATGCATGTGTTTATTTCAGCTCTTTAATCACTTCAGTAATATTGTCTTCCCTGGAGAAGTCTTGTCTGTCTTTTTTAGATTTGGTTCTAGTTAGGCGATATTTCATTCTAATATAACCAGCAGTTTTAAATTTTTATTTCCTATTTATACTGGTATATACAAGGAAATTTTACTTTCATACTCACCTTTTACAGCAAATGATTATGTCCTAATATCTACATAGAAATTCTTTTGGATTTTACATAAGAAGAATAAGGTTACCTATCAGAGAAATGTAACATATTTCTAGGCATATTTCAAAAATACTTTAATGAATAATTAAGATGGGATTTTATTTGCTTGCATAATACTCTAGCTAGAAACCACTGTGCTTGCTATGGCCTAATTGTACTCCAGGTAAGACCATGGCATAGATGTTTCACAATTTTTGGTTTTGTTTTTGCTTGTTGAGGCAGGGTTTCTCCTTGTAGCTTTGTAGACCAGGCTGGCCTCAAACTCACAGAGGTGATGTTTCACAGTTTTAAATACTATGTTTGCAGTTATTTTTACTCAACAGACTTAAAGAGATATATTTACTTATTTATATAATCTGATTTACTGTTACCAGAATTTCTGGATTTGGTACAATGACTTATGAATTATAAACCCAAACTTAGCTCGAAATTATTGCAAGCTAGAAATTCATTTAACCTTTTTAACCCTGTGAATATCATGACTAACCCTACTCTATTAAACACACTCAAAAATTGTAGCAATGGCTATGAAAAACTAACACAGTGACTAATTTATAATAGTTGATTAAGACATAGTTTATTGAACATTGTACAAAAATCTGAAAAGCAAAACAGTTGAATAGATAAACCTTCTCCTAAGCTAAAAATTTAAACCAAATTGTGATTGATAGTTTTTTGGGTATAGTTGTCTGGTCTGGCATCTGTGGTCTTTCTGAGCTTGAAACATACCTACCCAAAATTTTCTTGAGTATAGAGTCTCCATTGAAGATTGATTGTTTTTTGTAGAGAGTATTTTCTTTTCTGGTTCAATCTATTTGGTGTTCTGAAAACTTCTAGCACTTGGATGGGTACCTCTTTATTTAGATTTGGAAATAAATCTTGTGGTTTCCTTAAAATCATTTTCTCTGCCATTAATTCAGGTTTCTTCTCCTTCCACTATTCAGATTATTCATTGTTGTGGTTTTTTCATTGTCTAAAATTTCCTGGATATTTTGTGCCTGTGATTCCTAGACTTAACATGTATTTTTTTCTGAACTATTTAGTAATTTTGCCTTGTCTTCAAGATTTGAGATTCTCTCCTCCATTTTATTCAACCTTGTTAGTGAGCCTTACCTCAGAGGTTTTGTTTTGATGTCTTCATATTGTTTTCATTTTAAAGTTATATTTCAGTTTGGCATTGGTTTTTAAACATTTTATTATCTTTAACTATTTTTATTATGCCATGCATGGTGACTAACACAGAAAAACACCCACAATTCAGCAGCACATAGAAAGAGTGAGAAAACTTTGGGAAACTCAGTCCTAAATGGGATGTCCCCCAAAGCTCAGGGATCTATGTGGAATGGGAGGAATAAAGACTTGAAAAGGACTCCTAGGAAACAGAATTTTTTTTTCAGACACAACAGGGATGATGTTCAAACCAGACAAAATCAGAGTATAAAAAAAGGCACTGGGCACAGCATCTCACCACTATCCAGAAGAAAGTGACAATAATAAGAAAAAAAAAAAAAAAACAGTTGTCTTCCACAGAGTGACACTGGGTATATCAACTACATCCCAAGCCAGGCTCTGTGCTCAGGAATAATTGACCAACACAAAATGGACTCCATGTGTGTGTGTGGGGGGGGGGGTGTTTTCATTTTTGTGTTTTTGTTGTTTTTTTTTTTTAAGAGAGATAAAGAATATTAAGTAGGGTAAGTAGGGATGGTAGATCTAGAAATACGATCTTGAAATATAATATAAAATTTATAGTATAAATAAAATAAAAAGGTCCACCATTAATTTCTCTATGCTATGCCATCAGTATTTGACCTTAATCCACTATTCAATATTCACTTGTACTATTGGATTAATGATAAGAAATATTTATTTTTGAATGTGACAATTGCATAAAAAAATCAATACATAGTGAAAATAGAACACATTACATGAAAAATGATAGGCAAGCTTTTTGTTTAATACCAGATTTTCTAGCCACCAAGTATTTTCAGCTGTCCTGATGGCTTGGGCTGGCTTTTATTTCTGGAAATTCCTGAGGGATTAACCCAGTCAACTTGAACAATTTCTTATTCTCTGGAAACTTTCTGTCTCACTCATGTTGTTGTAACCTGTGACAGAGACTGCTAATTGTCTGCCAGTGTCCATTTCCTCTTTATTATTAGAAGCAGAATCCTCTTCCTAACAGGCTCCAGCAAGGCATATCATTGCTCAAGCATAGATTACATTCTCCTACCTATTTTGCAATCAAGTGTGACTGTTTGATTAATTTCAGGTCAGTGTTATTTGAGAGGAAATGATACTGTGATCTTCACAATCACATCCTTCAACAAGGAACCTGTTTGTCTTTCTGCCCACTGGCCAACTACTTCATTTCCTAACAGAGCCAGCCTCCCTCAAGGCATCACCTTTGTTGCTCTCAGAAACATTTCTTCCCCTAGCTCAACAAAATTCTTATTCTTATAAGCAACTGCAAAGAAACAGCTTCAAGAATACCAGCATGTAGAATACTCAGAAGACTTTCTTGAGTTTTACACCCGTGAAGCTGATTGTGTCCAGCAGTCAATGAGGACAATGAAATAGTTAATGTGGGTGGAGAAATGCTTTCCACTTGAGCTCTTTATGTTCATATGCAGAGTTGTCTCCCTTAGCTGAACAAAATCAGCCTACCTACGGACTGTAATTAGACACTTGAACTTTGGTGTATTAACAGATACGCTATTTTGTTTTCCTTGTTGTAAAACTTAGCTTATTTTCTACATGCGCTACACCATTCAGTACTCAAAACTCTTCATGTTCTGTTGTACATTGTTTGAGGCATAGAACATGTGTGTTGGCGCTGTGAGAATGCTACTCATATCAACACAAAATGTTGGACGTTTATTAGAGACTTAGGGTCAACACTAAAGATACACAGACCATCCCAGGAGAGCCTTAGGTCCATTCTCTAAAAAGATTTCAAATAGTATCTGCTGGTATTATTTGAATTATGTTCCACAAAAAGGCAAGTTGAGGCACATATTGTGGTGCCTGCAGGTGTGACTTTACTTGGAAATGAGACTTGTGTAAATGTAACCAGATTAAGATGAGATAATTAGTGTAGAGAATAGTCCAATATGTGTCCCTTTAAGAATAAGGAAATAACATGTAGAGATAAAGCAAGAAGAATGAATTTGGCATGAGAACAGAGACAGGCATCTGAGGAATTCAGTCACAATCCAGGGAATGTCAGAGACATTCAGAAGCTGGAAACAGGAAAGGAAGGATTCTCCTTCATAATATTCACAGAAAGAAGATTCTGCCAATACCTTCATTATAGAACTCTAGTATCCAGAACCATGACAAAATGTAGTTTCTCACTCGTCAGTTTCTCTCTGACATACCCAACTTATCTCAACATGCTGCCCTTCCTCATTTGATAACATTTGTTTTTCCCAGTTCACCATTGTTACTAAAAAGTTAACTGATAGAAAAGTTTTGAAAATGAATTTTCAGCTTGTATAATCATGGGAAAACTTTCCTGGGTTCTCATTCCTCTGAAGTCAGTAATGATAGAAAGCATCAATGCATCAAACTCTAGTCATTAAAATACTTAATTTCTTTCTATGCAGATAATAGGTACATGTGGGGTTTTGTTGTTGTTGTTGTTTTATCTTTTTGTTTTTACCTGTACTATTCCTGGAATATAATCTTTCCCCAAATTTTCTAAATTCAAATAAAATGTATTTTCTAACAGTAACTAGGTAATTAAATACATATTTTGCACTTACAAACATTGCTTCTTCACCTGGACATTGTGAAGTATGCTGTCCCAGCACTCCAGAGGCAGAAGTAAAGGTAGAGCAAGTATTGGGTCAGACCTTAACTACCCAATGTAGAGCTGAGTAGAATGAGGCTGGGTGTGACTGAATTGAAACAGGATTTTAAAACTTTTTTTTATTTAATGAAGCCTGGCTGCTCAACAAATTATAAAATGACACTTAAGTGATTGCCTTGAGCAAGTGCTCACTCTTATTGTGAAAAGGTTAGTTCACAAGTGTTATGTTAACTTTATCATCATCTCTACTTGGATCTTGTTGACTAGCAATGAACCTGACCTCCTAGTCCCTGTCTTTCCTTAGTTAAATAGTGATATCACAATCACAAACATTTCATATTCGTAGTTTGTTCCTTAGAATAAAGGACAATGTCAGGGTCAGATGCAGTATTTTATGGTTTCTAAATTTGTGTTGGAAACCTAGAGTTACATAGAATCCCTGGGTTTTACATGTTGAACATATCAAATTCCTATCATCTAAAAATAAATATAACCAAGGCACGACAGGCACTTAGGTTGTTAGATATGTAATATTTGGTTATACAAAGGTGAAATTGTTCCCTGACTGTGGATTTCCTTCCCTCTATTCCTTCCAGTTGCTCCCCAACCCCCACCCCAATCTGGATCCACCCCCTTTCTGTTTCTCATTATAAAACAATGAGGACATAACAATATAATATAATTAATATAATATAATAAGATAGATTAAAACTAACAGATCTGAAGAGGACAAAACAAACAGAAGGAAAAGAGCCCAAGGCAAGTCATAAGAAACCGATTTAGTGTCTAAGACCCACTCGTTCACACACTCAAGAACTTAACAGAAATACTAAACTACAAGCCAAAATATATCTACAAAGGACCTGTAGGTTAAAAAGAAAGAAGAAAGTGCACATATGTGCATATAAAATTCATATATATATAAATATATATATATATATGTGTGTGTGTGTGTGTATGTGTATATATATATGCACACAAAGGGATTATGAATACACACATATATACATATAATATGCTTTTTCTTTCTTTTTGCCCTACATGTAAACATGTGTGTATATTATAAATATATGTACACACACACACACATATATATATATATATAAATCAAATTTAAAAATGAGTATTGAGACAACATCATGAGACAAGGACCCTCCAAAGATACCATTGATTTCCTTTTCTGTTAGCCATTTAATGCTTTATTGCTGGACAAGAAGCCTACCCTTAAAAGTAATCTATTTCTCCAGTGAGGCCCCTGGGATGAAATTAGATTTTCATTTGCCAATGATTATAAATTGGAGACAGCTTCTGGGTTAGGGATGGGGCATGTGTGCACTTCTTCTCAATGCTAGGACCCCATCTGGTGCAGAATGGTTCAGGCCCTGCCTTATTCTCAGTGAATTCATATGTACGTCAATGATGTTGATTTTAGACAGACTTGTGTTTTCGCTGTTCTCCATCCTCTGTAGCTCTTACACTCTTTTTTCATCCACTTCCCTGAGCCCAGTAAGGAGGAATATGATGCAGACAATCTGTTTATGATTGAGTGTTCCAAGGTCTCTAACTCTTTTCATAGTGTCTGGCTGTGAGTCTCTGTGTTTATTCCCATCTGCTAAAGTGAGAAGCTTCTCAGATGAGCTATGAATATAGCAAAATGTCATTAGGAGTCATTTCATTGAATTTTTTTTTAAGTAAAACAGTAGCATTTGATTTTACTCAAGTTCACTGGGGCTATCTATTCTTTGGTTCTTGGTCACCCAACAGTGCTGGGTGTGGGATCCAACTCATGGAGTAGGTCTTAAGTCAAATCAGATATTGGTTGGTGACTCCAATAAGCTTTTTGTCACTGTTTCCCTAGGCTAGACACCACTTGGTATCAAAGAGTTTCTGGTTGTGTTGGTCTACATTTCTCTTCTGGTAGCATGCAGAGTACCATCCTGGACTAAAGACAATAGCATATAAGGGTGAGGGCTCCATGTAGGCACCAGCTTGACCTTCCCACGTTTAATGACTTGTTTAGTTGGTGTATTCAGTAATGAAGCTTGCTGTCAGTCTGTGAAGAGCAACTAGTCTTGGCAGAAGCCTGGGTTGTTTGATGTTTCCCATGGAACCTCTTTGACCAGCAACTCAACTGGATGTAATCTAATACCAGTACTAGAAACTTCATCTGGTGATAAAAGATAGACAACTGGAACTGGGTCTCACCCATTTCTTGGTGGTTTGAGTTTTTTGTATGGATTTCTGTATTTCCACTCTCATATTGTTTTATTTATTTCCTTCCACTGTTTGTTTGTGTTTCATAGATTTCTTTAAGGGATGTATTCATTTACTCCTTAAGGAACTCTTTCATATTTATACATTTTCAGGTCTCTTTCTTGTGTGTCTGTTGTGTTGTAATTCTCGGGTCTTCCTGGGATGTAGTTGAAATATGTTTCCTGGCTGTTATCAATTGTGTTTTTATGTAGCCATGTAGGCATCTGGGTTTGGAAAAACTATAATTCTAGGTATTTATATCTGGTCTTGTTTGTGCTGAGTGAGTAGGTGTTTTGTTCTATGGTTCTGTTGGCTCCTCTAGTTCTTAGAAGGGTGAGGTGATTCTGTTGCTGATAAATAATTGGTCTTTGATCCTGCTAGGTGTAGCCCACAGGGATTCTGGGTAAAATTTGTTTCTAGGTATGGACAGCTTACAGCTAGGAAAGAGAGAAGGGGTCTACAGGAGGGAGAAAAGCAGGGTGTTTCACCGAAATGTGCATAGTCTCATAAAATGGAAGAAGATGGGGAAGAGAGGACACAACAGATAGTCTGCTACAGACCTGCCGGCATATGGAAGAGAAGAGGGAGAGTAAAGATCTGCCTGATTTACTTGCTTCTCTGGCAAGGCTGGATGGAAGGTTCCCAGGGAATGTCTAATGAAGGTGGGGCCTGGGATGACAGGACAAGTGGGAAAGAAGTTGCGAGATGATCTGCTGGAGTTGGAGGTGCAGAGGAGGGGGAAGTTGGTGTGTTATAGAGTTAGAGGTGAAAGTGAGGGACTGGATTAGAGGAGGGGGAGGCATCTGCAGTAAGAATACCTGCATCCATGGCTGGGGCGGCCTTGAGTCCTCAGGGAATTCTTGCTAGATTTTGAGGCTGGGGTTAGAGGATGAGTTGAGGAATGTAAGGTTAGCAGATAGTATGTGAGTGACCTTCTGGAGATGAGGGTAGCGGGAGAAGGGAAGCTGCTTCAGGTGGTGTGTTACAGTGATGGGGATGAGACTGGGGAAATAGAGGAGAGGAAGAAAAGCTGAAGATCTACACTTAGCCAAGCTGTTTCCATGGATGGGTGGCTGGCTGATCCCCAGGGAATGCTTGCTGGTGTTGGGGACTGGGTTAAGGAAATTAATACCCATGTTTGAAGGTGAAGGACTAAGTGATGGATCGGAAGTGGAGGCAGAGAGAGGAAGGCAGAAAGTATATCTTTATCATACTATGAAAAAAATCAAACCTAGGAGGCTAATTTGTTATTTTACTAGAGAATGAGTTACTGTGGGGTACCCAACCCTAATTGGTACACTCACAATATATCCCCTATATCTAATGCTAAGAGAGCACAGCAGAAGATGGAGCAGAAAGGTTGTAATAGTAAAAGGACCAGGACATCTACTGATAGTGTGCTCTGGAGAAGAAGGGGATGCTGCACCAATGAAACTCAACAATACGTTTGCCTAAAGAAGACCTTTGTAGTAATAACATCAGTGGGTATTACAGGGAAAAGGGGCCAGCCAAAGAACCTGGCCCATTCATAAAACCCAAGGCAGTGAAAGAAACACTTTGTTCCTAGTGGGTTTCTTTTGCTGGTTCCTTTTTCTTACAGGCATGAAAATATCCTTGCCAACTATCAGAAAACATTTTAAGTGTATATGAACTGTAAAATGTTGGCTATACTTCATATCTTCCTTTTGCCATCTTTAAGCAACAACAATACTATTCTCTTTCTTTGTTAAGAGTTTAAGCTTATGAATGAATGTTTTTTTTCTGCATATATATGTGTATACTACAAGTATGCCTGTTTCTCATATAGGCCAGAATAGAACATAGGAGGCCTGCAGGCAGATCAACAGGTCAGAGGGTGTTATTTCCAGGGTGCTCAGTTAGTCTAAACCTAGTCAAGATGGTTCAGATAGTCCCTGCTGGTCTATTTTCAAGGTACTTTTGCAGCTTGGCTCTTCTGGGAATTACTCTCAGGAGTCTTTACTGTTTACTCTTTAGAAGGAATAGGCCTACTGAATCCTGTCAGTTTCAGGGACTTCCTGAAGTTATTTTGAGTTGTTCACTTTCTGTTAAAGTACTTCCCTGAAGGATGGACTATTTCAATCTCAAGGGCACTGCTTCGAAACAATGCAGTGCACAGAGAAATTTGAGAAGATAACAGTTGAATGAGTCGGAGCTTGAAGGGCTGGAGAGATGGCTTGACTGCTAAAAATATCTATTGCCCTTTTAAAGGACCCATGGTCAGTTTCCAACATCCACAAAAGATTGCTCACAGCCACTTGTAACTCCAGCTTCAAGTGATTTGTATGTTCTCTTATAACATCTGTTGACATTCCCCCTGCATGCAGGCACACATACATACATAAATGATGATGATGAAGACTTTAAAAGACTTGGAGTACCATGGTATGTCTCTCAATGGATAATAAATAAATTTTGAGCCTTTGATTTTAGGCATTTCTAAATATAGGATGATACATAGTCACATATCCTTGGCACATTTCAGATACATAAACTGTTTTTTAAAATGAAGTTAATCTCTCTTAATATTGTAAGATAGGAATAGTGTGAGGAAATAAGTTACATATATGCAGATTTTGGTGGTGAAAAGAGAAAAAAGGGACCTACCTCCACATTCCACAAAAGGAATCCTGAGCTTTTAATTATTCATTCATTCAGTTAGTCAATAAATCTGTTGGGATCCTGTAGGACTGTGTTAATCAAAGTGTAGTCTGCAAAGCAGCCATGTGGGCATCACTTTTAGCTTGTTAGGGATGCACCACATTAGAATCCAACTCAGATTTCCCGAATCGGAACAGGATTTTAACAAGATCCCCAAGCGACTTTTGTGCATATTACAGTCTGAGAAATCCAACACACCCTGAGCTTACTCTCTTGAGAGAGAGGAGGAGATAGAGAGAGGGAGAGATTTTCACATTAGTAATCATTTCTCAAAGAACACAAAACAATTAGAGGAGCTGGGAGGAATTGCTGTGGTGGGTGTCATCCAGATTGATGTGGCAGTGTCTGCAGATGGTGGCATTGATTGCTACTGAGAGGATGCTATTAGTGTCTAGTGGTTAGCGGCCTTGGATGTTGTTAAATGCACCTACAATGCACCATGAGAAGAATCATCCTGTCCAAAACAGCAGGGGCACACTGGTGAGACCCACATAGTTGGTTGAATTTAGGTTGTATCACAGTGATACACAGAATCTTATTGAGACACATTGTTCAGCAGGGCATGGTACCACACACCTGTAAACCCATGACTTGTCAGGAAGAACTGTGAGGACCATTGAGTTCAGTGCCAGTCTGGACTGCACAGTAAGACTGTAGAAAACAAGAGGAGTTTAAAAGGAGGGCTCAGTAGGTGTGGCACTTTGCCTGGGAGTTTTGTGTAAGACCCTGAATAATTCTAGCGCACCAGAATGGAAGCCACTTTTGTCACTTAAGAAACTTTAACATTGAGTTCCAGGAGATGCGAAGTGCCCCATATAGTTGTCTTCTTTATCCTTCTTGGTTCTGAATGCTCCTGCATTCCAATCACATTGACACTCTTATTCAGAGCTTCTCATGTTAGCTACAGCCCAAGATACTGTGATACTTACAGGTTGACAGAAAGCTAGGCAGTGGGCTATTCGCTGGGGTGGCTGGGAGTTGGGATCGGGCAGAGCTCAGTAAAGACAGAAGATCCAGTGCTGTTGTCATTTACAGAGGATAGCAGATGGCAGCTAAATTCGGAGTCCAGACTGCCTGAGGGGCTTGCTAATTACAAGAGGTTTCAGCTGCAGGAAACACCCTAATCACCCCAGTGGCAGCTGGACAGCCCCGGGGAAGGCCCCATTGCCAGAAGAAAATTGTGTTTGATATAAAGTGGGATGTGAAGGGTACAAACCACCAGTGCAATTAAGACTGTCTTTAAGAGAGAGGCTGGGGTGGGGGGAGGGGGGAGAAGATGCAAGCGCGGAGGAACCGCCGGGGAATCAGCTAGGTATGCAGAGGCTGAAATGAGAACCCAGGAGAGATTGGCTACAATCCGGGTCAGGCTCTAAGGTACCCCTCCCTCTTGACCCAGAGAGCCTGACAGACAAGAACAAAGACTTTGCAGTAGAATTTATGTTTTCCGCTTACCACCTGCTGTATGCTCTCTGCTACTTATTATTCCTTTCAAAGGGGGAAAAAAACTATTGATTTATCACCTTTAGGAAGGTGAAAGGCATCCTCTGCTTTGTTTCATCAGCCAACTGCCTTTCTTTGATTGGCAACCGGCACTGAGATAATTTTGTTCTGCTGGGTGGCATTTAGCAAAATGCTAGGATTGTGAGTAAGGAAAGGTAGCAGGGAGGGGCAAGACTCCAGCAGCTGTTTGTAGGCTACATCCTGGGTTTGGGGCATAGGCCAAGTTTAGGCTATGGACCTCTTCTGGCAACATTAATCCCATTTTCTTTAAACTTGAAGTGATTTGAAGAAATGCATCAAATTCTTTTTGTAGTTGGAGTTAGTCCCTTATAGGATCTTTAAATGGATTTCCTTCTTTTGAGATCAGATGGGCCAATGAAAGGATGAGTAGTAAACATCCTAGTAGAATTCTAGCTGGGAAACCCTGCAGACTCCTTCACGCCCTGGAATTCCATGAAGTGAACACAAGCACAGTTCATTTCCAAAGAGAAAATACTTGCGACTAATCCTCCTCAAGCACACTTTTCCCACAAGGCTAAATCAGTTAGTTCCTCTAGACATTTTTTTTCCATCTGCCGCCTCTCCTAACTATTTCGCTGCAATTCCAACAGGGATCCTAGCCACAGGTTGAGGAAGGGAAGTCAATCCTGGATATCAGGAAGCCAGGAGGAAGACTTATGCAGGCTGCAATGCGTGTAGGGACACGGACTCTTCTTTAGCTAGCAGTGAAAATTACCTTTTCCTTGCTTACCTACTCCAATGATCTCAGGCCTCCTAAGTTCTCAGTCTCCTCGCTGTAAGCTTGGGTTGCCTTTCTCAGCTCAATAGCTTGGAAGTAACCACTCTGTTCTAACCCATGGAAAGATGATTAAACTAGAAATGCTCCAGCTCATTTTTAAATTACTTTTTTATTTAAATTAAAAACAATCTTATTTTACATACCAATCCCAGGTCCCTTTCTCTCCTGTCCTCCTATTTCCCCCACCATCCACCCATCACACCCTCCTACCACCAGGAAGGGTGAGGCCTTCCACAGGGGACTCATCAAAGTCTGTCACATCATTTGGGGGCAGGACCCATGCCCTTCCCCCTCTGTATTTAGGCTGAGAGAGCATCCTCCATAGGGATTGGGCTCCAGAAATCCAGTTCAAGCACTAGGGATAAATACTGGTTCCACTGCAAGCAGCCCCATAGACTGCCCAAGCCCCCCAACTGACATCCATGTTCAGGGCACTTGGCTCCATTTTATTCAGGTTCCCCAACTGTTAGTCTGTCATCTGAGAACTTCCACTGGCTTAGGTCAACCGTTTCTGTGGGTTTCCCCAGCATGGTCTTGACCCCTTTGCTCATCATTCCTCCCTCTCTGCAACTGGATTCCAGGGTTTCAGCCCAGTGCTTGGCTATGAGTCTCTGCTTCTGCTTCCATCAGCTATTGGGTGAAGGCAATAGTGGAGAGGCTACCTTAAATGCACCAGCTCTTCTGAACTCTCTAGAAGGTCAGAAAACAAACCCCTCTCCCCAAACTGACTGGACTTGTTATGAATATAGAGCATCAGAACTTAAAACAGCAGACCCTCATGACCCGAACTATGCCTTCAAGAGCAAACAGGGGCAAGCAAACTTGAATACAGCACAAATATGGTCAACAGATGGGGAGACCCAAAAGCCCTACATTGCCAGGATTTTACTGATGATGAAGCCCTACTTCCTGCCTGCAACCCCTTATTTCAGATTCACTGAGCATTTTATTGTAATTATTAAATACTGAGCTACAATCTCAGGATTGATGGAAAGGGGCAATCCTTATATAAAAGTAATTCCTGAACTAACTTTAGGTTATTCAAATCATTCCAAATCTATGACCCAGCACATTGATGGAGCAAGAATAGACAGGAAAAGAAGAAAAAGTGGATGCTACCCGAGGAGTGATTTTGAAGTTGCCTTCTGGTCTCCTCCACATATTGCCATATACACTAATGTATAGCCGAATACACACACACACACACACACACACACACACACACACACACGCACACACACACACACACGCACACTCTACTCAAGGATATATGTATTTAGTATGTCACATATGCTCTTATGCTGGTTCCTCTATAAATATTACATACAAATAAAATCCCTTACCTTTGTTGTGCACCTATGCACACTGCATGTCTGAGCGACTGGAGCAACAGTTAAGTACAGCCATGTAGCTCACAGACTCGGGTCATGTACAGGACTGTCCCATGGGGCTCTGTCGCCTGCTGCATTGCAGTCATCCTTGCTTGTGCATGCTCACAATGTGACTGACACAACTGAAAATTTCTTAATAGCATAGCTCTTTTAGAGCTTGCCCTGGTAATTGAGCATGGCTACTGAATTCTTGCTATTACAAAACGCATGTCATCTTGGGAATGTTAATACTATGCTAATAAAAACCCATATCTCACCATTATCCACAATGCTTAATTAAAAATATACCACAGACATCAAGTTAACAACCATTATATTTGAGCATAACTTTCCACTTAGAGTCATAGTATCATTTCAGAATTAGACTGGAGGGGAGTTTCTAATAATTTCCACATATCCAAAGGAGCTAAAGGAAAGTTTTGGCTACAGGGCAGCTAATAACATTGGCAAATTTAGGCTTGTGTGTATTTTGGATTAAGTGACATAAATGTAAGCTCTTGACCTTGAATCATAGCTGTGAATATGTGTTTTAGTCTCTGTTCCTGTTTCTAGATGTGTCCTCTTCCATGGAACAGATGGAATAAATCCTGCCTCTAGGGCAAACAGAGCTTTCTGTGTAACTCAACTTGGCATTCATTACTTCAGACAGTCTTCCTTTGGTAGAAGGAAGACCATAACTAGGCTTACTGGTTTAAGATAGAATAAGAGCTCAGAATGGTGACTTAGGAGATGGAGAGATTGGGGAGGCCATCCCTGGTGCAAGCCAGACCAGCTTAGAGTCCTGAGAATTTACAGTAGATAATGGCACTCAAGTATGTGAGAATATTTTGTAGACTAAAACATAAATCATCTTGTGGTGACTCAAAGTTTTGTTTCCCATCATTCCTTTAAAATTGAAAAATGTTAGCTGGCTAATCAGCATAGCATATGTGAATATGTGATGAGAGACTCATCTTTAAGAAAACATGAAGCAATGATGTCTCAATTTTCACCAGTCAAAAATATTTAAGAATTCTGTAAGAATCCTAAGCCATGGTGTGGTGCAGAACAGGAATGAGCTCAATTTCATGAGGAAAAGTGAGGCGACCCAGTGGCTCAGTGTGTTCATTTTTCTTCTAGATTCCATTTTTTAATTTTGTGAATTCATATCTCTGGTGCCATTCATGTATCTGGGTGGATTTATTGTTTGTAACTCCTTATCCCTAAGGAAAGTTGAGCTTTAAAATGGAATAATTTTGACTTTATGCTCATAGATCCACACATAATTTTGTTAGAAAACATGAGAAGCATTATTTAAAAAAAATCCTTATGCTGCCCACTAAAAGTGTGAATGGAAAACTATAAGTAAGAAAATCAAGTTTTAAATTCAGATAATCTAATGGTGAGTGGCATAGCTCCCAGTTGGAGGTCAGCCCCAGCATGCTACTGTGTTTTGGTTTTCTTTTTGCCTGAAGCTCTTGGCCATCTATAACTTGAGCTGACATACAGAAAAAACTCCAAAAGGAAACCAGCCAGAAAGGGTGTCTAGAAGAAGCCCCTAGAGGCTGTCCTCAAGTTCATGATTACTGACTTTGTGTTAAGTACTCTCTCTCTCTCTCTCTCTATATATATATATATATATATATATATGTGTGTGTGTGTGTGTGTGTGTGTGTGTGTGTGTGTGTGTGTGTGTTGTATTAACTCAGTTAATACTCATGTGCCCCAGCCTGGAGGTGCTGCATGACTTTAATCCTATCACTAGAGAAGTGGCAGATCTCTGAGTTTGAGACCAGCGTTGTTTACAGAGTGAGTCCCAGGACAGCCAGTGACACACAGAGAAACCTGTCTTGAAACAAACAAACAAATAACCAACCAAAAAATATAAATACTGAGGTGCCCCACAGAAATTAGCATCTCTGCTACACGCATCTAACAGACAAGGAAACAGGCACAGGGAAGAAAAGGACACACTAAGAGCCGTAAAGTGAAATAGCTAGCGGGCAGCCAGCGGTTCCTGAAGCAGGGGACCATTGGGGTTGACTTTTATTATTTATTTAACGGGACAAAGCAAACTCAAGCAGCCTTCCCTTTAATCAGTGGCCAGAAGGTTTGCAAAGTCAGTCTAAAAAGTTCTGCAAATAAAACACAAAGCAGGTGATTCTTATCAGCTCTTATTTTTCTTTTGGATGTAGTTCAAATAAACCAATTACTTAGTTCCTGAAGAGCTATGAGGTCAGTTAACCTAGGTCGGTTTCTACATCCATAAAATGAGGGCAGTAATAAATAATTCTTGTCTGGCCTCATTCCTCTGAGTTGCTGGGAGAATCGAATGAGATAAAGGATGGAAAGCTCTAATGTCTCAGTGTCGGAGTTGCCCCGTCCACGTTTTTTCTTAAACATGCCTCCAAAGAAAGTTCCAGATTTGGTACTTAGTCAGGGCACTATAAGGATATAGCACTTTAACTGTGGATGATTTATTGACAGCTCAGCTATTGAATCCATGAAGGACCCCCCCCCAGGAATTCTGTGAGGTGATTCCACTTTACAAATGGGGAAACTGAGGCATAAAGAGGTTATTAGTAAGCCAGGCACATAGCAAATCTGAGAATTACTGCCATTCACTTTGGCTACCATGAGCTTCTTCTACACAGGAACTGGATTGAAGTTTCCCGCGGTACCGGGAGCTGCACAAGCTCTGAGTCTGTGTCCCAAGGCTCACACAAAGACCTCTAGTGAAGTAGAAAGCCTTAGTATTTCCCATTTGCCTTCACTCTCCATCCCACATAAAATTCGATCATTGTTCATATTTTGTGTTAATGTTGCTGTAATTCATAATTGAATATTGGCATCAGGCTTCATTCTTCATGCTGATGGTTCAGTGCTACTTTTGAATACGCAAATGTGAATAGTGCGTGTATGTATCATTACAGTATCTTACAGAGTAGTGTCACTGCCTTAACCATACCCTGTGTCCCACATCTTCCTCCCATATCTTCACCTGCTACCAGTGAATCTTTATATCTTTATAGGTTCAGCTTTCCCAGAATTTGTTGTGTAGATGGAACCATCGGCTATACAGCCTTCACAGTCTGGCTTCTTTCACTTAGCCAAATATGTTTAAGGCTCCTCCGTGTAAATCATTGCTAAGTGATATTCTAATACATAGGTATATCCCAATTTATCTGTATGCTTTTTGCAAGACATTTCGATTGCTTCTAAATTTGGAGAATTATTATAGAAAATTCTATAAACATTCATTTGTAGGATTTTTGCATGCACATCCATTATGACCTCATTTAGAGAAAAATCTAGAGCACAATTACTGCATAAGCTGAAATAAAAGTCTTCAAGTTCAGGATTCTTTTGTCTGTTATCTCATTCCCTCTATTGAAATGCAGTAAATCTCACTGTGCTACATAGTGGAGGCTGAAGACACAGTGTGAGGGACAGAGCTGGCTGATGGGCTAGCACCCAGATAGGAAGAGCAACACTAGACAGTGCCAGAGGCTAGCGTGACTTGACCCTTGGATAGTGACTGCTCAGTTTTCCTTAAAACATATTTTAATTCATTCTTTGAAACTTTCATCTATTGGTATAATGTATTTTGATGACAGTTTGCAGTGACTGTTTTTTGCAGAAGTAGCTGACATTTGAGTAAAAAATGGGGTTAGTGCCTATGGTCTTGAATATGAGTACCATAGAGAATGACTCTTTAACTCAACCTCGACTTAGTCCTGTCCTCAAAATTGTAAACACATCTACTGAAAGATTACATCAACTTGCATGTAATAAGATATAGAAACGATAGGGAAAAAAAGAAATTTCAAGAAACTTCGACTCAAGAAAATGTATGAGATTTGGTTTTCAGTTCAATTTCTTTACTTTCATTCTCTATTTAATGAGACATTACTGTCATTTCCTCTAACTCTCTAGCTGTCATTTTCTTTCAATATAATTATAATAGCTGGTTTAAAATATTTGCTTAGCACAACAAACATCTGCAACACTGTTTACATTAACTGCTTTCTGGGCCATATTTTCTGATTTTAATTTTTACATGTCTCATGATTTTCCGTTGAAAGATAGACATTTGAATCGATTAAATGTGACAAATCTCAAAATCAGTTCTTCCTCCTCCAGGCTTTGCTATTTCTTATTTATTGCTATTATTATTGCTGGTGTATTTTGTTTAGTTACTTGCTCCAACTAATTGCATAAACTGTCTATTCATCTGTGGCCAAAGAGGACTCATCATCTCAGTTTTTCCACTAATAATTTGAACAGAGATTTCTTTAAATGTCTTTATTTGGTGAGGTTCTCCAGCTTTCCTGGAGGTCTTGGTGTGAGCCTTGGGACATACAATCAGAGCTCCCAGGACCACGGCAACCTTCACTCCAGCTCCTGCGTAGAAGCTCAAGGTTAGCCAAAGGTGAAAAACAGTTAAGCTCAGATTTGCTGTGTGCCCAGCTTTGTAGCATCCCTGGATTCTATCAGAGCTGTTAAATCTCCTATGGACCTCTTACACACATCTTTTACTCTTAAGGTTCTTTTTTTCATCTACCCTTTGTTTTCCCCAAATATTATACTTGTCACAGATATCTACAACAGCAGACGATGACCACTGATTGCTTTCAACAACTGTCTCAGAGACAAAGCAGCCCAACAGTAAGTGAATTTGGACTTGATTCAAATAAAGATGGTGTGGAAGTGGCGCCTGGGAAGAGCTCCAAACCCAGACAGTATTGCCAGAGCTTTCTAATCTCCAGCTTTGCACAGACACTTCCACTGCCAGGATGCTGGGTTTCCAGATTCCCAAAGATCCAGGACCAGGGTAATAGGAAGCAGTGGGATAAATTAAGATTCCCAAACAGGCCCTATGCTTACTGGCAGTTGGTGTTTTCCTTGAATGGGTTACTCTCATTCTTGCAAGTTTTTGGCTAATGTCTAGATCTTTGAAAAGGTTGCTTTTGACAATCATTGCCAGTTTCCTTGTGGTTTTCATAAAGATTATTTTCAGAGAGCAATTCTATACCACTGCAAGTTATCTTGTGAGTATTGATTCTTATATCCAAATAACAGTAGCTGTATTGCCCCAAACTGTGTGGGATACTAGCACATATCCTTGTGGAATGCGGAAGGAAAGCCCAGAGATTGAGACACAGAGCGATTCAATATACCATGGGGGGCCATCTGCTAAGAGTTAACTCATTGGCTTATTTCTGTGTTGCTCATTTCATTTTAGTTACTAATAAAAATCTGCTATTAAAATTGTCTTATATTGGCTGAATTAACCAAAAATGATCTGAAATACATAGTTATCTAAATGTTGTGATGAGGCCCCAGGGAAAATCCCAGGAGCAATGAGAGACTGATATAATATGGGCTCCCAAGATGGGCAAAGTGGCAATTAATGTACTCATAAATAAATATATATTTTCAATCATTGGCCCTACTTCTGAGCAGCCCTGATCACATCAGTTCCAGGAATGACTTGGGTGGCTGGATACACATGTCTTTACAAATGGGAAGGAAATGTTCTATTTTATAGAGGAGATTCACAAAATAGAACACTCTGTTATAGAGATCTCCAAAATAAAACATTAAGATACCTAAAGCATAAATATTACAATAATTATTTCTTTGCCTTGACTCCATGCTGACATGGTTTTCTTCCTTGGACTTTAGAAGACAGGTTGAAACTGGTATGATAATGGCTCATTCTTTCAGTACTGAGTTATAAAATCATCTCTTTCATTCTTATCGAGTTCCTTGTAGAGCTCTAGTTGATACAAACTGCAATGATTTGCGTAACACCTTACAGTAAAGCCTTTGTGAAATTGGTCTTTTACTCTCGAATCTCATAAGTTCATCAAATATTAAATTATTGACATGCCATTGTTATCATATGGAAGTGCTTCTTCTCTTCCTATGGAGGATATATTCCAAAGTCTCCAGTGGATGCTTGGCTAGGATCAAGTTCAATAATTTCTTGCCTTTTCTATCTTTATCAAGAATTTACCATACCTTAAGTTCTTTAGTTTGATGTATGATTACAAAATTGCAGTTAATGTATTTTTCTTTCTTCAGAATGTTATTGGAAAGATCTTGCTATAGATCTTAGCAACCTCAGCATATGATTGCTTTTCTTCCCTTGTTATGTTGGCACCTTTCATCTTTGCATTTTGAGGGGGCACGGCACAGCTGAGCATCCACATGTCTGAATTGCCAGCAATACTACTTGTACTTGGAAGCCATCAGTAAGAAAAAAGAGGGGGGGGTACCAGAACACCAGCCCAATCAAAACAGTAGATCTGATAACTGAGATGGCAGCTAAGGGACTAACAGTCAGGTAGCCTATACTCCATGGATGCCCTAGACAAGCCCTGGCAGAATTGGCAGGGGATAGTAAATGTTTTATGCCCTGGCAGAATTGGCAGGGGATAGTAAAAGGGTTAACTGTGCTATTCTGAATAGCCCACAGGGATAGCAAAATGGCCCAGTAGGTAATAATGCTTGTTGCCAATCCTGATGACTAGAGTTCAATCCCCAGAGCCCCTTCCCCAACTGCAAATAAGGGGAGAATATTAGAATCGTTACAGAGGATTGCAAATTTGTGAAAGAAGGAAGTAAATTGTAGCCCTGAGACCAAAGAACATGGTCCACAGAAATAATGTGAGGCCGCTTATGCAGCCTTGAGATGCCTTTATAGGATATAAAAAGATGTACATACTGTGATCACAGTTTTCTCTATTACCGATAGAATTTTTATAGACTATCATGCCTGTTTTAATCTCAGCAATTATGAGGCGGAGACAGAAGATTTACTAGGAGATTAAGACCAGCCTGAACCATAAGAGTACCAGGCCAGCCAGGACTTCATACCAAGACCTTTTGTCAAAAAATTTACCAATCATCACCATCATCACCATTATCACCAACCTCTAATTATCTATCATCATTGCCATCATCTTTCTTCTTTTTCTTTCAACTCTAATAATATGGGAACATGTGAGCCGACCAACTTGTATGTTGTGTTGTGCTCTCATTAGAGAGGCTGAGTACACCTGGAGCAATGGGAGAAACTGTATGGAGTTGCCAACTGGACAGAGACCAGCAGTTAAAACAGGCTTTTACCCAGCTTCGAAAAGATGAGAGTTCAGCCAATTGGATGAGGCATGCAAAGAGAATTGGATCAGAGTGGTAGAAACCACCAAATAAATCTAGAGGAAAATCAGGAAAGAGAGAAAAGGACATAGACTTCACTGGATAGTTTTGGAGTATTTCATATTTGATGTCTGAAATGTTCTTGTCCCTGAATAATCTGCCAACATCTGATAGGAACAGTCAATATCCACCACTCTACATGCTCTGTTCTCCTCAAAAAAATGTCTGGTGTTTCTTTATTGAAGTCTTTACTACTGAGAAAGCTATTTCCAAAACTTCTCTAATGAAGTGTATCAATGCATTAGGACTTCTTTTCTCCAAGCTGTAGAATACTCTGGCTGAAGTATGCACATGTATTTATTAACACAATATCAGAAAACTCATAATTTCAAGAGGATATTAATGTAGCTGCTGTAATATAAGAGAAAATGGGAAAGCCACATATGTCTCATTGTCCCAAATTAAAAATCTGAATTTTCGGAGATATACCATGAGACCATATTCTAAATACTTTTTTCTGCTTTGTCTCTCTTTCCAGTCCTGGTTCAGAGTTCAACGAAAACGAGTAGAAAGTCATGTTTGGAACAATGGTGTCCATCCTTGTCTAGGAAGACTGGTGACCTTTCAAGTTAACTTCTCTAAGCCTGTACAATGTAAAGAGGTCACAGCTCAATGGAAACCATTACTAAAAGAGAAAAGAAGTTAAGGTTCTAGACAAAATGCCCAATACTGAGCAATGCTCTTTTGAACTTGAATTAAAAAGAATGATTTTTCTGGAAGTAAAAAGATCTGCTAGATTCAGACTGATGTGAGAAAATGGACAGTTCAGAATGGTTCACTGAAAACCCGGGCCATCAGGGTAAATGAAAGATATGAATGAAATGTCAAGTCAACTCACTTATATTCACCGCAGTAGGACAAGTCAATCATTCATCCCACAACCCAAGGCAAAAGAAGCTATAAAGAACATGTAGAGGGCCAATAAACTCATGATTATCACCAGCCATGGGGACTTCAATGTTCCAAAGGGTGATAGAGCTTATGGGAACAAGAAAATACATATAGGAAGGAGAGTGCAAATTTGATATAAAAGAAAGTCCCTGCAATCTAATGAATGGCAGGGAAAAGATAGCTTTTCCTTGCCCTAGTATGTCAAATGATAAAAT
Organism: Phodopus roborovskii; assembly: GCF_943737965.1. NCBI lineage: Eukaryota > Metazoa > Chordata > Mammalia > Rodentia > Cricetidae > Phodopus > Phodopus roborovskii. The sequence continues at coordinate 18,446,854 of NW_026126511.1, forward strand.
AGAATAGAGACATAGGTAAACACCATTGCCAAATGCTGTAGTTTGCAATCATTATTTCTAAGAATAATCATACTCTGATGCTCAGATTAGATTGCAAGAGTGTGGTGATAAATGAGATAATTCGTAGGGCCATATAGTATTTTCCTATAGGTCTCATTAATTACGTGGAGAAAAGTAGAATTTTACACTTGAGAACCAGGGCACTTGCTACTACAACAAGATGAACAAAGCAAATATCACTAGTAACCAGACATTGAATATTATGCTTGGAAGAGGGCTCAGCAGATAAAATGCTTCATTTACAAGTTGAGGGTCAGAGTTAGGATCCCCAGAACCCACATAAAAGCTATATAGACCTGGTGTCTCACCTGTAATCCCAGCACTTAGCAAATGGAGGCAGGGTTCCCCTGGGACAAGCTGGTTAGCAGGACAAGCCAGAATTGTCAAATTCCAGATTCAATGGGAGAAATGATCTAAGAAAATAGTCATGCCAACATATGTGCACACATGCATGTGTATATACAAGCAAGAGAAATAAATGGAGGAAAAATCATACACCTTACAGTAAGACTCACTGGGAAATCACCATCTCACCGCCACAATCTTCTTGCTAAAGGGGCAAAACTTTATTACTAATAAAATTCTCTGAAGATACTAGGTAGCAACAGCTAGCTTTATGAAATATATATAGAAAGATTCTCAAATGCTATCAGATTAGCTTCTAAAACCCATGCCACCTAAAAGAAATGTGAGACCTTTAAAAAGATATTTTAGGACAAACAGAAGATTCGAATGTGTCTATGGATAAGTTGATGGGGGTTGTATCAATATGATCTGCCTGGTTTGAATAACTAGGAACTTGACCACCACACAACAGTTTCTGTGACTCCCTTTCCTTTCCTCCAGAGAAGTGTAAAATGGATCAACCAAAGTATTGGGTTTAACAAGTGTTTGTGCCATTCTTCCTCGTTTCCTTATTTCCTGCCGATCTCCTGCCACCTTACCTGGCACACTCAGCCCTACTGAGGCTTCATATCTACCAGAAAAAGTACCACTCTCCACCATAGAGACAGTTCAGACCTTTGAGGTGCAGGTGTGTGGCCAGATGTTGACTCTGTCCGTCTGTGCTGTAGTTCCCAGTATTCCCATATGGTGGCCCAATTTTCTTCTCAGGCTTTTTCTGATGATGCCTTTACTTTATCTTGATCATTTCCCAGTCATACTGAAATGGTCACAACACTTGTCTCTCACTTCTCCACTGTGGCTGCATTAACTGTCAACACCAACAGCTTCTCTCATTCTAAGTGGTCACCTTGACAATGCAAAGTTGCATCCACGGCTTCTTCTAAGGAATCCACTCCTTGCCTCGGTGTTTAATTGAAACAACAGCCGACCACAGAAATGTTTTCATATCCACGCCATGCTATTTTTCATTCATTCTCTAAAAAGAAACACTTTTCATTTCAAAGTCATCTTTTGTTTTCTTCTCATCTCATGGTTATGAAGAATAATGGCTTTTCATCACATTTTTCTTTAATGCATCGCATTCCTGTTTGCTGAATTAGCACTAAAATACTAACCATCCTACACACACACAATCAATCTATACAAGTAAATGATATGCAAAACAGATTTCTACATTAGAAGCCATGATTATATAAATTGTGTTACATTATACTTAATGAGTTTGAGGCAATATAGAAACGAGATTTAGCTTTCTAATAATGCATACAGTGGGAGAAGATTTTGATGATCATGGGTTGATTCCAATAACTTTGCACTTGAGACAGGTAGAGGGATAATCATTGTGAGGTAGCAATGTGGCTACCTCAAGCCTTAGCTCATAGGTTTTCTCAGCACCATTTGAATATGCTTGTATTTCTTTACATTTTTTTCATCAGATAACAATTTCAAAGCAGCAACAAAAATATTGTTAGCTATAGGTTATTTTAAAGGAGGAGAAATTGTTTCTTAATAAATAAATTATACTTATTTCAAATGTAATAAAATTCTACTATCACCATGGTTTGACTTTAGGAATTTGATGAGTTTATTGTTTCCCAATGGTTGACTAGTACTCCAAAATGGGTACAGAGGTTATTATGGAATAAGATGAGACTCTCAGATTTAAAGACTAATTCCTAAGGCAATATAAGACCTTCATTAATGAAAATGTTTGGGCATTTGCAAAAGGCCACCCTCAGTTAACCTCCAGATGGAGTTTTATTATAAGGTTATACAAATAAGTAAGGGAAATTAGAAATTTGTGTGTATCTAGGCTTCCAATAAATGAGGATAACTTCTACAGTATTTCCACAGTAACAAGAGGAGAAAGAGTTGCCATTCAGTTTACAGCCTTGCTGTCGAGATCTTGTCATCATTCTTCCTTCTTACATTGCTCACTTTGCTTATGCCTGCTCTCTGTTTCTACTTCCTGTGTTCTGGCTATGGTTTCCATATTTGTCTCTATCTGCAACACCACACAATTCTCAATGGTTCATTTCTGCTGCTTCCTGAATTCCCTTGGATCATTATATCTTGCTGACTTGTAGCTCTCCATTTCTGTATCACTCTGGTGTCTCTTCCTGCATATTTCATATTTAAAGTCCCCTAAGTATGAGAAGGGCATCTGAACTGTCATTCACTTTGGGCATCCAGCTTTCATATAGGTCCTCTTGTTAATGCCACTGAGATTTTAGCCAAGTAGTAGTGACATACAGCTTTAATTCTGGCACTCGGGAGGCAGATGCAGATAAATCTCTGTGAGTTTGAGATCAGCCTGGTCTACAGAGTGAGTTCCAAGATGATGAAGGAGTTACATAGAAACCCTGACAAAGGCTTTACATAGAAAACCTGCCTCAAAACAACAGCAACAACAATAATAATACATTTCCATGTCTGGAGTTGTCTCTATTATTGAGATCACCGATGGGTATCATATGTTCACATATGCTTTGCATGATTGTTGTAGATTGTTGCTAAACAAAGAAACACTAACTTGCCTATAGCAGCCCAGGAATTGAACTGCAGCTCCTATCAGCCCCGTGTGCTAACCAGCTCAGCCAACCAGCCTACTAGTTGCAGCATTTAAACATGGCCACACACCCACACACAGCCTTCACCCACAATGCCATCTGTGATGAATGAGATTCAATCAGCCGCTAGCCTCCTGGGCTCAAGATAACATTTCTGCTATTGATAATATCAATTTATAATTTAATTTCTGGTCCTAGCTCTTAAGAGATAAGACTGTTTGCAGAGCTAAAATCTAATCCAGTTGAAGCTATTGGGCAGGGTTCTATAAATTCTGATGGCCACAAGATGCCCTGGTTTCCTTAAAAACAGCTATAATACATTTTATAAACTTGGGTGTCTCTAATGAGCAATAATGAAAATGGTACCACAGAATTTGATATTTGCTTATCCATTTGTCTACAAGCACAGCTTGTGGATATCACTGAATACGCCTTTTAAAAGGGGGCAGAAAAATATACTCTCTGACTTATTTCTGAGTGCCACTCCTTTCCTTTAACGCTCCCACACCTCCTTCTGCATATTTTAGATTTAAAAGGCCCTAAATATCAGAAGAGCATCCACGCAAGGAAAAGCTGGCTTCCTTTTCAGGGGGGCAATAATGCTGTATCATTATTAGTTCATTTGCCATTTCCGTAAAAGAAAAAAAAGTTCTTAAAATTTCAGGACCCACAGAACAATGAACAGAGGCCATTATTCACAGCTGGGGTTCCCGTTTCAGAGGGTCTGCCTTCTGTACCTTTATTTAAGGCCTACAGCTTGCAAGCCCTTCCACCTTTAGGTCTCCTTGACTGTGCAGCCACCCCCCCAACCCCCCACCCGCTGCTCTGTGATTGATGTAGGCGTAGCCTGAGTTATCAGGCAGCTCCTGACCCATCCAACGAGGATAATTTTATTGCATGTCTGTTTAGCCTCTGTCTTGTGCTCTCTTAAAGACATCAATTCTCTCAGGTGAAGAACACAAATAAAATTTAAGAAATTCTCCCTCAGGCTAAGAGGTTAGGAAGCATGCCAAGATTTCTCTGAATGAAGTCACCCTCTGCATAATCTCCAGGGCTCTGGCCATCGCTCACCGCCATGTGCTGCTCTTTGATTAGAGGAGAATTAAAGGCACTGTGGATTCACTTAGGGGTTTGATTGCCAGTCATTTTCTCCTCTGATCCAGTGTCTGTTTCATAGTTTAATCCCAAGATGATCTTTTCTGTTCTCTCTCCTCTGCCACACGGCACCCACACATGTATAAGTGTGCAAGCGTAGCTGAACCCTATGAAATAACAAACAACCATAAACAATAGGCACTTCTGTCTCTGCCTCCTCCCTTTTGAACAAAGAACTTTTAAGAACCAGCTTTTCTCCCCCTAGTGCAGTGTGAAATCATTAAATAAAAATTATAGGGTGGTTTAGCCAATTTCTCCACTCTACTCTGAATTCTTCAAAGCTGTTATCTTAGATGCTGCCTGCATGCTTGCTCTCTATTTGTAGCAATTTTTTTCTACCTGCAAGGTAAAAGCAATAGAGAATCCATGGTGGTATTTATCCCTTGACATTCATCTTCCATACTCCTTTCTCAAGCTAACATCAAACTCTATTAATCCAAAGGCATTGTGTTCTGAAATATTACAATTAGAAGTTCCATGTCCATTTCCTCTTCTCTGCCAGACTAGACAAGGGAATAAAGAGAATTGTTTTCTATTTAAATGTAAATATTTTGGAAGAAAATTGTGAATATAAAAAAATCATTATGAATTAAAGTTAAAACTAGAGCAGTGACAAGTTGAAAAAATACGACTTTTGGTAATGTCAACTGCTGACTATACTCTTTAAGTACAAATTAATATTTCCCAGTCTGTCGCTTTAATGAATATGGTATTGAGAACCATAAAAACTAGCCTCTATCTAGTACTGTTTTTAACCATCTCTCATCCAGCTAACTACTTTAAAGGGATAAGTGGAGTTATGTACTTCAACAGTGAGAAGAGAGGGTAGGGAGACTATCAGCTCTTTATTCCTATCTTAAGTACTAAAGAGCAAGACAGAGCAGTCAACTCCCTCCTCTCCTGTCTCTACATGGATAACCCACCAGGGATCACCCAAGTACCTTCTTCATATATCTTTATTTCTACATGTAAATTAAATTAAATATGATCTGATACATACAATTGTATATGCTTAGGAGTATCTTGATGCTGCTTAGTTTTGATTTCTATGGCTTCAGTGAAACCCCATGACCAAAAAGCAAAGCTTACACTTACACTTGAGCGTGGCTGTTTATCGCCAAACTAAGGATAGGAACTAAAACATAGCAGCCTCCCAAATGCAGAAACTGATGCAGAGTCCAAGGAGGAATGGTACTTACTGGCTTCCTTCCCATAGCTTGTGTTGGACCCTAATTCCGGGTTCCTGATGAGCCCGTGGCAGAGCCCCGCGACACAAACACCAAAACCAGGAGGTGCAACAAGCAAGAAGTGTTTCTTATTGAAAGAGTGCACCCGGGTGTCAGCAATCTCGGGGAAAGCTGCAACCCCCCCCCATAGGGTTCAGGCTCCTTTTTATAGAGACAAGCCGCAAATCAGCATGCGTGCATGGGGCACAAGGTGATTGATTACAAAGTATGATCTCATGTTTGCGAGATCACCCAGGTATGATCTTATTTAAGGAATAAACCATAGAATGACTTGGAAAGTCCCCAGACTATCCATTGGCCAGGAGTGACCCAAACAGGGCTGTTCATCTGGAATCATTTGTTCCAGGGTTGGAGGGTTGGGGGCCTATTTCCTTGTCGTGGGCCAAGACCTATGAGAAACTTTTTTCATAATCTGGCTTTCTCTTGGCTGTACATTTAGAGCCTTCAGTTAGTCCACAAAGGTTTGATGATTCGGTAACTAGCCTTATTTAACAAGATCAGCCTAGCATATAACCATTATCCCCATCACCATAGTAACCTTTCTTGTTCTCATAATTCCTGATGTTTTCACCTATGTCAATGTCCATTCTTTATGATTTTCTATATTCTGCTTACAAGAACTATTCTCCTGCTCCTTTCCTACATCCTTGCTCTGCAAACTAAAATCATTCACTTGTTCAACCCACCTTCTTATAGAACCCAGGACCACCAGCCCAGGGATGGCACCACTCATCATGGACTGGGTCTTTTCCCATTGATCACCAATTAAGACTATGTTTTACAGCTGGATTTCACAGAAACTCCTTCCTCTAATGACTCTAGTTTGTGTCAAGTTGACACACAAAACCAGACAGTACGGTTTCGTAATATTTAAAGTAGGCAAAACTGTATCAAATATTTGTCTTTTCTTTTTAGTGAAAGCAAAGTCCCTCTCAGTTTTAAATACATGTAGCATGTTATTCATAGTCACCTTACTGTATGAGAGCACAGCAGGCATCTTCCTCTATCGTAACTATAACATAGGACCCAGCACACAATGTCTCCCCCACGTCCCCTCTACACACTCCTTTGCAGAATAATACATTCCAAAGCCTGCCTGGACATTAGCTGGATCTCCATTACTTTAAGAGTTCACTTTTCTAGGGCAGAGTGCTACTGAGAAAGTTCACATTTGCCAGCGCAGATTATGGCTACAGAAATTTAATCCTGTGGTAAAGGGTAAGCATATCTCCAGACTTCAGAGGATTAAGTAATAAAACAGAGAATTTGATAGACACCTGCTGGACTCTTATGGTTATCTCTAGACTGATTCTAAACATGAAAGGGGGGAAAAACTATTAATCCAAATTAAGGGTATAGGTTTTAGGATTTGAGGGGAAAATAGGAAAGAAATGGTCAAAGAAGAAAAGAAAGTTGAAAAATATAAATTGTTGAACAAGCTTATGGATATGTAAATGAACGAGCTAAGTGATAGAATTTCTATATAGGTGGCGATCTAAATGAGACAATCTATAGTGTGTGTGTTTGTGTGTGTGTGTGTGTGTGTGTGTGTGTGTACATTCATGTACATAAAACATGTACTTTACAGATCACAGTATGGAACAGTACATTCAAACTTCTCTGGAATGTTGGAACGGTACACATGTGAAGCCCAGAAGTCAATGTCAAGTGTCTTCCTCCATCACTGTTCACCAGACCTATGAGACAGGGTTTTTCATTAAACTTGGATCTAGTTCTTTCAGCACTGAGGTTATATGTGGGTATCATCATCTCCAGGTCTTATGTGGGAGGTGGGGGTCCAAATACAGGTAGTCCCCCACCTCCTGCTTACACAGAAAGCATGTTACCAACTGAGCCACTTCCTATACCCAGAACTCCTATGAATTATAAGCACCAAGTTGTAGATTCCTATACAATAAGAAATCTATTTTGACTTCCTTGTGCCCAATATCTGGCTTTTCCCTTGACTGACCTTAAAATCCCAAATTCTAAGAGACACAGAGCAATATCAACAGGCCTTTGCTCACTTAGTGGTTTCTCAATGCAGAACACATCTGGTAATGTCAAATGCTGACTATGTTCTTTATATGGAGGCTGATACTCTCTGGATCATCACGTTCATTTCATACAATATAAAGATACATGAGAATTAGCATCCTACTGTTGTCAGGGAAAGAAATGGGTGTTTGTTTTTCTTCATGGGCATCCTCCACTTACTCAGTGAGTTTTTTCTTGTTGTTGTTTGGGGTGTGTGTGTGTGTGTGTGTGTGTGTGTGTTTCTGTTTTATACATTGTTAGTGAGAATATGACCTGAAAGAGTCTTTTTAGCACAGCTTGGCAAGGTTTATCAAAAAATTTCAAAAATAACCACTAACTTTTGCATATAGACAATAATTCCAGAATTTGTCCTCAGAAAAACAGCATGTCTACACACAAAAATCTCTATGGGAATACATTTAAAGTTTTGTGGGGGTTTTTTGTTTGTTTTTGTTTTGCTGGTAATAGTACCACTTTATAAATGATTTTTATGTTTAATATTAGAAATTTTTCTTGTTGTTTAAATTAGTTCATTTTTACCTTAGAAGGTCATATCCCCAGAGAGTTAAGTAGTAAAAAGCACAGTGCACACACATTTAGCTAAGAAAATAGTGTTAGTGAAGAAGTTAAAAATGCATATATGCAGTAATATGTATTGTTTGTATACGTGTGTGTGTGTGTGTGTGTGTGTGTGTGTGTGTGTGTGTGTGTGTGTAAACAACGTTGATGCTATAAAACAGTCATTGGAAACAGACAATGCCTCATTTTGGATCCTTGGTCTGTTAACTGTCCAGCTGAATCGAGATAGCACTTCCCTGTGAGACCAGATTTAGGCAAGTAAGATTAAATATGTAAGTTTTTTTTAATTCAGGGTTTCTCTCCTGTAGGACAGTTACAATGTATACAGGTGACATTGGCTCTATGTCCTCCTCTGGAAACTGAGGCTCAGAATCTGGGTCAAAGTATGCTGGCCAACACTGTAATAAAACCTATTCTCTGTCATTACTTTGGGGCTTCCTGAATTTTCAAAGTACCAGTGAAACTGCAACAGGCTAGATTTGCAACTTATAGTTCTCGACCACACATGCTCATGTGAGTGCACCCACACACACACACACACACACACACACAGAGAGAGAGAGAGAGAGAGAGAGAGAGAGAGAGACAGACAGACAGACAGACAGACAGACAGACAGACCAGGGACAGAGTGAGTAAGAGAACAAGAAATAGACCCACAGACAGGGAGAGGCACACAGAAAGGGATACACATATCAATTTTATACATTTACAATTTAATAAGCATGGATAAATTTTGCAATCAGATGTTTATTGTACTGCTGTTTGGTTTACTTTTTTGTTGGTTTGGATACAGGCATTTATGCACCCCACATTATCCTCAAACTCATTATGTAGCTAGAGATGACCTTGAACTTCTGATTCTCCATAATGTTGAAGTTATAGGCATTTATCACCATTCCCAGTTTTATGAAGCATTGCACATTAATGTCAGGTCCACCTACATTCTTGGCAACCTATTTTTACAACTTAGCTATATAAAAGCCTTCTTGTTGATTTCTTTTTATTTTATTTTTTTAAAAATCTAACAGCTAGGTCAATGTTAAAATAATATGTTGACAATAGCATCATAGAGTGCAGTTTCTTGCGGCAGAGTGACTGTGTGAGGCAGCTAAGTAATTTTGCCTGTTGGCAAGCTTATGCTTTCCTGTGACCCTTTTGTCCTACAGAGAGTGTTATAGGGCTCTGCTTTCAACTTGGATTCTTTTTAGATCTCACACATTTTACACAATCTACTGACAACTCTGTGAGAATCATAGAGTGAAGAACTGTTCCAATAGTATAAGCAGGTCACTTAGGAAAATGCTATCTGCACTAGCTGACAGTGAAGTGATTTTCCAGTGCCTGAAATTCAGAATTGTATGCCTGTTGCTTTTAAATATCTGATAAGGGATCACTGTCCACTAGTAAATGACACTGAGAACAGTCTTTCTTTATAGATAGATGAGACCATAGTTGCGGGAGGTTCTAACTGTTTGTAAACACTGTTGTGTATGCATCTGTTCTCTCAGAAACTTCCCTTGGAACACAGATGCAAAATGCTTGTGAAAATAGCTTTGTCCATTGTTATCTTTTGAAACAATAGAAAAAGAAGAGGAGGAGGAAGGAAACTCCAACGAGGTGGCTCAGTGGTAAAGAATGCTTACCTATCGTTCGAGAAGAATTGGGTTTGTTTCCCCGTCTACCCAAATAAGACAAACCCAACACCTTTAACTCCAGTTGATGGATGTCTGCACAGACGTGGTGCACATAAACTCATGTTCATACACATAAATAAAAATAAATAAATATGATTTTTAAAAAATATAAAGTAAGGTTTTCCCTGACCTCCGAAGCTGTTGCACATAAGAGGTAAAGAAGCTGAGCCCTTCGCTTATGGGCATTAGTGAGTATAGACTAAAAGAGGGGTTTCTTTTTTTAATTTCAAATATAATTTCACAGCAGTAATTCTTATGCAGAGTTCAGTATCAAAAGAAAAGAAGAAAGGAAAGAAGAAAGGGAGGGAGGAAGAAAGGAAGGAAGGAAGGAAGGAAGGAAGGAAGGAAGGAAGGAAGGAAAGAAAAAAGACCATGAAGTAGGAATCACTCCCAAAATGAGAAAAAGTTGCTTATTATAATTGACCATCAAAAACTCATGCAGATCTCTGTCTCATAGATGCCTCCTGCACGTTCCTTTAGAATTCAGTTTGTTTTTCAACTATGGCTCTAAATCTTCTTGATCATGCATGCTGCAAGCTGCTGAGTGATTCTCCTGATGACACCAGGGTAAAAGCTATTAGCTTGCCCCACCTGCATCCATTCTCCACTGTCCACCTGAATCACAGAATCTCAATTCTTTCATCATAATTAAAACAGCAGACTTCCCAGGGTTCTTTGTAGTTAGAAGTGGGCATGGCATGAATGTGTGAGTTCCTCTCCTTTACCCTTCTCTTCTCCCACGATAAGGCAGATAGAACCTTGGAGTGATCAGATAGACTGCCCTCCGATCAGAGGGTTTTCACAAACTGACATGGCAAATTTCCCAAATGGATTCAATTTACAAGTTTTGGAAAACTTAGGAAATAACAAGATAGATAGAAAAACCTGGGCTATTAGTAAATATCAATCTTAGCCGGATGTTGGTGGTGCACACCTTTAATCCCAGCATTTGGGAGGCAGAGGTAGGAGGATCTCTGTGAGTTTGAGACCAGCCTAGTCTACAAGAGCTAGTTCCAGAACAGTCACCAAAGCTACATAGAGAAACCCTGTCTCGAAAAACCAAAAAAAAAAAAAAAAAAAAAAAAAGAAGAAAAAGAAAAGTAAACATCAATCTTCAAAATTCAAAATTAACCCAGATTCTATGTTGCTCCAAATTTAACTCCAATGAATAAATATATACAGAGCTTTTTAATTTAAATTTTTATTTAAATTAAAACAATCTTATTTTACATACCAATGCCAGTTCCCTCTCCCTCCTGTCCTCCCATACCCCCTACCAACATCCATCCAAAACCTCCCATCTGCTCCCCAGGTAAGGTGGGTCCTCCCAGGGGAGAATCATCAAAGTCTATCAACATCATTTGGAGCAGGACCTAGTCCTCCCCTGTGAAACTGAGGGGAGAATCCCTTTGTAGGGAATAGGTGCCCAAAGCCCATTTGTACACTAGGGTTAGATACTGGTTCTACTGCAACAGGCCCCATAGACTTCCCAACCTCTCCCCTCCCCAGCTGATACCCACATTCAGTTCAGGGAGCCTGGTTCAGTCCTGTGTTGATTCCCCAGCTGTCAGACTGGGATCCATGAGTTCCCACTTGTTCAGGTCAGCTGTTTCTGTGGGTTTCCCCAGCATGGTCTTCACCCCTTTGCTTATCCCTCCTCCCTCTCTACAACTGGATTCAAGGAGTTCAGCTCATTGCCTAGCTGTGAATCACAGAACATTTCCTTCAATGCTTCTAAATTAACTCACACCTTGATACTGAGGTGATCTGGTCAGATTGATGAGAAAAGGAGTTAGAAACTTGGCAGGTAGAGCAGGAACCCCACCGCAGCATCTCTGCTAGAGGCTAGAGATGCTGGAAGAGAATTCTGCTTCCTTGTTACCTCTTCTGAATGAGCATCTCTGCTTGGAATCTACATTCCAGTTATTGAAACCAAGAGCAGGCAAGTGGGTATATCATCATGGTGCCAGCTGCAATGAATAGTTCATCCCCTGCATACCTCATCCTAGTTTCTGCCATCAGTTCAGTTAAAGGACCTGGACTAGCATCTCAGTGGTACCCTACTTCCTGGGACCTGTATATACTGTACAGGTGGGGCCTGTACATGCAGTAGAGGTACTCTGCCCTTTTATCCTTCTTTCTTCCTTTCTCTTTCTTTCTTTCTTTCTCGTAAGCACACTGTAACAAAACACTTCTTCCTAAAACTCACCTCCTGTGATCTATGAATTATCCTTCAATTTTAAGAAGCCCAGAGACCATTGAGTCAATTGAAGGTTTGTGGTACCATGTGAATCTGGCACTGTCCTGATTAAACTCCACATGGAGTCAGATGACAGCAGCCTTCTAGCTCAGAGACACCCTTATCTCATATCAAGTAAGTTTAGGTAGGAACTGCAGCCCTACTTCTTCTCAGCAGATTGTATTGAACAAGCTCTTCCCACTCTTTATGTTTTAATTTATGTAAAAACAGCCATTTTTATCAGTAACAGTGAATATCATGAAACCAGACAGTGCTGCCATGTTCTGTATTTCCACAAATGCTACATAGTTTTATATATACTCTATGTGTTATAAAATTTGTTGTAGTGGCAGTCTTTATTTGATAGCTATCCAGTGATTGGATTCTACAGTTCTGCAAGAAAAGAAAGTGACGTCTATGGAATGTGTGTGCTTATGTCAATTGTGTACAGGAAAATGAAAATTAAAGCTAATGAGACTTTCAAGAACATAAGAAGTCACCTCTCTCTTTCTTCCATGTTGTCTCTTCCCCCCCCCAACCTTCCTCTCCCCCCATGTGAGTGTGTGTATCTGTCTGTCTGTCTCTGTGTCTCTCTCTCCTTACCTCTATACTTCCCTTCCTCTATATCACCAAGATGTCACAGAAGATGATAATTATTGTGAGAAGTGGACTTCCTTAAAAGGCAAATTTGTTAGTGAGGATTGATAGTAAATTTTATCTCACTTACTTTCTCCTATATTTCCTTAGCTTAGTGCTAACTAAATACTTCAATCTATGAGTTATTCAAGATATATTAACATTATCTACTCTATTTCAATATATTCATTTCCTCTTAAAGCAAGCAAGGTCTTACTAATTTCGAGAAATCTATAGTTAAGTCGCAGGTATCATTTTAAATTTTATATATTCATTGGATTTTGAATAATTGTTTGTCCATAGGGAATAGAGTATTCTCTGATGTCTCTGAGAGCCTACCGTTCCTGTTGATGACCAGGTTCCTCTATGTCATACAGAGTCGGAATACACGGGAGGTTTCTAGTGCCTCCACATCTCTGTTTAGCTGTACTCAGGCTTCCTTCTCATACATTTGTTCCCCCACTTCCAACTTATCTCTATTAATTTTTATTTTCATTTACTTCTTTAGATTGCACATTAATTTGTATCATGGTTTCATATCCTCATACACTGTATTTCACCATCATAAAGGAGTTACCACTTAATCATAAAATGATATCCCTTATTATTCATTCATCCTTACTGAACATTGTACAATAATTTCTATTTAACCTAATTCTTCACAATACCTCTGTTAATTTACCTGTTTTTCTCTCTGTATGTACACATGTGTATATTGGGTTTTGTATGTGTGCGTGTGTGTGTACATGTGTTTATGCTAGTGTGTTTACCTGTGCGTATGGGTTTTTCATGGCCAGAGGTCAGCATCAAATGTTTTCTTCTATTTTTCTCCACCCATTGTTTGAGACAAAGTATGTCACTGAACCTGGAGCTCACCACTTAAACTAGACCGGTTGGCCAGCAAGTTTCTGGGATATACCTTTCTCCACTGGCTGCCCTAAGGCTGGGTTCACATGTGATGCTGTGCCTGGCTTTTACATTAGTGCTAAGAATCTGAGCTGATGTGCGTATGCTTCCTTGGCAAGCACTATGCACTGAGCCATCTCTCAAGCCTCTTTTTTTTTTCTTATTTCTTATCAAGCTAAAATAAATTTTATGTACAACTTCTTGGAAAATTAAACCATTTTCAGTGTGTCAGTCAAAATTGTTTATGATGACCCTCAAATTCTTTCTACATTTTCAATCTAATCAGCCTGTCTCTGTTGCATGCACATTCCCAGCTTGTTATCCCTTGAGGTTTTGTGGCATCATCATGTTGATTTTTAATCATGACTATTGATTATATTGCTCATACAGCCAAAATTCTGCTCCAATCTCCACCAATGTGCAAGTATTTGATCAGCCTTAACAATACTGCAATACTAGACATTTAAATCTTCCTCCATTTTTAATATTTCACAAACAAAATAATGAAAATTCACTTTGATGGGGTAAAGAATTAGTCAGAGAAGAAATTCCAGTTGAGTTCAAATAGAATCCATCCTCCATTAGCTTGTTCAGACAAACTGTTAGTCTTACTAAACTGTGAAGATGTGTTTTCTTTCTTTTGACAGTAAAAGAAAACACATGCAGTTATTGCATGTCAGAAGCATGGGAGGGTTAGAGTCTACGAATGACAATTTTTAGATTTGGGGCTTTATTTGAGTCCTCTAACAATTTTGACAGAGTTGCATACTGATGGAAGATTTGATTATTTATAGTTTACTGAGATTTAATTGTTTTGCCTGTTTAACATTAGTACTGCTCTGTCACGATGGCAATATATACTAATTCTATGTGTGTGTGTATCTGCCTGCCTGTCTCTGTTTCTGTCTCTCTCCATCTCTGTCTCTGTCTCTGTTTTTAACACTAACACACACACACACACACTTATACCTTATTCACTGTGTTAACGTGGAATAGAAACAAAATACTAACTTTTTATTTTTTATTTTTAAAGGCACAGCTCATGATACAAAACAGGCTGATAATGAACATAAAGACAATCCACCTTCTGAGTTCTAGCACTACTAACATGCTCTAACATAACCCTGTACGCAAAGTATTATCTTAACAGTTTTTGAAGTGAAAGAAAAAAATTATAAGATGTATTAATAGTAGAGATAAGCTAGCAGACTCAGTAAATTTTCAAACATTCGGATAAAGGAAGTGGAGAAATTATACTTAGGCATAGTATATCTAGGTTATAGAACATGCACCAACTGTTTTCTCTATAATGAAAATGAGCCACTGACATTTGACTCCTGGTAACATTAAAGTCACTCTTCTGTTCTTAGCTCTTGCAGTCTCCTTTTACAATAACATTAATTTTTAAAATTATTTTTAGTATTTTTGAAATTATGGTATAATTAGATCATTCCTTTGTCTTCCCTTCCACCAAACCCTGCCATAAATTCCTCCTTTTAAAATGCATGGCCTCTTTTTTCCCATTAATTATTATTACATGCATAAACATGTATAATCCTAAACACAACCTCCTCGGTCTGTATAGTGTTACTTGTATGAATATGTTTTCAGCGTTGACCATTTGATATTGGACAGTCGGCTGGTGTGCTCTTTCCTGGAGAGGATTCATTTTCCCATCTCAGGCTTCCTTAGTTGCTGTGTTTTATTTGGAAGCTTGAGGCCTCATATGATTTCCTCTGTCCACTTTTGCATGTCTATTGCACTTTTTCAGATCACAGTCAGACATTCTAGTTGCTGACACATTATGGATGTAGCTTTTACATTCCTAGGAGGCATAATTTCATAGCACACTTCTGATTCTTCTGACTCTTGCAATCTTTCTGCCCCCTCTTTACAATGATCCCTGAGCATTAGGTATGGAAGTTGGGCTGTAGATATATTCATTGGGACTGAACCCCACAACTCTTCATTTTGATTGGTTGTGTTTTTCTGTAATAGTTTTGGTCTATTTAAAGAGAGCCTTTCTTGTTGAGGGGGTGAGGAGCACACTTATCTATGGGTATGAGGACAAATATTTAGAATATCATGAGGCATTAGGCTGGTTTAATAAAGTGGCAGATGTAGGGTCTTCCCCCAACATTTGTGATTTTTACTAGCCATGGGTAGTTGGATAGGTTTCTGTTATCAGGCATGACTTCCCTTTTGTTGAGATCACTTTTTGTTCCTGTCAAAGAAGTTGTCTGAAATAAGAAAACAGTTCCTGTGGGTAAAAAGTATTTCAATATCACTCTAAAAGAAAAAGACTCCATTCTTCACAAAAAGAGTGCATTTCAAACCCTCTACCATCTCAAGTTTTTATTATGACAACAGCAAGACTGCCAAGCCACTGAGGGTTTTGTAGAGGTTTAGAGACATTCCTAACCAGAAGGCAGCAACTGGGAAGGAAGCTTAAGAGCGAGGTCACAGGGAGCACACCATGTCTCAGTTAAAAACCGTTTGGAATTACAAGGCAGTGCGTCTGTGCTATAGTCCCAATTCTTCAGCTACCTTGGAGAATTAACGCCAGTGCCCCAGCTTCTTGCAGATTTAACTTCTTTAATCTACAAAATAAGGGGTTTAGACTATATAGTCCTAAAATTCTGTGTGCATTTCCTTGAAGAAAATATAATTATATTCTCAGTTTGCAATGAGAAATCTTATTATCAGATATAATAGCTTGGAGGGGGAGCCTAAGCATCGCCCCATAGGATAAGCTTCGTCTTTACCCCTAGGAAAGGCATGTCACTTGTGCATCTGACTTGGAGAGAAAGTGGAACTAGGTTACTGGTGGCATGCTTTATGTAAGAGATCTCTCCCCATCTCCACGGTCCTCTCTTATGTTCTAATGGCCAGTGTACACCTTCTAGACAAGGTGTTAGAAAGAAAACTCTGTGGGAAAAATCTTCAAAATATAAAATTGGGAGCAAGGTAGTAGACAAACAATAGTTTTGAATGCTAAGAAAGTTAGCATGTGTCTGACAGAAACGTTGACCATAAAAGAAACATCATTGACTTTCAAATGTACCCACAAACTTCATGGTGTCACTGAAGAGGCCTGGCAGAGATGCCCCGGGATGCTTTACTTCTAAACGGTCGAGGCAGGACACAATCAGGTACTGGTGGCACAAATGCAACAGAGGCCTCTCTAAAACAGCCAGGTTTCTCCTGAGAGGTGTTCTGTAGAGTGAAGAACACATCCGGGAAATTTAAAACCCTAAGAATAACACATTTTAATTCTTTCTTTTCTATTCAACAAAGTTATTATTAGATGTTAGTGCAGCTCAGTGGTGGGGTACTATTGTACTATTTGCCTAGTATATGTAAAGCACTAGATTAAATATATATATATATATATATATATATATATAGAGAGAGAGAGAGAGAGAGAGAGAGAGAGAGAGAGATAAAAGCACTTGATGTTATTCCGTAGGACAAGGAATTTATTCCCATCACCCCCATGGTAGTTCACAACCATTTGCAACTCCAGTCCTAGATGATCCAGTGCCTTCTTCTGTATTCCAAAGGCACTATGCATGCACATGGTACACAGACATACATGCAAGAAAATGGCGCATACACAGGAAATAAATGATACTTTTAGAAAAAAGAATAAAACAAACTAAAATAATGTCTGCAAAATAATCAAAGGTATTGAAACTGTGTTATTCTTCAGCATTGGGCTAATAAAATAAATTAATCAATAAAAAATCAAATAAATATTGTCATACCAAAAATAAAAATAAAACATGGAATAACAACTATAAATGGAAATAGAACATCAACTTACATATTACTTTGCTACAGTGATGAATGGAATCATTAAGGTTTATTCTTAGGTCTTCTACAATTTTGTCAGTGACACCTCCAAAGCTGGTCTTATTCACGTAAGCATATTCATTCACAGTGCAGACTTGTCAACAAATAACCATTCATTACTGGTTAAAAACATTCCTAATTAAATCGATTTTGGTACAACAGGGTTCTGTCATAGCACTCATGAATCTGAGGTAGAAAGTTGAAAGCCAGTGTCACCGATGTGGAGACTATTTCAAAAGAAATCTTTTTAATTTTAAGTTCAGAAAGACTTTTTCAAGAAAACCCTTAAATGTAACCACGTGCTGCAAATACTTACAAAATCTCATTTTACGATCACCCCTGTACTTGCAGTACTCTCAGAATAAAATCTCTGTGTAGAAAACACTTGCCACTAAATATCTTCCCAGAAAATCTGTCACAATTGACCTCAAATTCCTAATTACCGTGCTCTCCTCTCTGTCCTTGTCCATTTGAAGGTAGGGATGTCTAATTTCTGAAGACTAGAAAGAGACACTTCCCAAGCGAACAATCATGAAACCTTACCCATTTATTCCTGAAACAGAGGCATGCATCAAAGCTCCTATGCTAGGAACCACCCTCCAACTAAGGCTTCTTGGAAGTATTCACCATTTAGAAAGAAAACAGTGGCAGTCAGTGGCATAACGGTCAACCCACCAATGTTAAGTCATGTAATGTTATTAAAATTCTACGGCAACTATGGCCATTCTTCCCCCACCCCCACTCCCTCCAGGGCCATTATTTAAACAGATCAACTAGAGAGCCCTCAAGACAGGGACATCTCTTCTTGCATACTGTCCAACCTCCTGGTACCTGGTAAGAATAAAAAGCAAATCAATGGCTCCATGCCTTGTGGCTGATTTTTTTCCAACCAATGACCATTCTGTTTGTCTTCTGTCAAATTGGCCACCCGTGGGATCTAAACTTTGTAGCCAATTCCAGGGTCAAAAGGCAGTTTTGTATCAGAGGTCTTCCAGAGATATCTGAGCATTGCACACTTGGAGCAAAGGAAGACAATGCTATAGAACTTACAGTTAATCGTGAAACTACAAGGAAGGAGAAGTAATTTTTTTCAGCAACTAGAATGGTTATTAACAGCTACAATAAATATAAAGCTAATGATCATATAGATGAAAGTAACCCACAACCCAACTCTGTTGCTTGAAGAATCTGATTGTGTTGGGGATGTAGAGATGCCCCAGTGGTCAACAGGACTTGCTGCTCTTTCAGAGGACTTGAGTTCAGTTCTCCGCAGCTGCATCAGGGCATTGATAACTACCTGTGGCTCCCAAGCCGGGGCATCTGATGTTCTCTTCTGAACTCCATGTGCATGTGCTCTCACATGGACATTTCATATGTACAAATGCAGATGTACACAATTTAACAAGTAATTTAAAACATTTTAAAAGAATTAGTATAGGAGAAACACAGGAAAGGGATCGTGTGATATAAACCTTAGATATGCTTGTGGTCTAAATCTTTTTGTGAATGTAATAAAGACATTCCCTTCCTTACTCTACACACAAACATGATTGCTAGGAAGCATAAAAAATTAAATATGTGACCACAAAAGTAATAAAATAAAATGATTTAACAGATCTTGGATTGATGAAGCAATTAATTATAAGGCAAAAAATCAAGGAAAAAACATTTTTAAAAGAACACAATCAATAGTATAAAAACCAAATTTCTGTATTTTTAAAACAAACTACAACCAAAATTAAAAGGCATATGACAGTCTGGAAAAACACAAGTGTGTCATAAGAAAATGATAAAAAGTTTTTATAAATCAATAAAAGGTATAGTAAAAACATTATTTTAAAATGGATGTGGAATAAGAAGTGAAATTTGCTAAAATAAAAAAGTGAACATTCCCTAAAAGTTCAGAAAAAGAAAAGCAAATAAAGCCAGCAATGAAATATTCTGTTCCCCAATTTAGAATTTATGTTCTGTCTGTTCTGTGTCGACAAGGGATCAGCAAAATAAGTATTATTTGACACTGGGCACCACATAAATCACCCTTTAGGGGACTTATATTTGCAGTAAATATCAATAGCTTTAGAAATATGGTCTGCAGCCCCACCTCTAGGAATGTACACAGAAATAATTAGAACAGCACATGAGATTTATGCACAAAAGCCCTCGTTGTCTAATTTAATGTGAACATAGAAATCATCCAAGTAGCAACCAGAGAAAATGACTAAATAAATTATAACTTACCTCGTAACAAGATATCATATGTTTAGTCACTTAAAAAAAAAAAACATAGTATTGAAACATGTTGTATCTTATGAGATTCATAATAGCATTCAGTTGAAAAAACAAAGTATAAATTTTATAAAGCTCACTTTATTTTTTAAAGATTTATGGTGTATTTAATTATGTGTTTGGGAGGGATGTGTGCACATGTCCAAAAAGGGTGTGTCAGAACCCCTGGAGCTGGAGTTAAAGGGGGGTGAGAACCACCTGATATGGATGCTGGGAGCAAACCCCAGGTCCTCTGCCATCCCCATGACTTCTATTTTAAGTAAGCATGACTTTATTGTGTGGGCTGGTTATTTTAGATGGTAGAGTTACAACTTATTTTCTATGCTCTGCACATACATATTATTCCCTTAGTATACTCGCCTTGAAGTTTCCAAACCAAAGGATGCCTATATAAAATGGCATAGCATTTTCATAGAGCCTACGCATATTCTCAAGGGTACTTAAAGAACTTGTAGATTACTAGTGTTGGCTGACACGAACACAGAACTCTATAAATAATAGCCTAAATCAGCAAGTTTTTCTTTCATGTTTAGGTTTTTCCTGACTACATTCAATAGGCAATTGAATCCATTTAAAGAGATGTCTGGAAATTGTTCTCTGTATGTTTTAAAACAAGCCTATAATTTTTAGACAACAGCAATGAGGTTATTAGGAGAAAAACAACCAACATGAAATAATGGGAAGCTTCTGGCCACTCCTCTCCATTAGGCAGTGTCTCTACTGACACTCACCGAAAGGGAGGGTGATGCTTTCCCTCTGTTCTCACAGGCAAGTGCACTCAAGGCTTGGTTGTGCAGAGTCAACTTGCTACATGAGATGACATGACTCACATTCTAAGTAGGGTGGAGGACTCTTCAATGGGTTCTCTTTACGTTCTCCCAAAACTTTCTGTGTTGAAACTTCTTTAACTAACAGAGATTCCGATTATGACCATATTTGAAAACAGAATTCTTACATTTGCAATTAATTAGAATGAGCTCATACTGGAGGATGGGCTCATAATCCACAGTGACCACTGTCTTTATTAAAAGGGATATTTGGGCATGGAGACATGAACAGATAGATGTCTCTGAGGCCATAGAGAGCAAATGCCCTGAAAAGAGAAAGGAAGTCATCACAGAGATGCTTCTGGAAGTGATGAGTCACCAAAGGTGGCTATAAACCACAACAAGCTAGACAACAGCATAGAGCATATCCCACCTCACAGTCTGTGGAAGAAAGCAATCCTTCTGTACCCTACATGATAGAATTTAATTTAATGTTTCTACAGCTCTTCGACAACACAGGTCTGTTCTTTAAGCCTCCTGGTTTGTGAGACTTTGTTATTGCAGTTCAAGGAAACCAATATGGACTCAAGAATAATTGACATTTCTATTAGGCATCTGTGGCTCTGAAAGTTAAAGCCACCCTGGAGGGCAGCCACTGCTTTGTTCAGGCATAGTTCTTATATAACCACTTGTCCATCAAGCAGTCACATCAATGGGGACATGAGTTCACCTCAAATAAGTTCATGGCTCCATCTCACCAGATAAAATGTGTACAATTCCCATACTATTTAAAATCTGTGCATACTTTTATGCCTTTCCAATCCTTGTAGCAGTTAGATTAATGAAAACTGGCCATTTAACCTTGTAACAGCCCAATTAAATTGTTTCAATACTTTCACAAGGAAAATGAATCAAATTGTCAGACTACCCCGTGAGTCTAGATAACCTGGTGCTGCTTCCACAGCCAGCATTGTATGCAGCTCTTCTCTTTCTGAAATTCTTTCCTGTATCCAGCCTACGTCTTAAGTGTCCTCCAGCTCTAAAGTTTCACAGCACCTTTCCAGTGGACCTGAATCTCTCGCATCTCCATTAATTCATCACACATGCTTTCGTTAATTCCCAGCTAGATTTCATTTGCTCACTGAAATTAGTTTGATTATTTACTTGTGTTAATATGATCTTCTACATATTTAAGCATTAGAAAGGCAGAGAGGGCTTTGCTGCTTGTTTGTGTTCTATATTTATGTTAACACAACTCCTGATGTAGTGTAGCTATTGTTTAAGTGTTCAGTAAGCACATGATAATATCTTCAAATACTCAAGTATGGGTTTAAGAGATGGCTCAGTGGTCAATAGTGGTTAATAGAGAATCAAGGTTCTGTGTCTCCCATTCCAGGGGATTTGACACTCTCTTCTGGCCTCTCTGAGCACCCAGCATACAGATAGTATACACACGTGCATACAGGGAAGAAAGAAACATAATTACATTTGAAAAGTCTTTCTACATAGGTAATGAAGACACAAAGACCAGATTCTTGTCTAGACTTACTTGCTAGGTTTTTTGTTTGTTTGTTTTTTTTTTTTAACTTTCTAGAAGTTAGCCTAAAAAAGCTTAATATAGTCAACATTTGATAACATTGGCTCAGAATCTATTGTAATAATACACTTGGCTGAAAGATGGCCACAGTAGTATAATCTTTCTCCACTGGAGCCTGCCTGGGTATCATTTTGTCACTTGTTCTTCTGTTTTAAGAAAGAACCCACTCTTCCTTTTGCTTCTTTGTCCTGGTCTGGTTTGACATCTTCAGCATGTATAATATGAAACCCACAAAGCCTCAGATAACAATAATAAGCAACTCCTGAACTGAGAGAGCTACTTGGATGACCAAGGATTAAATTATTGAAGATACAAAATCTGTGATGGGGCGAGAAATCATTAGGTATCGCATTTGCTTAGCATCCATATCCAAATGCTGCATTGTCACACTATTGTCTAAGAAGCTGTCATAGTGATGACATTTGTATGCATATACCTGCCAGCAAGTTTCACTTGTCTTAAAGAAGGTAGGGAGTCTAGAAATAAAGGAATAGAGAAGGCAGAGAGTAGAGAGAAGGGGTTGGCCATCCTATAAAACAAACCTGACAAAGAAAATAGAAAAAAATGAATTTGCTAAGGCAGAAAAAAATTGTCACCTCCAGTCTTACACATTTTATGAAGTTGCCTTATTTCTAGTCTTAGTTTTCAATGCTGACAATTTTATTAATAATATTGAAATATTTTAAGCTATTATTCCATCTAATATTCTTCCTAAATCTCCTTGTTTCCCTGGCAGAAAAGACATAAATTACCATTGCGTATTCCTACTGAACTTTAAGTATAAAATCCTTTTTGCTTGGCCAACCTAAATCAGCCATGTAATCTAACTCCTTTGGGTAATAATTATACCTGAAATATGCACCTAAGTAGAAGAAAGAAAAACATCTCAATTCCAGCTTCTTTTCATTTAGTTTTATTAAAACTGGCTCATGTATTTCTTGGCTCTCATATTCAAAAGAATAAACCTCTACACTTCCCAAGATACTAACTTGCTAATACATGCTTGTGAATTCCTTAGCCCTCAGCACAGCACAAACTCTTATTTTTAATAAATTATCGCAACATGTACATTGCATGTCATTTTAATATGTACTCTATCATTCTACTAAACGTGCTATTAAGTCAGCTCACAAATAGCAAACTTGCAGATTTTGTGAACAGCTTTCTGAATCAGTTGTTAAATATCCTGGATAGGCACTTTCTCCTCAGCATGCATGTCAGGTTTCCTGTGTCCTCAAAGTATTTGCATTCATTATAATAATAAATTGTTCATATTATTATCAATAAGAGAGAAATTAGCATTGATAAAGGCATTTTATACATATTGGAAAAACAGTTCTCCATTAGGTCATAAAAAGGAACTCTTGCTCAGCTTCAAGGCTCTTTTCATTGTTTAAGAAAAGGATTAAAGGTAAGTACTACACACACACACACACACAAACACACACACACACACAAACACACACAAACCTGAGATGAGATATCCTATTGTTTATTGTATTTTCAGGGCTAGAATATGGAAGCAATGACATGATTCATTGGTCAATTTATATAGTGGATCACAATATTGTCTAGAATCATAATGATGCTTGGGAGGAATAAGCATGTAACTTACCCATAAGCACCATCCACTCATAACCATATTCTCTCACCTGGATGAATCAATCACACCAATAACAAACATATGACCTTCTGTTATACCATCTTTCCCTGCCCAGGAATCTGTATTTCATGTGCACTTTCGAGTGCCTCATAGTTCCTGGCTACAAAGAAACTTATTTTTTGAACACACAAAGACACTCTTTCTTTTCCTAGAGTACAGTCATGGCTGAGGGTCATGTTGTGAGTGCATAGAAAACACAACCCAATTTCCCTAGTACAATTTGTGCAAACTTACTCACAGCCAACCCAAACCACCAGAGTTTAGTCACTGTCAAATTTTTAGTGTGTGAAATGAAATCTATATAAACAAAAAAATGCTAATAAACCTATCAGCTAGAGAATAACTTCCAGAAGTCCTTTTAATATATAAATGGCAAGATCCAATGTTGACAGCATAACACTTCTGCTACATAATTTTTCAATATTGCTTTTTAATCTTAGGACAATCATCTTATGTTCAGGAAAGAAGTTAATCATTTTCAATTTAATGTAAATTTATTCATTTCATACATTTTAGAGCCCATGTAAAATTTGCCCCAAAATAGCATTTTTCTATCAATTTGATTTTCTGCATTTTTTTTTATTTCCACAATCACATCCAACTTGTTCCAATCAGTTCAGACACAGCTGCACTGTGCATCATCCATTCACGCTCGCTCCACTTTGCATTTATTCTTGTTGGGTTTTAAGAAGATATTCTAAGGTCTTTAGTCTTCTTCCAACAGACATGGCTCCTCTGTTCTATTCTTTCCAGGAAAGGCATTTTGGAATCCTGGGAGTCTTTTTTCAAATCGCACTCCATTTGAGTGAGAAAGAAAACATTTGGCTATTCACCTAAAACTCTACAAAGCTTCATGAAACATGGTGGTCATTGCTGTTGTGTATCTGTCTAGTCAATGTTCTATAGAGATAACTTGACCATTGCAATTCTTATAAAGAAGAACATTCGTTTGTGGATGGCTTACATTTTCAGAGGTTTATCCTCATGGCTGACAGCATGGCAGCATACAGGAGGCAGACATGGTGTTGAAGAAATAACTGGAAGTTCTACATCCAGGTCATCAGGCAGCAGGAAGAGAGAGAGACACTGGGCTTGGCTTGAACATTTGAAATCCCAAAGCCCACTGCCAGTGACACACTTTTCCCAACAAGACCATATCTACTCCAACAAGGCCACACCTCCTAATTTTTCTCAAGTAGCACTACTCCCTAATGACCATGTATTCAAATATAGGAGCCTGTGGGGGCCATTTCTATTCAAACCAACACAGAACCTTAAACATTACAATCAATATAGGATTTCTGTACAAGACTTCCTATCCCCCAGTCAATCTCTGAAACACGTGACAACTTTAGTCCCACTGTACCTTAAGGTTCTGAAAATCTACTCAACTGAGCTCAGTTCAATCTTATTCCAAAGCTAGGCTCTTTCTCCACACAAGTTCCAAGAACAGAGTCATGCTGTGTTAATATCCGTTTACCAGCTTAGATGGCTCTTGCTTGGTCTCCAGACCTAAGCTCCTATTCTATTTCCAAAATATCCTTGAGTGCAGAAACTGGACTGTGCTGAACCTTTTAGAAATAGAATACTCTGGCAATTCTGGGTCAAAAGTCCTGGCTTTCCTGAATCTCTCTGCTACAAATCTCAAGAATCTATTTAGAGACTTGGAAATCAAGGCATTGGCATTTTGTCCTCTGTACTCTATGTAATCTCTCCCTTGGGGGTTCATGCTAATGAAATAGCAGGGGAAAGGGCACAGCAAAAAGAGAAATAGAGTGAACAGAGAATTTCAAGAAATACAATAAAACTCTTCAATCTATCAGTCAGCTTGCCTACCATCTATTTCCTGGCCCACTTACCTACTCAGCCATCTTTCTCTGTGAAAAGATTCATTTTTCTTCAGTTTTTGTTTGTTTGTTTGATTGATTGATTGATTGATTGATTGATTGATTTGTTTGTTTTGGATTTTATCCTTTGGAGAAGTCAGTCTGTCCATTCCTCAAGTTCTAAGTGATTTCTCACTTACTTCAAAGCTCTCCCTCACCAGACATTTGACAGATCCCTGCCCTCACACTTTGGAGTTAATGCATTTTACTTGCCATCGAGTTGACTGGGTGACTTTACTTCTGCCTCCAGTCATGAAATTTATATGAAAGATGAACAATGTACTACATAGAGCTCTCTAGAACAAAAAAAAACAGCTGATACAATGGATACACCGTGCAGAGGCATTTATTAGAGTGGCTTACACAATATTTTCTGGGTAGTCCAATAGTCTTCATAGTAAAGAGGCTGAGAACCTTGTAGCTACTCAGTCCATAAAAACTAGATACCTTATTGGTCCCAACCTGGCACTGGGATATTGAAGATTCTAGGAGCAACACCAGTCTTTAATCCTCATTGGAAAGTTGAATACTCTGGGTTCTGTTATCAGCAAAGGATGGGAGTAACAGTAGCAACAGATGCTGCAGTATTTGAAGAACTGGTGATCCAACAGCAGACAGTAGGAAAACAGACAGAAGAAGATGCTGTTTCCATGTAATTTGAAACTTCAGTCATACACCAAAGCAATGACTATAACACAAAACTATGTGTATTTCTAGTAATATGGGAAACCAAAGGAGCTCATTCAGAGAACTGCCACATACAAGGTGTTCAAGATATCTCACTCACAGCATTTTTTCTATATTAAATCCCTCAATCAAAAGTTCAAAGTCATAAGACTAACAATAGACATCATGCAGTCCAAGCATCAGCTATGCTACCATTCAATTTAGATGAGTTTTGTTTCTAGGCATCAGAATGACATCCAAATAATGACAATCATTCAGGGTGTGAACCAGGTACATAGGGATAGAAATAGACCAACTCAAGAAGGAGTAACGAAGAGAAGCTCATTCCTTTCTTAAAGCAGGTAAGGTAAAAATGTACCCAGGCAGTGGTGGCTCACGCCTTCCCAGCACTCGAGAGGCAGAGACAGACAGATCTCTGTGAACTTGAGGCCAGCCTGGTCTACAAGAGCTAGTTCCAGTTCAGCCTCCAAAGCCACAGAGAAACCCTATCTCGAAAAACCAAAAAAAAAAAAGTACCCAGAAAGATTAAAGAGTTTGAATGTTGAATGTGTGTGGGGGGGGAGAGGTAACCAAGTAGGGAAGTGACAAAAGAGACTCTGCTCTGTGCAATAAACATGTGCTTTTCCATTTATATTGTGTTTTTCAAGTTAGTATGCAAATTAATGAGTTCCTTGCAGCATTTTCATTATGTGCCTCGTCTGGATCATGTTCACTTCTCTTGTTTCACTGCCTCCTTCTCCTAGACCTCTTTGCTTCTTCCCTCCAATAGCCCCACTTCTGCTCTCGAGTTCCTTGTAGTCCATTATCCTTCCTCTTTTCTTTGCCTTCCCTCTGTGCCATCTTCCTTATATCTCTTCTTCCCATCATGATTCTCTTTCTTATTTTATAACCACACACACAAACACAGAGAGACAGAGACAGACAGACAGACAGACAGGCACGCATGCACACACACACACACACACACACACACACACACACACACACACATCTGTGGCAGATATTTAGGAGCCAGACCATTTGTCAATCTAACATAATAGAAAACTGTATGCAAGTGAAAAATCTCATAGTGGTAGGAGAAACAGATCAACTGAGAATGAATGACCCCCACCTCATATATAGGAAGGCATGCAAAAACTACCTTAAAATTTCAGTGTAACTGCTATGCTGAGTAGAAAAGTTCTAGTAGCAAATATTAAAGTGTAGAGTGATTTAAGAAAAGTCAAATTGTCACATAGAAAAGGAGGTGGTAGTGAGAGGGAATATGGGAAGAGACAGATAAAATTAAGGGGTATTTGAAAGGTAGCATGGAAACATAATACAATAAAAACATATATATATACATATATATATATACATATATATATATACATACATACATATATGGATTTCAAATGAAATCCTCAAATAATAGGTGAGACAGATTCAACTGGCCATTTTGTCACCAAAAATGCTGTGTTTAGGTTACATATAATTGAATTATTGGCCAAAGGGCCCCATGAACATTCCCAAACAACCCAGGCTATTTCCATGGCAGTAGATTGCTGTCCAAAACCTTACATCAGGACCCCATTGCTGAAGGCAACACCTACAAAAGTCATTGAATATGAGGATGTTAAGCCAGTGCCTATATAGAACCTTCACCCCCATGTTCTAGTGCCCGACATTATAGGAAGGTACATTATACATTCATAAATAGAAACATAAACACTAAGCCAGCCACAAACCATTTATCTACAAGGGTGTACTGTTTGCAAGAGATGCTATAGCAATCATGGCATAAAACTTATGGAAGTAACCAACCAATTTGACTTTAGGCCTACTCCATGAGATGGAATCTATACCCAACATTGCATGGGTGACCAAGAACCTAAGATTAAATAACCTAGGGCTCTAGGGCAACATCAAATAATACTGCTTTAAAAATATAAGAAAGAAAGACACATAGTAAAAAGAATGACTACTAATGATGTTCTGCTATATTCATAGATCAGTGACTCATTCAGTAATCAGAGACTCTTCCTTCTGCATCAGATGGGAACAGATATAGTAACACACAGCCAGACATTATGCAGAGTATTAGAGACCTTGGAACATTCAGCCCTAATTGGGGTGTTGTCATCAAATACCTCCTCTCAGAGCTCAGAGAACCCCATGGAAGATGAGGAGAAAAGAATGTGTGATAGAGTAGATGGAGGACACCAAGAAAACCAGGCCCTCTAATTCAACACGAGCAAGCTCCGATGAACTCACATGGACTGAAGCAGCATGCAAAGTGCTTGAAGAGTTGCGTACCAGGTCCTCTATGCTCATATTGTGGCTTTAGGTTTAGTGGTTTCGTGGGATTCTTAAGTATGTGATATGAAAGAGTGAGTCTCTGACTCTGCCCTCTCTTATGCCCTTTTACTTCTGTTGAGCTGTCTTGTCTGACTACCATTGGATAGTTTTTTGTTTTATCTTATGTTTTATTTAGCTACATTTTAAATAATGAATGTAATAATGAAAGTGAACCTAACCATAAGTTAACAACATAACTCTCATTTATGCCTGCTGGGAAAAGAAAAATAGTTTTCTCCAATGGAATGACACTGGGTATGGTAACCACTCCAGGGCAGATCTCATGCCCAGTAGTACTTGACCAACAAATACTGGGCTTCACAGGGTGTGTGTGTGTGTGTGTGTGTGTGTGTGTGTGTGTGTGTGTGTGTGTTTATTTGCTGGGTTTGTTTGTCTTACTGTTTTGTGGTGTTATTTTGGATGTTAATTTTGTTTTCTGGATTTGGGATGTCTTGGTGTATTGGTACATTGGTTTGGGGGATTGTTTATTGAGAAGGAAAACTTTGGGTAGATAGGAAAGAGGAGAGGATCAGAATAAATTTGAGGGAGGGGAAGAATAAGATCAAAATATATTTACCTTTAAAAATTGTTTTAAATATTAAAAACATATTTAAGAAACAGAAAAGTCAAATTATCCAGGCATGGGGGTGCACACCTGTAATCCAAGCATTTGTGAGGTTGAGGCAGGAGAGTCACAAACACAAAGGGGAAATGAAGTAGAAAAGTGGGGATGGGGAGAAGGAAAAGGAGGAGAGAACACTAATGGAAGTGTGAGAATTAAGAAAGGAAGGAAGGAAGCAAGGAAGGAAGGGAAAGAAAGAATAAAGAGAGAAAGAAAAAGAGAGAAAAAGAAAAAGAGAGAAAGAAAAAAGAAAGAGAAAAGATCAAATAATAATCAAAGGTAACTAGCTCATTTAGTCTCTTGGAAAAATCATTGCACAAATATCAATGATATTTATTATCTACAGAAGCAGCAGATGTTACCCTGTAGGAAGAACTAAGTGGAAAATCAAACTATAATTTGATGGTAACTAAATAAGCATAGGATTGTAGAAAGGCAATTTGGTATCAGAATAGTTTAATGGCATTAGAGTAAGGTAGCATGAAACACAACTACGTACCCAGAGAAACCTCCTTCTTCTAAGTAGATTCAGAGCACTGTGTGTTTTGCCTACAGTATCTTGAAATTGCCATTCAAGAATGACTCATTTCCTGGGAGGAAAAGTATTTGAACCTCTGAGTGTTGTGGGATTAACACTAGCAGTAGTTTTCTCCCTTCAGCCTCTTCTTCTATAACTCTGCTACTGGATAAACATTACTTTGATGGATACAATCATATTTTGTCATAAATGGCCAGTTGATATTGATAATATATCTAGAATCAACTGAGTGACAAAGCTGGGT
Source organism: Phodopus roborovskii (assembly GCF_943737965.1). NCBI lineage: Eukaryota > Metazoa > Chordata > Mammalia > Rodentia > Cricetidae > Phodopus > Phodopus roborovskii. The sequence goes on from NW_026126511.1 coordinate 18,476,865, forward strand.
AGATCTGTGAAGGCATTACTGGAAAGTATTCACTGAGGGGAGGAGAATCTGCCACAGTGAGCAACATGCTCATTAGCAGCACAAATAGAAAAGAGGTAGGAGGAAAAAATGTTGTTGCTTTTCCTGCTTTCCTTCACTTCTTGCTATTGGGTACCTCTATTCTGTTGCTGCTACTGTTGACAGATGGGGGATCTTTTTCTGTATATATGTGTCTCTTATTGGCTGATGAATAAAACAGTGTTTGGCCAATAGGGGCAGGAAGATAGGCAGGACTAGGAGATGAAGAGAATTCTGGAAAAGGTAGGCTGAGAGAGACCTCTGAGAGACCATGTAGCCACCAAAGGAATAACAGGTCCAGGTACTCTCTGGTAAACCAAGACCACGTGGAAATACATAAATTAATAGAAAAGGGATAATAATTAAGACACAGCTAGCCAATAAGAAGTCCTGTGCTTATTTGGGGCTGAGGGCAGCAGGACCCAGCAGGACAAGAGAAACTCCAGCAACAGTTGCCATCCTTCTTCATTGACAAAGGGATTGTCAATGAAATTGATTTCTTAACTTTAACATCAACAGTAGCCTCCTTCCTCAGTGTTGAAACAGTGACAGACATGGAGTGAGGTTGCAGGATAGTAGGTGGAATGCAAAGTACATAAGGTTGCAAGTCAGGAGGTCCAGCTTTACATGTCTATAAAGACTTGGAATTTGCACTGCTCAATTTGGAGTATTAGCTTTACAAGGTGGAAACCACAATGAAGAATGTAAGAGTATTGCACTATGTGCCTGGGAGCAGACTAATAAATATTCTAAACTTTTCACTTATAACTTGCTTAACTGTGGACAGGTCACTGATGTTCACCAGCTCATTTGAAAAATGCTGACAATAAAACTGCCTTGCAGGGTTATTGTAAGGACTAAATACAATGTGCATATAAAGTGCTTATTATAATCTCTGACACATAGACCACTCTGATAAAAAAACTATCGCCTTCTTATCTAGTGTTGGGGTTTCTCTTCAAAGACTATCCCTGAGGAGAATCACAGCTGTAGGTCAGAAAGTCTTTGTGTGTGTGCATGTGGACTTTATAAGTACAGTATATTTGCTTTATCCTTTTTCAAGAATACCATAACTGAAAGAAAGTTTGAAAACCATTATGCATCATGCAAAAGATGAACCTTAAGTTGTACATATAAAAGTAAGTTGGATGCTAATATATGAACAGGTTGGGTTTCCAATTTTTATACATGCATAGGACTACTTTCAGAAATAACGAGGTTTTAAATTTGGATACTAGAAGTATCTATATGCTTGCTACTAAAGAGGAATTGCACATAGGGCTCTTTGGGGATCAATCACTGCTTAGGACCAATCTCTGCTTAGGTCTGTTCAGGCAGACTAATTTTCCTTCCATCAGTGACTTAAATTTCTTCACACTAATCATGGCCCATCCTATACCAGGACAACAAATCATTCTAAATAATTCTAGATTTTTCTCATCAGAAACCAGTAACTTGATCATTGTATCAAAAATACACCAATTTTTTAATCAACATGAGTGTAGTACCATAGAATTGGTAGAGAACTTTGACATTACAATACATAAATTATGATGGGATATTCTGTATCATGAAAGTTGTAGAAACTTGATCACCTTAACATGATTGATAGAGTACTTCAGAGCATTGAAAATAAGACTTTTAATCAATATAAAATATAAAGTAGATCTAAATTAGCCCTTTTAGAATGATAAATTCATTAATATTCTATATACCGTGTGAAAGCAAGACATTTAGACAAAATATCTGTGGTCAAAATTACTATTTCAAGATAAATATGAAAACAAAGAATTAACAGACATGTAAAAGATGATGAATCTAATCTGTCAATATATTCATAGCCAATTAAGAAAAAAAAGCTGGCATTCCACTATTGCTTCAAAGAACAATTGGTGTGCTGTTCATGGGATTACACATAAAGTTCTTTTCATGTGTAACATACAGATAGTTAATGCTTATTTCATGTCATTTCCACAAAATAATCTTGACAGCTATAGAACAATAATGAAACAGTTCTATAGACAAAATGTTTTCTGTGAGACTATCAACACATGAATGTTTGGCTGGTACTGTATTTACAGAACTGAGTTCCCTTCCGAAGGAGATGCCCATGAATGGCTTCTGACATCCACACCTACATCACTTTATGTGTCAGTTGTCAGTTGTTTCATTCACTGAGCTTTAATGAGGCAAACTTAGCAACATAAATTAAGAGGAAACTGGAAAATCTTGCAATGCAATTGTCTTTTGACCAAGTGGAGTTGTAGAGTTGTAAATGTTTTTTTTTTTTTTTTTCTGAAATCCTTTGCATGAGATCTATGACACTGCTAATTAAGATTTCTGTCCCTAAAAGTTTTTGATATTTTGCAGATTATTTATAAACATTGCAGAGACATAGAGATGACTTGGTAGTCAAGAGTCCCATTGTTCTTTCAGAAGACCACAATTAAGCTGCAAGCATCCATGATAGATGGCTCACAACTATCAGTAACTCTACCTCCAAAGACTCTGTCAACTCTAGACTCCATGGTTAACACACACACACACACACACACAAAATCATTCTTACCTTAGAAATCATTTAGCAAAAGAATCTGCAGTTTACAGATAATTGCCAACATAAAATCAAAAAAAGATGAAAACCAACTTAAAAATATAAATATTGGAGACAGAACTTAAGGTATACACTTGAAGGTATATACATTCTATAGGAATTATGTTTTCTGAGTTCACAGTGAGCCCCTATTTCTTAAGACCATATGTGTCATATAATGAAAACCAAATTTAAATTATTTTAAGTTAGTAAATTTATAAATGACATAGAGATCTTTAAAATGGATTAAAATAACATATCACTGAAACTCTCTAGACAGTGACAAATATATTGTTTGCTAAATAATCATTTTGTTTTAAATTTAGTCATTAATGTTACTTTAGTTGGTAATTAGACTAACTGACAAACAAACAGTAAGTAATGTTTTCACATTACTTACACTTAGGTAAGTTGAAGATATTAAGAATCTAGTTAAGAATTTCTCCAGCACCATACTTCTCCCTAACCTCATAATGGCTCCCTCTATCAAGATATCTCTTTCATTGCCCTCCCCCTCTGTCCCTCCCCCAACTCAGTCTTCTCCAGCCCTCATGTTCCCATCGTCCATCCACTCCCTTTCTCCCCCTCCCAGTTTACCCAGGAGATCCCATTTTTACCTAGTTTCTCTGAGGTTGTAGACTGTAGCCTGAGTATCCTATGCTTTACATCCACTATCCATTTGTGTGTTAGTACACACCATGTTTGTCTTTCTGGGTCTGGGTTACCTCAGGATGTTTTTGTCTGGTTTCATCCATTTGCCTGCAAATTTCAAGATGTCTTTCTTTTTTACCACTGAGTAAAACCATTGTATGCACCATTGTATAGGTGTACCATATATATATACATATACATTCTTTGGTTGATGGGCAGCTAGGTTTTTTCAAGGTTCTAACTTTTACATATAATGCTGCTGTGAATATACTTGCACAATTGTCCTTGTGGTATAATTGTGCATTCTTTGATTATGTGCCCAAGTGTGGTATTGATAAGTCTTAAGAGAAATTCTCAGGAATATACAAGGATGGCCCTAGCTAAGACTCCTAGCAGTAATGCAGAGACTGTCTGAATGGGCCTACCCCTGTAATCAGATTAGTGACTACCCTAATTGTCATTATAGAATCTAAATCCAGTAACTGATGGAAGCAGATGCAGTGACCCACAGCCAAGCACTGGGCTGAGTTCCTGAAATTCAGTTGAGGAGGGATCATATGAAGACAGGGAATCAAGAGCATGATGGGGAAAACTACAGGTAGATGACTTTAGCTAGTGGCAGCTCATAGACTATGGACTGACAGCTAGGGAGCTTGCATGGGACCCAACTGGGCTCCTTGAATGTGGGTGACAGTCATACGGCTTGATCTGTTCGGAGACCCCTGGCCATGGGACCAGGACCCATCCCAGATGCATGAACTGACTATTTGGAATCCAAATTGTCAGTTTTAGGCTTCCCTGTGGAGGCATGCCCCTGCTGAGCCATGATGCAGGGGGAAGGGGCTTGGTCCTGCCTCAACTTGGTCTGCCAGAGTTTGTTGACTCCCCAGGGAAGCCTAAACCGCTCTGAGGAATGGATAGGGGTGGTAAGGGGGAAAGATGAGGGTGGAAAAAGCAGAGGGAGGGGTAACTGGGATATGTAAAATGAAAAATGGTTTTTAGATTAAAACAAAATTAAGACAGATGAGATCTGACAAGTTCAGGGTGGTATGAGCATAGACCGCTGGCCACTTCCCTCTTGTCTCCCTTCTTACCGCTACCACCTGTGGAGAGTGAGGGAGCTGGCCCTCTCCCCACCAGCTGCAGGAAAGGTGAGCCCTATACCTCAAGTGGACAGCACAACAAAGCTGACCCTATTGGTGGGGGTAAGGCGAATCACCCAGACAACACCTATATGACCCTGCTCCTCATCTCCAGTATGGGGGTGGGGTGGGGGTGGGGGAGGGGTGCCCTCCTCTCACCTCACTGCCTCCTGTGGGTGGGAGAGCTGGGCCTGAGGTCATAAGATCAGGAAAGCTTGTCTCTGCTCCTCCCCAGCTGCAGCACTCAGGACAGTGACCCCTGTATCTCCCCTTGGCAACACAGTAGAGCTCTCCCTGATGGGAGTTCAAGTGCAGGAGAGCCAATCCTGAGGGCATGAAAGCAAAGGAACTGGCCCTGCCCCTTGCTCATGGCTGCCAGTAGGGAATTGTGCAGGTTAGGTTGGCCTCTGAGTATGCCTGTAGGGATTGTGCTGATTAAGTTAATTACAGTGATTAGGTTAAAATAGGTTTCAAACTGCATAACAAGGAGAACATTAATTGAGTCCCAGCGTTCATCTGACTGTTTCTTTACTATGGTTGCAGTGTGACCAACCATGGCTCCCACAGCCATAACCATAATAGACTGACTGTATCCTCAAAGTGTAGTGGAAGATAAACCCCTCTTCCTTAAATAGGTTTTGTCAATGTATGCTGTCATAACAATAGGACCAAACCAGGAACCCAACAACCAGTAATCCAAAACTCTTTATTACACTGTAGAACTTTTCTAATTCAGACATGGATAGATTCTTCCCTGGGGGGGGCGGGGGGTGAATGTCTTTATTTTTTTTTCCATAAAGCCACTTTTTTCAACATCTTCCCAATGAAATTTCCTCTTTAGATACTCACATAATTTGTATTCTGTTGTCATTATCAATGATGGCTTAAAGCGAGGCCATCTCTATTCAGCCTGATGCCACAACATCTGCTCTTTGATTGCAATATGCTACTTTTATGATTTTGTTTCAAGAATTCTGAGTTTTATTTACATGTGTCAGATTACAACCTATAAAACTTGAAGTGAATGCTTATCATTAAGACTTTCAAATGATAATAAGATATATACAAGCACATGCTAATAAAGTCCCTTCCTGTTAGATTATCCCCATGGCATACTAATTTATGAACCCTCAGCAATTCCACAGAGGAGAGGTAAAGACTGAGAACAGGGGAGTTTGTCTCAGACCCGACTCTAATTTTTCACTAAAGATTAATTATATTAGAGTTTATTGTGTGGGTTAAAAAGGCATGATTATTGAATGGAGGCTGTGGGGAAAGAATCTGATACATCACTGTGACTATTGAGTTATTCAACTCAAGTAACAATGCTACTTTATGGCTTCCTTGAGTTATTTTCATATAACATGGCTTCACACACCCCCTTTTTTTCCATTTCTGTCTCTCTAATGGAGAGCTTATGATTCTCTTGCTGAAAACTAAATCCCAAGTTTGACTTGTGAAGTACTTTTACAAAGCCCTCAATTACTTGAAAACTCAGGTATGGTTTGAGCAAGTATGGCCCCCATGGACTCATGTCCCATAGGGAGTGGCACTATTAGGAGGTGTGGCCTTGTTGGAGTAGGTGTGGCCTTGTTGAAGGGAGTGTGTCACTGTGATGGTGGGCTTCGTAGTGGTGTGTGCTCAAGCTAGACCTAGTGTGGCAGTCTCCTTTACCTGCCTGCTAATCAACATGTAGAACTTTCAGCTCCTTCTCCAGCACCATGTCTGTCTTTAAGCTATCATGATTTCTGTTATGACATTAATGGACAAAAACCTCAAAAAATGTAAGCCAGCCCCAATTAAATGCTTTCCTTTATAAACATCGCGGTGGTCATTATGTCTCTTCACAGCAATAGAAACTCTAATTAGGACACCAGGATTATAGAAAAATTCATATTTACTATTTTTTTATTTTAAGAGAATTTTATGTTTATGCTTTATACATAAATCACAGATAGAGAAATGTAATAACACATAAGATATTTATAGAAATATAAAAACACCCAAGATATTAGCTGCTGCAAGGTAAGCTTCAAAAATTTAATGGGTATAAAGTACTAAATAACAAACAACCTAGAAATGCTGCTGAAATATTAAAAGGGAAGAAGGAGCTACCATCTCATCCCATTGGTAAAATTAGCCATTGTGTTTACAATACTTCTTGAGAAAAAATAGTTTTAGACAGGGTAACAGTATATATGTTACCTGTCAATCCTCTTGCCTCCACCTCCCTGCCCCAGGGCACACCCAGCACTGAAAATATTATATTGACATAGGCTGTTTGATGATTTTCCTAGTTATTCATTATAAGAAATAAAGGCTTCATGATTGAAAGCTGTTTTCAGGGATCAGTTTTATTTAAATTGAGAAAGAGATACCTGGCTATCAATTTATCAATTATTGACTTATTTAATATGATTGTTGTTTCCATATCCATTTTTAATCCTGATAGAATAGAATTTTTTTTTTAAATCCAGTAGACCCTTAAGCCTATAATCTACTTAAAACTTCCCTTCCCTGTGTGATTTTGGTATAAGTTAATCATTACCCAACCCAACTGACTCAAAACTTAACAACACAGCTCTCATTTTCAGGCACAGTGAGGACAAGAACCATGCAAATGCATTCCTCAGGAATTTTCTTTAAGATAGCCAATCCACAGCTCACATAAGAAAACCCAATGGTATTTAATAAAGATAAAAATCCCACAAATATCCTTCTCCTCCCATCAGTACACCCAACCTCTTTTAAAATCACTGAATAGTAAGTTAATCTGTTTCACAAATGTGGTTAGTTTGTCCTTTTATGTGTCACTTGACAACATGGCGAGGCAGGTTTCCTTCAGTCTGGCTCACCTAGTGAATGACAGACTACCTTGGAATTTGACAATGCTGAAGCTAACAATCAAGACAAATTAAAAAGAAACTATAGCAAAATTCAAGACACCCACAGTTAATAATCCACCTTACCAGCACCAGTACCTTCTTAATTAACCTTAAATGCTGAGTTAGAATCCTGTTAATGAGGGTCACAGCAAGGATAATTTTGCATATTTGTATCCCACTATAAACTGTAAAAGAAATCTCACAGCTCAGCTTTAGCTATCAAGGAGGATTTCCCACATATATCTTAACTCAAACAGATGAATTTTACTTAAATTTGTAAGTAAAAATTAGAGTGATATGCAAAGTTTTCTTTATTATGTGCATTATTTAGATGAACAGAATTAGAGTGCACACCTAGCCATCTGGCCATTTTCATATCCTAAATATAAAATTAATAACAAATAACTCCTCTGAATATCAGTTCCATATTCATTTGAAAATATAGAACAGAATGAAGAACAGATTTTCATGGAAATTCCCAAACACTGTTTAGCCCAATAAAATGTATGCACCATGCATCTTATGCTTGTTTGGAATTTAATAATTTCAGAATATTAATGGAACTAAACAGAATAATGCTGGCCATGTCTATCATAATTTTCATTATCTGCTTTGAAAGTAGATGCCTACTGGCTTCTCATAAGTTATCTTACCTAGGGTTTCAATTGAGATGAAACACAATGACCAAAAGCAACTTTGACAGAAAAGGGTTTATTTCACTTACACTTCTGGGTAAAAGTCCCTCAGTGAATGAAGGCTGGGCAAGAACTCAAATAAAGAAGGAACCTGGAGGCAGGAGCTGATGCAGAGGCCATGGTGGGGTGCTACCTACTGGTTTACTCTTCATGGCTTTCTCAGCCTGCTTTCCTATAGAACCCTGGGCCACAAGCCATTGAATGTCTCCATCGACAGTGAACTCAAATCATCAGACAAGAAACTGCAACACAGGCTTTTCCACGGGTTTGTCCACAAGCCAATGTGGTAGTGGCATTTTCTCAATTTGGTTCCCTCTTCCTAACTGACTCTAGTTTGTATCAAGTTGACACAAAACTAGGCAGACAGCAGTTATTTTCTATGTTCAACTCTCCTGTCTGGGTTTCATATATCATCGGGTGCCCTAATTACCCAGTTTGGGTATCTTTAGTCAGGAGCTATAGATGACAATCCTTTTTTGTTTGTTTGTTTGTTTGTTTGTTTAGACAATTCTTATTTAATCAATAGACCCTGAGGGAGAGTAAAATTTATGGTTCTTCTTATCCACACAGTCAAATGAGGCCTACAATATTTATTTTTAAATTTTCTCTAAAACCATAATTGTAGTTCTTAAAAGCTGAAATTATACCCACAGTGTTGGTCTCTATGAACTATTGCTATTTTATAAGTGCTGAAGTTTTACATATGTTTGATTAAAAATACTGTGATTCTATTCTCATATTTAAATCTCTAGTGTTTAAAGTACACAGGCATCAACTTAACATACACATAATGAATACACACACAAACATACATTGCTATTCAAATTTATCTAAGAATCTTTTTAGGGCAGAGAATGTAGCTTGGAAGTAGGGTACTTGCCTCTTGTATGCCCCTGGGTTTCAACTTCAATGCTGCAAAACAAATAAACAAAAATAAAGAAATTAGAATATTGTTACACCCAGATTAAATCATTTGTGCAAATATGTTTCTAACTGTTGGAAGGATATAGACTGAGAGCATTCATGGAGTCTATGCAAGGCTCAGAGTAAGCTATGTGCAAACACACAGGCATGGAAGACGTGTTATTAGACATTGTAGAACCAAGTCAAGATGCTGAAAATCATAAAACTTTGTTATAGTGACAGTGGCAAATGGAAGTGTATGGAGAAGAAAAAGAAGACAGCATCTAATATAGGTATTTTAAAACAATAAATCCTGCACTTATGAGCCTGAGGACAGAGGTCATAATGGCCAAGTTTAGCCTGAGCTATGTTATACTCCTCAATAATAAAATGTATTCTTCAAGGGATAGGAAGTATCTCTCACCAAACTTAATTATTTGATTAAAATCTTCCTGGGGACACACATGATAGGAGAGAATGTAATCTAGCCATTTGTTCTCTGACCTCCAGAAGCATGCCTTGTTATACTTGTATGCATATGGACACACACACACACACACACACACACACACACACACAGAGAGAGAGAGAGAGAGAGAGAGAAAGAGAGAGAGTAAATAAACAAATAAAATGCCTTTAAAATGTAGAGAAGAGAAACATCATTAAGACTTTTTCAGAAGAGTAAAGTTCTCCCTAAACAGACAGTGATAAAATCAAATTATGATCTTCCAAATATCCCTAAGTATCTTTGAACTGACCAATAGGGGTTTTTTGTTGTTGCTGTTTTTTTTAAAGACTTTTCCCACAAATGCCTCTAATACTGTTCTAAACTCTCATTCAAAATAGTTATGAAAACCCCGACTGCAGAAATTCCCAGAAACACCTTCTAAAATTTCTATTTAAAATATATACTTTCTCCAGAGTCAATATATACAAACATACATATATACATATACTTATACGTAGTTACCCATTCCTTCTGACCCCAAAGAAAAATAATCAAGCAAAGAAATTAAACAGAAGTCAGACTTTAAGAATCATTCATATTATAATTAGGGTTTCTGTGAATTACATACACCAGGTTTCAATCCATAAGGTACATTTGGTAAGTGCACTCTTTGTGAGTTTATGTTAAGAGTTACCATGATAGCAGGTGGTATAATCTTAGGTGGCAACTTCAGGATATGTGATCAGTTGTTTCCCAATACATCACTGGGCAGCACATAACATCTTGAAAGTCTTATCTATTTAATATCTCACAATAAAGATCCTGCCCCTGCTACAGTACACTGAGGAGAAGGAAGCTAAATTCATCCCATGATCAGATAAACTGAATAAAACTTCAAAATAATTTACCTGCTCCCTATTTTCTGATTAAACTTGATATTAGAAAACACTACAGAAACTTAGTTTGTGCATACACAGCATCAGGGGGAAGGTTCTGTACATTATCTGACAAGCCTTTTGGCATCTGCCCTCCCCTGATCTGTAAGGAAACCATCTGCTAATGACATTGCTGAGAGACTGATGACAAAAAGCATTGGGCTGGTGTTACCTCCATTATTTTTACTCAACTGCTTTCCCAGCTTTCCTACTCCTTTCCGTTTGCCTATGACCCACGAAATTTCTGATGAAGCTTCTGTCTGACACCCGAATCAGAAAGTGTCCCTGCAGTGACATCTCTAGAGCTTTCCCTGGGTGTCCATTCAGCAGATTAAGATTGGGGTTCTTGTTTGTCCTTCCACACATGCACTGGTCTGCAAATACCAAACCTTCACTCCACTACAGCTTTTATAAAGATCCCTTCCCAAATCTAAAGGGGAATACGTATAACTTGATGTGAAATCCATAAAAATGATGAAGCAGCGAAAAACAATAAATGGAAATATAATGTCAGTAGTTATTGTTTAGAGACATTTTTCCTTATTCCCTTGATTTATCTATCTATCTATCTATCTATTTATTTATTTATTTATTCACTTGGTTTTGAAGACAGGATTTATTGTGTAGCCCTGGCTGTTTTCGAACTCATTTTGTAGGCCAATCTGGCTTAAAAATCACAGAGATCTGTCTGTCTCTGCCTTAAAGGCAAGTTTGTTCCCTAATCTTGAAAAGTCACTTAAAACGATCATAAAATTACTTGGTTCTTAAATGGAAAAAAAATCTTTGATCATAAATGACATATGAGTTTTACATTTAAATTTCCTTTTGATAGCTGAATAAGATTATAATTATATTTCCTACATGCATTCTTACTTTTTCGTCTAAATTCTCTCTGTTTTGTTTTATAAGATTCATAGTGCAACACAAATACTGTTTAGCTCAGTTTTCTTGTTCTATACCATGGATAAGTGTATATTTAAGAACACGAAATAGTTCATGACAAACATTGAATAAGTAAGTGAGATAAATTCTGATTTTCATTTTTCTAAATAGTATACTCCTTACTCACAGCTAAGTTATCCATCCTCGTAACCATCTGACTACCTTGCCATTAGTCACAACTAAATAAAGAACACACTCAGCCCTGTGACTAGAATATCCCTCAGCTCAGGCTCTCTCAGCATGAATAATATATCTCCAAGCAAACAAGGCTCTGGAGACCCCCCAAGAACTATAAAGTGAAACCAAGTATACATGGGAGCTTCTATGCTTAGTCAGAAGTGTGGATGTATTAACTGTGTGTTGTAAGGGAGCATTCTTGCCTGCTGTTACATATATCAGCAAGTCAAGCCAGTCTTCAAACATTAACTAGCGAACTGATACCATTCCCTGGGCGACTGTGAAATCTGTCTCTCATTAGTTTGGAGCAACCGATAACACAATACAATCATCTACAAATTGAAAATAAAATTGAAATACAGCAATATGAAATGACTTTGGGAGATTTAGACTTATAAAATGTCTAGAGAATATAGACAGAATGATTTTTTTAAAGCAATAATAGTAACTAAGGCTTAAGAGGGCCATAAAGTAGATCCTGAGGACAATTGACCCATAACTTCACTAAATATTAAACAGAATATGAAGATAATGTCTTGGGGCTGTGTGTGTGGCTCAGTTGCAGATTAACATACGAAAAGCCCTCAATTTGATCCCATCCCTGAAAAAAGAAAGAAGATAAGGCTACTATCTTCCTAGACCCTGAAAATGTATATACCTAGTATCTACTCACAGTCGCATTATGACTAATTTTTAATTCATGATAGTAATTAATAATAATAATTAATTTTGACTCATAATATCACATAATATAATGTATCAAATTTTGAGGATGAAATTATATTCAATATTCATTTCCTTAATTATTTATGAGGAAATTTTGCTGCTTTTAAGTGGTCTTTTTAAGAAGACGATTTTTCATGATATGAAGACCTATAACATTAGTATAGACTTTAACAGTAATACCATTTTGAAGAAATGAACATATGCTGGAGGTTGAGAATTTCATTCAGAATATATTCTGCAATCACAGTCACCATCAATCCCCCCACTGCCAGGTCTCAACTGTCTTCATAAAGGTGTAAGGAACTCAAGGGCTTCTATAAACACTGGCCTGTGAACACACTACAACCTCCATCGGGCTACAAATAAAATTAAAAAGGGGAATGAAAACAAGACAGTAGTTTCAAAGTGAAAATAAATGACAGGAAGAAATAAGCCTGTGAGTGTTGTAAGTCCCATGAACACATATGACACAGAGCATCAGTGAATGGAAATACCATGGTAAAGGTTTATGAATCAGAAGTAAGCAAAAGAGAAAATGCAATGTATTATCCTCTCCCAAAAGAACATCTTTCTTTCATGAAATATGCACTTTTTTCACTACTCAATCTTTTTCTGCCTACATTTATATAGTTCCAGCCCTTCTTAAAAATGCAGATTAATTCCTATATCTTATGTTTTCCATCACTCTCTGGACCAGAGCACATCCATTTTTTTTTTTTTTTTTTTTTTCTGATCTGACTTGTTTTTCTGGTGTAAGTCTGTAGAGAGTATGGTAAGTACTCCTCATCCCAAACACTCCTGTCACCTCCCCTCCCTTAGCCCAACCCCAGTTCACTCCTCCTCACAGGTAAGGGATCCCATGAGGAGTCAACATAGTCTGGCTCGTTAGGTTGGGACAGGGCTATGCCCCTCTCTCATACATTAAGACTAAGCATGGCATCTCACCGTAGGGAATGGGCTCCAACAATATAGCTTAAGTACCATATTTGTATTGTCCTACTGCCAGGGTCCCCTCTAATAGTCCAAGCTACACAACTATCTCCCACATATGGAGTTCCTAGTTTGGTCACCACAGTTGTAGGTCTAGAGTTCATGAGTTTCCGTTAGCTTTGTTCAGCTGTCTCTGTAAATTTCTCTATCATGATCTTGAAGTTCCCTGCTCATATGTTCTCTCCTCCCTCTCTTCACGTGGATTCCCAGAGCTTGGCCTGGTCTTGATTTTGGATCTCTGCATCTGGTTCCATCAATTATTAGATGGGGGCTCTAGCTTCTCTGGAGCTGTGGACATTGATTTTCTTTTGCTTCATGTCTAATATCTACTTATGAGTAAATATATACCATGTTTGTCTTTCTGAGTCTGTGTTACCTCACTCAGGAAGGTTTGTGCTAGTTCAATACATTTGCCTTAAAATTTCATGAGGTCAACCTTTTACATTTTACCACTGAGTAATATTCCATTGTGTGAACGTACCACATTTTCCTTATCCATTCTTTGGTTGAGGGGCATCTTGGTTGTTTCCATGTTCTGGCTTTTACACATAATGCTGAGCAAATGTCCTTGTGGTATGATTGAGCGCCCTATGGATAAATGCCCAATAGTGGTATTGCTAGATCTTGAGGTAGAATGATTCCCAATTTTCTTAGAAAACACCATAATGATTTCTAAAATGACTGTGCAATTAGCTAGTTACAAATTGTGTTCCTATGACTGTAAGGACTGGGTCTTTCATAGTAACCACATTGCATATTGTCTAAAAGTCACTAAGAAACATTTTCTTTGAGGAATGGACAGGGTATAATGTAATTCAGAGGCTGAAGCATCATCACACTATAGGTTTGAAAGAATGAGTGAGGTAATCTTTTGATCCAGTCAGAGGAGAATCCTTCTGGGTCTTCTACCCATTGAAGTTTAAAAAAAAAAAAAAAAAAAGATTCATCTTTTAAAGATGAATATTGAGAGTAATTTTCTTTCTTGGTTTTTCTTGCTGTCTTTATCCTTTGTCACTCATAAAGGAAAGAAAAGAAAAATGCCAGGTGTTTTCCATCCACTGCAAGTGTACAAAATCAGTCTGCTTTGCTATTTTCAAGAATATTGTTAAGTAATTGGAAAGATGTTGAGGGCATTATCTACTCTGAAGCAGGTTGTTCCTCCTCATTACTGTTGAAATATCAATTTTTATGAATAGGTTTTGAAGTTGCAAAGGAATTAATAGTAGCCACCCTAAGGTAGTAAGTCTGCTGTAATGAGAAATGACCATAAACTCCTTCAAACAAACAAAAACTCTTACACTAAATATCAACTGTCAAATATGCACTGTGATAGTTCCAAGAGACCATTCTCTCCAGCAAATACATCTATTTCCAATAATGCTTTATTAACAATTAAATAAAGTCAGGTACAAACAAACATCTGCATGAACAAAAGAAGAAAATTAATCTATACCCTTGCCACTTATGGGCTTAGATATGTCACCAAAGTCCAATTTCCTGTCCTTAATATTTTAATGTTTAAGGAATGAAAAACCATGACAACAAATTGGCATTACCTACACTTGTTATCAAGCGTGGACATTAACAAGGCATAATTATATTGAAACTAAATTATCACTTGCATAACTTTTCCATGCAGTGTGCTTTCTCTTGGTTCTGAGTAATGTTATTCTTAAGCAATAATTTATACAAACTAAGGTTATCTTGGTACCTGTGTCCAAAAGACCTGGAGAGATAAAATGGAGAACCATTAAGAGAGCCATCAAGGACACAAATGGGCACAAGTTTCAAGTCAATATTCAATATAACTTTGACTGGAAAATTCAATGCATTTTAGAAAAGTAAAGACTAAAATTTATGTTGGCTTTATTTCTGAGAAAGGCCAAATTTCAGCCTCAGTTAAATAAAGACAAAATAAGACAATCTAATTAGTTTACAGGTAAAAACACATAAAGATAAAATAACAATATATACAGTCATCTGGAAGTATTTCAGACCACTATATGTCTCTCTGGTCATTTGGCAGGAATTGTTTTACAATTTTTAGACAAGCCAGAGTACCATTAAACAATATTTCCTAATTTTTCACTGAAATAAGTAAATAAATAAATAAATTCCAAGTACTAATTCCCTAAAAGAAACCTGGAGCATCTGTTTGGGCTTTTAGCTTGTTTTAAACTATATCTGATAATGAGGCAAATAAACAACAAAAAGGAAATTTTTGAATTTGCCTGAATAAAATTACATTCTTACATGTAGGCCATTGAATATATATTCATTGAAAGCACTTAAGCACTTTTACACACACACACACACACACACACACACACACACACACACACACCACATTTGGCAGTCAGTGGTAGACTCTAAACCAACCGTTCTTTTACTTGTGATCTAGTTACACACAATCAGGAAGGAAGGAAGATCCAATGCAAGCAATGACAATAATACAATACCCTGAACCTAATCCAGGACCCCCAGCTAGGCAGAAGTGATCAGTGTTTTCAGTTTGCTGATGGTACTGTAGCAGTGCTAACATCCTCTTACTGTATACAGTGTTTGAATTGCAGCTTTGCATGAATGACAGGTTGTTGAAAATTCTCTGTATAGCTTTTCTGTACTTTTAAAAGAAATTCAAGTCATGACGTGTTAAGAATTTATTGAAGGCAGATAGCCATGTTGGTAGGTATATACTATCCTAGCACGTGGGTGCCAGAGGCAAGAAAGGTTAACGTGAATTTGAGGCTAGCCTGGAATTCATTGCAAGATCCTCCCTCAGAAAAAGGGAGGATGAAAAGAAAGGAGGGAGGGAGGGAGGGAGGGAGGGAAAGAAGAAAGGAGGGAGGGAAGGAGGGAGGGAAGGAGGGAGGGAAGGATGGAAGGAAGCAATAAATGAAGGAAGGAAGGACGACATCAGGGCAGAAGGAAGGGAGAGGAGGGAGGAAAAGAAGAAGAAAGATTATTACAGATATCAAAGACCTTTTGTTTATAAATCTACCAGTGTGTATCATCTCCAGAATATAAGACCGGGGACTGGGGTTGGTGAGATGACCCAGGGAGAAAATATACTTGCCACCAAGTCTGACAACCTGAGCTCAAACTCAGAATCCCCAAGGTGGAAGGAGAGAACGGGTTCCCACAAGTTATACATGTGCATCTGTGGCACCATGGCATGTATGTGTATGCACACATATCCACACACACGAGGAATAAATGTAAAGAAATAGAAACAAAGAAATGTCCAAGACATATTTATTAATTCATTTGTAATGAAATATTCATCTAATTCATGTTAGCATAATAATACTTTATGTGAAATAATTATGTGTGTGTTAAAATTTATCCAGAAGACTAACACGATTTTACACCTTTACAAACCTTACTAATGTCTGCCCAAATCAAATACAAGTACATGCGTGTCTCCTTCTGCATTTAATTCACTATATGAAAGTTCCTTTAGTTAAATAAATGCAAAGTCTAAATTCACAGTGTGTGTCGGCTTGAAAGAAAATGGCCTGCAAAGGGAAGGAGCTAATGGGAAGTGTGCTCTTACAGGAGTAGGTATGGTCTTGTTGGAGGAAGTGAGTCACTGTGGAGGCAGGATTTGAGGTGTCATATATGCTCAAACCAAGCCCAGTGAGACAATTCACTTCCTGTTCCCTTTGGATCAAGATGTAGAATTCTATAGCACCGCATCTGCCGGCACTTTACCTTATTCCTAGCCACATGCTCCCTGCCATGATGATAATAGCAAAATCTCTGACACTGTAAGCTGCCACCTCAATTAAATGTTTTTCTTTATAAGAGTTGCCATGGTCGTGGTGTCTTTTCACAGCAAAGGAACCCTAACTAAGACACAGAAGTATTTATTTTTTAAACGAGATTTTTATTAGACTTTCCAGAGGAAGGGGGAAAAAAGTCTAGATTAAGTAAAATTATTGAAAAGCAGAAGAAGACAGGACACCTGCCCACGCTATCGGACATTGGCAGGGAGAAAATACGTGCCTGGGTCTGCTTTGTGCGCTGGGGGGGGGGGGGGACAGTCATTCACTATCATGGTGAGCAAAAGCAAATATGTGTTTGGGTTCAGAAGAGAGAGCAATAGAGAGGATGATTCATGGCCTGCAGGGAGAGGCAGATCAGATCGGATGAGGTGTGTGATGAGCTTGTTGCCCCGATACCGTGGTGATGTCCATGCCTGGGCTCCTGCCGGGGATTTGGATGGGTTCCGTGGCCCTGCAGCAGCTGTGGTCTGTAATAACGTCCCTGGCCCCTGTGACCACAGATGGTGGAAGGGGAAGAGCAGGTGGGCTGGCCCTGAGGGTGTGAGAGTAGAACTGCCCTTGCTCCCTTGGCTGTCACGTGGTGGTGTTGGTGACAGAAAGGTACTGACTATGCAGGTGGAGCCGGCTCTCAGGGCTGTCTCCACGCCCCTGTCACGTGGCTGTGTGGGCAAGGGAGAAATAGCTCCCTCTTACCCCTTGCTGCCTGCTGTAGGCAGGAAAGCCCACCGCTGTGTCGAGAGTGAAGAGCTGTCCCTGCTCCTCATTGAGTGTAGAACTTCAAAGAGCAGGCCATGCACCTCACCTGGGCAGCACAGTAGAGCTGAGCCGGGTAGCAAGGGCACAGGTGAGCTGGCCTGAGAATGTGAGGATGAGCAGTCTGGTCCCAACCTTCATCTGCTACATCCTTTGCACCCCCCTACACACACACACACATACACACACACACACACACACACACACACACACACACACACACACATCCTTTGCCCCTGTCAGGGTCCCACCTCTCTGTGAAAGGTAGGAGAGTTTGGTCTGAGGTCACCAGAACAAAAGAGCCTCTCACCAGCTGCAGCGCTCTGAAAAATGTCCCCTGCACCTGTCCTGGACACCACATTTAGAGAGAGCTAGCCCTGGTGGTGTAGGTGCACGTTAGCCAGCCCAAGGGCAATAGAGCCAGAGAACCAGCTCTGCCCACTGTTGTTGCCTACTGCATAGGATGAGCTTGCCCGGGCAGTGCTAGAGAGCTCGCCCTAGTGGTGATGGGCGAGAGCTGACAAGATACGACACCCAGCAACCGCCCAGGCTTGGACCAGTGCTTTCAGTTGGCCCAAGATCCACCCCATCTATGATCTGCTGGAGAACATGAAGGGGCCAGTCCAGCAGATCCAAATCTGCAGGATTGCAATGACACAGGGCAACAACAAGATATCCAAGAGGAATCCCAGTGAGGGCCCAGCAACAATAGTGTAGCAGAAAGCAGAGCCCTCGAACCACACCAATGCAATGATCCATTGATACGAACACTTGCAAGAATGGACTAAAGGGTACGGTATGCGACTCACCGTGTCACACTACAGCTTCCACAATGAGATGTTTGTCTTCCTTTTTTTCTTTCTTCAGATTCTGTTGTTTGGGGCGGATTTCAGGTGCACAGAGGTGGGGTACAAGGCTATGAATTCAATAGACATTCGTGATGTGAAAAATGCACAAAGAGTCAATAAAAAGTTACATTAGGAAAAGTCATAGAAGACAGAATAGTCATCGGAAAGGGAAAGAAAACAAAAACAATTTTTAAAATGAAAATATGCATAACAAGCAAATTTAAGGAACAGGATGAAAACATATAATGCATATAAGCGTGTTTTTAAAACAATATGAAAATAATAAAGTAGAGTAGACAGAAATCACAAGGGGACAAGGAAACCATTTGACTTAACATTACATGTGGAGGCAGCTTCTTCATGAGCTCTCAGTGCTAGATGGAAGGGCACCCGATGTTCTTGAAGAATCTTCCCTTCCATCCTGTTTTAATCCAAGCTGGGCACAGAGTGGGTGAGGGTCAGAGAGGCAGCTGCATCACTGTGACCAAGGCTCTTCTCTTACCAGGGTCCACCTCTCACAGCCTGTTCAATGTTGAGGCAGCGCACATCCCCATTTGATACAGAGACTCCCCGTTTATAAGCCACGTGGAGGGTGATGTCTAAGTAAAGAGGGGTCTCCTTTGTATACTGGATTTCAGGGCAGCCTGCAGATGCAAGGAGTTCTGCCATTAAAGGACCTAGCTCAGACTCTTCTGTATTAGGCCTCTGAAGAAGGGAAGAGGCTGCATTAGCTCTGTCCTGCATTTGGAAACTGCACAGGAGAATGGTGGTCTAAGGATTAGGCCACCCACTGCCATCTAGTTTGTGACTGTCTCTGTGGTGGTTATATCCCTTCCCAAAGAGGTCAGGCCCACCCACCCAGATGAGTCATTCCCGACTTGAATCTCCTGCCTCCCAAATGTCTTTTCACAGTTAATGTCTAATCGTCTTCTGACTGACAACTAGCTCATTTTCTGGCTCCCAAAGTAGCTTAGCACCACATACCTCTTTTCAAGACAGAACCTGGATATTGCTCTTTCAGGAAGAGACTGTATCAAAATGACCTTTGCTAATGATGATGCATCACAAAGTAATCACTTACATAATAACCCCCCATTTAAGTCTTGTGGGACTTTCCTACAGCTAGAATTGCCCAGTAGCCTCATTTTAAACATGGACCACATGACTCACCTTGTATAGGGTTTACCCTCCTCTCTCCTGCCTGGAAGCTGAGTGGACAGGTTCTTCCCATTTGTAGGTTAGCCTATTTATCCAAACCTTTCCACTGTCCTATAAACTCTTCAGTGATTTGTGATGTCTTACCCCATCTTTATGTCTTTTGAAATACAGTTTCTCCTTTGTTTTTTTTTTTTTGTTTGTTTGTTTTTTGTTTTTGTTTGTTTGGTTGGGTTTTTTTTTTTTTTTTTGACCTTTCTGGATCCTGCCAGCACAGCCTGCCCATATAGCACAGCCCCATTTTCTTGTGTATCCATAACTCCTTTGAGCCCCCCCTCTAGGGAAGGGAAGAAGACCCTCCAACCCCACCAGTTACGTGGACAGGATGGTCAACATCACGTTTCTTCACACACTCTTGAACACAATAGATAAAAACATTTGGGAAGTGCAGACAGAACACGGGACTGTGTCCCCTGAACACTCTTTGCCACAGGCATTGAACAGGGCACAGAACTTAACTCTCAAGGCTGGAAGTAGGCATGGAAACAATGCCTGGAGATTTCTGTCAGGAAGAGCATGAGCCAGAGGCAGACAAGATCATCAGCAAGCTAGATTTCTGTGTCTAACAAAAATACCTGACAGAAAAGAAAATGTAAACACACTTTCAGAAAGCTGAGGAAACGTAGTGTCACCAGAACTGTGTGAAGAAAAACGTGGAAGTTTCTTAAAATCAAAGAAAAAGAGACAAGATATGAAGTGGAATGCTAGGAATAACAACGGTCAGTCAGGGGAACTAGTTGGTATTAGTTAATGTAGTTTAAAGATGACAAGATTTTCACTCAAAAAAATTAGAAAAGATCCAGAAATCATGGAAGTATCCAATCTCACTAGAATAAACATGGTGAGCACAGAAACACTGAGATGACCTTTCTAATGTCTCTGATTGGAAGAAATCAAGAAGCAACAGCACATCCATCAGCACAGCTGGAGAAGCAGGCTTCCATGCAGCTCATGTTTCTTGGTGTCTTTGGGAATGATAATTGGCAAAATTGGCCAGGTGGTGGTGCATTCCTTTAATCCCAGAACATGGGAAGCAGAGGCAGGTTGGATCAAGGCCAGTCATGTCTATAGAGCAAGTTCCAGGAGATCTGGGGCTACACAGAGAACCCCTCTCTCAAAAAAAATGGCAAGATTAACAAAACCAAGTATATATTTATATTTTGTTTTATCAATCTGACATTAGGGATATAATCTGATCTCGTCCTTCCAAAAATATGAAAAAGGAATTTGCTGATAGTCACTTATTTTGCTGATTTTGTATGAAAGATAGTGAAAATAAACCAAGTACCTATACTAGGATACTAGCTAAATGAATTGTGGTCTATTTAATTAGTGAAATGTTATGCCACTATAAAAAGGATGAGGATCCTTTTAAGATAATTTGGACCTATTTTCAGGCTATAATATAAAGCAAAAAAAAAGCAAGTTAGAAAAGAAAAGAATATGTCATTCATATATATATATATATATATATATATATATATATATATATATTAGATCATTCTGGTGATCCTTTAAAGGTTAAATATAGAGTTGTCAAATGACTGAACAAGTCCACCCCTAATCTTGTATCCAACAAATAATATATACTTATCCTCACATGAACCCTGACCCCGAATGTATACAGTACCATTATTTAAAGCAGATGTAAAGTATAAAATAAACAACCAAACTACCCATCAAATAATGAGTAGTATATTAGTAAAATTAAATATTACCCACTTGACAGGAATGAAGTACTGATCTATGTCACAACATAAATAAACCTTGAAAATGTTGTAAGTATAAAAGTTAGCCATATAAACAAAAATATACAAACTAGTCATTACCTATAGCTAGGTCAGAGGCAGTGAGTAATGGCCAGTAATTACTTGTAGAAACATTTGTACAATCCTACACATATACTAAAACATAGAGTTTAAATGAGTGAGCATTGTAATGGCTGCATTATATCATGAATGTTACTATGTTCAAATAAAATGAAAATAAAAACATAAATTAATATCATTTATGTAAAATAAATACAGAAGAGATTAAACAGAAGCAAAGAGGCTCGAAGCCAATAGCAGTTAAGCAGAACGCAGCAGCTAAAGAGTAAAATGTTGGTTGAGATAAAGATGGAGTAGCATTGCTTACCAATCTTGCATGCTCCAGGAGTAAAACCAACTTGGCCACAATGTGTGATCTTTCTCATGTGTTCTTGAACTTGGTCTATAAATATTTTGTTGAAGAGTTATACTTTTATGTTCACTCTGAAATTCCTCTGTGGTTTCCCTTTCTTTAGTTCTTTATCCAATTTTAGTATCAAGATAACAATTCCGACATCATAGAATGAGTTAGGTAGTGTTTCTTCCCTTACTGTTTTATGTAACACTTTGCAAAACATAAGTATTAGCGTTTCCTTAAAGATTATTTAAGGGCTGGCTTATTAGGATAGTGGGTAAGGGCACTTGCCATTAAGGCTAATGTCCTGAGTTTGTTTCCCCAGATCCCACATTGTGGAAGCACCTAGGACAGACTTGAGTTTGAGGGAAATGAAGATGTTAGCATCACTGTAACCATTGTTAATCATGGTAGTTACTAGAGCACAGTATACTCTAAACAGGGTTGAATTGTGCCTGCTCACTCTAGATGCTGGGGTTTAGAGTCATCTTTCATCAAATGTGTCTAAGCAAACTGCACAGATGAGTGTATTTCTGAGTAAGTGGGAGAGCATTCCTTAATTTCCCCCACGACTTAATTGTTCTTCATTGCCCTTTTACTGCAATTTTCTTCATTTGTTTTGAATTAATGTACTCTATTTTTCACAAATGACTGATGCTGAAATCACAAGGGGATTGTTGCACGGAACAATATCAAATAGTCCCTTTTGTGTAAGTTCATCATTACTACTGGAAACAAAAGTGACACATGTGCTTCTGTCGCTAGAAGTTGAGTGAAAAGGACTCACTGATCTTTTTACAATGAACTTTTCTGAATTGTTTTATTTTGGCTAGGTGTCTTGTAAAACAATGTACAGTTGGATTTTAAATCTTCTTCAGAGTCTTTGCCTTTTAAAAGAATGTAATTCGTATTTCCATACTGTTTCCTTTTTATTAATTTGGATTGATGTATATTACTCTTTTCCTCTGATCCAGTGATTGAGATACATAGATGTATGGATAGATGGACAGACAGACCAATAGATGTTACATAGAATAACAGATAAATAGATTTTTGTTTAAGTCCTTCCTCTTAGTAGCTTAATAGTAGCTCAAAAACACATGTTTTTAATTATTATAGTCATTAATAAATGAATTAAAATGTCTACATTATTTTAACTATGCATACCCCTGGATTTAATTTCTCTACTGGGCTAGCACAGTATTTTTATGTCACTATTTTTAATTATTTTATATATTAATAATAGCAAACAAATTTGTATAAATTGAAGGGAAAATGCCATTTTAACATTTAAAGGATGACACAGAAAAGAACCATTAGCTTCTAGACTGCTAATTCTTTCAGTCTTTGTATGAGTGACACCATTTTCCAGGAACATGACAAAATGACAAAAGAAAAGACATTCCTACTATGCTTTCTTTAGAAAACCTGAAGGTTTTTGTCTGCATGTGTGCAGACCCACAGGAAAGATACCATCCTAGAGCTCAAGGGGGTAAACGGTTAATGCAAAGGGGCACAAGTAATGGCCCACAAAGAAACCATGGTGAAACTGACTCTACAGTATCCTCCCATGTGCTGTTGGCACCACTGGAAACAAAGATGGTAAAGGGCTAAATCCTTGTCAGAAGAGCTGATGTACAGATAAAGCATATTAAATACTCTAAGATTCCAGAAAGTGCCCTTAAACCTGTGAGCGAACATTAGTAGCAAAAGAAAGAAGCCAATGAGAAAAATCCCTGAGTCCATGCAAACCCCAGTCAGCTCAGAGAAACTCACTCTGGGAAATAGAAAGGGCAGAGCTAAAGGAACGTGTTTTCTGTGGATTTATAGTGGAATAGGAGTTAATGATAATAATACAAACAATATGTATCACTAATCACGATTGTGCTCGTGCATGGATTGTTTCGTGAATTTTCATGTGGGTACCAGATGCTGATGCACATTGATGGTACACACCTTTAATACCAGCACTCGGGAGGCAGAGGCAGAGGCAGGCAGATCTCAGTGAGTTCAAGGCCAGCCTGGTCTACAGAGCTAGTTCCAGGACAGGCTCCAAAGCAATACAGAGATATCCTGTCTCAGAAAATGAAACAAAACAAAAACAAACAAACAAACAAACAAAAAAGATACACACGATTAGGTTTAATATATGTTATTATAATTTTATTCGGTGAGAAATCACTTACACAAGAAACTGATGACCTGCAAGTTCCGGTTCCAAGGATCCACACCCAGGCTGTCCTCTGTGACCCAAGCAAAACTGAGAGAGAGAGAGAGAGAGAGAGAGAGAGAGAGAGAGAGAGAGAGAGAGAGAGAGAGGAGAAGGACAGGGGAGAGCACTGTGCTCAGACCCCAGACCTCAAAACACTCCCTGCACCTGTGACCACGCCCAAATGGTCATGGTCAGTGATACAGGTGGGGATGGGGTGGATATCTCACCACACATTTGTTTTCTCACTTAAATACATAAATGATATGTGGATAGATGATAGATAGATAGATTGAGATAGATGATAGATAGGTAGATAGGTACAGACAAGTTGTAAAAGTAGTTGGATAGATAGAAACTCAATATTGCTTTTAGTTTGTTTTGATTTTGTTTGGTTCCTTTGGTTAATTTAAAGAGGCATTGCTACAGAAAGAACATTGTTTTTACTCTACACTAAATTAGGGCAGTAGTACTTGTGACCACAGCTCAGTATTCAAGTAGCTGGCATCACTTAGAGAAAGAAAGGACTCAAGTTGACTTAACAAATTCCATTTATTGAAGGTTCGTTCAAAGCTCTGTTTGCAGTTCAGACTCTAGAAACTGACTTAGTTAATTGGGAACATTAAGAATCACCAAGGGTTTAATTGCCCCTTTCATTTTGCTTTAGGAAAAAAAGGAAGTGATTTATCTCTGAAAACAAGAGCCAAGGGGCCTAGGAGGAAAGAGAATGAGAAAATTTGTTTCAAGAGAAACATCGGGAAAAAATCTTGTCATCGACTCAACTGGAGTGTTGATAAGAAGCCCTTAGTGTCTCTCAAGCACAATAGAAATGATAGCATTTCAAGAATCCACTTGTTAACAAGATACACAACCTATGGTCTACTTTGGCAAACCAAAAGATCCTTCCAGACATGTCAGTTCAAACATGGTCAGTGCTTACACACACACACACACACACACACACACACACACACACACACACACACACCATTAGACATTAAGGAAAACCAGTATTTTGTTGGTATGATAATATTACCTTTCAAATGAATTGTGCATCTTTTTTAAAAAAAAAAAATCCTTCTAGACCATTTACTATCATGGAAATCTGGAGGGGTATTTTTAAGCCACTAAGTTTGGGAGCATTTTATTATTTATCAACACATTACAATAACATTTCATCATTTGCAACTTAACTAATTCAAAGAGGTGTACCACTCCATCGTGTAAAGGACAAGATGGCCCATTCGTAGGACCTCTGTCACTGCCAGTCCAATATAGCATGCAATCACAGGCAGGACATAAAGGAATGAGTGTGGTCAAGTTCAAATAAAATGCCCTTTATAAGAACAGGTGGTGGGCAGGATTTGAGGCTTGCCAACTCCTGTTGTTAATCAAAGACACACATTCTACTTCCTCTAAAACCCAACTCCTTCCCTCAGTACTGGCTCTTTCTAGACAAAAAAAATTTAGCCCACATTATAGTTAGTTAACTGAACACAGATCATCATATAAATTATGACACTGGTTACTGAAATCTCATTTTGTAAATATCATGTTTGACTACTGTTGATGCTTCTGTAATTATAATAGCTAACCCTGAGGATGCATTTGAAATGTTGTCCTCAGGTATCATACTTACAAAGCTACTTAGGCAAATTGTAATCACTGTCCCAAGCAAAAACCCCACCTACATGGACTCCCATGCACAGGTGACAATCACCATAGAAGTCTGCGAGCTTTCCATAGCCTTCTGAGCATCTGCAGTAAGAATATGCTCAACTCTAGGGAAGGTTATTTGCTGTGCTCAGAAGGCAACCCTAACTGAGCTAGGAAAACCCTCATTCTCTAGAGGAACAGAACTTACACAATAAATCTATATAGAGAGAAAAATGGTATTTCTTAGCTTACAGGTTATAGTCTAGATAGTCCAACACTGGCTCACTACCAACAGAAAGTCCAAGAATCCAGGAATTTTTCAGTCAATGAGTTTGGAATTCTTAGCTGACCTTCAAGATATGCCAGAATCCTCAGGAAGGAATGAACTTGCCAATGAGAGCAACACGCACACACACGCGCACGCACACACACACACACACACACACACACACACACACACACTCACGAGAGAGAGAGAGACAGAGACAGAGACAGAAAGCATTCTTTTTCCATTCCCTTGATAGAGACAGCCAACAGAAAGTATGGTTTAGATTAAAAGTTATTTTCCCATCTCAAAATATACAGATTCAAAGTGGTTCTTCCCACTTTAAATCCAAACTTCTTGGATTTTAGTTAACTCTAGATGTAGTCAAATGGCTACCACAAATGACCATACTGAGTTGCTCCAGTACAGAACCAAAGCACCATTCGGTTGATCCAAAAACCTGAAAAGTCAGGTAACAGCAAGAAGAGATCCAAACATCCATCAAACAAAGGCAGGACAGATATCCACACAACTAAATTCTACCAATCACCTAAATCAGGATGCCTAGGTCCCTCCAAAACAATATCTTTCCTCCTATACTGATGGTTTCTAAGAAAAATAACGTAGGTGAAACTCAAGACAGTGATCTTAAAATGCCACATATATGCTCAAGAACTCAAAGGAGATATGAATAAATGCTAGGTTGAGGACAAGGAAAATACAGCAAGTGTTAAAATAAAATACGGAAAGCAATTCAAGATACGCTTGCTGTTTAAAAAACTATTTTAAATTTCACAAGGAATCTAAACATATGCATTTGAAAAACTGAGTTTACTATAGAAGCTTCCATGTGTGCACACTGTGTCTGCCTTACACCCAAGTACAAAATTTTATCAGCTGTTCTGTTTTGTCTACATAAGGCCATCCATCTGCCTGTGGAATCTCCTATATCACAATGTTCTTCCTATAATAAAAAGTTTGTTTTGCTTGAGAAAAATAAAAGCATTTTTATCTTTCATTTTTTTTAAATACTAGGGTGAATTCATTCTAGTTCATTCCAGTTTCAGTCAAGCTCACAAAAGTAGCCATCACACACATCATGGATTCTGTTTTCATGATGGAACCAATTTCATTTCAACTTTAGAAAAGTTAAGAGCCATAGACTGGATTAAGTCACATATGTCATATCGAGAAAACTTAATCATGAAGCAAAATATTTTCAGTGATCTCTGTAATGTTTTCAGCATTTAACTAAAATTCATTTTGTCTTCTTTTCAATGATCTCTGTAATGTTTTCAGCATTTAACTAAAATTCATTTTGTCTTGCTGTTCCAAGCTCTGCCTTAACCTTGGTAGAGTTGTCCAATGCTAAGGTGTGAAAAAGCAGGCCTGTATTAGCTGTAAAGAAAGGGGAGTGTAAAATTGGTAAAGCCAATGACATTTGTGCTCCAAAATATTTGTCTTGGTGAGAACTTCCAGTGACCTTAAGAAAGGATTGCAGATGTCCCAGTCTATCCACAAGAACTGCTCCTCTCTAGAAAATAACTCCTTTAAATTCTTAGATCTCTATTCCATAATTGTTTGATCAAGAAAATGAATTTTGGCTATGAAACCTTCGTGAGACTTTTCAACCTTCCTATAATTTATTTAAATATCACTTTGAATTTAAAAGGCATTAAAAATGGGATAGAAGTCCCCTGTAGGCACAAGGTACCACACCACAATTATTTTTACTGCGATTCTTTCCAAAACTTTGAGTATAGAGCCACTAGACTGATCAAAGTATTTCAACGTTTTCCCTTGCCACAAAGAAACACAAATTTGTTCCACTCAAAGGAAAAGGGCTATATGTAGGAAACAACCACCATGGAGAAAACTCCCCACACAATTAAAATCATAGTTGTTATGCAAAACAAAATTGCCAGCCATGTGTTTGTAAGTTGATCTTAATGTCTCAGATAAGCTACATTCACCACTCAAAGTCACCTCTGTAATCGTCACTCTTAATACCTTGGCCTGGATCCTTCCATCAGAACATGGGTCTTGCATCTTGAACTTGACCTTGAATAAATGAGAGGCAGAAGCATAGGAGGTTCATAAGAAAAGCAGCACTGAACATGATCAATCCACGAGGTCTATCTGCAGTGACACTGTGGTGGCCGAACATCGAGGAGGAGACAGGAATCTTAAGAGATGCCCCATGTTTTCTTAAGTCCAAGAAAATTCTTTCCTAACATTAAGTAAAACCTGAAATGAGACTGTGTGTTTAATATTATCTTAAATTATCAAATCAGAGATGCTAAGATGTGGTGACATGTGTAGACTTCAAGTCAGGGCCTTTTGTGCCTTTAAAAGAGAGATTCGCTGGTGACTATGCTTTGAAAATTACTCAGATTTATCTTCAGGTGATCTGATTTCAGGTTCCAGCAAATGAACACATTCTTAGCCTTTGGGAGAGAAGACTGAACTTTGTCGCAACATGCTCTGGTTTTAGCAGTTTATCTTGATTTCTGTGGCTTTCAGGTGCTTTGTGGGCACTGCTAAAATGTGAGCTTCATGGGCAAACATGGTAGTGCATACATGCTAACCCATAATTCAGGATTCCAAGGCAGAGGGAGGACAGCCAGGTTACATACCAAGACTTTATTTAAAAGAAAATTATAAGTGCCTTTAAAATTCTCAAGTGGGGCTAGGGCATACAGTCAATAAGATACTTGTCTGTGCAAGAATGAGGAAGAGAGGGATATTCAAGTTTAGTGAACTCTATTTTAAAAACATATGCAATGGAGAGCAATGACACATTGACCTCATTAAAGTACAAGCACACAAAACACACATAAATACACACAGACATGCACTTATACAGGCACACACACATACAATACTCTAATAAAAAAAAGCATGCTTGCACATGCTAATATCAATCAACCCACACATTTAGATGCACACATGAGCCCAAACCCACATAACTACATATGCACATGCACACATGTGTGCACAAATGCATACATATCTGTAATCGTTATACAAGTGAACACTCACACAACATGTACATAGGCATTCACAGAAATGGGCATACTTGCAGATATGCAAAACAAAAACCTTGCATACACAAATGCACATGCATACATTCATAAATGCACATGCAGATACATGTAGACAAACACATACATACCAAATGAAAATAAATACATGTAATAGCATGAGTACACACACATAAAATGAAATAGTACAAATACCAACACATGCATGAGGTCATACTCATGTATAAAGATCAATTAACCACTTGTGCACATGTATACTATACACACTCACATGAACACACGTATGAATGAACGTACAAAACATGTGTGCTTATGCACACAAATACACACTCAGGTGCGGGCATAAATGTGCATACACACACATGTTCATTCAAATGTTCATACCTATGTTAAGTGTCCACCTATTTCTATATTATTCTTCACTCTCATCCACCTTTTAAGGCAAAGCAATATCTGAAAATGTTTTTCTCCATTCCTCTCATGAAAAACTAAATCCAGCTTGCAGCGAGAATTGGTGTTTGTATTCCCAAACTTGTGCTAATGTCAGAAATCTTTCGAACAATGAATTCATGGTATGATGTCATTTGTTGTAATAAACTATTTTTTAACTGCACTTGGAAAGTAACAATTTTTACAAATACTTTAGCAACTGCACTTTGTTCACTTCCAGATGATATGATTTATTTCTAGCTGGCATGTTTTATTAATTAGAGTGAGAGGTCATTTGCCTGCAGTAGCAATTACTGAAGTATTATCCCACAGAAGGCAAGCACTGTACAAAATAGGGATGCATGGTACTTTGCATAGCTGGACTTGAACTGCTCAAGTCAGCATGTTGCGCACTCAACTTAATTACTTCTCATGACTAGGCTTCCACCACTCTTTTTACAGGACAGTAATCTGAGGCTCTGAAGGTTCAGATTATTTTTTTCCACATCTGACACCACATACATCGAAATCAGTATTGTGAATCAGGTGCTTTACCTCTAAAGTCTGTTTTCTTATTATTATCATAGAAGGCTGTCAAATGAAGTGAAGTCAGGCACAAGGGTCCTGAGAAAAACAATGTAATGAAAATTGGAGGGGAGGACTTGGGGGGGGGCATGGGAGAGAGAGGGAACTGGGATTGATACGTAAAGTTCGTCTAAATTTAAAGGAAAGGAAAAAAGATATCTGAAGAAGAAAATTTCAAGCTATAACTTTAAATTTCTACACGATAATAAATTTCATTTAACAGATTTGATTCTCTTTAATTAGAAGTACCACAATACCATGTTGATGAAACAACAAACACAATAGCAATCTATAGTTTTATTTCTCCTCAGTCAATATTTGTACAATATATGTAATGATACGCTACACGTTTTGGGTTTTAGCTATGGAATATCACTGGCTGCCTGCTACTGGATCATTTTCCCATTCTTCCTGAACATTTACTGTGCTACAATTTAAAGCCACCATTTTATTTAGACATGGCCAAGCCACTGAGCTCTTGTCAGTGGAATGTGGGTGAATATTATTGTCTCATTTCCAGGCACAGTCCACACATTTTCTAGATGGCCACACCCAAGCCCAGGGGAGCCAGGTGGTAAAGATAAGGAGATGCTGTGAGTCTGAATTCAAAAATAAGGTCAAGGTTCAAAATGTCTACAGAAGCACCGGCATCTTCTGTACAAAACAGACCAGTGTTGTAGCAGTTGAGGTGACTGAATGTCCCCCTGCACAGAAAACAGTCCTGTCATAGCACTTATTTCAGTGTCTGAAGATCTTTCTGCTTCACCACGTTGCTCTCATGTGAATAATCAATATTGTCTCTGCAGTGTTAGGAGATTTATATATGAAGACAAATAAGGTAATTTAATTAATACACCGTGTTTGATTCATTTCATACTGTTCATTATCTTTTTACCCATTTTTTTAATTGAGTTCATTTTACATTGCAACCACAGTTCTCCCTCCCACCCCTCCTCTCCCCCCCACCTCCTCCCACCCCCTCCTCTTGCTTCCCCCCACCTCCTCCAACCCCAGTCACCTCCTCTCAAGCCCACCCCCAGTCCAATTCTCCTCATGGTTAAGGGCCCCCATGAGGATCAACATAGTCTGGCACAATAAGTTGAGGCAGAGCCAGGCTCCTCTCCCAAGCTTTAAGGCTGAGCATGACATCCCACCATGGGTAGTGAGCTCCAACAAGCTAGCTCTTGTACCAAGTTTGTGTCATGGTTCTACTGCCAGGGCCCCTCTGATAGTCCAAGTTTCACAACTGTCTCCCATGTATGGAAGGCCTAGTTCAGGCCCATGGAGTTTCCATAGTTGTCAGTCTAGAGTTCATGAGTTTACATGAGCTTGGTTCAGCAGTCTCTGTAGATTTCTCCATCATGATCTTGACCCCCTTGCTCATATATTCCCTCCTCCCTCTCTTCAACTGAACTCAGTTGAAGACTGGTAGTAATAGTATAGACGATGCCCGGACTAGCCTACCCCTGTAATCAGATTGACAAATAACCCGACTATCATCTTAAAGCCCTCATTTAGTAATTATTGAAACCAGATGCAAAGATCCACAAGGAAGAACCAGGCTGTTCATATTCTTTCATATATATATATATGTGTGTGGGTGGGTGTGTGTATGAAAATTTATATATACATTTATATATAAATTTTTTATTTAAATTTGAAACAAGCTTATTTTATAGGTCAATCTCAATTCCCATACCCTCCCTCCTCCCCTGGACCCCCAATCCCCTTTCTGCTCCCCAGGGACAGTGAGGGCTTCCATTGGAGATATTCAAAGACTATCAGATTATTTGGAGCAGGGCCTAGGCCCTGCCCTATGTGTCTAGTATTCCTCTATGTGGAATGGGCTCCCAAAGTCCATTCATATACTAGGGATCAATACTGATCCACTACCAGAGATAACATAGACTAGTGGATGATAGATTGTATACAGATTGTATTTATGTTGTACGTTTAAGCAAAAAGTAAAGATAAACAAAATCACTTGCAGTTTATGGTTTATTTTTAATTTAGTCTTCTCTCATACACTACATCCCAACTGCACTTTCCCATCCCTCTATTCCTCCCAATCCCATCCCCCACTTTCCCTCTTCCATAGATTCACTCCTCCTCTATTTCCCCCTCAGCATCCCAATGATATCAATCAAACGTGGTATAGCAGGTTACAGTAAGACTAGGCACAAACACGCATACATGTATTTGTGTATATATCACTATACCCATTCTACAATGCCTATGTCAATACTCTTAGGTAGAGAGTGAGCATATGTAGGGATGGAAAGTAAATGCATGTACCTTTAACTCTGGCAAAAATAAATCTAGACTTGTACCCGACACAGAGTACTATTCAGTTACATGTTTATTGCTAATGCTATTTTTATTATTTTTATTTTTCATTTTGTTCTATTATTTCCAGTGATTTGCTATAAAAAGTATGAATGAAAATGATTTTTAAATGAGCATGAAAATATTATGTAGTCAGTTATTTAATTTCTTGTGGTCTGTAAAGAAGGGAATCTATGATTTGAAATAATGCATAGGAAGTAGTTTTATCAGTGTGAGTACAGTTTGAGGACTAATTTTACAATGGGCAATATTGCTTAAGGAATGATGAAGTTATGAGACATCTTTCCTTGCAGCACTAACCTTTCTCCCTTTCTATACTGACCTCCATCCACACGGTTTAGGTGATGTTCATTACAAAGTTTTATCACATCCCCACAGTTAAGCAGTCTCAACTTAAAAAGCATGTCTCCCCTGGAAGGTCCAGCAACAAAGTCTCAGGCCACCCTCCAAGTCACTGCTCATGGGACCAAGGACTATTGCTCAATCATCCCCATTCCATGAGATTAAATCCTCTGATTGATGAGCTTGATGTAGTTGCCATTCTGGGGAAAGGGGGTTGCAGACTGTCAACTGGAAGTGTCAACTAGCTAAACTCTTTCTTCACCAAGTTGCTTTCTTCAGAATGTTCTGTCATAGTACCAGACAGGAAACAAGAGCACCAGGTATCTGGATATCTCTTAATTGAGCCAGGTTTTCATTGACAACGAACCATCAAATTATAAGTGTCTGCTTTTCGGCTGTAAGAACAGAATGTAGTACGTAACCAATGTTATTTTCATAAAATAAGACGAGATTATTGAAAATGTACGAAATATTAAATTTGTGAAATATTTTTAAATTACTATTTAGAGGTTGATTTTTTTAATGAGGGAAGAGAAAGGTTGTCACCCAGATTTCATTATCTGCATTGTTACTCAGTAGTTAAGAGAGAAGCTAAATGTCATTTAATGTTACAGTTAGAGAAAGTAAAGAGGTTCACCTCAGGCATCTCAAATTCAAAGAGACTATTACTTTTGTAGCAGATGCATTCATAGAAAAAGGACTTTTATGTAGCTTCAAGTTCCCAAAAAGGCCAACTGGAGGTGTGCATTTGTGAGCCACTAGTACATAGACTTTAGCTGAATCACTATGAATGTATGCATACAGTGAATCAGGGAGCTCTGCGCGTAGTGAAATGTAAGAGGAGAGGGTGGAGGGAAGATCCTCAAATTGTCAGAGGGAGGAGGAGAGGTGGAAGGAGAAAGACATGAGAGTTAAGGATACCATTGTCATCTAAAGGAGTAGAGGATTTCAGGAAAGATAAAGTGTTGAGACTGCTATTTTCCTGTGTTTTGAAAACACATGCTTCCCTATCCTCATTACAATATTGTCAATGGTCCAGTCATAATTGTACTTTCCACTCTTGTGTGTTAAAGGACTTTCTTGTCAGACTTTCCTTTGGGACCACCAGCTTGCAAATAGTGACTGGGAGATTTGTTATTAGTTGTGAAAGCTTGACCTTTAGCTCAGGCTTATTCCCAACTAGCTCTTATAACTTAAATTAACCTGTTTCTATTCATCTACATTCTGCCACGTGGCTATTCACCACGTGTATGCTCAACTCCCTCCATGGCATAGTGTGGCTGCTGGAAGCTGTTCGTAAGAGGACAGAGATGCAGACTTCTGTCTGTAGCTCTCTAAGACTTGTAAGTCAGTCCTGATGACTGTGGGTTCCCTGATCTCAGCAGTGGGCAGCAACTAGTTCCGCCCCCACACTGTTTGTGTGGTCCTGTTTTTCCAACCAATGTGCTGAGTCTCTTTCTCATGTAGCCACTGACTGCAGAAAATACTCCCCTCCTTACTGAGACTTAGGCTACAGTCAACCTAGAAGAGCGCTGCAAACCATTAATATAGTTCCTCATGTAATGGTGAACCCACCTCCACCACAAAATTATTTCATGGCTACTTCACACCTACAATTTTGCTACTGTTATGAATTATAATGTAAATATGTCTGTTTTCTATAGTCTTGGTGACTCCTATGAAAGGGTGTTTGACCCAAGGATTTGGACCCATGTGTTGAGAAACACTCTTGGAGGACAACCCTCATTCTCTTTTCCATTAGATGGGGAATACCCTACCTGCTGTCCCTGGCAGAAATCAACATCAGTTCCCCCTTCAAATGGCGAGTGTCTAGTCCTTCCAAGAATTTTAAGGCTCCTGACTACTCTTCCCTGGGGACTAATTCATTCTCATTCCCCCTACCACTACCACACCTCTCTCTTCGCCTTTCTCCCTTCACCCCCTCTCCATTCACACACTCTTCTGCCACTTTTCAAAAATTGGTTTCCCTCAGCCAAATTTAGCATCGAAGGGACTATGACCTGGCTTTTAATATTGGAAAATTCCCCCTTTCCTTTTCCAGCCGATAAAGCTTTCTATTGATGTGCAGTGAAGATGCTGCCACTGCCTTCTCCTCTAACAAGGGCTTCACATGAATGATATTAAATCCAAATTATTTAATGAATTGAGCGGCCTTTACAGATAATTTAGCTCTTCAATTTAAATAAGAAATTGAGTGATCCGTGAGGCACAGCTCGAGAACAGCCAGTTCTTGGCAGAGTAAAAGGCAGCCTTGTGCTCCAGCCAGCATCTCAGTTTGGGCCTTTCAGGAAATACAGGCAGTAGCCACACTACCTCAGAGAGTGCCTGAAAAATAAGAGTAGTAGCCACGCTACCTCAGGGAGCACCTGAAAATCCCAAAAGCAGCCACACTACCTCAGGGAGAACATGCAAATCCCAACAGTAGCCACCTGGAGCACCTGCAAATCAGAGCAAATTTGAGCAGACTAAAATGATCATTCTGCAGACAAGTGACAGAACACAACAAGTACAATTTTATTGAAATAGCAGAAATTTAAAAGTGTATGACTTTTCATATGCAATTCCAACCAAACTGGGTATATTGATTTTTTGACTGAGTGGTAAGTTCCCAACAGTGTTTGTTTGTTTGTTTCTTAAGGAGTCTTTAAAGTAATTATTAAAAACACGAATCCAAGTCTAGGAACCAGTATTTCCATGGCTTTGCCACCGGTAGCTGGCTGGTGGTAAGTGACGTTTCCTTTCTCCACAGACTTTCAGAAAACTATCATTGGGAGTTCGAGGGTTTGTTTTTTTAGCAGGGCAGGGTTGCCAGAAGCTTTGTCAGCTCTGCTTGTATTTCCTGTCCTCTCTATTAGATTATGAGCAGAATGTAGATATGCCCAACCACTTTTATCTTGCCATGTAACAAATAAAGGAAGTCATTAATAACTTTATTGGAGAAATAATTGGAGACTGCATAGTTTCTCCCTGAAAACTATGACCTCCACTTCTTTCAGACCTGTATATTAGAAAGTCTTATTAAAAAAAAAAATCAGAAAATTTCTGGTACCTCCAGCAAGCATATCACTGAGTCACTGAGTGTTCAGAAGAGTTCTAGATCAAAAGACAGATTAGCAAGAGAGAAGCTGGCAAATGTGTGAACATTTTACATGATACTAGACAGGTCAGATACATGAGGCCCAAAAGGCAGAGGGAAGTAAGCATGTTTACTGTGATAGGCCTGATGAAGAAGTAGACCACCATAGAGAAATATGACCTGAAGATAACCTAACCACGGGGAACGTATGGAGACTTGTTTGATCAGATCCCTTTAGCATCCCTGTGTGCTCCTTAGTCCCTGAATTTTTCAGATATTTGGAGGACAGTTCTGGAATGACAGTCTTATGGCCTGTTTCAGGGGAGGATGGAAGGGAAAGGTGGGCCTGGTCTTCCAGTCTCTACTGTTTGCTCAGTGTTCCCAGGTCTCATTTGAAAGTAACACGCCACAAATCTCACCAAAGCCATGCCGACTTAACCAACATGCATCAACCTCCTCAAGTAGCCTCTAACAAATCTGAATCTTGGAAATCATAAAACATCAAAGGAGTAGACTTTTAACTGGGGTGGCACAGTCTTGGCTCTTCCTTGTACTGGCTTAATGGTTTGGGCAAATTAAGCGACTCCTTTTAAGCCGTATCTCCTCGTTGATAATGTGGAGATGTCAACATGGCTTATGTCACCAGCATTTAAAATGCTCCGTCAGAGTTGTAGCTGCTTCCTCGTATTTTTTTGCATGAATTTCCTTCATGCCAGCAAGCAGGAGCCATGGTAAGGGCTGTTTGTTCATTTGTAAGTTCCTCCTTACTCTAAAACCTTTACCTACTCTCCAAAACTGGGCATCAAAATAACAGAAAAATATCTCCAGGCTCTGCCACTTGCTTAGCCCCCCACCCCCATCAGGTTATCACCATCACCATTCTCCTCTATGTCCAGAGTTCTACTTAGTGGCCTTAGAGTCATTCTGCTCTGTCATAGCTTCATCTTTAGAAAGGCTCTCATTACCTGAAACATCTTTTTGTAACCCAAATAGCCTCAAATGAAATACCACTTTTCCTAACCTCTTTCCCACTCGGTTATTGTATTCAACACACATGAACACACACCAAAATAAAATGACTCACGTTGACATTACTAATTACTAACAGCCACAAGGGCACTGTGCCAAACATAACACCAAACATTTCAGGTCCCTTATCAAATCTTCTACTCCCAACAAGTCTATGAGATACTTTTACTATTCTTACTTTACAAAGGGGAAGAAAAAATATACAATGAGAAGTGTATACAGTTAAGATATCCATGGAGAGGTTGGCTCAACAGATTATGGCACAAATACAAGGAAACGCTTTCCAGTGTATCAAAGGAATAAGAAAGCTCTGTCTATAAGTATATGGAGTTTTCTCTGAGTTGTCAAAGCAAGGCACATAAAATTTGCTAGAGAAAACATTGAAAAGAAAAATGAAAATTAAACACTATTCTTAAATTGAAAAGAGACATCTCTAATGATTCACATGGAAATATATACAAGGATAGCTTAAGCTCATTCACTTCCACATTTCCCTAATTTGTTCAAGCCCTTCCCCCTCCTGATCCAAGTTTTCTTTTTAAATAGTCCTTCTTCAACTTTCTCCTTTTTTTATTTTTTTTTTAAACCTCGATACCGCTTGTAAAAAAAATAAAAGTACATATAATGTTTCTCTTTCTGGGTCTGTCTTATTTGCTTTAACACTGTGATCTCCAGTTCTATCCATTTCCTACAAACTACTTAATTCCCTTGTTCTCTCAGTCTGACTAGGACTTCACTCTGTGCATATGCTATACGTCTATGGTGCACTCATTTGATGGATGGCAGGGCTGATTCCATCTTTGACTCTTTTGAACACCTCAGCAATACATAGGGTGTGCAGGCATCTCTGTTGTGTGCTGATATCGATTCTTCTGACTATCTACCTTGGAAGTCGTCCAGCAGAATCATGTGGTAGCTTTTTTGTTTTTGGTTGTTTTTTTTTTTTTTTTTTAGTTGCTTTTTTTCTTAATTCCACTGATTTACCATATCAGTGGTGTACCAAGCTCCTTCCTCTCACTGTCCTCTCAGTATTTGTCAGTATTTGTTTTTGTTTCCTTCGTGATAGCCAATCAGGTTGGGTGACACTTAATTTCAATGTAATTCTAATTTACAATTCTATTGATGGATTAGGATGTTCAATGGGTTTCTCATACATTTTGTGGACATTTACTTCTTCTTTTATTATTATTATTTTTCCCTCCCTCCCTCTTACCCTCTGTCCCCCCTCACATGCACCCTGAGAAGTATCTGTACAGTTCATTTTCCCATTTGCTGACTAGATTGTTTGCTCTTTTCGTATTTGTTTGTTCATGTGTTTTGAATTCTTTCTGGATATCAACACCCCATTGAACAAATACCTAGCAAACATTTCTCCTCTCCTGTCAGCTACCTTTTACTCTGTTAACTCCTTCCTTGTAGTTCAGAAGCTTTGTAATTATATTCAGTCCTGTTTGTCTTCTTGCTGTACACTCAGTGCTTTTAGAGCCCTATTCAGAAAGTCTTACCACCTATGCAAATCTTCAAGTGTTTTTCCTGCATTTTCATCTAGTATTTTCAGAATATGAGGTCTTATGTTAAGGATTTTGATTTACTTGGAGATAGTTTTTGTTTGGGGCAAGAGTTAAAGATCTCCATCTTATTCTTCTATATAAGGATACCTAGCTTTCCAATTACATTTGTAGAAGAGACTATTTTCTCAAATGCCTTTTGAGAGTCAAACAGTTGAGGCTGCACACATTTATTATTGGCTTTCTTATTTTAATTGTTACATTGGCTGTTTTCGAGTACCCTGCTGCTTTCATCATTATGGCTCCATGGTGTATTGTGAAACTAAGGATTGTAGCACCACTGCACTTATGCTTAAGATCACTGTAGCTTTGGGGGAGTTTTGTGCCTTCTTCTTGTAGGACTTGAGTGTAAAATACACTCAAAATTTAAATGGGAATTGCATTGATATAACTTTCAGTAATATTCAGTACGAACATTGATGTCTTCTTGTGTATAATGCAGGACTGATTCTGCTAATCCAGGTACATGGGAGATCTTTTCAACATTCTATTATCTTCTTCAACATTTTTTTTTTTTTTTTTGAGATTTCAATGTAGTTCAATGTAGAGATTTTTAGCCTCCTTAGATTTGTTCTTAAATTTCTTGTTTTGTTTTAGGCTATTGTGAGTTTTGATTACTCACCTGATTTGTTTCCCGGAAAGCTTGTTAGGGATATATAATGAATCTACTGGTTTTCGTGTTGGTTTGTATTCTGTTGCTTTGCTGAAAGTGTTGATCAGGTCTAAACAACTGGAGAGTCTTTAAGGTTTTTCTGGCTCTTATTGTATGAAAATAGAAATAGTTTTTTATTTCCTCATTTCCTACTTGTATCGCTTTTACTTCTTTTTCTTCTCTTATTTTTTTAGACCCAGAATTTAAGCACTGCATTCAATTCAAAAGTAGATCATGGGCAACACATTTAATTTAGACTGCCCGGGCCTTCTACCTGAGACCCATGTTCAGAGGGTCTGATTCGGTCCAGTACTAGTTTCCCAGCTATCAATCTGAGAGCCCATTAGCTCCTCTTTGTTCAGGTCAGCTGTCTTTGTGGGTATTTGTAGCCTGGTCTTGTCCTGGTGGATTCCAGTTCAGCTCAGTGTTTAGCTGTGGGTGTCTGCTTCTGTTTCTATCAACTACGAGATGAGGGCCTATGATGGTGGATAAGTTAGTCATCAATCTCATTATCATAAAAGGGTAGCCTTTCCACTGTTGCTCAAAATTGTTAGTTGAGGTCAGTCTTGTAGGTCTCTGGACATTTCTCTAGAGTCAGTTTTCTCTTGAAACCTATAATGGCTCCCTTTTTATGGTATCTCTCTCTCTCTCTCTCTCTCTCTCTCTCTCTCTCTCTCTCTCTCTCTCTCCTTTCTATTCCTCCCCTGACTCAATCTTCCTAGTCCCATGTACTTTCCTCTCCTCCTTCTCTTTCCCTAGCTCCCTCTCCACTCACTGCCCCCCCCCACTCCCTATATGCTCAGGAGATCTTTCTTATTCCTTATTTTTACAGGAAATACTTCCAAAACTATTCCATCTAATATAATGATGAATATAATTTTGCTTTACACTGAGGAATATCCTTTCCAGTCTTCACTTCTTTAGGGCTTTTAACATGTTTTTTTAATTATTTAATTAGTATGTGCTTGTATGGTTTCCATACTTTCTCTTGCTGGTGATTTCTAGTTTGATTTTGTTATAAGACACAATAAATTATTTTCCTTCTTAGATTATGATTTCTTTACTTCCTAAAATGTGACCTCATTTGAAAACCTTCATATGCTATTCAAAAGAATATGTATTTACCTAACTGTTAAATAGGAAGTTCTATAGATGTCTAGTAAACATATTCGACCTATGTAATAATTTTACTCTGAAACATGTGCTGTTTTTTTATATTTTGTCTAAGTGGATTGCTATTGAGAATAGATTATTGAAATGATGCTTAATATTATATGCTGACATGTAGATATTTGCCCAGTGGTATTAGTTTTGTAAAAATTCTGTGATGCAGATGCATATGTGTCTATAATCGTTACGTGCTTGTGATGGATTGTTGCCATTATCAGTGTGCAGTGGCCTGCTTTATACCTTTTGTCTTGAAGTTTGCTTTGTCAGGTGTAAACATGACTATTCCTGCTTATTTGGCGATTCCATTCACTGAGAATATAAATTTCTCTCTTTTGTTTTTAATGTGCATATCTTTTCAAATAAGATAACCTTCTTACAAACAATGATAATTTGTTCTTGATTTTTTTAAATCAATTAAGCCAATGCACATTTTCATTGGAAAGTGAAGCTCTTTTGAGTTTAGGGTTATTATTGAAGGGTATTTACTAATTTCTCCTTTCCTCCTATTACAGGAATGCTGTAGAGCTCCATTGATAGACTCTAAACCATGATTATGTGGGCAACACAAATTGGATTCGCTGGATTATACAAACAAAAAATTTTTTATGAAGTTGGGAAAG
This sequence comes from Phodopus roborovskii, assembly GCF_943737965.1. Classification (NCBI taxonomy): domain Eukaryota; kingdom Metazoa; phylum Chordata; class Mammalia; order Rodentia; family Cricetidae; genus Phodopus; species Phodopus roborovskii. Next base: position 18,517,788 of record NW_026126511.1, read on the forward strand.
AATACAGGTGAGTGATGGATCTAGAAATGTACAAACATTATAAGCATTTATGCAATTTTCAAATAATTAATACAGATATATTTTAATTGATGTTGGTCCTTCGAAAGTCTCATTTGTTTAGCTATCCCAGGAATGTGATTGTATTTTCTAAGTCCCCTGATACTATATAATTTACTCCTGTTTTGTATAAAATATAGCCTTTGAGTATCTTCTGTGATGCTAGCTCAGTGGCCTAGTTTATGACCACCAAGAAGGCCTTTTTTTTTTTTTTTTTTTTTTTCTTTTAAAGGGTAACTTTGCTGGCTATAGTAAGCTTACTTGATAATCCCTTTGTTTCAAGTCATCAATTACATACACCTATACTTTCCTTTTCTGTAGGGTTTTCACCATCAAATGTGCCATGTTTCTGATAAGTTTAACTTTGGGAGTCACTCAGAGTATCTCCTTGCAGCTTCAAGTATTCTTTCTTTTCTCTGGGTTATTAGAATTTTCACTGTAAACTGCTATAGGAAAGAGAAGTCAGAGTTTATCTGAATGAAAATGTCCTGGTAATCTCGGATTCTGAGTAGCAGTTACGTTGAAGTTCATTTTGTAATATTATATTTTGTGTATTCCTGAAGCTATTCATTAAAATCATTTAACTCTATTACCTGATTCTTATATTTAGAAAGGTAACTACTTATATTGCCATGGGTCATAGTTCTTTTCCACTAGTATGTGATTCTTTGCAGTGAATGTTTTAAGAAATCTCATTTAGTGTTGATCCATCATGCAATTTAGCATATATTAACTGTTAAGTAAAAAGAGTTATAGAGGGAACTGTATAAATAAGCTAAGGCAGAGGACATAAAATACCTGTGTGCCAAAGCAGGGCATGGCGGTGCAGAAGTGTTGTCCAGCCCAATGGAGAAAAGGGAGTAGGAGGAGAGGAAGGAGGACAGAGGAGCAAGGAAGGACATAAGGTAAGGAGGAGAAATGGGCCTTAAAATTTTATTAGCAGTAACTCCTCTGTGTACCGAATCAATGTTGTCCTGATTCCTGTTTTGTTCTGACAGTGTTGGGTCACTTTTTTATTTCCCACACGATAGTTTTAAAATGTGTGGATAACAAAATCATTCCATTACTTGTGAGTCCTCTGCCACCTGAGCTCCCCACCTGTGGTGACAGTCCAGTCTCTCTGACGTGGCTGCAGCAGAAGTGGTTGTCACAGATCACTTGCTTGACCTTGGCTTTTGATCGTGAAGGATCAAAATGCACTTTTTCTTTATTGCTCACTGACCTGAGTAATAAGTACCCTATCAGATCTCCTAAATAAGCGATAGAATAGAACTAAACTACAGACTGGAATTTGTCCTTCATGTTACTACGACATAAGCAGAAATTCCAAAGATCACAAATGAAATTAAAATTAAAAAAAGAAAGCTAAATGTAAGACCTGAGATAAATGAATGTAAGGGATAATAGAGATTGCTTTCCTGAAGTAATTATTCACAAAGGTATTCTGAGTCAGGTACTGTCAATTGTGAAAATACTATCCAAATATAACTTGTTAAATGCCTCAGGTAGTGATGAAATTAGTCACTCACTATAGCTTTAATCAATAAATCATTGTTGATTTATGACTCGTGTATCACCTCATAATTGTACAGCATTTGACAGCTTACAAATCACTTATACATACATTACCCCATTTTCATCTCACAACAAGCCTTCAAGAGCACTTAGATTATTGTATTCATTTTATGCAGAAAGAAATTGCTCCACAGATGGCCCACAGATCTCACTGTGACTCCACTACTAATGGGGATGGGGAGATGGAGACCCACATCCAGGCTCTGCAGCCTGCTGTTTAGCTATGCTTTTATAGGACAAGGATACTCCAAGTAAAGAAGAGTCACTCACTGATACAGCTGGAACATAATATGACCAGGGACAGTCTCCCACCAATGCCTAATCTACTCTGTGGGTTACAAGCCAAACCAGTCAAATTCTTCATAATAATGTGAGACAGCATGGTAATCCAGATAAATGAAGAAGAAATGCTAAATAGCCTGTTTTATGGCCGATGTTCTTAATTCTAAGAACTATATTATAGAAGAAATGGTATTGCATATGTTACATTTATTCATACTACACAGCTATGGATTTGGAATGAAATTCATGGTGATTTGTGTTTCAGATTAATGGAATGAATTTGTAACTTCAGAAATTGCATTATACTTCATTTTATGATTAATAAGAACTTAAATTGTGTAAATGGAGTCTTCTTTCCCAGTCATCAATTCCCAAGTGAGCACTCTGAGGCTTACTATTAATTACAGTTGTTCAGCCAATGGCTCAGGCATATTATTAACTAGCTCTCACAATTAAATTAACCTATTTCTACTACTCTATGAGATTTGTGGCTTGTTACCTCACATCTTGCTTCTCTGGCAACTACATTGCATTTCTCTGATTCTGCCTTCTTTCTCTCTGCATCTCTGTTTGAATTTCCATCTGGCACTATTCTGCCTGGCCATTGGCCAAAACTGCTTTATTCATCTACCAATAAAAAGAAAACATATTCATAGCAAACAGAAGGACCTTACACATTATCTCCCCTTTTTTATCTAATTATAAAGGAATGTTTTACTTTAACATATTAAAATTACATAAAACAATACAGTTATCAAGCAAGAATTATAGTTACAATATTTAGTCTATTTATATTTGGCAAATTTAAAGAAAATTATCTGTCATCTAGTTTACCTTTGTGAGTCTAAAGTTTCATATCTAATTTATCTTTTATCATAACTAAGGAAACCTATTATTATAACTATCTATCTTGAATTCGCACTACAAGACTGTATTTTATAGAAATCATTATAGACATTCTTATTTTAAAATTTTCTCAAGTATGTACTGTGCCATTCCAGTATCAAATCACACATTTGTTGATAAATGCCACTGAATAGCTATGCATGGCCAACTTTGGGCTAGTTTCTATTATAATGTAGGATTACAACAATTTCAAGGGATTTATGACCTAACAATATTAAGAATATAGTTGAGTAACAAAAAAAAAAAACATGTACCACGCACCTCTCCTTTATTATCCTCTCTCTAATGATCTTGATTGTTCAAGAGTATATCTGGCCATCAATCAGCCCTTCAAAGCAGATTCAGTCCTCCCAGATTCCTACACAATACTAAAAAGTATCAAATCCCAAGGAGCTAGGCTCATCCTTGGCGAGCCTTAATAGACAGACACATCTTAGACTGTGTTAACCATGCAAATGTTCAGTCAGAATTTGTCAAATACCTACATATGCCAGACACATTGTAAACACTAAGAAAATGCAGGTGAACAAACAGCAAAGTTCCTACTCTCATAAAGTACTGTCTTGACAAACTAGAGGAACAAACTGTAAGAAGTGCTTTGGAAGACATGTTTTTTGAGCAATGGAAACAATAAAGGCCTCAATCGTAAGATGTCTAGCCTGTTTGGAAGCTGTGGTCAAAGCAAGGAGGAAGCATTTTGAAATGAGGGAAGACGTGTAGTCAGGCTTTGGACCACCAGCCCCCAAATAATGACACAAAGACTTATTATTAATTGTGAAAGATTGGCCTTAGCTTAGATATGTTCCCAATTAGCCCTTATAATTTAAATTAATCTGTTTATATTAATCTTTGTTCTGCTATGTGGCTTGTTACCTCTCCTCCTCATTTTTTCTCCTGTATGTCTGACTCCTTCTGCTTATGGCTCGCTTAATCCCACATGCCTCAGATTCTTTACAAGATCCTCTCTCTGCCAGGAAGTCCTGCCTATTCATTCCTGCCTAGCTATTAGCCATTAAGCTCCTTATTAATCCAATCAGCAGTTGCGTTTGGCAATGACACATCTTCACCATGTACAAGAAGAGTACCCAACAACATGGAGCTGTACAAGAACAAGGTGACAGGTGTTCCAGTTGGCCCCCAAAATCTCCAAAACCAGAAGGAACCTAGATAAATATTCTAAGAAATTATGCCAGTTTATACATATACCTCTAAGAAATGCCCCAGGGTTCAGTTTTCCATTTATTTCAATTCTGTGGTGCATCTGCTTTCTCCATCTCAAATCTGGTGTCATTTAAATTTATATTACCCAGAGTCCCTTTCTTTGCTCTTACATATTTTTCAATTTCAGTTCTCTCCATAAGAAACACATTCCTTTTTCTGAAATGAACTGAAAATGGGTCCATGTCACTCTTTGTAGCACGGAGGTACCATGGGTGAAATCTCTACCTCCCCAATGTCTCAGCCTATTGGAAAAAAAGATCAATTCTACATAGTAAAGAAGCCCATTGAAGTGGTGTTGACAGGCCAGTGTAAGAGTGCAGGTGGAGTGTAGCATAGCTCTCCTGAGTAAGGAGAGTGTTTTGCAGGGACTGTGGTTGGGAACCTGAACCTGGAAGGCTGAGTACATGCTAGACAACAAGACAAGGACATTTGAGTTACAGCATGTAACTGTTGTTTCCCTTCCAGCCAAAGATCTGCCCATCAGTGCTTATCCAGGCAAGCACAAGCACTCATATATTCGAACATTTAACTGCCCCTTTTATATTTCTTCTACTCCAAGGAGCTTCAATTATTGATAGGAGAGACAGACGGCCTACTAATCAGAGACATGATTTATATTGATTATTGAGAGTTCCAGAAATATACAGCAGCAAAATTTCCTTTGCAAGATGGGAGGAAACAGGTTCTTGTCACTCTGGAGGCACCAGAAATCTTTAGATTTTATAGCATACCTACTGAGCTGAGATTAAATAAGACAGTTGCTCTCAGACTGGAGAGTCTCTCAGAATCTGCAGGGAGGCTTGATAAAACCTCAGAGGCATAGTCATTTCGTCTTTCTCTGCCCTCGTTTCTGAAGCCATGGGGACCCACTAAATCAGATCTCTGGTGACAGAGATTGAATTTAAGAACTGGGGAATAAAATCTACCAACGGAGTTAATAGCCTTCTTGTTAAAAAATTTACACTCATGTATATTCCCATTTACATTTCTTCAGAACAAAATTTTACTATTATTAGACATGCCCTTAGAGAATAATAAATTTTGATATTTACCAAGGGAACCAATTTTTTTCTTAATGTTGCCAAATTAGTAATGTACTAACCCTCAAAGCTACAGGTTGTTAATTTAGTGAGATATTTTAAAAATTTATCTAATTATAAATACTTTATGTCCACAGTTTCTTAAGATAAATGCCTCTTCTAAGCATTAAAATGTAACTTCTAAAAATTGTTAAGAGAGTTTTTCTCATCCCAAACTTGTTTATTTTTCTCTGTACCTATTATTACAACTAGTTACATTAAAGAGCAAAAGATAATTTAAAAGAACAAGCAAAAACTGATCAAAATAATTTTGCTGTACAGATGATTATTTTTTTAGGGAGCAAATTAGAAGAAATGCCATCATTAAAATTAGGTATCCAGATGGAGAGGTAACATTAGATGAGCAGTTAGTTATCATCTCTGCTGTATAATTCAATTACTTTAGTGGATATTTTCATTGTTTTTACCCTGACACTTTAGGGCAATAACTGCAAGGGCATGGGTGTCTAGATCCAAATTATCTAGATGCAAAATTGAATTTGTTAGGCAGCAGTTTGGGTTGGTGCAGTGTTTTGTGTTTTGTCTTGTTATTTTCTTTTGCCTTTGTTCTCATAAAACACATCACCATGGGTGCATTGTTTTTCAACACTGTATAAAATTTTATCGCAATCCTGGCAATGTCAAGTCACTCACAGCTATTTATTGCCTGGTAGTGAATGTGGTTCAGGAGTCAGACTCAGCTTAACTCAGTTTTCCAGGAGACTGCTGTAAAGGCAGCGACTGGAAGCGCTTGCATTGGAAACCTTGGCTAGGGAAGACTTAAAGTCACATCCATCCTGGTTGCTGTGACAATTCATTTTCTTTCTAGCTTGTCTTTAGTCTTTCAAATTAAAATGTGATTCTACCACTTGTCTTCCCTTTCTTTTCTCCAACTACTCCCACATTCCTTCTCAAATTGATGGCCAGTTTTTGTCGCTATTTGTAGATACACTTGTGTAAATATACACAGACAGCCTGCTGAGTCAACTTAATGTGGAACTTGTGTGTACATGATTTCAGTACAAGAGACCTCCTGTGCCTAAGGCTCAGGAAACATCTTCAAGGGAGAGTGGAAAGACTGTTGAGCCAATAGACTATGAAGTCTGCTATGAGGCTGTGTTTCCTAAAAATAACAGGAAAGTTACCCTTGTGATACCTTAACAAAATGACTGGCAGGACATGGTCAAAAGAATGATACATGGTGAACGTTGCCTTGGAGACCTGTGAAAGAAACTCAAGGAAAACATAGTTATAGAATCCAATCAGGTCAGTGTACCCTGAATCTCGATATGACCTTCTGGCTTGCTTTCTTGCTTTCCTAGATATAATCTTTAGGCAACTGTTTAAATTGATCTGTTCTGAGAAAGTCCTGGGAAAGGGCTGCGCTGTTAATAGTTAGTAGGTTCTTACCGACATTTATTTAGGTTTCTTCTGATCTTTTTTTCTGAATTCAAACAGCCTTCCTTACATCATTGCTTTCTCTGTTTTATTCTTGTACAACAGTTCACTGAAACTGGTATACTGTTGTCTACAGCCAGCGTCAGAGTTAGTCCTCCTCATTCTTTCAGGTCTCCAGATCCCAGGTCCAGCAGGCAAGATCTGATCAAGTCCCACTGTGTCCCACAGCCAATGTCTTCACACAACTCTTCTCCAATTCAAAGTGGTGCTGGGTTATGGACTCCCATGCCTCATTAAAGGTGGGCTCAAAGTATGTCTTCCAAAATCAGAGACTTTATTACCCATTTATTAATTTATTCTTTAGTGTCTTCTCTCTGCCACTTGGGTTTTTAAAAACATACATAAAAAACTAGCGGGCCATCATTTCTTGTGAACAAAGTCTAGCAAAAAAAAATTATTCAAATACTTTTTGTAAGTTGCTGATGATTTAACAGAGGTTGATGGCAGAGCTCAGTGATTAAGACCATGTGTTGTCCTTGCAGAGGACTGGTTTCCCAGAACCCACATGGTAGCTCAAAAACCTCTTTAACTCCAGTTCCAGGGAATCAAATACCCTCTTTGGACTTTTGCCAGCACCAAACATGCTTGTGGACATACACGCATGCAGGCAACGTGTTCACACATATAAATAAGTAAACAAATAAAATTAACAACAAATTACAAAACACTCAAGTTTGTAATTTATTATTTGTAGTTTAGAAATATCTATGCCAGTTTTCATTAAATTTTTCTGTTCATCACTTGTCCAGAATTTCTAATAGTCAGAAATTTAAAAAAAATCAATAATTAGGGTAAAACCTAAATGGACTGAACAAAGGGAATAAGTAATTCACAGATATTTGTATAGCATAAATTTATTTCCCACCCTACATATAGGCCAGTGCAAACTTGCAAGGGAGCATGGCTCTAGTGGCTCATTCATAGACTCAGGTTTTACTGCCTTCTAACTGTGTCATGGTACCATCATCTGCTTGAACCAAACCAGGCTAGGGACATGCCTATTCTCCAGAAAATATGGTGAAAGTAAGACTCAAAGAGTGAGGCAATGATAACTGGTAAATTTCCATTAGCTTCAGTAGCCACAGAGTCACTCTAAGCAGCAAAGAAGCAACGAAACATGGCCAGTAGCTGTACAGCCATGAGGCCAGGATCAGGATAAAAATACCCTAGAGGATACAAGAAGCCTGCAGTGAGGGTAAACCTTACCCGAGTTGCAGGCTGATAGAATGAAATCAACCTCAGGTGATTCTGCCCTCCTACGTCCAGGATCAAGGCACTATATTGGCATTCTCAGCTATTGTTTCACAGCTGGGGAGTAAGTGCAACCCCCCCCGAAACATACACATTTGATCACTTACAAAGTAGAATTATTATGAGTTTCCCAACTAAGCCTTCCAAGATATCTGTGACGAACAATCACGGGATGACGTTTCTCATGACTGCTCCCTTTTAGGCATCAATTTGCGGTCCCTAACATTCTCTGCATGAAGTCACTGTATAAGTATTTTCCTTCCTGGACAAATATGAGACTATTTCTCTCTACGGAATAATGTTAGTACTCTTCTTTTTTTAATACAACTGTATAAAACTCTCTTTTTGAATATTCATGGCTTTTAATTTTCAAATTCTTAATTTCCCAAATAGTGCCTAATTGTGATTTACCAACGGATTATGCTCTTGTCTTTACACGTCTCATTTGGCTTGTTATAGGCAGTATGAGCAAAATTCTGTCTCTAGATGCAAAATGTTGTTTTGAACAAATAATATCCTTTCAAACACAAGTTTCTAGAAGAACCAAGTGGGAAGAGTTTGGTTTTGTCCCTGACACAGCAAATTTGTGTCTTCTTCAATTTGAATCATCTTCACATGCCCTAGGTAATTGCAGTAATTGTGATAGTTAATTCCTCATGTAGCAGTTGTGTACTCTTAAGGATTCCCGTGACTATCAAAAGTGGGGTTTCACCTACAGAAACCTGAAGGACCTAAGTTCAAGATTATAGATAAGACTTAAAGAATGAGTCAATATAAAAAAAGGGGGGAATGAGCAAAAGAACATTCAAAGTACACATAGTATACTGCATCAGGCTGTTCTAAGTAGATTCAAATTTGGCAAGTCTAATAGTCTAGTCTTCTAGATGATTCTGTGAAGGAAGAATGAAACTGAAGTCCAAACTGGTTAAATAATTTGCCACAGCTGCTCCTAGGAGGAAGAGTTGGGATTCTCATCCTAATCAAATCTATTTCTCAAAAGCATTTGAATTTAGTGCATTGTTCATAGGTTCTTTCAGCAATTAAACTCATCATCTCATTGTCAAGTACACTACACAGTGAACCATTGCTAGATATAAGTATGCAACTTATCACCATTACACGAAAAATATGTTTGTATTAGGTTGTTATTAAGTGGATGACTATGTGAAGAAGACACACTTCTCATTCACTCCTTTCCATCCTATCACAATGCATATCCTGTCTTCCTCACCCTCCTTTTAAATTATTTCCCTCCCTCTTGGGAGGGATAGGGTTCAATACAGTGTTTCTTGGTGTATCTGTCCTCATCATCCTGGAACTCACTTTGTAGCACTCTGCCTCCTGAGTGCTGAAATTAAAGGTATGCCACCATTACCTGACTAAACAACACCCTATAAAGACTTGGATCAGGCTCAGGCTCCAGGAGCCCTAAGGATTTCACTGTGCTGCCCAACCTCACATACTACAGTATAGATTTTTAAACTTGATCTTCAACATAAAAGGATTTATTAAACTTGTTTTCCCAACTTCACAAAAGACTTTCATCTGACAAGGATTCTAATCTATTTATATACTGAATTTTATAGCACCTCCTGCAAAACTATGTAACAAATGCTCAACAAATACATCAGTTCACTTACTAACTCATTAAGTTCTAGAGTTATTGATTTTACTTTATGTGTGTTTTTGCCCCCATGTATGTATGTGTGCCCCCATGCATGCAAAGGTCAGAAGGGGTCATCAGGTCCCCTGAAACTGTAGTTAGAGATGGTTGTAAGCCACCACGTGGGTTCTTGGAATAGAATCTGGACCCAGATCCTCTGCAAGAGCAACAGATGCTCTTGACTACTGAGCCTTCTCTCCTGTTCTTGATTAACCAATTTAGTAATGCCAAATACTTATCTGAGACTGGAAACAACACCCTGTGTTTATCCAATATTTGACTGAATAAATTATTTGTCATATAATGCATTCACTTAAGGTCCAAATTGCTTACTTTTCCTCAAAATAAACTTACCAATATCCTGAAGTTTATTAGTAGCATTTTAAAAGAGAAGGCTCGAATTTCAACTCTTCAAGATATGAGTGACCTAAACACAATGGTAATTCTGACATGCATTTCTTTAGTATTAATCTTTAAGAATTTTCTGAAAGTTCTCTCAGTAAAAAAAGTTCCAGGAGCATCTGAATAAAAAACTGAGTGTCCCCTCTAGTTTCTAGAAGGCTCATCACAGACGCTGAGAAGATAATCCCTAAAATAGCATTACTCAGCCTACTTTGCTTATAATGCAAGGCGTTTGAAAAAGGAATATTTTTATGTGCTGAACCAATTTGATTTCTATGTATGATTTGCCATTCATATTTTTTTCATTTTCCACTCAAGTTTGATTTTAATAGTGATGATACATAATGGCAAACATGTGAATGAAAGTGATTTGAAATTTCAGTCATTGTTATTCTAGACAGAAACAAGATGCAACTATGAAATTTTGTTATTAAAATTTACTCTGTGATAATATTAGGGAGAGAAGAAACTGGCTTTCCTGACTCCGCTTATTAAAGTAGCCAGGATAGATGCTGACAGCTTTCTGTGGTTGTCCTTTTCCAGACTAGAGATGTCCAAACTGAAATGCACTGAAACGTTTCCATTTTGTGTGTGTAGCTTTATATCCTCTAGGAATAGGCAGTACCTAATATGGATGTTCTCCTTTCATGTTTCACATGCTAGTCTTTGCATGGCATATGCTGCTAATTGATGCTAGTTTCATGAATGATCAAGAAACAGGTGTTCTCTACTATAATACTTGGGAGGAAGTACTAAAACAAATTGATCACACCTAACCTTAAATCTTAAGCACCAATAAAATGTTTGTAGTGTTAGGGGGTGCTGTAAGTTTCTCTCTCATGCTAAGCTCACCTGTAGACAACCTGAGTACCAATGGGACCCTAGGTCTAAGCTTCTAGAGGAAGGAGACAAATAATTCTGGGGATCAGAATCATTGCAAATTGTACTGAATGCATATTACAAAGCCACAAAAGTTGCTATGTTTGCCATATGCATTATCTCATTGAGACATCATTGCAAACTTCTAAAGCAGAAGTTTGCTGTCCACAGTGTAATTAGAAAACTCATGCATAGATCCCTGGAGCTGTATTATACACTCTTCACACATTATACATTATTAATTATGTACATTATGCAGTACTATACATACTTCCCACTGTCTGTTGTCTTAAGCCTCTTTGTTCAAAATACATTTTTCTATGGAATTCCACTCCATCACTCATTCTATAGTGTATGTCATAAACTATATCTATATCAAACTATAGTGGCCATCTTTTCAGAAGTTGCTACTGTATCTGACTATACAACTCAACTCACTTGACTATAACCCAAACTTTTGAGTTGCCTTCACTTGCTGCCTTTCCTAGTGATTCTTTTTATTTTCAGATACCACCGTAGAATTTAATCTTGGGACTTTAGGTCAACATGCTCTCCTCTAATTAAAGTAAAGCTGCAATGTCCTTCAAACTCCTTTGTGCCATCATGTCATCTATAGAGAGCCTTCTCAGAGCATCCTCCAGATTAAGCTCTTGGTTCTAACCTAATCTAAACTCCCATCCTTGCATTAGTCTCCCACAATGGACATTTGTGACATTCCTCAGCCTCTGCTGTCTCCTCTCCCAGGACTCAGCCACAGTGATCTGTCCCTCTATCCACCCAACTTCCATTCTCATAGACAAGGAATTATGGGCCTGAGGAAAGCATGGCTTCTTTCCCCACAAAGAAATTACTTTTCAAAACTAGCCATTTCTGAATCCCAAATGGGTTGCACCTTTAAACTCAGTCTTCCCAAGGCATAAGTATTCTTTTAAAATGCAATGAGTGTGTTCTCAGATTGTAACATAAATAACATCGTTTTCAGCATCCTTTGTTGTCCCTCACACAGATGAGGTCTAGTTAATGAAGCCAGCAGGATAAGCCACCCTCAAATGCAAATGAGCAGTGGTGAGTTGTGAAGTTCTGCTCTTCTACTTTCCCAATTCATCATTTCCTTTCTTCGTTATCTTGAGTCTTCATAAATAAATAACTACAAACACTGCTGGCTTTGCCACCCTAGTTGTGGCTCATGCTCCAGCATATGTAGATTTTCCTTTCTCCATTTCACTCAAAACAAGCAAACAGAAAAATGACCCCCATGGCTTTTACTCAATCAGCATGACTCTGAAAAGCAAATTCACATTACACTGGCAATTACTTATAATAGCTTCACACTTTCTCCTTCTTGACAACAGCCATATCCTTAATGAGGACACTTCGAAAGCAAAGCCGATGCCAAAAGGATGTATGTCTTGCTCTGCACTTTCAGGAAATGTGATGAAAGATAAATTAGAGCCAGAGAAATTTTCCTTATACTCAAGAACCTGAAAAGGCCCTTTTGTTTGCCCTTGAAGTTGCATTACAAATTTCACGTGATGAAACACCTTGTTTTGCAAAGAGATTTCTTGGGCACTATGTGCCTCTTTTCTGTGAGCTCTGTGGTCCCATTCAGATCCTAATAGCAGGCTATGATGGGTGGTGATACTCTTGTCCTTTAATTTACAGGTAAGAAACTGAGCTTCAGGTAAGAGTAGGTAGACACCAATATTCTCTCAAGTAAGTAATAAACCCAAAATTGAACCCTAGGTGTACCTACATCCCAACCATCATCTTCATTCATGCTGTTTAATTTAGCTTGTCCCATTGATGGAAATAACTAAGATGGTAGCAGTTGCTTGGGCAATGTTATGTCTAAAACTACCAATAGTATGACCTGTCACTCACCTTCTAGTAACAAATACCCTATAAATTAGGAAGCTTACTCCATTTACATGTCCAGTATCTAAAACTGGGCACAAGGTATGCTATTGGGTGTCATAGGCAGTGATGGTTCCAAACATTCCCAAATACGAGATCTAGAGTTTAAGTATGGGCTCGCTCACATGGCTAAGTGTATGCTGTATTGGTAAGAGGTCAAAATCATTAATCATTTTTTATCAACTTTAAGAATTTTGTACAAGTTTTTGATTATGTTCACACTCCCTCCACCAACTCTTCAATGGGATTTGCTCTGGGTTGGGCTTGCATAAGTCTGTCATAGATAATGTGAGTTCATATGAATTACACGCATCTTAAAAGTGAAGAACTTTCCAATCTCTGGTCAATGGGAGATGTGTATAGAAAAAAATATTAAAGAAAGGACAGAAAGGTAGGGGTAGGTGGTCTCTTTCCTGGAAAATCAAGGAAGTAGCTTTTCCTTACAAGTCTCCAAAAAAGGAAATAGCTTTGTCAACAATGTGATTTTAGCTCATTGTGACCTGAATCTTATTACTTTTTCTTTTTATTCTTTGACAAATTCATGCATGGATTTTGATTACATTTACCCTCCATTACCTTCTCTTATCTTTCTCCTTACGAACCCCTTCTTCCCTCTTACATTCTTGAGGGGGTTTTGTTTGTTTGTTTTTGTTTTTGTTGTTGTTTTGTTTGTCTGTTTGTTTTACTTTACTGGTCCACTGAGTTCAATTAGGGTATCTTGCATAAACATGAGTATAGAGTTATTGACTAGAACATGGGCAACATATCAGTGCTACATCACTGAAGAAAAATGGCTTCCTGTCTCTGAGGAGCCACTAACTGCCTCTAGGTCCTTCCAGGCCCCTCCCCAATGCATAATGGAATTCTTTGCTTTAAGTTTACATGTGCATATATATGGAATAGTGTTAGGAAGAAGTCACAAAGTGAATGTATGTGACATTCTGGCATACTAATAGACTAGTTTTATTTCCTACTTGAGGCAACCTGATTATCATGGTACTTGTTCTTAAATTTTATTTAATGTATTGTGCACAAGTGCATGTAAATTCGTATCACAGTGTGTATGTGAAGGACAGATCACAGCATTCACCAGTTCTGATCCACCACCCACCTTTTTGAGGCAGCATCTCTCTTCTTCCTTCTGCTGTGCTACATATCTCAGGCTAGCCAGCCCAGAAGCTTCAGTTCAACCCTCCTTTCGTGATTGCACATCTCCCTGAACAAGTATTAGGCTTGCCGATGCACAATACTACATCTAGCCTTTTCAGTGGATCCCAGGGATAGAACAGCTTGCCAGGTTTGCATACATGCAAACACTTTACCTAGAGAGTCATCCCTGGTCCCTATTATGATATCCATTAATGCTGTTCACCAAACATTTCTGGTTCTCTATCAGAGTGCAAGGTAAGACCTGTTCATTTCTTGTCTGGTAATCTCTGGTGGAGGTGATATATTTCACCTACATGTAATAGTTATAAAATTAATGCAGAGAGCTGAAGACTTAGACCAACTGGCAGAATATTTGTCTAGTATCCATTAGGGCCTGGATTGGATTCCCAGTGCTACATAAACCAGCTATTGGTGACGTGCACCTGTAATTGTAGCCTTTGTGGGGTGGAAACAGATAGACGGTCAGAAATTCAAGGTCATCCTTGGCTATACAGAGTGTGAGGCCAGCCTTTGTCAAAAGAACAAGTGAGTGTGTGTGTGTGTGTGTGTGTGTGTGTGTGTGTGTTACAACATTTATAATTTCTTTCCACCTGTATCGGCCAACAACAAACTCCAAAACAGTGTCTATTGCATTGACCTCAGCCATGGAATAATAACACATGAAACAGGGTCTCCAGTAAACCTTTGTTCTACATGTAATGAAATTTGTGACTGAAAGCCAGTAATATCCTAGGAGTGCTTCCTTCAACCACATAACTTACAACAACTTCACTTAAACAAAACTATATCTTATTTTGCCTTTATTTTTAACAACATGTAGAGAAATATAATTTAAATATCTAATCGATATTTGAGTTACCTCAATAAATCACCCCAAATGAATACTACATTTTTCATATTATTTAAAATAAATGAAAGTGTACACCCAAATATTATATCCCAATGGTATATCATGTTTTATATTTTATTGTATTTATTAACCCGTGACTGTAACTTCCATGTAAAAGATAATTTTAAGGGAAATTTGCATTGGCTTTGAAGGTGGGGTTATAATGACTTCACTAAACCAAAGATAAATCACACAGAAAAATACAAAGTTTTCTGGGAGCATTTCCCTGCCCTTCCTACTAGATCAGCTGACCTACCAGAAAGCCCAAGGTAAGGAAATCCACAACTCAAGCTTCCCTCTTTCCGCTTCCGGCTGCCTGAAGCCACGCCCAAAGCGATGTGGCCACTGTCACAGGCCAAACTGCTATATGGCTTCTATGTAATTTGAAAAATAAAAAGTGGGTTTTTTTTCCTCTCTTTTTAAATCATGGAACAAGTATAATGTTACCTCCTTCAGGAATCCCAGGATATTTTTTTCACCCAAATTAATAAGTGGAGAGATTGGCTCGGAGGTTATACTCTTGCGGAGGATATGGATTCAGTTCCCAGCACCCCAATGGCAGCACAATCACCTGTAAAGGCAGTTCCGGGGGAAATGATGCCCTCTTCTGACAAAGCCAGGAACCACACACATGATACACTTAAAAGCAAAATACTCATACACATAAAATTCAAATAATAAATCTTTTGTTTATGAAAGCAGGAAGAGTTTTTGCTCCAATATGACACGGAATTAAGTCAGATTGGATATGACTAATATCTTTCTAGCAGAGTAAATTAAGAATACAGCTATATAAAGTTTCCCTGGATGCTCCTTAAAAATACTGACCAATTTAGATGATGTTTCAAAGAGATAAGTGTAACCATGATCATTCTTATTGCCGAGAAAGAAAATTCAATCTTTAATCACATAACAAGTGCGATCTTCATTTGTTATGTGAAAGCATACAGATGCAATAGACATGTACATATTATAGTATTTTCCATGATCACACTAAAAATGAGGTGTTTATTTGGTGATGTTCTTGAATGTTACCTGGAAAATTATTCCCTGATTATTCTGAAATCTTCCTCATTTAATATATTTCATTGACAAAGAGAAATAGAATTGGTGTTTAGTCATTACATTGCCCTTCAGCTTTTATAAGCAATTTCCATTTATACTTTGGAGCTAGTCCCTCTACCCTGTGGGAGTCTGCTTCTTTTTATAATCCCCAAATTTTCTGACATGGTATGATGTCCACTTGCAAATTGTCTGCATGTGCTATCACTCTATATAATCTATAGAATTGTCCAGTAGGAGAACCAAAAGGACATAAAGTTTACATATTCTCAATGGTCATGCAGCAGTGTGGACAGCAGGCAGAGCAGGAGGCTTGGTTTATTCTTACAGAGAAGGTCAGTAGACAGTTCTTTGCTTCACTGAGAGCTGCTAAGAATTTATACGAGATTGAAACATATGTAAATCATAGACCCAACAAAAGTGATTACATACCATGGCCAATCACCTCGTAAAAAAAGAGTGATTCTATAGCTTTTATTTGGCATCATTCTTCTACAGATGTAAGACCACAAGAAAAACCACTTCAAAGAGCTGTGACACTTGCTTTAAACCTTTCGGAAATTAGCTCATTGATGATCTTACTATTCACTTCCAAAATGTTTCTCTTTACTAGTTTCTCAAGTTCCTTCTTCAAAACTAAAGATCTAGTACAAAGAAACAGTCTTCATTTCTCTTAAGAATGGGGTTACCTATCAAAAAGTTTGAGTGGAGGTCATTATTATATTATTCTAGGATATTAAGTTGTATTCACAATTTTCAGGGGTTCCTTATTCAATTCTTATGTCTAGATGTACAATTTTGAGAAATGTTTTATACCCTCATGTATTCTCATACAGATAAAATTACTTAATGAATGTAAACATTTAAGGAAGACTCTGGAACAAGTTAAGTGCTATTTATGTGTCCTCCACTGTAACACATAGAAAACTCAACAGCTTCCTGTAGACCATCTACATCCACCAGGATCTTTATCAAGAAATGATATTATAGAGGTGAAATTATGTTGAAGACACCCAAATCCCTCTGAATAAAAGATTCAGTTACAGGCTACAACCCAAGAGAACCACTACTTCAACAGAGAAATAAGCAGTAGTCATCCTTTTATATGTTCTTATGGACTTAATAAACTTGGTGTTTATTATCGATGTCTGTTTTCATCATGGTTCCCAGTTATTGAAGCCATTGAAGAAAGACTTGCACAGCAAAGCCCTCAGTTGCCATAATCTTGACTGAGTATGGAAAACAGCCCCAAGGCTACCTTCAAAGATGGGGATGCACATAGCAGAGCACCAACCCAGAGTCCTCAGTGCATAAAGGTGGCACATAGAGTCACAGTTGCTGGGCTCTATACTATGCTGCACTACAGGGAGACTGTTTACCTGTCCTGCAGCAACTCTCAAGAAATCACTCAGAGGCTTAATATTAATGCTCGGCTTACTACTAACTAGTTCTTACTTTGTAAGTTAGCCCATATTCTTTATTTATGCTCTGCCATGTGGCAATGCCTTTTCTTAGTACAGCACGTTCATCTCACTCCATCTGCATTTGGCTGGTGACTCCAGACTTTGTTCTTCTTTCTTTCAGCATTCTCTGTTTGGCCCTCCTGCCTAACCTTATTCTGTTAAGCTACTGGCCACTGGGCTTATTTATTAAACCAAACATAGCTACATATTTATTCACACAGTGTAAAGGAATATTCTACAGCAATTAAGAATCTGCATAATGTTTCCATCTTTTTTTCCTGAACAGCAACTCACTTTATTCATTCATTCATTCATTCATTCACTCATTTGATCTATTACTCAATTAAGACAACAGTTAAGAAAAGGCAAATATAAGTCTTAATTTTCAATGGGAGGATAGTTGCTGGTATTATTTCTTTGACTGAGGATAACAGAAATAGTAGAAAGCATTTGCTTTACTTCAAGAAAATAAAAATGAACTAGAGAATGGAGAATTGTCTAACCGAAGCCTAATGAAGTCAGAGCCAAAAAAGGAGGTTTAGCATTCAAACTGCTTTGACAAAAAAAAATAATTTATGTTAAAACTCATTAAAAATTATTTACCCTCCTATAGACTACTGGTGCTGTCAAAGACCAATATTCCAATTTTGAAATTCCAATAAACCAGTCTCCAATTTCAGCCTTCACACACTTGAATAAAAAAATAAAATTAAATGGTTGTATTTTGCATAAGTAGAAAATGCTAAAAAGTCCTACACTGGAAAACAGAGAGTAAACAATTACTTGGACTGAAAATAGACTGATTGAATAATGCATAGTAGAAAGATCATAGAAATACAATAACCAGAAGGGTGGGTTATAAAAAAAAAAAAACAGAATACTACTTTAAAGATATAATTAGATCTCAAAAATAAAGAGGGACATCACTTTGCAAATCAAAGTACTATTTTCTTATCAACATAAATTTCAGTAAAGACTATAAATGTGAGTTTGTGTATATGAGTGTACAAATGTGTGTATGTTTGGTGTATGCATATGTGTGTGTACATGTATATTCATGTATATACCTGTGTGTGTATATATTATCCAAAAGCTTTGTCTCATAATTCTTGTGTAATAGTACTCAGAGGAGCATACTACAAACAGGAAGCTATATATACTGGGCATATTGTGTATTCTGTTGTAGCATATTATAGTTTTTATCATTTTTTCTTTTTTATATAATATTTTTTATTTTTATTTTACATGTTGATCCCAGTTCCCTCTCCCTCCCTCCTTCCCTCTTCTCCTCTCTCACACCCTCTCATGCCCCCTGAACACCCTCCCACCCCCACTCCACATGTAAGGTGATGCCCTCCTTGAAGGGTCATCTAAATCTGTCAAGTCATTTGGAGGAGGGACTAGAACTTCTCTCCTGTCTCTAGGTTAAGAGGGTATCCCTCCATGGGGGATGTGCTCCCAAAGTCCTTTTGTACATCAGGAATACATCCTGGTTCCACTGTCAGAGTCCCTTAGACAACTCAGGCCTTCTAGCTGAGACCCATGTTCAGGGCGTTTGAGTCAGTCCCATGCTAGATTCCCAGCTATCAGTATGGGGGCCCATTAGCTCCTCCTTATTCAGGTCAGCTGTCTCTATGTGTTTCTGCAGCCTGGCTTGTCCTCCCTCTCTGCATGTGGATTCTAGTTCGGCTCAGTGCTTAGTTGTGGGTGTTTGCTTCTGTTTCCATCAGCTATTAGATGAGGGCTCCATGATGGTGGATAAGTTAGTCGTCCATCTTATTATCAGGGAAGGGCATTTATGGTAGCCTTTCCACTGTTGCTCAAATTGTTAGTTGGGGTCAGTCTTGTAGGTCTCTGGACATTTCTTTAGGTTTAGTTTTCTCTTCAAAGCTATAATCTCTCCCTCTTTTATGATCTCTCTCTCTCTCTCTCTCTCTCTCTCTCCTGTCTTCTATTTCTCCCCTGACTCAATCTTCCTAGTCCCACGTACTTTACTCTCCTCATCTTCTCTTTCTCCTAGTTCCTTCTTCACTCACTGCCCCCCCCCCACTTCCCAGGCCCTCTGGAGATCTTCTCCCTTTCCCCTTCTGTGAGGGACCTTATATGAATCTTTTAAATCCTCCTTGTATCCCAGTTTCTCTGGCAGTGTGAATTATAGGTTGGTGGTCCTTTGCTCTATGTCTAAAATCCATATATGAGCGAGTGCATGCCATGTTCCTCTTTTTGTGACTGGGTTACCTCACTCAGGATGGTTTCTTCAAGGTCCATCCACTTGCCTGGGAATTTCAAATTTTCATTGTTTTTTTTTTCTGCAGAGTAGTATTCCATTGTGTAAATGTGCCACATCTTCTTTATCCATTCTTCAGTTGAGGGGCATCTAGGTTGCTTCCAGGTTCTTGCTATTACAAATAATGTTGCTATGAACATAGTTGAGCACATATCTTTGTTGCATGAATGTGGATCATGTGGGTATATGCCCAAGAGTGGGATTGCTGGGTTCTGGGGTAGACTGATTCCCATTTTCCTGAGGAAACATCATACTGATCTTCAAAATAGCTGTACAAGTTTGCACTCCCATCAGCAGTGGAGGAGTGTTCCCCTTTCTCCAAATCCTCTCCAGCATTAGTTGTCATTGACATTTCTAATTTAGCCATTCTGGCAGGAGTAAGATGGTATCTCAAAGTTGTTTTGAATTGCATTTCCCTGATAGCTAACGATGTTGAGAACTTTCTTAAATGTCTTTCAGCCTTTTTGATTTCCTCTATTGAGAGTTCTCTCTTTATTTCTGTACCCCATTTTCAATAGGGTTATCTGGTGTTTTGTTGACTAGTTTCTTGAGTTCTTTTCAAATGCTAGTATTTTCATATGTACTATATTATACTGACATCATAAAATCTTGAGTTTCAACTACTATCCTGACATTTATAAGTTCTGAGGATTTGTAGGATTTCTAATCATTCTTGGGCTTAAGTTTCTTTACCAAGACTAGTCTAGTATAATAAAGGGTAACAGAATTGAGAATAAGATTGATATAGTCAGGATCAACTTCTTCAAGGTGTACTTCCAACTGTAAAGCTCCACTATTTATAGGATAATAGACTGTGTGAAGATTTGTGGGGTTATCATGGTGCTGTCTTTGACTATGTGGTGATGTGCAAGTTAGTTCAATCCTCTCCACGTTAGTTTTCTCCTGGATAAAATGAGCACTGTTATAGTATCAAAATTTTAAAGTGATTTTAAATATAGATGAGGATATAAATAAAATATTTGTAAAATAACATCAACAAATATGTAGAGCATAAACTTAAGAAATGATACATTTATAATAGCACCATAAAACATAAAACACAGTAATAAATCTAATTTTAAGAATAATATCTTTACACAAACACTCTAAAATATTTACAAGATATTAAATTATACCCAGATATGTTCTTGTTTCATAAGACTCACCAACAATTATCTCCAAATTGACTTAAAATTTCCTCCCCCAAAAAAGTCAGAAAACATATCATAAAAATTTAAAAACATTCCCTAAATTATGAAGAATATCTTGAAAAAGAAAAGCAAATACATAGAATTTATGAATTTTCCAATGAAGCTATGGTGATTAAAACATAATATTGATACAAGGATAAAAATGGTCTGGAAAAGAAAGTTAAGAACTACACTAATTTATACATTAGCAAAAATGAAGATCTACAAAACCAATAATAGTAGCAATATTGAAGAGCTGGAAAACCTTATCTTGAAAATTGTATGGTGGTTGAGCATAGAGGGAACATTTTTGATTTTGTATTTTTTGCTGATGATAATTTCATATTCAGTCATCTCTATGGTGGTGTAGCTGTTAATTTGTTCTCTAATTTCTAATACTACATAAATTAACCAACAAGTAGTTAATGAAAGATTAACCTACATAAAATGCTATCAAGAATTCAAAGAAGGGTAGACTTCATCTCTTCCTGGGGAATGGTAAATTTAATGGAGAAACAAATCCCATACCTGCACTTGACAAAAAAAAAAAAAAAAAAAAAAAAAAAAAAAAGAAAGAAAGAAAGAAAGATCAATCTACTGCATCCAACTTAACACTTGGTATTGAGATCTGGAAGTAAGCGGTGTAGCTGGGATATTGGTAATAAACACTTTCTGGAGGATGTGGTTTCATAAGATTATGAGGAAATTTGAGGGGTGGTGAGGACCAGCAGCCAATGGGTATGTGGTCGTAATGTGCAAATTTGAACTCTCACTGAGTGAATGAATATAGAATATACATTTTGACTAGCCAAGGAAAGTGAAAACTACTTTTCAGTTAGTACATGAAATGATTTTCTCATTGAAATAAGATTTTATCAGTCATTCCCACCATAACATGTGGCTTAATCTAATTATGACTAGAATCATCGTTTATTCTCTTTATGATTACCTTGATCAGTAAGTAGTAACAAGCCTTATTAGAGTCACACATCAATGAGCAGTTATCTTTCTTCTAGAACATCCACATTAGAGTCTTATAAATAATTAATAAATAGCTGTGTCAAGTCAATAAATCATCAATTAATAGAGACAAGTCTTAAGGAAAAACAGAGGGCAGGCAAGATGGCCTGACAACTTGATTTGTCTCCTAAAATCCATCTTATATAGGGAGAGAACCAGTTTCCATAGGTTGTCTTCTGACCTCCACATGTGCAAGATACATAAATAAATAAATGTGATAAAAATTTTAAATAGAGACATACTGATAACATATCTAGAGTCATGTCAAATAAGATTGTCATATCATCCTTCCACCTATTTCCTACCAAGTTAAACATCAGCGACCATGACAGAGCATGGAAGACTTGGTTTTTGTTTTATGTTGTTTTTTGTTTTTATACCTACATAACATGCTTTTACATAACTCTGACTCTTAATAAGCAAATAGTATTGCTTACAATAATAGATTTTCTATGATCACTAAGTTCTAATAAAAAGTATTTTATAATGTATGATCTTTCTTCAATATTTATCATCTTAGATTCTTGGAATTTCATACACTATGGGACAAATTTGCTCATTCTAGGAAGTCAGTAATCTTGCTTCATGCACCAAAACAACTGCTCCAGAGCCTTAGAACTAAAATAACAATAGAAATAGCTAATGCCATATTGGATATCACATGGGCTAGAGTGGTAATATCTATGGAGGCTCACTGTGCAACCACACTTGGACCCTATGCCTGAAAATAAGTCTACAGTTAGTCATAGTATCATAGAAATGAATGTTGTCAAAGCTCCTATATTCAGCAAGTACCTGAAATTAACCCAGATGAGCAGCATCAGACAGGGGTCTAATAGGAAAGGACATATGTGTGTGCTGTTGCTTCAGCTTTCATAGGACCCAGTCTACTACCCACAGTTGGTAATTACAGTATCATAGCTATGCAAGTTTCTAAATGTCAAAAGTTTAATTTGTAGCCACCTAATTAGTTGTCATATTACAGACTACTTTTTCATTGATGTTTTGGTATAAATAAATAAGGAGTTATTAGAAACTGAAACATGCTGCCTCCAGGTAATTTCTGAAATCATTTGTATGCTGCATTTTCTTCCAGGTCAGGCATTTTTAATGTAATTATTCATATTATGTATAGCAGGGACTCAATTTATTATGCTCAATAAATAAACCTGGACATATTCTATTAAACCACAAAGTTTTAAGAATAAATTAGCCTCAGTTATTAGTAGAAATTGGTCAAGCCTTTTATAATAGCCCACTCTGTTCAAGGCAGTGTGAGCCTAGTTTAAGAAAACTGCTGGGTATGTGGGAGGTATCTATCTTCCCCTCTTCTCTTTTCTTGACTACTGTTGTTTGATGGATGCTGTGTGGGAGAGGATGTGGTGTTTGCTTGATGTGTCATGAGTAGAAAAAGTACTGCAATTTCAAATAAATGTCAGAAATCCCTTCCTGACCAAAGAAGCAAGCGTTGGAAATGAACGCTTTCTGTACTTGCAACAGATATACAGATTGCATCTGTGCATTTAATGCCTTAGTCTCTAAATGACCAAAACTTGTCCACTCGTCATCAGTGAGAGATAATCCCCAGGAGAGAACTGATTTCAGTTTTATGTGTTCCCTTGCTGGGCTGACATTTAAACCTCTGAAAACACTTGCTTCTCTCATGTAGTTGGGATCTGCAGCCGAAAAATAGAATGTATTCATAGTTAGCTATTTCTGACAGGCATGATGGGAACATTGTGTCCCTGTTGGAGAGGCAGGCAGTCCTTTTTGGTGAAAATTAGAGATCTGGTCCATAAAGAATACCTGCTTTGAAATATTCACCCTTAAAATCAGAAATGATAAAACTTCCTCTCCAGAATATGATTGGTGAGTCAAATTCAGAGAAGAAATTCCAATGAGGTATGAAACCTCATTGTGAATAATGTCTGGTGTGAAATTAATTTCGGTCTATGTACCATTATTCTAAAAAGAATTGATGTCTAACTCTATATTGAGCAGAGATGGCTGGAGAAATGGAAGAACATGGAAAACTGTTTGAAACCAACTGCTGAGATGCTCAAAACCCAGGCTCTGGTGAAGAAGTTCTTATTTCTCTACAATTTGCATGGTTTATTCCAAATCATCTAACAACTAAAGTCATGGATAATTTGATAGAAAGAGGTAATAGCTCTGTAAAAACTTTCAACACAACAATATATGTACAATTGCTTGCTCGTTTCTGTTATGAAATAATTATATCGAGTGTAATTAATCTTAGTTTTGAATATCACTGTACCCTTTTACATCGCCAGACACACTTATATACCAAAGCATGATACTAGGGCTGCTATCAAAGCATGAAAATTTATTGTGTTTCATGCCACCTGTGATGCAGCCTTGATAAGCTATTTTGCATTTAGAGACTCTCCCTCCTGTAGGGACGCTCCTTGGATGTTTTAAGGGTCATGAACACAATAGAATTGAGAATGAGAATAGTTGATCTATAACAAGTGTCTTATCTTCCAATGAGCCCCTTGTCCCCTGAGCATAAAGGGACAACCACATTGTTTGGGTTCTTGCATTCGTTGCTTTCTTGTTGAGATAATATACCCAGAAAAAGAAAAAAAAAACAAGCAAAAAATCGAAACAAACAAAAACAACCCTAACAACAAAAACAAACTTAACAGGCCTAGGAAGTTTAGTTGGCAAATTTTCACCTTTAAACATGATAATCAGAGTTTATTACCTAGAACTCACACAAACCAACAATTGTAACAATAACAGTGCGTTGGGTAGGGTGAGGCATGTTTACAATTGCAAAGTTGGTGAGGTGGAGAAAGAAGAATCCCTGAGACTCACAAGCAGCAAGCTTGCTTAGCCTGCTTGGCAAATTCCAGGTGAATGAAAGACCACATCTAAAAATTGGTGCATCTGAAGAATGATACTAAGGTTCTCTGCCCCCAATGTACACATGTGCACATGGCGCTCCATGATGGTGCAGTATGCAGCTGAGTACACTGTTAACATATATTGCTAAACATAGTTAATCTAAACTCTAATAACAGCCTCTACTTGTTACTTCAGCCATTCGTTCCTGTCCATACTGTGTTCATGAATTATATGATAAACTGTATATCCCCTTCACTGAATGAAACCCATAGTGATTGCATTTGGACAAAGGATTTTGGAAAATGTGCTTGCGGTTAAATGAATCTATAAAGACGGATCCCAAATCCAGGATGACTGATGTCCTGATGTGAAGAAGTAACACCAGGGATAAACAGAGAGGCAAAACAAGTGAGGACAGAGGAATTCAGCCACCTGTAAGCCTGGGGTAAAGCCTGAAAGAAACCGGCACCAAGAGCCACTTAATATTGAACATCCAGCCTGCATAACTATGAGAAAATAATTTTCATGTTTAAGCCATTCATCTTCTTGTTTTTGTTATGGATACTCTGGCTGATAGTCCAGACATTACCTTTAAAACAGTAAATTTCAAACTCTTCTCTTACCTCAAAAACCTATTCTTTCTTTCTTAATCTCACTGTTCAACTCACTCAGAACATTAGAATCTCCAATCCCTGAATGTCATTTTCCGCTCACATTAATCTTTCTCTTTCAACATGTCCACAAAGGGTTTTTCAGGTTCTAGACATCACACTATCCTAGAAGAAAACTAAAGGTGAAACCTATGGCTGTCTCTGTTCATAGCCATCATCTCTACCTTTAACAGAGCCTGCTTTGGATTTTACCCCTTCTTTTGTTTCTTTACAAAAACCCCAAACCTTAACTAATGCTGCTGCTTCATTTCTCCTCCCCAGTAATTATGCTACCAAATGCTGGTGGAGAAAATCAGACAAGTTTAACTTGTTATCACTTCAGATTCCTGCTGTCCATGTTTCTGTTCAATTTCCTCTTCCATTTTCTTCAATTTCAAACATTTCACTTCCAGTTTCAAAATGCTTACATGTTATCAACTTGGTCTGCTTTGAATGGTAGCTTTGCCACTTGCTTACCACTGAATTCCAATCCCCTTCACTCACTCACTGGGGGGGTCAGTGAGATGACTCCATGGGGAAAGGCATTGCTGCCAATACCGACAATCCGAGAAGACCCCAGGCCCCTCTTGGTGGAAGGAGAGAACGAACTCTCAAGAGTTATCCTCTGATTGCATTCATGTGCTCTGGCATGGGAAAATGCACATACACATACATACTCAAAATTAACAAATAAGACTTGGTCTTACCCAATTCCAAGTCACGTTCTTTTTCTATTAATGAAAACAAAGGAACATGGAAGAAAACATCCGGCATCTGTTTCCAGCAGCCTTCTAGAAGATAAAGATGGCTACATGCCAATGGGTCTTTAATTCCTTGTCATTCACCTGTGACCCCTCCCACTGTAACTTGGCATGTGCAGTACTATTTACCAACAAGGGGGCAGCAAACTGCTTCTGTAAAGTTCTGAGCTATTTCAAGTAGACAGGGCTTCCGTTGCAACTGCTCAGCTTTACCATTAGACCCCCAAAGACAAACATAAACAGTTCATATTGGCTATATTTAAATACTTTTCTACGGTCATTGAATTGACATTTAACAGAGTTTTCACAGATGACACGCTATAATTTACCTTTGTTTCTTTTTTCAACCATCTAAAAATATAACGACAACTAAATATTAGTTACAAATAAAAAAAATGGGTAGGCCAGATGTGGTTCTTGGGCAGTCGTATAACCCCCGTATTCAAACTGTCCTTTTATTTCCAATTACTTCTAGTCCACAGCAGCTAAGTGGGATGTCTCCGAGTACTTCCTTGTCCTTGCCCAATCTGGCTGCATTAGGTCACACCCTTTGCGAACGTGTTCACCTTTTCTGTATTGCTGTTCCCTGTGCTTCCTTTTCCCTCCTCTTCATTGTCATTTGTCTCTTGTTCACAGGGCCTCGGCTCTAGCTACCTCTTCTCTATCGCTGCTCCTTCTCACTGCTCTCCCCCACCAGACAATTCCATACACGTGCATGGCCTCAACAAGGAAGGTGATGTCTTCCACCTTCCAAGGAAGGTGATCCTGATTTTCTTCTGTGCTCTAGACACAGCCATAGCCTGCTTTTCTGTCTTTCTATGCCAAAAGCTTCAAATGGAGCCTTCCGTATAGTGAACCCAGAACATAGGACATAGGAACATAGCTATTTTGGCAAGGTATTCATTGTTTGATTGAAAAGAAAAAAAGAAAAAAAAAAAAAGCTCATGGGCAGCTGACAAGATGGCTCAGCGGGTAAGGTGCTTGCTGTGCAAGCAGAGGACAGGAGTTTGATCCTCAGAACCTGTAGAAAGAAAGAACTGACTCCAACAAGTTGTCCTCTCCCTCTCCCTCTATCTCTCTCTCTCTCTCTCTCTCTCTCTCTCTCTCTCTCACACACACACACACACACACACACACACACCAGTATCACTGAGTCTACCTCATTCACTTTCTCTATATTTCCTTATGATTCTCTTTGCCTCAAGAAGCTAAATGTTATTTAGTGCAAGATCTGCATTTCCTCTTCTGTGACTTCATGCTGAGGTTAGTTTCTGGTCGTGAGCCTACGGCAATAACAGCTTCTTACTTTTGAGGCTTGCTGTCTGTTTTACCATCCTTCATTCATTTTCTTCCCCTGTCCCTGCCCATGGGCATAATCTTTTCAGATACCTCTGTTTAGTTCAGTCTTTAAACTGTTCCATCTGATTCCTGCCATGACTTTTAACTGAGACATAAGTTAACTCATGTTCCTGAGCCCACCTACACTTGTCCATTCCAGGCTAGGAAGACAGTCACAAATCTGACTGTGGACCAGGGGCAACCTAGAGAAGCTTTGCAATTAAAGTTCTCATCACTTCTTTTGGCTGACAAGACCTCCAAATCCATGGATCTGGCCTTCACTTCTACATCATTCTTCCCTTTCATAGATAGAAAATTACCTTCTGTTTTTCACAAAAATATCACACCCAGTCCCTTGTTTTTCATTCTGTTTTATTTCTCCCCCTAGAATTCTTTTTTCTCTTTGTCTAAGCAACTTTTACTCCTTCAAACATAAGCTCTGCCATCCCTTGTTCTGGAGCTTGCAGCCCATTCTAATGGATAACCCCTGCTTCCCATGAGTGTGTGCAACTGTTGTAGTTTTATCCAACACTGGAAAGGACCAGGGACCACTGCTTCCTGCCTCCACTTCAAAGTGAAATTCTCTTCTCTCCTCCTTTTCTTCCCTTTCCTCTGCGTCTTACGCTCCCCTCTATCCCATTCTCAAGTATATAAAAACTCAAACGGGGAACAGAGGCTTCACAATATTCATCCAGAAAGTGATCACTACTTAGCATGTGTAAGCCAGAGTCTAGGGACCAGTGACAGAACGGTGCCTTGGAAATCACATTCTCAGTAACTATGGCTTTTGCAAAGGCAGATTGGTCTCCTTTGAGATATAGTTGAGAATGGAAGTCTGTAGGGATGGCAAAGATTCCTACAAAGATGTTAAGGCCCAGACAAACATTTGAAATGTATTTCATAGTTGTTAGCTCTAAGATTGTCATGGGTATTAATATGTGTGCACTATCTGCTTGTGTTCAAGAGACTAGAGAATCAAGCATTAAGAAGAAAGTGTGAGCATTTACTTTAAAAATAAACTGAGCTGAGCACACGATGACACATGGCTTTAATCCCAGTACTCAGAAATAAGAGGCAAGCAAATCTCTGTGAGTTCAAGAATAATGTGGTCTACACAGAGAGTTTCAGGACAATAGAGAAAGAACATTTCTTTTAAAAACTCCAAAAATAAGTAAGTGGATTTCCTCCTGTCTGAAGCCCATCCCTGCTCTGCTCTTCTAAGGGTAAGATGGAGTCAGACACAGAAACAGAGATGAACAAACAGAAGCAGGAAGACCATCAGAGAGGACAGGGAATTTGGCAGTAACTAGTGATGCCATGTTCTAAATGATAGATCTCACTGTCCAATAGTTCCACCTATTATGGAGTAGTTTCTCCTTTAGTTAATATTTACCCAGAGGCAGTAAGGATGGATGAAGAGTAGGGATGTGTACCATAGGCACCCTTACCCTGTGCACTCCCTCCTGCTCTCAAATTACACCCCTGGCTTCAGTTTATAAATCACTATGGTAATAGTGTGAAATAAATAACTCCTAGTTTTCAATAGAGAGGGAAAATTCTGGTAATGAAAATGAATGATTGGGAACCGGGGGCTGCATATACTACTTCCTTTCAGATTGCTATGAATAAATAAATAAACAAATAAATGTGTGTGTGTGTGTGACTCTGTGTGTGTGAGAGAGATTCTGTGTGTGTGTGTGTTTGTGTGTGTGTGTGTGTGTGTGTGTGTGTGTGTACCTGTCCCTCTTCTTAGAGAAAAATAAGGAAAAAACTAAGTAATAAACAGGAAATGGATTCATTGATTTAAATAAAGTATTCAAAATAATAAAAATGCCTTGAGACTAATCAGGGATCTTTGCCCTTCGTACAGAATGATGACACACATTTTAGATAAAACAGGATAATGTTAATAAAACATGTTTTAAAGGAAAATTTTAACAAGAAAAAAGACTATTACCTCACAGGTTAGCGTTAAATATGCAACTAATGACTTAGTGGGGATAAACATGTTAAGAAATGGTTAACAATGTCTTATTAGGTTGGCCAGAGCAAGATTAATGAAAGGAAAGTCTTGCTCTCAGTATTTTAGCTGTAACCTTGATAAAGAAAGCCAACAGGGGCTTTCACACAGCACCTTACAAGCCTGTGTTATCCTTGGGGCTTCTGCAGCCAATGAAAGTTTGTCACGATGATGTAATGCTCCTGAGTTGTGCTTCAGCCCGGGAGTATGTGGTCACCGGGTCTCATGCCTGAGAGCTAGGTAAGTTTCTGAATCATATTTTCTTTCCAGCCTGCTCCCATGCGTAAACTAATTCCAGCAGAAAGATCGTTTGTTTCTGGTCTGTTTTACTATCTCTGAACATTTTTTTAAACGTGGGCTGGGTTATTATGGAATTGTAAAGACAGCTGGTAAACAAAATGATGGGATCTTAGAGTCAATTTTCCTCTGTTATTAGTCTGAAGGCTTTTACTCTTCTGCAATTTGTCATCACTTCAGAGAAGAAGAGCAATAGACACTGTGATGTTTTATTTGCTAAGGGAGAGTCAGTCATTTAGCAAACAAGTTCACTATAGAGATCTTTCTAGGGAGATGGAAGAGATTCCTTTTAAAGGATTGACACTGAGTGTGGCTGATATCATTGAGTAAGTCCCATTGCACTATAAGCAATGGAGTAAAGTTTCAATATTTATTACAGAAAGTACATAGATTTCACTCTTGCAGAGTTTAAGACTGAGAAAGAGAGACTATTTCTTTTCAGTTTTTAATTAATTTTAAAAAAAATGAAAATAAGCTTTGTCTTTTGTGAACCTTGGTGGCCTAGCAGATGAATGAAATTAAGTAGAAAAAAGTTAAATATAAGTAAGCAATCCATTCCTAATTCAGGACATATATATGATTAAAAAATACCTCAGCAAATTTTAGATTTTGTATAGTATTTTTAAAATGAGAACTATATAACAAACATAACTAGTGGAGATGCATTTTTTTTCTTTTTATTCCATGATACTTTGTAGATGTGCAGATTTTAAACGGTTATCAATATCAATCAGGCCAGTGTCTTTCCTGCAAATATGGACACCAGAAAACAATCACCCAGATAATACAGGACTGAAAACACAATGCCGTAGTGGTCTCCTCGCATGAAGGAAAGGATCAATGGGCAAGGGAAGGGTACTTAACTAAGAATTTCCAGCTCTATTCATAGAAGTATCTGGATTATACTCAGGTTTCACTTTAACCCAGAGAAGTGCGTCAACACACTCTGAGTATGTGGAAACATGTGCTGGCATGACAAACAACACAAAATATCTTCATGTTGGATAATTTTAACAAGAAAAAAAATGTGTGTTCTATAGACACTAGTGTTCATTTGGCACTAACACATGTTTCACTAAAAAGTTAACTTTCAGGCTTGAAAGTTACTGTCCTCTCCAGAACACATTGCTGTCCACTTCACATATGTCCTTTCACTTTGTGTTACTGTAGAGTTGACCATTTCCCTCCCATGCTTTCTAGATCGTTCCAAGCTACTCTCTCCCTCACTGGAAATTACTCTGCTGCCATTATGGTACAGATAACACTTGTTTTCCCTCTCAGATTAATAATCTCAATGCCAAATAGTTTCTATTCTAAAAGAAATCTTATTTAAATTAAAAATATTAGTCAGCATAATGTAAACATGACTTTTTTCCTTTTATGACCGCAATTTTCCATACCATTGCTTTAATGGAGTGATTGCTCCTTGCAGAACCTTAAATGATAAAACCATATTTCAGTCACATCCCGTGCTTTGCTTTCCACTTCAGGAGTTTTGGATGGGACAACATCACCAACATCACCTTACAAGGAGGGCCATAATGTCCTTGGATGGAGGGGATGAGGGGACAGTGTGTTTGAATGGCTGATAGGAAAAGCATTTCCATTAGCGGCAAAGGTGGGCAACCTTGACAGCATCCCACGTTATGGGACAGGCTGCCTTTTTGATGTAGGTGTTATTTGTGCTAGGGACTTTGGTATGTACTTGCATCTTTATCACAGAGCTACAGTTCATCCATCTAAGATTCATTTTACTTGGACTCCCAATGCACGCAGTGCCCAGGAAACAAAAGAGGGATGGGCCTGGAGTAAGCACAACTCATTAGTCTCTTAGGTTGCTCTTCAAATATGTCTGAGAGGCATATACTTGTGGCTTTGCTTGATCTAAGAAGTTTCTTTGACCTTTAGTCTCATATGAACTGTTCAGGAAAATTCAGGAAATCCAGTAAACAATGCTCTTGAAGGCAGACATTGATGGAGTGAAAATCTGAAAGCATACCCTGATTCTGACAGGAACCCATTACAAGTCCCCGAGACCAATCCTGAGGACAGAGTGGGACCCAGAAAATGGATTCCAAGGCAGTTAGCTTTAACAGTGGGTTCTCCATCCAGGACTGCAAACCTCAGGGGGTCACATATCAGGACAACAGATATTTACATTACTACTCATAAAAGTAGCAAAGTTACAGTTATTAAATAGCAACAAAGTAATTTTATGGTTGGGGTCACCACAGCATGAGGAACTGTATTAAAGGCTTTTAGCTTTAGGGAGGCTAAGAACCACTGGCTTAGAAGGTGGTTCTTAAAATCTAAAGGTTGTATCTCTCTGAAAGTGCATCTAGACACATGTAGGTTGACAAAATCCAAGAACACATGAAATGAGGTACTAGCTAATAATGATATATTGTAGTTACCTTCTACATTTCATAAATAGGTGTTCTGTAAAGGCTTTGTGTTGTTTAAAGATCTCTTAACAGATACCAATCTTTTAAAATACATAAATACTTCACCTTTCTGATCACCAAAATATCTTGTCTTCATTTAGTCACAATATTTTCCATAAACAGAAATTTTCGGAGTCACTTAGTTTTTTATCCATTTATATGACCATGCTAAGCTGGCAACACCCTTAAAAGAAAACACTAGTAGGCAATGAGAAGAAGGGCTTAGCTGTGTCCCCTACTGTGAGTACTGGGGATAGCATACTCCTACAGGCATTGAAAAATGGGGATGAGAGAGAATCATAGATTAATTACTGCATTGAATGGCAATTCCATAGTAATGGTCTGTAAGTTACATACCATGCCAAGAACAACAGAGATGCTGGGGACATAGAAAAGAGGGTGGCCTTTTTCATTCTTTGAAGAACATTTGACTTTCCTTAAATTGACCAAGTCTGAGCAAGCACAATTATTAACCTGGAAAGCAGAGCCTTAATTGGCAAGGATTGCCAAAGCCCACGCCTCCTGTCCTGGTATAAATTCAATACCACTTCTGCTTCAAAAGTTCATTTGATGTTCACAAACATGTAGCCATAACAATCAAGGTTGTAAATCCAAGTTAGCCCGGTATGGGGGCATATGCCTGTAATCCCAGCTACTCAGGAGACTGAGGCAGGAAGTTTATAAGTCCAAGTCCTGTCTGCATGTCTCTCAGAGGTGAACTTTGAAAGGAGATGAGGGTTGAGGTGTAGCTCAGAGGCGTACATCAGGCTCTGGGTTCAAGCCGCAGTACTGAAAAAGAACCGGCTGAAAGGGAGTGGGTGACCATCATCCCAGGCAGGAAAATTATAGTGGTCCAATCCACATCATTAAATGTCAATGGAGCAGATAGACCTTCCGATCGCCCTGTTCTTTCAGAAGCAATACCGTCACCTCCTGTGAGAGCATTTTGCCCCCTGCTCCCTCTGCCAGGTGATTCTATGAATCAGCAAACCGAGGACTGGGGTTTTCAAAACCTTAAGGGCATGTGCCCATTGACAAAGCGGCACCCTACTGAGACTCAGGCCACTTGAGTATGATGAGAGGAGAAACCAACTGGAAGCTGGACATCGTCCACCTAGCAACGGCAACTGACAATGCTAGCTTCTGGGTCTCCTAAAGAGATCCAGACATAGGCTGGGCCATCATCTGTGAGTCGGGTCTTCAGCCTGCCTCTTATCCTGTAAATGTCCTCCTATAAGAAACTAGCCAGAGTTCAGTGTCTGCTGCTCCAGGTGAAGAACCCATACTGAGTCTGTTGTCAATCGTCTGCATTTCCTTCTGGAGGGAAAGAGCTGAGAGACAGAAAAGTGGTGTGCCTCTCAGCACTTTCCCCTTTTCCACTCGGTACCTAACCCATTGATTTGGGGGATTGAACTGAGGATCTTTCTCCAGTGCATATTTCCCAGTCTTCCTCTCCAAACACACACGCGAAAATGTGTTTGCTTTGTGAGCGATAATTACAGCTATAGAGTTCAGGGGCTCTCTTTCAGCCCCTGAGGTTCCAGCAGCCCAGGATCTGTTTCCTTCCTTCTTACTTCTTAGAGTGGCCCCCCCGTGTTGCAGAGGGCTGCAAAATAAACGGCTAAAATTGAATTTTAAAACCCTCCTAACCAAATCAACCTTTCCAGAGACGCCTTCCCTAGGAGGTTACCTGCCGGTGAAAAGAACACGTGAGGGTATCCAGAGTCAGTCCTGATTTTGGCAAGGTTCTCTTTAAAGCATTTGAGAGTTGCTTTTATGCTTTTGCAGTGGGAGCAGGGCTGGAGGTGCCTGGAGGGCACTGGGCGGTCACCTCGCAGCGGCAGCACACCCTTGCTTCAGGTAGGGAGAGCAAATGGAGGCTAAGGAGGGCAAGGCTCCCCCCTGCTATTGGTTGGATTTTGATGCAGCGCGCACTCTCGAACGCCTGAAATATGGTCTGCAGAAGTCTCCACAGATGCTCCGCGCTGCAGTTCTGAAAGGCAGGAACAAATTTAAACCCGGTTTTGTGAAAACAAATGACATCATTCCTACATAAACTCAAACGCTGCAGCCCGATGGGATATTTTCACATTTCCCTCCTTTGCTCTTTCTGTGTCTAACTGCAGCTTCCAGGGTTTTATAATACGCATTTCACTGACAAAATCTTTCAGAGAATAACCTTTCACCACTGGCATAGCAGAAAACAATACACACCAAGAACAAAATAGAGAGGCATGTAAACATTCATTTAAAAATCACATTTCTTCCCCTGTGGCTGTTATCTGGAGGCTTGACAGAGAGTGGAAAGAATTCAGGTGACTAAAAGGACACAGTAACAATCTGTGGGATGGGGCCGTCATCACTGAACAGGCACCGGCGGCACTGCTTTGAGTAGGCTTGATGGCGGTGTTCAGAACAGGGAATCCTTAGACTTAAGATTTCCTTTTAGGGGTTTTTCTGGGTTCGCGTTATTAACTGCAAAAGTAACCAGGTATGCTGTGTTCTTCACTGGAGAATCCTACAGACACACACACACACACACACACACACACACCTTACTAAATAAATAAAAGTAAGGCTAGCTAAAATGATCTTTTAAACACAGCAGAGTTAACTGCATTAGAAAGCTCACCATCACTTGCAAATGCAGGTGTCAGTCAATCTCAGGAAGCCCCTGTTTGTTGGCAGGAACATATCTGGAGAAGCACAGTGACTCTGAGGTTCGAAGCTTGCCAGAATTTCCAGCCCTATTCCGGGAACCCACTAAGGGGCTTCACTATAAACCTCCATCCAGAGCTAAGTCTGAGATTCGCATTTCTTTATTGGACATGATTATTGAACAATCTTTAAATCTATTTTTTTGGTATCAATAACATGTAGCAAGCAGAAGGTGAATCTCAAGCCACCACAATGAATTTTATATAACATGCAGTGAGAAATGACGAGTCTAAGTTAAGTGCATGATGCCTCTTGCTTTTCAGATTGAGGTATGATGTTTAGAAAGAATGATGACTTTATCTCTAAAGGAAACCATCTCAGGCAGAGTCTTAAGCAGAAACCAAGGAACAGGAGTAGGGGTTTTGCACATTTATTCTTGATTCCCTCCTCCCCACAACCTCTTTGAACCTTACCTTAGAGGCTGTGAGTAACAGTCGTGGTTATATACATGCCAGTGTGAATTAAATACTGGCTGCAGTGTACACCTGAAAGAAATGCATATTCCAGCAAATAGAAACAATCTCTATAAGGCAGAGGTGGAAGGTCAGTATGTTTTTTAATTAAATAAATATTTCTTTGATATAATGCTACAAAGCATGATAGCGTTTTGTTCATTACCGGCCTTGTCAGTTTTTTTTTTTTTTTTTTTTCCTTTCATTCTAAAATACGTGTCTTTTCAAAGTTTGCATCACTGTCTTCATTCGGCTATCTGTAGCGGTTTCTATTTTTGGAGAGGTAACCAGGGGGCTCTTCTTACAGACATTTCTTTTCAGTAAGGTATTCTTTTTGCATTTCGGGTCTGAACTTTACACTCCCCAGCCTGGGAAAGGGTGAAACAGGTTATTTTCTGCAGCTGCTAATTTATTTCAGATTCTAGAATTCCACCTTCCCTTTCTTTCACTTTGGATGAACAAAGATATGGAGATAGGGATATGGCATCTTCTGGCTTCTGGGGCCCTCCTTTTGGCTTATCACACCGGAGCCTACAATTGAGAGAGAGAGAGAGAGAGAGAGAGAGAGAGAGAGAGAGAGAGAACAGGACAGTCCCTCAGCTCTGCTCCCCCTCCAGCACACATACCATGAAAATGTAACACCAAAACCATCCATGCTATTTCTTTTACCAGCATTAATGGTGAGACAGTTTATTTTAAAGTGAACAAGTACTGCAAGGGGGGGTGAGAAAAAAAACTTACATCCCTTGGTTTTGGCAGTAATCATATCATTAAAGACAACTGAGGAGGGCTGCGTAGATGGCTCCTTGGATAAAGTGGCTGTCATGTAAACATGAGACCTGGGTTTCCTCTCCAGAACTCAGGTAAACACAGACAGTCAGCAAGCACCTGTCATTCCAACACTGGGAACTTGCCAAAGGATCCATGGAGCTCCCTTCAAAGGTTCAGTAACAGACCTTGTCACAGAATTGCACCCCAGGCAATTGAGGACGATGGCCAGTGCCAGCCTCTAGCCTCCACATATATGCAGCATCCACATACATGCACATCTGTTTGCACACATGCAACACAGAGAGACAGAAAAAGCAATGCTACTTAGAGAATACAGTAAAAATTCTACAACTGATTGAATGTGTTTAAAATCTGGAAGCACATTGTAATAGTTAATAAAGTTGGATAGCCCATTACAACTTACCAGGCAAGCAAATCAAAGGGTTCTCGGGAAGAAGGCAGGATAGATTCAAAGGGCAGAAAGCCACCTACAAAGCTTGGATCACAGTTGATTATTTTTTTCATTTAGAGTTAGCCAATGTCTTCCCACCCTTTCCATAAAAGCCCAACTCCTTGCTGAGGCTAAGATTGTCATTTGCTCTCTGCTTCCTCTTCCAATAAAATCTCAGCACCATTCCTTCCTCATTCATTCACTGAGTTCCACTACACATTTTATTTATCAGGCCATCAAAAGCTGTGTCAACCTGAGGACCCTTGCATAAAGTAACTTGTATGTTTAGAACAGAGTTTGTCCAGGTGATGACATCTAGACTCCCGTATTCCTTCAGTTCTGTGTTTTCAGCCCAATCTTTCCAACATCAGAGAACATAGCAGTCCTCATGATCAATTATCAATACTTGCTATTCCCCAATATTCTTGTTCTCATTAGACTTCATTATTTATTCTGGAATGCATCAAAGCATCTAAAAGTCTATGTGTTTGTTGATTTGCTGATTAGTTTATTGTCTGTCTTCCCACTGGAAAGCAAGATCCATCCATAAGCTTGGCACAGATCATAGTGCCTTCTCTAGTGACCACAATGTTCATCACAAAGACAGGACTCAGCAAATACTTGTTGAATAGTTATCTTCCAAATTTTAAATACTAGGGTAATTTTAGATTTCTAAAACCTCTTAATTTTTGCATCTTCATAAAAAGATTGTACTTGACACTGTTCCCAAATCTTAAATCATCAAAGTTGTAATTAGATATTTTTAACACTAAAATGTTAACTTTGAACTTCTTCATATTTAAAATTATATACCAATGTGATACTTCCTCAACATAAATCCTATCATATTTTACTTTGTTATTTTACATACTGCCCTTCTCTCTTATTTTCATACTCAAGAGCAACAAAAATAAAAAGGTAATAATCAGAGGTCTTCCCGGCAAACTCTAGTCCAATCACTTTTTAAAACAGTTTCTGCCTGAATTTTCTTTGTCTACAGCACCAAATATTGTAAGATACCATCTCTTTATTCCTCTTATATATTTGAACATATTTGGTGGTGAGAGCATGATATTCTCCTATATATGCACATTGTATAACCATCCTGTAATAATAGTCAACATTCAAACCAGAATGGTGTTCGGAAGATTGAAATGTTTTTCTTGTAGCAATCTTGAAGTATTCACTATAATATTGTTAACCACAGTCACTCTACTATGCAATAGAAGACCAGTATTACACTCCACCCCCATCTAACAGCACCATTCATCATTATTCCTGCAGTCCTATAAGATATTAATAATTCCATTCCTCCTTCTTCACTGTCCCTAGCCTTTATTCTACTCTATCTTTAAAAGAGCACCTCTTTAGATCCCACCAAGCAAGCTCTGACTTGACATTCCAGGTTTATTTCACTGATAGACATTTAGGTAGTTTCTATATTTTAACTATTCAATAAACATAGAACAGCTTCCTCTTCTGTGTTTTATATGTAATTATTACATATAATGTAATAATGTACATGTGTACAGCATGTATGCTTGATGCCCCCATAGGCCAGAAGATATCTAATCTTCTGAAAGTGATTTGACGGACAATTGCATGATGCCATGTGGGTGCTGATCATTGGACCCAAGTGCTCTGAAAGAGCAGACAGTGACCTTCGTCACCAAGCCATTTCTCATTTCTCCAGCCCTGCAGCTAGCTGCCTTTTCAATATACTGACTTCACTTGTTCCTCCTCCTCCTCTTCTGCTTTTTTGAAGCATGGTTTCCCTGTGGAACAAGTCTGGCTGTTCTGGAACCTGTTTTATAGACCAGGATGACCTCAAAATAAGAGATTCACCAGACTCTGCTTGCAAATGCAGTGATTAAAGCCATGTACTATCATCATCCTGCTCTGATTTTGCTTCTTTGTGTTGTACACCCAGAAGTGTAATTGTAAAATAATACCACACTCCATTGTTTTTTTTTTTTTTTTTTAGTTTAACTGGAAATAATGTTTCCTCAATGTCCATCTGCATCCCCAAAGCCACTGCCACCACACACTGAATACTATCAACCCACAGCTCTAATGTCTCTCTGTCCTGATCCCAGCCTTAACCACTATACTATTGTTTCTTTCCCTGCAGGAAATTCCTTTCTTTCGGATTGCTTTAATTCTAACCTTTGGGCAAATGCAGTGGACTGGTGGCTCTCTTGAAAGTGAACTGTTATGAAGCCATGTGACCCCAGCAGTTCTTGATTTTATTAGCTATATAAATGATACAATTAGAAACAAGCAGGCCTATTCCCCTCCATAACAGTGTTAAGCTAAGCAGCAAAAATAAACTTGATACAGTACTAGAAGTTGACAGATTAACATCATTTCCCCTCTATTTCTGCATTTTTATGGTTTTATTAAGCATAAAATTCTTTTTAACATGAGCTCTAAAATTCCAGAGAATTCAGGACAT
Organism: Phodopus roborovskii; assembly: GCF_943737965.1. Taxonomy (NCBI): domain Eukaryota; kingdom Metazoa; phylum Chordata; class Mammalia; order Rodentia; family Cricetidae; genus Phodopus; species Phodopus roborovskii. Next base: position 18,556,784 of record NW_026126511.1, read on the forward strand.
CATACTCCCACAACTTCAGTAACTTCACACCCTAACCCCTTAGTGATGAAAGCTTGGACTCTTCTTCTACCTACTTCCATTCGCCAGACTCCTCGGTATGAAATTCACATATCAACCCTACTGCTAATTGAACTTTTACACAGTGGTAGAGATGGCCCAGACTGACATGTTCCATAGAGAGACCAGTTGTCACATGCCGCTTTTGAGGCATCAACAGGTTCAGCCGAAGAAAGACATGTAAAAGAGCAAGTGATAACTGCTCAATTTTGTAATGAACATCAATACACACACCTAAGCCTGTATTCTTTTCTTTTCAGGGACACATCGTCTATTACTCCCAGGGTGTTTAGTGAAACTTTCTCAGAAAGCATTCAGACACTGCATAAAGGTGTGACACATAAGCTTAGATGTGTGGAGAGAGGAGACAGGCTTGTCAAGAATACGATAGAACCAGAACATGTGAGCATACAGCCTTCTACAGTGCTTCTGCTGCTACAGTAATAGACAATGTTTAATTCCAATTGACCACATGCAAAAGTACTTAAAATGCATGATTTCCACACAGTGAAACAGGACGCTTGATAACCTGATTGCTAAAGTGCCACAAATGTCTGAGTATATAAAATTTAAATTTCCCATTTCTATCAGTGTTATTACTTGTGATAATTTTATATTACTTGAAAATTAGCCATGTTAACTGTGAATAAAATATAAAATGTCAAGCTTACACAAGAAAATTCACTCAGTTTAAGTTTTGGAATGTGCTATGTAGAATGTTTCATTTTTAATTTTTTTCTTTATGTTTATAGGAATCTGTCTGCTTAGTGACTCATATCAAAGTGTTATTTATTTTTCTTTGTACTTTGATGTGGGATTCTTTCTTTACTGCTCTGCAAATCCAGTCCGCATATGGATGCTACGATAGTTTACACCATTGAGTAGGATATTAGCCTCCACCTGGATACAACCTATGGGAAGCCCAAGGGAAAAGCCACATATACACACAGCTATGTAGCTTCTACAGAGACATGTCTGTTTTCCATCTGTATAATTTTGCCTTAGTACCTACAGAAACTGTGGGATTCTCCTTTTACAAAACAAATTGAAAATACAGCAACCCCATACTCCTTGGATAGGATCCAGACTCTAGTAGCAAAGACACTGGTTGCTTTTTAAACTCAGTGTTTATCTGTAGAGTATGTGCTCCTGTCTTGATGTTAGGCTATCCCTAGGAAATAATGTCCTATTTCCAAATAGTCTAGAATATTCCAGATCTCAACATCATCTATGTAAATTCTGAAGTTCTGTTGGAATGCTAGATATTTGGGTGTTTGAGGGATTCCCAAGATAGTAATAAGAAAATACATGCTTTTTTATTTCTGTAAAGGATATGATGGGGATTTGGGATTATTAAATTGTATCTATAATTTGCTTTTGGTAGGATGGTCATATTCACAATATTAATTCTTCCAATCCATAAGTGTGGGAGGTCTTTCCATCTTCCTTCTCAAACTCTTTTTAAGAGATTTAAAGTTTTCATTTTAAAGGTCTTTTATCTCCTTGGTTTGGATTATTCCTAGATATTTTGTGGCTATTATGAATAGGAGTATTTTGATGTTTCTTTCTCAACATGCTTTTTACAGGTGTATAGGAAGGCTGCTAAGATTTCTAAGTTAATGTTTTTTATCCTGTTACTTTGTTGAAAGTATTGATCTAAAAATTTTCTGTTGGAATTTTTGGGATTTTAAAATATATATACTATGCTATCTGTATGTAGAGTAATTTGAGTTCTTCTCGAGCAGGTTGCAGGGGAGACTGTAAAAACCAGAAACCAGAAAATCTGTTGCTAGGTAGTATTCCTAGGCAGGTATGGCAGAGAAAATATACCCATGAAATTTAAAAATATGGTTTCCTAAACAAGATCAATAAAATGGTGACACCAATTGACATGCAAACATGACATTCATCCCGGATGAAGAGCTACTAGTAACCAATGGCTACTGAGAGAGGGAGAATTAGTTTCCTCTAGGGACAAGCTCCCACAAAGGATGCCAAAACCAGTTGATTAATCCTATACACATGTACTTATGTATTAGCAAAACTAAATGGACGCAGTAGGTTATGTACATATGTGTGCATAGAATGCATATGGATATATAATAATTAAATAAGATACCATGGTTTGGGGAGAGGGACATGGGAGAAGATTGGGGTGGGAGTGATCAGGATAACAGGGCGCTCATGTACAAACTTCTCATAAACTGAAATTTAACCAAAAATGAGTGAATTGATCCCACCATATTTTTCCAGAGTCTCACATAAAAAAAAAATTGTAGTTGGTATACTAAGAGGTCGTATACTAAGAGGTCTCAAGCTTTTTTTTTTTTTTTTTTTTAAATGCAGGTTCTTACTCTGCTACAAATGTGTCAGCTACAACTGCTGTTAGGTACAGACTTATTCCCTGTAACATTAGGTACTTGTAGACCAAAGTTCCCCATTTAAAAGAATTGTGCAGCATGTTAATTCCCACGATGGCACAACACAGAGACGTTTACAGTATTTGTCTTGTTTTTTCCTTGATTTCTTTTCTCTCAGTCTAGAGGAATGAGCTCTTCTATACGATTTGGTCCAGAAACTTGTCTGTGTCAGAGGATCTCCTATGAAACAATTGCATAGTGAAAGTGGAAAGGAGCAAAACCATAAAAACTGCTGCTTTATCTCTGTACTGACATCTCCAAACCACTTGGATAGATGATGGCTGCAAGAGATTGCCCTGGTCTGCCTCATAAATTCTTCTCAGGGAAAAAGCTCTACTCACACTTTAGTCTATAATAAGGAAGATATTGTAACTGAACTAGGGCAAAAAATTATATAAACTAGTACTCTTCAGAAGAGAGAGATTAACACTGGAAAGACACACCTTCACACCCTTGTAATAATTATTCATTTGGAGCCATGGTTGCCTTCCCAGCTATCAGTTTCCCAGTCTTTGAAACACATAGCATAACACCTATAACAAAGAATAGCCAAGGGAATAACATGAAGTAGTCTATAGAAAACATTCAAAATGAATACTGAAAAAAATAATGAGAATTTACTAGAAAGGAGGAATTTCTAGTCGAAACTACTAGGGATGCTCTGTAACTCTAGCAGTACTCTCTCTCTCTCTCTCTCTCTCTCTCTCTATATATATATATATATATATATATATATATATATAATTATTTATTTGTTTGCTTACTTGTTTTCCTTTCTTTTTTGTTTTGTTTTGTTTTTGAGATGGGGTTTCTCTGTGTAGCCCCAGCTGTCCTAGAATTCTCTATAGACTATAGACAATGCTAGCCTTGAACTCAGAGATGTCCCTAGTCTACCTCCCAAGTGGCATGGATTAAAGGTCCATGCCACCTGAGTGTACATCTTGTCATGTCATCAGAACACATCACAGAGAGTGTAATATGGAGAACTGTTATCACAGTGGTCAGGGAAGTCTATTAACAAAGAAAAGAAAAACAAGAATGATAAATGTTCCCCGGTACAAATTAGCACTTTTTAGGGTGGTAGAAGGAGACAAATCCAAGGGAATTCATTGGATTGAGAAAGGGATGGGCCTTTCAATAGATCAATAAAGAAATAACACATTCAGGGTAATCAGAGAATGCATGTGTTCAGCCTATAATAAGAAGGAAGAACCTCAAGAGGGGCCATATAATATAGAGCAGCAAAACCCAGCATGCATGACAAGGTGGGTAAGTTTCAAACATCCACTGTGGTTGGCACAGCACTAGGTAATTTAATGTTTTCATCTATGTCATATGGTAGCACACTGAAATGATTAGCAGTACTACCTCTCTCTTACGTATAAGGAAATTGTGTCTTGCACAAGCTAAGCGGCTTGTTCAAGGACACTTACCAAGAAACTGGAGCTGTTTGGATTTCAGCCCAACTGTGTCAGGCCACCAGGACTATATGCCAAACAAACCTCTATTTTAAGCAAGAGAAGCAGCAGGGGTCTTTAATCACAGGAATGACCTCATCACAAGTATTTTCTTAAAAGAAAATAAGGTAACAGGATATAAGATGATAAAGTACAGGGAGATAAGGACAGAGCTTGGGGTATGAGGTGAAGTCATTGTAATTTTGCAGGGAAAGGTCAGGGAGTTCTCAGCTAAAGTAGCTCCTGCTAGCAGGGGTCAGCTCCTGCAAGGAGACAGTGACTAAGAGGCATGCTCAAATCAAAGGCTTGCTTTGCAATTAGAGGTAAACATCATTCCAAGTAGGATCTCTGATCCCAGATACAGTGAGATGGGTGGGGGAGAATCTTAAGAGCTGTATTCAAAATCTTCCTGTGCAATTTTAGCAGCAGATCCAATATGGTGTTATATCATCTAAATGCTAAATTCCTATTGTTCTGAGAACAGTGGACAGCCCAGTAGCCCAGTGCATGGCTTTATCTGGAATGCTGTTGGGAACTCCCACTTCAGGTATCCTAAAACAATCCAAATAATAATAAAAAAAAAAACACCCCCATAACACAAGGCCCTGTATTCAATCTCCAATGCTGGACACTGGCGTGGAATGTCCTAGAAGGGCCATCCATAGGTGCTAACACAGCTGAGACAAAGAGAGGATGCTCCTTCAAATTTGGTATTTTAAGGAAGAATGAGAAGTTCTGCCTTGTTATTTGAACCGCTCATTTGGAATGTCAGCAGAGGTAATGCTTGAGCTGTACACAGCTTATGTTGACCCTTGTTTACTAGGGAAATAGAAATACAGGAATCCATTTCATCATAGCAATCAACTCAGAGAGGAGCAGAATGGGATGCTCATAACGTTTGAATCTTGTATTCTTCTACCCATTAAATTTTCATGTGTGTGTTGAGAATGCCTATCATTCTTGAACTTACTACCACTTCCTGTATGTACTCTCTTTCTCTCTCATTGACTTATGGTCTGGCTCATATAGTCATTCCTCCCCCATCTTCCATAGGAAGATATTTGGCAGTGCGTCTGCCTCCACCAGTTCCTGGATGAAGCTCCTCTGATGACAACTGGGCTAACACCAATCTATGAGTCTAGCAAAATATTATTAGGAATAATTTCATTGACTTGTTTTTTTTGTCAGACATGACGTTTTGTTCTAGACTAGGTTTGTGGGCTGCCCAACGTCTGGGCCCTGGCCTTCCAGGTAGTGTCAGGGTGGACCTCCTCTTGTGTCTTGGCTCTCAAGCTGAACCAGTCATTAATTGTTTAGTCTCACAGTTTCTTCACCACACATCTTGTAAACCGCAGCACATTTTGTAGGAAGGGCAAGTTGTAAATTGAAAGTTAGATGGCTGGGATTGTGTCCCAGTCTGTCTATAGGAAGTCTTGCCTGGTTACAGAAGATGGCCAGTTCCGGCTCCATATCCCCCATTGCTAGGAGTCCTAGCTAGGGTCATCCTTGTAGATTTCGGGGAGTTCCCATTGCACTGTGTTTCTACCTTACCCCAATTCCAGCTATCTCTCCCCGTATTCTCTCCCCACATCTTCCTCGCACCTTGTCGCTTCTTTTCCCAGCCCATGCTTCAGGGTTTAAATTCATGTGTTTGATCCATTTTGAATTGATTTTTGTGATCATGAGAAGGGGGCACTAATTTCATTCTTCTCAAACTGTTCCACAAATAAATTGATTAAGTAATAGAAGAAGCACTTCCAAACATTCTGTGAAGAAAAAAGTAAAGATTGTTCACATCAAAACACCCCCAAAGCTACAGAGAAATTTCTCTAATGAACATAGATACAAGTTTCTCAACAAAATGCTTACAGACTGAATTCAAGAACATATTAAGGAAATCATATTTGTCAGCACTGAGGAAGGAGATGCAGGTGGATAGTTAGGAGTTCTATGCTAGACATGATGTCATAGGGAGATGTCATCTCAAAAAACTAAATAAATAAAAGAAAGAAAAAAGAAGAAAGAAAGAAAGAAAGAAAGAAAGAAAGAAAGAAAGAGAGAAAGAAAGAAAGAAAGAAAGAAAGAAAGAAAGGAAAAAATATGCATATGACCAAGTCAATTTCATCACAGATATGCAAGGTTGGTCTAACATACCCAAATGAATAATTGCAATGTGTTATATAAATAGATTTAAGGACAGAAATTATATGACCATTTCAACAACACATGGGGAAAAGGTGTTTGAAGAAATTCAGCATGACTTCATGAGAAAAGTCCTGAAGAAAATTCAATGCTTTCTCATTTTTCATATTCTTGGCAGAGAAAGGACTTCAATAAATATGCAGTGTTCATCCACGCATTTATTTATGGTATAGGAAAATTAAAAAATTAAATGCTTTTCAAGGATAATGTACATGAGAACTCTATGTCATTTCTTCCTCTCTTCCTCCCTCCTTCTACCAGCCACCTCCCATGATTCCCCACAAGTCTTTTTCAAATTCGCAAATGCATGGGTTTTTCTTTGTTGGTGTGTGAGTGTGTGAGTGTGTGAGTGTGTGTGTGTGTGTGTGTGTGTGTGTGTGTGTGTGTGTGTGTGTAAACCCAGTCTGCATCCATTTGGTTTACTCCTATGTATACATGTTTAGGACTGACCACATGTGATTTTACAACCTATGAAGAGAATTATCCCTGGAGCAGTCTGACTCTGCCTCTCTCAGTCCATCATCTAAGGGTGGAGTTTGGACAAGTTCCCCATCCATCATTGACTGTCAACTGATGTTCTTGCCTGTGTACAGCTTGCTTAGGCAACCATATGTTTGTGATTTCATATGCTTCACAGTCATATCTAGAAAACACAATGGCAAAGCAGATGTCATGGTCCTCTGACTTTCCCCACCCTCCCCTCCATGTTGTCCCCTGAGCTTTTAAAGTAGAGGTGGTGTTGAAGATGAAGACCACCCAACCCCGAAGACAGTGAGAGATGGTGTATTCCGTTACAGACTCTTCAATTTCAAAACTCATTGATGTTAGCTATTTAATAGAGATATAGATATTCAACATGCCTTGGTTGACTGTTACTTATTTTGTCACTGAGCCAGAATACTGGAAATGACAACTTGAGGAAGCAGAGCTTCATTTTGGTTCATTGTTTCAGCTGCCAACAGCAGGGAAGGCCTGGTAGCCAAGGCAACTCTGACCTCTATGGTAAAACCTTATGGTATGACTTCTTCACATACTGCACTCGGATGCAGGACCAGACTATAATCAGAGGTGAACACAACCTTGAAAGGCCTGTGTATAAGCCTTCGTCTGCCAGCTGGACTCCACATCCCAAAGGCTCAACGGTCTCTCAATACAGAGATGTTTGGCGACCAAGAATTCAAACACGCAAGCTCTCAGGCAGACATTTCAAACCCAATCAAAACACATGGTATTTTGTAGTTCTTCCTAATTTGAATCATTTTTGCTAATTTGTGCACCTGTTTTTTCTTTTTCTTTTTTTCCCCCAACATTTCTCTCCAAATGTGTATACCCAGACAGGGATGTGTGCTGCAGGCATACTCAAGCATTCCCTCCTCCTCCTGAAGAACCCTTTGCCTTGCTTTGTGCCTATTACAAGCTAACTGGTCCTTTAGTGCCCTGCCCTTCTTCACTGGAGCATTTAATAGGCTGGCCTGGCAGTGCAATGGATTAACCTCTGCGTCTGCCTTCTGCTTTAGCAGCTGAGTGTGGACAGCTCATCTTTGTCTTCTCTGTCTCTGAGGATCTGACTTTGCCTGGAGAGACTTGCCCTGTACATCCCTCACCACCACAGACTCTGAGACTTTTGTACACCAACATTTACCTCTGGCCTCGTCATCATGCTTGTGTCTCATGCTGACCAGAAAGTTCCTCTCTTCCTTTAGGAGGTTGGTTAATTCCTCACTCATGAACTACTCATTTACCTTCTCATCAAGGTAGTGTGCTTTTCCCAAGTTTATTTGCATGAGTTTCCCTGGGAAATCCCAGGGGCCTGAGTGGCCCGAGGCAAATGTTTTAATGACATAAAATCTAATTGATTTAAAAATCAAAGCTACTTAGGACAAAAATAGAACATGTAGGTTTCCCTTTCTCTGGTGACCCAAACCTCACCCAGTAGGAAAGTTTATATCTGGTTTTTTGAAGACATCTCTGCTCTGTGGAAGATTATGTTATAAAGTAAATGGCATAAGTTTGTTTTCCCTTTAGACAGGTGGGACAGTAAGTACTGAGTCAAGGTACTCTTTCCATTGACAAAGCAAGGAAGCATCCTTTCTTGTCCTGTTCCTGCCACCTAAATGGACCTAGTGTCATACACCCTACAGTCAGGGCTGAACTACAAAGTTTGCTGTATTTGTTTTCAGAACAAGTGTATAAAACAGTCACTCTCCAGCAGTTGATACAAAAACTGAAGGGAGAAAAAAAAAATCTGAGCATGTGAAGAAACCGCAGTGCCTAAAACTCTCCAGAAGTACTCAGAATGGCAGGGCTCTTAACCAATGAAATGCGAGAGTCAAGGAACACATTGTTACCATTCAGCAAATAATAAGAAGCAGGTATAAGTATGACATCACTGCAAGCCGTTCTCATTGGCCATCCCTCTGTGTGCAGTGACTGTTCTATTTGTGGAAGCAGCAGCCTTATTCAAATTAACCTTTCCACCCAGGGTGGGGGGGGGTGGTGAGTAATGCACTCTGCAGTCCTTTCCCTGAAGGTGATGAGCTCTTGCTTTCTCTCTGCACTGCCTTTGAGCAGGCAAAATAAAAATAAACTCAGCTGTGGCAGGGCTTCACAGACAGTCTCTGCTGGAATTAGATCAGGTCAGTTGCAAGAATCTGAGGCTGGGTTATAACACATCTCTGAAATTTTCTCTTTGCTCTCCCTCATTCCTTCCTCCTCATTATTTCTCCGGGTCTCATTCGGGGCCTCAACTGGCTGCAGAGACTAAACTTGGTAGGTCTCCAACAGATCATTTGAGGGAGGAATGCCTTTGAATACTAATACCCAGGCCCTGTGCTATGTGAGGGTCTAGCAGATAGGTCATAGTAACAGATGGTTTTCTGGAATTGTAGAAATACTCAGGAGGACAAGGTTGATGAGATAATTTCATCCCATTTACTGTAGGTTGAAGAACTGTCATTCTGTATCCTGTGACGGTTATGTAAGACTTGGCCCCTAGCTACATCAGTGACAGGGGAGGCTACACTCTATCCTTAACTCTTCCAGCTCCTCAGAGACATGTCCAGCATGGAGGCTAGATGTCTTTCTTTTACTTTACCTATTGCTCTTCATATTCTCTAGTACTTTGCACAACTTTGCCAGAATAAATGGTTACAGGCTCCTGGTCTTTTTTATTTGACATCTTCCTACTTCCATCTCATTGTCCCTTGTCACCCGTGAAGGTCTTTCATCTTAGACCTCATGCAAACTTTTGAACGCCACCTTGAGGCATGTGTTCCGTATATACGGAGATTTCTTCTCTGGCCTCTTCCACCTCTTCTTTCCTACCCCAGTCTTTTTCTGTTTGTAAGAATCAACTCAGAAATGCCGGTGAGCAAAGTCCACAGAAAGTGGGAGTTTGGCAAAGGGAGCTGCATTTCAGATCTGAACACAAGTTGGTGTACACAGAGAACCAGCTATTTGGTCAAACATATTAATACCTTATCATGGTACTGAATGATTACTTCTTTAACAGGTGCTGGCATCACAGAGCGCAGTGCTTCTGCAATACCCTGCCAGGACTGTATGAAAAACAAACAAACAAACAAACTCATAAACATTAAATAGAATATAAAAGAAAACAAGGGTTAGTAACATCATCCCCCCCATGTGGGGGGAGGGGTATTGCATTTCCACTCACTCACAGCCCAGCCTCATCCCAGCCTCATCCGTGTTTTCTGTTTTTGTCTGTTTGTTTTCTTTTCTCTCTCTCTCTCTCTGTTATAATTAGTTACTTTACATGCAACTGGATGCTGTAGCTGTGGTTAGGTTTGGAAAAACACGTTCATGATTCACAACGTAGCCTGTGTAGGGATGGCTGCTGCAGGATGTTTTCCTATTTTGTTTCTTAAAAGGTCTCAGTGATGCAGAAGGTTGAATGCAGAGGAGGCTGGGAAGCTTGCTGGTCAGCGGGAGCAGGAGTTACAGAGAGAGAGACAGAGGGAGACAGACAGAGGAGCAGAAAGGATGAGAAATGGTTTCCAAGTCCTCAGGGCCCCGCCCTGCCCCCACCCTCCAGCTCTCTGCCAAAAGTTATCTTGAGCTATTGGCTACTCTCTGCTGAGGAAGTGGGAGTCTGGACTCTGAGCTTTGTGTATCTGTGCAACTCACCTGCATTAGGTTCCTTAACGTCCATTTCTTGACTCACTGCCCTGTCCTGCCTAACCCTACTCAGGCTGTCCTTGGAAATCAGGCTGTTGTTTCCTGGCTCACCTAGCCAGCCGCCCCGCTGAGAGGAGCTGGGAGGCTGTGGTTTGACCTGGCACTGCACATCGTCCCAGCTCCTTATGCCTGAATGCTGCATTGTTCCAGCGTTGAGTGAAGTTTTAGAAAATGACTTTCAGATGTGAGCAACCCCCTCTGGGGCTGTTATCCTCCTGCACTGCTTCCCTGACGTTTGGAATCCCATAAAAATTATCGTTGTTTGGCTCAGGATAAAAAACGAAAAGACTCATGAGATAACATCTTAGATGACACACACTGATAAAATTCGAAATGCTTCAGCTTGTGACCACTACTGAATAACTTAATTATTGCCTTTGCATCGCACTTACCTTTTTAGTTTGCTTATGTGGTAACTGTCCCGTCAGTGGGGCTACTTTAGTTAGAGCCCGCAAATTACTGTGACCTTCCTTATCTGAACTCTGATCAGACAACTGCCTAGTTCTCCTCAGTTGCATATGTAGTGCTCCACCCCCTCCACCCCTACCCCACCCCACCCCCGCGCCTCCTCTCCCCTCCCCTTCAAACCAGAAAAGTAGCTGCTGAAAGCTGAACAGTTGCCATGGCAACCTCTTGGCAGCTTCCTCAGCTAGTAACAGTGTTGATTTCCCCCGCGGGTGGGAGGGGGTGGAGCTCTAAGGAGGTAAAGAAAGGTTACTGTGCACTTAGTTAATATGCAAAACCACTTACACAGTGCTGGGTGAGCAATGAATATGTGCAAACAAAGCCATGCTTGATCCTCTAACATGGACTTTGCACACAAGTACATCTGTCCAAGGATGCAGATGTTGGCTCAGAGAGGAATTTTGCCACTGGACAGTAGAGGACAGAAGTCACTCTACAAGAGGTTAAACATGATTTTTGTAGTGGTTGAAGAGTGTGGATGAAATAAAGGAAACACAGTTCTAATTGCCTTGTTCTTTTTTTATTTTTTCCTTTGTTCAAAGGAAAATATAGTGATCTAAATTGCAGGATGGTGTTTTCCCTGAAAATCTAACATACTGAAGTTCAAGTTTGCATCAATTAAACTCTATGTAAGATAAACCAATATGTTCAGATATACGCAAGTATAGCATAATTTGGTTTGTGCCTGAACAAAACATAAGGCTGAAGTGGCATCGTTCACCCCAGAGTTTGCAGACAAAGAAGCAGTTTAGCAACTTAGGGCTGAGCTAGCCGGTATCTGATGCTGGATCTGTCTCTTCTCTCTGTCTGTGTCTCTGGCCCCTCCCCTTCCCCATGGCTCCTCTTATTCCTCTCCCTCTCTTCCCTACCCAGAAACCCTTTCCATCCTTGCCTTACTAGCTCTCCCGCCCAGGTAGGAAATCAGGACCCCTAAGAATCTGCTGCACAAGCGAGGGTCACCTGCATGAACCAGGAGCAGAGTGGCTGATGGCAGAGAAGGCTTCAGCCTTCACTCACCTCCTGGCTGGCAGCTTTGCATGTTAAAGACCAGTCAGGCTGATGGAATGCTGCAGCAAGGGCAGAGGTCTGCCCAGTAGGTGTCACTAGGGATTGAAAGCTTACCAGACCTGGGGACTAAGGCTAAGAAATGGCCATGTAATGATTAATGAAGCTTCCTTTCAAATATATATATATATATATATATATATATATATATATATATATATGAGCCAATATGTGAATTCTCCTCCCAAGGAAATTTATAAATGAAAGCTGGAGCTTAACTGAAGACGAACAGAAGAGGTTCTGGACCATTCTCTCCAAGGCTCCTATTTTCATGTGTGAGTCTCCCTTCCAAATCCCAGAAGTTATGGGGAGAAAACTCAGCAAAGACACACTGAGTCCAGAACCAAGGAAAATACACATAGCAAGCTTCAAGTAGGAAAGCATTGTGATTCCTGCCCACCAGGTCAGCCCCCTGCCTAACCACATAGAAGCTCACATCATGAGGGTTAGGATCTTACTGCACTTCAAAACTGCACATTTCCGGAGAGCCCTGGGGTAAATTAGGTCAACTCACATTGTATTAATACTTGTGACTTTTTTTTTAACAAAGCTATATGCAAACAGGTTCACTTTAAAAAATTGATATTATTACCTTTCTAATTTATACACCTAGGAATATGAGAACATATATATATATACATATATATATATATGTATATATATATATTATTCCCTAAGAGTTAGATTTTGGGTAAACTTCATCTCCCCTACATACTTTTACTGTTCCCCACTTTGTTTTCTTAGCCTGGAAGCTCAGTGCTTAAAATTTTCACCCCGAATTTCAGTCAACTTTCTACCACACTTTTCTTAGATTGTTTCTCATCATGACACTCTACCTTGTATCGGCCATTTTAGATTTTTAACATCTGTATTTCTTACTGTATATATGGCTTCATACCTATTTTAGAATATACTCATGTATGAGCAAGAAAGTAACAGGGAGGAAAGAATCACGAGCTGGCCTGGGCTCTGCAAGCATTTGGCTTCTGATGAATTGATTGCTCTTGCTTAGCATCAGTTGTGTGGGGGTAGGAGGAAAGAGAGAGCAGTGATTGGAGTCGGGGTACTCTACCCCTGTGCCTGTGAGTTGCAGACATAAGCAGGGTGATAACCCTGGAAACCAGAGCCTCAGAATGAAGGTGAGAATGCCCGGGGCACTCGGTAGAACACTAGGCAGCACGGTTTCTCCATAATCAAAGTCAAATTTCTACCAAAGAGACATAATCCTCATTTGGTGCATTTGAGAACCCAGGCCTCAGTGACTTTGACATAGGGTCACCTGGCATTGTATAACAAAGTTGGAAACAATAGTAAGGAGCCTGCTCATTTCCACTCCTGAGGGTGACTACAGCACAGGAGGGAATCAGAAAACCAGGGTGCAACAGGAGCAGCTTGCAAGTGATCCTTTGTTTTCCCTTCTTTCTCCCAGGGAAGCCTCACCATAAGACACCACTAAGGACATTCCCACAAACAAAAGCCCCAGTCCGCAGTTATGCAATTAGGGCAGAATTTTATTAAGCTCCTAATCGGCCATTATAGCTGTCTCTATTTGATAAGAAAAAAACAAATGACTTCAGCAGGATTGATGTCTACAAGACCATTTTCTAACCACAGCTCTAACCATTTCTCTAATCACGTTAACTGATGTTGTTTTAATGAGAGCTATTGTTATTATGTATTATTAATAAAAATTCCACCATCACTATTAATACCACTTATGAAAGATTCTATAAAGAGCTTTGAGACTGCACAGGCAATTAACAGGAATCCAATATTTTCCATAGAGTGGAAAAATCAGGTAAGTCTAGCTATAAACATTTGATCTCATAAAAAAAAAAGTGGTCCAAGTTAATTTTATATACTCATAAGGAAAACTATGAGCCCCGTGAATTATATGGAGCTCCTTACACTTCCCCATATAGAGACAATTTTGGTGAGTTGAGAGAAATGTTTATAAGCCTCTAATCTCATGCCTATGCCCATGGAATTTATTGGCTCTCATTTCAGAGAGCTCAGACTTACCCAAGAGACCATTTTCAATATGAGTGAAAAACATATTTCTACTGTCAAATGCAATAGGGGATGATGACTAAATAAGAATGGTGTCATAATTCTATGACATATTCTAAATATAGTCTAAGGGCTTCCTAATGTTTTTGTGATCTGCGAGCATCCGGGCTGGGCAGAAACCCCCTTTCCTATCCTCCCTCCAGTGGTATTCCCTTGACAAGGATCTCCCTGCACCTCAAAGCTGCCATTCTCCTTATGTTCAAGCCCACTCTGCCTCTCTCTAAGGCAGGAATTAATGGAAGCCACAAGGCCCAGTTGAGAGAGGGGAATGAGAATCCAGGAAGTCCACAGGTGCTCCTCAATCCTTGCTGTCTACAGGAAGGCCAAGCTCTGCATCTAGCAAAGGGGTCATCCTGGCAGAATGAGACAATTTGCTCAGTTTCCCAAGGAGTTCTGTTTTACAAACTTTTAAGAAAGGGGGCTTGTTCCAGAGCTAAGGTTTGAATGCTAAGGTTTGAAGAGCATTTATATCTTTGTCCAAAACTATGCTTCAGAGTTTTGGGGTTTTTTTTTTTTTTGTTTGTATTTTTTTTTTTAATTTGCTGAACCGATGGTGATGTATGTAAACTGAGTGAGCTGAGAGCATAAAAAAGTGAAACTGGTACTGATGAGACACATCAACATGACAGGAAAGAAGTCTGCCTACAAGCCCGATGACCTGATCTGATCCCCAAGTTCCCTGTGGTACACAGACAGACTGGTACTAGGACCAGGCTGTGGCGTGTGCATGCCTACCGGTGCATGCAATCAGTCAACCAAAGGTAATAAATGAGTTTAAATAAAGATCATACAAGAGAGAGAGGGACACAGGATTGGAGAGTGCTGGAAGCAGTGGAGGAAATCGTAGATGAATCCAGCTACAACCTAGGCTCCCTAAATTCTAGCTGAATGCTTCATCTGCCCGTTAATGTGTACTCTCTCATTAACTAGGAAAATTTCAACCACCCCCCCCCCTCAGAAGGCTTGGTTTCATGCGAATGTGGTGTGAATTTTTAGCTGATACATCAAAAGGAACCTCTATTTTGTTAGTTTAAATGTCTTGAATAAACTATTGAACTTTATTTACCTCTTCCAAGGTGTGTCTCAGAACATAATGCAAATGAGATTTTCACACAAGTTTTGGACCGTACTCATAGCTGTGCCTGGTAGTTCTAATGGTCAAGGGAAAGCATCCTATTTACATTGGCAGATTCATTAAGACTCTTTGAAAGGGTGCTGTAAATATTAAACAACGGTCATGCTGCATAGGAAAGGCTTTCCCGTGCAGGGTGATTCTGCACATCCTCAGCTTTCTGGAATTCAGCCCTTTAGGAGAATATGCAGATTGCTTGTGTGGTATGTTGAGGAATTGTAAATCTGGAGACTTTGGATGGCTTCAAAACTGATATTCTTGTGAACCCACTACAGTTTGTCAAAAAAAAAAAAAAAAATTAAGACACGTTGTTTTTATTTTGCTGTAATAGACTCAAACAAAATCCTGAAAATTAAAATGAGAAAATAGAATTCTAGGACATTGGAATTATAAAACATTCCATGAATCATATAAATGCATCCACAGAGGGAAACTGAGACCAGGAGAAGTTAAGGGTGTTGCCCTAAGCCATACAGCATCAACAAAAGGATAAACACCTTAAATGATGGTACCCAACCTCAGACCTGCATGAATTCCAATATCCTTTCTACTCATCTTTGGGTTCTTTGCTTCATTTCTGTGCTTAGGTTTGTTGTTTCTTCTCCCCTCGTAGTTAATACTCTCTCTCTGTCTCTCTCTCTGTCTCTCTCTCTGTCTCTCTCTCTCTCTCTCTCTCTCTCTCTCTCTCTCTCTCACACACACACACACACACACACGTTATTTTTCAGTCAGCCATAGATGGTAGATGAGTGTTGGCATCATACAGTCTTCAGTGGCATGCCTCCTTCACACTGAGGACTGGGTGTTGTGCAAAGACCAAATTGTCACCACCCTGTTGTCCTGGGGAACTTTCAACTACTAACATGCTTCACTGGACCTCAGTCCCCATCTCTGCATGTTGACTCCACCATGAAACACTGGCAATACTATGTTGTATAAGAATGGAGAAAATCCACAGGTCCTCTTGCCTGCCAGCATCCATAAACCACACATGCACAGATGGAGGGCCCTGGAGTTCAGTGTCTGGAAAGCAAAGCACTCCCTTAATCACACCCTACCTGCTTGAGTGTGCAGAATCTTAAGGCTGAATTTTCTCCTAAGCTGTGAGCTCTGAAGACGAATATTAAATTAGGCTTTGGAAATCAGTGTGTGCTCCTTCACAGAAGCACACTTTCATTTTCACATTTAATTATAAAGCTGCCCCATGAGGAGCTTTGAGCTTGTGGCTGCCATAAATTGAGTCATACATGTGAGGGCTTTGGGGCAACTGTGTTCCCTTCCCAGACTCCTTCAGCCTCGCCTGCTATTTGACTGACCTTCTAAGGTTGACCAGGCTGGACTTGGCAGATAGTCCTGGGTCTTCCCAAGCTGAGCTGTGATTTTAAAGGTATGTGCGGGGAAATAGCCTTGAAATGGCAAAAGGGAGCCTCGACAGTCAAGCATTTCCAAGGCAGAAGCCAGCAGTGTTAATACGAACAGTTCTAGATCAGCCTGGAGATGTCAAGCAAGTTTCCATTTATTTCAAGCTGCTGTGAGAAATATTGAATCATTGTGCAAGACAAATAAATTCCCTACCTACCAAGAAGACTGCAACAATCTTCCAAAGTGGAGAGTGTCTTGTAACCAAGCACATAGATCAAAAATGGATTTATGTGAGACATACAACTTGTACATATTTCAGTGTTATTCATTTTATAGCCTTATCCCATTATTTTGACAGAAGAAAACAGTTATCCAGAAGCCAAAAATTTGGCTTCTGGATAATTTTTAAACATATTTATAGGTTTTTTTTATAAATATATACATACATATATATAAATAGCCTAGTAATTACTTTTATTTATATGATCTTCACTGATTAACAACTATACATCACATCCAACATGTTGATATGTCTTTATACTGTCATGGCAGGAATGTGAACCTTTTACAAGTCCACATTCTTCTCAAGGCAAAAGAGAGACAGGACAGAGTAACTTGAACCATTGCTCTGGTGACAATCACTGCAAAACTACTATGGTGGCTAGATTCATGTCAACTTGACACAGACTAGAGTAATTTTAGAAGAGGAACCCTCAGTGGAGAAATGCCCCCATTAGATGGCCTATCAGAAAGCCTGTGGTGCATTTTCTTGACTGACGATTCATGTGGGAGGGTCCAGCTCACTGTGGGTGGTGCTGCCCTTTGGTCCTGAGTGCTATAAGAATGCAGGTTGAGCAAGCCATGGGGAGGGAGCTAGTTAGCAGCATCCTCCACGGCCTCTGCATCAGCTCCTGCCTCCAGGTTCCTTCCTTGTTTGATTTCTTGACCTGACCTCTTTCAGTGATGGGAGGCTACTTGGAAAAGTAAATGAAATAAACCCCATTCTTCTCAAGTCCTAGTGTTTTGGCAAGGAATAGAAACACTAAGACAACCACTTTATCATCCTATCATAAAAGTAAATGAGGTTCAAATTCTACTCAAATAGCACACATAGTGCAACCAAAAGCAGCACCAGTGCAGGTTATCCGAGATGATACCTTTTGAGTTATTGTTGGGCAAAGTGTGCTGTTGTTGCTAGCTGTTTGGTTGTTTGTGCGTTTTGTTTGAGACAGTGTCTCAGTCCTAACTCATTATGTAGCCGAGACTGGCCTAGAACTCACAGTAGTTCCCTTGCCTGTCTTCATGTGCTATGCTGTGAATCCAGGCATGAACCACCACAACCTACTGATACTTTTTAAAGTATAGAATAACAAGTTTAATTTTTATTTAAAAAAATGGAAATCTAAGAGCAGAGAAAACCGGACAGAATAAAATATAACGCAGTACAGGTTTACTATGGTAGGCAGTCGAGTCTAGAACAAACCCTATGGCCAGTTAGTCACAGATTACAAATAGATGTTCCCTCAGTAGGAATGAGTCACAGGAGAGAGTTCTAGTCTTACTACATAGTGACTGAAGAGGGTAAGCATATTCCTGAGGTCTTTTTCACATGGTTTTTAATAGTTGTAATATTTAGCCAAAAACATACAGTGTGATTTCACCCACAGCTAAATGTTTCAGTGGCCTCTTGGAGGAAAATACAGGTGATGTAGAAGAGGGTATTTTGTGACCACCAAAGGGTGACTGCAAACCAAATATTCCCACTAATAGCCATCCATCAGAGTGCTTTGTACCAACAACTTGAAGAAAATTCAGATTATGAGCAGAGTTCATGTTTGGATTCCAGAGGAGGTCCCTTTTGTTGGCCTTCCCCTGACATCCAAAGCTGCAGTATTCACTGCAGTGGGATGTAACTTTACATGCATGTCAATTCCACACGTATATTCTCTGAATCTCTTGCAGTTAAATCAGGTCATAAAGGAAGCTTGCTTCCTGGATCAGGGTTTTCACTGGTAATCTAAGGAACTACTTTTAAATGTATGATGTCTCCAGAGGTTCCAGGGACCTTCATTTGTGTGGTTGATCAGAGAAGGCAAACCTAATCATCCCACTGTCCACAGAAGTAAACATTAGGTGGTGTCAGTCTTCACTCATGATTTTGGAAAGCTGTGTAGATTTCTCACCTTCTCTGAGGATCTTAACTCTCAAAGACTCAAAGACAGGGGGGGTGGTTGTAAGAGCTGTCCTGAAGGTGGGTGATCATTCACTGGGCAGAGTAGCAACTTAATACATGCTCACCAACACTCAGCATGGGCTTAGAAAGGAAGAGCTGCACACCAGCCCATTTTCACTCTGGGGACACTGCACAGCATGGTTGCTCAACTACTTTCCTCCTCCCATAACCCAGACTGAGGGCATTTAACACACTCAGCACTCCCAGGGCCCTCTGCTTAAGGCCCCTTAGCATTCAGACCTTCCTCTGCCCACCCCCACCCCCGCATAATTGCCCAAGCTTTTCTTTATCTTTGCCCTACCCTCTGCCATGTTGCATCTAAGCTCTTTGCAAAGAATTGGAGTTCCTTAAAAAAAAAACCAGACTGAACCATCTTAATAATACTTGCCCATTCCCATCATGTTCCCTGTGCTCTTTCTCTTTTAGCTCAAGGTGGGGTGAGGAGGCAGACAGTCTCTGTAATGTACTTTGCCCTGCTCTGTGTTTTGGTTCCAGCTAAACACTCAGTCTGGAATGTCTCCACCTTTTTTATCCATTGGTTACGGACCTGATGTTCCCGTTACTGTGTTCCTGTGCATACCATGCTGAATTAAGCTCTGCACTTTAATTACCTCCTCCAAAAGCACTTATGACTGAAGGACTGAAGGAAATGTCAACAAAATCCCTGTTTATTTCTATCCATTGTGAAGGATGCTGAATTACGCTGCACAAAAGTACCCACGAAAAGTCAGATCGTATTTTACAATGTAAGAGGTTTGGTTTCAGAAGCCCATTAACATTTCTTCCAGGCAGCCAAGAGTCTAAGCACCACGGCAGGAGCCAAATATAATAGCATCTGGTAGAGCTGTCTAGTAACCGCTGCAGAGCACAGCAACCTCCTCTTATGGTCGACTATGCCAGTGCTGTCATGGCAGTCTCTCCTCTGGTGGATTTAAAGGATGGGTCATTCCAAGAGGAAAAGGTGTGTTCAAAGTGGAAATCCTTCCTCTTTTCCCTTTTTATCCCCTCAAATTTTTAGATGACTCGGGATACATACGTCTATAAAATGGGTTTACAAATCAAATATACTTATAAAGACCGAAGAATTTTTTTAAAACAAATTTTGATATACCTCCAATTTCATTTTTTATTAAATATGAAGGCAAATTTGCATAGTAATGAGTGGATGTGCCTATTCGCTTTACTTAAGGAAGTAAATCTTGGCTTAATATTCAGCATTTCAAGATATAGGACACCTTCAGCATTTTCAGAAATGAATGATATTTTTATTTTATCATCAGTGTTTAAAAATGATGTTTTAGATAAATACATAATACAAGTATGTTTAGGACCACTTCAAAAGTTGTTGGAAATTCTGTCCTAATCATAAACCAAAATTCACTTCATGATTTTTGATTAAAAAAAAAGTCAAAAACCAAAACAGCAACTTTCAAAAAAGCAGACATTCTAACACAATTTCAAGATATATTAATATGATGTTAATGCTTTCAAACTATGCAGTGGTGATTATTAAAAGTCTTAGTTTTCCATAATTAAACCATTATGTGTATAACAGCAGAAGCCTTAAGAGTACAGTACAAAACATTATAATCATTACCACACATCAGATTTGAATCTGAGCCATGGGGTTGTGGCCACCACTCATTGGCTTTGTGTGGCATGATGGCACATGTGCATAAAATGCACATGTTGTATGTTTAAAACCTAAGCTACAGTGGAGTCCCAAGATGCAATATGAGAAACATTGCCAAATTCAATATGAATTTGAATTTGAATAGAGTTTTTGGCCATTGCACAATCAGAACCTGCTAGTGTTCCTCAATTTCTTACAACCCCACATTGAGTTAAGTGACCTCAGAAGAGATCACACTGTGACCTCGTGGATTAAGAAGCTGTGATCGGCATCTCCGTTTGAGCATGTAACCAATCTATTTAGGACATGGGACTTAGCTAGGGGATGTTGTGGTGATATGTTTTTCACTGTATATTAAATCTTGCCTGAGGATTCAGAAAGGAAAGCAAGCCTCAAGCTATAGAGCTAGGTGGTGGTGGTACAAACCTTTAATGCCAGGACTCAGCAGAAAAGCAAATGAATCTCTAAATCCAAGACTCCTCTGGGCACCTAGAGAGTGAATCAGAGCTCACGGCTTTAATCCCAGGATTTGAGAGGTACAACAGGTAGAGGCATTCAGTTGGAGAGTGAGTCTCTAGCCATGTTGAGGAGAGCAGAGCTGTCTGAGGGAACCTATATGGAGCAGTGAAGTAGGGAGCAGTCGGAGGATCACTCCTTTGGTCTGAGCTGAGGTAGAGGTAAGAGCCAATGGCTGGCTGGAAGGAATAAGGTTTTTCTGCCCACTGCCTGGTCTGGTCCCACTGCCGTACCAACCCCAATTAACACAGAGAGACTCTGTATATGATATAATTCTTTTGGCCAGTTACTAGTTTCTTATCGGCTAGCTCTGTCTTAATTACTAACCCATTTCTATTAATCTCCACGTGGTCTTATCTTACCAGAGAGAGATCCCGCCAGTGTTCTGCTCTCCCCATCTTCCATCTTGACTCCTCCTTCCTACTTCCTCTTTCCTCCTTGTCTCCTAGTCCCTCCTATCTTCCCTTCCTATTGGCCAACAGTGCTTTATTCATTAACCAGTATGAGAAACATATATACATAATGACATCTCCCATCAGCTGGCTGCTTTGCTTTTCTGGTCTTCAGCTTGAAACTTGAACCCCAATATCTGTGTCTGTATTTATCGTGCTCCAGGCTGTGTCCTGTTTTTCTCCCAGAATGCACTCGAGCAGCTCTCCTTGAGTAAAAGAGAGAGGGAGAAAAAAGAAGTATTTCCTCTTCCTAGCAAGGCAATAGATCATCTCCCCCCAGTGATAAAAATGAGGAGCCAAGGGATGAACATTCCTTTTTTAGACATGACAGTCTAATATATTTAAATAATGGATGCTAAAGTGAGATACTGAAATGTGAAAATAATAGGCAATGTGTTCTGAAGTGAGATTTTAAACAAACTACCATAGCACACCTTTTTAACAAGGTAGGAGGAAGCCAGCCAGATGTCAGGGTACACATCTGCAATCCCCTCCCTGGAGAGGCTGAGTCAGAAAGTTGTCAGTTCAAAGCACACACAACATAAAAGGAATTGGGGAAAGTGAGTATGGAAACTAAGACAGGGTTTTGGAAAGAGATGTTGGAGGAGGGCATGTTACTTACTTTATCTCTAGTCAAATAATGGCTTTTTAAAAAAACAACTCCAAGGATCGAGTATCCATCTTTAACCCACTATTTGGTATTGGTACACATATGACTGCAATGTTGCTTAGCAAGAAAGTCTAAGAAGTAGGTGCCTGCAATGTTGCTTAGCAAGAAAGTCTAAGAAGTAGGTGCACATGCAGCATTGTAGAAGAATGAAAGCATGTCGGTGCTGAATTGTCATTTGCAGATAGACCAATCCTTCAGGTCAGGTGGGAGAAAGGTTGGAGTAAGCAATGAATGAAGTGTCCACTGAGCCAGATAGGACCAAGTATGAGAAGGAACAATTATTTAGAGTTCCCTTAGGTCCTGACCTAAAATGTTCTATAAAGTAGGAACAGACTTTCCGTTTTTTTAACCAGAGACAAACTGGCAGTATCACCAAACTCCTACAGCTGAAAATAGAGAACAATCCATCCATCCCAATTAGAAGTCTTCAGCCATTGAACAGTTCAAGGGAAGTCAGAGAAGGAGAGGATGCTCAAGAAAACTACAAGACCCTGTACCAGGAAGCATCATCACTGAACACCCACCAGGCAGAGAATAGCTCCATGTGGAACACATCAGTAAGGAGATTGTTAAGTAGCAACTTGGTCCAGCCCATCTTTACTCCCATTCTTTGCACAGCACTTTTTATCTTAAAAGAGCAAGGAAATGCCATGAATGAGATGAGGAAAGTGAGTCCAACTTCCATAGTCAGGCGAAGCTGGATGTCAGTGAGGAATGCGTCATCTGGAAAGCAAAGGTGTTTGTTGACACTTCATGGTTCGGTTATCCTAATTACTAAGATGAGAGAGCATTCATGCACCCTAAAAGCGAGGGTCTTTTGTGCAATTTTTATTTTGATTTACTATATTTGTTTTCTTTCTTTCTTTTTTGAGGCACGGTTTCTCTGCGTAGCCCCAACTGTCCTGGAAATCAGCCGGGATTGAATTTAGATATCTCTACCTCCCAAGAAATAGGTTTAAAGGCACGTCCCACCACATTTGGCTTCAATTTTTAAATGTTGATATATATCCAGCCATAACACCCTCTACTTCCAGTCAATGACCCCTTTTTCCTTTCCTGGATTGGGGAAGTGAATTTTTAAAGTCACAAGTTCATCTGAGGAAAGGAAATAACCTTGTAGGTTGCATTTCAAGGATCTCTGGGAAATAATTTACAGTTACTTGATAGCTGTATTTTCTCAGCAGGCTGTTCATGGTTTTGCATGCCTCCCCATCAACTCTGGGATCCCTGGTGACAGCACCTCTGCCTTACTCAGTTTTGTATTCTCAATATCTATTCTCGCACCTAGCTCACACAAATGTACATGTTGGATCACACAAGGGAGAATTCCATGCTTACTGAGGAACAAATACAGAGAGTTACATGACTATGAGAGAAGAGAAATTACAATCTGTTGTGTAAAACAAGAAGACTTCACAGGCCTAGTCATATGTGATGTGGCCATGTATCATTGTACCAGCTGCTTATCTGGACTAACAGAATTTAAGAAAGATAACAGCAGGAACAAATGTACAGCTGAAGACCCTTTGGCCTTCAGAAATGAGAGACGTGACCATTCTGCCGGTAGCAATGTGGAGCCAGGTGTTACATCTTGTAGTAAATGAGGATAGAGAGTAGGAGGGTAGCCATAATGAGACTGAGAAATGCCAAGCCCATCAGACTGCTGGCAGGCCCTGAGACAGAAACAGATGAAGCTTATTGGAGGAAAGCAGATGAGAAACACATTAGAAGCTCACCCAGGCAGTGTTTTACACACCATCAAGAGGAAGCAGTCTAATCAAAAGAGAGTAGTGTCTGAAGTTTAGAGTAATTTCCTATCACTGATACAAAAGGATTTTGCTTCTCTGATCATCAGCTTTTATGAGCATGAGAATTAGCTTACGCTCACAGTAGGAGCTAAAGGCAAAGTCAAGGGAAGTGAACATCAGACTCTAATAATAAGAAGAAGTCAACTGGAAGAGATGGGTTTAGCTGAGACATACTGAACTGGGTTAAGTAAGATTAATAGTTAACTGTCCTGTACACCTTTGATACTCCAAACCCCTAACCTTGTTATAAACCTTGTTTTGTTCATTCAAACAGTTGACCCTTGCATGGCGCTGAAACCAACACTACTTCAGGGAACAGAAGGGCGAAGCTGTTATTCCAAGGCAGTGAAATCTTCTGAGGAGATACCTAAATTTCCCCAGTTGGTGGAAATACAAAGCTATGTAAATGGAATAGCATGACAGATGACAGGAATGCCTGAGTTTAGAAGTTGTTCTCTATCACAAACTATCACTTTTTACATTATTATTTATGAACGCTTCAGTCTGATTTAGAAAAACCAAAACTAGGTTATGTAAGACTGAGAAAAAAGGAAAATAAAATAAAGTATAAGCTGAGCATGATAATGTCTCTAGGCTAAGGGAGTATCCCTCAATGGGGCATGAGCTCCCAAAGTCCTTTCCATCACTAGGGATACATCCTGCTTCCATTGTCAGAGGTGCCATATACTTCGCAGGTCCTCCTGAGACCCATGTTCAGAGGATCTGGGTCGGCCCTATGCTGGTTTCCCAGCTATCAGTCTGGAGTCCATGAGCTCCCCTTTGTTTCTGTAGGTTTCTCCAGCTTGGTCTTGACCACTTTGCTCATCATTTCTCTCTCTCTGCAACTGGATTCCAGGAGTTTGGTTCAGTGTTCAACTGTGTGTGTCTGCTTCTGCTTGCTTCCATCAGCTACTGGATGAGGGCTCTAGGACAGCATATAAGATAGTCATCAATCTCATTATTGGAGAAGAACAGCATGTTTTTTTTTAACTCATATTCAACACAAATTGTTAATTTATAAAAATCAAAATCCAACAAAACTTTTAAAACATGAGCCTAATGAAGTTTGAATCAAGAAAATACATACATAGGAAGCAAGTATCATTAGAAGAGAATGCAATAAAGGAATCTATCCAACTACACTTTAAATATCTGTTAAAGTTCAGTGATTAAAACATTATTATACTTATGTAAGGAGAAACTAAAACAAAAAAGTAAAAGTTCACAAATTAAGCCTGGTGTACATAATAACTTAATAATTTATGTTATTAAAGTTGGCTTCTAGCTCTGTAAAAATAGATAATTCGTCAAATAATTTGAAGACAAATGTTTACAATATTTTTTAAAAAATAAAGAATTTCCCTGTTAAAGTGAAAGCTAAGTCACATAACTCCCCTACTTAAAACTTTCATGTTTCCCATGGTAAAGGGTTCAACCCACCTTGAAGGCCGTACATAACCTAATTCATATTTTCTCCTAAATTTATTTCATGTTGGTCTCACCTTGTGTCATTGTCTGGGAGTTCCAAGTATGACTTTACTCAAATAGCTAGTAACAGCTGGAAGAGTAGTATTGACAATATGCTGAGCAAAGGTTGATTTCTTTAAAATAAAATAACCTCTATTACATACAACACAAATACCAATGCAAATATGAACAAAGGTGGGCAAATAAAATTCCTGCCCATGTGTGTAAATAAATGGCTAATATATGAAAAAGAAAAAGTATCCCACCTCACAGAAAAGAATGTGTGTTAGGAAGAAAAAAAAAACTTCTTTCTCTACAATCAGTAGATGCACAAAGAGCAATGTTCATCAAGACTAAGGGGGCACCATGAGTAAAACATATTTAAAATGTGCTTACCTTTCAACTTTGAAATTTCACTTCTGGAAATTGGTTGGAAGGAAATAATTAGAGGCAAGTGGAGAGATTTGTCTCTAAAGATATAATAAGAGAGTAATGTGCAAGCTAAGGGAAAAGGTGTACATGTGCAGCATTTTCTTCTTGCTGGTGGGGTGGAGAGACAAGAACTGTAGAAGCTAACAATCTCTAAATAAGCCCAAGGGGCGCGTGCGTGCGCGCATGCGTGCTTGCGTGCGTGCGTGCATGCGTGCTTGCGTGCATGCGTGCTTGCGTGCATGCGTGCGTGAGTGTGTGTGTGTGTGTGTGTGTGTGTGTGTGTGGTTCTGTGGGGAGTGTGGTTTTCTGTGTGTGTGTGTGTGAAGGAGAGAGAGAGAGACACTGTATTGTGTGTTGTTCTGTGTGTGTGGAGTGTGTGTGTGTTTATGTGTGTGTATGTGAGAGAGTGGTGTGCCTGTGGTTCTGTGAGTGTGTGTATGTGGAGTATGTGTGTGAGTGTGTGTGTGTGTGTGTGTGTGTGTGTGTGTGCTATGTGTTAAGGGCCATCTGGTAGTGGCAGCTGCATTTGCATTTTGTCTTCAGTACAGATATAAGAGGAAGCAGTGGGCTGAAGCTTCCACACAGGGATTTAGATGGAATATAAGGAAGTATTTCCTTACCAGAAGATTTGTGAACACAGATACCAGGCAAAGAAGGGTACACACAATCCCATTTCCCACAAGCCTTTGCTACAGAATAGATTTTTTTTTTCAAATTAAGATGATTTTTGCTACATACCTAGAAGAGGTGGAGTTTACTCTCAATTTCATATTCAGCTTTCTGTTTTAAATTGTGCTATAATGCTTGATCGATGCATTTGTGTACCGTGTGATAGGGGCTCACATCAAAGTAATTTTGATTCCAGTTCATTAAAACAACACGGAGTTACATTTTGATCTGTCCAAATGAAGTAGATGGCTTAGTAAAATGGAAGGAGAAAAATCTGTCAACCTACCAGCTGCCATGTGTGACATAACCACAATAATATTTGAAACCCTCTGGGTGATTTTAGCTATTCCAGAAAACTGTGAGTCTGAAACCAATTCATTAACCTTCCTAGAGGCCAAAGGTATTCCAGTTCCACTCCAGAGTTTCTCGCTTCAACTCATTTAGGCTTCTTGTGAATACTATCGCTAAGGTATTATTACCCAGCACTGAAGACTGCTTATAAAAATTATTGGGTACAATCTTACTACAGTTTAGTGGAAGCAGACATAACCATTGTGACTTTCTGACATGAAAGAAACATTCACAACTACAAGGAACAGATTTGTACACACTCAAGAAGAAAATAACAAAATTGTGTTGCTGGAACAGATTAACATTCAGTCAATTCGAATAAGTTTTCAAGGCAACAAGATATATTTGCCAAGGGAAAAAAATTAATCTAAGGAGCAAGACTATAAATTGTTTATTTGGAAAATAGAAAGGATATTACTGCATTATTTACAACTTAAAGACTCATATTTTCATATTTAATAAACTTCAAATATTCTCATTTTTCAAACAAACGCAATCTGGCATTGTTCCTTCAGGAGCAGCATAGAAGTGTACAGAATTGTAGGCCACAAAAAAAAAAAAAATGTAATTCTGCAATGATTACTCACTGACATTCCTGTCTTCAGATTTTTCCAAACAAACGGAAACAAGCACCTTTTGAAAGAAAGCCGATGGAGCACTCCCTTTGCAGGAGGAAAAGAGCCTCCCTGTCTGTGCTTTCCCAGGCTCGTCTGACCTAGTTTGTCTAATTTACGTGAAGGCAATGTGAAGCTGCTCCCGATGTCCTGACCTTTCCAGCTGGTCTAGCTTCGTCAAAATTCCCCTTTGCCTGTTTTCTTGGCCGTAGTCTGGCTTGCCTCGCTCAGTATCCAGGCACCTGCTATATCAAGAACCACTCAGTCTACACATCAGACCGCTCCCTTGGCTTCAGAAAAAATTTCCTCCCAATTGCCTGAACTCAATAATCTGTGAATCACTCTTTCTTCCTTCTGGACACAAAGCCTATTCCTAAATACCTATGGTTTTAGTCTCCAAGTTCTTCCTCATTCCTGCCCATCTGGTACATAAAAAAAAAAAAAAAAAAAAAAAGAAAAAGAAAAGAAATAAATCTTGTTTCATCCAGCATTGGATCTCCAGGTGCTGCATCATGTCCTGACTGACTCTCTCCCTCACCCTCACACTAGACTTCCATTCTTCTTCCCAGGTAGTCACATCCAATGCCTGTAGTTTTGTTTTCAGGTATAGACATGTAGGCATATTTGTTTTGCTGTATAGACATATACTCTTCTAAAAACATTGACATGACATGCTTCATATGCACTTTTTATAGAAGAAAGGCTTACTCAATAGCGTGGTTATTTTCCCATCTTTCTGTTTGCAATACTGTAATGTCATCTTCTAGGAAATTTTAATGTGATCTGTAAGAGTGAACTTACACAAGAGGAACATGATGGGAGTCTTAATTTCCTCCTGCATGACTATTTGGCCATTACATAAATAGCTGTTAAATTGAATATACATGTATTAAAAACCTGCCTTACAGAGGAGGGTCTAGACCCTACTCCAAATGACTTGACATATTTTGATGATCCCTCCTGGAAGGCATCACCCTCCCTGTAGAGTGGGGGTGGGGTGGGGGGAGGGGATTTCTGGGGGCATGGGAGGGAGGGAGCGAGAGGGAACTGGGATTGATATGTAAAATAAGGAAAACAACAACAACAACAAAATAACCAAATAAATCCTGCCTTATTGTTAGAAATGAAAATAAGTCCTACAGCAGTTTATATGCTGAAAGTCAACATAAAGAGTTCACTAGAAGTTAGGATGGAGAGCTGGCTCAGTGGTTAAGAGCACTGACTGCTCTTCTAGAGGACCTAGGTTCAATTCCCAGCACCCACATGGCAGTTCATGACTGTCTGAAACTCCACTTCCAGGGGATCTGATACCTTCACACCAATGCACATAAAGTTAAATAAATAGTTTATATAATTTTTTTAAAGAGTTCACTAGAAGTTAAAAAAAATATACCAACTTTCTTGCCAACTCTAATTTTTATTTGTGATGGCAATATGTACAGCAAAGGGTAGTCTATCTTCTCAAACTCTCTTACTTCTAGGACTTACAAAGGTTAATTCTGGCCATTTAAATGTAAACGGAAGTCAGTGACAAGGCTTCCACAAACACTTTTTGAAAGGACTGAGAGAGAATACAAGAGTTCTTTTTTTTATTTATTTATTTTTTATTTTACATGTGGATCCTAGTTCCCTCTCCCTTCCTCCCTCCCTCCCTCCCTCCCTCTTACCCTCTCTGCCCCCTCATAAGCACCCTGACCACCCTCCCCTCCCCTCCTCCACCCCAATTCCACATGTAGGGCTATGCCATCCAGATGGGGTCATGTAAATCTGTCAAGTCATGTGAAGTAGGGACTAGGACTTCTCTGCTGTCTCTAAGTTAAGGAAGTATTCCTCCATGGGGGATGTGTCCGCAAGGTCCTTTTGTGCACCAGGGATAATCCTGGCTCCACTGTCTGAGGTCCCTTAGACTGCTCAGTCCTTCTGGCTGAGACCCATATTCAGGGGGTCTGAGTCAGTCCCATGCTGGCTTCCCAGCTATCAGTCTGGGGGCCTGTTAGCTCCTCCTTGTTCAGGTCAGCTGTCTCTATGTGTTTCTGCCAACTGGTCTTGTCCTCTCCATCTGCATCTGGATTCTAGTTCGACTCAGTGTTTAGTTATGGGTGTTTGCTTCTGCTTCCAACAGGTATTAGATGAGGGCTCCATGGATAAGTTAGTTGTTGATCTCACTATCCGGGAAGGGTATTTATGGTAGACTTTCCACAGATGCTCAAATTGTTAGTTGGTGGCAGTCTTGTAGGTCTCTAGACCTTTCTTTAGGTTCAAACCAATAATGGCCCCATCTTTTATGTTCATTCTCTCTCTCTCTCTCTCTCTCTCTCTCTCTCTCTCTCTCTCTCTCTCTCTCTCTCTCTCTCTCTCCTCTTTCACTTCAGCCTCCTTCCTAGCTAGGGTCAGATCAGCAGGCCCATCAGAGTGTCTTTATCACCATTCCTTCCATTCGAGAGAACAATTAACCCCTATAATGCCATTGTTATTTATGTTTCTGTGGCCAGCAGCCCAATGTCTTTGTGACTGGCATAGTTGGGGAAAGTCACTTTAATACGAAGTTTTAAACACAGATAGAAATTTTAGACAGTGCGGGCCAGCACTGGGAATGTAACTTTCATTAGGAGCAATAATAACATTATCATAGATGTAACTCATTACTATTTCTTCAAAAGTTCTTCTACTCCACAAGTATCTATTCTCCAGGATATGAAAATACAAAAATGCCTTACTATTGCTTGACATTTTTATTAACTATTGATCATAAGTTTGCTTAAAGAAAATTATGTGATTAGTGATCTTTAATGAATGTCTAAAGCTTACTTTCACTCTACTTTAATATAGTTTTGCTCTGTTATTCCTTAAATTATTTTGCTCTGTGTTGACTACAAATAACAGAAAGTTGTTCTAACCTAAGCAAAGGAGGGATTTAATGAGGTAGTACTCAATGACTCTCCAAATTGAAAGGCGGGTTAGATGAAATGCAATTTTGGTCCTCCCTACCCAGACTGAGGTCAAATTTCACATATGAAAGATACAGCATTTCATAAGACACTAAGTTCAGATACCAACCTACAGGCCTTTTGCATATTTTCATTGATCCCCTTTCTTATTGCTGTGGCCAAATACTTGATAAGAAGTAATTTAATAATGCATTTTTGGTTCATGGTTTGAGAGGATACAGTCCCTCGTGCTGAAGACACTCAGCAATGGAAGCAACGAGAGACTGCTTGCTCAGCTCTCCTCAAACTAAAAAGCAGAAGGATTAGGACAGGATGAAGAGCTGGGCTTCCATCCTCAAGGCCCCTCCCCCTCCCCTGTATGACAACTCTTTTCCTACAGGTGGGACCCACTTTGTGAAGGTCCCAAAACATGCCCGCAACAGCACTGAGAATTCCATGTTCAAAGACATAAGTCTATGGGGGGGGGGGAATGTTGTACTCTGAACTATAACAATATGTAAACAACTAGCTATACATTAGTGAATCACTACCCCTTCAGGATCAATAATTTGTTTTATAATGAGAGAAAGAAAAGGCATGGATTTGGGTGGGTGGGGAAGTGTGGGGTAGATCTGGAGTAGTAGGAGGAATGGAAATTGTACTCAGACTATGTTGTGACAAAAGGAAATCTATATTCAATAATAATAATGATGATGATGATGATGAAACAAAGACTATAAGCTAGGACCTATGAAATGAAGAGAGATCTATAACAAGGTTTGATGATGTCCCAAACACAAAACTTCCATGGTTGTAGGTTGTCAGTCTCCTTGTGTGCTTACATGTGGTTACCACACAGATAAGTTTGCTCACATTTTGGGTGTGCAGAGTTTTTAGTGGGGGCTTCCATTGCTGCTTGGTTAAATTACTGGTCACATGGTAGAACCACTCACAAGTGGTAAATATATTGGGCTGGTATCAACATATCTCTCTGATTGTATATTTGGTCTTTTTGGCACAGTCAAGCTTCTCCCGAGTCAGCATCAAAAGGTCAGTCATAAGCTATTATATCAGCATTGACCTAAAGCATGATCTAAAGAGCCCCCCATGACTGAAAAGATACTTGCATAGGAGGAAATTCTTAGGGTTTGTAGGTTCCCAACTAAGAACCAGGCCAATAACCAATCAGATTTTATGGTAAATAATACATAGGAATCAGGCTCAGGAAATTAACAAGAAAAGGTTAGATTCAGTCCAGTAGAGTCTACTGGAATGGTTACTTGGAAACATTAGCTATCTCCATATTGTTCCCTGGAACCCAACTAACCACCTCACAATGGACACTGCATGTGCTGAGCACTAGCAGCACTGATGCCTCCCTCCTGACTGGACACGTTAGCCTATTTATACTGCTTCTTCTGGATCCCAAAGTCTTAGGCATGAACAGTCCACTGCATCCAAATATATAGGTCATGACACACCCTTGGCTTACAGAAAGAGGAACATTTATCTTTCTCAGGCTTCTTACTGAGACTTCTGCCTGAATTAATGGGATTCCTATAATAAGAAACTGGGTCTGTAGCAGCCAAAACATGACAATTTCCCTACACACAACTCTTTCACAAATTAAAATCCATGCACAGTATTCCTTTCTTAAAAAAAAAAGTGTATGTAAGATATCATGTTATTGATTTTTACATAATTAAAGCCTGCTTTTTAACTCATACCAAGGAGGATTATCCCAAGTCAGTACAAGTCTATCTAAAGGTCTCCAGTCTGGTATTAGTGTCTATCACTCCTTTAATTTTTTTTCCTCCGTTCTATAAAACGTCACTCATTCTACAACTTACCTCCTAAAATGAGTTAAATATATACATGTGTATGTAGGTAGGCACCAACAAAAGCAGGGTAAATAAAACTTCCATACAGAGATGCCTCTGTCCTGCAAAATCATGAAACCAACCTCATTCTTCCTCCATGTTGCTACTGTCACCGAATCTTACATCTTTAGTGTGTGTACGCACATATGTGTTCATGTTCCTGTTCATGTATGTGCTGGTTGGTGCTTGTGTGCTTGTGCATGTGCATCCATATGCACATGCCTGCATGGGGAAGTCAGAAGACAACATTGGGTGTCATTCACTTTTAGCCCTTTTTTCTTTTCATTTCCCTCTTTTTTTCTTAGCCTACAATTCAACAAGTAGAATAGGATGGCTGGTAAATAAGCCCTCATGGTCCTTTGTCCCCACATCCGTTAAAAATGTGCACTGTGATCCTGCCTTCTAGAGGGTTAAATTCAGGTCTTTGTGTTGCCTTTGCACACTTTATTAATTAGGCTATGCCCAAGCCCCTCATACCACTTTTCAATGGATTTGAGGTCCACTCATATAATCCAGATGATCTCATCTCAAAATTTAAATTTAATTACATCATGAAAATCATCTCTCATATAAGACTGTGGTTCTAAGTTCTGGATATTGGAAGATATACATTTGGGGAAGGAGGAGCCATTTGTCTTATTGCAGTTGGTTTTATACCTATCATCATAGCTGTATAATTAATGGGACCATTAATCAAGGACTGAACAACAAAACCATAAGAGAAGAATGGATAACATCTAGGAAGTGGGTTACCATCAATCCTGACTCTTAAGAGACTTCTGACAAACACTGAAATGGTATGGAATGTCTTTCTTGTGTGTAAATTCCAAGAACATTATCCACTATTTTCAAGCCAGAAGTCTTATATTTCCAAATTTCCAATCACCTGTCCAAATGATTAACTTTACTTGCTACTTTACTCATTATTTAAATCAATTCTTAATTTTTTTCCAGGAGATATAGACAAGATATGCTTCCTTTTAGGACCAACACTGGGTTAAGTAGACAATAAAGTTGCATAAATACAACTGCTGTTGATACCAGAAATATTTATAAGCCAGGCTTTCTATGGACCTATCATCTACCTAGCTGCCTGCCTTGATTTGTCTGTCTAATCACTGGGGCACCTCCATGAGTCCACTTTTAGTATTTTGAGAGAAAGTGGCAGCATAGTATGAAGACTTTTAGGGAGAATGAGCAACCATGCTCAGTTTAACTTTAGCACTCAAAATTGCTTTGGGTGCATTCCTGCAGGTGGATTCAGTATTAATAGAAATATAATGCTACATATATCTTGTTTGCTTATTTATCTCTTTTGGTAAATAATCTCAAGATAAGTTAATTATGGAAAACTAAATTCACAAGGTCAGTCATCTAATTCCTATAAAAGTAAAGCAACGACTCAAGAGATGTCTGGGAAAGAAAGAAAGAAGGAAGGAAAGAAGGAAGGAAGGAAGGAAGAGGGGGAGAGAGAAACAGAGGGAGGGAGGGAGGGTGGGAGAGTGGGAGGAAGGAATAGAGGGAAATAGTTTGCTGAAGAGCCTGTAGATTTTATAATAAAAATAATATTTGGTATCTTGAGTGTGAATTTGCTACCGGGACTCCATAAACCATTCCAATCTGCTACCAACTGTTCAAGATTCATTGGATCTGCTGGGTCCTATGAACTGCCAGGTAGAGGTATTGTACTGCAGCCTGGACTGATTGCCAGGGGCTTTATTGATTAGAGTTTGTCAGGAGACAACATCTGGAATAGCAGCTGCTCCTGGAAACACCACCTAATTAAGCTTATGATAATCTACTCTCATTCTCCAAGACCCATCTGTCTTCTGCATCAGCCTAATTGGGGAATTAAATGAAACAGTGATGGAAATGACCACTCCTTATCTTTGCTGCCATTCTTGCTAGAATTAATCTGTAGGACCCTATAGAAATGTTGTGCTGCTCTAGAAAAGTGACCATTCTGGTTCTTTCCTTGAGGAAAATATTGTGTGTAAAACAGCAAACACCTGTGAGTAATGGACAGCTGTCCATGACGTCCCTTCCTAGAATACATGTAGAAAGTAGAGGTGAAACAAACCTGTATCTGTAGGTCCCACTGTGCCTGATATGAGATGAACTTGAGTCAAGGTTCCATTTGTCATCAGAAGACCATAAGCTTTGGCTCTTGCCATCAAACCCTACAATGCCATTCTTCCTTGCCAACGATTAATTATTTTGCAGTCAATATCCCAAAACAAGTGAAACGTTTACATTTCTTTTCAGCATATACTTACATGCTAAAGTGACAACAAGCTGAAAATCGGGTAATGGCTCTGTCTTTTGTTTTGGTAAGCTTATCTCCAGACATGGAGGATTTATTAAAATTTATAAGTAGTTTAGTGAGTTTCCCACACACTTGCCATCTGTAGGTTTCAAGATCAGTAAGTCAAGGTTAGGGAAAGCAAAAAGCTCCCAACTCCTAGAGGCTGACTGCCCCACATCCTCCGCACATGCCTTCCTTCACCACAGGGTCATTCACATTTCCAGTGGGAGGAGGAAGGACATCTCAATATCAGTGCCTTCCCTGAACGTATTCCCTAACAGAAGTCCTCACTACATGGAGAAATGATGCCCCTGGTCCAATCACTGGCGTATTTCTCAAAGCTTTAATGGAGGGTTCATCTTATGTGTCCGTTTCTGAAACACAAGAAAAATGTATGAGTTATGTTATAATGATGTCTTTCAATTCCTCTCTTTATATTATGACAAAAAAGTATGTCAGTTTAACTTTTGTTAGACTGATCACATTTCAGAATAGATTCCAGTTACCTAATCTTAAAACTACTATATCCATTAATTTTCCATTGCTGTGATAAAGCACCATGGCCAAGGCGACTTATAGAAGGGAGAGTTTATTTGGGTTTGTGCGTCCATAAGAATAGAGTCTGTTGTGCTGGAAAGGCAAGAGGCTGGAACTAGAAGCTGCAAAATCACATCCTTTACCACAAGAATGAACAAGAGAGGGACCTGGAAATGAAGGCAAGGCCATGTAATGTCAAAGTCATCCCCCATTCACATACTCCCTCCTCCAGCCTCCTAGACCTCCCTTAAACATCACCACCAACTGAGAACCCTGCATCCAGGCTCTTGAGTGTAGGGGGTCACTTTTCATTCAAGCTACCACAACTACCTTGCCTTCTCCGTGAATTCAGATAATGGCCTTATGCCTATGTTTAACAAGAAAAAAGGATTAAACTAACCTAAATCTATTTTTCTCTGCTCTTTGACTGAACCGGTTCAGAATTGAGTATTATCTATTTTC
This sequence comes from Phodopus roborovskii, assembly GCF_943737965.1. Lineage (NCBI taxonomy): Eukaryota > Metazoa > Chordata > Mammalia > Rodentia > Cricetidae > Phodopus > Phodopus roborovskii. Next base: position 18,592,167 of record NW_026126511.1, read on the forward strand.
CCCTTAGGTGTTTTATTACATAAATTGGTAGATGGATTTGTTTTGTTATATAAACCTATTACAAAGATTGTCATCATAATTGACTGCTGAAATCCAAATCTAGTTATTGATTTGGGATGAACACAAAGGACAGAGGGTGAGGAACTGAAGAGAGTTGACTCCAACAAGGGAGGCATGGCGCTCTCAGACAAAGTGAAGGAATAGTCCCAGCCATCCCCAATTCAATATTCCATGTCCCACTTAATACCTTAATTTTTCTACCAGAACGCTGGAAAACAGATCTCCTAAGCAATGTGTGGACTTGGCAGGCCAGGGTCAGCCTTCCATTTATTTCTTAACTCTCTGTGGTCTCTAACTGTTAGAATCAAGGGAGTCTATCAACACAGCCAGTCACAGGCCTTGAGGTGAAGGTTTTTGCCTTAAGAATACCGTTTCTCTTCTTTCTTGATGCCACCCAGTGTGGTTTAAGGCAGCTACTCCCCCAACACTTGAATATCTCCAGCTGTTATTCACCAGCAGCAAATTGATACCCAATGCCTTTTCTTCAGTGTGTGATGGAGTCCAAGTGATGACAGAAAAGTCTGCTGTTTTACTGCCCACCACCATCTGTCATTTGTCATTCACAGGTACTATGACATGCTCTCTGTTTTTAATTCCAATTATGCCAGGTACAAACCAGACTCTCACTTTCCTGAAGAACCACACATAAACACAAATAGAGCCTGCATCCAAGCTGGTTAAGGCATTTGACTTCCAAGGAACATATATACTGACCTCAAAGGAAACACTCAAATTAACTAGAGATGTGTATTGACTACTCTGGATTCAATAGAGGAAGTAAGGACCAGGATATTAAAATGACCAATATGCCTTGGAGCATTGTATGAACTGATTATGGAGCTGCATCACCAGAGCTGAGGTGATGGGGAAAAGCAAACATCTATTCACCTCCATTGTTCATCCCATCTTAAAATGAAGGAAAGCATGAAGCCGTATTCCATAACAAATGTGGTGTGGGAGCTAGATAAAGATGGGTATTAATGCCATAGTTTCAGAGAAGTGAAACATACACTAAAAGTACATCACCAGATATTTAAGAAAGTAACGATCCTAACTTAATTCTTAATGTATGGTATTATGTGAACTCACAGAGTTCAGGCTTTACTCCATAGTATTCTCTTGTATAGAGAGGAGACGTGACCATGAAACAAAATTCTTAAGATTATTTAATTTTCCTGAATTTTGGTTGAATTTGAGCAAGTGAAAGACTCTCTAGTTTTCTTGTAGATAATAAAAGTAAAGACATATGCATGCAGCATTACTTTTTATGAGTACACATCTGTACACTGTGTGGGTGTAATGCCCAGGGATGCCAGAAGAAAGCATCAGATACCGTTGAACTGAAATTACAAATGTGACAGCTGGGGATCAACTCTAGGTCTTCTATTAGAGCAGCCAGTGGTTTTCTCTCTCTTTCTGAGTATTTCTTCTGTTGGGTGATTACTCACTTATAGGAAAATATGATTTTATTTATTTTTTAATTTGTTTATTCTTTTAAATTTTATTTTACATTCCAACCACAGTTCTCTGTCCGACTCATTCTCCTGCTTTCCCACATTCCCCCACCAGCCCACCCCTAGTCCACTCCTTCTCATAGGTAAGGGCTCCCATGAGGAGTCAACCAAGTCTGCAGCCAGTGCTCTTAATCACAGTCATCTGTCTGTGAGTTCAAGGCCAAGCTGGTCTACAGATCCAGTTCTAAGACAGCTCTTAATCACAGTCATCTGTTTGTGAGTTCAAGGCCAAGCTGGTCTACAGACCAAGTTCTCGGACAGTCAGGACTGTTACACAGAGAAACACTTTCTTGAAAACCCAGAAAATGGAAGCACCCGGCAAGCATTGCTTCCCAGTCTATTTTGCAGCATGTGTGTTACTGTTCGCATTGTATTCACTCATTTTGCAGGAACGTACTTTAGAAATAAGACTTTAACAAAGAAGAGCCTCAGAGAGAAATTGAGTACAGCTATATATCTGTGCCCCTGCTAACGTGGATTTTAAATTCCTACAGGAAACCTAAAAATACACATTAAATTTTTAAATATTATTTACATGCGTATGTTTATCTGTTTTTGTATGTTTTCAAAGAAAGCTATAAATATGGCCGATTTGCTCCATAGCTTGCTCCTTGACCGAACCCATCTTGATCTTTTTGAAAAACAAAACTCAAGAACAGTCAGTTGCTTTTTATGCATTTTTTTGTTTGAAGAATGAGATGCTTCAACTAAAGTACTTCGTGTTTTGCAATGTTTTATTTCAATTTCTCCATTTAGAAAACAAAACTTATCTCGCTGTGTATTGGGAATAGAACCCACAAGCAGGTTAAAATTTACCAACATGAGTGTGCTGATTTTCTAATTGTATTGTTACCAGTGAAACACAGTTCAGACATATTATCTTTATATAATGATCGATACTACTCCAGTAAAATTAGCCATCTTCAAAGGTGAAATCTCTTTTAATATGTCTTGAATGAATAACATTTTTTTCTCATTAAATTTTTGCTTCCTTTTCTTTCATCTGTCTCTTAGAATATTAATATGTTATACTTGCTTTTGCTCTTTAACCAATTTGTGTGAGGACTGGGTTGTCTGTTTTGTACTTACTATTAAGCCCAGATAACCTGCATATTAATATTTTAATATTTCTAAATTTTCTCTGCCCTTTTATCAATAATGTCCAGGTGTTTCTACACCTTTGCTTCCTTTCTTGGTTTTAGAATATATTTATTCATTGTTTTGTATTTGAGCCCAGCTTTATTGATTAGTTTTTTTTGAGCAATTAATTTCTATTTGAATTGTTGGTATAACTCACCTAGGAAGGAAAAATGTACCTCTGATTCCAAATGATCTCTCACCAAAAGCATATCATATGGGGTCTTGGGTTTTATTTACAATTATTTTTAAGCCATTGCTGTTTGCGGAACACTGAATACAAACAAACCTTTACAGGGGATGCGAGCGAAAGGCTCCATCTTTAATATATTACTAAATCTTTAGGTAAAAGCATTCTCAGAACCAGAAATGGCAACTCTTCATTAAGATTTCAACCAGCTCACTTGACATAGCATACTCACTCAATGTCTCCCTAGATGCTTATGTGCCATTCAGTAGGCCAGGGTTTAGAAGTACAACAAAATCAGGTTACCGAGACTCAAGGCCTTCAAAGGAGATCCTGGAAGGGTGGTAGTCACAGGAGTGCTGAACACAAGCAAGGTCAAGCATCACACTTTGGGAAGAGTTGGCATGAAAATCTAACCTAATCATGGATATTAGAAAAAGCTGCTGGGTGGACTGTGTGCATGTTTACATGAAGAATATTGGTAGCAAAGGAAGGAAGAACACACTAACTGAGTGGAAATTGTCTAAGGCATTACTGTACGGATGGGAGTACAGCCTTTGAAAGGAATAACCTGTAAGGAATACATAATTGATCCAGAGAAAAATCAACCCATTGACCATGTTCTCCACGATAAAACTCCATATAGCAAGGGGAGCATGGACTGTTGTAAATGAGTGAAGAATGGATCCCTAGAAGAAGGAAGAGCTTAGCAAGTGCCAGAAACAAAACCGTGCGTGTTGTCTTATCATAAAAGAGGAGCTGATGGCTGACCTGTATGATGTAGCAGAGATGAGAAGAATGGTAAGAACCTTTACGTGGAAGGTACCGTTCCTCCGAGGATGGTATAGAAAGAATGAGAGTGAAAGGAAATCGAGGCTTGAAGAAGATTCCTTGCGCAGATATATTCTGACTTGGAGTAGGGTGGTATGGCAGATGCTCTTGGTGCCCTGCCCAAATCCCCTTGGCATCTCCATCCCCATTTCCATAAACACCACCTGCTACCTACCACAAGCATCTGTGACATTCCAGCCTTGGGCTTTCTCTGGCCACAGAAGCATGCCTGGCCTATCTGGGGCACTGGCCACCATTTGGGAGTGCTTACTCCATTAACAAGTGAGAGATAGGAAGCAGGATATTAACAACTCGGTTGCATTGTCCCAGCAGAGGAAAGCATCTGTGGTGCATAGTCAGTGTAGCCTTCCAGGTGTTTCCACCAGGGGGCAACACCATGCACTTATGGAGTCCTGTTCTGTCTTCTCCACTCTCACATCCCCATTGGCTACTCACACAGAGCCTTGTCTTGGGGTCTGCTTCCTCAACAGCCCAGTCTGAGCAGTGCAGTTACTAAGAACCTGGAGAAGAATGAAGAGTGTTTGAAGGTAATGACAGAGGGACATTCACTTACTGGAGAGGTCAGTCTCTGCATCAGCTGAGCATCTCTGATAGCCACTGCTTTAACTACGCACAGCACCAATAACTGTAACAAATACTGTCTTATATCGACATCTACTGAAATACAATTTTTATTACTTTTTACATTCCTGGGCCCCAGTTACTGGTCTTCAGGAACTTTTGATTTACCTCTCCCAATGAATGAACATGCAGAGAACCAAGATAGCTCTGCAGGAATAAAGACCCAATGTTACTAACATGGATCCCTCATGTTTTAAACAATGGATCTAAGGTTCCAAGACAGGACACGACTCCAACAAAAGTTGGAGGGCAAATGGAGGCCTGGTGAACCAAAGCTGTTTTCGCAGGCTCTGTTCTGTGCACCTGCCCTAACTATCTGCCAACACAGGGAAAATTGTCAAAAAGAACAGGGATTGCTGCTTTTTTTGTCAGTGTATGCATTTGCAGATATGGCAACAGCCCAGGAAAATTGTTCTTCGAAGCAAGTTATCCCTAGAAGCAATAAAAGAGTGGGATATATTTCCTTCAACTCTAACTATGTATCTTACCAGAGAGTTTTGGTGATGTTTCATAATAGCTTCCCCCAAATACTCATGCCTTAATATCTGGCATCTGTAGATGTGATAGTTTGCATGAGTACCATTTGTTGATGACAAGGTATGTAGCTAGATGACCTTTGTTATTTATTATTAATTCAGACAAAACTACTCAATACAAAGAATAGCTGTTAGGAGCTATGAGGACAAGCATTCATTAGAGCTGAGAATTGAAAATAAGATCAGGGAGGGTAGTACCAGAGCTGCATGTCTACAGAAAAAGGCAACAGACAACTAATATTGCATCAGAGTTTATGAATATTAATGCAGTTGAGTTATGGAAACTAATTTGTGTCCACAAATCAGATGTATAAAAGTGAACTGGTTTTTTATTGCTGTATAACTGAAATTAATTTCCCCAGGAAGCTCACAGCCTCTAAGGTGACAGAACTTAATTTCTATCAAATGCTGGTGTTCCATAGTGCATCTATGCTTTTTGGGGGGCGGGAGTGATATGTCAGTCGAGATGAACTTTGGATCTTGGTCCTTGATCCATTCAATTTCGCTTCCTGCTTGATTCACATTGTGTATCCTAAGCTACTTATTGCATTTCTCTGATGAAGAACAATGGGGACATGGGTGATTCTGGATGATGATTTGAGGAGATGCCGTCCGCTGTGTTGAATACGCAAAGGCACAGGCACAGGTGCAGTCTGCAGCTACGCTGGTGTGGCCTTGCTTATATCAAGCTGGATCAGGAGGCCGAGCTGGCACAAGTGCAGCCAGGCTATGAAGTTCAAAGTTCACCCTCTGGCAATCTACTTCCTCTAGCTAGACTCCACCTCCCAAAAGACTAGAAACTGGGAACCAAACATTCGAGTACACAAGCTTGTTGGGACATTTTCATAGTCGAGTGGTAACCCTAACCATAGTACTCTCTACTGTCTTTCTGTGTCATTTTTGTATATTCTGGTCCTGCCTTAACCCCTGATGTGTGGAGCAGTGTGGGAGCTTCAGAACAGATGCAAATGAGCTTGCCTAGAGGTCAGTCATGAGGTTTCATCAGTTCTTGCACCACAGGAAAGCTCAGGGAACTTGGTGCTTCCCTAGGTCCTGCTCAAGAGAACCAGAACTGTCTCTACAGTGCCTCAACTTGCAGTCACTTCCAATACACACAGAGGGGCTCTTAGGGAATGCCAACCTCTAGTGTTCCCACTCTCCCAGGCCATGTAACTCCCCAAGTACAAACTATGTGATTATGAAGACTAATGCTGGGTAATTACATGCTCTTCCAAATCTTGCCTTCAGTTTTAACCCCAACTTCAGAGAATCCCCAAAGCCAAATTTTTGGACAGTCCCTTCATTTTTCAGTGCTTCAAATACTAGCTGCTTAAATAGAGAAGATGGCGTGGATTAACAGACGCTAAACCAAAAAGCAGGTTAATCAACAATTAATATGTGAAAATAAGCCTCAAAGGACAGAGAGGCAGAGTTTAATTACCATTCTACCATTGCATGTGTGATATAAGATCAAAATGTGATTAGAAATCGAATGGTAGATGACAGGGAATCTGTGCAAATACAAAGCCACTTCCAAAATTGCATGACAACAATCATGAAATATTAGAGACCCCTACCCAGAACCTTCCACTAATAAAAAGAAAAGCTTAATACAAATAAACCGTCTAGGAGCTGAAGTGCTGGATCTCCTCTGCCGATCCACCGGGAGGCTACAGGCAGCATTATCCCACCCGCAGTAATTTACCTGCTGATGTATGTCTCCCCTGCTGGTCATTTCCTTATGATTGTTTTACTGCACCAATCTTTCATATAGTCCCTCCCAGACCTGTGTGGTACTTGGGAACTTTTCACCCTCATAACAATGAGGACGAGTTCCAGCCTCTTGACTTGTAATGAACAGGAATAGAAACCCACAGAACACAACTGAGGGCCAGCTGGGGCTTCGGTGCAGGCGGCTTTATTTAAGCCATGTCATTGTTCTCTTTTGCTTGGGTTTCTCTCTCTCTCTCTCTCTCTCTCTCTCTCTCTCTCTCTCTCTCTCTCTGTCTGTCTCTTTATGCATTGGGCCATCCTCTTTCCAGTGTTACCCATTGACAAAGATGTCTTTCTTCGTAGCTCGAAGCTGTTCTTTCTTGACATTTCTATGAGGATCAGACATCATCTCAACAGATGATGGCATTAGATGGGAATCTAAGAACATTTTATTTGAATGTTATGGAAATGTATCTGTTCCCTCAGTAAACAGCAGCAGTCCGTGAATCAAGTTAGTTTTCCTGATATAACAATCTCAGTTACAGAGAAAGCATTTCTTAAGAGATAATTTCTAGGCTACAAACACAATTTTAATTAAGTAGAATCCATTCAACATAATAGACTTGACAAGTCACTGCTTGGTGGATATCCTTCTCAGGTCAAAAATAATTTGGTAAAGCAACTTCCTGAAATGGTATCCATTTTCAGTCTCACTATATCAAGCAATTGAGAGCTGAATGAATTTCTGATTAGTAGCCTGCTGCTAAATGATACAGCATAAAAGGCTAAATGTCATTTAATTGATAAGCATCTAAAACCCCAGCTTGCTTTATACCTTCAGCAAATGAGTGTCCTTCAAAAACAATGATGTGATCCTTCATCTTTACTACCAGAATTCAATCTGGCATGCAAGTGCAAGTACCTCTCCCTCAGTAACCTGGGAACAGACTTATGCTCGCTTGTTGAATGATATGTATTGAGCCTCTTACTGGGGACAAGTGACCATGCTAAGCATTACAGGGGTCTAGAAGGGTTAATGTGAAATTGTCCCTTCCTTAAAGCAGCTAAGTATTTCCATAGGTGTGATGTCCCAATGGTATATTTCCAGAGGCAAATAACAGACATCTCACCAAACATCTTGGAAGTCCCCCTGCTCTCCTGATCCCCAGGCCCCTCTCACTGATGCTCCGAGTTCTGAGTGGGAGGCTCTTCCTTCAGCAGGACCACCTTTCTGTGATCCATTTGTGGCCCATCTTTTTTCTTCTCTTCTCTTCTTTTCTCTTTTCTTTTCTTTTCTTTGCCGTAGCAGAAATGAGGTAAAACCTAAGCATTTACATGTACTGACTGAATTGAGGAATACTTTTTTTTCCTTTATTTTTTTACTTTTTTTATTTTACATATCTATCCCAGTTCCCTCTCCCTCCCTCCCTCCCTCCCTCCCTCTCTCCTTCCCTCCCATGCCCCCTGACCACCCTCCCATCCCATCTCCCCCCCACTCCACAGGGAGGGTGGTGCCTTCCAAGAGAGGTCAACAAAATCTGTCAAGTCATTTGGAGCAGTGACTAGGCCCTCCCTCCTGCCTCCAGGTTAAGAGAGTATTTCCTCCATACATTTAGGAGGGAATGTGCTCCTAAAAGGAGAAGTGAGTCACATGTGCACAGGTACAAGATGGCAAGATAGCATGGCTTAGCGCATAGATGCTTAGGGAGTCATCTGCCTGACCAACTCCTTGCCTCATTCCACATGGACTTGGTCACTTTTAAACTTCAACAGCTGGGCACACACCCCAGGACTTGTGGGATCATCAAACAAAGGATGGAAAGATTGTGATCACAGGTTTTGCTGTCATACAGAAATCGGTTCAAATCGCAGCTTTGTCGTATATCAACAGACTGCAACTTGTAAATATCTACAATCCTTAGGAACGTTGCATTAATATGGTCTTCTTTATGATTTTTTTCACACTACAAAAAGTAACAAATACTCAGCATATTTTGTACCGTAAATAGACAATTAGTGTGACACCCTCTGGCATCTCTTGGTACCTGCACTCGCATGATGATAAGGAGGGAATGAGGCCTCATCGTTAATTTTTTATTTGACTATGGTATTTCTTATTTTATTATGGAGAGTTTATCATATATAATCATTGCTACTGATACATTATTTGCATTAGGACCCCTGATCTCAGTGCCTGAGGAAAGCAATGGCTAAGACTCAAGGAATAGTGGAATAGCGGCATCTGTATAGTTATCTTCTGCATCATCCTTCCCAGATTCTCCTCATTTTCTGTATGCAATCTACATACTGTGGTGATGTCTAAAGAGAAGGGAAAATCAGCTTGCTCTTCTGCTGACCCCCAATAAAGGTCTCTGGAAAGCAGAGCCCAGACAGAGCCCAAGGAAACAAGATTTGGGTTAACATTCGAAGACCCTTTGAAAACTAGCACCAAGACCATTTCTAATAATGTTGGTTAGTATGTAAGGATTAAAGATAAAGAAATAAGCACAGAGGGACGAGCAAAATCTTGGCACAAGAGGCTGCAGCTCGTAAGGTCTTTGGTGGTGAAATGGATGCTTGCTGGAGTGAGTCATAGCTGCAGCTGTCAGTTGCAGTCTGGCCTATCCCCATGTCAGCCTCCCCTAAAGATTACCTGCCATCTGGGTCCTTAGCCACTCCCATCTGAGGACCAGTCAGTAACGGGGCCTAGCAGAATGAGGAGCTTTGCCTCTGCTCACTGCAAGCAGGGTCTGGACAGTGCCCAGTTCTGTCTTAAGTCATTGTGCCTGGAGGTCAACAGAAGCCTGGATGCCAAGGCGAATATTACATTTCAGGTGCCCTAACTAACCCCCATGTCACAGCCAACTAGTCAGGTCAAGTTTGTTGTTCTTGGTGTCCTTTGTGAGTATTTGACCATCAGTGATTATTTGGATTCAAATTGGAAATGGATTTCTTAGGTTTGTGCTTTAAACTCTTGTCCATTAGCTGGGGAGGTACTGATGGGAGGGTGTGGACCCTATATTTAATGGGGCCTGGATAACAGACTTTGGTCACTAGTGGTGCACTTTGAAGGGTTATAGCTCAGTCCTTGGCTTCATGCAGTCTTCTGGTTTGGGGTGCACCAAGATGAGAGAAGCCCCATTGCAAGATTCTACCTTCCCAGACTGAGCATTCCCCATGTACTGTATGGACTGCAAACTGATGAACTGTGAGCCGAAGTAGATTTGTTGAATCCCAGAGTTCAGCAACTCCTGCCTAGGGAATGGTGCCACCCATAATGGGCTGAGTATTCCCACATCAGTTAGAGATCAGGACAGTCCCCCATAGACATTCTGCCCAGGCCAACCTGATCTACATAATTACTCATTAAGACTCTATTCTAGTTGATTCTCAGTTATGTGGAGTAAACAGGAAAAAAAATCTAGACTAAATAGCATGGCATCAAATTCAAACATTATCAGGGCAATATGAGCAAACACTTCTTCCCATGCATATTAGGATAATCAAACCAGCAAACACATATATAAAGCTAGAAAACAATTCCAATCAGGCCCACCACAAAATTCCCAAAGTTGGAAATATCACAACCACTTATTCCTATGTGGGAAGCCAAATCTTAAGAAAGACATGGGAGCTTAAAATCATAGAAAGATATTACCTTGTGTTCATAAAGCATAAGTCTAAATGTACCTATGGGACTCAGTAATTTTTTTTATTTTTAAAACAATCTTACTTTACATATCAATCCAAGTTCCCTCTCCCTCCAGTTCTCCTCCTCCCTCATCTTCTTCCCACTCCACCCTCAGCCACCCCTCAGAGAAGATGAGGCCTCCCATGGGAAATCATCAAAGTCTGTCACATCACTTGATGCAGGACCAAGGCTCTCCCCTCTGTACCTAGGCTGAGTAAGGTATCTCTCGACATGGAATGGGCTCCAACAAGCCAGTTCTTGCACTAGGGATGAATACAAGTTCCTCTGCTAGTGGCCCTGATGCAGAGATCCACAGCTGAGTACTAGACTGAACTCCTGGAGTCCAGTTGTAGAGAAGGAGAGGGATAACATGAGCAAAGGGGTCAAGACCATGATGGGAAAACCCAAAGAAGTAGCTGACCTGAGTAAGGGAGCTCACTGAATTGGGAGCCCTAGTTTTGAAAGTCTATTGGCCCCCATTCACCCTCTTTTGCAGTGTTTGGATGAACACTGTTTGCTTTGGGCTTGTTTGCTTCTCCACACATATCACATTGCTATTGAACATATCACTCTTTAACAATGTGAGTCTCTTCAACTTAGTTAAGCTTAGGTCTCCTAGAACCTGAAAATTGTTCTCTGAGTAAACACACCCCAGTGCTGTCCTTCTGGCTTCACAGGTCAGTCGCTGTATTTGCCAGTTTTCAGAACTCCCCTTCCTCAGCCTCTACTTAAGGACATCAGTAGAGGATGTCCAAATAAGTAACAAGAAGCTGTGTTTAAGGTCTACTTAGGGGAGACAGAGAAAATCAAGGAGCATGTGTATAATCCATCCTCTCTTTTTTCATCTATGCCCAGGACTGGTACATTCTGATAAATACCAAAAACCTGATGACAGTGGAAATTCAATTAACAAGACAAAAATTTCTCCATGATGCTCTTGTGTCTGATGTTTTCACAAGGAGTTCTCATTATGGAGAAATATCAATATTTATTCCAGATCCTCTCTATGCAGCATGAAATCTATAACAATGGATAAGTCATTTTATGTATTAGTTTTTAGCTTAAAACAAGCCAAACCAATCTACATAATCAATATCATTTGCCACACCCACCTTACCACACTGTATAAAAGCAAGATATCAAATATGTTTTCTCTGCTTTGTCTTTTTTCTACACCTCTGATTTATTTTCTCTGAAATATAAGCTACACAACAAGATGTTATTTATTGCCTCCCAACACATTAACAGAAAATAAGATATTTTGACTAGAATATATATATATTGAAATATACATGCTATATATCATACATATGATATATGAATATATTATATAGTATATATCAGCATATACATATATATATGCTAAAGTATATTTGTAAAGATCATTTGTTTCAACTTAAAGAGTCTCTTTTTAAAATTAATGACAGAATGGCAGTTAATCCTTCTGAGGTGTTTTAAGAGGTAACTATAAGTAATAGACTCCTCTATCCTCATCCCATTTTTTTTCTAACCCATCAAACTACTATCATTAGCACTGTAACAGATGAGCTAGCTCCCACTTGTCACATACAGGCAAGCCTCAGCTTCCACACTCTGATTTCCAGGTGCCAATTTGTTGAGACCACCTCTCCTTAGTGGCCATCCACACTCAGGCTTGTATTTCTGATGGAAACTCCATCAAAGTGATAGTCACCATCTCCCAGTCTCTCTTAGGAATATTAGAGGGAACAGAACTGGCATGTTCCTCATCTTAGCCTGCAAAATTTCTTCCACCCATCGATGTCAGAATTCTCTGCAAAGCATCCATTTTCTGCTGTGTCCAGATCAGAGAGAGTAGTACCCTTTTATTTAAAAAAGGCAAATGCTGCCTGATTTAATCTAACCATTACTTAGAGAATGACAGCCAGGGACTGAGCCCATTGCTGTTTTCAGCAGAGGACTAAGTGTTTCAGCTTTGGTCTTCTCAAAGATACTAACCCTAACCCTAACCCCTAACCCTAATCTTAATTCTAACCCTAATCTTAACTCTAACCCTAATCCTAAGCCTAACCCCATGTCATTTTCATGGAGGATCAGCCACCTCTGCTCTAACAACATGCCATGCCTATTTCATCCTCAACCTCCCAGGAAGAGTTTGATCAAGCCCTCCTGTTGTGTGGTCCCACCAGAAGTGCACAGAGAGTACAGAGTTGTCATCGTTAACAGAAAAGTACATCACTAATAATAGAAGATTTGAAGTTGTTAACTCTTCCTTCTGGTATTTTGCTAATACCATTGTAGGACATTTAGAGGAAACAGGACAGACTGTTGTGTCAAAGCAGGAAGGTCAAGGCACTGCCATCTACCATGCTTGGGAAAAAGACCTCTAGGTGCTGAGAAAGAAGTTGCAAAATTAACTTTATTTCTTTAATGAACACTAGGAGAATGTACAATAGAATAAAAAAACAAAAACATTCTGAGGGAGATGGCAAATAGAGTTTTCACGTGGAGTAGTTCACTTCAGGCCATGCTCCTAAAGCCATGGTCAAGCACAGGATGTTCCTCCTCTAGTTTAGAAGTGTTTAGACAATTATGGAAGAAAATCAAGCCTTCTTATTGAAGCATTTGTAGTTGCTCATCATCTGCTCCATTCTATGACCTCAGTGCCTCATCCTCTTCTTCCACTTCTGTGCCTCCCAGAGCTTCAGCTCTGATAAGTTAACTTTATCTCAATCTGCTGTTATTCATGCATAAAAGTGTGAGACAGGAGAGGGTGAAGAGTATGGTGGGGGTATTGGGTCATTCATGATAGAAACTTGGTGGATTTGGTTGGAAGTAGAAAGATGATGCATTCAGAATGAGGTTTGAAATAATTAATCAGTGAGCTATGCCATGAAAGACATCATCTAAGAAAACAGGACTTTTCCCTGTTAGCAGTGGGGAGCCCCTAGGTGTTTTAGATAAAGGAGTGACAAGACTACCTGTCATTTAGAAGCAAAAGCTCTGGCCTACATTGTGATACCTGTAGCGAAAGAGTGGCGTAACTCAAAGACTAGATAGCAGACTCTAGGCCCTCCTGATAATGTATGAAATTTCTTACAATTACCAACAAGTCAACCATGGGAATCCAAGGCACACATTTTACTCTCAGGGGTTGATGTTAAAAGCAAAACAATTCAACCATGAAAAGAACTGTGATAATGATTCATTTGGTGAACATCCTATAGTTCTGTCTTTAATGAAAGCACATTCAGATTTTTTTTAAACCTCAACAACTATAAATTTAAAACAATAAGACAGTTCATGGCATGTCACGGTATAGACAGAGTGCCCATGATCAAGCTTCTGCACTGGTTTCAGATATCTTACACAGTGCATGTGCATTCTTCTTACACTGTTCACAGGACAGCTACAGTGCATACCTATTCCAGATGGGGACACTTCATATATTAAGCATTTCAAATCTTCTGTCCACAGATGCCTTCTGAAAGGTTGCTCTGACACTGTCAGTCAATACAGTTGTATCAGGAAGCTCTATCCCCAAGTGCCCAGAAGTTCTGTACATGCATAATCAGATAGACTCATTTCACTATAATACAAAGTTTTTTTCATATTAACCCCTCTATTTTATACTGTGAATTCCTCAAATAGATAACTGTTATCACTCCATATTCTTAGCATCCTGCCCAGTGCTGGACACATACCAAGAAAGCATGAATTTAGTGGATGAATATTTAGCAGAATAAAATTCTCAAAAAAAATCAGACATACTACTCTGTTCTATCAAACATACAAGGACACCTAGGCTCATTTCATAGCCAATATCCATGATATAAGATTAGATGGGCCTTCTATAAATATGACTACACAACTAAAATATTTCTTTCCCGTAAGTGCTAATATCATTAGCATATATCTTATATTTGCAGGAGATTAAGAAGCAATCCTGCAAATATACAATTGCTTTGGAATTTGATTCTCTAATAACATTTTACAGAGTGAACAGAAGAAGTTTTAATATTTCTTCTTTAAGCTAGGGAGAGGTTAGAATTTTAGCTCAGTGTAAAATCCTGCACAAAGAGTGTGAGACTCTGATCTTGATTGTTGGCACCAGCAAGTAAGGGGGAAAAATAGAAGAAGATGAGGGGCTTTAGGGTTGAAGATACATCTCAGTGGTAGAGCATGTCCTTAGTGTGTACAAAACCCGTGTTGTCCTCATCACTGACATGCCTCTGTGTTCCCTCATTAGAGAGCTGAAAGCTGACAAATCAAGAAAGATGTGTGGATTTCCAAATTCCACCACTGACCTATTCAATCACCTTTGTTTCTATTATTAAGCATTTTAGCTTAAAACAAAACCTAGGGCAATACTTAAGAATATGGATATAAATGTGCCTAGATTTCATTTTTTTCCCCTTGAGACACGTTCTCATGTATCACACAGTCTGTTCTCTCAAACTTCCAAATAGTCAAGAATGACTTTGTACTTCTGACCCTCCCTTCTCCACCTCCTGAGTGCCAGCATTACAGGCTCGAGCCACCTGTTTAATAAGAGAGGGGAAAGAATTTAGAGGCTATATTCATGCTAAGGCAGTACTCTGCCAACTGAGCTACAGCACCAACCTACTCCTGATTTTGATCCTGAACATACATTTCCTGCTCAAAAGAAACAAAACTTCCTGTTTTCCTTGCCAGTGCCCTGATCTAATGCCTCCGTGACTTGAAGAAAGTATAGACACAAGAGGAATTAAGGACTATATCTTGCTTTAGTGGGCGTTTGAGAAACCTCCTCTGTGCCTTTCTGGGATGTGTCAGCTTTCATGAGTTGGCTGGGACTCTCAGCAGCTGTCTCAACAAAACCAGTGGTGTAATAAGCACTAAAGACATGTTGGTTGGTTTTTTTGCATCCAGAATCTGTTAGCATTTTAGGTTGGGTGTGTATGTGAATATGTGTGTGTCCTTACTTGTAAAAGTAAACCTTTATACGAACTTTTAACAAAAGAAAAGGCTATTTCAAGTGTGTGTAAACTATGAAAATATATACATATCGGCATATGCATTGTAATAAGCATGAGCAATGGAAATAAGATTGTATACAAATAAGTTTTCAATGACAAATGAGAGTAGTAAAAACTAAAAAGTAGGGCTGGAAAGATGGCTCAGCATTTATGAACATTGCTACTCTTCTTGAAGATCTGAAATCAGTCCCAAACACCCACATCAGCAGTTCACAGCTACCTGTTACTCCAATTCCAGGAGCTCCAACACCCTCTTGTGGCCTCCTGAGACACTTCCACTCACATGCACACACAGTGTGCACACACAGACATGCATGCACACACACACTCACACACAATTAAAATTGAAGCAAATCTTTAAAAATAAAACCTGAAACATAAGTAACTCTTAGCAAATGGTCTTTGGATATATGAGTAACATTTCCCTTTCTTGTAGAAAACAATTTTATTTCTTCCAATATCCTTTCTTAGTTCATGCTTCATCCTGTCACCTTTGAAATGAGGACAATGCTTCAGCGTGGCTTTGTACATTGAGGATTGGATATTATCCATTAGCACACATTTACGCCGTGTCACACAGCGTTTAAGTGAATTGCCATCATAATCACATTTAAATGATATAAGTGTTGTCATCCATGCTTTACAGATGATGAAAATAAAGTCCAGGGGAAAAAATTAGAGCCACTTGTTTGGATTCAGTCAGCCCTTGTCAATTGCCCTGTTTTGATTTTGATCCAGATCTGTCTCCTTTACAAAACTGGGCTGCGCTCATTGTATTGCACTTCTTTCCAGAGTGTCAGCGAGTGTGCTACACTGAACCCTGGGATTTTTGTTATCTATGGGCTATGTTTATTCAAAAAGCATCATGTGTATTCACATATCCCTTAAGTGGTGCTTATTCTTAATAGTCTTTATATTGAAGTTTATATTGAAGCAGTTGCTTCAATTATTAAAAAAGAAGAAAAAACAGCAGTCAGAGAGTTCCTGTACATCCTCTCTTTCTGGCCCCTACATTCCCTGTTAGGAACCCCTCACATTAATTTGGTACATTGACTACAATGCATAATCTAGTCTCAAAAGTTTATCAGAGTTTTGCCATTCTACTGATAAAGCAACTATGCATGTTTAGTTAGACGTGTGAGGTTGAGTTTCATTTCATCATGACTAATCTTAATGGTATGGTGCTCTTTAATTCAAACCAAATCTGCTCATTTCTGATATATAACAAAAATGCTGATTTTTCTTACATCAATCTCATATGCTGCAACTTCTTGTCACCTATTAGGAAAGTATGGTTTAGCACTCAAACACATCTTTTCGCACAGAACATCTGAGAGTTCCCAGAAAGTGGCATCTTCCTTACAAAAGAATTTTCAGCACTTATTTGTATATAGTATATTCTAGAATTCATATTAAAATTATTTTGCTTATTTATCTTTAAATAGGCTCTTTACTAGATGAAATATTTCTATACATGTATTCTATGAGTTATTTTTAGTTAAAAATTGCCATGTTTTTCCAAACAAAGAAACTGTACTTTATTTTTATGGATGATGAATATGAAAAAGCAAATATGCTTTGGGGAGATCTGCTAATAACATCTTTTATCATTACTTACAAAATACAGTCTCCAGGGCGCTCAGTATTTTTTGCCATGGATATGTGATATAATCTTCCTCTGGCCCAGTTGCCCACTGTAGAAGTGCTGTTCGGGATGCCCACTGGAGAGAGAAAAGAGTGGCAAGCTGTTAGATGGAAATGGCTGAGTTGGAATGTCCCATGCAAAAAGGTCTCGCCGCACTGATGGTTACAGCTGCCCATGCAAACTCTGTGTGTATCAAAGGAGCAGTTTCCTCACAATGTGAACCTCTTATTTGTTTGTCCATTTGTTTTATTTAATTGGCTACCCTTGTTTATAGGCCTGGTTCCCAGTGGTTCAGATAAGAACAATAGAGTCACAATTTGCTGATGCTATGAAGAGGCAGGAGCTCCATTGTTATTTTCTGTAGGGAGACTATGCATTCTGTCACTGAAATCTCTAACTGCAGTGAAATTTCATTCTCTGCTAATTGTTGTCATCCTACATGGAATGAGAAAAAAAAATTCCAATGGTATACAAGGGCTGTGTATAGCTTTACATTTTTTCAAATAGTGCCCCCCAAATATTTTTGCTGCTTCACCTTCAATCTTCAAATGCTAGAAACCTTCAAATCTACATTCTTTTTAAATTTAATTTCTCAAACAAAAAAAGTTTTTGTTAGTTTGATTTGCTTCATTCTGGTTTGTTGTTTGTTTTAGACTCTCCCTATGCAGCCCAAGATAGCCTCCCATTTGTGTCCTGCTGCCTCAGTCTCCCTTACGTATCACCCCACGTAGTTTCAAACCATTATCTGAGCATCTTTGCATTGGGAAATTGCTTGAAGTCATGGGACCTTTCATACAAACATGGTAAGGACAAAAGCAGTAGAATAAATAAATAGTGATAAAGTATAAAAGTCACTTTTTAAGTAGCAAAACCTGTCACTGACAAATAAATGCACAACAGAGTTAAATACAAAGAAACACACGAGTGTAGTTGATATAAATGATCCACTTGGGAACGGAAAACACTCTTTGGAAAGTTACTTCAATAGTATTTGAATCTTCCCCATACATTGTTGTTGCTGTTACAATGACTCGTTGCTACTGATCCCTTCTCTATGAAGTAGATAAGTAATTAACTGTGTGATCCTTCTCCTTCCCACATTTCCCACAGCATCTCCATGTGTTAGTAAGAGTCAGAAAGAAGATGATTATTTACAAAGGAGGATAAATTTATGTATGTTATTACTAGACTTTTATTACATCATGAATTCATCTAGCAAACAGCTTCTAAACTTTTGAACTCAATATGTTGTGTGATTAATAATTCAGATGAACAATTAAATATCTTTAAGTATCTGATTTTAATAAGTTGGATGTTGCTAACCAATTTTTGTACAGACCATACAAATAGTATAATAAGAAAAGCAACATTAAAATAAGCTACAGTAGGCTATTCACATTCCCAATTTTAAAAGTTTATTTGAGCTGTTTGAAAGCATATAACCATAGTTTAGTGGTTCTGGTTCTGTGCTGAATGGTGAGTCATAAAAGACAAAATGAAGGAAGCAGGTTCTACAAGTATCCAAGATGTCAGACACATTTGTTCTCAAATTACATAATAACTTGATACAGTGTTAAAGATCAGGCTTCTAAGAAGACATTTCCAAAGGCATCAAGTATTGTGAACTGTATCTTGGGAGTAGGCAAGCTCAGAGATCCCTAAAGATGTGAATAAAATACATCATAATGAAAAAGAAAAAAGAAAAAAAAAAAAACAGCTAAAGAGAAGAAGACATAATTCAAGTCCAAGTCTCCAATCCCATTAACGTAGCAACCTTGGAAATATCCTTTATTTTTATGAATCTCAGCTTAAACATCTGGCCAAAAATTGCATGGTGCAGTCTTATTAAATAAGGTTAGGTGACATTAAGAACCACACAAAGCATTGTGAAGATGGTCAAAATGTAAGGGAAGCTGTGACAAATAATTAGCATATTTCTTCTTTTCTTTCTCCTTCTCCTTCTCCTTCTCCTCCTTCTCCTTCTCCTTCTTCTCCTCTTCCCTTCCTCCTCCTTCTTCTGTTGTTGGCTGTTTTTACTCTCTGACTGATGGAGGCATATGTTTACTTATAAATGCCCAGCTTAGCTTGTCTTATTTCTAGCCAGCTTTTCTTAACTTAAATTAGCCCATCTGCCCCGTGCCTCTGGGCTTTTAGCTTTTCCTTTTTGTGTGTATCTTACTTTCACTCTTACTCCACTGCTGTGTGGCTGGGTATCTGGGTGGCTGGCCCCTAGGCTCCTCCTCTCCTTTTTCTCTGGCTCTTTCTTCCCTCCTTTTCTTGTTTCCAATTTTCTTCCCAGATTTCTCCTCTCATTTATTCTCCCTGCCTGCTAGCCCCACCTATCCTTTCTCCTGCTTAGCTATTGAATGTTCATTTCTTTATTAGATGGTCGGGTGTTGTAGACAAGGAGAGTTAAACAGATGCATCATAAAAGAATGCAACTTATCTTTGCATCATTAAAACAAATTTTCACAGCATAAACAAATGTAACACACCTTAAAATAATATTACACAACATTCTTCCTTTTCTTCTTTCCCTTCCTCTTCTTGTTCCCCTCTTCCTTCCTCCTCTCCCTTTCTCTCCCTCTCCCCCCCCCCTCTCTCTCTCAGTTTTAATTGCTCAGCAATGTGTTTACTGAGGCCCTGTTATATTCATGGGAGAAACACCGGAGCAGGCAAAGAGAGTGACATGAACCATGTTGATGTCATCTTGGGATGACAAATGTCTGTGAGCTCTTTTGAGCCCATTTGTAAGTAGAAGTAGAATGCACCCTGCTTGGATTGCACACAGCTGTATCACCTTAGGTACGAATTCACAGTGTGGCAGGCAGTAGGGACAGCTAAGAACAGCATTGACAACTGACAACTGACACCTGTATTTGGCCCAGCATGGAAAACTGAGTCGGTATCCTTGTGACACAAACCAAAGCAATAGAATCAACAGAAGCAAGCAAATTCTGGGGGATATTTAAGAGAGAGGGAAACAGGAAAGGAAAATATGGCAGTGAGATAAGGTTTGCTTTACATAATCCTCCCTGACAGCAATGATGGACCCATGCCCTGAGGTTGGACCACCAGGGATGTGGCTCAGGGTAAGGCTTGACCAAGTGTGAAGAATAGGGAAGAAATGCGGCTTTAATTTAATTTTCCTTCTGTGCAAAAGTAGCTGGTACCAATTTGGTCAAGGGTACAATAGATCCAATGGCCCCAGAAGGTCTGGATTGTAGGATACTGTGTATCACTTGAAGGAGTGAAACAATACTAACCTAAAACTCCTCTTTACTGAGTACCTACTTTGTGACTGGCATATTTAATTTTTACCAAAATTTAAATAAATAAAGATGACTCTACCTCATTCTAAAGATGAGAAATGTGATCCTCAGAATAACTGAATGTTAGAACTACCCACCGTCTTCCTAACACAGGGTCAAAACTAGGATTAGGCCCTCATGTTCCGTTGTACTTTAAGGGCCATAGAATTACGTCTGTGTTCAAAGTGGTGAAGTACACCAAGCAAATGCTAGAAAGACACCGCTAAAATAGTGTGTATAGAAAACAGAAGAGAATTCATTTCATCGAGATGTTTTAGCCGTCTAGCCAATCCTTGAGCTTTTCTCAGGCTCACCTGTAAGTTGTTAATGTCTCCTAGGCTGCCCTTCAAGACCCAAGGGTGGGGGGCAGCTTACCTTTTAAGTTTGAGAATATCAAAGAAGTACATACAATTTTAGACTTTTCCACTGTTAGTATGAGTGTGTAGTAAGGATTGTCATTATTCTATGATGGATACTTAAGCACCAGTACTTGATTTCCTCATTTTTATCTTTTGTCAACTTAAAGAAGCCTATGGAATTGACAGACATGGGAGGGTAGATGAGAGGGCGGGAAGGAGGGATGGAGAGGGAATCGAGATCAATTTGTAAAATAAGAAAAATAAATAAATAAATAAGAAAAATTGACAGAATACTAGAGTTCACATTAGAAAATGCAAGCGATACACAAGTAGTAATGTAAGAATGCTTATATCTTAGATGTCAAGAGTTCTGATTTGTAGGCAAAGTCTGATTTTGATCCACTCCCCCCTTGTTTCCACTTTAGTTAAAACAGACTCATCATATACAAGGGGGTTTTGAATTCAAACAACATAGATGCTGTAATGTGAAGATATGTAGCATATTATGTAACAAACATCTGGTGTGGGAATCAGACAACTTAAATTACCATATAAACCCTGTTGCTGATTCCTGTGTGAACTTGGGAAAGAAACTTGACCTTTCTCCCCTTAATATTCACTAATCTGTAAGTGATACAATTGATATAGGGTATCTCAAAATCATATGACACCCTGACGTCATACAGATATGTGTTGTGTTTAATGGGAAGATGATAAATACATATTAACTCAGAGATCAAATAATTTAATTCATTGCTTTAGAAAACAATGTGTACCTTATGCTGGACTACTCCTCCAGAATATATTATCTTCACCCTGTCTAATCTGTGGCTCTTGTCTAAGCCTTGAATCAGTTTGACTATACAATATTATCTTAGATGTATCAGTATAGGGTTCACAGACTGTGGCTATGTGTGATAGAGTAAAAAGTGGAAGACATAGGCATTCTGAATTTTATACCAAGTCGCAGGTAAAAGAAACATGGGGAGAAGAAAAATGAGATTAGAATTTGGTAAAGTATAAGTATTTTTGCAGAAATAACATACTTCCGTAGCAGCTTGTCTCTATTTATTCCTTCTAAACACAAGGAAAGGTATTTCAAGTTACTGATTGGCTTCAACATACTGATCATGTGTAAGGTCCATAGAAATTGGCTACATGTCCTTTATCAAACAGAAAAATGTTGTTTTTGTTTTGTTGTTGTTGTTGTTTTGTTTTGTTTTTTAAGTGCTTTTAAAGGCCAGATTCTCTGTTACCTTGAGGCATCATACCAAGTCTCATTTGTTGTAGTGCATATATTGTTTATTTTCCCAGAGACTGGGAATTTATAAAGGAATGCTTTTTCTAACTGAATGGTTATGTGTTCATTATCAGAAGGAAATATTAGTGTCCATGAGTTACCACTTTTCTCCTAATATTTTTCACTCTTAATGAGAAAGTAAGTGCCAGGAGAAGTTGGCCCTGTAATGTGCTTCCCATCATTGTTCGTGTTGGCTATGAAGGGAAGCAAAGCAGGGAAGGACCTCTTCACAACACCCACTTAGACTGTACATCGAAAAGACTTTAGTAAGAGAATTGAAATGTAGACAGCAAATGACATTGTCTTAACATGTGAATTATTACAATGTTAAGGAAGAAAAAAAACATACAAGGAGGTATAAAAAATGTGTCTACCATTACTGTGCAGCCATACTGGAAGAAGCAGGAGACTTTAGTATAGACTGATATCAAGTCAGCTCATTTCTCAGAATCTGGATGTAATATAAACTGCAAACATACTGACTTAGAGCATCAGAACTTAAGAGTTCAGACTGCCGGTACCTGAGCATCCTGGGTTATGCAGCCTTTGTTGTTTGTGCTTTCACTGAAGTCTATAGCATTTTTTGTGGGCCGTTTGTTAATAATTCCCAGAATAAAATAGGAATAGATTCCTATTACTCATCTGCTTGTATTTTCAGATATCTATATATTACACAAGGGGAAAAATAAATTCGCAAATAAAGCATAAAAGGACATTTTAAATTAGTTATTCACCATACCCTCAGCTCAAGTTCCATTAAGATTCTGGTCATATTTTATTTTATTTTTTTACATTTTTATTGCATTTATTTTTTTTTCTTATTTTACATATTGATCCAAGTTTCCTCTCCTTCCCTCCTTCCCTCCCTCCCGTCCATGCCCCCACCACCACCTTCCCATCCCATTTCCCCACATACACTCCACAGGGAGGATGATGCCTTCCAGGAGGGATCAACAAAATCTGTCAAGTCATTTGGAGTAGGGACTAGGCCCTCCCTCCTGCCTCTAGGTTAAGGGAGTATCCCTCCTTGGGGAATGTGCTCCCAAAGTCCTTTTGTGCATCAGGGATACATCCTGGTTCCACTGTCAGAGGTCCCTTAGACTGCCCAGGCCTTCTAACTAAAACCAACGTTCAGGGGGTCTAAGTTGGTCCATTGCTGGTTTCCCAGCTATGAGTCTGGAGGTCTATTAGCTCCCCCTTGTTCAGGTCAGCTGTCTCTGTGCTTTTCTGTCCCCGTTTTCTTATTACTCCTCCCTCTCTGCATCTGGATTCCAGTTTGGCTCAGTGTTTAGCTGTGGGTGTTTGCTTCTGTTCCCATCAGGTACTAGGTGAAGGCTCTATGATGGTGGATAAGTTAGTCATCAATCTCATTATCAGGGAAGGGTATTTATGGTAGCCTTTCCACTGTGGCTCAGATTGTTAGTTGGGGCCATCCTTGTAGATCTGTGAACATTTCTCTAGAGTCAGTTTTCTCTTCAAACCTATAATGGCTCTCTCTTTTATGGTATCTCTCTCTTTCTCCCAGTCATATTTTATATAAGTAACCTTGAACAATATCCATCTATGACAGTTGTCTGGGCTGCTGCTCTGTCTTGAAATTTTCTTTTCTTCACTGCCATCAATATCCAACAAAGCCGTGGTGGACACAAACACACAGCAGTTATGGATACCTACACAAGGGCTGTACAAAACTGGACCCTTCAACATTTTCTTTCATGGATGAGGAAGTGAGCATGAGCCTCTGCTCTCTCCTAGGCAGCATTCCCAAGTTAACAGTTGCCACTGGTGCATGGGAGGGGTGTCATTCATTGTTGCTGTTGTTGGTAAGCTGCTCATGCTCCATCGGATGACCCCTTCTCCAAGGCAACACTAGAAACCTGAATCAAAATCAGAGACTCAAAAAGAATTTAAAAACAAATATGAAAGTAAAGGGGGTATCTGGGAAGGAGATGAGATTCAAAGGAAAGAGGGGAGCACAAAGGATGGCAATAGGAGGTGAAGAGACTCACAATACCCTTTGTATATACATGGATTTTTTAATAAAAAGGGGAATTCCCTTTTTCTAAATTTAAATACCTCTTCATCCTTCCACATATTTGAAAATCCATTTTTCTTAGCTTTCTATGACAGAAGTACTTTTCCCCAATATCAATAGCATATATTTTCCCCACGTTTCTTTCCTAATTTTATTGCAACTTCACCTGCTTATGCATCAGAGGCCTTTTAATAGACAACAGAACTCCCAAGGGTAAGGGACTGATTCCACTGACCTTTCTATTTCCTGTGTCTCTAATTAGCCTGGTAAATGGCATGTGTTCAATAAATGAATGACTGATTATCACTTCCGGATACTGTACAAATAAGTAATTACCCTTTAGAAATAAGCACAGTACAGGCCATGGCTATACACAATACTTCATGGAGGAGAGGAAAGAATTCAAAATTATCTGGAAGGATAGTTTTGAAAGAAAGTGTAACTATGCCCTTGCAAGCAACATAGTTTTGACAGGAGAGAGAGAGAGAGAGAGAGAGAGAGAGAGAGAGAGAGAGAGAGAGAGAGAGAGAGGAAGAAAAAAAATCAACCAACATATTCACATTGTGTGAAATTAAAAGTCTAATGTGGAAGTCATATTGGGACACTCATTCACCTAAGCTTGGCTATCTTCCTCATAGAGGAGGTAACTAAAACTTTGGAATAGGATGAGGGTATCAAGGGATCTGCTGTCGAAAAAGAACACTGCATACATAATCCATGTTGACTCTCAGATTCTTCCTAAAGATCACACAGCTAAAACATCCTCCTGTTTGTTCACTGTCATACATGTTAACCTCTTAATTCTGACATGGTTCATCACTCTTATTCTCTACTTCATATACACTCAAGAAGAAAGACATTTGAAACTAGGGATGCTTTTAATTGCTTGAAATGCCCAGTTTTCCTGAGTATTGTGCTCAAATAAAAGTCTAAGTTGAAAAAAATACCGATGTTCTATTCTGCATTGCCTATTCTATGCACATTTCTTCTTTTCTCATTTATTTGAGCAAGTGAAATTGTGTTTCCAATTACCTGCCAATTATTGGGGAAAATTTTGTTCTCTTGATAGATGAAACTCTCACATCTTGGTTTGTTTGGTAAAATTACAGAAATATGCCACCTAAATTCAACTTGTTTCTCATACTATTTGTTCCTTCTACAAGTTAATAAGAGATAGTTGTAAAGTAGTTTGGAGCACTAATAGTGCTTCTATTCTAGTTGGCCCCTTCATACATCACATTCCCAATTACTTAATAGAGATTTGAAACAGCCAATTTCCATAAGTTTCACACTGCAAAGTGCCATGGATCTTTCTTATGCATAATAAAACCAAAGAAAAAGCTTCAAATGGGAATGGAAGAACAAATATTTCCCTTTTTAAATCTCTATTATTTTACATCAATTGCACTGTATGATAATCTAATGATTAAGCAACTTAAAGAAAACTAACAGATCCTGAATTTTGTAAAAACCCTGAGACTGGATATGAGAATCCCTATAAGCAGAGACTAAGGAGTCTAGAAAAGAGTCCTTTCTATTATCCTAGTGGAAGTCCAGGGCCTACGATTGATTCATGTTTCAATGGACACATGAATAAGGAAACATTGAACGTTGTTTGTTCCTGCAACTCATTTAGAAATGTTGATAGCTCTGAGCCATCATTAGTTCACATATAGTGAATCACATATTGGGAATCAAGCTGTCAGGAAAACACTGGAAGGAACAGACCTCCTTTATATATAGGATTCTTTATCTTCAGTGTAAGAGCAAAGTTCTGGGGAAACCTTGCCTTTTGTCAGAAATGTACAGAGGAAGGAACAGAAAAGACAGAGGGAGTGGCTGGCCTTTCAGCTCTAGCTAGTTCCTCTAGCAACTAAGTGCCCAAAAAGTCACTGAGTTAAATCTCCCTTAAGAAATCATGAGAACAATGTATGAGAAATTCCACTTAGAGACAAGATGTTGTGGGTTGGGTTTCATGTTCCTTCATCCACAAATGGAAAGACACAAGAACATTAAATCAATCAAAATATGTGACTAAGCACAATATAGAATCAGTGACTGTCATCCTCATCAGACTGTGGAGGCCCTGAATACACATACACAGCCACCATGGTGGAATCAGAAACAGAGAGGCAAAACCCCACTGTTAATGAAAAACAGAAAATTGGCATATACTGTTCCACATTGGAATGGGTGGATACTGATGCAGCCTAGCTTATACATACCAACACACAAATAATAGGAAGTAACTGTTCCAAGCTTTCTGAACCAGAGATGTCTCTCTTTCATTCCTATTCCTCTCAAGTTATAGACTTAGGAAAACTTTTCTGAGTCCCAGGGATGGTTCAATGGCAAGATCTCCAACCCTGAACCCTTAATATAAGAGACTATTCTTTAATTTGAATATTATGTTGGGTAAGATCTGAGGGATCTGGAGTAAATCAATGCAAATGCATAATAATAACAACTATATTTGGGTGCAAAAATCATAATATACAGTCTATAATATTAGACAAGAAACTAAGAGTGCTTGTGTATACCTGCTTCCAGTATATAGAGGATGAAATAGAAAGATCATGAATTCTAGGCCAGCCTTGGATACATAGTGAGAAATTGTCTCAAAAAAATTAGATTGGTGTTTTCCATAAATTGTGATAGAACCTCTACCTACAAATATGTAAATATTATTTGCAATATACTTAGTTTTATCATCTTTGAACAAAGTCATGCCATATAATGGAAGGATTCAACTGTGCACTCTTTAAACCATAACTGAAGGAGACTGATCTATTTAAGACACTATTGTTCACTTATGATTTAACCCTCCTTTTCCCTTTTCCATCTAACACACCGTAGCCAGCTGAATGAACCTCTTTTGAAATGTGTACAACACTACAAAAAGATGTGGGTGTTCACAGAAAGGGGTGGGGTCTTAGGTGCTTCTTTCATTCTTAGTTTATATGCTTGTTGTTTTAAAGAAAATCTCAATCATTTGATTTTACCAATAAAGAAGCCAGATGCAAGGCTAAAAGCCTGCTAGCTCAGAGAGGCAGAGAAAGCACCCATCTGGCCTTCATTCTCAACCAGATTCCTTGAAGCCGCCTTTCTCCTACACCATCTCAAACAAGACTCTAACTGAATGGTCCTCCACTCCCTGTGCATCTCTCTATCTATCCTCCTGACTCCCGCTTACTTTCTATGTGTTTTCTCCTGTTAACTGGGTGCTTCTCCCCTCTTAACTTTTGGTTGCCATTATTTAATCCTGTTTACAATATTCCAGCAGAAAGATGTTGGATTAAACGTGTGCGCTAGGGCTGAGCCCACTTCACAAAGAGAAACAGGTCTTTCCATAAATAACACAATCTTGAGGTTCATTGTATGATCAAATATCCTGCAAAATATGATTCAAAGTACTTTTCTTCCTTAAATAAACCAGAGTTAGTGGCTTATTTTCTCATTGTTAAAGAACAATGATGATATTTCTGAACAACAAAAATGTATTTATCTTTATTAAAAGGTTGCTAATTCATTCAACCATTTTTTTTTTTTGAGTTTGTAGTTTAGGCCTAGACACTGTGTTAGACTCTAAGTCAATTTAAGGAATAAAATTCACACAATCCCTACAGTTGATGGCTTCTGGAGAAAGGAGAGTTAGTTTGGTTTAGGGGTATGGTCTCTGATAGGAGACAAAACTCCTTGAATGTCCTTCTACCCATGAATATGTGTACTTAGTTACCAAAAAAGAAAATTAATTTTCAAAAGGGGATGTGGGAAAGTAGGAGTAGTTATGTAGAGTGGTGGTATGGTGAGCATATAAAATATGTTTATGAAATTCCCCAATAATTGATCAAAATTTTATATTTTAATACATGGTATTAATGTAGCACTGCAGGTCCTGATGGTCGCCTCAATAAAATGATTTCAAAAACATCTTCATGCACTTTGACAAAACAGGCAAATTCAAACATTTTCTCAGCTCCTGCTATGAAACTTGCCAAACAACCTGAAAAGTCAAAAGCATAATTTTTTTAAAATTAAGAAAATGAAGGATGTTAGTCAGGTTTCTGTTGGTTTAGCACAGTGTTCCAAATGATAATTTTAAAAGAGGAAGTTGAGTTTTGAAAGCATCAGTCCAGGCTTAGCTACACGGGTTCTTGAGTGTCTATGGTAAGGAAGGAATCATGGTAGAAGCTTTGCTGAGAGTGAGTTGTTGACATTTTAGCAGCCAAGAAGCAAGGAGTGAAGTAGAGTGTCCGTGGTTGCAATGCCCCCTTATGTCAAGCTCCATGACCTACCTCCTCCCCAAAAGACTTCACTTCTTCAAATGTTCTCCACCTCCTAAAACCCCCACACCTAGACCAAGTCTTTAACACATGGGCCTTGGACAGACATTTCAAGGCCAAGCCATAGAACACAGGAATTTGTTCTAATGCCACAGAAAAGTCCAAATGCCAATTTGCTGCACTTCAGATCTTGGGTAATTTATACATTTCTCTAAAATAAAATTAGGTTTCTCATTATGCTAAACCAATTATTAAGTTGGAGTTGCAAGAACTGAGATCATGAAGGAGAGCATAAAGGTCAACTTACCCCCAGGCAGCAAGAGGATAACTGAATACCTACAAAACACATTTGTCAGCTATCTCTTCTCAACCAAGCTGTTGACTGATAAGGATTTCATGTCACTGTGTGATGGAGAGGAAGGAACCTGACAGTAGAGTTAATTTAACAGAGACAAGTTCTACAGAAACGATGGAGAGCTAGAGGGTTGGCCACGAACCTTGTCTTCCTCCCTGTTCCCCTGTGTCATGTGCCTTCCCAAGGAAAGTTAAGATCTTCAGAACAAACTCAGGTAGGAAGGTTCCCTGAAACAATGAACTCCAACCCAAGCAGCTGTTTTCCAAAAGCATGCTAATGTGAATTAATAGCACCAGCAGATAAAACTGCTTTCTTTCAAATGTCATGTTGCCTGGACTAACATATAGGGTCAAGTTATGTACCTGAGCTTAACAACCTGTAAGAAAAACAAATATGTTAACATGAGAATACAAGAGTAAAGAAAGGGGATATGGGCATAGAGAGAAGTATACTTTGATAATGTGATCGCAAAGGGTTGGTGGGGTTAAAAATTATACAAAACAACAAAAAAACAAGAAACAAAGAAACAATTAGAGCCAGAATATATTAACTTAATTTTAAAAATCAGCTAGCTATGGGAAGGTAGGTCAGTGGTACAACAGTTACCTGATACATAGATACCCAGAAAGAAAGGAAGGAAGGGAGGAAGGAAGGAAGGAAGGAAGGGAGGGAGGGAGGGAGGGAGGGAGGAAGGAAAGAAGGAAGTAAGAGTGTGTGGGTGGGTGAGTAGGAGGGAGGGAGGGAGGGAGGGAGGGAGGGAGAGAGGGAGGGAGGGACGATTCATCAAAAGGAATCATCAGTGAAACCAAGAGTCTAGAACAAAGGAACATGGAAATAATAGCAGGAAGATTCCTGAAGAGGAGAGAGCTGGAGCAGCAGCAATTATTGATGACTGGACTCCAAAACTGCTGAAACACATAAGCATTAGAGATTTCACTCTTGGACATATTCTAATATAAACATGGAAAGTAAAAGACAAAGGGCTCCCAAAGTCCATTCGTATACCAGGGATATACTGATCCATTACCAGAGTCCATTCCACATAGAGGGATACTCTAGACACATGGGGGAAGGCCTAGGCCCTGCTCCAAATGACATGGCAGACTTTGAAGACTCCCCACAAAAGGCATCGCCCTCCCTGGGGATCAGAAGGGGATGGGATGGGGGTTGGTAGAGGGAAACAGGGGAGGACAGGAGGGTGTGGGAACTGTAATTAACATGTAAAACAAGCTTGTTTCAAATTTAAATTTAGAAAAATTATAAAAAAATATCAGGTTAAATATAAAGCAATCTAAAATAAATGGCAAAAGAGAAACATGCAAACATGGAGCAGTTGATGAATAAAATGATTACGGGTTGGCAGGACCAAAAAAAAAAAGAAAAAGAAAAGAAAAGAAGACAACGGTTTCTTAAAAGCAACCAACAACTTCAAAGAACAAAAGTTACACCAAAAGCCAAGTTTCTACCATCAGCCCTAAAAGATGGTGGAGTATTTTCTTCAGTGGAATGATCTAGAGTCTACACTTTGAGAAGAAAGTTTTCACACATGGCATGCTGAAGACACATTTTATCCAAAAATAGAATTAATGTGCTAAATGATTTTATTCAGTTTGGAAACAAGAATAAGGGTTAAATAAAGGCATTTTCAGAGACAAAGTACTGACAAAACTAAGAATTGTCAAGGTATTTTTTTTTTACATTAAATGTACTCAAATCATATAATTCCTATAATTCCAGCCATAGTAATTTTTTTCAAATGAATAATAGAACAAGCATGAAAAGGTGTAGTTTCAATGTGTTTCTTGTTATTTACTGAATGCTCCGTAAAAACCTTGGAAGGACTGGAAATGTGTGTCAACAGAGGATTATTGAAATCACAGTGATGCATGAATGATTTGCATAAGGAAGATTATAAACGTCCTTTGTACTCCTAGACATATGGCTTCAACGTTATAATAAGTAGGAAAAAGAAAAAAAAACATGTTAGCAAATAGCATGTTTCCTTGGTTCCAATATGAGTTTAAAATTGTACATTTCATTTGGGTGAGTTTGCAAATTCAAGAAAAGTTGGGACAAGTACACAGGCCACTTATCTCTGGGATGCAGGACGATGGGAAGATTCCACAGTCTTTGTTTTATTTCTTTTTCTTCTTAACAAATTTTGTTTTCTTTTTATGTATGGGTGTGTGTGTGTGTGTGTGTTTCTGAGTCTGTGTGTGGGTTTGTGTGCATATGCAGTACTGAAAGAGACCAGAAAATGACAGTGGAGAGTCAGGAGTCAGAAAAGAATAAGCCGGGAGACATCACTCCAGCCTCAGCTGCCTCTGCGTTCTTTCCCATAGCACTGGCTCCTTTGGGGGCCAACTTCCTGGTAATCCCAAATTTGTTGAGACTTTCCTGCCATATGGCATACTTTTGCAGCCACCATCTTGTTTAAACCTGTCATTTTGTTTAGTTAGGATGTGGTGTGAACGAAGCCTGCTTGAAAACTATTTCCCGCGTAGGTCAGTAAGTTCTTCGCAGAGACACTGGTACTCTTCCTCGCACTGCCTATTGCACCAAGGAGCTAGGCTCGCTAGTCTACCGGAGTCACACGGCAGGAGACTTTGCATGGCTGTTGCAAAGACTGGCAATGGGAAGAAAACACAACTCAGACCAGGTGAACTTACACAACTGGCAGCGATGCCCCACTTTCCCATGCAAACTGACTCATAGCTCATTCTCTTTGAAAAGGTGGCCTTTGCTTTTCTCAGGCCACCCCTGGTTCCTGGGATTTGTTAGAGTCAAACAAAAACACAGGCGTACTGAGGACGAGTCACTTCTCAGAGCTTCTTACCTCTTCCCTCCTCCTGTTTCTCACCTGCTTCTGGCCTGTTTCATTCTCCGAAACCACAAGCACTGGGCTGGAGAGATCGCTAAGTAGATAAACGAGTGGGCTGCTCTTCCACAAGACATTGAGTTCCAATCCCAGCAGCATCACTTTCTGCTGGCTCACATCAGCCTGTAACTCCAGCTCCAGGTGGATACCAAGCCTCTGACTATAGTTGAAATTCTGACAGGTGCCGCAGCTCTGCAGTCCCAAATAAACACACAGAAGCTTATGTTAATTATAAATTGTTTGGTCTATGGCTCAGGCTTCTTACTGGCTAGCTCTCTATTATTAACCCATAACTATTAATCTATGTATTTCTACATGGCCTTGTCTTACCACAGAATGCCCTGTCTTCCTGGAAGCTACATACATTTCTCTGGTGGCCTCTCTTGTTGTGGCCTCTCCACAGAATTCTCCTAGTCTGGTAGACCCACCTAAAATTCCTGCCTGGCTACTGACCAATCAGTGTTTTATTCATTAACCAATAAGATAAATATTTTTACAGAAGGACATACCCCATCATCTGGGGCACTCATGGGCACATAGCCACACATATACACTCAGTTTAAAATAATAGGAACAAAGCTTTAAAATACTTAAAAAAAATAAACTCAATAACTAGAGGCTGGCCATTCCAAAATCTATTGCCACAAAAAGGTGTCCCATTACTTTTTCAGTAATGGTGAGAAGCACCAAAAGGCAATTTAACATCATTTTTTTTTCCAGGCCTGCAATTTTACCTCCCAACTTTGCAGTAGGCAAAGTCTTTGTAGCAATTTTTGGTGTTTGTCTAATAGAGAGCCTGCCCCGTAAGCTTAGTGCTTCATTCCAATCCAAATATATCACTGCCGATTTATAGCCAGAATCACAGGAGGAATTCAAGCAGCTTGTTGGATTGTTTAGTTGGAATATATGGAAAAGTTGAAGTTATACATTCCAACACATCACTGTAAATGATGAACTATGGAAAATTCTAAGCAAGCATTTCAGAATATTCTGGAAAGTATATTTAGAGTGCAGATACCACAAAAATAGTGGAAGTCTTCATGCATTCTCTGTGAGTCTCTTGCAAACCTATCCTGGGCCTCTGCATTTGCAATGAATGATGTGTCAGTTCTCTTCATCTTGTGGGAGACATGTTATATTTTTAAAATGGCTGTATTCCCAGACCTTCCAAAAATTGTATTAATGCTTTAACATTCTGAAAAACAAGGAGAAAATAAATAACCTCTCCAAAATTTATGGGTTTTGCTTTCCCCCTAGATGTTTTACAAGTCCCTGGGTATTTTCTCCCAAGGAACATGAAAAGACGTGTTAAATAAAATAGTTTTCAATATTTTTCCAATAGGCTAGTTTTTTGTTTTTTGGTTTTCTTCTTTTGTTTGTTTGTTTGTTCGTTGTTTTTCAAGACAGAGTTTGTCTGTGTAGCTTTGGATCCTATCCTGGAACTAGCTGTGTAAACTAGGCTGGCTTCAAACTCACAGAGATCTGCCTGCCTCTGCCTCCCTAGTACTCAGATTAAAGGTGTGCACCACCAATGCCCATCTTAGTTTTAATAATTAATACAAAACCATGTTTCCATAAAGAACAAGGATTATCTGTACTTTAAAAACTCTTCCTCACCATAATTGTTTAGGACTGCTTTCTGTGCAAGATTTTAATTAGGAAGAAAAGATGGTTTTTTAAGAAATCCTGATTAATTTAAGCCTATCATCTCTGTGCAGTTTTGGAGAGTGGTGTGTGTGTGTGTGTGTGTGTGTGTGTGTGTGTGTGTGTGTGTGTGCGCGCGTGCGTGCGCGTGCGTGTATGTGTGTTACTGAGAATCCAACTCAGGGTCTGTGTGTGTTAGGCGAATGTTCTACCACTGAACCACACCCACAAACACTGAAATTGTTGGTACTATTCCTTCTTACTTTCAGAAACTTAAAAATTACATAATCATTCCGATTTCAAGTTTGAAAGCTGGGTTTGGTGACATATGCCTATTTATCATTACTCAGAAGAGGAAGACAATGGAATAATAGGTCAGCCTGAGATACACATTTTCTTTATCAAGCCAAACAAACGAGGATGCTGAAAGCTTCTTTTTATGTCTTTCTCTTCATTTTGTTTTGGAATCCATTCCCATTAGAGATCTAAGTCAAATGCTGAGAAGCAGCACCCTCTGAGGCTCAGCTGAGTTTGCACACTGCCCAGTTTTAAAGGGATGCTTTTCTTCTCCTGATCTGCACAGGAGGTACTCTGCACTTCTTCCCTTAAATTTGACCCAGGCAGGGAAACACAGTCAATAGTTCTCCACCTTCTCCACTTCTCCTTTATGAGCTCCCGAATCCAAACCCACTTAATTTCACAGGGATGCCAGCCATCAGGAATTTCTTTTTTCTTTTTCTTTTTTTTTTTTTAATGATTAGAAGTTATCTGTTTTACTTTATTTTACTTTATTTGCATTAATTTTATTCTTCTCTCATACATTACACCTAAACTGTAATTTTCCCTTTTCCCATACTGCCCAATCCTTCCCTCCCACTTCCCTTCTTCCCCAAATCAATCCCTGCTCTAGTTCCATTCAAAACAAACAAAAACAGCAGACCTCCCAAGGATATCCATCAAACACAACATAACAAGATACAACTGGAATGGATACAAACCCTCATATCATGGCAGGGCAACCCAGGAGGAGAGTGACAAATGCAGGCAAGAGTCTTGGACAGCCCCCATTCCTATCGTTAGGAGTCCCATAAGAAGACCAAGCTACACAACCATAAGGTACATGAAGGAAGAGGACCTGGCTCAGATCCATACAGGGTCTGTGTTTGTTGCTTCAGTTTCTGTGAGCCCCTATGAGCCCTGTGTAGTTGATGCTGTCACCCCTGTGCTCATGATGACAGGCCTGGAGCCCTCTAGCTACTACAGTCCTTTCTTTCCCTCTTATGAGGAGTTTCCCTGCCTCTTCCTGTTTGACTGTGTATCTGCTCCCATCAGTTGCTTCATGATGCTCCTCTGATGGCCATTGGGCTAGGCACAGATCTATGAATATAACAGATCTATGAAGAATCATTTCATTGGGTTTCCCCATCCTGGCCTTGACTCCTTTGCTCATCACTCCTCCCTCTCTACAACTGGATTCCAGGAATTTGGCTTAGTGCTGTCTGCTGGCTTAGTGGGTGTCTGCTTCTGCTTCCATCAGCTACTGGATGAAGGCTCTAGGATAACATATAATGATGTGACAGACTTTGGCGATGCCCCTTGGAAGGTCTCATGCTTTCTGTGGAGCAGAAGAAGACTGGATGGGGGTGGAAGTCAGTGGGAGGCTTGGGAGGGAGAGGGAACTGGGATTGATATGTAAAATAAGATTGTTTCTAATTTAAATAAAAAAGATTTAGAAGAAAAGAATGATTTCATTTACTTTTTTGGGTCATTTTTGGTTTTGGTTTTTGGCTTTTGGTGTGTGTGTGTGTGTGTGTGTGTGTGTGTGTGTGCCAGTCTTGCTTGGTTCTATCCTGGATCTCTGGGCTGTCCTGCCTCTGGGCTATCCTGCCTCTGGGCTGTCCTGCCTCTGGGCTGTCCTGCCTCTGGGTTCTGGCCATCCAGGTAGTGTCAAGCATGGGCTCTCTCTCTCTCAAAGTGTGAGCCTCAAGTTGGAGCAGTCACAGGTTAGCTTCTCACACAAATTCAGTGCTACCATTGCCTCAGCACTTCTTGAAGGCAGGACAGATCTAGGTCAAAGGTTTTTGCTTTTTTTTTTTTTTTTTAAACTGGGTTTGTGCCCCAGTCCCAGTAGCTAGGAGCCTTGCCTGGTAATAGTAGATAGCCAGTTCTCAGGTTCCATATCTTGCCTTACTAGGAGATTTTCTAGGTTCCCTCTCATAGATTCCAGGAAGTTTCTAATACACTAGATTTATACCTTGCTCCCCAAATGTTCCCCACCCAAAACCATTAGTCTTTCTCAGTACTCTCTCCCTCTATGTCTCCCCACCCCAGCCTGATCCTTCCGATCCCGTCCCCACGTGCACTGAGTCCAACCAGAACATCTATTCTATTTCCCCTTCCCAGAGATATCCATGTGTGCCCCCTTGAGCCTTCACTGTCACTTAGCCTCTCTGGGTCTGTGCTTTGTAGCATGACTGTCCTTTACAAAACAGCTAAAGTCTAATCAGAAGTGAGTATATACCATGTTTGTCTTTCTGGGACTGGGTGACCTCATTCGGGATTTTTGTTTTTCTAGTTTCATCCATTTGCTGTCATGATATCATTGTTTTAATAGCTGAGTAATGCTCCATTGAGTGAATGTACCACATTTTCTTTATCCATTCTTCAGTTGAAGGAAATCTTTGTTGTTTCCAGTTTCTGAGTATTATGAATAAAGCTTCAGTGAACATGGTTGAGCAAGTGTCCTTGAGGTAGAAGGGAGCATCCTTTGGGCATATCATCATCAATTTCAAACTAATCTTGTCTTCCAAATGAAGAGCTTTCCAAACCCAGGTGTCATGTAAAACATCCAGTGTCTTTATAGGGGTATTTTCTCCTAAATTTTCATACAAATTAGTATAATGTATGAATTTTGTTCCCCTATTCTACTTGCATATGTACATAAAATATATACTCATATTGACTAGACTATATTTGAAAAAAATTGGTACATATATGTATATATATGTGTGTACATATGTACATATATGAAATCTTCATAATATAATAAAGAAAATTTAATTATTCTATGCTAATTATTCTATGCTCTTGCTAGTACAGTATGTTGACCCAAATATCATAATTATTTCTAAATTTGTGTTTAAAATACATAAAAATATCAACTACACATACAGAAAGAGAGAGAGGGAGCCCATAAAAGTAAAGGTTAATATGTTGATGCATTAACCAAATTTACATTATAAATTTCCATTTAGACATAACAAATGGAACACATTTTTTAGCATTAATGTCATTGAATCAAAGTTAATTGGGCTTTAAAAAACATAACTACATATAAACAATGACTCAATGGGGAAAAGAGATTTAAACTTGATTGAGGATGACATGGAGTTTGAAGAAGTTGCTGGAGGTTTAGAATACTTAATGCCAATGCCAACATAGACTGTGGACAATCCCAGACAGTTTACTTAGTGGGGATGTATGCTTTACCACAGAAGAACTAGAATGGGCTCTGGGTATCACTTTCAGTAAAGAAGTATAAGGTCCTGTCCTCCATGCTGGAACAACTGAAGGCTCCCAGAGTCATTGGGTGCTGAGTCCTGTCCTACATGCTGGAACAGCTGATGGCTTCTGATGCTGACCCTTCACACTCATCAGCACTAGAAACACAGGATGGAGAGAAAACCCATTGACAAGAAGATAATAGAGACAGTGTATTCAATGCACTGCAGCCACATTTCTCCCATGCTCTTTGGGTTCCATCATTCCTACCAAGCCAGGCATGTATCTACAGGAGGCATCTTGCAGGAGGACACTGTTTTCTTTTTTTTTTTTTTTTTATTTATTATTTTTTTATTTAATTTTATATAACAAAGTCCAATTAAATGAAAACAAACATTTATACACAATATTTGGGAATTTGGGCATCGTTCTTTCCAAACTACTTCCTGCTGGTAAGGGGCACTGTCTTGGGGGATTCGAAGAAGATTCAGATATCCTAGCTGTAGTCTGTAGGGCTGTTTTGGAGGACACTGTTTTCTAGAAGATCCCTCATCCAGAAAATTCACAGGTGGGGAGTGACAGAGAAAGAAAAGGAGAGTTTGGTGACTAAGTGGCCCAGGCTTCAAAATGACTTCCCACATAGCATCACACACACACACACACACACACACACACACACACACACACACACACACTGAGATTGCATCAGTGTTA
Organism: Phodopus roborovskii; assembly: GCF_943737965.1. NCBI lineage: Eukaryota > Metazoa > Chordata > Mammalia > Rodentia > Cricetidae > Phodopus > Phodopus roborovskii. Next base: position 18,629,500 of record NW_026126511.1, read on the forward strand.
TCACCAAGAAAAATTAAAAATGCAAAACTGAAGGACAACATTCAGTCTCAGGGAAGGTAGCGATCCAAGCAAACAAATGACTCGACATTCAGTTCCTACAAAATTCTAATAGAAAGGAACTCAAGGGAAGCAATGTCCAAAAAAGCCAAAGCAAAACAGAGTTAAGATACTTATCTAGGGAGCCTTAAAAGAAGTTATTATAGAGTGAAATTATTACTGGATACAATAAAAGGAATATTCAGAGGATGATTTCATTTTTATTGAGAAATAAAAACAAAAAATGGCTAAAATTAAAATGTCAACATAAAGGGACAGAGGAAGAGCACTACCAGAAAACATAATAAAGGAATAAAATTATAGAACTGTATGCAAAAAAAAAAAAAAAAAAAAAAAGAATGCACAGGAAATGAGAGTCCAAGAGAGAGAATGTAAAGGAGGCTGGTGGCTAGGATTCTGGCACCTGGAAAGATCTTTGCCCAGTAACTGGGAAGATGTCTGTTTCAGAGCACTGGAGAGAAGTAGATGCAATCAATGCTCTGAACGGGAAATAGATTGTTAATGAAAGAATTTAAAACACGAATATCACCAAATTCTACAATAAAGTCTGAAGCTGAGAGATAAAGAAATGATGTCTTCAGATCCCTGTATTCAAACAAATTCTACTCTCAACTAAGCCATGCAATGATTGATGCTGAACGGCAACCAAGTATAACATATGAAGATATTTTCAAGCATACAAACCCTAAAAATTATGACCACCCATGTACAATAGCTCAAGAGGTTCCTGAGACATGATGCTGTGTCCTCAGCTAGAGAAAGACATGGGATCTTCAAAAACAGTAACCCATAATTGAGGAAGGAAGGTCCAGGGAAACCTTGTAATACCTCTGAAGAAAACTAGTCTGTAGAACAGCAGAGGAATGGAGGGGTCCAGAAGGCATGACTTCAAGGTACCCTGGGAATGCAGAAGCTGTCATTGACCAAGCACTCTCCATTTTAGCTCAAAGAGGACTTGTCCTTATTAAAGAATGTGACATAATCTTCATGGGATGTCAACCTAGAAGGAAAAATTAAGAAATTATAATTATTGTAGCCAAAATGAAATATTTTGCAAGAAGGTACTTGTAATATGTTGCTTTGGATACAGTAACATAAATTCCAACTATCAACTCAGCAAAACTGCAACAAAACATAATTTTAAGAGAATAGGGAATTGGTGGTAATAAGGCAAAAATGTTAATCCTCATTTCATAAGAAAGAAATGTAAAATAACTAAAATAAATGGGCAAGTTGAGAAACAGCAACATAGACTATAAGAAGATAAACACCCAAAGAATTAACCCAAGGAGATAGGGGAAAAGGGGGGGCTATTTTTCAGTATCTGCTTTGTATGGTATTTTTTGCTGTTTTTACCATGTACATACACTATTTAGAATACCTCAGGCCTGGGAGATGGTTCCGTCAGTAAAATGCTTGCAACAAATAATTTTTATGAAAATCAGGTACATGTAATCTCTTTGGCATAATTATGCTCCTTATTTATTTATCTAAAATAATTGTACTATTATTTATTTATTAAATACATTCATTTTTTTTTTCCTTCTTAAATCCGGCAACCCTAGTATGTGTGTCGATTTGTAAGACATTAAAATAAAGTTACAGAAAGTGTGTACTTCCACAACCTGGAGGTGGCACTGGTGGGGGGGACATATAACACAGGATGGGACACAAAAGAGTCCCCTTTTACTCAACTTTGTTGGCTAGCTGTCCTACTTAGTGTAAAGAGTTGAAAAAAGTCAGACTGAAATTGGGCCATTAGTGTCATACTTGTAATCCCAGCATTCATGATATGGAGGCAAAAAGTAATTGTTTGATACAGGGTGACTTTAAGGCCACCCTGCTACACATTTGACCTTGACTTTTGAAACAAACAAACAAGGTCAGATCAAAATAAGCTAAAAAGTATACTTGTCACTTATTAGACAGCTAAGTGTTGGATGAGGCGGTCACTTAGCAGAAAGCCGGGAGAACTAGATCCCAACTGATAAACATTGTGGGAACCTAGGAAAGCAAATAGGTCACTGGGTTCCATGACTGGAATAATGAACTAATTTTAGATCACAAAGAATAAAAAAAAAAAATCAGAGACATTGAATCTATAGATGCTTCCCACTTTAGAAAGAGGTTGGGGCAGACAGATGTCTCAGTGATTAAGAGCATTGGCTGATCATCCAGAGGACTGGGGTTCAATTCCCAGCACCCCCATGGCAGCTCATAATTGTCTGCAACCCCAGCTCTGGGGAATCTGACACCCTCACCCAGATATTTATGCAGACAAAGCATCTATTCACATAGAATTTTTAAAAAAGGAAAAAAGGAGCTCATAAAGTTCAGGTCTTATGTTGAGGAAAGCAATTCAGGCAAACGTTATGGTGTTGGGGGGACATAGATGAAGGAGATAGCATGGTATCACAGTTTAACTTTGAAAGGCGGCTGATATGATTTCATAACAAAGCTAACCGGGACATTTGTGGGCCACTCACTAAAAACAGATTTTAAAATCGGGCAGGTTTTAGAGTCCTGGATCAAGGTTTGTGATGGAATGTAGAGGGAAAGGAACATAGTTTTGTGCAGCCGAGGACGTCTAACAAGCTCCCTTGCTAACCACCATTATTAAGGGAAAGGTGTCAGTTACTGACTCAGAAGGTTTGGGGACCACACAGAGAGTTCCTGGAGAGTGTAACCTCCTTTGGCTTGATTGAACTGAAGCCAGTCACAACTGAGGTGCATCTGCTATTAGCTCAGGACCTAGATTTGGTGGTGTGAGTGTTTGATTCTTTCCCCCCTGTTCTTACTTTGTTCTGTTTTAGAATATTATCACAGTCCACAAGTGATGATAAAAAAGAGATCTTCCATAAATTACTATCCAGATCAGGTTATCTTCTAAAGATAGAAATAGTTGACATTTGCAAGTTTGATCAAAGAATGAGAAAACATTGCGTCAACTTTAGCCTGCTTCTACTTTCATTATACCTGCTTTTTCTGATTACTGTTTCAAATCTTTGTAAATATAGGAAGGTTTATATAATAAAACTCTTGGTTAACTTGCTATAAGGTAGAGTCACTTGAGAAGAGGGAACCTAAATCGATTATATCCCAACTGGATTGTCCTATGGGTAACGCTGTGGGTCTTTTTTCTGCATGAATAGTTGATCTGAGAGGGCCCAGCCCACATGCGTGATGTTACCTCTGGAAAGGTGTCCTGGATAGCATAAGACAGTAAATGGAGAGTGGCATGGGGAAGAAGTCAATAAGCAACACTGCTCTGTATTAGATCCTGCCTCCAGTTCTCTGCCTTGAGTTCCTGCCCTGGCTTCCCTTAGTTATGGGCTTATAAGCTGTAAGACTAAATGTTTCCTTTCCTCCCCAAGTTGCTTTTGGTGGCCACGGGGTTTACCACAGTGATAGAAATCCCGACTAGGACAATCGTTAACAACTGATGAGAGCTTGGAGTAGACATTTGTGGTGATATTTTGTGTCTGATCTTACAAATAAAACTTGCCTGAAGATCAGAGTGTAGAGCTAGCCACACTATTAGTCACAGAGGCCAGACAGTGATGGCACACAACTTTAACCCCAGCACTCTGGAGTCAGAGGCAGACTGATCTCTGCTAGTTCAGGGCCACCTCAAGGCCCCCTGGGATACCTGAGATTGATCCAGTCTAAAAGAGAAACAGCCAAGCAGTGGCGGCTCACACCTTTAATCCTGATACATGGGAATGGCATACTTTTAATCCCAGCACTAAGGAGGTGGAGAGGAATGGAAAGAGGATACAAAGAGGGCAGTAAGTCTGAGAATGCAGTCTGAGGACAGTCCCAGCTTTGCTCTGAGCATTGGAAGAGGCAAGAACTCTAGAGGCTAGCCTAGCCTTTCTGCTTCTCTGATCCTTCAGCTTTTGCCCTCTGAGCTTTTATTATTTAGACCAAAGAGAATTCACATCAAAGGCATTGGAAACAGAAGAAGCCAAGCTACACAAAATTCCATCAAGTGTCTACATTCATAATGTCCTGTTTTGCAACTAAAGAAAATTCTGATCTTTTAAGTGCCGTTAATTGCTCTGCTCACACAGTTAGTAAAAGGTGGGCCTGGGCTTTCCAAATCAGGCCTGTAATTTTAAGCTGCCATTTATCCCAAAAAGTGCATATAAGATTAAAGAGTTTGAATTCCTTCATTCTTTATGCAGAAATAGTCATTAAACATTAGTGTTATCACCCATGCAGAGGACATTCTGGCCCAGAAATGGCTAAAGATTGGCCCCTTGTTCAGAAGCTTTGGTACACATGGATATTTTATAATTAAGTGTTTTGTATGCAAATTTAATATTTATGTATTGACAACTTTTTAAAAATTTTTCCTTTATTCTTGATAAAACACATACACAATGAAATACAATCAGGGCCGGGAAGATGGCTCAGTGGTTGAGAGCTCTGGCTGCTTCTCCAGAGGACCTGGGTTCAATTCTCAGCACCCACATGGTAGCTCATAATCTGACACTATCACAGGAATACATGCTGGCAAATTACGAATGCACATGAATTAAAATTGAATAAAGTATTAAAAAAGAAATATAATCACATTCACTCCTCACCCCCAACTCCTTCTGTATCACATCTTGTTTTATGCTACCCTAAATTGCTGCTGTTATTGGTAGTAAGGCAAAATTGGAAACCTTGAGTTGTTAGGTGGCTCTTCTAATAATAATGGTGAGACATGACATTGTTAAGCTCGTTAAGTGAAATGACAAGTTTTTAATTGAAAAAGTAAAGAGGATTGGGCATTTGGCCCCCAGTGTTAACCCAGGAAACGCGTGTGTCATAGGAAGGGAATTAAGTGGCTCTTACAATAGTTTACAGATGGGAGTTAACACAGGGAAGAGTTGATTCTGCCTGGCATCTGTCTGTTGAATACCAATGGGCTTTGTGTCATTATCCCTGACTGGGAAAGAGTTTTAATATGTTTGCCTAAGTGATAAGATTGTAAGTTCCTTAAATGTTGAGATTATTTTATAAATAGTGCTATATTGCCACAAAACCTGTGCCCGCTAAGTCACTCAAGATTGTGTTTAACTGAATTGAGATACAATCTTTTTTTTTTTTTTCTTTCTGCAATCAACACTTGTTCGCAAAATCTTTGGGATATTTCTCCTCCCCCACAGCACTCAGACCACTGAGAAGATAAACAGTGTACTTATTACTCTCATTCCTAGTACGAAGTAGAGATTTGCTCCCTCTTCCTTCAAGCATTTCATATATCTTTACTTTTTTGTTTATCTATTCATGTGGAATCATGGAAATCACACCCAGAACTTGGATATGAAATACAAGAACACTGTGCTATCCAGCATCTCGACCCTGCTGGTCATACATTTGGTCTCTGCTTGGTTTCCTTTTGTGTTGGTTTTGAGACAGAGCCTTGCCATGTAGCCCAGCTAACTTCCAACTTGTTAAATAGCACAGACTGAATTCAAACTCATGACTATGCTGCCTGGACCTCTTGAATGCTGGGATTGCAAGTGTGTGCCAGAATGTACTTGGTAAGCTTTTTAATGTGGTTTCCTGGATGCTAACGGGTATTCACATTAGGTTGAAATGTGTTGTTTAAACATACAAGAGAAATTCTAATTACACAGTGTAATTTTAAAAGGAGAGGCAGGAAATACTACCTCCTGAGTTTAAGGGGTCAGAATCTGCCTTTCAACACAGTTATACAGAATTTCTTTACTATTGCAGTATCACTCTGAAACTAATATTAGCAAAATTCTCAAAGAAAAATATAAGTATGCTTGTTTAAACCATGTGCTTTCAATTTTGTGGCACTGTTTTTCTTTCTTTAATTACATATAATTAGTAATAGATTGGCCAGCAAAAGTTCAAATCCCTAAGACATCAAATTGTAACATTCTGAATTGCCAATGGTCAAGGTCATGTTGGAAGACTTGAGGGTCAATTCTCTCTCAGTATTTCAAAACCAGACTTTAGACAGGTTTCATAGAGAAGAGATAATCTCTTCAATGTGTTTGATTCTAATAAGTGAACTTTGAATATACACATTATTGATGTAGAAACATTATTTCAGTATTCTATGCCTTTTGAATCAATAAATTGTGATCTTGAATTTGTGAACATTCATGATACCAAAAGATAAAATTAACATCTATGAACTTAAAATTTTAACTGTCTTCTTTTTCTTCTTCTTTGTTCCATGAACTCTTTTTCCTGGATGTTTAGAACACAGCAATGGAACTCCAAAAATATCTGGGCAGGTGGTGGGTCACATCAGTAACCACAGCACATAAGAGGCTAAGACAGAAGGGTAACAGGTTCAAAGCCAGCCTAAACTCCATAACGAGACTCTGTTTCAAAAGAAAAGTCTAATTCCCAGAGAGTTTCAAAAGTGCTAGGCTAGAATACATGAAGCCTTAGATTCAGTACTCTCTCTCTCTCTCTCTCTCTCTCTCTCTCTCTCTCTCTCTCTCTCACACACACACACACACACACACACACATACACACACACTTTAACTTACTGATGAATCAAACCCTTTTTAAAGGGTTCTTAGCGTTCCCTTTTATGTCAGAAGACTGCTTAAATTTTGCCTCTGGGGGGTGGGCAAGAGAGTAGCATTATAGGACTTGTGTTTTCTATTCATCACCATCATTTCAGGTGGTAAATGGTTTGTGCTGATTTAAGAGACAATGGTAAGACAAAGAGGGAAGAGGCGAATCAGCATATGCCCTAGTGATTTGAAAAATGAATGGGCTGTCACTTGATCTGAGGATGGATGGACTCCTCCTTCTGCCACATATGTGACCTTCGATTTCTGTCCTGAGGAATGAGAACTATTATGTTTTCCTGTCTCATATGCCATGCTGTGCATGACTTGGATAAGGCAAGTGAAGCAGAACAAAAGTGCTAATTAGTATATTACCGGAGAGAAGGCAGATGCCAAACGTTTAGAAACTTGCAGACTGGCTTGTAACTCATAACTGTTCTGGGTTTTGTGCTAACGCTCAGGATTAAATGAATTGTCAGTGTGCTGGGTGGCGTTTTGTTTTGTTGTCCTTAATCCCGAGCATGGTGAGCGAGCTGCCTGCAAGAAAAGCGCAGCGAGTTTAACACTGCCAATTCTCACCGCAGCCTCATTCACTCTCATTCTAGAGTCAACACTTCTCAGTTTGCTTGGTAGAAAATCAGCAATGCAGCTCATATCCCTTGGATCAGTGAATGGAGGGAAGGGGTAATTTGTACAGATTACCCAATTCCTGTGAGTGAATGAGAACACAAAGAAAGGAGAAGGAAAATACCAGTGTAGCTAGAGACAAATGGGCCACTCACAAGCCATGGTCTGGAATGTGGGGAATGAGAGCCTGAGGTAATTGTTTGAAACTGAAGGAGTCCATTGTTTAATAATGTTTAAACACATTTAAAAAGTTCAGAGCCTCGAGATAAAGTCAATGTTTCTATAAGGGAAATAACCAGAGTTGCATGCACCCCTTGAAAGACAAATAAGATGTAGTTATTGTAGTTGGTGTTATGAAGAACATTCTATGACCCAGCTATTGTAAAAAAAAAAAAAAAAAAAAAAAAATTAATGCAGACTAAAATAAAAGGGGACCTGTAAAAAATAAGTAATCAAAATGTTTGTTTACTTGACGTTTTCCTTGAAAATTACTATCCTGGACTGAATTCTGGTTGAATACAGTGGTTAAAATTTGTAGTCCATATTAATGAAAATATACTGTGATCAGAGACAGAAAACAGGGCCCAGATGGATCTCTTGGTGAAATGTTTGTTTCAGAAGCATGAGGACCTGAGTTTGATCCCCAGAGCCTTCTGAAAATGCTAGTTATGAGGCTGTAGTGATGGCTCAGAAGAGCATATTTGCTTTTCCCAGAGGACCTGAGTTTCATTCCCAGTGCCCACCAGTGTCTTGCAACTGTTTGTGACCCTGGCTACAAAGATCCAACACCCTCTGCTGCTCTCTGGGCCAGCACCTAGGTACACACACACACACACACACACACACACAAACACACACACACACACACAGGAAAATGTATCTCTATAAAGAATGCAAGACATGGAAGCTCATGTCTGTAATTCCAATATGGGGGTAGCCACAAAGGGATCCCTGTGGCTTATTTAGTCCACCAGTGACTAACTAGTGGCTTCCAGGCAATGATAGCAAGCACCTGTCTCAGAGGAGGTGAACAGTCTTCCTGAGGATGACTTCTGAAGCTGGCTAACACACATGTACATACATAAGTAACTACCTGCACACATAGTGCCTCTGCATACATATGCACATACAATACACACATGCACACAAAAGTAGAAAAGAGCCAGAGAGTGGTGACGCACGCCTTTAATCCCACGCTGGGGTGGCAGAGGCAGGTGGATATCTGTTTGAGGTCAACCTGGTCTGCAGAGCGAGTTCCAGGACAGGCTTTAAAGCTATACAAAGAACCCTGTCTCTAATAATAATAATAATAATAATAATAATAATAATAATAATAATAATAATAATAAGTTAATAATAACAGTATAAAGCAAAAAAGAAGGAACTTCATTCAGCTGTCATATCCATAATTGTATCTCAATATCAGATATTACCAATCAGACAACTAGAGACTGAGTTTACCGTATTTGCAAGCTATTAGTTGCCAGCAACAGTTGGTACTTGGCAGTTCTTCTTTCTTCTCAGAATGGTAAGTTCCCTACTTTAAGCTTTAAAAAAAAGATGGTACCCATGCAATGCATCTAAGTATCCAAACATGGCTCCTTCTGGGGCTTTTGAGGTACAACTCAGAATAGTCTTTTAGGGTCACATATTCATAAAGTCATTTACATATAGACAACTTGTCTCTTCTATTGGTCCCTGGGAAAGGCTTGGTGTTAGATAGATAGCTCCTTGCCTCTGTAACCTCAGCACTGGATCTCCTCCTTGTCTGCCCTGCTTTTCTGCTGGAATTTACTTCGTTTTAAACTTCATGTACAAGTTTGTACATGAATTAAAATCATAATGTTACCTGGGTTCAAACTTTGCATATTTTGGTGGCAGCTGCAACCCACTGGCCTAATTTACTGACATGAAGAAAAGCGACCTCTGCATGTGGATCACACTGGTCCTATTAATGATGTTATATAGGCACCAACCCTTGATTTTCACTATTGGTGCTATTCATCTAGAAATACGATGAGAGGAAATATCCAACTTCAATTCGCTACCATCTGCTTGTAGTAGATCTCATTCCAAGGAAGAGAGCCAGCATTCCTGTGCAGTGCCTTGATTGAGATGTGCAGTCCCATGTGATGTCTGCTGCTAGATTGCTGCCTTTAGCTATAAAGTTCCATTAGTATTTACAAAGAGATATTACCCCTCAGACACCCATGGTCCTCAAACTAAATATGCTTGGGGGAAAATTACGAAATGAGCCACCACTTCTTTGACATCTATATCTCTTAGTAGAGTCCCACCTAACCTTGTCATCTATGCCAGAAATGCAGGAATTCGAGAGTCTACCACAACATTGTACCCTGTTATTTTTACCGCCTACATAACATTCTTTCCAACTCCCAGAGCATTGTACATGGCAGATAAACCACTGAGCTGTTGTCTCCAACCTTCAAATTCCTTTCTCCCTTCTCTTCCTATTTCTTTTGCTGACAAGCTCTCTGTTGACAATCCAGTATTCCATTTTCTACCACTAAATAGGTTAGAGCAAGCACAGACTTCAAAAGTCTACCTTGTGACTGATATGGTACCTTACATGTCCTTCTGTACCTTAGGTAGAGGGAGGAGGTTGGGGAAAGTGATCCAAAGTGAGAAATCAGAGAGCAGAGAAGGCTTATTGTGTGGAACCAAGACTTTTGTCAGAAAATAGTGAGACAATTGAGCCTTTATGGGTCTCCAAGCACAGGCAAGCTAATGACAGTAAATATGGTCCACAAATGCCCAGTAATGAGGATGCCTTTATTAATGTTATTTTTATATGGTGCAACCAGAAAGTTGTGGTTAGTGACGTTGAGGGCAGTCTTGACGTCCCAGTGCTTTAGATGGAATATGAATCCATCAGGTTATGAAAGATTAGGTAACTCCTTCCAGGATGGAGTGAGAAATATCAGTGTGCAACATGGGTAACATGGATACTGTTCCACCAATGCAGAGCTTTAATGATTTTTACTTTGGAGTGAGTCTAAGAAAATAAGAGATGCATATACCTCTATGATGCTTAACTCAGCTGTCAACCTGACGAGATCTAGAATCACCCCAGAGATGGACAAATGGTCCTCTGGCAAGCCTGTAGGGTATTATTCAGGGTAATTGAAGTGGGAAGACCCAGCCATTCTGAGTGGTACCTGGGATGGGACCCTGGGCTGTATAGCAAGGACAGAGTGAGCTGAGCGGAGCTCATCTCCCTCTGCTTCCTGACTGTTGATGGAATGTGAGCAGCTGCTTCTGTTGCAGTATCTCCCCTGCCATGATGTGAGTTACTTATCTGTGTTAGAGATTAACTCTAAGTCACTAATAATGCATTGGTGGTACATGGACGAAAGAAATGAAAGCATTCTCCCTTGGAGTCATTTAACCAAGAGACAGTTCCCATTTAAATTCTCTTCTTTATACCCCCTGCATCGTCCATCCTCTGTCTCCTGTGTGAGCCTGAATCTATGCCTTCCTAAAGGCAGTTGTGTGAATCTGATTGTCCCTGTGTCTTTTTGTGTCTGCCTGTATAGGAACTGCCTGAGCATATATGTACTGTATGTGTAGTATCTGTATATACCAAACAAAGTTCTTGCTCTGTATTTATTAAAGAATGTAGAACGTATCACATGGGGGAAGGAATGCTACTTTACAAAAAAATTACAGTTTTAAAGGATTACGTCACTGTTCCAACTGATCCCAACTGACCCAGATAACAAACACCACTGTTTATCAACCACTATCCCTAAATGGTTGATTGTAACCTTTAGGTAGATTTTACAGCGTTGCTTTCTAGTTCTGTGTTTGCTGCTTTCAGCAAATAATACGCGAGCATTGTCTTTGTTGGGGACATGGGAAAATACATATTTTAAGATTGCAGCTATGCATTAGCTTAGATTGTAAAAGTTGATTACATGGGAAATCCAAAGCAAGTAAGGTTGATTGTTATATTGTTCTCTTAAAGGAAGGTTAAACAAACAGCTTCAATACACAGTATGCTAACAATCTTAAGTTTTAAGTGACCTCAATGTGTATTATTAACTCTGGCTGTGAGGTCTATCAAAAGCCCCATCTCTTACACTGAGATGGCTTCAGAATCGCCACAATGATAGACTAAATCATGGATCCGTGAGCCAAAATAAACTCTTTCTCCTGCAAATTGGTTTTGTCTCAATATTTTATCACAGCAGCAATACAATGTAACTCAGATAGCCCCTAAGCCACACACATACATGTACAAGGACACACATACATGCACACACACATGCACTCATTGACCTGTTTGTAAGGTTTCATGTTATTAAGGGGTTGTATTTGCACAATAGAAACACAAAAGACCGTAGTGTCTCTCACATTACTGGAATTCCCCCCCTCTGCTTTCTTCCTCTCATCTCCTTACTCCTCCTCATTCTTTTTTCCAATAAAGTACATGCGCTAATTTGGGGATACAAATAAAAGACAAGAAGAAGAGGAAGAGAAAGAAGGAAGAGGGAGAGGAGAAAGGGGAGAAGGAAGAGGGGCAGGAAGAAGGATGTGGAGTGATAGCCAATGAAATTCTCAAACCCCAGAGCTGGCAGTCTGCCTCCACTGCGATTAGACAGGCTACAGTGGAGAGGCACATGCTCTGGTCCCAGGTAGCCTGGCCGAAAGCAGATAAGGAAACACAGGGCCACCGTATGACTTGGCTTCAGGAAGCCCTTTCTGTTTGTAACCAGTATTCTGAGACCACTTAAAATCAGATCCAAAACTAATAGTTCCCACTGCTGAATTGCAACGTCAAGCTGAATCGTCTGACTTGCCAAGTTTCTACGGTTAAAATTAATGCTGTGTTTGGCAAAGGCTGTCACACGAGCAATTGGAGCCATCTGAGAGGAGCCAGAGGAGCCTGGCTTTCTCCCCTCCTGGGTCCCTCTGAATTACATCTCTGCATTCATCTGCCTCCCCCACAAATGAAATGAGGTACAAACCAGTCACAAGAATTCAAACGCACCATTAGATCCAGGGATGTGCAAAATGAGAGCATGGATTTTCAAAAGGAATATGTCAAGAAGAAATTAGAGGCGTTGTCTTTGGAGTGTGCAGAAGGCATCATAAGAATATGCAGACATGAATTTTCCATTTGCTTAACCAAAGAGGCGATTTGAGAAACTCTAACAAGATTTATTCCAAGCTTGGGATGAGAAAGGGTAGGGGGGGAAAGTACCAGTTTCATTTAGAAAGACATTCTGAATCCTGACACTTTACAACCCAAACGTGTGACTAATGAAGAAGATAGCCAGATTAGGCCTGCCTGTGGCACACCTGAAAATGAAATGTGAATTTGTCATGGACCTTGGAAGACTGAGGCACCAAGTAGGCAACTGTCCCAAATACTATGTTGGGACATGGAATCTGTATACAGAACTCTCTCCAAATAGTTCTCTACTAAGAACACTGGTTGCATGGCTCCAAAGATTTATGTGGTTCAGTTATGACTCCGTCATCACTAGTGAAACATCAAATGACCAATGGCCAGTGTGAAAAAGGATTACAGATGAAGTAAAGGTGTTGGAGTATTGTATCTCCTGGTGTCCTAGTTACCTGTTCTAACTGGATCCTTGCTTGGGCTGTAACCCATCTCATAATCATTAAAAATAATTTAACGTCTTAGAGATGCAACTTTCCCTTGGCCAGCATTTGAATACAGTGAGAGGGGCCATCTATTCAAAAGCAAGTGGGTTGTATAAGTCTATCTTTTCTACATTGAACAGGAGCATACTGGCCACTAAGATATTTCTTTTAATAGCAAATGAAGCCCGTAATGCGTGTGTCATTTCTTTGAGCTCCTGAACTCCTAAGAGACCACAAGAACAGCCAGTCTGGGAGAAACCAGCTCAGGGAGGATGAGAATAATATGTGAAACATCATCTAAGATGTGGGACAACAAAGCAAGAGTAGAGCTGAACCACTAATAGGGAGAGAGGAAAAGCATTTCCACAGCAAGAATGGGAAAGGGTTGCTATGATAGTGAATGTACCTTGCACCCATCAGGTTAACTAATCTGGATTATTCCATGTCCAATATGCAGCAGTCATCATCTTTTCCCCCTAAAAAGACTTCAATGAATCTTTTCTTTTTTATCAAACTAACATAAAACTTTAAAACCAGTATAGCTAAGCCAGAAACCAGTCCAATTATTTGTCCTTCAATCTATCTCATGGCAGTCAATAAGTGCTGCTTTCCCTGAGGAGATAACAACAAATATCTATTCTCCCCAGAGAGAGCATGAGTGACAGACCAAAGGAATAAGGTTTAGTGAGCTACTGAGCCTAGGACAGTTGCTCACCAGCATATGTGCTAAGGGTGCTTACAGGAACAGTAAGTGACTCAGAGGTGTCACCAAGAAAGCACTCCTGCCTGTCTACTTGCTCAAGCCTTTGTCATCAATCGATTCATTTGGTAGGTTGTGATGGCTGCACCCTGGTGGAGAGAGCCTGTGTAGCTCCTGTCTCAGGCAAATTCTGCTTGCATGCCCCTTTAACAATTGTAGCATTCCAAAAGTTCCCTTCCATACTTCAGCAAACCTTAACTACAAGCATTCTATATGCCAGGCATGATTTTCATTGTCACAATTTATTGAGTATGTGGCAGGGTCAACATTGTATGCCCTGCCTGGCAGTGGTAAAAGAAAATGCAGTTTCCTTAGTTTGTACATTTAATCTAATTTTGCTCTCAAGTTCCCACACTCCTGAGTAATGGTTGGCAACATAATTGGTGAATGGCTTAGGCAACCTCTTTGACACTTCAATAAATCCAGCCTTTTCCCTTTTACTTTGCTTGTATTCCCAGGCTGGTTCTTAGATCTATGGAGGACTTTCGTGTATATGACTTGCAGAGAAAGAGGCATCTTGGGGTCATGCCTAGGCCTCAGGAACAGACTGCTGCTGGTCCTCACTGACCTAATAGAACATCAGGCTGACCTTCACCAGGTGTCCTACAGTCATGCAATGTTGAAGTCTGGATGTAGCAGTTTTACGGGCTTTTGTATTTGTTCCAACACACCCTGGTTGTCCTTAGAGCTGTCAGCCAAGTCCTTTTAGCCAGTAAGTTGTTCCCCTAGCACTGGCTAACATTTTCCAGACTACAACAGGCAACATTCTGTCTTGAGCACACTGATAGCTCATGGGTGCTCTATCCTAGGGCTTTCCATGTTTGCTGCTTGTGAAACATATGTTGACGATGAATCTCACATGGTGAATGAGGCAGGGCTTTGTGGAGAAAGACAGAGACATGGAAACAGGAAGAGTCTTTCAGTCTTGAATGAAGAAAGGGAATAAAAGGAGGAGGACATAACTATTCCTGAAGTATGGAGAGGAGTTTCATTGGAGATATAAAGGAGAAAGCAGACAGAGGGGAGAGTCCAGGCTGAACATGGTGGCCAGACTAAACTGGATTAGGAGAGGAGAGAAGGGGAGGGAGGGCAACATGAGCTGCCCAGCTAACAAAGGTTGGATTATATAGGGATCCAACTGGAGGACAGGAAGTGAAGACCCAGCTTCTGGGAAGAAAAGGCACAGGTTAAGGGGCAGCACGAGAATGCTGGGAGGAGCTGCCACTGGTTCTAAGTGATGTTGGGAGCGCTGGGAGGAGCCTCAGGCACTGAGTGATGCTGGAGGAGCTGGGAGGAGCCTCAGGCACTGAGTGATGCTGGGAGAGCTGGGAGGAGCCTCAGGCACTGAGTGATGCTGGAGAGCTGAGGACCTTCAGGTACTGAGTGAGTGATGCTGGGAGCACTGGCTAGCCTCTACTTTGATATGTTAAAGGCACCTCTATCAGCCAGTTATCCCAGGTTTCTGAGACCAAACAGGTCTGACCCCATGCCAGGCCATTTGAAGTAAATTCTCTAGAACTTCATTCCTCAAGGAGTTTATGCTGAGTCTTGTCTTCTACAAATCCATTGCACCAATATTTTTATAAAATATAGTCAAAATCAATTACTAGTAAAACCAAAATGATCCACAGTACTAACTGCACTTTCTAAAAACATAGATTCAGAGTATAAGTCTGGCCTACCACATTGCTCTAAAAGCATCTAGACACTTATGCTCTATTTCGGAACTTCTCTGTGTGAATGAAATGATTTTGAAACAGGATGGCAGGACAGGGCCCAGCCTGTACCTGTGAACAACACTAGCCTTAAATGTGCCCTGCTGGACTGAACACTTCCAACAGACAGTTCTCAGAGCTGGTCAGTGCAAGTGTCACTGCTGCACAAGTCTGAAAGGTCCCTCTTCACCTTCCTAATAGCCTTTGACTGCCACGCCTAATGTTGCCACACCCCAGGGCTTTAGCCTTGAGGTGAAATCAGGACACACACACACACACTCTCTCTCTCTCTCTCTCTCTCTCTCTCTCTCTCTCACACACACACACACACACACACACACACTCTCTCTCTCTCTCTCTCTCTCTCTCTCTCTCACACACACACACACACACACACTCTCTCTCTCTCTCTCTCTCTCTCTCTCTCTCTCACACACACACACACACACACACACCACATTTTAACTGCCTCTCACTCTCTTCTTCACAATTTAAAGGCCAATCTCTGGTCTGTGCTTTTGGTATTTGGACAGAAAGACGAGCCCCCCCCCCTCCTTCTTTTCATCCTCCCTTTACCAACATTTTAAAACTCACTCTGGAAAAAGCTTGGCTCCTGCTAGGAACCTTTTTTTCTAAGTTGGCTTTGAAAGTCAGGACTGATCAATGCCCTCTTTGTTTCTTTTGGTACCCGCCCTCCTCCCAGACGGAGAAGTGCCATTGACAAAATGGGTGGGGAGATTTGGAAGTGAAAAAGAACTTATGGGATATGAAAATATTTCATAAAACGCCTATTACACTAAAATCCTTGTAATGAGGATAGAATAATTAGGAAATACTTCTTTGACTTTGCATCCGTTTTACATTATACTTGTTTGACAATTGCATACAATTATAATTAGGGTGGATCCGTTTACATATCCCTTTACTGTACACCTATCTCAGCAGGAGGCAGGAAGAGTGTCCCTGTCTTATTTATGAGGAGAGTCAAAAATGGTGTCATCACGGTAGACTTCAAATGCAAGGGTCCCCTCCCCCAGCCTCTCCCTTCCCCCCACACCACTAGTTTTACCTGTAGACATCTAGAGGGGGAATTAGTTTTTAAGTGAATGATCTTTATTTTACCCTTGGCATTTTAACATCAATACCAATTAACTATTACTAATGTTTCCACCAAAACTGAGTTGCCAGGAGAAAATTCTCAATGCTTTTATATTTCAAAAACAGCAAATAATGCCTGAAAAATTATATTACGTAGTTCAAAACATCACCCTCCAAAAGCTACAACATCGAGATAGCTTTTGTGTACTTTTCCTTTTGTTTACTATAACCATATAATTGGTTTTGTCATTATTTCCATTTCAATGGCTATCATATATCTGGAAGTTGCTGTAAAAGAACAGAAATTCTACTTAAACCTTACCCCTTAAAGCTTAAAGCTAGACACAAGTCATATCCATCTTATATTTTGAAAGTTTGGCTAAGAGGGGATGCTGAAGATGCAAAATAAATGGTCATTAAATTGGTTAATTACCGAGGGTGAGACCTCAACATTTTCAAACTTCTATTGCACATATTAGCCCTCCAAGTATATGCATTTTAAAATTAAACTAAATTACTTTTAAGAGTATTGAAGGCATATAATCTTTAATGCTAAGCAGATATTACCGTACCCTATAATAACTTTTAAAAATCCACTCCTGGGGTATTACCCCAAGTCTTCATAGAACAGTGGCACACTCACACGCCAGAGCTTGAGGAAATTTAATGAATGGGTTACTTGTGGGAATGTGGAGAGCTTGAGGGAATGTAATGAATGGGTTACTTGTGGGAGTATAAAGAACTTGCAGAAGATGGTGCTGCATCACAGAGCAGAACCGTTTGTACCTTAGACTCAAAGGGCCCCTGAGACAATATCACAAGGTAAAGAAAACTCCACATGAGGAAACCCTGCTAAAAATTAAACATTTCTGTTACAAATCCAAGGAGCATTTTAAATGACAATCGAGTACAGTATTGTTTCCCAATCCTTTTGCCATGTTCCTTCTGACAGCACCTGTGACTTTTGGTCAAGGGATGCTGCCAACCTGAAGTCCACAACCCTGCAGGGAAAGGCCTGGGGAGTAAACAGCCTGCCTTCACTCTGATTCCTCTTTCTGATCTCCAGCTGGTGTTTCCTCCTGGCAGATTCCACCTCCAGTCAGTGGCTAAAGAAGCCTACTTAGATGTAGGTCAGAGTCCCAGTTTTCAGATTAAAATGGGGATGCAGGAGAGAACTAGAAGGGTAAGGCCTCTAATGAGATCAACATGCCTTCTTAAAGTGTATACTCTGAAAGGACTCATGGTTGCACGCATGCTCTTTGAAATAGACATTTCCCTTCAAAAGGATCATTAAGCTAATGCATATATATATATGTATATATATATATGTATGTATGTATGTATGTGCGTATAATATATATATATATATAAATAAATAATTTACCACACTTGTTAAATAATATTCATGGTAACAATAGTTGTGCTAATTAGTTTTATGCCAATTCATCATGAACTAAAGTCATTTTAGTAAAGGGTCTCTCAGTTAAGAAGATGTCTCCTTAAGATTGGCAGTATCAGGCAACCAAGAGAAGCTCAGAGAAGAAGAGTTAGTTTTCCCTGGGAAAGAGCACACAGATTGTCTCTTGAGTGCCAAGTGATCATCCCTGAAAATACATATACAAATCATTGCATAAGACTAAATAAGTTATATTTAGAATATGCACAAAATAACAAAAAGTGAAAAAGAAAAAGGCCATAAATCTGAAGGAGTGTTGGACGAGATCTATAGGAAGATTTGGAAGGAGGAAGGAGAAGGGAGAAATGTTGGAACTAAATTGTAATCTCAAGAAATCTTTCAAGAATTGTCCTATAAGTTAGTCTATCAGGCAAATTGTTGATGAATGAATAATGGGGGAAGGCTCAGTTCACTGTGGGTAGTGCCAACCTTGGGTGGGTAGTCTTGAATTATAGAAGAAAGCTAAGCAAGTCTTGGAGAGCAAGCTAGTAAGCATTGACTTCTATGGTTTCTGTTTCACTTCCTGCCTTCAAGTTCCTGCCTTGAGTCCTGATCTCCCTGCAAGTGCAAGCTGTTGTGGAGTATTACTTTAACTATAAAAGATGTGTTACTTTCATTTATTCTGCATTTGTTTAACTAGGTTAAAAAAAAATGTGTTGCCCTTTCACTTTACCCATCTAAGGCACCTGATTGGTCTAATAAAAAAGCTTAACTGCCAATAGCAAGGCAGAAGAGGGAAAGGTAGGGCTGTTGGGCAGAGAGAATAAGTAGGAGAATGAATCTAAGAGAGAGGGAGAGAGAGACAGAGACACAGAGACACACACAGATAACAAGGGAAAAGAGAGGGAGATGTCCAGGGCTAGCCAGGTAGCCATCAGCCAGTCAGACACAGAGGAAGGGTATATAGAATAAAAGAAAGATAAAAAGAAATCCTGAGACAAAACATAGATGAAGAGAAACAGATTAAAATAAGTTGTAAGAGCTAGTGGGACAAGGCTAAACTAAGGCCAAGCACTCATAACTAATATTAAGTCTCTGT
Source organism: Phodopus roborovskii (assembly GCF_943737965.1). NCBI lineage: Eukaryota > Metazoa > Chordata > Mammalia > Rodentia > Cricetidae > Phodopus > Phodopus roborovskii. Next base: position 18,648,442 of record NW_026126511.1, read on the forward strand.
GTCATGAATTAGGAGCTAGTGGTCTGGGATAGCCTTCTACAGTGACATGGGGGTAGTTCTGAGATGAAATAAGTCCTTCTCTCCCCAAGTTGCTTTTGGTCATGGTGTTCTATCAGAGCAGTAGAAACCTAAGTAAGACAATAGTGAACACTCATCTTTGGCAGTTTCATTATATATTAGTGCAGCTAGAGAACATTATTATATGGGCATCATCACTTTTGAGGCTGTCATTTACAAACTCCTCTTTAAGTTTATGAAGCTTCCCCTTCTTCTGATCCTTGACTCCTAAAATAGAAACAAAAATTGAGATTAACAAGCTCAGGCATGTCACGTTGAGTAAACCAATCAGACTCACCAAATAAGACTGGGTTTGAAAGAAGAAAACTACATGCCAACTTTCTTTTCCCAGTGAGCGTCTGAAGCATAAGACAGAGTTCTTTCACTCTACACAGTGATCAGAAAGCTATTCTTTATGGATTCCTTGTCCTTGTCCAGCCAGGATCTGGAGTCAAGAGAATTCCTGGAATGCTCATTTTCAGGTCATCTCAAAGCGTCTCCAAGCCATCCTCTTTCTGTTAGAATTAGCAAAATTAAGTCTTGATTTTTGTCGTTGGGATTGAACAGAGACTTTGTGTCTACTATGGTTTGAACATATCTTACAAACCAGAGTATTGGACACAATGACTTTTGGATAATGAATCACACATGGCCAAAGCAGTCCACTTGTCTAATTGTGTTCATTTAAGAAAACTCTAAACAGGATATAATGCCTTAGTAATGCGTACAAAATACTTTTAAAGAAACAAAATGAAGGAATAAGAGGACAACTAAGTTGCATACATGCAATTTTGATATTCTTTTCAGATGTTCAACTTTTAGATTGCAGGCAAGTTGGGACATAAAACACAGAAATTAATTCAAAGTCCCTATTTTCATAGGTAGTCAGTATCACAAATAAGATTTGTATTTGTGAGCTTTAGTGGTTGCTTGTTAATTCCACATTAAAAAAAAATATACTTCAACGAAAGAAATCACCAAGGTATATTAGGTAGTGGTAGGGCGTGAGATTTATAAAAGAAAATGCAGTACTGAAGGTTTCAGTTTCTGTGAATGAGATTAGGTGCCTTGTGGAAGCATTTAACAAGGAAGTGTGCCTCGCTTGCTTTTTTGACTGATATTTCTTGAGGTCATGATGCTCCTATTCCCACCTCCCATAGGATGAGACACTCCTCATCAAACAACTGAACCTGCCAGTGTATTAACCTTTGACTTCTCAGTCTCTAGAACTGTGAGCAAGTAAATTTATATTGTTTATAATTTAGTCAGTCTCAGGCATTTGATAATAGCACAAGCTGACTAAGACAGTATCCATTAAGAAATCAGGATATAATGGAGATCTTTCCAATTAATTTCAGATATATTTCTCATCAAGAGTAATACTGACAAACAAAACTTGCCTGTAATTTTCTCACTCCAAGTACTCAAAGCAGTGTCATTGGTGAAGTGTGGGTACAAAGGAAAACAATATCATCGGCATGTTTCTTATAACCCCTCTTCCTTAACCTTCCCTTTACTCTTCCTTCCCAGGTTGTCCAAACTCCATCAATTATGCTTCTTTAAGTAAACAAAAGTGATATATTTCTCTTAAAACAAACCTATATAGATGGTCCCCAACTTATAATGGTTAACTAGAGAGTTTTAGCTTTAAAACAATGTAAAAACATCTCCCAATGAACCACTCTGTTTTTCACTTCAGTACTATATTCAAAAAATTCCTGGATACTCAATTTTGTATCATAGCCTTCTACTAAATGAGTTTTTGCTCAGCTAATGTAGGCGAATGTAAGTGTTCTTTAAGGTAGAACAGCCTGAGCAATGATGTTCAATAATGTTAGGGATTTCAAATGTGATTTAGAAGACAATATCCATCATAAGCTGAGAAGCATCTGTATATAAACATGCATCAGTGAACACATAGCCAAGCAGACGATCGTTGTCCACTTAACGTTACTGTCTCTAAAAGGCTCCCATAAAGATAAGAAGTCAAGTTAGCAGAGCAGTGGTGGCACATGCTTTACTCCCAGCACTTGGGAGGCAGAGGCAGGTGGATTTCTTTGAGTTTGATGCCAACCTCGGCTACAGAGTTCCTGGAAAGACTGTGTTTACACAGAGAAACCCTCTCAAAAACAAAACAAAACAAAAAGTGAAGTTAAGGAGCCAAACATAAAAGTTTGATGAAATATGAACTAAAGATGAACTCACTTTCTTCCTGGTGGCTGGATCATTGTAAAGAGTGAGAATAGACCGTTTGAGGGGTTTGTTGGGCAAGGGATGGGAGCTGGAACAGGAAGCAAGAGCTAGAAACATTGTACTCCATTCTTCCACATCTTTACTATTAGATAGAGAAGAGAGAGTAGGTGGGTTGGTTCAGGAAAATGGTTGGCACAAAATTAGTCTTTCAGAAAGGGCTTCAAGACCATGGGAGCCATCACTGAGTTAGTAGGGTATTAGAAAGGTACTGCAAATAACATGGGAAACAATAGAGGGGGCTTTCAAGGGAAATGCCTCCATTGAAGCCTAGAGGTGAGCTTCACCAACATGAATAGCTTAAAGTAAAAGTAAGCCAGAGAGCTATTAGCATGGATGGGGTGATGGACAGGAGGGAGCCAAAGAGAAGGTGTCTTCAGCGAAATCTTCCAAACAAAGGGGAATTTCTGAGTTTTATATCATTTCAGGGGTGGTGAGGAGTCATGTACTAGATAGAGGCTTTAGCTCAACAGAGCCTCTGTGAGAAGTTAGGGAGTAGGAGCATAAATTTGAAGCTATAAACCATGACACACACGGGGGGGGGGGGTGGATAAAGGTGGGGCTGCCTGACCCCATTTCTTCACACTGCGAGATCTGACCTCTTAGGGAAGTGCTTTTCAACCTTCCTAATGTTGTGATCCTGTAATATAAATCCCCATAAAATTATTTGTGCTTCTGCTCCATAACTGTAATTTTGTAACTGTTGTGAATCATAATGTAAATATTTTCAGAGGTAGAGGTTTGCCAGAGAGGTCATGACCCACAGATAGAGACTGCTTTCTTAGAGTGATCAAAACCTTAAAGGGCCAGGCACATGATCTAGCATTTAGTACCTCTTAAAAACAAAAACCTTTCTCAAAAGAAATCCCTTTCACCCTGCTTCCTGCATGATGCCAATTTGAGAGGTAACAAAAAGTAGTGTGTGTGTGGTGAATAAATCATATGTCAGCATAATAGGTTCTCTTGAAAAAAATCTATGTATTTTAAGATATCAAATGTCCATTTGAGTCAATTTATTTATCTTACTAGACTTTCCCAAATATCTATGGCACAGGAAATAATTACTACTAGAGTGTTTTTCTTCATATAAACCATCAAATACCAACTATAGCTGTGTCACTGAATGGGCAACTTGCTCCCATTTTTGAAAACATTCGTGTCAAACTATCTAAATACAAAGCAATGAACCCGATTTCTCATGCTGCATACCTTGTAATCACACCTCACTATATGTGAAACCAAAGCATACTAACATTCATAAATCACATTGCAGAGCCATGACACCTTTCAAATGCCTAATATCTTTGTAACAGAGCGAATGGGTAGTTTTAGATACCATGAAAGTGCTTTGTTTGCCTTTTTCAAAGCCAGAGGCTATTGTAACTTTGTAAGGGAAAATCATGAAATCTAGATGAGCTCAAACTGTTCTTTCTAGAAATTTAACAAACTTTGGCTTTTTATTTTCAGTAACCAGACAATGTACTCTGCCAAAGGAGTTGAATTGGAACAAGCAGTTGTAGACTGTAGTCTGGACACTAGCTCGAAGGCTGCTTGGTCAGCTTCCATTCTGTGTTAGTTCAATATTGGTGGTTGTTGCTTTGTTCAGAGGTGAGCATGAGGAAGAAGGAGGGAAAGAAGGAAGGAAGGAAATTGAGTCCTATTCAGAAGCAAGTGTCTTGATTTGTTTGGCTCTTTGGGGGAATATAAATCTTTCCAGAACCTCTCTGATCTCTGCTTTTTGCTTACTTGGATTATTTATCTGAAATTTGAATGTCTGTTGAGGTTTTAAAATGGCCTAAAATCCTAAATGTCACTGTTACTCAGTCAACACAGGTGATTTGAATTGAAAGGAGACAAATTCTGGATCCATCACCATTTCTTTTAAAAATAAGCATCATAGCATTTTGAGGGGGGAAGTTAAATCATTTGTGTTTTTTAAAACAGAATTCCTGCTGGAGGGGGGGGAACACATTGAATGAGAGGAAATACATTATAAAGTTTTATTACATATGCATACCAAGCACCTCCCACGGAATTAGTTTTTCTGATGTGACTTCCAGGGGCTTAGTGGAATGACCTAGTTTTATGAGTAAAGCACTCCATACCTCCTGGCACATTTTCTAAATAGACCTGTCTACAAGAGCTGTCCAGCCATCCAGTGAAGACAGTTTAAGGAAGATGCCAGGGACTCTCCTAATCAATGGTTTCTTTAGCATAAGGAATCTTAGCACAGGGCCTACAGCTTAGAATGTCAAGTGCTTTCTGTGTAAGTGCAAGCACCTGAGTTTAGAGTCCCAGTAACATCAAAAGCTGTTTGTGGCATCTCCCACTGTGACCCCACTGGGGTGTGGTAGGATGGCCACAGGAGGATCCAGGGACTCTCTGCCAGTCAGTCTAGTCAAAACATGAGATCCAGGTCCAGTGGGAGACTCTGTCTCTAAGAACAAGGCCCTAGAGATGGTTCAGTGGACAAAGGCATTTGCTGCTGAACAGAATACTTCAGTGCGAACCTCAGAGCACACAAGCCAGAAGAAAATCTATGCTTGTTATTTGTCCTCTCCACACAATGTGTACAAACATATGTGCCCATGCACAACACACACACACACACACACACACACACACACACACACACACACCACTACCCCACAAACAGAAGAAAGACAGAGAGAGAGAGAAGAAGGAAAGGAAGAAAGGAAGGAAAGAAGGAAGAAAGAAAGCTGAATCTTGCATGGGGAAGCATATGGCTCTCATCAACTTCACTCATTACTAGCATGCAAGAGGAAAAATTGACTGTGTTAGAATATAGTGAAACCTGTTTGTTAAACAGAAAGGGAAAGAAAATGAATTTGTCTCGGCAAAACACAGAGATGTTTCAGAGCCTCAGACATTTGTATTCTTAGGACACTGAAGGTGGGCGAGAAGGAACACCCTGCCTTCTGAGGAAGCAACAGTATAAAACCATCAGGTCTGGTTTAGCTGGATAGGAAATGATAAATCAGCCACCTGTGTGTGGTGCCACAGATGCCAAGCCCTTTGAAATTCCCTAGCTCACTCCAAAACAGAATATACTGCTTGTCACATGCTTCCCATAAAACCCTCTGAGAAAAGAATTCATTAGGGAGAGGGAGAGTTCAAACTATAATGAAGCAGACATTTATGGCTCACATGACTGCTGACCTGGCATTTTAGTGACTTGGGTTCACATTAATATCTCTGAGTTTCTGACTTTAGAAGCACAATGAGTGTAAGTTGATGTGAGTAGTTCTCTGTGCTCCCAGAGGTCACAGGAGCATGACCTCAGACCCTAGCACACATCTGGAAAGCCAAACATATCCAGAGGGAATGGTCTTTGGACCGTTAAGCAAATAACTGTCACACCACTTATACCCTTTCTTCTGAAGGAAGGAAAGTTAACATGGACATTGGAACACTGAACTCTAGCTCCTCACTTTCAAAACTATCGGTAACCCTGGTTGCTTCATCAGGAAAATGTCAACATCATAGAATTCAGAGTCTCTGAAAATTTAATAGCTAGCATACGTATCCATCTATGCCTACCCGGAGCATGGAAGTCTATGGATTGATGGGAGTGATTGTGTTTATTTTGAAGACTCTAAAAACATCTTCCAGGCTTTCTTTTATACCCTAATATATTAATAAGAAAACAGACTATAAGCCAAGGAGATGTTGCATGCATAAGAAGTATCAACAAAGAGAAATTAGCCAGAACAATCCAGGAAGTATTCAGAGCATCATCTCTCTCTTAGCAAAAGGCTCCTTTCACTGTTATCCCTCAAAGATTTCAAGGTACTACAGCGAAAAGTTAATGTCTGCCATAGAAGGCAAGGAAAATGTGTGACAAATCCATAAGTGATTTCTGTAATCATTTTTTATAATTAAAAAAAATGAAGCTACAAGTGTACTTCAATGGTAGAGCCCATGCTGAGAGTGCTGAAGACCTTGGGCCAACACCTCTATACACTGCAAAAATAAAAGAACGTATTCTGATTTAACTCGAAAAAATAATAAGAAGTAATGGTTGTTCAAGAGACAAACTTCACATATGAGGTACATTAAGATGGTCTTTTCCACCTATTGTATTTGTAAACTTCAAAAAGTATGGTTCGGTGCTGCCTTGGGTCAGTCTAAAAGAGGCAATTGTATATATTTTTGTGGGAATTACAGATTTTTGAAGGAAGACTTCATAATTCCTATGGGGAAAAAAAAACCATACTTTTAGGCTCATTCAGTTCACTGCATGGATTTACTCTTAAAAGTATGTACTCAAGCATAGGAATTTATATATGTGACAAGGTTTTTCTCTATGATAATCTTTGCATTAGGAAAATATTGGAAACAGTATTATTACTTGATATTGTGGTCATTAAATAAGTTACAGAATCACCATTTAATGGAGTAATTTGTACACATTGGGAAGTGATAGGTCACCAGCATAGTGTATAGTGTAGCTAAAGAGTTTGATCCCAGAACAACACAAACAGAAACAATGGGGGTGGAAGGGGTAGGGGAAGGCTGAGAGGACAAGGGAGGGTAGAGCCAGGATGGGAAAAGAGGGCAAGGACAGGAAAGAAGGAACGAGCTAGGAAGAAAGAAACAACAGAGAAAAACAGGGAAAAAGGAAGACGGGAAAGAGTAGAAAATAGTATTGAAGTTATTTAAAGACATTGCAAAAATTGACATGGTGCAACAAAAGAAAACAGTTAAAATATATTATGTATATATGAGTGTATTGTGTATATATGAGTGAGTGGATCAGTGTGTGTGTGTGTGTGTGTGTGTGTGTGTGTGTGTGTGTTATTTACATTAAAAAAAAAAAAAAACAGCGTAAAAGGATTCACCAGAAGTTACAGCACTGGTTGAACTTCCTGATGCAGTAATGAGGGAAAGGTAAATTGTTCACTCTTTTGCACCTGTTGAAATCAGAATCCTGGGAATATAGTCCCTGTCCCCAAACAAAAGCAGCCTCTCTTCTCATCAGGTCAGTGCTCTGAACAATGGATAGACGTGGAAGAGAATGACCATGGGGGTTGCTGAATGGAGGATCCTGAGTGAAGACAGTGCTGTGTCTAAAACCAGATGCACACGGTCAGGTAGGTACATGTGTCATCATCATTAAGTGAAAGGCAAAGGCATCCTTGTGTTCTCTGAGCTGACAGGAGCAGATCTGGACACTGAAGGAAAGGAAGTTGACAATGAGATGCATTTGGGGAATCGTGTTGCTGATCCTACAAAAGCAAATGATCAATTTGTTCTACTTCTTCTTCTTTTTTTTTTCCAGACTGCCATTGACTATGATTATTCTATGCATGGCAACATAAATTATAGAGTCAACTTGGCAAACATTTTCTTCCAAATGTGTGTTTGGTAGAAACAATAATTTCACAGAAGTTCTGCTTGGGAGTTCCACAGTTAAAGGGTTGCACACACATGAATATTCATGGGGAATGGGACCTATTTTTTTTTTAAGGCGAAAAGTCATTTTTGTTTCTCAAACTGAAAACATGGGTGTGGTGTCAGGGCACTAGTTGACAGCTCACATCTTATCCACAACCATGGGGCCAAAAGCTAACTAGAAATGGAGGGGGATTCTGAAACCTCAAAATCTTCCAAGGAGTTTCACTAACTGGGGACCGAGCATTCAAATATATGAGCCTGTGGCTGCCATTCTCATTCAAACTGCCACAGTCAGCCAGTGTGGGATGCTCTGCAACTGAACTTCACCATGAAGGCACTAAAGAGGGAACCTTGACAGATGGAAGTACCCAGGGGAGAAGACACACATTTGAACCAGAGAGGATAGACAGCAGAGCCAGGACTGCTCCATTTGTAACCACTCTCAGACATGTGAAAGCTATAAGAGGTCACCAATGAGCTACCTTCCCTTCATCTCTCCTTAGAGAGAGTATGTTCCACCAAGACTCAAGGACTTCCCTCCAGACTGCTTCACCCTTTAATGTTTCCACTCCTGTGACCAAGCCTTTAGCACACAGATCTCTGGAAGATAGTCAATCATATTCAACCAATAGCATACTGTGAAACTGATACTCAAATTAAAGAACCCAAAGTTCTATGATTTGAAACCTTTTGATTAGTTGGTAACACAACTAAATCATGCCTCTGTGTGTCATTTAAAAACTATCAGCATCAGTCATTGTACCTTGGGAAACATGAGAGTAAAACCTAGATTCATTAAAGACAGCTACTTCTTCTAATCTAACATTTTCAATACCTTTTCCCTCACAAGCTGTTAGTAGAACTCACTCTCTGAAATTGTCTGTATTTATTTGTTCCTAGTCAAACTTTTACCATGTAACTTTCATCTAATAGTTTACATCTTAGTGAAATCTTTTTTCATAATAAAGAATAATTCCACCATCTTAATAGAAGACTCATTACAGTTTCTTACAAAATTAGTCCTGTTAGAATTTCATACAATATATTTAGATCATATTTATCCTTTCCCCCAACTCCCCTAAAATCTACCCATATTCACTGTGGTGATTTGGATGGGAATGGTCTCTATAGGCTCATAATGATAAGGATGTAAGCCCCAGTATCACCTGCTTACCTGCCCTTACCATAGTCCCTGCTATGATGATCATGGACACGTCCTTAAAAACTATAAACCCCAATAAACTCATACTTCTATAAGTTGACTGGCTCATGATGTCTCATCACTAGGTAGTGACCCAGGCAGGAATTTTTTTAATTTACTTTTTAAATTTTTTTTCTTATTTTACATATTGATCCCAGTTCCCTCTCTCTCCCTCCATCTCTCCCTCTCTGCCACCCTCCCATGCCCTTCAACCACCCTCCTGTCCCACCCCACCCCTACTCCACAGGGAGGATGATGCCTTCCAGGAGGGGTCATCAAAATCTGTCAAGTCATTTGGAGAAGGGACTAGGTCCTCCCTCCTGCCTCTAGGTTAAGGGAGTATCCTTCCATGGGGAATGTGTTCCCAAAGCCCTTTTGTGCACCAGGGATACATCCTGGTTCCACTGTCTGAGGTCCCTTAGACTCCCCAGGCCTTCCAACTGAGACCCATGTTCAAGGGGTCTGAGTTGGTTCAATGCTGGTTTCCCAACTATCAGTCTGGGGGCCCATTAGCTCCTCCTTGTTCAGATCAGCTGTCTCTGTGGGTTTCTGTAGCCTGGTGTTATCCTCCCTCTCTGCATCTGGATTCCAGTTCGGCTCAGTGTTTAGCTGTGTCTGCCTCCCAAGCAGGAATTTTTATCTATAAAGTTATCCTATGTCATTTCATTAGAGTGATGGAAAGCTTGTATTTTCAGAAAACTACTATTATGTCAAAGTAATACTAGTCTAATATAAATAACCTATGATACATCCTGGCTAGTTGCTGTGAATTTGATAAATTTTGTCTCAAACATAGCCATTTGCCACTTCTGGAACAGTACCTAGTACATAGTATGTAGGTGATAATAGTTATTAGATGACTGAAGGAATAAATATAACACCCTAATATACTTAATAAAACCAAAAAAATAAGGTACACAAAACACAGCTGCTTTGATCAACCACAATTTTTTTCTAACTTCAAAAGCACTCTCAGACACTCTGACACATCACAGAGCAGCACTGTATACTTTGTCTTTTTTACATACTTTTTTTTTTTTTTTTTTTAAGTAGGAGCAGTCATTTAGCAAATTCTGATCCTTAGATTGACACATCACTTTTAATGAGTGCCTTCAATAACGACATTTCCTTCTAGCTCTGACTGCTTTGCAATGACTCTAAGCACCTTGGGACTGTCCTGGCTTATGTTTGTCAGTATCCAAAAATCATAAAATGTGTCAGACTTGGAATCATGTCAGACTTAGACAGTGCCCAAGCAGCTTAGCATGTCACTGTCAGGAGCCAGAATGAGGGCTTGCTGAGTCATCCTGGCATCTTTTGGAGGATGTGAAAGTATTATACAACATCTCTGGCCCCCAGTCATCCCTGGGGCAAATCAAACTTGTGCAAATTAATTAAGTCGTACTTTCAGTCATTTGTTAAATATTTACTAAATGCCTACTATGTTCCCCCATGGAGTTCTGGATATTAAATCATTCCACATAGGCTCCCAAATACCAACAACAAAATGCAGCTAGTGTTCCCATGTACAGAGCACTGGGTAGATGATGTCTTTCCATGAGGTCTCATCCAATCATAAGCAACCTTCTGACGGCGGCTGCTCTCACGTGTTCAGTACAGGCAACAAAGGCCAGTGAGGGGTTGCAGCTAGCTCATTGGCACATGAGAGAGAACATGGTTTCCTTCTATTTTTATTAATATATAAGGCAACAAGTTCAATTATGACATTTTCATGCATGCTTTGTCTCAGCTGAACCTCCTCTCCTGCTCCTCCCCCATTTCCCATAATCCTTTGCTCCTCTCCGGTCTCCCACAACCGGCTTGTAGTCTGTCCCCAGCACTTCGTCTACTGTTCTCCTTTCTGTGTTCCTGTCTCATGTGTTCTTTTACTCACACTTCCCATCTTTCAAGCCTCATTTCCTGTTCTCATGGTCCCCTTCCTGGCTCAAAGACCTCCACCTACTTTCTGTTTATCATTCATCATTACCAATGGTAGTCAGCTGGTTTGACTTCTTAGCTCCTACGAACAGAGCAGCAATAAGCATGGGTGAGCCTGTATCTCTGTGGTGTGATCTAGAATCTTCTGAGTATATAGATGGCAGGATATGATGGATTAGATTACATACGCCCTAAACCGATAGCCTTGAGCAATAATGGACTCTGCCTTCCCAAAAGAAAGCATCCGCATCAATATTCTAACATAAGAATAGGTAAAGTTTGGGGAGCACCTTCGCTGGGCAGTCCATATATTTTAGTTTTGGTATGGTATATCAATGAGGAAATACTAAAAACCAAGAGCACAGATTTTCTTAGCTAAATTTGTGATTTTTTGTGATTAAATTTCAACTGAGCCATTTACTGCCTGTGGCTATGACCCAGAGCTAATGCCTTTACTTCTCTATGCCTCTCTGTCCTTACCTCTCTGTCCTTACACACAGTCAGGGTTATTCAATGACTTATTATATAAACACAAGATGTAGACCATAACTGCCACAGAGGTACTTTTCATGTTTTAACTATTTTTTTGTTGTTGTTGTTGTTTAATTTAAGTAGAGTGTAAGTAAACAAAATAGCAAGAGGTACTTTTGGGGAAAAAAAAATGTGAAGAGAAATTAAAGGGTTAGAGGAAAGCTAAAGCCCCAGACCATACCACATTGGGCTGGTATGCCCTTGATAAAGGTAGCTCTCTATATTACCTGAGTTGTACATCTGAACCTCCATATACTTTGATCTCCATTTAGGTACCCTACATATCCTTTAGAGAATCTGCAGTTACCTGATCCCAAGCTGTCATAGCTTCTAAGGCTACTGTATGTTATCTACATAAGGAGGACTCAGCCCAGGACTCAGCTATCCATTCTATCACCTGAAAATCAAACTCCATTATCTTGATGGTTCCTAATATGTGCAGATTAGAAAGGATCAATGGCTAAATAAGGAGCCTTGAACCTCATAAATTTTGAGTGGAATTTGTTACAATTGCCATGATTCAAAAAAGACTAATGTGGTGATTTGAAAGAAAATTTCCCCCTAAAGGAGTGCCCTTATTAGAAGAAATGTGTCTCTGTAGTCGAAAAGTTTGAGGTCTCTTTTCTTAAGCTTCATTCAGTATGACTGTCAACTTCCTGTTGCCTCTGAGAGAAGATGTAAGATTCTAGGGTCCAGTACTGCATCTGCCTACATGCTGCCATGCTCCGCATTCTGACGATGATGAACTGACCCTCTGAAATTGTAAGTGAGCCACCTCAACTAAATGTTTTTATTTATAAGAGTTGCCGTGGTCATGATAGACTGAACCTCTATAACTGTAGCAAGCCACCTCAATTAAATGGTTTTACTTATAAGATGTGAGGTGGTCATGGTGTCTCTTCACAGCAACAATAACCCTAACTAAGACAACTACAGAAGAAAAGATATTTCCAATCTCCTAAAGCAGGAGTTGGGGAAGGGAAGACAACTGTTAGAGCAACCTTAGAAGAAAATAGTCCTTAAGATTGTTATGTTCTTTTTCTGGAAGCCTCAAAACTGCTTTATGATTTTTTTTTTAAAGAACCCATTATCAGCAAGTATGTACACTAACCTCTGTACTCTTAAACACTTTCTTAATCAATGGGCACTGTAACAAGCCAGCACATCTTAGTGCTTATTAGAGCACTCAAGTGACCTATAGAGACGTTTAAAGGTCATAGTCATTATCTGACCAGTGTTAGTACCATTCCTATTCTGAGTTAAAAGTCCCAAGATGATGACTTGACCCTTTCTGCCTTTTCCACTACTCTGTGCAACAGCCCAATTTTCTACAGCCCTAAACTACACTGAACCTGTAGACTCACAGTGTATAGCCTCCAAAGAAGGCCATAATGCCAAATTGTTGATAATCAAGTTAGATATGATTGTATCTACTCATTATTCCATTCACTGACAAACTGGTTGTTTTACATGGCAACATCACACCATTTTCATTGTTTTCAAGGCCTCCATGTTGTCTAAAGCATATCATAACAGATGTCACAACTGCTTAAGAGCATTTGGCAATAAGAGCGAAGAACCTGAGGAAGGATTTCCTAATTTATCATTAGTAGTTCAGAAATAGATATTAATTTGTTATAATTTATTTCCCATTAGAGCTCAAAGACAATATCAGCAAATTTAGAATTTCTACTGGGATCCTTGTCTATCTCTTGCTTGACCCAACTAAAATAAACATAAACATTAGAGAGCAAGCAAATTTCTAGGTAACAGAGCAAGTTATTCTGTTTTCAGATAAATACTACACTTCCTCCTTATAAAACCTGGATGAAAAAGAAAATAAATTAGTTATAATTAAGAACTAATGAACATTATTTCTAATGGAACCTACTTGTCAGTAGAATTCTATTGGTTTTTATGCTAGTGGGTGTTGGAATTCTCAACTTGAAGACATTGTTGAATTCTTCCCTGAATGCAATACAAAGGCTAGCGTGGCTCACACTAAGCTTGTATGCATGATTGCAACATCTCCTGTAATTATGGATTATCTAAACAAACTTCTAGATGTTTCATAATTGGGAAAATATTTGCTATAAAAGTTCTCACCAAAACATGATTTGCAAAAATGTTGGTTACACAGTTATTTCTCAATGCATGGTTCTGTGTTCCATAAATAACAGTGTTGAAAGTACCAACATCTTTGGGAATTGATCAAGTGAGAATTTGATATCCAATCTTTTCTTTTTGACATAGTCTGGGAAAACCAACATCTTGCTTGCCATATTCAGCTAGCCACATGCATTTCTAGCCTCCCAAAGAGGTTTTTCATCTTTACAAGTCAGTGAATTCTAGGATGATTGAGACTACATTTTAGTTATTTCTTAGAAAAATATTTATGATGGATTTTTATGGCAGATCTTGAAAAACATCACATAAAAAATTAAACCTACCAGCAATACTACTAAAAACATCATGTTTGCATTCAAACACTGGCACTTGGGGCTAGAGAGATTGATCAGCTGTTATGCATGCTTATTTTTCTTGAAGAGAACCTGGGTTTGGATCCCAGTAGCTCACAACCACTGGTTACTCCAGTTCCTGGTGACCTGATGCCCTCTGCTATGCAAGGTACCCATAAACACATGCAAATACATATATACACATAAAAATAATCAGTGATTTTAAAACACCTTTAATATTTCCTAAACATTATCATACATAGAAATCACCTTGAAATCAAGATGGAATCAATAAATGGACATACTGATTCAGAAAAACTAAAGAATAGGATGAAAATCTGTATTGTTTTCAGTCTAATAAGTGTTGCTTAGACTGAGCATAAGTAGTACATGGATCACACCTTGAACAGTGTCCAAGTATTTATATTTGGTCCTGAAAATGTATTAGAATGTGTGTAAACACCTTTGAAAGGTTTTATAATATTCTCAAATATATGGGCAAAAGTCTTTTTATTTTTTTAAGATTTCTCTTACTGCATGTGTGTAAGCCATCATGTATGTGCAGTGCTCACAGACTATACAGAGGGTGTGTGATCCCTTGGAACCAGAATTGTAGAAGGCTATGGACCAGCATGAATTCATCTCTCCAGCCCCTCTTTTCTTTTTCTTAATTACCTTAAAGTGATAAATTGGAGCATAGTTTGATGTTCATGAAAATAGTTCTGTAACAAAAAAAAATCTTTTTTATTTAAGATAAAGTAACAAGTTTGGTCACCAGTATGGAAGAGAATTAAGAGTATTGAAGTTGTTTCTGAATTTTCACAAATGGGGGTTAGCTGGTCATAACATTGTTGATTATGGATATCTAAAAAGGAGAAGTTTTAGAAATATCTACAAAGGTACAAATGGAAACCTCCTTTAAGACCAAAAAGCCTAAAGACTGAGATTTATATCAATAATAAACCCATGACAAATCAAGAATTGTGGGATGGAAGAAAAGATGTAGAGTTTTTTCAGAAGGCTGAAACTTCTATCTACTTTTACTGCATTCCATCTGCACGGGCAAATCACTTAAGGTGTTTGGCAGTCCAGTTAATATAGCAGATACAGTCAATCTTTATGAAAGGCCCAGGATGTTCTAACAGAATTCACTAAGACCCAGTATTCTTCAACCTCACACACAGATTTTTGATAAAATTTGTTTACTTACAGAGAGGCAGGTAGTGTTAATATAGGAGGTCACCCAGAAATAGTAACCATTATTTTGTCTTCTTTGGGTGAGATGGGGTCTCTCTACATAGTCCTGAATGTCCTAAAACTCATCATGTAGCCAAGACAGACCCTGAACTCAGAGATACGCCTGTCTCTGCTTCCTAGGTGATGGTATTAAGGGCATACAACACTACAACCCATAGAAATAATCATATTCTAGCACTAAAATTTGACATATTTTTTTCTGGTAAGATTATACTTGAAGTGATCTCATTTTTCTATGCATGCACAAGAATGGTGTCCAACTTAAAGCCACTTAACTACTTGGCATGCTTTGTTCATTTTTAATTTTTGCACAAAGAATGAATTCTTGCATCAGTTGGAATTGTATAGCCATGTCAGTACCATTTAAAGAAGCCAAAGTGCATGAATGCATTGTTGTGTTTAATGAGATCTGTTGGATTTCTACTGTATATCTGGTAATGTTCTGGGTGAACAAAGGTGGAAAAAGTGTGGTCTTTCCCTAAGATCTAGCAGAGGGAGAGCTGTTGAAATAAATGAAAGCAACAGTGTCATAACCATGGTGATGTTGTGAGTAGGTAAGAGAAAGTGCGATTCCTTAAGAGGAATTAAGGACAATGTCAAGATAGCGTGACAGCTGAGACATAATAGGTGGATGACTGCTGCAGCCTTGCTGCACAACAGGCACTGTGGTGTGAACTGCAGGAAATGCACACGATGCCAAAGCCAAGCATCAGCAGATGGGTCCAGAGCATTATGTCTAATGAGCAGAATCTCTGCTTCAATGTACTGGTAATCTGTTTTGAGAAACAGGATCTACCCACGAGTGTGAGGGGATATAGAACTGTGCATGCTTCCACACAGACATAGCCAAGGGATAAGTGAGTGCCATGCAAATAGAAGGTAAGGAGGGGGAAACCCTGTGGATTCAGCAGGAGAACGATGGTTAAAAACATCAGTAGAACATCCATAAGAAGAAAGGTGGCTGGCATGGGAGCCTGGAATGCATTACACAGGACGTTACAGGCGTAAGAAACAGAAAACATAAACCAAACCTTCATAAGCAATGAAGATAGTGTGTTACTCAGAATTTAATGTTGCCAAGGTCGGTTGGTCACTGTAGAGCTTGGTTGAAAGGCTTTGCTTGCTTCCATTCTTTGTGATGTTTACAGCCCCATTCTCTGGCTCTAATGGTTTGTTTCATTTGTTTTCTTACATTGTTTTGGTTTGCTTTTACAAGCTAGCTTTAGTCAAACAACAGAAAGGGCTGCAGGATTTCATGAGGTAAAAATTCATAATTGCAGCATTGCAGGCACAATATCTGAGATTCATTCTGAATGGGCGAGAGCTATTTAGTCATTGCTTCAGGATGAGGACTTGTGTAGAAGGGTGCATGTTAATTCAACTTTCTCTGCAGCATTCAGCTACAGAGACCACACACACACACACACACACACACACACACACACACACACACACAAGCCTGAGATGAGTGGAAGATGGAGAAAAGGTATCACACAGGCAGAGTGCCAGACTACACCTTCTTCATAGTACATATTCTGCTCTCTGGGTAGTTGTCCTCCATCTTCACTAAACTATGGAGGGAGCATCTTGTTCAAATGGCTTGTCAATACCTATTCTATGTATGTCATGTGTGTGTGACAAAGTACAAGCTTTATGAGGGCAGGGATGTGTCTCATTCACATTGAGCTCTGTCTGCCAAATAAAATGTAAGCACATTGGGAACACTCGGTTAATCATTGTGGTTTTACAGACACATACCCAAGGAAACTTCCACACCAACCTGGTAGACACACGCACACAAAAAGGGCAGGCTGAAGGTATTGTACACTAGGTGCTTAACTTGAAAATGACTTCCTCCGACAACACTTTCTTAATTGTGTTCCCAGAGATACTAATCTCATGTCAGGTTGGCTGCAGAGTTTGAGAAAAACAGTTTTGCAACCTGTATGCATGCCTTGGGGAGATGGGGAGATGTTGAAGGCATGCACAAGGAGGCCCCAGCATATCTGACATGCTCCCCCTTCTTATACTACGAGTAGTGGCTATTAGTGTTTTGTGGAAGTGACTCTTTGTTTCTATAAGAAAATCAAATGTAGAACGACAAGATCATTCGTCTCCCAGGAAAGTTTTCACAGCCAGCGAATGGAATTGCTCCTGCATATCACACATAGTGACTACAAGAGATTTCTGGCTTCCCTCAGGATCTAGTAATGACAAGAGAGGGGGACCTGGTCCCAGAATTTCATCTTTCCATCTTTGTAGAAGTAACTACATTCACTCTAGCCTGCAGCATATGTAGTAAGTAAATGAATTTAAGCCTGTGCTGACATCTTGCTTTACAAATAAAGCCTGTCTGAAGGTCAGTGAATGGAGCTTGCCACTAGCTAGCCATAGAGGTCTGGAGGTCTGTACAGACAGGCAGGAAGTGAGATAGCTGGGCAGTAGCAGGATATAAGCAGGGAAAAACAGGAACTCACTCTCTCTTGCCTGCTGAAACTCTAGAGGCAAGCTGTGGCTTGCTCCTTCCTCTCTCTGATCTCTCCAGCATTTTCCTTTTATCTGACTTCAGGTTTTTATTATTTAGACCAAGTATGAACCCCTTTTACATCTTGGCACTCATGTGGTCAGAACATTGACAGCAGGGCAGGGGCAAATTGCCCAACATGGCCGCCAGTCGGGCCCTGAGAAAGCCGCCAGCTGATATGGGCTCGCTCAGTCTAGTGGGCACACCTGATTCCCTGCTACTCCCCTTCACCTAGTGCCAGTGGCTTACACTATCCCTGGAATCTTTTTCTTTGAATTCAATGCTTTGATCCAGCTTTTATTTAGACTCAGGGACACACCCCCAGACCTCACAACTTCCCAGAGCCAGAGCCAGCACACCACACATGCACCATGCCACACATGGCTTGTTGCATACCATTCTATCCCAGCTAGCCCAGTTGGAAGAGCATGATACACTTAATGGCAGGGTCATGAGTTTGAGACCCGCCTTGGGTGCCCCTTATGGATGGAAGTTTGTCCCACTGGGTCCCCTATCAGTTTTGTCCGAAATAAACTATTTGACTGATGACTGGGGCTTCTTATTGGCTAGCTCTGCCTTAATTATTAACACATTTTTTTTATTAATCTGTGTATCTCCATGTGGTGTGGGCTTACCTGTTGATTCCCAGACCTCTTGTTCCCTCAACAGCTACACGGCATCTCCCTCCTGACTCTCTCCCTGTGTTTCCCTTCCCAGAATTCTCCTAGTCTGGTAGCACCACCTACTCTTCCTTCTTGGCTACATCCTGCCTGTCCATTGGCCTGAAACAGCTTTATTCATCAACCAGTAAGAGAAACACACACACACACATAAAATTCAGAAGAACATCCTACATCATAAACATAGCATGGAGAGGTCAGTTGTAATTCTGATAGGGTTGCCTTTACATGTTACTTGGACATTTTCCTTTGTTGCTCTTAATATTCTTTCTTTATACTGTATGCTTAGTGTTTTGATTATTATGTGGTGAGGGGACTTTCTTCGTGCACAAGTAGCACTCCTATTTTGAAAAAGCTACATGGGTTACTTCATTGGCAACAACAGTGGTTTCTCAGCCTTTGTTTCAGAGCGATGAGAACAGAAAGATAAACTACAAGGAGAATTAGGACCAGAGTCATTCAATTGCAGTATTCCAATTGATTTACTGTCAGAACAAGCATTTCTCTAACTTCAGCACACCAACTCAATTTGTCTGTTGACATGCTCCTTGCAATTCATTAAGGCCCTCTGTCCAATCAAGAACACTAAACAGCAACTGTTAGTTCAGGTCTGATTTGTAGGTTAGAATTGCCTTCTATAAAGGAAACTGTACATTGTATAACTCCACTACCCACTTACCTAAAGCCCTAACAGCAGCCAAGGGATGTGCTAGAAATTCTCAAATGAGTGTGAAACTGACATGCAAATGCACCATTGTCAGCCTGGTTTGCTACATCCATGTTCCCTCTTCGTGTTGTCAACTTGGGAGAGCCTTCCTTTCTAAGGGACTCTTTCCAACAGAAGTAAGGGGGATCTCTTCCCTTTCTGTACAAACAGCTTAGGCAGCCATTCCACACTTCCAGATGATGGCTGGAGGGGCAGTCTGGAAGGACAAGCCTGTAAGCCTTCAATCTCTCTTCTTAGAACATGTTAGAGTCACTCTGAGTTGAACTCCATCCACTTATGGAACAAAGAGGGACAAAACTGTCAGCTTCTCGGCGCCATGGAGTGTGTTCTGTTTTCTGGTGTTGGTTCTGATAAAGCAATATTAATGTGTGAGCCACTGAGAAACTAGAATTTAACAGCTGGTAGAAGAAGCACGGTGTCAATATGTCTTCAAATGAAGGTCAGTCAGACCTCAAATTGCTGACTGAATGGATAAAGAAATTCTTTCTCCAGACAGGCGGTCTCATCTTTCAGTGCATCTCCCAGGAAAATGGTAGTGCCATTTATTTAAATCATTTCATTTCTACATCTTTCTTCACACTAAGGGGAGCACGGGTAAGATGTAGTGCTGGTGTTCCAAAATGGCAGTAATCAGTAACATCACCTTCCTTGACATGCCAGTGCTATCAGAAAAGCAGCCTCTCTCCTAAAGGACAAGTCAAACCAATCATATTGAACCTATGAGGCACACACCACATTCTTTTATCCATCTCTGTCAAGAGGCATTTCTCAGCCCCTGTGCCTGTCCAGTGGGCTCTTGCTATACACTGAGACTTTCTTGTCTCTCTCTTTTCTTTTGTTTAGCCATAGGCATGGGTCATAGAATCTAAAACCTTTGAAGGGAAAGATTGAGTGATGGATCTGACAGTTCAGGCTGGCAGTCTAGATTTGTACTTTGTCAAAGGGAAAGAAAAATCAAGGTCTAGAGACATTTATTGAAGGCAAAGTAGACACAGAGGACGGCAACACTTAATGGCAAGCAACTGAGTATATAACAGCCATAAACTCACTTTTTGAGATTAAGTTGACAGGGCTGGAGAGATGGCTTAGCTAAAGCATTTACTGCTCTTCCAAAACACCAGAGTTTGCTTCCCAGCACCCAGGTCAAATGCCTCACAACATCCTTTGAAGACAGGGTTTAAATGAGTCCACCAAAACCAAGATAAACCTTAACTCCAGCCATGGGAGATCTGATGCCCTCTTCTGGCATTGCTGGCATAAATATTCATTAACAAGGGACTCACTCACACCCACCCACCCACCCCCCCCCCACACACACACTTGAACAAAATTAAATCTTGAAAAAAGACAAAAGTTACATGTTAAAAACTAAAAGGAAACTGTAAAACTAAAAAGTAACAGATTATTAACTATTAATAAACCTAAGTGTGGGGAGCTCCTAAGGGACTCCAATATTTAAACTGAGTCACTAGTGAAGCAGATATGACACCAACACTCTGGACCAGGAAAAGATTAGCCAAAAGAACTCTTCCTAACAATGGGGATAGTCCAGCTTCTGACAATAGACTGAGACATGTCAACATAAACGAAAATTGGGTCTCTGAGAACTAAGATAGCTATTGCCATGAGTCCTCTATCTCAGGAACACCACATAGAAAACAAGGGAAAGCCCTGGTATTTCCAAAACAGAGAATGTGTAAATCATTAAGGTTCATTCTCACTTCTCTGTTCACTCAAGTCCAGATGGATCAAAGACCTCAACATAAACCCAGCCACAATGAACCACTTAGAAGAGAAAGCATACACTGCTAAGTGATAACCATTTCAGGTTCTTTGGCTTGTTAAGAGAACTCCGGATTTCTTTTTTCTAGCTTTTGTGGTTATAATGGGGGAATACATAAAAGCAAAACTCTTTTCCTGCCATACTTGCATGAGAGGATTCTGTAAAGATTCCTGGGCCCCCTGGGCAGAGCTATTAGAAACACTGAACAAGGAGCAGGATCAGCCATTGTAGCTTCTTTGCCCCGCACTCCTCCCCAGCATCATTCATGCAGGATACTTCCAACATGCTCATTGACTGGTGACCATGAAGTGAGACCACACATTAATAAAAATTGCAAATCCAAAAGTGGAAGAAACTGACTCCTTAGCACTAATGTAGAACCCAGGAACTAGTTAGGGGTCACCTGACACCCAACACTTTTAAGGAGAAAGTGTTTACCCTGGCTTCCTGTTTGAGAGGCTCATTCCATAATGGTCAGGAAAAAAAAAAAAAAAACAGGGCAAGAGATGGGAAAGGCAAGGCAGAAATACTACTGCCTCAGTCACTGTTCTATTGCTGTGGAGAGACGCCATGAGCAAGGCAACTTATAAAAGAAAGCATTTAATTGGGGGCTTGCTTAAAGTTTCAGAAGGTGAGTCCATGACCATCATGGCAATGAGCGTGGAGGCAGGCAGGGAGGCATGGTGCTGGAGCAGTAGCTGAGCTTACATGGCAACCCAACAACCATGACAGGAAGAGACAAGCAGAGAGAGCTAGCTGGGAATTGCATGGGAGTTTTTTAAACCTCCAAGCCTGACCGCAGTAGTCTAACTTTTCCAACAAGGCCACAACTCCTAATGCTTTGCAAATAGTTCCCCCAACTTAAGACCTAGCATTCAAATAAGTGAGCTTATGGGGGCCTTGCTCACTGATGCCATCACAAGTAAGCTGACTAGTCACCATATTTTATCCACAGTCAGGAAACTACAGATGCTTTTAATGTGAGAAAATACAGCCCCTAAAATATTTAAAATTCAGCTTCAGAAGTTTCTGTTTCATTCATTAATATATTGTGATATATTCACTGATATTGATAAGCTAATTAATTGGATGATGTAAAATTTTGATATACTAGCAAAAGATCTAAGGATACTGGCTAGCATAAAAATCTTGTAGTTATCTAGAATGCTTTTCGGTGTCTTATACCACACAAGCCAGTCTTTTCTGTTCTCTACTTCCATCTGCCCCACTGTGGCCTAGAACAAGTGGACCTTTACAAAGGTCCTCATTCTTCTTTTGGTCTTACACATCAATTTACATACCCACCAATTCTTTTCTGAATGTCTCACACAAGAGAAGATTCTAAGTAGTGATGGCATAGATAGGCTCATATCATCAGCACTAGATTTTCCTCTTTAATGTCACCAGTGAGCTTCTCAAAGTGTATTTTCATAAGATCACATCATCCCTCATTTAAAAACTTAAAGTGCTACTGATAACCTTGAAGAAGTAAAGCTAAAATCTTTGAATTTCCCTGATACTTTAGGAGTCTTAGCTGATGCCAACTCTTCAGTCTTGTGGTACCTCTTCTCGTGTGTTGCCCGTTTTCAAGTTCATTGAAATGTGTGTAGAGTGTTCATAGTAATGTGTGTAGAGTGTTTCATGAAGTCAGGACTAATAAAAAACAGCCTTTCATGAAATGTACCTCAGACATATCACACTCTTATAAACTCTTGTATTTTGTGTATCATTTTGCTAGATATTTCTGTACATCTTCCCTCCCAATGGGCCCTCTGTTCAGAGTTCCACTCAGCACCAGTGGTGTGAGCCCTAGCTGTGTCTAGTGACATAGATAACAGATTTTATATTTTGTGTCTCACACTCATAGGCTAGAAAAGAAAAGTTACAAAACTGCTGAGGAGAATTATTCATACCTACACTCGTATCATATCAGCTAGGTCAGGTTCCAGATACCTGCACACAGATTGTAATGCAGTCAGAGAGTGAGGAAGTTCCTTTAGAATAGGAAGCTGATTGTAGCAGACGCCTAGAAATCTGAACCATTCAGCTTTAGTGTTCAGAGACAACAGTAAAACCCAGTGCAGCAACTGCAACCAGTTTAAGGTCGTATTTATTAGGTACCTAACATATGCATCTTAGTGGAGCTTTTAAAGTGAGAACGTTTCAGGGAACTCTGAAGCTAGGTTTGATGGGCAAGAGACTTAAGACCAAAGGTAAAAATGTACTATCACACTTCTGGTTTTAGTTTAAATAAAAAGGAAAATGAAAAGCCCCCAGTGCTAACAAAACTCAGAAAACTCTCTTATATAAGAGATAAAGCAACTGAATGTCTCAATACAACCGAATAACCAGTACTGTGAATTCAGTGTGTGAAAATGCAAGGCAGGGCAGGTCACAGTTTAGAATGGGAAATGTGGCTTGAAGGGTTAAATGTCCAAGGCATATAGGGGAAAAGAAAGTCCATTGAGCAGATGCAGAGGACAGAGTGTATCAAGATCTGAGAATGACCTAAGTCGAAGGATACGAGACACTATGAAGCTAGAATGCTAGTCATTCACTCCCTTGGATAGGCAAGGCTTCCAAAGTAATGACTGGATTATAGACAAACAGCAAGAATCAATGTATGATGGTTGATATTAATCATCAACTTGACACTCTCTAAGAGATAAACCTTGGAGCACACTTGTGCAGTATTATCTAGATTTGGTTAGCTGTGTGTAATACCTGGGAGGGCTAGTTAGGTTAATCTCTGGTCATACCTATGAGGATTATCTAGATTAGGTGAAATGAGGTGGCAGGATGCACCTTAATTTAGGAGGCACTATCCATGGGCTGGGGTACTGGACTAAATATAAAGGAGAAGGGTAAATGATCATTATTAACAATTATCACTCTCTGTCTCCAGACTGTGGATTCAATGGACCCCTGTTGCCAGAGTAGCTTTGAACTGTAAGCCAAAATAAACCCCCTCTCCCTTAAATTGTTTTTGCCAGGCACTTCATTATAATAAGAAACATCATGTGAAAAATTCTATGTATTTCTAGTACACTGTCTATGATAAGTCATAAAGGATAGCAGGCCTGAATACTTTAGCCATCATAGGAACTAGGTAATTACACAGTGATGGGAAAGCAATGCTCTGGAAACAATACAGTATATTCCCCTTCCCTCTGGCTCACTCCCATTCATGTCCCCAAGTCTAATGTGAGAAAAAAGGAGACAATTATTTTAACTGAAATGGTCAAGGAAATTGTGTTCTCAAGAAACGCTAAGAGTTAAATTACTTCCAAGAAACTGTCATGATGCAGATGAATCTGAAGTCCTAGCTTGTCAGTGATGTTGTTTGCAACTGATAGCTTCTGGGAGAGGGAGAATACATTTTCCTTAAGGGTATAGTTTTCAGGAAGTCAGCCATGCTCCAGTGGAAGGCCATATAGTCAGAAATATATGGGCATCACAAATTAGACTTGACATGCATAAAAGTGAGAAAATAAAAAAGGATACAAAGTTGAGTAGATAGGGAAAGGGAACTGTCTTTGGTCATCTTTTTATTGCTCTGTTAAGACACCATGACCAAAGCAATCTACAGAAACACGAGTTTATTGGGGTTTATAGCTTTTGAGGCTGAGTCCATGACTATCACAGCTGAGAGCCTGGCAGCAGGTAGGGAGATAGGCATGACACTGGGGCTTACATCCTTATCTACATGAGCCTATAGGGACCTTTCCCATTCAAATCAGCACAATGAATCTGGGTAGATCTGGAGGAGATGGGGAAAGGGATAAATATGATCAAAATGCACTGTGTGAAATTCTAAAGGAACTAATATTTTAGAAACTGTTATGAGTCTTCTATGAAGATGATGGATTTTTTTCCATTATTGTGATTTCATGAAGATGTAAAATATTGGAGAGTGTTGAGTAGTAGGAGTCTGGCCAGGAACAAAGAAGTACAGAGAATCCTTGGCAGAAAAATACATCGAGAACTGATAGGCAGAGGACTTGTGTTTCAGGCAGATATGACAGCTTGTGAGGCACAGGGGAATGAGCTGGCATCAGGGCTCCAAGGGGACACCAGGGATAAGAGCTTGGCAGCTCAGGCTGCGCCACAAGTGTGTCTTAAGAAAAATGGTGTTATTCTTCTGTGGCCTTTGCTCTGAGCTTGCATGTAAACCTTGTAAGAAGTTTTTATAGCATGCCTAACCCAGGTGGATTCAAGTTAGAATTCCATTCCCTCCAGACTTCTCCTTCTGGAAAACTTCAAAGAGACTGCCATACCTTGACTGGGTGTCATCTTCGGGATGCTCCTGTCTTCTTCAGTAAGAGATGAGAACCAGTAAAAGAAGAAGAGAAAATTGTTCATTAATGGATCAATATTAATTTCATCTTTAAATTTATGTTAGAAAATAGTAGTTTTGAAATTATATTTTCAAACCGCTAAAAGCACAATAGGAAATCTTCATCATTCTCTCCGACTGTCCTCTGTGGTAATTACTACACTAACCCAGAGAGCTCCTATTTTATCTACAAGGATTAAAATGAAGACAGATCTTGGGCTGGGCATGTAGTTCAGTTGGTTACCGGCTTGCCTAGATTGCAGGAAGCCCTGAGTTAAAACTTCTAACTAGGTGTGGTGATGCATGTTTGTAATCGTACCACTGGGGAGATAGAAGCAGGATGATGAGAAACTCAAAGTGCTCCTTGGAGCACAGCAAGGCGGAGGCCAGTGTGGAGCCGCATGTCTTTGAGGAAGAAAACTGAGAAAGTAAGAAAAAGAAGGAGACCGAGCAGCCTCAGAACCTGGCTGGGAAGTTGTAAAGCAATCAGTCAAGTCCTCTCTTGCTTCTGAGCAGAGGGTAGAAATACCAATGGATGCCTTCTAGTGAGCTTTCCTTGAAAGAGGAGGACTGTCTCAAAGCGGGCTTGACTTGAAAAGGCACGTACCTCCTCCCATCTGAGTATGACTTGCCTCTACGGGAACAATATGGAAGGTGAAAATAAAATGCAACTTGAACAAGTTGTCCTCCGATGGTGGCCTGCATGACCACACACATACACACACGTAAATCAATAAATGGATGAACAAATAAATAACAAAGTTTTTTAAAAATAAGGAAAAATGAAAGCAGGAGATTAGCAGCAACAGACAAATGTGAGCGGAGAGACAAGCTTAATCTTCCAAGCCTGTCTTAGACAATTTTTATAAAGTTGTTTCTGCCCGAAAAAGAGAGAGACACAGCTGGAAAAGATTGGATTATGGGTATTGCCTTCCCACCCAAGGTTATTGTTTTAAATTGCCTCGGGCCAGAGGTCATTAATCTAAGGTCTAGGAGGACCAGCATCATGTAGAAGCCCCTGGCATGGAGTCAGGAATTCTCAGACTCACAGTCTATTTCTAGAAAAGATCGTTGGCTGTGTTATTAACCATGGAATTGACTGGAAACACCTGAAGCTTACTGAGATCTTACAGGAATTGTATTACCAAAGAAAGCCCAAGGTTAGAAAACAATGGCCTGTGACCACTTGGATATTAGCAACTCCCCCAACTCCTAAATTTTCACCCACAGTTTTTAAACAACTAAAGGCTGCAGAACACTACAAAACTCATTTTCTCTTGTGTTCATCTTTTGCATAAAAGAGAGCTACATTGCTCTGGATAGGGTAACTGCCAAAATAAATAGATCCAGTATTTGAATATCTGAAACATATTGAGAACTTCATTCTCAATCACACAACAGAACTAAGGCAGTACAAAGTTAGATGGTACAGTAGTCATCCATGTAGTAATTCAGGAGCCTGGGCTAAAAGAGGCTGGGCCCTACTGAATTTGTGTATTTTAAATCAGCCATTATCTCACCAGTGAACTCAAGATGTGGGGGGGGGGCAGGGAGCAGCAGTATCTAAATACATATTGGTGGTGTTATGGCCCCAGCCAGCAAATGATACATGACACTTCCATTAATGTTCTAGGAAACAGAACTCAGCTTCTAGAGCTAGAACCAAGTTCAGGCAAGTCTAAACTAGTGGCTTCCCTGGGAAGACAGAACAAGTATTAAAAGGCAGATAACTATTTCTGGCCAATGAGAAAAAAATACATATACTCTTAGTAGGAACTGTAAGACTGTACATGGTATGCATCAATCCCTCTCTCAATGCCAAGACAGAAAGCTCTCTTCTCATCCAACAGGACACAAGTACTGAGAAGCCCCGGTTTTTGTTTTTTTGACTTTTCATTTTGTTGTTGTTGTTGCTGCTGCTGCTGCCGCCGCCGCCTAATGCCCTCTTTCAGAATCACAGTTGACGGGGCCAGCTGTTCCGGCGTATATTGGATATACTGGCAAGAAAACTTTGTTCTGAGCTACACATTCCCAGACTGTGATGGCCGAAATAAAAAATAAAGAACAAGCAATGTCCGGTGTGAAACTGGGTTTCAAATGATGAAACTGTGCCACCTTCTTTTAAGGAAGACTGGGGACATTTTATGTAGACATGAGCATGCTTGATCAAATGTAAATGGAACAAAGCACATAGCACATCTATTTGGAAGGTGCTTGAATCAGCATCGACCCTAAAGAGGTACTCTTGATTTCTTATCCGACATAAATTCCCTCCTTCTGCCTTTTAGGCAGAATTAACATTTTGTTCAGGTGGTCTATTATTTCTTCTTAGTTATACTTCATCAAAACTGGTGATCTCCCTTTTGGCCTGTGATGGAGAAAAACAGCATGTTATAGAATTCTTGCCTTGAAAAGTAGGGGAGATTCATTGGATGGCTTTAGCAAAGGGTTTCCCATAGATAAAAAGGAATTCATAAAAATAAGCACTCCCGTTTCACCTGAATGCTGTACATATATACAATATCCAGAACTTTGGCGACACTGTGTGACCAAACAGGATCCAGGATCTAGACTGGTAGATTGGGGTGAAGACAACTGATCTAGCGGGGGGGGGGGGTGAGGGGAGGGAAAGGAGAGAAACACTTGGGTTGTGGCTGTATCTTTAAGACACTAAATAATTGCCTACAAGTCAACTAATAATTACCTCTACATTTCTCACTTTATACAATGGTCCATTTTCATTCCTGGTTATGGCATTTTGAGTGTCATTCTCTATTACTTTTACTTGAAGTCTCTGTCCTATTCTGTTTTGAGTTGGCATTACACAATACTATAGATCAAGCAATGTACAATGTATAATATTTCTTATACTTTGAGAGATTGAGAAGCCCAAGACTAAGAACGTCATTTCTAGCATGAGGCTTCCTGATGTCTCATCCAGCATGACAAGGGAGTAAGAGAAAACCAAAGAGCCAAGTTTACTCACTGGGGAAATGCATTCTTGTGATTAAATCCTAATACCACAATAACAACATTAATCTAACCATGAGGACAAATACTCATGACTTAATGACCTCTTAAATGTCCCATGGGGTAGATCTAGAGAGACAGCTCAGCGGGAAGAGCACTTGTGCTGCAAGCCCTGGGATCAGTCTGAATCTCTAACACCCATGTAAAAAGTCAGGCATGGATACATAAGCAAAGCATAAGAAAGCCAACTGGACCCTAAAAGCTCATTAGACAGTCATCACCATCAAATGGATAGCTCCTAACTCGGTTGGACATCTTATCTCATGGCCGTGAACAATGGCGATAGATACCTGCTCTCCTCCTCTTTCTCCTCCCTGCAGCCAGTACACACACACACACACACACACACACACACACACACACACACACACACACACACACGGACCCCGGTGGGAGATTACATTTCACTAGGGATTAAGAAATTAAAATTTCAATTTGTCAACTTTGGGAAGCACATCTGAATTATGGTACCCTCTTGACTAATATTAATAAAATATCTTAGTGTTGTCTAATCTAAGTTAGTATTACTAACTTGAGGATTAGTATCTTTTCTTAGAGCATAAGGAGTGTTTTACAATTGATAAGTTCACACACACACACACACTCTTTTGCAAGGGAACATAGCATCAAGGTCACATGTGAGTAGATAAAATATGTCTGCGAGTCTGTTTCATGAAGGCACTATGTGTAAAGTGATATGTGGATGTGCCAGTCACTACTGTGTGCAATTGAGACCACATATTTCGTAGCTAGCATTAGTGATATATTCGCGGTTATAATGTGGAGTGTGATCATGTCAGCGAACCCACTATCATCGATGGTGGGCTAATCATCCGAAGGTAGGCTCACTCTAAAAGGAAGTCCTGCAACTAGAAGGGATTGAGAATTTTCCTTCAGGTTCTATTATACAGCGACTATTGCTCTGGACAGATAAATAGCACCATAAATAGAGATTTGCAGACGTGGGTGGCTTACGCAGTATTTTAGGATCTGAGTTTGTTTGGGAATTTGGCTTTGTGTTTGTTTTTTTTTAGCAACTGAACATTTCCTATGAATGTTCTGAAGTCGTTGCAGATCATTTTCTTCCCATTCTATTCTTTTAGACCCCACTTCCACCTTTCAATTATTGTGAATATGTAATGATGAAAATAACTGCTATAAATAATGCATTGACTTTTTATACCATGTTTCCCACAAAGAGAAAAATTCATGCTGAGCTGCAAGGAGAACCGGGTGGCAGCTGCTGCAGTGTCTCAACAGGCTAAGGCACATGGACTGTTTGGGAAGCTTTTTTTCTCTCCCTCATCTGGAAAGAGATAGGAGGGAATAAGCCCAGGAGGCTTTCCCATGTACCAGGCTCCCTCCCATCACTTTACCTGCCTGGCACATCTCCCTCCCCAAGGCCGATCTCATGATGAACGTGTGGGTCATCAGGGAATGCCCATGGCTGTCCTGCATTGCTCCTCCTCTGAGCACCCATAAGAAGACAGTAGGAACAACACCATTGATTTGCTCAGGGTTACCCAAGAAATGTGATAGCATCACCCCCCACTGCCCGAGGTACAGAGTTATCTTGAGAAATTCTTTGCTCACTTTATTCTCCAGATATGAAATGTTTTGAAAATAACATGGGTTTTACAATCAAAACTTGAGTTGAAGCTTCAGGCTCATCACTTACGAAGTTTTCCACTTCTAGTTCTGGATATTTACCCCAGAACCACGGATAGACTTCCCACGCCTACCACACTACTGTCTCTTTTTAAACTTGTCTTCAGACAGGATCTCACTAAGAGGCCCATGCTCACACAGCAATTGTAATCTTCCTGCCTCAGTCCCCCAAGTTTCTTAAAACAAAGGTTGAAGGCAGGTGGCATTGGCCTGGCTAGCTTGAGTTCATAGAGCTTTGCTCATCCCTAAAATTAAAGCAGCACAGCCAAATATTTCATTCGTTTATCTTCTCTTAGTATGCTCTTTTTAATGTTTAAACAGATTGGGAAAATAATATATGCAGTAATCACTTCAGTTGCAGGAGGCAAAAGTAGAAAATCAGAATGAAGAAAGAGAGTGTTAACCATACTATTTGATGAAATGACTGCAATGTCCTTCTTCCATGTCAACTTGACACACCCGAGAAGAGGGAACCTCAGCTGAGGAATTACCTGCATCTGGTTGGGTTATGGGCATGTCTCTGGGTCGTTGTATTCATTGCTATTGCTATTGAGAGGTTTTAGTCACATTGTGGATGGTACCATTCCCAGCCAGGTGGGCCTGGGCTACATAAGAAAGGTAGCTGAGCAGAAGGGGGCGAACAAGCTAGCAAACAGCACTCCTCCATGGTTATCTTTTAGTCTCCCATACCACATTCTAGCTTGAGTTCCTATCCTGACTTCCCTCAGCGTGAGCTGCGACATAGAAATATAAGCCAAATAAAGACTTTCTTCCCCACAAGTTCCTTTGGGTCATGGTATTGATTACAGCCACAAAAAAAGCAAACTAGAATACTAACCAGATTCTTCAACACTTTAGGAGTTTCTAGAGTCAGGGCATGAAGGGTAAAATGTAAATGCAGTTTACATTAAAAAGACTTGATATAGGTTACTTCGACAATCTATATCATTTCTGGGCTTTCCAAAAATAATTCAGACCTTCTAAGCTTACAGTACACATCTCATAGGCTCATATATTATATATATTAAAACCTTGATTTGCTTTCAACTATTGTTTAATAGCTTAAGTAATAATTGTAAACAAGAGAAAACTCTTACTGGATAGAAATTAACTTATACATCTTAAATTGCACATGTTTTCAGACACTGAGGTCAAAACCAGATAGGTTTAACATTTTAATATCTTCAATGAAAAGCATCTCTATTACACACTATTTGCTTTGCTGTCCTTTGGGGAAGATCATATGGGCATAATTTCATTTTTAGAAGGAATTTGGGAGATCGTCATAAACATCAATGTCTCTGGCTTGCAGAGTCTTTAGCTATAAAATATGCATGAGAAAAATTATGTTGGATAGACATTATGAGGTTGGATAGAAAGTTCTGTGACAATGGATCTGTCACATGCTTTTTTAGAAAAAAAATCACCAGTATGTTTTCATTTAAACAATTTGATTCTCATAAAGGTGGGATGAAGAATGTACAGCTGTTGACCCCTTAGGCAGTGTAGCACAGCTGGTTTTCTGTAAAAATAATTAGCAAAGCTGAAGTTGAAGCAAACTGACTTTACCCAAGTGATTTTCTTACCCTCCAGACAGCCTTCAGATTGACTGGGTCTCTGCTTTCTCAGCACAGCTCTACACCATCCTTTGTTTTGACGTTGTAATCCACTCAGGCGTCTGAGAGCATATTCTTGTCTGCCTCTCCTTCTCTTTTACTTCATTTACACAGTCTAAGGATGAGATGTGTAAAGAATGCACGTCAATACTCTAAGGCTGTGTCCAAGGGCAAAGGATGGTAGCTTATACACACAGCCTGCCAACCATGTAATGACACCACTTTAAAGTATAAAGTACGTTCTTATTCATCATTTCATGGGATGCTCACAGCTACTCTGTATTCATTTTCAGTCACCTTTCAATTGAAGAAGATAAATCCAGATTAGCCTTCTACTTCTGCCTGTTATTAGCCATGGATGCTTATGTAACTTGTTTAGTTTTATTATTGTTTTCCTGAGGTTGTGTCTCACTTGTGGCCCAGTTGACTAGGAACGGATGAAACTGTCTGTCTACCTCAAATTTGAAATCTTTCAACTTCCTGAGTTCTGTGATTACGGGTGCACAACACCTCCCATGGAACAAATTATATAATATTTGTATAGGCTAATAAGTTCACCAGAAAATAACAGTAAGGTAGATGACATGCATAAAATGCCATTTACAGTGTTGGATAATGTTGTAGATACATAATAACAGCTGCTGATAATTATATTATCTGAGCAGAATTCTTACAGCCACAAGTATTATATATTGCACATTCATGTGCTATAGTAGCATTGAAAGTCACAATCATGGTTTACTAAAATATTTCCTTGATCATATTTTCCCTTAATAATACATTGGTCCATAATTGGAGTTAGTGGATAACATTGGCTTTATCAAGTAGTCTCCACCACCAGTCCTTTCCCCCAGATTAAGCTATAAAGCCTTGAAGATTGTATTCTACAGAATTGCCAAAAGGCCAATAAATCATCAGCCAAAGGCATGGATATTTCCAGCTGTGATTTGTCTGGGCTCTGTTCAGGCCAGTAAACACACAGCAACTACCATGTGACAGGACTGTTACTTTCAACCCCTAACCCTTTCACTGTAAGTGCATAGACTCTTTTTTGATTTATCCCAGGTGCATCTGGATGTCTTCTAGGTTTCCCTTGGATTATAACTGCCAAAGCAGTCCTGCTTCTCTGGGTTGGTAAACCATTTAGTTATAGGTAGTTTAGTCAAAATCAAGCACTATGGCAGTTTCCTTATTTGCTGATTCTTTGTTGTGAGCAATTGCAACTGATAATACACACCCTGTAGACAGCATTTGCTGACATAACCATGCCTTTTCAGCCTGAGCTAGGTCAGATGGGGAGAGAGCTTTGATCTTTGATCTGAGAGGCAAGTGATCTCTACACTTGATGTAACCATTGCACTATTTCGTGAGCTGTTGCCCTCAGGTTGACAGGAGGGACAAACAGAAATTAAAACACTTTAAGTTGTACATAAGTACCCCACTCCCAAGCCCAGAATGCTTGGGCCAAAAGAAAGCTGTAACCCAGGCAGGTGATCTCTTACTTAGGTTTTATTGCTGTGAATAGGAGCCATAAATTATGGCAGCTCATATAAAGAAAAAAATTTAATTTGGGCTGGCTTGGATTTTCAGAGGTTTAATCCATTATTATTATCATCCATTATTATTTCAGGAAGCATGGCAGCACACAGGCAGACATGGTGTTGGGGAGGTAGCTAAGAGTTCTACACTTAGATCCACAGGCAATATGAAGAAACAGTCAGCCACTAGGCCTGGCTTGAGCTTCTGATACCTCAAAGCCCACCCAGCAGAGACAGAATTTCCCCAAGGCCACACCTATTCCAACAAGGCCACATCTCCAATAATGTTAATAATCCTTATGAGTCTATGGGGACCATTTTTTATTCAAATCACTGGAGATGATAAGGCCCAGCAACCAAGTTCAGTCTGGGCTCAGAAAGGACAGGAAAGAAACATAGCAGCTGAATTATTGTCCTCTACTAAAGCTGTTCATGTTGGATCAACTTAAAGAAGAACAATAAACAACATATCCCAGGCATCATTTACTACAGCCAGAGATGATCCAGCTAATATTCTAATCTTGATGTTTTGTCTGGTAAAGACTTGTGAAAGCTCACAGGATGAAAGCCAGTTCATTTAATGATAATAAAGGCATCTTAATTTATACAAGAAACAAAATATGCAGTTTATTTTTGGTATAACCACTGCAACCAATTTTAGAAATTTTTGAATTTCCGTATTTTGTGTGTGTGTGTTTTAATATACAAGGGACTGGGGACATACCTTAGTGACAGATTACTTGGCTAGCTTGCCACTACTTCACCTTCAAATCACTTTCTGCCTAATGTTCTTCTATTGTAAACTCATACGGTTTAATACATACTCATTATACCTTTGAGGATAAATCTTTAAATGCATTTCTTATTGAGTATTTTGAACCCATTTATAATTTCAAAAGTGATGTGAATATTAAGCAAATTGACAAATACCCTCCCTGTTTGTGCCCACTTAAAAAGACATAGAAATTTTGATGATAATAATAAGAAAATATCTTTATAATCTTTTGATACAAATGCCAGAAACAGTGAAATGCAGTGGAAGAAGAAATTCAATAAAGAATTAAATTAAAAATTATATTAAGAATAAAGTCATAGTACTTTGCATATTTTAGCTAATTTTATTATTTTTTTGAGAAATGCATTCTAAACTTTCAAGTTAATTTTGACAATTCATGTGTCTCAAACTCACTAAATATTGTAGTTTTCATTTTAAATCCTATATACCTTGCTAAGACATAGAGCAAAGAGATAGATAGGTAATTAAGAAGTATGCCATTTTAAACACTGAGAGGGTCTTATATATTTTCTTGATAATATTATCATAACTCTAGTTAGAAATAGCATCAAGAAAAGGAAATGTTTCCTCAGAACATTATGCTGGTTTCCATGTACATAATACCAAACCTCTAGGCTTTTGGCCCATCCCACTGACCGTTCTTAAACAAGGGAAAAAGGTATACCAGATGTTCCAAAGACTGCCTCATCCCCAATGGGACATGTTGTGGGTAAAAAAACACATTCAGCCATACTCAAAAGCATTCTTGCTAAAGCACCTGTATATGAAGTCAGAAACCAGATAAAAAGTAAAACAACAGTTAAAAAAAAAATTGTTCAAAGTCTAGAGCATCAGAATGTGGAAATAGATACTGCAATATCTTAAAAGAAAAGGGGAAATGATCAAGGTGAGCAAGAAATAGATCAATACAAAGGAATTGCTTGATAAACAAGCAAAAAATATGGTTTTGTTTGTGTGTACTGGCTTCTGCATAATTACAAAGGCACAACATTAGCCACAAATATCTCTAAAGAAGGAGACTGGGAAAATCGAAGTGTCTGTGTTTAGCAAGAAAGAGAAGATAGGAGCCCAGAGAGTACAAATCAACAAGATAACAGTTCTAGAGAAGTGGAGGGGGGGGAGAAACAATTGCTTTGTGCATACATTGAATTAGTTTAAAGAGAAGGAATGGAAGATTATTAATGCTTCCTTTAAAGAGAAAGAATGGAAGATTATTAATGCTTTCTTTAAATATCTTATTATAGTGCTATGCATTTGTTCTTTCTTTTAAAATGCATTTTATTTTTATTAATTTTCAAAAATTGACCTCCACAGTAATGCGTTTCAGTGTAACATTTCATTTAAATATTTCTGAGAATTTCATACATGAATGCTATATTTACATCATTTCTACACCTCTCTCTTGGTCCTCCAACTCCTCCAATATCCTCCCACTCCCTTTTAAGTTCATGACTTATTCTATATCAGGTAGCTTATTTCTACAGAAAGCAGACTGTTACTCTCTTAACAGTTACTGCCTATAGCTCTTCGTCTGGGGTGAAGTCTAGTGAAATTGCCCCATTGAGTTAGCGTGTCAATGGCTGTTATCATTGTGCTGCTCTTATTTAGATAAGCATTTTTGGAGTCATTTTTTAGTACAGCATCCCTGCTATGTATAGCAGACACTATCTAGCAGCAGGATCCTAGTCATGCAGCTTTTTCAGCCTTTCTGCCTAGTCTTTCACAAAGTTCCCTAAGTCTTGGGTATAAGGGTTACATTGTAGATGCACCAGCTGCAACTCTGTACACATGTTCACTTTTTCTCTGCATTGTGACATTTTCATATATATATATATATATATATATTCATATATATATGAAATATAGTTTTGTATATATATATATCACATTATCATATATATCACATTATCATATTTCAACACATTTTTCTCCTTTTTTCTTGTCCTCTTTTTGCAAACACCTTCCTCTCCCCAAGTAGTGCCCTTCAATTTTTATGTGATGTATGTGTATGTTTGCATATGGATGTATATGTGTATATTTTACATAGATTCTACATGAGGGAAAGAATCATTTGGTGGTATTTGTTTCTTTGAATCTGTTTCATTTCACATAACATGATATTCTCCATCTTCATCCATTTCCTGAAAGAAAAAAAAATGACACATTTTCATTCTTCTTTATGACAGAATAAAGTATTTTGTTTATCCATTTATCTGTGGACAGATAGCTAGGCTGACTCCATTCTTTATTCTGTGATCAATGCCATGATAAACACGGATGTGCGGGGATCCTTGTTGTGTGTTTAGGTTCTTTTGTACACATACTCATTGTGATGTGCACTAAATAATATAAGATATCAAAGAATACAAATAGTGAAGCAAACTGAAACGCAATGTACAGACAAAAAAAAGTATGTGTGGAAAGGGAATTTCTATAAAAATATTAAAACTAAATATTAGAAGGAAATGTACGGAGCAGAAAATATATTGATAAGAATTGAGAGAAATATTTTGTTGATGTTGTTGGTAGGGTTTGACATGTGTTCTTGCTGTGTCACCGAGCCTAGAGGCTCATATGACCCTCTCATCTCAGCCCCTGCCCCCCAGTCCCTAGTAGCTCATACTATACTTTCACGGTGTCCGACCTAAGTGTTGATTATCTAATGAGAGTGATCAGTCCATTCTGGAAAGATTCCCTTCTGGCAATTCTTTGTTACATTACAGTCTCACACATGATTTGCAGGGAGATTTCAGCTCCTCTATTCTCCCAAAAACATTGCCTATAATTTGTTCTTCTAGGGTGTTTTTACTTATCACAAACAAACATTAACTTTTATAACAGTTGACACATCAAAGTGGCCATCCTATTCTCCTTTCCCATGCCAAAGGTGGCCAATAGCTAGAGGAAATGGAGCCAGCCACGGGAGAAATGGAATTTTTTTTCCCACAGGGTACTGGCAGAGCCACCTGAAGCAGTAGCTCCTAAATGGTACAGTTCAGGGCATCAGGACTTAGCAGTAGGTCAAAGCAAGAAGCCACAGTAGGGGCTGAAGAGGTGGCTCAATGGTTAAGAGCACTGGCTACTCTTCCAGAGGTCCCAAGTTCAATTTCCGGCACCCACATGGCAACACACAACTGTCTGTAACTCCAGTTCCTTGGGATTTGGTATCCTCACACAAATATACATACATGCAGAGCGACAATATACATACTATAAAAAGAGATGAATCATTAACGAAAAATAAGAACAAGAAGCAACAGCTACAGTGGACAGGGGGAGGCAAATATGAGGTTCCAGGTGGGTACCAATATATACCTGTAAGTATGAAGTATTGTCCTGGGAAGTCAAACCATGAGGAGAATCAAAAAACCTAAAAATGAAAGTATATGCCTGCAAATGCTCTTAGTAACCATTGCTGTGAACCATACCCTCTCACAAGTCCAGTGCAATCTGATCATATAGGAAGAAGTACCTGTGTCATAAACAGATTGGACATGCCTTATTGCTGGGTATTGTGAGGACCTCAGAATTGAAATAATTTGACACTGAACACAATGTATATTTGTTCACTATGTCATCTCAAAAAATGACTTCATAAATTAAAGTAAGCATGATCTTC
This sequence comes from Phodopus roborovskii, assembly GCF_943737965.1. NCBI lineage: Eukaryota > Metazoa > Chordata > Mammalia > Rodentia > Cricetidae > Phodopus > Phodopus roborovskii. The sequence goes on from NW_026126511.1 coordinate 18,685,870, forward strand.
ATTTAAAAAAAATAATGTTTACTTATTAGTTCAAAACCTTGTGCAAGTGTTTTAGGCACAAATGATGTGATATCTACATCCTGTACATACAGATCCCTTAGATTCACAAGTCATTCTATGACTTTCCTACTTGAAGTTCACAAATCTGTCCTTCTCTTCTAATAGAAACAAGATTTTGCAGTGCCTGAGATCTCAGGCAGAACCTTGACATAGTCCCAGGGAATGAGTCACCATTAGTCTACACTAGTTATAATAATTTCATTCTGCTTTTGCAAATGACCAGAGAAAAGGTGTCCTGAGAACCAGTTCAGGTCTGTGAAACATCAAAGAGAAACCTGGCATTCCCTTGCAGCCTCAAAAGCAAAACGCAAGAGCTGTGCCCTTCCGGTTGGGGAAACGTATTTGAAAACACGATGCCTGGAGAGGCAGCAGCTGTCCTGCACATTGGAAACACGAGATGAAAACATGAAAAGCCCACTGAGCATGGCAAAGGTTAAGAGTTAAAAAGTTAAGCTGTGTAGAAATGAGGCCATTTTTGCTGCTACAAACTTCCAGACATGTAACTTTTGAAGATCACTATTAAGACCACTATTGTCTCTTACTTGGTCTTAAAGGCAGTTAGTGAGGGGATCACATCTCGACTTGGCAATTTACATGTAGCCTTCACTGTGTCTTTGAGGCTTCAAAAGAAATTACATCTTCAATAGTCTAAGAAACTACTTAAACAATTTCAAACTAACATTGTTAAAGGTAGCTTGAGTGCTTTATCTTATAGTCCTAAATCCAGATAGCATAAGCACAACAAGGTTGTTCTCTTTTCACATGTTAACATGTTCTACTAGAATAACACAAGAAAGTAATACATACGGAAATTAAAATAGGAATAAACACGGTATTTAGGAATATTATTTCCAATCCAGGAGGTGTCTAAGTGAATGAAAGCACTAGTTGCACAGGCCTAATGATCCCAGTCCTATGCCCTGAACACACATGTATTAGTTATTTGTCTACTGCTGTGATAAAACTCTATGCCAAAGCACAACATAAGGAATAATGGGTTTAGCTGGGCTTACGGCTTCAGAGGTAGAGTCCGTATGATATGCCGGGAGTAGAGAGATCACATCTTCACTCACAAACACAAAGCAAGGAGCCTACAGCAGTTTGCAAAGCCTGACCCTAGGGATGGACTTCTTCCAGCAAAGCTCCACCTCCTAAAGGATCTACAGCCTCTCCAGACAGCACCATCATGGGGGAACGTGTGTTCAAACACATGAGCCCAAGGAAGGGCTTTCTCCCTCAAACCAGCACAGCATATAAAAAGCCAGATGCTGGGGCTCACGTCTGTAACACCAGCAATCCTACACAGAGGTAGGAGGCAGACACAGGAGAATAACAGTTCATCGAAACGGTTAAGCGCAGCAGCAGTAAACAATTGGGAGAGTCCAGTATCCAGGCTTGTCTCCTGATCTCCACACATGCATGTAGCACAGACCATCCATACTGAAAACCATGGTACATAAACATTTGAAAAAATGAAAATACCACCTATATCCTGTCTCTTTAGTAATCATATGAACTGAAATACCTTTAGGAAGCTTATAAAGCCATCATTTCTTTTGGAGTTAAAAGAAGGAAAAACCATACATATATGTGTACATTACAGTTTATAAAAATAACATGAGAGTTTATGGGTCTGTCAGTTACCTTTCTCTTAGATGTTGACAGGCAAGCTAGAACACACTCCTCTTGGACCAAAGCTTCCTCCCTGTGTTGCGTTCACTTCCAAATAGAGATAGAAAAATTATCATAGTTCTTAGAATTTGTGGACTAGAAGTCAATGTGGACAGTTGTGAATTTTTCAAAAATGTAATTCCCTGTAATCACACATTCTTTTTTCTTTTTCTTGCAATATTCTATTTTGTCTCATTTTCCTTTCTTACCTTTAGCTCTTTCTGTGTTCCCCACTCTCCTTTCTCCTCCTCTGATGACCTCCTCTTAACTTAGTGATCTCTTGTCTCTTAGCTCCGGTCTCTCTTAACCCCATCCATTAAGCTCATATAACTTTACCACTTCAGTTACTCAACACTGTCTTTTTCATTGTTGTCATTTGTGTTTTAAAACTCTGCAGCCTATGTTCTCCTTCATCCTCTTTTCTGAAAATCCCTTTTGTCCAGTGCCTACTTCTGTTTTCTGAAGGTGGCAGAGTAATAAAGGCCATGAAGGACCTGGGCCTGGCTCTGTCATCAATGCGCCTACATTGCCTACATTCCATAGCAAGACCTGCAGACCTCTGCCAGGGGAGGAAGAGAAAAGCTTTGCACCTGTGGAGTACAAACAGCCTCAAGAGGCAAATAAGAGGCGAAGGAGAGAGACCCGAGGCAGGGAAACACATCATTAAAGCCGTGCTATTTCGCACAGAGAGAATATACAGCTTTGCTGACTGATGGGATGGGATGTTGCAAGTGGCACAGGGAATCCCATCTTCCCCCATCTAGGGATAAAACCTGAAGAGACTGGTGAAAGAATAGAAAGGCCCTGAGCTGGAAGTGAAAGACAAAGAGGTCGAGGTATCTGCAGCTGACAAGTGGGCCTTTTGTGGTGCTATTCATCCAGGATGCCTGATGAGGGGAAGGCCAAGCCTAGCAACCAGGAGTAAGGCAATACTGGTTTTGTATGATTAATAGCTGTGTTTACAAGACGGCGTCTCAGTTTTGTGCTGCAGTCACGGGCTTGGCTGATGATACCGTAGTCAAAACTAATTTCTTTTAGAAGTGAAACTGGCCGCCCCAGCTTTGCTTTCAAGAGAGACGGGGTTATCTGTTAGTGACACCTTTTGGTGCTCCGCCTGTTCATAAGCATCTGTGTATCACAAACTCTGAGAGTCAGAATATTTGCTTAAAAAGAAGGTATTAAAACCTGGGCATTGCAGCACATGGCTGTCATCCCAGCACTGTAGACACAGAAGCAGATTCAGAAGTTCAAAGCCAGCCTTGGCTACATTGTGAGATTAAGGCCAGCATGGGCTACATGTGACACTATCTGAAAGCAGGAGGAAGAGCATTGAGGAAGCTGAGTGGGTAAAGATGACTCTATGACTTGGGCTTGGTGTACAAGCCTGGAGATACGAGCTGATCCCTTGATCTTATATAAAGGCAAACAGATAGAACAAACACTGTTAAGTGGGCCCATGACTGCAATGAACACATTATGGTACATGTGCCCCTATACACACATCAAGCTCACGTGCAAATGTGCATGTATATATATACTCTCACAAACTGCAATGCAGTAAAAAAAAATACAAGTTTTAAAAAGTTGAGATGATAGAAATCATGTGTATATATATTATAATTATATACAATATGCTTAATGTAGAATGATTTAAGCACACTGTATCTGAGTTGTTCGGGAAAAGCAAATAAGTATTTTGAATATTGTGGCTTCCCCTAACTTTTGCCTCTTGCAGGCATGTGGCCTGCTCATGCATATGGAATGGAGAGGAAAAGAGATGAGGCAGAATGCAAAGAGTTCCTAAGCTCCCACACATATCCAGTGCCAGCATCCAGGAGGTGGAGGCCGGAGGACTGAGAGATTGAGGCCAGCACCAAGTACCTTGTGATACCCTATCTCTCAAAGCAGGGCCTGCAATGTGACTCAGCTGATGAAAGTGTTTGAAGCCAATTCTGCCAACCTGGGTTCTCTTTCTTTAACCCACAGGGTAGAAAAAAGGATTCCCTCTGAGACACACACACAAATACACACACACACACACACACACACACACACACACACACACACACACACTGACATGCATACAATAATAAATAACAACTTTAAAATAAGTAAATAAACAACAATCTTAATTCAATAGATGAATAATAAATATACCGTCCATATTTATACAGGTCACCCTGGGTTAGACTAAAATGTGATAAAAATGAGTTATATATCTGGTTCCTCTATGCTGTATAATAATTTATTACTGCAACCTTGGTAAGTTTAAACTACGAAAGTGTATTTTTTTTCCCTCAATGCACTGGTCAGACGTGCAAAATAAAGGTGCCTGTGCTGATTAGTTTAATGCCAATTTGACACAAGCTAGAGTTGCAAGAGAGAAGAAAGCCTTAATTTTAAAAATGCCCCCTTGAGACTGGACTGTAGGCAAGTCTATAAAGTGAATAAGGTAAATTCTTAATTAGTGATTGATTGGGGAGGGCCCAGCCCATTGTGGATAGGGCCATCCCTGTTTGTGGTCCTGGATTTTATAAGAAAGCAGGCTGAGTAAGCTATGAGAAGCAAGCCTGTAAATAGCATCCTTGGCCTCTGCATCGGCTTCTGCCTCCAGGTTCCTGCCCTGTTTGAGTGCCTGTCCTGAGTTCCTTCTTTGATGGACAATAATGTAGAAGTATAAGGCTATTTTGATCACAGTGTTTCATCACCGCAATAGTGACCCTGACTAGACTAGGACAGTGTCAGAGGTTGTGCTCCATCTGGATCTAGGCAAGGGATCATGCTCCACCCTTTCCCAAGGTGTGGTGGTTCCTGGCAACTGCTAGAATTCCTTTACTTGTACCATCAACATGTCAGTCTAGCTCCCTCTCAATATAGTCTCCTCCCTCTGTATGCCACTGTACAGTTAAATGCTCCTCTACAAAAACACTAAGAATAAATGATAAGGATGGTCAACAAACAGCACTCGTTTATCTTTATAAAGATTTTTTTTTTAAATTCAGAGCCTAACCCAAATCTAAGATGGATTTATTTCGAAGCCCTTAAAGTTTTCTTCTCAATAGAGACCTTTATCTAAATTTAGAAATAAAATTTAAGTCGAAGCTATCTTAACGAGACTTCGCTATCCAAAGGTAGGGTTGGGAGATAGCTCAGAGTTGACGAGTTGCCACTCTGGTAGAGAACCTAGGTTTATGTCCCAGCACCCACATGGAGGCTCACAACCACCTGTCACAGCAGCTCCAGGAAATGTGACACCCTGCACCCATGTGGTACATGTGAACTTGCACATGCTGGAGAGATGGCTCAGTAGTTAAGAGCACTGGCTGCTCTTCCAGAGAATTCCTGTTCAGTTCAATTCTCAGTACCCACATAGTGACTCACAATTGTCACTCTGATCCCAAGCCTCTTCTAGCTCCCATGGTCACCAAGCACTCATGAGAAGCACAGACATTGATGCAGAAAAAATACCTAGACAGGAAAGAAATGCTTTTAACACATTAAAATTGTATAAAGAAGTTTCTGTCTCATGGGGTCCTATAGCCCTTTAGTCCCAAGTAAACACACAGAGGCTTATATTAATTATAAACTGTTTGGCTGAGGACTCAGGCTTCTTATTGGCTAGCTCTCTCTTAATTTCTATCCCGTTTCTAATAATCTATGTATCCCCACATGGTCTTGGCTTACTGATGATTCCTGAGTCTCTTGCTTTATCTGTAGCTACCTGCCAGCTCCCTCTGGTGATGGCTTCCCTGCCTTCCCTCTTCCCAGAATTCTCCTAGGCTGGTAGCCCCGCCCATACTTTCTGCCTGGCTACTGGCCAATCAGCATTTATTCATCAACCAATAATAGAAATATATAGTCAGAGCATACAGCAGGACATCCCCCATCATAAAATAGTTAAAACAGCTTAGCTATCTTGGGATTTTTATCACCACGCAGAACAAAACATTTCATGTTGCCCTGAAGTGTGTTGAGCAGATCATAGACTTCCCACTCCCCGTTTCCTGTCACTGTTCTCCTCTGTGGGAGTGGACACAGGTCTCAGCTCTACTCTGGAAAACTGAAGGGTGAGAAGCTCATTCCTGGTTTTTCAGCTTCGGAAACTGGGGTGCATTTACTTCCTAATCTTTCCCATCAGGCACAGGAGTCTCTCACACTTGTTAAAGCAGTAAACCAACTCTTTTAATTCTTTTAAGTCTTTTAATTCTAATGCTTAAAGAAAATATTCATGAATTGAGAACTGAACTCGGAGGGCTAAGGTCATCTCCCCAAGCAGAACACTTGTCTAGCTGAATTCCATGTCCATTGTCACAACAACAGAAAGAACAAACAAAACACCAAAATAGTAAATGAGTCTCTGAGAATTTATTATTTTTTCCTTTTGGGGATTTTTCATTACTGCTTTTTGCAGTATACTCAATAAACCAGTTTAGAAAAACAAAACCAAGAACAACACAAAACAAAAACCAAAAACCCTGTCTCTGGTGGTTTCCTATGCTATTATTCAGAGAATAGTCACTGCAATCAGACTATGTCAGACAAGGTTCCTATAAAAAGCTTACTCACCCCTACTGAGCTTTTTTAGATTTTATTTTCTATGTACTCTTTTATCATTTATTCCATCCACTCCAAGAGCCCAAGAGTCTACTACTACGAGCAACCTTTTCACACTAGCTAGCTAATGGCTTCTTTAAGTCAATTCTTTTTCACATTTCCTCTGCTTATGATATGATTGCCCCAAATTCTATTTGTGCAGGACTCACTTATTTCACTCTGTTTTTCCCTCCAAAAGTGATCTGCCTTCTGCTTCTGCACTCCAGGTTCACATTCAGGAGGAGCGGATCCCAGTAGGGAGGCACAGGGCTGAGGAAGGGATCCCCGGAGCCTCCGCTCTCCTGAACTCCACGCCCAAATCCACAGCATTTGCCCTTGCCCTTCCTTATGCTTTCTCTGCCCTGCCATTGGGTCTGTTCAACCCAAGAATCCAGTCCTCCACCTTACAGCCCCTGAGAATCCCCAACAGGATGGCTGGGAAAGAATCCAGCCAAACATCTTTCAGCCACACATGTGTTCATTCACACAGCAGCCACAGCCTTCAATCTTCACAGATCACTGCCATCACAGTGACCTATGGATGCCAGCCTTCTGCACCACCCACAGGGCCTTCCATGACATCTTCAAGCAGCCTTTCTTGCTCTCTTCCACTCATGTTCAAGCTGTACCTTGTTTATTCCACTAAGGTCATGAAGAAAGAAATATTAAAGAAAAGCACGGTTTTAAATAGTGTTTTAAGCTAAATAAGAACAAGCCAACAAGACCACACCCCACACAGGGATGAACACAGAATACGTGCAGACTCTATAAGTTTTCCCTCTCATACAAATTACAAGACCCAAGACAACCAAAGTCCACACCACAAGTGCTTGGAACATAAAGAGTTGACCTCTCCAAGCTGGTTGACATTCTCTCTTCATATTTTTCTAATAAAGTTTCAAATGGCCGTCGCAGAGCTCATATTCACTGCCTAGGCGAGGATAAACTTGAACTTCTGATCCCCAGTGCTGAGGATTGTAGGTGTGTGCCCACCATGCTAACTTTCTGAGTGCTGGGCCTCAAACCCATGCTATTGTGTGTGTCAAGCAAATACACCTCCAACCGAACTACATTCGCAGTCCAACTGTTCACAATGTGACAGCAGGAAGAGGGTAAATGACAGGGCTGAGCTACAGCTTGAGTTTTTGGTGGTGGTGGTGGTGATTTTGATAACCAAGAAAGCAAAGGGACTATGCTAAACAAGACCATAAATTGATGGCATGTTACCACAATGTGTCTCCTTTCTTGCCGTGTCCTGGTATCTGTGTCTACCACACCATGAGCTCCTGCTTACATCATAGCCTACTTCTACTCCTGCATGTTTCCTGTGAACCTTATGTGGCCAATGCATTGGACTCCAGATCCCCATCTCTGTCCTGTTCCTCCGAGTTAAGTCACAGCAGGACATACATCATTTAAATATAACAGTTGTTTTGCTCCATAATCACCTTCTGATCCATAGACTTGATTGTGGAAGTGACTTTAGCCTTGCTATAGGGATTATTAGGCTGTAAGCCAGTGTTTGAGCATCTAAGTCCAAGATGCTTCATCTTAGAAATCTGTCACTGAACAATAATTGAGAAAAAAACAGACATGTACAAAAGTACATACCTGTAAAATTTTCTAAATAAACCAACTAAATATCCATTGACTAAATTCACATAATAAACACGAGGCTTTCTTAAAGGTACATATCTTTATTCATTGATTTTAAAAGTTCATCATGATTCATGTCAAAATGAAAAAGGAAATAAAAACACATAGTTGGACTCATTAAAAATAAGTTTATATGACACACTGCCCTATATACAAATGCAGATAACAAGATAACAATAACACTTCAAGAAATTTCATTCTGTTTTTTTTTTTTTTTTTTTTTTTTTTTTTTTTTTTAGTTTTCTAAGGAATGCTGAACAGTTTTCAGAAATTAAGAGGAAATGTAATTAGTTGTCCTTAGTTTTAGGATAAGAAAGCCATGTGAATCTTATAATAAGATGCTATCCATTTAAATTCTTATTCTCTGAACATGTATCTATCCTAGACCTACAAACAGCATCCATGTAATATGCCAACCAATACAAAAGTTGCTTCCAGATGCTACTGGAGAACAGTGGTCAACTCTTCTAAGCCAGCTATTAGCTGTTGTCTCTTTCCTGCTTTCCATCTCTTCTGTAGGTCACAGAGCTCTTCCAATGATAAAACTACACCAGGGAAGCTAAGATGCAAACCTCAAGAAAGAGACATGATGAAAGGCTATCAGGAAGGAAGTATGCGGGGATGACACTAACATTTCTTTTCATTCTGAAATAATGTTTACTTATAAAAGAGATAACAGATTTGAAAAAAAATAAACTAAATAGCATTTCCAAAATATCACCACAGCAGAGTGTGTAAGTCCCTGGTGTCAATCTACCCTGCCCCCAGTAAGCCACAGAAGAAAGAAACTGCATCTAGATTTTTAGTTAGTAACTGTGTTGGGATCAGAGATTATTTACTTTATTTCTGTTTGTAAAATTCATTTTCTATTCAGCATACTAAGTAATTCATTTTGTTAAATGAGACTTGAGCACTCAAATGTATATTTGCTATAGTAAGATCCAATTTCTGTTATGTGAATGTGTGAACATATGAAATCTATCACACTAATTATAATATTTGAGTCTTTGAAGTAGTTGTAGTCTGTTAGAAAGGTGACTATATCATTAGTCAGAGTTCTCTAGAGAAGCAAAACTAATAGGAGACATAAATCTGATTGCAACATTTTACAATGCGGGGAGAAAAAAACCCAGCATCTGCCATCTGCAAGCTGGAGGACTTTGGGATGCCAAGGGAGTGAGTCCAACAGCCTGAGAAACAGGAGCCTGATATGAAAGTTCTAGTCCCAGAGCACAAGAAAAGAGGTTATAGATGCAGCAGCTCCAGCTGGGAATCACTGGGAAGCAGAGACCCTTCCTTCCATACTTTTTTGTTCAATGCAGCCCCTCAAAGATGCGTTAATGCTCATCACCGTTAGGTCAGGACAGTATAACCAGAGTCTACACATGCAAAAGTCACTCTAGCCAAGAAACATCATCACAGACACATTTGAAAGCAACATTTCATGTAGGCACCCTTTGCCTGCCTACTGCACTAACATGTAAACTTAAGCCATCCAGGGAAATGAAGGTCTGGTGTTCCCAAGTATGCTCTTGCCTATGGCTTTTTTGTATTGTTTGAAGTTTTTCTTTTATTCCTATTTTGTTCTTTAGGGGATGGGATAGGGTACATAAACACCCATACTTGGTATCTATGCTGTCAATTATAAACCATTTTTATTTATTTAATATTGATTGGCTTGAAATCCATTCTACACAACACTATGACCCCAGGTTTTATAATTTTTATTTGCTATGATGGTTTGGATGGGAAATTTTGCCCATAGGCTCTTGCATTTCAACACTTGAACCTGACCTTTTATTTTTATTTGAGTAAGAATTTTTACTTATCTCACATGTAGTATAGGCCTGGTGGGTTTGTTTGTTTTAGATCAGTCTAGTTAAGCATGTTGTTGCACACCTTTAATCCCAGCACTCCACACTCCAGAGGTGGAGGCAGGTGGATCTATGAGCTCAAGGCCAGTCTAGTCTACAGGGTGAGTTCCAAGACAGCCAAGTCTGCACAGAGAAACCCTGGCAAAAAGTAATGTCAATCCAACAAACAAAAAACAAACCCACAAAAGCAAAATCAAAAACAAAGTATCAACAACAACTACAACAAAAATGAGTCTGAAACCTTTGTCTTTTTGTACAGAGTAAACATGGCTGGTCTCCGTTAAGTGAGAGCTTGCTTAGCCCTGTCGTTTACTCGGCTACAACTTTTTATGTCTATGATTGCAGGCATTTATCATGCCTACATCACCTCTTTGGCATATAGACATGTATTTCATATGTAAGCCCCCTCTTGTTTTTATTTCTATTAGCTTGTAACCTAGTGGGAGCAAGAGAGACACTAAATGTAGTAGTGTGTTTTCCTTTTTATAATTAACGTTAGCCCTTAACTCTATAGCCTGTTTTATCAGTGTCTATGGATGTGTTCATTTCTCTTGTTATTTAGGAACTTTGTACTGCTGGACAGCAGCAGTGGAACCTTTATAATTATGGCAGTATGATACCCTGGCTTTCTGTTTATTTAGGCAGTGTCTATTAACTTTCTCTTATGAACAGTGATAAAAGCAGTGTGCTTCCTGTCCTATGACTTCCTTTGCTTCCCCCCTTCTATTAAACACCCTTTCTAGTGTTTAATATTGTTATATATGCTAATCTTCCTCTCACTTGATCCTTCAGCTCTCAATGATATCTTGACTCAACTATTACAAAGGATGTCATCAATAAGCCCACTTTCCTACCCCTCTTCTGTCTGATTTCTCATTAGCTAATACTTTCCCCATGAGGGGATACATCATATATTTCTGTTCTGTCTCTTGGTACTCTCTCATTTGAGTTCATTTTTCCTTACTCGGGAAGAGACTGGGTGTTCACTGAGAATGCCTCAGCCAACGGTGTCTAAGCCATCTCTAGGAAATTCATCAAGATGAAGTCATTGGAACAATAGTCCTAGTGCCTTCCTTACTCAGAAGTTCCTTGATTCAGGCAGAAGTGGTGGTACATGCCGTGGTCTCAGCATTCGGGAGGGTGAGCTGAGAGGACCTAAGTTCAAAACAAGGGCTGAACTACATGGCAAGACCCTGTTAGAAAATAAAGGGGGAAAAAGTGCATTGTATTAGTGCATTTTCTTTTGCTGTGATAAAACAGCATGACCGGGATGACTTACAGAAGAGTTGACTGGGGCTTAAGCTTCAAGAGGAATCAGATTCATCTCAGCAGGGAGGTTAAATACTTAACCAGCACACCTCCTTTCCACACCTGAGCCAACTGTACCTAGAGGAGTTCTGGGATAGCCTTGCTTGCCAGCATCCCTGACCTGTCCTTCTTACAAGTGATATAGTGTTGACCCTATAAGGAGGCAGCTAAATCTCAGCTAGGAGGTCCTTTCGGCTTCTCACTGCTTCTGCCTCTGTCTCCCAGCCATTATTACATTGTTTTGGTGGTGATGTTAAATATTTCAAAGTTTATTTGCTTCATAAGAATTGGTGTATATGTAAAGAGATAAAAAGAAATATCCAGTTTCCAGCGATCCAGAAAATGTCCACTCCAGATCACAATTTTATACAACAAATTATATTACAGAAACCACTATATAATGATGCCCTGGCTTTTGCACTAATTTACAATTTGTGCTAATTCTGAAGAGGAATAAAAAGCAACATAGATCCTTCATTTGTGAGAGCGTCTCAGAGTAAAAGACTCTATAATATTGTTTCCCAAGGCAGAACTTCGGAGAATGTCTTTACAGTAGGTTTCCAATGCAGCAACCAAAGAGTAGAAAAGATGAGTTGGGGAACGTGTCCATCAAAACAACAGTAGATATCACACTTCCGTGAGCATACAAATGGCACAGTATTCCCAAGAAAAGAGAACATGGAATTATCCAGATAATGTTAATTGAGATGACAACTCTAAATGTGAGTGACCTCATTCTATGGTCTGCATAAAAAGGAGAAAGCTGGAAAAGCACTAGTATGTATCTCTCTGTTTCTTGGTTGTGGATACAATGTGACTGACAGGCTCTCTAATTGTCTGGCAACCAGGTCTTCCCATCGTGATTCATTGTATTCTCAAACTATGAGCCAAAATAAATGCTTCCTGAGGCTTAAAAAATTTCTCACTGCATAGGAGGGCTTGCTTTACCACATGAGGAACTTGGGTGTCATAAAAATTAGAGGTGGGAACACATACCTGTAACTCTGGCACTTTGGGGACTCAGACAAAAGCATCATTGTGGCTTGCTGGATGTCACCCCAGATCCCAAAACCCCCACACACTCCAGGTACAGGGAGAGGCCTTATCACAAAGGAATAAAAATGTTAGAACTGACCTCCTGGCATCTTTCTCTGGTACACAGGCATGCGTCTATGCATAAGCACATATACACACATGAAATAAGTGAAAACTAAAGATTAAACCCTCTCCTTTTAATAAGTAGCTGAGCTGTTGTTGGATGTTTTGCCACAAGAAAAGTAACTACTACAGGGATAGCCACCCACTGAACTGTCACCTTGAGTTATTCATGTTGTCTCTCTGCTATCTTAATTAAGCATGTGAACTGTACAAATGGTGTTGGAATTTTGTGTACCTAGATTGGGAACTATACAATATAAACCATGCCATGTGGAAGTATGCATGGGATTCCAGGGGACCTTCATGCAAAGCGCATTTGCACCATGAACTAAGTCAAAGCATAGACAGCACTTGGAGCAAGTCAGAACTATGATCCCCAGAGAGGGATGCTTGGAACCTGGAGCCACGCTGTTCAGAGCATTGAACAGATAATCACAGATAGCACAGAAAAGAGAGGATGTGTCCGACAAAGTTAGGTTTCATGAGACATGACTGAAATGCTCAGAGAAAGAGAAGAGGAGAGAGGGCAGAAGGCGGGAAAGGGATAGGCAGACAGAGACAAACAAACTACTGCTGTAAAAGGCTGGTAGGCATGAGACAAGCATTTGATAAATGATAGCTGTCCATTATTGTTAATAATGTGTTTGTTATACCTTCCTGCTTGTATTTGAACTGAGGCTTTAGGTCTTGAGAATTCCTTTAAAAGCAGACATTTTTAAATGTGTTGCTAGGTAATCAGGTCACACAAAAATCATCAGCAAAATTACCTGTGGTTCGTAACAGTACAACTATGGGGGTGTAGGGGGGTAAAATTCTAAAGGTCTAGGATGATGTCTTGGTAGGAAATATTCTAGAAAAATGTACTTGGGTTGTGGTTTTGCTTAAAAGAAAAACAATCTCATCTGGGCCTTAAAATGTACATGAATAATTTGTACCAAACCGAGAAATGAATAATGTGAAATACTGCTTAATATTCATGCTGAACAACCTGTTTTGAGAAATCAAATTTTTCCAAGCAGCTCAGTGAAACAAGGACCAGAGTCAGTGTTTGGTGATCTTGCATATCATTTTCATTTCAGTAGGAGCCTGGTTGTATTACTTTCCTCCATTAATGGACTTGCCATCAAGGGAATCAATTTATATTCTAAAGGCAGGCCAACCTCTTGCTCAAAACATACTGCCAAACATAAATCACCTTCCATTATTCATCAGCCCTCTTCATTCTCTCAGAATGCACTGGTCTTTACGTCATAATATTCTACCTTATCCCTCTTTTCAGCACATATTTTTACCTTGCTGTTGACGAGGTAGAGCCATTTTTTACCCCTAATCTTATTACTCTATTATATAAGGATGTAGGTTTACACTTCATGTCATTACTGTGTCCTGCTCAAATAACATTGGAGGTCAGTAGAGTCTGTCAAATGGGTTTTCTGATATGAGTATTCACAGCTTCAATCATGTTGTATGCAAAATTTCTTCCTGTTTCCTTTGACACTCTCTAGCTGTAGAGATTCTTCTTAGTTTGAGCCTTACAGGATTTCATCTCCATGCTAAGCATCTTATCATATTTTATTTTTAGCTGCTTTGTTATTAGGAAACTAAAGTAGAAATCAGAATGTCTCCTTCAAGACCTGGAATGTAGCTCAGCAGTTCATTAACAGAAATTTGCCTACCACATGCACCACATGCAAGACCCTGGGTTCCATTCTAAGAACCTGAAAATAAAGTGGAATTATAAAAGAACAAAGTTCTTTATAAACTATGCTCTTTTATCCTGTCTTGAGACCATCCATCACAATGATTTCTCTCAGGTTTTCTCCCAGTGTACGAAAACCAACTTTCAGTCCACACTTATTACTATTTAAATGAGTTTATAACCAACTACAAACAACTTTGCTATTATAAATCTTAAATCATGAAGTAGTTCACTGTGACTAATAATGGTAGCAGCAGTTTTTGTTTTGTTTTGTTTTTTGTGAGTGAAACAAGATCACATACTATGTAGTCCAGAATGGCCTGGAACTATCTAGTACAGTCTGGCCTAGAACTCACAACCCTCACATCTGAGTCCAGGTGCTGGGATTACAGGTACATGTTATCACTTTCAGTGGGAGTTTTGGAAAGAAATCTCTCATACTGAAAACACTATTGTTCTGTGGATAAGTATATGAGATTTTATGGACTGTTAGTATTCTTTGAATATAGAGTTGATGTCCATTCATTCATTCATTCATTCATTCTTTCTTTCTTTCTTTCTTTCATCCATTCATTAAGAATTAACTCAAGCCCGGAATGGCACAAGCCTGTTATCCTAGCACGGAGGAAGCTGAATCAGAAGGAAGTCTAGCCTGTGGGTGGGATGGAGGGAGGTTGGGGAGATAGTTCAGTTGGTAAAGCATTTGTTCCATAAACACAAGGACCTAAGCATAATTATCAGAATCCTCGATAAAAGGCTCAGTGCTGGGGGACAAAGCTAGACAAACTCTTGGGGCTCATTGGCCAGGCAGTCTACTTTACTTGTCCAGCCCACGTCCAGTGATAGAGATCTTATCTCAAAAAATAAAGTGGGTGGCTCCTGAATGATAACACTGGAGAAATACATGTGTGTATGTACATGCACATACATGAACAGAGAGAAAGAAAGAAAGAATAAATTTGTTCAATAGACATCCCAGGCACTTTTCTGTATTATGTGAATGTATCATGGAGCAAAAATATTTGTCTTTACTAGATCACAGCCTAGCAAAATATAAACAAATTATGTTTTGGTTCCTGCTGGTAAACTGGGAAGAAAGAAAGGAGGAAGAAAAGAAGAAAGAAAGAAAGGAAAGATAAGATACCAGGCTATGAATTTGTTCTTTTGGAAACTCAGGTTGAAATTTTATTGACACAGCCTATTAAAAGTCAATGTCTTTCTTGAGGGCAGAGTTAATTTTCATGGGGTCAGGTTGATTACCTCGAGAGCATGCTGTCAGACAGTGAGGACATCTATCTTTGTCTCCTGGTTTCCTTTCCATTCTTCTCTCCGAGTTGAAGCCACATGAGGCTCTCATTGGAAGCCAAGCAGATGATGGCGCCATGCATGCATCAGAAGTGTAAGGCTCTCCTCCTTACACATCCCCAAGTCTCAGGTGTTCTGCCATGGCAACAGAACACCAACAGTGGGGTGGAGTGAAGAAGTTCTTTTTGCACGATTGTCCAGCAAAGCCTTGCTGATGAGTGAGCAGATACCAAAGGGAGAAAATATGCGATAGGTCCCCATGTACTGGCAGACTGACACAGCAAGCAGAAGAGAAGGTAAGAGATCTGCTGCTCCATAAATACATGGAAACAAGCCAGGATAGAAAACGGTGGGACTGAAGATGCCCCAAGGACCCCTGTTTGGTTATGACTTGACAACTGGGACTGGCTTTTCCCATACAGTGAGAAGAGTCCCCGTTGTGAGGGCAGGAACAGAGGGCTGACAAGAGAAAAGTTCTGATGGACATTATAAGAGGTTGCCTCTGGGTTATATCCTGAAAAGGATCTGGGAATGAGATCAAATGGAAAGGCTTTTGGCGGTCATCCAAGTGAGGGTAGGGCTGTCACAATGGAAGTGAGAGACAATCAGATTCTGAATATAGTCTGAAGGTAGAAGGCAATAGGATCTGTTAAGTGACCCCAGGAGAATGAGGCAAGGGTGCTACCCAAGTTTTTGCCCTAACTGAGGATCAAGAGAAGGAATTTCTACAAGATAGAAGAGACTATGAAAATATCCAAGGCCACCAGGACTATACAAGCTCACTCAGAGCATAGCAGAGATAGTTATGAGATCCAGAAACAACCATGCACAGCCTAACATTGAAAGAACCAGACATCTAGACACTGTGGTACACTTGTCATTTCAGTTGTCTGGAAGCCAGGACAAGAGACTGTATAAATTGAGGGATAGTCTGGCCACATACTCAGAAAAGAGAGGAAAAGGAGAAGAGGGAGAGGTAGAATGTTCTGGAAACTAAGAAAGAAGGTGTTAAATTCTGTTTAATTACCAATCAGTGTTAGTTTCATCTTCTTGACCTAACAGAGCTAAGTGCTACTGATGGGACAAGATAACAGAGAGGGAATATCCCCTGTAGGTTTTACTGTGCTCTAAGGTTTCCTTGGGATCCAAATCATGGATGAAAGCAGGCAGGGATGAAAATCATCCTGAATTGGTTTCAAGAGAGTTTGTGTAGGACAGGTAAGAAAGTTCTATTTGGGGCCCAGTTTCATTATTACAAATAACAAATGGGTAGGAGCTGAAAGACGCCCTATGGTCAGGAGATCGGTTTTTACATTTAACATCTAGGGCTGGGTAAATTATGCTGCATGCTGAAGGGCGTGATTCATTGGAAAATGAAAAACTGGTGGCTCAGCATCGAGAAAACAATTATTGAACTAAAATCCATGAATCAGCGAGAAAATAAGGAATCTAATGCTGAGAGTGGAAAGGTGGATCTCAGAGAAGAGCACTGATGGGTTGTCCTGGGAGCACGGGGAAGGCCAAACTATAAGAGGCATCACAGTTGGCCTCTGAGGACTTCTGTCTTCTCAGGACACAAGAGGCAAGGCTGTCAGTAGGTCATGCCAATGGGAAAGAGGTATTGGAAGTTTGAGGTGACAGGGGTTTGAATCAGTGGACCAGAGGAAATGGGCAGCTTTTCTGGGTAGTGATTAGTCTCCAAAGGAACAATTTTACAACTGAATGTTCTGGGATAAAGATTAGAAGAATTTTAAAAAGTACACCTGAAGCAGGAGATGATTTTGAATTTGGAGAGCAT
The DNA here is from genome assembly GCF_943737965.1 of Phodopus roborovskii. Classification (NCBI taxonomy): domain Eukaryota; kingdom Metazoa; phylum Chordata; class Mammalia; order Rodentia; family Cricetidae; genus Phodopus; species Phodopus roborovskii. Next base: position 18,702,992 of record NW_026126511.1, read on the forward strand.
GTATACCCTGTGGCTCTGTCTTGTGCGGTCATGATGTCAAGTAACAAATTAATATCCTCACTTCTCCATTCATAAGGCACAGTGTCGAAAGTGGATGTAAAGGTAATAAGTTAAGGGTTCCAGGTAAAGATTAAGAGGGAAACTCATTAGTTGTTTTTTCCTGAAGCTCCTTCCACAGGAGACTTAATGACAAGGTAGTCTGATCAAAAGAGTATATTGAGATCCAGGAACACAAACTCAGTATCCACAGAGCAGGTGGCCTTGCTAAGCCTCTAACACAAAGAGCAGGTTACCTACACCAGTTGTGAATAGAGGACCCATGATGATAAGACTATTTCTTGGAGTTAGTCACTGAAGACAAATTAGAATTCCAGTTAGCTTTCTATTGCTATGACATATTGCATGGCCAAAGGAGAGGAGTTAGTTGGCTCACAGTGTCTTAATCCTACATCATGGAGGCAAGCCAAAACAGGAACACAAGCTGGACAGGAATCTAAAGGTAGGAACTTAAGCAGGGGCCACAGAGGAACCCTGCTTACTGGCTTGCTCCCATGGCTTGCTCAGTTTGCTTTCTTACAAAACCCAGGTGTCCAAAGGTGATGTTGCCATCAGTGGGCTAGGCCCTTCCACATCAAGCATTTTTCAAGAAAATGTGCCCAGTCTTGTGTACAGGCCAATCTGACATACTGTTTCCTCAGGTGAAGGTCCCTCCTCCCTGGTGTCTCTAGTCTGTGTCAAACTGTCAGAAAACTGACCAGTCCACAGCCACTTTGTTCTTCGTTATGATTAAAGAGCTTACAGAAATAACTGGATACAGTCCACCATGAGGACTACAGCAGGATGGAGGAGAGAGGCATGGGGGCAGAAGCATAAGGTGTATGGTCGGTTTGCAGCCAGTAGGAGGCAGAGCATAGTGAATACTGGTGAGCACCTGAATCTCCTCTTTATTTAGCTGGTTACCTCAGACAGGGAATGATGCTGCACCTGTGCAGGGTAGCTTAAACTATTCCAGAAACACCCTCATAGGGAGCAGTGATGAGCAAAGGGATCAAGACCAGGCTGGAGAAACCCACAGAAACATCTGACTTAAACAAGGGGGGAAGCTCATGGATCCCAGACTGACAGCTTGGAAACCAGCAAAAGACTGACCCAGACCCCCTGAATGTGGGTGTCAACTATAAGAACTGGGTAGTATACGGGGCCTCTGGTAGTGGATCAGTGTTTATACCTAGTATACAAATGGACGTTGGGAGCCCATTCCACACAGAGGGATACTCTCTCAGCCTGGACACATGGGGAGGGCCTAGACCATGCTCCAAATGATGTAACAGACTTTGCAGGTCCCCCATGGAAGGCCTCACTCTCTCTAGGGAGCAAAAAGGGGATGGGATAGGGGGTTGGTGGGAGGCAGGGGATGCAGAAGAGGAAGAGGGAACTGGGATTAACATGTAAAGCAAGATTATTTCTAATTTAAATAATAATAATAATAATAATAATAATAATAATAATAATAATAATAAACACCCTCATAGACATGCCCAGATGTGTGTTCCTATGGTGATTGAAATCCAGTCAAGTTGACAGTGAAGATTAACCATCCCAGTCACCTTGGAAACCAGTCAACCTCTGTAGGCCTCAGCTTTCCTCCTTAGAAACCAGGAAAGGAACTAACACCCAGTTGACTGGCTGGTAAGGGGAATCAAATGAGAAATACACAGTGAAGGTTTAGTGCATCGACTTTTACACATACATTGTAACAAGACAATGAGGTAACAAATGGGAAATAGTTTTTCTAAATGAAAACCTGCAAGAAATTATAAAAAAAAAGCTCTTTATTCATTGCTCTTTATTCATTGCACAGAAATGAAAATTAAATTGGATTCTAATCCACTGCTTGTTAAGTCTGTAAAAGGCAGTATCGCTAATCTGTTTGTCTTCTCCTGGTATTTTGACAAGCGTCCCCATTACAGGTTTATCAAGTTTGTGATGCAATGCTTCAGAAAGAGTGACTTCTCTGCTGGGGATAATAACACTAAGGACATACTGCTTCAGATCTGAGAGCTAGCATTTCTTTTGTGAGCAGGTATGACTCCTGTCAGCAACCGTAGGGTTACACATAGGTTATCTGACTTCAGTGGAGGTCCACATCATGGCCCAATCATTCTGCCTGTCAAGCAGTGGGAACGGTCTGTCTGTCTGACATATTTACAGCTCTGTGGTTAAGATGTTTGCCTAATGCTCTTTTTTATTTAAAGGTCTCTGACCACTTAAACCTCTCCCCTTTTAACTTAGACATGCTTTGCAGACTATTAAAGCCCTTTAAGTACCTTCTTAGGACTCACGTTACAATCTGGACCTAACAATTTTCAAAGAGTCGTACTTTGACAAAATTCCAAGATAATTATAGCAATTGCTTTTTTAAAATGGGAAAAAAAGCATGTTCATGTTAAAAATAAAACTTTCCTTTAGATTTGAAATTTCAAGGAATTTCCTTTGCTTGCTTGTTGTAAGACATAATTCATAGATTTGTGTGTGCTAAGGAAAAGAGCAAAATTACATTTTCACATAGGTTTCAAATGTGTTTGATGATGTCTGTTATTAACCTTGGACCCTGATCTAAGACTAAACTCTGAAACACGAGGAAAATAAGGTTCAGGTTTGATTGCCAAATCTGTAGAGAATTATGTATTTCCTTTTTAACTTTGAGGCAGCTAGATAAAATAGTCTAACATATTTTGGCTGCTTAATTACATGTCATTAAATTTAAAAAATGGTATTTGTAAGCAATGCTCAGGTTAAGTAGTATAAATATCTCTATCAACCAGTGATTGTAAGAGATAGAAATATTCAGTGTAAATGCACACACAGACAGACACACACACACACACAAAGAGATAGAGTTACTGAGTTACTCTCTGTGCATGTGCCTAGATTTTCTCAGCAGACCCAGCCATATGTTTCTTGTCTCAGTGGCTGCCCAGTGAACTCATGCATGTGCATGAAAGTTCTAGCAGGCAAGAAGCCCTATAAATAATGAACATAACGCATAATGAAACAGAGAGGTAAACTAAGAGCAAACTAGATCACTATAGTGAATAATACCAGATTCTCTAGTGAGCAATTTAAATAAGGGAATATTATACGCTAATCTATGCAGTACTTGTTAAAGACTGTACTTTAATGCTGTAGGATGTGATCACCACCTCCATTCTTTAATTCTTTCTACTTAAATTTATGAGAATCTCTTTGTAGATGATAGGCTAGGTCCAAGCCTAATCCTGCCTGATAGACAGTGGTTCAAAATCTGTGAAATACTATGTTCATTTCTTTTTTTTTATTTCAACAATAAAAAGCTACTAGCAGCATCCCCCAAACAAATGAGAAACAGGGTTTGAATTCACCTTTTTCGTTACATAATAAATAGAATGTACACCTTTCTCTAGTGTGAGCGTGGGGTAAGTATTAAGAAGTTGGAAAAGTGTGTTCATATAGAAAAATTTATATAGGTTAAAATTAAACTTCATCTTTCACCAGACATTTTCTCCTAAGAAAATAGTTACCCTGCTTAATTCAACAGGAAAAAAATTGTGAATAATTGATGAGGATATGTGGAGTTGAGTATTGTAAACAAGACAGTATTTCAACAAAACAGTTTTGCAGTCAGTGAGTAGACTCCCTCTGTTGTATTTATTTATACTATCTAGAATACCAATCATCTTCATACTGAGGTGTAAAAACACTGAGCTTAGGATGAAGCACTGAGCATAGTGTGAGGATGAAAACATGATTATTCTCTCTGATTTGCCTCTTGGTGAGTGAAAGTACAGTGTTCGCCGTATATGCATTTCTCACATGCTACTTGTTCAAGCTTCAAGGACTTAAAATGCCTCGTGAACTACAAACATGCAGGAAGCAGGAAGGAGTGGTACTACATTTTAACTTGAAAATGACTCAGTGGTTCTCTTCCAACCTATACAAATGGGTAGGTACAATAGCGGTGATTGATGGCCCCGTGCTCAATCGCTTTTGTCTCAGTTTCGTTAGCATTTAGGGCAGAGCTTTCAACTCTGTTGCCATTTTGTAATTGCCCCTTAAGTTCATAAGATGTGTAGTCAACTGCTAAGACTGTTAAGGCTATTAAGCCCACACCAACAAGTCACACATGAAATGGTTTCTAACCAAAAACTAACAAAGTGTACAAAGTCCTTATAATTGTTGTGGTTTTGTGTGTGTGTGTGTGTGTTCATATGGATGTGTGGATGTGTGTGTGCACTTGCCTGCACAGTGATGAGTGCATGTGCATGTGTGCACATGTAATCTCAGAAGTTGTACCCTAGGAGCCATCCACCCTGGCTTTTGAGACAAAGTCTTTCTCTGGCTTGGAACTCACTGAGCATCTCAGCTAGTCCAGCTGCCAGTGATCTCTGTCTAGCATAAAGATTACAGCAGCTCTTGACTAGGATTGGCTCTTATAATTGTTGTCTTGAAGGCAAAGGGACATGGAAACATCAAGGACTTCAGGTCCTATACATAAGCATTCTGCACTTGTTTATTCACAGATCTTTATTGAGTGCTTACTACTTCATGCTAGGTTGAATTTTGCACACTGAGCTGCAGTGGGGAACATGGTAGAAAAAATTGTCCTTGGGGGCTCGTTGTCCTGGCAGTGAACGGTAGAGAGACAGAAGGATTGTATGCAGCAATAATGATGTGGTATATTAGTGCAGCACAGAGGGAGATAAAGGGACTAAAGAACAAGGAAGCTGTGGGTTCTGTGAGTTACTATAGCTTAGTGAGACATCTTGAGAAGGTGAGCTGCCGAGTACTTTGCATAGCATTTGGCACATAGTAAGTGCTAACAAATACGGGTTTAAAATAGAGGGAGTGGCCTTGAAAGTTTTCCAAGGAAGGCTTTTCAATGTTTGTTTGTATGTTTATTTTCTCTATTTGTCCTGACTATTTCTCTCTGGAATTCAAGTTAATTCCGTGCTTAAACCAAGGTTAGTTATGAACCAGGTGAAGGACTGGCAGATCAAAACTGCCATGGGGTAAATTATCCATAACGTGTCCCTGTCTCAAGGAAGAAGGGTTGAGGTCAGGAGGGGTGGGGGCAAGGGCGGGAAGTGGAGGAAGAACAAGAAACAGCAGAGTTAGAAGAAAAAGAGAGGGAAAGAAAGAAGTCTATGTTGAGAATAAAGTTGTCTTATGCCACGGATGTTAATTTAACTCTCTGCGTATTCTAATTGGAAGTTGGGTCAGTTAAAACCAGATGTGTGCCAAATCTTTGACAATTTAACTAACGGGCTCTAAATATTTTTCAGAACTAAAGTATATAAACATGCACTCCTTTGGACTATTTCTTGAGACAAAGATCTCTGGAATTTTAGTAGGGGGTTATACAGAGATATATTTTAAGAATAAACGACTGTGATTCATATTGGAAAACACTAATGATTCCAACACTAAAAAAAAAAAAAAAATGCAATGTAGCTGGGCTTGGAGGTGCAGCATGCTTGTTACCTCAGCGCTTGGAAGCAGGAACACTGCAAGTCCGGGTGTCATAGCTTATCCTGGGAAACAAAGGGAGGTCTGCACCAAAGATACCAAAGCTAAAGGGATGTAGTCTTAAGGGATATGCACAAGACAGTCTTTGGAAAATGATTTACCTTTGCCTCTCAAAAGGTTTTGAAGACTTGCATGTTGGATGGGTGCAGTTTAGTCTTATGGAGGAAGACATGTAAGACCTCATGAGATTTTCACACCCTTGCAGAGAAGGTGTAACCTGGTTGTACCTGGAAGTCAAATGAAATCACTAAGAACTGTGTCAAAGGTGTCACAAGCAAGAGACAAAATCTGGTCTTGGTTTGGCACCTTCTGGCTCTCAGAAACTAGCTGATACACCGTTGCCTTACTAATACGAGAATCCAAAGTGAAAACGGAGTGAATATTTTAAAAGACATAGGTTTACCTTTCTAATTATGACTTGCTTATTCACCTTTTAAAAAGTAATGTTTGCTCTTTCAAAGGCATGTAAATCAGTGGTGTGGAGAGATGAACCATAACCAGAGTATGTAAATTAATGAAGCAAAAGGACTATTCATATTTTGCCTTTGGTAAATCACACATGAAATTAATTCAGAATTGACTACATTATGGTTTTTATAGACTTTAATAATTTATTGAACACGCTGTGTGAAAGATGTATATTAATAACCACCACAAATATTTTAAAACATAGGTATGAATTAGTATCCTTACAATGATGACAGCAATAACTTGGAATGTAATGGTTTCCAGTTTAAGACACAAAACATCATGTAAATTATGTAGCAAAATGCAGACACAGTTGGTAATCTCCAATTCCACCCAAGAGGCCCTTCGCCATGCCCACTTTCTTATGATTGGTCTGCCTGCAGAAGCCATGTGACTCCAGTTCTGTTACTTGTTTACTATTTCATTATTCCAGTTCTGAATAATGAAATAGAAGCAGTCGATAGGGGTGAGACTTCTGCAGAATGGAGTATGAGTCTGCCCTTAGTTTTGTTTCTTTTTCTCCTTGCTGTACAGAAACCCATATCTCAAGGTGGGTACCAGAAAATGAAAATGAGTCTATGGTGTTCAAGTGTGGAAAGAACAGCAGTCTGAACAGCTGTCTCAGTCTTGAACCTTGAACGGTAGATGCATGGTTTAGGTTTTCATTGTTGCAAGGGGGAGGAGAAAATGGGCTTCCCAGGTGGCATTTGTCAGGCTGATTGTTTTCTGCAGCTGAAGGGGACACTAATCAATACCACACATTTCCTCCTGCCCCTGGACTCCTTTCCTCGCTTTCTTTTCTTTAATTCATGTTACTTTATTCTTCTTTTAAACTGGATTTCACTTCTTTGTTCTTCTCCATTTTCCCCTAACCGTTATGTAATTAATGTTAGCTTCTACTATGGTGGATCTATTTCCATCTTTCTAACTGTATCAAAAGTAAAACCAACCCCAAAAGCTCCCGAATTAAGGCTTGAGATATGAGACGGTCCCTCCTCCCCTTTCCATGTACTCCTTCTAAGTTACTAAGTCTTGGGTATGGGTTTGTGAGATATTTTAGGCGGTTGCAGCCTTCATTTTCTGTGAGCCATTCTTCTTCAAAGCTTTCTGATCTACCCGCCAGGCTACGGCAGTTGCAGTGCCACACAGCCCAAGCTCAACAACATCTCACTTATATCCCAGAGTTCAAATACTCTATCCAACCATCCAACCTTACGCTAGTCTTGTTTAGTGCCTTGAGGTGGTGCTTTTCATTTTTTTTTATTTTTTATTTTTTTTAAGTATTTCACTATCAGGAAGAATAAAAGACAAATGGTACTCGAAGTATGATGGTGTCACTGCAAGCCAGTAAGACACTTCTGAAAAGCAATTTGTAGTATGTGTCCACAACAGTTAAAAATATTTCCATCTCATCAGTCACTGAAGTGGGGGTGGGGTTTCCCAGGCTTTGCTGATAAAATATTGTCTATTTCCTGGGGGGTGGGGGGGCATTGTCTTCAGTTTTGTAGCCACTGCTGAACCTACCAGACTCCAAGTGATAGCTCCAACCCCTGGTCACAGAGATTTCTCCAGTTAAAATCTGAGGGCGATGCAACAAACCAGACAGGATTAGGATGAAGAGGTTTACAAGGAAGAGGGAACAAGACAGGTGTATGCTGGGGGCGGTAGTAGAGGAATGTGGGGAGAAGGTGGCCAGTCTGGGTTATGCTAATGTGTAAAATTAACAAGCAGAATATTTAATTATTAAAAGTAAAACAGAAAAGTACCTCAATGGTATTACAGGGAAAAACACTGACTAGATTTGTTTACACTTTTTTTTTTTTTTTTTAACAGAGAAGCTCAAACGCTTACTATAAAGTAAGCATGTCAGGGCTGGAGGGATGGCTTAGCCGCTAAAAGCTACAATCAGAACCCAAAGTATAAGAAAGTACAATTGCAACATTTTGGATAACATCCTAATGTTGTGGGGATACATTAGGTGAATAATGGCAATCTATGATTAGGAAGGACAACAAAGAGTTTGAAAGCAAGATCCAAACATTAATAAAAGTTGCAGTAAAAAGACAAAGCATAGTTCAGAAAATAATTATTGTATGGGATGGAGATTAATACACCAAAAATGACCACTTGGTTGCTCAGAGAGCATTGGAAGCAATTCTCCACCACAAGCTAAATATCTAGAAAGGCAGACCTTGAGACGACATGTTAGGTATACATAGAATGCACAGATATCCACACAGGCAAAACTCCCAGTCACATATTTTTTTAAACATGATGCATGTTATTTTACATTTAAAACAAATTTAATGTTGATAAAAATTACCTATCTTCTGATAATCCTTTCCAGTTGGCATTTCTTGGGTTCGTAAATCTATGACGCTTTACCCAGAGTATTTTAATTGCATGTCCTATCATAGTTATCCTTAAATTTTCAATTGACTTTGTGTGTGTGTGTGTGTGTGTATTACTCAGGCTCCTGAATGCTAAGTGATCACTCTAACTATGGCAACATCCCTGGCTCTCTCAAAAATTAGGCATCATCTCTTCATAAATACATACTTGTTATCTCTGGATAGTTATTTTTCTATGATCTGAAATGAAAGTGGTGTTCTGTATTTAACTCAATTATATTATTTTCATGAGGATATTATTTAAACTTAATTTTTTAAAGTGAGCATGACTTTTCCAATATTATATACCCCAATTGATTACATTTAAAAATAGCTCCGATGTCTATAACCCAACAAGTTAGCATATGTTAGAAAATAATTTGCTAAGAAGTTCTCTTTTAAACTGAAAAGCTGGTTTTTCTAATATAGTGTAATATTATACAACTCTAATAAAAAGAGTGAGAAGTATAATTGATTAAGTACTTTTCAAAGACCTAACTGTGAAAAGGACAGTGAAATTAAGTAAGCACTATGAGCTAAAAAGAAAATTAAATAAACAATTAAGAGTTAAAACACAGCTCTGATTCTCAATGTATTATTTGCAATAGGTAAGCCAATTATAGTTAGTGGAAGTTCCATGTTTATGTTAAAGATGGATGCAGTGAGAAATCAACATCTATTGATGTCTATTTGATCTAGTATGTCTCACATGGGTCCACATAACCATCTCATGGGTTTCAACTTTCAGTACAAGGGAAATATTTAAGTAGGTGGGAAAACTGTGACTCTTCTAAACACACACACACCCACACACACAGCACTGGGAGGGACTTGCACACTAGTTCGTGAATGACATAGTCTTTGCCTTACATTTAAAAAACAGTTCTAAGAAGGAAGAGAGAATGTTTTCAATGACTGGGAGGCCATGCCCACATGTGTATGGAGTGTCATGCAGCCATGTTTTGAGGATTCAATGGGAGAAGAACCACTTGGTAAAGGCATCCAGGGTGGCCGGGCTTTGGTGCACTGACTCCTTGGACTGCAGGAAAGAATATGAGATAAGAAAATCAAAACAAGATTCTCTTACATGCCAGGATGATGCCAACAGTTGTACCAACTCCAAGTTGGATATATATGATTTTATATATGATTACATGATGTAATTTGTATCATAATTCAGGCTTTGTCTAGGAAAGAGGTGGGCAGTCCAAATAGGAGGTAGGGTAGTTACAGCTGGGGATCTGAAGACGCTCTGATGTTAATGGCACCAAGATCTGAGGAAAATGTGGGTGGAACTTGGAAAAGTGGATATCTAATATGTGGCATTTAAAACGGAAAAAAAAAAAAAAAAACAAAGCTGTGATGATTGTGACGACATCATAAAATGGAGTTTTTCTCTCCTAATTTTCAGACAGTTCACCATCCAAATCAAAACATGCTGTTTACTACATCATCGCATAATATCACCAGCTGTTTGCATTTGTACTAAGGATTCTAAACGTGCCTTTCTCACACTTGAACAGAATTCCCCTTTGCTGCACATTATTGCCCAAATACGGCATGTGGAACAAAAATCAGCAGTGAGGATCTATCTGTTCGCTTGCATGCTCGGCCCAGGGGGAAGTAGGGTTGCTTTTTTAGCTTCATGCAGAGCTGTGAGAATCACTTTTATTTTCATTCCAGTTGACTCTAATCTGTCAGCAATGCCTTGATTTCTGAAATGCACTGTCTCCCCTCCCCCCCAGCTCTACCCACAGCCCCTGTGAAATCTTCCCTGCAATTGGGCCTTCTTTAATCCAAAGGATTAATGACTTTTAATACACATTGAAGAGAAGTTTTACCATACAGCCCTTGGGGTGTGGCACAGGTTTAAACCTCTTTATATGGTAAACAATTTCTCTCCCAGTGATACTGATTTTCAGTAAATTACCATTAGTTAAGTATTAGATTTTAAAAAGGGTTGTGGGTAGAGATATTTGCTTTCCTATCTTTTAAAAACCTCCAGTTTTTAGTTTTGCTATATAATTGACGTGGAGTCACTTGTATTATGTGCCTACGTTTTTTTTTTTTTTTTTGGTGCTCTCTCATTTTTTCTGGACGTTGTGTTAGGTAAATAGAATCCAATGTGTGTATAGCTCAACATAACACTGTTACACTTTTTAGTACTTCATTTTTCTTACAGTTAAAGACCAAGTAAGAAGTAAGCAGGGGAATGGGTCATTATCCCTGGCCCAAAGCTTTGCTTTTAAATATACTGGTTTCCTATGGGATTCGATTTCATAAATAGTCTCAGCCTTGAAATTCTAAGATTCAGAGATTTTTCTCTGCATTGTGAAAATTGGACTTTGTTATTTTTTCTTGTTCCGATTTTCCATAGCCCTGAATTCACGTGGAGTCGAGTAGAAAAGTCTAAACCACAAAAGCTATTCCCATCCTTCTCAGGCAGGACATATTTCCTTTCCTCACTTCCTTCTGTCCACATTTCAAGTTTTAAGTTCTGTGCCGAGGAAGAAAGATAATCAATTCATTTGAAACAAATCCTTGCACGTGCGCGCGTACACACACACACACACACACACACACACACACACACACACTATAAAGATCCACGCATCCCTTTAAAATTTGTATTTGCTTTTCCACACCCATCCCTGTTCTCAGGATAAGTGACTCTACTTTCACAAGCTTGTATTTTCTTTTTCAGCCTTCCCCAACCCTTTTATAGCTGGGGAGTTGCCATATTTTAACATGTCTAATTCTACTTAAATTTCTTTTTTCCAAAATGCTGCTAGCATTTTTCCTAATACTTGATGTACTTCCTTCTTTTAACCACATGCCCTATTCCGACTCTAGACATTAACCTTGACCTGCCCTTAATTTCCTTCTCCCTCTGGAATGAATTCTTGCAGATTAGTTTCAAACGTCATCATTTGACTAACAGGCCCATGGCCGTTGGCACAGGGAGGAGGCATTTTGTTTTCCCGCGCATAGTAGCATTTCTGTAGACTGTATCGATGATCTGCTTCAGCACTCAGCTCTCTGAGAAAGCTGTTAGCCTAAGAACTGCCAAGATGACATAATTTCTCAGAGCACCCTTCCGCCCTTAGTTAAACTCACTCCTTGCCTATACCGGCCCCACCTACAGAGGAATTTCACAGTGATCCCAATAGAAGAGCTATTTTCCTTTAAATAATGCACATTTGTTGATTTTTTGCCATTTTTCAAACTTAGGTTTACAGCGTTCTTTCTGTCCCGATGCAGAAGAGCGGAGAGGGCTTTTTCTCTTGGCTCGAGATCAGCTCAGGTTGCGATTTTGCAGCTGCCAATTCTTGGAACAGAGACCCCCCCCCCCCACACACACACATTGCAGCACTGAATTCTTCATCTTCTAGGTTCCATTTCCTCTCTGGGGGCCGGAGACCCACACTCCCAGCTCCAACTGTTGTATTATTGGAGCTACTTCTCTGGAAGAGTGTGCTACACAAATTTCAGACACTTTCACACTTATCTCATTTGTTCTTCTTAGAAACCTTAGCACTGGGACACACTGTCTCTCTCAGTCCTGTTTTCCTGCTAAGAGGACTCTGGGCCCGCTGATTCATCCTGTCCTGACTAGGAAAAGGCCGCTCCAGTCCTCTTGTGGATGCACCACCTTTCCCATTCCTCTCCTGCAGGAAACGTGGCAAGGGCAAAGCCCAGCCAGCCGGTGCCCCGCCTTTGTTTTCATTAATAGCGCACCTGGGCCTTAAGTGCTCAGCAAAAGCCACACGCTGATGTAGAAACTGGCTTTTCCTGGCTCGAATTTGCTCCTTCGCTCTCATTTCCTGTTCCTCGGCCTCCCCATGGTTTCTCTTCCCAACCCCATTCCACTCCACAGAACTGCAATTTTTTTTCTCTCTCTCTAATACAAACTTCCCCTTCCAGCCTCCCACCTTCAGGGCGGGTTCCCACGCAGGGCGGGCTCAGAGGCACTGGGTCGGGGTGTCAGGCCCCAGGAGCTCACCTAGGTTTCAAGAAAGTGGTACCCACAGTCCTCTGACCGTCAGCGACCTCCCGGGGTCAGCCTTACTCTCGCACCCCGCCGGGCCCTTTCCGCTTCCTCCTGTCCCCGCCCCCGCCGACCCTCCCGGGCGGCTTGACCCGGAGTCCCCGGAGCCGCGGCGGGAACAGCGGAGCCTCCTCCTCCCTCTCCCCGCCCAGAATCTCGCGGATCCTCTGCCCGGTGCGCGCAGGCGGGGCCGCCCGGGATGGCGTCCAGCGCCGGGCTCCCCTCCGAGGACCGAGCACCGATCTGTCCCCTGCTCGTGTCCTGGAGCCCTGGCTGGGGTCCCAGCTCAGCTCCAGCTTCCTTTCCTCCCTGCGACATCGACTTCACTGCTTTCCCAAATAACCGGCGCGGTCAGGCGCCCCGGTGTGCCAGCGTTGCCGAGAGAGGCACACACCCGCACCTCGCCCCCATTCATCCCGCCAAGGTGAACCTTCGCGAGCGGGGCGCCCTGTCTTTCCTGGAACGCGCGACACACTCAAACCCAAACAATGATCCCCCCCCCTGTCGTTAGTCGAGTCTCTCCGCCCGCGCCACCCGCGGGGCAGCCCCCGCCGGGACCCCATTGTTGCCCAAGCCGCCGGGCGCCCGGGGGCGGACCCCGCACACTCGGCCGGCTCCGCCCACACCTTTCCAAGTTAGCCGCGGGCGAGCCGCGGGGACAGCTTGGGCGCGGGGCGCCTCCTCGCTCGTCCCCACCCACCCTGGCTGCGGTGAGGAGTGGGCGAGGGCCTCTTTAATCGTCTCCAAATTCTTTCCCCAAGTCTGCCTAGGCGCGTGGTGACACAAAAGAGGGGGACTTGGTGGCAGCTCAGTAAGAGTCTGGTCCCGAGAGTTGCCATCAGGGGGTTCCTGTCTCCGCGACCCCTAGAATTCCACCCAGGTTGCAGCTAACGAGTGGCAGAGGCCATGTGTGGGTTATTTAGGGTGCCGCAGAGAGGTGGTGCAGGTGACAGGGTGGCGCGGCGAAGGCCCAGGGCCAGGGGCGGGGGCAGGGGTGGGGCGGGGTGGGGCGGGGTGGTGGCTCCGCGGACCCACCCCCTGCCGCTGGCCAGGCTGGCAAGGAGAGGGCTGGGCAGTGGGTGTTGCGTTCTACCTCTGCGATCGGGGAGGGGTTAGTTTCCCACAGGGGATTTCAACCATCACACTCTGAGCCCGCCTCCTAATCCTCCGGCGGAGCGGCTCGGGGCCCCATTTTATGGCAATAAAGCGACTTAGCGCCTGCTGAGCGAGCCCCTCCCCGCCGCCGCCCCCGCCCTCGGCCCCACCCCGGGGCTCGCCCGCAGCGGCGGGGCTTTGTTTCTGGGGAGGAGGACCAGAAGCTCTTTTGTTTGGGGGTTTTCTGTTTTCACCCCCCCTACCCCACACACACCCCAACCTCGCCCCACCCCGCCCCAACCCCCGCGCCTCTCCGATTTCCTGAGCTGCGGGCTGCAAAGGGAGGAGAAACGGCTTCTTGCAACCCCCTCGGCTGGGCCCCGGGGTAATTCGATGCGGGCCTGGCGAGGCTCCCCACGTTAGACCTGGGCTCGCGTCTCGGCAGCCTCCACCCACCGGCCCACCCTACATTTAGCGCATCATGTGATCTGGGTAAGTCATTTGCAAGTACAACAGTTCCCTGGGTTGCCCCCCATTCATTTCCTGAGAACTGCAGAGAACCGCTGAGAGGCTCTGCTTGTGCGTGTGTGTGTGTGTGTGTGTGTGTGTGTGTGTGTGTGTGTGTGTGTGTGTGTGAGTGTGCGCGGGTGACGCCGTGTGTGTGTGTGTGTGCGCGCGAGTGTGTGCGTGCGCGCGTGTGAGAGAGAGAAAGGGCGAGAGAGAGGGGGACTCTGTATGAGGGAAAGAAAACAATTTCTCCTGCTCTGCAGCTTCTGTTCAGGTCTGTGCCGATTCCGTTTTTTATCAAAATAAACAACCCCCTCCTTTCTTTTCTTTCTTTCTTTTTCTTTTTTTCATCCCAAATCAGATCGTATTCTCTTAACGTATTTTATTTTCCTTCTGTCATCTGCTCAAGTTAAATCATTTTGGTTGGTCTGTGTTCTTAAATGGGGGAAAGTGTTGGGAAGCGGGGAGGGGGCCGGGGAAGGGCGATGCTATTGCCGAGCCAAGAGCGGCAGTCGGATTCGCGGAGAAGAAAGAGGGAGGTTACTTGTCCCACTCCCTAAACATTTTAAAAAGAACTTAGCAAGTAACGTGAATTAAGCAAATGCTTTGCTCCCCCGACTGGAATTGTTGGTTGCAGTGTTTGCCTGACAGTTGCCAAGGATGAGAAATAAACCCCTAGGGCTGAACGGGGGGGTGGGTGGGTGTCGTGGAAGTAGTTGGTCCCCAGTAATGGATGGGCTGGATGAATAGCCGCACCGCACCGGGGCTGGGCGAGCAGTGTGTGAGCACTGGAGTGTGGAGGGGAAAGGGTTAAGGAGGAGATAACATTGCTGGCATGAATAGTGTTCCTGGCGCTACATTCATTATTGTCTCTGGTAGTAATGATGTGGAACTGTCACTTGCTACCATGCCTGGTCCATGGGAGTAGCCAGGGGCTGGCCCGTGGCTGTTATTTTCAATTTCGAAGGACCTGGCCCGAGTTGACAAGGGCCAACTTTGTAAGGCCACCTGGGCTGAGAAACCGGTGGAGTGGCCTAGGAGCTGCTTCTCGCCTTAGACGCTCAGCTAAGAGGGCTAAGACTTGACCTCCACGACATTAGTTGGTGTTCACATTAGATGCTCTCCTACCGGGAGAATCAATCTTGCTTTTGTTGGGTAGAGAGCTGCCTCTCAGAACTTTGCAAACTTTTATCTTTGGGGAAAGGGTGGGGTGCACTCAACAGTTTTGTTTCCCCATGCGTTTGAGGCAAATGCCTGGAAAAAGTACCAATTCCTTTGTTAGATATCCTGTAGCTTCCCAGCCCCCCTTCCTCTGCTCTTCTAGTTTTGCATACTTTACTAGTAATTGCCCTAATTCAGCTGATAAAAGCTGACTTTGTTGAGTTAAAGAGTATTAGTACAACGGAATGTGTAATCTGGATAAACAGTTTCTGTGTTTAGTATTGTCAGCTCTCTAATTTAACCGTACAGATGGCTTAAGTCTCAGTTCTGTATGGATTGTTTTAAATAATTCTACTGGCTAATAGAATTCTCGACCGAGAACTGTGATATTTTAACTTGGCATTAATATTGTTTCCCTGTAACACGGGAGAGACAGGCAGAGGATCTATTTACATTTGGTGCGTGTGCATCTAGTTGCTTCTTAGACATCTGCCAATCAAATACACGTCATTCTGCAAATCCACCTCGAAGCCTTCATGCCCTTTTCTTAGTGGAGGAGAGAGTTGTTTGGATAAGTAAACGTTTTGGGAGACATTTGGTGGCTTTTAGAACGCAGCAGCTTCTGATGTGAATAGAAATGGTCACTTTGATGAGAAAATAAACCGTCATCCAAGACATGCTTTTAAGACTGGCATTTAATTACCACAGGGCGACCCCTCCTCTCTTAGAAAAAAAATCCCGGTTTACTAATAGGTCCTCATCTGGATGTTAGGCACATTAAAAAAAAAAAAAAAAAAAAAAAAAAAGAAAGAAAGAAAGAAAGAAAAGAAAAAAATGAGAAACAGGTAGAGATTGGTTACGTAAAGAGTTTATTTTTAGGCTTGAGAAAAATTAACTGTAGAATCTTGTTAGAAATAGGATTTTTGAAGACAGACATTTCAATTGCCTAAGCTACATCTCTATCGATGCTGCCTGGTCAATCTTGATACTAGACTGCCTACTAGTCTGCTCTGGTTTGAGTCTGGGAGACTGCAATTTGAGCACTCAAAAAGCACTCAAAAATTGGCAAGAACATTTCATGCATTAGATAAAAAGGTTTATTATGTTAATCCATAGTTAATATGAAATATTCTTAAACTGGCACAATTAACATATTTTCACATGAAAATTCAATAATTTATGAGTTGTATCTATTTAACTAATATAGCTGTGTCAGGGTAAATAAAACATTCTTGAGGACTTCTCTTGATTGCTAAGTCTGATTTCAGTTATTTGTCTACTACTTAGGCATATTTCAAAGAAACTTTGGCCAGTTCAGCTTTATTGGGGAATGTTTTTTATGACTGTTTATTGAATGAACATTATTGTCTCCCTCTAGAAAGTCCTTTTCAAGAAACCATGTCATCTGGGAGGAAATGGTCCTGGTGTAGCTGTTGAGACCTTGACCTTAGAGACTCTTGGCTGCTTGTTTACTCCAGCTGCTGTCTGTATGTGTTCCAAAAGAGAAGGCAGTGAGTGGAAGCACCCTTTCTCCTAGGGTGCTTGATGTTCAGTCCTCAAGAGTGTGCATGCAACCTAGAGTCTGTGGTGTTCTGATCATACAGAAATTTTCTTTTTGCCTCCTTGCGAAGGGGAAACACATCATGAAATTACTTATTTAAAACCCAATGTGTTTTATCTTAGCAAAGGTGATTTAAGTGCTGGTGCCTCCAGGCCTGTACTGAGAACATTCCAAATGGGAAGTGCTGGTTACTTTGTTGTTGTGAGGAACCTTGTCCTGGGAGGTGGTGCCTTAAAATAGCTGACAATGTAAAATTGTCCTGGGCATCCCCCCCCCCAATAACTACAAAATAAAAAGTACTGAATTTCATATTGATCGAAGTTAAATAACATTAAGATAATTCAGTAAAATTGGGAGGCCAGATGATTTGTGTGCTTGTAGTTAGGAGAGGCATTCTTAAGTGTTCGGGGTTCATAAACGTTCACTGAAGTGTGTGTGTATGAACACAAAGTAATTGCACAAAAGTGGTAATGGCACAAACACTATTATGATTACTATTAGTAGTAGTATGCTGTTTTACCTATGGTGCTTGTATATTGATTAACACACAAGAGCTAAGAATCTCCAAATTAATTCTAGTGCTGTCTTTTTGTTTGGGAAGTAACTTCCATTTTTATAAGTTCTGGAATGGACTGCAGCGTCTGTGCAATGGCAGACTGGAAGTACTTGCAGTTTTGATCTCATTTTTTTCTTTTTTCAGTGTAACCCTGGCAGGCCTGTAACCCACTCTGTCCTCCTGATTTCACCTTCTGAGTACAGGACAGGAGTGTACCCTATGTCCCTCTTATTTTCCTAAAAGAAAAGAAAATACAAAAAAAATCTAAGAACTTTTTCATTTTTCAGCTTGTGAGTTAGGCACAGCCTTTGGTTTTAAATGTATATAAAATATAAGGGTAAAAATATTGAAATGAAATCCCTGGCAACACCCTGTAAACCACACAGCCTTAACTCATCTACCACACCCACTCCATTCCCAGATGCAGAATGGAAGCCGACAGATGGGCCTTGCCCTGTGCCTGGAAGGTCAGCTGCCTGTGGCTCTGTCAGGGTTCTAACTCTATGTGACTTCAATCCATCAGAATTCCTTCTTGGGGGCCCACACAAACCGCACCCAGTCTGGAGTCAGCTACTGAGTTCCTGTGGTAGACACATGCTCTGGATTAAATGGTTGCTTTCTCTATATGTTCTCAGTAATTAGGTTACAAAAGGATTTCTTGGTTTGGAGTGTTTATTGTCACAAAGTGGCTACTTGAGTAATTATACCACCCTATAAAATTTGCTTTGGTCTGGCAGCGGATTATAGGATACCCAGTGAGAGAGTTGTGCTCTGATATGGCCTTTCTTCCTTTTATTCAGCTCAAAGTCTTTTTTTTTTTTCTAACATTTGTTATAGATATTTACAGACATACACATTTACTTGTTTTGTTATTTATAGAAGAACTTTTATATTCCCACAATTTCATATATGTATAAATGCCCCAGCCGCAGGGCAGCAAAGAGGGCCTGAACCTCAAAGGACCTGCAATGACAGACAGGAGACACGAGAAATGGACAGCAAGGCAGGGTTTCTGATCAAGCTGCAAAATTTTACTTTTTCTCAAGCACATTATATAGTGTTTAAGGCAGGAAACCAGGTGGGGCGGGGATTCAGAAGGGAGAGGCCGTTGCCTGGCAACTGGACTGCAGAATGTTCTTAGTCATGGGTCACCGAAGGTGAGCAGGATAGCAGGGAGGCTAAGGGGGAGTGCAGGTGGAGATAAGCAGGTTATTAGCAGGGTAAAAAGGTCCCAGCAGGAGGGGTTACTAAATAACATAACCACGTTCCTGTAAGCCCAAATTCTACTTATCAGGAAGTTGGGGAGGGGGGAGAAGGTTCATTGGGACTGAAGGTAGCTACTCTTCTAACACAATGGGCTATTCTAAAAAATCTCTAAGGCTTATGCCAGGATTGCTCCGGGCAGTATACACTCTTTTCCCCAATTTCATACATATATACAATTTTCTTGATACTTCCTGTCTGGTTGGCTTGATCTTGTATGAATCTTCTGCAGGCAAATAGAGCTTGCGGTGAATTTTTGAATGAAACAGCTATGTCATATCCAGATGGATAACTGCGTTCTCCAGCACTCTTACCTTCCTTCTACCCTCTCTTTTTCCTTAGTGTTCTAAGGGTGGCATGGATGGGTAGGCTGTGATGTAGATATTGCAGTTAGTGCTAAGCACAGGTCATTCACTGCATGTCATTGTTGACTGTGAAGTACATATCTATTTGGATACTTATTAAACTGGTCCAAACAGTATTGCTGCCTACATGTCAAGATACCGAGAGTATCAGAGAGCCGTTGTGGTGGTCCTGCTACATGGAAACTGAGAGGACAAACATTTGGAGTGTTTGGATTACTTTTCTTCTCCCACTGAAGGCCCTGATTATTGTCTACTGGCTGTGACAGAATTTATGTCCAAGGTACAGCAGTTACTATGATTTTCAGAGTATGTAGCATGTAGCTTCTCCCATTTTTTTTTTTGGTGGAGATACAAATGTATATATTACACATGTATATACGTTAGCTATGTGTATATTTAATTTTATGTTTAGGCGTGTGTTTGCATATTCTCTGTCTGCACTGGTATCTTAGCCTCTCACACTATGGATATTATGGATAATAATTATAGCAAAATGTGACCACACATAGGGCAATTAATCAACAAGTTTGTTTAATCAGATTCTGCATTTAGTAAAAAGCTATTCTCAAAATAAGATTAACAAGCTAATTCATATGAGAACATAAAGTGATTCATAAGAAAACATAAAACCCATGTTTTCTCAAAGAAAACAAGATAAATTACTGTAAATTTGTATGAGTGCTTTTGCATAAAGACAGTCTGGATAGATAATTGGAAAACGGTGAAATGAAAGCAAATCACTCATTTTCCCTCAGGTGCCCTCTAAGAGCACCCTGGACAGGGAGCGCGTTTTGGTAGACATGTCTCCATTTGAGCCTGTTTTTCCTGCATATTGACTCAAGATGACCTTGGTCAATTTTTTTGAACTGAGGTGAGGGTTACATGAGGTAATGTGGATAAAAGTCCCTCTGAAGAACTATAAGGCACTGGCATGGCGGCGACCAGTTTGACTGATGACTATTCTGGACCCTGACCCGGTCGGTCTTCCCCACTAAAGAAAAGACATGGACATTCCAGTTTCTCAGAGTGAACGAGGAAGTGACACAGGAGGAGGGGTTTCCAAGGGTGAGTAGAAAATCTGATGACTGCCAAAGGTCATGGGTTCTATCCCTTCCTATTCCTACCAGAGATTTGCCGGGTGACCTTGAAAGAGTTAAGTCTTAAAAAGAACTTTCTATGGAACTGGTATGAAAGTACCTAACTGTTAGCATGATTGCAATGTAGGTGACCTGTCTGTGCTTTTAAAAACAAAATTAAGTGAAACATATTAGAATGAGCATTTAGAAAACACTGACAGTGATAGACAATAATGATTATTTGTAGAATGGGTACTTTGTGGTGGATGGGATGCTGTGGATTGTAAAGTGCCTGAACCCAAGTTCAGGTCCCTGGTACTGGAATATCAGTAACACCAAAGGTAAAAGGGAGGAGACAATGGATTTTTGGAACTTACTGGCCTGCCAGTCTAGCCAATCAGTGAGCTCTTGGTTCCTTGAGAGACCCTGTCTCACAAAACTAAACAACAGAAAACAACAAAACAAAACAAACAAACAAACCAAAAAAGCAAAACATTGACAAATTGTAAAAATAAAATTAAAAAGAAAATCTTTACCATTTTTAGTGGAGTTTCCTGGAGTTTCTATTAGTTAGTCAACCTGTTAAGAGAAAAATACAATTCTGGTTTGCGATTCATTGTAGAACGGAGAAGAAAACTAAGCCCAGAGAAGCAGCCTCAAATGTCCTCACTGTCTAGATCTTTCCTGTTTGGGTGAATACCATGGCTGTGAGCATCACTGTCTTGTTCTGCAGGATTCTGTTTTAGTTACAACCTGCTGCTTTAGAATTCACTGGATTCCACACTGTATGCTCTTGCCCTGAATACGGGACATCTGTTGCTAATTTGCTTTGTTTCCTTCTGGCATAACAAGCACCTTGAGAGGGGAAAGAGCATACTCCTTATTTTATTCTCCTGGCCTCTCACATGGAGCCTAAAGACTCATTGAAAGAAGTGATTCCAGGGCAGTCCCTGTACCTTCCATACCAAGGCCCATTCACTAGGCCAACAATGACCCTGCCTGCGGTAGTCTCTTCCCTCCTAACCCACCGGTTCCTGACCAGCTGCATGCACTCTGCTCCATCAGCCAGTGGGTCCTCGGTTGACTGCATGTTCCTGAACTGGTGAAAAATAAAAAAATCTTATTGTTAAGAGAAGCCCTGTAGAATACCAGAATCAAACGGGATAGAATGCAAAACATCAGACTACCTAGTTTGTAGCCGTTGAATTAGAGAGGTTATTCTTTCCTCCCAGTTTACTCACCTGTAAACCCCAAAACAAATTATCGCAACAGAATGGGCTTGAGGACCAAAATACACAGAGAGCATCCAGTGGGGAATTTTACCCATGCTTAGCGTTCAGTGTGCTCCTGCGTGTCGATGCCTCTTTTATGGGTGAGTATTAACTGGGATGGCCAGTCTCGATCACCTTGACACACTGGAAAGGAGGGAACCTCCTTAGAGAAAATGTGTCCATAAGATCCAGGTGTGAGGTGTTTACCTAATTAGTGATTGATCCTGAGGATCCTGACTCTTTTGTGTGGTGCTTTTCCCAGGCTGGTGGGCCTGAGTTCTATGGGAAAATAGGTTATGTAGGCTATGAGGAGCTAGCCAGTAAGCATCCTCCTCCATAGCCTCTGCATCAGCACCTACCTCCTGGTTCCTGTCCTGCTTGAGTTCTTCTCCTTGTTTCCTTCAATGATGGACTGACTACAATGTGAAAGTGTAGAAGAATGGAAGAGTTGCTGCCTGTAGTTATGAGCAATAGGGCTTGTTATTTTCCTATGCAGCGGGGACAGCATCATTACATTCAGAGAGGGATACATCTTTATTGAGTGGGAACAATAGAAGTTAACTGATGAATATGAAAAAGACTAAAGTTACAGAACATAAAAATTTTAGCATTTTAATTATTCTACTTAGCAGAATGTGTAAATTATGGGTTTTGTAATTTTCCTGTTGTGCAGAGTAATGGATCATTAAAATTTAAATTATTTCCCCGGACTTTTGTATATTTGAGGGATTTCTTTTAAGTTTTGATTCTGAAACAGAATTTTCTTCCTTTAGTGAACAAATATTCACTGATATTTCATCTGTGTTTATGCCATATAATATGTGTATCCTATATCAAGTGGCATATAGTAGATATGAGCTGTTTGTATTATATTACTTCTATTTTGCTATGGATGTTGCAAAGTTATTTCTATCTTACTACATATTTGGTATCATAAGTTGCTCCATTTCCAGTCTGAATTGGTTTTGCCTCTGTTACAAAACTCAGTGGTCCCAACTCTTTGGCACTGGACATATTGATGCTGACCTTGATGCTATCCCCAGCTCTGTGTAGGCTGCTACAACCCAAAGGTCCTGGCCTCAAACAGTCCTCCTGCTGCTTCTGTCTCCCAAGGAGCTGGAACTAAGCTCTATACTATGTGTTTTATGAAGTTGTTAGCAAATTATGATCAGAGTTAAGCAGTATGTTTATAGTCAATATCCAGTGAGCTGTAAAGGGGAGATTTGAACCTGACAAGGCCTCTGAATTTTGCTCTAGCTGCTCATGGCTCCCACAAGCACTGGATGTGACATTCCAGAGCTCGTCTTCACAGAATAGGGTGATGATGGTAATACTATACAAATAATTACTCTTTACAGACTTGGGTTGTTTTATTAGCTTTAGATCATTTGGGTTTACCACCTTTGCTCCAGCGTTTTCTCCAATAGGGAAGGCAATGGTTTGCTGATACCCATACTAAAACAAATCACCAGGCCTAACCCACAACAGCTACTTTAGAAGGAAGCATTTGCAGGGCACTACATGATAGTGATAATAGTAGTGTAATAAATTCCCTCTAATGTCTGTTTTGCTAGTGGATGAGGCCATTAAAGCTGGAAGGATGGTAAAAGTAATAAAGCATTATTTTTGTAAGAAATGTTGCAATCCTCATTTGACCTCCTCTTTCTTTAAGTTCCCTTGGATATGTAAGCATGCAGCATAATGAGTTTGATATTATCGTTTTATGAGCCAAGAATTTGGCTGGGGAGGTAGAGCTTGTGTAGAAAATTACAGAAGAAAATGTGTGAGGTTACTGTTAGTTGCTCGAATAAACTACATAGGAGGAAAGTGATGTCTTGCTGGAAAATCAAAGATCTCAGGGTTTTAATAGATGTGCACTGAAACTCATTTACACAAAGGGATTGTTTATTCATTTATTTATTTTTAAATTAAAAATTGCATGTAAAAATTGCACGTATACATTTTGAGTGTTTGTTTATTGAGAGGCACATACCGTAGGCAGCTCCAAACACTTAGAGGTCAGAGGACAACTTGTAGGCACTGGCTTCCTCTTTCTGATGGGTCCTGAGGATCAAACCCAGGCCATCAGTCTTAGTGGCAAGCGCCTTCACCCAGTGAGCCAGCTCACCAACCCAAGTTTATTTATTTAATTTTTCACAGAAAAAGTAAATATGTACATGATGAATGTAACCCAAAAATATATTTGGCAGCTGTGGTTCTTTCTCTCCTTTCTTTTAGAACTGATGGTTTTATTGTGTTTTAGCAAATGTCTTTGCTTTGCAGTCTCACCAGAAATTTTCCTTTTCCAAAATTAGAATTTCCTAGCATGTTCTTGGCCAGTAGGATATCTACTGTCCTAATGAGTTGAGGGAAGTCTTATTTGAGCTATGGAAACAAACCAAAATTAATGATGACAGATAAAATTTTTAAAAATTTACTTTATACAAACCTATCTCTTTAAGAAATTCTACTCCTCTAGTAAAGGCACCAAGCATGTAAAAAAAAAATTTTTTTTTTAAATAATAGGACTTTCATCCATGACAGATACATTACAAATGTAGGAATAAGAATTCTTTTTAAGGGTTGGAGGAAAGAAAGACTTGCTAACCAAAATTACAGGGAGTTGCAATGCATTGCAATGGATCAAGTAGTACAGGAAAGAGTATTTGGAAGGGAAGCTTCCAGTGAGAGGATGGTTCAGATATGTACTGTAGATATGTGTTGTCTCTTCTTCTTAAGTGTAAATACAGAACGCTCACATAATCATCATATATTTTGTCTTGAGACAGTATAGCATGAGACAAATAAACTTTTAATGGTCCTTTTCACAGCCTCAATGGGCTTTGTATTCTATGCTGAGCTCTGCAGAGGATGGACTAGTTAGCGTGGCATACTACATTATGCTGAATCTCTAAGCTGAAGACATGAGTGACAGTATTGTCATTTAAGCAATCTGGAAATTAAGAGGGTTGAGAATATGTGAATATGGGCTACTACAAATGCTTACTTAGTGCCTGTGGGTTTACCAAACGGTTTGAGTTTGGTCTTGATAGTCTTGTAAGGTGGAAGGGACATGTGGTATCCATTTTATTGATGCAGCTGTTAAGAGAAGAGATGGGTAAAATAAACCAGAAGTTGATAAGGCCAGAACTGGAACTGTGATTACCAACACTAGTAAAAGTGGGGTTTAATACAGGTTTTCTGTTTTCCATTTTTTTAAAAATTTCATTCCAATCCTATCTTCTTTACATTTCTTTAGCCCCAAGAAGCCCGACTGTTGAAAGACCATCTTGCACAAAAGAGGTCTCATGACCTACTATGTGGTGCATGGGAGATGTTCTTTCAACTCGAGATGCAGTCATGTGTAGACAGATTTCTCTTTGGGCCACCAACTCACAAAAAAATGACACAGTGAATTGTTATTAGTTATGAAAGCTCAGGCAATAGCTTAGGCTTGTTCCTAACTACCTCTTATGATTTAAACTAACCCTTATCTTTTATATCTACATTCTTTTGTGTGGCCTGGTTACCTTTACTTTGTATTGCCCACCCTGCTTCCTCTTTGTCTGGCTGGGGACTCTGGCTTTCTTATTCTGGTGCTCCCTCAGTCCAGAAGTTCCTGCTATACATCCTGTCTAGCTTTTGGCTGTTTGGCTTTCTATTAAACCGATCACAAGGACATATCTTCACACAGTGTAAAGGAATATTCCATAACATTTCTCCCTTTTTGTCTAAATTTAAAAGAAAGGTTTTTAACTCTAACTATGCAAAAACATAAACTATAAGAACAATTACCAATTAAGAAAAACATTTAGAAGGTCCAGTTCATTATTTGACAAATTTAGAGAAAATACTCCATTATCTATCTTCTTGAGGAGTCCTAAATTTTGTACATAATTTACTTTCCATCATGACTAAGGGAAATTGTAACTATATCTATCTAGTCCTCAACTCCATCAGAGACACAAGAAAGATATAATATTACATGAGTAAACAGGAAGTACAGAGAAAACAACTTCCAAAACTATGAAGTGACAGAGACATCTGGCTGCCTGGACAGTCACCCAATTTTCCTCTGTAATGTTGTAGCATCCATCTTTGACCTGTGGGCCTAGAATATCTGAAAGACTTTTCTGTGAAGGAGGAGTTTTGACAGACTGTCCTACCTTGTCTTGGCAAAGTTCAGTAGTCACTTTCTTTTGTGTTCTGCTTATCCAATTTGGATAGCATACTGTAAGCAGTCAAAACAAGGGCAGCCCCTTGTCCAAATGGCTAGCTTTTGCTATAAAGAAAGCAAATTCAATATGGGGATTCTTAAGTGCCCATCATCCTTTTTTGAAATAAATTAGTGCTTCCAGGAGCAGGCATGTCTCAATATCATGAAAAGCCTTATGTTATTAACATAAACATACATGTCATATTCTGTTGGTCTTTGAAGTGTTTCAAGATCTACTGTCTGTCAAAGATATCTCTGTATGACCTTGAAAACATACTTAGCATGACTACAAGTTTGTGTTATAATTAACTATTGACCTGTGTTTCTTGATTATTCTAAATAGTTCATAAAATAGCTTCCAAAAACTAGAAATTTACATTACATTTTAAAATAAGCTACATAGGTACAATACCTTAAACAATAGTGGAAACATATATAAAGAATTTTGTAATAAAAATAACTTCAATTTTGTATCAATATACAGAAATACATACCAATGTAAATTATTTGAGACTAGTGGTTGTTTAAAAGTAGACAATTTACCCTTTTATCTTATCATTTCTATACTAAAACTAGACTCAACAATCTACCTTTTTATCTCATCCTTTCTATACTATAGTCCCTTTTTTACCTTTGGGAAGAGATCCCTGAATCTAATCTCCCTTATTTAACTTTTTCCCTGACCATAACCAATGATAAATTGTAAGCAATCTCCTTAAATGATGACAAACATCCATAACCCACTGAATGACCAAAACCCACCAACTCCACCTATTGGGAATATGGGTATTGCATTCTCTAGATTTCTTCCTCTTGTCTGGGGGTGCTCGCACCTTTAGGAGACCCTGAAGAAATAAAGATAATGTTCAAGTTCTGGGAGAGCTAGCTGTTGTGTAGTCTTGGTACAGTGGGAAAATATAGGGCCTATCTCAAGCCTTCCTGGAGTAGTGTGTGAGGCTGGACCATCTCAGCCAGCAGCCTTGAAGCTGTTCTAGATGAAGAAGGTATAATAGAAGTACTCTGAGAGGCTGGATCACCGGGGCCAGCTGTTTTCACTGGTGTCTGGTCCCTTTGTTCTGAAAACACAATTTTTCAAAGGTGATATACTTACCTGCATTAACTATGTGTTGTACAGAAGCTAGCCAAAAATAATTTTTTTTTTGTTTTATGTTTGAATAGGTAAAATATGCACCACCCGTCTTTTAATTCTTCTAGGTTTGTTTCTTCATGTCTGGAGCCAGGATTTTTAAGAGATCTCCCCAAATCAAGCCTAATCCTCTTTAAGCTTGAAGAAATCCACAACTTTTTGAATTCTCTGGAAACAAAAGCATAACCTTTTCCCCAAAACATACATTTTTTTGACTTCTATTTTAAAGTTACTGCATTTCTGAAGTATCTTGGCTGTTTAATTCAACAGTCCTTCCCACAACCCAGTGTCATTCTCTGTCCTTTAGCATTTCAAAGATTCAAAGTCAACACGATACCATCTGGGATCCAGACTCTGTCTTTCCATTTTTGTGTGGGGTATCCTTTTTACATTATTTTATTCTCCCTTTATAGGCTTTAATTTATTATTTATAAACTAGTATCTTTTCCTCTGAGTGTTTGTACCCATTTTCTTTTCTTTTTTAAGTCTACACACATTTTCAAACATTTGTACCTTCTTAGAGGTTTTGTGTGTCTGGTCTGACTTCATTAAGTATCTGCAGTGTCCTCTGATTGTGTGAGGCAAATTGAACTGCTCTGTCAGCCGATGGCACTGCTCAGCTTAGCACATTCCTCTGACACATGCCGCTGGTGGCTGGCTCCAGCCTGAAGGCAGCCACCTTTCTGTACACCTCTGAGCCCACCTGAGAGACCATGGTTACCAGGAAGCAGCACTTGATTCCGTGTTTCCAACAATTCTTTTTAAGCTTTCTCAGGCCTTTTGTGTTTTTATGTGGCCAAACATTAGGTGTCATGTATAGGCAGATTTTTCTTTGGACTGCCTGTTCACAAAAATGACAGGGAGGCTTACTATTAATTACAAAAGCTTGGCCTTAACTTGGGGTTGTTCCTGACAAGTTCTTATAACTTAAATCAATCCATAGTTTTAAAAATGTACACTCTTTCATGTGGATCAGTTATTTTATTCTGTTTTCCCACCTTGTTTCCTCTCTGTTTGCCTGGGGACTCTACCTTTCTTTTTCCAAGATTTCTCTCTTTCCAGAAGTCCCTGCTATACCTCCTGTCTAGCTATTGGCTGTTTTACCGTTTTCTTACATCAATCACAGTGACATATCTTCACACCGGGTAAAGGAATATTCCACAATAGTCTTATTCCCTTCTGAAATGCATCCTAAGGAAACTGCATATAGGAAAGTGAGAGTAACCTGACATGATGTAATAGGGAGCGTGTAGGCAGAGGCATCTGTCCTCTGGAGGAGGGGAGGAAGGCAGATCATCATTGCCCCTCACCAGGGCTTCTGCCAGGTGCCAACACTATGAAGGTCCCTAGGACATGAGCTTCATCCTAAAGGATGAATGATCTGGAGAACAGCTGTGTAGCTAAGTCCACAGAAAAGGCCAAGTTAGCACATTTTGAGGCAGATTGCTTTCTTTCTTTAGATCATCAATGTTCCTAAATTGTATCCCAGATATTTGAAATTTAATGTTTCTTTCAGCCTTTTAAAAGTACTCTTCTTCATCTTAGTGGATTTTGTTTGTTTGTTTGTTTGTTTTAAGCATGAGTTAAGCATGTTTTGCTGTTAAGCATTTGCTGTCAGTATGAATGCTGCAATCTAAATAACCCACGGACTGATAGTTTCACAGGTCTTTAAATGAGAATTTATTCTCCTAGGACTGCTACTTCAAAGGAACACAATTTGAGAGCCACAGAAAGTCGCTTTGTTTCATAGAAATGCATCTTCATGGGGAGTATAAGAACTTACATATGTGTCTTTCTCACAAAAGTGTGTCTTTTTTAGGGCTGGAGAGATGGTTCAGTGATTAAGAATGTTTACAGCTCTTGCAGAGGACCACAGCATGTCATATGGCTCATGACTGCTAGTAACTTTAGCTTCAGAGCATCCAGTGCCCTCTTCTGGCTTCTTAAAGCACCAATGTGTGCGCGCACGCCACACACACACACACACACACACACACACACACACGCACGCACACACGCACGCACACACAAACACACCTATATCTATATTCATATATACACATTAAAAATATGTGTGCATGCATGGAGACTTTAAAGTACATTTTTTGAGTTCACTTAGCTCTTTTACCCCTCTCTACCCTGCAGTAGTATTCCTTTCTTCTATAAGTCAAGCCACAAGAATGTTGTATGTGTCTCCATCATTTCCTTTATGTCTTTAGGTATTGATAACATGTGCAAGTGCAAGGTTGTGGTCCCTCCTTATGGCAAAGTTTTTTTTTTGTTTGTTTGTTTTGTTTTGTTTCTTAACTGTGTCATATGTTTTCATTCAGAACTACTTCTGGAAAAATCTTTTAATGCAGCTGCTGCAAAGGTAACTCATTAAAAACACCATGGTGTGGTGTTTAAATGTGTGGTTTGTCCACTCTCACCTCTGTTATTCATTTACTATTTGGCAACGTTTTGTATCTAGTTCTTTCCCTGAAAGCCAGTGTTGAAATGTCTTTAGAGTTTGTCCTCATCGCCCTACAGGACAGAGTCCCGGGGAAAGTGGCTAGCTCCTTTTTCTATGGCTGGGATCGACTATGCCAACAGAAGCAACTGAAGGGGAAAATAGTTCCCTTTGGCTCACATTTGTAGGCTAAAGTTCATCATAGTAAAAAATGGGGGCAGCTGGTCGCATTCTATCCACAATTAGGAAGGAGTGAGAGATGAGTTCAGCTAAACCTCCTCCTTTTCCACAGGGCAGCATCACAATTTAGAGAATGGAACCACCCACAGTTAGTGATACTTCCTACCTCAAGTAACCTAATCGAAATCCCCAACCCTTCATGGACCTGTCCTGGGGTCACTCCCCAGATGGCTATAGGACTACTCAAGTTGACAGTTAAGATTGACCATCACAGAGGTATCTGCATGTGACTTTGGTTCTCTTAAGAGTTATGGCATTGCTCTGAAAAGAATCTAATAGTTCCCATCTTTCCAGCATTAGAGGCAATATCCCTTTGGATATTCTTCCTTTCTGGTAGTTGTATAGTGGTATGTGCTTTGGAATTTATCCCAATGATGTGATGTTGAACATTTTTCCATTCTAGGGAATTTGTGATTATCCTCTGAACTGGCTTTCATTTACTTGGTCCATTTTTTTTTTTCTCTCCCCAGTAAGTTTTCTTTTGTGGAAATCTCTTATGTATCTGTCTGATATTTCCATTGCAAATACTTTTTTCAAAAATTAGTCATTTCTTTCCTGTTTTATTAATAAAACATTTAATATTTGTATGTGAATATTTTTCTGTCTTTGCATAATACCCTGTTTTTCTCAGTGTCTTCTCCGTTGTTAAAATAGATATATACATCTAGATTTACTCCAACTGTCTATTTGTGTGTGCCCTTTGAACTTAAATGTGATATACAAGCAGGGATCTATTTTTATTTCTAGATGCAAGGCTGTACTGTTGTGTCATCATTTCTGAAATTTGGTGTCCTTTCCCTCGAGCATCTAAATCCCACATCTGTCATCTCATATGTTCTCATGTGTTTGCTTGTGCTGGCATTCTTCCACAAATAATTTTCTTAGCTCTTCTCAGAGATGTACTTAAAGTACAAAGAATATTTGACTCTTCTTCTCTCCTCCCTGGGACAAGAAATCCTCCAAACCAGCCAGCACTAAGACCTCCCCATTGTGATTAAAAATATATTACATTTAATTGCATATAACCCGAGAAGTAAACATTTTTCATGTTATTTACAGCGCATATTATTATCCTGATTCACAAATGCTAAGGCTTCTCTGCTCATGTTTTAATTTTTTAGATTTAAGAATTATTTTAAGATATTACTTGTGATGGTCATTTCTCATTGTAATTGCATTTATTTCTAAAACCATTGCAGGTTTTTTACTATTATGTACATATTAATATATAGTTTTCCTTTTCAGTGGGTTCGTTTGCTGAGTTACTTCTAGCTTTCTATCTGCTGGGTTTTGAAATATACTTTTCGTAAAATTGATACTCTTTGCATTAAAATATGGGTTTAATTTTTTTTTCATTTAAAATTATCTATTTGGTACCGAGACATGAGTTGGTTTAGAAGATGCTCTTTTAGAGGACCTGAGTTCCCTTTCCAGAACCTATGACAGTAGCTCTCAATCATCTGTATTACTGGACCCTTGGGATCCAAGCCCCTCTCTTGGCCTCTATGACACCTGTATTCACATGCACAAACTCACACACATTTCTGCATATGTACGAGAGTTAAGATTGATATACTGGCAATTTTAAACTATAAAGTTAGTTTTTAAAATCAACAGAACACTTCAAATCTTGAATTCAGTCTGTGCAGTTGATAGACATTGTGTCTTGACTAAGCCTTCCTAGCTTGTGGTTTAGAAGGTAATGACTTTTGTATTTACGGTATAGATGTTGATAGATGTCCATACCTCCTTACCTTTCCTTTAATGTCTGTAGGACTAGCAATGATCCCCCCATATCTGTGCCTGTGGATCTCTGTTTCTCTCACTCTCTTTTTCGCTGTTACTTATAGTAGTGTTCAGTGAGTTCCCCCCCCCCCCTTGATTAATCTGGCTAAAGTTAGTTGGTTTTACTGGAATGGTGAAATGACCAACCAGCCTTTGGCTCACTGATTTTTTTAAAAAATTATATTTTTTCTATTTCCATTACATTGATGCTTTCTTTTCTTATTTTCTTTCTTCTGTCCTTAAAGATTTAATTCATTATTTTTATAGTTTCTTAAAATCAATAGAAATGTTGATTTGAGAACTCGTGTGATCATACAATGTAAAAACTTCTACTTTAAGCATGACTACTTTAATATTTAATTCAGTATATCTGCTAATTTACATTGTGATTTAATCTGAGACCCTGGATCATGATGTCAATATTTAGATATGTGAGTATTTTTTTATATCTTTCTGCTATTGATTTGATTTTTCACTTGTTTCATTTGAAAGATAACATACTTTATATAGCTATGCTAATTTAAAACTTCTCCTGAGATTTGTTTATGAATCACAGTGTGGTTTATGATGGTAAATATTGCACATATAATCAAAATCCTTGTTTTGGTGGTGACTCTATCAATCACCTGTCTATCATCTATCTAGTGTGTGTGTTTGTGTGTTTGTGTGTGTGTGTGTGTGTGTGTGTGTGTGAGAGAGAGAGAGAGAGAGAGAGACATTTTGGTTAGACTGTGTTCTATGCTGTATAATATTGCGTATATTGTCACCTTTCTGCTTTGAGTTCTTAGGAACGAGGGCTGAAGTGTTCTGAATTTGGAAGATTCTCTTTTAAATCCCATTAGCCTTTGCTTTGTGCATTTCAAAGCTGTCGTGTGTACACAGAAATAGAATTATTACATTTTCTTGAAAAACTGACCTCTTTGTCATCATGCAGTATGAATCTTTTCCTTGTTGAGAACTCTACAATAGGTTTTTGCATGTAAGAATCTACCTTTAACAGTTCGATCCTTTAACATTTACTAGTTGATTCTAGGGGTTGAACCCAGACCTTTATGGTATGCTAAGCAAGCACTCTACCATTGGGCTACATTCCAACACATTAGTCTGCTGTTTTCGATAGGGACTACTTCAGCCCTTGTGTTAAGTGTCTTTTTCACATGATTAAGTTCCTACTTCTCACCTGTCACTTGTTTTCCCTCGTCTCCCTTTTTTCTCTCATTTAATGCCTTTCTTGCCTTCTCCAGCTGAGGGGTTTTGTTTGGTTGTTTGGGTTTATTCGATTTTGTCACCACCACTGGATTACTAGAAGTCTTCTCCCCACATGTGAATGCTTAAATATTCAGTGGTTACCTTAGAGTTTATAAAATACCTCACCAACTTCTCCATTTACTTCTTCTTATATGGTATCAGAATCTTTTAACAGTCTGATTCCTAACGTCCCTGTAAAAAGCCAGGTATGGTGGCCCATGCTTGTGACCCTAGCCTTGGGGAACAAGGACAGTTGGATTCTGTGCCTTGAGGGCCAGCTAGTCTTACTCAGTGGCTGAATTCCATCTTTGGTGATACACCTCAAATCAAAAATAAGATGGACAATGGAGGAAAACACCTGATGTGAACCTCTGGCCCCAAGTACATAATGCACCTGCATACAGACATGCTCACATGCACACATGTACACATACACACAAAGTGAATAAAACTACACAAGTACTGGCTTTTTTTTTTTAACCGTAAATTATCTTTAGGAGAGAAGTATCAAAGCCATGGAGATATTGAGTCTAATCATGTCTCTTTGCTTTTCTAAGTGATAACTTTTCTAATGAGTCACTTATTTCTCTAATTTTTCTTAGTTATCCTAAAGTATAGAACAAATATTTCCTACATGATTCTCTTCTAGCTAGAAGACAAACTAGACTGTGCTGTGTGAGCATGTCAGGAGGCAACTACATCTTCATATTTTATTTGATCCAGCACTGCAGCCCAGGAGGAAAGTGTTCATTCCAACAGTGTGGATTTTGCATCCTAACTTAACCTCTCTGGTCACACCCTCACACGCATATCCAGAAGTTGTTCTCCTGTATGACATTAAATCCCATCAAGTTGACAGTCATGGTTAACTGCCACAAACCTCCTTGAGCATAAGTATCTTACATGGCCCAGTGTGTGCCTAATTTGCTTCTGTTTAGACACTCATTTCTGTCAAACTGAGTGAGAACTCTGGAAGTATTTTCCTTTCTTCTTTCTTCTCTTTTAACCATTAAACCCTTTAGAGCACTCTTTGGCTCCTCTTCGTTCTCTTTATTTGTGTTGATTCATTTTTGATGACATTTTTTATCTCTTTTTGTAAGTCTTCAGAGACCGTTCTGTACATACCTAGGTAATACATTTTTGATGTGACTATTTACATAATGGCTTATTATACCCTATTGCTTCCTTTTCTCATGCGTCCTTTGCCAACGTGCCAGAGCTACTCTGATTCACTTGTTATTTGGTTAGAATGATTCAGTATTTATATTAGGAAAACCTGGCTAGAATAATTATCCCTGAATCCTTGCCTATCCTCAAGTGGTCTCCAATATTTCTCAGATCAGTGAGTTGTATTTTGGTTTGATTTCCTTTTTTACCCAGGTCACTCTAGAAGAATGGTTCTCAAAGCTCCTAATGCTGTAGCCCTTTACTATGTAACACAGTTCCTTTGGCCCCAACATGCACTGTAAAATTGTTTTTGTTGCTACTTCATAACTGCAATTTTACTATTGTAATGAATCATAATGTAAATATCTGATATGCAAGATATCTCATATGTGACCCCTGTGAAGAGTTGTTCAACCCCCAAGGGGTCATGTGTGTTTCAGCATCTCCCTAGCCCCTTTCTTGTGATAATAAGTTTGATACCGCTCTACCTGTTTTTCTTTTTATTATGTGACACTCAGCCTTTCCTTTGATGGCCTGTACAATATCACTGCTATGTGATCTGTCCAACCTCTTTTTAACCCAAGGAAATGTACAGGGTTATGGGAAACTTTTCATTTTGTTTCTTGAAGATGTGAGACAGTTACTTGAAAAATGATAGACTTAATACTTGAAATTGTTCCCTATGACAACGAGTTCAGGAAGAACTGAAGGAAGCCTGTCTACAATACAGAAGGTGAAAGAATAGGTTCAATGGTAGCCTTGAGCAACTGAACCATTGGGGTAGCCAGCCTTAAGAGCAATAAGTCCCTATTTCAAAACCTTGAGGTTAAGTTGTTTTTCATTTGTAGTTGATGCATTTCTAATGGCTTTTATTTGGAAAGACTCTTTTATTTGTTTGTTTTTAATTACCTTGAGAATTTAATTTTGCTGTAAATTTATGTATGTTTCTCATTAATCTACATTACTCCTTGGTGACTCTTTAAATCTTCAGAAATGTGTCCTTAAGTGGACACTTTTGTTTTTCTTGTGGTGGTACCCAGGGCCTTGCTCATGGCAGGAAGTGCCACTGTGCCACAGAACAATTTTAAAAATAGTATGTCTTGTCTCTTTCTTCTCCTTTTGCTGCTGCTGCTGCTTCTAATTCTGCTGCTGCTTCTAATTCTGCTGCTGCTTCTAATTCTTCTTCTTCTTCTTCTTCTTCTTCTTCTTCTTCTTCTTCTTCTTCTTCTTCTTCTTCTTCTTCTTCTTCTTCTTCTTCTGTTTGCTTTTACAGTACATTTGACCTTCTGGTGTTCCAGGTACTGTATCATCCCTTTTCTTTCACTTTCTTTTCCTTTCTTTTATTCATCCCTTCTTCTTTTAAAAAGTCGATGCTGTAGTTTCACTTTC
Source organism: Phodopus roborovskii (assembly GCF_943737965.1). Classification (NCBI taxonomy): domain Eukaryota; kingdom Metazoa; phylum Chordata; class Mammalia; order Rodentia; family Cricetidae; genus Phodopus; species Phodopus roborovskii. Next base: position 18,737,959 of record NW_026126511.1, read on the forward strand.
TTTTTTTAAGGTGGGTGTGTGCATGAATGTGCACACATATGTGAACATGCCTTTGTGTGTGTGTGTGTGTGTGTGTGTGTGTAAATGGTTACTTGTGCATCAGCTATATTAATACTCTTATCTTGATAAACCCTCTGCCTTATTCATTCTTCACCCTCCTCAGGGATCTTGTAATTTTCCTGATAATTTCAGTCATCATCTACTTTTGTGCATGGAAACCTCACTATACCACTTCTGCAGATAAGGACTTTTAACAAGGCAACAAGGAGAAACCCACTTTATGGAACTGCCAGGTATGCAGGTCAAAGCTAAGAACCCAGCTCTCATAAATGAGCATTATGCGGCTTTCAAGTGTTCTTCCATTTCTTAGTCAGGGTACAAATGAAGTTCTGTGTTGCATGGAACTGTCTTGTTTGCCCCTAACCCTGGTGTGTGTGTGTGTGTGTGTGAGTGATTGTTTCATGAATTCTACCTTCCAAGACCTTAACATTTTGAGTAGCTCAATAGTTATTTTTACAGGATATCTGTTCTTTGGTTTTAATTTCTCATTCTTAGACAGGATTGTGGGATTTTAGAAGTCATGTTGTAAAAAAGGAAGCACCCTTCTCAGTGAATCCTTTCAGAGGTGTCAACACACCAGCTTCCTAATGTGATGTCCACAAGGGACTGTTGATGACGTTAACCTTGATGACTTCGCTGAGTAGCCCTTGCCAGTTCCGTTCATTGCCATTTCATACTGTCGGTCTGACCCACTTGATAGATGGTAGCATGTATAATATTTGAAATTCTATAGGCTTTTTTTCCTTCTAGTTATCAATTTTAAAATCTTTGTTAGTATGGACATGTTTATGCTTATGTATGAATTTATTACTCTGATTATTTTTTTCCCAGTTTGGGCTATAGAGGTTTTTCAGGTTTATTTCCTTATAATAATTTTTTAATGAGCACATTCTTACTTGCATTACATTATTCTTTAGGCATGTTGTGTATTTTTCTACCAGCAAATCAGCTGTGGTTGTTTTACAGGTCTCTGGTTCGTTTCATTGGATAATGATATTTAGAAGAGAGGATCTGGGTGGCAGGGTTCTTGCTACCTACTACATTGGGTGCTGTTTTTATTGTTGAGTGCAGTTGCTCAAAATTAAACAGTTCTCTTATATATTTGTTTGTTTGTTGTTAGTAAGCTGATGAATAAAGGATAGATTTCTCTCTGCAAGGAAAACCTGTTTTGATTAGTCGCGTAGACCATTCATACATTAGCATGCTGGAATGAAAGTAAGAAGTGTAGAGTTTTCCTCTGCCTTGCAGATGCCTGCTGTTTTTCTTAGCTCATCTTTTGTCAGTTGTTATTGTCTTGGTGCCCTGCTGTGGTTTGGAATGAGGGCTGTCTTATTCTAAGTTCAATCTCTGGATACATTATGTTGCTAGTACTCTGTTGTAAGTTGATGAATACTTCAATGTTAAGAGTTTATTTTGTCTCATAGTTACTGTAAACTTTGAGCAAAAGAAAATATTCCAGCTCTAATGAGAGTTTAACCAAGTTTAGAAATTGTGTGTTCCTTTCTAACACTTGACAGTAATGACTGTCTGATGCGAAAGTCCTGGGATGACATTTTCACCTCTGCAGAAGGCACAATCACAGGCATGGGGACCAGCTAATTCCCCTTGAAATTATGCAGTGTGCAAAGAATTGTGTTCACTTACAGCCTAACATCTTGAGAAATAGGGCTTGAACATTTGGCTAACTTTCCTGCAAGAGTGAGTTCTTCATAGTTTGACTTTCTACTGCTCAAGTAGAAGCACACATACTGTAAAACATTCATGACCATGTGCAAAGAACTTAAAGAAATCAAAAACTCACTCACAACAAATCTTTACAAAATAACTGTGTGAAGGAGAAAGTTCCTTTGCAAGCAAGAACATATAACCCTTGACATTCCCCTCCATTGATCTGTTGTAGGGCATTGTTAGAGTCATTCATGCCTTCTGCAGTGGACACTGTCAGTGAAACAGGATATCTAAAGAGAATAAAGTAGGGTTTTCTTTTTCAACTTTGAGTTTTCTTTACCTTTTGGTTTTTCTATGAGGTAAGTTTATTGAATTTAGATTCAAGACTAGAAATGTTTACTGAATACTCACAAGGTCTTTACAAAGATATGTTCATGCCTAATTTTAATGAAACAAGCAAGTGTTACCTTATTTTAGAAGGGGGGGAATCTCTGTATATAATTAAGAACCTTGGAATGAGAGTGTTCTAGATTTTTCAGTTTAGGAAAAGTTCAGTATCAAACAACTTTTAAGAGTCAGAAAGCAAAAGGCATGGGTCCACAGATGCGCAGTTTGGAGTGATGCAGCCATAGCCAAGGAGTGCCTATGGCCAACAGAAACTAACAGAGACAAATGTAGGTTTTCTTTGGAGCGTCCAGAAGAAATATGACCTTGCTAAGGTTCTCTAGACATGGGATGGTTCCTGTTATTAGCTACCAAGATTGTGGGAATTTGCTTGGGCAGCCTAAGGAGACTCATAAATCCACCACAGGGAGGAAGAAGGAATTCTGCTAGATGATGGCTGTCTAGGGTGCAACATTTGCTAGAAATTCTAATTTTTGAAAAGTAATCAAAAGCATCATAAACCCATGTGATAATTTGTATAGTGAAATTTTGTATAGAATACTCCAAAAGCACTGAAGGGTGGGGTCAGTCCTGCTCGTGTAGAAGGCTGAAGGAGACACTGAGGTAGGAGCACTTGGTTGAGTGAGGATGAGAGTCCTGAACAAAGAGGGTCAAGGTGGGAGAAATCCTTCTTCCTTCCCCCTGTGGTAACATGAGTAGCTGTCTACCCTAATCCCAATGTTTTCGTCTCCTACAGTAGTTAGTTCTTGAAGACAGTTGACTGGATGCTGACTTCTCAGACAACTGTTTCAGCCCTACAGTGAATAACATTCAGAAACTTTTTAAGTCTATCTACTTGTTCCTTGATCTCTTTGAGTCCTTCTGGCCACTTTGAGTACAGTATGACTCAGAGACCATGATGTTAAAGAAAATGCTCCATTTTCTGTGATGAAGTCAACAGACTGTTCCAGAGGTGCTACATGGTGGTGTTTTAGGGTTTGCCACATGAAGATCCCACAGACATGTAATATGCAGTTGTTTCTTAGAATGTTTGAGGAGTTGCATCTCAGATCCTGGCAATAGCTATACACATCTGCCTATATTCATTCCATCATCTACAGTGTCTAACGATCCATAATACAATGTGGATGCTGCATGTTCAAGGAATAATGGCAACAAAACTTTCTATACAGGGTTAGCATCAACCTGTGTTAGCTTTAATCCATGGCTAGTTAGATTATAGAATATAAAGACCACAAATAGATGGGACTCTCTCTCTCTCTCTTTCTCTTATGTTTTTTAGAATCCTTAAGATGTAAAAAAGTATTTGGGTCCAGGCTTTACAGAATGGATTATGGGATCTATATGGTCCATGTGCTGAAGTCCTCTGCCCTGTCCTATGGTAATGTATTAAATCAGGGATTGCTTTTCACTCTTACAGAAAACACGTGTTACTGAAAAGAACAAGTATTGCTCATGAATAATTTAAAATCTAACCCAGGTATGAATGTATGATTGATTGACGCTCATAGTTTTCTAGTTTTCAGTAGTGAACAAATTAGAACTAGAACAATGTTTAGGTCTTCAGAAAAAAAAATAGTCTCTGCCTCTCTGCCTTTGGGATCCAAGCATCTTAAGAAGGCATATCTCAGAGTTCTAGCACGAAAGAGGACACAGGACATAGGACTTGTACAGTCTTCTCCAGAGGATTTGTTGCCAGTTTGGCAACTTAGAGCACCTTGGAAAGACTCTCTTTCATGGCCACAGATGTTTCTCTGTCACATTTCATTGAGTATTTAGAATCACTTCAGCAAAATTGTGTTCATTGGGGTGAGTGGTTAATTGGACATTTCCAGACCATCTTTAGAGGATTTTATTATTAGATTGTGTGCTGGTTGGTTTTTGTCAACTTGACACATATCTGGGGAGGGGGATCTTAATTGGGAAAATGCCTTCACAGGACTGGCATGCTGGGAAATCTGCAGGGTATTGTCTTGGTTAATTATTGAAGTGGGAAAGGCCCTGCTTACCGTGGGTAACCCTGGCCTGTGTAAGTAAGAAGATCAAGTAAGCCATGAAAGCAAGCTGGACAGCACCACTTGTCATGGCTTCTGCTTCACTTGCTGTTTCCAGATTCTTGCCCTAGCTCCCTTCAGCGATGGAGTGTGGCCTTAGAGTTGTAAGATGAAAGAAACCCTTTCTTCCCCATTGGTCATGGCATTTTATCACAGCAAGAGAAACCCCACTGTGATATATTTTCTTGTCTTTCTTTGGATCCTGGAGAGCCTCCAGAGGATCACTTTAAAACACATGGCGTGAGCAAGTTCTAGTAGGATTATTTAAGAGTCATTCACTGGGCGGTGGTGACATACACCTATGGTCCCAGCAATCAAAGGCACAGAGGCATGTGGATCTCTGTGAGTTCAATGCCAGCCTGGTCTACAAAGTGAGTTGCAGGACAGCCAAAGCTACACAGAGAAAACTTGTCTTGAAAAACCAAACCAAACCAATCAACCAACCAAACAACCAAACGAAAAATCTTTTCAAAATGAGTTGGTATATAGATCTGAAAAATAGCTCATTCGTTTAATTCTTTAATAAAAGATGTTATATGATGGATTAATTCTCATAAAAACAAATATAATTGTCTTATATGAAAAACTGTATGCTGAGTTTTACATGTAGAGAATATTAAGAATACTGAAAAGACAATGCCATTCCTGATTTGCCCTGCCCCTTGTCCGTTGACTTATGGAAAATCTGTAAAATTCGCTAAAGCAAAAGGTAGTTTTGGAGGGAAAGTTAGGTCATTGAAATCTGTCTGTGATGCAGAGATGGAGTCCTTAGCCAGTGTCTTCCTGTGGTTCTCTCATGTTCTATTTGTAGAACACAGATCCTTGCCCCCATACCCTGAGGCTCATTCTTATTTTAGCTGTGTCTCTCACCTCCCTGGCCTCTCCAGCAAGATCCCAGTTCATCCAGTTAAGTTGAGACCAACAGATTGCAGGTTTGTAAAGTGGAGATGACGCAGATTTTGTGAGCCATTACAGAGGCTTGTACAGGACTTTCTGAGCCATTATAGAGGCTTGTACAAAAGATCATTTCGATGCTTGGTACACTGCAGGGCCAAGAGCTGCTGGCTGGTGTTGTTGGCGAACTCTGTTCTTTTCTCCATCTCAGAGCACATGTTTACTTCTCAGGTCACACTGTGGTGTGAAATGTAGCTGTTGGAAGTACAACAGCTTTGAAAATCCCTACCATGGGTCCCACGAATGCTGTGTAGAGGGATGGCCAATGACCTGCCTCTGAAGGGTGCATTCCACTTGCATGGGTGGAGGAGAGGAAGGGCTGTCCAGACACAGGAAGCAACTTGAACTAGGGTGAGGCAGGAAGTTCTGGGTGTAGGCTGGGAGAGGTCCACTCTGGCTAGTTTAACCCACAAAAATGCTACAGAAGCACGCGGCTCTTTCAAAGAATTAAGCATGCAGAGTGTCGGGGACATTTACCTTTAAAAACCTTGATTTCCAATTTCTCTTGCAAAGTTTATGACTCTTACTATAATGGTAGGTTGAAGCTTTCTATTCTAACTTGGGTCCTTGCCACCATCTAAAGCTTTTTAAATATTGTTAGGCCCTTTTCTTTTTTCATTTACTTTCATGTTTGTTTATTATTTTAGAGACAGAGTCTCATGTTGCCTAGGCTGGCCTAAGCTTGATATGTACCTGAAGATGTCTTTGAACACCCATTCAATCCTCCTGCTTTCCTCAAATGTCTGAAAAACTGCCTCAGCTATTGTCATTAATTCTTGTATATGGCATTTAGAAATATATTCTGTTTCTCCAAAATCAGCATATGTACTATCATTTTACTTTCAACTTCATATTAACTCCAGTAAAAGCATTTTCTGAGATTTGAAACTCTCAATATTTTTGCATTTGTGATTACAACTATTAATGCTCCAAAGGCTTTTTGTGTGTTCCTTGCCTGCTCATTGGGGGATATTCTGGAAGTAGATCTCCATTGAGCTCTATTGATATGTTTGATGTGGTAAGTAAATTATTTCATTACTTTTAAAAAAATTAGAGTAAATAACAAGAGTAGGTTTGGAGTTTTATCAAGTGTTTTTGATATAATAATAATGTTATTTTATTATTTTCCTCTGAATTATTCATATTTTGAAAGTATAGTGACTTGCTTTTAGATAATAGGTTAAGAGGTCTCCTGTTTTGAAAAACGTATATTTATTTTATGTGATGAATGTCCTGTGTATTTGTGTATTTCATATGTGACCCGTGCTCTTGGCCAGAAGAAGGTGTTTCTTTCCCTGGAGTTGCAGATGGATAGAGCTTCTTTGTGGGTGCTGAGAACTGAACCTGTGTCCTTTGAAAAATAAGCAAGTGCTTTGGACCACTGAATCTTTGCTCCAGACCCAGGAAGTCGCCTGGGTGTTGTAGACTAGTTCTCATTTTTTTTTTTTTTGGCCATCTGTTCTGTTGAAAATTATTGTAACATATGCTATCTATTCTTTAAGTGTTTGTTGAAAAACTTTGTATCTGTTACCTTTCAATTTTAAAAAATAATTTCTTGATGTATTCTGCTGGGTTTTACACATATGTTTTTCAGTGATTTGCCTGTATCACTTTTTTTCCTACTTCTATTGATATTGGCACTTATAGTTACTTTCATAATCTTTTTCAAATTTACTGACATAAGTGTTAAGATAATACAACTAGTGCTTGTCAGAAATTCCTATGCTAATGCCGTGGCTTTAACTTACATTTTTTTTGATACATTGATTTATGTTTGTATAAATGAATATGTCATGGCACCTGTGTGGAGGTCAGAGGGCAACTTTTGGGACCTGGTTCTCTCGCTCTCCCATTATTCTCTGGGACTGAACTCAGGTCATCGGGCTTGGCGGCAAGTGCCTTTACCCACTGAGGGAACTCACTGGCCTAGTTTTAATTACTTATAGTTGATAAATTTCAGGTCAGCTACCAACTTTATAGCATGAAGAGGAATGAAAAGAAAAGAAAAAAAAACCTTATCTTTAGTCAGTATTGTACACAGCAGTAGGACAATATTTTAGCTTTTAGTGACTTCTAAGAGAATGTCATTCTCACAAGCTGGGAGCCGATGAGGAGACTTCCAGTCTGCGTCTTCCATTTGATTCTGCCCTTATAATGGGAACAATCACAATAGTAACAGCCCACTCCATAAGCTTCAGGGACAGTTTCTATCACTGCTCCCGAGGTTCAGATCTGAAGGATTGCTGTTTCAACCAGTGTCCAGCAATTCCTGTTTAAAAATGAGTTATTCCCTGGGTGGGATTTCAGTACCCTGCCTTCTGTTTCCATCCCAGGAAGTGCTTCACCCACAGCTAGGGTCCTTTGCTAATCCAGAGGGACACTGATTCTTTCCTCCTGCACCTGACTTAGCATTTTCTCCTTCTCTGAACTGGTATGAATGACCCACTAAAGCTGTCCTTGCTTAGCGTGTTCCTGAGTACCAACTCTGTGAACTGTGGTTTCCATTCACATGTATTTCGAATAATTCCAAATAGTCTACAAATTAAATGCTTTCATTCCTTCTTACTAGCTAATGTCCAGTTTAAAATGAGTATGGACGGATGCTGAAATGACTGTATTGTAATTGATTGTGACTAGGACTGCCTGAGGCTGTGCAAGTATTTCACAGGCATAGGTAAAGAATACATGAAGGCTTTAACGCAGCCCCATGCATCAGATGTGACGATGAGATGAAATCAGCCGTGAGGTAGAAATTGTTTGTACCACAACAGTGCTTTAGCCCCAGACTCTCAGGCACTTTACTAAGAGTTGTACGGTAGGACTGGATCAAGTTTGTGAAATGTATTAGCTCTCTCTCTGTTTTTCTCTCTCTCTGTGTGTCTGTGTCTCTCTTTCTTCCCCTTCACTCTTTCCCGTCTCTTTCTCTTCCTCTCCCTTTTCTGGAATGTAGTTTTAACTAAAACCGTGGTCAAAAGTCAAACGTAAATGGGAAATTCTAGAAGTAATGTTTCAAGCAGTGTGTACTGTATTAAATAGTGTGTTGATGTCTCATGCATCCCAGCTCCACCTTTCCTGGAACCTGAGTCAATTTGCCTCCCAGTGTGTACCTGTTACATAGTCTACCTGACTCGTAGTCACTCAGTGAAGTCTTCTCCAGCATCAGCTTTTGTCTATTGGCTCAGAATTGCTATCACTGCAGTCATGCATCCTTATTTTACTTGTTGGCCCCTGGTATAAGAATAGAGATGCATACCAGCTATTTTAATATTGCATATTGCTGAAGTTATATTTTATCAGATACCATTGTTATCTTTTACTTTAACAATTTATAAATCAAACACCATCGGAATGTATTGGACAAAACAAAATGAAACACAATATGCATAAGTCCTTATCTTTCCCACAGTTAAAAGCATGTACCAGGGACTTTGAACATATACCCTGTGGATAAAGGGATGTAGTTTGTCAAACTATTTTACCTTTTGTGCAATGTTGATTATATTGTCTCACATATAATAACAATATAATTATGTTTGTTTTAGCCTTGCTTTGTGTCTTTCTTCATTAATCAGTTGGGTATTTAAAAAATAGACAAATATTGTACAGTCTAGTTAGAGCTGGTTCAGGACAATAGTCCTCTGTTTTGGGTATATAAAAATCATGATTAAATTCCTAGGTATTCCTAATCAACTTAGTATTTTCTTAGGTAATATATCTCCATCACAACTGTATTATTTACAAGTTATTTAAAAGGTGTGTGACTCTAGTTACTCGAGAAGCCTTGTCTTATTTTTATTTACTAGTTATATACTTAAATATTTCTTTACACAGCCCAACCTGACCTGAATGTCATTTTGCACCCAGGCTAAACCTGAATTAGGGAATCTTCCTACTCCCACCAACTGAGTGCCAAGACCACAGCATTATCTCTCCACATGCCCTCCTTTTATTTAAAGAAAGAGTGGATCTCTTGCAACCATCATTAGCTTTTGCCATGCCTGGCCCAGAGGGTGGCCAGAGTGTAATGCTGACCCAACCCAATCTGGACTAACTGTGCAACTGACAGCCTTAACAAATACAGACTCTAAGAATTAGAAGTTAATATGAATGAGTGAAGAGTCCGATGAAAAAACACACATTGCCACTGTGTAAATGTGCAGGGAATAAAAATAGAGTGAAGGGACCCTGCCCGTTTGTAAGTGATCCCAAATAGGAGAGCCTGGACACTGTGCGTTTTGTCTGACTTGTCTCCTGGTTTAAAGAAATTAAAACATAATTTTTTGTTGTTGTTGTTGCTCAGTCACAAACGTAGGAGTTGTCAGATTTAATTACGAACAATATGTAGATGTGGATGTACATAGATTTATAAACGTACATTCTAATAGTAAGGAAAACAATTTAAGATAAGGCTCCTGCAGCTGAGAATGTCTTCAAACTTGCTGTGTAACTGAGACTGGCTTTAGAGTTCCAATCCTCGTACTTCTACTTTCTAAGTGATGTGTTGGGATTATGGGTGTGCATCAGGACACCCATATTAGAAAAAGTTTTTTTTTTTTTTTTTTTTTGATATACTTTCATTGTGGAAGACAGGCAAAATGTTGGTACTGTTCACAAGAAAGAGGACTGTAGGGACATCAGTGACATGCACAGGAAGTATGTCATCAGACTCACACAAGGAAGTTGGCCCCTGGTCTCTGAAAACTTGGGGTGTGCTGTCTGTTAAATACCTTTGGCATCAGACTGGGTCAGAGGACATGGATGTGGATATTGAGTGTCTTCTGCATCTTCCTGAATCTCAATTTATGCAAATATATAGAAATGTCAGACTGTAAAGTTATGGTTGAATAAACATTGGCCATTGAAAAGTAGGAATTCAATCACTCACCAAATAGTCTACCTGTCCGCAGAGAAATAATGATGTACCACTTGACACTGTCTAGAAACAAAATGTACAAATCGGTGAAATGTTGTACTAAAAATGTGTTTGAATGGAATGACTCACAGGCTCTCAGAGGAGCTCATCTGGTAAATTTCCATGTACGTCTCTGTTTTGTTTGTCTGCATGGGATGTTTGTTTGTAGTTTAATAAGGACAAAATAAACTTTACAGTCCATTTTAGAGAGATAATTGAAAACACTTGGAAAATTGTCCTCACCTTTCTAATATTAAATCTACTTCTTAGAATCTCAGCCATTATTGGATTTCACCTAACCTCATGTGCTTCTAATGAGCTACCATTTGTTTCTGAGTCATTATGTAAAGTGATGCTGTGTGTGCTATGTTCATGAGTTATATGACATTACTGAACTTCCCTTGGCGGTATTAGACCATAATAGAGAAATCCGACCCGGCCTTTGAAATTAGGCACAGTTATACTGTAGCTCATAACTACATATGATTAGTTACTTTGGACTTGTCTTTCTCTTTGGAGATACGGTTTCTGGTAGCTCAGGCTTGCCTATAACACTGTAGCCGAGGATAACCTTGGCCATCTCAGGTTCTTTCTCCTCGCTGCTGATGTTATAAACATGTACTACCATTACGTCTGGCTTTGTTGCTGTTGTTCTTGTAGTTTGTTTTGTTTTGTTGAGAGAGACAGTTTCACTGCATAGCTAAGGTCAACTGGTCTTTGAGCTGCTAGAAAGCCAAGGCTAGCCTCTTACTCCATACTCTTCTCTTCCCACTTCCTGGAATTAAAGGCTGAAGCTGTCTGCTTAGTTTGAAATCCTTTGATTTATCTTTTTCTCAAAAAAATTATTTACAAAGTCATAGAAATGGCTTATTATTATGGAATCACATTCCCCCCCCCAAAAAAAGTGTGTAATCTGTTCTTCAGAATCCCCTGTGGGCTGTCGTGGGCTACGTGGGACCCTCTCTATTATTAGGCAGCTTGGCTAGTGTTTGCCTCCTTCTGGACCCCCCTTTTTTTCTGGAATGTGTACTTCCTAGCTGCGTTCTGATGACACTCCTTTAGCGCCCAGCTGACATCTCTGACCACAGAGGTTTTGAGAGCAATTCATTGTTTTAAGTGGCCACTGTGGCAAAACGCCTTAGCGATCTGCTCAAATGGCACCACCATTTAATTCGTTTTTAAAAAAGAAGTTCTGACGTACGACTAGGAAGATTGAGTCAGGGTAGGAATAGAAGACAGAAGAGAGAGAGAGAGAGAGAGAGAGAGAGAGAGGGGGAGGGGGAGAGGGAGAGAGAGAGGGAGAGAGAGGGAGGGAGGGGGAGGGGGAGAGGGAGAGAGATAGGGAGAGAATGAACATAAAAGATGGGGCCATTATTGGTTTGAAGAGAAAACTGAACCTAAAGAAAGGTCTAGAGACCTACAAGACTGACTCCAACTAACAATTTGAGCAGCCATGGAAAGGCTACCATAAATGCCCTTCCCGGATAGTGAGATCAACAACTAACTTAGCCACCATCATGGAGGCCTCATCTAGTACCTGTTGGAAACAGAAGCAAACACCCATAGCTAAACACTGAGTTGAGCTAGAATCCAGATGCAGAGGGAGAGGACAAGGCCAGGTTGCAGAAACACATAGAGACACCTGATGTGCCCCCCCCCCAGACTGATAGCTGGGAATCCAGCATGGGATTGACTCAGACCCCCTGAACATGGATCTCAGCTAGAAGGCCTGAGCAGTCAAAGGGACCTCAGACAGTAGAACCAGGATGTATTCCTGGTGCACAAAAGGACCTTGAGGACACATTCCCCATGGAGAGACACTCCCTTAATGTAGAGACAGGAGAGAAGGCCTAGTCCCTACTTCAAATGACTTGACAGATCTACATGCCCCCACCTGGATGGCATTGCCCTACATGTGGAATGGGGATGGGGGGGATGGGAGGGGAGGGTGGTCAGGGTACATGTGAGGGGGGGAGAGAGGGTGGGAGGGAGGGAAGGAGGGAGAGAGAGCGAACTGGGGTGGACATGTACAATTTAACAAAATAATTAAATAAAAAATTAAAAAACTAAAAGAGAAGTTCTGGATTGCTTTTAACAGCTGGATGAAATCATACCATACCCTGTAGTCTTGGCATAGAACCGTGAGATATTTCTTTTCAGATCTCTTACTGAGAAGTAATTTTAAGTCGATAAGGAATTAATTGCAGGAGTGCCTCGACTATTGTCACCTTGTCTTCTTAGTACGGGCTCCATCCCCTTCTGCTTTCCCTGGGACATTGACGAGGGCCTTTACACATTATGTCGTTCTTCCCTGAGTATGTCAGTGAGTCCTAGCTCAAATACGAACATGGATTCCGATCAACTGACAGGCCTTCGAATGTGGCCAACTGTCTTCCTGAATGTGCTGAGGTATAAGCGTAGCCGAAACATGCTGAAAGCCGTGCGGATTCTGCACATATCTCCAGCAGTTCAATCCAATGTTCACAGTCTCCCTTTTGTTGGGGAGTAACAGGCTGTGTTTCTCAGTCGAAAGAAGATTTTATATTTATACTTTGGGGAATTGATATCAGGACAAAGTGATTTTTGAAAAGCATCGCAACATGTCCTTTGCTGGTATAGTTACTGATAAATAACCCCCGACCCATGCTGGCTGCCGTAATTAAACTCAGTGAGTCAGAAAAGAAGAAAACATTGAACTGATGGGGACACTGCTGGGCAGGACAACTGCGTGGGTGTCAGTAAGAAGGGAAAGTAGTGGCGGTGGCGGTGAAAAGTACCAAAAATTCAGAATATATGTGTATGAAATCATCAAAGAAAAAGGAAGTAAGCTTTTTAAAAAGCAACGGAAGCAACAACTATGCTTTAAGTCCATTAGTAAAAACATGTCATAAAAATAGCCCTAATAGTCATACAAAAGCATCGACATTTCTGTTAAAGACCCATGGAAGCTAGCATATCAGAACTTTAAGACGCTGAGTGCATTGAGTTGCATGCGAACATGTTATTTGTTTGCTTAGACGTGTTTCCATTGAATGCGATGCGGTGTAATGATTACATGCTATATTAACTAGCTACCCAAATACTTTCTAACACCTACTGAGTGGATTATGTAAAAACTTGAAAACAAAGACTCCTGGTGTCTTCTTTTACACAATGATTCTTTCCTAAAGTATTGACCAAATACGAGAGAAGTACATTCTTGCCCTTGATTAAAATAGACACACAAGATTCAGTGAAGTAATTTACTATTCTATGTACAGGTCTTTAGGGTGATTGACAAAAAGAGTCATGGAAATTTGAGGGTGGTTTAGACTTCTTCTTTTCTTCTTTTTGAATGAGTGTGGAGAAACTTGGATAAGGTCCTCAACCTTGGATCCAGTAGAGATGGGAGCCAGCTGGGAACTAAATTCTCTAGCTCTGAGTGAAGATCTACATCCAGCATTTAAGTGCTTCTGGGTTTAGTGATGTTGACGATGTTTATTATTGCTGTTATCTGATTAGTCTAACATCTTACAGCACGACTGTCCCCGGGAGCAGTGATGGTGGTTAACTATTGTGTGGACCGTTCTCAGCCTTTAATAAAAACCCGTGCCCTGCCCCTCTCCCTGTAACTAATGATTCTGAGATTTGAGTTCAACACTAATGTATGATAAATAGAAACCAAATTATCTTCAATATTCTGGCTGCAATGCTAAGAATTCCTGCCATCAGTATTTCTGGTATTTTTTTGGGGGGGTGGAGAAAGATACAGAAGGGTCACCTTATAATAATGATTGCAGTGTCTCACTGTCTACCTGGTGGTAGAACCTAACTGTCACCTGTAAAATTTCCCTGGCAGGTTGTTGGAAGGTTCTTTTTCCCCCCCCCCTCTGTTTCCTTTTGACTTTTTATGTATTATTTGGAGAAAACAGAAAGTTGAGTTCTGATTATCTGTGTGCCAGGGCATTCGATGTACCTGTAAGCCAAAAGAAACTCTATTTGTTGAGCTGAAGTTCTGTAGTATGGGAAGTAATGTGTTCCTGCTTAGAAATAATTGCTTTGCAATAGCAGATGCTTAAATCATAAAAGTACATGAATATATGTATAAAGTTATAATTTTTTTTATATTTTAAAGCATATTGTGGCGTTACATGTTTGGGAAAATACTTGAACGTTAAAATGTGCTAAAAATGTTGCTTGGAAGATGGCTTAGTCAGTAAAGGTTCTGGTGCCCAAATATAGAGACCTGAGTTTGGATCCCCATTATTCCTGTAACTGCTGGGTATAGCAACATGTTTATGATGAAGTTCTGGGCATTTCAAGGCAGGAAGGTCTTTCAGCTCATTGGCCAGCCAGCATAACTGCCTCACAATATTAATGAAAAGCAATCAAGGAAGAAGGTCATGTCATTCTCTGAAGTCTGTGCACACACACAAGCACAAACACATGCGTGTGCACATACACACATACCTCCAGGAAGACACATGGAGAGAGACAGAGAGACACAGAAAGAGACAGAGAGAGGAGGGAGGGGGTAAGAGAGAGAAAGAGAGAGAGAGATAGTGTCTGGGTCAGGCTAACCAGCAAATCTCAGTAGCTCATGTTTACACAGAGAGACAGAGACAGAGAGAGGGGAGAGGGGTGAGAGAGAACTAGAGAGAGAGAGAGAGAGAGAGAGAGAGAGAGAGAGAGAGAGAGAGATAGTGTCTGGGTCAGGCTAACCACCAAATCTCTGCAGCTCATGTTTACACAGAGAGAGACAGAGACAGAGAGAGGGGAGAGGGGTGAGAGAGAACTAGAGAGAGAGAGAGAGAGAGAGAGAGAGAGAGAGAGAGAGAGAGAGAGAGTGAGTTCTGGGTCAGGCTAACCAGCAAATCTCAGCAGCTCATGTTTGAAGTCTTAGGAGATTGGGATCCAGGATTGGGGTTCTCTACAGCTTGGAATGGTTTGGTAATAATAATGGGTTATAAAAGTGTGGGTGCCTTTTAAACAGGCCCTGGGCACACAGATTACTCAGATGTTCTGTGAGGGGTGACTCAACAGTCCTGTGTTTGATGCTGTGAGGAGCTCAGCACGCTTAGCGATAGGGTCTCAGCATGGGTGAAGTGCATGAGGCTGTCCCACCAGAGTGCAGCGGTCACATGCAGAGCTTACAGAAGGGACAATCTACAGAGATTTTGAGAAAAACATTTCTTCATGTAGACCCTTGCGGATGAGGCCTCAAAATAAAAATTTACTTACTTTATAGTCGTTAAAATCTCATTAAAATCTACCAAGGCAGTTTTCCCATCTTTGAGCATTACATTTTAGATTCTCTGTAGGGACACAATTAGTTATGAACTCAATATTTTGCATTCATTTGTGTTTATATTTCCACAATTTCCCCCAAGGCTGTCTATCAATCCCAGAAACCTTTAATGCACGAGGCTCCCAAAATATGGTGCAGAGAGCGCAACTAAGTTACCCAAAGGGGAAATATCTGGAATTTGAATACATCAATGTCTGAATAACAAATCGTAGTGTGAAACTCCTTTGGCCTCAAATGGCCACACACTGTGTTGGCCACTAACAAAGCAGAACACAAACCACCATCCACCTTCCTGGAGTCCTGGTTCTTATTTTGGTGTTCTGTCAGTGTTAGCACAAGAGGTGGCCAGAGGCATTGGCGTTCTCTCTTCTTTATTGTTTTGTGGTGACTTTCAGTGATGCTAGAAGGTAATATTCTTTCTGCTAATAAGCAGTGACCGCATGTGTGAACCAAGGATGGAAAAGGAACTGGGAGCCGCCTCCTGCTTCAGGTGTTGCCTTCTCAGTTTCCTTGGAAACAAAAGCAAGATTTACAAATATTGGTTTTTAAACGCTTAAAGGCAACCCTAAGCCTTTGTTTCAGCCACTAAAGCAAGTTCTCTGAGAAGATCAAGTTAAATAATTGAGTCTTCAGTGTGTACACTTTATTTAGAATAATCTTGCATAACAGTTGGTTCTGTGAAGTCTGGATGCAGGATCATCACAATCGTCATCTTTTCTGTGTGTCTCTGGCTTTCCTGCTCTCCCCTCCCTCCGTCCGTCTCCTCATCATTTCTGTCCTTCTTCTCATCTTCCCTGATGACTTCCCCATCTCCTCCTCCTCCTCCTCTTCTTCTTCTTCTTCTTCTTCATCTTCCTCCTCCTCCTCCTCCTTCTTCTTCTTCATACTGCACTGTATAGACCCCAGGGTCTTGCACTTCTCAGGCAAGCAGCTGTCACTGAGCTGCATCCTAGCCCTTGTCTTTAGGTTTTTGCATTGGAGAAAGGTGTGCGTGTGCGTGTGCGTGTGCGTGTGTGTGTGTGTGTGTGTGTGTGTGTGTGTGTGTGTGTGTGTGTGTAGTCTGCCTGTCCAATCTATGATTTTGTTAGAACTGTGACCAGTGCCAATAAAAAGGACCAGTGGTACAAAGAAGGGCATTAGCTTAGACTTTAGTGACAAAATCTTCTCGTCTATTCTGCAGAGAACTTTGGGGCTTGTTTGGACTTAATACCTTTCACAATCATCAACTTACCTGGAAGTCAAGCTTTTGTGACAAAAAGAGGAAAAAAAAGAAATCCTTAGCAAAATAGGCTCTGATTATTAGGCAGACAATAAACATGAGAGAAAGGTATTCTCTAGGATGTGTATAAAACCTGAAGTTCATCAGACCAAAACAGTGCATGACGGGGAGTCTGGGTAGTGAGAAGATTCCATGGAGGGTTAGGAGTTCCTGGGCATGTGTTAGTGTGTGCAACTGTATGCCCTTGACAGTATTAGAGCAACACCCTCCTGAATACAAGCCAGCATTCCCAGAATCCTCTTGGAATCAGATCTGAGGCAAGAGAGACATAGGATCTCATAACACCAGGCTCAAAAATGGCAACTGTGGTGACTGAGAATAGTATTGTCCACGTACACAATTGGAAAGGTGTAATGGTACTCAGCAGCTTTTCCCTCTAAAATTATACAGCACCGGAGACTTTCGCTAAAACAAAAATTCACTCTTCTCTGATGGCAGAACGCTAAGATTCACCGGGAACAGATTTATTGTCATAGACTAGCTGTAGTTTCTATCCTGGAGTCCCATGTGGCGTTTAAAGTCATATCTCAAGAAAGACCCAGATCTGGAAAGCAATGGAGTGATACTTTGTTCTCCTCAGAGATTTGAAGACTGTGAACTTTGCAGTTGAGAGCATATGTAATTTGAGTTCAGCAAGTGCAGACTTTACTATCAAATCTCAAAAATCTGTGCTGGAATTGAGTTTGTCTGTGGCACTAGGAAGCCAATATACAAATGGGAGCAAGGAGAAGTGTGAGCAGCCAGGAGCAGAGTGGGCTGCTTCTGGGAACCATCTGACTCGGAAAATACCTAACTTCACAAATGCATTAACAGTACGTGATGGATCTAGAGTGTGTGCTTGTGGGAAACAAACATCGGCTGAGACATTCCTGTGTGTCAGACATTGTTTCTGGGGATTCTATGGCCAGTCCTTTCCCCGCTATGCGACGCATGGGGGCAGCAGACAAATAAGTGCATATGACTTGTATCAGGAAATGCAGAGTACCAAGGAAGCCCTTTAGGCCATCCATCTTTTCTTTTGTACACACACACACACACACACACACACACACACACACACACACACGAGCTTTAAAGTCAAATACTATCATCTCGAAAAATTTCCAGACATTAATAAGACCCCTGTCTTCTGCCTTTTCAGTTTCCCAGAAATAGCATTCAAGTATAGCTAATTTGGATGCATGGATAGGTTATCTATCAATTTTGTGTCCTGTTTATTTTTTGTGTGTATATGCATGTGATAGATAGGTGTTTATGAGTATAGTATACTTATCCCAAAGATGGGTGTATACGATGCTTAAAATCACACACTCAGAATTGTGTAATTGCTATATATTGATTTAAATATTTAA
This sequence comes from Phodopus roborovskii, assembly GCF_943737965.1. Classification (NCBI taxonomy): domain Eukaryota; kingdom Metazoa; phylum Chordata; class Mammalia; order Rodentia; family Cricetidae; genus Phodopus; species Phodopus roborovskii. Next base: position 18,755,930 of record NW_026126511.1, read on the forward strand.
ATGCATACTTGTATAACTTAATGACAGTATCTTCTAGCCTTTCTTTTTCCTTGTTTTGTGCTAGTGTGCCAAGCAAGCTCTGAAATCTTTGGGGAAAGCAGTCATTTTCTCAGGAGTGAGTGGCTTTTTAAATTGTTCAATAAATAACAGGTTAAACTCAGAATGACTGTTTGACATTTAAATCCAAGCGGTGTTCACTCAATTTATATTAGTTTGTTATATTGATTATGACCTTATACATGTTGTCTTCATATGTATACATGTGTATACATATGCATACACAGTGCATACTTATCCAGTTCTTATCTCTACTTATGTTTCATATATATTCCTTAAACGCTAGAATCAGCACTGGAATATTTTTATAGTTTATTAGAAGCTAGTCATTTCATGTTTTTAACAAATGGTAACTATTGTGGCTGCTTATAATTTACAAAAATCAGTATTTTTTTTATCAACTAGAACCATAATGTTGACCCATCCATTTCTTTATATCTCATTTTGTGTGGTTTGCTTAGACTGTCAGATTCACAGAACTAGAGTTTAGGTAAAATAGTTAAAGCTGAGAAAAACATTAAAAACTGTGCATAAAGTTCTGGGTGGAGCTTTAAGATACTATTCAGCACACAGGGACAATATAGTTTCCCACTCTTCAGAAGTAGCCATTTCAGAGCTGTTGCCTCTAAGATTCCTTTTTTCTGCCCCATTTACCCACTAATATCTTGGTTCCATTCATGTGTTGATAGGTATTTGGATCATTTCCATCCTTTGCCTATTGTGAATTATGCAGCTGTGAATGTGTGTATAACAAATTTCATGTGAACACCTCTTTTTCAATTATTTTGGGTTATATTGAGCAATGAATTTGCCGCATCATGAGGTGAGTCTGTTCACGCTCTCAAGTAGCTGTCATTCTGGTTTCCACAGAGGTTCTGCTGTTCTCATGTCCACCACAGTTCATGGAAGGTTCTGGTCTTTCCACTTCCTTGCCGATGCTTGTTTCATTGTTACCCACTTCTTTTTTTATGATAGCCATTTTAGTGGTTATAAGTAACATCCCGTTAGTTCTGATTTGTACTTCCCTGTGACCAATTATGTTGACCCCCTTTTCATGGGCTAGTTAGCTATTTGTGTATCTTCTAGGGATGCGTGTCTGTCTACGTCTTTTGTTTTTCACTGGGTCATCTGCCTTTTGTTGCCAAGCTTAAGAAGTTCTTTATATATTTTCAGTACTAAGCCCTATCAGAGATAGGGCCTTTGAAATACTTTCTTTTATCTCGTAGGTCAGCTGATGCTGCGGTATCCTTCGCAGAAGTTTAGTTTGGTGAAACCTAATTTATCTTTATTTCCAAAGGCCTCGCTGGTTTTAGAGTTGTTTCTGCTTCCCTGGAAAATAATGGGAAATACACGGAAAGTTCTTGGATTCCCTGTCCACATTTATGCATGGCCTTTCCTTCGGTCAGCACCCTCCACGAGAACTGTACGATTGCTACAGTCAATGAGCATGCATCCACACGTCCTTATCCCACGTAGAAATGCCTGACCATTGCTATCGTGCTTCTCAAGACTTGACAAATTTATGGTGAGATGCATCTACTGTTAGTACCTTACAGAACCTTTTTATTGCTTCAAGCAGACTTTGCATTCTGTCTGCCTTTTTCTTCCCCAGCATTTTGGGAGTCATTTATCTGTTTTATCTGCCTTCATCATTGCCAGAGCCTGGAAACAACCCAAGCCTCCTTTGGTATATGAATGCATAAGTAAACTTTGATAGATAATGAAGTGTAGGTACAAAAATGTGGCTGTCAACTTGATGGGACATGGGGGAAACTTGCATCCATATTGCCCGATGAACATGGACTGTTCTGAAAAGGCAGAATGACTCACCGTGTGATCGTTTCCAAAGTCAGACAACATTGCAGGCACAGTAGAACAGCAGAACATCATGCCTTTTGTTGTTAGCTGTGGATTGGATGTCAGACTTAGAAACCAATGCCAGATGTGAGGTCATGTAAATGTATTCCTTAAATTTTTGGCTGTTTTTACATTCAGGCTTTGTATCGTTTTAATAGAATCTATATACACAGTTCAAGATAAGTAACTGTAATCATGCTTTTGCATATTAACATCCATCTTCCCCAACACCCTTGATTAAAAAGAGTGTTTTCAGGTTATGGTTGCAGCATGCAGGCCCTGGATTCGAGCTTCAACACTAAAACATGAGATGAGGCTCAAGGAATCTCAAACTATTGATGTTTTTCTATCTGATTAGCTTAATACTACTTGTTCAAAAATCTCTTGACTGTCAATGCTTGATATTACTTCTAGACTTTTATTTTTGGTCCCCTGTTGTGTATCTTCATGTTAGCACCATATACTCTTATTTGCCAATTTTTTCTTGTAAGTTATTTATTTTCTCTTTCTTTTACAGAAAGAGTCTTATGTCCCATACTGGTCCGAATTTCTGTATTACACAGGTCTTAAACTCCCCATCTTTCTGCTTGCTGCCCAGGCTATACCACCACACCTGTCTCTTACAGGTTTTGAAGCTACTTCATCTGTGCCTTCTTTAGTTCTTATTTTTGGAGATTGTTGGGTTTTCTGGACTCCCTGAAGCTCTATATGAATTTGAGGATCAGTTTCTCTCTTTCCCTCTTAACCCTTACCACTTTCCTCTGTCCCTAGGAGCTGGTACCTCAGATAACCACCTCTCCAGTGTACCGGTTTCTAAAGAGAAATCACTTGAGCTCCTGGTACTATTGCACTGACTGTATAGCTCAGTTTAGGGGGAATATGGACATTTTATCGTATTAAGTCACCCAATCTGACAATATACTATTTTTTTGCTTGCACAAATCTTAGTTTGTTTCGATGATATTTTATAGTTGCCAGAGGAGAGAATTTGTAGTTCCTTTGGTGAGTTTGTACATGTTTGTTTTTGAGACTATTGTTAATAATTATTTTCTTAATTTTATTTTTGGGCACTTGTAAGTGTATGGAAATAGTTTCCCTTTGTAAATTGATCTTGTATTCAGAAACCTTGCCAAGTCCACTTACCAGCTGGAATTGAAATGTTGTCTCTATTCCTTAGCATTTTGTTTTACAGGACTATATTGACAACAGTAGTTTTATTTTTCATGTCCAATCCAATGACCAATGACCTTGATAGAATTTCCAGTGCACTCATAAACTGAGTGATAAAAACAATTATCCCTTTGTTTTTCATATTCCCAGGGGGAGGAGAAACCATTTAGTCTTTTGTCGTTCGTTGTGATGGTAGGTTTGTAAATTTTTAAATCATATTGAGTGTAGAGTAGATTTTATCAAGAGAAATTTGAATCTTGTCAAATATTCTTATTGCCTCTTTTGATATACCAAGCTGACTATTTTTCAGATGTTAAACCAACTTTGCATCATTAGGATAAGATTCACTTGATCATAGTATATAATTACTTTTGTATATTGTTGGATTTAGTGTATAAATCGGTTTGTTTATGATTTTAGAATACTTTTGTCCGCATTCATAAAAAAAATGGTTTTCTCATGATGTCTTTGTCCTATTTTGCTTCCTAGGAAAAGGAAGCTCAATTGGATTGTCCTATGGGCATGCCTGTGGGGCACTTTATTCATTGCTAATTGATGCAGGAGGGCCCAGTATTTGGAGGGGGGCACAGTACCATCCCTGGGTAAAAGATGTGGGAGGATGTGTAAGAATAGTAAGCGAGTGTGACCTTGGGAGCGAGCCAGTAAGTAGTATTCTTCCATGGTGTGTGCTTCAGTTCCTGCCTCTAGGTATCTTTGTCGGATTCCCTCAGTGATGGATGCTCACTTGGAAGTAAGATAAGAAGTCACCAATTTTTTCTGCAAGTCGCTTCACTTCAAGGTTGCAGCCCATCAGTACAGAAGCAAACGAGAACAATCTTGATTCCTCCTGAGGGATGTTATCATTCCAGTATGTTCTTGCACTCATGATCCACTCTTGTCAACCTCAAATCTACAAAGCAGGAGTTGTAGGTTTAATATTGCCATCTCCACTTGCCAGAAACCAAATCCGGCTTTTCAAAGACCTCTTGTAGATCTGTCTAGTGTCAGAAAATATCTTTGATATTTAAAATGGCAGCCCTGGACTCCTCTTTTACTTATCAGTACTTATTTGGACATAGAAGTACCATCTGAGCCCATATGATTTCTAAAGGATCCTTTTTCTCCTTTGTTCTTTAATAAGCAAGGGTTGAAAGAAGACCATTCCCAACTTTTGTTTTTAGCCCATGTAGTTATTTCCATGGTTTATAAAATGCCTTCATGAGTGTTTTATCATTAGCATGTGTGCTAAGTACTAAGAATTGGATGATATTTGGGCTCAGCTCAACAGGTACTTTTGTAGAATTTTATCAGACACAACAATACTGAGAGAGTATATGACCATGCTTTTGTTCTCTGTTCTGTTGGGTGTCACTCCTCCTTCCAATCACTTACCCATGTCACTATAAGACACTATAGTAAACTCTCCCGTGGGCTATGCCCCTTACCAACACTGTCTTAAGCCCTCGGGTGTCCTAACTCATGGCTCCACACTTTTCTGCTCATATTGTTTGGGCTTTATTGATAGACAACTTCCTTTATCTTTTCAGAACATACCCAGGAATATCACTTCATCATATATTAGTGTCTTAGTCTTTGGAGGTACTCTTATTTGATACCATAGATGATGAACTTGTTACTTTCTCTACAGATTACCACCATCACCCCAGAGTGTCAGGAACTTGGATGTGTTTTTAGGAAACCCCTGGTTAGAAGGTGGCACAACTCGTCTGTCCTAAAATATTGAAATCTCCTAGATTGAAATCTACCTAGAGTAGGTAGAGAGCGTACTTCAGTCTGTGATACCCTAGTATCAGGCACATAATTCAGCATATAATTGGAAGTCAGGTATTATGATCACACCTCAGTCTGTGACATTTCATTAGCAGATAGATGCTAGAATATAATTGGAGCACAGATATTATGATCATACCTCAGTTGGTATTACCCCAGTAATTGGGGACTGGATATTATTTTGACTAGATGTTGAGTCTTTGGCACATAGTATGTACCTAAAGCCATCTCTGGTACCATGAGTCTACTTAAGCAATAGGCTCTTTACCCCAGTCTCATTGTGCCGCTGGGCATCAGCTGCTTTCATGGCAAAGAGAAGGTCGTATATTTTAAAACCAGTCTGCTATCTTATTTCTCTCCTATACTTCTGATGGAGACTTGGGTTGACTTAGTCACATGATGTTTATGGTGGCTGAGGGTCTCATCCATGTCCTTCTGATGCGCCAAATCATGTAGCTCTTAAAGCTTGTCTGAAGCTGACTTCTTCGGCTTGGCTTTCTCTACTCTGTGCAGCAGGATGCATTGTTGGAATTAACTCTGGGATTTCTCACAGTCTTGTTACAGGGTTCCCTTGTATTCAGTGACATGTAATTAAAAGATTCTGCACAGTACAGATTTGGAAGGTACAAGGGAAGACCAATACTTCAAGGGAAAATGCACACTGATACTCATAAGCCTCCTCCAAAGAGAAAATGTTAGTGATTGGGGAACATCTTTCTTACGAAAATTGTCTTCCAAAATGTTAAGCCACCATTTTATATTTATATGAATCATTGAAAAGTGCCTTTTTGTAATCATCTTTATAATTATATATAAAAATATAAAACAGCCTAAAAGTAAAATTTTAATAATTTCCTGCGGTTTGTACTTAGTGGAGATAATCATATGCTTAAGTTAAGGGTTAAGAAAGTTCTAATCCAATAATTACACTTTTGCTCAGAAGGCACATTGTATTCTAGATTTCTTAGTGTTATGCTGACAATATTCACCAAAATTGCTTAAAATATGTGTTAAAATGCAGGAGCCAGGGCCTAACACTAGAGAACCAAGTTAGAATCTCTGAAGTTAGGGCCAGGATTTGGCATGTTATCAAAGTTTGTCTTTGAATTTTGGCAGACTTCAATGTCAGAAATGCACTGGCTATCTGCTGGTAGCTGGGTCCTGGCACTCTGGAGGTCTGGGCTGAGTTCCTGCTGTCACTTTCAGGGCATTTCCAACCCTGTAAAGATGATCATATCTGGAAATGAGAATGATGCTTACAGTAGCAGCATCAAGGAGGTTAATGTTCCATGGTGTGTAGCAAATGCTTATGGGCTGATATGAGCCGGGCACTTGTGATGTTTTGCAGTACTAGTGGAGTCTTTGTAGTGCTGGGCCTTAGTGTTGCCACGAGACTTACCTGGGCAGGAAATTCTGCACTGTGTTTTGTTTGGTGTGTGTGTGTGTGTGTGTGTGTGTGTGTGTGTGTGTGTGGTGTTTGCATACCTACACATGCACATGCCCACCTGTGGGTTTGGAGGTCAGAGGAGGACATATAGTGTCCTGTTTCAACACTCTGTCATATAACTTTGAGACAGGGAGTTTTCCCTGAATCTGGAGCTGATAGGTTTTGCTTTGTTTTGTTTTCCTCCAACTGGCCAGCAAGCCCCAATGGTCCTCTTTTCTCTGTCATCCACAGCATTGTGATTACAGGAGCAAGGTGGCCATGTCTGACCTGTGACATGAGTTCTGGGGATTTGAACTCGGGTCTTCATGCTTGCTTAGTAAGCACTCTTACCACTGAGTCATCTTCCCATCTCTGGACTATGCATTTTATGTTTAGCTCCAAATATTATTTTATGTGACCCTTGGGAAAAATCATGAGGTAACTCCAGGTATACAGAATTCGTTAGTAAGATGCTCTGAAAGAACTAGCAGATAGAATGCTAATCTTTGTCACAAGCATCCCCACCTCCCCGTTTGTCTCTGTGTCTGTCTTTCCCGTTTTCCCTCTGACATGGCATGTGGATCTTTGACTTCTAGATTTACTCTCCCCCAGTCTTGATGTTTTAATTGGTCATGTGTAACATGAATAATAAAAACTCAGAGACACATATCAGAGTTCAAGCTTCAAGCTGAAGATCACAGAAGCAAATCAGCCACCCATAGCTCTTACCTCTATCTCAGACCGAAATGAGTGATCCTTTCTCCATGAATCCTCAAAGTGTGATGCTGTCCACCAAGCCTTAGATTGCAATCCCCCAAGTTCCTGTCTCTTCCTGCCTTATAGTTCTCTATCTGCCCAGACATATCTCTTCTGTCTCCACCTCCCTAGTGCTGGGATTAAATGTATGTGATCCCAAGTGCTGAGATCACCTTTATGTGAGCTGTTTCTCTTGTAGACTGGATCAATTTCATGTAGTTAGGTATGGCCTTGAACTAACAGAGGTCTTTCTGCCTTTGTCTCCTGAGCCCTGAGATTAAAGGTGTGTATCATCGCTGTCTGTGTCTATGGCTTATGATTGACTCTGCATTCTCAACCCTCAGGCTAGCTTTATTAGGTCATAAATGTATCAGCACAGTCATGGTATGTAAGTATAGTCTATTACTTTGGGTCAATAACTACCACACTGTTTAACATTACTCAAAAATAAATAAATAAATAAATAGATAAATACTGGAAAGGATCAGTGCTGCAAAGATGTGATAGCCCTTTGATGAATGTTTTTATTAGCACATTGGCTCTGCAGTAAGAGAACAAAGTTCCCATCCCCTGTTTTTCTGGTCCTTTGTATCAGTGGATCAGAGAATTTATTGTTTGATAGGGAAGATAAAATTCCCTTGGTATTTCCTACTTAGTCTAAATTTGGAACTCACCTAAAGTATTTTTGGAGACTTTATTGTTTCCTAGATTGCCTATTTAAATGCTATCCTGAAGCTTACATGGAACACTGTTAGTGTAACGTGTGCAGCAGAGCAGCAGGTTGCAGTTCATTGTCACTGAGTCTAAATTATTAATGAACTTCACATATTTGTTCTATGTGAGGGAGATGATTTTGCCGTGTCAGTTGTTCTATGCTTTAGGATGTTCTACTTATGTTGATAATTTTCTCCATTTCAAAACCCTAATTTACTCACCTTGCATTTTTCTTTTTTTAATGATGTCAACCCTAAAAATGTCATGGCTAGTTCAAAGGCCACCACCTCCTAGAATCTGTCACCATTGGGAAAGGATGGGAGGTGCGTGGTAGATCAGGGAGGTTTTAGGGGGAAGATCTTCCCATGCTAGAGTAGGTAGAGACTTTTGCATATAAAATCACATCTAGTCAGTTCTTTATGCAAACTACTATTATTTCTTATGGGACTCTAAGAGACAGTCATGAAGGCATGTGCACTCTGGAGGTCATGGCTTTTAAGCTGGGGCATTTGAGTACTCTGTGAATACTGGTATAGTTTTCCTAAACATCTTAGTATCATGAGTTAACCAGTAGTTGACCTTTTCCTGCTAAGTCACTGGTCTCCATGGTATAGTTTTATACTGGGTCATTTGTTAAAACAATTTTTATTTTCTTTACAGGTGCTTGTCATATCTTGCTTTCTTTGTTTGAAAATAATAATTCTATTGTGCTCTCAATTTGTTTCTTTCTTTAAACACCAACCTAACTGTCCCCCCAAGGCCTGTTATTATTATGTTCCCACCCGTCCACCCTAGGCTTTGTTTGCTTAATCATGGCAAAAGAAAACTCCTTTGCTTCTTTTGAAGTTGGATTCTGTGCTTGCAGACGGGCCAGTTAAATCACAAGAGATAAAAGTTATACTGACAACCTTGGATGTTCTCTGCCCCTTTGCCGGAAATAGCAAACTAGATACTCATCTTGGACAAAAACATGTACACATTCATATTCACTCAGAAGATCTTGCATTTCATTCTCCAGGAGTGAAATTCAGCTCACAGTGAGGGACCCATGGGGGGGAAGGTTAGGCAGTGCCATGGGTTGGAAGGGAAAGGGTTTCATGAGAAAAGATGCATAGTGCCAGAGAAATGGAGAAAGTTGAATTTGTTCTTTATTGGCACCCTGTTTAAATTAATTTGTAGAAATATTCCCTATATATTGGTAACACACCATAATTTCCTTAAGAGTCAGTTTTTAGCTCACTTACACATTTGGCCCAGCTGGAAGTCATTTTACTTGGGGAAGACAGCACGATCTATGAATATGTGAATTGTGCTATAGCAACGTTTGTCAAGATGTTTTTATCTATGTGAACTTGTTTTTGAAGGAACAGTTTGACAATGTAATACTTTAGTAAAAACTTTATAAGCTCTCAGGTGTGTCTGGACGCCTTTAATTTTCAGACTGACTCACTGAAGGTGCTGGGAGTGAGATACTGTAGTCTTTCCAGTTGAAATTGGTCATTTTAATAATGAAGGGGACCTACTTTCTGACACTCCTAGGCAGGAACAGAGCAGAGGAACTGGTTACTGAGAAGGGATTCAGGGAGCCCTTTCATGTCCCCATTCCCACATTGTACCATTACTCCCGCTCGTCTCCCAACTCCTTTTCATCTTGCAAAACTGAAACTGTGCAACTCTTTAACTAGAAACTCTTTCTTCCCTCCAGCTCCTGTCGATCACCTTTCTACTTCATTCTAGAATCTCCCATTAGTAAAAGTATATAATATTTTTGTGCTTGGTTAAATTGCAGTAGAAAATACCTTTTGCAACACCTTCAAATGTTCCCTTAAGTTATTATTGTTATTATTGTTATTATTATTATTATTATTCATAGGTGTTTGAACCTGTGTGAGTTTATGTGACTACATGTTAAGACAAACTTACAGAGACCAGAAGAGGCTTTAGATTGCCAGTTTTGAGCTTCCCTCTGAGTGCTGGGAAACAAATGTGAGTCCTCTGAAAGAATAGCAAGGCCTCTCAAATGCTGGGCCATGTTCCCTGAACTAATAATTCTTCTTTGACAAACATTTACAGAGGGTGCTTTCCTCTCCTTTCCCCTCTACTACTGAAGGGAATTTAGCGTTGTCTGATAACTTCATGTTGCTTCAAAGAACAAAATTGTTGCATAGGTTTTGTTTTTTTATTTATACGTAAAATACAGTATGCTTTATAATCTCAGGGAAGTTATTTACAGTGAAAGTAGAGAGGGCGCTTTTTGTGAAGGCAAATTGATTTAGTGGGAAAGCATTAATTTAGGGGCATCCTTATGATTTCCAGACTGTAAGTGTTTCAATTAAACTGAGGAATGCAGAGTTATTTGGCATCATTAATCAGTGCATTGGAGTCATCACCCTGAATGATTCTGCTTCATTTCTTTTGCATCAGAATGTTTTCCACACAATGACAGAGAATAGAAATACATCACTAATTACAGCTGTGAGACTCACACCTGTGGGGTATATGTGTGTTTCCACTGTAAAGCGATGAGAGGATTTAAAACCACCATCCTTACAAAAGAGATGATGTAATTAAACCAATATTAAAAACTCACCATGATTTACAATCATATCTTCAGTTTGAAGCAATGGTTAGATTTGTTGAGATGGTGACCCACCAACATCATCTGTCACCAGATAAAAAGATGTGGTTGTGTCTTTTGGGTTAGTGGTTGTCCTGTTGTAGAGGAGAATCAGGTGGTTCTGAAGTGGGGTCCATCCCCTTGTAGATTAGCACTGGTGTGGAATTTATTGTGAAGGAGACTCCTGTAAAGAGGGAGAATTTCACACAAGGAGTCAAGCTGTTTTAGGATTGGTCCTTCCTGTTTTGATAAGCACATTCAGTGATCTATCAGGATACAGAATCAGGATATAGAAACTGGAAGCTTTTTTAGTGATCAAAAAAGACTTTGCTGAAAATAGTCAGTGGGGTGATTTGAAAGAAAATGGCCCTCAGGTGGTATGGCCTTGTTGAAAATTTTGTTGTTTTGTTGGAGGAAGTGTGCCACTTTGGAAGCTGGTTTTCAGGTCGCATATATGCTCAAGCAATACTCAATGAGTCGGATCACTTCCTATTGCCTGCAAGTCAAGATGTAGGACACTGGGCTACTTCTCCAGCACCATGTTACAGCATGATGCCAATGAACTAAACCTCTGGAAAGCCAGGCCACCCTAATTAAATGTTTTCCTTTATAAGAGTTTCAGTGGTTATGTCATCTCTTTATAGCAATAGAAGCCCTAACTAAAACACTCAGAAAAATATTCCATTAACAGTTGCCTCAAAAAAAAAAAAAAAAAAAGCAAAGACCCATAATACCCCCCCCAACAATATACATCTCAAGTTAGCCAGAGATATTAAACGCCAATGCAATGGGAAAAAAATGAAAAATGAATTAAAAAAATAACAGTAGAAGATGGAAAGCTCCATCTTCATGGATTTATAGAATTTATGTTATCAAAATGGCTGAATAACTAAAGTGATCTATATATTTCTTTCAGAATTTCTATTTTTCACAGAAGTAGAAAAAATACCTAGTACCTATACAGAAACATAAAAATAGCCTTAGATAACCCAAGCTGCCTCTACCATAAAGCCATTATAACAAAATAGCCTGATTCTGGACAAAAATCATATGAATACACCAAGAAAACACCTCATCCATAAAAAAAGCCCATCTAGTCATAGCCACCTGATTCTTGACAGAAGACCAGAAAAAGAAATCTCTTTAGAAGGGGTGCTGGGAAAACAGTAAGACCATATGTGAAAGGCTGGATCCTGGCTCTCTCTCTGCACACAGTTCAACTCTGAATGGATCTATTGGACACTTGGAACTATTAGAGGAAAATACAAGAAATCACTTCAAAATTTTTTTCACAGTAGAGCCTTAATAGGCTAGGAAACAGGAGCAAAGATTGACAAATAGGATTGCATCAGATGAAAACGAAAGCAAAAACAAAACAAACAAACCCTCACAACAACTGAAAATGAAGAGACACTTTAGAGAATGGGAGGACTATTTATCAGATAGAAGATTAGTATGTTGTATACATAAAGATTTCAGAAAGTAAACACTAGAGGCCTAGAGAGACAGCTCAAGAGCTAAGCACACTGGCTGCTCTTAGAGAGGTCCTAGGCGCCGGTCTCAGTACCCAAATGTAGGCTCACAGCTTTCTGTAACTTCCTTTCCCTTCCAGGGGACCCAGTGATCTTTTCCAGCCTCTTCCAGTACTGCACAGACTCCTGTATATATGGGCACAGCAGTCATACACATAAAAACTATTTAAAAAGTAAATGCCAAATGAATAGGTAAGTTAATGAATAAGTGACCAAATTATCATTAGACTTATCAAATGGAATACACACACACACACACACACACACACACACACACACAAATGCCCCATAAATACATGGAAAACTGTCCAACATATTTAACTATTGGGGAAATGGAAATAAATGCTACATTGAAATCCTGTCTCATGTCCATGAAAATGACTACCATAAAAACCAAACAAACACACAAACAAAAACAAAAAGAAGAAACTGCAAATGTTGGCAAGGATTTGAGGGAAGGGGGTGTGAATGTTTCATAGGGGTGTCAATCAGTATAGCCACTGTGGATATCAATTTGTGTGTTCATCAAAAAAATTAAATTTGAACTACCATATGATCCATCTGTATGTTATTTATTAGTATATACTCCAAAGTGTCAAAGCCAGCCTTTTTAGAGGGAAAACTCCAAGCTCATGCATATTGCAGCATTATTCAAAATATCCAACATATGGATGCAACCTAGGTGCCTGTCAGGGGAGGAACGAATACAAAACACATGGTATGTGTACACCAAGCTGCTTTATGTAAAAGCAAATGAAATTGTCATTGCCAAAAATTATTAGACTAGAGGTCCCTATATTACCTGAAAAAAAAAAACAAATAAAACCAAACAACAAAAATAAAAAACTGGCCTGAGAAAGACACACACTGCCATGTCTTCTGGCACATGTAAAGTTTAGAGCACAGATATAAAAACAAAAGGGAGATCATCAGGAGATATGGAAATGGAACAGCGGGGGAAGGTGGAGGGGTCCCACCACTGTGCTAAAGTGGGGTGAACATAATCAGAGAGCGCTATGTGTGTATATGGAAACCATGTGCAATGATATGCTAATCAAAGAGAAAGAACATGTGGGCATCCAGATAAGACGCATTCACACATGCTCTTCCGGGTGCCAGACCTCCTGGACCCCTCTGTAACTATTCCTTTTCTCCTCCTTTACTCTGGGTGCCGGAGACTACAACTGAGAACAACACAACACACACACACACACACACACACACATGCACGCACGCACACGCACGCATGCACGCACACACACTTACACTTATAATGCTGAGCTAGGCATGGTGGTTCATGTAATCCCAGTGCCTGGGAACAGGAGGATGAGGCATTCAAGGCTATCCTCAGCTAAATGAAGTGTTCAAGACCTTACTGAGCTCCATGAAACATTGTCTCAAAAACAAGGGAAGCAACACTCCCAAACCTCCTGGTGTTTATTGTAAGGCTACAAAATAGTTCATTGTCTCTTTAGTGTACAGGGCAGGTGAATGAGGTGAGGCCACCAGACTTTATTTCTGAGTTTAATAGCAGGTAAGAGACAAACAGGCACTTTGTGAAGGAGATAATACACTGAAAATGTTAAGCAGTTAAGACTATAAGCAAATGTGGGTGACTAACTGAGTTTTTGAGATTCTTAGAGAAATTAATCTCCGGAACTTCATTCTTTTTGTTGGTGTTATTTTTTTTTCTTAAGCCACCACACAATTATCATGTGGTTTCTTGCACATTGCTTTGATTTGTTTTCATACTGAACTTGTGATGTACAACTTTTATAGCTATTTTGAGTAACACACCAAGACATGCTCATCTCACAAATGAAGTCGTGGACACTGGTGCTTGCAAATTCTGTTTCCTGAGCCCCTCGTTTGTGTATAGAGCTTCCCATTTCACGATTAGTTGCCTTCATCACATATGAGCTTCTGCTTCCCTATTATGGCATCATTAATGACAGCATATTAATGCTCGTTTCTATACTTCTCCAATATTTGTATGTAAATAGAAGTGTTTAAAAGTGGCTGAAGCCAACATTCTCTCAGTGTGGAATGCAGTCTTGACATTAGAAGAATTACAAAATGAGGAATTTACAACTTATTTATATTACCGTTTTGTGGAATACTTCTAGTCTGTGTTTGGATATGTGTCCTCCAAAATTCTGGTGTTGAAATGGTGTTGATGGTGTTAGAAGAGGAGCGATGAAGGGATGGTTAGGTTTGGGGGCACTCCTTGCGAGATGGAATTAAGGCCCTCTATGGAGACTTCTCTCCATGTTCTTCTGACTTGGTCCTCTATTCCCTAACCTTCTGAAGACACTGAATCCCTCTCATCTGAGGATGCCACCACCAGGGGCCATCTTGCAAGCAGAGAACATAGTCTATTAGATGACTAAGTCTTCCAATGCATTGATCATGGACTTGCAGCCCCTATGGGGAAGCTATTGCATTTCTGTTCATTATAAATGACTCACAGTCCCATAGTTTTATAGCAACAAAGGCCAGACCATACAATGGTGGAAACACTTGCTGTGCTCATTAGTTTGTGTCAGCTGGAGACAGACTAGAGTCATCTAAGAGTGGACCTCAACTGAAGACTTGCTCCTATCGCATTGGGCAGCAAGCATGTCTATGGGACATTCTATTGATACATGACTGATATGGGGTCCCAGTGTATTGTGGGCAGGTGGTACTGGGCTATATAAGCAAGCAAGCTGAATACGTTGTAGAAAGTAAGGCAGTGAATAGTGTACCTCCATGGTCTCTACTTCAGTCCTTGCCTTCGGGTTCCTGCCTTGAGTTTGCATCATGACTTATCTGGAAAATGACTTGTAACCTACACCTAAGTAAATCCTTTCCTCCTCAAGTTGCTTTTAGTCATTTTTTTTTTTTTAAATCACAGCACAGAAGCAAAGTAGAACACTTTTATTTTAAATATAGTTAAACAATTAAATTTTAAAAATAGTGGAAAATTAAGAGATAATTCATATACCATGCAGTTCATCTAGTCCAAGCCCATAATCTTGTCACTTTTAGCATACTCACAGAATGGGGCAACACCATAATTAATTTTAAAACACACAAAATCCTTCCTTCAAAAAGTATACGTGGTATTAAGATACAAATAATTGGCCTCTTTTCGGTCTGGGCTACAAAGAGAAGAGTTTCAAGTATAGACAATTATGACTAAATCTTTCAATTAGTGTCAGAACGGTACTTGCAACCCTTTCATTACATGCCATCATTCCTCAGACCTTTAGAGACAGTTTCTGCTGCTGGGCCGGACGGGTTTCTTGTGCAGAGTGCCTGTGTGGACACGTGACTCTTTTCATGTTGTTGGAATGGTGTCTTCCTATTACTCTTGTGTTTGTGAGGTTAGTGAGGAACGAGTACTGTGTGAGTTTTACACAGTGCCGTGGGAGGACAAGTGTGAACGTGGCTCTTCAATGTAGGTTGAATTTGTGTTTTATGCAATCGAAACCACAATAGACAGTGAACAGAAAATGCTAGCGGAAAGCTTGCTTTGAAGCTGGCATTGGGGCTGAGGATGTGACAACTCAGACAGCCGAGTGATTGCCCAGCATTCACAGAACCCAGGGCTCAGTCCCCAGAACTACTATCATCCCAACATTTCGGTGTAGGAGGAAGAGGGTAGACCAGAAATCCAAGGCCATTGTTAGCTGTACACTAAGTTTGAAGACAGTCTGGGATACAAAATTAAAAACAAACAAACAAACAAACAAAAAAACCTGTCTCAAAAGATTAAAACAATGTAAAGGAAACTGGAAGCTTCCTTTCTTTATTCCTTTTGTGATCTGATCTGTCAGGAAAAGTGACTGATGAAGTCAAAAGCTAGCTTACGAAGTGGGGAATGACTCCAGATTAAATCACTGGCTGCCTCCACTGAAAGTCACTTGCTGCCCAGTTTATCTCTCTGACCTTGGTACTTAAGCTAAGTGCTTGTCTGTCCTGTAAGGTGCTGGGGGGGGGGGAGGGGTGCCTCACCTTTTTTTTTTTTTTTTTTGTCTTCTTTTATCATTTATGAAGTGCTTATTGTTTGGTTCCAGCACTGTTTTATATTCTACAAATGTGAATGTAGTTTGGAATCCTTCTTACGTTTGAGTTGGCAAAAGATGCCCAGTAAATATTTGTTGAATTGAACAACAGCATTGCAGCTGAGCCTTCTGGGCATACCGCTAAGCTGCGCACCCGGGATCTTTTGTGGAAATGCTGCCTTGTTTCGAATGCAGGAAGATTCTGAGCATCGTGGGTCAGTGCCTCACCTCTCTGTCTCTCTCCCATTTTATTTGCAAGGTGCCAGAGTTGACCAAGCTTTAGCCCTGAGGACATGTTGGTGGTTAAAAGTAGTTAAGTTTGGTCAGAGCTCAAAGGGCCACTTGCAGTCAGTCAGCTCTAGTATTTGGAATACTAGTAGGGTCAAGTTAGATACTGAAGGAACAAGAGCAAATGACATCTAGTGGATCTTAAGTCAGTGAAGGTGGCCTCAAAGCATCTGAAAGTCTTGGCTTGGTCCTGAAGCGTTTTCCTCCCTGGAGGCTGCTCAGGGGAAGGCCTGCTGTGGCTCTGCAGGAGCTCAGCTCTCACTGGGTGGTAGCTGCTCTCTGTGGTTCCCTGCAGTTGCTCCCCTCTTTTAGAAATGTCAGAGAAAGTAGGGCTGCTATGGCCCAACACTCATGTGCATGCCTGCTTTAAAGAATGGTAAATTAGCAAAGGATGGCGGTTCTTTCCTAGCTTTTCTAGGCTATCAGCACACAGAAAAGTCTCTTCTAAATAGGGGTAAACAGGTCATGCTGCTGGGTTCTGTGTGTTGCTGTGGTGACCTTATTGGAGGCAAAGAGGGAGGGAGATAGGAAGATTGCCTTGAAGGGCACAGTCAGTTTGAGTGGATTTATGTATGTAGAGGTAAATAGAATTAAATGGGTTGTCGCAGCCCCGGGGTTGTGGGAAATATTTGCAGTAGGTAAGCACAGGAATAGCAAGTTTTCCAGATGTGTTTCTGTCTTAGTCTTGCACTGTTTGCGAGCCTTAGAGTTGATTATTCTGTTTCACAAATATTTCCCTATGTGGATATGTGTGCATGTGCCTTTGTAGGCTGTTTTTCTTTGGGAACTCTTTAAGAGGCCCGAGAGAGCTTCCCCGTGCTTAACACTAGAACACTGCTTCCTAAGCCCTCTGTCCACCACTCAGCAGCCTGGTCAGCTCAATTCAAAGAATCAGCAGAGCCCAGTGACTATTGACAGAACATTTCCTCAAGCAGGAGGTAGCAGGATCTGGAACTTCCCATACCTCGAATAACCCTGAGACCTAAGGAAGTGCAAAGGTCAGCATTGCTGGCTGAGAGTCCAACCCCTCCCCTGATCCAGGGCAACGGACTCTGAAAGGTTTTGTTGTTGTTGTTATTTGTTTGTTTGCCTTTTTAATATTTGTAATCCTTTCCCAATTTTATACGATATAATTTGATTATATGCATCCCTGCCACTGAACTCCTCAGAGCTACCCCACCTCCCTACACACATAGCTTCCTGTTCTCCTGTTTTCTTTAATCCCACCAAGTTCAGCTTGGGCTGCCCAAATACTCTTGGGAGCTGAAGTGAAGTGTGGTCTACTAGACCAGGGTTCACACTCTCAAAGCAAACACTTTCCTTCCTCAGCAGCTGTCAACTGCTGTTAGCTCCCCAGCTGCTTGCTGGTGGGCATATGTGCCCTTCCCCCAGCCTCCATGCTGCCATTTCTGTCTGGCTTGAGCTTGTGCAGGTCTTATGCCTGCCTGCTGGGAGTTCACCTGTGCAGCTGCCCCTTTGTGTCCTGAAAACAGTGTCCCTGTGTAGTAGCTATCATCTCAGGCTCATAATCTTTTCACCCCCTTTCCTACAATAATTTCTGAGCTTTGGGCAGAGGGGTGTGATATTGACACCCCATCTAAAGCTGGGCTCTCCCCAACTCCCCACTCTGTTCTTTCAATGTTGACTAGTTGCGTATCTCTGCTTCAAGAAGAAACTTCTCTGATGAGGGTTGAGATGTGCATTAATTTGTGGGTTTAACACTAAGTCACGTTAGGAATCATGCTAACACTGTGTCAGTTTAGCAGAATAGTGACATTGGGTTCTCCCCTAGGGACTAGGACCTATCTAGCCACAGAAATTTGTCCCTGATGATAATTGCTAGGTATGGGTTCCACCTCATGGACCAGGCCTTAAATCCTATCAGAAAGCACATACTCCCTTGACATTTGTGCCATTATTGCATTTGTGGGTGTACCCTGTCAGGCAGTTGTTATTGGATATCACTGCATTTGTAGCTGGGTAAGAATGGCAATCACTTTTCTCTTCTGGTACCATGAGTAACACCTTCCAGCACTATGAAAGCTTTCCAAGTCATCCAAGTGGAAAAATCTTCTCTTTAAAGAGTAACAACATTTCTCCTATTCTTTCCATCCCCTACACACACACACACACACACACACACACACACACACACACACACACACACACGAAACTCCAAGAGGAAATAATGAATTAAATTATATGCTCACATCGCCTGCTTGTAGATACTTTTGAACAATGTCAAGATGTGGCAATATGAAATCAGCTAATTCAAGAAAGTTAAACTTCAGAAATTGTGAGAGCTATTGCAGTGATTGCGTTACTTCTTTTTTCTCATAAAAAGTGCTATTTCAGATGAGCATCAATTTCCTGTATTTGTAATCTTTGATACATTTTTTACATAAATTTTATAAAGATGTTACAAGTATTGAAGATTTAGTGGCTTGCAGAAATCCACTTGTGCCCTTTCATGATCCTATTTTCATTGAATTTTCTTTTTACTTTCTTTCCATTAACGTGTTATCTATGTACAGGTATTCTAAAAGATTTCAACAAGAAGCCACATTTGATTCTGTGGACACTCCCCTAGAAGAGGTAGTTGATGTGGTCTCCCTATTCCTTTACCATTGCAACCAGTCAAGGCTGTTGGTACCCCTCTTCCCAGTCCCCAAAGGACACCTGAGAGACTCATCAGAGTTCTGAGACTGAGTGGCTGATGAATGTTCAGCCTTAAACTGAACATATGTATCAACCCATCTCCATCTCTCCAAGGTCTGGGGAACATCATAGAAGAGAGGGCAGAAAGAATGTCAGATCCAGAGGGTGGGGAAGAGTGTCTTGAAGTGCTGCGATGCAGATCTGACACTGCTGTTGTAGGCAGGAACACACAGCTGTGGGTACCTGCATTAGACTGGGTCCTCTGACTTTCTGTGGTGGATGAGAGGGAGTGCGCATTGAGTGATGACTGGAGGAGGCATCATTCTTTCTAAGGATGTAACCATGGAGGGTGGTGGGGAGAAGGATGGGTTCAGTGGGAAAAGAAGGATGAGGGGGTTCAAGTATGATCACAATACATTCTGTATATGTGTGAAACTTTCAAAAACAGAGAAAAAGATGCATGGCGATGTGTGCTTGGCTCATTTGCAAAGTGAGATGTAACTCCTTTCATTTGTTTTGTGTCCAGGTAAACTTGCATTTCTATTAAGGTATCTTCTGTTTAGAAAAGATTAGGGGAGTAGGGGAGGGTTCATCATGAGGAACAAACCCCGCCCCCACATTCTGTCTTGTGTGCTCAGTTCCTGTTCCTGTGGCTGAGTATCCCACTGTTCCTGGAGGAATAAAAAGTTAAGAGGTGCTGCTGATTTGTTCCACAGTGCTTTATGCTTTTCTCTGAATACGTAGAGAATTTCTCATTCTTTCCCAACAGCATCAATTGAAAAATAGCAACAATCACCATCCAGCGCTGCACTGTGGCTAGCCACAGAGACTTGTCTCTTGGACCACTGTGATGGGGCTTGCATCTTATTTTCTTTTAACTATTTGTTGTCAGATCCATTTTATTTCACCATTCATTTGCTTGTTAAAACGGTATGAACATTAACAAAGTTTAGCCTTATATGTTACAGCCTGAGGCTGTTGCTGACAACATTCCCCAAGACCATGTAAAATAATGATTAATTCCCTTTTTAAAACTGATATTTTCCTCAGGTACGGTGAAATGCTCCCGAGGTAACGGGCAGGTTGCAACTAGGAGTCCACTAATTGTTTGGCATGCTTTAGGCTCACAAACAGTGTCTTATTTTTATATGCGGGAACTCATCTTGCCAGAATTAGTGATTGTAATCTTTACCACAGTATGATGTGATGGTTAACATTATCATCAGCATCATAGCTCCAGAACGGTAATGGTGTATGCTTTATTTTCAATTCTATTTTCCTATATTTCATTACTCTGTACATGGTGTGTGTGTGTGTGTGTGTGTGTGTGTGTGTGTGTAAGAATACAGTAAGATTGATAGCTTGTATGAGTTGTTTCCAGTGACTGTTGGGCTCCTGCTGTTTTGTTATTGTTTACCTAATTGTGTGTATGTGTGTGTAAAGTCTCTGTATATGGTGGATACTTGCCTGTAATTTGAGTGCAAGCACATATGTGGCGTATGTCTGGAGGCCTGAGGAAGATAAGCCAGGCGGCCTGCTCTCTCACTTTCTACCTTACCTTTTGGAGATAGGGTATCTCACTGAACTAGGAGCTGGGCTGGCAGCCATGCAGTCCCATCCATACTCCTTGTTCCTGGGGTTAATAGCAGGTGTGGCCACAGGCTGCTTTTCATGTGGATGCTGGTGTCCAAACTCAGGGACTCAATGCTTGTGCTTGCAAAGAAAAGTGCTCTTATCCACTGAGCCATCGCTGCAGCTTTTCTGGGCTCATTAATAGCTTTGCCACCCGTGATTCTGAAGCTAGCATCTTTTACTCATCAATGAAGAAAATGTTATAGACTTGCTATAAAGCCTCAGGAGGGGCCCTAACCGAGCACCCCACACTCCTTCTGCAGGATCGAGGCCCCACCCTCACAGGGAGGAATAGAGTCACATCCATCTGAAAACCAGGAGCTTCCTCAGTTAGTCTTTCCTCCCCAGCCTTCCTTCCTCCTCACCCTGCAGAGGTCCAGTTCTTCAGGCCTGAAGTTGCTGCTGACAGCATTGCTTATGAGCTGCCTGCCTTCCTCCAGATGAAAATGTCTGAATCTCTGTCAGCTTGTCTGCTAGTCACGGATTTTTGTGATAGGATCTTGCTGTGTAGGCCAGGCAGGCTGTTGGCTCGTGCTATATATTTTACAGAGCCCTCTTTCCCTCTATTTCTTTACTCTCTCCTTCCTCCTCTGCTGAAGGAGAGTGCCTCGGGGAGCTTCTCTCTGCCTCCTCGTCCTTCATTAGCTCCCTAACCCCAGCACCTGAGTGTCATCACCTGTTGGGTAGGTCATACTTGGCTCATGGTTTCCCAAACTGCTCCATGCTGAATTTTCATGATGTCACCCTTGGGCTTGCTTTACACTTTACCAACTTACCGCTTATGCTTTTAGTCTCTTTCTCTCGGTGGCAAACCCTTCTCCCTGAAGCTGCTTCCTCTCTCCTTCCCTCTGTCCTGTCCACATTGTCTGTTTTCCTCCCGCCCACTGTCCTATAAGAACATTTCTGCTCACGGTTTTCTGGTAGGAAACTTAAGATCTGAGCACCGTGTGGCTAGGTTCCGGCGGCAGGCCTCTTCTGGGCTGCAGATGCCCAAAGTCTCTTTGTGTCCTCATGGCAGGAGAATGAGGATGTTCTTGGGGGTCCGTAAGTCCCTTCCTCTCCCGATGTCTCTCACTCATATTCCCTATGTCCCTCTCATATTTGGATTGATTGTGGACCTTGCCTCTTCTCTACCCCTGGCTTTGGGTTCTCTTTCATTAGGGCATAATCTTGCACTGCACAGTTACACTACACATGCCTCATCTGCCATCACACTGGTGATGAAGAGTCCTGGGATTTGGGGGAGAACCTCATTCCTCTAATGCATATGAGCAAACCATGATCATCATGCTGTAGAAATATTGAAAAAGGGGCCTCTACAAATAGAAATCAGGTGACTTAGGTCACGGTGACAATGTCTGCTTGACTCTTTCCATAGAAGCTCTTTTCCTCCTTTTCCACCTACTGCACCCCAGCGTCCTGTCCCGAGGGAGTCAGCTCTCCTTTCTTGCCTCTAACACTGTGTTTCACCCAGCCCTGACCCCTCCATCATTTCTGTGTTTGCTTCCAGGAACAGGTCCATTTGTGCCATCAGGCTCAAATACCCCTCATAAATAGTCACCTTCATTTTCTTGGGCCTTGGATGTAGGTAGTCAAATGCTAGTTACATATTTCCTCCTGGATATAATGTACATCATTTCATATCATGTGTTCTTTTTCTTTAATTCCTAGTATATAAACTCCCCAAACCTGATGATCTGCTGTTTGCCATTTTTTTATGTTGATTTTCACACTTATCAACATTGTTCTTGTATTATTCTACATTTTTTTTCTAGATAGTTTTGAGAATCGCATGAGCTCTCTCTTTAGGGTTCCACTAAATTCTAACTATTGTCATGGTGCCCTACTCTGTCCAGACTAAGATATTTTCTTCTCCCTGGTTGGAACTGCCTCTTATTTAAAGTGCTGCCTGACTGTACTTGGAAAGTGAACAGATTAATTTGCTGTTCTTTGTCTTAGGTATAGTGAATGGGGCCCATCTCTGGGCAGGTGGTTCTGCATTGTATAAGAAAGCAAACTAAGCAAGCCAGCAAGCAGTGTTTGTCTGTGGTCTATGCTCCAGTTTCTGCCTCCATGTTCCAGCCCTGAGATCCTACGCTTGTTTTTTTAAATGATGTACTATTCCCCATGAGAGGAGATGAGCCCGTTCCTTCTTGGGTGCTTTTGGTCAGGGTTTACCATAGTAACATAAAAGGAAGTTATATCAAGTGTTATCATTCCTAATTAAAAAAAAAATCAGTCTCCTCTGGATTGTTCCTTGGTGCATCTCTTAAAAATGAAGTAAAGATGCAGCTATGTGTAATTTATTATTTTTCAGTGTTCTGTAAATATTCATGCTTGTTCAATAGGAAAAATACTATTTTATAGTAGGCTCATCTTAGAGCATTTTCACAGAAATGAACTCTTTCCATAGATACTCTGTTACTTTTCATATTCTCATTTCACAGTTTTTAGTAATCCGTCAATTAAATCCTGTCATTACAATATGGCATTGTCAAAAAACAGGTTTAGAACAAAACTACATTAATTATGATAAGCCTCCGCTGATGGGAGCAAAGGTCTTTAGTCTTCTTGGAAGCATTCCATGTGCATTGGCATTAGTCATTACTGTTTATAAAGGGACTGGAGATCATTGGTTCATCTGGACAGTTGGCTAAGTAGATGTTGCCTGTTAGGATTCTACCATATTTGTTAGACTGAAGCTGTTGTAGTTAGGGTTATTGTTGACTTGTAGAGACACTATGGCTATGGCAACTATGATACAGGAAAACATTTAATTAAGGGGGCTTGCTTACAGTTTTAGAGGTTCAGTCCATTATCATCATGGTGAGACGCATGACAGAATGTAGCCAGATGGTGATGGAATAGTAGCTGAGTGTCCTACATTCTATAGGCAACAGGAAGTTGACTGAGACACTGGGCAGTGTCCTGAGCATAGAAAACCTCAAATCCTGCCCCCACACTTCCTCTAACAAGGCCATACCCACTCCAACAAAGCCACACCTCTGGATGGTGCCACTCCCTATGAGATAACGGAAGCCAATTACTTCAAGCTACCACAGATGCTTATCTCTGTGACTTGGTATCATGGTAATCAGAGAGCTTAATACAGATTTCCTCACCTTCCTGCACATTCTTTCTGGAACATCATTCATGAAGATGTTAAGCACCTGTTTCCTATATCATCAAGTTTATAAAACCAATTCCTTGTCATTTATCTCCTACGGTAACCATAGCAAAGTGTAATGGTTAAAGCTACTCGTTGGTTTAGTTTACCGCGTGGCAGTTGGCATTTTGTTGTTAAGACACAATACCCAAGACGTTGTGAGGATAAAGGTTTATTTTGGGTCATGGTTTCAGAAGTTTTAGTCCCCGAGTACTTGGCCCACTAGATTTGAGTGGGAGAACAGGCTGGTGGAGAATGTCTTGATCAGGAGACTATTTACCTAATGGCAGGTGGAATGCCAAAGAAGAGGAAGGCGCTAGGTCAAGAGTAAACACTTCAAAGGTTCAACCCAGTGTCCTGACTCCCCTTTGCTAGGCCTCATCTCCTGAAGTTCTCATCTTTCCTTCCTGTAGCTCCACAGGCTGGCCTTCAAGCCTTTAACATGGGTATTTGGGGTCATTCCAAATTCAAGTACAGCACATTGTAAATGTGTTGGGTAGTCTATCGTCTGTCCACAATCAGCACAGTGAGTGTTCACCTATGCTGTATAATTAATACCTACTGTTCTGTTGTTGCGTTGATGAAAATGGACAAGTGCCCACTAGTTTCCTTTCTGTTTGATGCCTTGCAATTCACATTTACGTTTGAGTCACCATCTGTTGACTCTATTAAGAGTCTTTAAATCTGACCATGGAAGTTTTATTTTGTGTGTTTGTTTGTTTTATTTTAGCTGTAGCTTTATCTGGTTTAATAATTAGGTTTAGACTCGCCCTTAAGTTAATCACTGAGTTTCATATTTATAATATTTTCCTTAATAAAGATCAAGGAAACCATCATTCTATTTTATACACATACTCTTTTTCATTTTGCAAACAAAAAAAATTATTTTCTTTGGCCTTTATTTAATGAAGCAACATTTTATTTATTTATTTATTTTTAATTGACTTTGGAGGACTTTGCATGCTTATTCAAGTTCTTTCTTGGCAAACTTGATTATGAGTTTGTACTTGGCCTACTAAATGCTGAAGGCTTTCGTGTGTCCCTTGACAGAAGGTCTCTCTTTCCATGTTGTTAGTGTTGTTGATGAGACAGGATCTGATGTAGCCCGGTCTAGGTGCTATATAGCCAAAGATGGCCTTGAACTCATGTCCTCCTTGCTCCCACCTCCCACGTGTGCCACCCTGTTAGACTTACCTCGTAGGTTTTGAAAATCAGCTTGCTTACCTTGCCTACTCTGCCCCCTAAACATCTGCCCAGAGCCTGCTCTTTTTGATTCTTATCTTAGGCAATGGATAAGCTCTTTAAAATGGACTTCAAAGTGCCCGTGGTTTATTTGCTTAAAGCCTTTCTTTTTGAGAAATAATGCCTCATTTTTAATAGTTCACTCGTGACCTTTATAGCAATCTTCAAGGCCAGAGAGATTAGCGCCTTCCAAGTCAAAAGGCATCTTTTCCAGTGAGTAACTGTCAGTGAGTTTTAAGGAACACAAGATGCACATATTCGATAAAGTACATCTCATTATTCTTTGTGTTTACATAGCCTCCTTTAAACAAGGTGAACATTATCCAGAGGATCATAAAGTGATGCCTCATGGTTTGGCAATTGAGAGGAGCTTTCAGTATAATGCACATATAAGTTGGTAATGATCATATTTAATGGTAAGGTGGAATTATTTATGGTTAAGTAAAAGTAGACTAATTTCATAGTACACATAGCTTAAAGAAGAGAGGAAAAATTCACAGTACTCCCTATATAGTTGGGTAGACTCCAGAAACTTCCATTGTACACTCTTCGACTATAGCCATTGTGTGTTGCATCTCTTTCTTTGAATTCACATCTTAGTCCTGTTTGAAAGATAGCAGGTGAACATACACAGTGATCTGTTAATGCCCTCCCTGCCCCTGCAGGGCTTCCAGCCCCCAGCTACATCTCCCTGATTGCATCTACATACTAACACCACTGTTACCCTCAACATGAACTAAGAACCAGAAATCTTCATGCACTTGGATCCCTTTGTTGTCATCAAGTGTCCATATTTGTCATTGGTTTCAAGTCTTTGGAGTCAGAGATGTAAATAAATCCAGGTAAATCACCTGAAATATGCTATAATTCTCCTATAGCTTTATGGATGACTTGCTTACATTTGCATTTATTACTATACAAGCGTATATTAAGCTTCTTTATAGTGTACATGTTAATAGATATATACATATAAATGAGAAACATATTTATGGATAGACAAATCAGATATAGAATAATATAGAACACATATGTGAGTTGTGGATGTATTCAGCAATAGGGTATATACACAGGTTATAGAAATTATTTCATCACTGATATAATAGTGGGTGTATATAATATGTAAGAGTGGGTTGGCAAATTGCATGTATATGAAACACACTAATGTAATATTTTGTGTGAGTCATGCAGACAAGTATCATATGTATGTCTGTATAAGTATCTGAATATAAATCGGATACAGAATAATATACTGATATGCATATGTGTATCTGACATAGAGTAATGGGCAAGGCAAGGTAAATAAAGCTTAGTGTTGAGTCTGAGATGGTAGTTTCATACTTATGTGGTTTTGTTGTTTGGCAGGAACCACTCAACCATTCTAGGCTTTAATAGTAAAGGGTGAGATGTTTTTTTAAGTCTAAATGAAGGTCTTTTATGGTTCTAAAGTTTGATGCTTATTGAAGTTACTACCACTGACCACTAAGTCTGTTCGGTCACTGTGTCAATGAGCTAATTTTTGATATTATTTTGTAGTTGACCTCCAGGGCTCACATTCGGTGCAAGTGTTTGTTAGCCTCTGCAGTGAGTGAGGCATGATAACTTGTAATCTCACGAGCTTTTTTCTAAAACTGTAGCCAAACGCTTCCAGTTATTTTCATTGGTGTACTGGTTACTGTTCTGGTTGCTGTGGCCAAATGCCTTACAAGAAGCGACATATGGCAAGAAGGGTGTTTGGGGTTATATTTTTAAAAGGGACAGAGCCCATCATAGCAGGGGTAGCACGAAGGCCGGAAGATGTGATGCTTGGGCACGTTAGATCCGAATTCAGGAATCAGTGAGAAATGACTGATGGCGCTTCACTTGCTTTTCTTTTCATTCTGAAAACCCAGCCTGTGGAATGGTGCCACCCAATTTCAGCATCACAAGAGGTTAGTATAAAAAAGATTTCAGGGGTTGAGGAAATGGCTGTCAGTAAAGTGCCTGCCGTGCAACTGTGGCTCATGCAGTTTAAGGACAGCCAATTGGCAAGCTCTAGTCTCAGTGAGAAAGCCTTTTTCAAATAATAATAATGAGAGTGATAGCGGAAAAGGCCTACCATTGACCTCTGGCTTACACACACTATGATTGCAGCATTCACAGTGTTGAAGCCCTGAAGGACTCAATGAAATTCACTGTCTGTGTGTCTTTGTGTTGCACACCCTTATGTACAAATGTGTGAAGGCCAGAGGCAGACCTTGGGCATAAATACTTAGAAGCTGTCTGACTTAGGGTTTTTGTTGCCTTGAAGAGACACCATGACCATGGCAATTCATATAAAGTAAACATTTAGGTGGGGTGACTCACTTATATTTCAGAGGTTTGGTCCATTATCATCATGTTGGGGAACATGGTGGCATGCAGGTAGACTTGATGCTGGCTACATCTTGACTTGTAGGCAACAGGAAGCTGACTGACAGTCACAATGAGGGAAGCTTGAGCATATTAGACCTCAAACCCTGCCCCCAGAGTGGCACACTTCCTCCAACAATGTCACACCTCCAGATAGTGCCACTAGTCTTTGGGGGCTATTTTCTTTCAAACCAGTACACCATCCTTCTTGTTCATTAAGAGCGGGTCTCTCAATGCCTGTGGCTCACCAAGTAGGCTTTGAAAACTGGCCAGTAACCTGTCCACCTCTTAGAGTTGGGTATCCATGCCTGGGAATTTTATGTGAGTTCGTTCTAGTCACGGAGCTGATGTTCTCAGGCTTGTACAGCCTCCAGTTTACTGACCGAACCATGTCTCTTCAGGTCCTGGGTGAAGTTCTTAAAGGCCACCTTAAAGGCCACTTTGTCCTTGTGGATGGTCCACCATTGTCACTGTGCACGAGGGATTGAGCATATGCTTGTGCAATGAACACATTGTTGCGGGCCATTTCAAAATTCCCTATCATCTAGACATTCTCATAGCCACTGCAAAGTTCTTGTGATGTTTTGATTGGCGTAGGTGGGGATAAGATGACTTCTCATCATGGTCATCCCTGCCTAGATGCTAGGACAGTGGAGAGGAGTGGAGGTATGCCAGGAAGACAGTCGGTGACCTCCTTCCATGCTTGGGGACAGTGACTGTACCCTTTCAGAGCAGCCATCTTTAACCACTGCACCACATTATTTCATTAGCTCCATGTCCCCAGAGTCATATGGAGTCTTTTCTCTGAGTATAAATCTTGTGTCCATAGGGTACTGAAGCAGTTAATCTAAATGTTCTCTTAGAGGCAAAGTGCAGTGCAGACGTAGCACTGAGTTATGATTCTGGAACTTAAGAAAGATTTGCTCTTTCATGGAATATTTTCTCAGTAATACATGGTGTATGCTGAAAGGAAGTGAAAAACTGGAAGGGTCTAAATGTTCAGGTAAGATTTGGTTACCTGATTGAGAAGTTCGCTGTTTTGATTACACTCATGCTTTATGCAGGTTTCCTTTTTAATTTCATAGTTTATCTGACTTGCATGGTGAAAAGAGGTCCTCTAAGCCCTTTCCCATCTTACTCTGCTCAGCACCGACCATTTTTTACCTTGCTACTTTGTGATGACATCTTCATTTGTGGTACCAGAGTAGACAGGAATGAGACATTTAAAATTGTGGCCGAATATCAAGTCTCACTGATATTTTTTTGATGCAGGTATTTG
Source organism: Phodopus roborovskii (assembly GCF_943737965.1). Taxonomy (NCBI): domain Eukaryota; kingdom Metazoa; phylum Chordata; class Mammalia; order Rodentia; family Cricetidae; genus Phodopus; species Phodopus roborovskii. The sequence continues at coordinate 18,784,552 of NW_026126511.1, forward strand.
ACCCCCTGATAAACAAAACGTTACTATGTTATGTAAGGTTAGCTTACCCAGTAGTTTTGATGTCCTTGAAGTTTCACCTCAGAAATTATAATACAGTCCGGATGCTCAGTGGCTTCCACTGACCCCTTTTTAGCTTGAGCCTTTTAAAGGCGTCTGGAGAGATCTGCATGAAGTTAGTGCTGGATGGAACCTCAGGAAGGAAGTGTCTTTCAGAGTCAGAATGAAACCAAGTATTCATATTCGGGGGTAATACGGAAAGAAACAAATAACAAAAAAGAAATCCTTCCCTCAGGAGCAGGCAGCCTTTGCCTTCTGCCAACTGGCCCGTTTGTGAGAACTAGTGAAGTCATCAAGCCCGACCGAGCTATTTTAATCCTGACAGGGCGGGTGCACAGAGGCAGCTGGAGGTGAGGCACCAGGGAAGCAGAGAGAAGTGTTCAGAGGCAGACAGTGTCCCTGCTGACTGACAGCATTGCTCTTTCACACCCAGTGGCCTCTGGGAAACTGGGGGGGGGGCTTATGTAATGGCCCAGGCATGAACAGTGTGGACTGGATCTACACACAGCCCTCGTGGGGTACCTCCAGCTTCCTCCCCAATGAGAGACCAGCCCTGTTCACCATGATGAGATACATGACTTGCAGATATGGTGATGGTGAGGAGCTGAATGCAAGTCGCTTTTTGTTAATATTGTTTGAGACATGGGCTCACATATCCTAGGCTGGCCTGAGGTTGCTATGTAGTTAAGGGTGCCTTTTAACTTCTTATTCTCCTATTTATGCCCAACCCCTGCCCCAGCCAGGTGCAAGGACGACAATCATGTACCACCACACTTGGTTTTTGCAGTACTGGTGATCAAACCCATGGCCTTGTCCAGCTAGGCAAGTATACTGCCAAATAAGCCACACCCATAGGCATGAACTACTGTTTTTCCTCTTCTTTGTCTTATTATTTTTTTAAGTACACAAGGTCACCAGTATAAGGGCTATACTTTGCTGATTTCAACTCTATAGGAAATAATGAGGAAATAAAGGAAAAAAATGTACATACACACATATATACATATGTATTATACACACATATGTATACATAACATATATATATATAATTCACATATTCAAACCAAATTGAATATTCTGATAGACAGTGAAGAATCACTTCACAATAACCTGAAAATAGCAAGAAATATTAAAAAGTTGTACTTTTAAGTCATTATAAAACATCACTTGTAAAAGAAAAATATTTTGTAACCTGCAATGCATTTGAATTTTCAATGAGCTATTCCTGTGGGCTTTGTCATCAACAATCATTAAGAAAAAAACATAAATAAATATTTGCCGGATTACAGACTTCTCTGTCGGGAGCTGTTTTAACCACTGGTGACACAATCTAAAACTGCGTGAATAGCTTCATACCTTTAGAGGCTCAAAAAAAAAAAAAAAAAAAAAAAAAGTTCAGAAACGTCAACCAAACAGAGATAAATTTAGAGATAATGAGATTGAGTTCTGAGTGCAAGAAATTAACTCTTCTCAGCTCCACTGAGGGAAGTATTTCTGTTACATATGTATGTATGTTTGTGTGTGTGTGTGGGGGGGGTGGAGGTGTTCTGTCATGAGAAGCTTCTTCCAGTCAAGAATGAAACACACAGTCCTTTAGCAGCAGTGTCCTCAAGGTCTGGACAGTAAGAGCTGCCACACTCAGCCCTGATTTTGAAATGACAAGTCAGGGATAGGAAGCTGCCTTGTTTGTGTGTTAGGAACAGGGCAAGGCAACCACTCTCTCAGACAGCCGGGCATGATTCTGAAGGCACATTCATTCTGAATAGCAACCTCTAGTGCCAGAGATAAAACAACCCCCTCCCCCGAGTGCAGCCCAGTTGCTTCCTATGAGAGCTTGCATGGTTTTCCAACAGGGTATAAAAATCTATAGTTAGGAAGACACAACCTCTCCATCTCTCATTCAACAAATGGTTGGGATCTTAAAGCTGCCATATGAAGTCAAGGTATGAAGGAAGAACAGAGTGCAAAGCTAGCCTCACTAGTTAGCTGTAGAGGTCAGGAATGGTGGCACACACTTTTAACCCCAGAACTTGGGAGACAGAGGCAGATGGATCTCTGTTTGTCCAAGGCCATCCTGGACTACATGAAATCGAAAACAGAGCTCACACAAAGGTGGTCCCAGCACTCGGAGTGCCTTTAATCCTGGCACTAAGGAGATGGAGACAGGAAGGGATAAGTCAGGGAAAAGAGGAGAATATAAGGGGGTAGGAGACATGAGCTCATGGAAGTCTGAGGTAGCCGTCTGAGGAGGCAGTGTGAGGATGTGCTGTCCCCTTTGCTCTGAGCTTTGGTAGAGGTAAGAACTCTCTAGTGTCTCACAGCTTTGCGTCTATATCTTTCAGCTTTCACCCCCTGGTAGCTGACTCCAAGTTTTTTATTATTAAGTCCAATTAGAAATCGTGCTACAGGCACATGGTGTTGTAGCTAAGGTGACCACTGTGCAGTACAGTACAATGCATTCGCAGTAATGGAATCTCTATTTTGGCTTCCCTTGAACTAGCCTGCTAGCTATAGCACAGTATAGTACATTCATGGCAATGTAATCTTTATATTTATAACTTCCTTCCAACTAGCCCACAAGACATGTATTCCGAGGTCACCGATTTGTTCTGGACAGGAAGAGATTAGAAGAGTTCGGGGGATTTGCTCGGCTTGTGGAGTAATGCTGTATTACTTGATTGAATTCAGGGTAGAATATGGGGCATTTGCAACCACAAATTGAAGAAATTGGGACCCCCCACAGCATCTTTTCCTCTTTTGTTCTCAGAGTCCAATCATCATGGGAATTTGATTCAGCGAATTCTAATTGAGGCTATTCAGTAACTGGCTCAACACTTTCTGGAGAGAAATTTGGAAAAGTCTAAGGTATTTACCTTAAAGTGTTCCTAGACTGGATTTCTTCCTTTTCTGGGGCTTATAAGGTTCTTGAAAATGCTGGGTTTTGGACTGGGATTTGGAATCACGTATCTAGGACAACATCCCCAGCTCCACACTTGTTACTGTGTGAATGAGACAAGTTGCTTAACATATCAGGTCCTCAGTCCCCTATTTGTGGGATGAACTTAATGACGGCACTTGTCTAAAAGCATCCCTGAGAAGTTTGGAAGGAGTAGGTGTGGAATGCTTGGTGTGGTCCATGGGGCAAAGAAAGAAAAAAAACTCAATGTGAACTCTTGCTCTGAGGAACAGTTACACCCTTTCTTTCATACGACTCAATATTTTGTGTGCATGTATGTGTATATATCACGTGCATGCCTGCCTGGTGCCTGTGAAGGCCGGTAGGGGGTGTTGGAGCTGGAGATGCTGACAGTTGTGCGCTCAGGAACAAAGGACCTGCCTAGCACCACTGACATCCTGAGTTTAATCACTGACACCACCAAACAAAGAAATGAGAAAATAATACTGTCCCTAGTATTAATTGTTTTTTTTAATTTTTTTATACTCAATGTAAAACGTAAATAATGTTTTTCTTTTTCTTTATTTCCGTATTCATATTTTCCTGACCTCCTCATGTGTAGCATTTCGTCTTGAACTTAGTACTGTTGCTTCAGGAGTTTCCAGAGGCACCAGTGTATCTCACTAGCAGTGATGGCTAGCCTTGGTCCAGTGCCCCCAGCAGAGGAGTAGCAGGAATGTGCCTTGTTGCCATCTTTTCACTTATTTTACAGTTGCTTTTTGTAGTGATAAATGTGCCTCATTCATTTCCTTTTAGGGGCAACTCTGTGCCTAGTCTCTCCTATGCTGGCCTCCAATTTAATGTGTAGCTGGGGAGGACTGGACTTCTGATCCTCCTGGTGTTATCACCTCTGCTTTATTCAGTGCTAGACATCCATCACTACCCACTGAATGGAGCCCTAGACCCCTTTCCTTCTTTCACCCTCTCCCTCCCCTCCCCTCCCTCCCCTCCCTTCCCTCCCCTCCCTTCCCTCCCCTCCCCTCCCTCCCCTCCCCTTCCCTCCCCTCCCCTGCCTTTCCCTCCCCTTCCCTTCCCTCCCCTTCCCTTCCCTCTCTTTCCCTTCCCTCCCCTCCCCTCCCTTCCCCTCCTCTTCCCTCCCCTCTCCTTCCCTTCCCTCCCCTTCCCTCCCCATCCCCTTCCCTCCCCTTCCCTCCCCTTCCCTCCCCATCCCCTCCTCTTCCCTCCCCTCCCCTTCCCTTCCCTCTCCTTCCCTCCCCTCCCCTTCCCTCCCCTCCCCTTCCGTCCCCATCCCCTCCCCGCCCCTCCCTTCCCTCCCCTTCTGTTCCCATCCCCTCCCCTCCCCTCCCTTCCCTCCCCTCCCTCCCCCTCCCCCTCCCCCATCCCCTCTTCTTCCCTCCCCTCCCCTCCCTTCCCCTCCTCTTCCCTCCCCTCCCCCTCCCTCCTCTCCCCTCCCCATCCCCTCCCCTCTCCTCCCCTTCTCTTTTGTTCTTTCTCCTCCTGTTCTTTTCACTCCTCCTTTTCCACTTAAGACTGTGCTGAGTAAACTTTATGATAAGGGAAAGTGAAAAGTTCAAAAGTTCAGAAATAAAAAATGAAATCAAGTATTAGGGCGTGTTTTTTAAAAACTGCCTGCCTCATGAGGATCCAGCAGCCTGTGACAGGCAGGTGGCTGTGATCAGACCGTCTTTTCCCTTTCTACAGACGTACGTACGTATGTATGTATGTATGTTCGTTCTTGGCTTCACACCACACTACAGCTTTCTCTGGCCCTGTGCTCAGACCCAGATCTGAGCCGCTTTGGCTCACCCAGAGACCATTATTAACATTTTCCCCAGGTCTTCGCTTCTCCTACCCCAGGCCTCACCAAGGAAGTGCAAGCATGCAGGTTTATTTTCCTTTGAAATGAATTTCACCCTCCTTTCTCCAAAGAAGGCAGACATGGACTCTGACTGTTTTTCCACTCTCCTTTTCCACATAGAACGGAAGCCAAAGCAATCACGGTAAATGCAGTGTTTCAGTGAGTCCGGTGGATTTTAGGTGAGCTGGAGTTTGTTGTCGTTTGGGGAGGGGCGTGTGGAACATTACTTGAGCTTGACAGTAGCATTGGTAACACAACTTTCATTTTCACACATTATTTTTCTAAGCCTGTTCATAGTTCAGCGCCTGGGAAATGGGGAGATTTCACATCGCTTGGCTGTGCCAGGAGCTCTCTGTGCTAAGCCGAGTTCTTAGACACGTCAGGCAGCTTACTGCATGATTTTAGAGCGTGTGCGGTGGAAGTTCAATTCTTACTCCTCACACACCATATGCGGTGTTATTAGTCTCTACTGTAAGTACAATGATAAGTGAGCAATAAAAGGCGGGCCTTACAAACCTCCCGCAAGCACTCAGCACCAAATCTGCTAACACATGCAGCAGCGGAACGAAAGGACGGGCAGGTCAGTGGAATCCGGGTTACATGGGTGGAACATGACTGTTGCTCCTGTCTGCGCCCTTGGTTTCCCTTTACTTTCTTTTCAAATCACGGGGTGTCTTCTCTGTCAGTCTCAGCATCTCTCTCCTTCGCTCTGCCTGTTGGATTGTCCTCCTCCTTCCTCTTCTGTTCCTCCTTCACTCGCCTGCTCTCCGACACTCAGCCCTCCCTTCGACTTCTCACACACCTACACCCTCATAAAGTCAAAAGTTACCTATGGTCAGGAGCTGCATGGCTCCAGCTTCCTTCCCTTCTTAGGGCAGGGGCTGCAGGTGTCAATAACCCCATCTCAGCCTCCCCCACCCATTTGTCCCTGAACTCCCAGACTAACCCCAGGCCCATCCCCCGCTTCCCCCTGCAATCCCAGGCTAACCCTGTCTGCCCCCCCACTCCATTCTGTACTCACAGGCTAACCCTGTCTCTGTCCCCCCTTTCTGCCCTGTACTCACAGGCTAACCCTGTCTCTGCCCCCCCTTTCTGCCCTGTACTCACAGGCTAACCCTGTCTCTGCCCCCCCTTTCTGCCCTGTACTCACAGGCTAACCCTGTCTCTGCCCCCCCACTCCATTCTGCCCTGCAATCCCAGGCTAACCCTGTCTCTGCCCCCCCTTTCTGCCCTGTACTCACAGGCTAACCCTGTCTCTGCCCCCCCTTTCTGCCCTGTACTCACAGGCTAACCCTGTCTCTGCCCCCACTTTCTGCCCTGTACTCACAGGCTAACCCTGTCTCTGCCCCCACTTTCTGCCCTGTACTCACAGGCTAACCCTGTCTCTGCCCCCACTTTCTGCCCTGTACTCACAGGCTAACCCTGTCTCTGCCCCCACTTTCTGCCCTGTACTCACAGGCTAACCCTGTCTCTGCCCCCAACTCCATTCTGCCCTGTACTCACAGGCTAACCCTGTCTCTGCCCCGCCCCCTTTCTGCCCTGCAATCCCAGGCTAACCCTGTCTCTGCCCCCCCCTTTCTGCCCTGCAATCCCAGGCTAACCCTGTCTCTGCCCCCCCCCCCTTTCCTTCTCTTCACTCCCAGGTTATTTGGAAAGCATTGGCACCCTTGCCTGACTTGGCTCTTCAAGTCCCCCCCCCCCACATTTGCTGCCGACCAGTACAAATCCAGTGGGGCTGGTTTTGATTATCAGCTATACCTTCTCTGAGCTCTTCCTAGGCCTTATCTTGTACATCTGTTTCCTGTGGCTCCAGGGTTGATACCCATTGCTTACTAACCACACGCTCTCTGCAACAGCTCAGGGTTCTGGCTAAAATGATTCTGATTAGACCCCCTGGTTCCCAACCACTATTGCTTATCCACCCTTTTCCTATACCCAAGGGAAAACTAGGGATGCATGCTGCTCCTTTCTGATCTAAGCCACTGGGATTTCAGGCTAGAGAGAGGCTCAGACTAGCCTTTCTATAAAGACAACACAGAGAGCCGGTGTAAAGACACTGCCTGTCCTGATAGTTTGTTTCCTCATTCTGTGGACAGTGTGTGTTACATGTGTAGTGACAGAGAAATTAAGCATGGTGCAGGGGCTTGGCTGCTTTCTGCCCCAGCTTGAAGATAAACATGGAGTACCTCCAATAGCATCTTGAGGTAGTCAGAGGTAGTGCAGTGTGCATAGCTGACTTTTTTTCTAAAAAAAAAAAAAAAAATTTTTTTTTCTTTAACCTTTTGAGGTACGATCTCACTACATAGTCCATCACTATATAATCCTTCACTGTATTGCATGCTGGGACTTAGAAATCATTCTGTAACCCAGTCTGGCCTCAAATTCTCCCCCATCCTCCTGCCTCAGCCTCCAGAGGGCCGTGATTACAAGGAAGTATATCCCATGTTGTTCAGTATTTATGTCTTACTGTAGCCCATCATTTTTTTTTTTCTGTTGAATTATCTGCTACAAGAGTCTTGCTTTGTCTTCAAGAGACTATAACTCAATGATGTGGATTTGAGGAATAGAAATCTAAATTGCTAATTTATTTGATGATAAGGCTAGAAGTCATTTCGGCGAGAGTATAAAGGGCAGAGCTTGACATATTAAAACTCGAAGGGGCTTTCTCTTGGTGGCTTTGTTTTTGATTCCTTCTAAGGTACTCAGCAGTGCTGTCAAGGGCTGAAGCCTCGAGACTCGAGGAGTTATATCCCTGTGTCGGATGCCAAATGCTCTTGAGTAGGACACGGGCCTTGACTCTTTGGATTTTTGCTGCCTGTAGTGTGTGAATTCTTACCACTCCCTCCCCTTTCCTTCATGGAGAGCCTTGGCATGGGACACTGCACTCTGGTGTTTTGTCCCAGGGTGTCATCATCATAAAATTCAAAATGCTAGTGAGTTTTATGTTGCTTTGATGCCTAAGTGTTCAGGAATTTGAGTCTGGGTAGAGGAGTGCATGGAAGACAGTTAAGCTCATGTATGATTTTTAAACTAGATCTTGAAGTGAGTGAGTGTGTGTGTGTGTGTGTGTGTGTGTGTGAGATGTTTTGTGTAGGTGCACATGTGCCACAGTGTATGGACCTTAGAAGATGATGTTGGAGTCATTTTCTCCTTCCACCTTTACCGTGGCTTCCTGGACTCCTAACTCAGGTCTTCATGCTTGCCTTGTGGGGAGCCAAGAGCTTGTACTTGATGAACCATCTGGCTGGAACTCATGCATTTATTTATTTTTTTAAATTAACACCCTTTAGTTTTATTAAAAAGGTGAAATATAAGTAGTTTTGTCAAAACCAAACTGTAGTGACTTGAAGGAAAATGACCCCCATCGGAAGTGACATGAGCAGGATGTGAGACTTCGTTGGAGGAAGTGAGTCACTGTGGAGTTGGGCTTTGAGTTCTCCTTTGCTTAAGCTACAGCCAGTGTGGTACACAGTTCACTTCCTGGTGCCTGTGGATCAAGATGAAGAACCATCAGCTCCTTCTGCAGCACCATGTCTAACAGTACACGGCCACATATAGCAAGCATTCTGAGCTCTGTTTCCCATCTTTGAAAACACCTTCCACTCCAAAGATGTTCCTGTGATAATTCAGACTTGCCATCATTTATCTTATACTGATTATAGTTTCTGCAGGCATTAAATCCAGTGTCCCAGGTAGACAGCCTTCACCTTCCACCAAGCATCCTTCTATACATTAGGAGAACCATGGGGTGGGGTGGGGCAGCGTGTTTAACTCTTAACCCAGGGCTGAGCACTGCCGTCTGGCTCACTGCATCTTCATCGTCTGGCTTCAGCAGTCTTTTAACTTCTCGGTGTTCTTTCTTCCTTCCTCTATGAGATAATGTTGTAAGCTTGAGTCCGTACAGTTGTTGGGAACATTCAATTATGTAATACCTTTAAGGGACTTAGAGACAGTACATGGCATGTCATAACCCCTGTGGATGTCATGAAAAGTGATTGTAGGAAAGACAAAGAAAATAGATGGCATAACTATTAAGATTTCTGTGGTTAATGACAGAGAAACAGATCTGTCTATTTCAATGTTACTGCATATAAACAAAGTATATTTAGAATGCAGGCAGATTTTCACTGTAAATCTTTCATTATTTTTGCCTTGAAATGTTTTGTTCAGGTTTACTTATATGATACTTTAAGTATGCTTTGGGCATAATTCCTAATTTTCATATATTCTGTTTATTTATACCAAGTATCTGGAAATTGCCAACATGTGGCAAACTTGAAACTAGAATGTAGATAATAAAGTAATGGGTTTGGTACATCCCTTTCTCCAGGGTCGGTGGAAGTTTTATCTGCCATGTGCATTTGTAATAGGTTTTTGGCTTGGGAGTGGTACCTACACAGCAGGAGCAGCCAGGGGAGCATCAGGAGGTTTGTGAAGGAAACAAAGCTACTGACTGATGGAGAGCAGGGACAAGAGGGGGCTGGTAGCAAGAAGGTGCATTAGAGACGCTTATTAGACAGAGGTGAACAAAGCCCAGGAAGGAAGGAGGGAGCTGTGAGTCCTTGCACTTTTTACCTCACTGTGGTAAGGCGAGAGAAGGACAGATGTTGGGGAGTGGTGACCTTTTCTAGAAGTCGCCATCCTTGATTCAGTTGAATCTCTGCTCAGCATGATTGCATGGCAATGTTGCTTCCCCAGAGCACTGACTTGAACACTTAGAAAGATGGGATGGAAATTTTCTCCAGGGGACTAATTCTCCCCAGTGGCACACAATCATCAGGCGGGCCTTTAACCTTCCTCCTTGTCAAGCGTGGCCCCAGAGGTCTTCAGCTCCCATGGCTTGTCTTCCACTTTTAGCACTTTCCAGACACTTGTTTTCCAATCACTGCCCCCAGTTTTCTAGGCTACCCTTCACTCTCTTGTCCTTGGCTGTACGGGAGGAGCTCCTTGTATCTCACTGGTCTATTTTTGCTTCTGCTGTCTGTGCTATGGGGAAGAGATCCGTGTTTCAAAGCTCTTCCTTGTGTTGGGTTTCAGTGTTCTCCATGCTGCCACAGATCCATCATTACCTTATTCTTCAGAGACAAGTGGTACTCTGTCACAGGCACCCTCATCCAGGAAGTGGTGTCAACTCTGCTTATGGCCAGCTCTAGAAGGGATCTCCTAACCAAACTTTCTTTTCCTAGAACCTCTGTCTCTTCAGCTTGTGTCTAATTCCTTCTTTCTTTATTCCCTTCTTTTCTAACCACTCTCCTCCTTCCCGAAGAGGGCACATCATGGATGAAAGAAAAATGTCTTGGAATCCGATGTCTTTGGCATGTTCTCCTCATACATGCTGTACAGTATATCTGTCTGCACTGCTCAGGACAGAGGATGCGTTTGGCCTTTGGAAGCGTTCATTCACTGCAGTCTCCATTTGGACGCTATTAACACCATACTTTTGCTATTCAACTTCTCCCCCAAAACCTTAATAGAAACAATTTATCCCATGCATCCTGTCTACCTCAGTGATACATCTTTATGTGTTTGTTTGCATCTCATTTTTTAATGTACTAAGTGGCCTGTCATCAGTAAACTTAAGGCCTTCCATTGAAGGATCTTTATTTGCAGATGTAGAAGTCTCTTCTTACCCAAATTGAGCTACATGTGAGTTAGGATGGCAAGTGATGGTGGTAGGATGTGCTGGGTGATTAGGATGCCAGTTCCTTCAGAGAGTACCACTGTAGACTTTCATCATACCACCCTGAATTTGAGTAACAGGAGCCTAAGGAAAAAAGGGTTCCTGTCTAAGTCGTACTCTCTTCTTCTCTGTTCTCGTTTCTCTTCTGTCTTTCATACTCGGATGCTGGATATTTTGGTACAAGATTTCTGTTTTCATTCTCATTATCCCCTGCCCCCTTTAGCTTCTGTTGCTTCCTTTATGAAAAACAAACAAACAAAAAACCCCACCAAACAAAGAAAACAAGAATGAAAAATGACGTCATTGCCATCTTCTCATCCATTTTCTCATTGTCATTTTTAATTTCTGGGAACACTTGTTGTGATTTGAACCTTTGTCCTAAAAATATCCTCCGTTACTTGTCGAATGTCTTAAGGAAAGTTGCTGTCAAGGGCTAAGCCACCAACCACCTTCCAGTTTTTTCTGAACTTGTTTGTGGGCTCCTCAGAGTGCCCTGGGCAAGGCAGCTATTTGTTAAGAAAGGAGGCATCTTTAGGTTTTACACTATGTCCGATCGGCTTCTCTGTAGAACCATCTTCTAAACTTATGCCTTATGGGACTAGAGAGCAGTGTGTAGACTTGATGGTAAGAGCCTGGATTCCAAGGTTCTGCCACATCTTTCAGGCCATTCTCAGTCTTAGTTCATTCCCTACTTTGGGAAGGTGATCTCAGCAGAGGTCTCTGAGGTTTTACTCTTGGGACGAAACAAGCTTCTGGCCTTATGGGGCTTGGGACAACATCCTGATGGTGAGTTCCGTAGAGTGGGGCATTGTTCTTTTTTAGATGGTCTGTCAATGAGTCTTCCTCTTTTTAGCTAACCCTTTCTTCCATTCCTAGAGACATGGCTGGAGGTTGCCAAGAGTCTGGTACCTTTTTATTCTATTTTCAATTTCTCCCATGGTCAGTTTAGCCTCATTCAGCTGCCTTGGGTTTCCAAATCGTTTATTTACCTTTCATCCATGTGCCTTTCTTTTTCCACAAATATTTTTTATTTTATTGACTCATTTCTCATTCTCTACTTGACCAGAAATCTGTTACCTGCCCTTACATTGGAACTGGGGAGAAGGTGAAAGTCAAGGTTTATGTTCAGCTTGTTCTTTGCTCAGAAGCCAGCCATATCCCTGTTGGCCTTCTGAGTTTGCTTTTCTGTCAATTATTTATCCGTATGTTTTTCTGTTGGATCTCTTGTTTGCCCCTCCACCCGATATTGAGTTTCTTCATCTTGTCTAAATTTTAATTCTTAGATTTATATAGTCAATCTTGCAACATTGGAATACACAATAAAGTTCAACTCTCAAACTTTTCCAAGCACTGCTGCGTGTTACTGTGGTTAACTTCTGTATACGTCTCATTATTACAGGGCATTCCTAGAGCACAGATATCAGAAGTGATTTAATGCCTTGCAGTTCTGGTGTTAAAATATCAGTCACTGAAATAATGGTTTGTTGTTTTGGATGGGAAATATAATAACCCAGAATTTTCAGGCTGGTTGTCTCCTACTATCTGTTCTGACTTTCCTTATTTATTATAGGGTTGCTATGTGTTAGGATTTATGTGCATGTGGATGATGCATAGTCAAGATGGCATCTTGTCTTCTTTGGATGTAGACAAGTATATTCTAGCCAGGAAGTTCAAGACTGGATGTTGAGTGCATATTAACCCATCTTTAAAGTCATCTGGTATCTAAGCCACTGGTGCTTTTGGTATGGAAAGCTTTTAGATTCTTTTCAGGTTGCTTTGAGTCTCTGTTGCTTTATATAATGCAACATTTTGTAGTGGAAGTAGATATAACCCAGTTCTTCTCTGGTGAGTTTTCAGAGCTCAGAAATGGTATACTGTTTTACATATAATTAAGAGAATTAGATTTTAAAAAGTGATCTGATTAACTACTTTTGATTCAATGTCTCATCCTTTCTTCGTTTCTATTGTATGTAATGGAGATGCAATTGTTGGAGGTCAAGCCAATGAACTGATTCATGAGGACCATGTTCAAGCCCAAGGATGCTTGAACTATGATCTAGACCATCAATCTGTGATCTTTAAGATGGGAGAGTCCAACTTCCATGGCTGCCCTAGATTAGATTACCTCACCATGCACTCTGGCAGATAACTACATCAGCTACACCTTAGTCTGTTCATTCCATTTGTTCGTATATCTAGCTGACCCAAATGTTATCAATCAGTTCAGACTTGATGAATGAAAGTGGGGGCTCATGGCTTGTGGTTTTGTGGAACTGGGATATCCAGTAGGTGAATATATTTTTAAGCATCTTACATTCTGCAGCTTAAGCATCACCCTGCGTCTGCATCCTGGTCTACTTTGCTTCCAGCCTCACTGGTCCTTTTTGCTTTGTTCTGAGATATCAAACATGGCAGCTGCCAGCTGCCTCCAATTTCCACAGTGAAGAGTCTACTCTGAGGGAAGCAACAACAGCTTCTTTTCTGATGACCTACAATTGGCTTGCTCACCCTTTCCCTAGTTCTATCAGGCTGACAGGGAGGATAGACAGACTGCTGTACCCACTGCTGGCATAGACAGAAATGACATATTAAGAATAACATTGGCTAGGCAGTTTCTATGGGATGGAAGAGGATTGTGTTGGAAAAAAGGAAGACATATCTCTATTGAGTTGTGTGTATTTATTCCTCTTCATCTCACTGATTTAAAAGCCAGGGTATTTGTTAGTTTTTGGTACATTTTCTCCATGTTTTGGTAATTATTCCCGTTCAAATGTGATTAATGTTAAAATGAGTAATTTATGTGAATCAATATTCACAAAGTAGTAAATGATAACACAGAGAGTGAAACAGTAAGCAAAGTTAAATATTAACCGTAAGTGAACTCTTCTTGTAAAGGTGGGTGGCAAGATGATCAAATAAAAATATCCATGGTTAGAAAATCATGTGTTCTAAATAGAGAGCATTGCAATCAGTGGGAACTGGGCAGCCCTGCTCAGGAGGGTGTGGCATGCCTGGAAAATGGTCTCAATTACAGTGAGAAAACAGCCTTACGGTACCCATTTCTAACTGGTGCATGCAGGAGTGTGCGTGTGTGCATGTATGTGTGTTTTGTGTGTGTGTGTGGGAGAGAAGAGAGAGACAGAAACAGACAGAGACAGAGCTAGAGAGAGACAGAGGGGGGAGAGAGAGCATGCCATACTCTCCAGTTTACTCCTTTATGACAGAATCTCTCACTGAACCAAAAGTTCACAGAGCTAGGGCACCTGACCAGGGAGCTGCCAAGAGCTGTCTGTCTCTGTCTTCCAATTCTAGGGCTATGGGCATGTGCTGATACCCATCTTTTCTTTGGGTGCTCTAGATTTGAACCCAGGTATTTATACTTTCGTAGGTGCAGGTACCTGCTATCTTCCAACCCGTGTTTCTAATTTGTAACTGCTTTCCAAAAAGCGCCTTTCCTCTAAGCGACTAACCTATTGACAGAAGTATTTTCAATTTTTTATTTTAATGGCAGTATATATCTCTAATAGCCTACCAAATGGAAATGGAATATGTTCTTTTACAAAATACAGCCATTTGTTTTTAATACACCACAGGTGGGCTCGTCTGTAGAACTAAGTCCCACTCCTTCATAGAAGTGTAGAAAAAATATCAATAGGAAAACAATGCAATAGGACTCAAATGAGTTCTCATAAGCTCTGCACTCATCTTTCCCTGCCCCTGGCATCTTCAATTGGGATGGTGCATTTGTTCTAGGTAGTAAATCTTTTAACTGTCATTCAGATCACTTCAAGTTTTACCCACGTTCCTATTCCGGTTAGGTAAACTCATTTGGTCTATCTTATAACATCTGTGGTCCCATCTCTTTGATGCCATTTGTCTATACCAGTTTGTTAGACTGTCCTGTGTCTGGTGACCATATCAGTGTGAGGACTTCTAGTGAAGTACTTTGTACAATGCTTCTCAGCTGGAATGGGCTTGACCAATCTTCTCATGATGAAGTCTGGGTTGTGGGGTTTGGGGATGAGACCCATATTTTTGGGAAGAATATCTTGGCTCTGTTGCCTTCTAAAATTGGATGTATTGAATTTTTTTTTTTTGCATTCTGTTGTTTTCTACCTGTTTTGTGTGTCAGTATGAACTCATGTGTTTATTTTGTCTATAGACTGTAATCCAGTAACCTTACATATTGACTTCCTGCCATTGTTATGTGCTTTAAAAAAAAGATAGCAATGTTTTTCTTTTGCACACTTGACTAAACTTTACACTCACCTCTTATGCATCTTTTCCCTAGCCCTCAAACCAGCAGTTCCTCAAAGCAACTGTGGCTTCTCTTATTTGAGAAGGGTATTAGAACCCAAGATGCCAAGATGCCAGTGCGGGGTGTGCTTACTGTGGCTGGGTACTGCATGGTACATGTTTTTATCATATTGATTTTCAGGTGCAGAATGAAGCATCCTTAGAGACATTTCTAGTCCACAAAGAGGAGTTGTGGTTATCCCTTGATGCATGACAAGGGCTCCCCAGGCTTCCTAATAACTGAGCCCCTCCCCCATTTCTGTGCACTGTGGGAGCCTTTTCTTTCTCTTCCTAGGAGTTTTTAAAGGTGTGTGTGTGTGTGTGTGTGCGCGCGCGCGCGTGCGTGCGTGCGTGCGTGCGTGTGTGTGTGTGTGTGTGTGTGTGTTTTCCTGGGCACTCAGAAGAGTTACTCATTTCCCGACAAAATGTATGGGAAGATTCATTAACACTCTGACTGGAAGAGTTATTTGTTGATTGCCTATCTCATCCTGTATTTCCCCCCTCTCTCTTAGTTTTGTCAGAGGCAAAGCTGTTAAACCTGCTGGATTAAAGCGTGCTGTATATTGTTGTTGGCAGTAAGAATAAATGCAGACTTGGCTGCACAATTGTCCTTTAAGTAAAGACAGCATGCTCTCTATTTAATGCCTTTAGTGCTCTCCCACACGTCTCCCGACCCACGCAGCAATTGCTGTGAGGATCTGCCTAATGTGTTCCAACTAGACCCATTGTCCAATGTTTTACCAATTAAATCTCTCTTGAAAGCATAAATATTACCTTGAATAGAGAAATACATGCTTTCCTCAAGGAGCTCTTTCTAAAGGAGGGATTTACTCTCAGATGTGGAGCAGACTGTTTTTATTCCTTAGAACTAATTAGTGGAGTGCAGGAATTCATCCTCCCTGCCCTTCTGTTTCTCTCCCTCCCTCGTCTCCCCTTTCCTTCTCCTTCCTCCTTCTTTTCTTGCTGTCTCTCTCTTTGTCTCTATCCCCCACCCCCATCGCAGTGTGTGTTTCTGTCCCAGGCAGATTTCAATCCATTTTGCCATTGGGGCAGGTGAGGTGGCTAGAGTCTGATGCTGAGAGCTCTCATCCTGAGCTCCAAGCACAACTGAAAGTGCAAACCAGAAGTCTTTATATTCTCAAAGCCACACCCCAGGGTCATATTTCTCCCAGCAAGGCCACGCCTCCAAAACCTCCTGAAACAGAACCACCGACTGGGACCATGTGCTCCAATGCGTGAGGCCATGAGAGGAACACTTCTCATTGAAGCCACCATGGAGTCAGTTTTCTAGTTTCTTTGCTTCTCTGTTATCACCGACAGAATGACATCCTGTCAAATGGGGGGAATTACCTTTTCCTCCGCCCTGTCCTTGATTTTAGTCAACACTAGCTCCATTGAAGCATTTGAACACGTTAATTTTTGATGTTGGAAACAATTCAATCTGTCAAAGGATGAAGGTCTTAATTTTATTTTCCTCCTGGCCATTTGTGGGGTAATTAGGAAAGCTTGAGCAGACCAAGACCCTCATTTCATCCAATCTTTCAAGTTTACAGACTTAATGAAAACTAATATCTCATGAATGGATTCTCAGTTCAACCTTGTGAAGAGCTTTTCCAGTTAATTAGACAGACCTTACTTATCATGTGTGGAGTCTTCACAAAGCAAAGCTCTTATTTCCCTCTCTCTCCATCCTTTAGTTCTGGATGCTTTAAACACCTGATATTTCTCTGTCAACCTTCTGCATGTTAGGAACTCAGCCATGTGCTTACACAGTCAAGCTGGGTTTCTTTTTGTTCCTGCATCCATCCCTCCCTTCCTTTGTCCCTTCTTCCTTCTCTCTCTCCCTCTTCTCCTCTTCATTCCTTTCTTCCTTATTCTTTTTTTTTTTAATTTGGACAGTCATGTGAAAGATCTTGATCACCCTTTATCTCTTATTTGCTGGCCACGTTTCTATTCTGCCGCATGTCTACACCCTAGAAGGGTTTTCTACTCATCAAGATTCATTGTGGTGTCTCAGTTTTAATTTGTGCCTCAGTTAATGCCTTCTTCATATTCATTTAACCACTTTATGAGCTCCTGTTCTATGAAGCATAGGTCTTATCTGTTTGAGTGAATGACACATTGCAAAAATTTAATATTACATATTTATAAGGGCCTTCTGAGTTACTTTATTACCATTTAGACATACTTATCCGTTCTTACTTAATTGATGTTCATGCTCAACAATCCATTAAATCTTTCAGTCCATGCAGACTATGGCAGAACTAAGATTCTCAGAGCCCAAACTCATAAAATGTTCAAGAGAGTAGAGTTGGAGAAGGTTCTTCTTGCTTTCCTTCTTTTTATTAATATTTGACCTACTCTTGCCCCTTGGTATCATCATTAGGATAACAGCAGAAAGTATTGCCTGGCAGGATGGAACAGGAGGGTACCAGGTCAGATAACCTGTTTTCAGGAGTGTCTTCATGCTAATAGAACCTTAGTCCTTAAGAATTTATTCTCAGTACTCAGAGGCAGAAGCAGGCAATCTCTGAGTTTGAGGCCAGGCTGATCTACAGAGTGAGTTCCAAAAGAGCCAGGACTACACAGAGAAGCCCTCTCTCAAAGAAGGAAACAAGGAAAAAAAAAAAGGAATTAAGGTTGTAGATAACATTATTCTTAATATTTAAGTTGTGTTTAAATCATAAATTTTACAGAAGATAATGACACCTTTAATACACACTTAATCTAGCCATTTTTCAAATGATGAAATTGAGGCATAGAGAAATATGTACTTGTATCCATTCACACAGTGAGTAGTGAAGGAAGAATAAGACCGTAGCATTCTGACTCAAAATCTTTCTCTAAAACCTGCGCTGTCTGCTCTGCAGATTGCTTTCTTGTTTGGGAACATATGTGTATATAACTTGGTTACCAGGTGAGTCACTATAGCTTTGTTTGGGATTCCTCTTTTAATAGTTTAAAGTATTGGCAATTTTGATAATGAACATTGGAATAATTGCTACAAATAAGTTAACTATCGAAAGAAATTTTTTATACAGTTTTTCCTCCGATAATAAATTAGTACATTAAGGATATAGAATGCCAACGCCTTTTAGTACATACTTATTAAGGCATGTCTTGTGATCAGTGTCTGTCTGATGCACAGTTACTGCATAAAGCCAAATAAAATGTGCTTTCTTTTCCTTGAATGCTACCATTATTAATACTTTCATTGGCAATTAATTATACTACAGGAGCCCTTACACTACAAAACTTGTGAGTGATGCAAAATACCATGGGTGCTCAGAGACAGCAGAGAAATGGGATGAAAATTCTCTGGGGAAACCGTTTTAGAGCTATGTTGTAAAGGAGATGGATCTCTGCTCAAAGCAATCAAAGGAATGATGTGAGCGTGGGCACAGAGGAGGCAAAGCCTGCACTGGCGATCTGTTGTGATTATTCAGTAAGATATATGCTAGCACATTGGGGGGAAATAATTTTAGAGGCATGCATGAAGTTTTAGTGGGGATTTTATTTAATGCCACTCTGGACAACAGCTAAGGCAATGCAGATCGAAAAGAGATGGCTCCGAGAGTCATTCTCAGCTAAAATTTATGAGACCTAGTAACAACTCATAGAATGGGACCGGTCTGAGTGAAGATGGGTCAAGGTCAATGTCAAGCTTTTGAGTGGAGGAAACTGGGCTGGTGGATAAAAAGGAAGAGAGCGGGGTTTTGTTTTATTGGTTGTTTTGTTTTGTTTCCTTCTGGTCTGCTTTCTTGTGACACTGGGTATGAACATTTTAATGACCTCATCTATTGGACACCTGGCCTATACAACTTGTATTGTATACAGGTAAGAACTGTGGATATTCACTGAAGGATGCTATTCTGGTGAGTGTTTAGATGCTTTGAAATGGAGTGAATATTCCTGTGTGTGTAGATGTTGGCTTCCACCCTGCAGTCTAAAAGTCCATTTCTTTTGTGTGTGTGATGGAGGTTCTTACTGAGTCTGAGGACTGAAGAGCTTGAGCCAGGATCCCAGATGCTTTACTCTTCTTCAGTCTTTTTCAGGAGTGGTAACTGACCATCTTGCATGGTTCTTTTTGCCATGTACAGATAATGTGGATCATATGGCAAAAGGTATGTAGAAAAACCTTTTGTTTTTCTAGGAGATGCTTCTTATGAGATAGCACAAATCTTGTTTGCCCTGGATGATGTTAGCCCTCACATTTAGTATTAGGGTAGTGCTTGGTTGACTTATGAAAATTTAAATGGCTGATGAGTGCCTGTGGAAAATGGTTATTCTATTTGTCCTGCATATTGACACCTGTGATTGATAACTTTTGGGTTAGGAAATAAATATTTGAAGGATATTTTAATGACTTGTTTGTTATAGAATACTGAGATCAAAAGTCCTACCTATAAAACTTGTTCATTATTTAAGTCATATGTATGGTTGAGTCCTTTCTATGAGCATGTCTGTTTATAGGGTACTCACTCTTAAACACGGGTTTGTTTGAACAAGCCATGTTGTATACGTCTACCAGTGGAAGACAATGTTTCATAGGAAGTGTTTGGATCGTAGCTTATGAGTGAATCTCGTTGATGCAGTAATGTGGTCTTGTGTGTCCTTCTACCATTTTCCATCTTTTTCACTGACATCTTCAGTCATGAGCATCCAACCTGAGGATAAGGATATATGTAGAAATATTATCTTTATTTTAACATGTTGTTTTGAAACATAGTTCTTTAATCCTCCCTCTCCACTTCAAAACATAATTATGTGAGCAATAAGTCATTAGTCTAAAGCATAATAACTATCATTGCCTTTTGAAAAATGTTATAATTGTTATTTTTACCTATAATACTTTCTATGTATTATGTTAGATATATGAATCCCAATGAACCGACTAGAGCAAGTTGGCAGAAAATTGTAGTTTCAAGATACTGTGAATTGTAAATTAATCAGAAATAAAGAGAAAGTATTGTTTGAGTAGGAACACATACTAATTTGAACTTAAATTATTTGTTTATTGAGTACCTAACCAGGAAAGCACAGATCATGCAAAGTAAATCCATACCTGGATATTTTAAATAGTTCCAGGTTACTGTTTTTACTAGTCAAAATATTTGCTAGTAATGCTTCCTGTCCTGTGGGCTGATTTCCCTCCTAATATATACATATTTTGAACTATGTGGTATTTCAGTTTGAAAAATTTAACATTTCTAGTGGTATTTATCAGAAAACAATTTTAAAAACACTGAGCATTTGCAGTTAAATGAACCTCCCTTACCCATGAAGAGTCTATTGCTGCTCTTTGCCTTTCTGTCAGAACATCTTGAGCAAAAAAGTTCCTCCCCAGAAACGTATACTTTAATGATGTTGAAATCAGGTTAAAGAGACTATTTTATAGTAGTCATGTGTTGCCATTTGTTTTGTGAACTGTGAACTGGATGGTCATTGGCCGTGTGTTTTCTGCAGAGATTGACTCTGACACCAGGTCTTTTGTAGATAGTCATTCTGTCTCCATGTAGAGTATGCCTGTGCCTTCTTTCCCTCCCTGTGCAAACTTGGGTGTTGGATGACTGGGCTGTGAGTACACTGTTGTGTGTCTGTCATCTCCGTATATAGATGGGTGACAGGTGATAGTGTGCTTAGTAAAATCTGACGACCTGGAGGCCTAGATGCAGCTGTGTTCAGCTAACGGTGATAGCAACCATAAGACTTTCCTTCTTGTAGAAGAAATTTTGAAATGTAAGTTCACAGAGGTCACTTGGGCCTGCCCCTCCCAAATTCTGGGGCAGATCCCATACCTGTTTTTCCCTTACTAGCTACTCCTACTGTTTACATCTTACAAGGATAGAGTGCAGACTCAAAACCAAGAGTTTGGCATTGATGCAATCCGCGTGGTTTATTCAGATCTCACTGGTTTCACATATACCCATACTTGCGTGCTTGTGCTTGGAGTTAACTACAATTTTATTCTAGGATAAATTTGTATAAGTTCCAGAATCAACACACGAGGTCTGGAGCTTGCATTTGTTCAAGGCTTTCTTGGACCACGCCTTTTACAAACTTCTTCCCCATCCTTAAACCTAGTTCATGACAGGTCTAGCTCTGTACTTTGCATTTTAACTGTAACATGCAGAACATGTTTATATGGAGAAAGAAAAAACATCAACGATTGCATTTGTTGGCCACTCTCTGGTTTGTTGAGTATCTCTGATCCAATCTGGTTTTCTGCATGGGAAAAGTGCTCAGTGTACAATGAGTGCTTGTCTGTCATGTCCTATGTAGCACAGTGTCATGTACAATGAATATGTAAAATGAGAAAACTTTCAAATAACAGAGGACAAGAAGAATCTCAGAGGACTGTTCCTTGAAGCTAGCATTGCTGCTGATGTCATAAGGGGATCCCATTCCTGTGAATCACAACTGGCAGCCCCCATCTTACTTACGGAAGAAAAGCATGGCTTTACAGAACATCAGGAGAGTGTTAAAAGAAAAAAAAAATCAAGATCCATGTTATTACTGACCTAAATTACTGACAAGAAACGCAGGAAAATGATCTATGGGTAAAAGCTTGGATTAGAGTGTTCAGTGAGTTTGAGTTGGTGTGGTTGGGGATTTCATGTGTATAATCACGCTATTTAGATGGAAACATGTTGTAGACCCAGGGCTATCTGAATATGTGATTATGTGACCTAATTATGTGACCTGAGGAAACCCATCCCTTGGGGTGAAGACAGCATCTGGGGCTGCCGATAGGCAGATATACACAGCAGGAACACGAAGTAGCAGGTGCTTTTAGCTTTTCCTGCAGGAAATTGTTAAGTTTTTAAAAATGAAACTTCCGTGTCACACAGATAAAAATAGACATGTCAGTTTGCACAGGTTATAAATGCTTCAAGGCGAGACTTGGTGGGGAGCAGGAAGCGCTGTCTCTGCTTCTCACCTGCTCCTTAGACATTCCCAGTGCTAGGTGACCAGGGATGAAGGTCTGGGGAATTTTAGCTTGGGCTATAGGAGGGTTGTCCTCCCTTGCTGACTAGTCTTTCCCTTCCCTGCCTTCTTGCTCCTCCTTGGAGCTGTTTTCTTAAAACAAAGGAACAAGAAAACCCTGTTTTACCACCCACTGGCACACCCATCCTCTGGATAGGAAAAGTCTTCCAGCTCTTCAGGTTCAGTCCATCTGGAGAGCGCTCTCGTCCTGTGGACTTGTTCTTGTGTGCAGAGTGGATCTGGGAATCAGCGGGTGGGCGTGGGGACCGTAAGCCTGGGTAAGTGTCAGGCGTGGCCTTTAAAAATAGCTTGGTTTTCATTTTGGGAACATAACCTCCCTGTTCCAGTTTGTTACCAATCAATTTTTAACTCTTCTAGTAGGTGCTGTGGGACATGTTTGAAAATTCTTCAGGTTCGTAGAACTAACAGTTTTTTTTTAGAGGATTTATCTGGTGGGTGAAAAGGAGTTTTCCCAGTAATGCCAAATAATAATAGACCAGGGTAAAGTGCAGTGTATAAATATCAGTAATGGACTTTGTGCAAACTGTAGACGTGCTACTCCAGGGGCTTTGGATGACTTCGTGGGAGTAGAGATGATGATAGGAGTTGCAGATAAGCACATCCAGAGGAGACTCTGCGATGGAATTGCTGGTGAGGATGGGGCATGAGCGGTCAGTTCCATCTTCCTAGATCTGCTAGTTCAAGTTCCCAAAGTATGAAGTCCTATCTGACATTAAAGACATGCTTTACAAAAGTAATAATTATAAAACGCTTCCAAACTGCAAACCTCTGTAAGGGTTAGAATTTTCATTCTTTGATAGCTGGACTTAAAAGTTTAAATTTAAAATTTAAAAATTTCTTTTGTATACTTTTTTTTTTAGCTAAAAGGCATCTGAAGAGATGTTGATCTTAGGCATTTTCAAGACTCTTCTCAGTTGACAAAGTGCTTGCCTTGCCTTGGCTGGGTATGGTGGCACTCATTTGTAATCCCCCTTTTGGGGAGGTACAGATAGGAGGATCCCTGGGATTCTTCTGGCTAACCAGCAAGCCTAGCCTAATTGAAGAGCTGCAGATCATTGAGAGGCCTTTCCTTTCCTTTTACCAAGTGGTATGTGGTTGAGGATCAACACCATGGTTGTCGACCCTACAGATACCTACACACACACACACACACACACACACACACACACACACACACGTATACACACATATACACATACACAAATACATACACACAGGGGAGGAGAGGGAAAAGGAAAAGAGGGAGAGGGACTGGGGGAGGTAGAAGGAAGGAGGAAGGAGGGTGTGGGGAGGGAAGGGGTGATAATGTCCCAAGGCTGCTAAGATAGCAGAGTACTGCAAGTTGTTCTTGGATCTCCATATGAACATCACTGTACATGTAGGCACCACTCTACATGCATGCAAACACAAATACATGCAATAAATAAAAAATTGTTTATATGAATGAATCTTTTAACTACATGTATATTTGTGCACCAAGTCCTTTCCTGGTACCTGAAGTGGCCAGAAGAGGCCATCATATCCCCTGGAACTGAGTTTATACTGTTGTGAGCCACCATGTTGGTGCTGGGACCCTAATTCAGGTCTTCTGGAAGAGCCATCAGTGCTATTAACCATATTCTTCAAATGAATGTAGCAAGTTATTTAGGATGACAAATGCATTCTCCGTTTATCACTTTGGGAATGAATTTTTAGGTTTTCTGAAATTTAGTGAGAGACAGATTGGTTGCTTTCACAGAACTATGTTCTAGTTTTTGTTTTGCTTCACATGGACTATTTTACATAGGAAACAAATGAAATCAAATAACATTGTATGATAAACCAGTCAGGCCTCCTCCTTTGTTTCCCTCCTAACATATTCATTGAACATGGAGATAGTAAAGGATCATCATCCTCACCATGCTTCAGATAATCACAGAAGCATCCCCAGCTTAGGATAGTTGGACGTAGAACTTTTCAACTCTACAGTGGTTTCGAGATAACAGCTGAAATCATACTTTGAGATTTGGTCTTTTCCTTGCCTGGCCATATGCAGTGTCACAGTGTTATATTCTCTTGTGGCTGTGGATCTCAGTTCTCAGGCAGCTACTACCTGTGAAGGGAAGCAGCTGCTCGTGTACAGAGTATGAACTATTGCAAACTAAGATGTTTGTAGGCTTACATATGCTGCGCACATTTTCATCATGCAATATTGTCTCCTAGTGATAATGGTAATTTAACTCTGTCACAAACCAGAGAGTATCACGTGTGAATGGTTTTGACCTGAAATTAGCTGCTAAAGAAGGGAAAATACAAGGAACATTTATGCAGGGACCTGGTGAGGCTGCCTGTACAGATGCAAATCTGAAGCAAACTATAGGATAAAGGACCTGGAAAGTCAACAGAAGTGTGTGAATCCTGAGAAGCATTAAGTGCTGATGTAGTGACTATCCATCACGAATCTTTTTAGGGCATTTTACACTGAGAACTGAAAGCCTCCTCTGTTGCTTTAGTTCTGATGGCCTGCCTACGGTTTGTCAAGTCTGAGGAACTTCGACTCTTCAGACACTGAGCAATCTAGGTAATACTATGGAGTATGAAACTCAGATCCAGGCTGGGGATGTGGCTCTGCCGTAGACTGCTTCCCCACATGCATTGTATCCAGGACTGCATTTGCAGTATCACAGAACCCACAACTGGACCAGCACAATGTGCGTGGCTTACTGAACAAAGATGAAGTTGTTCTATATATCTTCAATGGACAAGAAATTCCAAGTGTTGACTACAAATCCCCAAATCCTAACTTGTAAGGAGATAGATGTATTTGATATGCTAAAAATAAAACATACCTTTAAAATTAAAAACTAAGTGTGTTAAATTTGAAGAAAAAGTTAAACTGGAAAACTACCTATAATGAGAGAGTGAGCATTGATATTTCCTCATAAAAAAAGTCTCATAGCACATTTTGCCTTCTTCATTCAGCTCTATCAACTCCGTGGTTACGTAGTGTAAGTTTCTATGGTTTCCAAACATTTGAGCTTAAGCTTTCTCATAATGCAGCTGTTTACAAATAATGGATCCAGCTAACATTCACACAGTTTTGCAAGTAAGCCTGGTTAATCCGAATTTAAGAATTAAGTGTCTCTGCTCAGACTCTCTAGGTATGCTCTCTGTTTGATTCACCTTAGTATCTACATAATTTAGCCACTTCTATCACTGTTTGCAATTCTGATATGCATTTATTTTGCATTTTTTCTTGAATTTTATTAGCACAGTTGCTGTGTTTTATTTGCATTTGTTTGGTTGAGTTTTCCACACTTGGGACACCTCCATCCACTGTCTTATTGTCATAATAAAAACGAACATTTTAATTAAAAAAAAGTCTCATAGCTACAGAAAGGCAGCTCCTTAGAAAGATATGAAAACGTTTATGGTGGTTTCACAAAATAAAAACAAAAGTTATAAAAACAAGTGAACATTGAACACATTGTAGTTTAAAATTTTAAGTGCTTTTGGAACAAATCAAAGAAACTAATTATATTATATTTTTATCAAGCAGCCATCAAAAATTTACTTAATCTTCAGTGTTGCCAGAGAAGGAGGTGTAGGAGACAGAATTAACTATGCTGTTGCTAGAGCAGAACTTGGCAGTGTGTGATCCAGTCACCGTGAATTATTGAAAAGCTTAGATGAAATGTAGACAAATAAGCCTGAGTGATGAGGCTAGGGATTGGACACAGACTGAAGGGAACACGTGTAATTAATTGCGTAAGCTTTTGGAGGAGAGAAGTAAGAAGCTGACAGGCATGAGCTGACATAAAGCAGAGTTATCCACAGATGCAATACTGGGTTTGTGGCTGGTGTAACAGCTTGTGCTGGAGAATACTGCCTCCCAGTATCCTGAGCTGAGGTGAGTCAAAGCAGAGAGGGGACAGGTGGCCACATCCTTTTCTTAGGTATTGTCTTCCTGTGCTTGAGCATAGGTGTAAGATGGGTTCAGATGACAGAGAGAACAACAGAGAGAACAACCAATAGGAAGCATTTCTATTGGAAACTTTGAGGATAAATTCACCTATGTATGATGTAGACCTTCTATATGGCTTAATTATATTGGGTATGGAAAGTTTTCTTTTAATGCCTACAGAAGAATCAAGGGAAGAAACATATATTACATGTACACGTATGCAGGTGCATGTATACTTTTGTGTGCTTGTACTTGTCTGTCCCTATCTGCATTAGGCAGAGGTTGATGTGGGTTATCATCCTCAATTGGTCTCTACTTCATTATATTATATTATATTATATTATATTAATTATTTATGTAATTATTTAAAACAGGGTTTCTTTGTGTAGGCCTGACTGTTCTGGAACTAGCTCTATAGACCAGGCTGGCCTTGAACTTGAGCTCACAGAGATCTGCCTGCTTCTGCCTCCTGGGTGCTGTGATTAAAGATGTGCCTCATGTCCTCTCTCTCTTCCTCTCTCTAAAATAGTGAACAGAAAGAGAACACTGAGGATTGAATTAGTTGCTTAACCTAATGTTATAAGAAGTATATTTCATTTGTTGAAGTACAGATTTATAACTGAGTGGAACTGAGTAACCCACATTGTTTTGGACAGTTGTACTTGTTAGAAAAGACTCATGTGGGATACTAGAATAATCATTCTCATAAATCTCTTAATTTTTGTGCAACACCAAAGAGTATGCAGCAAAACACATAAACTCTTTGTGACTCTTTACCCACCCTGTTTGTAGGAGAATGTTTAAACTCTCTGTGGCTCTTACCCACCCTATTCGTAGGAGAATGTTATACTTGAGACACCAGAGGCGGCCTGAAAAGAAAAGAATGGATGCCACGAACAGTGAATTCTGTTGTGGCTGAAGATCACAGCTGTTTTGTGATAATGTTTTCAATCACATTGATTATTTTTATTAGAAAAGCGATAACCACTCATGGGGCCAAATAAGAACAAGCCTGCTATTATTAGCACTGCACACCACAATAAATAAATAAATACATAAATAAATAAATACAAATAAATAAATAAATAAAAAAGACAGGCAGGAGAGATGGCTCAGCTATTAAAGGCCAGGCTCGCAACCAAAAGAAAAAAAAATAACGAAGGACTTATGATGGTACTTTCTCATAAATTTATAATTAAATCCATTCAGGTCTTTGAACATGAGATTGCCCATGTCTAACTGATTTGTATAACTTATGTGCTCCTCAATGTACTGCTTATCATTAACTAAGCCAGTGATTAAGAATGAAGTAAAAGACACAATCTATATGTTAAGTGAAAATCTAATATACAGAGTAATCCAAATACACAAAGTTATAAATCACAGTAATAAATTATAAATCACACAAAGGCAATAATATTGACAGAGGAAAATTACTTAAGGAAAACATTCATAGAATGGGTAAGACTGTTGTAAGAGCACTTAGGTAGGGAGTGGTTGACCCCACCAGCTTCTTGTGTAGGAGCGGTAGACCCTTGGACATCATCTATTTGCCTACCTAGTCTGACATGATTAATCTTTATAATTCCAGGATATACACAGTACTTTGGACAAAGCTGATGACTTTTTTTTTAAACACTATGTATATTAGATGATCTACTTACAAATCAGACTTTAGGACCAAGGAAATGGCTTAATGAGTACAGGTTCTACCTACCCAGACTAAAAACTTGAGTTCAGTTCCAGAGATCCATAAGTTGGAAGGGTGCCTACTCCTGAGGGTTGTCCATAACACAGCACCATGGCACGCGTGTCCCACCCTCATTACATCAAACTGAAAAAGCAAATGAACAGAGTATAAAGAAATAAATCTTCAAATATTTGATGCTGTTTATGAGATTCCAGTTTGACTTCTGATTATAGCTTTTGCTTACATGTTGTGATGCTATTCAGAATCATTGCCTCCTACAGGAAAAGCTCTCAACCGAAGGAGATGTTTACAATGTGTGTGCCTATGTGAGAGCTTGTGATTTTAGTGGGTCTTATCAAGCTTTTAATAATGTTAGCTTCAATGGTACCCTTAAGACACTGAGCTATGGTAGAACTGTCACTGTGGCTTTAACATACAAAGCTGTTCTTTATGAGCTGCTATAAGCTTCTCGACCATTGGTTCTCAACCTCCCTAAACTATGGCTCTTAATACACTTCCTTACGTTGTGGTGACCCCCCCAACCATACAATATTTTCATTGCTACTTCATAGATGTAGTTTTGCTACTTCTATGACTCATAATGTAAATATCTGTGTTTTCCAGTATTGTTAGGTGATGCTCATGAAAGGGTCATTTGACTTCAAGGGGGTTATGATCCCCAATGTTGAGAACTGCTGTTTTTGACTAAGTGATGCTGAATGACCCGAATATTAGCAATTGATGGTGATTGTTTCTAGAAATGCAGCTCATTGGAAGGGGGAAAAACAGGGATGGGAGGAGCAAGGGAAAGCGAGTTTTGTCCTAGCTGTATCAGTTAGAACTCTGCGCACCTCATCTGCCTCACCTCTGTATTTAAGAATTTAGTTACGGTCCCTTTATGGAAGGGCGTTAGATGCTTATTTTTCTACGAAAATAATGTTATTTAAGTGGGTCAGAGATTGGTTCTGGCAATGAACGCTGCTTGGATGGATCATGGAGAAAAAAGGCAGGAGGGAAAGACTCTGACACAGCCCTGGGCTATTTTCTCTTCAGGGCTTTCTCCGACATTCTTTCTCTCGCTCCAAAGAGGCAGTCCTTCTGTCCTTGGCCTGTCATCTCTCTCTTGTGGTGACCCTTGCTGCTATGACTGTCACCTTCTAGTCCGGGTGTCCAAATCACTTAGGGCATTTTGATTTATATGTGAGGCCATCAGTGTACTCAGGTATTGCATGACAGATGGTAATCGCACACATTTTAAAATGTGCTCTTTGTCAGTTCATTGTGATGCTTATAAAATAAATGAAAAGGTAAGAACAGAAAAATACAGAAGTCATTTATTATTGATTATTTTATTATACATAATAAAGTAATAATACCATATTGTAGCTTTGTTATTAACTAATAAATATTTTGTTATCCTTATTCTTACCATAATAAGAAAATCAAATACCTATGAGCGGCCTGCCTTCGCCTTAATCTGTGGTAGCCACTGCCCTTCTTTTCCATCTTTTTTCTCTCAGTTCCTTTGAACTTGACCCTGACTTCATACTTAACACAGTCCAGAAGACTGAAGAACCAGTGATCTTAGACCATGAAACCAGGCTTGCGGCACCCGCCTTTACTTCCAGCTCTCAGTAGGCAGAGGCAGGCTGAGGTCTGTGAGTCTGTCCAAAGCTAGCCTAGTCTACAGTCTGAGTTGTAGTACAGCCAGTCCTACACAGAAAACCCCTATTTCAAAAACAAACAAACAAACAAACAAAACAAACAAAAAGAACATGAAACCAGAAATAACATAGGGTATCTAAGGGTATTTGTTTGGTTTTGCTTTGAAGGGAACTGACTGCCTAGAAGAACCAAGGAAGGAGCTAAGCACTATGGGCCTCAGACAGCAAAGTTTCTCCTCAAGACATTCTGATTCTGGGGTAGAGAAACTCCTGCTTAAGAATGCATGCAAACAAAGTTTACAAGTGATGGCAGGCTCCTGGGATGACCCAGCCCATTATTAGCTAATGTACACACTCACTTTAAGAATCATGAATGACTTTGACTCTAAAGATGAAAAAGAAATGATGTATCCATTCATGTATATGTTTGAGGACAGATAAAGAAAACTGGGAAAGATAATTCTGTGTGGTTCTGTAAAGAAATGTAATCCAAATCCTGGATGATTGTGATGTTTCTTTTAAGGAAGAGTGGTATTTGGAGAAGGACAGCTTAGTTAAAGTGTTAGTGTTACCTGATCCATTGGCTGTCAATTGTATATCCCCCAAGGAACCTTGGATGTGTATTATTCCTACCTGGTCTCAATGTCCTTATTTATAAGCTGCAGTTAGCTAAAGTACCTACCAACCCATGTTGCACTGAGAACTACGGAAATGAAATTCATGGAACGCATAAGACAAGGTGTTGGAAGTTTGTACTCTATGAATGTTAACTGTTAGTGATATTAGTGATAATGGCAAGTCCTTTTAATATGTGTTACTGCTGGTTATTTCTTTGGAATTTTGTAATTAGTCATGCAATGTGATGTTCCCCTTTTAAAACAACGAAAATGATCTTTCCTTTCTCTCTTATTAATGTGAGCTTAGAAAGAAATATTACTTGGGATATGCAGCACTGAGCAAACTGCTCAGAGAATGCGTGTGAACACAAGAGAAGTTCTAGCTCTGACCTTACTCATTAGTAGAGATTATCAAGCAGCAGGGCTATTTGAAATCTGCATTATTTTCAAGTTTTAGTGAATATATATATATATATATATATATATATATATGGAATGTACAGGTCTTTAAGAAACTTGAGATTATAATATAATATCAATGCAATTAATAAGGTTAAAAAAACTTACTCAAGCTATCATGCCATAGTTAAGTAGTAGATGATTTTGTGTGCTTATTCCTTCTTTAGACACACATAATTTTTATTTATAACCATTGATAAACAGTTTTCCTCATTTTTCTTAAATGTAGTTTGTCATAGTTATATACCATTGCATTGCCTTTTTAAAAAACATAACTAAATCACACACTTTTTAAAAAATGGATTACTTATAGTTTGTATATAACAGATGGTCTATCAGTGAGCTGTTACTCTTACGTTTTCCTGTTTATTATGGAATTAGTTTATGAATATGCAGTCAAAGGATATCAATGTTCAAAGCAGTTGTGATCATTTATAATGCTAGAGCCCTGATGAGTAAGGAAGAGTCTTTTGTCATTTTGTAGCAATGGCTAGGACAGCATTAGTTGTAAATAGTGAGTTGAGTCACTGTTGCAAAGTTTCACCTGAGTGAGTAAGTGAGTGAGTGTGTGTGTGTGTGTGTGTGTGTGTGTGTGCGCGTGTGCATGCGTGTGTGTGTGTGTGTGTTTCTTTAAAAGAAAAAATTGGAGGCTGGAGAGATGACTCAACAGTTGAGGGATTGCTGTTCTAGCAGAGGATCCAAATTCCATTTCTAGCACCTCAAGCCTCTTTCAGGGGCCTAGAATTCTTGCTTCAGAGGACTGATGTTCTCTTCTGGCCTCCATGGGCACCTCTGCATACATGTGGCACACATACAACCCCTCCCCCCACACACAGACAAAGAGGCACATATGAACACACATAAATAAATACTAAAGTAAATCTTAAATAGAAAACAGAAAGAAATGGCCTTGAGACAGATATTCAGTATATCAGTAGAGAATTCAAACAAGTAGATGGTTGTGTCTTGGATAGTCTTGAGCTATTAATAGAGTTGTAATAGCTACATGTTTAGAATTGCCTTAGAGAAAAACTCATTAACACAACTTACTGACTTTTACTTTCTGACTGAGGATTAAATTCAAGGCTTTGCATATGTTAAGCATGCACTCTGCCACTGAGCTGTGTCCTAGTTCCCATGTTATATGCTCACTCTTAAAAATATACCCTCATCAGTGCTTCAGCCTTTGAAGTAAAAGTAAGAAGGACAAAAACCTTTAAAATCATATTTCCACATTTTAGGTTCATTCACCCATGACCTGACACAATATTTACTTCAACCTCATTCCATTTGAAACCCAGCTCTCCAAGACAGAATCAGAAGTCACTGTTTTATTTTTTATTAGTACTTAAAATAGTTTTGTTTGCTTGTGTGCTCTGTACCTGTGAATGTGTGTGTGTGTGTGTGTGTGTGTGTGTGTGTGTGTGTGTGCACTCTGGTAGACAAAGTCTGAATGTCAAAGTGTTTAGTATCTTCTTTATTTGCACTTGTCTTAATATTTTGAGACAAGGTCTCTCACTGAATCTGGTGTTCACTGGTTGATCTATGCTAGTAGACCAGGGAACTTCTTGACTCATTGGTCTCTGACTCACCAGTAATAGGATTGCAGGTGCATTCCATCATAGTTTTCTATATACATGTGTGCTGGGGATCTGAGCATTTTACCCACTGAGCCAGCCCTACCTTAAGTTTTATGAATCCAGCTACATAGGTCTTTCTACATAGCTTTGCCTCTCTTTTCATTTGTAGGACTTGACTTAATAGTTTTAAAATAATTTCATATTCAACCTATTGCTGATTTTTTCCCCTTCAAGATAAACCGTACTGCTGAGGACATATGTTCACGCAACGTTAGATGTTGGGAAGGGAGTTGTGTATGTACGGAGGCAGGAGCGCCATGTGAAGACAGACAAGAGGAGACAAAGCAAGAGGGTGGAAATGCAGGGAAGGGAATTCCGAGTTCCCTTCTGTTTCTGCATTCAGTCTTTTGTAAGCTGTGGGCAGCTTGGTCTCATGGGGTTCACTGATATGTTAGTCGCTGTAGGATAGAGTATGCTTTTGCTAGGTATTAACCCTGCATCCTTTCTCCGTAGGCCTTTTGCATCCTGCCTCTTTTTTCTGTTTTACTTCTGAGAACATTAACCGATTTCTTGTTGGTTCTTTCTGCCCTCCTGGCGCCGCAACCTCAGCCCAAGCTTCCCTCCCCACAGTGTGAAGATGCACAAAGAGGCATCCTTTTCTCTTTCACACCCACAGCCAGCCCTTGAATTTTCACAAACTGACAGCCAGCAAACCTGCACACGGTACATTGGCTGCACTGTGGGAATGACTGACTGAGCACAGATGGACACTTGTACTCTTTCCATGCACTTGGGCCAGCTGTGGTCCTGAGGAAGGATGGAGAAGAACGTTAAGAATTGCTGCAAACACATTCCAGAGCAGAGGATATAGAGAGTGAAGAGCAGATCAGATCAAGTTCTCCTCCATACAAAGCACTGTGAATGACATTCATAAATAATTAAGTTCCATTTGGTGTTTGTTTTGTTTTTGAGTTGCTGTAAATTTTTTTTTTCTTGTTTTGTTTTCTTACATCATTTAGCAGTAATTATTTTTCATAGAGTAAAAAGAAAACCTATGGATAGAAGTTCAAGCTGAGTAACGCCAAATTCTGGCATTCAAAAAGCAAACTGTAGCTAAACTGTATATTTCATGGAACTGTATCCAGCTTGAGAATATGTATGCATTTATGAAAATAATAAAGATGAAAACTGTTTCTGACCGGGAGAGGTCCCTCTAATTACCACTTTAATTTGTTTTTTAATTATGGTGGAACATTGTAAGTGTTCGGTGCAAGACAGTTTTTCTTTTTGCAACTCAAGACCTAAGGGGATTTTGGTCAGCTTTAGAGAACCTTGGAGCTGAGAACAAGGTAGCTCAGGGCTTTCACTCTCAGAGAAACTAAAGACAGTGGGACCTCCCCCCCCTCCCCCGCCACACACTCACACTCTGTGTCCTCAACCCTTCTTTGTTTGCTACAGGTATTTTCAGTAATTAGTTTTATGCCAAGTTTTTAAAAAAATGTTTTTCTCTCTCATACCGAAATCTGTCTTTCTTTCTTCTTAAAGTGTATTCATTTTTTATTCTGCATTCATTGGTGTTCTGCCATGGGTGTTGGGTTTCGGTGGAACTGGAAATACAGACAGTTGTGAACAGCCACTTGGGTGCTTGGAATTGAACCAGGGTCCTCTGGAAGAGTCCTTTTAATCGCGAGCCATCTCTCCAGCCCCCACATCTTTCTTTTTCTTTCTTTTTCTTTTCCCTCTCAAGGGCATAAAGGAAAGACATTTTATATTCCGTCATTAAGTTAATTTGCAATCTAAGTGCAATCATTCCTGATGAACTGTTAGGCAAAATTGATAATTGTGGGTATAGTCCAGACCAAATTATGGCTGTAAAAAAAAATTCAAACCTCTGGGCTAAATATATTAAAAACTCAACTGTTTTATTAGAAAAATCTTAGAAACATTAAAATATTTAAGGAACTACTATAGCATTTTACCAAATAATATTTTCAGCCCTACTGTGGAACCTCTACAGATGACTGGCTATTTGATAATTATAATGTCTTTGGATAAATATATGCCCTTTGTATACACCTGAGTTTATAATTTAGCTATAACTGTAGGTACTTGACCATATCATCTATTAAATCAAGTGCTTTTTATTTGGCTTTATGAACTGATAGAGTTGTCTTGCTTTGTGTTTGTGGCAGCACCTTTCAAAAGACTGTTAGGAATTTTTTAACTTTTAAAAAACATGTCACTAGCATATATTACACAAAATAATGCAATGGTGTGCCTGTGTGTGTGTGTGTGTGTGTGTGTGTGTGTGTGTGTGTGTGTGTGATAGTTTTATACCTGCACGTATAATATACCCTGGCCACAATCCCTTTGTCTTCCTAGGTTAATAATCCGGGTTAGTCTGAATCCCTCTGAGTCCTATGTTTCATGTCTCCTATGTTAGTAAATGGCGATTATGCATTGAGCAGCTCTGTGGCCACCATGTGGCAAAACCTTTGCATCTAATTGGAGTGTTTATTGATTTTCAAGAATAACTGAAAACTTCCAGCCATCCAACATGTGAAAAGTTACCATTGTACATTAGTAATTTTTAGCACAATGAAGTATATTCCAAATGACCTTAAAGCTGTGTCAGGAGACAGGCCTTGGAGACAGCATTTGGAGCCTTCCTCTCAGTAGATTAGGGAAGGAGCCCTCATTTGGAAAACAAGTAATTAGGAAGGAATGACATTAGCATAAAAGCACTTCCTATGCCACCTCAGGAGGGTTTTTTTTTTTTTTTTTTTTTCTCTTAGATGTATGGGTTAATCTTACCCTCTTACTAAACTGCTTTAAGCTTCTTTCCAAGGATCAGAGCCAAATTGAAAGATTTATTTTCTCACCTGTCTTTAAAACATTGCTGTCAAACAAGAGGCAAAGGCAAGCAAGAGGGAGGCAGCTCCTTCTGTCTTTGGGGTGTTTGTGTTCCCTTATGACTTGGAAGGTTCCTAGATTCCCAAAGGAGTCTTCTAACTTTCAACTCTACTATATAGAAATTGTTACCTGAACAGGTTTGCAAGTGATCAAAGAAAGTGTCAGCTTAGTAAGTAGAAGAAAGATCTTGAGCTATGTTATAAAGGGGTCTGTATTTATGTTTAGACATTAACATGGCTAGGAAAAGAGTGGATTATTAAGATCTGAGAGGTGTCAGAGAGGCAATAAGTGTTATTTTCTCTAGAGTCTCAAATGTTTGAATTCTTTTGAAGCTGAAAGGACTAATAAAAATTAATGGGATGGTTAGACTTTTCTGGCAGTTTTGTGTATTTTAGCCAGACTGTCTATCTGGGATGCATTTGCATACATCAGGGGCAGGTTTGGCTCAACCAGATGGTTTTGTGTGTCCTGCTAAAACATATTGATTATAAAACAGTAGTGTGTTAGTATTTATAGTTGTTTAGGGTTCATATGTCTGTAGAAGATGAAACCAATCAGAAGAACTCATATAATGTGTTATGGACTTATCGATCTTGATGAAAATGTTTTCCATTAATGTTTTCATGATGTTTGGGTTTAGGTTCTGGTAGCTGGTTGCTGCCTTTTTTTATGGATCTGTTGTGTATCAGAGATTTCTGAGCATGGCCCAGAGAGCTGGATTGTGACCAATTCTTTTTGATTACAGGAAGTAAAAGGTTTTTTACTAACTATACCTACTGTGTCTAAGTATGCAGACCTGTTCCCTTGGGTTCAGAATCCAAGGTGTTGAACCATGATGCATTGACTGTTTTGCTGGTTACATGTTAGGATGTGGAGTTGGAATCCAAACTTACTGGCTGAAATATGGTTAATCGAGTATGTGTTAGACAGAGGGAATTTCCTCTATAATGCCAACTGTTCGAAGAGATAGTACCATTAAGTGGTACTTTGATATGTGACATGCAAGGAAATGTTTGAATAATTAAAGATCTAGCCATAGCTCTGGTAATACAATTAAAAGTTTGACAGCTCTTAGAGATACATTTATTTGTATTTCAGAGTCTGAGGGTCAGAGTAGGGTCCTGGTACATTAATGGTCATAGAACCATTTGGGACTTTAGACTGGTTTCACACACTCATTTTTTTCTCCCTACCCCCTGAGGTCTGTGGAAATCTGCCCAATGTCCCTGTTCAGAATCAACAGTTTTGCTTCTAATGTAACTGATGCCCATCACCCCCTTTCCTGCTCCACCTGGTTCAGTAGGAACACCACAGAACTCATCTCTTTCTTGGAATCTGAGTGTGAACTGGGTTACAAATACAGTTTTTTTTTTTTTTTAAACAATCTATTTAGTTGAGATTAGGCCATACTGGAATATGGGCTTTTAATCCAACATGGCTGTAGGCTCACTTACTCACAGGAAAAGTATCACGTGATGAGGCAGAGGTTGGAGTGATGTCACAGAACAATGACTGACAGCAATGCCAGAAACTGAGAGAAGAGCTTGGAACAGACTTTCTCCTGTTGTCAGAGTGACGACAACACCTCTGACACTTTGAGTTTGGACTTGTAAGCCTCCTGAGCTGTTAGTTTGTATAACTTTGCTATGACAGCTCTCAGAATGGAGCATTCCTGCCAGGAAATAGCATATACTAACAGTGCCAGTTTACCCATGTCAAGTCTACTCTCGTCCCTAATGTGGAATTTTGAAGTTTTCAAAGGACAAGTGTTGTGAGGTCCTGTCTCAGACTAAACAAGAAAGAGAAAAAAGAAAGGAAGGAAGGAAAAGAATGAGAGAGAGAAAGAAAGGAAGCAATGAAGAAAGGAAGGGAGAGAGAGAAAGGAAGAAAGGGAGGGAAAGAAGGAGGGAGGGAGGGAGCGACGGAGAAGATTCAGAGGCTGATGGTGTAGCTCATTGAAATCTGGGCTTCTCATACTGGCTCATGGTATAGCTAGGTAAGTCCAATAAGGCTTACAGTAGCTGTGTGTTCTGAATTTAGAATGTGGGCACTTCATATATCTCAGGAAGAATTGCACATACAGAATGACTTGAGATTTGTAATAGCATTCAGTTAGATATTGACTTATACACAGTTAACAATTGAGCTGTAAAATCCTGGAAACAGTGCTACGCATATTTTTTCTAGCCTCTTTATAAATTGTGTGTGTGTGTGTGTAACATAATATCTCCCAGTATTATGATAGTAAATACATATTTTGTTATATATAAACACACTTCTAGCCAATTAAAATATAAAGATAATTAACCATCAACAGCTATGGTCATATACTTTGGACTCAAAATCATTATTTTTGAGTGCACCATTGACTATTTCTGTAGTAATGACAGCTCAACATCTCAACTTTACTAGAAAAAAACTGTCTTAATCTCTTCTTGTTCTAGCCTCAGAATTTGGTGGTCCAATGAGAGAAGTAAATTCACATTTGCCTTTGACCTTTTCCTGGACATTTCAGTCTGATGAACACTAACAAAACAATAATAATAATAAAAAAAATCATTGCTTTCCGAGACCTTGTAAGGCATATAATTTTGGACCTGTAGGAAAGTTCTGGATTGAACTGAAGGCACTGAAAATAGAAGGTTATAATTGAAATGTCAGCAAATATAACTTTTAACAATTGCAGTCAATGCTGCTGGAATATTAAACACATCTGTTAACTACATTTCCCCTTCTTCGGTATATAAATTTTAATATGCATTCCATATCTCTCCAGCCACATTTCCTGTATCAATAGTCCCCTGTGGCAATTTTATCTTTGAATACAAACTATTCTTGTTCAATATTTGAGTAGTGATAATGGGTTCTATTCTATAAATAACAGCCTTGGTAGCTTACATTAAAGGAGGAAAAACTTTACCTTTTGCAAGAACTAAGGTACTTTATATTCTAAATGGTAATTTTAATGTTTTATTCATCGCCAGTAAACAAACACAGGGCACTCAGTGAAAACTGCTCTTGAGGGGAACTGGGCAGATCCCTTGGTGGTGTTTGTGCCGTGTCTTCCTTCCATTGGGATGGCATGCCTGCACTGCCGGAATATGATGTTCCCTGGCCTTCTAGAACATTCTGAAAGTACAAGCCATACTTGAATAGTCATCTAAATGGCCCAGAGCTGACAAGAACTCCACATGGTGAAGAACCCTGCAAACCATTTTTTAAAAGAATTGTACTGATTTAAAATGTTCTTGCCTTCCCTGAGATTTTTTTTCCCTTGATAACTTAGTTCATAAACTTTTTCTTAGAAAAAGAAGATTATTCCAATTGTGTGGTTGGAAACAGGCTGACGTAAGGAGGATTTATTCAGAATCTCCCCTTTTACTTTCAACCATGTGATTTCAAGGTTGTGTTCATGCTGTATTGCTTATTTCATTATACATTCTCAAAATACTGCCCAGTCCTTCCTAACTAGTATAAGGATGGTCTTTCGGAGCCCAGACACTCTCTCAGCCTAGACACATGGGGGAGGGCCTGGGCCCTGCTCTAAGTAATGTGTCAGACTTTGATGAACCACCATGGAAGGCCTCACCCTCCCTGGGGAGCAGAAAGGGGATGGGATGGGAGTTGCTAGGTGGACAGGGGAGGAGAGGAGGGAGGATGAACTGGGATTGACATGTAAAACAAGCTTGTTTCAAATTTAAATTAAAAAAAAATCATAAAAAATTCTTAAAAGAATCGACAGAGACAATTGATGCCTCAGGAAGAAACACCAGGAATGTGTGTGTGTGTGTGTGTGTGTGTGTGTGTGTGTGTGTTTAGATTTACGTTCCCCTTGGTACAGCAGTGCACAGATCCTGGTCAATCTGGAGTCTACAGTGTAAAGTTTCTTTGTCCTCATACATGTTTTGAATCTGAAGGTCAGAGCCATGCAGTCCATGTAAAGAACTTGCTGGTGTGTAACCTGTGGCCTGTTTTGTGTGTGCAGCTGTTTATAATAAAAATCGGAGGTTTCATAAATGGGCATGGGTTCTTCATTCTGTTTTGATGTAATTCCAGAGCAGCGGTTGTCAGGTACAGCGACCCCCACCCAGGGCCATTCATCCAGAGGCCTCTTCCAGCCTCACTTGAGGCTTGTAGTCATGTGTTTTAACTTCCCACCTCCCCATAGCGGAGCAGGGAGCACTTAGATTTGTAGCTTCCAAGGTCAGTTTGCCTACAGCATTCAAATGAGGGTACTGTGGGCTCATTTCAGGTGTGCAGGTTGGTGACTTCCTTAGGCAACTGGGGATGATGGGGAAAGCGTGGGAACGTTAGGATAATCACCAAGTAAATTCATGCATGGCTTATTACCCCAGGAAGTCCCAAATCTGAGGGTTCAGAGAACCATTTTAAAGAGGAGTGTCTCTAGAGTGTGCACCAAGCCATGCAGAACTGTCAATTAAAATATTTTTTTTTCAGATTTATTTTATTGTTTTATCTGTAGGGTTAGGGTTATTTTGCCAGTAATTTTGTACTAAGCATGTGCTTGATTGTCACCTGCAGAGGCCAAAAAAAAGAAAAAAAAAAAAAAAAAAAAGGGCATCAGATCTCCTCCTAAAATCAGAGATATAGGCAGTCATGACCTGTCATGGGATTGAACTTGTGTCCTCTGGAAGAACAGCCATTGCTTCTACTCACTGAACCATCTCTCAGGGCTTGAGCAGTGACATTTTAAAGGCCGTTTGGCACACATGGAGAGTCAACGTGAATGTGCCCTACTGCATAGGCCCTTGTTCTGACTTCCCGGATTTGGATTCATCAATGAATGGTTCACTTTTGGGCGAGACCGCATTTGCCTTGTCTGGGAAGGGTGGTTGGGATGACCGCTGCTTGCTTATAAAGTGTCCTGTCAAAGTGCAGCAAACCACTTGTGTGTTTGACAGCCTTGTTCTGTATGGGGGAAAAAAAGGATGACTGGGTGAGAGTTGTGGTGTAGGCTTGACTCTGAAGTACTACTAGCTCCTGTGAAAGATGGGAAAATTTGCAAAATGCCTTAAGCACACAGGCCATTCTCTACCACGTTTCTGCAGTATGAACATTGCTCACTGTGTCCAATCAGAACCAGAAAAATGTTCAAGGAGAGTCAAAGCAGTAACAGCCAGCATTTGATAGAGGGGATGAAAATGTTATCATCAGTAGGTTTGACATTTTGAAATTAGGGGGATTGTCTGGCAGGATTTTCTGAGCAGAAGTATAACATAATATTTCTGGCTGTGTTCAAGTTAATGATATATATTGCCCAGTGCATTTCCCATTAGCACTGGAGTGGCCGTGCAATACAGAGTAGGTTCCATTATATTTTATCAATTGAGGCACAGCTATGCTGCGACTTAACAGTGAGCCTGGGCGTGGATGCTGGGTTCTATTTTGGGCCCTCTGGGACTCGTTTGGTTTTAATAGGCTATGAGGATTATAGAAAGTCCTTGACACTTCTATTCAGGCATGGCTGTGCATGAATGAGCCTGGTTTGGAGGATACATGCACCACTTCGGAGATCACTTTGTAAGAGTTTTCGAGGAACTGATGATTGATAATCTAGGGAAATAAAAATCTGGTACCAGCATGCATCTAATATATTCTGTACAAGTATAGCTCTCCAAGGGGCAGAAGACTGTGCTAAATTAACGGTACATGTTATGATAGGTTTTCATCCGGATACATTAAATGCTAGATTTAACAACAAAACATGCCATTTGAGACTTCAGTGGACAAAGCAGATGTCATTAAGGGCTATACAAAATACAGGAGGCTAGCGAGGTTCCTAGCGTGTGATACAATTAGCTGAAATGTGGGTCCTTCATCAGGACTGTCCAATAAAAACATAAATCAAGCAGCTTACATAATTTTAGACTCCCAGTTGCCCCTTTAAAAACACAAAACAAAATGAAAGCTCATTTTAATAGCATAATACATTTATTCCAGTATCTACAACCTATAGTTATAAACATAAATGAAGTACTACAAATTATTTTTTTTCCTCCAAGATTGTCAAAATCCAAATTTATGTAGAGCAATGCCATTGAACTTGGTACATTACCATTGCTCCGTGGACTCATTGGCTAGTGAAGTAGCCACCAACAGTAAATTGTTCCTTCTCAGAGCAGTCATCAAATTTTGCTGTGCTCTGATTCAAATATTCCTAGCATTTCAGCAAAATGTGATATATTTTCTGAAATCAAGCAATTAAAACAACAATAACAACAACAGAAAACTAGACTGGATTTAAGTGGAAAGGGAAAGAAGGAGCTGAAGTGTCTGACTTGTTACACAAAAGATTGAAATTTATGGTGAAAGTAATCAAGGCATGATTGATTTGTTAAGGAAGCCAAAATAATTATCTCTATGAAGCCATGAAACAGAGAGTGAGGAAGCCACAGAAAATCAGGGCTCATTCTGGGGTGATTTAAATTAGTTAAAATAAAGCTAAAGGTCTTCATGAGCAGGAGCACTCCATTACAGCTTTCCAGATGGACCTTTACCCTTGTGTGCTTAATTGATTTTCACCACGTTGATGTGAAAACATGTGAGTCGATCTTCAGTGGCTTCTATTTCTGGTGTGACCGGTTAGTCCATGTTTTCTGGAAATGTGGTTACTCTTCCTCTTTCTTTTCTGAGCATGATTTAAGATGAAGATGAACTTGGGAGCCTCCTTTTCTGATCTTGGATGTCAGCAGTTTCTATGGCCTACTAGTATTCTTAGTTCTATTAAAGACCCAAGTGAAATGAGTTAAGCAATTTTATACCAAATGCTTTTGGCAAGTTGCATTGCTTAACATTCTCCAGACATGGTGGGCTCACTGTAAGACAGGTATTAATTTATCCATGCCATGAATAGGGAACAATTAAAATTTACATGAACTTTGACTAAGACCACTGAACTTGGCCATAGACAAGACTTAATTCAGCACTGAAGAAAGCCAGGTTGACCTAATATCCAGAAGTCAAGAACATGTAAGCAACCATAATTGCTTTGATGAGATCTACTCCTAAAAACAAGCCATTGTTTTTCAGTGCTAGGTGAAACCGCGGTACTTGTGGAAGCGTGCATACAAGGGCTTGGGGGTTCTTCAATAGTGCTTCTGAGGGGAGCCCCATTACTAATAAAGCTCCCTTAACTTTCATATACCTTTCACTTCATACACAGAGACATGATGCCCAGGCAGAAATAAAATTGAACCAGTCTTGCGCTCCTGGTCCTCAACCTGGGCTCCTCAGCAGGGGTCTAGGGCTACTCTTTGATTCAGGTAAAGATTCCCATCATTTGTGTGCCCTATAGCACCCAGAGATCTGCCACACCTGTAACTTTATTTGTTTTTCATCCATACCTACAGCACTATGCACATCAATAACATCTCAAAGTCATTACTTTTATTGTTCTATAATGAGATAAAAGTGGGGAGTCGGATATTTGAGTATAAAACTGATGGGTCCACAGAGCGATGGAAAAATCATGAGCTGACCCTGCTATTCCACCTTCCCAGATTGAAAAGCCCACAGAATCTCCCTAACCCCATCCCTTTTCCTTCCTGTCTCTATCCTAACCCCATCCCTTTTCCTTCCTGTTTCTCTCTATCCTAATCTGGGTCTACCAAAAACTCTGCTTAATTCTGGACAGCTGAATGTTGACTGTAGCCTCTGATTCAAGGTTTAACTTTATTGGCAGTCTCTGGAGTGTCAGAGTGTGATCAAAGTATCTCACCACAACATCTAGTCTGGATGGGGGTGTGGCTGAGAAGTAGAGTGCTTGCTGTAGTGCACAAAACTCTGGCTTCCATACCTGCAACTGCCAATCAATCAGTCAATGGATCAATCAATTAACCCAGTTATGCAGAACACACCACTTTTTTTTTTTTTTTTTGTCTCTTTAGTTCCCTTCTCCTTTCTCACACACCCTGGCCAATTCCCTAGCCACCAGGCACACCACACTTAGGCAGCTCATAGCCCTTCAGCTTCCTGTGAGACACATGGAGGGATGAGGGAAGAGAGAAGAGAAAATGTACCTTGGGATCAGTCAGAAAGCAAACAGCTTGCAGCGTGTGCTCTGAGGTTTGAGTGCTGTCAAATTCTATTTCTTCCCCCATCAAATGGAGGTTAATATCCCTTCTTCACAAGGTTACCATGAGGGGTACTTAAGATAATTCACATAAAGCTCTCCCCCTACCTGCCTGGCAACCACCTGATTTATGGATTGCGTTTTTACTGCTGAGACACTGCTGTAAACAGTAAACTCCTTTAAATCACACAAGACTATGGGACATATCCATTTCTGAGCTACTTCAAGTGGCTATGGTAAAACTGTAGGGGATGCAATTATTTATAGTCCCGGATAAACTTCGATATAATGCTGTGCTTTATTGAACCGTGTAAGAAAGGAATCCCTACCTTCTGAGTTTTCCAAGGCCACAAGTGTATCCTCACCTGCTTTAGAGGATCTTTCAGTCACTGCTGTATTCTCAGGCTTTTCTGGGAAACAAGGACAATGTTGCCCCCTGTGGCCCCTATTTTTATGTCCTCACAGTGCCAATATGAGTAAGGAGACATGATAGTTTGCTATTGACACAGTAGTTACTCATGACATTCCTATCCAGATCTGGTTTGGAACTACTGGGAATGACATAGGTTTAATTTCATGAGTTCACACATGCAGAATTTGAGTTTAAATACTCTGCTGACTATTAACTTAGTTCTGCTTATTGCACATTCCTTACAGATCCGTGCATTTTAAAAGAAAGTGGCATCACAGTCC
Organism: Phodopus roborovskii; assembly: GCF_943737965.1. Classification (NCBI taxonomy): domain Eukaryota; kingdom Metazoa; phylum Chordata; class Mammalia; order Rodentia; family Cricetidae; genus Phodopus; species Phodopus roborovskii. Next base: position 18,828,019 of record NW_026126511.1, read on the forward strand.
ATACTTTATACATGCAAGGCAATTACAAGATCTTGGGCCTCTAGGAAGCTGAGACCCAGAAAGTTTAACTTGACAATTGGTGCATGGATAACTAAGGAGGAATGGCTGGGTTTTTGTGTGTTTGTTTTCTTTTTTGTTTGTTTGTATGTTGTTTTCCCCTTCAGCTACTATGGAGGAAAAAGGGTTTTTTGTAAAGAGCTGGAATGCAAGATGGCTTTCAGGGTTCTTGCCCCTTGTGACTAATTGCAGCTTTCAGCCACTTGTTAACCACCTGTCCCTAGGTAATGTTTCCCCATTGTAATGCTAAGCTTTATTGTGCTGAGACAGAGTGGGTAGCTTTGGAATGACTCCTGCTTCTAGGTACATTGTAATTTTTGAAGTTTGATTAAATTTATGAATTTATCCAAATGTCTGAAATTAAAACTAATGGCTCAAATGTGTGCTCTTTGGTGAAGTTTCACAATTAAATGCATTTACATACCAACCACCCAGATTAAAAATAATCAACACATTCTCACCCCGAGAGTCCTGTTCCCATCATTACTGTCGCAAATGCAACACTAAATACAACAGATGACTGCTTTGACATCTGTTTGCTTTTGATTCTACATGCTTGGAGCTAAGATGTGTGCACTTTTCTATTGTAATGTGTGTGCGTTTGCATCTGTGTGTGTGTGTGTGTTGATGTGTGTTCATTTGTGAATGTGTGTGCAGATATGCAGGGCATGAGAGTGGGAGGCTATCAGTCTTCACTTTCCACATTCTCTGAGACAGCTTCCTGTTGTTTGTGGCAACTCTGCACAACAGCCTAGCTTACCCACAAGCTTCCAGGCATGCCTCTACCTCTGCCTCCCATTTTGTTGTAGGAATGTGGTCCAAACTCAGGTCCTCCCATGCACACACTAGGGGCTTTACCCAGTGAGCCAACCCTCCCAGTTTCCTTTCCCATTGTGGCTGTAGATTTTCATCCGTGTTTTCTCACCGTGTGGTGTTCAGTGCTTCTCTCTGCTGAACAACATTTCATTGGCATGTGGCTTGTGTCTGCCAGCTTGGTTCTATTTTTTTTTTTTTTTTTTTGAAGCCAGCTGAGCAATTCTCAGTTTTCCCTATTTTTGTTTTCAACTGGAAATAGTTTTCCAATGTTTCTACTCCAAAACACTCCCCTCTACCCCTTCCCTCTCCTCTGGGATTGTTGGTTGGGTTTCTATCAAATTTGCAAATCAATCTCCGGAGGATTTGCATTTTAATCCAGATCTTTCCCACTTTTCAACAAGTTATAACATGTATTTAATTTCTCTCTACAGTGTTTTGGTCTCTTAGTATAGATGTTTTGAACATATTTTAATGGGTTTAATTTTTATATTTAATTCTCTAGTTCTACATTTTAGGCTCTTAGATTTGTAAAATTTGGTTTATTGTCTGGTTCATTGATTTTTTTTCCTGTATTTTTAATTTGTATTTAATGACTTTGCTAAATTTATATGTTAACTCTAATACTATTACTTTAGCGTCTGCATACTTTTCACTGCACAATTATATTTACCATGTTTTCTAAGAATGCTGAGTTTAGTTTTCAATAATCTATTTTATTATTTAATGTTTTACCACACTGGGTAGACCTTCTGCATGAGTAGAGTTGGGATAATGACAGTAATTATTCTTGTCTTTGTTTCTTTTAATTTCCTTAGGGAAATCTTTCATTATATCATCATCAAACACTATGCTAATAAGTGTCGAATGGAGGCCAGTGTGCTCGTTATTCATTGCACTGTAGCCCACCTCTAGTGATGAATCATAAAATCCATTCTATTTGTTGTTGGAGGTGGCTTATGTTTTTTTTTTTTGGATGTTTGTTTGGTTTGTTTTTGAGAGGTTCTCCCCTATGTAGAACCCAAAATGGCCTTGAACTAAATAATCATATCCTAGGTTGGCCTTCTTTTCTCTAGCTTCCAAAGAAGTGTGATTCTAGGACATGAGCCACCATGCATTGCTTGGATTTTTTTCTTTTTGGTGCTGTTTTAGTGGCTTGATGAGGAGATAGTGACAGATAATTTGACAGGAGGCAAAGACAAAACCCTCCCAGAGGAAGGAGAGAGAATTTCAAAACTTCAGTGAATGCTGAAAAAAAAAAAAAAAAAATTGAACTGGAAATGAATGGATAAATCCTTGCCTGAGTGTAATGCTCTGAATTGTTTTAAACAGTCTTGCTTTTCATGTGTATTGGAGAGAATCAGCTAATCTTTGTTAGTTTCTTCATCTCTTAATTCCCTTTTAAATGTGGACTCTTGAAAAGCATGAAATCTTTCTGCTTAGCTTTTCTTATGACATGGTATTATTTTATTAATTTATGAGACGGTTAAATATTATCTCCGTGTGATTTTCTCAAGAATCAAGAAAGGACTAGATATGTTTTAGCTGTTTATATACACTCTGAAACAAAGGAAGCATTTTGCCACAATTATGATGAGTTAATTTTTGAAATTATGTCCTTACATTAGCTGCTATTGCAGCTGACTCATATACAGGACAGAAATACTTCCTTAAAACATGCTTTTAGAATATACAGACAACCATTTATTTGTGACATGAAACATTAAATGCCACTTTCCTGTGCATGTGTCTGGATGTTGGAAATCCTTTTAGGACCAGGAAAAGGGAGACTTTCTTTAAATTCATAAATTTAGGGGGTTTTTTTGGGGGGAATTTATATGGAAAATTCTAAAGTCTCAGAGAGATCTTTGAACATATACACAATTACTTAAAGATAGAATTAGTTTCTAATTGCAGAAATGGCTACTATTTAGTGAGTTTCAAATGATCCAAAATTTGCAATATGGTTTTGTTTTTCCTGGAAACTGTTTTTCCTGGGATTACGTGTTTAGCTCAGACATGCTTACTTTTGGCTTACTGAAAGGAAAGCACATGCAATATTGTTGAGTTTGGCTTGCTTTATCAATATTTTCCATAAATAAATATGTCTCACTGTTGTGTATCCCATGAAGAGGTTATCCTAAATGTATCCATCAGAATTATCACAGGTTAGTACTTGAAGGTTGTGATAATTTTATCGTTTATTATGGAGATCAATTCTCTGTGCTTTATATCTATAAGCTGAGAATATTAATTCTACCTCCTGACAAGTTATGAGTAATAATACGGGCTAATATGCAGCTGAATTTGTAGAATCTTTTGGCACATGGTGGATTTGTGTTAAGCAATGATGCTGGCTCATCATTGCTATTGCTTCTGCGACTGACAGTTGATGGCATTCTAACCTGCCAACCATTTGAGCTGAGCTCTGTGGCTAACAGCTTTTCTGTCTAGTGTTTCTAGAGATTTAGTTAGCTGCATTTAAAGAATTCTTGAAAAACTCAGTGTGTTTTTTCTGTAGTCCTATACTTAAAAGGACAAAGTATAGATTCCCTGTGCTGGTGGAGATGTGAATGGGGGGGGGGGGGTTCTGTTGAGATTTGCTCCCAGCAGTTCTCACCTTATGTGAGTTGACATAATTTCTTAAATGTTGAGGTAGAAAGTAAACTACCTGATTGCTACACGTAAATCTAGTCTTGAGTTTTAGTTTTTTAAATACATTATTAGATTATTAAGCTAACAGCTGAGAACTGCATTTTTTTCCTTTCAAATCTATACAGTGTTTGTTGCATACTGATAATTTGATTGCATTTGCACCATGATCAATTTAGGAGAATTGCCATTTATATCTCCTTAAGAAAATTTATCATTTCTATGCTGTCTTGGTTTTCTATTGCTGTAAAAGAACATTTGAGGTTAGCCAATGTATAAACAAGAGAATCCCATGCAACTCAATTTAGGAGGTTAAAAAACATGGTGTTGTCATCTACTTATTCGTAGTGTGGTCACCTTGGTTACATCATAAGGGATGGAATCATGATGAGCTCGTAAGGCACAGCTGGAAACATCAGCACAGGAATAGCCAGACTTGCTCATTTGTAACAATTTCATTCACTTTAGAATATGAAGGACCTACGAAAATTGCATTAATCTTTCCAACATCAACATTCCACAACTCAGCCATTTTACATGAGGCCACATCCCATCTCTTAAAGACTCTCCTTCTCAACATTGCTGCATTAAGGACCAAGCTTCTAACACTGAAGCTCAGGGCTGGATACTCAATCCAAATCCAAACCCCAGCAGGAAACTCTCAGTTCATGTCACTGTTCAAAGCATAGGTTGTTGCTGGCTGTATTTATGCAGTTGTGTATCAGAAAACTAGAACTAATAATTCTTAGTTATATTTTTGCCTCTTAAAATCAATAGAGATTTCCACCATGTTGTCCTGGCGTCCACTAATCGCTGTCATATTCTCTAACTCAGATCTATATTTTCAGTTTGCACAGATGAGTAAGATTATGTGACACTTGTCTTTCTCTGCCTGGGTTGTCTCACCATCCAGTGTCTTTAAGTTCCATGCACATTGCCGCACATGATGGGGAAATTGAAACATTTATCCACTCTGCATTTACAGGAGTCTCTTGGTGCACTATTTGAGATTGCATTTTCAGATGCTTTTGATGCTCCCTGGCTGACACTGTTAATTTTAAAAATCACTTGACTGTATTTCTGAGAACTGTAAGTGAAACTTATGTGGTTTATACCCTCCTCAGAGTTTGTCACCAGTGTTTGGCTGTTTGAGTACACGAACTTTTGTACTGTCTGTGGACTTACTGTCACTGAATTATATTTGAACTGTAAATTGGAAGAATTTTAGCTGATGATGTTAGAAATATTAAGAATCGTATGGAATATAAAAATTTATGAAAAAATCAATGTTCATAGGTTTGTTTGATTATATTCAGCATATATTTTTATAAATTCATTATAAGGCAATAGTATATCCAATTATACTAGGGGTTATAGCATAATATTTTTTATATTTGTTTGAAACAAATCTTTCCTGTGTTAGGTTCTGTCTTTTGATGGGCTAGGATGAGTACTATAAACATTAACTCATTGGTTACTCATTTGTGTGCAGGCATGAATGTGTGTCTACAAATACATTCTTGGTGAATTAATCTACATGTGTGTTCTCAAAATCATAACAAATTTGTTCCAGTCTGTCCCCTTGGCCTTAAGGGCCATCTCTTCACCATTTGTCTTTGATTTGCTTCCTTTTTGAAGCCCCTCCAGTTTCTTTTCCTTCCCATGTTCTGTTATTTCTCTCGATTTTCTGTGACATCTCTAAGTACGGCATTTTGATATAGCTGAATGTTTAAGAGAATCAGTTATTTCCTCTGTAAAATATGGGTATGCACTTCATTTAACCAGGATATTTGTTTTATGTACCATTTAATTAAGTGATACCTGAGAATCAGTCTAGTCACTATTAAATATATGACAGTCATTCAAAAGATGCTAGATACTATTATAATTGTTTTACCTACCTGTATTTGGTTCATAGTCATTGAGAAGACGATTCTTCAAGCCAGGTGTTATGGCATGCCATTCTTCATGTCGTTGATTCCTGTGGTGTTTAGCTTTCAAGTATTAACTTGACACAGATTTGAATTACCTCGAAAGAAGGCCTAATGAAGGAATTGCCTAGGCCAGATAGACCTGTGGGAAGGTTGGGGGAAGGTCTTGTACCCAGTTCTCTATGGGTGGCACCATTCCCTAGGCAGATATTTCTGAACTGAGAGAAGAAAGCAAATGAGCAGCACAACTGAACTTATTTTTCTCGGCTCTTGACTGTGGAGGTTATATGACTAGCTAGCTTAGAGCTTCTGCCTTGACTCTGTACCGTGATGGGCTATAATCTGGCAGTAAGCAAGTCTGTTAAACTCCTTCAACCCTAAGCTGCATTCTGTGAGGGTATTTTATTACAGGAACAGAAATGAAACTAGAGCCATCCCTGGCCTATAGGGCTGAATGGATAGCAGTGTATTTACCATCCAATTTATGTGATTGTTAAAATGACTGTTATCTCCTGCTTCGTGACAGCAGCTAGGGCAAATTTGCATAGGTCCCCTAATTTCAGTACTTTTCATCTCTTGTTAGGGTCTTTACTTTTTTGTCCTTATAAGCAAGAACCAACTTTAGTAAATCATTTCACATTCTCAGCAAATCTATTTTGATTTTGTAGTATATTTAGCTATGAGAGAAGTATAGAGTTAAGCAATGCACTTGGCAGTGTATTAACTTGCTCATCATTGAGAAATGTCCATTAAGCCATGAGTAACCCAAAAGAAATTTCATTGCAAACACCAAATCCTCCCATTTCTGCATCACTGTGCCAAGTGGAAACAGTATTCATTTTCTTCATCCATCCTCCACATGATTTCCTAAAATCGGCTGCGTTTAATCTTCCATGTGTTCAAAGGTGTGAAGGGGTTAAATGTAAACATATTTAAAAAATATGGCAACTGATAACTTCTAATTATTGCTAAATAATTTAAGGATGCCGATTTCATTTAAATGTTGACTGTAATTAAGCATGTGCCATTTGTTATTCTATTCAGGTCTTTCAACTTGATGGAATGTTTCCCCACAATTTGATAAATATTTGTTTAATTCCTCATGAATTAATTCAAAAATGGATAAGGGCAATGCATTTTAGTCAGTCATTGTGATGGGCCAGAAAAATTTTATTCTGTAAGCAAACTGTTTATTATGCATTTGCATGGCCTTTATCTTGTTTAGTGTGGGCCGATAAAGCACACAAGGCAATAATCAATGGGAAGGCCAAGTGTGCTTGTCGCATACTGAGTAAGGGGACTTATTTTACTTCATAAGCCATAGATGTTGAATGTAAAAATTTAAGCGGTCACCTCCTTCTGTTTCTAGCCCGTGCGCCGATACCATCCACTGAAGTGAATTAGTATGCAAACCTTACAGTGTATTTCTTAAGAACTAAGCATTCCATAATTGGTATGAATCATGTGCTTATGACTATTTTAATTGGCTTTCAGAATGTTGTTTGCTTTTCTGTGATAGCAAAACCTCAAAACCATATTTTAATTGTGTGTGTTTGGAAGGTAACAAAGATTGCAGTCATGGCTGGAAGACCTATTCTTTCCCTCCCTCTACCAGCCTCCTAAAGACTCCAAAGATTTTAATACCTTCTTCATTATACCTAAATCACATCTTGGTTGAGAGGCAGAAAGAGGGATGTTAATATTCTTCACCCTTCCATGCAGGCTCATGTGTGGCCAGTATTTTGTTCTGCTTGGAGATGGGGTCAAAATGTAGCACACATGTAGTAATACTCATGCTTTTCTGTGCCAGGACAAATGTCACATGCTTTCATTTTGTCACAACCTAAATCATACAAATTAGACACACAAGGGCCAAGTGTAATCATTTAGTCAGAGTTTTGACTGTGCGGAGCACTGATAAAATGGCAATTATCCTTGAACATAAGCACGGCATAAATTACTTTTCAGACCGTAATATTGAGCACAATATATGTAAAAAGAAGTGCTTAATTCATTTGCCATGGTTACTTTCTTCAGGGGCTTGTTTGTTCTCTAGGCTCATAGAACGATAAGAGCAGTAGAAGGGAACTTGAGACTAAAGGAAACAACTCTTTCTGGGTCTCTGTCCTTTGAAAGTGGTCTTTCCCAAGTCAACTTTGTTTCTAACAACTGCTCAAGCTGACTTATTTCTCAGCGGCACCCCACTTCTTAAAATGTGTTTGTCTTTCAGAATTATTATCATCATTTAAGAAAATAGTTAAGTCTTCTTATATGGAAGCATAACTCTAGAGAAAAACAAAAAATAGAGAACAGGTGTTTTACAAACAGAGAATTGTTAATATATATGTAGTTACAGTTCCAAGGATCATTATTGAATATGTTATCCATGGCTTTTGAATTCCATTTCTCTTAATGTTGTTAGCTCTCACATCTCTGAATTGTCTTAGTGATTAACGTATGACCACTGCCCAAAGTGTAGGGCAGCAATCTTATTCCTCAGCATCCCCATGCGCTGTCTAGAGAAAACACAGAGTCATAGTTGAAAGTCATATTCAGGAACTTTGGGTAAGGTGCTCTAGTTCTCAGGAAAATTGAATTTGAGATAGGATTTTGTAGTACTTTACCATGAATATTGGCAATAAAGATGCAATTGGCATTTATTGAATATGTAATATGGACTACCCAGTCTTCTGTACATATTACAGGCATTCTCTTTTTCAGTTTACAATAAAACAATAACAAAATCAAGTGCATATTGTGGGGATTGGGGCAAGGAAAAGGGGGGCATATAAATGAAAAACAGTTTGTCATAATCCCCGAAAGTGTTTCAAGATGATGTTTTGTGTTTGGCTTTCCTATGTAGACCTTTTTCACGATGCCACATAGCTCTTCTCACACTAAACAGACATCCATTCCTGTGGGAATCTAAAATTATATATCTAATACAGTTCTTGCAATTTGTATCTTGTAATTGGATTGTGCAGTGGGTTTTTTTTTTCCGTGTGTATGTGGTGCATGTGCACACACACATAGGAAAGGACAGAATATTATACAGTAGACAAGGGTCCCAGTGACTTTTATTTTGCTTTAGAGCATTAACATTTGCACTCAGCAGAGAGGTAAAGTCCTGTTCTTTCCTGTTCTGAAGATATCTCTCTTCACATGGGCACGGTGTGCTGATCACCTGTGATATATGCTTAAAAATACCTGAACACTAATTTGCTCCACTACAGAGAATGGCATGTGTCCCATGGAAATCTACATTTTTTTTTATAGTAGTAGTGCTATACTGTGATGCACAGGAGTTCAGAGGTGATATATTACATGTCACCTGTCACTTAGCAACAAGGATTCTACTTTGTATCCAGTGTTCCTTTAAGTCAAAATAGCTCTAAAACATTACCACACAAATTTGCATTTCCCTCTAGAAGTATTTAGATTAAGTTTCTAATATTTCTTTCTTTTTAGTTTCCAGGACATTCACTGTGACAGGTGAAACAGGAATAAATTTAAATAATAAAAACTTAGCTTACACGGTGGAAACTTTAATACTTGAAGTACAAACTGAGGCCTATTATACAGTAGATCAGATTTACATACACAAAAGCTGCCTGTCAGGTTCCCTCGTCAGCTGATCAACTTATGGCTACTGAATGGAATATGTATACAAACCTTTATTACTTGATTTCTTTTCATCAGTAGCAGAAAACGCAAGGCAACAAGTAATGAAACAGTCATTTATAAACCACAGTCTTGAAAACTGAATTCCAAATAGGGTTGCTATTGCGGTGCCTCAATTCAATTTGCTTGAAACAGAACAACTAAATTACCTTTGAGAAAGAGCGGAATACTCCGACTCGTCAGATGTCTATAAACACATCCAAACTGGGTTTCTCTGTCTCCATTTGAGCAGACATAAAATGACTTGGAGGAGATAAAACAACTAGTGGACGTTCAGTCCTGAAGAGCTTAAATGTATTAACCTGTAGCTTTTAAAGACTGAGAGGCTTGAGATGTGATGGGGGAGGGAACAGCCTGGACGTGTAGAGAAACACTATGCCTGGACCCTTGAGGGGATTCCAAACAGACTCATTTGTGGAAAATATCCTCTTTTGTTCTGGCCAAGGTTATTTCTGTAGTCTGTGGTGTAAAGTCTTTAAATTCTAAAGGGAGCTGGATGATCACATGTGGAAATGCTAAGATAGAGAGGAAAAAAAGAAAGACAGGAAAGGACAGAGGTTATCTCTGAGCCTTCTCTGGAGCCTTTACTACCGAACAGGAGGAGACACAGGTTTCATTCATGGCTTCTGGCAGCCCCGTTTTAGTTAAAAACAGATGTAACATTCTCTCCATGTCCTTCAACTCTCTCGTGTTTGTATTTCTGAGAATATACTTTGCTTCCCTTTGTCTAAGGACAATATAGAATAATATTAGAAACCAGGCAAGTGAGTATCACAAGGGTATGTGATGAGCCTTTCAAAAAATATATAAAGCTTTATCATCACGTGTTTAAAGTTTGCACACCCACACCCCACACATACCCACACAAACGTGAGAAGTATGCACTCACATGGACAGGAGCCCCAAGGAGGAAAGAAGCATCAGGTCCTTCTGGAGCCAGTGAAATGGGTGGTTGTGAGCTACCCAACATGGGTGTTGGGGACTGAACTCAGGTCCTCGGCAAAGGACAGCAAGCTTCTTTAAACCAATGAGCCATCTCTTCGGCACACAGATTTTGTTATTTTTCAAATTTGTTTCCTTTCTTTTTAAACATTTAGGTTTTACTTTAAAATAAAGCCAGAAATTAGACACGTGGATATTAAATATTTGATGCATGCGCTCATCCAACACAACTTTGTGTAGTAGAGAATAACTTGAAATGGTGCTGATTTAAGTTGATGGAATCTAAATGACTATTTCTATTATGGTCCTTCATTTTCAGCTGGATGATCTTACTGTTCCCCGTGAGCTAGTTAATGTAACAGGGAAATAAAAGACCCAGAGACTGATACTGGGGCTCACGCTTTAAGCTGAACATTAGAAAAGTAAAGTACTGGGCTGCTAGCTCTGCCCGCTACCTCAGGCTGAATGGGCCGATCCTGCTGCCTCTCCTCAGTGTGGCTGGAAAATCCTGAGACTGAATGTCATCCTGTCCTCAATGTGGCTGGAGAATGAATGCTCCATACTGAGACCTTGCTCCTGTCTTATATACCTCCCTAATGCTGGGATTAAAGGCGTGTGATCCCAGGTGCTGATACCACATCTGTGCGACCTGTTTCTCTTTAGGACTGGGTCAATCTTATGTATCCTTCAGTGGCCCTGGACTCAGAGACTTCCATCTACTACTGAATCCTGAGTCCTAGGATTAATGGTGTGCACCACCACCTCTTACCTTCTGGCTGCTGGGATTAAAGGTGTGTTCCTGGCTTCTATGGCTTGTGGCTGGCTTTGCTTTCTGAATCCCCAGTCAAGCTTTAATACATTATAAATGATACATCACCACAAATGAAAAATAAAGAAAATATTCTTGGGGGTACTTATATGATTCTCAATATGCAGTGTATATGCTGTGTTCCATTGTCATTCTACTGAACATATGGTCAGAGCTATACCATGGACACATTCTCTGAAGTCTCTCTGGGCTTCTTCACGGCCCACAGACCTTCACTCATATTAGTCTGCCAAGGGAGCTTAGCAGTGAGTGTACACAATTGTGTTACTTTCAGAGAAACACAAATCAAAAATCTATGTCCTGAATACCAATACAAATGAATGGGACATTAGTACATTATAAATTATTGTTAGACAGTTATCTAGCACTTTAAAATATTGGCTGCTGAACACCATCACATAAGAGGACATGGGCGGTAGTCAGGTCCAACTAGGGATTGTGCTATCCCTAGCTTGAATTTATTGATGTGGGCATGGGTACTCAAAGTTTTTCTGCTTTGGGAAGATTTACTGTATAATTTCAGAAATCTATTTGGCAGAGATAAGTAAATTTAGTTCAGAAATTGATGAGAGATTAATGGTTTTCTGGAAATGTGCCATTTTTGTATTCCATACCATGTTTTGGTTTTTAAAGGGATTTGAGAAACAACATAAAGGTCCCTTAGCATGAATAAAATCTGAGACTCATCTGTTCTGTCACGTGACTGCCATTGAACAGAACCTTTTTCATTTTTCCTGTTAAATATTTCAGGAGGCAATTAAAGCTTGTTAATTCTTGTGTGTATGGCACTTAAGTTCTTATAGATTGCTATGTAAACATTATTTTAGTTAGGGTTGGCATGGGAGGCAGAGCAAAAATTATTATAATCATCCTGCCTCTGTGGAAAAGAAGATTGGTCCTCCATGATCGAGGATGAGCTTTTGGAGGGCGTGCTGCCAGTGGATGCTAGCGCTGAGATTGGAGAGCCATCTTTCTTCGGAGCTCCACAGTCTCCATTTTCTCATCTTCACTCTTGCTCGAAGGCAGAGCTGAGTCTTCAACAGTCTCTCGGGAGTTTGAACTGGGGAGAAGTGAAATTCATATTGCATGAAAAGTAGGCTCTCCCCAGCTTTAAAACACCTAAAAGGCGGTAAGAGTAAACCGTAAATAATAGCACACATGCCCGGTTCCCCGTGATCCTGAGATGATATGAATACTTTAGTTGAATACAAAATATATGTTCAATCAGTTTCATTGTGGTCAAGTGGATATTTTCTTTAGTTTGTTTTATTTTTTGAGTTTTTTTTGGGGGGGTGGGGTGGGGTTCAAGACAGGGTTTCTCTGTGTAACCCTAGCTGTCTTGAAATTTACGCTGTAGACAAGGCTGGCCTCAAACTCACAGAGATTAAAGGTGTGTGCAACCACTGTCCAGCAGGCCAAGTGGTTCCTAAAGTAGTTCATGTCCTCAACTAACACACTGGGATTCTGAATTGAATTACCAAATTCTGTAAACATGGTTTTGTTATGTATAGTGAACACAGTTTAATGTTTAAGTCTACAGACTGATGCATAGATTATGTAATTAAGTCCTAAATAAACAGAAGGAAAGTTTCCTTATGTGATTTTTCTTTTAGTTTTATGTACTTGCTTCCTTCCTTCATTTTACAAGCATTCATTGGTCTTCTGAAATTCTCTAGCCCCCTGTTAAGTACACCGTGGGCCAATGGTGATAATACGGTAATACTTCCTTCTTGGCCCCTGCAGGAATACAGATCGGTCTGTATGAGATCAGTGGCACAGAGTGAAGACAGCTCAGTGGTTGAGATGCCCTTGACAGTTTCCTTTGCTGGTTAAAGTCTCTTCGCATCTGTCCTGGACTAGTGGGTGTATCTTTACCTATTGCATTAAAGAATTCAGGCTAACTGAAGTCTTGATTCATAGAAGACTTACATGTAACAATGCTTTAGCATTATTAGTGATTAAAAAAAAAATAAGAATGCACCAGAATTAGGGAGTAAAAACCGGTGGATGCATTGCTCCAATGAAGTGTTAACTATGTTAGATGAAAGACTAGTATATTTAAAATCACTGGGGAAAGAAATCATGGTATACAGTTACTTTAAGGTATTCAAGAGTTTTACTTCTGGATCTCTTACTATATATTACAATTCAATCATGCCTAAGTCACAGTTGTACAACTGTTTGCACATAACCTGTGTGATCCCCCTCCTGTGTACTTTAAGTCACCCATAAGTCACATGTAATAGATAATAGGTCACTTGTAACAGCCATTTCAGCATTCTCTGGATATGTTATACACTGTATTGTTATGGGTATAAATGATGGGGAAAACTATCTGGACACACTATGTGTTGATAAAGGTGTCTTTCTACAATTGCTTTGATCAGTAGTTGATTGAGTCTATGGGTGTGGAGCTGGCAGTGCATAAGTATGAATGCATATTAAAATGGGGGAAAAGATACAGAACCATGTCTTGAAATGTACATGACTGTAATTGACATTGAAGCATCTTTCCCATTCTCCCAAGAAGCTGGAATAGATACACTCTATTGGATACGACGTGCATGATGATGTTACATCCTAGCTCATGACTTTCGGTGTACTTTATAGGATAACATAATATGTTTTTGTAATGCAAAGTAGCATTTTACTCTGAATTGCATGAAAACATTTCCTAGTCTTTCCTGAATATTAAAATCGTGCAGTACTCATTTAGTGGCATCTCCGGTAGTATAGTAAGATGAAGTTTACTTTAGGGGTATGTCTTGAGACACAAAAAGAGATGTGGGCAGGGGGTGGGGGAGATGAAAGCCAGGTGGTGTCCCATCCCAAGACCATGGAGCATGCATGTTGTATAGAACTTTTACTGAGGGCTTTAGCACCAAGTGGGTTCTCATCCTCTCGAGATGTACAGGAAGCCAGGCTATTGCCACAGCTCTGAGGCAGTGACGTAGACTGGGTGCTGTTAACTGCAGGGCATGTCCCCTCTTGGGTGCAATTTCCAACCCCAGAAAAGGAAAGACAACTGTGCCTAATAAGCTGGCTCCAATGAATGCCAAAGGAAATTTGTCTTATGAAATGGAAATTCTGAAGCAGGTTATGTCATTGCGAGTGAATAAATAGAAAGAGGTCTAAGGTAGAGCCAAATGGGGTAGATGGCCTGCAGAGTTTAGCATTTACAGTCTGGGAATATTTACTCTATTTTGCTGAAGTCCGGGTATCCCTGAGATGTGAGATGTTTTTCCTACCACATAAATACGACGTTTTTGTTCGTATGATTTTAAGACGTGGCATGTTTCAACTTAATATTTTTAAAAGTGATTTGGCTATTGGTTAATCTGTAAATTTCAAATTTCGCCATATTAATTATTCTGTACATTTGTGTCACTTAGAAAGGGAAAGTGATCATTTCCCCAGTCAAATACCACTTCTTTAATGTGTCTACGTTACTGTGAACAGTGTACTTGAGGCCTTATCTTAAGCATCTGTGAATTCTCCACACAGAGTGAATTCACACCTAAGAGTGCTTGCCATTTCCTCCTCAGCTTGCCCCGTCTCTCTGCTGCATCCCTTTCTCCTCATCTTCATCTAGGACACCACTATGTCCTGCTAGGGTATTATCTGTGTCACAACTGACGCAGCTTCCTCTGGTGTTACCTCATTCCTTCAGGTGGATTCCCCCACTCCCTTTCCCAGTGCAGAATATTATCGTGTCGATCATACTCTCACAATAGTTTTTGGTATGTTTCCCTTGCAGGATCAATGTGACTCTAGAAACAAATGGGTGAATGAATATCCCTATGAAGAGGAAAACCATAAAGGTCGGTTATTGGATGTGACTGCATGGGGAGCATCACTGTTCTGTTGAGAGGTGCTCCAGGCAGTGATGAGAGCATTTCTTTGCCTGCGTGAGACAGAGGCCAGTCAGCACACACGGTCACCATCTACAGAGGGTAGCTGTTGTCTTTGACCCCTTTAAACTAAAGATATTTATAAAGCGGCAATGCCTTTACTCTTTGTGCAAGTTTGCTATCAATATTTTCTGACCTTTTTTTTTTTTTTGGACATTGCCTCAGGCATGCTAGGCTGAACTGAGCATGACTGCGAACTTGAGATCTCCCATCTCCCTGGTGCTGAGGTTGCAGGGGTGCATCACTAGTTATGGTTGACTTAGTGCTAGGGTTTGAACTCAAAGCTTCATGCGTGCTAGGCCAGTTGCATACAAACTGAACTAAATCTCCAGCCATTCAGTTTGTAGTTTGAGAATCCAATTTTAGATGAACATCAAAAATGAAGAACATTTGATAATGACAGATCACTGAGGAGAGAGATTCAGACAGAGAGACAGACAGAGAAAGAGAAGAGAGCACCAGATTGTACTTAATGAGCATAGTGTAAATAAACACAGTGCACGGCCATGGTCAAATGCTGTTGTCTTTCTCCCTGGAGTATATTTGATTTCCCAAATACAGATGTAGCCTAATTGGAAGGTCAAAATCTGTGAGCTGCGGTGGTATAGTCCAGTTGAGTGCATTATTTTGTTTGTGGTAGTTATATGAGCTTTTGTCTTCCTACTAGTTATAAAAAAAAACTCTGGGTAATAAGAAAAATTAGAGTATATTAAATAATCTCATTCCATAGAGACTTAAGGGATCAGCTGAGCTCGCACTGACATTTGCGCCTTTAGCTAGTTGTGTGGTTATACACACACAGGATCCATTGTTCTCTAGTGTGTTTACTCTTCTCACACAAATTTATGTCATCTTCCTCTGCCAACCCTTTCTCACAGGTTCTTATAGATGATTTTCCATATTAGATGTTCTTCTTTAAATTGCGCTTCCTCCACCCTCACCGTCTTTTCCTTTCTTTTCTACTATTTGTGTCTGCAAAGTTTTCACAGACGGCTTAAGGAATCAGAGACGGTAGCCGGGAAATTTACAGGGAGAATTGACTGTGTTTCATCGTACCCTCATTAGTGCTGCTGTGGGCACATTTGCTTGCTGAGGTCTCATCGTCTCCAAGATCTTCTTGCGTGGAGGGCGGTGGCATGCTAGTCAGCTGTCTCTCTGTAAAAGAGGAAGAGGCTTGGCCTCGTTTTTCCTTTTCTTTTTCAATTTTCGTAGAGGACCTACTTCCTCTGTGGTTGGCTTTAATAGTTTACCAGCTGGCTTATTCCTTAGAGTTTAGCAGTTGTGTTTTCAGCTGGTGATGAGCTGAGTCTAGCACGTCATTAATAATTCCGTTTCTGTGCTAATGTTAAAAATTATTCCTTGAGACTGCTGGGATAAAACTAGAAAACTACATCTTGTTACTTCATCTTAACATGGATATGTCACTGATATATATTCGGTGTTTGAGTGGATCAGAGTCAGCTTTGAGAATGGACCATTATGGGCAGTGTTGTTGCCCTGTATCTATCTAATTTTATGATGACAACTGAAGATGATGGCAGAGCCAATCGTCCTGTCAGTACTTGGCCCAAAGGTGAAATGAAAATATGATTGACTGTGGCATGCTGTATGAGTTTCTTTCCGAGTGACCACACCTTGTTGCTCATCATTCATGAGTTCCAAAATTTGTCGGAGAAGGGGCGGGGCAGTCAGTATTTGATTCCTGGTTTGTTTTTATTTTTTTTTGTGGTGGGGGTGTGGTCTGGACATGAATATCTGTTGGGAAAGCGTTTCCTTGCTATGCCCATGGCCTTGAGTTTCATCCAGTACTCCATAAACTGGGGGTCATGCCTACTGCAAAGCAGCAAGGAAGATGGGAGGTAAGAAAAACATGATTTTGATGTCACTGTCGGATTTTTTCTGTGTATTTTTAATAATGATTTTTCAACCACAGCTTTAATCATAGTTTGCCATGGATAGAGAACACGCTGACACTTATTTTTAGTCCCATATGAAAAGTGTGGCTACTTTAACAACATTTGATTCAGAAAGAAAATTGTGGAGTTTGAAAGTTCATGTTGTTTGATATTTTAAATATATTGAGGAAGTCAATATTAAGGCCAGGTTTTCAAAGCTGTCAGTTGAAGCAGATTTTCCTGTTATCTTCATAATTGAAAGGGGATTTGAATACAGCTCTAGTACTTTTCTTCAATTCCAGCTTCCAGTGGTGAATAATGTCTTGCCAAGAGCAGCAGACTATCATGCTGTGCATCTTGTTCTCAGTTCTAAGATGCAAATAGCCTGCCTGGGATCTATACAGTGTCTGTTGTATCTAGGAATCCTACTTTCAGGATTGTTTTTTGTCTGCCTTCTCATAAAATATACACACATTCCCATTCAATTCTTTTCCATATTCAACTTCATTGCACCTGAGTTTTTCCCTCTACCATGGGCCAATAGAAAAACCTCAAATAGATTTTCAGAAGACACCAGCCAGCCATTGTGTCATGCCGACAAATATTGTTATCAAATGGGTGTTTCCTCATGGACACGATTCCATAGTTGCTCTCACCATGAGCATGGTAGCTTCTGTGGAAGTGGTTCAGGGCCACTTGCATTTACAGGAGGTCTGGTTTGCTAGTTGCTTCTCAGCAGCTGGCTTAGAGCAGACATTTAAAACACAGACTTGCATATATGTCACTCCAGCCTTTTGGAATCCAGGTGAAAATGTCTGCATGTGATAAGCAACTGTATACATTACCCAGCATCAGCACTGGGTGATGTGGACTTATTGCATGTGGATATCAAGAAGACAGTACCTAGTCTTTCTCCTTTTCGTGAACACCAACAAGTCCAGTGATGGAAAAGTGAAGTGTGGCTAATATCCTCTTCATCATATCCCCAGGCTTGATTTTCAAACAGGACAAAAGATGGTGATGGAATCCAAAGTTTCTTCCATCTTGAACTTGGTAGTTCCAGATGCTCAGAAAGCCATGGGGGATGAGAAAGAACCTGGGTCCTCATCGTGGCCTGTGCTAACTAACCATCTTCAGGGCAGCTACATCATCTGTGAATATAGAATCAGAAATTGGCAAATCTTGGCTCTACCATTCTCTCGTGTGATCTTGGATTTCTCCTTTGTGAATTTCAAAATTCCCTTCTGCAAAGTAGACCTAGTACCAGTTGACCTATGTATTAACTCTATGCTAATAGAGTTGTTGCCTACCATGCATCCGTCCTGGTTTTGATCTCTGTATCCTTTAAAACTGACACAGTGCCTGTCCTCTCAACACTGTGAAAGTGGAGGCAAAAGAGTCCAAAATTCAAGGCAACCCAGCAAGTCTGAGGTTATCCTGAGACACTTATGACCCTATTCAAAATAAAAGGAAAGAAAGAAGAAGAAAAACAAAGCAACGACAACAAAAGTCATTCCTGGCAAAGACATGAAGCTATGGGGCTCTGACTGGTATTGGCTGGTATTGGTTTGTGTCATGAGTTAGAGACTCATGACAGTGTAAGATTTTTCTCCAGGTTGAAGTCACTCTCAGAAGTCCTGTAGGGTACAGGGCAGTGCACCCTGTGAAGCTGAAATATGGAAGATTGTGGTGCAATAAGCAAAAGACCCAGAGACAGATAGTGGAGTTCAGGCTTCAAGCTGAAGATCAGAGAAGCAATGCAGACAGGCAATAGAGCTCAAATGGAAATCCTATCTCCTCCTTTCCTTTATTTCTTTCTCAGCCCATCCTTTTCCTCCTGTCTCCACCTCCCTAGTGCTGGGACAATAGGCGTGTCATCCCAAGTGCTGGAATCAATCAACTTTGTGTGAGATGGTTTTTTTTTTTTTTAAGGACTGGATCGATTTTGTGTCATCAGTGTAGCCTTGAACTAACAGAGATCCCGCTACCTTTTAATCTTGAGTCCTGGGATTAAAGGTGTGTGCCACCACTGCCTGGCTTCTATGGATAGCTAGTATGGCTGCTTTGCTATTTTGATCTCCAGTGGCTTTAACACATCGTAATCCACATGCCATTACAGAAGAAGCTTGCTTCCCCACGTCTGTCTTTTTATTTATGTACCTTTAAATTCCTGATTTTAGGATGTTCCTATCCTAAAAACTCATTAACTTCATATATCATTTCTTAGGTGTATGGCTTTGCGTCATTTCCCTTTGGTCTTGCCTATGGCCTCTTGAAGTAGAGTCAGTTTGTCTGTTAAGAAGTTATTTTATTTAAAGCAGGTCTCCCATCCCTTTCCTTGGCCATGTGAGAATGTATAGCATTTCTTCTGGATTTTACACTGCTTTTTCCCCCTCGCCTTCCTTTATTTCTCGTGTGTGCTTGCCCAATGAGCACTTTTTTCTTCGTGTTTTCAGTCAAGTACTTACCTTTGTGTTTTTTTACTCCCAAAGTGGCTTTCCATCTCTGTAGTGGTTCATGGTTTTGTCAGCTTGCTTTATTATCTTTGCATTATCTTCTCTTTTGTATAAACTCACATACTCCTTCATGAGTCAACACACCAACCAATTCCTTGAACTTTTAAAGAAAGACCCCTTTGTCTTGTGTGCATGCCTGTGTGTGCATGAAGAAAGTTTTCTCTACATTTTTCCAATGTTAGCCAGTGCAATTCCCCTTCTACTTTTATTCTTCACTGACCTTTTGTTTCTATCTCTCTTGAGTGTGATATTTACTACTTTTGTAGACAGTTCCCCTGTGCCTATCACCTGATTATCACATATCTGTACAAAAGATTATATTTGTCAAAGTGCATAGAGAGAAGGGGTAGTCATGGTTGGGACTGGAATTGAATGGTTCAAATCTTTGATTTTAGGTTGTTATTGTAAGTGTGATCTGGTGAAGAAGTTATTTCCAAACTCTCTGCATAGTAAAGCCTTTGAGATAAGGACTTGCAATGGAGTGTCCAAGACATCCTGAAATGTCCCTGTGTGTTCCCTACTTTCACACTGCCTTCTCTATGTTCTGAGATACTGATCTCATTATGCCAGAGGTGTGTTCTAAATGGAGAAGCACTGAGTGGCACATTCACAGCTCTGATTTGCATTTCTAGGAGTTTACGTTTTCCTCAAGGTCTGAGGAGGTGGGTCAGCTGTCTAGGGTATTTAAGATTTCATACAATTTGACAGTTATACCTGGACAATCAGTATGTAGTTTTTTGTGCTTTCAGGGATTTTTCTTTGTGTGTGCACATGCCCATGTTTTGTGGAAGAGTGTGTATGCATGTGTCTGTGTGTGTGTATGTGTTTGTGTATAGAAGCCAGATAGATATTTGTGTCAGATGTCTTCTACTGTGCTCCACTTTATTTATATTATTTGAGGCAGGGTCTCATAGAACCTGGAGCTCTCTGATTCAGCTACATGGCTGGATAGTAAGACGTAGGGAGCCACCTGTCTCTGCCCTGAGCGTGTTGGAATGCCAGTGTCTTAGTTTGTAGCCCTAGCTGTCCTGATACTCACTATGTAGACCAGGCTGTCCTTGAACTCATCGAGATCCAGCTGCCTCTGTCTTCTGAATCCTGGGATTAAAGGCAAGCGTGATTATATACTACTTTTAACTTTGCCTCTTTCTCTCAGTTGCTGTGCCTGTGTGGTGAGGCTAGTGATTAAAATAGTGCCCACTGTTGAAATGGTCTGGAAAGGTAAATAAACTAAAAGGTTGGGAATCCCAGCTGTTGGAAGGCTAAAACCAGACTATCATTGAAAACAGGGGTTCGAGACCAGCCTGGGGAATATAGTGATACCTACATAGTTAAAAGATAGTAAAACAAACTAAACTGAAAGCAATGGAAAAAATCAAAGTCATTCCTGGTAGTTACTAATACTGAAGCAAATAGTCATCTTAAATACACTGCTCATTCATGATATATGAAATTCTCAAAATTTTTTAAATTAAAATTATTACTCTAATTTGGGGTGTTTATTTATTTATTCATAGAGAACATTGCTATTCAGGCCTATATTAATGTTTTGTCTTCTGGGATGGGGTAAGCTAGTTATCCTGCTTTTGTGGCAGCCTTTCTAGGGTTTTATGAGAAAGAGGTGGTGTGTCCTGTTGAAAAAGAGCACACATGCTTGTTTTTTTCTTGGAGAAAATCATATTCCTGGAGATGGTACAATGATAGCATGCATTATCCATATTTTTTGCCAGTATTAAAGACAACCTTTTATTGAATTTGTTATTGGGCAATCACATGCATATACATAATGAATGTATAATGTATTCCGATTACTCCTACTCACCTCCCTCCTCCCTCCCATCTGCATCATCTTTCCGTCATTGCCACTAGTCCCTTTCCCACATTCATGGCTTTGGGCATTGTTTTTGTGATCCATTTTATTTAACCAGGGCTACCTATGTGACCACTGCATTAGGACTAGCGCTATCAAGACTATGTACACATCTAATGGCAACAATTTCTTCCCTCCCGGAATCTATCAGTTGGTAACTGGTTGAACAGTGAGGGTTGGGGCCCTTTGAGCTCCCCTTTAGTCAATACCTGATTGTTGATGGTCCCATTTTGTACAAACCAGTGCTTGCATCCTTGGTGTCTATCTTCGTCCGTTTTCTGTTACTGTAAGAGATGTCGCGACCTCAGCAACTTCTATAAAGAAATGCTTTTGACTGGAGCTGGCTTATTGTTCATCATGGCAGAAAGAATGGCACCACACGGGTACTGGAGGAAGAGCTGAGAGTTCTATATCTAGATTGTCAGGGAGCAAAAGGAGACACTGGGCCTGGCTTGAGCATCTGAAACCTCAAAGCCTACACCCACTATCAGTTTTCCTTTAACAAGGCTGTATCTACTCCAACAAGGCTCTACCTCCTATGGTCCACTCCTTATGAGCCTATGGGGGAGGGCATTTTCACTCAAACCATCAAGGGTCCATGTGTTCATGATTGCAGTGCTCTGCCTTGTGCAGGAGATGTTTTGAAACCTTCTCCCCATCGGGCTGCTCGTACATTCTTTCTGCACACCCTTCTGCAATGTTCCCTGGGCTTGAGTGGGATGGTGTGAATGACATGAGTAGCGCTAAGCACTTGCTCACCACTTCGTACCACCGTGTGCAGGCATTAACCACCTCTCGCTGGAAGGAGACTTTGTAATTAATGCCGAGTAGTGCTTGTGTCTGGAAAGCATCTTGACACTATGGAGGTCGCACCGCAGTTATCTTTCAGAACCAAGGTCACAGGTCTTGTTTAGAGATGCCATTAAGTAGGCCAGCCAGCATCTTTTAAAAACTTAACCTCCCTTTCTTCTCCCTCGACCTCACTCATGCATAGGGTTGGTTGCTTGCACCGGATTATAGATGTTCATAAGCTACGTTTCATGTCGTCATGTGTGGGATACATAACCAATAGTCTATATGTAGTGCCAGTCTGTTGGAAGAGCAGTTGTAAAAATTATGTGGACATTTATTTTTTTATATTTAAGCATTTCACTTAAATAGTTTTTAATGAGAACATCGTAATGATAAAGCAAAATGTTAAAGATGTAGATTGAAGCTTAATGCCTTTCTGATACTGGTATTTTGGGGAAAGGTGGGCATTGAAGTAGAGACTTTATGTCACTTAGATCGACCTTGGAATTCAGAGATCCATGCTTGGCTTCTGTGTTAATCGATTTGATTTGGTTCACATACACATGTTATTGTTCTGTACTTTTTTTTTTTTTTTTGATAGAATCTCACTGTGTAGCCCAGTCAGGCTTTGAACTTGGAATCTATGTTTCTCTGGCTCCTGTGCCCCAGGATGGTGCTGATTAAAATAGCTTTCTTTGCACAAACGGAAGCCAGCAGAGACTCTTATTATTCTCTTAAAGAGCACTTTGTTAACAGAAACATGGGTAACAATGAACCTAAGTACTGAGTACAATGCTTCACAATGCTTCATCATATGTTAATTAAGTGTTTCCGTGCACTTTCCAGCCTAGTACAAGTCAAGCTTACATGTATTCTACCCTAAGAGCCAGTTAATTACTAATCTTCACCATACTGTTTCACCCACACGTGCCGTCAAATCAGTGCCAAAGCAAATTTGCTCTAAGAGATGTTTTCTGTGGCATTGTGTCACTATGGGCTGATTTGAAAGAGCACAGAGGCCCCAGATGGTGTCACTGGGCTTCTTTAGGACACTGGCAAGGTTTCTTTCTGGAAACCCCATACCTGAATCCATTTCTTTTACACCTTTGAGACTGCCCACATTCTCCATTTTCTCAGCTATGAGTGTCGGGCTCAGTCTCACACATGGCATCCAAACCTGAGTTCCCCAAAGTGGTACACGGCAACCTTACTTTACAATCAGAAAGTTAGCAGCCTGTTTCTCCTGGCATTGCATGCCCCTCTGCCGTGTTCCCCAACACAAGTTGAACTTTCAACATCTTGGGGACTTCACATCTTAGGGACCTTTGTCCTTCCAACATCAGGCTATAATGTCTATCTGTGTGATTGAGACTGAACTTAGTGTATAGCCAGTATTCACCAGACATTGTCATTTTCCTATCTTTGCTACACTTATTAGACTACACATGCTGGCTTACTATACCTAGCTTTTAACATCCCCCTCTCCCTGGCTCCCTCTCTGGCTTCCTCTCTCTCTCTCTCTCTCTCTCTCTCTCTCTCTCTCTCTCTCTCTCTCTCTCTCTCTCTCTGTTTGAAATTAGAGGAGAAAATTCACTTACTCTTTGCACTAATGTTCACAAATTTATGTGGTTCATGTCAATTTAAATAGATTTGGAGTGAAAAATGGGGCAGGAAACCCCATTAACCAGAGGGAAAAAATTCATTTAAATAATTTTGATTCATCTAAACAAAGTGATGCTGTTCACATTTAATTTTATGAAATATATCTAATTATGTATTTTAATGAGATTTAAAGGGATATGCAGTAGAATAATCAAAAACTTAATGTCTAAATTGTCTTTCATCATCTCACATAGCCATAGATCTAGTTTCTATGTTTCTTTCCATGACAGGTGAGCTTTGTGTAAAGTTCATCAGACCACTTAGCCTGGCAGTGTTCTTTCTTTCTGTATGCTGGGTCATGCAGGATAGACACAATTCTAGTTTCATGAATGACTATTGTTGCAAGTTCTTTGGTGATACAATTGTAATCCCTCCTGAGACAACCTATAAATCATCCAGGAGCTGTGAGTGAAGTTCCATTAACCCTTGGTTCAGCAGCTGTCCACAGAAGATAACAGGTATTTGGGGGCGAGGACCTCTTCCAGATTAGTGAGAGCCTGAAGATCGCAAAGATGCTTCCCCCAAGGGAAAAAAATGAGAGATCATTGTAAAACGGGAGGGAGGAGCTATGTAGCTCTTCAGATTCATCAGCACAGAGCAGACAGCTCTGTCTGTGGGACCAAATTCTGTGAGAGGGAGTTTGGGTCACATTTGGAACTTATTTTATAGAATTCACTTATTTAAAAGACAACGTGGAGGAGGGGGGCGTATTAAGCACTACCTCATAAAGAAAAGCTGGCTGATCAAAACATGCTTCTAGAAAGAAGACACTGGTAGGATCCTAATCAATAAAAAGGCAATAGTTACAAGGGTAATACGTTTTGGTGCTCAAAACTTATTGACAGCCTTTCCCTCACATTGTACACACTGATAACTACTAGTGGCTACTCTGATATTTTGTGTTGCTTCAAACCAGTCTGTTTGTCCACTGGGCATTGTGCACTCAGTTTAAATTGTCCCAGGGGCTGTTGGGACTCCTTTATTTGGAATCTAGATACCTTGTGACAACCCATCATAGCATCCTTCAGTTCTACAATTGGCATCTATGATCAATGCTGACTTTGTTCTTGAAGTTACTGCTTGGACAGCCCTGGGTAGAGATAACTTTCTTTGGTCCCCTAAGTGGCTGCTGAGGTGGCTCAAAGGCTGGCAGTAGGAATTATATATGATAGTCCATGGATGCAATAACAGGAGATGTTGGCCATTTGCAGTGGCCTTATCGGGGCTCAGGCTACATCCTTTCATGGGGCCTGAGTCTCTATGTGCCCTAAAAGTAGCTGGAAAGCAGAGAACATTGAACACAAGCCATGTCACCTTTAAGAATCAGGATGCTTTGTTTGTCCCCAATTTTGTTACTTAAGCATTAATATTTAGACTGAACCTTTAATTTTTAGAAGGGAAGAAGGCAGTCTTGGGAGCTTGCTGATGTTTGGAATAGAATATGGAACTGGGTATGTCATTGAGAAGATTTCTAGAAAGCACTGTCAATCCTTCTTTAAACTTGAGAGATCCTTAAGATCTTTTTCTATGGAACCATTTCTGGTACCAAGTTCTTTGTTAGTTGGGGTTTTATAAGAAAGACTCAAACATGGGAATAAGTGGAATTTGAGATTTGGTATAAGATTTACCTTCATACCATAATGGCAGCTCCTTAAAACATGAATGGCTGTCACCTGTAGTGTGGGGGAGTAAACTGATGTCTGTAGCACAGCCAACTAAAGGAGGCTTGAACACACAGCATGGAGATAACAGATGGACTGGTGTAGTTGTGTTTTTTTACTCTTTGCTATTTTGCGGGCCCACCACCCAACTCTCAAATAAATACATGGAGACATATTCTTACTGATAAACACCCTACCTTAACTTGGCTTATTTCCAGCCAGATTTTCTTAAGTTATTATGTCTATATTTTGCCTCTGGGCTTTCATCTTCCTCTATCCTATATACCATTTTTTTTTTTTTTAACTTCTTACTTTGTGGCTTCCTCTGTAGCTGGGTGACTTTCCCATGGTGTTCTCCTTTCCCTTTTTTCCTCGATTTCTTTTCCAGGATTTCTCCTCCTACTTATCCTCTCTGCCTGCCAGCCCCAGCTATCCTTTCTCCTGCCTAGGTATTGGCTTTTCAGTTATTTATTAGACTAATTAGGTGTTTTAGACAGGCAAAATAATACAGCTTCAGAGATTTAAACAAATGTGACATAAAAGAAGGCAGCACATCTTTGACTCATTTAACAAATGTTGCACAGCAGGAGCAAATATAACACATTTTCAACTAATAGTCCACAGCAGACTGGACACAAGGACTGCTCACTATTCACCATCTCTAACTTTGGTGGCAACTGGGTACTGCCAGATAAGCAAATGTCCGTTGGTGAGTGAAACACATCCTGGCTCAAGGACCAGACAAGCTGATGAAAGCAGTCTCCATGAAGCTGTAGGCACTGTGACTTTATCCTTCTCTCCCTCAGCTTTGGGAGAGACATTTGAATGGCAACCGGTGTGAGCTGTACCCAAGGCCTTGGCTTGATTTTCCCAAAAGAAACACACAATGCTGCTGCCCCAGTCCTGCCTGCTGGATCTCATTAAAAAGGCTCTTCAAATCCAGGAGCTGTGGACCTGTGCAAGGAAAGGACTCCAGAGAGGGTGGATCGAGCTTACCTGTATTGAAATCCTTGCTGTCTGCTTTCACACACTAGGCTACTCCTTCATTCCTCTCTTTCTCTCTGGCCCCAAGTGCTCCCTCTCTGTCTTCTTTCCCAACTGAAGATTCCTGTTCTTAGATTCAGTTTTATCCTTGCTGGTTTTCAACCATCTTTGTATTCCTACCTAAAGATTCGAAGCCTACGACCCTTGATCCAGCTTGCAGCAGAGACAATTCCACTGCTAGCCACCTAAATGAACATCATTTTATGAGCATGCTATCCTGCATTGGAATGTTACCTTCCTAGGCACAGTTCATGATTCTCATTCATCACAAGAACAAGGACCTTAGAGGCCTCTTCTTTTTTTAGGTATTTGGCACTTGACTCAGACATTGCCGTCTGTAGTTAAGGACGTTGCTCTGCTCCTAAAACTTTGAGTCTTGCTCCTCTATCCTATGATGCTGTAGACTGTTCAGATGCACTGTGGATGCAGGGAGATGTGTTTGAGAGCTTAAGACAACATAAGACAGTATGATACGCAATGAGAAGAGGCAGATTGAGCTTATACACAATGGAAACACTTTGGTAATTTCAACATTATATGTTTATCAGGCCAGTAAAGTTTAGAGTCAGATTATGAGCAGCAATGCTATTAGGAGTTTATGGTCAAGACTATGAGTGACTATCAGGACCCATAGCAGTACGGTTGAGAGAAGGTGGTCAGGGAATAGCTAGAATAATGCATTTGTTGGGGGCCTCTAATGCAGAGGCCATGGCATTCTGACTGGATGTCCCTGAACAAGGTGGCACCAGTGACGAAGGCAAGATCAAATGGGAAATCAGAAAGTCACAAAAGCAACACTTCCGATGCTGCAGTGTGCCTGACTTAAGAATTTGACCTGGGGTAGCTCTCTACAGAAGGGCTGGGATGGCAAAGGCTTCTTACTACACCTTACAACTCCTGTAAGTGGGTGAGGTTTCCTGGGGTTTGGGTTGCACTGTGGCCTAGGACTAGTATATTATATGAATGCCTATTGTACAAATACTAAGATACAGGAACCATTTCAAGAAGACTAAGGCAGTATACAAGGATGGTGGACTGGATGCTGTAGGCATGCAGGAAACTCTATAGAAAACAACCTGACTAGGCAGGCACAGTGGTGTACCTCCAATCCTAGTACTAGGAGGTGGCTTTAATAGGACCATGAGTTGAAGGTAATTTTAGGCTTTCTGAGTTTGAGACAGGTCTGGGTTACATACAGACCCTATAGACTTTTTCTCAACACATTTATACCTTGTAGAAAAGAAGTGAATATAGCATTAACAACATAGATTTCCACCACTTTCCCTAGAGAGGGTTTGACTCTAACTTGTGATTTAGTTGGGTAAATTACAAATATCAGATTATATTTATATGTTTATGTATGTATTTAGTTGTTATGAGCAGTTTGCCACCAGCCTGGTTCCAGAGCCACTTAAGCCCCAATTAACACACAGAGACACTGTATTAGATATAAGCTGTTGGCCTATTACTAGTGTTTCTTATTTGCTAATTCTGTCTTAAGTATTAACCCATTTCTATCAATCTAAGTGTTTTCATGTGGTCTTATCTTAGCAGAGAGGGGTCCAGACCACTTCTCCCAAGTCCCTACATCTTGACTCTTCTCTACTACATTTCCCAGAATCCTTCTTGTCTCCTAGTCTCACCCATCTTGCTTTCCTATTGGCCAAATGGCTTTATTCATTAACCAATAAGAGAAATATATTTACAGAATGACATTTCCCATCATCTCCTCTTTTCTGTATAAATAAAAAGAAGAGTTTTATCTTTAACATAGTTTATATATATATATATATATATATCAAAACAGTTATCAAATAAAAACTATAGTTAACAATATTTAGTCCATTAACATTTAAAAAATTTAAAGAAAATATTTCATCATCTATCCTATCTTTGTGAGTCTAAAGTCATATATGTAACTTATCTTTAATCCTAACTAAGGGAAACTATAACCATAACTACCTGTCTTCAATTCCCTTAAAGATCACAGAAGGATAATATAAAAACTCTAGAAATGACAGAGGCAACTCACTGCTTGGTTATCCGAAATTCTTCAGTAATGTTCCATCTTCCGCCTATAGGCCATAGTGTGTCCGGCAGACTTCTCAGCAAAGCAGGAAATTTCAAACTGTCCCACCTGTGTCCTATAGAATGTCTGGCAGTCTCTTCCATGAAGCAGGAACCCTACAGCAATGTCCATCTTGTTTCAGAAGTCACTTCACTGTGGGTCCTGCATGTCCAGTTTATACAGCATCAAGTCAAACAATCCAGACAAGAGCAGTATCTTGCCCAAATGGCTAGTCTTGCTGTATTGGATGTAAACTCCATAATGAGTTTCTTTGATGTCTATTTTCCTTTCTGATGCAGGTGTGTTGCCAGGAGCAGTTGTGCCTCATTATTAAGAACAACTCTAAACCATTTTAAATGCCATATTTTGTAGGTGTTTGAAATGTTTGAAGAATGCCTATCCACTTGAAATATATCTCTGTATATCTATAAAACCTAACTAACTTAACTACAACTTTTGACTGTTATAGATAAGTATCTATAATCTGTACTAAATTATACATTGTGTTTTAAATGAACTATATAAACACAATACCTAAACAAGAGGAGAGATATACATATTATACAATTGACCTTAAATTGTATTAATAAATGAAAATCCATTCCAAAACAAAGTATTCATTTCTATACCATAATCCCCCTTTTACCTTTAAAAAGAGATTGGTTGTGGTCATTAACCATTTATAACCAACCCCATTTTAATGAAAACAAACATTTATAAACAATATTTGAGAATTTGGGCGTCATTCTTTCCAAACTGCTTCTTGGTTGAAGGGGGCCACTGTTTGGGGATCCTAAGATGATGCAGAAATCCTGGCTGTAGTGGTCTGTAGGGATGTCTCATCCCAGCTGATTTGAATGTTGGATCACCTGGGACACTGTTTCAGGTGGTTTTGCTAGATCAAACTGTTAGTCTGGAAGGAATCCACAGCTTTTAATTTTTTGTGGAAACAAAAATAGAAATTCCTTTCCTCAGTAACCTGTCCTTAGACTTAAATTTTGAAGTTTTTGAAGTCAAGGCATTTTTAAAATATATAATTTGGATTAATTCAGCAGCATTGATAATCAAGTGTATTTTAGCAATTGTCCCTTCCTTAGCAATTGAACAGTTCAAAGATAACACAATAGCACACAGTATCCAGACTGTCTGTGTACTTTCTATTTTTCCATGGCTTTATTATTACTCTAATTTTTTAGTTCTATTTTATTATTCATTGAGACAGGTTTCTCTGTGTAACTTTGGCTGCCCTGGAATTTCCTCTATATACCAGGTTCACTTAGAAATCACAGAGATTTGCTTGCCTCTGCCTCCCATGTGCTGGAATTAAGGGTGTGTGCCACCACACCTAACTACTCTCTTTTTTTAAACAACTTTTTTTCTATTTCTTTTTCTCTCCCAAGCCTAAGTATATTTTAAACCCACTCTAAACCTTTAGAGTTCTGCACCCCCTCTCCAGTAAGCCAAGACCACATGGAAACACTTAGATTAATAGAAACGCGTGTACCAGGTGAAGAGCTTGCTATAGAATAAGGTGTCTCTGTGTTATTTGGTAATGGCTCAGCTCTGGGACCAGGCTGGCGGGAAAGTCTCCTAACATTTAGAAACTTACTGAATGTGTGTATGGGTGGGGAGCAGGGGGGCATACACATGCCCAGTTTGTGGGTGCATACTTCTTGGGCCTTCCTCTTTCCATTTTCTACAATTACTAAGTAAATTTTAAACAATTCATATACGATCCATAGTTTTATAACACCAGGAACCCCCAAACTAAGATACTTTTACATGATAATTCCTACTGCTAACTTCTTTCCAGTAGGGAACACTCAAACTATGCAATGTATTACTTGTAAAGTTTACTGTGTTTATGCTGAAGAGTGCCTTTCTATGCTGTAATACATTCATTCTGAAAGAGAAGGGAAGAGGCTCTGGCTGCTGTCCATCTGTTAGTCCATCTGTAACTGGGGTTATCGGTCTCGGGAGTTCTTTGGGAGTTGCACAAGGTTGCACAAGAGTTACAACAAAAAAAAAAAGGCAAATTCTCTAATATCCACTCCATGACATTGTTTGTACATTAGTTCTGAAAGTTCTTCTGAGGTTGAAAAATCACCAGCAGGGAAGTTAAGGTGGAAGGGAGGCATTGAGAGAAAATAGAAGGAGAACGGTGGGCCCAGTGTTCTCTTTCAAAGGAACTGGCTGTTGGGTTCATGTTTATAGCTCTCCTGGTTCTAAAGTGAGCTTTGGATGCCCCTGATATCCTAACTTGTCCTTGGTGATGACTGCAGCCCCGTCTTGCCTCTCAGCTATCATAGTAGCCAAAGACAGCTCAAATATCTGGTATATGCAGGTTGATCTGCATATACCACTGCCTAGCACAGTCTAAATAGTTAGAGGCAAAGAAAAAAGGCCAGGATTTCTGTATTAAAGCTAAAAGGGAGGCTTGATCTCTTCTCGAGCTTGGTGTGCATAGCTTTTCAGGAACTGCTTATTGTTCATTCTGATGAAAAGGATGTTTGTTAGTTATAGTAGAAAAGTCCCTCATACTTTTTCATGGGAATCTGGCTTCCAATGTGGCTTTGCCTCTATGGGACTGTGTGCTATGAAATCCCCAAAAGAAAGCCCTTGGCAGAGCCCTTTCTCTTCCCACATTGTATGTGGGGTGATGGGAACTCATTGAAAACAGAGGGTAATGACTGCCCTTTTTATGATGGTATAGCATGTTCTGGTGTAGAGACTGGGTGAACGCATGAAATTGACAGGGCTTGAGGAGCAGCAGCTCTAAAAGATTCTACTCAGTGATGATGGGAATTCTGAACAAGCATCTTCAATATGTAGAAAACCGGAGTTGGGTGGCAAGATGTAAGCATTATCTCATTCAATTTGATGTTAAAAATAGGAGAGACCCAATCAATGAAAATAGAAATGGAACTCATGGCTCAAAGATATATGTGTCACACTGTAAGTTGATGGATTTGGTAGGGGAAAAAAGGCATGGAAGGGGAATGGTTAGATTTGAGCAAGTACGCTTAACTCTGACCGGCTTGTGAATCTGTTTCTCCTCAAATGGAGGCAGCTGGTGCAGATCTTCTTGATTGGCACTTGGTAAAGTGGAAGGTACAGTGTGAAAGAGAGTAGGTACCCAATGCTAGGCTACCACTACTTACTAGCAGTCTCTCTGTTTGGGAGGCCCAGGAGGATCTTTGGAGTTCAGAAGTTTATTTGTTTAAAGTACACTATGTGCTTATTGATGATTCTCTTTGGTCTGGCTAAGAGGACATTCATTGTAAATAGAACTTTTGTTTCCTAAATTGATTTCTCCCTGGATTTCCCTCATTCCCCCCCCACCTTTCTTTTACTTTGGAATTGTAAATTAACTTTTGATCCTTACCTTAAGAATTAAATAATTACCTGTATTGTTTGATGAATATAGTCTTCATCCTAGCTAAGTCCTATGTTTTCCAAGAGCAATAATGTTGAAAATCCTTCACTTACCAATCAAAAGGCTTACTCATTGTTGTAGAAAAGGCAGGAGTGTTTTGTGTAAGTTATTTGACAGACACAGAACAGATACATGTGGCATGTGACTTATAGGGCACAATAACACAGGCAGAAGCAATCGAAGACCTGCTAGTTCCAGGATTAAAACAAGAACTTGATTTGCTTTCTTGGAGGCCTGTGAGCTTACATTTACATAGGGATCTGCGGTCCTCTTTGAGTTAATTTTTGTGAAAGTCATATATGGTGATATTTTATGCTCTAATAAAGCTTGCTTGAGGATCATTGTGCCTAGCTAGCCCAGAGCCGTAGAAGCCAGGCAGTGCTGGTGCACACCTTTAATCCTCACACTCAGGAGACAAAGGCAGATAGATCTCTGTGAGTTCAAGGCCACCCTGGGCTATGTGAGAGTGAATCAGTCTAAAAGAGAAACAGAGCTCCCACCTTTAATCCTAGGACAAGGGGGTGGAAAGAGGAGGAATATGGCTGCGTGGAGAGAGGAATCTAAGGCAGGAGGAGATGTGAACTCATGGGAGTCAGGAGCAGTCTGAGGCTCAGTGGATTGCTGCTATGGTCTGAGCATTGGTAAAGGTGATTACTCTTACTAGCTGGCTGCTTTGCTTCTCTGATCTTCAGCTTGAACCCCCTTTCCCTTTCCCTTCCCTTCCCTTCCCTCCCTCCCTCCCTCCTTTCCTAACCATTGGGTATAGTCATTGCTGCTGTATGTTCACTATTGCACTAGCATGTGGAAGATAGTGCCATATCATACATACTTCTCCCTGCCTTTAACTCCTGTGGTCTTCTTGTGTTCTCTTCTACCATGTACCCCAGACTTGGGAAGGGGGGGCACATACCTATTTGTTTGGGACCCTACACTCAGCAGTCACTTATTCTCAACACGTTGACTAATGAATGTCTGGTTTTACCATCACCTGTTGTGGAAACGAGACTTCCGTGACCAAAGCTGATTGACACTAGTCCATATGCAGAAACCTAACTGTTCAGAAAATGGTTTAATTGCATGTCTATTTGGAAAAAAAAATCACTAGCAGATTCCTCCATGGGGTCGGTAACTTGGATAGCCATTGGTTATTGATCATTTTTATAGTGCCAGGAATGTATTCCCTCCTGTGTGTGTGCCTTAAATCTGGTATAGAAGTGGTTGGTCTAGAACATTCAGGCCCCTCTTGCACCAGTGGGCACATGTTACTAGTAGTTCAATATTGTAAGCTCTTTGCTTGGGTGTAATTGTGGTGAATTTTCTTCCCAAACAGCCCTCATAGTATCTTCCTGTAGTGTGAGTGATAGCCAGCAAGGAGGACACTTCTGGCTCAGTCCCAGCTTGGTTTGACTCTGTCCTGATTCTTTCCTTTCTTTTCTTAAGGGTAGTTTGCCTGTATTATATAGATCATATGTGAAGTGAAGTGATTAGTCCTCTGTTTCTCACTTTCCAATTTTGTGTTAATTATTCTGGTCCTTTGCCTTTCCATATACACTCTGATGCTCTCTATCAAATAATTTGATGAAATCCTATGACTTTTGATTTTTTTTAATAAATGTATTTACTTTGTTATATAAAGGTGAGTTGGTATGTGAATGACATGGTATATGTATGAACATCAGATGATAGCTTGTGTGTGTGTGGGGGGAGGGGGTTCTCTCCTACCACAGTGGGGACCAAACATAGGTTATTAGACTTGCAAGTGGACAGCTTTACTCACCAAGACATCTTGCCTGTCAGAATCCAATGTTTTGTTTCATTATTGGCATAATTTGGTCTTTACTTTTACATTCTGTTTAAATTGTGCAGTGTGGGGTTGGACTGGTTTGGCTGAGTGTGTTAGCTCCTGACATAGACATAAAGAAAGACCATTAAATATTTCCAGGGGAAAACTGACATATGTGGTGATAGACTATCAAGGGTAGGATGAAAGGGAATATGTAACTGATGAATTTTCAGTTCTACCTTGAGTATTCTTGAAATTGTCATTTATCAAGTTTGAAGGACTATGGAGCTATGCTCCTAGGTTCATTTTATATCCATTGCTTTTATTTCTCAGAATGTCTCTGAAGTATTTTATTTTGCTATTTGTTTTTCTTGAGACAGTGTTTTGCAGTGTAGTTGAGGCAGTTACTTCCCTTTTTTTTTTTTTTTTTTTTTTTTTTTTAACTCAATAGCTGGTGGACTATGAACTGCTAATCCTCCTTCTCAGCCTCCTCTATAACAGGATTCCAAAAGTATGTCTCTAGTTGAAGAATAGCTTAAATGATTGTGGCTTTGAAGAGGATAAATTAATCTTCACACACATCAAGCTAAAATTGCACATATATATAATTTATATATATGATATATATATGTGTGTGTGTGTGTGTGTGTGTGTAAGAGTCGGTTCTCTTTCCACTATGTACATACATGCATTCTGTATATCAAACATAGGTTATGGGATGAGACAGCTTGACTCACTGAGTTATTTTTCTTGTCAGAATCCTATGATATTTATCCTTAGCTACAACATTTTTATTTTTATATTCCATTGAGGTGGGGTTGGCTTGTCTCAGTGTGTTAGCACATGTTACAGACATAAAGAGAACATCATTATATTGTGTGTGTAAGAACTACTATCCAAGCCCATCCAGTAATTCAGAAATCACATCAGAATGGCTGCCCATTCTGAATATGTTTTCCCCCCTGTGGTTTGGATCTGAGTTTTGTAGTAATCACAGATGAATGCAAAGGTACTTATTTCTATGTATAGAAAGAGATTTGGTAAGATAAGTACATGGCAACTCAACCCATCTACAAGATGTGGCCTGAGAAGATTATAAGAGTTCAGAACATCCTCGTAGCCCAGAGAGACTTTGAGGCTTTGCTAATGTCATATCCCAATATGTTGCTCATGTCCTTATGGTGAGACTTGGATAAATCAACCCACTGTGCTTCATTGACTTTTGTAGGGTATGTGTTTGATAAAGATGATAAATGACATAGTACTTGTTTATGTTCTTTTTGAACTTTTCGCTTTTTCATGACTTTGGAGTGTAATGACATATGGTATGGCTTTTACCTCATGCACCCTCTGGGGCTCACAGGGCTCATGATTGCATCATTGTCTCTTGTTCTTGATTTAATCTTGTGCTGTTTTGTTCATTGTGGCTCCAGGAACAATACACTGCAGTATTAGTATCTGAAATATAGTCTTTGTGTGTGCAACAGACAGTAGCATCTATGTATGTATAAGGATATCCAATGATGTTTGTACGATAGTGAATCACCTGAGGCTATGTATCTCAGAACCTCATCCCATTGTGTCACATGTGAGTGTACCTGAGTGTTCCTGGCTCAGAAACAACACACTGAAGATGCACCCAATCCAGGCCTGAAGAATTAACCTTTAAACAGCATGAAGATGTTCCAAAGAAAAGAAACTTATGCTGAGACCTGAAGGCTAGTAGAGATTTAAATCAGAGAAAAGGTTAGGTGTTATGGAGAAAGACATAGATGAGAGAGAAATCATAGCTTGGTTGAGGAACTGAAGAAAACTCTTACATTTAAGAAGAGAAGTTTAATATGTACTGTATACATAGTGAGTAGCCTTTGAGGACACTTCTAAAAGACAGGATTTGATTGCATTTGGAGTCAAGGTTGAGTTAAAAAAAATAATTGGAATGTGAGGTGAGGATTACCAGATGGAGATGGGTGCTGATGTCTTCAATGGCTCTAGACTGACTTACAAATTGCAGAGAAATGCATCAATGTGGAGCAACTTAGGAGATAATTAAATGAAGATTAATTATTTAACTCATGTAGGACAGAAATGTTAAAAAGGATTTTGAGGTATGACTGGATATTTAGGTAATTAGGTTTTCAAAGTATGAAGCAAAGTTTTAAACCTTTGTTCTGAACAAAAAAGCTTTTAGAATCACTAGGCTGCTCTCTTTGAGGGAACTACAGGCAATGGCTTCCCCCTGAGCTCTATTCTACAGGTACTACATCATAAAATGTAGTTGATTGGAGCATTAGATTTTTAGATATTTAAACTTCTCTCAGAAATGGAATCATGATGTTTCCTATGTTAAAAACTACTAACTTCATTTATTTGATATTATTTTATAGCAAATGATATTTATATTTAGGTCAGTTCAATTTCACACCCACTTATTTATTTATTTATTTATTTACTTACTTATTTATTTGTTGTTTTTCCATTAAAACTTTTTCTTTTTTAAAGTATTTCTGGGCCAACTAGATTTCCCTAAGAACTCACCATTCAGAAAAATCACATGAGTTTTATTTGCTGAGAAACTCTGTGTTTCAGTTACTTTCAAGTTCTCAGGTCAAACTGAC
The DNA here is from genome assembly GCF_943737965.1 of Phodopus roborovskii. Classification (NCBI taxonomy): domain Eukaryota; kingdom Metazoa; phylum Chordata; class Mammalia; order Rodentia; family Cricetidae; genus Phodopus; species Phodopus roborovskii. The sequence continues at coordinate 18,864,180 of NW_026126511.1, forward strand.
TTAATGGTAAAGAAATTGGATTACCTCTTCCCTCTGAATTTTCCCGAAATAACTCATCTTATGAAAGTCTTATTCTTCTGTATCCACGGATTCCTTGCATGTTTCTCTATCTATTTATTAATGGGTTATTTGCCTTGTTCTAAGAATCTTGGGACCAACATAATTCTCAAGGCATTGTTTCTCTATCTCAAATCACTGACTCTTCCTAATAGAAGGGTGGGCCATTCTGATTTCCTCCGGGAAGGAAATTGCTCCTCTGAACTCATGCACACTTTTTCCTTTGCCTTGAAGCTTAGAGAACTAAGGGTTTACCGTGTTTCCTCTCCATCATCCCTCATTAGTTTTTCTTGGAGCTCTGGCCATCATCTCCATCTGTTCATGTTAGGGAAAAGTTCATGCTGTTATTATTTCAAATATTTTTTTCTGTCTGTTTTGGGATTTCTCTCTTCCATATCAGAACTTTCCTAGCATTGCTTATGCTTCTTAAACTTCTCTCCCTAAAAGAGTGTGTATTTGTCTTTCTTCTTTGCATTTATTGAAATTGAATTAACAATTCCACTTTCATTCAGGTTGTACTGAACTTTCCTCCTCTTCTCCTCTGTTTGTCTGTCTCCCTGTTTTTCTGTTTTTCTCTCTCTGTCTCTCTTTGTCTCTGTCTCTATTTTACAGACACACACACCTGAAACTTTCTGTTTCTTAACCATTTCTCTGTATTTCAATCCTGTCTGTTCAGTCTTGTGGTTTTAAATTTTATTTATAGCTACTAAATTAACAAATGTGTTTAACATATTTTTTTGACTTTGCAAGATCCTTTACCTACTTCATCTTATCTTTGAGTCCCTATTCACCGATCATCTATCTGTTCTTTACATTTCATCTTTTGATTTTATTTATCAATATTATTAGTGTGTGAAGGTCAGGGAATACCTTTTGGGAATCAGTTCTCCCTGTCCACCTTTACAAATATTTAAGTGATTTTTTTTTCTTCTGAAAGGTACTTCAGGTGAAATCTAGTAGACCAAGAAATACATTAAAAAAGTAATCTAAGTGGAGCCTTCCATGATTGCTCAATGAGACATTTGGAAGTTTGTGTCCTGTCTTCAGTGTTAAATAGCAGTCATATCATGTATTTGCTAGGGATTGATCCCCATGTGTCAGGCTTCCAGAACTTGTTCACTAGCTGAGTCCTGTCCTTGGCTCCTTGGTTTTTATGTTGCTATTGTCTTACGCCTTCCATAAAGTGAATTTTTTCCATTTCGACATTTCATTGAGGTGAATGTTCCCTTTTTAGTCCATGTGTCTCTTCTCTGAGGTCCTATTGGATGTGGGCATCTTTGCCCCATGGTTTAGCTTCCCCTCCTCAGAGTGGGCAGCTCCCCTCTGCTTTGACACAGTGTTGTTTAATCCTTTGTTCCGTTTGATGTTATAGTTTAGACCTGTTTCCCCTTGGGGCCTATAAACAGTGAAGTAGTTACTGGCTGGAGTGCCATGGCCGTTGGTTTGCGGAGGTGCTGGGCTGGGCCCTGCCCAAGCCATGCCCATGTGTTCCTTGTCCCTTCCTCACTTTGGGCCAAGTGCCGTTTCTATGGACATGAGCTCTCAAGTATAAATACTACTTAAAATACCGGAGTGTCCTAAAGTTGCTCATGTCTGCTTGATCCCTTTTTCTTTCTTCCTGTGGCATTTCTCTTTGCTGCTATGCGCCCCGTTGCTTGCTTGCTTGCTTATTTATTTATTTATTTATTTGTTTATTTATTTATTTATCTTTTTATCTGTACTGAAATTTTCCTCAGAGAGGAATTAAGTATTTAAAGTCACCTTGTGGTTCATAGGGACATCTTCAGTGTTATTTTATTTCCCAGCGCAAAATCATTCAGAAAACAAAAGAGCTTTCTAGTCTCCTTTTTGGATTGGCTAATGCACAGTTGACCTAGAAACAAATAACCGGAAAGGGCCTCTGGCTTAAATGATCCGTCCTTAGGCTTTCTGACTTTCTGTCACTTCAAAATGATGAGATATTTGTACCTGAAGTACACAGCTGTAAGGACCCCTTGGCCAGAGCCTGTGGAGCCTCAGGCTTCCCATGCTCCCTCCCGTGGTGGTGGTGGCGGAATGGTCATTGGTACTGAGATAAATTTGGCTCACACTTGGGCAAACATGCAGGGATGTACTGTGCTCTTGGTGATTCAGTAGTCTTTAGAGGACAGAAGGGCAGTAGGGGGTCACGCTAGGGTAGGATTTCAGCCAGGAGTGTGTCACCTCCTATCGATTTGACAGTTATTTGTTTCATTTATGTCTGAAGTTGACCCACTGCGGCTATGGTCCCTGTGACATAGAAGACATGTGGATGAGAAAATTCAATGGAAATTTATAAATTAACAAGAAACGACATCAGTCACGTTGTGCGCTTATAGTTTTTATCTTTTCAAGCTGGTTAGATAATCCTCAACACTTCTGAGATGGCTTAGAAGAAAGTTTTTGTTTATGGCATGTATTTAGATTGAATTAGTATGACTGTGGACCCCACCACTCTGCTGCTGTAAATTATTGTTCAACGTTGTTGATAATTTCGTTGATTAATTATTAAAAATTGAACTCTGACCCATTTTTCAACACATTACAGTAGTCTTCAATGAAACATTCATGGCAGGAGGAACATTTACAGAGAGCAGAAGCCTGTCCGTTTTCTTATTCCTGATAAATCAAAGTTTATAATGATAAAATAACCTTCAAGTTCTAGTGTAGTAATTATGCTATAGGATGGTATGATTTTATGATCATGCAAATTATCTTTCTATTTCTCAGAACATTCCAGAAGTTATGGTTTTCTTTGGCTTTTGTTTAGACGTATGCCTTTCTTTCTTTTTGCATCCTATGATTTGGTTCTTTTTGTCTGATTTAGCAAACCTTTACACATGCATTATTCCATTGAGTTGTTCTCCTACTCAGTCTGTGAGTGAAAAAACAAAAAAACCAAACAAAATCATTTTAAAACAATCCCTCCGTGTTTCCCCCCTTTTCAAGTCACTCGATATGTTCAGCTTAAAGTTTTATTATTTCTCTTTATTCATATTTCATATTATCCCATGAATGTAGTGTGCACTTTCATTGTGAACCATAGTTATATAGAAGCTGTATTGGTTTTGTGCACACTGCCTGCTGTTTTGATTGAGTCCCCTCATTTAAAGCATTTAGAGAAATACTCACCAGATGATTCTTAACTGTGAGTCTAAGGGGAATTAGGATTATGCTTTACAGATGAATAACTTTTGATGTCTCGAGTCACTAACACAGCTCTGAGACAGGGATCAGTAGACTTCCAGGCACTTTGCAGACCATTAAGGGCCCACTTGAGGTGGCTGATGCATCAGATGCTCCACCTAGAGTTTGGTTGCAGAGTTTATTTTGATGAGGAGGTTCATGTATTTGGGTAGCATTTTGACTCTTCCCTCAAATTATTACCTTCTGTAAAATACTTTTGAATGTGTTTGTGATTGACGATTTATTAAAAGCTCTGGCCACTGAACAGTTTTATATATGATATCCTAGTTCTCCATTCCCATTTTGCTAGAGTTTTCCATATCTGCCTTTGGTATGATATGATCCACACATACTGTAAAACAAGCCTACATTTTTATATCTTGCTAAATTCAGATACTTTTCTCACAATCTCTCATTTATGCTTTCCTTTGAATAAAATAGCTCTTTGTTAAAAAAAAAATGTAGCTTTCAAAGCCGTCAACAACTTTTCCATTTTTTAAGGACACTGTCCACCAGTCAATATTGACTTTCTTTTTGCAACATTTTCAGTTTTGTTTCAAAAGCACCTCTCATTCCCTTGCTGTTCCCATCTCTTGATTTAACCCATAAAAAAGGGGGCACTTTTGACAGCATCTGCACTGAGAAATGCCTTCCAAAGAAAACATTTGTTAGAATACACAAACGGTTTATTTGGGTACATCTCAGAGCCTAAACATTTCACTCGGCTGCCAGTATGTGCTCTGTTGGCTAATGTTTCTTCAATGTTTCCCCATTCTCACAGGCTAGCGGCCAAGTTGTCCAACAGTCTGCTACCTCACAGGGGTGGAACTGGGCATGTATAACTGATAACATTAGAATGCTCCAGTGTACAGTCAGTTGACATATGTTAGACCTGGCAGAAGTTGCCCCCACCCATTTGGACAGGTATAGTTAGCAAGGAGTTTCCTCAGTCTGTCCTTAATGGCTTAAGGAAGGCTTGGGTAAGCCTGTGAGGGCCCCTCCCGACCAGTAAACCAGAAGTCAGGCTGATGATGAAGCCATCAGGATTATGAATATGCTCTTGTTGTTGTACAAAGATATATTATGCTTGGGCCCGTGGTTCATTGATGAAGATCACTTGCAGATTGTCCTGAGTTTAGTTCCCAGCAGCCAAGTAAGTCATATGTGTCTTCATGCAGACAGACTAAATAAAACTTACAGAATGTTTCTTGTTGTATAAAGCATAATGCCACGTTTCCTCACTTGATAAGTTCAAAAATAGCTGTGAAGCAAATGCTAGCTCCAATTCATAGGTAAGGCTAGAGTCATATGAGGAGAAAGTATTGCTGCTGTGAGGAATTCTCCTCCTCAGAAGCCATCTTTGTTTAGCAGGGGAAATCAGCATCAGCATGGACTGTGGAAAATGGGCTATCGTTATGGCATATAAAATGACTCCAAATATACATCAAATGAAGGACTCAAGACCTCTGGCTGTACCACTAGCATTAGGGTCAATCAGCAACAGACAATAAGTGATGCCAGCTAAACACCACTGGGTTTCTAAAGTTCCCATTAAAGGGAATCTGAAACTGTGGGAAAGTCCTAAATGTTAGGAACAAAAAGTGGAGATGTTTAGGAACATGTTTATATGTATCTACCACACAGACATAAATTATGCGTTTGCATGCCTTTTACACCCAGTGCATTCAAAGGGGGAATGGATGACAGCCCAGTTAAGGAAGACACAGGGAATGACACATTGTTAAATGCAGTCACGGAATGCCAGTCACTGTTCTGGAGATGGAAGCTAGAAATATAAATGACACATGGATCTCTATCCTGAAGAGTGCTTAATCTTCTGAAGAACCGAAACACAAAGAAGTGGTATCACCGTCATCATCATCATCATTATCATCCTCTTCTTTTTCTATTAGCATTTGAAAGAAAACAATCAGGATAGGCAAGCTGTGTGTTTCAGCAGTTGCCCAGAAAGAGGAAAGTAGAGGAGGATAATAGCGAAAATCATGGTGTTTGAGTTATGCTAGCATGGAAGTCAGCCTTATGCTGGATAAGAAGCCTCACTGTCTGGAAAAAGAAGTAAGAAGGGATACCCCGCTACCAGAGAAAAGCACGCGTAAGTCTGGGCAGCATCTAAAGCAAATGACAGAAGATAGAATGGGAAAAGTTCTGGCTGACTCACAAAAGTAGGCAGATGCAGCAGAAGCTTTAGCAGTTGTGCAGGGGACAGGGAGTCTGATAAGGAAAGGTATCTTACCTCACTAAAGAACTAATTATTCCTCCAACCTGTTTTATTTGGCTTAAGGGCAACCTGCCTTCCTGAGGGGGTAGTCCCTTGGCCAGGTGATCAACCTGCCCGAACTGAGTTAATTTTTAGGGAGAAAGCGTCTCTCCCAGAAATAGTCTCCATTTGGGGTACTAGGAGGCAAAAGCTTTTCTTTAATAAAACACTCCCCCCCCCCATTGAAAAAATCACCTTAAAATCATTTGAGAAACAGACCAGGAATCAGAGTCCCGAAACACTTCTGGCATATCTCACCTCCAGGTGGGATAGGACCAAGGATTCTTTTTCTTACAGCCCAGGACATGTGTCGACTCCCCTAAACTTCTTTTATCATTTCTGTTTTCCATCTATGGGGAGTGACTTTTTTAGCATGACGAAGCCAGAGAAAGCATTACAGGACTATGCTTAAGGGATGGCTAGAATGATGAGTAGGAGTTCTGCCTTGAAAGCAAGAAGTAGGGATAGTCTTCCAAGATAAAACATGCATGGACATGCCCTGAAGTGTAGAGAAAGTATAAATATTAGTTACATAATTGGTGGCAATGGAGGTAAAGCAAGTCCTCTGGCCCATTTGCTGCTGGATCTCTTAGCTATAGAAGAAGTAGGAGAGAATTATGTCAAAACGTTATGTCCATTGCTTATAATGTTTATTTTTTTCCTCCTTCTGTATCCTCATACAACCACCTTATTGCAGGCAGTATGAATCTGGGTTATTCCTGGCAGTATGAATCTGGGTTATTCCTGGCAGTATGAATCTGGGCTCTTCCTGGTAGCTGTCTGAAGTGTGTTCTATCCTCTGGACCCTCACCAGTGTGGATTTGTATCTCCCTGATACTCCTTGCCTTTCACAGGCCACTCCTGGCCTGGAAGCAGCCCTGCAACCCTGTAGTTCCCTCATGTCAACATCTTCTCAAACGACAGGACAGAACACATTGAGTGCCATAAATTTTTGAGATTGTCGTATATAATATGAGACATGCAATATGAAATATGAAGAAGGTATATGAATGTTCTTGAACACTTTTAATTTTATTATTTTTATTTTACTTTTTTGGCTTTTGTGTTTTTTTTTTTTTTTTACTTTTCCTTTCTTTTCATCTTTTGTCTGTCTTTACCCTTTTTAATTTCTGAGAAGTCAGGGGAAAGGTGAAGCCAGAGCTTAGGCGACAGAAGGGACCTAGAACCACGTGGAGTATGTGGGAGGCAATAAAGTCATTGCAATGCGAAGACTTAGGTTCTTGGGACATGAACACACAGTAGGGAAAGAGGTGCAGCCTGACAACAGAGGGTTATTTCAAGGTATTTTTGTCAGCATTTCTGCACATGAACATGTTTATTTGTTTGCAGGTGTACACTTGTGTTCAGGTGAGCATGTACATGCAAGTGTATGAAGGTCAGAGGTCAGCCTCAGGCATTGTTCCTCAAATGCTACTTGCCTTATGCTTGAAACAGTGTTTTTCTTTGTTTCTAACCAAGTAGACTAGGCTGAGTAGCTGTGCCATCCGCCCCTCCCCAGAACAAGGATTATAAGTGAGAGTAATACCACACCCAGCTTTTACATTCACCATCTGTCATTCCGTTTCATGGCAATTTATTCCTTTGCCAACTGAACCATTAGCCTAGATTTCAATATCTTAAAAAATAAAATAAGACTTGTTATTGTTAATTGTATTTATATATGTGGGGATGTGAATGTGAGTACTGGTACCCACTGAGGTCAGATGTATCAGATCCCCTGGAATGGGCACTATGGGTGGTGGTGAACTGCCCTATATGCGTTCTCAGAATCAAACTCAACTCCTCTGCAAAGACAGTATTCACTCTTAACTACTGAGCTGTCTGTGGCATCTAGATTCCAGATTATTGGTGGTGGCACTGAGTACCTAACAGTAGGAAACCATGTGTTCACAATCCCAGAAAGTAACAACTGAATGCATGCCCTTCTCCCAGGGTTTGTAGAAATCTCTGTATTTGCACTGTGCCTCCTGTTTTCCACTTCATCATATTGTAGAATTCATCTTGACTTTCTTGTCTGTTTTTGAAACACGGTCTGTCTCTGTGGTCCTGGCTGGTCTGGAATTCAGTATGTAGAATAGGCTGGCCTCCAACACACAGACATTCACCACCTGTACCTCCTGAGTGCTGGATTAAAGGCGTGCCCTACCACATCTGGTTTGTAGAACACCTTTTTAACAAATTTTACCATCTGAACAGATATTGGTTAAAGTGAACAAAGTCTTTCCATTATAATCTTCAATTTGACATTGTTTGATCAGTTTTCATTCTTTGAGAACCTAAAACAGAACACTTAGGTAAGATCAAAGTATAAGAAAATAGACTGGCATGTCACTAGTAGGATCTTTGTTGTCTAGGAACTATTATTACTGTCATTGACCTACAAATAACTAACAATGGCATAAGTAAGCCCCCCTTAAAAAGACACAAAGATGCCCAAGGCATAGTCTAATCATTTTCAAGGGAATATGCTACATGTGTGTATTTCTTTAGATTTTACTTTCCATGCAACTCTAGGCAGCTTGCTCTCCTGGTTTCCAAATTACAGAATTGATGAGAAGAAGCAGGAAGAGGGAGCCACAGGAGTCACCTAGCTGAAATCCTTCATCTCAGATCCAAAGATGTGAAATGACATATCCAAGCTCATTCCCTAGGACTGATCACCCAATCCACATGCATCATAGTCTGCCATCTGGTCCACCTCAGGGCAGAGCAGCATCTATTAAAAGATCATGAGCAGACTGAGAAATCACACAGTCTGATGTGCTCAAATATTCTGCCTGCAGAATGTCCAGTAGTTTCAGGTCATTTAGTGTAGACACACCTCAGTGCATCCTGAACTTATCTCTATATGCAGCATTGCTTGGTCATCCATGTTCCCAATTAATAGATGGAACCGTCAAGAAAAAGTCAATTTATGTCCTTAGATAAAATGGAGTAAATATATTTTCATTCAAATGACTCTTATCCCACTTTAAATTTCTAATGAAAAGGACAAACTGCTCACCCATTCAGGAAACCCAACTCTACAATAGTCTAAGATTACTGTTTAAGTGTGACCTTCTGGTGAAGGGGAAGATGTCCTTCGTGGCCAGATTACTGGTTCATCAAAATCACAATCCTTAGCTGTTTGGTGCAGAGAATAGTACATCTTAGAAATTACTTTTTCTGTGTCAGACACCTTGCTTATGAAGCTCATAACCAAGGTTTTTCTGTATTATAAAGCTGGCAGTCAAGAAGAAAAGCTTTTGTTGCATTCAAACTCTGTTTTGGTTGGGGAGAGAATGCATAGTAAAATGTTTTCTATGTAAACATGGCGGCCTGAGTTGCTCTTGGTATCCAGGCAAATACCTAGCACAGTGGAGTTTTTAGTTCTACTGCTGTGAAGAGGAGACAGGAGGATCCCTTGCACTGATTGTCCAGCCAGTTCATGTAAACAAGTTGAAGAAGGGACCTGTCCTACAAAGCCAGCATTGAAGAAGACTTTCAATGTCTAATTCTGCTCACACAACCACACTCACTAAAAACAAAACAAACAACAACAACAATAACAACAAAACCATCTTGGTCTGTAAAGGGCCCATTCCACATACCCTACCCTATGTCTGTCTGGCTTTGAATACTGCCATAGTTATTTTCACTTTTTAACCACAGTCTTCAGCCCTGATTGAATCCTCCTCAGCATGTCTATGATGTTCTTCACTAACCTCAGTTCAGTTTCTCAGTTTGAGTGACTAGGGAAGTATTGCAACTTACTGTACTTGGTTGAACTGCTTCTACTCTCACAAGAGCCATTCACCATCTCTTGCTTTGGTCAAGGCTACGAATGTTATTCTAAAACATGCATTTAATTATGTTCTTGCACAATACTACATGGATGTGCATGGGGAGGGGGCATAAAATAAATTTCGGATGCCTTTCTATGGCAAAGGAACTGAACATCTTCCTTTGTCTTTAAACATATTCCATTAACAATTTTAATCCCTTTGCCATTGTTAGTTGCCAAATTTACAGGTAAACTTGCATGAGGTTTTAACAGGTACCACCATGTTCTTTGTCTTATGATGGGGCATATAAATGGCAAAATTATTTATAATTTCTCTTCTTCCCTCTTCATGTGTTTGCTTGTGTGTTTACACTTGTATGTGTGGCTGCATATGCAATTGTGTATGTGTGTTTCCACATGTATGTGGATACATACATGCAGGTACGTGTGTGTGTGTGTGTGTGTGTGTGTGTGTGTGTGTGTGTGTGTGTGTGTGTATGCATCTGTGTGAGGAGGCCACAGATTGATTTCTGATGTTTTCTCACTTGTTTTCAACTTTAATTACTATGCTGGGGTCTCTTCAACTTTAATTACTGTGCTGGGGTCTCTTGATGAACCTGGAATTCAAGATTTGGATAGTCTACCTAGCAAGATTGCTATGGACATCCCTTGTCTTTATTTCTCAAGGTGGGCCCCCCTGCCATCCTGACTTTTACATAAGTGCTGGGATCTGAACTCCTGTCTCCATATTTGTGCAGCAAGCACATTATACACCGAGTCGTCTCTTCAGCCCCTACATGTTTTAGTTTACATGGAATAAAAATCACATAAAATTAGAGTGAGTGCATTGCACAGTATTAACCCACACACAGCGGCATTTGTGGTTAATGCTCAGGCAAGTTGCTAGGTGCATATTGTCAAGGTCGTTGGCTTGCAGAGCTGGGTGGGAGATGTCTGGGTTACTTCCCTTGTGGAGGGGGAAAGATTGCTGAGGATCGGGGCAGTCTAAGGAATTTACTACCTTCTGTGGCAGTGAGTGAAAATTGCATTTTGGCTTAGTCTTTTTGCACATGTGCTGCAGGAGGTCAAGGAGGTCAAGACTGCATTCAAGCTGTGCTCAAAGGAGAGGTCACTAGCCTTTTCTCACAATCTCCCGGGCAAGCAGATTCTGTGACCTCTGTGGATTGTGCATTTCAGAGCCTCACTGTGACACTTGGAAGAAGTGTCCTCAATCCCCTTTCTAATCCTTCTTCTTTCAGATAGTTTCTTTGAAAAAAAATTACTTTTTATTCACTGGGGGTATTTATTTATTTATTTTTTTGAAATAGTAAATGTTCATTATTTACTGGGTAGAGAAATAGGAGACATAAAACAAGGTTACTGCCATAACTGCACACGGGGTGATATTTAACTACTTATATTCTGCCTGCATTTGTATTTTCATTTTTAGAAAGGTATAATATGTAACAGATTTTTATGTAACAATATATGGTGGTTTGGAAATTGATACGTGACTATACAAACTAGGCATTGTTTTATGTTAGTAGGTGCATTGCTATGTCATGTTAAAACAAGCATTTGTGATATTTTAACTACATGGGTTCATAATGATTTAATTAATCATTGTGCTGTTTGGAGGTATTTAGGTTGCTTTCAGTATTTACTAATTATGAATAACGGGAAAATAAATATGATTCTGCTCATGCTTGCTCATTATCTAGGATCAGTTCCTAGAGTTGAGTTCTCTAGGACAAAAGGCTTATATATTTTCGTGGTTTTTGTTAGATTCTGCCAAACTGCCTACAGTCAACTTCCCCCAGCAGAGCAGGATAGTGGCCTGCTCTACCTACATTGAAGCCACAGTATAGCTCGAAGAGATGGCTCACTGACATGAGATCATCATTTTCTAGCTTGAAAACTTTTTGGAACCTCCAATGACATCGCAGTCACCCCGGGCCTTTTATGAGACTTTAGAATTTTAAGATGTTTACCTTTGAAAGACTAGAAGCAGTGTAAAATGGACGGAGTTTGAGAGCAATATGGGATCAAAGGTGTGAACATTATCTGCATCTCCTTCTTGGCCTCCACATTGTTCTTTTGTAGACTGTCCATAGTGTTAGGTTCATCAAGGGCCATAAAGATAAAGTACAAGGTCTCTGGATAGGCACAGTTCCAGACAATTGTTTTCCTTAGGCCAGCATTGAGGTTGTCAGGGGAGAGAATCCTTGCATACTTTAGATAGAGAAATGAGATTAAGGATGAAGAAATAGGCTAACAAAAATGGAGAAAAATATGTTTTAACTGAGACACAAATACTTTTTCCTGAAGTCAGTGATCTTATGTATTTATTTGACAGAATTACTGTCTTTGGAAAATGTACTTTTATTGGTGGCAGTATTTATCTATTAAAATATATAACTTAAAATATGGTATCTTGATTCACAGCTGTGTGTGTGTGTAACTTGGCTACTTTGAAGATGTGGGACTTATAGTAAAGCTTTTTGAGTGCTATGGCATATCAAGTCCCTTCAGTGACCCCAGATGGTTACATATATATCTGTGGAAGGCTAGCTTTGAGTCTGTGGGCTTGCCTTCCATTGCCTGGTTTTATCTTTACCCATTACACCAACCATTTCAATTTCTCTGTGGTCTACAGTGTGAAAATATCTGGTGCCTGACAAATTGGAAAGGCTAAATTTGGTTTAAATTTTGAGGGTATAGTCCATCACTAGAGGAGTTCTGGTGGCCAGACCTTGAGGTATCTAGTCATTTTTATGGGGCACAGGACCTAATCCCAATAAATGATGTTGACCACATCCAGAATAGATCTTCTTTGTTCAGTTAGCCTAACGAGCATAATCTCTCCCAGGCATAGCCAGCGACTTCTCAGTCTAGATAACCCCACACAGATGTGCTCAGAGGCTTGTTTCCTATGGATTGTCATTCTAGATCTTTTGTTCAGCTTGACAAACAAATTTACCCTCCACATTTGGAAAGCACTTACAATCCTGTCTTGGATTTTGGCTTGTTTCGTATTATTTGCTAAGTGCATGTTAACATATCATATCAGCCCATCCTTAGTTTGCCTCTTACAATTTATTCTGACCCCACAGTGTGATATTCAGAAAGCATGGGGCACTCACTGACACTAGGATGACTGAAGTTTCTCAGTGTTTCGGAAATGTACGGTGCCTTATGTATACTCACTGCCCCCTGCCTTGACTAGAAGTCTTTGAGGCATTCTCTGGCGCATCAACTTGCTTGTTAATATTTCAGTTTGGAGACAGGATCTTTTAGAAACATCATGTTTATTTGTTTTGTGTATGTGTATCTTTGCTGCCATGTGAAGAGGTTGGGGTAGAAGTTTTAGAAGTCAGTTCCTTTTCCTACCGACTTTGCCCCTGGGATCAAACTTGGGTTTTCCTGCTTGACAGCAGGTGCCATCATCTGTGAACCATCTCCTTACCCCTGAGTCAGATTGTTTATGTCGCTGGTTGTAGTTTGTGGAGAGGTGGAAAAGAACCAGGCACCCAAGAATTATTTGCACCTTCTAACATAGTGCATATCATCACTTTGGCATCACCTGCCATTTTGATAGAAGATCCTGAATTGTATGCAATTAAATATTAGACATTCATCGCAGTATCTTTTAAAGGACCTATCAGAGCTTTCCCTGTTTGGTGATTTCATTGTCAAACCCAAGTTGACCTTCCACCCTTACCGGTATTCATAATCTCGAAGTAATGGATTTGTTCCCATTTGTCATCAAGGAGTGATATATTTTTCCCCCAGTTATTTTCTTTGTTCACATTGATGAACCTGTGAGTAGATGCGAGCTTCTGAGCTGTCCACTGTTCCTTATTTTAGAGTAAATTGCTGGTGTAATATTAATAGAATGCCTCATCGAGTGACTGAGGGTAGATGCATGGTAACGCTTCTGCTTCTTGACAACTTACTTTCTGCTTATTAAAGTCATCCAAGTGAAAACTTAAAGGGAAAAATGGAATTGATTGACATTCTTAGTGACATGCAAGTTCTAACCTATCAGAAGCTTTTTTTGTGGGGTGAGGTACATTTACATGGGACCAAGCATGATAGTACCCTTGTAATTTTGTGATCTCAGAATCCTAGCATTTGAGTGGATGAAGCTGATGGAGAGAAGCTCTAAGCTGATTTGACTACATATTTTGACCTCCTGTCATCATGAAACAAGGAATTATTTGTTTCATCACTTGTTATCTTAAAAGAGAATTGATAACCAGTGCTGGGAAAGACTCATTGGTACAGCACTTGCTTTGCCAACAGGAGGACCAGTATCAATCCCCAAAGCACATAAGTGTTCACACATTGGTAGTGAACACTTCATACCCCAGCATTCCTATGGTGGGCAGCAGAAAGGAGGCATTGACAGGAAAAGGCTGAGCAAGCTCGAGGGTCATATGCAGCAGCAAAACGGGGACTGTCTCACACAAGGTGAAGCCAAGAACAAAAGCCTGAGGTTCTCCTCTGACCTCCACACATACTCCATGGCATGCATGAACAGGTACACACACACACACACACACACACACACAACCATGTATACACATGTCATGCACAATCACAAAGATAAGAATTTTCAAAAGATAGTAATTGATAGGCAGATATTCCCAAAGCATCATCGAAAGCTCATTCTGTTCTCTTGAAGTTGTAAGGTTCCATACTTAAAACCATTTCTAAATATTTATTTTGTCCATTTGAAAACTGGAAGCACAAAAGTAAGCTGAGTTGAGGGAGATTTCTGGAACTCACAATCTAGGTTTTTGTTTCTTGTTGTTTGTTGGTTTGGTTTTTAATTTACCAGACATTTTCACAGCATACAAAATCCAAGTCATCGCTATTACCAACTCCCTGTACATTTCTATGCTTATGCTATCCATGGTGTAAAAAGGACTTCTTTATGTGTTTTAATTTTCATTTAGTTTTCTATTTAATGACTCAATTCACCAAGTTACAATTTCCTGTATTTTCAGGAGAAAATGTATTTTATGCAGAATATTCTCTCATGTTGTTTAATACTTGGATTATTAGCCAATCCTTTCTATTGGTCTTGACAAAAGGTTTAAAATTAGCGTGGAGTAATAAAATTTCATTTGGTTTGCTGCTATAGGTAAGTGTAAGACAACACATTTAGATAACATGAAATAATGTAGGGGGTGTCTACTGGGAACTCTGGCAGTACCTACTACTCTGGATTAGTTTTATAGACTTAGCAGTAGGGCTTACTTTTAGAAAGTAGTACTCTTACATTTTATTTCTGTTTGAGCAGAGTGAAAAAAAGATCATAATACTGAGACGTCTACCTAGTTTTTAAATTGCACTTTTGGATATCACTATGCAGAAAATATTCTTTTAAATGTCCTGAAATTGGAATTTCAGATTAAGTTTGCAAGAGACGATCTCTGAGTTAATAAGCTTGGTTTTCAGAGATTGACATTCACAGCCAAACAGAGCAGACTGTTGCAGTGTCCCAGATACCCACCTGCTCCTCTACCCGCAGCCGTCCTCCTCAGTGACATATGTGCATTGTGGGATGCACTTGTCAGAACTGAGGACCCTAGACAGGAGCATCATTGGGATGACGACTATGTAGTTTGTGTAAGGCGTCATCCTTCTTGTACATTTCAGGGGATTTGTGAGTTGTGACACAAAGTTTTCCTCAAGTCCCCTGTGTCCAGCCTGTCATCCTCTCCTTTCCTGTTAACCCCTGGTGACCAATGATGGTCTGACCATCTCCATGATTCAGTAACCCCTGTTGACCAGTGATAGTCTTACCATCTCCATGGTTTGGTTTTTTGCAACAAGTTAATAGAGTCACCATCACTTTCAGAGTGGCTTCTTCCACTCCATGACAGTGCGGGAAAGTCCTCTATCTCCTTTCAAGGATGGATATCTTAAGAGACATTAGCTTTACAATAAAACTGAGCATTGTTTAGTCTTGTATAAGGCAGCCAAGCTATCTTCCAAAGTATGTTCATTTCCACCTTTAACATATCAAAATACCTTTGCTATGTGTTTGCATGATGTGATGATGGACTTTGATTTTCACCAGTCTAAGTCAATCTTATTACTTCAGTTTTTACTTCTCTAACAATTTGAAATGGTAAGCATTTTTTTTTCACATGCTCACTTGCTATATGTGTCATCTTGAGTAAGGTATTCAGGGTTTTGACCATACATATCCTTTCCAAATTCCCCTTTATTAAACCTTAACACTTACCTTATAAAACATGCCAGTCTCAAAGTACGGACATGTGGAATCCCCTGTGCCTTGGTCTCTGTGGATCTTTTAAGTGTGTAATGTCTACAAATTGATCAGTGAGGTTCTGATTTGCCTGCCTGGGTAGGAAAGGGAGAGAACCATGGTTCCAAAGATGTCTCTCCTCTGTGTCCCTCCCATTCCTGTAATTCAGGGTGGGCTTTACCTTGTGACTTTGCTGTTCTGATGAATCAGAGGAGTTGACTTTTTTTTTACTCTTATTCCCTCCTCGTTTTTGTTAGCAACTGTGATGACCTCTAAGCTTCATGCATGCTGGACAGGAAACTGGAAGTCCTGTAGGATATTTTTAGTTCTTCCATAAATGATCATTGGTGAGAACCTAGTTTTTTTTTTCTCAGTAACTCTAGGAATTTTCTCATATATATAAAATCTGAAAATTTGGCTTAGCATCAAAGGCCCAGGATAGTGAATGGTTTGTACATAAGCAGAGACTGTAATTGTAATCATTATCAGAAAGTGTCATTAACATATCTGACAGATGTCAATCATATATAAATATATGATATATATGTATATTTCACATAGAAAAATGTCAAAGATTTATTTTCCATAATAATGAAATGTTTACTATGTAGTTGTTGGATACTCTACAGTAGAGAGACATGTATTTGGCCCTTGATTTCTTGTCTAGCATTATAAATACTTTAGTATAAATATCTATTGAATTTTCTAGAACATGGAAAGCTTATGCCATGCCTTGATCAGACATCATTGCACCCTATCCAATGCACCCTCACCATGATAGTTGAAAACATCCATTGAGAGTCTACTGGAAGCCATTTAGCATCACCATGATAGTTGAAAACATCCATTGAGAGTCTACTGGAAGCCATTTAGCAGATTCAGTACAGTGGTTGTAAGTACAATGCTGACCATAAGCTCCTGGATCTTCGCCTGCAGGGGTTTTAGGCTCGGCTTCCTTAAATTTTCATAGTAACTTTTATATCTGCCATGGAGTCTTTGTGTCATTGCTCACTCACCTGGATGAGGATCTGACTCTCCTACACATTCTGAGTGTCAACCTAGATGAGAAACTGGAATTTTATTCTCATCATTTGTTTTTTTTTTCTTTTTTAAATGCTGCTTGACTTTTTTTAGACATCAAATATTAAACTATCACACATTCATTTTAATCACACAGACAATGAATACAATTTGTATAAACAAAAATAAAGTGAGAAAACATGCCAAAACTGTCAGTCCACAGCCGTCAGTTTTACTTGGGAACCTGCCATTTAGCATGGACTCTGTTTCTTCTTCCCTGTTCTTCCACAGAAGAATGCTCTAGAAATCATGGTCAAATCTTCTTGCATAAAATCAAGACTTTCCAAGGCTTTTTTTTTTGACCTGGTGCTTTACCCGGCATCCGTGAGTGTTCTTATCCCCTCTTCTGTCATTTAAATTAGTTAAGGTGTATGTGCACTTGAACAATTTTCTGACCTAGGATTCTTGACATGGGCTTGGTCACAACAGAGTTTGGAATCACTGTCATGAGTCACCATTGCTAATTCCATGTGTGTTGACAAAAGAAGGATTGAAAAGCTGCTGTCTGGAGACAGTTGATGACAATACACTTTTATAAAGGAAAATTCGTGAAGCAAAGCAAGAGTTTGCTTGTGTTATTTTTATTTTTAATAGAAATAAATGTGAATAGGGATATGGAGTTCAGGCCCAGTGAACATCATGTGAGTTAGTTGATTGAGCCACGCCCTTGGGATGTCCAGTTTGGGATAGGCAAGGACGTTGTAGCTGCAGATAACATGTTCAGTGCTGGGGTTACACTGGCAACTGAGCTGGCCTGTGTGTTTCCCAGTGAATGACTAGTGTGCTGAGAATGTTAGTATTCCTGGTCCCTTAGGATCAGTGGCACCCTACTACTTTTATGACACTCAAAACTTTTCATTTCCCTCTGCCCTCTTTACCTCCCATTTCTCAAAAGCATCGGATGGTGTCTAGAACAAGGTCATGATGAAGATTAGTTGGTACCAGCGGCTTTGCCCCCGAACACAGAATACAATGCATATATGTAATTAAATGTTTTTAAATGCATAATAAAAAAATCACATTTATGTTTCCTAGTAGACAGAAGTTGAAACATTAATAATAGAATATAGCCAAAATATTTCAGCATGCAATTAATTTAAAATTAAAGGCATTTGTAATTTGGCCTTATGCCAGTCAAAATCCAGTGCACATTTTGCACGTAAAGCAGACTTCCAGTTTGACAAGTTATATTTGCTGTAGTCAATGGCTGTGTTCCATTTCCACCTCTGCTTTAAGCATGTAATTTCCGAAGTTGTCATTCAGAGAGACCATACAGAACACTAGCAAAGGGTGTATGGGTTTTAACTAACAGACAGTATTTCCAATTAAACCATTAAAATATAAGCAGTTCATATTGTGAAATCATTCATATAGATGGCCTTGGTTTTCAAGAAACACAAAGCATAAACCTGCTGTGTGGTGATATGAAGTAGGTGCTAGAACGAGAATGGGCTTGGCTGGTTCTGGGCTGTCAGCGTAATTGGCACTTTGTTGGTTTGGGTAACTGGAGTTATTTCCTTTGAAACATTCTTGTTTGTTTTGCTTTGCTGTGAGGCTGACTTAAGAATTCTCACTGGAGATTCACAGCTAAGCACTGAGCTGAACTCCTGGAATCCAGTCGTAGAGAAGGAGGAGTGATGGGCAAAGGGATCAAGATCATGCTGGGGAAACCCACAGAAACAGCTGACCTGAACAAGGGGGAGCTCATGGACCCCAGTCTGACAGCTGGGGAACCAGCATAGGACTGACCCAGATCCACTGAATGTGGGTGTTAGTTGGGGGGCTTGGGCTATCTATGAGGCTGCTGGCAAGTAGAAGCAGAATTTATTCCTTGTGCAGGAATGGAGGTTTTTGGAAGCCCATTCCCTATGGAGGGATACTCTGTCAGCCAAGATGGGGGGGGGGCAAGTTCCTGCCCCAGATGATAAATGATGTGACAGATGTTGATGATCCCCATGGGAGGCCTCACCCTCCCTGAGGAGTGGGTGTGGCTGAGATGGGGGTTGATGGGGGAATGGGAGGATGGGAAGGAGTGGGAACTGGGATGGGTATGTAAAATAAGATAGTTTTTAATTTATATAAAAGTTAATTATAAAATAAAGAATTCTCATTGACCATGTCTAAGACTAGGAACAGAGCTCTCCACATAGTTACATTTCCTAAGTCTTTACAGGATCCTTCTATTTCCCATGGCTGAACTAATGAGCACATTCCCAGCCCTGTTCTGGAATTGTTGCACTGGCTTCATGGGAATACACGGATATGCAGGGAGGGTGGAGGACAATGTTATAAATTAACAGCAGCTGTATTTTCCAGTTGGCTATAAATATTCTTCCTATGAAGCATTATTGTTTATTCATATTGAGGTGCCATTTGTACTTTTGATTGGAGAAGATAAATCAATATAAAACTAAAATTTGGGACCAGAGAGGTGGTTTGGCAGTTAAGATCACTTCCTGTTCTTGCAGAGGACTGAGTTCAGTTCCTAATCCCCAAGCCTGGTGACTCACAGTCCAGCTTCATGGGACCCCATGACCTCTTCTGGCCTCTAGGCAACCACACGTGTATGTAGACAGACACAGACACACAGAAAGAGATACAAGCACACAGACATGCACACCCACATACTTAAACAATGCTTTAAAAGAACGTATACAAAGATATATATATAATTATATATATATATATATATATATATATATATATATATATATATATTATCAACACACACACACACAGGACAAAATTCTTTTTTAAGCATCCAAAGGATAAAATATATCATTACTGACATTGATATCAGAGATAAGGTCAAAATAGATACTCAGCCGGGCATTGATGGAACATGCCTTTAATCCCAGCACTCGGGAGGCAGAGGCAGGAGTTCAAGGCCGGCCTGGTATCCTGAAGTAGTTCTAGGACAGGATGCAAAGAAATATAGAGAAACCCTGTTTCCAAAAAAAAGAAAAAAGAAAAAAAAATAGACACTCTACTGTATAGCTAATGAAGATTCTTTTCTTGCTGGCCTTTTCTTGTTAGTAAATTATTTTTATTCTGCACAGAGAGAATTTTGTAGGTGCAAGATTTTTACGATGCTCCTACTCGACAGCAATGAATTTATCACCTTGGTTATACAGGATAGTGCTTCTCAATCTGTTGGTTGTAACCCATTTGGGGTCACATATTAGAGATTTCCATTATAATTCATAGAAGTAGAAAATATAGTTATGAAGTAGCTATGAAATAATTTCATGGTTGTAATCCCTACAGTATGAGTAACTGTATTAAAGGGTCACAGCTTTATGAATGCTGAGAACCACAAAATACAAGAGTTAGTTGATCTTACATTTTTATTTACATTGTTCTTTTATTGGATTAATAACTTTTGACAGAGAACTGGCTGAATGTTTGATACTTTTAAAGCCTAGTGTAGAAATATGTTCTGAGCCCAGACAAGCCCATGCTTTCCTCTTTTCTGAATCTCATGAAGATTGAGGAAAGCACCTGTCAGGTACTGACTCTGTGGTGGTATAGAACAGTCCCAGCCCCGCAGACAGAAGCATGTTTAACATTTAAGCTGAGCGAAATGATGGAAATGGGGAGGACATATCACTAAAGGCACCTACTACTGTGCAGGGTGAGGTCTCTGCAGAGTGAGATTGACACCATTTCCCTTCGCTGTATGCATATGGTATCTTCCTCTTTGTCTTGAAGCTCCCAGCTCAATCCTGCATGCTACAAGTGTAGGTGCATTCGATGTCTGTTGATGGCTTTCAGAGAAGTGTGGGTGTTTATGCGACTTTGTGACATTAGGGGGAACTTTTCCCATAAATATATATATATATACATACACATACACACACACATATATATACACATATATATATATGTATATATACATACATATATATATATATACATACGTATATATATATATATATATATATATATATATATATATATATATACGTATGTATGTATCATTTTCAGGGTCTTGTGGAAGCCATGTAAGCTCGCTGAAAATTCAAAATAAATTTCTTTCTAAAATGGACATAGTAAAACAGGTTATGATATTAAAAGACTAGAACAACACTACAAAAATAGAGTTCTCTCTTTTGCTTCTTGGTTTATCTTATATAGCTGACCACATGCCTGGAACTCATTATATTTTGAGTGAGTCTACAGGCACACATGGATGACATAGTGATTGTGAAACAATACCTGGTACATGTTGAGCAATAAATGCTCTTGCCTTTGATTAGGGAGTGTTGTCATTATATTGTGGTTGTGTTGCAAATGACCCCATCTAATTATCCATGAATGGGTTAACTCTACTGCATTGGCCTCTTTGGCTACACTTGTAATTCCCAGTTCTGGGATGGTACCCAATGACCCAAGAAAGATACTCAGAGCCTGAATTCCATTATGCTGGTATCTTTGTGATTCTTGCCTCCTCCTGTTCCCTATATCTGGACCCTTCTGGGCATTAGCCTTCCCAGTCCTCTTCCTTTAATTAATCTTGTTTTGACCTACATTCCTGGACCTAGCTTATTTTCTATCACCTTTACCAAATATCAAGACCAGTTGTTAGTGCTTCCTTGAACACTTGGACTCTTAGACTAGACATTTATGTGAAATACCCATACCTATGCAGGAACATTGTTCTCCCCCTGTAAACCCTGCCAGTGTTGACTAGAAACTTCTTTCCCCATGGTATTTTCCTAGTCTCTATTGATGCCTAGTCTCCAGTACCTAACTCACCCCTTTATAACTCATATATGTGCCATGATTTATTAACAGGGTAGAAAATGGATGAGGTGATTAAAGCAGAGTGGATGCTCTCACTGCATCCTTATAACAGCATCCACCCAATCTCAACCCAGGATGTATTCTTTAGCATGTAAAGGACAGAAATGTCTTCCTGTCAGATCTGTAGTAAGGCAGATACGGGCAGTGCTACTTGGAAACTCAGATGCCATTTTAACCACCTTCTGCATAAGGA
The DNA here is from genome assembly GCF_943737965.1 of Phodopus roborovskii. Lineage (NCBI taxonomy): Eukaryota > Metazoa > Chordata > Mammalia > Rodentia > Cricetidae > Phodopus > Phodopus roborovskii. The sequence continues at coordinate 18,885,865 of NW_026126511.1, forward strand.
ACCAAAGGGAAGAAGGCATGCACTTGTTGTATGGACAGCCATGTGTATCCTAGTGATGGATTTGCACTTTGACATGTGTGTTGTAAGATGGTTTTGTCATGTGTGAACATTATGTTATGTATAACTTGTTCAAACAAAGAATTCTACAGCCTCACTAAGTGTTCTAACCTTAAGGGATTACATTGTGCTGTGCACGTGGTCTGCAAGACATTATGTGGTCTGTGACATTACTGAGGCCCTTGACAATTAAATTTGAGACTCCAGTTCAAGTTTTATTGGTTGCTTTTTAAAAAAGCATCCCTTTGCAACTCATATAAGAACTTCTGCTTTTCACAGCTGGTTTAGCAAATGTTACTTACAAGAAACACTTCTAAATAGTTGTGTAAACTGTATATTGTGGGTCCTAGCTTCTCACTAATGTTGGCTACAGAATGGTCTTCATAGCAGTTGTGCAGCACACATGTCGTTAAAGTAGTCCTTTTGAAGAAAAACCATTCCTCATGCTTCAGTATGCGATTTGTGTGGAAGCATTTTGATGTTGAGTGAGAAGACAGGTTTCTTCAGAGTAATGTACTCATAGGTCATGAAAATTACCATTAGATTTTAAGGTTTGGGTTCCCATAGAGAGGTCGTAATTCTGTAAGTGAAATATAGTTGTGTAAATAAAATTTAATCACAAGTCAGGCATGCTGTCATACACTTGCAATTCCAAAACTTGGGGTGTTGGGGGGCTACAGCATAAGGATTGCAAGTTCTAGGCCAGCCTTAGATGCATAGAAATACTCTGTATCAGAGAATACAATACAAACACACACACACACACACACACACGTGTGTGTGTGTGTGTGTGTGTACATGTTTATATTCATTAACATGACACCCTTCTCAATATTGCAATGGAATGAAATATGGATAGCTGATCTAGAAGCTAAAAGGGCAAAACATCAGTTTAAAATGTTTGTTCTGTGTCCTGTCAGGTATGTTGGGTACTAATGTGTCCTCTACAAAACTGAGTTACCAATGAGGATACAGGAGCATTGCCAACTGCAATCTTAACTCTTAATCTTTGCAATTATAAGTGAAATGAAATTCCAGTGAGCATATGTCCTACCTATATGATACATAATACGATATTACCCTATCACCCAAATGTGTCCCATATTGTGATAATAGAGACCAGGCCACCAAGAACGCATTTAAATAACATCGCAGACGGAATTACACAGAGTTCCTGGATGCTGAAGCCAGGATGGGACTAAGTGTCTAAATGAAGTCTAAGGCATTTACAGATCGAGACATAATCTCAGTGAGCTAAAAATATGTTCGAACAATTTCACAGGAAGATGTGTGAACCAGCTTTGAAACAAGAAGCTGGTTTGACTTAATATTATTATTCCCTAACATACTGATGCTGCCAGTCACCAATGTTCCACATAGTTCCATGACTAAGCTAGCTGAGCCTTGGGAGGAACAGGGACTAAGACTTCAAAACCCCTTTCATTGGACCTTCAATAAGATGCTCATATATTTTTTTCATTTGTGACTAGGTTGCATGTATTGAGAAGGGTGATAAACAGGCAGGGAAGTGCATAAGTGGGTAGTTAAATAGAGTGTCATTGAGAAGGGCAAAGTTGGGGTTACTCACTGGGTTTCTAATACTGTGCCAGTGACTAACTGTGGGACCTCAGGAATTTTAATTCCTTGCCTCTCTGATATTGCAGCCTTAGATAGTGGCAGCATTCTCCTGTGTCAGTGTGAGCATTAAATGAGCATCCTTAAGCACAGCTCTTAGCACAGTATCTGGTCTACAGGAAAGATGAACTAGAAGGCATCCCAATTGTTATCAGCATGGCGAGAAAATGCTTGTCTCATTCAGCTATGTGATGTGCTACATTGCAATATCTGATTGAAAGTGTTGCCTATGCACAGGTGCTATTGTAGCCCAGTAGGTGTATGAGAAAGGAGGGCCTCATGGATTCTCTTGAGTTTCAGCAAAGATTTCAGAATCACTGTCTACCTATTGAATCAGCATATCTGTGGTAGGATTTACGAAAGCAAATACTGTTGTTTTTGTTGTTGTTATTATTGGTAATGTGGTAGAAGTGAGACAAGGAAGGAGGGGTCGCCTCCTCTGACGTATTATTTAATGCAGGAGATCATGTTCTTTGTAATCTGATTCTGTTACTTTTACTGTTGGATATGGTACCCACTGGATGGTACTATGAGCCATCTACAATGCTTGCCTTGGAAGCCTCTAAGAGTTTGCTATAAAGGTATGCCAACAATCCGGTGCAGTGCATTCCGAATCACTCATCCATCTCTGACATCACTTTTCGCCATGAGATGGGTGCAGGACTGAGGTCTCTTCACCCACAGCCATACATCTGTTGAAAAAATATATATATATATTTTTTTCAACAGATGTATCCTCAGCGAATGAAACAAATAGCATTAGAAACTTTCTGCTAAGGAAGTGCAATCTAATATGGAAATTAAACAGCTCAGTACCGATTGGTCAGGCCTTTATTATTCCAGTTGACTCATAGCCAGGAGGAGAGGGGAAAACCTGCATGGGGGGGGGTTTAAGAGGGCAGGTTCTAGAAGCTGACCAGGGAGTCACCTCCATTACATGGATGTCTGAGTCACTGCCACTGGAGATCAGTCCTTCTTGCCGCTTATCAATTCTGAATATTCTGAGGTGTTTCGAGCAGTCTCATCTGTACTAGTCATTTAACTTCTGACCAAGAAAACTATCATGTGTTGGAGTACTGTGTCATCAGTCTTACTTGGCATGTAGAAATATCCAAAGTCACCTTCTCATTAAGTTTACTTGCGTTTGTGTTATAGCCAACTAACATGTTTTGTGGTGCTTTTTGGATTAATTGATATGATCTGCTAATAAGAAATAAGTCCTACACATGTGAGTATATATTTATATATGAATAGTATAAATTATAATTCTGAGGAACCTATAATATCATCAGGTTAAGTACAATATAAGTACACAGACAGCACCAGTTTGGTAGTGGCATCATTTTATTTACCTCTTGGGAATCATTAAAACTATTGATTCCGTAGCAGATATGTTTTAATTGAGGTCATAGCAAGCCCTATCTGACAGCAACTTCAGGTTGTCAGAACCTGTTGTGTATTTAAAATCTACAGTCAACTGACATTTTAAGTTCCTCATCTTATTTACTGAACGAATCTACCAGTATTTCTCAGGGCAGTATTGCCAGTGCTGCCTGACTATTGTATATGGCATCTCCTCTCCCAGTGTCTTCCTGATGTTTGAACAAACTGGCTCTCAGTGTTTCTAAGTCTGCTAAGTTGGGGTTAGAACCCTGCGTGCAGAGATGAATATGCTTCATATTTGTGCTGCAATGTGTCTTGCACCAATCAATTTTCAGTTACTGCATTAACTAAAAGAACTTGGCCACAGAGGCTGTGTTTCTAGCAGTGCGGACTGCTGTTTACGGTGTCTCTTATGGTTGTGGCCTGGGCATTGTCCTGGAAAAGCAAAGTGTAATATCCCGAAAGAAAACAACTTCATTAAAAAAGAAATAATAACTGCGGGGTCATTTTCACTTATATGAAGAAAAAGTGGACTTGACTGTAGAATTTCAAGACCAACAATGAAGAAACTGGTGAAAATATAGTGATGTCAGTGTGTTAAATGGACCATGGACCCACTCGGGTTTTCCTGATTTACCAGCTTTTAGCTTCAAAACTCTGGCTAGCTTGCCTTCTTTAAACTCGTATGAGTTTCATCCCAGCCAGTGGGGACAGTGGTTAGAGCACACCAGCTGTAAATTGATCCAGAGCCCTGAAAGGGACATTAGCCCCTAATCAGATTCTAACAGTTGATTAAACCTTCCTTTCATGCAGCTCCTGTCCCCTCTCCAGCTTGGCCCAGCCTTACCTTACAAGGCTTGCTCTATCCTTCTCACCTGGGCCAGACCTGCTTCAGGGTAGGAAGCAGTGTCAGCTCATCCCTCACTGTCTACTGAGCAGGCGGCCTTGGGAGGCTTTGTGAAGGCAGAGTCCCAGGGCTTCCAGGAGAAGCTGGCGGCAGCGTGGTGTCGAGCTGTCCGGCTACAGCAAGGCATCCCCCAGAGTAACGAGAGCACGAGGGACAACAAGGGACAAGTGTAAGGGGGCGCCTCATGTATGAACAACGTCAGGCCTTAAAGGACTTTAAGCTTGGGAGAAGTTAGCTGAGTTCACCAGCAATGCTTGGCAACATCGTAGCTGCTTTTGTCGGGGTCTCTTAGGAGGAGAAATAACCCCACAGACAAGGACAATGTTGTCATTTCCAAGGGGAAAATAGGACAGGAAATTGTAATCGTCTAGGGGATGTGAACTTTCTTACAACCAAGGAAAATTAGTGTACTTTCTTTTTTCCTTCTTGTTGATTTCCCAGGGAAAATATTTGTGGTGAGAAGACCTCTAGGTTGTACTTCATAGAGGGTCTCATGGAGTCAGGAACTGAGAAGTCAGGAATGCTTCCCTGTACTGCACCCTGTCGGTAGATTTTGGTAATAAAATATCCAACTGTCATTTGTTGGGCTGGAGTTTATATTGAACCGTTTTCATGAAAATCAGCTGCCTGCAAAGTGAAAATATCAAACTCTGGAAATAATACTAACCTATGTCACCTTTTAGGCAAATATTTAGGAACAGTTATATATAGAAGCACACAGAGATTTGGTATAATCGCCAACGATCACATTTTGTGGAACATTCTCATTAACTCATAAAACTCACCCATAAGAAACAAGTTATACATACATATGAGAGCATGTATTTACATTTGTGTAATATACATTTATCCATGTACACATGAAACGCTTTTATCACACACCCACACACATGTATACCCACTTTGTGAGAGCTCTTTGGTATCATGTCACCTTTGTGAGGTCGTTTAGCACAACGACTACTCTGAAACCTTAGGTTCAACCATGCCAGCTTCTGAGTTTTGTCAGCACGTCAAGTTGAGGTTGTCTAATTTGGCCCCTCATGAGTGACTTTCTGATTACCCTTGTAGTTTGCTGATCCCGAAGCTGCCTAAAACCGATAGACCTAGGGAAATATGAACTTGATTTCATCTTCTCATTAGCACTCAAAATCTGTTGAGCCACAGTTTCAATGTGACTTCCCTTTCAGAGGTAGTGAACTGAGCAAGCATGTATGAGCAAGCATGTATGGTAACACAGTTTTCTTATTGATGACTTTCAGCTATTCACTTTCAAATTAAAACTCATGTTGTTTGCTTCAAAATAGTTCCTTGGGGGTGAAGAGAATCTAGGATTATATTATTTGTCTTTAGATTATTCAGGCTTCAAGAGTACAATGATTATTTTTATCAGAATTTTTTATATATGGATCTCTATACATAATACAGCCTGAAGAACTAAGGCCAAAAGAAAGAACCTTGTCTTGTATTTCTTCCCACTATTGAGACGGTGTGATAAATTTTCCAGCCCCATATAAATTAATGTAATGTTTCCACACTGCAGTTTATTACAGCCTGACCTCCAACCCAGAGGTCAGAGAGTCACATTGATTCAGTCAACTTCCTAGTCATTATTTCAAATGAAAGTTCAGATAGGGGATAATTGGTTATGCTGATCTGCTCATGTAATTATGCTTCGTACTTCCAGAATTAGGTAGCAGTACTGAAGAGATGGCAATGAGGGAAGACTACCTGAGTTTGTCCTCTTCTGGTACTTCCAAACTGAACCTTCCTTTCTCTTCTCTTCACAGAATCTCAATACCCTTGAGAACAGAATGCTAATGCTCGATGGGATGCCGGCCGTCAGAGTCAAAACAGAGCTTTTGGAATCTGAACAAGGGGTAAGCAGAGATCTCCACAGATGCCCTCTCCTTCTCATGTCTGATCCATTCACTTTTAGAGCAGCGTTATCTCTTTTGTCCCCTGCCTATGGAATCACCTGGACTTGCTTCTCACCTACTTGCAATCTTAGACATGAACATTCCCTTTGGAGTAGACAATATTCTGAAACTAGGACTTCTTGGTGATTTCTGGAGACCCCTGTGGCTGAGTTCAAATTGCTGCCTGGAAAGGTACTGACACCAAAGTCAAGAGAAAGAATTTAAAATAAGATGAGTCTATAACTCCTTGACATGAAGTTCTAAATTAGGAAATGGCGGAGAACAGGAATGGAAATATTACTGTTAGTTAAATGAATTTATTTTTTATATTTGCATCTAGCTCTCCTGTAGTAGATGGTTGATGAAATGAAGTTAGGAGTTACTGTGAAAACTACCCAAAAGCAAAAGGAACACAATTTAGCAATATATAGATAAATTCATGAACAAATTTATTGATACAGAAAACACATTTCATATGAAGGTACATAGACTATTTTATCATTGCTAACATTTAATGCTTTCCTTATCAATGTCCAACCATGGTATTTAAAGAATAAATCACCGTTTCCCTTTGTGCACACTGGTTACATACCTTACAACATTGCCACTTTGTAGGCAGAATGAAAAGCTAACTGAAGGACATAAGTAAATCTATAATCTCTTCCTTACTAATGTTTGTCCTAATAAAACAAATCAACTCTACATACTAGTAATTTTGTAGTTGAAGAATCCAAAGAAATTTTAAATGTAAGTAGCAGCTCAAAAACATTGGAGGGGAATGAGTGTGGTTAAGTCCATCTGAGACCTCCCTTGGGTCTAGCATCTTAATGTTTCATCATCTTGGTGATGGCTGCTGAGGCTATGGCTCTGTAGTAGCCCCTGTGTTCTTTTCTGTTACTTCCACATTCCTTTGCATTACCTGGCCATGGGCAGCATCTCAGCCTCATCTCCCCTCAGTGCAAGCCTGTGTTTGAAACAGGTCCCTATTACAGCAGGGGATGTCCCAAGATTTTTATATCTGGCATTGATTTTTTTAACACAAAATGAAATGTCTAGAAAATGTCCAACATTTACAATCCCCAATTTCTATGCTGGAACAAGAGCCGGTTAATGCTGAGAGAGTAGATAGAGCATTGTGAAAGGAAGAGACTACACAGTCACCAGTGTTATCTGTTCTTACACAAGCTTTCTATGTCTATGTCATGTGTGGTTCCCAGTCAGGCTCATTAGATTACTTTCCCAATTCCTCCCAAACATATTCAGTTAAATCTAACCTTGATTAACCAATCTAACATCGGGAAGGAAGGGTTTGCACTGGGTTTTGTTTGTTTGTTTGTTTGTTGTTTTTTGCATCCTATTGTCTCAATTCATTTTATAAAATCTTAACCCTTGTCATGAGTCTAGTGAAATGAATCTCTATGTGATCTGTCCATATAATACTATAAGGAAGAGAGCCTTTTCTTACAGGTAGGGGAGGAAAGGGGAAAAGGCATTTTCTATCTTTCCAGCAGTCCTTTTATCTCATAGTACTTTCTTCAAAATGAAAACAAAAATATCCATTGAAACCATACACGTTAGAGAAAGGCAAAAGCTACAAAAACTCATGAGCTATGCTGTAGACCAGAGATCAGAACCAGGGGCCACTGTCACCAGACTGATAACCTTAACAATATCCTGGTAATTCTTTTGACTTGTTGGTCATTTTTCACTTTCAAGGTAAGCTTTGCATGAAGGACTCAGGGTTTTCAGGAAATCAAGACCAGTCTCCACAGACTTTTACAGCGAGTAGGAATTGACATCACATGACTTATAGAAGGTTCTGTTTGTTCTTAAACATGGACAGGAAAACTCGTGTGTTCCTAATTATTACTTGACTTCTGTTCATTCAAATCTTTTTCTTCTTTGTGAGTGGAGATGATATTGCGCCTCTAACACTAGTTTAGATTGCATTTGGTAGAGAGAGCTGGAAACTTCATTTTTCTCTAGCTTTGTTTGCATTCCATAGTTATGTGGCTAGTGTAATTCTCTTTTCAAAAGAAACGGCCTATAGTATTTAGTCACATGATTGTGACTGCAACTCTTCAGAGAATACTATAGTTAGTAGTACTTTAAATCTCCATAAAAATAGATAAAATCAACTGGGTGGTGATGGCTCATGCCTTTAATCCCAGCACTCAGGTCACAGAGGCAGGCAAGTCTCTTGTGAGTTTGAAGCCATCCTGATCTACAGAGTAAGTACCATGACAGCATGGCTACATAGAGAAACCCTGTATGCCCCCTCCAAAAAAAGTAATGGTTTACATTTCATGTCATTTTACTGGATTTTTCTTCAGAAACCATGGTATGGGATGAGTTTTTGTATACTGTCTGACTTCTGAATCTCAGACATATTTTTAGAGAAAAAGTTAGAATTTTGAAAATTTCCTAACTTTTCTTGTTTAAAAGCCAACTGAAGTTTAATTTATCATAAATGCAAACATGTTAGGGAAATTTCATTGAATGCTTGCACATGCAGTTTTGACATCTTGCAAATGTCAACATCTGTGAGTTACTGAGAGCAAACACTGAGGAAACCCTTCTATATGGTAGCAATGGATACGGAAGCCTAAAGTTGGCACCTTCATCAAATCTGTAACAACCCTGTCTCAAGACACCGCCTTTAAGATACATACAGCAGCCTGAAGTCTTCCGAAGAAGAAAGTGGGTTTTGTTTTGTTTCTAGGCAACAATTAAGAGACAACATGTACTTTCTGTTTCATGTACCGTGGCTAGGTATCTTCCTTTACTCTGGCTTGTTGCAAATTGTCCCTCAGGCGTTCTCCTGCTATCGGCTGGTCTCTGCCTGTCTCCCATCCCTCTCTTGAGCACATTTCAAGGGTCTAAAGGACCCTTGAATGAAAGGGCTGAAGGAGACTGAGCGTGATTGACAGGACTGGTACCTGGCTGAATAAGCACCTGAGCTCAGCATCTGACTCACCTCTGTGTCTTTGAGTTGTATTCTACACACAAGTAGTTTCCCTGGTGTTTGACATTAAAATGCTTTCCCTCTCCCGTTGGCCTTTTCAGAACACAGAATATCAAATAAATAACAAATTTGACAATGATTAAATCTCTCCCCTGGGAAGTTTGGTCTGCCATTCACTTAAGAAATTGTATGTATGGATTTTGATTGTGTAGAGCACAGGGGCTATTTCTTCTATTTCTTCTCAGTATCTCGTATTGGTTCCCAGTACATGGCATGTGCTCAGTAACTGCATAATTTTTCAATGATTGTCTATTCTAACAGCATGCTATGTGTATATCTCCAGCCAGTCGTTTGCTAGCCTGCTTTGTCTACCTCATATGATAACTGGGAGCATAAAAATGGAATTACAAATATTGGACGCTCATATTCTCATAGGTAGCAGGGTCTTGTAGCCATGTGAACTGACTAGAAATAGCCACTTAGAGCCACTATCTAGATCCTTCTGTTCAGAGTTCCTAGGCTTATACTTTTAGTGATGTTGAAGATGAGTGCCTTGTCCTGTGACTTCTGTTTCCTTCAAGCTTGTCCTAAGACAGGACATGCTGCTGAGCTGTCTGTGGCAAAGGGACTCACTCTTCTGATATACTTAAGGGGCACAGCGAGGAGCGAGGGAATGACTTTGTCCATGACCTCTGGTGCATAAACCCTGCTGTTAGAAGAGCTTCCCAAGTGCTGGCCGCCTTTGGATGTTCTAACATGTTATTAAGCAAAGGAGGACAGCAGGAGGAGAGGTCTAGAACTACCACACTAGAGAGGAGACTGAACGTAGAGAAAGGCACTCCCTCAAAGACATGAAATACCACTTTATTCCTGGCCCCGCAGTTTACCAGCTTGAGTGACTTGAAACGGTTCCTTCTCATCTCTGGACTTCGCTGTCCTCACCCGTGCGGGTGCTGCAGGGGAGATCCTGCTTCCCAGGCTTCCTCTGATATCCTATGATCTGAGAAGGTCAAGGGGTGAGTGCAAACGTTTGTGACAGGAGATTTTACCGCCATACTCCAAATAAAGCTGCTTGTGTATAGAAGCCAAAGGCAGAGACATTAAAGTGAGTCCTGCGTGACTTCAGGTGCTGATGCCACCAGGTTCCAGTCCTGTCAGTCATGCTCAGTTCTTGTCCTCGGCTGGGAAGTGGTCTAACACCAGCCTCTCAGTTGCCTGCCTGCCTATGGAGAGGGTGCTTAATAAACACCTTCCCCGGTAGGAAACGGAAGATCGATGCTTGGAGTGCACATGCTGCAGTTTTCCTGAGGTCTTGTTTTGTATTTAGTAGACTTAAGCATCTAAGGTACTCTGTAAGTTGACAAATAAATTTAAGGTAAATCTCAAATTGCAAGCCTTCCTCTTGCCCTGGACCTTAGTACGCTGCTTGCGCTAAGCAACGGCTCTCCCAGGTAGCTGTATCCTTAGTCCTCTTTTTACTCTTCGTTCTTGAGACAAGTGCTCCAAATTGGCCTTGAACTCACTGAGTAGCTCATAGAGATCTTTACCTTTCAGGCTGCAGCGTGGCTTGGATGACAGGCCTGCACCCCCTCTGTTGCTAAGAGCAGAACAAAAGGACAAGGGAGTAGTGAAGATTTTCTTCGAGACAGCTTGCAGAAAATTTTACAGACCATTCTGCGGGACACTCATAGCCCGCGGCTGTGGGTATTTCTGTATACAAAGACCTGATGAGCACAGTGTAGCAGCTGTGATGGAGGAGACCTCTTGCTTTATGATACCCATTACTCCTCGTCACCTCAGCCCAAGAACTCATGAATAAGCAGGGCTCAATAAACAGTGATTCATTCGGACACTGTTGTAGATGAGAGCCTGTTTGCCACACTCACTGCACGAGGGAGAGTATCTTGGGATCTCAATCCTTTTACTGCGTAAAGAAGGATAGACATATGCAAGTACTGTAGCTGAACCTGGAGATGAGCTATGGAATGCTCATTTAACGCAGGACATTACATTGCAATTCAGCAGGGGTAAGGAACAAAAAAGCCAACAACAAGGCCCACGTTTTCCCTTGGTTAATGTCTTTGTTTAATTTTACATTAAAATCTTAATGTTCATCTGTGTGTGGAGGCTTAGATGTGGTTACTTGAATGACTTTGTCGATCGTGAGGAGGAGACATTTATTAAAAATGCCACTCGTGTTGCACTTTAACGGGGCCTCATTATTTCCCACTGTGGAACAGGGGCTGGCATTGCTGGTAAATTGGTAGAATTTCCTAGAGATATGAATTTACTTATCATTCCATATCCTCTAATGACCCGCAGAGGAGATCTTTTGATCTGGAGCGAAATATTGGCATGTTAGTAACATGGCTTCAAAGCAAGGCGCATGTGCAAGCTGTGATCTTGTTAGTGTGAGGAGTTGAGGGGGGAAAAAAAAAGAAATCTATGCCTACAGAATTCACGGTTTTAGGGAAGAGATTTCCTCTACTAAAGATGCAGAGTTGGTCTGAATTTAATAGTGTCAGAATGGCCAATAAATGTATTAATAGAAAGAATTGAAAATCAATGAACTGTGATAGTAATTACATATAGCCCCCAAGGGAAATATAATGGAAGCACAAATCCTCTCCCACAGGGCCTGCCGTGGGCACAGGCTGAAGTCGGTAATTCTGTCCTTCCTCCTTCCCTTTTGCTAGGGTCTTTCTCCTTCAACTTTATTCTTTTGTCACAGACAGGCCCAAACCCCACCCTTGGGTTCCCACAGATGACCAGTTATCATTGCAGACTCATTAAATTAGGGGAACAAAGAGAGTGCTCTGAGAGATATTTGCATTCGTGTATGGTCAGTGCTTCATAAGAATGAATATTTCTTAAAGAAATCACATGCTTTGAGGAATTTCAGGATGTCTAGTAGTGACAAATTAACCTTCCCAGAATTTGGAGCTTGCGAAAGAGCATGGTCCAGTTTGCTTGTCCTGGCAGTAGCTATAGACATATTTATATTGTGAAGCATGCATTTCTCTCTGTCTAGGTATGTTTTCTCAGGATGACATTGCCTGTTAATACGGTTGGAGAAACTGTGCTTCTGACTAGGGATGATTAGCTGCTGTGGGGATTGACTTCCCAACACAAACACCTAGACAACCAAACACGGGAATCCCATTTTTCACCTATCGTGCAGGAGGCAGTGACCCTCAGGAGAAAAGCCAAGCCAGAGGAGCTGTGTTGTCATAGTCCTGGGATGAGAGGTAGCATTGGGGCAGGAAAGCAGGCCTGTTTTACTCAGCAGAGCATGCGTTGTTTTGCATGGAATGGAACTTGGAGCACCATGACAGCTGTTTTGAGGCAAAGAACAGCAGAGGAGATGGAGTGTCTTCACCATGGTCATCATGGCTTTTGCCTGGATCATTAGCTTTCTGCTGGAGAAGAAAGGCACGCACCTACTGTCATAGGGAAGTAGAGGCAGGAACAGATAAAGTGCAAAGGTGTGCCCTGCACAACCGTAATGAAACAAAACAAAACCAAACAAAAAAAACAAAAAACAAAAAAACAAACAAAAACATGCCAAATGAGGAAACATACCACATTTACATGAAGAAAAGAAATCAAAGTTACTGAATGCCATTTAGTACAGAAACTTCTTCAAGCAGGAAGGAAGAGAGATGTTAGAAGGGAATTTAGGGGCCTAGGGAGTTAGACTGGTCACACAGACAACCAAAATTTGGTTCCCAGTACCTTTGTAACTATATCTCCGGCATCTGATGCCCTCTTCTGTCATACATGGGTACTGCAGCACTTTTGTGCACAAATCTGCACACAGACACATACATGGATATATTATTTAAAGGAAAAGGAATGTGGATCTAGAGAGGGAAATATGCACATGAAATGATAAATATTGCTAAACTAAAAACAAATGCTTAAAAAGCTTTCGAGGCTAGTGAGGTTGTATCCCAGTTAAGGGTGCATACTGCTCTTCCAGAAGTCTCAAGTTCCTAGTGACCTGATTGTCAGCTCATAACCCGTGCAATCCCAGGGCATCTGGGGTCCTCATCTAGGCCCTGTGTGCACTGTGCACACACCTCTACTCCTACAATATGCACATAATTAACAACTGTTCTATTTGCCCTGTTTAAAGGAGTACAATAATGAAACACCACGGTGTGTACAAGCCTGGCTGAATGCGTAGCAGCAGCATAGAGAGGGAGAATTGGATCCAGTACATTTCAATCCGCGTACAGGAAAAGATGCAGAGTCTAGCTGGAACACATGCAACTAATACACATAATACTTAGCACAGGACAGAATTTCACAAAGCCACTCCAGGGACTGAAGTCATGTTGTTCCTAGATGTGTAGTATTTACATCTCATTCTCCAAAATACCAAGAGAATTTCTGAACACACACCCCCCCACACACACACGCACAGTGTGTACACACACACACAAGCATGCACAAGCACACACGCACACGTGCACACACGTGCACATAGGTGTACATACAATCTCTCTACTTTAGTTGGTCAGGTTTGATTCAATTGTTTAGAAAGTGAATATGGGTATATTTGTGTAATGTAATCTATACCTAGGTATCTTTACTTTCAGAATTTTTTTTTTAGGTTACAATTCTCTAAGTTTGCTAATGTGGAGAAAGTAAGGTCATGTTATGCCATGAGGAAACTATTTAATCCTTTTGCCTAAATTTCTTCTACTGTAAACAGAGCTGATAATAGTACCCAGCTCATAAAGCTCACAGCAAGTGGAAGGGGTTTGTGTAGAGAGTTTATATATATAATTATAACATGCTGGTCATTCTTTCAGCCTACGCTGCCCTGTGCACCCTCTGTTCTTTTACTGAAGTCTTTTAGATGGCGAGTTCTAACATAAACACCTCACACACAGCAGGTCCATTGATCTCTTTCTTCTGCACTTTAAGTGAGTCTTATGTAGAGTTGCTACCTGGTAATTTAGCAGTTAATTGAGCTCAATTCTGCCTTGTGTGCATTAACTCTTTTTTAGCGTGCTTTCAGTTTAGTTTATTAACCAAGTCTCAGATGTGGAATCCGTCGTTAGCATGAGTCTGAGTTGAAGTAGTTCTATGGCTTATCCAGGAACCATCTTCATATTAACTTCTCAGTAAGAATATTAGAAGGTGACGAAAGGGTATGGCGTGCACTTGCTTCTGTTTCCTTGGCCATTTATAAGATCTCATAGAACACCCTTAGTCTTCTTGCTGTAATCACATTAATTAGGATGACATCTGTCATTAGCAACGGTCATGTAAGTTCAGGATCACATAGTACTACGTGTCAGAACCAGCTGTGTTCTGTCTTAAAATGATACTTTTCCATGGTACCAAACCACTGTTTAACAAATGCTAACAAGGCACTAAGTGGCAGAGTCTTTAATTTTAGACTTTGAAAGATCATTCCCATGACTGTATTTCCTGAGAAAGGCCTCTTGGAATCATGTCATCTGTTGGTTAATTTACTGAAAATGCTTGAGCTTGTCTAGTTTCTTTGGTGCTAAGAAGTACTTCTCCTGACTTCTGAGGCTGTAGCCTAAAGGAAAAAATGGCAGCACGGACTGCTTTTTGACTCGATGTCCCTCATGAAATTCAGGCTGCTTCTTAGTGTGCTAGTCTCTACTATTTGCATTGAACAGATAAGCAGGGTTATCTGAGTGTGATGCTCAATGCTATACAGGATGAATTGAGAAGATAATACAATCACTCCCTGGAAGCCTAGGGATGCACTATGGCCATTGAGTGCTTGCAACTCAGGCCTAGAACCCTTAGCCAGCCTCTGAAGGGGTTAGTCAACTATACATTTGAAGTGCCAGTGCACACACATTAGGGCTTTCTGCAGGACTATGAGTAGATAGTGTACTGTTCAGTGGCACAGTATACTCCTGGCATGAGTTAGTGCTGGCACACGATTTCGGTAGAAATGGAGCTGAGTCCTACTGGCAAAAGTACAGACAGATATAGTGAAGACATGAACGGTCTTGACGGTGGGAAGCAGCATGCACATGAACGTTCATGTGTTGACACATGGCCTGTCCTTACCCAGGCTGCCATGTGACATTAGTTATCTTTTTGTGTTTCTAAATTACTTACTACCGTTGGTTTTTATTTCATGTGCTTGGGTGTTTTGCCTGCACGTATGTCTATGTACCAAATGCATACAGTCATCATGAAGGCTAGAAGAGGAGGACATTGTATTCCCTGGGACTGGAGTTACAGATGGTTGTGAACTGCCCTGTGGGTGGTGGGAATTAAACCTGGGCCCTGGAAGAACACCCATTCCTCTTAACCACTGAGTCATCTCTCCAGCCTTTCTCTTTTGTTTGGACTAGACAACTCTGTTGTTCATAATGTAGAAGCATAATATTGGCCATGTAGTATTGATTTTGAGTGATTGGTATGAGAGCAGTCATTTTCCACACCTCTGGGAGACCCTCTACACGGCTGGTAAACTGATCCTCCCTTCTCTTCCCCGTAGCTTCACATTTACCTCTCTTTACTTCTGAATTGTCAAGCCTGGTCAACTATTTTAGAATTCATTTAGATGAAATTGGAATTATTGATACTTGTTCACATAAAAGCTGTCCTATAGTTAAGTGGATAGACGTTTGGACTTCATGCTTAATTCCCTTTCAGGCTCCTTATGCCTCCCCATTTGTCTCATACGACTTCATTACAGTTCTGTTTAGATGGTTTGGGAAGAGGCCAGGGGCTTTCTCTGGGCCATGGATCTTACGGAGCCAAAGAGTCGGATGCTGTTCTGTGATGCTCGCAGTTGACTTCCAAAGCAGGGAGAGTGATTCTACAGACTCTCTGTTTAACTCAGATCCCTTGGGGCTGTCTGTGCCCTCAAGTTTGCCTGATTCCATATAACTGCAGCTGTTTGACTAATTCAAGCACAGAAACTACATGTGCTTAAACACACACTGTTAACTCTGTGTCTTATGAGTTCAGAGTGTGGAGTCATACTCACTCTGCACAGTAAGTTATTGTTACGTATACTGCCTTGGATTCCTTGTGCAAGAGTTTGCCACACTGGACCTGAGAATCATCTGCACATTTCTCTGTATAGTGCATGTTTCTGGACACTCTGCAATATCATCAATGGGGCTTATTTTCATTCATTGAGCGGCTAGGGCTAGAGTCTTTATCAAATGTTGTGATCATCTTTCATACGAGAAAACAGAAGTTTCTTTGTACCCAGATGGATTACCATTCAGTAATCATTTGCATGGAATGGTCCACATGCCAGTGTTCCTGTATGGGGTTGATGATTAGTGCACTCTCTGATTACATTAGTGTGAAGAGATGTCAGTCTGGGCACTTGAGACCTGGGCAATGAAGTACAGCGTGTATCAAGGCATGGTCAGCAGGAAGTGGCTGCCTGGAATCCTAAGGTCTACCCTAGACTTATTGGCAAATCTCTGGGAATAGAAGATAGCCAGTGTTACAGAAATGTTCAAGTGTCTGCTCCCTTGGGCAGCTTATGTCCTCTGTCTCAACAACAGAAGATTGACATGACAATTGAGAGATGTCCCACATTTTTTAGCTTACATTATTGGCATATTGTCATTGGCATACTATCTAATAAAAATGCTCATGGGGGGAGGGAATGAGGGAGGGAGGGAGGACAGACTGTAGAGATGAAGAAAACAAGGGTAAACTAACTTTCTGAGCAAAGACAAAAACCTGTGTTAAACATTCTCTAAGGCTGGTTGTCTGAATCAGTGATTGTGGGGACGGGAATGTTATGTGTCCATAAACAAATTATCTCAGGCTGTCCCTAACCCCTTAGTAGCCTTTTGTTGGCCACCTTTGTGTTTTACTTAAACACTTGTCTCTATGATGTAAAATAACTTTGAAATGCACAGGCTGCTAGCCAAGGATGTCACCAGATGAATCAGATATTCCTCTGTCTTCCTCATTACCTGCCTGATGTCCCCACTGGTGCATCTTAAACCCACCCTTATTTATGAGTTTCTTTTTTTTTTTCAGCATACACTTATGATAAAAGTGTTATGACATTGGAACATGGTATTGAGCTAACCGAATCTGTGGACCTGGGTCATGGCCACTCACATTTGGCTTTAGAATAAATACCTTTCTTCTCTTTGAGGGGCTATCTATGTTCACATGGCCAGCCGGCAGGGGAAACTCTGTTTGCAGGAGGTTCCTACCCTTGAGCACTCTTGCAGGTCCTATTGCAGAATGAGGGAATTTGGGCCTGCCTCATTTGCTTTCTGCTGCCTGTGACTTCTGAGGTGCTACTAGCAAAAGTCACAGGACCTCTTTTGTAAAGGGACAGTGAAAGGTTTGGCATCCCTGGGAAGTGGCTCCCTGGGAAGTCTGTCCTGGTTTAAGGTCTGGTCCTGCTACAGCAGCCAGTGAGCAAAGCAGTGCCAAGATGCCTTATGGAGTTTTCCTTTTTCCTTGTATCTGAAATTGTTTAATGGATGCACGTAAATTCCTGAATGTCACACACGATTCCTTTAAATCTCTGTGAGAGCTGTGAAGAAATTGTACCCTAAGTGGCGCTTTAAGTGTGGCAGGGAGAGGACTCTGCTACTTTCTCCAGCAGCCTTTGAATTCCTACAGAGCCACTGAATTGCCATTGTCCTGACCAGCACATTGTATTCCACTTTCCAAGGCGATTACCAGTGGATCCAGAGCTCTGTGCTAGTCTTTGAAGCAGTCGTCTTTTTTTTTTTTTTTTTTTTTTCATTGACATTTTATTTTACCTTTTCTCTGCTAAGAGAGTGAATGACTCATTTAGAAGTTAAAAAAATACTTGAACTGCTTAAAATATTGATGTTCTAAGTGCCATAACTTGGAAGAGGCAGCATGAAAATTGGCATTTAAATTATGTCTGCAAAGATTCCATGTCTTTTGTATAGCAGGAGAGCAACTATTGCAGGGAGCCAGTCTGCTATGGAAGTCATCCCTGAAGACCTTCCCCCAGGGCTATGGTGCTTGACTCAAAGATGCCCTGTGGGAGGAGATTCGGGGTTAATATTCAGCCTCTGATCCTCAGGCCAATCAGAACCCTAGCACAAGATTTTTCTGGGGCATTTTTATTATTATTATTCATAAGAAAAAGATGTCTAATTTCTAAGTTTTAAGGAAACTTAAAGGGCTTTTAGGTTACCTGGCATGTGACACCGTGTCCAGAACAAATGTATGAGCTCTGAATCAGTGGTTTTTTTTTTTTTTTTTTTTTTTTTGTTTTTTTTTTTTTTTTTTTTTTGTGAAATCTAAAGCTGGGTTTCTGTGACACAAGATCTATGGGTTACAATGGAATACAAGTTATTCCATTGTTTCTGTCCCCTCTGCCCATAAATAGAAAGTTTATTCGTTTTGCGGCTACATTTTCCTGTAGAACCTTTAGGTGTAATACTAGTGGTAACCACTAGTAACGTAGACATGTCTTTTGACACACAATGGAAAAGGCTAGTTTGGGTCCATTTTCCTCTAGACATAAAGAGAGGAAATAATATCAGTCACATTAATGAGACACTTCTTAGCCTGTAAGTTCTATGAACTTGTTTGTGATGCCTTGTTGTACTCAATGTGGTCCAGGGGAGAAAGATGACATGGAGTGAACAGCTAGACATAACCATCAGGGAAGTCTACTTGCTACTTGCATTTATTTTGGAATGGATGGAAAATTCTTCAAGTAGGCGGCGTTCTTTAACTTTGAGAGCAAGTATGGAGGCAACCATGGGAGAATCAGTCACATGAATCATTAAACAGTGTGACAACTTTGGATAGAGAGTTAAAAATCTGAGTGGACAGGGACAGAGGAATCTGCCAAATGCTTTTGATTGGGAAATGGAGAAAAAGAGGTTTTCGAACATTATTCATTTACAGCTACATATTAGTGCTTTTAGTGCTTACTATTTTGTTCAGGGATTTGACTCTATACCAAAACTGCTTTTTAAGTACTGGAGACTGGCCTTTCTTTGAACAAAGCACAGCTGTGTTTCACCCAGAAGGCTGCTTGCCCACACTTTATATATATATATATATATATATATATATATATATATATATGTATATGTATATGTATATGTATATGTATATGTATATGTATATATATGTATATATATATGATATTTATGTATGCATATACATATTAAAATAAATGCACAAACAGATGCAGACTGCACATACATATGCATTTGCTTATCTGGGTATAATTACAGAACTACACATAAAATATATTTATTCTTTGTGCATATTTATATACATACCTTGTATACATATATATATTTATATATATATATATCAGGTACTTCAGATATATGTTGGATACTTGTACATAAAGTATTCTGTACACACAAATAGCAAACATGTTTCTTTCAACACTCACAATGCTGTCACCCAGACTGGGCTCCCTAGACAATTTTGTGTTTTTCTAAATTTGAAAGGAATAGCATAGCAAAAAAATGGACCTTCAGAAAGAAGCTGTGCCTGATGTACAGTGTAGATCTTCAGAAAAAAAAAACTGTAGCAAATACTGTTTCTTTCTGGGGAGGGGGGACTGTCGAGGTAACTGAGGAGCTAAAACCTGAAGTCAGTGGTAAGAGTGGTCTGATTGCCCATTTCTTCTGTAAGGACCAGGAGTCTAAAGATGTAGCAGAGACTGATGAACAGCAGCCCTGATTTATCAGATTCTCTAGAGAAACAGAAACGGTGCTCTCCAGCAATCCCACTGAAAGGTGTTTCATTTTTGAAGTGTATTGATTATAATCTTAGATATCTGGACACTTTCAAATGACATGTTAAGAATTGATGTGTGATGGTATGGGGTTTTGGAATATTATACTATGTTAATAATATAGTAGTTAGGATTTAAGAGTGGGTAAACTGCACCAAAAATTAAACAGCATCTCACCTGTGAGGGAAAGTTGTGCAATAATGCAGGCAGTTGGCTTGGGGCTTGGGCTTAACTGTTGAAGGGCTTTAATTTAGTCCTTTGTTGTGGTTTTTTTTTTTTTTCCCCAAACTGGATTTGTTGTTAAATTACACTTTTTTTTTTTTTTTCATTCTGGGTTTGAAATTTAAAGAATGATGAGTTCCTTTGTTATATCAAGGTGAATCAATGGAGGAAATGCAGGGTATTTGTGTGCAGTCTAGAAAGATCTAGAAAAGCATACCAGGATATTCTTAGGGTACTGTCTTGCTATGGAAGTTAACCCTGTCTTGGTCTGAGGTGTTCATACATTCTAGAAAGATCCATGCCAGTACATGAGTGAGTCCTTAGGATTTGTTGGAGAAACATCAGAACTCAATTTATGAATGTGGTTTCCAGCTTTGACTAGTCACTGGAAAATGTGAGGACCACTTGCAACATGAATCTGATTGTTCTTGAAAGCTGTCAGGTCTGAGGTATTTACTGTGTGTTCAATCCTTAGAAGTTCAGCAGCACAACTCAATACAAAAATTGGGAGCAAATGAGGCAGAATGAAAGAGCCATGTAGGAGCAGAGCTGTGGGCAATTCGGTCTAAAACCTCTCAGTGGCAGTTAGGTTCCCTTGGGGATCTGACTGGAGAAAATGAGCGTGGGTAGCTAGGCCTTATTTCCCTCCAGATTAGACAGCTCTGTCAAAGCTGTATTAATAGCGTATATCCCATTGACCTGAAATAATATCTAATTCTCATCTCAGACTCTGAACTTCTTTGTGAGTTTGTCCTTTGTTATGAAGTATTTTTAAATGTACCAAAAATCAGATCTGTGTAGGAACTTGTGAACAGTACTGGAAGGTGATGTGGAAGTATTTATGTACCTTATCTACGTCATTAACTGAAGTTAGATTATTCTAGTAACAGCTTTCAGACACACACAGAGAGAGAGAGAGAGAGAGAGAGAGAGAGAGAGAGAGAGAGAGAGAGAGAGAGAGAGCGCAGAGGGAGAAGAGAGAGTGAGAGATGCCAAGGTGGCAATATTGCCATGGAAACAAGGATTTGT
The DNA here is from genome assembly GCF_943737965.1 of Phodopus roborovskii. Lineage (NCBI taxonomy): Eukaryota > Metazoa > Chordata > Mammalia > Rodentia > Cricetidae > Phodopus > Phodopus roborovskii. The sequence continues at coordinate 18,906,720 of NW_026126511.1, forward strand.
TTGAGAGGAAGAAAACTTGCAAATAGAAGTTATTTTAGGGCGAAAATGATAGAAGGGAAACTGTATTAGTTCTTGAGTTTCGATCAGTTTTAATTTTGTGCCCTGAGTCACCTTTTAGTTGGAAAGGACCCTGTTAACCTCTTTGCACTCGGTGTTGTGAGCAAACTATCTAAAACAATAATAAGTTTAACTGGATTAAGCACTTAATTAACCACCTTGTTGGTGGACTCATCCATCTAACTAAACCAAACACCTATCTGTTGGTTAGAAATCATGCTGTTTTCATTTCCAACTGTGTCTTCATGGAGGATGAGCTTAGTAGATATTGCTGATTGCTATTTTTATTCATTTTTACTCTTATTAATTAACACTTATTGTATGGGCAAGAATCTCTCTTAGGCCCCTGTATGTGTTAGGTATGTTCTGCTATGCTCTACTGACATCTTAATTTTGTTTTTAATAATGCCTTATGGATATTAATGTGCAAGGCATTGGGTGCTAGATGCTACAACGCCGAACAATACAATTATCTCTGATACAAAGAGAATTTACAAGGGCTGGAGAGATGGCTTACTGCTTAAGAGCACTCGCTTCTCTTACAGAACACATAGGTTAGATTCCCAGGACCTGCATTATGGCTCAAACCACCTGTAACTCCAGTTCCAGAAGATATGATCTTCATGGGCCCCAGACATGCACCAGTTGCACATATATACATGCAGACAAAACCATTCATACACACAAAATAAATTCTTCCCAAAAAGGGAATTTACACTCAGGAAATTTGGATGGGTTTGTGCAAGTGAATAATGTACATTGTTTAATGTTTATGACTTATTTGCTTGATTAAGCACTGTTAACAAACTTATTTCGTTTCTTTTGATCACCTCTTATGAGCTGCAATTGTCATCTTTCTCAAAAAAAAAAAAAATCCTGAGTCTATAGAAAGAAACCATTAAGGTACCTATAAATAAATAATTCAGCACAGTTTGGCCCCAAGCATAAAGCCTTGTCCTGGCTCTCAAATCATTTGGCATTATGGTGTCCTAATATGGACATCAACACAACTGAAACAAGTCTGAAAACAGAATGTTTTGTGCATGGGGCCACTGGGTCTGGCTTAGATGATCTAGGAATTGCCAGAGAAATGACAACGCATGTTGATGTTGAAAGAGCTAATCTCAGGACGGATCATTGTCAACATGGAGTTCAGGTCTAGGAACAGCATGAATATTCATTAGCATGGTATGTGTAGATTTCATGGTAAAACAACATGATCCATGGTGAACATCAGAGTATCATTTATACTTATTCTGAGGCAGTTAAATAACTGGAACACTCAACAAGTTTTTCTCAGGCTTGGCGGTGGTGATGCATGTCTTTAATCCCAGCACTCAGGAGACAGAGGCAGATGGATCTCTGTAAGTTTGAGGCCAGCCTGGTCCCATAGTGAGTTTCAGGACTGAGTCCAAAAGCTACACAGAGAAACCCTGTCTTGAAAAAACAAACAAACAACAAACACACACACATAGACACACAAAAGAGTTTTTCTCTTATGTTGAAGTCAATCACATCCCAAGCATACCACCCATGCCTGTGTTGAATAGTATACATTTTTTGAATCCCATTCAAAATACATCAATAGGAACAGAGTCTTATCAAAGAGATGGCTACTGTTTGACATAGTTGAACAGAAGAGTAACCCAGAAGTCCTGTGTGCAATGTTCTAGCCTATATTGTAATTACTGGTCATATTTCACTGTTTTGTAAATATGCTCTATATTTAAATGAGGATACCTGCAGTTCAGTTCAATATAAATATGACAGTGCTATCATAGGACCTTATAGAAATCCATCCACTTTTAGCCTGGAATGCTAATGCAATGACGCAAATCTTCTGATTCGTCATCTCCCATTTTTGTCAAATATTAATATATTAATTTCCACGAGCGCTGCTTGCCATGGAAGTTTTTTCCTCACCCTACCCATCAAAGTTAAATGATACTCCTTAAAGCTTCACTTAGGAAATAGAGGGTAGTTTTATAGGTAGAGAATGGGAAGCAAAGGCATTGGCAACATGTATTTGCATTGGCTTTATAAAGCACCATGTGTTGAGTATTGCACCAACAGAGTGGCATTAATTATCCACCATCGTTTTCCATCGTCAGACTTAAGGCACCTGAAGGGCAGGTGTGGGCAAAGGAAGTGACCTGTGGGTTTCTTCTGCTGTATCCAGACAGACTCCTCAGGCAGCTCTTATCTTTGGACCTTGAGTTCCAGCCAGTTTTGCTCAATAAATATTTGCTTTTAATGAGCTATTATTTCTATGAACAGCTGTAAGATTTTAATCCTCAGGAGTTGGTGTGCTTGCTTCTTGTGATCTAACTAGCTCTTAGATTCAATCAGTATGTTATAGTGAGTCTTCCTCTGTCCAGACAGCTAGCCGTCAAATGGCACGAAGATTTATTATTGTGAAAGCTTTAGCCTAGACTTGTTTATAACTAACTCTTAGAAATTAAATTAACCCATTTCTGTTAATCTATGTTCTGTCACATACCACCCACCCTGCTTCCTCCACATCTCCTGGCATCTCTGGAACTCCTAGATTCACCTCCAACTTCCTCTCTTTGCCTACAAGTCTGGCCTATACCTTCTGCCTAGCTATTGGCTATTTGGCTCTTTATTAAACAAATTGCAGCAATATATTATCCACATGGCATACAAATTTACCACAACAATGTATAGATTTTCATTAGCTGTTATTTCCAGTAGTTCTATAAATATAAAAATATAGTCAATTTTAATGTGATTAACTCTTAAAATTTGTATGGGATTTCTACATGTATCTGGATCAGCTCTTCTACAACCTGGAATACTGTTTGTTTGCCTGTTTCCTATAGCATATATTTTTTTCTTTTAATGTGATATCTAATATACTTTAGATGCCATAAAATATAAAAATATCAATAAGAACAGTATCAAACACAGGCATAATGGGAGTAGAGACCCCTGTGAGTCAAGTTAGTGGGCGGTAGAGGATGTCTCAAGGTTACTTCTTTAGTCCCTGGAGAAAGCTAGAGATCTGGGGAAAATCACAGAAAAGAGAAGATATAATTGAGCTCAAATCCCCCAAAAGAAAAAAATCAATCCTGATTTTCAATTATCTGGGAGTGCTGGGGATGGATGTAGGAACTTTTACATTTGAAATTTAATTTAAGAGAAGAAATGGACTAAAAAGAGAAAGAAATAAGCAATATGTATTTGATCTTAGGGAGAAATTACCTTTAAATAAGTAGAATTGTAAGCAATCAAGACTAAATTATAAGGCATTCAGGAGGGACCGGTTAGAAGAAAACCTTAACAAAGGAAGTCAACAAAATACAGTCAACTAATCAAGTTTCTGAAATCCAATAGTGAAAGGTTAAGATAGGCACACATGTTGTCAATACAAAAGACAGAAAACTATTTATTTAGTTTGAACATATTTAGAACCATTAGGCAAAAACAGCCGGTGTGGTATAATTAATATTTTTAAATAATACTAAGAAAATGTTGATTGCATTTAAAGATCTCAGTGTGCATATTTCCAAATATTTAAGAAGATGGATAAAGAATGTACAACTTTTTTCATAGACTTTAAATAGATATGTATACAATATACTTCAAAGAATTATGAACTTCTAGACAGATCCTTACAGAAATAAAGAAATTTAAAGATAAGAAGAATCTGTGGCTTGTAACAAAGGTTATGAACCTATATGCCCTGCTACTAAAACATTGGTTCTTATATTTTCACAGATTTATTTAGTTGTATTGTATGTGTGTGTTTTGCTTGCATATTAATTAGGTCATATACCGTGCACGTGCAGTACCTGTGTAGGCCACACGAGGGCAGTGGAGCCCTGGAATTGGGGATGAAAGACCTGGAACAGACAGTTGGTCTCTGCCTTGTGGTGCTGGGAAACTTGCTCAGGTCCTCTATAGGTTATGATCTTCACTTCTGGCTGACCTCTCCAGCCTCTGTTCTCTATTTCCTTTAATTAATTAATATATATATGTACATATATATATATATATATATATATATATATATATATATATCTCAAACACTCCATGACAGGGGCCTTATATGACATATGTCTAAAATGTTTGCTGTCTGAAACTTCAGAATAAAAAGCAACGTGCAGAAAGGGCTGCAATAAAGAACTCTAAGACATAGAGCATGAATCAAGGATCTTATAACCAGACGAGTTAGTTATGAAGTATCAAAGCTGTTAAAACAAGCAACAACGTGAACACCAGCTCCGATGATTCCTGAGCTCAGGAGCTCTGCATCCTAGCAGTCTGTCCCAGGACATAACTGGAATGAGATTGGGCAGAAGAGCGCACACTGGCTCATTTTTGTCAACTTGTTGATAAGGAGCATTTAAGATGTTTCACTCTGAAATCCGAAGCTGAAAAAATAGATGGGTGTCTGAGCAGAACAATAATGTACAAAAGAAGACAGAGAATGGAGTACAATTATCGAAGCTGGCAGAATAAAGCCAGTCAGCTTTGAGGACCAGCGAGGGATTTACTACAATGCAGTAGAGAATGAAATCAAACTCACCCAATGCATGGATGCGCTCAGGCACAAAAGATTTTTTAAAAAAACATTTGACTGCCTTCTTCCTTTTGGCTTTATTTACTGTTTTTATTACTTGCTCTGCATTGAGGTTGGCTTTAACCTTCTAGTCCTCCTCCTCCTCCGAGATTTCACACTTTGGGTTAATGAGCATGAGCCACCTCACCCAGTGCTGCTTGTTACTTTTAACAGAGAAACACTTATAAAGCTCTTCTTAATGCAATTTGTGTAAATTCCTAGGGATGTGCTTAGCAAGCTGCTGTATGCTGCTTTGCATGTATGCTTTAAAAGTCCTCACTGCAAAAGGTAATAGCTGAAAACCCATGCGAGGTAATATGTATGCATAAAGCTGCTCTCTAAATATAATTAAAATGTAAAATCTGTGTTTTATTTAAGATGTATAAAAGGCATATTCTTTCTGCCAAGTACAAATCAGTTCCTGTGGTCGTTGCCAACATAAATGCCTTCTTTCCTTTGCTAACCACATCCAAGTACTCACTCTCTTTCTTACTCATTGTAACATGAAAAATAAAAGACTCAGAGACAGATATTGGGGTTCAAACATCAAGCTGAAGATCAGAAAAGCAAAGCAACTGGCCACTAGCTCTTACTCTACCTCAGAATCCTCAGAATGAAAGGCTATTCTGGCTCCAACAAACCCCAGACTGTAACCTCTCCTCAGTGTGACTGGAGAATCCTGAGACAATGTGGCTGAAGGATGAATGCCTGGTACTGACTGCTGAAGACCCTGCTCCTTTATACCCTTCTAGTGCTGGGATTAAAGGCTTGTGATCCCAGGTGCTGAAACCATCTTTATGTGAACTGTATCTCTTTAGCACTGAATCAATCTTATGTACATCTGAGTGGTCTTGGACTCACAGAGATCCATCCACCTCTAAATCCTGAGTCCTAGGATTGAAGGTGCGTATCACCACTGCCTGATCTCTAGAGCTTGAGGTTGACTTTGCCTTCTGAATCCTCAGACAAGTTTTAATAAATTGTAAATATATGACCACACCTTATGCTCTGCAGGTGTTGTAGAAAGGGGAGCTGGTTTCCTGTTGGTCACTTACATGGACCAGTAGGAAGGGATGGAGTGACTTATGGCCAATCCTCAGAGTGCTGCTTCAGTGACCTGGCTGATGACCACTTGGGTAGAACCTCAAGTTAAATGGGTGTTACTTTCACTTGATGACAGAAATAGGGTGAATGTGAGGAACAGCCTGGATTCCCACAGATGCGCTGTGACTCTCGATAGCTGTTTCGGGTTGGCTTTTCTAGAACTTTCTCAAAGGTTGGACATTCGAAGACCGCTCTAACCTCAATCAATGAATAGAAAATGGTGTTTTGAAAGGGAGAAAAGGATGGATGAAGAAAGGAAAAGGTGAATCAGGAGAAGTTCCGTCGCGCCACCGGCACTGTGCTCCTCGGTGTGACATTCAGTCCTAGGGGTGCAACGAGAACGGAAGGAACTGAGCTGGGTGAGCAGGCAGGATGAGCAGGCAAAGGGACACGTGTCACAACAGTACATGCTGAAATCTGGAAGTGGACGCTCATACAGAACCTAGCGCTCGAGGAGCCCAGACTTCAGGAAGGTCTCAGGAGACATGACAGAAGTTAATAACCCGGAGAAGTTGGGAAAGGACATGAGAGAGTGAAAGCATAGGAAGATTTGAGTAAGTGGCTCTACTTTAGAGTAGGAAGAATTGATTAAAAGACTAAGGTAGAATGTAGGGCTGGGAACAGGGCTCAGCATTCACCCATTTGCCATGCAAGCAAGAGGACAGTCCTTAGGATTCCCAGGACTCAAGTAAATGCCAGGGAGCATGACAACCCTCCCTTAACTCCAGCCTCAGGAGGCAGAGACTTGACATCCCAGGAACAAGCCTGGGAGGAGGACAGTGTTGGCCTCAAAGAGTAAGGCAGAAGAAGGATAAAGGAAGATGCTAGAAATGAGCCTCAAGACACATATGTACCTGAAAGAACACATATGTAACCGGTATGATGGACCACACCTGCAGTCCACCATGGGCTCAGCTGAGGGATGGAGGTTTCCAGGGACTCAAAGTCAATGCTAGTCTTGCAATAAAAGGGAAAGAAAGAAAAAAAATATGAAAAAAAGAGACCATAGTGAAATTTGGGGTGGATGCATATTAATTAGTTCCCAGGACCACTGGAAGTAACAGTGGCAAACCTAGTCTTTTATTTTGACTAATGTTTTACTTTATGTGTTGAGATTATAATATAATTACATCATTTCATATTTATCTTTTCTGGTTTCAAGCACCACCACGTTTGTTCTTTTCAAATCCACAGCCTCTTTTATCTTTAATTGCTACATGAGTATAGCCATATCTAATACGTGTAGATATTTATATATCCCTAAACATAAAAATACAACCTGCTCAGTGCGCATAGCGTCACTTACACATTCATTTTCAGGGCTGGCCATCTGTTGTTGGAGAACGAATTGGTGTGCTTTTCCCTGGGGAAGACTGTTTGTCCCAGTCAGTATTCCTCAATTGCTCGTGGTTCCCTATGTAGGGCGGAGGCCTCCTGAGGCTACCTCCTCCCTCCTCAGTAAAGTCTAACGCTGTTGTTCGCGTTTAGGCAGCCATGTTGGTGAAACTATGGGTGTAGCCATGACCTTCCTAGGAGACACAACTGCACAGTAAACTTCCTCCAGCTCTTACAGTCTTTTTTTGCCCCCTCTTCCTCAATGTTCCCCAAGCCGTGGGTGCAGGAGATGTGTTATAGATGTATCTGTTGGGACTGGGCTGCACAAGTCTGCATTTGATTGGTTGTGCTTTTCTGTAATGGACTCTTGTCTACTACAAAGCAAAGTTTCCTTAAAAAAGGAGTGAGGCCTACCCTTATCTAGCTAGACCCTGGAGGAGGGTGGCTTGGTGTTTTAAAACAACAGAAACGTGTCCATCACATTAACGGGCTGACAGTAACTGGCTTTCTCTAGAGGAGAAATTGTTCCTTGATTTCTGATATTTGTCCAGAGTCCATGGGATCCTTTTGGCCTGTGGATACAACCCTCCCAGGTGGGTGTAGCAGCGTGTCTCTTGTTCTTGCTTAAGGACACAGGTCATGTTGGCCTAAGTGCCTTTTGTATTCCAGCGGGGACTCATCTTAGCTAATGACACTTGCAATGGCTGGTTCTAAATAAGGTCTTCTGAGGAGGTGAGTGCTCTGGCTTCAAGTGATAACTCCTGGGGATAGAGTCCACCCCAAAACAGCATCGTCCAAGGCAAACTAACATCTCTATTTTCGTCTCAGGCTTGTTCCATAGAAGGTCACCCAGTGGGAACTTAAACTGTAGGCTGCAAACCCAAGGTAATTTTTTTAAGTCGCCCAAGGAAGGAGAAAAGGGAAGCAGGAACATAATGAGCAGTAAACATGAATGGCTCTGGCAGCCCTCATTCAGGGACAATTAGTTGCATTTGTCTGTGGTGCTATGAAAAGCTCATTAGAAAGTACTTTTCTGGAGTTATTGTGGGAGAGAAGTAGGTAGGCCTTCAGCTGGTCTTTGTGGTGAGGGTGGAAACACCTTGTGCTAACTCATTATACTTTGTAGAATCATAAAGGAGCAAAACCCAGTATGAGTGGCAGGGCATCCAGCCTCCAAAGCAGGGTTTTATATAAAAGGTTGTGTTTGCCAGGAAGTAGAGCCCCAGAAGTAAGGCACAAAGACTCAATGGGCATTTCTATGTCAAAAAAGGAAATGCGAGCTTTGGTTTACCTGTTGTCTTCTTATGTTGTTGCCTTGTTTCTGTAATTCCTAGTGTGGTTATATTATATTGCAGGTGCATTAAAATATACACAGACTGTTTCAATTTGAATGATTTACGTGTATCTTCTATTCACAGAAATGTACTGTGTGTGTATTTATTCGGGGACATGACTGTGAATTTAGAAGCCGGTCTTCCCTGTTTCTGTGTCTGACTCTAGGGACGGGTCTGGCTGCTGGACGTCAGTACTGAAGCCAGGGACTGAAGCACACTACACAGATGTCCAGCCGTCTCACACAGGTCAACATTTGCCAGGAGAAATCCCTCTTTATTCTTAGCTACAAAACCCAGAATACATTTCCAAAGTAACGTTTTTGTTTGAATAAGCTATGAGATTTAAAGAAATGTTCTCATCCATTCATTTAAACTCATATCTTAGACTTTTACCTTTTATTATACAACTTAATATTTAACTCTGTGGTTGACTGACAAGCTACAATTATATTCACTGAGCAAAACAATATAACGTTTCTTATATACTTAACATGTAGAATAATTAATAATAATGTTTAATTACTAAATCAGTCATGCCACTTGCCCATTTTCATAATGAAACATTTAGTCTTAGTTATTTTGAAATGTTTAATACATTTTCTTGATTATAGTCACATTTGTCTTAAACATTATTCTTTTATCCTAAAGCCTTTGATCAGCAACTCCCTACCTACTCACCTCCAGGCATCTTAACTATTTCATCAACTTTTCTATTTTTGAAGAGTCGAGAGCTTAAGTTCACCTTGGCATAATTCAATTCTCACATTCAATAAAACATGTGTAGATGAAATTCAATTAATTTAAAGGCCAAAACCAGAAGAATCTTTATTTTTACCCAATTGTGTAATTTTACAATCACTTTTGATGATAGGATTTTCTCTAATATATTTAGGCATTGGTCTAAAAGTAGGGTGACGTCTGCTTTGAGTTCTTTCAAACATTGAACCTTGACTATAGGGCTAAGACATGGGCTTTTAAAACTAGAGGATGTTATCGTTGATATCAAATAATGAATGTGGAAAATACCGTGGAATGGGTTGTGTTCATTGTCACTGCAGACAGACACAGCCAGAAATGAAGCATGTTGACATCATGGCCAGGTAAGAAGAGCAGTACATGAAGAACAGATTCTTGCAAACTTGGAATTGATTACCAGCCACAGCCCTTATTTACTACAACCTCTGTGTCCTACTCCTGTTCTACACAGTTACAGGAGGGGCTGGTCCTTCCTTCCTTCCTTCCTTCCTTTATTTATTTCTTCCTTTAGTTTTCCAAGATAGGGGTTCCTCTGTGTAGACCTGGTTGTCTTGGATCTGCCTCTTTGTAGACCAGACTGGCTTTGAACTCATGGCTCCACTTGCCGTTGCAAACCAAGTGATGGGATTAAAGGTGCACCACCATCATTCGCTGAAATGTCAACTTATGTAGTCAAATTGTTAGATGCATTCAAGGAAGTACATTTTAAAAGTTTAAAACTTACAGTTACATATCTATTTGTACTGATTTTCACAAGTATAAAGTAATTATCTTTTAAAAGCTGAGATTCCATTTGCATGTGATCAGGGAAAAGCCAAAAGGGGAAATGAGTTTGGGAAATTAGACCAATACAGAAAATTGAGAGGAGGACTGGGGATATAGCTCAGTTGATAAAAAGCTTCTTATTCAGTTCACTAATACAGAGAGAGAGATGGAGAGAGAGAGGGAGAGAGAGAGGGATTGTGATAGTATACAACTATAATCCCTTCCTTCGGTGGAGCAATCATAATGTCAAGGTCAATCTGAGGGACAGTAGAGGCAAGACTAACAGGTGAGACTCTCCCAGCTTCAGTTTGGAGGCGTACATCTTCCTTTGTTTGCAGCCAGTATTGAGTCACTGAATAACTTATCCAAGGACAGACCAGATGTTTTTGTGCATATACATTTTATATAATTCAAAGTTAATACGAATGAACTTTAGAAACTGCAGAAAGCTATGCTAGCTTATATATGAGGTAGAAGGGTGCGGCTATTTGAAAAATAGGATCTCCTTCCTGAACGCTGAAAGCATAGACTGCTCTCTTGACCGTGATACACATCTGTGCTTGTGACTCCATGTGAATGGAAAGGGGGAAAAGATGGCATTTCAGTGTACCATCCGGAGATTTGTCATAGTGTGACAGAAGCCCCGTGAAAATCTTAAATCCACTTACCAGCCAGCACATTTTCTTCTGCCTGCTCAGCAGTAAAGAAGGGTCAGTTCCGAACAGTCGTTAGACCGTTGCCACTGGCCCAACGTTGAACTGCAACTGATGTTACCAATTGTTCATTCAAGGAGTATTTTTGCATGTTTCGGCCCCTAAGTGGACATTTCCAAGATGTCTAGATCAAAATAGATGACCATGAACTCATTTCTTGTTGTATGTCAGTCACATAGCATTGTTATACTTACTAAATACCAGATAATGGCGAGGTCACTTAGGCAGGCAGCTGGTAGGAAGAGAGCAGCTTGGATGGGTCATCAGATTGTTCTGGATTTCAGTGACTATAGGGATTTTGTTCAGAAGTGAGAATGGCAATATCCAATTACCAGCACAAATCAGAGGAAAGAGTTGTGGGTTTCAGGTAAGGAGCCAGGTGTGGTCTTTGCCATACAGAACATGGGTGTCCTGCATATTTCCTCATTACCCTGGGGCTTGGTTGATTTAAATTTTAGGATTGAAGCTGGTGGTCTTCTGATTTTTGACCCTTGGATGAAGTGTTGTTTCGTGGGGAATTTTGAGTTCTGGACATTAAGAAGAATGCAGAAATATATGTTGAAACAAGAATATTTCCAAAATAACAGTTGAGTGACTTAGGTGCTGAACTTCGATTGACAGAGCAAAGAGGTTGGGCAGAGTGAATGCTGTGCATTGTAGAAGAGGTATGTGCTGAGCATGAGGAAATTTGAAGGGACATTGCTGTGTGGGCAGAAGGAGAATGCACACAGATATGAGGTATAAACTTACCATTGAATAGCAGGCAAGGAAGATGAATGTGCTCCCATGAGCACATGACCATTGTATTTTAGAGATGCCCCTGCTTAAGAAGGAAATGTAGGGAGGCAGAGGCAGATGGATCTCTGTGAGTTCAAGGCCAGCCTGGTCTACAGAGCTAGTTCCAGGACAAGTTCCAAAGCAACTCAGAGAAACCCTTAAATGCCCTTCCCCGATAATGAGATTGATAACTACCTTATATGCCATCCTAGAACCTTCATCCAGTAATTGATGGAAGCAGAAGCAGACAGGGAGGAGTGATGAGCAAAGGGGTCAAGACCAGGCTAGAGAAACCCACAGAAACAGCTGACCCAATCAATGGGGAGCTCTTAGACTCCAGTCTAATAACTGGGACACTTGCATAGGACTGAGCCAGATTCTCTGAATGTGGTGTTAGTTAGGAGGACTGGGCAGTCTATGGGGCCTCTGGTAGTGGATCAGTTTGTATCCCTAGTATATGAATGGACTTTGGGAGCCCATTCCACATAGAGGGACACTCTCTCAGCCTAGACACACAGGGGAGGCACGGACTCTGCTCCAAATGATATGACAGACTTTGAAGACTCCCCATGGAAGGCCACATCCTCCCTGTGGAACAGAAAGGGTATAGTGGTTGGTGGAGGGAACAGGGGAGGATGGGAGGGTGAAGGTACTGGGATTGACATGTAAAACATGCTTGCTTCAAATTTAAATAAAAATTATTTTAAAAATGTGAAAAATAAGTAAGGAAGAAGTCCGAGAATTACAATGATGCTGGGTGTTTTGGCACATGATTTTAGCTTTTAATAATAGCACTCAGGGAGCAGAGGCAGGCAGATTTCAAAGTCAGCCTCATTTACATAGTAAGAGCCTGCTTCAAACAAAGAAAATTGTAATGCTGCCTGCTGTTAGTGGTATAACTAAAGTATTTTCACATTAAAAGAAGGAGAAGGAGGACAAGAAGAAGAAGTAAAGGGAATGTAGATGTGCGAGTGATCATCTTAAACAATGCCTCTGATAATAAACACATCATAGTGGGCTGGGGAGGAAGGCGTGTTGTAGTCCCTGAAAAACAAGTGGTTTCTGTCTGCATTCCTAAATGGAGCAGATGGGTCGGAGAGAATGGAGAGGTGGAACAGTGATTCCTTTGAGTGTAATTGTGTGAAAACCACTGCAGGGTGGATACCAAGACTTGGCCGAATCATGACGGCAGTTCTGAACGTCTCCCACCATTGTTATCTTGGAGCCATTGATTTGGGCAGCTACTTTCAGGACAGCCTTGCTCTGGCTCCTAGCAGAAGCATGGAGAGGTTGGCTGCCAATTACCACTGGTATAGATTGTCAGGATTTTAATAGCTGAAGATGAAGCAGGCAGCAATCAATCAGCAATTCCTGGAGGCTTCCCATTTCATCTGACAACCAAAACAGTAAAATTGAGACCATACTCCCAGAGTGTTTCCTAAGTTAGCTTTAGTTGTCAATAAGACACACTCAAAAAGAGGGACCTCAGCTGAGGAATTACCTTCATCACATTGCCTTCTGGGCTTGTCTGTGAGACATTTGAGGAATTACCTTCATCACATTGCCTTCTGGGCTTGTTGAGGAATTACCTTCATCACATTGCCTTCTGGGCTTGTCTGTGATTGCTTGTGGGCTTGTCTTAAATTGCTAATGGATACAGAAGGGCCAACCCACTTTGAGCCACGCCATTCCTAAACATTTGAGTCTGTGTTATGGAAAGCAGCCAAGCAAGCCAAATAAAGCAAGCCTGTAAGCAGGGTTCCTCCATGGTTTCTGCTTCAAGTTTCTGCCTTGAGTCCTAGCTGCGTCTTCCCTCAGAGATAAACTATGACCTGGAAGCCAAGAAAACCTTTTTCTTTCCTTAGTTGCTGTTAGATAGTTAGTTTGGTTTTGGTTTTTGGTTCTTTAAATTTTTTATTTTTATCAGAGCAACAGAGAAGTTTACTGGAACAGTCCACATATTAGAGTTACCAAATATACAAAATGGATGTATACACATATTAAAACACTAAAAGATGAACCACAAAAATGAACAAGTGGTGAAATGACCAGGAAAATTTGAAACAACCAAAACCTCACAACCCATATCACTCCAAAATAGAGATCAATGTGACGGAAATAAAACATGGAATGGCAAGATTATAAAGCAGTTATGATCTAGCTAATGAGAAAGTTGGCGATCTGGAAAGTACATTGTCTTAGTTCAGCTTTCCATTGCTGTGATAAACACCATGATCCAAAGCATCTTTGTAGGAAAGTGTTTATTTCATCTTACAGGCCATCTTCTATGGAAGTCAAGGCAGGAAGTAATGCAGAGGCCATGGAGGAATACTGCCCAGAGGCTTGCTCCCCATTGTTTGCCCAGTTTGCTTTCTTGTGTAGCACAAGACTAGCACATTCAGGGCCAGCACTGCCTCTTGTGGGAGAGATCCTCCAGTATCAATGATTAATCAATGTGACACCGCACAGGCTTGAGTACCGGCCAGCCCCACGGAAGCAGATCGTCAAATGTGGTTCTCTCTTCTCTTGTAACTCTGGCTTGTCAAGTTGACATTAAACTAGCCAGCACACACATAATGGAGGTAACAGAGAAGAAGAAAAGAAATGTGAGGCCAGAGAAATGGCTCAGGTGTGAAGGTTTTCTAAGGGACCCAAGGGTCATGCACACACATGTTGCAAATACAGACATAATGTTGCATATGCAAAACAGAGATGAGTAAATGTACATCTATAAAATGAAGAGGAAACATGGAAGGCTAAGAAGTTGGTGGTATGTAATAACAGACCTGCAAAGATAGCAAATGGAAGATGATGCCAATATTGGCAAACAAATTGACCTATAATTTTAAAAAGATCAAATCAAAGAACCCATTACTTCAAAGATATGGAATATATAAGGAATTCTAAGTAGGATTTTAAAAAAAGGTAAGATATTTGTTTATCAGGGGAAGATACTTTATTTCTTTCTAAGGGTCCTTAAAACAGGCTTTAAATGGGTTGTTTCTTTGTTTGTTTGTTTTTAAGAGTTACCACAGTTTTGGGCTACTAGCAATCTTTCTATTCTTTCTTTCATGGTGTCCCCTGAGCTGTGGATGGAGGGCTTATGTTGAGATGTCCCAATTGGAAATAGGCATTCCATAGTAATTTTCTCTATCCTGCCCATGTGCTCTCTAGAGCATCCCCCATCTACTTCAAAAGGATGCATTTTAGATGAGGCATGAGAACTGCATCATTCTGTGGCTACAGAGCTAAGGCAGTTTGATATGATCCCAATTTAGCAGAATGGTGGTAGTGGTTTTCTTCTAGGGTCTGTGACCTTTCCAGGCTTAGCTAGGTTTTCTATACCAGGGAACTGGGCTTCATTCCATAGATTGGGATTATCAATGACAAAACAGAGGACATGGAGTTGAAGTGATGTGTGAGGAAGAGGGGGTGCTTGGATTTAGTTAGAGAAATTATGTTGGGTGATAATAACAAGTTGATATGAACATTTCAAAGGGAAAACCAATTTGTGAATATTAATTGTTTCTTGATGGATGTTTTATGAGTAAACACATCTAATTTAAAATTTATTTTAACATTTGTCTAGAATTGACAACACAGGGGTTAATTTTAAATGAGGCATTTCATCATATGAGTTATGTCGTGGTGTACCCTGCAGTGGTAATAATGAAAAGGGAGCAACACAGCATAAATCCCAGTACTAAACTAATTAGAAATCATCCTTATAGAATTAGAAGTTTCTGACTAACATGGTTATCAATGAAAAGCGTACAGGAAGTAGTCAGTGCACAGATTCTTGGAATTGTGCACAGGTTTGTTGATCTTGCTCTGTACTATGTATTTGTGACACTACTGTACTGTTACTTCAACATCTTAATCGTGGAGCAATTAGCCATAACAACAGCACATGTCTCTAGAACCTTAAATGAATAAAAACAGGTTGGTATTTCCTCTGACCAACACTGGGCAGAAAGGAACAAAATGCTTTCCCTTGTCCGAGTAAGATAGCAGTCTGAGAGTCAGAGGTGATGGAGGGACAGAGGGGTAGTGGCACACTGTAGGTTACATGTGAGGAATGAACAGGTCTTTATAAAGGAGAAAATGCTCAATAGCTCTAAAAGTATATTTATACTTATAGCTTATAATACTGAATGCAGCAAGCATGCATTCAAAACGGCCTTTACATTTTTATGTGAAGTAGAGCCTTTGTAGCCATAAAACAAAACACATAGGCAATTAGATGATATCAAGATTTCAGAAAGCCATAAAATTCAAATTACCATCGCATTGGTGATGGAGAATAATTTGAAATTTTTGTTTGTTTGTTTGTTTGTTTGGTGTGGTTTGGATTTTGAAGCAGGCCTCCCTGTAGTTCAGGTCCTCTTAGAACTCAGTCTAGAAACTGGCCTCTACTTCATGGCTGTCTTTCTATCTTGACTTTCTAAGTACTGGGATGAGAGTCATGCTCCGTCATATTTGGCAGGTGATGATCTTTTTGCTGAGTATAAATGGATGTCAACACTAAGGGCAAGTGGTTGCCAGAGTGTAGGGTTTTGAATGACAAGCCTTGGGCGTTGAGTTCCGTGTGTCAGTGCTCCATAGCACTATTTAAATAATTATGTAACAACAGTTTGGCTCCCCTCATTGTCAGCTGGCCTATGCTGAGTCCCATGTGTCACTGAGAGTGTGTCTCCATTCTATTCTTTCTAAAGGACTACAGGATGTTAAAGTGCATTTTAAAATGTTGTCCGAACAATTGGTTGATAGTTAATCTTCAGTGTCAGCTTGACTGGCTTGGTAAACAACTGTGGGCCATAGTCAGGATGTATTGGAGGCATTTTCCGGGAGAATTGACTAAGGTAAGAAGACCTACTGTGAATGTGGGCAGCACCTATCACATGGAATGAAGAAACACAGAAAAAAAAAGAGAAAGGTGGGCTGAATACTGGTGCTCAACTCTGCCTCTTGCTTGAGGATGCAGCGATCAGTACTTGGTGCTGTTAGCATCGTGCCTTTCTGCCAGTACGGGCCACAGTCCTCATGAACCTGTGGGAGCCAAACCACATTTTTTCTAACCTTTAGGTATTTTGTCACAGGAATTACGCCATTACACTTGGTAACAAACTCGTAGAGTGAAACCACATGGTGTTAAAATGATCCAAATTATAATTATATTACTTTTTTAATATCATCAGTAGAATGAATAGCTAATACTTTCCAAGGGATAGCTAGGTTTTGTGATTTTATGTTCTTTGGTCTTTTAAACATTTTTTTAAACCAAAATCTAATAGAATCAAACGGAGTCCTCTTAAAAATCAAAACAAAATACAGATAAAATTAGCTTTTTCAGCAATTAGTGTATTATTCTGCCTTCGACAGTGAAAATTCTATTCACTGTTATTTTAAAAAAAGTTTGAGAAAACAGAATTTCAACAATTTAGAAGTAATGATTTCATGGAAATCGGCTTTCAATGTCTTAGAAAACAATATACTGAAGTCTTAGACTTTATCAGTGAACCTTAGTAACAATAAATAGTGTTCTATGCCTTTAACCATGTGCAAATTTTGTCTGTTGCCTGTGGCTGAGAGTTTTGATTGCATACTTCCTATCCATTTCATCTGGCTTTCAAGTGGCTTGTGTTAGGTTGGTTTGGGGGTTTTCTTTTGCTTACTTTTTTGCCTTGCCCATGTTATAATTGTTGTGGAAATGCTTGACAATGGCCTCTGTTTCAATATTGACTAGTATATCTTGACTCCTCCCAAGAATGCTGGAAGAATTTGAAGCTTCTGTGCCATTAACTCTTCACTCCCCAGGGTTAAACTTGACCCCTTTGAAAAATTTATGACTTGATATTCCAATAAAGTTTCAGAAGTAATTACATAATCCTATCTTGAAATTGGCTTCAGGAGGCAGCTCTCTTATACTGAATGCTAATGCATTTTTACAAGGCTGCCCAGATTGCTATCCTGTTTTGAAATAGTCTATCAAATGTTTTTCTCTTTCTTTTATTTATTATTTTTTGTACCACTTACTTACTGGCTTAGGTATTTATGGAATGCCACAAATAATAACAGATTAGACTGTGTGGTTAGGTTTAGTGTTTATCGGCTCTCTTGATGTGTGGATCCATCATCAAATCTCTGCATGTTCTAGTATACACTGATGCTATACCCAGACAGTGCCTCTTAAAAATACGGTATTGTTTTTTAAATTCCTGTGTCTATCAAACATCAGCCAAGTGATAAAATATGTGCTATTAGATTTTGCTACTTTAAAATCTTGTGTTAACACAGCTGAAAAAGTATAAAATTTTGATTCATGGATCACTTTTTGTTGTTGAAAAACATGACTTGTTAGTAGTACTTGTAAAGGAGCTGATGACAGCACAGCTTCTGTGTCCTGTTAGGATAAAGAGAGGGTGTACAGATGGGTACAGCCCTCCAAAGAAATGCTGTTGAACGCGAAGACAGGTCCTACCTCAGATTTCTCTGTGTGATTCACTATCCATGGAAAGTAATGCTTTCTACTGAACGCTACCTCAGTATTTATAACCACCTCCTTCAAAGAGGGATCTTCATTCCATGCACACTGGGAAGTGTGTTTAGGAGCAGCATTGAAAAACTAGAAGGAAAAGATATTTTACATTCCTGATTTAATAATGATGGATTCCTCTGTGGTGGGATATTGACTCACTGTTAATCCAGAGGTCACTTGAGAATGTTCTCTGTAAATGCAGCCATTATACTAAATGTACCTAGAGTAAGGCTATAACGAAGATGTAAAGTAACGCTGCCATGAAATCCTGAGAAGAACACTTCTGCAAAGCTGATGAAGTTGCTTCATCTTCCTCATTGGGAGAGTCTATCTGAAGTGCCAGTTGGAATGCCTGTCCATCTGAATGAAATGCAATAGATGAGATAGGTCAGAAACTCAGGGCCTCCCTCACTGCGTAGAACATTGGACACTGTGCAGGTTCCTGCCCATTGTCTGGAAATCCCCTCACACATCCTCTCTGTTCTGCTCTGTTTATGTGCTCTCTGCACACCATAGCATTTTTGGGATAATGAGTGAACAAATATAAGCATATTTCCATTATTCTACTTTTTAAACGATCATTTATGACCAAGTTGCATTTGGTACCTGCAGTCCCAAACCATATTTGATGTCCGCTGCAAGTATTTGCAGCTATATTAAATGACCTTGTGAATTTTTTAAATAATGTGTTAGTCATGCTTTATGCTTTAACAAGTTCATACTTTTGTTTTTTCGAGGCAGGGTTTCTCTGTGTATCTTTGGAGCCTATCCATATTTTTTGATCATGTTCATTCTCCTCCCCCAGCTCTGTCCAGATCCTCTCCACCTCCATACTTACCCAACTTCATTTTCTCCTTGTCTCTCCTTCTCTTGCAAGGCTTGGGGATCTGCCCAAGGCTATGTTCGGTGTATCAGGTGTCACTCCATTGAAGAGAATTTACTTTCTCTTCCCCAGAATCAAGTGCCAATGGCTGCTTGGCTAAGAGTAGGACATCTTGCTCACTTCCCATCCTCAGATGTGTCCATGTCTGAGTTCTGAACTGGTGAGCTTTTTAGCTGTTAAATGCCTCACAGAAGCTCCTTGATCCCTCTCCCTTTACAGAACACTGCCGTAACCCTTTGCCTGCCACTGATCCCGAATGATTACTGAGATTCTATTCCTGTTGCGTAGACCTGAGGAGACTTGTTTCCCTGTCTTACATTTGTGAAACACACCAGTACTTTTAGAAGCCACAGATCCCAGAGCTTAGAAGGAAAAGGACTGTGGTGACATCTTTGCTGTTCTTCACTACTCTGCTGCATTGGCAGGGTGAGCTGGGTGGGGTGTCACACGAAAACCGAGGGAGAGGCTGCTGATGCTGAGGTTCATGTTCCCCATTGTTGGGCCTGTTCTAGAACTATGGGCAACATGGCATTTATAAGCATCAGGACAGAGTGAGTTATCCTATAATTTGGGCTAAGACTTTCTCCCCCCTTTCTCAGCAGGTTAACGCGAAGGTGATGTTTAGCATTGAGGACAAGGTGGCCTGAAGATATTTCCATGGCAACAGAGAGGCCCCTCCAGATCTTTGTCTTGTAAGGGTGACGGTATTTATTAGAGGCTGCCTGTTCCAAAGAGTGTAATTATCATTAGGTATGGAAAGGTGGTTGAACGTGGGTGGATTGCTGGGCTAGAGCTCTCTGACTGATTTCTGTAGCACAACTTGGACATCAATTCTTAAGGAATATTAAAAAACCTGAGCCTATTATTTTTGTCTCTGTAGGTGAAGTTATAGCTCGTTACAGGGTGTTTACTGAATGTGGCTGGTATTTTTGACCACATAATATAAACAGAAACACAGTCTGCTGTGTGATTTTAGTATATATTCATTTTCTCTGTTGGGGACATGTATCATTTCCTTTAGGGAAAGGGCACTTCAATCCAGACAGGCTTTGAATTAATCAGGTTGTCACTGTTGGAATATTCTCCAAGCACAAAGTCTGGGAGTCACATTTATCTTCTGCTTTTATAGCTGGAACTGAGAACTTCCAAGATTTTTTCCTGGTTCTTGGCGTCAAATTGAAGGTGAACGGGCCAACAGAAATCACATCCTGATTGAAATGTGCATGAGTATTTTGCTCTTTGAATTATCAGTCATGAACAACCCATCTAATAATCAGTCCCATTACTACGGAAAGAATGTGTAGACATTTGACTGATTTGTGAAGCAAAAGCATTACTTTGTCCTTTAAAAAAAGCAATATGATTTAGTTGCTTGGCTGCACAAGCCTAATTTTTTACTATATAGTTAATTTTTCTAGGTACTTAGAAACTGTCTTTCACGCTCAGAGTTCTGGGCACATATTGTGACTTCTCACAGGTGTACTCACACTGTAGTATAAAACTCCTATTTGTAAGCCATATCATCATTCTATTAACACAAGCAATGCGGAATGAAGGAATTCCACTAGAATTTAGATTTGTGCCGCCGTCCATTAGACTGAAAAATCTTAAAGGTTTATGATGTGTCCTTATGCTTAGTAGCCACTTGTTCAGTTACTATAGCTACCAATTAATCACACTTAACTGAAACAGTGGTAAATGAAATGGTTTCCCACATTGAACATTGCCGAGTAGAGTGGGTGAATTTTTCTCTTCACATGTGAGCATCTGTCTAAGTGTGTTCCAGCTTCACTCTAGGACGCTGTTCTGTTGCTGAGACAGTTATATGTTCACATGTTGGCTGAGCATCTTTACTAACCATCTCTAATAAACGCCTCTGCAAGATCAGTTTGTGGGCAAGCCTCTCGAGTATATTCTTGACAAATGATTGATGTAGGAAGGTCCAACCCACTGCTGGTGGGGTTAATTTGGGCCAAGTGGTCCTGGATGGTGCAAAGAAAGCAGGGTGAGCCAGGCGAAAGGAACAAGCCACTTAAGAACCACCCCTCTATGGCTTCAACTTCAATCCCTGCCTCCAGGTTCTGGCCTTGTATTCCTGACCTGATTTCCTTTGACGATGAACTCACGTTTGCATTGCTTTTCATGGAAGGAAAAAATGCACTTCTCAGAATGATACTTTGATTTCTTCAGATACAGTTTCTCACTGGAAGATTTTTACATTACTGAATGGGAAAACACATGTTAATATAACTTACAAATTGAATGATTGTGAACATGGCGGGGGCTTGTCTTATAGAAAATAAATGGGAAGTGCTCTGCTTCCTGTGAAGGTGAGGCACACTTATGGAGTGGGATCAGGACCTGATTCTTCAAAAGCTCATCTTCTGTTCTATGCTTTGTATTCTTTTCCCTTATGAGACCAAAGCATTGCCTACTATGCTTGTGAAGCAGTGTCTCTCCACTGATAAGCTATAAGGACATGGTTTTATTCTCATTGACTGTATCTGCTGGCTTGAAACTCTCGTCCAGGCCTGCAGACTTTGGTAACCCAATATCAATCTACATTCTTTGCATTCCCTCCGTTCCAGTTAGGTCAGGCTTTCATTATTTCCTGTCACTCATTCCTCTCTGGTGTGTCCCCAAGACCCCTGTCCTACATCTAGTGCCATCCATTCCGGATTTGACACATGGCTCGTAATTCATACTGTAACCTTTCTCTTCAATGTCAACATATCTAACCACCCACACTGAGTCACTGGGGCAGCTGGCAGAGATCAAAGCACCTACTTTCCTTTTCTAATGTTTCAGGGTTTAAATATAAATCCACAAGTGAAAATTTCCATTATATAAACCAAATGCGTAAGAGGAGAGTTTTGGTATGTGAAAAATATCACGTGATGATTAGGATTCTGGCTGTGTGACACTATAAAAATCACAACACTCTGGGTTTTAGGTGATTTGTTTTCAGTGTGTAACAAGAACAAATGTTTTCTGATGGTTTCAGCACTCTAGGGTTTCATGAACCCGCAAGATGTGTTTTCTTATGTAGCAGTTGAACTTTCAGTCACAAGAGACATCTAGAACAATTCTGAATCTGGAACCCCGGTAAAGCAAGGGTTTGGCATCCCAGGAAGCACTGTTCACCACACCACGGGGATGGAACCATCATGCAGGAAGAGTGAGGAGCTGAGTCAACCCTGACTGCAATTGTGTGGCTCGTTAAGGGCAGGGTGGGAGGCAATCAGCATAGAGCAAATAAAGGCTTGTGTTGGCGGACTGTGTTACTTATCATATGTTTGTGTAATATATATTTTATATGCATGAGAAATTGTGTATGTAAACTAAGAAATGGGAGTAGATCAAGAAGAGAAGGATCTGGAAAAAAGAATGAAAAGAAAATCTAATATTAATCTTGTCAATAAATTTGATAGCATTTATTAGCCATTCTTTTAAAAGTTAAAAAACAGCCTCACCAATAATACAATGGATATTTTTCCCAATCAGTATACGTAATGAAATGTAAAAGACAAAAAAAAAAAAAAAAAAAAAAAACAAGAAAGAAAACTAACAATATTCATTAAAGGGAAAAAAATAACACTCTTATAACATACTTAGTTTACATACACAAGTTAAAATGCTAAAGCGCTACTGTTTTCTAGTTGTCCCTGCATTAGGTTTTCTTTGTCCCTTCCCTACAATGTTTGCCAAGTTGTCAGGCCCAGGGACTTCCCAAGTTCAACAAGAGAGAAAGATAGCACAGGTGAACGCTCCTCCTACTGCCTTGCTAACTCGGTCAGTATTCCTTGGCTGTGACAGCATCTGACTCCACACCTCTTGATGCAGCCCTGTTTCTCTGCTCTGTGTACAATGGAGATAAAATTGTGTTCTGACAGTGTTCCCTCTATTCTCCCACTTCTGGGGATGAAAGCAGCCTTCTGTTATGTGGCAAGAATAAGTAATGATGGAGGACTTGTCCTGGAATGGGATATTGTCACCCCCTCCAGGGCTCAAGGAACGTTGTGGGAAGAGGCATGAAGAATATAAGAGCCAGAAGATGGAAAGTTGAGCAGCGAAAGATTTCTTTTTGACACAATTCATGCACCGGTGAGCTCATTGTAGTTGTACATATTTCCTCAAGATCTACCTAACACTGCACTCAGCATTTCATCCTGAAGAGGGGAGGGACCCCTGAGATCCTTCCCTCCCTGAAGGACTTTTGGAGATAACCAAAGTTGTTGGGGAGAGAGGTGTCATTTTCTTCGGTGGTGTAGCCACTAAATTGTTGCCCTCTCTTTACCAAATACCTTCCACTAAAACAAGAAATTCTTAATTGTGGTCCACATAGAGAGGCATGAACGGAGGAGAGGGTCTTCCTGAGAAGACTTCCAGGAAGAGAGGGAGGGAATAAGACAGGGAAATGGGGGGCATAAACAACTGGAAGCCATTGTAAAAATAAATGTAGGGAATGTCAAACAAGAAGCACACATGAAATATGCTTGTTTGGTGGGATTTTTTTTTTTTTATTGTTGTTCTGTTTTGTTTTGCTTTTGCTTCTAGCCAGCCTGGCTTCCATCCCTGTTTTGCCTTTCCAGCTGCCACCAGCTTCTTTACTTTTTTTGTACTGAAATATTCAGTAAGGCACTTGCTTTTTAACATGGAAATACACCACCTATTATTGTCTTTTTCTTTGTTTGAAGAAAAAAAAAAAAGAATCTACGCAGGACAGTAGCTGGCACATAATAAATATTCACTCAATACCATTGACTGAATGTTTTCTGAAACTATGAAGGTGGGAGGAAGAATGGACAGATCAAATGACTTGCAGATATTCAGTCAAGTACAGCTAATGAGACGATCCACACACTATACATAATTAAATTAGAGCCCATGGATTGTGTTTATCTAGTCATTAGAGAAGAGACTCTGATGTGCTCCTTACTCTGACCCCGTGCTAACTGGAGATGCACACAGAGCTGTGGGCCAGGGATGGATGGAAGGCTGCCTTTTCTAAATAAGATCCCAGAAATGCAACCTAAGAAGTGGATACTCAATGAGCAAAAGAGGAGAAACAGCAGAAAGTCTTACAGTGCTGGCTTTCAAAGCTCTGAGCAAGGTATACTGCCTGAACAAACTGCCCTTGCCAATACAAGCGGGAATTTCTATTAGTGTTTTGGTAGTTTTGTAGCAAAAACCAATATGTTCGTGTGATGAGGAAAATTCAAAGTAGATTGCGGCTAACAAATAGTAGTCAACCCACATCTGTTTCGCAAGTGTAACAAAGGAGATGATGTTTCATTGTAACTGAGATATTGGTCTGAGAGAGCGGATTAAGAATGTGAAAATTGTGTGCTGCCACCAAAACGGGTTTCCAGTTCCTTTTCTTGAAATTACTTAGACTTCATCCTCTGGCTGTCCCCAACTCTGTGCAAGTTTGTTGCTGTTGTTTGGTTGTGGTAGCTATTGTTCGAATAGATCTACTTAGACTCCTTGTTAATGGAAACTTGATAGCTGATATTGGCTTTTATCCATGAAGGTATCAATCAACCTTGTGCAAACTGAGTAGGCTTTGAGGTATTTATTTATTTGCCTCAAAGGTTAGAATATTTTTGTTTTATTTATATACCTGATTATTTATGCTTTTATTGATTTGTTGTACCTTCAAATCATTATTAAAACTGCTTTGACTTGAGACCAGAAGTACCATCCATTGCTCTAAGGCTTCAGAGTTCATCTGAGGGTGTGACATCTCTAAAGTATTTTCTCAATCTGCCTTCTGTTGGGGTCACATTATATTCATGGGTTCTTTGTTTTTAAGATTTTTTTTTTCATGTATGTGGATGTACTTCCTGCATGTGTGTCTATGTACCACACTCATGCCATGACTGTGGAGGTCACAAAAGGATGTAGATAATTTGGAACTTGAGTGACAGATGGCCGAGGGCTCCCACAGGAGTGCTAGTAAATGAACCCAGGTCTTTTTCAAGAATAATAAATGCGCTTAAGCAGTGAGCCATCTCTGCATCCCCCATAGAAACTTCTTTAGAAATAAAAGTTACAGGACAACAATCAATGTCTCCCTTGTTCTTTACATGTACACTCTAACTGAGGAGTATCCACAGTGAGTGTCATTGTATAGACCCCCATTTGGGTTCGATGCCCACCAAATTGCTTTCTTTTTTACATCATCTTTGATTATAGTTGTTCTTTTCTGTTCTTTATTTAAATTAGAAACAAGCTTTTTTTAAGTGTCAATCCCAGTTCCATCTTCCTTCCTGCCTCCCCTGTCCCCCACCGATGCCCTATCCCATTCCCTTTCTGCTCCTGAGCGAGGGTGAGGCCTTCCATTGGGGATCTTCAAAGTCTGTCATTTGCAGCGGGGGCCCAAGCCCTCCCTCCTGTGACTAGGCTGAGAGAGTGTCCTTCTATGGGAATGGACTCTCAAAGTCCACTGGAGATAAAAATACTGATCCACTACCAGAGGACCCATAGATTGCCCAGGCCTGATTATAATTATTTTGAAAGTTTGTTTGTCCAGAACTCATCATTTAACAAATTCTTTTTAAAAAATGTATATCTTCAGTCCAGTTAATATGCCATTTTTGAGGCAGAAGTAATTCAGTTGTTGAATGTATGAATATTAAAAAAGCTGGAATGGCCTTCATTTGCCCGAACGCTAATGTATTCGTGTGTTCAGGAAAAAGAAGCCCTGAGGAGTCTTGCTCCAGGTCATTCTAGATGAGTGAGACAACTTTCTTTGCATAGCAATGTTTTGAGAGGCAATCTTACATTCTGAAATATGTGAAACTATGTTTTAAGCAGCATTGAATGTTCAATTTCAAAATGTCTTCTGACCCGTGTTTATGATTTGTGTTGTTTCCCGCCTGCCACCCCAGTTTTGTCTCTGTTCTCGTGATAAGACACCGTCACCAAAAGTAGCTAAGGGGAACATGGATTTATTTTCTCTTACAATTCCAGATTGCAGCCCTTCATTTGAGAGAAGTCAAAGCAGAAACTAGGGATCTAGTCACATCGTAGCTGCACTCAAATGCAGAGAGAATAAGTGAGTGTGTTCTTGCTTGTTCGTTCTTGCTTGGGACTCAGCCAGATTTCTTAGAGAGCCCAGGGTCCAGTCCATAAAATGCCTCCCATTGACTGACTTGGTTTTCCTACATCACTTAGTATTTAATGTCATCCTCATGAACATACCCACAGGCCAGCCTGCTCTGGACAGCTCCTCAAGCCACATTCTCTTCCCAGTTGACTTTGGGTTGTGGCTGACATTTAAAACTCTTCACCACACCTGCCCACACTCACGAAAATACACCTGTGTATGTAGCTGTATCTCCTGAAACAGAAGGATGCTCTGGTGGAAGATTCGCTTTCAGCTTCCTCTTAAAAAGGTGCCTGGGCTTTGGGCTTTTTAATCCCATACTTTTAAATTTTATTTTTATTATTAGAGGTATTGGGACAGTCTAGCAAAACTCATTCTGTACATTAAATACACCTGCTAAAATGCTAAAGTTTACTCTTTGAAACATTTATGATGGGGTTGAGTGTTGAGTACTTCTCAGTGTTAGCAATGTTATTGAATTAGAAAGGATAAAAACTATCAATTTTTTTTAATCCTCTCTCTGTGGGATGTTACAAAGAGAAAATTTTTACAAATTTACTTTTAAACATTGAATTGGTTCTGATATGTAGCACCAGCCCTAATCAATACCTCATCCCACAAAATAGGGTTTGTAGTTTTTGGAAATAAACGGTAAGGACTGACAGAAAGAAAAATAGAACAAAAAAAAAAATAGAGGAACCATTGCAAAGTTCCTTTCCTTAATGGGTTAAAATAGAGATGTTCCTATTTGTCTGTCTGGTTTGACAGGAATTTCATGCATTTTGGCAATCTGGGTGTCTTCAAAGTTGATGACAGCTTTTAGACCAGTGACTCTATTCCTCTTGGGTCTATTCTGCTGTGGACCTGTGGGAGGCAAGATCAACACCATGGCTTCCCACATGAGTGTTTAGCATTGTAAAAGCTGTTAAAGTGTCTGTTACCATTTTAAAAGTCTTTATAAAAAATAAAATCTATATTTCTTCCACTGCAATGTCTAAAATTACATAAAACAACTCCACTTAAACTATCTGAAGTGATTTCAGAAAATGATAAGACTAAAAGAGTTCTTTGCTTAGGTGAAATTTGAGTTCATATATGAATTCCTTTGCCTTTTTCATGGAAAATATTTATGGAAGTTAAGATGGCCTGTTCATTGCTTGGCATTAGGAAGAGATATTTTGCTTGTAATATTTTGAAATACAGTCCAAAGTAAAGCTTGTAAAATCCATGACCTTGGATTCCTAAGTGAGGTAGAAGATAAAGAAGACAGTTTGGTGGGCAGGAGTGATTCATAGAAAATTAATCATTGTTTATCTGATGGTAATGATCTAGAAATAAGAAGAGATACACTCCAACTATGGTCATGGCCAAAGATCATGTTCTTGAGTGTTCTCCACTACAGATATTCTTAACATTAAGATATGCCTCATAAATCAAATGGCAATAACTTTGAACTTATTTACTGAGAAGACATCTCATAAAGAAGTCATCTGGAAATTCACTGCCTTGTGTCATGTGAATGACAATATTCATACTTATTTGCAAAAGATACCTTTGCAAGCTGTTTGCAAAGTTATCCTTAGTGCCTTTTATTATTAAAACAACACTTGATTATAGTTAATACCTTTTGTTATGTAAAATGTGAAGCACATTTGTCATGTGATTAAATATGCTTTTGCTTTTGATATGACTCCTTAATTTGTTTCTTTTAACTTGTTAAGCTTTACAAAGTCTTGTTGATATTTTTAAAATCTAAAAATCTTCAGAAACAGAAGGATATGCTTAGCTACTTTAGACTAAAAGTTAGTCTTCCAAACTTGGTTATTGTAATTTCCATAACACATTTATCATTGGATTCTTTACAGACATGTTTTAGTATATCAAGACTAAAGTTTCAGTATTAGTTATTGCTATAAACAAAGATTTGTCTTTAAGATTCTCAGTTTTTATGATAAGATTCCAAAGAGAAAAATTAGCCTTTTATGTTTCCAATATCATAACATGTGAACTGAGACTCCTACTCATGTGTGAACATCAGTAAGTATCATACTACAAGTGCCAAGGCAAGTATCCAGTGACAACACTATGGTAGCTTCTTCAAATGTCTTGAACTTTAGATATTTTGGTGCTCAATGACTCACTGTGCAGTAGACAAACAAAAAACATAGCTAGCTAGATGCCATGAAGTTGGCACTAGCTCTGCTTGAAACTAAATGTGTTAAAGGACAACAGCAAATCTAAACAAACAGGTGTGGCACTAAAATAATCTATAAAGTCCTGTTTTGATGTTTTTACTATCCTTCTGGAGATTTTTGGACACAGTTCCAGAGTTTTTGGTAGTAATTTAGTGTTGATCATATTTTCTAGGTGACTTTTTCAAATGCAGGGACCTTTAGAGTTAAGTGTTGTAGACATAAACGAAGAGCACAAAGCTTGACAAGACACAGCAAAGAGTCAAGTTTTCAGTCCCCAGAAACCCTGCAAAATGTGACAAGATTTCTTACATTTCCAATAAGACACAAAGAAAAGTTCATGGAGCCTAAAAACATCATTTTCTGCAGAATGGTTCTTTCACAGCTGTACAAATGAGATATGGTATCTCCCTTCCTCGCTCTATCCTTTCAACAATCACTTACCACATTGTTTTTAAGATACCGAGGTATAATTGCATCTTTTAACAAATATAGAAGAAAGAGGAGAATGTATTGTTCTACTGATCAAACTATGTATGAAATAGTGAAAGAAAGAATTATGCTTAATGTGAGAGATGTCTTTCTTCGGAGCTTTGAATGGCAGCCAAATGCAATTTTCCCAAAAGCTTTTGTAATTACGATACAGTCTCAATGACCTAACAAAACTATCACAATCATGCAAAAATCAAAAGTATCCTAAAGTCATTTTAACCTAAATTATTTTTCACTAAAAATTATAGAGTATTTTTCATGAGACACATAAAAACCATGATCAGTCATGAGTGTTTCTTACATAGAAATGAAATCAGTTTACAAAGGTCAGGCTTAAATACTGTCATTGCCTGTCAGGCTGTGAGAGAGCTATGTCAGAAATCATATTCCTATTTGTTGAAATAAAATTCAGATATTGTGAGATTAATAATTTTCCCAGAGCTTAATAAGGACTTTAATGTTCTTTTAGAGCAATAGATAACTAATAATTTCCTTGAAACACAAAGAAGAAGTAACCTTTTAAAAGCATTAAGGTACTTCTTTGTTAGTACTGCTAGTTAGCACTGCTTTGTTTCTTGTGCTGTTTCTGACTTTACGTATTTTGTCTAAAGTCAAACTGGATGCTTGTGCTAGCTCAGGTGTACCTATGCTGCCATCACGTTGATGATGAGGCTGCGTTTTAGGATGTTAACGGTTAATTCTATGAGTGTGCATGACAGATCAAGGGAGTTTTTGCTTGTTTTTTAGGCCTTATTGGGGGAATCAAACTCAGGGACAAATGGTCTTTAACAAGCACCCAGACTCTGAGCTCTACACAAGCCCAACCCTAGTTGAGTAGATTTTATACGGAAGTAAAGAAGAGCAAACAATGTTTTCTGTGACTGTTTCAGTGTGCTGCTGCTGACAGAGTGGTAACCTTCTACAGAAAGTGTCCTCGCTCTGTGTCATACCACTACAAGTTAGTTTGTCCTTTAATTACCTCCTGAACACAGATCTCCTACCACCAAGAGAGTAACTTTCAGAATCATGCCCTGTCCTACAAGGCAACGAGGAAGAATTTGTGAGCTTCCTTTTACTCCCTGCCCATGTTTTCAGCTCTTATGTTTCTCTAGTTGACCACCTATTTAGAATGGAAAACTTCTTCAGAAAATTCCAAGCATATTGAGAGGCCACAGTAGTGCCCCCTTGGTGGCATAGTGGTGCTTTGGTGCCTCGGTGGACAAAGACGTAATGAGCTTTGTCCCTTTGTCAGACCAGCCTTCATGATGCTAATACAGCACAGACATGTTGATGGTAACTACTAGAAACAGCTTCTCGGAATGTCTGACTCATCTCTGTAGGTGTACTCACTTGCACATAGTTTTGTAAGGTCAAACCATAGGTATCCTCTTTCATCCCCAACAGCCTGTCACCCTCCACATCTCTCTGCTAGATTCCCACCTCCAGAATTGCTCACTCAGTCTTCACTGGACCTTGCAACCGGCTTCTCTAAATTCTTCTAATACCTCTCTCAAGTTGTTTTCCCCATAGTGGCTTTTTCTCCCCAACCTGAAACTTCTTTACACCTTTTCATTTACAGTGTATTGCGTGCGTACCTACCTAGAGTAAATAGATGAGAGAGACGATAGAAAGATTCAGCAGCCTAACTATGAGATGAGCACAGGTGGATGCAGATGTCACTGATGCCTTGGGAACGCTGGGAAGAGATGGGTTTTTGCAGAGCTGAGAAGTTAAGTGTGTTGCTTTTGGCTTGTTAGGTACTACAGTGGGTAGTGAGTATAGAACTTGGTTGCCCCTTTGGCTCTGGGAATCTGTGTTTGGAAGCATTCCATTGTAATTGACGCAGTGTCAAAAGATTGACTTAGTGAAGTGGGAAGGTCGTGGGGCATTTCAGGTCTGGGAGTGTGAACACAACAGGAAGAGTCAACAAGTATGAAGTGTGTAGTCACAGATTTCACCAGAAAAAGAAGAAATGGTGGTGGTATGTGACTAAAGGAAGAGGATATTTAAAGAAGAAGTGATTGTTCAGTAGAATTAGACATTACTGAAGCACCAGGGAAAGTGACACATTGATAACCAAGAAGGCTTGAGCCACATTAACAAGAGGATTTTCTGTGGTCAGTGTCGTGGCCACTAGCCACGCGTGGCTGTTCAAATTGAATTTGCACGAATTCAAATTATTTAAAAACACCCAGTCACGCCCATCCTACTTCAAGCATACTGCAAACCACTTGGGTGAGTGTCTAATATGCTTAGCCATGTTGAGCCATGGTTCAAGTGGAACGTTACATTCTGTACATTCTGAGTTGCAGAATGATCTGTGGGTTACTGAGCCTGCACAAGACAGGCACAGGCTGTGTGGATCCATTTTCCTTCGCCATGTCAGGCTCCTTTTCCAACAAAAAGGAGTCTGTCAGAAAAGATGACACCAGGGCTTTGCATGCAATGATTCAGTGTGCTGACATGAGACATGCCCTTTTGGGAGCAGAGGAAGTGAAGAGTGGTTCACTGGGGGAGAAGTGGAGAGGCTGTAGAGAACTCTGTTCATGCAAGCGAAGGGTGACGATCACAAATTATTGTTGTGATTATTAGTTATTGAGCATTGTGTTTAGTTGTTTTCTTCAGGGACTCCTGTGGAAAGGCAAAGGACTGGGGTCATGAAGGCTTGTGACGTCTACCAAAGTTTTCCTTTGCCAGCACTGTATCTGTATCCTGGCAATGGACATGTCTCAGATCCACAACAAGTAGTTGATAGACCCTTCAGCTGAGGGAAGAGAATAATAGTGAGACAACATGGTTTGGAAGAGCATACTTCATCCCATAATACCTTTAGCAGGTCACTGGAGTTGCTTTACGTTCCTCTTCTGAGAAAAGAGTTCAGTTGATATAAGAGATGGACGGCTGAACTGATGTAGAAATCTTTAGAAACCAAGTAGGAAGGCTAACGTTTTATCATAGTGGCCTGTAAAAGACTCCCCACACCCAAACTGCGTCCCAGTTTGGGGTTGCCACTCCTTCAGCAGGCTTTGTCATCTAGATTAGAGTAGCAGCTTAGTGCAGAAGAAGACAGAGGTTTATCTCAGATATTGTCACAGAGCACATGCCTACATTTAACAGTCAATAAGAAATGGTTTCCAAATAACACGTTGAAATGAGTGGATAATTTCACTAACTGCAAGCAGCACCTTCCCTTGATTACATTGTTTCGTAGAATTAAATTTCATTCCTGGCTGGTTTCACCCTGGATTGTCAGGTAGGTAAGGGATGGTGGGTGTATCTTTTTCCTTACTTTGCAGTGCCCTGTTCAGTTTTCCAAGTTCTTTGGCACCAAATACATACAGGTTGGGCTGAACTAAGTACTAGGTCTCTGCCACAGAGTCATCCCCACGCCAGCAGCATTGCTGAGTTCATTTTCTTTTTGTATTTGCTATCATGGTGTCCTTCTCTGTCATTTTTCTTCAGTGCACAAATATAAACTAATAAAGTTTTAACCATATTCCTTTACAGTCTTTCCAGCTAAATGTCAGCCTGTTTATGTAAGTTAGGTGAGGTAGTAATTTGGCAAGGTGGTTTATTTTGACTTTTACAGTGCTGTTGCTCTCATTCCAAAGGTCCACGTAGTAAGAACCAGTGCTTTAAAAAGAAAGGCTTGGGGGGCTGGGAGGACTGCTCAGCAGTTAGGAGCACATACTGCTGCATCCATCAAAGGACCGGAGCTCAGTTCCCAACACTCACATTCAGCCCCTTCTGGCCTGCACTGTCAACTGCACTCACATCCACAGACCCATATACATAATTACAAATGAGATAAATATTAAAGAGAACTAATGACCACAACATCTTCAAAATTAAAAGATGAAAGAAAATATCATTTTAAAAGTCTTTTAAGACTCAGACTCACTTTTCTTTATTCCTTGTGTAATAACTTTTAGTTTTTAATTAGTTAACTTGTGTAAAGGATGAACCATAAAGCAGGATATTTTCTTGTTTAGTAGCTAATTACAAACCTTAGCATGAGTTAGAGAGAGAGAGTGCTGTGGTGTTAAAGCTAACCATTGTCCTTTGGAGGAGGAGTCTACAGTCCAGGGAACAGAACACTGAAGAGTTGTGATTCCTACAGAATGACCTAGGGAGGGGGTGTAGTTCTTGGAGCTACTCCTCTAGGGTGTGGTCCTGACCTCCTTCCTTTATAATATGTAAACGATGAGTTGTGTTAATGTGGAAAACTTTATTCTAGTTTACAATGTGAAGATATCCTTACAAGGTAAAACAGCATGTGGAAAACATTGACTTTTTGATTTTAATCATAGAACCCACTGGTACCAAAAATCCAATTTTTGATGTAAATGTCCTATTTTTCACTACACTCTCAACAGATGATATAAAATTACTTATGCATCTTCAATTAAATAATCTAAACTATAAAGTCAAGTTCTGTGTGTGATCTGTTTAAGACATAAAAAACTCACAATGTAATTTGAAACGCATTTCCATAATTTCTGTATTATTTACTGAATTCACTTACTTACTTGGAAATTCAGATTTAATTCCTTCAACCCAAGTACATTTTTATTATAATTTTTTTTTGAGATATAGGCACATGTGGTTGATTTATTTGTAATTCCATGCTGTTCTCTTTGTCACTATATTCTGCATGGCCATAGTTCATCTGAATGTCAAAAATCTGAAGGTAAAATATAACAAGAATGTGAGTGATTTAGATCAAGTTCTGAAAGCTCAAGAAAAAAACATCTCTTTGAAATTTCACAGTATATTTAAGTGAAGGTTCTGTCTGTAAAGTTTATTTGAAGTGCCAGTGTTTGGCTGACAATAACATCAAGAGAGAAGCCAGCCAGCCAGTTAGAACAGTGAGCTACTGTTGTGCTCAGCCTAAACTCCAACACCCCACCCTGTCTTTACAGTGTCATGAAGGCAAACATGAAATGCCACCAAGTCCTTAGTTTTGTCTTACAGTTTCTATTGCTATGAAGAGGCACTATGACCATGGCAACTCTTACAAAGGAAAACATTCAATTAGCTAACATTTTCAGTGTTTAGTCTATTACCATCGTGGCAGGAAGCAAGGCAGTGTGCAGATGGATATGGTGCTGGAACTGAGAGTCCTTATATCTTGAAACAAAGGCAACAGGAAGTGGTCTGCAACATCCGGTGGTATCCCGAACATCCATAGTGAAACACTTCTTCCAACAAGGCCATACCTCTTAATATCGCCACTCCCTTTGGGGGCCATTTTCTTTCAAGCCACCAGTTTTCATGGGGGTTTGCTTGGCTCTCTTGATTTGCTTTCTGACACACTGTATCTTTGTGAAGTCCATACTGGGTCCAACTTGGCCTGATACCTCTCATCTCTCTCAAGGATGGCACCACAGACATGCTGTTCCAAAGTCCAACAAGTTCTGAGCTTCAGTTGTAACGAGTACTGGTCTTCCATCACTTTCCAGGAAAACCAAGCTGTCTGTTTCAGGTTGTGCCCAAAACACAAGCTGGTTCCATGTTTACTTCCTTAGTGATATATAGAGAAGTAATTTGTTGATAGACTTTTTTTCTGCTGTCCATTATCATTCCTAAGTGAAAACTGAAGAGCAGTCATGATCTGGTACTAACATCAGAATCAGATTCCTAAAGTGTGCTGAGTTGAGATGCATAGGCGATGTGGACCATTGTGGGTATGTTGGCAGGAACTTCACAGATGTATTGATATATTACAATATTTATGGGTTTAGTGACAGGGTATCTTTGGCTAAATTCTGTCATGGAGTAAATTGGTTTAAGCAATTGTCATTAATGATGTGCTAAAGAGATAAATAATTGTTTTACTGCTTTAAGCTTTATAGAAGTTTCAAAGAAAAGATTTTAAAAACATTTGAAACAATATTCTATAGAAAGTGCTACTAATAATGTTTTGAGCTAAACTAAGGTGGATATTATATCTTTGTAGATAATGACTTCTAAATCTTGATGGCAAAAATGGTGCCATCTCCCCTTTCAATTCTACAATTCAATTTCTGCTGAGTTTGGACTTTGCAGTGACCAAATATTTGACTTTTTAAAACTCCCCAGGATGTTATCATTGTCACTAGATGCATTTAAAAGAAAACCTAATCTATTTTGGACATGAACATTTTTACGTATAAAGCTTAATTAAAATTAGATGCATGCTTTGTTTTTATGGTAATGCTAATTACCATAGAATATCTGCTAATTATATTGTCTACTCATTCTAAAATCAGGAGAGCTATATAATTTTTCTTTTAATTAGGTCACAGTAGTTTTCTATCCCATAATAGTTCATCTTAAGTTTTGATTCAACAAACAAACAAAGCAAAAGAAAACCGAAACCAGAGAACCTTCAACCTTTTAGAATCTGGAACTTGAGAAAAATTATCATTGGTAGAGCATCCTTACTCTTGTACCTTGGGAGGAAAGCCCACAGTTCCTCAAAGATGCTACCATTTAATTTTAGGTTCCTGTTTTACCATGTACCATATTACACTCTGCGGCATTATAGTAATCCTGAAACAGCAAGTTCGGCAGTTTATGGGTGAGCCAGGGTAACAACCTGCCTGGAAGCAGGATATAGTCATGGTAACCTACATCTCTGGGTGAAGGCATTTCTGCACAAGGAATGATGACAGAGCATAGGCACAGGACAAGGAAAATTGTGTGTGTGTGTGTGTGTGTGTGTGTGTGTGTGTGTGTGTCTGTGTGTCTGTGTGTCCCTTCACATGTGTGTGTGCAGATGCCTGTGGATACATG
The DNA here is from genome assembly GCF_943737965.1 of Phodopus roborovskii. Taxonomy (NCBI): domain Eukaryota; kingdom Metazoa; phylum Chordata; class Mammalia; order Rodentia; family Cricetidae; genus Phodopus; species Phodopus roborovskii. The sequence goes on from NW_026126511.1 coordinate 18,942,139, forward strand.
CCTGAGAAGGACTTTGCTTTGCCATTAGATAAAAGATTCTCTAACTGCTCTCTGTATGGAACAAGACACACCCCAGCAGACTTTACAACATGTCTGTCTCCTCCTCTCCCCATACAACTGTGAGCCAGCCCAGTTTCTTCTGATGTATAGAGCAATCTTGAATTGTGTATATTTTCTTCTGGTGACTCCTGGCATTTAGGCTAGATCATGTGATATGATGTGATATGGATAACACCCTTCACCATCTCCTCTGGAAACCTGTTAAGACCAAGAAACTCCACCCCCTTGTTTCTTTGCAATGAAGTGTTTTGCTTAAAGACACCCCACAATCCATACATGGTGCATCCTTCCCCAAACGCTTCCACACTGTCCAGTGTTCTCAACCTTCCCAATGCTGTGACCCTTTTAAAATAGATCCTCATATTGTAGGGATCTCCAACCATAAAATTAGTTTTGTTGCTACTCTATGACTGTAATTTTGCTTCTGTTAGAAATCGCAATGTAAATATCTGCTTTGCCTCCTGTGTGAAAGAGTCCTTCAACCCACAAAGGTGTCCAGACCCTCAAGTTGAAAATGCTACACTTCAGGGTTCAAGACTGCCTGCGTCTATGGTTTTGTAATTCTCCTAACCAGTGTTCTCCTGAAAGGGACACATCAGCTTCTGTTCTCTGAACCTGCCATTTCCTATATAGTATGATCATTGGTGCCACACTCTATCGCTGTTGGTTTGATCCCCATGACATTGGGTTTCATGCTAAACCTGAGGCTTAGGATTTTTTTGCTAGGCTGACTGGCGAGGGAGTTCCCAGGTCTCGTCTGTCTGTGACCATGTTTGTGCTACAGGTACATGTGTTTATTATACTTCGTGTCAGGAATTCAAACTCAGAACCTTGTTCTTGTACTCCAAGTACTCCTGTTCATGGAGTCATTTCTCTGGACCTAGAAATAATTCTTTTGACAATTTTAAAGTGAAAATAAGGTTTTCATTCTTTGAAATTATAATGATCAGAAGGCACCGTGAAAGCTTCCAAGTGAGGGATGCAACCAGCAAACCTATCCAGCTCCGAGCCACCAAAGCACCAGGAAATATGGCATGATAAACCTGAGAATGCAATATTGGTATGTACATCTTGTTAGTAGCCAGCAGCTCTGTAGCCGAAATAATAGTTTACAAGAATCTTTTCCTTAAACCTAATGATCATGATCTTTGATCCATGTCACCATGCTTGTTCAAAGTATGAGGCGATAAACTAAAGAAAAATTCCTTTTAGACTCTTCACTAAGTCTTAGTTTGGCCTAAGTCTAAATGAACATGTTGAAAAGTTTAGTGTTTACATTTGGAAAATGTATTTAATATTTAAATTTGTAAAGTTTAGTATTTAAATTGAGTTTAAATACTTACACTTTAAATGAACAAAGAACTTACTGTTTGTGTGGATTTTTTTTTTTTTTTTTTTTTTTTTTTTTTTGCAATTCCCATGAATGTGCAGGCTGCCCCACAGAGAGCTGAGAGCCCTGCTCTTTTGAAGAATACCAAGCAAGCAAGATTAAGACTAAACCTGTCTTAATCAGTAGATCTTTGTGAACACCCTATTCATATAGCTACTCTGGAACTCCTTACCGTGTCATAGAACCCCTCCTATAGAACAATAAATTTCAAAGCTGGGAAGGTGGCTTGGTCAGTCAAGTACTCACCTTGCAAACAGGTACAGGAAAGAACATCTGACTTTGATCTCTAGAACCCACGTTAAAACAGACAAAGCCAGATTTGGTGGTACACACCTGTAATCCTAGCCCTAGGAATGGGGAAATAGGAGGATCTCTGGGGCTCACTGGGCAGCCAGTTCAGTCAAACTGGTCCTCTTCAGGTTCAGTGGGAGCTGCTCTGCCAAGAAGTAAACATGGAGAACAGTTAAGGAAATCACCTAACCTTGACCTCTGGATGCCACACATGTGTCCACATATGCTCATACATGCACATATGAACACACACACACACACGCACACAAAATGGTAAATCTGGTGTTACTATAGAGGTAAAAGTGCGTGGGCCAACTCATAAAATAACTAGACCAAGGCTAAGGAATTATCAGCAGCATACAAAACAAACACTTCCTGGATAATTTAGACCCGAAAAAGCACTTTAAAATAATTTACTCTCTTCTTATCTTCATTCCTTTTCCATTTTACCTACTTAAGATAGTCCCATGTCATGTCCAAATGCAGAAGTATTTTTATGGAAGAAATACTAAAATTGTAAGGTTAAATTTTATGTCTATATGACTCCTGTAGGAGAGGGAAAAAAGATGCCCTCCCCCATTTTTATTAGCCTCTGTATAATTTTATGTGATCATCCATATAAGATGCAATTTTCTATTGTGAATAGAGGCTGTGGAATAGGTAGTTTAGTTAAATTTACTTTAAGTTCATGCTTTTCCAGAACCAGACATAAAGTCAGTAAACTCTGATGATCCATTAAGACTTAAAGATTCATGAGAGCTACCCATTGAAAGTGTTCTAGATTTGAAGGTCATCAAGGGGAAATGTCAATGCAATTAGTACTATTGTATCATATGATTCTTTGTGGGAGCTAAAATATCAAGCAAAGTGACAACTATATTGCATGTAATCCAACTGTAGTAACCTTCAAAGCATCTCTTCAGTGAGAGAGAAATCTCCCGATTCAGGAATGGAGATAGAATAACTGCTTGTGGCGGGTATTTTTAATGTGGGCCATGGTTGTTACTGTGGCACAGGGTAAGGTGTGTGAGTCACTAGATGAAGTTGAGTAGAAGCTAAACTGAACAAACACAGGGATGTTTATGGTCATTATTTCATGTGCATTTGTCAATGTCTCTTTTATCTTTACTTGTGTATACCTATAATACCAACACTCAGGAAACCGAGATATTCATTCACCTATATATTAATGGATGTAAAATGATAGTGAATTGTTTGGGAGAGGATATTACAACCTCCTTCTGAGGAACAAATGAAATTTCTTTTTACAAATTTTGATATGTGTGTGTGTGTGTGTGTGTGTGTGTGTGTGTGTGTGTATACATACATACATGCATACATACATATATATGCTACTCTGGTCATGTCTGCCACAGTTCGTTTGACAGCCTACCAATTACAGAGGTGTTTGGGTAGAATGCACTTGGTTCAAAATGTGGGGAGTCACTTAGCACTGTGTGAAATTATTTTGTTTGTGGGAAATTGTTTTGTTTGTGGCATAATTTGTGGTAATAACATTGACCTCTGGAAAGATGCAGTAAAAACTAAGAAGTATTTATTAATAATGAATCACAATATTTTGGTCAGTTGTTCTTTATAAATAGTGCTACATCAATACATCGGGGGATCAGACACTCCATAAAGCTACCTCACAACAGAAGGACAGCCTCTAGATGCTGCCCTACTTCCCCCAATTAACAAAAGCCCACATAGGCATCAACACATAGTTTATTATGAAGCCGTGAATTCAGATTGCCCCAAGATATTGTGCTGATTGAGCTCAAGAGTCTTATATGATATGGAGAAATTTCGCAGTGGTTAAGAGTAGTTGCTCTTCCAAAGGATGAGTGTTTAGTTCTCGGCACCCACTTGCCAGCTTTGAAACCCCAGCCCTAGGGATTCGGATACCCTCTTCTGGCCCCCTCAGGTACTGCACACATGTGGTCCACAGTACATTGCTGGTACAGCAGCCATATACATAAAATTAAAATAAAGCAAATCTTAAAAAAAGAAAGTCACCTTGAACTTTTATAACTAAAGTATGATTGGCGCAATCCCCAAACTACACAGCTGGAACAACAAAATCAAACAAAATAAACAACAACATTAAAGCAAAGAAATTAAAGACTCTTTGCAGAAAAAATGCCTCAGTTTATAAAGGAAATACCAAAATGAAACCCATCATAATACGAACAGTGGGAAAACAGCAGGAAAATAATACTTCCTAAAGTTAAGAGAAAGTTAAAAATGCAGCTGTATTATAATTTATTGTAGTCCTCTGAAATGTCTCCCAAAATATGGGAAAAGTAAGAACTTTTATTTTTCTTTGAACAGTATTAGACCTTAAACCTAGGCCTTGAACTTGCTAGGAAGCACTCTACCACTGAGCTACATCTCTAGCCTTGCATTTTTAATCATGAAACAGGGTCTTACTGGTTTTCTCAAGCAGGTCTTATAAACCTCCTGAATCATACTCCTAGGTGGCTGGGGTTCGGGTCTACCTTACCAGTGTCAGCACTGGACCTTTTAGAACAGAAAACAGAACTGAGAGTTGAAGTAAAGGCAATTCACCCTGAGAGACTCCAGGGCACTAGGGAGGCAACTGAGTGCTGTAAGTGTGATCCCCAGTGACCAGATAACACTTAGACACAGTATCACATCTGTAATTCTGGTGCCAGAGGTAGGCATGGAGACAAGTAGACTTTGAGGTGTTATACTCCAGCTTCCAAAGGGCAATCTGAAAAGCAAAATGAACAACAAATAGTTGGCACATATTTTGAAACTCACATATGTCATTTCTTTTTAAATACACTTTTACTGAGTGGCTAACATTTGATTCGGTTGTTTTCTTTAGAGGGGTAACTAAACGTTATAGTGGCCATTAAGCACTAAACGGTACAACACACAAGTGCCAAAACTTGTGTAAAGAAAAAAGCCACAAAATGAAACACAAAACCAATTCTCTTTTTTATTTCAAATGAGGAAAAAAAAATAAGCAGAAGTACAAGTAAAACACAAAAGGTTAACATAAATGAATTAATACGTCACGATGGTAGTGGAGGTAAATGAATGTGTTAAGCAGGGTTCTGGGTGACCCCTGAGAGTCTGTCTGCCTGAGCCCAGAGCACTTGCCTTGCATAATCACTGGAACTGTAAATCCTCTGGATGTTATACCTCTGGGTACATTGTGTTCAAATGCACAGCTGGCTTTAAGAAGAGCCTGAATATTCCTTCTAAAAGATGAAATTTCCCAGACTAGTCACAGGAATATTCTTAAAAGGGAAAGGCTATAAAAAGTCAAATCTTAAAATGTAGAATCTGAGATCATTATAATGAATGAGTCTCCAGCAACCTTAAGAGCAAACAGAGAGCATCCAGGCTCAAAGGGTGGGCCAAGACTTCTTTCTTGAATCTTGTGAGATAGAATTTATATTTTCTTAAGCCAATATGAGTGTTATAATTTGTCTCACATTAATAGAAAACTAAGCACAAAAGACCAAGGGCTGAGACCTGAAGTTTAACTATATGCAACTTTCAAGTAAAACATCCAAATATAAGAACAAGAGTTGAAAGTAGATCAATGATTACGTTTGACAAAGTCTTATCATTTTGTTGCAGAGCATTCATAATTTGTACAAAACATCATTATAGAGGAAGAGATATCTCACCATCATTTATCAGGAAGAGTAAAGATTGAAACTTATAATAGAAAGAAAACAAAAAGAACATTGAACAAACAAGAAATTCCTTATGCCTTTAATCCCAGCACTGGGGAGGCAGAGGCAGGTGGATCTCTGTGGGTTTGAGGCCAGCCTGGACTAAAGAGTGAGTTCCAGGGTGGGTTCCAAAGCTACACAGAGAAACTCTGTCTTGAAACACTAATATTTAAAACACATTCCTACTCCCACATGGATGTAGATTTCATTTCATATTCTCATCTCATTTACTGAGTTTAGGAAGAAAGCCTAGTTAAAACAAAAATAGAAAAATGGTAAAAAAAAAAAAAAAAACTCACAGAATAAACATGTACAAAAGTCTGCAACAAATAAATTATAAAAATGTATCCTTTCAAAGACTTGCAATAGTTGTAAAACTGGGCGAAAATAAATGCCAGAAAGTAAACATCACCAATCTCCAAAAAAGTCCTATCAAACCACACTTAACTACTGAATTTAACAAGAAGACAATGTTATTAAAAACTGAAATTTAACAACTTTAGAAATTACTTTTAGGACAAATAAAAATTATATTGGAAAATTTGAAAATATGGAACAATGTAAAATATTTACCAAAGTTGACTGGATGTCATAAAAATAGTTTTGATAAAGGGGGAACATTAGATTTGAGAAAATGCTATAAAATTTTCCTGTGTTAGTCATGTCCTTTCTATATGTCAAATACTACAAATGTAAATCTAAACACGTTCTCTTAAAAATATCCATGGGTTGAAGATCTTTCTAGTTTGGGCAATGACCTTGACTATGTAAGTTTTTTTTCAGTGGCCAAGATTGAAACTAAGAAGTAAACAATGTTTAAATTATTGTTTGTTTTTATTATTGTTCTAATTACTCAAGTATTTAATTAAAATATATATTTAGCAATGGTTCTAGATAGTTGGAACTTCATAAAAACTAAGAGTTAAATTCATTCATCCAATCAATCATTCATTTCCTGAGTCTCACTCAGGAGTATTTTTCAAACTCGTCACAGATGCCAGGTCTCAAATGATCGCCTGACTTAACCTCCCAGGATGCTGGATCTAGTGTGAAGAGTTTTAATCTTCAATATTTCAATTTAACTGATGGAAACATTTTACTGAGATTTGAAGACAATCACTGAAAAGTTTGGAACTATCACATTACTAATAGGGAATAAATTAGAAGGGTGGTGGTCCATTCTCTCATATATCTTACTTTTGGTGACAAGAACTAGCAGTATTTGGTACTGTAAATCAAGTAGGTCATATGCCCAGTGTTGGGTGGTAGGACATGTTTGAATGATCCAGGCTTTGCGTCCTTTCTCTGTTTTCTTTTCTTTCTTTCTTTTTTCAAATGCATTGCTTTCTGTTAAAGATAATAAAACTCTGGTTTTGAACTTACTTTAATTCACAATAGTCTGACATCAGTCCACTGACATTTCCCTAAATAACTGGATTTACCAAGGTTGAACTTCACTGTAAAGGGAGCATCATGTGATTTATTTTGTATGAGTATATGGCTTTTTGAAAGATTCACTAATTGATTTACAATCTGGTCTAGCTTATTAAATGCATGATTGCCTAAACTCACTGAGCAGCCACAAAGATGTTTCCCACAAGAAGTGTCCATGTTCCCTTTCTCAAGTCCCATCCCAGCTTTCTTTCTTTGCTGAAAATATTAACAATATACCCATACAGAATGGCCCACCCTCTCCATAAAAAGTAATGCATCAAGTGTCCATAAAGTACCAAGGTCAAATATTCAGACATTCCATAAATACCTTATCTGAAATCATCATAGCGTGAGCCAAAGCTCAGCAATAAAAATTCAGAGCTGCCACGTCCATAATAAGGAGCCCACAGCTCTGGAGGATGCTCTTGACCTCATCATTATTCTCCCCTGTGAACAGCCCTCAGCCTTACCCCTTCACTGCCAGGCCACCCTTTGGTTCCCGTCTTGTTTTTCCCAAGCAAGTTCCCTTGTATTCATTTGCATATTTAGTGAATTATTTGCTTCACTGCTTTTTTTTTTTTTTTTTTTTTTTTTTAAGAGTGGCACCACATGTCTACTGTACGAATGAGGAATGCCCAGGGCCTTCTTAAACACCAGAGTTGGGCTTTTGAATCCATCGCCAATGCCAATTATTTTTTTTAGATCGTTTCAAGCGATATAATTTACTCAGAGTTCAAACTCAACATATTCCTTCCTCTGAAAACAGTCCTGAAACATAAACGGAACGCCAGTTCACTGTGTTTTTAGACAAAATAATTGATAACCATTTCAGCTGAGCAGGGCTTTATGTAGCTTTCAGGAAAACCCACAAAATAAACAGGAACGTGTATAGGAAATAGACATATGAAACAATAAAGTAGGGCTTAGAAACTCATTCCTAGTGCCTTCATGATACAATGTAATTATGGCCAGGTAGGAGAGGATCTGCTACCCAAATTGTTTCTAGGCATATATATGAGAAACATATGAGTTCTCCTCAGTAGATTCACTGATGACTACCCTTTGCCAAAAGAAAACAGAGTTCTGAGACTGTTGATGTCTTTAAAATAAGTCCGATGAGGAAGTGGCAGGAATCTTAACCACGTGTAATAGAGCTCTGAGAGGAAATTCTCTCTCTGGTCTGACAGGTGATTCTCAAATCTTAGCCCTGTAAGCTTTTCTCCCTCCCACCCATTTTTAGATGTTGCATCTGCTAAAGTGATTTCTTTTGTTACTTACGGAATTCTCATTTAGAAGAGAGCAGAGGTGAGGACAGAATTGGTAAATTGATCATTGATTAGCTTGTTTTAACAGGCCATTAACAAATGGCTAAGGTAATAAAAATGGTCATTTAGATCTGTTGCTGAGTCTATTAGAACATTCGAGGATAAAATGGTGTAATTAGTTTTCAGTCTAAGTTTTTGATGTGATTCTACTTACCATTTATTATCTCACACACTTACTTGACATAGTAAAGATTCTTCCAGGCTTAAAATTGTAACAGCATAGCAGATGGAACAGTGGCAAGAGTGGTCAAAAGAATATTTAAGAGAGAAAAGGGCAGACAGGGAAACATCCAGAGCTCAGAAAATGGCTTAGTGGGTACAGTACTTCCTGAACAGGTGTGAGAACCCAGGTTCTGTTCCCCAGCACCACAATGAAACATAAGGCACATACTGGACCTTTAACCCCAAAGCTGGGGACGGAGAATGGAGGATCCCCAGAGCTTGCTGGCCAGCCTATACCCCGGCTGCAAAATCCAGATTCAATGATTGCAAAATAAGGTGAGGCCATGAACAAAGACAGCCACCATCTTGCTCCTTTGAACACACGCATGTATACAAGAAGGCACATATATGTGGACAAATAGGCCTGCCTACACACATGTACAAACAAAAAAGAACCATCTAAAATCAGTAGTCTCAACCTTTCTTTCTTTTCTCTTTTTTTTTTTTTTTTTTTTTTTTTTTTTTTTCCAGAAAAATTTCTGGTACTTGGAATGTGGCAGGGCATAAAATCAAGTTCTGCTCTCACGAAGATCCATTAGATTCTCTTGCCTCTGACAGGTCCCTTTCCCTAACTGGGCCAGAGGCTGTCAGTTCTACAATGGGTGCTCTTGTTTTTCAGAATGGTTATAGTTTGTCAATTGTCAGATTACTTCCAGCAGCGCTCCCTTACCTTTGCTATTTAGCAGCTCATACCTACTCAGGACATCGCAGGAAAATGGGGCTGGGAAGTATTTAAATGCAGGTAGAGTAAACCAGCCAGCCGCTGGTGGAGGCCGTCAGTGGCTTCTGATCCATTATGGCCAGTGGTTTCTTCTTCCGAGCTAGGCGATTCACGTCTTTTACCTTCTACCGTGTAGACCATCAGTGGGAACAAGGTTTTCTATTCTATCCTGAGCAAGGATGGGGCTCTCCTGACAGCTTCCCGTCTTAAAGCACCTCCCACCTCATTCCTAGTTGTTGCACTCAGGATTTGGTAATCTAAAAACTGTCCAATCATATCCCCAACTTTGAATGTTCAAAATGCCAAATGAAAGTATGTTTTATTTTTAATATTTCTTTACCTGTGCGTTCTTGTTTCCTTTCTGTTGCCCCAAGAAATACCACAACCCAAAACAACTGTGGAAAAGGAGTCTATTTACAGACCACAGTTCATTGCAGGGCAGGAATAATACATAATATATATATTATGTATATATTGATTGTATGTTTTAGGAGGTATATATATATATATATATATATATATATATATATATATATATATATACCTGCTAATTAAAGTAAAGGGAGTATCAGTGTGCTTCATGGCAGAGAAACTGAGACGCATCTCAAAGATTCATATGCATTAGGGAAATTTTGAGTGTTTGGGGTGAAATGATGAAGAGGGAATTATGTGCAGAGGTAACAAAGGTGTAAAAAACTCTGAAGTGTCCGGAATATAAGGAGAGAAACTACATGTCATTGGGGACAAGCAGTGTGGAGGGATGTGAGGGGCAACTTTGGACAGTAGAATTCCATCTGCAGCCCGCCCAGGAATCCACAGTGGTTTTGGGGTGATAACTTCAGGAATTTCACTACTTTTCTTTACATTTCTTTTCAAAGCATCTGTAGCCATACTTTTTCTTCTTACAGTTATGTAAGTCATCAAGCATATAGGAAACAGACTACTCCAGGAATTCTAAGCAGTCCGAAATGTACTGTAGAATTGAATTCCTAGGTATCTATGAAGAGGATAGGGATGGGGATTGAATTGGTCTCCCTTCCATTAACAGGAGCATCACTGTGAAGAAGCTGAGATGGGGAATTCACTGTTCTCCAGCTGTTGCTACTGCTGCAACTTTCCTTACTGCTTACTAACTCAGCCTTGCAACGCTGAGTGTTAAAGCAGCTGCCACAACTTTGAGATTGTGCCCACCTGTCTTCTGCCTCCTAACACTTCCGTTGGTGATCAGGTTGAACAACCAGGCCTTGAGCAGCCAAGATTAAGTAAAGCAAGGAACACGAGCAGATCAGTCACTATGCTCTGTGATTTTCCTTGGAGGCGCAAACATCATGGCAACCATTTATAAAAATACTGTACCGTGCCCCACAGCCTAGTTCCAAATTGCAGTATCTAACCGAATCTTAGTCGTTCCTTTTTCCACATTTCACCTGCTGTGTTTTCTAGGTTATTTAAAATTATTTTCCATGTCATTACTTTGAGCCCCTCCCATGAAATATATCATGAGAAACTTCTGGTTTAAAGAAGGCTTTAAAACAAGGGTTAAAAAAACAAAGTGTGTGGTCCACAAGTTGGATGATCTCACTTATACAGTTTTTCAGATGTTAGTTTTGCACCTTGACTAGCATGAGCCAGGAGATCAGGGCTTCACATAACCAGTCAATGAGGCCTTAACGTTGAGCTCATTTTGTGGAAACTCCTCCCCTTTTGGAGGGAGCTCCGTAACATGATAAATGAAAAACTCAAGGGCTTCAAGCTGAGGGTCAGGTAAACAAAGCAGCCTGCCACTGTCTTCTTACCTCTACCCCAGGCTGAAAGGGCTGATTGTGGTCCAACAAATCTCAGACTGTAATCTCTCCTCAGTGTGGCTGGAGAATCCTGAGACTTCAATGTCTCCTAGCCTCAATGTGGCTGGAGAATGAATGCCTCTTACTGAGACCTTGCTCCTGTCTTATATACCTCCCTAATGCTGGGATTAAAGGTGTGTGATCCCAGGTGCTGAGATCATCTTTGTGTGAGCTGTTTCTCTTTAGGACTATTGATCTTGAGTAGATCCGGGTGGCCTTGGACTCACAGAGATCCATCTGCCTCTTAGTGCTAAGACTAAAGGTGTGTGCCACCAACTCTTTGTGTTTGTGTAGGGATATTTCTCCATATTCAACTCTGTCATAGACCCTCACCCCCACCCCAGGCAGTGTATCTAATAGGTTTCTCTATTGCAATAGTATGTTTCTCCACCACCTATGCAATAAGCTAAATTAAGCAAAATTTACAAAAGCAAAAGAACAGGTTTATTTGAGCAGAGCAGCTAGCAGGTGAATCTTCCAGCGCCAGAGATCAGGCCTGGAGAAGTCCCATGCCCAAACTAAAGCAGGGAGCTTATACGGCCTGTAGATGAGGTGTGATGACATGGCAGCCATAAACTGGGTTTAGGTAGTCAAAAGCTGAGACCCTTGGGTGGGGACTTGGGCTACTAGAAACTTCAGGGGAGGAGCTGCTGCGGCCCTCAAGAATGCAGAACTGGAATTTTGGCATCTTTTCTTTGTTGGAGATTCTCTGAGAGGGTGGGGTTTGGAGAGAGAGGAATGGGACTTTCTGGATCAAGCAGGGGTGAGCTGGAGGTTCCAACTGAACATCCTCTAAAGTGTGAGCTCTGAAACCATTGACTCCATCAGTTTTAAACAAGAATTCGTGTCTTCCAGTGTTTAGTTTTGACAGTCAACACTTGCTAGACTAGATTTTGAGCATAATCCAACATGTAACCTACCTATAAACATGGCAATTTATTCAATGGTAAGAGTTCTTCTCATTCTGTGGAAACCAAATTGATACACACTATCATATTTAATAATCTTTCTAGTTTTAGTTCTAGAGTGAAATAGATAATAGCTGTAATAAAAAAAATAAAAGTTACATCCAGCCTCCAACATGACTTAAGCACTGCACATTTAACAGTCTAATTGTAAACATGTTTGCCGTGAAACTGCTAGTATCCACAACATTTTCATGAGGACAAGGCTTGGAAATTTAGATGGTGAAGAAGTTTTCCTGTGTTCACGGAATGAAGGCAGAACCATCACTCAAACTGAAGCCTTGCCCATTTTGTGACCTTTGTTCTTCCACTATATGGTGGTCATCTGTCACTTTAGTTAGATCTCTTGTGTGCTTCATAATTGTGAACAACTCTTTGACTAGCAACTCCTGCATAACTCATCCCCATGTTGATGCTCTGTGAGGAAGCAATGCCCCTAGCAAATCAGCTTCCCTTTGTCATCCAGCACGCGTTGAATCACTCCTTCCTGCTGTTGATTGGCCTGTATTCAAGAACTACAAATGGATTTTAATATGAGCCTGTGGGGGGAAAAATACAATTATGGTGATAAATCTGCAGGAATCATATAATGAATTAAAAACCCTACGCATAATGCTTTTTGGATTATCTGTCACTTGGGATTACTTATGCCATGATCTCCTCCATGACTGCAGATAATTGAATGTTGGCTATTTTACTGCAACTGGAAGTTCTGACGTTAAGGAGAAAATGAAGCATGTAAAAAGGAGTTTGCTTATTTACTCAGTAATTAATTTGAGATTTCATCACAGGAATCATTTAAAGCCATAACACAGAGTAACTTTATCTCATGGGAACTGGGTCCCTTTTATTTGGATGAGGGACATGATTAATGTGTCTGCCTCTTCTTTTTCTGTTTATTCACTAACAAACAATCAAATAGCATGCAGATGTTGTTTGAGGGATATAAGGGCAACTATTAACGGAAAAATAATCTTACCAAGATATGTTTATGAAGTCTCTGAGAGGTTTCACTTAACCTTTGGACTCTTTCTTCTCTAGTAAATGATAGTGTGGTCATTGAGTTGCATGCAACAACTGAACAATGTCTTGTAGAAGTGATAACATCAGCTCATCCTGTTATTATACAGGATTATACATACATTATAAATCAGACAAGGGGGTCAGCATTGCATTTATACGAACACCATGGATTTCATGTTCAGAATTCATTAAAGGTTGTTTGAATAGTATCTGCCTGTAGAACCATTGGCATGTTCCTTGGCCTTCCCATGAGTGTTTCCACTCATAAAATATACAACTATCCAAGTGTTCTGCATTGAGATGCTGTAAAGTGTAAGCAATACATTGCTATGCATGTTATGCATGCATGATGTTGTCCCTGTGCAAGATGTTCATGGGTGTGGCTTGGCATTCCTGGGCTTATGTTTAGACTCCTCACTGCATAGGCAGATTCTAAGTGCTTTTGGAAATTGCCTGGAGAGCTTGTGACTTAGGCTCCCTTCAGTCCTAAACATACTTCTTAATTAACACATAATAACACCCCCCACACACACACAACACACACCTGCCCTTAATGCTCAAAGTCTGAAACTACACAAGAAATGAAGGTATATGGATATAAAGATACATATGTGTAGACAGGTCATAAGTTCAGAGGATTTTTTTTTCTTACAACATGTACACACGGATTCAGATTATGTAGCCCTGGCTGGCCTGAAACTCACCATATAGACCAGGCTGCCTTTGCACTTGTAAAAATTGTCTCGCTGCTGCATCCAGAGTGTTGGAATTGTAGGCATGAAGCACCATGCAAGGGAAGGCCACCTATTTTATATAAAGTAGGGTTGGAACACTCTTCATGATTTATGAATATCCTTGCCCTTGAATGTAGGTCTCTAAAATTGTAATGCAAATGCCATTGAATCTCAGGAGGTGGACAGGGTTGCTTCTTTTGTAGCATCCTTACATGGACAGTGCACATTCTGTATAGCTAATACTATACATGTATAATGTTCACTAAGCATTTACCATCAAAATGTGAACACTTTCCATCAAGATAGGAAAGACTTTGTCAAACTGATACCTGGTTATGGAATGGTGATGGTACTTTCTCAAGTACAAAGATGTTATTTATTGAGAACCTGAGAACCATGGTTTTAACCCACAGTAGTTACAGAATTGCATGCCTGTAGTGATAAATTATACTTGGCTAACTTGGTTAGCCTAATTTAAGATGATAGATGGATGCACACACTAATTTCTGTAGAATATTCATGCCACCAATAAAAACCGATGGTAACTTCCATGGCAAATTGAGCTTCAATGAGGTTTGTGATTTCTCTCATCATAATATAATGTGTTTTCTTTCCTCTGAAGATGCTGTGGAACCTAAGAACACGCACATCCCAATAATAAAGTAATAATTATAAAAGACTCACACATCGATTTAGTATATTTTGTATCAATAAAAATATTGAGATTAGGATTCAGATAAAAGAGGGTTCATTAGAAATCAATACACATGCATTTCATAGAAATTGTTTTCATTAATTTCTGAAAAATAGAACATTAATTCTTTTTATCTTAAAATGACATAGATTCACTTCAGCAAATATAACTATAGTGAAATATTTAAGATGAAATATAATTCACCCACATATCCTCTTAACGGACACCATTAACTTGAAATTTCTGCCCTTTCTCTTGCTTTCACGTGTAAACAAAAATGTTTTCTGGGGACATAATTTATTCTTCAGATTCAATTTTGTCCACTAACGGTTCCCTTTACTTAGCATTATCTAAAATACTTTCCACTGGCATTCAATGTTATACCCCAGTCTTCCCCAATCACTGGGATAGCAAATGATTCCTTACTAGCTACAGCAGAGATTTATCCATCACTTCCACACTGCTGGTCTTGTGTCCCCTACACTCATCTAGTTCATGGCTCATTACAACCATCATTATTGGCTCCCTCCTCTTATTATACCCGGTCTTCTGCTCTCATTTTCACCAGTATAAAAATAAGGTCATAATTATTCTATTTTGTCAAAATCTCAAATGGACACAAATGTCCAAATATAATTGTTTGAAATAATTTCCCTATCTCCTGTTTTCACAGGAAGATTTGTAACCATAACAAAAAGTATTCAATAATATTTATAATGTCTTCATGTATTTGTTACTACATACATTAAGAGATCATGTTCTATGTAGATTAATACATAAATACTAAATACTTTCTACCTTCTAGTCAATCTTTAATTTTTTTATTGTTATTTTTATTTTGTACATACAAATGCTTTGCCTGCATAGTCTACCATGTGCATGCAGTACCCACAGAGGCCAGAAGAGGGCAATGGATCATCTTGGAACCAGATACAGACAGTTGTAAGAGGCCACGTGGATGCTGGGAATTGAACCTGACTCCTCTGGAATGGCAGCCAGTGTGCTCTTAGCTACTAAGCCATCTCACCAGCCCCTGCTGATCTATTTTAATGCATAACTTCACTATGCATGTCTGCCTTTTCCCTGGGCTGCATTGTCAACTACCCAACCAACTTTGCAAGAGTGTACCACCCTGATTCTTCTCTATGTTGCTTGAGATACAGGTTCTGTTGAAGTCAGTAGGCGTTATTGCTTTGAAATTTTCTCTCAAAGCAATCTAAAACAGTCACTTGTGTGGAATTAAAAAGAATGTTGGATATGTTTTCTTACAAACACAACAGCAGTCTTTAGAAAGGTTCTTAACTATGATGGCACCCTGACCCCTTGGGCTCATCCCACAAGTTGCCTGGACTAATCTGCTGTCTTCTCTTGACCTCAGTTTTTCTCTGTTGCTGTGTTGATTTGTGCTTTTATATTTAGTTATTTTATTTTATTTTACATATCGATCCCAGTTCCCTCTCTCTCCCTCCCTCTTTCCCTCTCTCTCACCCTCACATGCACCCCGACCATCCTCCCCTCCCCTCCCCCCCCACTTCACATGTAGGGTGATGCCCTCCAGGAGGGGTCATCTAAATCTGTCAAGTCATTTGAAGTAGGGACTGGGACTTCTCTCCTGTCTCTAGGTTAAGGCAGTTATCCCTCCATGGGGGATGTGCCGGCAAAGTCCTTTTGTGCACCAGGAATACATCCTGGTTCCACTGTCTGAGGTCCCTTAGACTGCTCAGGCCTTCTAGCTGAGACCCATATTCAGGGGATCTGAGTCAGTCCCATGCTGGATTCCCAGCTATTAGTCTGGGGGCCCATTAGCTCCTCCTTTTCCAGGTCAGCTGTCTCTATGTGTTTCTGCAACCTGGTCTTGTTCTCTCCCTCTCTGCATCTGAATTCTAGTTTGGCTCAGTGTTTAGTTGTGGGTATTTGCTTCTGTTTCCAACAGGTACTAGATAAGGGCTCCATGATGGTGTATAAGTTAGTCTTCAATCTCATTATCAGGAAAGGGCATTTATGGTAGCCTTCCCACTGTTGCTCAAATTGTTAGTTGGGGGTCAGTCTTATAGATCTCTAGACCTTTCTTTAGGTTCAGTTTTCTCTTCAAACCTATAATGGCTCCCTCTTTAATGGTCTCTCTCTCTCTCTCTCTCTCTCTCTCTCATATTTAGTTTTAAAAGCATATTCTCAGTGGTGAGTCTTCAAACTCCACAGTGGCATCTGTTTGAGGGTGTCATTGTACCATTAAAAATATAGTATTTAGGAAAGTATTTAGAATGGCCTGTGAATATAAGGGCACTTGCTGTGCACTTAAAAGGGTAGGAGAGGGAACAGAGAGGAAAATGGCAAGGACTGGATGCTTCAAGTATATTAAGATTTCTGCAAGCTAGTTTCACACCATGCCTATCTCCATTTAAACTCTGATTATGTAATACTCTAGTGATTCTGCTTTACTCTATCTGTGTGAGCATTGCTGTTACTCTGTGTGTGTGTGTGTGTGTGTGTGTGTACATGCATGTACTGGTGAATGTATGCTTTCACACACATATGTTGAGGCTGCAGGGCAGCAGATCTTATTACAGATGGTTGTGAGCCACCATGTGGTTGCTAGGAATTGAACACAGGACCTCTAGTAGAGCAGCCAGTGTGCTTAAACTCTGAGCTATCCCTCCGGCCTCCATCCCCCTTTTTGAGATAGAGTTTTTTACACTGGCCTGGGACTCACTGAGTAGCCAGGCTGGCTGCCCAGCAAGAACCAGAGATCCAATTGTTTCTGTCCCCGCCCCCATCCCCAGAGCTGAGATTATAAGTGAATATGTGATACCTGCTTTTTCATTGGGCACTTCAATAGTAACTGTCAACCCAGCCCGTGCTCTAGGCATTTCCAGTCCTTGTTCTATAAAATGTTTTAGTTAAGAGGAACACCAAGTTGAGATTGCCACCATCATTGTAAGTTATACCTGAGTAAGCAAATTCTTCCCTGTGGGGTGCAGCTATATATTTTTACTGTATTTCTATTTCTTCTTTCTTCCCTGGCCTCCAGCCTTGTCTACTCTGTTCTTACATGATTGTCATGATGGACACAGTGATCAGGGAATTCCTTCATAGAAGTCATTCTATGTGAAAGTAATGATCGTGTGCAACTATGCGCCCCATGGGCTACTCTAAGCCAAAAAAGGACATCAAGACACCTAATGCATTGGTGAGCTGGCTCAGCTAGTAAAGGCACTTGATCCCCAGAACCTACAAAATAGAAGGAGTTCTCGCTTCCTCCAGCACTATTGCAAACACACACACACACACACACACACACACACACACACACACACACACACACACACACATGCGCGCGCACACACACACACATATTGCGGTAAATAAGGATCAGGATAAACAAATAGGCCGAATAGATGTTTATTCAGGGAGAAATAACTTACAACCTAGACAGATGAACACCAGGAAATTCAACCCGATCCTCTCCTGTCCGAGTCACGAGTCACGCCAGAAAGAGAGCGCCTTTCCTGGCCCCCTCTGACCTCCTTCCACAGGTCACTTCCGCCCATGGCTCCACCCCCCCAATGGGCATGGTCAGTGCCACAGAAGGAGACAAAGTGAATATCCCTCTACACACACACATACTTTAAATAAGCAAATGCAGAAAAGAGAGCTTTTAAAGTTTTAAACAGTATAATATTCTTTGATCCCTAATCCTGCACAAATCTGAACCTCCATTACATTACCTGGCAGTCAAAATGGGAGGCTCAAAATGTTTGTTTATAGGAAAGACTTTTCCTGATTTTTGTAATAAGGTGGTATGGAATTAAGTCCAAAGCTTATGAAGCATTGCTGGGGCTTTCTAGAAGGCTGGTGCTGTTACCTGAGGGATTTCCCAGGGATAGGCAGGCAAAGTTTGAGTTTCCTCAACTTTCTTACTAGTTTTGTAGGGGCGTGGTGCCACCACTGTAAGGTGTGTGTGTGTGTGTGTGTGTGTGTGTGTGTGTGTGTGTGTGCGCGCGCGCGTGTGCATGTGCAAGCACATACGTGCATACATTCATCCCATGACAAAACTGGCGTTTACAGAACAGCCTTAGTTATTGGTATTAAAATTCCCCTTTGTTTAGGCATGGTCTCTTCATGTGTTTGCTGCTGTGTGTGTATCAGTGTGTATAAGCTCTCTGTGTATCAGTGGCCCTTGCTTCTGCAGAGATATTTCAGTCATGGCATTTGATTGTGTCACAGGAGCATTGGTGTCATAGAAACCCCTGCTGTGTGACTAGCATTATGTGAGTTCTGGGCATTCAAATTCAGGTCTCCCTGCTGGCATAGCAATCACTTATACCCACCAAGCTAACTCCTGCCTGGTTTTTCTTGCTTTCCTGCCTGAAGACAAAGGTCTGGTATTTTAGATGGGGTAGGAGAGGTGGTTGCTATGGGTTTTGGAGAGGGGCAGATAGGCAAAAGGAAAGAGGTGGAATACAGTGGATCTTGATGTAGAAGCATTGCTCAATGAAACTGTATATAACAGAACGTGTCACTATACAGCTGTCAAAACTCATAGGACATTTCAATACAGACTGAGTCATAATGTAATTTAGAGACTATGCTTGATAATGTATGGGTTCATTACAATCTATCACACAATTATAGTAAATTCTTAGTCATTCCATATACCCAGTATGCCGCACCAATGCAAGATGTTAATAACAGGAGAAATTATGCGTAGAAGGAGTCTATGCATCTCATGTACTCTGCCAAGTTATTCTCTAAATCTAAATTTGTACTATTTGTTTCTTGTTGATTTCCTTCTCTTATTGCTCCAGGGAGTATCTTGATCATGGTGTTGAAAAAGAGTGTGGAAGTAGAAATCCCTGTCTTATTTCTGACTTCACTGAGAATGTTTGTGGCTTTTCTCCATTTTAGAGGAATGTGGATTGGGATTGTGAGTTTCTCAATTATGAATTTTATTGTGTTGAGATGTGTTCCTTCTGGCCTTACATTCTCTAGAGCTTTTATCATAAAGAGCATGTTGGATTTTGTCATAGGTTTTATCTGCATCTATTGAGTTAAGTACTTGACTTTTGTCTTTAAGGCCATTTGTTGCTTATTACATTGATTGACTTGTTGAAATACCTCTGTATCAGGGAGAAAACCAACTTTCATGGTAACTTTCTTCATGTATGAAAATACAACATACTCACTTTTCAAATAAATTCACTTATTCATCCTTCTCATAAGACTTTAATCTGTTATCTTTGTCTACCAATTGCAAGATTAATATCAAAAGCTACTACCACAGCATATATAGAGTTAAAAGGAGGGAACTTTTTCTTTTCCACTAATAATTAGAGATTCTTTTGTTCTTCTTATTAAATGGACATTGCTTTTCATCAGGTGATCTAAGATGTTAAAGTTTCACTAGATAAGAGAAGAAAACATTTTCTTGACACCCTTTGTAAGACTTAATTGAAAAACAATTGTTAAGCAGTAGACAATGAACTTTCTAGTTTTCTGATTTTGTACTTTGATTTGATATGTCCCCCTCTCTTGCTTTTTGTTGCTGTGGTAAAATACTGAACAAGACTTATTTGCCTAACAACTTACAGTTCATCTTGGAAGGGAACCAAAGTAAGAACTCAAGGAAGGAAGTGAAGCCCAGACCACAGAGAGGGGTAGTTTCCTTGTTTGCCCGCCTTCACTTACCAAGCTTCCTTTTTTATATGACCCTGGCCTCCTTGCCTAGGAATGCTAATAACGTCCACAGTGGGCTGCATCCCTCTACGTCCGTTAGCAGTCAAGAAGTTGCCCCTCCACCATGCTCACAGACCAGTCAGTGAAGGACCTTCCTCACAAGTTATGTCAAGCTGATCATTGACTGACTGTGGACAAGCACTACTTCTAACCTGACCAGATGGAGAATTTAAGTGTTTTAAGATACAAAATATCTTCAAAGCCATATTCCTTTGTATCAAGCATAATGTATAGTCATCAATTAAGTTATGCTACCACTTTCTTTTCTTTGTTGTTTGTATTTACATATAATATTGACATTCATGTCTGAACATGTTTGTCCATCTTTTGGGTACTCAGGGATATCTGCTGTTAATTTGAAAACTGCATTTAAAAAAAAAAATCCCCCTCCCTTCCCTTCATTCAACCAGCCAAGCCTGGCAGAGCATATGGCTGCACCAGAGTTTTAGAGTGCAGTCAACTGTGAATGTTGATTCTGATTGCATTGGATAAACAATGTAACTTATGAAAGCCCTGAGATAAAAGTCATGGGAAATGTAACAACCAGAAAATAAGGAAGCAGTTGGGAACAGTTTGAATGATTGTCCTGAAAGCTTTTATAGACTCACATTCTTGTTCAGGAGTAAAAGTAGCCAAAACAAAACAAAGCCACAAAAATTGTTATATTATACTTACATTATGGAATTTTTACAATTGTGTATGCATGTGCGTGCATGCGTGTGTGTGTGTGTGTGTGTGTGTGTGTGTGTGTGTGTGTGTCACTGCATACATATACAAATCAGAGGACAAATTGAGGGAGTGGATTCTCTTTTTGCACTATGTGGATCCCAGGGACTAAAAGCACAGTGCCAGCAAATGCCCTTACCTGCTGAGCCATATTGCCAGCCCTGCCTTCTATTTTTTGTTTGCTTGCTTGCTTGCTTTGTTTTGTTTTTGAAGAATCGCCTTCCGCATTGTCAGCGCACATGTTCTTATGAAGCAGTTTACTTAAATATTCATTCAAGTATGTCATCCTTCCACAAAGTAGGTAACTCTGTCAACCATTTGAGTATCAGTTATCAGAGTAGGACAGTGTGAGTCACTTCCTCTTACACCCATGGATGACATTAGAGAATGACAGTTGATCTTTCTTTGGTGTACTTTATTTCTTCCTGTTTTATAAACTTAACATTTTTTATGGCATTTACGTTTACCACTCTGCCCTCGAACGTGTGAAGAAGGTAAATCTCTGGAAACCAATTAGTGAGCATCAGGACATACGCAATAAAAGTATAACAAATTGGTTAAATTTTCAGTGAAACTAAAAGAACACAAAGAAAACTGAAGTGTATGATGTAGCCACAGACGGAGAACAATGGCCTTTACATTGGAAGCAAAATAGCTGGACTTGTAGGGTGCTCACATCAGCCATGATTAAAGGGAAAACGTGAGGTCCATAGCTTTTATGGCTGCCATATTCTCAAAATAGCCCTTTCATTAAAATAGAGTTGTATTAAAAATAACGTGGTATAAAACATCAAATGACACAGGTATGTGATCAGTTCAGTTACTTTTGGCAGCAAGAATAGAGTCTATTTTAAAGAGCAGAGAAGAGATTTAAAGGATTGTAAACACACATCAGCTCATGAGGAACGGTGCTGGTGAAGAGCATGGAGGGCTTCAGAGGCTCTGAATTTGACTACTGGATGCGAATGTTAGGAACTGAACTGCAGAGCAGCACACATGCTTAGCTGCTGAGCCATTTCTCCAGCTGCATGTCTGAGGGTCAAGCTGCACTCTAAGCTTCATGGAAACAAAATTACTGCTGTGGTAGACGAAGCAGCTATGGTTTTTGGAGTGGTTCATGTTGCAGCATCAAGAAAACTAATCAATTAAATAAAATGTGTTCCAGCAGCTGTGATATGGTTCTCTTGTGAGTCAGTCTGATTAATGAAAAAACAAAAGGTTGAATGTTGAGGGTATTTTTAACCATGTGATGTCCCAAGAACAACACACTCTATTTTTTAATGTGTGTCTGTTTGTTTTGCAAGGCCTGTACCCCTTCAGAGACTCTTCCCAATCTTGAACTGGAATGCAGTGATCACTTAGCTGAGAGATACTTGTGGCCATATGTTGGCTTTGTTTGGAGTCTTTACTTCCAAGAAAAAAAAAAACATTCTGATCATTTGCTTCTCTTTCTCCCGCTGCAAGAACTTGATGCCATCAGTGTTATGATAAATCTTTCCTGCCATCCTGGTCCCACAGCCTCCTCAGCCTCCTCAGACACTATATTAATTATAATACTGTTGGCCGCTGACTAGGGCTTCTTATTGGCTAGCTATGTCCTAATTATTAACAAATAACTACTAATCTGAGTATTTCTACATGGTCCTCTCTTCCTGGGAATCACATGACAACTTGGACTCTGCCTACACCTCCCAGAATTCTCCTTGTCTCCTAGTCACTCCTATCTGGCCAAACAGTGTTTTATTGATCAATCAGTAAGAGTGACATATAAAGAATGGCATCTCCCATCACATGAGTTCAATCTTCAAAACAGTTTTACAAATTTGAAACTAATGTTCTTCTTTTCTATTCTGAAAGTCTAAAACTTTAGAGAATTCAAGTTGATGATATTAATAAAAAGTAAAATGGGTTAGATCATGAATTCAGATCTTTGGAATTCTTTTCCAAGTTTCATCTTCTTTTTATAATATTTCAGAACAGCCTACAAAAGATTCCTTTCCTAGGTAAGAGACATAATAGGCAAATCTTTCCATAACATGACCTAAAAGTTCACTTGAAATTATTTCTCAAAAATTTTGTAAATGTGACATAAAACATAATTTATTGAAGTGATTGACAGATAGCTGTCACCGTACTATGTGTGTGGAAGATACACCTAAAACTCCCTGGTCCCATTAAAGGTGTAATAGACACCATATACATATCGGATAGCATTTCACAGCCCTTTATTCAAATCCTCCTCAACCAGAAGACTCCTAGGTACCACAGGGATTTCCAGAGAGGGTAGTGTCCACACACAGTTGTTTAAGATTTGCAGGTGATTAAAATACGTGATCTCAATTAAAGATCCTGTTTGTCCTGTGGTTGACCAGAATAAGACTCAGCTGTTGGTAAAGTCTGACTGTGGGGCACTGGTTTATTTAGGACTCTCCAGAAAATAACATATGAGGGACTTGGCGCTCTTTTCTACATACATTCATCAAAAAGCCTACAGCTGAAGAAGTTTCATTTTAAACTGTTTATTCAGGAAGAAGCTTATTGATTAGCAACACTCAATTCTGTCCCCCCAGATGCTTAAGAGAACATGTCACTGTGATGCTGTGTGTAGCATTTTCTTGTGTGGATTCTTGTGTGTAAAAATCAATTTTATGACATGAGAAGAAAGTAATAATGTAATAGGTTATCCTGCTTGGATTTTAGCTTGCTTGCAAATTTTCTAGGGTGTGTTAAGTATATTGTTAGATTTATCTTGCACGGTTTCTTTATGTATGCACACTATTATTTCCTAAAACATTATTTAAAAAGATAAAATTTTATAGTGGACCCTTCCAAGGGGCATTATATAACTTTCTGGAAAATGAAATTGCCTTCCTTTTGGCAAAAATCCAGTACTCCCTTGTATCCCTGGTGACATTGGGAAGTCTGTTGTTTTTGCTGGCCCGTGAGAATGTGGTAAGAGTTCCATGTCCCCCAGTGAAATCCAGCTTATATGACAGCTTCCCAAACCAGAATCTTTGTGTATTGGAAAACCACAGAAACCACTTAGTCAACACTGCTACAGATTTATAGATGGCCACGGATGTGTCCGGAACTGAGCAGCTTGAGGAGGATGACTTTCTCCGTGCAATCCTTACTTGGTTCTTCTGACAGTTGCCCCCTGTAGGTCCCTGTCCTTGTTCCTTTGTATTGCCTCCTTTGTGTGCCTCCCAGTGCCAGGCCTGTCCCTCTCCCCTTCCTCCTGTGTACCCCAGCCTCTTCAACGTGCTCTTCATCTTCTCTGCCTCCCTTACCTTCCAACCGTGTTTCCAGCACCTCATTCCAGCTTAGGGATCCAAACCTCAGAATGACTGCATTTTGGAAAGCAGAGAAATGGATTCCTGATGATAATTTCCGGGTTGGGCCTTGCAGGTCTTTTCTAGTTCTTAAAATGAGGAAGGAGGGGTGTCATGGCTATTTAAAGGCCTTACCTTTTAACATTGCTATTTACAAGTAGGCCTGTGCTGCCCAAAGTGGGAAGTGTGAACAGCTCTACCTGCCACATTGTGAATCTCAAGGGATTAGTAACTACTTTTGGGATAAGATGCCTTGTCGACAGACACTGAAAGCAGATGAAGGGGATAATAATGATTTTATTGTCTCAATATTGATAGAGCATACTTATTTAATATCCTGGCTTCATTTTAACATAAGTTCCATATGTTCCCATTACCTTGCCATCATCTACCAATGCACTATTTCATTTCCAATAGGAACTGCTTCTACAGGGATGAAATACTGCTCAACCCTCCAATTTTAAACGTTGGTTTTCACATAAGGTAGAAATAATCATTGCTTCCAAATTAATTATCTAATATGTAACCAATCAAGACTGTATTACTGAGATTGGTGCTGTTTAGTAACATGTTTAATGATTTAAATTTTGGATTACAAACCAGTTACTATCTGTTAGGAAAGAAATACCAAGGACTTTCTATATACATATAAAATACTGATTAAGAAACAGTTCACATTATTCTATAGAAACAAAACTTTAATGATGATGCTAAGAATAAAGTAGTAACATATTCTAATAGGAGGAGCGATAATGTCTACAAAAGTAGTGCAGTTTCTAGTGCTTGCATGTTTGTTTGTTTCTTAATGTGTTTGGGATGATTTAAAACATTGTTTCTCAGCTTTAGTACCTAAAGTGCAAGTCCCAGTTAGGATTTCATACAGAAAGCATTATAGCTCACCCAGCGTTTATATTTCTAATTCAAATGCTTTGCAGGCAACCACTCAGCTAAGAAGAGGGAAAAGGCATTAAAACATCAACCCCGTTTTCCTTGCATTTTATCTGGTACCACTGTTGATTTGTTTTCTTTGCCTTTTGATTGTGGCTGAATGAAACACCCTCACACTACTGCCTATTGTATGCTTTGAATATAACTATAATTTATATTCTATAATGAAAGTGTTTACGAACAACGTTTAAAAAAACTTTAAATGTATTTTCATGTTTTCAGGAAGAATGGCAAATGTAAATCTTTTGTGAAATGAAGAATTAAATGACCAACTTAACATAACTGTTGTTTTGATACCATAAGATAGCTGAAAATAATGATTTGGAGTTTTTATCTAATAGAGTGGTACTAATAGAGTGTTGACTTGGTTAAATTAGCTATAACAAAATAACTTGCCATAGTCTTGTTGTCTCTGTGAAGCCTCTACTGACACACTCCAATAGAACAGGGACCGTTTGGTCCCAAGAGTGTGCCTTTCATAAATACTTGTTCAACTTAGGAATTAATAGATGTGTATTCATGCCCATTAATATATACTGAGAATATTAACGTGTGTTCAACCATAGAGTGTTATTAATTTCTCATTAAAATGTATAAGAATACAAATGAACTTAAACAAAATTATTTTAAATCAAACAAAAAGTCAATAGACAATTTAAAATTTCTTATGTGTGATTTTCTGAAAACTTTCCTCAGGTTTCAGTGTCATTGTTGTGTGCAATGAGGCTTATAATTCAACCATTTCAGATGATTAAACTTTTGTGACTTGATGACAAGTCCTGGGAGACTAGGGAACGTTTTGTGCCTTCACTGAATGAGCATGTCCTAGTAGGTCTTGTGTTGACCACGGATGTAGAAAGGTCATAGCAAGTTTCCCAAGATTGCTGCTAGATGACATTTTCTCTCTAGATCAGGCTCATGTTGCACAAGGGTAAAATCATTTATTACGTTGTGCAACTCCAGAGCCAGAGAAGATGGCTCGGTTCATCTAATGAAAACTCCCATTCCTTCCTAAGAAAACACTGGAAGCAGACTGCAAGTGCAGGATGGACCCAGAAGAATGGAAGGGATGTTTTGATTAAATCAGTCTTGTTTACACAATTCTAAGATGAAGTTTTTACACCCTGAGCTTGGCTTTTGAAAATTCAACATGGATCTATCTGTTGATCATTTGTAAGTCCCTGTGACCTCTTGTATGAATAGTGAATGTAGCTTAAGTTGTGTATTTGTCCTCCAATAGAATAGAAATGTCCTCATCCTGAATGGCTTTCTTATTCTTGTACATTTCACTTTCAGTTTTCATTATTGTGACTTACAGAAAATGTTTTTGAAAATCTGAGTGAATAAACTAATTCCTCACTGCAATGAGGGAAAATTTGTATGCTTTCAAATAAGAAATCATGCATCTATTGAAAACATATCATTATTAATGATAAATCTGTCCCATTTTCTCCTTGCAGTCTCCAAACGTCCACAACTACCCCGATATGGAAGCTGTTCCCCTGTTGCTAAATAATGTGAAAGGGGAGCCCCCAGAGGACTCATTGCCTGTAGATCACTTCCAGACACAAACTGAGCCAGTGGACTTGTCAATCAACAAAGCCAGGACCTCCCCTACCGCAGTTTCATCCTCCCCAGTCTCCATGACAGCGTCTGCCTCCTCACCTTCTTCAACTTCAACCTCTTCATCATCTTCTAGTCGTCCAGCCTCATCCCCCACTGTTATAACATCAGTATCTTCAGCATCGTCTTCGTCAACAGTGTTATCTCCAGGACCCCTTGTTGCCTCTGCATCTGGTGTGGGCGGCCAGCAGTTTTTGCACATCATTCATCCTGTCCCACCTTCCAGTCCCATGAACTTACAGTCTAACAAACTCAGTCATGTTCATCGAATCCCCGTGGTGGTACAGTCAGTGCCAGTTGTCTACACAGCTGTACGGTCACCTGGAAATGTGAACAACACTATTGTTGTGCCACTCCTGGAGGATGGGAGAAGCCATGGCAAAGGTAAGAGACACAAAGTCTCGCTGTGTTTCAGCACTAGAGAAAGCCTGCATTTTTAATTGTCTTTTTGTTTTCATTGACAGAGATGTAGATTGTGTGCAGAGACTATGTTCAAAGAATCTGGGTAGAACCATGCACACCATCTGATTTGCGGGACTGAGTAGAGAGAGCTCTGCTTGGGAGCGGTCACATATGTATGGACCCTTAGCTGAATACAGGCCATACACTTACTTATTGAGTCACTTCATGGCAGAGTTTTGATATCTTAATTTACAAAATAATGCTTCCCTTAAATGGTGAAATGGGAGGGTCAGCCTGTGAACAGTAAAAGTACGTATGAGATGAAAGTTCATGAATCCCTTACGCACATTGGTCATTGTGAGTGTTTCGAGGTAAATAAGGATTTTTTTTTTTTGGTTGTTCAAACTTGAACTTTGTAGATGACTAATGTAAAATGTCTTGAGGGTGGATTGCCTAAGACCTAGACACTTATTTCTGAATGTCTTTTAAATTAGGTTGATATTAAATTGATTAAGCCAGGCATGGTGGAATGTCTATTTAATCACAGCACTTTATATCCTGATATACAGGCAGCAGAGAGAGATACAAGGACTAGCATGGGATTTTGAAACCTCTAAGCGCAGCAAGGCCACATCTCCTAACCCTTCTAACCTACCCTGACTTTTCCATTCCCTATGACTCAGGGTTCAAATATCTGAGCCTATGGGGTCATCCTCCCCCAGACCACCATCACCTGTAACAAGATGAGACGTTTATGTAAAATTTCATAAAGATCGGGTTTTTAACCATCTTCAAATTTGGTTACTATGGTTTTTAAATAACAGATTGAGTTACAATGGAAATATTTCAAAATACACTATGAAGGGTCTCTAGGTTTTGGAAAATAAGAAGATACTTTGTCATATTCTCATGTGATAATATTTAGTTATTTCATTAATTGTGATAGTTAAACAGCTGTATCTGGAGTTACCTTCTACTTATAAGTTATTGCTTTATGCAGAGTTTTAATAGGAAAAACATTGTAAATCCCATGTCTTTATTCTCTCCTACACAGAAATCTAAGCACTAAGCTGGCCCTCCTTGCAAATATAAAATCCCATACTGTTGACTTACTCCCTGTGATGCTGAGTGCATACTTGTGTATTCAGAGGCTAGACACAATGCTAGAATCAGACTTTCCCAATATTGCTTTTTGCTTTGACACCATGTTCCTATTGGAACCCATGATTAAAACATGATCGATGAATGCATAAACCACTGTCTTCTCATAAAATTCTAGGAAACATGGTTGTTTTGCTTCTGGTAAAAGGAAGGATTCAATATTGAAAAAATGATATATGATTGAAAACTTGGCAGAATGTTTATAAACATCTATATAGAGCTGTATGTTCACCAGTAGAAGTTATTACTTTATCAATATTAAATTTCTTCATAGCACTCAAATAAGTTTCACCTTCCCTCTTTAACAAAGTTAAAAATCTCCTGATTCAGGAATTTCAGTTTGCATGCTTGAGGAGTAGACATTCCCTGCTTTATCTAACAATGTCTATTGCCAAGGCCCACGTGGCTTGGGTTCTAGCACCCTGCCTAGGGTGAAAAGGGAATGAAGAAAAGGACCAGGTTGGGTTTTTCTACCACTACTAACCTGGCCTCAGCATGCTTATTATGTCCAATCCAGGGGCTAGTTAGACTCAGTCTGTAGACATCCTGGAGGAGGAAGACACAGTTGCTCATCCATACACACTGACCAATTTTTCATAAAAACTCATACTCAAACTCCCTAAGGAAAGTTTGGCCAGTCTTCTTATTCTAAGCCTATATGGGTAACAGCTTAACCAGTGTCCCAGGAGTTGATTTCTCTTGGAGTCTGTAACATGGATGTGTCCATGTCAAAGTACACAGTCACTGACTCACAGAAGAGGAAATCAATCTCAGCAAACTCTGGACAGAAAAAGTAAAAGAAAGGTGTGTGTGGTGGGGGGAGGGAGGGTTAAGGTGTTTTTAATGGATTATTTTCATGCTGAACCCTTTTATTATTATGTTATTGAAAAATAACATCCTAAATGGCTTCTAAAACAGATACTTGTTTCACTTATTATCCAGACATATAGGTATAAATTTGTAAGAATTAGCATTTAACAAGTAATGAGGCACACACACTCACACACACACACACACACACACACACAGAGTATAATTCTGTATATGTGCCCATGTGTCCATGGTAGACTCCACTGTCTCTGATTTTTAATCACATATGTGTGTCCATGTTACAGTCTAGTCATTCTGCAATGCCACTTAATGGAAATATCACTATCTTTATTAAATTCATTTGTAAATATTTTAATATTGATCATGAGCTTTTTATATAATTTGGACTTACTAATTATCAAAAGACATACCTTTTATTTGTCATTATCATTTCATGGAGTGGATTCTTGTAATTAGATATAACATGTTAAATATATACATATATATGTATATGTATAAAATTTAATTTTCTGGAAAATGTATATTTCAGGAGCTCTTTGAGATTCATGCTGTCATTTGTTCTCTATGTGTGTTTATTAATTAGTTTCATGTGGTATATTTTATTTGTTTATTTTATATCATGAGTAAAAATGTATTCAATTATAAGTCCAGTGGACTATTCTATGTAGTTTAAGATAACAGGTATAAGAGGTAAAATTGCTATTTCTCTCACTTGCAACTACAGAAAATTATTGTCTCAATCCTCATTTTTATCAGTGGAAAAATAGGGCTTGTAGCATGATCTATCTTAGAATTTCATAGAAGAACATATTACAGATACCTATTGACCAAGTGTCAGTAAACGACTATATTTCATCATTTTTACTTTTCTCCTAAATATTGTAAACAAAAATCAACATTTCCTTTTCATCCCCTAATAAAACAGAAAGTTGATGGTGATGGTGGTATGAGAGACTGAACTTGTTGAATTAAAAATCAGCTGTAGGAGGAGGGTTTGGTACTTCTCAAAGCTGCTGACACAGCAATGATAAGGTATGACAGATTAGTGTAGAAATTTTCTGGAAACATCTCATTTTTAAATTTTATTACTTCATATTAAGTTTTTATAATCACCATATTCTACAAATATTGCTATAGCATTTTATAACATTTTATTGTTTAACTGACTAACTGGAGGACCGTAAAACTGTCTAATGGAAAGGTTTGCCTACCTCACAGAATGAGGAAAGGAAAGGGCATTTGGGTAATCTTTCAGATTTTATTTTACACATATGTAGCTGCATACTGAACAGGCACTGAAATGGCTAATAAAGGGGGGCTTCTATATTACCTACTCACTTAGGACTTGTATACTTGGTGTGGACATACAAAAGAAAAATACCCTAAAGGAGTTCATTTTCCAAAAGAGTAATATAAAAAGTATAAAATGTCACTTGCATAAATTTGGTGAATTTGCCGGGTAATTGCTTTTGAGATTGGCATAACATGTAAGCACTGTGACAAAGAAGAAGAGCCTACACATGTGAATATACATGTCCATACAAAAAACCTCATGTATCCTGTGGCTTGAATGATGTGTTCATGCAAGTGTCTACTAAACATCTCTCAGAAATAGACATTATTGCCACTCAGGATACAGGGATAAACAGAGTTGGGACTATTTCTCACACTGCTTCCTGGTCTATCCATCCTGAAGCTCATGGAACACTTGTAGCTTAGGGCAGCTAGGAATGAAGCCTAACACAAAATTGAAAGCATACTTAAAACACTAAGCTGTTGTTTACAATTCCTTGTAACTGAATTGTATATCATTTAGCATGAATTTTACAGAAGACACCAACACATCGCAGTGTTAAAAGGCTGGATGTAACTTCAAGTCTGATGGATAATACCAAATTAAAGAAATCCTAGATATGAATACTCATTAATTTTGGATAGATCTGGACAAAAGTTTACACAATGTCAGTGACTTGTCCAATAAGAAAATAATTAGAATTATAAGCAAAGAAAATTGTATTTGACCAAAAAGTATTGTTATATAGCACAGTTATATATGGAAAGAAGAAATGTCTTGACTATGATTCTACATAAAAAGATAGAGGTCATGGTTTGAGAAAGGAATGAGATAAAATGCCAACCAAGAATGCTTTAACAAGACCAAGAGGCCTTGAAAATATTTTCTGATGAAACCAGAGCCCCAACTTGTTATGAGTAGGTTTTTCCTTGTCGGTCTGGGCCCACTGCTGCACCAGAGACACAGAGACACTCTATTAGATATAAAGCTGTAGGCCAGTTACTAGTTTCTTACTAGCTAGGTCTGTCTTAAATATTAACCCATTTCTACTAATATAAGTATTTCCACGTGGTCTTATCTTACCGGAGAGAGGGGCTGGCATTCTTCTCCCCATCCTCCATCTTGAATCTCCTCCCTACTACTTCCTCCCTCCTCCTCGTCTCCTAGTCCTGCCTGTCTTGCTTTCCTGTTGGCCAACAGTGCTTTATTCATTAACCAATATGAGAAACATATTTACAGAATGACATCTCCCATCATCAACTTATCCAAGTAGCAAGGGTAATGGCCTAGAGGAATGAAAAGTGTCAGCTAGTCCAAAGTACACAGACATCACAGTGGGACATGGGATGGAATGTAAAACAGGAAGAAAGCTGGAAAAATGTTCTGAGAGGTACAGTTAACAGACATAACTTAGAAAAGAGCTGTGAGTGCAAATAGTAAGAGGCCTGCTGAGGACAAACCATCCAGTGTGAGGCAGAGAGATCTACAACACAGCCATGCAGGAGAGGGTTTGGTTAATGTAGAAGCTACAGCCCTCAAGAAGTTGTCTTTAAATAATAACTCTATGAAAACTTGTGATATATTTACCATGGAACTTTCGTTATTTTGTTTGTAGCTACTTAGTGGCAGAAGCTCATCTAGCATTACAGTAAATCAGAGGCAAGGTTGTGCTTGGGTCAGTTAGTAGCTTGATGGAAATGTTAGGAACCATAAGGAAAGTACAGCTCTCCTCCCTCAGGCTATGAAATGTAAATGTCCTATATGTCAAACACGGTGGTTCCGAGAACAGCAAGGCCATGCTGCACTGAATATGATATTTCAATAGGAAAGGAGATGATCATGTGTCAACCATTGTAAGTATCACAGAGAAACAACAGGACGTGACAGGGTTAGCAAGAAAAGGGTCTGCTATTAGGTATAATCAACCAAACCCATTGAGAAATCACCTGTGCACATAATATCTACAAAAGACATTTCCAAGAGATCCGAAGGCTCAATTGAGCATCACCTGTGTGATGAGGGACAGGGATAACTGCTGTCTGGAGTGGACAAGCAGTGGAAAATGGTAGAGATGAGCCCCAAAGAAAAATCGACGCCAGAATGGGGGTAGTTAGAACCTTAAACCCTAAGATGGCTTTTGTTCTAAAGATAGTCCAAAGCCACAAGAATTTGACATTTGTGCAGAGGTAAGTTGTGATCTTCACTGTTTTGCAACACTCATGGAACCTCTGCATATAGTAGAGAGTGAAATTGGGGAACTGGCCAGGGATAACTGCCATATGGACTGGAAATAGGTTAGAGAAAAGATGGGGAGTAGAAGTAGCCTCAAAACCTGTGGTTGAACTATTGAGCAAATGATGCTGATCTTTCCTAAGATAAGAGTAATGTGGGTAAGAAGGAAATTCCTTTGGAGTATACTCTATTCAACATAACATGCCTGATCTACATTTGAGTAGAATGCTTGAAATGTAGTTGGACAAATGAGCCTGTGGTTCTAAAGGAGGAGTAAATCTGAGAAAATGCATTTGGGAATCCATTAGAGTAAAGGAGGTATTTGTTGCTTAATAATGACTGCCGTGGATCTTGGCCAAAAAAGAAGGACAGGCATGTTGCCAACCTTTCATCTTTAGCATTTATGTTTTTGTGTGTTATGAGTGCCAACGTGTGCATGCATGTGAGTGTGGAGTCCCAAAGTTGACATCAAATGTCTACATTGATCACTCTTCACTATTTATTAAGGTAGGGTCTTTCACTGAACCCAGTGCTAACAGATTCTAGCTAGTCTAAGAAGCCAGGTTGCTCCAGGGTTCCCGTTTCTACCACTCAACCAGGATTATTGGAATTTTGTGGATGGGTTCTGAGGATCCATCTCTGCTCTTTCAAACTTCCATGACAAGGGCTTGCCTACTGAGCCATCTTCCAACCCTTATCCAGCCTTTGGACATTGCGAGGGGACATTGTAAACTAGAAACATGTTGGGTCACATACATAACTACCCTGGGCTGTAAATTGGACACCCTTCAGAGGTTAGGGAGAGGCACCTGAGAAGTCAGGAAGGGAAGAGAGATCCAGCAATGCCAGTCTTCTAGAGAGCTTTGTGGCAAAGCATAAGGACATTGAGGACACTGTGGAAAAAGAGGGTGTTTGACAGAGAGACTTTCCTCTAACTAGTAAATGCTGCCTAGGGACTTAGTGAAAGGAAAGCAGAAAGCTGTAGGTTATAGGTGGAAGATTTCCTTGATGATGAGCAGCATGACCTTAGAGTGAGAAGATGAAGACTGAAATAGGGCCTTGTGCAGAGGGGAGGGGAGGAAAGTGAGATTCAGTCTGTGGAGTGTTTCCCTGACAGGCTGTGGAGATAAGCAATGATACTTAGGGAGACATTCCCACTCTTCATGGAGAGACTTAAAAGGTGGACACAGAATAGCATATCTGTGTGCTCTCAAGAATAATCCACTAGAGAGTTTAAAACAGATAATTGTGGCTGAGTTTGTGGAAGGAAGAATTGTAAGAACAAAGTATTTAGTTGCATGTGAGGGCTTCTCTTATTTTGAGGAGTGACCTGTATTTCATAGTAATTAATTTGTATTCTAGCATTGATTTGTTGTATTGACAAAATTGTTTGGACAATGATTTATAATGAAAAATTAGAGAAAATGTAAAAGCAGATGATAATTATCTATGATTGAAAAGGAAAAAAACATAACAATAAAAGTTGAGCACAGGTTCCACTAATAATTACAATTGTAAAGTATAAAAGTACTTTATACTTTACAAAAAGTACATTATAAAAGTAATGACCTGGGATTGTCAATGCAAGGCAAACAAAAGTTAAATAAACTTTGGTCTCTATTGATAATTTTGAAAATGATACCAGGACCAATGTAACTAGAAATCAGATATTTTCATCACTACCTTTTGGGGTACACGCAGTAGTTCAAAGCAGGCAATAAACCCCAAATAACTTACTCTAATTTTCTAAAGGCATTCAGCATTTTACTATTAATAGGTATCCACATTGTAGAATTCAAAATAATTAAAGGGAAATGTCATGACCAGTTTCAGAAAACTCAGGTAAGATGCTAAAGAACACACACTTTTCTCCAATAGGTGAGTTGGTTCTTTCTCCTTCTCTTGAAAGGAATGGGTGACTTTGATGCCCAAGAACAAGAGAAGGGTGTGATTAGCCAGTGGCTCTGAAAGGAACAAGGCCTGACGTGGCCCATTGAAGCTGGGGGATGGGGTGGGTGTAGGGTGTACCTATCACAGTTAGATGATTTTCTTTCCTGAGTACTTTCCCCTTCTTCTTTATTATCTTACCCAGATTGCTAGATATGACTGTGTCCCTCCCCATTAACAACTTCTCCCTGGCCCCGCCCAGCACTAAGTAGTGTGTGTGATTGTGGAAATAGGCCACATAGAAGGAAGGAATCCAACTCGATTTTCCTACAGCCCTTTTAAAACCAACACCAGAATCTACCAGAATTCCACAAAACATCATTTATTCCATGATTTCGGAACTAGTGTGACATTTGAAGACATAACAGTGTGGCCCCTAAGTACATTTTTCATGTTTTTCAACATATGATGAGATCCTGGAGAGCAAAATGTATTTTCCTGAAATGGCTGACTAGAGAGAGTTGATCCTGCCACTAAGAAGCCACACCACTTTGGATGGGCCTTTCCTTTGCTCATTCTACTTTGCTGTGGACACACTAAAGACACCCCCTCCCACCCCCAAAACACCACTTACATTCAGAGAAAGCATTGAGGGCTTTCAGAGGGCCATGGCCACAGGCAAATTTGTGATACTCACCTCTCACCCGCCATTTTCCTCCTGCAGGCTGTTGATTTTCTCAGCAACCTGCAGGAAGAAGCCTCACGTCTAATTTTAGAAACCTGCCATTCATATTTGTGAAAGGAAATCTGGGCATCCAAGTGATGGCTGTAACGCGTGTTAGGCTGGCTGATCCTGGCTCCCAGCACACTGAGTACTCACCATTTCATATTTCAGGGTGTAGTTACATTGTGTCTCTGTTGTCAACCAACCACCTGTTGACATTGGTCCCTTGTCTCAGGTCATAGTTCTTGTCATACACTTGCTTCTCCTGTCCACCTTACACACGACTGTCATCTTTTAGTTCACCATTCAGTGGAATCCTGGCGTCATCTGTCCATAGGACCAGAATAGTCCCAGGCAGCTGACCTGTGCTTATGTGTACAGTTGGCTTCTCAGTGAATGCTGCTATCTCCTCATTTGATAAATGACTTCTGCTTACACTATTTATATATGTAGTAGCTAATAGGTATAGACTTATAAACATAGACTTCTGTGTTAAGTGTGACCTGGATTTGTGTCAGTAAACCGAGTAGTTCTGTCCCTTAGCTTATGCTTTAATGTTCTTTATTGGGAAATGTGCCTGGAGTCATACTGTCCTTCAGTTTATTATCCTTAGAGACTTTGAAAGACTGGAGTGTTTCACTATCTCCAGTGTCAAACAAAGGCCAGAACTTATTAAACAGTGAGAGGAAGGTGACAAGTCTGTGTTCATGAAAAATTTAACTAGGAGCTCAGAATGCTATATTCTCTTTGGGTCAATTGGTGATTCTTTGCTCTTTTTAAACCTGAGTTTCAATGCTGAATTAACTTAACATTTTTTTTAAATGTCTGGGTATGCACATAAGGTTGAATAGATTCCATCAAAAAGTTGGCATCTTGTGCTCTTGTTTATTGGAAAACTCTCCAATCCGTCAGTTCAATTGCTTCATCGTGCACAGGCTGGCTTAGTTCTGAGAGTCAATGATCATAAGTGGCTCAAAAAGGTGACATAAGCTGTCTGTATCGCTTTAGAGATTAGTAGAAAAGACCAACCTTTGGGTGAGCTGTGGGCACACTGTATAATGCCAGCAAGTTATTTTGATTGGCTTCCCAGTTTTCTAAGTTAATTCAACAATACAAGCACAAAACAGGGACAAGATAGAAAGGAACCAGAAGTTCCTCGGGGTGGTCTGCTTGAAGAGGTGAATGTTACAAAAGACTGATGATAGACAAATCTATTTACAAGGTAAAATAGCACAAGCTGGAGGTTGACAAAATAGACTTCAGATTCACTCTGTTATAAGGTATTATGAAGAGCTATTAAACAAAATAGCCCTACATACCATTCTTATTTGCCCAGAACATGCTTCTTTTATGAAAAAGAGTTCTAATTCACGTTTAAATAGATTACTGCCTAGAATGTCATCTTACACTAATATAGTATTCAAGTGGGATCTTTATTTCTCTCCTACCTGGCAAATTTCCTCTGAATACAGAATATTAGACACTCAATTTTTATAAGAAAATATTACTAAATATAACCTTCTGATTTTACATAGTCTAGGTAGTGCTATGTACTATAGGAATTCTATTTCCTTAACAGATGTCACAATTTATAGAACTATTTTGATATTTGGACACCTCGACTTGTTACAAGAAATCTATATGTATTATTTGGCAAATAGACACATGCTTAGCAGTTGACTCAATGACATATAAGGCCATATAAGAACAAACTTGAGCAGAGAGGCTCTACTATTCGAGAGGTGAACTTCCTCTGAGAATCACCTCAAACAATGTTTGAAATTGGCTTCTTAATAATTTAGAGCTCATGGCTGGTGCTTTGTGTCCCTTACCTTTTCTGGTTCCCTTTATAATTCTTTTCTGAGCTATGTTTCTATTGTCTAAGCTCTTTCAGTCAGTTTCTACTATGTTA
This sequence comes from Phodopus roborovskii, assembly GCF_943737965.1. Taxonomy (NCBI): domain Eukaryota; kingdom Metazoa; phylum Chordata; class Mammalia; order Rodentia; family Cricetidae; genus Phodopus; species Phodopus roborovskii. The sequence continues at coordinate 18,979,363 of NW_026126511.1, forward strand.
CTATTGTCTAAGCTCTTTCATTCACTTTCCTCTTCGTAAGGGAGAACTGATGAAGTGATATATTAATTGCATTCTTTAGAAAAAGGATGTAATTGATAGCAGTCCGTCTGTTAGTGACAGGAATGGTGGCAGTTTTCCACGCTGTGATCAAACACTTCATTCTTTTCCAGCCACCATTGTGTGGGGTGAATATTACTTTGATCATTGGCCAATTATGGCTTTTATAATTAGATGGCTTCACCACCTTTTGTTCACCTAACTATTAGCCTATTTGTTCAACTTATATGCCACTTTTATGGTACCAGTGTCCTTCACTAGTAAGTAACAAGGAAAGTTCATTTAAAAAGAAACACCTCTAAAATAGTGGTTGCAGTACTGAAATGGTGCTGTCCACATTGCGAGCCTTTCCTGCTGGGAAAACATGAAATAAACTGAAAATGGTGATTATAAAGTAAAATAGAATAGAATGTGTTAAAAATAATTCTGAGAACATATCCCTAGTAAGTATTAATTCATGAAATGCACTGACTAACCTGTTGATTTACATGCATGTGGATGTGTTATTGGGACCTCCGCTTTGTGTGTGTGTGTGTGTGTGCGCATGTGCATGTGTGTGCAGGTGTGTGCGCGTGTGTGTGTGTGCATGCATGTGCATGTCTGTGCATGTGTGTGTGTGTATGTGTGTGTTTGTGTGTATGCGTGCATGTGCATGTGTGCATGTGTGTGTGTGTTTGTGTGTGTGTGCGTGCATGTGCGCGCATGTGTGTGTGTATGTGTGCATGTGTGTGTGTCTCTGTGTGGGTCTGTGTGTCTGTGTACTGAGTCAGAATGATGTAGCGGTGTTGGTGGCATTTGTGTCCTGTCCTTGCTGGAATATGTGTGTCTCACTGTGGTACCAGTGTTTGAAAAATACTCTTTGGGGACTTTTCTCTATTTTCTCTTCCTCTTAGTTCCCTTTTCCTTCCTGCATCCTTTACCATATATACATCTGGGATTGGGTGTGGATATGGGCCAGTGTCTTATGAAACCTAGACTGACTCCTGGACACAAACTCTTCCTGTAACAGAGGAAGGCCCCAAACTGCTAATCATCCTACCTCCACCTCCTGAGTACTAAGATTACAGGCCAGTCCCATCATGCTTGGCCACTGTAGATGTTGTTTTTGTTTTTGTTTGGTTTTTGGTTTTTGTTTGTTTCTCCCTGAGGTGTCTAACAGAGTTCTTCATAGAAAGGTACAGGTTGTGAAATAACAATTTAAGCTATACTTCTTCCTGTTTCTCCAATGCTGTGTAGGATACCAGCACAAGCTCAGTAGATATTTATAAAAGAGATATGTAAACATCAAAATAAATCAGTATAATTTGCAGTATATGCTGTGATGAGGTATGAAGGAATTCTGTGGCCAGTATTGACCCTACAGTACAAAACTTCAAACCCCAAACCAAAGAGAACTCTTCCTTTGTATGAATTAGAAAGAGACTCAACATAAATGCCAGGCAACCCACCCCAGTCTATTGCCCATCCACTAAACATGCCTTGTTTTCCAGCTCTATGGGTAGCTTTTCTTGATGTTGGCTCTCCTTTGTCCATGCAGAAAAGAGTCTTGCCCAAAGTATTGGTTCAATGTGCCTTTTCAGTGGGGGTACATACCAAATTGTACAGGCTCTTCAATGTTCTTTCTCCCTCCATAACTTCTTCTCTCCATGTCTCAAAGCCTTATGCAGTGTGTGGCAAACATTAAAAACTTACAAGTATTTGCAGAACATATTTCTGTCATCCTCAAGACTTTGACTTCTTATGCCAATGAAACCTCAGAGTCCTTTTGGTTCTTGAGTATATATTGTTTTTGGACTATCCTTGAGTTCCTTTTATTCAGTAGTACTCAGTATGAAGAAATAATATTTATAGATTTCCTCTTCGTGATCTTGACCTCCATGGCTCATGAAGGGGAAATCTACAAAGAGAGCTGAATGAGACTTGTGGGAACTCACAAACTCTAGACTGACAGCTGTGGAGCCTCCCTGGGACAAAAGTAGGACCTCTGATTATGTGATACAATTTTGTAGCTTGGGATATCTGAGGGACCACTGACCACCAGACCAGTATCTATCCCTGGTCCATGAGCTGGCTTGTGGAAGCCCATTCCCTAGAGTAGGATGCCATGCTTAGCCTTAATGTAGAGGGGATAGAGGCTTGGTCTTCCTCAATTCAATGAACCAGGCTTTGTTGATCCCCCATGGGGAGCCCTTACTCTGTGAGAGGAGTAGATGGAGGATGGGCTGGGGCAAGGGAGGTGAGGGAGGATGGAGGAGAGGTGGGAGGGAGATATGTGGTTGAAATGCAAAATGAAATAAAAAAAATAAACTAAAAAATCATTTTGATACTATTTTATAGATAATTGACATAATACAGATTTTAATAGTTTCTGGAATCAAACTCGTGTGAGTGAGAACTATTCTGAAGGTTTCAAAGGAGTCATAATGAAAGAACGGCTGTGTGGAAATTATAGTCAGTCCTCATCTATTCGTTTGCTTAGTAAAATATTTAACTGTTGACCTGGGATGAAGAGGTTTTAATTAGTCCTACATAATTAATAGAATCAACGATATATCTTGTGTGATATATATAATAGTTATACCAATTTCATTTCCCAGTCAGGGTGAAAAAAATTATGCCTCCTCCCATACTACAGTTAACAGCATCAGCATTGTGCCATCATAAAAATCTGGAAACTGTGGAGTATGGATAATCCCACCATAAACTGTAATAAAAATTACCCTTCCAGACTCAATATTCTCTCCATTAAGTTCATAGACACTGTCTCTTTGTACATAAAGTTTTATGAAATAAATCGACCGGTCCGCCTATCTTTACCAGATAGCAAGCTGTTTTGATTTAAAAGCTGATGATGGTACAATCAGTTTTTCCGTGTTTGTAGTGCATGTTAAAAACATAAATTTCCCTTAACAAACCTTTAGTCGAAGGGAACTGCTCCTCTTCCTTGCACCCTGCATTTAAGTGTCTCTTTCTGAGAAAGAATCAATGGTGTATTTACCGTGGCTGGCCCATTTGTTGTAGCCATAAAAGGAAGATTTGGTTTCCCGGTTCAGATCTCTGGCCTTAAAGGTGTATTAAGCAAAATGAAGCTCAAATCTCAGACAGCTTTGTGGGAATTGTCTGGAAGCTTTCTGTGTTTTTAAGGCATTGTCAGTTTCCTGGTTGTGGCTTTTTTTTTTTTTTTTTTTTTTTTTTTGTCTTCTCTGTGCTGAATCTAAAGGCTTCCCAAATCATCTGTGCTATGGCCGTCGTCAGAAGTGAATGCCTTAAATCAATCCTCTATAAATGCAGGGACCTTTTACACAGAGGAAACCTTCTGGGGCCTCACTCATAAATCCTCCAAGAAGTTACCCTGGAGGGAGCCATCCTGTGCTAATCAGGGTGGAAGAGGTGAAACAGGAAGTGTCAAACTCCAGTGTCAGAGTGAGGAGGAATATGTCAGACCAGGAAGAGAGTGGGGGGCCACACACAAGGTGGAGGGGTGGGATTTTGCTGTTGTGTCGTTTCTAAGGCATTTTCCCATCCATATGCTGCATTTGGTATAAAACATACACTGTCCTACAACCCTAGGAAAGACCCGAGCTCATCACAGCTCCAAAGGCTTTTAACTCTTATATTAGATTTACCTTTTGTACTCTTTGTGACTACAGTTTCCTATCTGTGCCTAATCTAAACAAAGTAAAAAAGGCAAAGGAGAAGTAGGAGAAAGGTGTATTTCCTTATTTTTATAACCCGTGCCCTCTAAAACATGTACTCTATAGATTTTTAGATATTCCCAATAAGAAATTTTAGCGCTTAGGCTACCTTACAGTAAGAAAATATAACTACAGATTTTGAAGTATGAAATCTACTGAGGTTCAATTCTGATTATTTTATGGGAAAGGTAGGCACAGATTAAGAGATCACCTTTTATCTTTTGGGACACTAAGAACACAGGGTGGTGGGCAGTTGAGATGTCAGCATTATTATAATACTAAGGACTGGATTCAGCAGAGCAAAGACTTTCTGGGTGAGAGTAAATAGGGTTACATTCCTTTGTCCTTGGAGATAATACTATACAAGCGCACCGTAATTGCCCTTGAAATAATGGCCACTGATAATGAAGGAATTACTGTCAGTCTATTTGAAGAACTCAGCAAAGTATGAAAAAAATCTTATCAATGTGTTAGTTAAATTATGTAAATAATAACCTCTATTGACTATATGTTCTTTGAGAGTTAAATAATTTATCCTTAAATCCCCCAGTACCTATCATATACATACAAGAAGGTGCTGCCCGCTCTGTGGTTCTACACCTTCAAGGTTCAGTTTATAAGGGGTAGCACCTTGAATTAAATCAGATTGTAAAACACTTCAAAATCATTCCCCCCTGACTTTGGGTTGACACTTAACTGATGAGCTTGAAATATTGAAAGGATGGGTCAGTGTTAAACTCCCAACTCTGTATTTCCCAAAAGAAGGTGCTGCTTAACAGAACATGAACTATTGCATTTCAAAACTGTCTGTGCTTTTGGCTAAGGTTTAAAATTTCTAATGTAGGAAGCACATACCTATAGCTGCAACTGTGCCCACGAATGTGGGAACGCAATGACGCAATCCCACACGGTTATTGATTGACACTGAGTGTGGTACGATGTGCTTTAATTTCTCCAACGTATCTTGCAGCATGAGAACAACAGCCCCAAGATGTAGGTTAACATTTCTAGGTGCAGGGAAATTTTGTCACAGTGTGGTTCACTGAGTTCCAGAGACTGACATCTGTGTCATTTTCAGACATATCTGGCCCCTGCCTGGAGCTCTTTTGAGGAGGAAAATGGACACAAAGGCTCACACATAACACAGACATGACTGTTGTATGTTGCCTCATCCTGATAGTGGTTAGTAAAAAAAAGCTACACACACACACACACACACACACACACACACACACACACACACACACACAAGGGGAAAAGCCCAGACAAAAAAAGACTCAGCCAACATTTAATGTTACTATGTTACTGATACAATTATATTTATTTTTCTTACAATAATGAGTTCAATAAAAATCCTGAACACTAGCCAATAGCTAATCATCATTAGAGCATTACACATTCAGAATCATCCAGCTCATGTGGCAGATGTTTAGAAATGCTTTCTTCAAATTGGAAAATAAATTCTCAAACACATGTGTTTGGATATGGAGACTAGCAAGCTTCGTAATAGGGACTGACATCTTCCGGATCTGATTTCAATGTCATTTCTACATTTTTTTTTTAAACTTCTCATGAAGTAAAAGACCCTGCCTGCTGTCCAGTCCTCAGGCACCACACTTGCACAGTAATAGTACATTTTATTATACTCCTCAAGTCATCGTTTTCACAGAGCATAATCCACTTATCACCTAACAAATGAATGGCGGTTGGTGATGCACTCTGCAGTGGCATTATTGTGCCCATTGGTGTAATCTGCGGTAATCAAGGTAGTATAACCTCCAATTACATGTTTTATTATCTCATTATCTACCGTGAAACTAACGCAACTACTATCAGGCCTGTGTTTTCCTTCCTTGGCCAATTGTGATCATCTTTAACATTAGTCACCATCATAAGCCCTTGGTATTTCAATGATAACTTGAATCAAGCTCTAGTTACATAATGTTGTCTGCTCTGATATTAATTGAAGGCTTTAACTTTCCCTAATTATAAATCTAAGAATGCCAGTGAATTGTTGCTATTTTTCCGCGTTGTGATCTGTATTATAAGCACTGGAAATGCAGTTATTCTTTTTCAGATATCTTTTTTAATTAATTTATTTATTTATTATAACCAAGTCCATTTAAATGAAAACAAACATTTGTAGACAATATTTGGGAATTTGGGCGTTGTTCTTTCCAAACTACTTCCTCCTAGTAAGGGGCGCTGTCATGGGGGATTCTAAGTAAGAGCAAGGGAACACTATCTTATACTCAAGGGAGCAGACCATAGCTTAGTCCAAAAGATACATAAGGAAAACCAGCCTCATTACACTGCCCAGTCAGCATCGGAACTCTTAGTTGTGTACCTGCTCAACCAGTCAGTTTACTTAGAGAGGCTCTCGTGTTTGTAAAGTCCATAATGCAATGCTCACCAAGTACCTGAGCAGGTTAGAATATACTTATCGTGAGACTTCATAGTCTCCCTTCTTTAGGCTTGTATGTATGGCTGTAAGTATACTCATACAAGTTAAGCCATATTTGACATGGATATATGTTCATACAAAAGTATTTTAAAAGAACTGTCACATGTCATAAACTAAAGAGTTAGTTGACTTATTATAAAGTTCTTAAATTGTACATTGAATAAAATTCTTATATTGTACCATTTAAATGAGAAAGGGAGAGCCTGGTCTTGGCTCACACATGTAACCCTCACACATGAGGGTTGGTGGCAGAGTCCAGAGGATCAGGAGTTCAAGACTACCCTAAACTATACACTTAGCTTAAGATCTCTCTTTGGTACATGAGCTTCTGTCACAAATGAAAACATTTCTGTCTGTTACTTCAAAAAATGTGATGGTTATAGTGCCAGCTTATGGTTTTGGTTTCTGTCAGACTCATTTCTTAAAACTAAATAAAAGTTGAGCTACCAAATTAAGACACTGGGGATCAGAAGTATTTGGTTTCCCTTTCTTCACCGAGACAGGGTCTCACCATATAACCCTAGCTTCCCTGGTATGCTCTCTGTGCCCAGGCTGGTCTCAAATTTGTACTAGTGCTCTGAGTTCTAAGATTTCAGGCATACACCATCATCCATGCCTTGAATTTATTGAATTTTTTTAAATTCTTTCCTTAACCATTCACTTTTAGCAGTTTCTCTAGCACACATCCTTTTTTATTTTTAGCTACATGTATTGTGTACAAACGGTCCCCACAGCAAACCCACAGTGAAATGGAAAAGTCACAGCAAAGGAAACAAGCATGGTGAGGCAAGGAATTTACTGAACCTAGGGTTTAAGAACATGCTTTCTTTTCTTTCTCTTGTGGCATCATATTTGAGGTCTCCCTTCCCTGCCTTCCCAAGATACCAAGAAGACTAAATCTTGTGCTTGGGAGATTGGATACTATTTGAATGGCTTTACACGTTAGAGTGATGGTTAAGACTGGCAACGTCAATCTCGTAGGCGGCTGCCCCATGCGCACACATCAGAGGCAATATAAATCGGTTCAGCCACTTTGGAGAACAATTTGGCAGTATGCATGAATTAAATTACTTCGTAATTTTCAGATGTATACCATGACGCAGCTTGTGACAGCGTTGCAAACAGTGAATATTCTGAAAACTTAATTTTCGTTATGAGACTCGATAAATAATAGTGGTTTGTTCAGAAGAATACTCCAATTAATCCGCAGTAGAGTGAAACGGTGAAAAAGAGCAAATAGATCTCACATGCCACACGGAGTGAAGTAAAGCAAATTATAACATGATATTGTCGATTATGTTTTGTTAAAAGAAATGACATAGCTGCCCTTCATTTGTACACATGAAAGATACGACAGAGTTTTAAGCATTGTGATCCATATTAAATGGTTCTTTGGGTATCTTTTTTCACATCAAAGGTAGCTGGATAGATGTCAGGATAAGAGGAAGCAATGCTCTTTACAATTTGGATTCACTACTCAACACAGTTAAAGAGACACCCAGACAGTCCAGAATCCAGGCAGCCAGGGGACCTTAGACACACCGGAAGCATGTCTACACTCCTGACAGCATGGGGAGCCACATGGATTCTAGCGAGACATCTTCACCCTCAGCTCCTTCCTGTTTGGCCTCGGGAGCAACCAGTGCTTAGTGCTAAGACAACTTGGAAGTTTTGTTTGAAAAAAAGGAACTGGATAATGTTGAGAATATAGAGTGGCGTGTGTCCCAAAGGCTAGCCCTACATGGATGCCACTCACTGCTCTTTACCAAGAAAACCTCTATTTTTCTTTTTCTGTTTTTCATTACTGAAGCAAAAGAAAATGGGATCAAACTTCTCTGCTGCTTTACCTCCAAATACAGCAGCGCCCGATAGACTAGCCATTTGCCCGGGAGAGTCCAAAGCTACATTTTCTCTTGTTACCCTGTTTTCAAACACCTTTCGCAAAACCAAGACAAGCTTCACACGAGCTGATGCAAACCTGGAGAGGACATAGGAGAACGGGAAAAGCTGGTGTACACCTCCTCTTCTGTGTTGTTCCAGCCTAGGGCATGATAGGATACAGTGTTCTCAGAGTTCTTGTTGATTGACCTGGTCGCTTCCACCTGAATACAGTACCACCTGGACTCACGCAAAGATCTTCATTAGTCAAGGTTCCATAGAGAAGTAGACCTGATAGAATAAATACATATAATACTTTTTCTTTTTGTTTTTTATTATTTTTTTTAATTTTACATGTTGATCCCAGTTCCCTCTCCCTCTCTCCCCCCTCACATGCACCCTGACCACCCTCCCCTCCCACCCCCCCACCCCATTCCCCATGTAGGGCTATGCTATCCAGGTGGGGTCTAAATACATATAATATTTATTAGAGTTGCTTACAGGCTTTGGTTTGGCTAGCGCAATAATGGCTGTCTCCAGACAAAACATTCAAGAATAAAACAGTAGTTTAGTCAATGGTGCTAGATGTATCAGAGGTTCTTCAAGTATACCTCAGAAGCATAAAGAATTAGACTTCGATACTAATGGAGGGATGATTTGCCACTGAGAACAATGTCAAAAAGGCAAAAAAGCCAGATCTTCCTTCTTTCACACCCTTTATATAGGCTGCCACCAGAAGGTAGGTCACAGACTTAAGGTGGGTCTTCCCATCTCAAATGTGTGGTGTTGGGTCTTGAGATCAGCACCTCTAGTTTGATAGATAGAATCTCTACCTTTGAGGGACACCCCAGGTCTACTTGTTTGTTTGTTAAGGAAATGTTTTGTTGACCTGGTACTTCCTATGTAGTTCAGGCCAGTCTTGAACCCATGGCAGTTCTCTTGTTCCAGTCTCTTAAGCACTGGGATTACAGGTGAGCAGCATCAAAGGAAACTTGCAGCTGTCCCTTTCCTGGTAAGTTAGCCCTTACGTGCCCACATGTTCATTGTGCAGCTTGGAGAAAAGAAACGTAAGGTCAGGGTGATTTCTTTTTAGCTCATTCTTAAGTATTTCTCATATCCCAAACACCTGAAAGCCAGCCATGATTCAATAAGATTCTTGATCTCAGTCAGGGTCTAAGATTTGATTTTACCCCATTCATAAGCCGGAAAATACAGACAGGAGAAAGCAACTACACGAAGGAAGAAAAGTGAATGAAAAGGCTACGGATTGATGACTACTGAAGTCTCCTCTGTGTATTGTAGGTGAAAATGAATTTGCACTCACTTCAAAACCCCTTCATTATTACGTATTGTAACTCTTCTCTGCCTGACGTGGAGGCAGTTTTAAATAAATCAGTTGGAACTGATTGGCTAGGGTTTGACACCACGGTAATGGCTGGCCAGGTACTCAGTGAGTGGGTAAAAGATGAGGCAGTGATGCACAGAGGCCGCTGAACCCATGGATAGTGGAGAAGCCTTCTTACCAGGGAGACTTTGACGAATGCTTTTAGAATCACAAAACCCGGTCTTCTCTAGTTACACTTCAGCTAACATGGGCAGTTTTGAGTCTGGATTCATTTTTTCCCCCACCCACAGCTAAGTTGTTTTAACCATGCCTCATTAGAAAAAAAGGAAACCTTTGTCACTCTTCTGACGATCTAAACAGAATCCAGAGTTTAAGTTGTATTTTAAATAATGAGATTTTATTTTGCTATTTCTAGAAAACAACACCTTTGATAGAACTAGGATATATCAGGAGATGTTGAAAATAATTTCCTGAAAGTAAAGAAAACACTACTAAATTTAAGTTTGCTAAAAAAGTAAAGAGAAATTATGAATGCTATCATTTGTGTCCTGCTCTGGTCTATTCAAACCCCAAAGGTAATATTCTAAGACTTTAGAAAGTTATAGAAGTATAATGATTATAACTTTCTGTAAGTAAATGTTAAATTTAGAATGAGAGCCAGAATGTGATTTCTTAAAAATTGATGTGGATTAGTTTCCTCTATCATCCTGTGGCAGAACTCTCTGATGATCTGCAGTGGCTGTGACCATTTTAATTAGAACCTTACACTCGGCCCATTGTCTTCTCCAGCAACTATTTCTTTTTATGTTACAGGGAGGGTTACAACTTGCATGGTCCCTCTCCCTTCAAGGAAGCAATCAGAATAATAGAAGGTATAACATGAGAGCTGACAATAGGAAGTGCAAAACTGCACAAAAATATGCAAATGCCAAGTAAGGCTTTCTCAGAGGAGTTATTAGATTCTGCTAGAAGGGTGGGGTTTTCCTGGGTGAATTGTGTATGGAAGGAAATAGCGTGAGAAAGAAGGGTTGCAGGGCATGCGTGGTGAGAGCTGGGGAAAGGTTGTGGGGTTAATAATAGAAGATGGGAAACAATCAAGGATTTCAAAGTGAAGAATGTTTTGGGAAAGCCTTATGCTCATTGTTTCCTAGAGAAATCTTATGGATGGCAAATGCATGCAGTGGGACTTTGAGGTTGTTCAGCAGCATGGGTGTGGAGGCTCCAGGAAAAGTTGTAGGTGGAGGCCAGAGCAGTTAGTGACTGGTTTGATGGGACCTTTGAAGTGAGTGCCAGTGTGGAACCTGTCTGGCGATCTCTCCATTGGCGTTAAGAAACACATGAAAGGGTAGGACTTGAGATGCTTTTGAATGTACTGGTGGTAAAATAGTCAGGGGGATGATTGACAGATGACTGGAAGTTCAAAAGTGAGGTAACCGCTGAAAACATAATCCTGAGATTGTATGACACTGTAGAGATGTTATCTCCAAACAGATGGAGAGAACAGGTAATAGAGCCTAAAGGCCAATATGCAGTGAGGATGATGCAGAATGGCCCACAAAATGTAAGACAGATAATCATAAGGACAGAGTCCCAAAATGCTCAGCAGTGCAATGCAAAGTCAACAACTGTCTCAAGAGAGACATCTTTGAAAATGGGAAACCACATGAATTTTGTGGCAATTTCTGCTTAGATCATGGCACTAAAGTGACCAAATAAATGAAAATAAATGAATAATATTTTATTCATAAAACAAGTGGCAACTAGCCCATGCCTTAGTCTGCCCATGCCTTGAGCCACAGGAGGGAGAGGGTTGCAGGAGGAGATTGGGACTGAAAATACAGGAGCAAGCACAGTGCTGAGTGTCATTCAGAGGACCGACAGTATTGCCGTGGAGAAATGGACCCGCACCAGGGAACTATACAAACATTATGAGGTTAATTTTTAGTACAACGCTAGTGGCAGTCATTATGTTGTCAAGTGTACAGTTAGGGATCTGGGGAAAATGAATAAAATTGCATATTATATCCACATAGTAGCAACATCTCAATATGTACAGAATTGATGGGGTGTTTATGTCTTCATGTGGGTTTTCCGTGCACACTCACAGCGCCTGTAAAGGCAGAGATGCAGAAACAGCAAAAATGAAGGGAGTGAGAAGCCAGGAAACATAGGATCCTGGTAAATAGGCTGGGACTCTGGAGGGCTGGTGCTCATCTTGGCGCTCACTGTTCCTGTGAGCCAAGCTTTGTTCAGATTGTTCTCTCATCCAACGTCGTGAAGCACTAGGAAAGTAAGGCATGTATTTGAGCAACTCCTATTTGACAGCAAAGGTCATTTGTACAAAAGCAGCATGAAGACCATACTTCATAGCACATGCAAACAGCCAGAGTTTAACAGGGTGCCCTGTGCAGCCAGTGTGAAGTAGTGACTAAAGAAGAAATGATTAGCACAGTTTTCCCAAGAACATTAAATTGGCACTGACGATGCCCCCCGCAGGGGGGCGGGAAGGCCTGTGTCCATGCACAGCAAGCTGAGATTCTTAGCAGAGACCATATAATCCTTGACTTCTCTCTTCAACTCAGTACACTCCAGTGACTCTTAGCCAGAACAACCTCCCAGCATGCACACACATACACACAAAACACACACACACAAATCACACACACACACATACACATACATACACAAACAAATACTCACAGACACACACATATATACACACACACTTACACACACATACATACACACACACAAAAATACACACACGAATACACACACATGCACATGTACCTACACACACAAACACACAAAAACCCCACACACGTACACACACATACACACAAAAATCACACACATATACACACAGATACACACACACAGAGATATACACACACACAGATACACACACACACACAGAAAACACACAGATACACACACACACACACACACACACACAGATACATACACACACACAATTCCCTCTTCCTTGGTCCACTTCTCTCCTTTGTTAGCTCCAGTTTCATCCTGCCCCCAACAGGAATCCCAGGCATCTAGATGCCACAGCCAGCTCAGAGCCTTGCCTCTGTTGTTTAATGTTCTTGTCCTGACCCTTCCCCACAAATGGAAACAGGCCAGCCCATATGCAAGCATCTTTCTACTCTCCCGGTCCTGCTCATATGTAAGCTTTCCCAGGCTAGCTTTCCTAGCTACCATCACTAAGGATGTCTTCCCGGCTCTCAGCAACCCCTGCCTGCCTCACCTGCTGCCTTTTGCTCTGTGGCCCTTAAGGGATCTAGTAGCATTTGTTTGTGTGTTTACTTATTTTCTCACATATGTATTATTTAACATCTGTCCTGTCATCACCACTCGTGTGAAGTTGGGCTTTAATCTGCCTGGGTCACTGCACTTTTGCCAACACTCGGAAGGATGCCTGGTACCCTGTAACTGTCCTAAGAGTGCACTAATTCAACACATAAATGGATGTTTGGATCAAAAGATGTAGCATCATTGATAAGTTTTCTGTCTGTTCTGCTTCCATTACGTTTCGTCAGTTTAGGAATGAAGGAAGTGAGTTTGTTTCAGTGGAATATTTGTGGAGATGGTGAAAGCCTCAGAAGCAGTGTTTTACCCTGAAGGATCTTTGTAAGCACTGACAGGGTTAGCAGGGTGATGATTGGCTGCTAAGTATCAGGCTAGGGTCTACTAACCAGTTTACGCATACCAGTTACCTCCTTGACTTCCAAAAAGCAATAACAGAGAAGGGAAGTGAGGATGAGCAATGTGAAATCGATTGCCTAGGGTCAACCAGTTGCAAATAACGTGGCCAGAGGTCAGCTCATGTTTTCAGAAGCAGGAGCTGTATTTCCATGCTACAGCTCTGCAAGTCTCTTTGGGAACAATTCCTGCTTAGACTGTGTTGGAGAAGGACCTGTTGCCCCAAGAGACTGGACATTCCAACAGCCTAATCCTTCCCAGACATCCATGTTCCTTTATTACCTTTCATTCTAGCATAAACAGCTGCTCTCCTGGAAGCCAGCTTTTCCCTAACTGGGACAAGTTTTGGCCTTGGCAGGATGAACAAGTAAATTTTCAAGGCTGGAAGGATGAGTGACTGACTGATAGAGAAAGTACTTTCTCTATCAGTGAAGTACTGTGGTCGCTGCCCACCCAGCTACCTCATACCCCTGCCAGTTATGGGTGCCTTTTCTTTTTAGCCCCAGTAGGCAAGAAGGGGATTCTATACTTTTCTGAGCTCATTTTCTTCTGACACGATGCTCATAAGAAAACACAGGGTCATATGGGTGCTAAGCAAGAGCTTTGCCACTGGACCATACCCTCCTAACCCTAATCTTTTTTAAAGGATGTGTTAGTTCTCATGTTTTAAGGTATGTTCAGAAATTGTTTTATTATATACATTTAGTAAGATGATTTATGGAAAACGTCTTAACCAAAGGCATGAATGGTCGGGTTATCTTCATTTGAAGTCTTTAATTTTTGTAGTACCTAGGCTGCGGAGAGAAGATGTTGAGGTGGCATGTGTTCTGGTGTAATGAGTCAGTGACAACCCACTATTGCACAGGAGAGAAAGAGAGTTTAAGTGTGTTGAAAAGGGCATAGTGCTTTGGGTATTCACAGGCCTCAAAAGAGGCACGTAATGGACACCAGGCAGAAGAGGCTGCAAAGAGTATGCTTAGCAGTAACTTCTACCCTCTGCCCCCCCCCCCAGAGGGAGGGCATGCCTTGGTCAATGCTGAGGCTACGGGAAGGCTCTTCCTACAAGGAAAAAGCTATAAATAACCTGAAATTTTTGTGACTAAAAAGCAGAAAGTACAGAGGCTTGAGTGTAGTTTTGAGTTGCACTTAAGCTTTTTTCACTGAACACAAGACTGCCATTGGCAAACAAAATTCATAAGTCTGGACCAGTTTCTTGTTTGTCATCATCACTGGTGAGACATCACTTCTAAATTAGGTAGACTAAAATAGCAACAGTTTTATATGATCACAGTTCTATGGGTCAAAATTTGGAATGAGTTTATCTAGTAAATGTGAATGTGAATAGCTAATGAAACATAGTTAACATACTAGCAGGGGATTGGTGGCCAGCTAAGCAATGCATCTCTTCTAACTAAGTCTGTCCAAGCTCGTTTCCAGAACAGGAGCCCCAGTGAGCAAGTTCTTTTCAGGTCACATTTACCAATGTATGTTAATTGCATTAAGTCATTCAGTCCAGTAGAGTCACTGTTACACCTGGCCATAAAAGATGTGGCACAGGACAATCTGTGTAGTGATACTGTGTCACAGATTGGAATTGAAAATCAGTCTGATTAGCCTCAAGTGTTGAGATTATGCAGTTTTCTTCTTTGGATTTGTCCAGAACATGTCAACTCCAGGAAATTGATCTTCTCCAAATATCCCAAAACTCAATCCATTTTTCCACTTTTCAAGTGTATAACATCTTAAATATGAGAATTGTGTGTGTGTGTGTTTAAGAAGAGACTGGATCTTACCATATAACTATTGCTGGCTTAGAAGTTACTTTGTATAATAGCTTAGCCGTGACTTCAGAGATACCTTTGCGTTGTGCCTCCTGAATGTAGATTAAAAGTATATACTGCCATGCCATTTCCAAGATAAATTCTTTTGAACTGTAGATCATCTCTTGCTTACTTCCTTTAGAGAACTCTGTGTGTACATATGTGTGTATGTGTGTGTGTGTGTGTGTGTGTGTGTGTGTGAGAGAGAGAGAGAGAGAGAGAGAGAGAAGAGAGAGAGAGAGAGAGAGAGAGATTGAGATTCAATTTGAGAGGGTACGTATGTTCTGGTTTCCCAGGAAACTTTTGCATTATCCTAAATGAGTACCAACAGAATTGGTCCCTTCTAACATGGGCTCGGATGTGTAAAGACTAATGGAGGTTAACTGGCTGAGATGTCCCTATTCCATATTTAATAAAAACAGAGTGGAATTATGCAAATATGTGGATAAGCTAATCATATGATCTAATCAGCAATGCAAATTTTAAAAAGCCTTTCTCATTATTTTCTTAGCTTGGCTGAGGGTTTAAATATGAAGAATTTCCCAGCATGGTGGCAGCAGATGTATTTTATAATATTTATTGAAAACATTGGAAAGAAGTCCTCAAGTTGGATCCTCCTAAAAAGTACATCCAGACATAACTTCCTTAGCATATTTCATTCTTTAGTTTAGCTGCAATCATCTCACTATTTAGATGATCCTGTAAGATCATGATCAGCATTTTCTGAAATGTTTCATAATTGACCTTTACCCCTCTGCATAACTACCTGAGCCCTCCTCGAGTTGTTTTGCATTTGGAAAGTCCTGTTGGATTAGATGAAATAGAACCATGAGGATACTCTGTGTTCTTTGGCTAGCTGATCACTTGATGCTTTAGCAAAGGTGTCATTGTATGTAATGTTTCAGTGGCTCTCGATGATCTACTGCTGTCTTTTATAGGCACATACAGAGTCACACAATGAGGAATCAGAAGCCTAATAAATCCACTATTAATTTTCTTTTCTGACATTGAATAGTTATAACTAGTCATTAAATGAATCATGCTAGAACAGAAGTGCCCAGAAAGAAACCATCTATGAATTCCTGGATAAAATGCATATATCTTCCTTAAGTCCCGAACCTTCCTTCTTGGAAGCTTCTCAGTAGTTTTTCCACTATAGCCATGTGCTACTAAACAATGTTTCAGTCAACAACAGACAGCGTGTATAGTGGATCACCTCGTGCATCTGTAACCATTTTAGTTACATTCTATAATGCTTGCACAGGAATGGACGCCCGTAACAGAACATTAACCAGAATCTATGCAACATGAGACCGATATTGTTTGTAATATAAGTTTGATTGAACCAGTTTATTGAGTAGAGACAAATAGATACTATCATCCTTATTATTTCACATTACATCCCTACCAGCTTCCCCTCTCTTGGTTCCTCCTGATCCCTCTCCCCACCTCTCCTCTCCCACAGATCTACTCCTCCTCTATCTCCCATTAAACAAAAAAATAAGAGCAGGCCTCTCAGGAATATCAACTGAACCTGACATAAAATTTTACAGTAAGACTAGGCACAAACTAGTACAGCCACTATGGAAATCAATACTGCAGTTCCTCAGAAAATTGGGATCAATATACCTCAAGATGCAGCTATACCACTGTGTTGGGTATACACACAAAGGATAGGTGCTCAATTATGATCCTAGAAGCTTTATTAATGATGGCCTAAAATGGAAACAACATAGATGTTCCTCAACTGGAGAAAAAAAAATGAAGAAAATATGGTACATTTATACAATGGGGTATTATTCAGCTGTTAAAAATAAAGGCATTATGAAATTTATAGGCAGGTTGATAGAACTAAAAAACAATCATCCTGAGTGATTCAAGGGTTAACTCTAATGACAGTCTTGGGGGTGTCAGAATGTGACCAAATTATCCCACGACATTTTAGCCTATAATAACAATTATCAGGTATTGCCTAATTAAAAGGGAAGGTTTTAACTTTAACAAAGTAAAAATATATATAATAAGAATAGTTATGAAGGTAAAAATTGCATTCAAAATGTATAATCCATTTGTATTTGGCAAATTTGTATTAACAACTCTATTATCTACCTTATCTTGATGAGTCCGGACTTTTATACCTAAAAACTTTCTATCATAACTTGTATTACCATCCTAAAACTATCTTATTAGACCTTAAAACATTTTCTTACATAAACAATTTAAGCTTATATATTTCTCAACCTTAAAAACTTTATGTATCTTTTGTAAGTTTTTTTTTTCAGTTTGGCAACATGGAAAACTGTAAAACTATAAGTATCTATGCTTCAAACCCATCAGGAAATTGGAACTATAAAAAGATCACTTGCCTTATATGTTTGTAGAGAAGAGCAGAAACAAACATTTGGGGAGATTAGTGAAATTTTATTCTGTTGGACATGTGCTGCACCATTACGTCAACTTACCTCTCTTCTTAACAAATTTTGTCTTGATGATTCACCATTCTTCCAGTGTTTCATTTGCCCAGCAGTCTTCAGTCTTCTGGTTCTTTAGCTGGGTGCTTTTATTCTCCTGGAAAGACAAAAACAAAACTATGTCCCAGCCTTAACTTTGAGGAGTACTCTGTTTTGATAGGTTACATCTGATCAAATGAAAGGCATTGTTTAGTCCCATATGTTATTGTACATTAAGTGACCATGCTGTTTAATGAATCTAATCTTTCAATCTTGATGGTATCCATAGCTTTTCTTCTCTTGTGGGAACAATAGCAAAACCTCTTCCCCAGTGTAATAATATTCTGGTTTCCATTCTATGATCATCACATCTTGAAAATATAAAGACTTATTTAATTTAGCAGTTTTTTTATACTATCCAATGTCTCTCCACAGCTCTCTTTCTTTTCTCATTATTAGCATTAAAAAAATTAAAGTTAATAAAGTGTTGTATAATCTATCTCTGGGGGTTCTTTATTGCTATTCTTTGTTTATTAAGAATATTTTTTAAAAGTGCAATTGGTTCTTTATATAACTGCTGGTCCTGTAGGATTGTGTGGCATACCTGTAATATGCTTTATTGTAATATGCAAAAAAAAACTGGTTTCATTTAATAAAGAATTTTGCTGGAGTATTGCCAGTCCTAATTTTTAAGGGTATTTCCATAATAATCATGACTTCTAAGACTTCTAATCAATGTGTGATTACAGAATCAGCCTTTTCAGAACTCAAAGCAGTTGCTCACTGAAATCATAAATATGTATCTATGGTATGGGAAACATACTTTAATTTTCCAAACTCTGAAAAAATTAAACACATCCATTTGCCAACTTTCATTTCTTTGAGTACCTTTTGGGTTACTTCCTGCAAATAGTAGAGTTTGGTTATACAGAGAGCAAG
Source organism: Phodopus roborovskii (assembly GCF_943737965.1). Taxonomy (NCBI): domain Eukaryota; kingdom Metazoa; phylum Chordata; class Mammalia; order Rodentia; family Cricetidae; genus Phodopus; species Phodopus roborovskii. Next base: position 18,997,725 of record NW_026126511.1, read on the forward strand.
TAGAACATGTCTTTATAATTTCCTTTACTTATTGCCAAATTATATAAAGTGATATAAAAATCTTTCTTTAAAAATTTTTTTTTTTGAGGGAAAAAGAGTCTATTTCAGCTCATGGTTCCATGTTACAGTCTATCATAGCAGGAAAGTCATGATGACAGGGACTTAAAATAGTCACATGGCATCTACACTCAAGAGCAGAGATGAGTCAGTGTATACATGCCTGTACTCAGCTCAGCTCATTTCCTCCACTCTCACACAGTCCAGGATGAAAACTCAGTGACTGGAGTCACTCACAGTGGACAGATCTTCCACATCAGTGATGATGATGATAATGGTGATAATGACATACTAACCATTACAGTTCCCTACAGATATGCCCATAAGCTAACATGATATGGCATTTTCTTGTTTTCATCCTTTTTTTTAAAAATAAAGCTGTTGGCCTGTTGCTAGTGTTTCTTTATTGGCTATCTCTGCCTTAAATATTAACCCATTTCTATTAATGTAAGTATTTCAAAGTGGTATCATCTTACCAGAGAGAGGGCTGTGTTCTGCTCCCTCCATCCTCCATCTTGAAACTCCTCCCTACTACCTCTAGAATCCTCCTTGTCTCCTAGTCCCGCCTACCTTGCTTTCCTATTGGCCAACACTGCTTTATTCATTAACCAATATGAGAAACATATTTACAGAATGACATCTTCCATCATCTCTTTTCTTTCTAAATAAAAAGAAGGATTTTAACCTTAACATAGCAAAATATATAACAAAACAGTTATCAAATAAGAACCACAGTTAACAATAGCTAACTCATTAAAATTTAGCAAGATTTAAAGAAAATATTACATCACCTATCCTATCTTCATGAGTATAAAGTCTTATATGTAACTTATCTTTAATCCTAACTAAGAAAATCTATAACCTTAACTATCTGTCTTCAACTCCAACAAAGACCACAGAAGGATAATAAATAAACTCTACAAATGACAGAGACATCTTGCCTGGTCAGTCACCCGAAGTTCTTCTGTAATGTTCCATCTTCAGCCCATAGGCCATAGTGTGTCTGGCAGACTCCTCAGCAAAGCAGGAAACTTTAAACTGTCCACCTGTATTGGCAGTTTCTCAGTAATTTTCTCTATATCCTGCAGACTGTCTGGCAGACTCTTCCATGAAGCAGGAACCCTGTAGCAAATGTCTATCTTCTATCAGTAGTCATTTTCCTGTGGATCCTGCATGTCCAGTTTATACAATCCAGACAAGAGCGGTATCTTGCCCAAATGGCTAGTCTTGCCATATTGAAAGGAAACTCCATAAGGAGTTTCTTTGATGTCCATCTTCATTTTTGATGCAGGTGGTGCTGCCAGGAACAGTTAAGTCTCAGTGTCAAGAAAAACCCTAGGTCTTTGAAAAGTTTAAAATATGACTATCTCAAATACATATCTGTATATCTAGAAATCTTAACTAACATCTATAAGTTTTGACTATTATAGGTAACTATAATCTGTATTAAATTATGCATTACATTTTTAAATGAGCTATATAAACACAAAACCTAAACAAGAGGAGAAATATACATATCACAAAATTGACCTTAAATTGTTTCAATAAAAATTTTTGCTTTTAACGTGGTATTAAATAGTAAGTTCTGAGTCTTCTAGCACATTTCCTACCAATAGCTGATCAATTTCATCCTTACCTTGTGCTACAGGGCCTGGTAGACCCATATAGGACATGTTATGTGTTATATACAAGAGATGATTTCTATTTCTGATTATTTCTTGTAATTGAATCAATAGCAAAGTTAGTTCTAAATCATCTGTAATAAGTTGAGCAGTTTCAATATGTAAAACAATTTTTCTGCATCTTAAGAGTCAGTAACTATGTTAAAAAGTTCTAGAAAATCTAATAATACCATGAGAGTATCATATAATCCTAACTTTTGAACAGAATCATAAGGTCTTTGAGCCTCTTGACTTATTTTTCCTGACATACCTTTCCTGATATGTTTCTGTGAGTTTAGAAAACAGGAGCTCCAGAAATTGGTGTTCTTCATACAGTGGAAGGAAGAACAAAAGGACCAATTAATTTTTTTTTTTTTTGTTTTTTTGTTTTTGGTTTTGTTTTTATGAACTGGCATCTCTTGATTTTGGGATATTTGTTGCTAATCTCCCCAAGAATTACTGCAAGCTCTTTTCCAATGTTTATTTTCTCCCTATAATTAGGATATTTCAGCATTAATAAAAGGTACTACAATTTCTGTTGGTTCTATTATTGTTAATTGACAAAGTTTAAATTTTCATTTCAGAATCAATTCAGAAGCCTTCCCAGCATAGGTTTTTAGTTTTTTCTGTTCTGTTTGTATGGTAAAAAAATTATACCCCTCCTAAGATATTATATTTGTTCTACTTAAGAATTCATCTAAGAGAATTAGTAGGAGGTATTATGACCTCGATACAATCAAGCTCTGGATCCTAGAGATTCACATGTTAATCCTGTAATTTCTCTTCCACCAAACCCACTTCTCTCTCAGGCTCAGCTGATAAGTCCATGTCACCTAGTACTTTTTTAAATAAATTAGCTAGTTATTGAGTAGTTAACCTGATTGTGGATCATAGCCAGTTAATATCTCCCAGCAAATTTTGAAAATCACTTACAAATTCCTAACTGATTTCTCCTGATTTGTAGTTTCTGTGGTTGAATTTTCTGTAAGCCTATTTTCTATCCTAGGTAATTGAGAGAATCTCCTCTTTATGTTTCTTCAGGAGTAATTTATAGTCCCCAACAAGACACTTTAAGATATTTGTGCCTGAATCAGCTAATATATCCATAAAATGGTAAACTATAGATTGAGGGAACTGTTTATAAATTATTTCTAATAGTTGTTGTACAAAATATTGACAAAATGTAGTGCTGTTTAACACCTTTTGTAGAGGAATTTTCCACTGATATCTTCTAATAGGATGGGGATTATAAGTAGACACTGTGAAGGCAAACATTTCTCTATTCTGTTCTTGTAAAAGAAAAAAAAAGTATAGTACAAAAAAAGAAGCAGTCTTTTAAATAAATCATTATAATAGAACAGTGTAAGGACTAAGGTTTTTCCTCCTGCTGCCGGTCTTGTCCCGCCACCGCACCAGCCCCAATTAACACACCGAGACTCTGTATTTGATATAATGCTGTTAGCTAGGTACTAGTTTCTTATCGGCTAGCTCTGTCTTAATTATTAACCCATTTCTATGTATTTCCACATGGTCTTACCAGCGAGAGACAGCTGGCGGCTCTGCCTTCTCCAGACTCTCCATCTTGACCCCTCCTTACCACTTCCTCTTTCCTTCTTGTCTCCTAGTCCCGCCTATCTTGCTTTCCTATTGGCCAACAGTGCTTTATTTATTAAACCAGTATGAGAAACATATATACATAATGACATCTCCCATCAGAACAGCCTTTAGATAATAGAGAAAGCAAGGGAAATTCAGGCTGTAAAGAGCCCATTGGCTGGGTCACGTTAGCTCTCATATCTGTTCCTATTCTCTATTTTCCAAAGACTGGTTGATTCTTCAATATGTGGAGCATTTAGCAGTTCCTGTGCCTGGTGTCCTAGTGCCTGTAATTTTGCGGATGTCAAAGGCCCTTGTTCCACGCACACAGGTTTGTCTGTCAACCCTAGTAAAGCTAGGGCTGTTGGTACATTTGAAAGACCACAGCTGGTGTGCCCTGCTTGTTTACAAACTGTACAGTCAGTGGCTGCTTTTAATAATACCTTTTAATATTTCTCTCTAAAGCATTCTTTATTTTACAGTTTATTTCTGTGAATAGAGAAATTTTAATCTGTGTTTTCCATTGTTGTAAAGAAAATCATATCCCCATAAATTTAGTACTGTATTAGCCACACATGGCTTTATTTTCCCTACCTGCCCTTCTGGCCCTATATATCCAATCCACCTTGTACATTTTTTACTGGAGGTAAAGTTCCAATACCTAGAAGCTGAATATTTGCCTCATGAGGAGGCCAATCTGCATGCAGAGATGTTGGTGAGATTATTGTTACATCCACACCTGTGTCTAGTAAACTTTCAATTACTATATCATTATTTGTACATTTAGCATTGATCTTTTATAGAATTTGAAAAAACACTTGTTTCATGGTTTTTCCTGAAATTTTTGTTTTATTGACTGAAGCTGTACTATTATCCAAGAGCAGTACCGTTTTTAACAACAGGCATTAAATCTTTTAATTGCTCTGTGGAGGAGTTTTCCCAATGCTGACAAAGAATGATTGAAGTAAATTTGACATTGGGACCTGTGAGAGGCCCCCTAAGGCATTTCCTATTGATAAAGGGTTACCTTGCCTGTTCCATGATAATCTACATTCATTAGACCAATTCAGGCTTTTGCCACACCTTCTGCATACTTCAGAAGTCTGGGGCCTTCTGTTTGGATTATCTCTATAGTAAAAAATTAAGAATGTTTCTAGGAATGCCTTGCCTACAAGTCCCTTTTCATATGACCTTGTTTACCACAATCAAAACATCCAACCTTTTGATTTTTCTTAAAATTTTGGGAAAACACTTCTTCTATCCAAGTATCATTGTTAAGTGCGAGATTCAATATCAATGTTTCATTATTTAATATCCATTCATCTATAGGTGCTTATCTTGCCTTTAATGACATAATTACCCCTTTGCATACTGAATTAACATTGTCAAAAGCTATAGATTAAATTAATATTTTTCTAAATTCTAGATCTGACTGCATTCTGTTTACAGCTAAAATCAATCTTGTTAAAATCAGTGAAGGCTTCTTTTGGTCCTTGTACAATTTTAGTAAATGACTCAGTCATCTTCCCTTGTTCTTCAACCCAGTCCTAAGCTTTCAAAGCTGCTGTATGACATAGCACCAAGGTGTAATCATCAAATCTACACTGTCTTTGCAAATCAGCACACTGAGCTTTACAGAGAAGCTTGCTTTGGGAAATTTCAATACCTCTATCCCTTCTTCATTGTTCTATGACCCTAACTTCCTCTCTCCATCATGTTTTCTACTATGCCCGGGGACTAGCCTCCAGTAAATCTTCCCAGTCTTTTAGAATAATGCTGTTCCTAGTTGCCCATGAATTTTACATCTGCTTAACAAAGGGTAAATGTGAAGTAACTGCTTCCTTAAATCTCTTCAAATCTAATATTTCTACAGGATCCCTATCATCTGGTGCTTGTTTTGTGAAAATTGTGTAAACTGAATAAATTAAGTTGGTTTTCTAATGACCTTTGGACAATTCTCTTCCATTTCATAATGGCATTCTATGGCAGCTTCTGCTCTAAATTCATTAGTAGGTCTTTCTAAGGATTTAACCTTATCAATCAATTTTTTATATTCAGCACCTAGATCAAATCACTTTTTAAAGGATGAAACCTTAATTACTGCTGAATGGTGGTGGTGCATGCCTTTAATCCCAGTACTGGGGAGGCAGAGGCAGGCAGATCTCTGTGAGTTTAAGGTCAACCTGGTCTACACAGTGAGTTGCAGGATGACTACACAGAGATACCCTGTCTCAAAAACAACACCACCGACAACAAAAAAGACCTTAATTACCAAACTGGTAATAACTATAACCAGTATTATGTCAATCCTAGGTAAGTTGATTACCCCTCCATTTAATTTTTCCATTTTCAAAACATCCATTGTAGAACCATATAGAGTCCTAACTCCCCGCATCATGATAGTTTCCCATTCTTAATATAGAAAAAACTGAAAAATGAAACTATCCCCCCAACATTAAGAATTCCCAGGTGTCTCACCAGCTCTGCTGCCTTTTTAGTTTTTCTACACCATCCACATGTCAACATTGGAGCTGTGCCTGAGTAGCCAGCTGTAGGGACAATGCTCTGCTGTGTGGCCAGGGACTTCCGTCTCTGCAATGTGCCCAGAACCACGTAGCCAGCGCGATGCAGCTGGCTGTCACTATATTTCGTGCCCAGGCTGAGGGTAACTGCAGCTTCTGACACACCCTATGGAGAGGAGCATGAGCTCCCTGAAGAGTGGATGTGGGGAGATGAGGTAGGAGAAGCCTCATGAGGCTAAGACACAGCATGGAAGGTCACCTGTTGCCTGGGTTACAGAGTTAGCAATGGGCAGCCTGACTCAGGCAGCTGCAGAGCCTGCGGGAGGCTGTGACCACAGATCCGGGGCTGGGGCATGCAGCCCAGGGTGCTGCTGTTACAGGATGACTGCAACTGAAAAGGCCCTCGTGGGAAAAGGCAGTGACCTGAGACAGCTCAGAGGAGTGGTGGTTTTAAAAGCTGCCGCTTGTTCTTGCCACACACTGGACACCACATGAAGCTATTACTTATATTGTTCTATTACTAAATAAAACTCAGGAGTCAGGTATTGGGGTTAAAAACCTGATAGATCCAAAGGGTGACAGAGGATCGAGCAACTGACCCTGCCTTTCTACGCTCCCAGATCAAAAAGGCCTGTGAATAATTCTGAGCTCCTGTCTATTCTTTCCTGTGTCTCTCCTGTTGCTCTGACAAAAACTCTATGGTTAATTCTGGCCAGGCAAATGTTGACTCTACCCTCTGATTTAAAGACAATGGGTTGTTTTATTTGAGGAAAAAGCTAGAGAATATAGGTAATTCAGTGTGTATCAGTATTTCCTTGTCAGTGATTTTGAAGCTGGGACACACTTAGTGAACTGAACATCATATCACAAAATACCCTCATTTGTCTCAACTCTAACACTCTGGGTAAGATTTTCAATCTTTGCACAGGTGACATTTTAGAGTGATAAATTCTTTGGTATAAATTTCTGAGTGTCCAGAGTATTATAGAATATTTAATAATGTCATTGACGTATACAGTATGAAAGTAACATCTGTATGTCCCCAATTGCATCCTCCCCTTTCAGGCAAAATATTTCCAAATTCCGGAGGGGGGGTGGAGGGGGGCATAGCAATGAGGAATTTATCCACATGTTAAAAAGAGTATTATAGAGTATTTGAATTGATTCATACAATATTTACCAAGCAATCCAATTTCCAAAGCCCGTTTTTATTTGAATGAACTTAGAGACAGGAAGTGTGTCACCACCGGTGCTTTCCACCAGATGCAGTGAGGACAGTTCCCTTCAGTTAGCAAACTGTGGAGACCTCTCTATGGTTCTGTTTTCCAACCACATTGGAAATATTGTGTACAACCACAAATTGTCTGCTCCTTGGTGAAGCATGATGAAATATCAGCATTTGCTTGTGGATCCATGATGCATAGCTACAAAAAAATAATTTGAAAAATGAAATGTATCTTTGCTCAATTGTACACAAATGTCACTCTAACTATAATTTTAAATATGCTTGAACCTAACTGCCATTGTAATCTTGATTTGAAATGTAGTTGTACCCAAATGTCATTTTAACCTTGCTTTGAAGTACATTTTGCTTTCCTTTGCAAACAATAGTGGCTTTAGACGGCCTCTGTTTTCCACTGAGGAGTAAATATCTGGCTTAGAGCTAAGTGGATTTGAATAATGTGTTTTAACAATTGAGTGCATGTATTTTCCACTGAGGAGCCATGCTTGTTATTTAAGGGAGGTGTGACTTGAAGAAGTTTTAGGCAGTGGTTGCTAAAGCTACGTATAGAGAGGGGGAAAGGTATAAATATAATTTTTAAAACCGTGTGTGTTGCACTAAGTTTCTCATTGAAATGCATATGTGGCCTTGATCAACAGTAGCAGAGGAGCATCTTATTTTGACAAGTTCATAGTAGGAGACTCACACATACAAACATACCTTTGAAGGCAGTACTCATGATAGAGATGAGAGCATACTTTTCTACACATGTAAACAGATATTAGAAATGCTTGGTGATCCCACCTCTGCCGTTTTTATGTAGTCAAGTCTGCCCCACCTAGACAGTGACAAACTGTGAGACACGGGTTTACTGAAGAAAGAACAAAAAACCACGTCAACTTTGTTCTTTTATTAACCTCCATGAAAGCACGAAGCAAAGAACACCTCCTCTACCTCAGGCCCTGTATCCTCCAGGGAAAGCATTGATGAAAAGTAGCAGGCTTGAAATTCTGGCAGCAGAAAAAAGTAGGAAGAGAAGCCGGGGGTAGAACACTTGACAAGACCTCTGTGTTTAGCCTTGAACACACTTGAGTTGGCAATATGATGATTTACTGATAGTGATGACTTTTGTTCTAGGAGCATGATGAAAACTCTTGGGATCTAATAGAGGTGTACATCACAAGGACAAGGAAAAGATGTCTGTGAATGTTCAGTGCATAAAACACTAATTCCTGTAGTGTCTAGGATTCTGCTTGTGAGAAATACACAGGAGAGTTATTCTGTGCTCGACGACGTTGGTCCAGCATGAAGTTCAGTTCTGCACACTAATTTTAATTCATTATATATGCCTTTTCTTCCCAGCACAAATGGACCCCCGAGGCCTATCTCCCAGACAAAGTAAAAGTGACAGTGATGATGATGACCTGCCAAATGTGACCTTAGATAGCGTTAATGTAACTGGATCCACGGCCCTTTCCATAGCCAGAGCAGTACAAGAGTAAGTACCACAACCTCAGAGTGAAATGAGCATTGCAAGGTGATGGGTGGCTAATGGGAACCTTTCTGGTTCCTCAGGAGTGTCACTCTAGCTCTGAACTGGCGTGTGTGACTGTGTCTCTCCATTTGGCCTGCATGCTTCGGGAGAAGGTTATGGCAAAGAATGGAATGCCTCAAAAGAATGGGGAGTTTTTGTTCTGTTAGATATAAGAACTCTGTGCATCCTTTCAAACCCCCCTTGTTCCCTCCCTTTCTGGAAAAAAAATGTTCTGTTTGAATATTGGTGTCCAATTACCACCATCATTAACCATCTACGAAGTAAAGTGCAATAGAATATTTCAAGTGTCCTTATTGTTGTATTTATTATGACATATTTTTTTAATTTTTAGTTTTAATTGTATGTGTTTATGATCATGACTGTAGTACTTGTGGAGGCCAGATCATCTGGAGGTGGAGTTGTAGGCAATTCTGTGTGAACAGCCAACCCTGGGTGATGGGTACAGATACTGTCCAAGAGCCCTATGTGCTTTTAACCTCTGGGCCAGCTCTCCAGCCCCTCCTTGTCTTGATTTGATAGGAAACCAGAGAATGGCCGTATGGAGATTAAAATGTGGAGGATACCATGTCAGTACTCTGGGAAATAGGAATCAGACACACCTTTCCAAAGGATGATTTCCCTCTTTGATTTCTTTCTCTCAGATTATAGAAGTAGAAATCAACCTTTGCTTCTAGAAACCAACTGCATTTGTAATGTTGTCAACTCTGTCCGGAACAGAACTTGTGCTAGTCAGTGTGCGCTTTTCTGTGGAATATCATTTTTTTACACTGTTGAGAAGGAACTGACAAAGTTGTGTATATTTAAAATTTACTGATGTGATGCTATGCTTCAGTACTGTGAAATAAGTTAATGTGTGTGCCCATCATTTCAATAGGTACCTTTTTGTTGTGCCTTCCCAGAGTCCTTAAGATCTATTTTATTTTATGTGTACAGGTGCCTTACTTGTATGAGTGTGTGTGTCTTGCTTGTATGTGTGTGTGTGTGTGTGTGTGTGTGTGTATGTATGAATGTCTGTCCGTGTGTACAGGTGTCTTGCTTGTATGAGTGTGTGTGTGTGTGTGTGTGTGTGTGTGTGTGTGTGTGTGTGTATGAATGTCTGTCCGTATACCACATGCATACCTTGTTCCTGCAGAGGATGGAATCAGCATTTGATTCCTTCGAACTGGAGTTATAGATGGTCATGAGCCAACATGTAGATGTTTACAATTGCACACGTCCTCTGCAAGAACAGCAAGCTCTCTTAAATACTGAGCTATCTTTCCAGCCCAAGAGCTATTTCTTAACAAATGCCAAATATGCATGGCAATGTTGTTAACGATAGTCACCATGGGATATGCCAAGTGATCAATATAACCCCCCCATTTTTTTCTTGAAAGTCTTTTCTCCCCACATCCCAGTTCATAATCTACTATCCTGCTCTGTTTTTCTGTGTTCAACTTAACTCCACAAATTAGTGGTAGCTCTTTGATATGCTTGGCAGATAGTTTCAAGCTACAATATTTTGTATAAAAATTCAAGTCCTTGTCCTTGAAAATATTCTGAAAAGCATGTGTGCATATTAAGGGAAGCTAGATTTTTTATTCATGTTGGTGTCTTCATTAAAAGGTTAATAATGCATACATTGAGCTCTGTCACCTAGAAAGCTAAAGAATACCTGGATTATCAATGATTAATATACACCTTTCAAATCTGAGTCTGCACCCAAGCATTTAGAAGTCCTGGATGCTTTTGAATGGAATAATTGGGATGCCCCAAACAGCCTCTCAAATACAGAGATATTTCCAAGCATCTAGTAGTATATTGAAAAAAAATTCACTGTAAGAATTATATAACCCATGCTAAACTACAAAGAATTCTGTACACTGCTTTGCTTAACATTGACTTTCAATGGTTTTACTCAGTTGTGAATTTGTCTTCTCAGTCTTGTTTTCTCTTGAATGCCTAATACATGTAATTCGTCCACTGTTAACCACACTTTCACCTCTTCTCTCTCTTCATCTGACGCCCAGTGTTAATTCAAACTATTATAAGCATCAGTTTAGCATGTAAATAATGAGAGGATTGCAAAGGATTCCTGGGGATGTCTCCATTTTCTGTACTTGCAGACCTTTCCTGAGACTATTGGATCGAGAAGCATGCTGGGGGGAAGACGATGAAATCAGAGGTTTCTGTAGAGCAGACAAATGAGTTTCAAACCTTGGGGAATGAATTTATGTTTTGTCGTTGCAGTTATAGGGCAGGGGAGTCCTGGTCTAAGGTGTATCCAAAGGTTTTCCTGCAGCCTCTCTCTTTAGCTACAATAAGGAGTTGGCCATGAGACAGGAAGATGGGTAAGAGGGAGGAAATTCAGGAAGACTGACACTAGAGAGGATGAAATGGCCATGCCCTAAGTCAGCCTTTTGTTGAAGATCCCTAACAAGTGGCTGGACCATAATGAGATGTCTGCAGCTGAAGCTCTCTGCCCCTGTCCTGCTTAGTTGCTTGTCAGTTTCACACAGGCTGCAACTCTTTTAGAAGAAGAACCGTGAGTGAGAAAATGCCTCCATCCAAATTCCTGCAGGCAAGTCTGAGGGGATATTTTCTTGATAAATGACTTGAATGAGAAGACCGGGTTCACTGGGGGAATCACCACCCATGTTTCAGGAGCTGTAAGAACAAGACTGACAAAGCATGGAGAGCAAGTCATAAGCAGCATTTCTCTGCAGGCTCTGCTTCTGTGCCTGTCTCCAGAACCCTGCCTTGAGTTTCCCTGACTCCCCTGGATGATGAACTATACATTATGAGCTGAAACAAGCCCTATCCTTTTCAAGGTGCATTTGACCATTGTGTTTGTTACACAAATAGAAAGCAAACCAAGACAGTTCCTGTATTCATTTGGGTACAGTGCTACCTTGTGTACTGACATATTGGTGCATGCGTGGGCACACACACACACACACACACACATACACACACACACACACACAGAGAGAGAGAGAGAGAGAGAGAGAGAGAGAGAGAGAGAGAGAGAGCTCTCGTCTCAGAAAAGATAAGAGACCGTTTATTCTACAACAATTCTGAGAGACCCTGGCCCAGAAACAGATTGAGGTCACCCTAAATTTCACTTGATAATAGTTTGATTAAATTTTTATAGTAGCAATGAACAAAGTCATGAATCAAGATGCTCTTAAAAAGTATTGGTGGTTACATTAGATAGGTGACCTTAGCTGCTAGCCTCAGATGGTATGTGAAAGCATTCTTAGCCTTTTGGTTGATGGAAACATGGGTTCTGTTTTTACATTCCAAATGATCTGCCTAGCAGTCACAAAACTGTGAGCTCACATACAAAGGAGAGCTATAAATGATTATTAAGGGTGAGAGGGTAAAGTTTGGCTCAACATGATTTCCAAGATCTCTGCAATCACTAAAGGTCTGATGGCCTAAGCAGCCTCACAGATGGGTTAGTGGGAAGTGAAGTTTTTCCCAGGATTTTTTATTCACAGGCAGTATAGCTTGATTTTTTTATGTAATGTCTTATTTTATTAGCATTAGTATATTGCAGATAAGCCTCAATATGGTAACAATTTTCCCCAATAGTATTTATTTTGTTACTTTTTAAAGAGAGTTTTTAAATTAAATGTTGGCTTTAAAAATGGTTTCTCCTGATTTGATATATAGAAGTTGGTAGGCAGCATGGATTTTCTTCCCAGAAAATCAGATGTGTCTTCAAATAAAAAGGAGCACCCCAAGCCACCTCCACGTATATGGACTTTACTTCCTGCGGACACGGGTCAGTAGTCTTAAAAGGATCTGCTGGACCATTCTCGTGGACCAATCTGTCCCCCCCCACTCATCATCAGGTCAGTCAGTGAATATAATTAAGTTGCAAACAGCAGCCAGGGAGTCACTTAGAGATGGGCTCTTTCCTGCTTTAAGCTTGTGGACACGGCACATGCGACCAGCCATGTATAGGTAATTCTGACAGAGAAAGGTTTCACCACGTGTGTGTAGAACTTCTTGGTTTTGTGTCAGTCTAAATCCCCAGGCCCCTGCACAGTGCTAAAACAGGATCATAACCCTTGACAACTTGGTAAACATAGTTATGAAATAATAGTTTATAGGGAGAAAGTCAAAAGCGCATGATTTAAGCAAATTGTTATAATTAACTCTAATTCTAGACAAAATACTGATGTTTGTGAAATAAGTGGGCTGTTGAGTTTGAAGGTAGACTGCCCAGAACCTTTCGTTCCTTCCCTTTCTTCTCTAAATTCTGAGTATTCTGGGTCTTTTCCATGTATGCAGAATGAGCATGCTCCATGAGCTAAAGTTTAAGCGAGCATTGTGCATGAGGGGCCCTCCCTTGAGGAATTCTTGTCCTACCCATATCAAGCTAATAGAGTGGGATGGAAGATGACACATTGGAGGATGTTTTGACCAACATCTGACATCTGTACCTGCTAAAAGGAAACAGTTTTTAAATGACTTGTTTTCCATCATGCTCAAGCTCTCCCTTCATTCCCATGTGTCCTGTGTCCTATCCTATTACATGGCTTACGTGAAATGTCTGTCTTCAAGGAGAAGCCAACTTGTAGATTTTAGAAGACCATAAACTTATGCTTGGTGCTTCTTTTGCCTAAGGGTGCTTCAAAAGAGAAAATATGGTGGTCAGTTAGACATCCCATGCTTAACTCAAACTTCCCCATAGCTAGCCCACACATCATGATACCTCATTTCAAAAATCACATTTAATAATTCAAGAAAGTCAGAGCAGTTAGATGGTATCTTTTGGTGTGGGTCTTTTTTCCCCTCTTCATTTTGTCATTTCATACTTGTTGAAAAGTTAACACACCCTTGCTTTCCTTAAATTTCCTCCTGATCTGATTGTTCCATTAATGTCTGTAAAATCACCCCACAGAACAATACTAGAGATGAGAAAGGAAAGAAACACGGGGGATTACAGTTGGCAGCTTCTCTGAGAACTCTTTCAGTGTTCATTTCATTTGCCCTATGGTGCTGCCTTTGCCATGTGGAGAAAGAAACAGAGGCATGGAAAGGTCTGCACTTTTCTTAAAGGTCCTACAGGAAGTCGTTTGCAGAGATCATAGGCAGATCAGGACATGGACACCCTGCCATCCTTAAGGAAGGCACAGGTGCAGCCCCTGCTTTATGCTGTGGATTTCAGCTCTGCCATGTCTATCTTAAGGTCCCTGTGCTACTGAGCTCTAAGCCCAGGATGTACCAGTATATGGGATCTGATTGTAGACTTCTGCTCTACAATCTTATTTGGAATATATTATAATTAAGGAAGAAAAATTTTGTCAGGTGTATAATAAAAAGGTTGATCATCTACATCACCATGCACAATGTTGAAAGTTGAAGAAATAAAATGCAAAATATTATTCTTTTTTTTTAAATAAACACTATTATTATTATTATGTTTTATTTTACAAGCTACCACTGGGAAGAAATGGGATTTCAGGTGTTTTTAGTACAGCATCCATGCTAACAGGTGTAAGACCCCCCCACTCATGTTCTTTTTAGGATTGCTTTCTGCCCAGCAGTGACAGGAGATGTGTGAACGATGAAGGATGGTACCCTCCACTTTCTCCTTCCCACTGAAAGGTTTCAGATCTTTATGTCTCTTCTGAGCTTCTAAGAGTGGGTTGCCTGGGCTCTGAGGGAAAGCCAGAGCCAACTCACACTTGCTTTCTACTCCCTAAGAGCTGAATTATTCAGGTTCTGCTCTCAGAATCCTCCCAGAGCTAGGCTGTATTTGATGAAACTGTGTTTTCATTTCATAATCCTAATAAGACATAGAATACTTCCAAATCCTACTCCAGGTCCTACTAAGAAGTACATTTGGGCTGAAATAGTTAGAGATTGTGCTCAATGGTGAGCACACAACTGCCTTGTCTGTTGTGCTAGTGCTGATGGGGAAGAAGGGGAGGCATTCACTCTCACCCAACGAAGGCAAGGCTCTTTGACAGCTCCTTGCTTGAAGACAGTTAAAAAGGAAAAAGGCCTTGATTTATGGAGAAAGGTTTTATACTAAAGTCTAAAGTACATGCTTGGCTAGCATTACAAACTCAACAGTCTGCTGAGACTGACAAAATAAAAAAGTGATGACTTCATCACTCATTCTCTGAATGTTTTGTGTGAGATGGAGACCATATGTCCACTTGCAATCCTTTTCATCTGCTTGATTGAAACAGCCTTCGTCGCTCTTTAAGTATAAAACGTGCAATGAAGTTTGTCTAATCACTTACTATTTGAATAGTTTAATGGATTGCCAAATAAGGCCATGTACTCATTAGGCAAGCCACTCATTCATTCATTCACTCAACCTTGAGTAACTTAGTGGAGATGTAGAATGAATAACTCAGTTCTTGCCTATGAAGAACTCATCATGAAAATATGTGAGATTGGGAAAAGTCTAGTGAGATAAAAGACTGAGGTGTTTGTGGTAATATATTATTTATGGTCTAATAAAGCTTGCCCAGGTCAGAGTGCAAAGCTAGGCACAGATATGGAAGCTGGGCAGTGGTGGCCATACCTTTAATGCCAGGACTCAGGAGACAGAGGCAGATGGATCTCTGTGAGTTGAAGGCCACCATGGGCTACATGAGAATGACTCAATCTAAAAGGGAAACAGAGCTCATGCCTTTAATCCCAGTACTAGGGAGAATATAAAGAGCTCGGTGAAGCCTCGGGAGGAGTCTGAGATGTGAGGAGCAGTGCAGTCTGGAGATGCAATCTGAGGTTCAGTGGGTCACCTCTTTGGTCTGAGCATCAGTATAGATGAGAACTCTCTGGTGTCTTGCCCACTTTATTAGATCCTAAACAACATATTACCACAGGCATTGATGTGAGAGGACATAGTAAGTCCACCTATGTCACACTGGATCATGGTAGAGCCTTTACATGTGACATGACACAGGAATTCTTCATGACTAATGCAAAACTGAGTGAGGAGATAAGACGGGCAATGGAGCTGCTTGGAGAGAGGGAGATAGTCTGAACTTGGAAAGATGAATTCATACTCTTCACAGTACAGAGCCACCAATGCATTTTTTTAATAACAGTAGCATGATCTATGTTTTTACAGTGGCCAGTCTCAAGAAAGGTGGGTGTGACTGAACACTATGCATCCCCAAAAGGTCCCAAAGATATTACCTTGGATATGAAGCATACAACTTGGGAGCCTACAGCCTCCCAAACTGGACACAGGGCTTCATGGCATCAATCCTCTGTATATTAGATACACACAATCACAGAGACACAAAGCCTGCAGGTAGCTGAAGGAAGAGTGCCAGAGAGAGGAAATAAGTATAGAGTCCCAGAGGCAAAAGCATTCAGCAATGACTAGCTGTCATTCTCAGTGACCCTTGAGTTCACAGAAGCAGCAGAGTTCTACAGAGGTCAGCTACCTGCCCTAGCATCTCACCTCCTGTATAGATAGGCATCAGGACAGAGTGACAGCATCTTTCCATTCATGCTAGCTTTTCCTTCTGTGCTATTTTGCTTTCTCGGTTCCTCTACCCCACACCCCCAGGTCTGCCTGTCTTTTCAAAAGGAATCCACGAACAGTTGTTTAAATTCACATCTAAATCATACAAAATCATTGTTATCTTCAGATGTTTGTTGTCATTGTGTTGCTTTCTTGGTAAGGATCCTGCAATCTGGTTATGTGCCCATGAAGGCAGTTCTTCAATGACTTATGTAAGTTGTTTCAAAGAACCCACACATGGAAGTAAAACTGCCCACATTACCATGAACGTCCATCATTACAGTAATAATACACACTTGTCTCAGGGTACTCTTTCAAAGGAAATACCTTACCTTTTATTTTCTTCAATGCATAGCTTTCCTGATTAGCCAAAGCTGTCTGCTGTCTTGCAGAGTCACTCATATATTATTTACCCTCAAGTAGCTGTTAGGTACTTTTCTTCCTAAAAAAAAAGATGCTTCTTTACTTGCAGTGGGAATCTTATCTTCAGAAGTTCCTGGGTATGCCGCTTTGCAACAATTAAACACTGTCATCAGAGCTGCCACACAGATGGTGCTGATTAGAGGAGGGATTTGGGTTTCTTACCTCTGTGATTGGCATTTTATATGCTATGCAAAATACTCAAAAAAAAAAAAAGACCCCAAAAACTCAATTTTATTTAACTTTCCCTGCTTAGCTTAGGGATGAATTGTATTTTTAGTGCTTTGTGTTATTCTTCTGTAAATTAATTATTTCTCAGCAACCAATTTAAAAATAGACATAAGGTTCTTTTGTTGTTGTTTTGTTTTGTTTTGTTTTCAAGAGAAGGTCTCCCTGTGTAGACTAGCCTAGCCTGGAACTCATTATGTAGACCAAGCTGACCTTAAATTACACAGACCTGCCTGCCTCTGCCCCTGCATCCACCAAGTCCTAGGACTGAAGATGTGTGCTGACAAGAGTGAGAGGAATCGAGCATTTTAAAGACAGATTTTTGGCAGGGTAAGGTGTTTAGTGACAGCCATTCCAGCACTTGGGGAGAGAGACTGAGACAAACAGTCTATAGTTTGAGATCAGCTGGGGCTATGTACCGAGTAAGAGCCCGTTTTTAAAATGCTAAATGAGTGCATGAACAGATTATATATGTATGTATGTATGTATGTGTGTGTATATATATTTATATATAAATATATATATATACAGTTTCTGTTTTTTATGCACTTAAAATGGAACTTTATTTAATATAGATGAATACTTTTCCCATATGTATGTAGGTATGTGTATCACCTATGTATCTGGTACTCTTGGGCACGTCAGAACAGGGGTGTCAGATCTCTTGGGATTGAAGTTACGTATGGTTGTGAGCAACCCTTGGGTGTGGTGACTGAACCCATACCCTCTGCAAGAGCAGTACACATTCTTAAGCAATGAACTCTCTCTCCAGCCCTCCACTTTATTTCTTTTATTACAAGATTCCAGATTACAGGACAGAGAGAACAGAGAAATCATTGGTTTACTTACTTATAAGTAGTGATCTGTTTTAAATTTTTTTTCCATTTTAGTGTTGCTGATTTATAAGAACTCATAAGTTAAAATATATTGGTTCCTCATGCGGTCACACAGTGTGTGTGTGTGTGTGTGAACTCCATGTTGTTTTTCTCTTGCTACTCTGTGCAATCTATAATCACAGTGCACATATACTTAGACTATGTACCTTATACCTACATGTATACTCTTAATTTATGACCGTGGAATGTGTAGGAAATCATTTTTCATGTATTTTATGTGTTGACACAAATACTCAGTAATAGTGTTTAAATATTAATAAGTCACATTAGAAGTTCCCAGAACCATTCATCATTATTTATTGGTTTATTAAGCAAAAGCACACATAACCAAATCTAAACAGTAACACAACTGAAATTGGTAGAACACAGTCTCCAAATGCTCTGGACCTCATGTCTTCTCTCTGCTGCCCATGAGTATAGCTCTTGTACTGGTACAGTGATTTTAACTTATTTTTCAATCACACACTTGAACCTCATTGAATGCATTTACTTCCATGCATCAAATAAAAGCAACGGATCTAAAGATATGTTTCCATGAATGGTCCAATATTCTACTGTGTGTGTGTGTGTGTGTGTGTGTGTGTGTGTGTGTGTGTAAAAAGGAAGGCTGAACAAGAGTGAGTCTTATCATAGTGACATTTACATGGCCTTTTCTCTATCTAGTTTTTGAGATCATCAGCTACCTGAATGTAACACATGATGGCTTATCCTAGAAATTAGATTGCAGATCAAGTGCAGTTCGCATATCATAAATTGTCTGCAAAGATTAAAAATATTTCTGATTAATATAATGTAAAATTACTAGTATTAGAAAAATAATTCCAAATACTGGCTTCAACTAAAATATAATGCTCCCAATATTTGGTTTTAAAAGTATCTAATGTATCATTTGTACTATTTTATTTCTACTATGGAAGAATAGAATAATACATTAAAATTCATGTGTGTTTTAAAATTTGTTTGGATATAGTTATGTTTTTAAAACTAAAATAATTATTTTTTAATCGACCTGATTTTTAATATTAGAGTAAGTCAAATCATTCTGTATAAAATTCTGGCTGGAAGTTGTAGAAGATCAGAGTACAGCCTCCTGGGTCTGGGCCTAAGGTCCCACTTTGGCTTCTCAGTGTCAGCGACAATAACCGCAAATGTTGGGTTAAAACCGTAATGCTTTATAATTATCAACTCCTTCTCATTTATGGTTTCCATGGGGTTTCTTAATGGCTCTTCAAATGACTGATGCCATTTAACAGAACCATGGAGGTGAAGTCCTGTAATCTGTGTACTGGCCCCCTAAGGGCACTGTTCATCTGTTCAGTGTGAAATGGTCCCTCTGCCATGTGAACCCACCATGCTTTCTTGCCTATTTTCTTGAAGGAGAATGAGGATGATTACCATTTGGAGGAAGAATTGAGCCTTTTCATAATAGCTGGACTCTTCCAGATTCTGGAAGAGAAAAGAAATAGGTGTACCTTTGACCTCACCACTGTGAGGCCAGCCGACAGTGTCTATTTCTTCCCATCCTTTTACATTAACCGAGAGTCAAATATATATGAAAATAAATCGTTTGCACTGAGCATGGCAGCTTTGTTTTCTTGAGATTACTTTCTGAGCCATATGTATGATAGCTTTTATGGTGTATATTCATTTCATACTGCATTATAAGTAATAAAATATATTACATAAGTGTGCCAGAAGGGAGATGCATGTTCTATGCACATGCTATATCTCTGGATGAAGTCGACATGAGCTATTGTGGATTTTGGTATCCATGGTATGGATTCTGAGTGTAACACCATAAGATATCAAAGGGTGATGATAATGGCAGACAGAGGTGCTGCTCTGAGGTCAGAACTACAGCCAGAACTGAGCAGGGAAGATCAGAAATACAGAAGGGGGCCAGTGGCAAAACAAGAGTTGTGATTTTTAAAGGTATTATTTATGTGAAATGAAACAATTTTCATGGTGCATTTCACAAAGCTTCACAATTGTGTACTCTTCCATAACTAGACACGTTTTGTCACCCTGAGCTGTGTTGGGGATCTTTCTGGTAAATACTTTTTTCCACTCTCTTGCACCCCCAGTTGATTAGTTCTGCGTCTTCATTTGTGAAATCATGTGCATCCTCTCATTTCAGTTTCCTTCACTAAGTGCAGCTTTGCTGATCCCTGCATGTTGTGTATTTCTAAGTACTTAGCATTATCTGTATATGGAGAAAAGTTTACAAACGTGCTCATTTATTTTTGTGTGATTTTATTTTGTGTGGTTTTGGAACACATGTGTGTGTGAGTGTGTGTGTGTGTGTGTGTGTGTGTGTGTGAGTAGTAGTAGTAGTAGTGAAGACATGTTGTTGGTATAGATGGTCTCCTCCCACTCTATTGGTCCCAGACATCAAACTCAGATCAATCTTGGCAACAAGCACCATAGCCCCTTGAGCCATCTCAGTGCCCTGGTTTTGAGATAGGATTTGCTGTATGGTTCTGGCTGTCTGGGACTCATGATCCTTCTTCTACAGCCATTCTACCAGAATGGTCCACACACCTTCTGATGAACATCTGCCTGCTTTCCATTTAGGACTCTCTGTACTACATGCATCTATCATGTAGAAATGTGCTTTTGTTTCACTCAGATCAGAATCAGAGAAGAATTGCTAGTTTGGGAAAGAACCAGATCCAGAGGTGTTGTGTCCCTCTACATCCCTCCAGTGGCAGACACATATTCCCTTGCTGCCACATCTTTGATGACTCTTGGTATTGTTAGTCTTCATTAAAGGTATCTCTAGCAAAGGTTCTGTTCAATTCAAAGGAATGGATGGATGCCAGGGAATCTGTTCTAAATGAAGCCCAACAGTGAAGAGTTATAGACAGAATATTTAATCAGGGGACAGAAGAGGCTAGAGAAGACCAGGCAACATCCCCTTTCCCTCCAAGGTTCAAAGAGAGAGATCTGCCCCACTTAGCAAGAATGAGTAGCTAGCTGTAGTGTGTATTTACTTATAAACTGTATACTTACAAGCCAGGATGCCACAGATTGAGAAGGAGAAATTGTAAGTGGAAACTACATAGGCACTTAAGGTTGTTGGAAAGCAAGTGCAGGAACAAGGCTGTGGGGGTGATGAGGAAAGAAAAAATGGCAGCCAGTGTAGTGTCAGTCATTTGTGTAGGGCAAAAACATCTACCAAGGGAGCAAAGTGAGACATCCTTCACATAATTGTGTTTCAAAGAACATTTTAAAAAGTCCTTTTGTCGGTACAGAATAACTATATTTGTCTTGTCCTCTTCTGAATATGTTACTGCAGAAGGAAATTATGACGTT
Organism: Phodopus roborovskii; assembly: GCF_943737965.1. Lineage (NCBI taxonomy): Eukaryota > Metazoa > Chordata > Mammalia > Rodentia > Cricetidae > Phodopus > Phodopus roborovskii. The sequence continues at coordinate 19,018,683 of NW_026126511.1, forward strand.
TATCCATTCAAAATGTCAAATATCAGGATATTATAGAACTGACATTTACAAGAGCCATTTTTACCTCCTTTTCTCTGTTTGGTTTACATCTAGCTACAACATCTTTGTATTCTTGTCCACACAGACTTTGAAAGCCTCTTTCCTTCCTTTGATATTTTAACTTACAATGTGGACAAATATTTGCAAGCTGCAAACCCAAAGTGTTGACAGAATGGTGTTTTACCCTGAAGACAAGGGGCCTGTCTTTACGCAAGCCTCCATTTGCTCTCACCACACGCTAGTGGGAGAACCTACACCTTTCTCTTGTCTGTGTTCGCCAGGCAAACATGTTTGCTGTGCATGTGCCACACACTCGCAAACATAAGCAAATAAGGAAATAAAAATTAAATAATCTCTTAAGTAGTCAAAGTGGCTTTCTAGCCATTCATTGTTCTTGAAATTATTCCTTAAGGGGAACGTCAGGGTGTATGTTGACTTTTATTAGACAGTGGGCTAACTGATCTGTGGTTCAACTATGATAATCATGGTGAAATCACTCTACATTTAAATTTTGAATTTTTAAAATTAAATTGATTTTTATTTATTTGGGTGTTTGTCTATATATGCAATATGTGTATACAGTGTTCACTAAAAAGGGAGTCATAGCCCCCACGACATGATTGTGAAGTAGGTGATGTGGGTGCTAAAAAACCAAACCTGGGTCCTTTGGAAGAGCAGAATGTGTTCTTAACCAATGAACTGTTTGTCCAGCCTCACTGAATATTTTAAATATGTATATATTTTAGGTACAGATAACTGTGTGCTTGTATGTCTCCCATTATGTGGCACAGAATCATTTCTAAATGTGCCCTGAGGAGTGAATTCCCATCTGTCACTCTCAAGCAGTACAACAAGAAATGTTACCTCAGTTCTTTGATCACTCCCACAAAATGAAATGTAGAGATGACACCCACTGATCTCACAGATCCTAATCCATACATGAAAGAACTGAACCGTCCTTAGTAAATGTAACTGCCTGTGTCCTCCTCAGTTCGCTCATGTGGTCTAGGTGTGCTCCATTCTGGTCGCAGGGCACAAGTGGCTTTCTGAAATAATAGCTTCCTTTCAGTAGGAAATGGATATTGTAACTCAGCTTGATCCACAATTACACTTGATTCACACTTTGTTCCTTAATAATCAGTCATACATAAATTTAAGTGAAGAACTTCAATAGCTAGTGTCTAAAAATAGACTATTATATAATATTTTAGTTAGTGATCAAATAATAGTGATACACAGTATTCATTGTTAATGATAGTTTGGAAGTGAGACAGTTAAAAAAAATCAAGAAATTTAAATGTGAGAAATACTAATAAAGGGCAGGCAGGATAGTTCAGCACGTAAAAGTCCTATACAGACATGATGATCTGAGTTGATTCCTGGAATCTATTATAGAAAAAGAGAAACAACTCTCAGAGTTTCTCCTGCCCTCACACACACTATGACATCCACACAAACATGCAATAATAATTAATAATAAATGATGGTAATAATGAACACAATTGTTTAGGGAGGGAACTCTGCACCAGAAAGTTGGCTTGCAGCTCCAAGCTGTTGTTACTGTGGACAAAGTTCTTGCCAACTGTGAACTCTCAGAATGTGAACTGTTGGGTGTGATGTCAACAAATCAGTTTTTAAAATGCTTTTCAATACCTAAAGACACCCATGCTTTGTTGACATGTTTAGGGTTCATTTGCATGAATTTTAATTATTTTTGAAATTGCATTGATAGCACAACTGCATCCAGACAAGTTCCCTGCATTTTTATAAATTCCCAGCCTATAAGTACACTGACTTGACATTCAGGGTTTTATTCCTGAGACCAGATCAAAGCAGAGCTCTTCATCTTAGAGCTTGTGTTTAAGATCTCATAAAGGAGATTCCTAGGCAGTGATTGTAAGATTCAGCATGGTGCCAGGAACAAAATCAAACCTCAGCTCCCTGGGACCACTCTTTATCACATGCCATTGGTTAGAGCGGTTGTCACTTTGCACTAGCTCTTTTCAAATTTGTTCGTGCAGATGTCCACTCACATAAAATTGCACAGTTGAGTGCCTTACTGGAGCATCCACGTGCCAGACTGAATTAAACGTCAGGCAAGGCAAAGCACACGTGTTCAGCACATGCCAGAGGCTACTGCCTGTAGTCACATGTATAGCAGCAAGTGAAAGTCTGGCATGTGCAGCTAAAATATTGTTTGAGAAATCATTTCTTCTTGTTTTCTGATATTTATAATAGCAGTGTATATTTTTGTACCCTAGTGTCCTACAACACTTCCATGGGTGGGGTGGGGTATAGATCTTAAGTGAACAGCTTGATTAATTTTCGTATATGCCACAGTTGACCCTCATGTGGACTAGCTGTTGGATTCAGTAAGTTCTAGATTCTTTTAGTACTTCCCCACCTGACTGTGATAGCTGTATTTGTATCTGCACAGGCTGCTCAGAGTGCCTCACTGTTTCCACTGAGCTGTGAGTTACAGTGTATTCTCAATCACTTAAAAATCTTTCATTGAAGAAAGCATCTAACAAATATGAAATGAGTGAACTTATTTGGCCTCCTTACCTGCCACATTTGTGGTCATTTGCATGATCACAAGCTTCTGAGGTTTATCGATTGTTGTTTTGAGTTTTTGGTCATTTTGACAAATGGAATATTTCAGAGTTCATGATTTTCAAAAAAGAAAAAGACTCTAGTTTAAAAGAAGCCTTATGGCATATGCATTATGTCTTCTAGTTCAAATTTTAAGACATGTTAAGGTTGTCACTCCATTAAGGTGACATGTTGTTAATTGGAGTTTCCCACTCTAGGGTATAATCTGTATAGATTGGCTGTTGATTTTATATGTGAATAAAGCATGACAATTTCCCCAGTCTACTATAGCTCATACAGAAACAAACATAGCTACCATATGAAATGGTTTTTAAAAATCTCTGTCCCATGGAATAACATTTCTGCCAATTAAAAAAAAACTTTAATTAAAAGAAAATACAAGAAAAGTGAAATGCTGCCATGAGACTGTGAAGATGATAATGTCTTTTAAACACGTCTTTTGTTATTATATTCATAAAATTCATTTTCATTCACAGAAATAAATTGGGTATAAGAAAGCACTGCCTCCATCTCTTAGTACTTTGAGATTCTACAGAAAACATGCTACTTCAAAAGATCCCTAGCTCTTTCAGGGTTCCTACAGAGTGTGGGTGTCTGTAGGTTGTGGGTATGAATGGATGAAATCCATGTCTGTGAGTGTGAACATGGAGGGAAGGGGTTGCGTGCGTGGTGTAGCTCAGTCATCTGCTCTGCCATGTTTGGTACATTCTGCCCATCCAGAAGGCGTGCGCTAAAGAGCATCCTTTCTGCTCCTCCTGTTGGGCATGAGCTCTGCTTGTGTGTGGTCGCTGTGTTGTCAGCGCCACAAGGCTCATAACTCCAGACGAGGATCCGTGGCATTTTGTCTAACAGTGGGAGGAAATATTGCTCTTCTTTTCACTTCTCCCCTTTGCTGTGTAAAAGAAATTTAGGATGGTTAGCATAAATGTCTGCAAACTAGCAAAAAAAAACAACAACCAAGCTGTGGAGGCTTGAATGAGAATGGACCCCATCAGCTTTCATATGAATGTTTGCTTCCCACTTGGTGGAGAAGGAAGTGTGTTGCTGGGGGTGACTTTTGATGTCTCAAAGCCCATGCTAAACTCAGTCTCTCTCTCTCTCTCTCTCTCTCTCTCTGTGTGTGTGTGTGTGTGTGTGTGTGTGTGTGTGTGTGTCTTGTTTGTGAATGAGATGTAAACTCTTAGCTGCTGCTGCTGAGCCATGACTGCCTGCCTGCTACAATGCTTGCTGCCATGATGACCATGTACTCACCCTCTGAAACTATAAGCAATCCCGATCGAATGCTTTTATTTTGTAAGTTGCCTTGGTCTCTTCACAGCAATAGAGTAGTAACTGAGGCACAAACAACAAAGCAAGTACAGAGAATCTAATGCAAGAATATTTGAGTAAATATAGAGATATGTTAGTTCTTAGATTAGCAAGGCATATAATTTTGCATCCTAATTAAAGGCTGGAGGCAAGTGTCACTCGTAGATACATGAACAAGACATCTCCTAGGATTTGACTCTAGGACAATACCCACAGCATTTTCCTATAAAAAGACAACAAATTCTCTCTTGACAGTGTATTTAGAATGACAGACCATCAATGTGGCAGAAAAATTATAATTCCAAGCAAAAACCCTTTTACAAATTGCACTGAAATTCACTATGATACCACTTTTATTAAAATGCTTCAATTTCAAAGGTAATAAATTATAGCTCTTATCATGGAGCAGTTTTAACCTTTATTTTAATACCTGAAATTATAAAAGGAATAGTAAGGTCTGCTATTTGGTCTAGTATTATAATTTAAATGACTGTATATGAGGAAAAGTTTGAGTTCTCAGTTGAAAATAAATTAGGGGTTACTTCCAAAAGAAACAAAGACATTTATAATACACATCAGTAAGTTATTGTGGGTTACTGAATTGTTTCATAACAAGACTTGAGAGAAAGTGTTTCTATTGGCTTTTTATGGTCATAGCAAACCCACAAGATAATCAGCTTATGAAGAGGGTTCTCTTGGCCCACAGTTTGAAGGTTTACTAGACTGGTCTCAGTGTTTGAGGCACTTGACAGCACATTATATTGGAGCTTGTGTTGGAATAAAAACTCTTACCTATGCCTCTGGGTGTGACCTCACTAACCTGAAGGCCTCCCACTTGGCTCCACTTCTAAAATTTCCATCACTACCCAGTAGTTCCATGCTGGGAGCAAGCCGTTAATGTGTGGACTTTTGGTAGTTTTATCGCATACACAGAGGGAGAAAGTGATGCTATGCACACTTCTGTGCCGGATGCACGCTATCCCACCTTCCTGTGATCATGGATATCTCGTAGAACTGTTGTTAATGTCCTACCCCTATGAGGAGGGACCGCAAGTTGAACAGGGTTAGGCAATATGCACAGGATCAGAGATAGAGCACTTAGCAAGGGTTCAAGCCCCATCCAACTGGGAATCTTCTCTTTCAATTCCACTCTAGAAGAATGTTGACGCTTTGAGTCCCCGCATGGCCAGACTCTCCTTTCAGAGCCCAAGAAGTGATATGTGGTCTTACCCTCATAGGATTGCCTCAGAATTCTCATTCCTATCTATGAAGTCTTTTTGGTCCTCAGGGTTGAGGGGGTTCATTAATAATTCAAACGTTATCATTAAGACCTCTCACCATGCTGGGGGACTTCTGTGAAGATCAGACAACGAGGAGTCTTTTCCTTACAAAAAGGTCACTGTGCTCCAGCAGTCTCTGCCTCCATTCAAGACGAGCAGTTGAAATTCTCTGAAATGTTCTAAAACCCAAATACAAAATAACATGTGCACATTTTATCAGAGGAAACAAAACCTGATTTAAGAAATTATATGGATAAAGTAATCTGTGTGTTTGATCCAAGAGCACAAAGTAGGTTCCTTTGTCCCCAGTGTGGACCCCATCCATTGTAGAACTGCAAGAAATGGTCATTACAGAACCTTGCTGCAATGACCAACATCTGCCTGCATGTGCGTTGGAAATGTGGAGATGGGTGCTTTTGGTTTTGTTTTTTCTATAGATCCTCATTTTGTCCCTTCATTGAGCTCTGTAATGTTGCAGAGTAAGAAAAGCGATGGAGCCACACTCATAAAGGACCTATGCATCTGTGCTGAGCTAGTCTTTGCCATGCTTCTCCATCACTTATTCTGAAATTCAAGATTCAAAACCAGTTCAATCCAATGAGTCATCAAAAGACAAACAATTGTCTGCACCTGCCAGATTTTCTGTAGCGATCATTTTAAGCAGGGGAAAAAGTGTATTAGAGGAGCCAATAGATACGCAGCAAACTATAATTCTGCAGATTACAAGTAAGGGAAATAGGGAAAGAACTAAACAAGGGTGTTTTTATTTTTAAAGAAAGAATTGAATTCATTGGCACATGTCTGTGGTTAATAAAATTCAAAAAACTAAAATATGCAGTACACAATATAAACCACTCAGGCAAAGGTTTAGCAATCAAACTGTAAAACCCTAGTTCTGAGTGACACGAAACTAACCAACGAGGAAGATCACACATCAGGACCAGGTGGAGCTCAAAGCAATAAAATGAACAGGAAAATCACCTGTTTCCAGACACTCAACTGCTGGTCCTTGAAATGCAGGAGCTTATTCCCATGGCCTTCAAATGAAAGGGGAACATGCAAGGCCAAATGTTAACAATGACTGATGCTGGGTTTATGAAAATAGGCACTAATCACGTGCAGCAAGTTGGAAGCTGGCACATTCAGGGACATGAATCAAAACCAGGGTATCACCTGGGTAGCTTGAGTGCTAAGCAGGCACCACCACACAATCACTCCTATAGATACAGATATGTCCTAGGCCCACCTTTTGGAACTTGACCTCTTCTGTGAATACTAATGTCTTCCCAAGGACAAAATTGTTCCTAATGACAATCTTGAGATGTTTAGGGCTGGCTAAGTCAGAAAACAGCACAACTAGGAGACAACACATTATCTAGGAAGGTCTTGAATCTCTGGAGGCCATAAACCCAGAAACACTCTGGGAATGCAGGGTTTCTCTAAGCATCATCTCCATATAGGGCTGGGGCTGTGCCTGCATGCTTCACATTCGGTGGAGTTTGAGTTGCAGCTGAATCTACAATGGGTGAGGGTTACTAGAGCTTTGGCTGACACTAAATTTTATCACTGTGGATTTTCTAGATGGACATGGTCCAGAGATTACTGTGGCTTGGGCTAAGCCAAGCAGTGCCATAACCAGAATTTCTAGAGAAGCCTTATTGAACTGTGAGAAGTGCTAGGGGCAATATTAGTGGTGATGGCTTCAGGAAGGTAGCTAACATCTAATAGGCCTGATCACAGAGGACCTCCAATGGCAGGGGCTTTGATGGGGCATTGAGCACTTGTTCTGATGCACTGACAGCTGGCTTCTCCTCCATACCCTGGCATTTCTAGATGTTCTTGGGATTACCCCAAGAGTATCTAGACCTCTGGTTCCTTAACTGCACCTTGGAAATAGTTTGATGGACAAACAAACAGTTTTATCATTTCCAGCTGACTCAACAAGAGTGTTTTTATAGGAGATTTAAGAAAGTGCTGAGAGATTGAGCCAGCTATTTCGCTAAATAAGAGAGCTACACAGGTATTCCATTAAGTAAAATACATGTGGAGCTATAAGGGAGGGGCTGAGATGTTAGTAGCCATCTCCCTCCAACTGAGATGGGTTTGAGGGTCTTCTGTTCACCCTTTATCCATCTGGTTCCTTGTTTTCTTTAGGATTTAAAAACCACTAGCTATTTCTACCTCCAGAGAGCAGTCATAGTAGCTGCATTGTTATCAAATGTTCTGTGATGTTTATTTTTTTAAAATCGTTTTTTCTTTTCTTCTTTTTTCCTAAAATAAAAAAGTTTTAAAACTCACAACAAGTTTCATCATGTGTTGTGTATTTTGGAATGGAAGTGCCCAGTGAATGTGTTCTTGAGCTGTTTGCATGTATATAAATTCCAGAACTATCTGGGCACAGTGACTCATGTTGACATCCCAGCTCTTGGTGGCTTGAGGCAGGAGGATTGCTGTACGTTTAAAATCATCCTGGACTACATGGTTGAGTTCAACACTAGCTGAGGCTGCAGCGTGGACCTTATCTTTAAAATCTTACATACAAGAATATGTACACACAAACATCAATAAAGAGATCCACCAACCAGCTATGAGCTAACTCTGAACATGAAGAATTGCCCAATTTTTCTAAGCTGATGTTTCTTTCTTTACTTGCTTTCCATCTGTGAAGTGAGAAGAATTTAAATCAGCAGTGCTTGAGTAGATTAAGTAAAGCAATATTTAGGAGAGAACTGGTAACTAATAGGAGCAGTTCAAAAATTAATGTGCTGGGTGCTTAATTAGTCATTGGTTAAAGTGTCTGTCTGCCTGTGTAACACCAATTTTGTGAAAGGACTATAATTTACCCTAGTATGAATACAGTTGAGTGTTGTGCTGACTAGTGTTATGTACACTTGACACATCTGAGAAGATGCATCTCCATAGGATCAGGCTTCAGGTGAGCCTATGGAGCACTTTCTTCATTAGTGATTGATGTGGAAGGGCTCAGTCCATTGTGGGTGGCTCCATCCCTGGGCTGGTGGTCCTGGGTTCTGTAAGAAAGCAGGCTGAGCAAGCCACCAGGAGCATGCCAGTAAGCAGCATCCCTCCATGGCCTCTGCATCAGCTCCTGCCTCCAGGTTCCTGTTCTGTTTGAGTTCCTGCTCTGACTTCGTGTGATGATGAACTGTGATGTGACAGTGTAAGCCAATCAAACCCTTTCCTCACCAAGTTGCTTGTGTCATGCTGTTTCATCACAGCAATGAAAACCCTGAGATGATTATCCACATTTGATCTGAGAATAAGCCTTGTTTCTCTTGCCAGCCACATGTCCTTGGATAAGCTATATGATTTCTCACATCTATGCCATCGTCTATATATTTGGTTATTTTCAATGAAACTGTATGGTTGTTTCAGGCATGAGATAGGAGGAGTGCCTGGTTCAGTGTCTGGGTAAATATTAGGTGCTGGAGATACTTGTCATTGTTACAGTGGATATTAAAGTTTAGAATCTTCAAAAATGAAGATTTGGTGTGTGTGTGTGTGTGTGTGAATAAGTGATCCAGAACATATAAAACCCCGAGTGAAAATGCATTCTTTGATAACATACTGTGTCCTATGTGTTAAGAAGAGAAGAATGTCTATGGCTCCTTTTCCCTGAGGTAGCAAAGGGTGTGTTTATAGCAGAGATGAAGCTCATTGTCAGAATAGTTTCCGTTTGTGAGGTTAAGTACACTGAAGGCCTGAGGTGGGGAACACTTGACTGTAAGGGAAGATTTCCACAGAAAGCTCATTGCACCAGTGGGTCAGGAACAGAGTTAAATGAGTTAAATGAAGGAAGTAGTTTCGAGAAATGTTTTAGGGTTCATACTGGATAGATAATAGAATCCTCTTTTAAAAATTTATGATAGAAGCAAGTCATGAAATAATAGTATGCCAACCAGAGAAGTCAGATCGCAAGTCTGCCAAAATGCCTTTCCCTTTCCCTGCCCAACAGTCCAACTTCTGGACAGAAGTTGACACCACTACCTCTTCCAAGCAGCCCCAGTAGGGTTAGTCTTTGCTGCCACTCTTACTGGAAGACCTCCTTTATGCACATCACCTGTGTCTCACATGCCACACACTTTTCATGGTTTCGTTTGATGGCAGTTTGCTCACACTCAGGTATGCTAGTTACAACAGTCTCTGAGGAATGTAAGTTTTTGTTTCCTGGACTTTTGCAGCCAGAAAACAACAGAGCCAGCATAGGATAGATAGTGAGCAAGCCAGCTTTCAGCATCTGCTGGTGGCTCCCTTTTAGCAGTCAGTTGGACTGGGTAGAAGGAGGTAGAGTGGTGGCTCCCAGTAGATAGTAGTCTATGTGAGATAGTAACCACTTCACTTAGCAATAGTGGGATAGCAGTGGGGAATTATAGAGGATGGAGATATTCCAGAGTGATTTGGTAAGTGCTGTTGACTCAAAGGGATACGAGATAAGAGAATCAACCGTAATTATATGACTCTGAAATCTAATAACTCGGATAATACTCACTTTACCAATGGAAATGTAGGTAGATGTTTGGAAACAGATGCAAGATAAATTTGGCTATTAGGTATGCTAAGTTTGAACATAGTGTGATATCTAACTGGATAAGTGGTTGGAATTGAATAATTAAAATTTGTGTAAGAACTGAGCCAAAGGTGTGACTTTGGGAGAGAATAGCATGATGTACCTTAAAGAGTGAGTGTGTAGAATAAATATAAAAAATGGGAGCTCTAGAGGGAGATGGTGTCTTAGATGCTGGGCAGCAAGTAAAAGAATGGAACAGCAGAGAAGTGATCTCCAAGAAGTATGGGTTTTAGCTCTGAGTGGTGAATCAAGAAAACTAGTTTACTGAGGTAGGTAAGTTTATATTGAATTAAAATCGGTACTAAAGTAGGTGTCACATGATGCAATTTATCAGAGGGCTTGGGAGGAAAGGAGAAAGACATAGTAATATAGGGAGATAGAAACATATAATGAGAGAGGTAAAAAACTGGACTCATGTGGACCACTTCCCGAAGTTTAGTAGTGAAAGCAACTTAGCTTATGGCTATGGATGCTTATTGTTGTTTTGTGGTTTTTAATGCGATCTTCTGGTCTTCATATTTCTGAAGATCAAGAAAAGAAACTTAATAACACACTTCTTGTCAGAGATAAAGATGTTGAGGCCATCTAAAGATTGCTAGTGAGGCATTCGATGTAGTCAACAGAGTTCCACAGGCCTATTATGTTGGAGATGGATTAGAATTAGCAGAAGTATACCTACAGAAACAAAACATAGTAGGCAGGAATGAGGGCATGTCTACGGTGGACCTGTATCAGGCCAACAAGGCAACACTCTCAAGTTCAGGAAGATATTAAGATGTTGGCACGATTATATCATATAATAAATAGTAAGTATACAACTCTTTTCCCAGATTGCACGACTGTGGCTGAGTACAAGGAATAGTCACACAGACCTTCATGAAACGAAACTGCTATTCCACAGTAATTAATATTAGGAAAAGAGAATTATTCTGCCATTCAACCCTTGAGATGATTATGCTGTTACTTAAAGAAGCTAGATGCTAATGCATCCAAGACAGGCTCAGCTTGGGGTAAAGTTTCAGGAAGGCTTGTGTAATGCTTCATATGTGAGCAGCAGAGGATTTCAAAGCCTCTGCTCTTCAGCTCCTCATTCAGAACACAGTAAATCATTCTGAGTGACCCTCTTCTTTTTCCTGAGACAAACTGATGATGCTTTTGTCAACCCAAGCTCTGATTAGAAGATAGCAAATTAAAGCTTCTGACAGGGAGTTAATAAATGTCCTCAACTCCCCAGCCAGTTACTCACTGGATACATAATCACCATCAAATGGGAAAATGCGCAGCCTTAAGACTGAAGTCACTATGTGACCTCAAGGTCCTTCTCCAATTAGCAGACAGTTATATCTATAGTCTAGTATTCCTGCTAGAATGCTCAGAGGGATAACCACCATGGTTTAAGTTTGCTAGCTATTTTGCTAAATATGTTACAATACACTTTGGTTAGTTTTATTTAAGAAAGAAAGAAAGAAAGAGAGAAAGAAAGAAAGAAAGAAAGAAAGAAGAAAGAAAAAGAAAAAAAGCATGAAAACATTTCCTAGTGAATTTCCCTGTGACATGTATTTTGGGAGCTGGCTGTATTGACACAGTCATCATTGGAGGCTCTTGGTGGTTAGCCCACTCAATGACAGGATGTAGAGATATAGCATATCTTTCCTATTGTTGTTCATGGTTCCTGGGAAAGCCATGTGCAGAGTCATGGAGTAACAATGACCAGAAGGTACCACTACAACATGGAAACTCTAACACGTGAAGACAAGACTGTCAAACTAGGACTTGTCTACAACAGCAGAGTAAACCTTGTTCTTAATAAGTGAGCAATTCCCCCATTCTCAAGAAGGAATGCTGAAACATATCTGTGTAAATTTCATATCCTATGAAGTCCAGAAGTAGAATCCGGATTTGAATTGAGACTGTCTGGTCTACTTTTTTTTTCTGTTGTTTTGTTCATTTGTTTTCTGAGACAGAGTCCTTGGTCCTTCTTTGTGAGTGGATGGCCTAGAACCCAAAGTATAATACAGGCTAGCGTTTTATCCTCCTGCCTCTGCCTTCTAAGTATTGTTACAGCTGTGAGCTGATATATCCATTTTAGAGTCTGCTCCAGCTGAAGTACCTTCTAGCTCTTCCCTGAAATTTCCTGACATGTGGATTCTTTATCTTGAAATGTCTTCAGGGAGGGATACTATCTTAGGCTCTACAAACCCCAAATACCTAGTTCTGAACGTGAAAAACAGTAGAAAGTAAGAAATGTTTCAGTCAATATTTTTGAACAATTGTGTTATTCTCGGTTAGTGTTTACCGTCTTACTTTTTCAAGATAAGAATGCAGGACAGAAAGCGTCCACTAATTCTTTTCTTCTTAATTTTAGCACTTTTTAAATTATAATGTATCTGTTTAAATTTAGTGTTTAATAATGTACAGTTTTACCCTTGTGTTTTAAAAGTGTTATTGTTTATCATGTGGTGTGTGTGTGTGTGTGTGTGTGTGTGTGTGTGTGTGTGTATGTGTGTGTAGGCTTTTTGGTCAGTTCAAGTCTAAGTTGCTCTTCTTATTTTTATGTTTCTGTATGTACTTCAGTGATTCTCTGAAGGATTTTATTTCTTTTCGTCTAAAGCAAAAAATCTAAACAATAAGAATTCATTAATGGGTAATTTCCAGTACTAGTCTATTAGCAACCCATCTGTATTTAATCAAAGTCTTCACATTTAAACAAATTAATCATATTTTGTAAATTCGTTTTGTCTCCATTGCTTAAAGTAGACTACCAAGATTGGCAAATCTAAATATTGCTTAATTACATTTTATGACTATTCATCTATATACATTTTCTAATATTGGTGTTTTAGAGAGAATGGTGTCAACAAGAATACTGTACATAAATTTAATAGACATCTTAATTTTCCACGCTTTAAAATTACAGTCTTAGTTGTTGATAGTGACCTCATATGAATAACTCTCACATTTGGACTTAACATATAAGAAAACCATGAACATTTCATACATGAGACTTTGAATAATAAATAGTGTCATCTTTTGCCCCAACAAAAAGCAATTTTCTAATACATTGATACAAGTGGGGTAGCCAATAATTCGATTCACGTGATGCTGACCACCCAGAGTTTGTGCAGGCCAAGGGCTCAGTGCTCAAATACGCTGGTGCTAGACATGGCTTGAATCAACTGACCAGGGTGTCTGCCTACCCAACTACAATATGGGTGGGGAAGGCAGGTAGGGGGATGCTCCATCTTCACTAAAGCCAGTCGTTGGCCTGACACAGTTTCAGAAGCTGGGAAAGTATTCTCCTTCTGGCAACTGGTTTATCCTAAAGCACCAAACTCTGGAAGCGCATATTGAGCACATGTGGTAGAGGGTGATCAGTGATCGTGAACAGACAAGATTACACCAAATGTGTTCACCAACCCCTCACCTCTGCATGCCTTGTCTGTGAGGTGAAGGGCAAGGTAAGTGAGGTTCCGTCGTATAGTCGAGCTCCATTAAATTATTGGCTGCTGTTATTGAATTCTGCTATCTACTACCTACCCCTTCACAGAACTTTAATCTTATGACTGAAAATGCTAACCCCATTCTTATGACCAGTACCTATTTCTAAATCTCTTTAGAGTCCCTGCCATGTGTCATTTCTTTAGTATAAAATGCAGTGATGGCAGAGACACCCCAAACATTTAGAAAACTGTAGGCACCATGAGAGATCTGCAGTCCCAGCAGAAGAGTAAATATGTATTTTATTGTGCTATAGACATGTAGGCTTTACTATGAGCAGTATAGTGATATGAGACTTAATACCCCATCATTTAAAGAGTTATTATAGCACTGCTAGCATTATTCCCACTTCCAAGTAACATCATGAATAAAGAAGAAACTGTATCACTGAATTTTGCTATATACTAAATGCTATTGACACTTACCTTGGCATAACATTCTAGAAAGAGGAACTGATGCTTATAAAAGAAATGAAGAAAATTGCCATTTAAGTGTGTGGCAGAAACCCTGTCAGCCTATACTTGAATTTCAACCCCAGTGTGTGACCTCCTGCTGGGTTTGGAATCTCTCTAAGCCTGCTCTTCTCATTTGCCAAGTGGGAAAATTGATACCCAATGTGTGGATCCCAGAAACTGTCAGGTCAAGCTCAGCACTGTACAAAGATCATAGTAATCTCCCTCCTTTACAGAGATATCTACCTGCTTGTAATTGTACTCTCATGCCCCCTGTGTTCTAGAACTCAGTTCCTCATTTGTGAGCCTTCCCATCCTCCATTTCTGTGGACTATCTCCACCTCCCAAACAGACAGAAAACAAAACAAAAGAAAAACTTTCCATGTTTCTGGTTCAGTTTTATTAGACAGCCTATGTAGGGTCATGGCCCCAGCTTGTCTGTGTCTGTACACTACCAAAAACAGCATCCTTTAGATTACCGTCCATCAGGGCAGGAACTAAGACAGGGCTATGATGCTGTGGTCCTCCCATAGACTAAGGATCAACTCTCTTTTTATAAAAAATCAAGGCCGTTTCCCATGGGTTGCCTTGCCCATACTGGACTGACCTCACATATCACTCAACAGTCAAGAAAATGCCCCCATAGGCATGGCCACAGGATGGTCTACTCCAGACAACTCCCACAAATGAGAATCACTATAACCCTGGGATGTATCCACAGTTGAAAGCTAAAGCTAAGAGAGTTGTGCGTGTTCATTTTTACATAAAGAATTAAATCTTCGCCAAATATTTGATACTGCAGAGTGTAGAGCATCTTTCACATTTTCCAGAGTTGATCTATGTTTTGATTTTATCATCATCAATGCTGAGAACACATCTTCACATAAATATGGAACACAAAATGTCAGAAGTATATTTGGAGCCATTTCAGAAATTCTAGAAATTCTGTCCTGATCTCAAACCAAAATTCACTTGCCTGAGTGTGAAATTCAAGCCAATGACTCAAAAGGCAATTTTTTTTTTCAAATGAAAATTTCTAGCACAATAATCCAAAATACCAAATTGAGATTTTAAAAAAAAAACATTTCTCATAATCAAATCATTGTTTCTATAACACAAGAATACATTGTGTGCAGTGAAAATACTGCAGGTCGTAACAGACCATAGTCTATGTAGACTCTGAGCCTGGGGGCATTGGGCAATTCTCATTTGTGTGATGTGCCATGATATCATGCAGTGTGCAAATAGCATGTTGTGTGTCCAGAATCAAGGCTGCAGGGAAGTCCCGTGAAGCAGGAAAGATGAAGGCTGCCAGAGACACCTGAGCTTGAACTAATTCTTGGCAACTGAATTCAGAGACAATTTCATTGGAACCAAAGCTTTCGTGACCCCTCCGTTATTAGACAGCCTATGTGGGGTCATGGCCGCAGCTTGTCTGTGTCTGTACCTAGTCAGCATTTGCTACTGACTCTTTGCCTCCTATTACAGCATCTTCCAGTGGCCCGTACATCCCAGAGAGAGCACTCCCAAATCCTCTTCTGTTGTCACCAGAGCCTTTCTGGTGCTGCACTTTCACGACGGCTTCTTTCCAAGGTGGTCACATGTTCCCCATCCCTCTTCCTTCTCTTTTGCCCTTGATTCATTCTTCAGCCAGCACCTAGCAGTCTGTCCAAACACAACAGCATGCTATGATACCCAGCCCTAAGCTCACACCATCAGCTCAAGGGGCCTTTCCCTTCTGACGTAACCAGACTTGACTGGTTGCTCATCTGTTTGGGAGTTATGACCTACCCTTGAAGAAACTGATTTAGTTATTAACCTTCTCATCTCTAGCCATCATTCTACTGTTTTTGACTATTGGATTATCTACTACCTGAAAACAACTATTGAGAAGACCACATATTCTGAACTTTATTTAACCATTCTTAAACTGTTATCATGCATTCACAAAGATGAACTGTTGTCATTTTTTTTTCAGGTAAAGGCTCGTATTAATTAGATTAATGTTACATTATATAATGGGTGTGTGTATTGAACAAAGCAGTGCCTCGTCTATTTTAATCGGTTCTTTCCTGTTTATCTTTCTTTTAATTGTATCAGTGATAGTGTGCTTCATCAGCAACCAGAAGAAGGATGCAGTGACCCGAACAAAGTACTAATCATTAATGACTCCGTGTTAGTCACTTACTTAGTAAAATAAAAGCCGGGATGTTTTTCTTGTAGGTAGATGCATTGTCTTTGAACTAAACTGAACCAAGCAGACTAGAGAGAATACATATGTCTGGGAAGTTCAGCAGGACAGGGAGTGGTAAATTTGTCTGTGACTTGTCGTGTTGCTCAGCGTCTGAAGTCCTGCATCATTTTAGAGGCATGTGTGGAGGAGTTCACTGGGCTTATTCCATCCTGTTATGAACTCCCGCGTGGTTCATCATATATATATTCCCAGTCAGTTTCCACACACACATTAGGCCTGGGGGGTGAGGGGTGATTGAGGTATTAGCATCGCCTAACTTCAGATACCAAGCTCCGAAACAGGTGTCTCTGTGTATTTTCTGTGCTCCTACAGTGCAAGGAGCTTTACCTTGAAGTAATTCTAAGGCTGTAAGACTGCCACAGAAGCTGCTATGGCTCAAAGCTCTCTGTGGCACAGAACTGAAGCCAATTACTCAATGCTTTGCCCTTTCATTTGTTTCAAATCCACTTAAATAAAAACAAGCCAGGAATCGGATTTCTATACACTTAAATATGCACAGTACATGTACAGGCAACACCCATTTTGTATACAAGTAAATAAAGAGGATGATTGCGCCTCATTGACATATTGGGTGTTTCTAGCCTTTGAGATTTTATTGAAAGCAAAATGTAAACTGTATTTTACCCCAGTGGAGATTGTTTACCTTTAGAATTCAGTTTATATCATTAACATTATACCTGTGAACCAAATGATATAAAATCACATCCTACTTGAAGGACAAAAAAAATATTACTTTAACACCTTTTTGAAAAATTCTGAATTCGAATAGGTTGCAATTTGGACTAACATAATACCTGAATTATCTACTTGGTTTGATCTTCTTTAAGCCCAAATGAGGCCTCTCAGAATTAATTCAGCCAGACAGCAAACACATCTGGAGTAGTGCCTCATACCTACTCCTCTTAACCCACAGAGCCCCCCACACACACCCAGAAAAGGCAGTGCCAGTGGATAATTAAATAACTCCCAGCCAGAGTGTCTGCCAATTCACAAGCTTTCTCCAACTCACTCTTAACTAACGGCTAAATAGAAGTATTTCAGCTCATGGAATAAAAGCCTGGAATCTTAATGCACCATATATAGAACACTGAAAAAAAAATAATGTCAGACATTATGCACACGCAAAGCCAAGCAGAAAATTGTAGGAATTATCAGTGTGTCCCAGGTCAGGGCAGGAATTTGAGAGCTGTGTGACCTGGAGGAAGGTCAGTTCCATAATGGGGTTTGAGTTACTTCTATAGACATAATCTAAAATTCCCTCCTCCAGTCCCCAGTGTTATTTATATTAACCTTTAAAAATGACTTCATCTCTTTTTCTCTCCTATTTTCTCTACCAATCTGCAGCATGGCTTTTGCTATTTTGTACTACATATAAAACCATGAGTGTAGTACAATATGACTGATTAGTTATTTTTTGAGGAAGTATGTAAATTTTTGTATTCAAATATATGTGTGTATGTGTGTGTGTGCATATATCCTATGTATTCATAAGCATACACTGAAATGTTATCTATAATACAAAACTGTTAAAAAACAGGGGGGAATAGGTCATTGAGATAAAAATGTAAGAAATCATTCCTAGGTAATTTTTATTCATCCTTTATCCCAACAAATGCATAGCATTTAAAAAATGCTTTCTTCAGAAATATACCCATCACTCAATTTCCCTATACTTGAGATGTTACATAACTCTAGTTATCCAAAGCAGGAAATTATTATTACCTCATCACTTGACTAATGAAAGCCCTCATCTGAATTCCGCTAACATCTCCACAATGCCCACAGATTCCTTCATATTTTAGGAAGTGTGTGTGTGTGTGTGTGTGTGTGTGTGTTTCCCCAAAATTTTATTGAAAACCTTTATGCAGTGACATCTAAATCTAGTTGTAGCTGCCCAGGAGATGATGTGATGTTGGAGGGGATTCTGGGGTACAGCAAGAATGTCTGACAGTATCCTTCCAGTTCTCAGCTGGGGGAGGGAGACAGGATCTCCTTTTAGATTATAGCATACTCATAAAATCATGCAGGGGCTACTTACAGCCAGTCCCCACAGGCTGTCTGCTAGCTTTGCTTAACCAGCTAGCTTCAGAGTTTCACAAGTACCACAAGATCACTATGCTTGGCCCACACTCTATGATTAAATGACATCACACTCTAGTAGCCTGTTCCACACTTCACATGGGAACTTATAATGGATATACCCCATAGTCAGTTAGCTTGACTTCTCTTTCTTCTTCATTTGTTTTTGCGTGTGGGTGAGAGGGGGATGGGGTGGGGAGAGAGACGTTTGCTTGCTTGTTTTTTAGTTTGTCTATGTGTTTGTTGAGGGTCTAACCCAGAGTCCTGCCTATGCTGGCCAAGCACATCTATATGTTTTGTATTTTCAGCACACAAACTCCCTATATAGCTCGTTAGTCTTAAACTCACTATATAGCCCACCTGAACCTCAAGCTTGCCACCCACCAGCCTCCACTGCCGTGAACTGTGATCGCAGGTGTGAGCCAGAACACCTGGTGTCAATTCTGATTTTAAGCATCCATCCTCCTTTCCCTTCCTCTGCCCACCAGCATTCCCCTGTGCCATCCAAAGCATTATTACTTTAGCTTCCAAATGGTCTTCATGAGTCACACATTCCCCTTCGGCCATTCTCTGCACCGCCGCCAAGATGATTTTTGTAGTTTATAATCCTGATTGTACCATATCTCATCACAAAATCCTTTTGTAGCTATCCTTGAATTACTTTCAGCCAAGTATGCAGCGTACTACGTGAGACCCTTAATCCGCTGCCCCTCTAGGTCAGCCAGCCCCCTTCCTGTAACTCTCTCCACCTGTTCACGGTGTGGTTGATCTATGTTTCGACCCTTTGGTGCATTTCATTGTCTCTAGAAGGAATCCCCCTTTCCTTTTCCTTAGCTGCAAAATGTAGCCTTTCAATTTTCCCTCATCTATTAATCTAGGGAATTTCTATGTCTCCTCCATAGCTTTATCCATATGCCCCCATGGTGGTTTTACGGTCCCTGTCACTGTTCAGCACACAGCATTGTGTGGACCTTTGATTCTGTGCACTCACTCTGTGGATGGCCAACCTGAACCCATGCCCCTTCTCAAAATCAAGAGCATCTCCTATATCCAACACACTGTCGTAGCGCATATAACACATTCAGAGGCCTAAGACGCTGTCTGGTATAGGAATTGCTCAATTAACATTTTCATGGAAGTATAAATAAGAGGCATCCAGTGCATGCTGGGTGAATAAGGGAGATAAAGAATCCAGGCAGAGCTCTGAGTAACAGAAGAATTGTTGGTGTTATCCCACAGCCCCCTGTCCACGTCACTAATTCCTTAGGCATTTATCGGAGCATCCGCATTCCAATGCCATCTTCACATTCTGGCTCCTCTCCGTCATATGTTTCTAAACCCCACTTTGACATGACCAATTTATTCACCTCACAACTTCACTTCCTTTTGGGTTGATTCACTTTGCACTTCTTCTCCAAGGGTCCTCCTGCCATTGTACCTTACTGTCTCTGAAAATCATCCTTTCCACCCATGGTTTCATTTTCCTCCATGCAACCGTGGCCCTTTACACGTTGAATTAATCCTCACTGTACTCTATGGATTTGGAACTCCTCTCAATTCCTGTCCCTTCGTTCCTGTGGCAGCTACTTGTTTGTCTCAGCTAGACTGTCAGCGCCAGCACCTCCTCCTGGTAGCCATGAAGCAAAGTGTGCTAGAAGGAACTCATTGCTTATTTGCTAATGTTCCCGATATGAAGACAGATGTTCCGTAAGTCTGTGAAGTAGATCACATTTGAAAGTTATAGCTTTGTGTCTTCATTTGTTAGTGTGTACTTGGGTATGCATGTGCCAAGTCCCAAGGGTACAGTGGTGGCTTATACAAATACAGCCTTTGTTTTTTATTTATTTATTTATTTATTTATTTATTTATTTATTTATTTTTACATTCTACATGGTAGAGTTCAGGAGGAAAGTAGGGTTCCCCATACAAGTGCTTTCTGTTGAATGTCTACTTGGTGCCAGGTGGCAGAGATATGATGAACAAAGAGAGAAATGCCTCATGGAAGCATTAGTGTGGAGTTGGAGAGACAAGACAGTATGAATTAAGTGTGCGTCAAAATGTGCCCATCATTCAGCAGCTGCAGGGTACCCCACAGAGTGAGAACTAGGAACACATTGAGGTTTGCCTCTGAGAAGATGACATCAACTACACATGACAATGGAGATGTGTTGAGGAACACCCAGTGTAACTAACTGCCTCAGTGAGGGCAGGAGAGGTAGTGAGGGGTGGGGCTAGGGTGACTTACGCACGGAAATGATATGCCAAGTATCCTCTGGTGAGATTTGTAACCTCTGTAAATATGCAGCAGAAATGAATGTCTATGTTAACTTCAGAAGCTCTATTTCTTTTTGTTGTATTATTTGCATGTGGTATGCTGTGTGTTTGTGGAAACATGTCACATGCTTGAGTGTGTATGTAGAGGCCAGAGGTCAACATCAGATGTGTTCCTCTATGGCTCTTCACCTTATTTTTGAGACCAACTCTCTCACTGAACCTGAAGTCCATAGACTTAGCTATGGCTCGGATCCACCCATCTCTCTGCCCTTTAGTACTGAGCTCCCATGAGCATGCAGCCACACCCAAGTTTTAATGGGGTTCTAAGCATCTGAACTCAAGATCCCATGCTTCTTGCCAGGTCCTTTACTGACTTTTCCATCCCTCCAGTCAAGGCTATACTTTTTAGCACAGTTTACCATAACCGTTCTAAGTGTCTGTAGTATCTGAATAAATGTTATAGTAAACATGGAAAACAATGTTCACAACATTAATTCCATATGGTGATTAAGTTCATCCCACACCTCTAACAATAGCAATGTGCTTGGATAGGAGAGGATGTCAAAGAAGGTCCTAAAAGGAACATTAAAAAAATAAATATGTATCGGTTCAATGACAACTTGTGTGTGGATGACAGTGTCATGATAAAATAAACTGTTCTTTATACTAACTAGAAAAGCATTACACACACATATGCATATGTGTTTGTATATAACATTTTTGGTTTTGTTTAGTAGTGTGACATACAAACCAGAAGCTTGCTACCTCTGAGATCGCTCATAGCCTTTAGTATATAGTATTTCCGATGGTCATGTAATCACAGATATGATTTAAAATACTAAGAATAAAAGGGGGCCTGTTTCATCCGCTTTCTTTGCCCAGGTGTGGTGTATCTATTAGAATAACATCTGGACTAGTCTGAATACTCATGAGAACTTGTTCCGGATGCTGTGAGTGTAAGAGTAAGCCAGTGATCATTTCTAAATTATCCTTCATATGTTTTGCATAAGAACATGCTGATATTTAATAATAACTGTGGAATTATTTGTAAGTCTTCAACAAAGCAGTAAAAATAAATTCCTAAAAGGGCTCTTATAGATGAAAGTATGGGCTGATGCCTAATAGAAAAACCAGTGGAGTAGCAAGCATATGTATGTTGTAATTGTTAAGAGTTATCAGATATCTCGTCACACTAGAAGAGTGGTAGCCCATCAGAAAATGTTCTTGGTCTGGGAAGTGGTTTCTTCTGACCTTTTCAGTAGGAAGTGTTGTCTCTAATACAGGGCATGAGAGTCAGAGGTTCAGTGGGTTTTGTTTGATTGGTTGGTTGGGTTTTTTTGTTTTCTTTTGTTTTCATATTTCCTGGGTGTCTAGAGCGTATGCTGTTTTGTCAATAGGAAGCAGGTTCTCTCACACGGGTCAGGCTTATAGACTGTGGGTCATTGTTTACTTTTATGCTTAGGTCCATGCTGCATGGGCACCTCTTTGGAAATGTCACTGGGAAGAATAGCATGATAAGCGAGTAACAAAATGATGGAGGGTAACCCAGCAAGGCCTACCTGATCCTGTTATTATGTAGCAGGAAGATGGGGGGGGTAGGCGTGTTGGAATCACTGTCAGCTAGTAATAGACTAAGCATCAACAGGAAAGGAAGAAGGGCAAAGGAAAGAATCTGCAGACACTATGGTGGGGGTTGACAGCCTGAGGAGAGGAGAAGGGAAGCAGTCACCACCACTGAGTCAAGAAAGCTGCTCCCTGAGGAATGACAGGTTATGACACGGTGGGATCTTAAGATTAAAAATCAACCACCAGATCTGAAAACAGGGATGGTATGGATGTCTGTGGCCAGGGGACTGGGCAGGTGGGATGTCAGATGCACGGTGATATGTGTCACAGTGGAGCTGGGTTTATGTCTTAGGGGTAGAGCATTTGACTAGCATGCACAAGGTCCTGGGTTCGATCACCAGTACTGCCAATAACATGTGGAGAAATATACTCTATATGTGAACCAGTAGCACGATCAGCGAGCATTGATACCGATGCCGGATGCTATGCACAGTTTCATGCATGCTATGGCTATACGTGATAAATGTTGACGTCACTGACAGCGTAGTATGCTTGCTTACACCAGTATTGTAGGGTCAGGGGTCACTATGGTGGCTGCGGTGTGACTAAACAGTAAGACTATTTCAGCCCCTTTACAGACTCTGCAAACTGTTGTCCTGCATGTGGTTCCCATATCTGAACCATGTCCTTTGAATAGATGAGGATGCTTCAGTGTGGGTCCATACTGTGAGGTACGTTAGGTGGCACTGTCATTAGCTGTCAGCACTGTGGTTTAACCCCAGGACAGCTGGTTATACAGTTTGTACCCCGCATTGCTTTGTCTCAGTTCTACTTGACACCGTAACTTGCCACAGCTTTCCTCCAGTGCCTGGTATGTGGGAGAAACAGGCTCCCACTCAAGAAACTCACTAGTGGTTCATAATTTGCATTGAGGACCCAGACTTCACATCCACCTCTTCCTGGCAGCCATTCATGTAGCTTCCTGGGGACACTAAAAACAGAGCCATTATACACGCCTAACAATGTCAGTCTTGGCGATGCAGCATCTGGGAAGCACCCAAAGAAGGGCGAATCATTTTTAACGTTACGATATTTGAAAAGTTTCACACATAGCAAGAAGGTTTAAAAAAGATAGCTCAGAATTGAGTGAAATTATAAACACACTGCAGTTCCAGATGAGTCAGAGTGCATAAATAGAACAATTGGTGTACAGGGCCTCAGTCATACAACTCCTATCTTTTGTATGTGATGTAAATCACCCCATGTGAGCAATAATATCCCACATAGCAATCAGTCTCTGTGGAGTACGTTGTCAGATCCACCGTGTTACACAACACCAAGATCATCCTTGGCTTCAGCCTGGTGTGTCTCTTTCTTTTCATATCCAGCAGTTAGTACTAAGGCTCGAAACCCTTAGTTACAGAACAAAGTGGCTCAGGAGTAATGGAGCCTGTGTGAGGCTCTGAGAATAATGAACGAGCCCAGCAAGCTTCTTGCCTAGATGCAGGTGCAGAAATCAGGAGATCATGAATAATGCATGACATGCAGATTAGACAGTAGTTTATGCTACTGGGCTTTTGACTCTGCTACCTGTCTGGCTGCTATCTGTGGAAAGAGGCTGATAGCAGGGGCGCTACAATTTAAAAGTGGAACTCCCCCAAACTCAGCGTGTCCTTTTGAAAAAAATGAAATTGTAAATGATAGCTGACATGTAATAGTTGTCTGCCTTTTTTGGATTAAGTACGCTCTTTCAGAGGAAGAAAATATTTCTCAATTCAGTTTCAGTTATTTGGTCATACAGATGATCAGAAGATTTTTTTTTCTCCTAAGATTGCTAAACTATGATGAAAGTTATGCATTAAGAGTATTTCATCAAAGGTGACTGAATTTTTTTCCCAAAGACACCAATGTCTAGAAGGCGTTGCAGGTACGGAATGAAGACGCCCAGTCCCCCTCCCCTGTGTACACATGAGGTGTGAAATGGGATATGAGAAGATTCAGTGATATTCAGCTTCAGCTGCTTTAGTAGTATGTGGTGTGGAAGACACAGTTTCTATGCACTTTTAGGTTGAAGGAGGGCTGCAGTAAGGGGTTAAGCATTTTAAGGACTTCATATGTAGTTGAGAGTGAATTCTTGGAGCGGATGACTTCTGGAAATGTACTCAACTCTTAGAAGTAGGGCCTCAGCTGTGGTAGTTCTTGATGGTCTTTTGCAGCTTTCCTCTGGTCAGTGGCCTTATCCGCTTATCTAGGAAGTAATTTTGGACTCAGATGTTCATCTTGGGAATTCTATTTCAAGAAGGCAGGGGAAAAGATGTATTTTGTTGCCTTTTATGTGAGTCTTCGGTCTCTCTCTCGGACTTATTTGCATTTGTGAGAGAAATAAGTATGTCTGTTGGGGTGCTGGGTTATGGGCTGGCTTTCATTTCTAGCTGACGCTGTCATTTCCGCCAGACCCCAGTTTGGACAGGTGCCAAGACCAACAGGTGATCCTTGTAGCTGCAGAACAGCGGGAAGTGAGCCTTGCTTGAATGAGGCAGTTCAGCAGAGGGGCTGCCTGGCCTCCCTCCATCTTTCTGGATAATTATCACCCCCTCCCCCATGCAGAGCAGAAAATCTGTGCAGAGCAGCTCAGCTGCAGCCACCACTGAGAAGCCTGTGAGCAGGGGGATGCTAATAAGAGATGCTGGAGGAAATGGGCATCAAGTAGGGAGTGCAGTCCAGCTCAGGTTTGGGAAAGATGAACCTACCCCCCCCCACACACACACACACAAATAAGGCTGGCCTGCATTATCTGTTTTGGTGTGATTTTTCATTGAGTAGCACAGAGAGGCTGAGGTTCAGATGGACCTGGGTTGCTGGTTTCAACAGAGCCTTAGGACCAATTAAGATAATTTTGTTTCCTTCCTGCATCCTTTCTTGATTTGACCCCCTTCTCCGTTCCTTCCTCCTCCCTGTGAATAAAAAGCAATGCATGCATGGAGTATGAAGAGTGAAGATGACTCAAGCTAAAAGTATTGCCAGCTGGGCAGTGCTGGCGCACGCCTTTAATTCCAGCACTCGGGAGGCAGACGCAGGTGGATCTCTGTGCGTTCAAGACCAGCCTGGTCTACAAAAGCTAGTTCCAGGACAGCCTCCAAAGCCACAGAGAAACCCTGTCTCCAAAAACAAAAACAAACAAACACAACAAACAAACAAAAAGAACGGTCATATCTCAGGACTCCTAGGCAAGCAATCCAAAGCAAGAACTGAGGCACTAGGCAGCTGGGGTATGGCAAACTGCTTCCTGGGCCAAAGACGAGGACTTCATGGGCCAAGGAGGATACCAGCAGCTGCTGGAAGCTTTAAACTCAAACGCTGTTCGAACACACCCCATCCCTGGACACGTGGATGAAATCCTGCTGTTTCCTTGACTTTTACGTTTAGAAATTGACTGGAAGTATAGTCACTTCCCTGTCTCTTTGTGCAGTTTCTATGGGAACAGACATGACAGGGCTCAATGAGGGTGGGTATCATGTCCTCCATGTTATTTCATGCTCCTTACCCCCCCCCCAGGCAAGGATTACATCTTCAGTAACCCTGTGTTCTGCGAAAGGAGTACATCTGTCCATTGAAACCCATGGTACCACATTTGGAACCTTCACAGCTAACACATTTCGCCGTGTCACCTTGGGAGGGATAAAGAACGAAGCCTTCCGGTTTGCAGACACAGGAATTTAATTGCATCTATTTGCTAAGAGATGGTCAAGTTCACAGGAGAGAACAAATGAAGTAAACCCCAGACTTCATTGATAAAGCAGACACTTCCTGCCTTTTACAGTCCAAATTATGTTTTCTCAATCACTGACTGGCTTCTGTCTATCAACAGGGTACATCCATCCCCAGTATCCAGGGTCCGGGGGAACCGAATGAATAACCAGAAGTTTGCTTGGTGAGTACACAAGTTAAGTTATAAACAATGGTTAGGCTTTTATTGTAGTGAATGTTTTGGTTTTTGTTCATTGAAACAGTGTGTCATGGATCCCAGACTAGCCTGGGATAAACAAACAAACAAACAAAAACACTGACAGTGTTCATTCACTAAAAACACTCTGCACAGTATTTTTTCCCTAACAGATGTACTCAACTTCCCAAGATCTATCCAATTCACCTTTGAAACAGTGGTTCCCTTTCAAAGCACAACTTATTTAACCCAGACTATTCTTAGGTGTCACCTTCAGCTTCTTATGAAAAAGTCTAGGTAGTTAATATATTAACTTACTAATAAATTGCAAATATTATAAAATTAGCAAATTAATAAATAAAATGCATTAATCTTTAGATGACCTACCTCCTCTCCCACCTTGACCTTGAAAATCTATTGACGTTTGGGGAGGGGGGAGCAAATGCAAAGGTCTTTGACTGACAACTTTTTGAACAGAACTCTAAGTGGAACTTCCCAGAAATGGCGTGAAATTATTTCAGCCACATTTGATAAATGATTCTTTGAAGAGACAACTTAAAGGACTTCAAAATTGTTTTATGTGAAACCAAGAAAATAGATTAATATTGGTACGAAAATCTGCTTCTTTAGACTCCTGCACAAAATTAGCCTTTTAATTCATAATGTATCATGGAAAAGAAGAAAGGAAGAAAAATGAAAGAATTGAGCCGTGTACTATTACTTCAAAAATAAGTAAAATTCACAGATCTTTGTCTTACGTTTTTAGATTATGATAAGAAACTATGTTTTTTTTCTTAATGTGGGAAGATGAGTGATAAATATTCTACTTCCATATTTATTTAATTGTTTTTTAGGAATACAAATGGTACTTTGAATAGTACCTGATCAGTTGGCCCCCATCCCCCAATAAATCTAGTTAGGCTGCACAATGGCCTCAGGCTCTTGGGAAATACTATGCTTTGCGTTTTCACAGAGAGGGAAATGGAGGCCAGAGGATGAAGCCTTTTATTCGTGCCCAAAGGGTGGGCATCCCTGATGGGGACTCACGGTCTTTAAAACATGCTGCCCCCTGTCAGACTCGGGATGATGACAGAATAAAAAAACCAGGAGATACAGAAGATACAGGGAGAAGCCAGGTCCAGTTTCTACTCTATAGCATCTGTATTCCTTCTTAGTTGAAGGCACATTATACCAAGGAAACTTTACTCCATGAAGAGGGAACATGAGATGCTCAAATGAGCCACATGAGCTGAAGATCTTACAGGGCATTGTCAGCCCCGAGGTCCGGTTTCTGCCCCATTGCTCTGATGGGCTGAATGGGAAACACTGAGGAGATAATGCGTTTTCTTTCTCTCCCTTCTCCTTCCTGCACAAGGAGCAAAGACAATGTGTTCCTACAGAATTTGTAGCGTGTCAATTGGTTGGGAAGTTTCAACTACTTTTATCTCCAAATAAGTAATTCATGAAAATAACCAAAAGAGATTTTACTACCAGCCCTGAGAAAATTCACCTCCTGTTTATGTAACATTTATTTATGTCCCAGGCACTGTTACAAGCACTAAATTAGAAAGATAAATAAAGCATGGTTTCTATCCTCAGAGGGCTAAGCTTCTCCTTGTAGAGGAGGAGCTATGTGTTTGTGTGACACATGCAGAGAGTAAATGCTCTTAAGTCCTGATACTCTCTCAACTGCTTCATGGGCCTACATGCTGCTATCATATTTGTGCTCACATACATGTAAGATAAGCTTCGATGCTCTGATGCAATGTAGATGATACTCTGTGGTCACGGGTTTGCAATGTGGTATTCATAATGGTTACCTATCACCTTTACTTAAGACCACCTGGAGAGTTGTAGGAAGGAAGAGACCTAAAAATCAGTTCCAAAACCTGAGGCTAGAACATAATGGTAGAGCTCTTGCTGAGCACACTCAAAAGTTCTGGATTTGACTCTTCATGTTGAAAAATCAAAAGAAGAGAATCCATCCCCGAGAAGAAAACTGGAGTAAACACATATTGTTAGTAGAGAATACCGAGAGATGAGCTTCTGTGTCCTTTATAGGTGAAATTGGACACGGAAGAAGATGAAGACATTTCTAAATTGATTCTAACAGGAGTGATGATGGATCGACTGTATAAACTTGTTTGGCCGTGCGCTAGCTAAAATGTCTATGATCTATACTGTCTTGAATCTTCCTTAGGTAAATACTGTGACTCTAGTGTGGAAATAAATCAACTGCAAGGAAGAATCTATGAATCACCCAGCATCTACTCCTAGTGAAGTGATAAATGGTTGATACTTGGTTGTGAAATATTGACTATGAAAAAGTCAGAAAGTTTAACTACTCATCTAGCAGTGGAGAGAACGGGCAGGAGATATTTGCTCTCCTCAAAATAGAAGTCGGGAATAATTTGTAGAATTTGATGTCAAGTTCATCACAAGCTTGGCTCTAGCTTCCGCTAGAGCCTCAAATAGTATGCAGAAGAGTTAAGAGCTGTGAATTTGTGCAGTTGGGTTAGCAAACGTTTCAATCAGTTAAAGCTGTTCATCAAATAAGCAATTAACATCCATAAATAATGAAAAGGCTTGAACTTCCTCAGTGGAGATAGATAGAGCTCCACTCGGTAGATTCTGGAAGGCAGTGGCTGTGCCTGACAGCTCCTAAGTCAATGTCTATTACTGAGTAAAGTGAGTTTAAACATCTTTAAGTAGCATTTTCCTATGCATAAGGCTGACACAGAAGCGTCCATTGGCTACTTTCAAGGTAGCAGTACTCTTGAGGTGAGGAAAAATGTGGGCAGGAATGTCTTTTCAAAGCAAACAGCATCTGCCGAGACCAAAAGAAGATGCATTAACACTGTGAACATACCCAGAGAGGGGACCAGAGCAGCAGCACTTCTGGATCCCATGACAGATGGTAGGACACAGCCAGGTTTGAGCTACGTGTTAATTCTCATGGAGTGAGGAAAGGCAGGATTCTTACAAGGATAGAAGCATAACAGTAAAGAAGGTCTGGTCATTATATGGTTCACTTCATAAAGAAGCAGCTGTGGGAGGTGGTTCAGACACAAGCTCCATCCCCCTCACAGCCACCACACTGGGGGCTAGTTGCTGACTGGGGGATTGTTAACCTTTTGGACTGCAGGTGTGTGAATTTCTCAGTATCACCCATTGGACCTCTCCTCTGTGTTCACTATTGCCCCTGCAAGGAGGCATCAGTAAAGTGGTACAGGGCTAGGAAACAAACCATTTTCCTTTTAAAATTACCTCTTAGGTTCTTAGGCTGAGACCCCGTCATCTTAACTAACAACTGAGAGGCTTTCATGAGATAAGTGAAGACAAGTTGATGAACACGTTCACTGCACGTTCATAGGAGAATTTGCCCAGACAGGTAGCTCTGAATGAATGTGCATTGGAACTCAGGCTTCTAGAGCATCTATAGCATCTTACCAGAGGTGTTTTTTTGTTGTTGTTGTTTGTTTGTTTTATTTTGTTTGGGGAGGTGATGAGACAAAGAAAGAGGACCTTGGGCTTCTAGGGATGGCAAGTTATGGGATGGTGTATATGTAGGGACTCTAGCTCAAGGGGAAGCACTGCCTAGATGGGTTTCACGAGTGTCATCCCTGGATTAAGGAAAGTTATCTCTCCTGGTAGAAATTACTCTGCCCTTCTGGACAGATAGGGAGTACAGAGAGATTTTCTCAAATCTGTTTTGTAAGATTTACTTTGGTGTGTGTGTGTGTGTGTGTGTGTGTGTGTGTGTGTGTGTGTGTGTGTGTGCTTTCGTGCAGGCATCCATAGAAAACAGACAACATCCTCTGGTCCTTCTGGTTCTTTGAGCTAGACTTACAGGCTGCTGCAAGCCACCCAACATGGGTACTGGATCCCAAACCTGGGCCTCTGAAAGAGCAGCAAATGCTCTTAACATACTTAGCAGTCTCTCCAACCTGTGTCTGCTTTTCATCTCCCTCGTGGCGTGTGGATTCTTATGCATCTGCTTTTTTTCATCTGCCTTGTGTAACAGGGATTCTTTTGCCGAACTGCTTTATTTTAGGGACTCCTGTTCTGCTACCCTTCACTGTATAAATCTTCTTTTAGAATGTTTACTTCCCTTTCTTGGACATGGTAGTGCAAGGAAAACAAATTGGTAACCTTTCAGGCAAGTGGGGATAGTTCCCAATTAAAACACTGACTGTGAAGTTGGATTTTCACTCATTGTAGACATTTTTGCTCGTAGCTTTATCAAATTCACAGGAAAGTGGCCATTTCCAAGTCTGAGTTCCGCCGTTATGTTTTCAAAGGTACGATACCAATCTGGGATCTGTATGTTTGGGGGTGTGTGTTGGTAGGACAGGACCAAGAGGGTTCTGTGAGGATTTTTGTCAAATAGACACCTGAGTTGGTTTAGAGCTGGAGATGCTTTGAGGATAGGGTGAATGCTCAACTACATGACCATCTCCATGCATGCTCGCCTTTGACTTTTCACACATCCTTCTCCCTCTGTTTGCCCTCAATCCTGCCCTGTTCCTAACAGTTTAAAAGACCTGGACATTTATCATTGTCTGGGAATGGCAATGGTTCAACAGACTCTCTGGAACGTATGCCAAGAATCATTGCATGCAGATGAGCTGGTGCCACATCATAGAGAATTTATGGTTATTTTTATGCTGACATAGAAAATGAAGCATTTCTTCCCATTGGTTGAAAGTGCCCTCAGTAATGCAGAAGTAGTTTTCTCTACTGGGTGTCACTGTCACCATCTCAATTATGATTTCTCTCTTCCCAGTACGCCTGAGATTGTATGGACATGGGAAAGTTCCAGTTTTAACAGTTTCCAGCCAAATTATGCATTCTGGAGTGAATCACATTTACCATTTGCACGTTGACAAGTGTATGTCACAAGTTCTTGTAGAGGGCAGGAAGTTCCTGTTCTCACTTGAATGTTTTGCTGGTACAGTAAACTTAAATATTTATATACATGCAGTTGCAAATGTTACCACTGTCTTCATGAATTCTCCAAGAAGGATGAAACTCTGGGGCTTTTATACCATGAAAACAAGATGAGTCTTTCTGGTCTAAACCTTTTCCCATAATAGAGGAAGAACTGAGGCTGTTGCTATGAGAAACCACTCAGAAGTCTGTCGTAGAACCAGCCATTTAAAGAGAGGCAGGCTATTTGCAAATTGCAGTTTCTGAGGTGTCCACATCAGCAGCTCTGGAAAGCTGTCACATTGTACATGAAGTAACAGGAGACCCGATATAGAGATGCAATGTTGCAAACCTGGGCATAAATCCAAGGCCCAACTCAACCTGTCCAGAAGTCTTCCCACAATGTGGCAGTTGTCCACCAACTTGAAAATGAGAGAAATCCTTGACATTATGTAACATCCATTCACTACAATCGGAGCAAAAGGCTTTGCCTAGGAAATTCCCATCTGCGTAATGTCAGGCTAGCAATAGAAGTAGGGAAGACAGAACCATAGCTGCTCACAGCAAACAAGTAGCAAATAGTCCTGCCAAAGCCTTGGCTCATCATCTTGGGGATTTTTTTTTTCATATTCCATACTTATGGACAATATTGGCTGTGTTATTCTAATTATTTCTTGGCCAACGGGACAAAAGCATAGGACATAGTGTGTTAAATCAATACAAAGACTTAGTTAATTCTTTGTAACTTTGACAACCTCTTCAAATTTAGCATGGTGACCGTTACATGTAGTTAAATTCTGTGTTTCAAAACTCAAAACTGACCTCATTAAAGAGAAGAAGGACAACAACAACTTTGGTCTAATTTCCTTAAATTCTCTTATCACCTCGAGGTTTTCAGCAAAAGACCTTCGTGGTAAAAGTAGTGATGGTTCTAATTCCTGCTGGTGTCGGCTGATCTGGTCTCTAATATCTCTTTAGCCTCCGTTAAGATGATGTGGGGAAGAAATTCAGCTAGGTTATTTACTCTAGTTATTTCCTTAATTATACGAGAATTGGGGCTCTAACATCATGCTTGAGCCATGAAGGCCACCAGTTCAGAGAGGTTTTTTGGTTGGTTGGTTGGTTGGTTGGTTTTGTTTTTTTTCTGTTATAAAAATTGTGTTTTGCTTTCATCAGCCTCCAGCTCAGAACCATATGTAAATGTCACACTGTGGACCTGCTGTATGGACCTATAGGGCACATGTATGCTCACAATCCTTGTTGATTCATGTCACCTGGTCAGCACAGAAGCCAATTGGACTATCAGAGTGTAGGACTACCAGGTATAGGACTATGAAGGTACAGATACGGGACTGTCAAAGTCCCATATAGGCCATATATAGGGCCTGGCTATAGGACTATCAAGATAATATATCTGTCTCACACTAACTAGAGCATAGCTGAAAGACATTAACTTGTGTGATCTAAAGCAATGCTTGTTGACTCTTTCTGAATGATTGTTATTTGGGAGGCATGTCTCTTATTTAGCAATGAGCACCTGATCTTCACATAAACATAATTCACACCTGAAAGCTACCTATGCTACTGCTGCTGCTGCCTACTGAACTTGAAATTACATCACGTTGTCGTCCTCTGACAGAATCCTTGCCCTTTTAGACTTGCTCCAATGTTAAACTTTACAATAAACAATGTCTGAACAATGACACCTGAACAGGGGAAGTTATTAATATATACAATGCAGAAAATAATTTATTTCAACATGAAAAGTGTATGTTTATTATTCTATGTAATAGCAATGTTTACTAAATCTCGGTGAGTCAAGGTCTCATGTAGCCCAGGCTAACCTAGATTTTGTGTAGGTAAGGTTGCCTTGAAGTTGAAATCTTCCTCCTATAAAGTTCAGGGATCCCAGGAGTGTACCATGATGCCTGGCTGAGAAACTTATTCCTTCATCATAAAATCCAACAGAAATATTTGCATAAAGCATTGATCATTGCTAACAAACTCGAGTTATGCCCTGTGTAAGCATTTGAGAGAAAAACAACTAAAATGAGAAGCCAATCAAAACTCTTAATGGGTCTAAGAATATGTTGGGAATAGTACTTACAGTAATAGCTTCAAAAAGGCTTACCAGTAAGGGAATTCTGTGTGCTAGAGATTTTTGTCTTAATCTGCATCTACCAAGCCTTTTTGTCATCTCTTCTTTGTACGCAGAGGATTCTCTGAGGACAGAAGGACAGAAAAGTTATCAATCATTTCAGAATAATACATTTTCACATTATTGTTTTATCTGACCACTAGTTTCTTTATAAAGTTTCTTGATTTTTTCCTTAAAACTAATTATTACATATCTTGACCTAGTAGGCATCATAACAATATGTGTCTTTTTATGTCTTAAAATGGCAATAGATAATGTGTTGATCAAAATATTTATAGCAACTCAGTATCTTGGTCCTAGTTATAGAAATTGGCAGCTATTAAGCTTCCCATTGTGCTGGGATCCAACTGCTATGCTGCCGGAATCCACTCTCTATTCTGGGGAAGCCTTTATCTCTTTCTGAATTTTCATTCATTTAGCCTGCCTTAATTGATGAGAGTTTCCCATTAGAAGTAAAGACAACTAAGTGAATCTAGCTGCATAGGGGGGTTTGGGGGACACAAGAAGAGGATAAAGTGAAATGGAAAGCAAATGGGGTCACAGGAATCAGAGCAGCAAGCAGTTTGGGTCCAACAGGACTTATCGGGGTGAATCAGTCCCAGAGAGCCTCAGCTGCAACTCCTTCACAATGTCCCTCAAGTTCACCCACATTGGAAGCCAGATCATGGATGATGGATTTCACACTGCATTGTGTGCAGCCCTTAGCCAAGGAAGGAAGGGCCTGGGAATTGACAGGACTAAGACTATTATAAGAGGAGAGAGAAGGGGAAAAGAAGGAAAAGGAAGAGAAAGGAAGGGAAGGGGAGAGGAGGGATGGGGAAGGAGAAGAAGAAGAAGGGGAAGGCAACGGGAATGGGAAAGGGAAAGGTTGGAAAAGGAAGGGGAAAAAGGGAAGGAAGGGAAGGGAAAGAGTTGTTGTTTCATGGAGGAAAAATGGCCTCATTGGCAAGCCAGGCAGAAGACTCTGTGCCGACTAGCACCTTTGGTTTTCCCTCCTGTTCAAAACTAGACCCTACCATGAAGGAAAGAAACCCCCAGAGTTAGGAATGTTAACTTGAATGCTTTGCCTTGGAGGCTGCAATCTGTCATCCTGTTTTCTGATACCAGGATACTCTGTCATCAATAGCTAAAGCAAATTACTTTCTCGAGTGTTCCTCTCAGTT
Organism: Phodopus roborovskii; assembly: GCF_943737965.1. Lineage (NCBI taxonomy): Eukaryota > Metazoa > Chordata > Mammalia > Rodentia > Cricetidae > Phodopus > Phodopus roborovskii. The sequence goes on from NW_026126511.1 coordinate 19,052,824, forward strand.
ATTCAATAGCCAGGTCGCAAGGCTGCTCAGTCAAACTGCATGCAGACCCTTCCTCACCGAGCGCAGAGTGCTTCCTTCTCTCTGCTGTAATCTTCTCTCTAGCATCCGACTTTGAATTATATATTCAAGAATGCCTTCTCTAAGTGGAAAACACGCACTGTGTTGACAGTAAAATAGGCAAATAACAGTGGAGCTCCCTGGGAGGTGCACACATGTGTTCACAAGCGTGTGTGCTGGTATTCATTTGCCTTTAAACTCCTACACTTCAGTTTTTCCCTCATGTGATCTGTGAATGTCTAGACCAGACTATTGCAATGCTGTCTTAGCAGTGTGCTTAATAGATTGTGCTTTGCATTGGAGGAAAGTACTTCATAGACCCAGCTCTTTGGCCATGGTCACATCTCAGCTTTGTACAAGAGCAATCTTTTTCTTGCCGCCCTGACTGAGTCACTGACGTGCCTAGTGTTCATTATACCCCCAATGAGGCTGTAGTTTAGTTCTTTTAGTTTCTTCTTTTAAACGATTTGGAATCCTGAGCCTATGAGTGTGTTGAGGATGGAATAGGGTTCAATATAGTCAATAAATATGTGTTCTAGAAAGGGTTCGTACATGTCACATTTAAACAGTGAACTTGTTGGGAATAACATAGTGTTTACATTGGTTTACCCAGAATGGCAGTCCTCTGTGTCCCTGTCATTGTGTGAACATTAGAGCTAATTTCCTGAGCTATAAAATATGGAGAGCATTTGTAAATGGGCATGTCAACTTCCATCCTGTAAAAGAGCAATTATTTAATCAACTTTAGGGTGACATTACTATTTTTGCAAAATGGAAAGCTCTTCAATTCTATCTGTTTCCCTATTCCTCTAATCATTCCTCAAAAGTCTGCTAAGAAAGAGAAATACTATTTGTTGTTAGAATGGAGAAAACACACTACTGTTATTTGTCACTTTAGACCTGAATTATTTTGTGGTGTTAGCAGAACCCTGTAGCTTGACTAAAGAATGGACTGGTGTTCTTCAGTGAAAGTGATTTACCGTAATCTTCCCCAAACTGCATAGTATTTAATTGTGAAAGAGGAGGAAGTATGGAATTACATTTGAGAGAGGAAACAAAGGCTGCAGGCGGCCATGTCAAGAACAGAAGAGAGTTGCTACCACCTAGAGGTGAAACTTGGTATTGCTGAGAGTGCTGTAAAGACATGGATGTCATACAACCTAAGAACTGAAAGGCATTCTGTATCCTGCTAGACTCATTCGCCCCTCTGGCCTCCATTAAAATTGGGCCAGTATTGCTCATGTTGTACTGGCTTTGGGCTTTTGGCTTTTTGTTTTTGATCTCTGCAGCCTTGTCCCTGTTCATGCGGTTCTAAGTCACTGAATCCTCTTCCTCCGCAGTGCTTTCTGAGCTGTTTGGAAGCTAGTGGGAAATGGTTTTCCCACACTCTAACCTGTCTTCTAAAAACACTATCCCAGGATTTTTACTAGTGATGCCCTCGCCGCTCGTCAAACTGTCATTCATCCACTTTTACTTTTTCCTAAAATCGCCAGGACGCAGGCAGGGGCTGCCTGTGTGGTCAGAGGGTCCAGGGGGTCCTGGAACACCACCAGGAGGAGGCGACCTGAATCTCACCCGAGTTATCTGAAAACCTACCAAGCAGCTGCATGTGGTGGTGCTTGCCCTGCCCAAAATGCAGACGCTTAGGAGGAAGGGGTAGGGACATCCGGGTGTTTGAGGCCAGCCTGTGCTAAATGAGACTGGCTCAACAGCTAAAAATAGAAGGAAATACAGCAACAAAGCATACAAACAAGAAGCCCTGTAAACAAAGGCAGTGCCACTCTTTAAAGCAACACAGTTTGGGCCATTGTCATTTTGGTTCCAATTAAAAAACAACCACAAAAAAAAAAAAAAAAAAAAAAAAGTTGGGACCATTTTCATAGAAAATGTTTCTAGGGGAAGACACTTAGTGTGCCAGACCTCTGTGCTCTCACGTTGTGCCTGCTGTCCTCTTCTTGATGAATCTGCCATATTGCACACCCCTCAGGGGACACATTTCCCGCCATGTTCATGGGGTGGTGCCTGCCTGAATACTGCAGCCAAACACATTGGCATGAAAAAGTGAGAGAGAGAGAAAAAAAAACTAATGAGAAAACATGTGTGAGCTTACACATTACTCTCCAGTCCCGAACAAGAGACTGGACTAAACATTGTTGATATCATGGTGATGGTTTACAGGTCACGGAGCTATACCAAAGCACCAGAAGACACTCTCGATACGGTATCAAATGTGGATAGCAACCCTGCTGTTCCATGTTTCTGTTAGATCCCTCTGGCCTGCAGAGGGCCTTGATGGAATCTCTTCTCTGCCTAGTGGCTGTTTAGAGCTCTAACTGGAATAACTCTTTTATTTTCACCTACCTGTATTTAATTTGAACCTACAGTTTAAGGGCTCTGATTCTAAGTCACTTAACAAACCTGATCGCTTTGGAAACCTCCTTAAAACTCTTGTTCCGCTTTGCCGAGTTCTGGTTGTGTTTGACTCAGTACCATTAGTAATCTCCAGGCGACTTCTGTTCATTCGCTTTTAAGTTAATGTGCCTGCGCCATTTAGTTTTCTGTATTCTGGTGGCACTGTATTTACCAGGAAAGGTCAAACTCCCGTTCTTATGGAGCTCACCACATAGGCAATAAGTTCGGCATGCCTGGTGAGAATAAGTATCCCAATGAAAATGTGACACAGATGTGACTAGAGACACGGAGACAACCGAGCAGACGCAGTTAAAAAAAAAAAAAAAAAAAAAAAAAAAAAAAGGCTTCTTGAGGGATGTAGTGTGGGTGTGCCCAGTAGCCAGAAGAGAGAAGGGGCAGCTGCAATTGGGTCTGGGGATGGGATGTTACTCGGGTGCTTGAAAAGTCTCCCCCAGAGGTGTGGGTACTGAAGCCCCTTGGAAGCTTCACGTCATAAACACAAGCAGGACAGAGTCCGCGAGGTTGCGTGTAGGTAGTGGGGCCACGGCTAGGTTCGGAACACGCGTGAGATGATTGCATTGCTCTCTGTTGGTGCTTTGCTGTCTGCGGGACAGTATGCATGAGTGGAAGCGGAGAGACAGGGCAGGAGGCTTTGGTTGTCTCCAACTACGGGAATGAGTCGCTCTTGCAGATTCTTCAGGAGAATCCATGGACCAAGCAGTGGGTGAAGTTAGGGTTTGTACAGAAGGCAGTGTCAGCAGCATTTGCTATTGCAAAGAAGTAAGGAAGAGAGAAAACTCTAGGGTGGCTCCCAGCTGGTACTTCATGTGAGCAACTTGCCATGGTGGCTGGGAGCTTCGGGGGAGAGCAAGAGGCTGTGGGTGGAAATGCCAGCACCCTTGGTGTAGAAATGGTATTTTCCACGCTATGTGTGTGTATTCTGAACTTGAGGATAAGGGCTGCAGACATTTTTACATCAACTGATGGATCTGAAAATGCAGAGACCAAGCCACAGGTAAATCTCATTGACACTGCTCTGGTACACCAGGGACAACCTGCATGTGTGCTTGGAAACCAAGGCTGGTACCTTTCTTTCTGTGTTTTGGCCCCTCTGCAAATTGTCCACAACCTAGGAAGAGCAGAAGTGCTCAAATTCAGAAAGTAGTAAGGGGTTCCCTTGTGTTAACAACCATTAAATATCAGTGGTGTCATCTCCATCCCATTGCTTTGTGTAACTGCTGTGCTGGACAAAATGTTTGAAGTGTTTGGTGAGAAACAGACAAGTATCTCTGAAGCCCAAGTGGGATACCCACTCTGTTGCTCCTGAGTTATGAAATGTGGGTCAACATTGAATCCCTCATGCCGGCTCTTACCTTTATTTTATAGGACTAATCTGATGCCAAATGAAAGGGACTATGAAAGAAAGTACTTTCTAGGCCATTGAAGTCAAGGTGGTATAACATACCTCCATGGTGTTGTCTCTTTTCATTGCTCTCTTAAGTGTAACCTCCTTTTTGGATGCTTTAACAAACGTTAATGACTTTCTTTTCTCTCCTTGATTCTACAAACCAGCTACGATTCCAAAGAATTCAGACTTCACTCCTTCATGTCTCCTGATTTGGAGCCTACCTTTTCTCCGCTTGACTCTGAGTTTCTTTAATGGACTAGCACAGGCACTCTGTCTCTGCTTCTTCTCTGCCCAGAAGTTCTTCATGGCTGAAATAAACAAGCTTGATTATTAAAAAGCTTGCTCTTTATATCTCTTTGTAATACATCTGATAAAGGAAGTTCTCTTCCTGGATATGTGTGGTGTGGCTTTAAAAAATAAATCTGAGTCTTGAGCTTATTAAGTTAATGGGTTTGTTTGTGGTATCTATCAATGGGTTTGAAAACTGACCTCGTAGTTTTTATTGTCATGGTTTCCAAAGCACAAATACCCTCAGGTGTGGAAACTCTGAGAATAGGATTTGGAACCTGATTCGATGCTGGGTCCAGAGTTTAATAAGATTAATGCACATGCCACTCTCATGGTAACAAAGACTAAATATCTTCATTCTTTAGTCTAGCATCTTGTTCACTGGGTGCTGAATAGTACACAGAACTGAGGTAAGTGTCGATCTGTGTGGACATGAAGAATTAAATCATTCATATTTCCAATAGCTAGAGCCTAAGATCCCAGCAAGCTGAATGCCCTTGACCCTGCAGCACGCTGAAGGGGCCTGTGCAATGCCCAGGCATGAAAGATAGTGGCCAGCCAAGAAAATCTAATGTTATAATTGGCCACAGAGGGAGATGTGGCCTCTGAAAGTAATAAATGGATATTTTTTTTTATTCTCCAATAATTATTTTAATGCCTTTAAAACTGGCCTTGGTTTGAATACATACAAAAAAAGCAGGAATCTGAGCAATTGAGTGGTTGAAGAACAGGTTTTGGAGTCAAGGGAGGCTAGTTCAAATCCCGTCTGTTGTTGACCTGAAGCAAACTTTCAGCCTCTTTACAACCATTTGCACTGCAGGAAAATATAGCAAAAATATCTTTTTGCCAGAGTTGAGCAAATTGAAATTTATGGGTGTTTGACATTGTTCAATCAGCCATAGCCAAATCCTATAGCTTGGGCACCTTAAGCCACAGGACTACATCTCCCAGGTGTAGAGGCTGGGGACTCTAACTCCAACATCAAGGCAATGGCTGATTAGATTCCTTCCTGGCTGGCAGAGGGGCTTCTAGCCACATTTGCCCAAAGTGAAGAGAGCAAAGGGGAGCTCCGGTCTTCCTTTCTTTACTCCTAAGGACAATCCATAGGCCCACAGTTACAACTCGTCTAAATCAACTGTCTCCAGATGGCCCCATCCTCAAACACCATCATTAAGGGAGAGGGCTTCTCTCTGTGCATCTAGAGGAATCCACAATTTCAGCCCATAATCATTGGGATTCAGGTTAAAGATGTGAACAGATCAGGAGCGGGCATCTATTATTCCGCTTAGTAATAAAACGTTAATTCTTGATTATCAGTTTGCTGGAAAACAATTACTGAAATGTCGCTTTTGCCTGACTTGGTGTTCTCTGTGACAAATGAATCCAGTTCAGGATTGGAAGCAGATCCTGGAATTGACTGTTCCCTCCCTGGTGAGCCTGGTTATACTGCCGAGTAATAACCCATCCTCTGGAGAGAGAACAAAATCCCCTAAGTCCTCACCCCTCATTTCCATTGCTTCTCTCCGAACCGAAGCCATGCCATCGGATTTCACCGGAAGCGGATAGTGTGTACTGCTAGAACCACCTTTCACTATTTTCACATTCGTTTCATGTTGCATATATAAGCCTCATTGTTGCTCAGAGCCATCATTTGAGATGTCCTGAAAGACAGACATTATAACCTTAATCTTTAAAGCAAAGAGGCAGAATGGAGTAAAGATTATGGGCTAGGTCTACTGACTTTTGTATTTTAGTTTTAACATCCTACTTATCACCTTAGACAAGTTATCTAATGTATCTATCAGTACCTCATTTTCCTAATGTATAAAATGGCTCACTAATAACATCTGTCTCCTGGTGCCTATGAGAACTAAATGTGTAAACTCTAGCAACAGTGTTTATGCAGTCAGTTAATGCAGGTGAAAACTATTTAATACAGTGCTATGGCGAACATATAGCTAATATAGTCCCCGTATAACTAAGCTGCCTTGGCATTTCTTTGAACTTCTTTCTCATTCTCTCTTCTTCCATTTGAATATCCATGTGCTCCAGAGTTCCATGTCATGTTGTCCTGACAAAATCCTTCTGCATAGCTAAAGAACACAGCCCATCACTGAAGGCAACCTAAAGCTATCATTTCTCCGAGTCCCTACCACATCTTTCTGCAAGTGTGTGCATATGAACGGATGTGGGTGTGAGCCCCTCTTGGACTGCCAACTTTCCAGCACTTAGCATAAAACCTGGCACATGGTGGGTCATGCATACCTGAAGACGACAAAATGTACAAAGCATTTCTTGAAAATAGAACAGTTTAACCAATTCTCAACTCCATGCCTTCAAACATTTCATCCCACGAGGCCTTGTTCACTATAATGGAAGTTGGGGTCAAAGTTATTTGCATTTTTTAAAATTTCATTTATGTTTTAAGGAACTGTGTCTGTGACAGTTGCTTCTGCTCCTTCATTTCGTTTCTCCTGGTGTGACTTAAACATGAATAAGAGTGGAACTAATAGTTCCATGATTGCTTGCCCTAGAATATACACACTCTTAATTGTGACAATGTTGTATTTCCATTTGTTGGCTTCGTCGGTATGACTCTTACCAGCCCAGTGCTGCTCAATTATGAAGTGTCCTCTGAATGCAGATTCTCTATAGGTCTAGAGATCCATATTAAAGACATCCAGCATTCACTTACAACCTGTGGTGTAAACATACAGCAAGTTCTACTTTTTTAGCAGGACACTAGCATCCTTGAAATGTAAGCAAGATACATCATTTGTCATGAAACTGATGTTTTCCATAAGTATTGATTTAGTTGTATAGGTGCACACCCTCGAGTTTCAAACTTGCAAACTGACTTGGGGTGAAAAATTCCAAAGTCCAAGGACTCAAAGAACTCACTGAGAAGAAACTATGCTAAGTGAAATCTGAACCATTGCTGTGATGAGAACCATTGAGCCTGGAGGTCCCTTGGAACCTTGATTATGCTTCTTTGTAGATTTTAATGCTTGCAACTTGAAATATTACCTAGGTGTAGACAGTCATTCCTTTTGTTCATTTTGCATTAAATCCTTTGGCCTAACATGTGAAATCCAGTAAATCTTGTATGTGGCAATTTCACAGAAAATGAGCCCTGTCATTATCACAATCTGGGAAGAATATATTTCTTGTTCGATACATGTTAGGGATAATGATAATAATGATAGCGACATCTGCTTATAAATATATAATTACAATTTTATGTGTTAGAGCATTCCTATATCCCAGTGGCTTAAATGGTATGTAATTTTTGCATAGGGAGAAACCAGAGCTGGCATCAGGCGACAGACACAGCACCTTGTCATGAGTGTTTTCATAGCTACCAGCTTTTTCATGGTCTTAGTCAGCTCTGGGTAAAAAGTGCCACGTGTTTCTGTTAAATATAAATTTGTGACATTCATTCTCTTATGTCTCCAAGAGCCAAAGCCAAAGATCATAAATGCACACACACATACACACACACGCATCCCACACACACTGTAATTATTTATGGCAGTAAGCTGTCCTACAAATAACTACCAATGAAGTAACCCAAAATTTCCCTAAGCATTAAGGATTCAAGGAAACATGTCTATAATTTCAAGGGCTCGACAGTTACTGCTGAAATTAGAAAGACTTTGTCTGAGAAACATAGTAGACTGAAAGCAGAATAGCCCATGCCTGTGCATTGCTGATGTCCTTACATTGTATGCATTAGCTCCTCCCTGTGTGCTCCCATTGCCCTGGGACTTCAGGTAGTTCTTTCTGTCCTTCCCTCTGGCTCTGCTTACTGCAGCCCTTGTCTTCTCCACAAGAAGACTAGACCCACACGGCTGACCAAGTTCCAGAATATTCCTGACCCTCATCTCTAGACATAGAGTCTAACGGTGTCTCATGAGATAGTCACAACTAATCTTGGGGATATTCCCATTGGCTATCATTGACTCATATGTTGCCGATGATAGATGTGAAGGTCCAAAACAGAGCAATTATCTGTTGTCTGTCACAAAGGGACTGGACAGTGCATGACTCTTAACCCACCCAAGCTTCCCAAAGTCATGGTGCAATTCTTATCTGGACCTTGGGAAATTTAAAGTAATAGTCAACTGTTTTATTTCTGTTAGTGATGTGACAGGTCTCTGCCTTTGGGCTTCTCTGAAGTTGAAAAGATATATATGGAGGGCTTGACATACATAAAGAAATTTCCAGACTAATGTGAAAAATTACTAAGATTCTTGAAAGGTCATTTCAAACTTGTCTTAGAGCTGTAAATTAGTGTCTTCTCCATAGAGCGTTTAAAATGCAACCATGCCTCGAGGAACTAGTGAGTTATAAAGGCTCTCAATGTACTTCTACCCTTATGGCTTTCTCCCTTCATTGAAAGCCATAGCTCTTAAAGCCTGGTCCTTTTCCTCATTAACATAGCAAGGCTTTTAAAAACAAAATGATTATTATGTAGCTATGGGTGGTCCTGAACCATGCTGGCACCAAAACCGAGTTTTAAAATATGCTTATTGTATCAGCATTTACCAAATATACTTAATAATATCACAGCTGAGAGCTGTGAATGTAGTATAATGTAAATTCTACATCATCTGGTCAGCATTGTAGAAGCCATTGGTAAAGAAGTTTACATGTACTTATAACTGAATGAGAGAATGTTCTTTCTACTATCCCTCTGATTTCTAGATACACCCCAATTTCTTAGACAATTGCATAAGTGACAGTGCAAAGTTATAATCTATTGTGATTTCAGGCTCTTAAGATTTCGTCTGTGTTTTAAAAGATGGCATTGATCCAGCAGCAAAATTTTGAAGCTCTGCTTAACTTGAGATGGCTCAATGGGTGAATACCTACCCAAGTATGAGGACCTGGGTGCTGATCCCCAACAGCCACAAAAAAGCCAGTCTTGCCTCCTGACACGAGTCTGTTGTTGTAGGCTGCAGGATGGGGATAGATGGATCCCAACATCTCTCTGGTCAGCAGGTTTAGGGGAAACAATGATCTCGGGGTTCAGTGAGAGGCTCTGTCTCAAAATACACGATAGAAAAGCAATTGGAAATGACATTTCAATGTCAAATCTGTGACCTACACAATCACCCACCTGAAAATTCACATCACACACTTGCCATGTAAAAGTAAAATTTAAAAGCAGAAATAATGTTCTGTCCATGATTTGGGTGAATAACATGTAGCTCTTACCCTATGCAACAGAGTCTGTCAAATTCTTCTCTCCTGATTCCCTCACGTTTTTGTTTAGAAAAGGCTACTTGTGAAGAAACCATGCCCCAGGCTGGCACCACTTTCTCCCTCTTCACTTGCAACTTTCCCTAACATTGAGAAACTGTTGGAAAGATCCAGGAATTTCTTCAGGGAATCACAGGAATGAGGCAAAAGCCTAACTTTTCCCCCTTGAGCCCAGGAAAACAAGACGTCATAGCTTTCCCCAACTTTGCACTTAAGAAAGAGCTAAGGGCCTGTGAGAACCTGCTTCATGCTCCTCATGGGTAGTTCATTAATATGTCTTCTGACTGTGATATCTTTCTTCTCCCCCCACCCCCCGGGCACTAAGGCTGAAAGCAAGAGCTATGTGCATGAAAGACAAGCGCTCCAACACTGACTTATATCCAGGCCCTCGCTGTAATGTTTTCTTAAAATTATACCTCATTTGAAAGTAGCTGTTTTCTCATTTTATATTCTCCCTACAGAAAGGGCTGATGTTGCTAATATCTGCTGCCTGACCTCATCCTCTTTAAAGTACTCAATCTGCCTAAGCTTTATTTCTCTCATCTGTAAAACAGTGATAATAATGCCATCCTCTTCGTACTGGGAGACTAATAAAATGAGGCATGTAAAACATTTAACATAGTGGCTAGCAAATGGTAAATTGGTGTGTAACTGTTAGCCCTTGTCAGCTCATATGACTTGAATGCTAAAATGTTCAAATGAAAGAAACAGCCATTCATAAAGCTCTAAACTGAGAATGAAATTCATCACATTTATCTTTGCATTTGGGTTTGACTGAAGTAAAGCTGGCAAGATATTGCAAAGACGTGATTCTGTTCTTGACTTTTTCTGCTTTCCCAAGGTGGGGGGAAAGGGTGGGGGGGTATCATGTGTTCCAAACAGCATCTTAAATATCCAGGAAATTTCCCAAATCTAATGGAAGGATGTGAAGTCTAAGCAGGCACTGCCCTTTGGTTCTTTACCCCCCTTTGGGGGGATGGCCGGGTGGTTAAGCACTTGCTGAGCAAAAGTGAGGACCAGCATCCCTATCCTCAGAATCTACACAAATGCCCACTGTATATGGCAGCCTGCTTGCTATTCTAGCCACAGAGGGTAGGGACAGGGATCCCCAAAGCAAGCTGGCTAGTAAGACTAGCTGTATACAACAGTTCTGCATTTGCAAGACATAACCTCATTTGATAAGGTAGAAGAGGAGTAATCAAGGATAATCCCCAACATCATCAACTTTGAACCTCCATGTGCATATGTACCTACATGCATGTGTATCCCTCCACATGTGTTGCCTACAAACATGCAAACTTGCATGCACACACATTGAAAAAAAATGAAAAAAAAAACAAAAGATACTCTGAGTATTATCAAATTGATTTATTGACTCGTGTCAATAACAAGAAAACAATGGAACACAAATGGAAGCATGGTGAATTTGAAACTCACTATGCCAGATGAGATGGGGCATGTGCAGGGTGGTGTGGAATAGTCTGTAGCTCACCCTATCAGCAGGCTGGGTTATAGTGACACTGGCTCAGAGAATGGGACATTTGTTGTTACTTAGCGTCTGTGTTCGATTCATGGCTGAAGGGAGCAGGGATTCTTTCTATATTCTTACACACTACTGTATGCCCAGAGTTAGTGCTATGTTCAGTACACAGTAAGCATTCAACAAGTGTATGTGAGATCATGTAGGAATGACCCATCTCAAGATTTGAGGGAAATGAAAGCTTTATCTTTGTCTTCTTTGGAATATTTTTAGGAGCAGTATCTAGTTTGTTTAAAATCCACCTCAAAGAGCAATGTGGGGATGTGGACAAACACGCCTGTATATTGAGCATCATAAGTGACAGATGAGTCTGTGGACTACCCTTCCATACTTAATTCAAAATTGTCACCTTGATGATTTGGGGATCCCATGGCATATAACCTAAAATCTGTTCATAAGAATCTAAGAAAGAACGTGTTATCCTAAAGATCCTGAAGAAAGCTTGATCCAGTGGATTGCAGAAGTCTTTGCAATTTTTTTGACAAATCTCAAAACAAGGTTTCCACCCCGTGGATGACCCAGTAAGACTTTGAAATCATAGCTGTATTTGATCGATGCAGCTTTTGTACATCTGGGAACATTCTTGATCATGGAGCAACCCTGACAGGCAGGCACCCTGTGCATTGAACCATATTGTGGGGTGCCACAGCCAAGCTAGTGTGAACCCCTGCCCACTCTGGTCATCTTGGGTTTTCTTTCCTGTAAGAAGCAGGCAACTTGCCTTCTGTTCTAGGACATAGTGGCAATGTTAATTAGTTTAAGTCTTCAGAGGACTGATGTCAGAGAAACAGGAATTAGTATAAATTTCAGCACATGGGTATGTTACGATGTCCTTGGAACACAGAGATGGTGCTCACCCCATTTTATGCCTTATATTTTATAGTTATTCCTAGTCCTTTCTCTTTTTCATCCCCGGGCAGGAATTTCATGCATGTGTGTTCCATTCTCCACTAGACTCCTCTGTGTTGCAAACTCTTGATATGCAGACATTTGTTAGCCCACGGGCAAATTCCCAAAGGTTTTCAGAGGGTGTTTCTACAATACTTTCCCCATTCCTGTATTGTGACAAGAAGGAACATTTGGCAGAGGAAGTCCAGATAGTGGCTTTGAAACCACAAGTAAAACCGTGAACTCATTAGTCTGTACGGTGTGGCTGTCCCTAAATCATCCTCTGTGACAATGCTTAACCAGTGACTTGGCCAGGCTGCTAAAGCATCCTAGATCTGAGACTTCTAAAGCCCAGAGACATTTCTCGATGTTCTTCGGGTGGAGGGTCAGCAGTGCTGGGGAAGTTTTACAGAGCTCTGGACCTCACCCTCTGGTTGTGTCCTCACACAATGCAAGGGCAAAGAAGCCCTCTGGAGCTTTTTCCACAGGCACAGGTATCACTCACAGGCCCCCACAGCTTAATCACTTGCAAATGCCACGCGTCCAACCAACAGTCTTTCTCCTTGAGCACTGGGATGTCTACTTACGAATGTGGAGGTCACAGCCATCACCCTACAATTCTCACAGTGATCTAGGAACTGAAAACCTTTGTTGCACTTTAAAACTCTAAGAGTAGGTTGCACACCCTTGGCCAGGGTCCTCAGAACTTCACCAGTTGCTCTGTTGGTGGGGCCTACCAGGTCAGCTCCGGAGGGGCAGACTCTGTCCTTGTGCACATCACCAGTGTTCAAGTGACACACCCCAGAGCATGGCATGTGTCTCCTAAAATTATAGCAGCGTTAGAAGCGAGGCAATTTGTGGAAACGATAAAATTACCCAAGAATGTGCTAGCCTCAGATTTATAAATGTTTTGACTCTGGCAAAGCTGCCTCTCTGGCTGTTTATCATCATCTCTGGGTGAATGCCAGAATGATTCAGGGTTATTAATAGTCTGCGATGTTGCAAATGTCTCCAGAGAGTCTCAGGTAACAGTAAAGTGCTGTGTGACCACATGTGGTGGCATCAGTAACCCAGCATCTGTGAGGCAAAGACAAGAAAGAGGAGCAGCAGTACATAGCCTACCCGGGCTACATAGTGTGATTGTCCTGGAAAGAGAAGGACATAGAGATGGAGCGGGGGAGGGGGGAGGAGTTACTTCATTTTTTATTGCTGATTAATACTCCAGTTTATAAAAGTACTGAGTATGCTTATCTGCTCCTGTTTTGAAAGGCTGGAGAGATGGATTAGCATTAAGAGATCTGGCTGCTCTTCCAGGGAAACTTAGTTCAAGACCCAGCCCCCCCCCCACATTATAGCTCACAGCTGTCTGTAACTCCAGTTCCAGGGGATCTAACAGAACCAATGCACATAAAATAAAGTTCAATAAATCATTGTTAAGGGACCTGAGTAGCTTCCAGGTTGGTGTGAATGTCGAGATATATATATCCTCTGAAGACCCCAAGCACTAACCCTAGAGGAGCTATGAATGAGACCAGGGATATAGTGGTGTATTCTTTCTCTAATCTGTGTTCCATGATGGTGATTTCCTACCTCCTTAGAGACACACAGCTTTTTAAGTTCTTGAATTTGTAGCTGCAGTTCAACATCCCACGTGGACTGTTGTAACCCTGGTTCTTAAAATTGAATTTTAGTTCATCACTTGTTGCCATTGCCCATGAGGTAAACAACAGTGCCTTAATGTATTCTCATCCCAAGCATGTCACACACTTTGATGCTTTGCATTAACTGGCTAGCGTAATCTTTACCATAGTCCTCTTAGACAGGTACATCTCTTTACTCCATTTCATAGAAGGCTGTCAGAAGCATCTAGCCCATAGGTTATCATCTGTCCAAAGTGGGACAGGATGTATAGATGTAGGCCATCGGGCTGTAGCATTGGACACTTGGCCACAGACTTCCTTCCTCCTAAAACAAACAGCAAGCAGACCACAGTTCACAAGTAAAATACTCATGAAAAGAAGTTGAGAGAAAGTCACCGTGGCTGAGTTTAATGTGGACTCCTATCTTCAGAATGTATTGATCACAGAGCACTTAAAGGATATCATGATCATATCTACACCCTCCCACAAAGACACCTTAATAGACTATGTCTGATCATCACATTTGGCTTCTATATTACTTTTGTTATTGATATGCTTCACACACATATCCACCTTCTTCTGAGGTTAATTTGAAATTTTACAGATCAGACACTGTGCACTTTACTTCTCTCTTTTCTTGTGTGTGTGTGTGTGTGTGTGTGTATGTATATATATACATATGGCAACAGATTTCAACTTACATATGTATCATTACATCAATTAAAAAATAAACAATCTTGATTTTCCTTATGGTGGTCTCCCTTGCATCTGCCAGTGTGTAATTATCACAGCACATGTCCACCATTAAGAATACAGAAGCAGGAAGATCTCTGAGTTCAAGGCTAGCCTGGTCTACAGAGTAAGTTCCAGGACAGCCTGGGATACACAGAAAAACCCTGTTTCAAAATAGACAACAAACAAAAAGAGAATCGGTACTAAGGTGGATTTGATCAGCCTAATTCTCTTCTGATGGGTTCCTGACATCATCTTTTCTTTATGGTGTCCATATTCTTTAACCCTCTACGTGAAAAAGAAAAAAAAAATACTGGAACAACATGAGATACAGCTAAATGAGATGTTTTCAAATCTTTATATATGCAAATAGTATTCCTACCCTGAATTAGAAAGCACCGAAGCCTTGCTCTTCCACATGTGTTTTAATTGTCCAATAAACAAAGAAAATTAAACTGGGAATTATGTGAACTTTGTACATGTTTGCAGTCAGCTCATGGTGAGTCATTCTTCATCTGGTGTTAGTCTAAAGCATTGTAGGACTGTAGACACATAGGATTTGAAAGGCAAGAAGGATGAGTTCATTGCACTCTTGTTTTACTAGAATTTGCTAGACTCTTCACATGCTAAATGGTTTGCCCAGTATTGGATAAGAGTAGCTCCTCAACCCCACACCCTCTCCTCAGGCCATTGCTGACACTCATGGGTAAGGACCCTTGAAGAATGTTGTAAACAGGTTGTCACAGTAGCTCATGAAGTTGGATTGAAGAATGAATAAATATGGCTCTGGATAACACTTCCTTCAGTTTGTGACTCAGAGGAAGGTTAAGGTTATAGCCAGAGAGATGGGGGCTATAAACTTATTAGGCTTCCCCACGTTGTCAGTGACACGTGGGCTACATTGATCACCCAGGTAAACTTGGTAGGTTTACCAGCACACAACTTTTGAAGCGCCGCAGAAGTTGCCCTCAGGTACCCTGGAGAGAAGACAGAAGAGAAAAGAGAAAGCTGTGTTGGTCACAAAAATAGCGGAAGTGTTGTCACAGATCCTTAATACATAGCCTTTCTTTTTCATTAGCGATTTGATAAATTTTTAGTTAGTATACACTGAAGAGAACTTCAAATTGAACAAGGAAATGTTTTGTTTGTAGCTGTAGACTAAACTGGGGAACTTCTGATACATATTGGAGTATATTTATTAGTTTGTAATTTTCCACTGGCAATCTTTTTGGATCGGTCACTGTTTCACAATAAGCATTTTCATTTTCACATCTTAGCCATTCTGTGAGTACGCCTGCCTTACATCAACGATGCTAAACATGTTTAGACACTAACCACTTAACCCACTAGTCCTTCCTGTCGTCAACCTGCATGACAGCCATGCCTGTGATATTATCTGAGAGCTGTATGCATCATAAAATTTGTACAATCCCATTTACATAAGCCCAGCAAATAATTACTCATCTATAAAGTTCCTGCATAAGAATGTGACCCTTAGCATATCTATTTGACACTGCATCAATCTGAAAAATGGTGGGAGTATTTTAAAATGCTGGGATTCTTAGGACGTGGATCTTCTCAGGGGCTGATACTCTTAAGTGCTAGCAGTTCATGCTAGCATCTGTAAGAATCAAGTATTTATTATGCTGATAATTAGCTCTGAATTGGGAGAAGAAAGGGTAATTTATAGATGCTCCAGGCTCCTAAATTAATGTCACTGTTCTATGGAACAGCTCTCAACCTTTATAATGTTCCCTTCCAGTTACAGAGTAGGAGTTTTAATGGCTGGAAGGTAAGTCTTTCAACAGAAGAGTAAGGAGGTCCACCATGGGCATTTAGGTTAGTAGAAATATTGTAACAGTAGCAATCTTATGAGTAGTGTTTAATGGCTGGTGGACTCATTGTGATGAGCGCGAGATTAGAGAATGTGATGTTGGATGCATTCATAAGCTGGGTGATACCGATGCTCAATATAATACAGTAGCGCAACAGTCAGGAGGAAAAAGCAGGTGGATCTTGTGAGTTTAATACGGGCCTGGGCTTCAAAGTAAGTCCTAACAAAGTCATGTCTACACAGAGTGATCCTTCTCAATTACTAATGACAGGAAAAAAGAGTGACACTCCAAGTCAGTTGACAAAACGAAAACAGCATGTTCGGGACAAAAACAAGTATTTGTCACAGCAGTCAAAATCGTTACCCAGTCAGCCAGGGTATCTTTCACGGTTCATCGCTCCATCTCCCTTAGTTTTAGCTAGACCTGTTAGAATAGGACTGCAGTCTCAGCTTAGACAGGAAGATGTCAACTTCAAGGTATGCTTGGGGTACACAAAGAGTTCAAAGTCATCCTGGGGAACTTAATGAGAATTTGTCAAAGTCAAAAGTAAGAAGCATGGTGATACACAGTGGGGAAGTCCTTGCCTAGCATGCAAAATGTTCAGTCTCCACCCAATAGCACAAAAATAAACAGTGGAGGACACGATCCATCTCAGAGAGTTGCTCTGGAAGTTAAAGAGCTGGTCCTTAGAGCGCAGACAGTGCAGACAAGAACATGGCATGGCATGCCAAGTAGTCACTAAAACAGCTAATGACCCTTCTCATCAGCTCCTCCATCGGTACTCTCAAGTTCAAGGGTACTGCTCTACCGTAGTGATCAGCTGCCCTTCACCGTCTAGGGTGGCACCTCTTTCTCTGTAACACAGCCTTTGTATGACTTCTCTATACTCAGCACTCACTCATCTCACTTCTTCTAGGTAACTTTATGTCCCCCCTCAGACTTCCTACTGCACTTCTCTAATGACCTTGAAAGACTATGGTAATACCAGCTCTTTCTATACCTCACGTCAACCGGTGTTACTGACATGTGGGACTATGCCTTGCCTTGTCATAATAAAGGATATATTTGTTAAGGTTAAGCTTATGGGATAGTTGATGTCTGTGGCCTCTAAGTTACTCAGTGCGACTTCTCTGTAGACTGGAATGGGCAGCTCAGCAAAAGCCTTTGGATTCAAACAATGTCTCATTAGAATAGGTGTCTCATGATTGCTTGCTGCATGACCTTGGCCAGAGTGTTGTTCTTGATTACTGGATTTTCTTTTCTCTTAAACCTCTAAATACATCCAAAAAGAACAAGTACTGCCATGATCTGTGCACGGTGGTCATCGGCAAGACCAGTGCCACCCTGAAAACACAGAAGCCTGTGTTGGTGATGAGGAAACAGACCCACCCCACTGAGAGCTACTGACCCCAATACCACAGAAGCAATAAAGAGTCCACTGACTTTCTCAACTACCACCACCAAAAAAGAAAAACAATGCAAGTGCAAAAAGAAAACGAACAAAAACGCCAAATACCCTACAGAGTTTTGTGAAAAGTAGTAATGAACCTTAAATTTCTTTCTATTACATTCCTGGGTTAAAGTGAAGCCTTCGTGATACTATTGTCATTATTCAGCACATCAGCAGATCTTTGCTTAACCAGTCAACAATGATAGCCACCTCTACCTTCTCCCAAAGAAAGACAATTTGTTTTATATTTGGCCATCAATGAGTCTTTGGGCTTCTATTACAAGAAATCACAAAAATATTAAAGTCTATTTTTTTTAAGACAGGACCCTACAATTAAGCATCTGTAACTGTATGCACCATGCTTTCTCTTTTTTAATTTATTATTATTTTTTTCTTATTTTATATATCGATCCCAGTTCCCTCTCCCTACCCCCTTCCCTCCCATGCCCCCTAGACCTCTCCCATCTCATCCCCCCCCCCACTCCACATGGAGGGTGATGCCTTCCAGGAGGGATCAACAAAATCTGTCAAGTCATTTGGAGTGGAGTAGGGACTAGGCCCTCCCTCCTGCCTCTAGGCTAAGGGAGTATCTCCCAAAGTCCTCTTGTGTACCAGGGATACATCCTGGTTCCACTGTCAGAGTCCCTTAGACTGCCCAGGACTTCTAACTGAGACCCATGTTCAGGGGGGTCTGAGTCGGTTCAATGCTGGCTTCCCAGCTGTCAGTCTGGGGGTCCATTAGCTCCTCCTTGTTCAGGTCAGCTGTCTCTGTGGGTTTCTGAAGCCTGGTTTTGACCCCATTTTCTTATCACTCCGCCCTCTCTGTATCTAGATTCCAGTTCGGCTCAGTGTTTAGCTGTGGGTGTCTGCTTCTGTTTCCATCAGCTACTGGATGAGGGCTCTATGATAGTGGATAAGTTAGTCAT
This sequence comes from Phodopus roborovskii, assembly GCF_943737965.1. NCBI lineage: Eukaryota > Metazoa > Chordata > Mammalia > Rodentia > Cricetidae > Phodopus > Phodopus roborovskii. The sequence goes on from NW_026126511.1 coordinate 19,071,265, forward strand.
CAATCTCATTATCAGGGAAGGGCATTTAAGGTAGCCTTTCCACTGTTTCTCAGATTGTTAGTTGGGGTCAGTCTTGTAGGTCTCTGGACATTTCTCTAGAGTTTTCTCTTCAAACCAATAATGGCTCCCTCTTTTATGGTATCTCTTTCTCTTTCTCTCTCTCTCATCTATTCCACCTCTGACTCAATCTTCCTAGTCCCACATGGAATGAGTGGAGAGGAAGTTTGGGGAAATAGAAGGGGAGGAGAGGAGAGTACCATGCTTTCTTAATAATAGCATTTACAGTTTACACCACACATGGTACTGACGTGCTACTACTGAGAGAAACTGGTCATAGACAAGGAAATGCCTGCACCATCTTGGGAGTGATAAGGGACAGGGGTGAAAGTGGAGCAGTAGATGATGATAAGGTGTCAAGGTAATGTCTTCTGGTCGGGGCCTGCAGATGTTCCTGATGAAGAGGTGATGCTTTGTCAGAAACATGGTGAAGATAAGTGACACAGAGGCCATGGGGCAGAAGAGCAACAGTGATGAGCTGCTGGACTCACGCTGGTGTCTCAGATTCCTTCTGGTCTTGTAGATTATAGCAAAGTCTGGGCTCTTTCTAAGTAAGGATGGAAAGCGCTACTGTTTTGATAGGCATTACTTGTTTCCTTGCAGGGCATATTGAGAATTATAGCATAGCTGTTAGAATGCCTTTTTAAATGGTCAATAGCAGGTACTAAGTGGGATATTCAAGCAGTGGATGACTTATACTTTGCTTATAGGAATGGAAGACTGCAGATTCTGTGGGAAAGTCTGGCGATTCCTCCCAAAACTAGACAGTTGCCACTTTATACAGCACATTGGGTAGCTCCCCAACAGACTTAGAATTGGGGACTCGGTGATAATGAGACCCTGCTGTGAGTTTTTCACAGGAGCTAAATAGTAGATACAACCTATGTGCCCATCAGTGGATGAACAGGTGGGTAAAATTGGATGTGTAAGTAACACTAGAGTACACCAGAGGAGTTATTTGACCTTGAAAAGAAGTGAAATTCTGATTAGTGCTACACTATAGGTAAATAAACAAAATGACAAACAATGCACAATTCTATGTAACATTCAATTCTATGAATGAAGGGCCTAGAGTAGGTAAATTCATAGAGACAGAAAGTACGGTGTGGGGGGTGGGTCTAGTGGCTAGCACCTGAGAGACTGGGGCCAGTCTGGCTAACCAGGGAGACTATCAAAAAGAGAAAAGAACTGGAAAGAGGGATTGACAGAGAGAAGGAAGAAGAAGGAAAAGAGGCAACGGAGGGGAGGAAAAATAGGACAGAGATAGAAAGTTCCAGAAATAAAGGCAAAGGATGGGTAACTAGTATACCAGAGTACGTTTTTTGGTGAGAATAAAATGCCTCAGACAGACACATTGGTGGTGATTGAGCAGCAACATGAATGTCTTCGGAATCAATGGGTGGTTACAGTTTTAATTGTACGCTATGTAAATCTTACAGTAGCACCTCCAGACCAGCCCCAGACACTGGAAGCATGGGGGAACTTGGGCTCCAGTAAATGTAGAAGGAAGCCAGACAAGGAGTGTATTTGAGGAACTCACATTTGACATACATTTTGAGAGCTGAACAAATAACAACCGTTGACAGATTGAGAGCGGTAGAAAAGAATAATAATCACAGAGAACTCCTGTTCTTGTTTCAGACTGCCAGGAAAATAACGGTTATTTCCTGGGAGAGAGAAAACCGAAGAAGCAGCCTTTGCCTTTTGTTTCCTTTTAGATGGGTCTTGGCAGTTAACCCGGTCTAACCTCAAGTTAGTATTTACCTCCCCCAGTCTTCTGTGTGCTGGGGCTGTAGACTTGTGCCGCCACAAATGCTACATTGTCCACTCGGGAGAGAGAGGTCTTGACATTCACTAGTGTGGTTTTAAAAAGATAGACTAAGATACCTACTGTATGGAACAAGGAGTGAAGAGCAAGGTCACTAGGGGAAGGAGATGAAGCACAGAAGAGAAGGGATCTGAGGACTGAGCTGGGGGACCAGTCAGCCTGCAGAGGTCAGGAGAAGTGTGACATCGACATGGTCTGCATCTCCTAAACTGTCAGGAGATAGCTGTAAGCCACTCACTGGTCTAGGTGCTTGGGCAAACAAATATTGGAAAGACAACACTCAGCTTCTCATATCTGTACGCTTGGGCTTGTGGTCCTTACCTACCTGTTTAAGTGAGGTACATAATTAACACAAAATGGCAGAGGAACAGCAGTCATTTCCCAAATACCCACCTGAACGATTGCCGAAGTCTTTCTAGGACCCCGCAAAGCCTAGGTATTATCGTCTTACAGGAAAAGAAACCAAAACGTAGGAGAGCTAACAGTTTTCTAAGACACAACTCAGCAGGATCCCTGGTTTGTCGCTCTTAGCTGCCATCATCCTTACTGTCCCCTAGTTCAAGCTGGAGTGACATAGAGAACCCTCAGCCACCTGCCTCGGGCCATGGTGGCCTCTCAGAACCTGTTCCTTTCAACCCCATGTCCTTCCACACACATAAGTGCATCTCTCTGAGGTGCTGAAAAGCAAACTCCTATAATTAAAACCAATCAGAAAAGCAATCACCTAATTTATCAAGTATGTAAACTGCCAACCATAAACTTGGCAATATCCCTGAAAGAGCTTAATGAACGTTAATTGACTGAATAAACAAAAACTATGCATTTTTACTCTAATTTTCTTTACAAAGTACCTGGCCTTTAGAATTATACATTGGGTAGTGTTTAATGAAATTCCATTACCATTAGGTTCATTTTATGAACTTTCATTGATTAAAAAAAAAAAACCATTCAAGCTATCCCTGAAAATATTTCTTTATTACCTAGTTTATATGGCTCTCTTAATTTAATATGGCTCTCTTAAATTATTACTTGTCTGGCAGATGAAAGAAAGCGCTGCCCTATTGTATTGGAGACATAAATCTACTGTTTACATAGAGGCTAATTTTTCTCATTAGCTTCTCCCATGGTGTCTTATTCCCTGTGGCTCAGGTTAATGACATTACTTTTATCCTGGTCACCCAGGCTAACCTACCTGAATCACTTCTTATTCCCCGTTATCCAGTCAATCACCAACAACTGACAGTCGGCTTATAAAGTGCCTGCGAAGCTGTCCCCTCTAGTTCAGATGTAAAGACAAACTTTGCTTCAGTTATTTCCTTGCACGCTAATAGGAGATGGTTGTCACATTGATAGAAGCCTTAACTTAAATCACTCTTTCACCAGCAAATCTTGCTTTTATAAGCCAAAAGAAAGTGTCCCCCCCCCCCCGAACCTTATCAGGTAAAGAAAAAACAAAGTCATGACACATTATCAGAGCCTGGGAAATGGGGGCTTATTTAGGAACACTTCAGAGTTGATTTGAGCTGGCCTTGGGCTTCTTGGATACAGCGGGTCCTCCCCAGTCAGTTCATCCGTATGAATCCTGCATATGAGACAGTTTGGGGTGAAAGTTAAATACGTAAGTTATTTTTCCTTCATGATTATCAGGTCTCTCTTGTGCTCACTTCTTAACACAGACACATCCCCTCACTAAGAGTCAAGACTCATCTTTGGTGTCCTCCATGAAGCTTGCTCTGCTCTTCCCATGCAGAACTAGAGCCCCCTCCCTTGACGCCCATTGCACTGATTTCCTCTCTCTTTGTCACATATAATTTTATGGCCTATGTAATTATGATTTGCATACACAATAAATTGGAGAAAATGCCATTATCTTCACAGCTGGCACCCAATTCCTCCACAACAAAACTCTTGATGTGGAAAGTGAGTCTTCGACATGCCTAAAAGTGGGCTGTGAGCAAGCTGTGTATCCCTTGAATGAGCCCTTTCTTCCAAGGTTATGGGCAGGGAAAGCCGCTGCCTGTGCCAAGGGAAGGAGTTTGTTTTCCTCTGGCTTATACTTGGCATGGGATGAGGGAAGAGCCAGAGAAGTGATGAAAAGCGAGGCACTGAAGTGAACGGAGAGAGCCAGAGGCTGGGTTGGACCATCAGGAGCACAGAGAAGCCAAAAGCATTTCCCAGATAGAGAGAGCACCAAGGCAGAGAGCCGGGGTCTGCAAGAGGTTCTCAGGGGAAAATAGGCCACTAAACACAAGCACAAACATTCATGGGGCTGCTTGCCTTAGAGACGGCAGTTGAAGAAGTTTTAACGTCAGAATTAATGCTATAGAAAGTGCCCCAAGAACATCAAACTCTTAGAAACGGACATACTGGCTGACTGCCAATATATTAGCGGATATTTGAGTCATATTTCACATATTTAAGGTAGACAGATGTCCAAATGTCACACCTCATTTGATTACAAACCCCCGATAATGCTTGATATAGACACCTGCTTTCCTGTGGTGGACTCATAAGAAATACCTGTTTTATTGCATCAGTGACATTAAATTTTAAAATACTAGTGTTATTACTGATTATCTTGGCATGAAAAGGTCAATTTAAAAAATTAACAGGGCATAAAACATTAAGCATCAATAAATACAGTACTTACTGTTTTCATATTACTATAGAAAAGATTGTCTATCCCTTCCATAGGAAAGATGTGATGTTGGAAGAAATATGTGGGCTAGAGTTAATAAGACTCACTGGCCAAGCATTTAACCAATTCCAACCATCTCATTCTTATACCTATTTCTCAGCTATGAGACTGCCAATGGGAATTATCTACTCTGCCAATCTTTATGTAATTTTTATGATAGACTTCTACGTGTATGTGTATATATACCATTATTACACCCGAGAGTTTCACGGTGTACAATGACTGTACTGTAAACAGCTCAGTACATATTAAATGGTAAACAATATCTAACACTGCTCTGATCCTGACAACTGTGGATGGTCTTTTGCCAATAACAAGGTAGAATGAAGCTAGGAAAGTCAATAATGAAGATATTATTTGAATGCTTGCATGGAACTTCTTCCCAGCTAAGTAACAAGAATCCAAAACTAGAATAAAAGTAGAGGTTTTGGGTAAGGAGAAACATGTCAAAAACAAAACCTCTGTGGAAACAGATAATTGCAGAATATATTTGAAAATAACATATAAATATTCACAAATGAATACAAGCACCTAGTAAGGGATGGGTCAAGATGCAAATAAAATGTTGAAGTCATGTTCACAGGAGACCACAACATTCCTAGCTTATCCTATGGGGACAACATTGCCTCTGTACCAAAACCAAAGACATCACAATAAACTATAACAATATAGGTTAAGGCTACAAACTCAACAGCCTGCAACAAAACCCTAGTAAACTGATCCACCAACACATAAAGGCTTGTATACCATAATGAGTGAGGTTAACTCAGAAATAAGGTTCTCTTAACATGAAAACCAGCACAACACACAACATTCGTAGAAAGGCTGGTAAAAACCCATGACTATCTCAATATATACAGAAAGGTGTTTGATAAAAATCTAACATCCTTTCGTGATGAAAAACACTTGTCAGAATCCAAGGGAATGCCACCATCCTCCTGAGGACCAAGTATGAAAAACTCATATCTAACAGCCAGGATGACAGGATAAAAGATCACATAGAGGAAAGCCCAAAAAGATCAAGACAAAGATGCCTGCATTTACAGCTTTCACACAGCACTCTAGCCAGTGGCAATTAAAAATAAATAATAAACCCACATCGCCTCTATTCACAGTTGACATGAGATATTATCCATAGAAAATCCTAAAGGATTCTCCAGAAAACGATTAGAGCTAACAAACAGGTTCAGTAAAAAGGATCAGAAGACAAGATCATTTACAAAAATCAATTAAAGCTGTACACCATCACAATGAACAATTCAAAAATAAAATTCAAGAAACAGCTCCATCCACAATAGCATGGAACAGAAAAAAACACCTAGCAGTAATTTAACAGATGAAGTGTAAGTTGAACATTAGAAACCACCAAACATCATGTAAAACATTTTTAGTGGAAGATGGGGTGAGGATGGGTCAGCTGGCAAGGATGCTTGCTCCTGAACCTGACAAGCTGAGTTAGATGCTGGGAGTCCACGTGGTGTAAGAAGAGAAGCAAGTCTCACGAGCTGTCCTCTGGTCTCCGCCCTCACCACAGCAGTTGGTGACAAACAATGAATAAATGTAGGAATAAGCCTATGGAAAGAGAGATCTGGGTTCATAACTGAAAATTTAATGTAAGATGGCAGTACTCTAAAAAATTGTTCTGCAAGGCTGGAGAGATGGCTCGATGCTTAAGGGATGTTCTTCAGAGGATCAGGGATCGGCTTCATTTGCCAGCTACATGATGGCTCACAACCATTAGTAACTCTGGTTTCACGGGATCTCTTGCCCTTTTCTGAGCTCCATGGGCACTAGCCACATGTGGGCATCCATACAAACAAATCATCCATACACAGAAAAGAAATAACAAAGCAAATTGGATTGCAGATTTAATGAATTCACCATTCAGATAGCATCCATTTTCTCTTCTGTAGAAATTAGTAAACTCTTATATTTTATATGGAAAGGGAGACTACATTTAGGAAGTTGATACCTCATCTTTCAAAATATTTCAAAATATTTCAAAAATATCTCAAAATTATAAAATTAGAGAACAGTTTGATATGGGGATAGTTATATATACATACATATACATAAATGTATATATGTACATGTGTGTAGCTGTGTAATGCAAGCAGATTCCAGGCATAAGCCTTAACGTTTATGACCAATTAGTTTCCACAAGAATGAAATCAATGAGAAAGATTAATATTTTCTACAAAAGTGCTGGGACAGGATATCTACACACAACAGAATGTATTGAATTTCCTTCTTGTCACTTTGGTTGTGAGGCTATCCTTTAACAGCTAAACCACCTCTCTAGCCTGGATTCCTTTCTTTTTTTATACCATTTACAAACTCAAAATGAATCACAGATATAGCTGAAGTTGCAGGACTTTTTCAGAGAAAACAGGAGGGAATATTAGAGATGTTGGATTTGTCAGGGTCATCTTCAGTGCAATGCCCAACACATGCACCACTACAAAAATAATGGGTCAGACTTTCTTACAAAGCTGGTGATATCACACTGTAGCCATTGTAAAACACAGTCATAAGTTCCTTATATATTAAATACAGACTTAGTAGATGATAGAAGTCCCACTCATGGGATTACAACTAAGAGGTCGGAAAAAATTTTTCTATAAAAACATATAGTGTTCACACATGCCAAACGGCAATAGCACCCATCAGTTGTGTGTGTGTGTGTATGCGTGTGTGTGTGTGTGTGTATGTGTATGCTCACACACATGTGGGTGGCCACAGAGACCAGAAGAAGGTAGTAGATTCTCTGGAGCTAGACCTATAGCTTGCGGTGAGTCTACTGATCTGGGTGGTGGGATTGATCTCTGGCCATCTGTAAGCATGCTGAGGCATATCTCCAACCTATTATGTAGCAATTTTTAACTGTTTACATCATGAAATCCTACTTTAAACAGTTGTTTCATTAACAGACAAGAAAGCAAAAACAAAACAAAAATAAGATACCACTTAAAATCAAAGGGAAAAACACAGAAGTGAAGAGGAAAAACCTGTGAGGATTCTGAGGTTTGACTTGTGGACCTCTCAAATTTTAGGACTTGGATTTTATGAGAGAAACTGATCAGGGCTTGTAGTCTGAACAGAAAGGTATGACAAAAGGCTCATAATTTATGTTGTCTTTAATACTTTATCTCTTAATAAAAACTTACTACAAGAAATTAAAACCTTGTAGTGTTTCTTCCAAATTGAGTAATTAGAATGAAAAAGTAAACAAAATCCCTGGTCTATTTTGCATGAGTTTTCTAGAAACTAAAGAATAGAAAGATGATAGATAGATAATAAAAGGTAACAAATTGTGAGATTCATAGATCTATCTGTTAAAAACAGAATAAAAATGTTATCAAACAGCTTTTTCTTGATGCTAGGTAGGGTCTTCGTTATGAATGGGTCAAGATGGGTCTCTGGCTTCAGTCAGCCACCTGTTAGCTATATGCCCTTGGAAAAGTGATTATTCTTGAAAAGCCTCAGTTTCTTTATCTTCTAAATGTCTTCCAAGTATCAAATTGGGTCAGAATAATATGCCATCCTACTCTAGCACTGCAATTTGACATATTATTTGAAGGTTAAAGTTTTCATGAAAGGAAAAACAAAGGCATGTAAAATATCCTTCCATGTCTGATTTGAAAAGTTTTGCTTTTCTCTGAAAGTCACATATAAGACTGATGGGAGATGTCATTATGTATATATGTTTCTCATACTGGCTAATGAATAAAGCACTGTTGGCCAATGGGAAAGGAAGATAGGAGGGGCTAGGAGACAAGGAGGAAAGAAGAACTAGTGAGGAGGAGTCAAGATGGAGAGACTGGAGAAAGCAGAATGCTGGCCTGCTCCCCGGTAAGAGAAGACCACGTGAAAATACATAGATCAGCAGAAATGGGTTAATAATTAAGACAGAGCTAGCCGATAAGAAACTAGTACCAGGCCAATAGCATTATATCAATTACAGAGTGTCTGTGTGTTAATTGGGGCTGGCAGGGCGGCGGGACAAGACCAGCAGCGGAAGGAGAAGCCTACTCCTTATATAAGACAATTTTGTGGTAGGAATGATAGGTACATGTGGCACACTACAGTCGTCCTAGTGACAAAAACAAACAACAGAACCCGTGTGGAAAACTACCGAGGAGTCCTACTTGTTCTTGTTATTTATGTAGCCCCACGTGAGCAATAAAGCTTTAAATAATTTATGTAAGCTAAATATGAGGTAGTTAGCTGCTACAATATCAGGGCTCTTTAATAAAACAAATCTCTAGTGGGACATGGGCCTGGTTAACTACAACACGTAATAGATGGAAGCTGTTTTGATGGGTATGTAAACAGTTTTAGTTTATGGTTGTGTTAAAGTATCCCATTGGAACTGCCTATTGGAAAGATCCTATGTCTTTTTTTATTATTTTAAGCATGAACTATCTATCATTCTATCCTGTCTTTGCCTGGGGTACATACACAGAGCTGCCTTAGTAGTGAAGCTGCTTTCCAAGACGATACTTCTAATGTGGAAAATCGACCCGCTCACTGTACAATTCTGTCCCAGAACAAGCAGTGTTCTGATGATGTCACAGGTCAAGGTGGTCCCCAAACTCCTTATCTCTTTTGCCTTTTTATTCTTTCAAATATCTGTTGACAATAGAGATATGTATGAGATCATGTCTTCATGCTTGAACAGCTTAAACTAAGCTGTTATCTTTAGTCAAAGAAAGAAAATCTCTTTTATTTTTAGATTTAATTTTTAATGATGGGGGTGGGGGTAAAGACATGTGACCTCAGAATAAGAAAACGTCATCAAATAGCTAGTGTTAACAGATGGTTCTGAGTGGCCCAACATAGGTACTGAGAACTAAACTCTAGTCTTCAGCAAGACTAGTACACACTTTTAATCACTAGACCATCACCAGAAACCCAAGTGAATTAATTCTCTAAACCCTTATGAGTCTAGAGCATCTCAAAACCAGATATATATATATATATATCTGTAGACAAGAAAGATGTAAAGGCCTCCTTTTCAGTTGGTCTGTACCTCGATTGTAGAACACTTGTCCATGACATGAGAGGCCCTGGATTGATTCCCTACCAATAAAGGGTGAATAAAACAAGGCAGCAGCAATCAGTAGGATGTAGGCCACAGTGACTAGGGTAGGGCTTTCCTTAAAAGCACTGGGATTAAAATAATTACCTATAAACCTTCTTTGACCTAGAAGGTTTGTTTTGTTTCTTTTCTTTTTAATTTCTCATGAGCCACCAAGTTACAACTCCTGGCATAAAACTTCTATGCTTTCTGAACCTCTGTAGAAAAGTTCTTCTAAGTCTTTGAGCAGATCATGTGTTCCCCATGCTATGGGTGTGTGTGTCCTGCATGCTTCAGAAGTTCATATTGGTTGAGAGAAGATGTTTCACCCTGTATTATGAAGCGATTTGGGGGATGGCGTCATTGCAATGCATGGAGTGTTTTCACAGAAGTTGATAGCTGAATAGATGATACCTAAAAGATTATCTTCCTTTTTGGTGTTCAGAAACAACCCTTTCAACTGCTAGTCTAGTTGTATTGTAACAGTTTGATAATAGAAACAAATATAATAATCATATCTGTTACCGTTATTGATTCCTGTTTTTAAGACATTTTTATTATTTTTGCACCTTTTTTCTCAATACAGCTTCATCTTACTTGGCTACAACATGAAACATCTAAGACAGAGAGCTCAGCCTATGGTAGTTTTTAGTATATGAATGGTCTAGAGATGCAACGTAAGAAAGCAATCCTGGCCGCTGTTACAGTGAAGTCAGTTATGGCACACTGTGAATGCACCCCCAGTCCCTCTCAGGGGACTCACTTTTAGAGCCATCATCTTCCTGTGAACTCTGTAAGATATTCTGTTTACTAAATCAATTGATAATTAGAAATACATTTAAGGCATAGTCTTTCCATCTGGAAAAGTGCCGAGTTTAGTTTGCATTCATGAGACTGAGTTGTCTGATGATTTAGAGCAGGTATTATTCTCAATGTAGACAGTCCTGGAGAATATTAAATTCAGATTCAAACCTGAAGAGGAACAATCTTTGAGTTATAGCTACTAGAAACAGTGACAACTTTGAATATTGAAATTTGGATGTGTTAGGAAACTACACACAGGAAGAAGTGTTGCTTTAGAGATATATTATTTCATATTTTTTTTTTACATTTTCTCACATACTGGTGTGTAATGCCCACTATGTCTTCCCCTGAAGTAATAGTCATCCTTGAGCTCCAGAGTCAGCCATTGGGGTCCACACCTTGACATGCGCTCTGACTATTTGGGCTTAACTTCTGGATGCCTTGGCTACTCCCTGTGCAAGATTGGATACTCTTGGTATGAATGCCAGGATGGCTTTGAGACCTTCAGAGCAGAGCCTGGCATACATTCTGTAAACAGATGCTGTTACTGATGTCCTTAGCCATGCTACTGAGTGTTTGTGTGTGTGTGTGTGTGTGTGTGTGTGTGTGTGTGTAGAAACACTATCAATCCCAGTCCAGTGTTTTCTCCTCCTACTTTTTATATTTAGATGTGTGTGTCTTCTTCCTAGCCTAGAAAAGATGTACTAGCCTTTTAGTCTTTTCTTTTTCTTCTTTCCTTCTTCCTTTTTTCCTTCCTTCCTTCCTTCCTTCTTTCCTTCCTTCCTCCTTTCCTTCCTTCCTTCTTTCCTTCCTTCCTTTCTTCTTAACTCCCTTGCCTCTTCCTTCCTTCCTTCCTTCCTTCCTTCCTTCCTTCCTTTCTTTCTTTCTTTCTTTCTTTCTTTCTTTCTTTCTTACTCCTTTAGGAACTCCAGTTCTGTGGAGGGCATCGCATCACACTGAGGTCACTCATGACAAATGGCCTTCTATTACAGTTAACCCTGCTTTCTTTCATGGCAGCCATGCAGTACTTTCAGTTTAAATGGAGCTGTTTCTGAATGTGACTTTCCTGGCCTCTCTGGATTTAGTTCTAATTTAACTTGCTACTCCAAGCGGGACTGTGCTGTTGCTATGAAGCCATGACTCGCTCATTTGTTCTCTCAGGATCCAAAATTACCAGACAGCACTTCGAAGCCCCCTCAGGCATCCATCAACTACTCAAAGTGGGCTAGCCCTCTGGGAAATAAAGGGGCATGAAATTACTGCTTTGTAAAAAATATTTATTTATTTATCTATTTATTTATTTATTTGTGGTGGTGATGCTGCTGCTGGGTGCTGGTGGTAGGTGTGTGTGTGTGTGTGTGTGTATGTGTGTGTATGTATATATGTGTGTATGTGTGTTTTGTGTGTGTGTATGTGTATGTTTTGTGTGTGTGTGTATTTTATGTGTGTGTATGTGTGTGTTTGCATTGTGTGCATTTGTACATGCGTATGATAGGTAGTGTGCATATGCCACAGCATACATGTGGAGGTCAGAGGACAACTTTGTGGAATTGTCTCTCTTTCTACCTGTAAGTGCGTTTCAGGTATTGAACTCGGGTCTCTAGGTTTGCACAACTGCCCATACCCACCGAGGCATCTGGCCAGCTTCATTCACTACTTTTGATGTACTTAGTGCTAAATTTGTGAACACAGTACCAAACTCTTATCTCAGCAATTTTGAACATACAAAGATTATTAGCAAACATCATTGAAATCATTCTGTACCTTCAGTGCAGTCATAACCTGCACATTTACATTCTATAGAACAAGTCCAACTTATGAAGCACCAAGTCAGCTTGCATCCTCAATGCCATCTAACCCGGAGCATAGTGTTCTGAGAGCATGGGATGTGAAGGGTTGAGTAGATACACCGAGAAGAAGCTGACAGCCCTTCTGCTATACCCATGCCTATGAGAAGCCCCAGAATGAGATCCTGTGGGATAGTGCTCTGGGATCAGGGTCACTCTTGTACCCTTCCTACTTACCTGGATACCTACAGGAGAGGATCTGTCTTTTACTTTCCAGCCTCCCGACACATATCACAGTGGACATCCCGTGTGTTTCGACATTATGCTCCTGAGCTGCTGCAAGAACAGTGGCATTTATAGGCAGATGTTTGTTGATAGTTAACCCTGAACCCCTGATACCCAATCCCATTGAAAATATGAAGTGCACGCCTTTAATCCCAGCACTCGGGAGGCAGAGGCAGGTGGATCTCTGTGAGTTCGAGGCCAGCCCGATCTACAGATCGAGTTCCAGGACAGGCTCCAAAGCCACAGAGAAACCCTGTCTTGAAAAACCAAAGTAAATGAATAAAGAAAAAAAAATATAAAGCTTCAGGAAGGAGACAGTGAGTTGGGTGTCTGCTATGGGAAGATGCAACAATCAAACAATCAAATGAGGAGTAATGATTCAACTTTAAATTATACATGAAATGAAGCAGGAATACCTTCCTTATGATTCATTTCTTAAATGCTCACAACATCCTAGGCTGTATAAACATAAAATTACTCAGTATCAGTATCTGAGCAACATGGTACTGGACTTGGTCATGGAATTGGCTCAGCCAAACCCTGTCCACGTTTTCATCTGCCTACAGTGCCTGCTTACTATGGATTGCACCCTGGCTTCCAGACTCCGGCACTCTACATAGCACTGGGATGTCCTGGCTGTGTCCTTTCTGCACTCTGCTTGTTCCTCTTTGACCACAGCCTGGCTACCTCCCTTCAAAGAGATCAAGTAGCACCGAAAGGGTCAGCTTAGACTACTTCCTCTGTTTCTGCTGATGGAGTAGCCAGGGAAAGAGGGACTAAGAGCAAACACCAGGAAATGCCCTTAGAACCAGTTTCACTGCATTCCACTCTTCATCCGGACACCTTTAAAAAGCATTTTCCTTTTTTATTTGTCTTGTACAGATTCTTTTCCATTGTTGCTCTTCATAACATTTAAAAAATGTTATACTTCAGAACGAGGAAAACCAAAGACTAAGGGCTAACCGTGCAGGCCATTCCACTTTTTTTTGTGTGGATTAAATTCAAAACTAGGTGGAACAGTTTCCTCCCACACAGCTTGTTTTCTGGGCCTGCCACACAGTTAACTAGTGGAGGGATTATGTTGCAATAGCGTCTCACTGGTCCCTTCAAGACCATTTGGTAGCTGGTTTGGATTCACATCTCATGGTATACACATTCTCTAGCAAGGTTAAGTGGCTAAAGTCAACCACCGGCAAAAAACTGTGTGGCTGGGTTTGTGGGGGGTGACATTAATATTCTATATGTTAGTGTGTAGGAAATAGTGTACAAAACATTGTACTTGTTATAGACCTTAAATTTTAACTCAATGGAAACAAATACTATCATTGTCCTGATTTGTGAAAGACGTCAAACATCACACAACACAATAAAAGACTTTCACTTATAAGGCTCCTAGTGTCAGAATATGTATTTATTTTCATGGCTACATAGTCAAGAACTGAATCGCTTTCACCATATCAGGGCACACACAGTCTTTCCTGTGCACAGAAATCTTACTCCATCCTGCAATCACTCTTCGGGCTGACTAAAGCTATTATTTCATGTTGTTTTGACTCTTTTCGCAATAGGCTCCTGTCCCAGCAACTGAATCAATGACGTGGAAAACCACAAATCCACGTTGATTGATAATGAAGGTTTTAAAAAGTGGCTAACCCAAGCATAGCCTGGGTTCTTTCACTCTGGCATAGATCTCAGGTTAAACAGCACTTATATTTGATCTTAACTACTCTGAAACTTCGGCTGTCTAATCTGCTGTTTGTAGACTAGAAAATGTACTTGGAAAACATAAACAGGAATACGCTAGAAAATATGCTAGAGGGAAATGTTGGGAACCAGTTGGCTGGAGCAAAGGAATAGTGTGGTATCAAAAACAGACCCTATTTGTCACTTAAGAGATGGGGATTTAAAATGTGGGGATGCATGTTTACTGAACCACTACCGGAATGCGTAGCTGAGAAGTCGGCAGACTATAACATGTAGGCAATTACACCATTTTTGTACAGAAACTGTGCCTCTTTGTTACCTTATGGTCTATACCGCTTTCACGGTAGAATTTTAGAGTCTGTTAATTATAGCATATGATTTCATGGTCCTTAACTTTGAAATAAAGTAGTTGCTACCTAATCCTTTGCAGAAAAAGCAACCCTTCCTGGAAAATTGAAATAGGCATTTTAAAACTTGCAATTACTTTACGTGTCTCTAATAAAGAAAACAATGCCAGCTTAACCTGTAACGATCCACCAGTTGCAAGAAGCCACTTCATTGTAAAAGTTTCAGATGTGAAAAAAAAAATATGTCTGGGAATTGATTTTATGGTAGATAGCATTTCACTTAAATGAGCTAAACAGTACTTGTGTCCACACGGATTAGGCTCATATTGTTCAATATTGAAAACAGGGGGGGGTGTAGAAGGTAAAGATAGAAGAGTTTGCAAAATGATGTCATTGGCATGATTTATGAGATCTTAAAAGGCCACAGTTATAAATTTCTATGATTGTAGATATATAGGTGTAGTAATATATTTAAGTACATATGACATGAAAACGGTAGGAAACTGTGAAGGGAAACAGAGGGAACTACCAGGGAGAAGGTTAGACACAAAGGAGAAGGTGAATAAAGGAGAGATGTATTCATCACACAGTGTATTGCTGCGTGTAAGGGGACCTGTATAACATAGTGTCATGGACAGTGAATACTTAACAGCAAAAACAAAAAGAAAAATAATTAAATTGGAAAGATCTAAAGAAAATGGAATCCCTGAACGTGGGTGTCAATTGGGAGGCCAGGGCAGTCTATGGGGCCCTTGGTAATGAAACCAGTATTTATGCCTAGTACATGAACTTTGGGGGCCCATTCCCTATGGAGGGATACTCTCAGCTTAGATACACAGGGGAGAGCCTAGGCCCTTCCCCAAATGACTTGATAGGCCTCTCCCTCTCTGGGGAGCAGAAAGGGGATGGGATGGGGGTGGAGAGGCAGGGAAGGCTGGGAGAGAGAGGGAACTGGGATTGATAAGTAAAATAAGATTGTTTTTAATTTAAAGAAAAGGGGTTAATGACTTTCCCCTGGGAAGAGGACAAAGGTGATGATGTCTTTATAGAGCTGATTTGCTAATAGAAATTTTTTTTGCATTGATTTTCTGCAGGGGTGATATCTGTGTGTGGGTATGCATGCCTGTGCCGTGGCATGATCATAGGAGCCAGAGGGAAACATACATGGCAGGTTCTGTCCTTCTCCCCTGTGGGTTCCAAGGTTCCAACTCCAGCTGCTGGACTTGGTAGCAAGCATGATCACCTGCCGAGAAGTCTCACTGATCCCACTAACTTTTATCTTTTTTTTAAACCCACATAGAATAATTAATAATAAACGCACAAAGGCATCTCCAAATAAAACCATCAAAACAGGGAAAAGCGTAGAAGGGGAGAAAAAGACAGAATGTCAATAATGGTAAGCGTGTCTTGGAAAAACAGGGATGGTTGTTTATCCTATTTCACTATAATTTTAGGGAACTTCGGGGATTGCTAATAAAAAGATGAGTCATGTTCTTTCTGTCTCAATCAACGGAGATTAAGGTTTGAAAAAGGTACATGTAAATGAATTACCTGACATTACAAACTAATCCTGTTTTTCTACTGGGCATTAAAATGAAACAACATGCAAGTCTGGGCCAAACTTCGTAGTTAAAGTGTATTTTTTTCTCTCATAATAGCAGTACACCTAATCTTTAAAGACAATGTACTTTACTCCTCACCTCAACAAAACCACCAAGTAGGAAAGTTAAATATCAAGTGCAATTCTCTGCACAGAACTTGCTTGTCGTGAGTCACCATGTTGATGTATGGCTGCCATTTCTTACACCCTGACCTCAATCATTTTGAAATTCTCACTGTGACTATTGCATGGTTGTATAACAGGGCATGCAATTCAGATGCCCGTCTTCTTAAATACGTTCATGTTGATGTTAGTTCGAGCAGGGAAAGACTTCCTAAAACATTCTGTAGACAGACTAGACATTCAAAGCTGAGCTTAGCACTGATCAGGGAGATTTGCATCCTTGACTCGACTTCCGCTTGGCTTTAGTTTGGGTTTGTTGCATTCCATTGGCTTTCTGGGTTTGGGTTTTTAGAAACGGGTTTTATTATGTGACCCAGGCTGGTCTCCAGCTCTGGTTCCTCCTGTCTCAGCCTCTCACATGCTGAGATCACACACACTCCTACATCACTGTGCCTAGTTTGCCATTGTAAGCATTGCCTTTCTCTCCCTGCAAGTCTTTAACCAAGAATAGCCATGCTGCTTTCTTTAGCTAATTGAGACACATCCAGTAGATGAGAGCAGTGTGTGGTCATGGAGACCATGAGGCTGCAGAGTCCAAGACCACGTTCTCAGCCTGCCCAGGCCGCAGACGAAGGGCCGTGCTTCTCGCCATTTATTAGTACTCTTTCTTTTACAGTTCAATCTCACCATTTAGTATTGAGAGCACAAGACGCCAGAGACGATCAGAATCGCCAGACTCCAGGAAGCGGCGCATCCACAGATGCGACTTTGAAGGATGCAACAAAGTGTACACAAAAAGTTCCCACCTGAAGGCGCACCGGAGAACACACACAGGTACAGCTCCATGGGCTTCTCCGTGGGGATCAGGGGGAGTGAGAAATGACAGCAGCTCACCCAGTCCATGACTGACATATTTTGAATTTAGTGCATTCCTGCTATCTGGCATACACATTTTAAATGCTGTGAACAGATCATCTTTCTGGTAATCAACGTAGTCGCCTAATAATTATGTAATCTATGGAGTTTAAAAGAGTCCACAGGCCACCTCACATATCAAGCTGAGCCAAATTCTTCCCTTCCTTAAAGCTAACATCTAACCCATCCCCAACCTTAGGCCATGTACATTCTGTTTTCAATATTCTTCCTCATATCAGAGACATAAACTTAAGACTCAAAAGTTATATCTACAAAGCACTGAAATGTTTTTAAATCATTTCCATAAAATCCAATTTGATTCTCCTTAGTAGTTATTGCACAATTGGGGGGGGCTTAATACTAGCAGAGAAAAGAAATTGATGCAACTAATTCACAATTTTGCAACAATTCAACTCTTCATCATTCCATTCACCTATGCCCAGGCATCTAGAAAGCACTGATTGCCATTATTATCCATCTACCCACAGCGTCTTTGTGTGTGTGTGTGTGTGTGTGTGTGTGTGTGTGTGTGTGTGTGTGTGTGTGTGTGTGAACCTCACTTGGCATCTCCTGGGTTCCTTCTGAGACCCTTCAATGGGAGATAATGGCAAGGATGGGGAGACAGGAGAAGGAGCCACCATCACTAATTCTTCCCTACAGAAGTGCCTGGTGACTGGAGTCATTGACACGCTAGAAGCAGATGAAACAGGGAAGCAGTCCTAGGCTCCTCTGCTGACACAGGCCATAAATAAGCAAGCCCTGTGCAGTGCCCATCATTGACACAGCCCAGACTCCACCATGGTTGTCTCATGGAAACCTTCAAATACAATAGATTCCCATGTGGCCATGTTATCAAAATAACCACACAAGGCAACCACTTCCCAGATTACATACCAAACTCATTTAAACTAGCCATCTTTGCATTTTCTTTAGGCCATGTTACTACATGTGTTTGCAAAGTCATGGAGCAGAAGCACTAATCATGCCTGCTTTCTGCAGGGGCTGAAAATGGGTACAACATGCTGTAAGTCCCTGAGTTTACCCAGAGCCACTCCGCTGTCATGCACCCATGAGCATAAATACTGATTGTTGCTGAGGCTCACAGGGTTTACAACTGAGTAAAACTGTTGGTGACCCACCCCACTCCAGCAGTCTGTACAGCACCTTCCAGTATTATAACAGCTAGCCAACAAGCAGTAAGTTTCCTGCTCAGTACCAACTTGGTTCCTCAGGACCCTGTGACCAAAGTATGTGATGACTTCAGTAATGGAATCGTACCATCAAGTATTGATGGGTAACCAAGAACAATGACAAAAGATTATATTGTTTGGGGGGTCTCTGGGACACCCCTGATCAACTTAAGGAGGGAGAAATGTCCCTCCTGTAACTAGCACTGGACTTTATATTTGGCAGACTATGACCTCAGGAGAAGTAGCATCTCGTGTGGAGGGCAACTCCAATTAAATAGGGAGGCAACCAGGGGAAATGGCATTGCTCATACTGTTTAAGGGTCTTTTGAGCCCTCATGACCGATATCCACTGCCTGGTACTGGAGTTTTTGTTAGACAGTCTGTGGTTTCTGCTTATCTTTTCTGTGCTTCCTCTCTGTTCCTAATTCCTTGCCCCCTTCCTACTCGATTCTGTGTTCTCCCCTCTCCTTTGATGGTGAACTTGCTCAGAAGTTTTCACCTGTTTCTCGGGCACTACTTTTAGTCTGTGTTTATTTATTTATTTATTCCCTGCAGTTCTGGGAGTTGAACGCACTGCATTGCACATGCTACCAAGACATGGATCGCCGTGCTTCATCCTCAGCCCGCTAGAATATTTTTAAATCACCTTCTTAGTCATTAAGGCAAAGCAATGAGCATAAAGACATGGGAGTCCCCAAGTATCTTCTATTAGCAGATAATGAACGCAGATAATAGCAGGAAGTGTTGTTGGGCCATATCAATGATTGTTATGGGGCAGCTTCTACACACACACTTAAATTGTCTGCAATTGTTCCTATTCTTGAGCTTTCTGAAATATACACTAGCCTCATTTTCACACAAACACCCCTACTCTACTTATCCAGTGATACACAGTGAAAGAGGGGAGAGTTTTAAATCTCATATGATTAAAGGACTTATTTCCCCAGCATTATTGGACTTCATCTTACAGGTATTAACATATGCCCGAGCCAATAGAAGAGACGTCATTTATTCACCAAAGTTCAAAGGAGCATAAACCTTGAATGCTGAAGCTGGATTAATGAGCTTGACTTATTAAAAAGATGACCTCATAGACTTTGAAGGTCACAGTGGCCTTATACAGCACAGAGTATGTTTCTAATTAGAGAGAGCCCTCGCCTTTCACCTCTCACAGGAGCAAGTCACTTCTGTGCTGTCTCCTGCCCACTCACACATCTTCTGTCTTGTTCAGTGTGCATAGCATCCTGGTGGCTGTAGCTGTTGAGATCTTTTCCACACAAGCACTGTTGCCCCAACACTAGGTCTGTCTCCCACGTCTCCTTATAGACATGCAGTAACAACGTGTGTGTCAGCAAGACACTGGGTGGGATTTGAAGACAGAGCCCTATTCTCCGGCAGTGTGCATCTGCTCCTCCTGGTGCAGTTTGAGGCATCCTGATGAATGGGACTCCCTGGAAGGGTCACGCATTTGCTGCTGCTGACTGGTTCTGATGGTCTTCTTGACCTCACTGAGCCACAGCATCCTATGACCTCCATCTCAGACACTCCCAATTTTGTCAGCCGTGCACTCCAGCCTGTCCGGTCCCATTGATTTAAGCTTTGTGGTCCTCAAGTATTGAGGGAGGAGATCTTTATGAACTTCTCTTAATGTGTACAAAATACATTTGAGTCTTCTTGGGATTAACTCTGTAGGGTCATCTCAATTGAGGAATGCTGCCAATTCGGTCTAGTGTATCCATTGTAGTGGAAGCTGATTTATTTCTTTCTACTAGACTTGTAGTGCTGGAGCTGTCCCTGAAATGACTTCCTTGGCAGTAGTGTTGAGGCAACATCTGGAGACAAAGGACAACCTTGCTGTAATTTTGTCAGTCTTGGGATTTATATTTACCTTTTCCGATCTAAAAAATAAGTATAACAAGCTCATTGTAGTGACCTGATTGCAGTGGGTTGAATTCAATAACTTGGAAGGATCTGAACCATCTCCCCATCAGCTTCTCCATTTTGGTCAGCTAACTGCTAGACTGAACAGCAAATGCAAAGAAAATGCCCTGAGCTGTAATCCCAGAGACCTCCACACTACTAGCTGTTACTTTTCAACAACTGGCTATGGGGCCTCCAGTCTGCATCAAAACATCTTTGCTAAATCCCTGCTCAAAACCCCTAAATGTATCAAATCCAATCACCCACTTAGCAGACAGTTAGTTATAACCAGCCCTCTGTATCCAACGGGTCTGCCTCTGCGCATCCAACTAGCCTTGGACTGCACTCAGCATCTGTGGGCGTTTCCTTGTCTGCACTCCCTGGGCTGTATGTATGGCAGCTGTGGGAAACATTTGCATTGTATCAGGTGTTGCAGGTAACTAGATCTTATCTGAAGCATACAAGAAGATGTGTGGAGGTTAGATGCAAATGTTTCTCTGGTTTCTATCTTACGCCCTGAGTATCCCTGACTTTTGTAATCTAAGGGGTCTAGGGTTGGGGCAAAAGAAACAGGGCGCTGGTCCTGAGGGACCACTGTAGTCTGTGTGGTCATAGCCTCTTGAACTGACAGTTAAAAGTGGCATGCTTGTCAAACAGAAAGAAAGAATAAAATTTGGTTAACTTGTTGTAACTGGCATAAAGTGATCCCAGGCTAGCTTATAATTTATAATTATACGCAAGATTTCATAACTTGGTGAGGTACAATGTAATCAGCACTGGTTCTATAGAAATTCAGGCTGGCTCGCTCGCTTTTCATAAGCATCTCCTTAGCCTTACCTTTGCTTCAGGCATGTTGAGTAAGATCCTTATGTGTGACCAATAATACTTAATGTGGAGTTTGGGATTATAACAGATGAGTTATGCAATCCAAGCACGCTATGGGAGGGAAGCGAGCGACAGTGAGAAACTTTCTGTAAGGAAGTCACTGTCCTTTCCCTGTTGATATTTTACTAGTGCCTGATCAGTCATGTATTTCCTTAGGACTTAAAGAAGTGAACATTTGTAGAGGTACAGAAAAAGGACCCTTTCAAGATAGTAGCAAAAACAAAACAAAAACAAACAAACAACCCCCCCCCCAAAAAAAAACTGCCAAAGAAGTGCCTGGAGGTGAGCATTTAAATTTTAAAAACAATCTGTTGTTATTTTGCAGCTTAGGTAATAACATGGGTGTGTTAGCAAGCATTTTGAAAGGTTGTCCTTGTAGCAAGACCTGTGGAGGCTACATTGTTGAAGGACCTTTACAAAGGAGAAAATGTAGCTTGAATCACACCTTTGCCAGCAGGTCTATCGTTCCCTCTCATCTGCATTGGGTATGCCTCCCACCCAATGAGACATGCCGTATAGTGAAATAAAAAGCGCAGAAGAGTTAAGTTATTTATGCTATGAATAACTGCTGTTGATGTCCTTCATTTAAAGGTATGGTCTATTAAAATGTCCAAGTATGCACTTTAAAAGAAAATGTGGGTATAATTTAGAATGCTCACCACTGCCTAAACCGCTTTGAGGTTCGAACGAACCTTTCACAGGGGCTGCCTAATACCACCGGAAAACAGATATTTACATTGTGATTCACCACAACGTGGGGAACTGTGTGAAAGGGTGGCAGGCAGCATTAGGAAGGTTGAGAGCCACTGGAAGTTTCCATGCCATAGCAATTTTTGCAGTGCTAGTCTTTAACACATAGGTGTCAGTAATTCGTACAGCCACTAGATGGGGCACTAGACTCAGATGTTGCAGCATGTCTAGGTGGGAAACTTGACTGCCCCAGTGCTGTGTGTGACATCTAAAACAAAACATAGCTATCAGTGCTCTACAGAACATTTCAATGTAGTGATGAGTGAAAGACAGAGCTCAACTCCAAACAGAGGTTTCAAAAGTAACTTCAACATACTTACTTTTTCTCTTTCAAACGAGTTGAAATATTTGAAATATTATAAACTGTACGCATGAGCGCTGGTAGGGGTAATTAGGATTTATTAGAATACACTCAGGAACACACAACAAGGTAAATAGCTCCTGTGGTCTTCTATTCTGCCCTGGCAGGGTGAATACCCACCACAATAAATTGACAGTGTGCCTCTGTGGTAAATCTGGACAGTCTCGTTTAATTGCTATGAACAGTAAGTTACTGAACTTGAGGTAGATAGGTTTCTCATCCATGTGACATCATCAGAAGTTTACTTGTAGATGCCCGAAAGCATTAACCAATGCTGACTTAGCAGTCTCTATCTGTTCTTCTTCGCCTTTAAGAAGGAACTGTATCCTAATTAATGACGCCTCCCTAATGAAAGGAGCATGTGCTGTAACCGGATCGTCTGTTATTTATAAATCGCATGTGGTGATGGCCTTAAGATCCCCCTCCACCTCCACACGCACTCCCACACACAGTGATCCTAAGTGGCTGCAGATTCCATGGATTCCCACGTTTCCCTTGGCTCATCAGTTCTAAGGCTATTCATGGATTTCTTTCTTCTAAATCGCGACATCTTTTTTTTTTTTTTTTTTTTTTTTTTTTAACTGAATGAGATTCTCAAGGGGCTTGGGAAGAAGATTCTGTGGAAGCTGTATGTCCTGGTGGCCTTTGTGTCTACCTTCAGATATGTTTGATGCTACTGTTCCAATATTTGTGTCGTTAATGCATAGTTTATGAAACATTGAACTCTTTTTTTTTAGGACAACACCCACCCCATATCTATTGATTATTAGATAAAGCTCAGAGCCCAGTGGTGATGGTAAAGTATCATCTAAGTCTCATCTAAGTACTCCTTAGGGTAGATCTTCTCTTAGGAAGTAGCTTGTAAGTCCTGACCCAAAGAGTTGTATAGTTTTTATCGAAGTCTATTTTCTACTGCTGATAGTACAATATCATAGATTAGGCACGTTTTAAAGCAACAAGGTTGATCATGATTATGGGTGTGATCCAAGGGTGAAGGACTACATCTGATGGTAGTCTTCTTGATGTCAGAGATCTGAGGTAGCTGGCATAGGGCAGGAGACAAGAATGTATGAGGGACTTAGCAACAGACCTACTTTAGATGGTGCCTTTATCAGTTAACCAATCCCTACGTGTAGACTACACTTATTGAAGGTTTCAAGCTTTCCCGCCCCTAATGCCTCAAAGTGAAGATTAAATTTTAGAATGAGTTTGGGGTTTATTTTTGGTTGTTGTGGGGGAGTTCAGGGTGTAAATCATAAACTATAGCAATGTGTGCTGAGAAATGAAAAATTGAAATATGAAATTTGAAATCAAGAAACAAAAGTTTGAATCTATCTTTAGCCTATAACTGGCGAGCTTGGAGCAGCCCTGGGGTGTGGGGACCTCATATTTTCTTTTTTAGCTTTATACCCTGATGTAGTAAGTCTCGTTACATATGTATGACTCAGGACATCGGTTTTATAACCCAAATAAATACAATGATAATACATCCTAAGCATTCAGTTGTCACTTGCTGACAGGGATCTTGCTATAGGTATGTGTCATTGTGAGCATATGGCTATAATTAAATAACTTTACTTGGGACACTAACAAATTTAATATGTATAGGTTGTAGTTGTTTGGGAGTAAAGCTAATCATCATTTACTACACTCAATGTATTGCTGTTATGGTGAATAAGCAGTTATTTAAGGGATATACTTTACATCCTTACTAAAATATTTCAGCTTTCTAGTTGAATGGCCATATTCATAGATTGAACTCAAGAGCTATTGGATGAGCATTTTCTACATCCCCGTTGATTGACTTTCAGGAGGACAGAAAGAGTCGTGGACTATATTTGGTGAGTTTGCCCATAAGCAAAGTAGATAACTCACAAGGTAGTCAGGAAAAAACAAGACATGTCTCAGCACAGGCATCCTGGTTGTAGCTGGAGCAGTGCCTAGATCTCCAGATGAGCCTGGGTATATGCAGCTCGTTCTGATATTGTCCTCCAACCTGAAATGGCCTGGCTAACTGACTCTGCCTGCCTGTCTCTTTTGTTCCTAGTTCTTCAGTCAATAAGTTCTATTCATTTCCCCAAATGCCTCAGTGTCATCAGGCCTATAAGGCTCTTTGACCTCTATCCCATTCCCTAGCAAGCTCCAGTGTGTGTTGCCTGACATTAAGATATGATTGATGGTGGAGAGACACGTGGAAAAAACTGAGGTAAATGGAACAATGACTGACCAGATGTGAGGATAAAGGAAAGAAAGACTGAGGATATCCACTGTGTGTGCTTAGGATGCATAGACACATAGAAATCCCACATGGAGTGTGGTTACACTTTTCAGTGGCTATATAAATCCCAGGGACAGAGCCAGGTAAGAACACCAGCCAGGAGCAAGCTGAGAAAGCAGCTTGTGGCCAGTGCTGCCCTGGCTGCTCTCAGGTCCCCGTTATTGTCATTCTGCCAGGTCATTGACAACTTCACAAACCTCCAGCATCCCTTGCTTGCCTGTATGGCAGCACGTACCCACTTAGATGGCATTAGCTACTGGGGGCTTTGGAGTGACAAGATAGCAAGAGAAGTGACTAGTGGTGTGTCTTTAAGGCTTTTCACTGATGCCCGAATTTTCTCCCCACTCTATGAAAATTTTACTTGTTAGAAAATAAGTGAGAAGACATGGACCAGGAGCATTAATTGCTAAATAAAACCAGACAGGCTGCTCTTGAGTGCTTGCTCGGCACACAACTCTTTGCATACTAATGAATGAGATATAAAAATGAAGAGAAGAGGTTCTAAATCTGGTGGGCGAGACAGCCACATCGGCAAATATCTTCCACGCAGAAGAGAATAGCAACGGGAGAAGATGCTTGCCTTTGCAAGTTGTCCTGATGGCACAGAGGGAGGATCCGTGGCCATCCCAATGGCCATCTGCCTTTGCCAACCAGCACTTCCCATTGCCACCTCAAAGGAGGAAACCTCTGCATCTATTTGCAATCTAGACTTATCTCAATGTGCTCTGAAAGTGATACAAATATTATACTGCTTTCACTAAATGGAAGGGGGTTTTCTTGACCCATCAGAGAGCTGCTATCTAGAAACAAATTGTGCCTGAGACACACAGTGATCCAAATACCCTTACCTGTATTGTATGTATTTGATTGAATTTTATTCTAAAAGCCATATGATGGGAGATGTCATTCTGTAAATATGTTTCTCTTATTTGTTAATGAATAAAGCTGCTGGCCAATGACTAGAGCTTCTTATTTGCTACTTCTGTCTTACATATTAACTCATTTCTATCAATCTAAGTGTTTCCACGTGGTCTTAACTTACCAGAGAGAGGATCCGGAACTCTTACTTCTCTCACGTCCTATATCTTGAGCCCTCTCTGCTACATCTCCCAGAATCCTATTTGTCTCCCAGTCCCGCCTACCTTGCTTTCCTATTGGACAACAGGGCTTTATTCATTAACCAATAAGAGAAACATATTTACAGAATGGCATCTCCCATTAGCCATATCTTACTGAATACACTTAAAAGACCTGTAAAATCATCTGCCAATGAATGTATCTATTTGATAATACATCATAAAGTGAATTTTGCTTCTAAATTTTATTTAAATGAGCACATATATCGCCAAGTGAAATTGTGGGCCTCCTTTCACTTTGAGTTCTGTTTTATCTTCACGTTTATCGAAGCATTGCGAAGACAAGAATGTGGGGTAGTGCTACCCCCCAGCCTTTGTACTTTCTCATGTTCTGCCCAAGAATCAAACATTTTGATTATTGATCACCGTATCCTGAATGGTAGGAGGGCCTGCTAGTAAAATAGATTTAGTGTTTTTTTTAATAGAATTATTACACACACCATTTATTACAAAGGTAATTAAGAACTGCAATTTGGAAGAATAGATATTTGCCATGAAAGAATGTGCAAGTGGGTTATTTGTGATACACATTTCAATTAAGTCTTTGTAAGTATAAGCTTATTACCATAAAGATTATAATACTGCTTATCCGAGTAAGAATAAGCAGCTAGGGAGATGGCTCCATCAGTACAGTGTTCATTGGAGCATAAGGTCCCAAGTTTTATCCTCAGAAACCAAGTAAAAGCCTAGTACAGTGCCATGTGTCTGTTATCTAGTGTTAGCAGGCAGAAACCAAGGATTCTTATGGCCTCATCAGCTGGTTTAGCTAAATCTGTGAGCTCCAAGTTCAAGGAGATTGTCACCAATACTTCACAGGAGTGGAGAGAGAGGTGGCTCTGTTGTCAATAGTGCTTACTGCTCTTGTTGAGGATCTGGGTTCATTTCTGAGCATCCACGAGGCAGCTTGATGCCTTCTTCTGGTCTCTGCACGCTCCTGTATTCATATAGTTTGTATAAACTCACATAGGTACATACAAATACATATAAACATAACAAATAAGTATATTCTTAAAAGAAAAGTGGAGAACAATTGAGGAAAACACTTCAAGCAATATATTCACACACCAGCACAGACTGCTTTTTGCTAACTCGTGCATGCTCTGGATTTTATATTTGTATTGTAGTAGTTTGATTCAGTTAATGATTAGCATAGAGCTCTGTATTAGGCCTAGGGGATACAGTGAGGAAGAGATGCCAAAACCATGTTCAGTATCATAGTTCTGAGTTCCATGGACAGATGGGACAACCTTTCATCATGATGCAGAGTGAGGAAAGTCCTAATGAAAGCATGCTTCACATATTGTGGGGTGGAAAGAACACTGCAGATGAGAAGAAGATAAAAACATCCAAAATCTTGCAAAATAGTTGTAGGGCAGGCAAAGAGGCTTTTGCAAAAGAAACTGAAGGAAATGCAATCAAAGTGTGCCAAGATATGATCATCTTTCAGAAGGACTCCGTTCAAGGAACTTAGCATTGTAGCACATGTAAGTGATCTGAGGACTCTAAGAATCAGTGGCAAGAGGAATACCAGTCAAGAGGTAGCAGGAATACCAGTCATATTGAGTCTGGGGGTTACACAGTAAGAGTCAGTCTTATCAGAAAAAGAAAAAAGAAAAATATAAAATCTCCAAATTCATGTGGAAATACAGAAGACTTGGGATAGCTAAAACAACCCTGAATAACAAAACACATCTCTAAACATCACCATTATGATTTCAAGTTATACTGAAGAAGACTGTAATAAAACAGCATAATGGTAGCATATAAACAGATGCATTAACCAAGAAAATAAAATTGAGAACCCAGATATAAGTCCTGTTCCTATGGCCACCTGATTTTTGACAAAAGGATCAACAATACACCTTGGGAATAGTACTGGTGTTGATCAAAGTGGATAGGTACATGCAGAAGTGTAATTCCAGCTCATTATCTCTTACTCTAAGCAAAACTGACCTCCAGTGGATAAAGGACCTAGACATAAAAATCTTGTACCCTTTACTACTGAAAACTCAACTGAGTACTGACCAAATTATAACTGCTGTACCAGATGTGGTGCTCTGACTCTAGCAGATTAACGCATCTCCTGGTACATAGTATGTACATTATAATATAGCAAATGCCTTCTTTTCAGTACTGGTCCATAAGAGCCACCAGAAGCAATTTGCTTTCAGTTGGGAAGGCCAGCAGTATACATTTAGTTTTGCCTCCAGGATATATTAATTTTCCAGCCCTGTGTATTAACTTAGTTCAATAAGAATCTTGGTCATCTGTGTCTTCCATGAAATATGACATTGGCCCACTATGTTAATGACATTACGCTGATTGGACCAAGTAAGCAGGAGGTAGCCACCGCTCTGGACTTATAGATCATACATGAGCATCAGAGGATGAGGAGTAAATTCAACCAAAATCCAAGGACCTCAGAGTCCAGTGGCTTCTGCAGATATATTCCCTCTAATGTGACGCATAAGTTATTACACCTGGCCCCTCCCACTACCAAGAAAGAAATACAATGGTTAGTGGGTCTATTTGGATTCTGGAGACAGCACATCCCTCACTTGGATGTGTTACTCTGCCCCATATACCAAGCGACTCAGAAAGCTGCCAGCCTTGAATAGGACATGGAGCAGGAAAAGGCTCTTCAACAGATCCAGGTTGCTGTGCAGGATGCTTTACCACTTGGCCCTATGACCCAGAAGACCTTATTGAACTTGAGGTGTCAATGACAGATAGGGATGCTGTTTCACAGTCCCCTGGAGGTGAATCACAAAAGAGACCTTTGGAATCTTGGAACAAGCCTCTACCATTATCTGCAGACAACTATTCTCCCTTTGGGAGACAACTCTTGGTCTACTATTGGGCTGTGGTGGAAATGGAAGTCTTTGCAATGGGCCAACCTAAGCTGCTCATAATGAGCTGAGTATTATCTGACCCATCAAGCCGTAAAATAATATGTTCACAGCAGCAATCTGTTATTAAATGGAAGTGGTATGTACGTGATCCAGCCCAGTCAGGTCGTGAACGCTCAAGCAAGTTGTATGAGGAAGCTGCCCACATGCCTATGGTTTCTACTCCTGTTACAATGCCATCTTCTGCCAAGCATTTACCTATAGCCTCATGGGGTGTGCCCTATGGTCACATGACTAAGAGAAGACTAGGGCCTGGTTTATTGATGGTTCTGCACATAATGCAGTCACCACCCAGAAGTGGACATCTACAGCATTACAACCCCTTTCTAGGACAACCCTGAAAGATGCCAGAGAAAGGAAATCTTCACAGTGAGCCAAACTTCGGGCAATACTCATGGCCATACATTTCATTTGTGAGGAGATATAGCCAGATATGAGATTGTTCAATGGTTCATTGGCTGTAGCCAATGGATTGGCTGAATGGTCAGGTACTTGGAAAGAGCGTGATTGAAAAACCGGTAACAAAGACATCTGGGGAAGCAATATGTTGATAGATCTCACCAAATGAGGGAATAAAGTCATGATTCTTGTGCCCCATGTAAATGCTCATCAAAACTTCACTTCACTAGAGGAGGAGTTCAACAATGAAATAAATAGAATGGAATGACCCAGTCTGTGGACCGACAGCCTCATTCCGCGGCCATCCCTGCCATTGCCCAATGAACCTATGAACAGGCTATCACACAGCAAGTCTAACCTGGCTACGGCAGCTGCTGAATGTCATATCTTCCAGCAGGAGAGACCAACCCTGTGCCCAAATATGGCACCATTCCTTAGGGTGACCTTCCAGTGACCTATTGGCAGACTGACTACATTGGACCATACTGGAATAGGTAACTTATTCTGGCTATGGATTTACCTTTCCTACATGTGATGCATCTGCCAAAACCACCATCTGTGAACTTACAGAATGCCTTATTCACTATCATGGTATTCACACAGTATTGCTTCTGACTGGGAACTCACTTCATATGCAGAGAAGCCAAACAATGGGCCCACAATCATTGAATCTACTGGCCTTAACATGTTCCCCACCATTCTGAAGCAGCTGGCCTGATAGTAAGACTGAAAGGTCTTTTGAAAGAACAGCTACAGCACCAATTGGGTGGCTACAGCCTAGAGGCTAGGGTAGTATTCTCCAGAAGGTAGTATATGCTTTGAATTGGCATGTTTTCTCTCATAGCCAGGGTCCATGGAACTAGGAATCAAGGAGTGGTGAGGGGACCCCTCACCATCACAGCTAGTGACCCACTAGGAAAAATTTTGCTTCCTGTTCCCATGACCATAAAATTCTGCTGTTCTAGAAGTTTTGGTCCCAAAGAGGGAGCAGTCCTGCCAGGAGATACAACAAACATTCCATTGAACTGAAAGCTCAGATTTCTCCCTGTTCACTTGGAGCTTCTGATACTCTTAAGCCAGCAGGCTAAGAAAAGAATAACAGTGTCAGTGTTGGGGGTGGAAGTGATTGATCCAGATTACTACAGAGAAATGGGATTTCTTCTCCAAGACTGTCTGGTGTTGAAGATCCTTTGGAGAATCTCTTGGTGCTACAGCAGCCCAATATCCGGGCAGGGTGACAAAGGGCAAGACCCTTCAAGAATGAAAGCATAGGTCACTCCTCTGGGAACCAAGACCTGCTGAGGTGCTTGCTGAGGCTGGAAAGAGTGGCAAATGGGTAGTAGAGAAGGGTAGTTATAAATACCAGCTAGGGGACCTGACCAGTTGCAGAATCAAGGATTATAATTGACATTTGTATTCTGCCGTACTTTTCAAGAATATGTTTGTGCAGATATTTCTGTTTACTTTCCTCAATTTCCTTATCATGTAATGTAGCATCAATTAAAAGAATATCAGTGGTTATCATATTTAAGTTTTGAGATACCAAGAGCCTCTCTCAAGGGACATTGCCTCCTATTCTAAAATTTATAACGTGTCTTTAGTTATGCAAGGGATAGTTATATCAGGTTTGACATAATTATGGCCTGGTTATTCTTTTCATTTGGACATCAAGTATGACATAAGGAGATAGATTGAATATGATTGTATGTGACAAGGGGTGAATTTGTGATGTCTATTCTTGGTTGTCTTCTTGACTATATCTGGAATTAACTGAAACCCATGTGGCCGGTACACCTTTGAGGGATTTTTTTTTTCTTAATTAAATTATTTGAAGTGGGAAGACCCACTTTTAATCCAGATCTTTCGGGATGAGAGAACACACCTTTTAATCCAGACAATTTGAGGTGTAAAGATCCCCTTTAATTTGGGTCACACCTTCTGGTAAGAGCCGATATAAAGGACACAGAT
The DNA here is from genome assembly GCF_943737965.1 of Phodopus roborovskii. Classification (NCBI taxonomy): domain Eukaryota; kingdom Metazoa; phylum Chordata; class Mammalia; order Rodentia; family Cricetidae; genus Phodopus; species Phodopus roborovskii. The sequence continues at coordinate 19,102,289 of NW_026126511.1, forward strand.
GACTGAAGCTTTTGCTCTTTGCCTGCTTGCTCTTGCTGCCAAGTCCATTCCTTCACCACCGTTAGAGTCTGCTTTGGGATCCCCATGTATACTAAAGACCATCTGAGACGTCAGCCTCCTAAACTGAACAACTACTGGATTCTTAGATCTTCTGTTGGTAGACAGCCGTTGTTGAACTAGCTGGATGAGAACCTGTAAGCTGTGCTAATACCTCTCTCTCTCTCTCTCTCTCTCTCTCTCTCTCTCTCTCTCTCTGTGTGTGTGTGTGTGTGTGTGTGTGTGTGTGTGTGTGTGTGTGTAAATTCATTCTATAAGTTCTGTGACTATTGAGAACCCTGACTAATGCAGATCTCAGCATAAGACTTAGTATCCTGAATCTCATAGGAAGGAAGTAGGGAATACACTTCAACTTACAGGCATGGGAAAGTTTTCTTAGCAGGACCTGGTAATGCAGGCATTAAGATAAACAATTACAAAGTAGGATCTCATGAAACTAGTGTGGTGATATCTTTCATGCACAAATAAAGCCTGTCTGGAGGTCAGAGAATAGAGTTTGCTACTAGCAAACCATAGTGGTGTGGAGGTCTGTATAGAGACAGACAGGAAGTAACTTTGCTGGGCAGAAACAGGATATATATAAACAGGGAGAAACAGGAAATCACCCTCTCCTCTGCTGAGACACTTAGGAGGTGAGGTGTGCTGTGGCTGGCTCCTTCTCTCTGATCTCTCAGCATTTCACTCCATATCTGACACCGGCCTTTTATTATCTAGACCAATTAAGAACTTTTTTTACACTATAGAGCTCTGTATAGCAAAGACACCATCATTTAAGAAACAAGTCAGTCTGTAGAATAAGAAAAAATTTTTACATCTAACAGAGATCTAACAGAGAGTTGGTATCTAGAATACATAAAGAACTCAAAAAACTAAGAACCAAGAAAATAATCCAATTAATCTCTGGGTCAAGAACAAAACAGAATTATAAAAAGAATAAACAAAGTAAAATAGCTGAGAAACACTGATTAAAATATTTGCTATCCTTAGCTATCAGGATAATGCTACTTAAAACTTTGAAATTTCATCTTACCCATAAGATTTCACCTTATTGTTCAGACTGGCTAAGATCAAAAAGGTAAACAACAGCAAATGCTGACATCTGTATAGGGAAAGAGAAACATTTATTCACTGTTGGCGGGGGTGCAAATTGGTTTAGCCACTATGTAAGTTAGTGTGGTCATTCTGCAAAGAGTTAGAATAGGCCTACAATATGATCCACCTGTACCACTCCTGGGCGTATTTCCAAAAGACTTTATATTCTGGTACAAATGCATTCTCATCCTTATGTATTGCTGCTCTTCTATTCACAATAGCTAGGGAGTGAAAACAGTCTAGATGTCCAGCAACTGATGAATGAATAATGAAAACATGGTAGGTACGTATATACGATATGACATTATTCCATTTTAAAGACAAATGAAATTCTTAGGTAAATGAATAGAGCTGGATCACATTATGCTGGTCGAGGTAAGCCAGACCCAGAAAGATAAATGCCACATACTCTGTCATGTGTGGTTGAGTATTTAAATGTGTGTGTTTAAATTTGAGTACCCATAAAAAGCAGGCAAATAATAAGGGGCCATGTAGGAGATTTCAAGGGAGTGGAGATAGAGCGGGGTGATAGGAAGGATGAAAGGAGAACAATGGACAGAAAGGGTTGAATGCAGTGAAGGCTAAGAGGGTATGATGAAGGGAGTAGTATGGGAGAGCAGCTAATATTGAAGATTTTTGTAAAGGCCACATAGAAACCTACCGCAGAGGCTTCTGACCCATTGAATTGGGATACACCTTAGGCTGTCAAATAAAAATCCCAGAGCCAAGTATGGGCTACCTCTTTTGGAAACGCTGTTCTGCAGGTTCTTGTAGGACACCTATCTCAAACACTACACGCTACTACCATTGTACTATTCCTACAGACACCTCATGCCTGAGTCACAGAACATGGAGAGATCATGCTGGTTCTTTCCTACCTGCAAACTGCATCTCTACTGGCTGGCTATGCTATTGATGAGCAGATAATAAATAGGGATGGGGCATAGTGCATAATAATGGGGCCATTGGAACTGATCCTGGTAAAACCTAAGGAAAGACAGACCACCCTGTGGAGCTGGTTGGAGAGGACTGCTGGACATGCATTTGGCAGACAGAGCTGGCACCTGTCATGATCGTAGTGGGGCAGGTAGAGAATAGGTCCCCTACTTCTCCAAGGAAGAGTCTCAAAAACAATCTCTCCACCCAAAGAGATGTGGGACTTAGGGCAGTTGTAGACAAGCTTACCACTTTCCTACAGCAATGCAGGAGGAGGGGCATATTGTCGAAGTGGTGGGTGATGAGTACTTTCAGGGCCACAGTTGAAACTGTCCTGTACCATCCCTGGTACTCAGAAGTGAGACTAGGAAGTGAATGCTTAGCATTTCCCTGCTAGGTTACAGCAGAGGCTTTGAGAATGTGTAGGTATGTATTAAGTGAGAAGAAAAGCTCAGAAGTTTTGGCACACATTTATGTGACAGGTTAAAGAAGAGTTCTCTTCCAAAGAAACTTAAGAAAGGGTAACCAGACACATAGCAAATAAGTGTTGTCACCTCGTCGTCGCAATGTAAAGTTGGAACAGCCAAATAAAACAATGTCCTTTGACCTTGAACTTTTTACTTTCTGTAAAGTACATTTTATTAGAGAATATTTTCATTTGTTAATGTTTGCTTTCTGGGTGAGAAGGCTAGACTTTTCGTTAACAGTACTGTATATCCAGTAAGTCGTAACTCGGGCTCTAGTCTGCCAGTCCAGTTCTGACTGGATAGCCTGGTTTATTACAGCAGTAGCTTGAAGTGTGGTGTGGCAGCGTAAAAGTGGCTAAGACTGGATGGCTGGTGAAGCCAACTTAGCTACTGAAACTGTTAGATTAGAAAGCTGTCAAGGTCAAATGTGTTAAAATCATGCAATCGCTTAGAAAAGAGCCATGGAATGTGGAACGTGCCATATGTTCTAGCAAATACTATTGTTATCAAAGTTTGCCTTTATTGAAGACACAGGGAAGACACAAGGAGTTCACTTAGTCCTATTTGCACATAATGAAGAAGTTAATCCAGAGCGTTCAAAGGAATGAAGAGCAACACCTTGACTATTTGATTGAAATGCCAGGACCAAATAAATGGATTGAACATACTGTCTGATAGGTTGCTCTGCTTGGCTCAGGCAGTTTTGTGCTTAAAACGTTTACAAAAGCTAGAATCAGGACCAATATCCAGTTAGCTGAATATTTAAAACAGCAAACAGAGGATTGGAAATGTAGCTCAGAAGACCTGACTTCTGATCCTCTAGTACCTATGTAAATAAAACAAAACCAAAAGCCAAGTTTAAAGACACACTTCCTTGATCCTAGCACTGAAACAGGGCAGAGACAAGAGGATCCTGGGAGTTCAGTGGCATGCCAAATCAGTGAGCTCTAAGTCCAGGGAGAGATTCTATCTCAGCAATCAAGGTGGGGAATCAATTGACGACGGCTTTCTGCCGTCAGCCTCTGGGGTCTGCATGTGTACATGTGCTTGTATGGGTGAGCAGAACTACACACATGAAAAAAATAAATAACACACACACATCTCCACATTCCACACAACAGCAAAAATATGATGTATTCCTATTATTTCATTTATATATGTCTTCAAAACAAACAGGAACACCTTGAGTTTCACAGCTCTGAAGAATTAATTATTCTGTAGTGTGCAGGTTGGGCTTTCACAGCTTGTAGGAAGAGATGACAACCCAGAATATTAGAGATGAGGAATCTGCTTCCAGATGCTGAGTTCTACAGCCTAAAACACAGTTGCAGATTTGTAGCTGAGCCCATGCTTGGCTATTTTGAGCTGATTTTAGAGCTCCATGTAGTATGGGCTACTTTAACCCCCCCAAAAGGGAAGATGGCCTCGGCCATCCTTGGGTGACTCAGGGAAGCTGCTAATGTCAGCTGTTTCCTGGTCACCAGGTTTCTATTTCCTCATCTTGAAAGCACCTAATTTCCTTCCAGATCTAGAAATCTGTGAACTTTCATGAACTAATGTAACAGAAACCCGAAGACAAGATAGGAATCTTGATTCTGTGTTTTTTTTTTTTTTTCCTCCTCATATGCAAATACCATTCCTCAAGTGAAACAGATTGTCACAGCAAATATGCCGAGCCCTGAATGTAATGAAGCTCATTTGTCAGTGTCTGGGCCCTGTAACTTTGTCAAAGCTACACAGGGACATATTTCAAAAATGCACTTCTGAACCTAGAAAATGCCTGCACTTCCTGTTGCTAAAGGTGTTCCTTTTCAGTTGCTTGAGAAAATAACAGAGGAGCCGCTGAGAACACTGTGTTTTGTTTAACACAGGCCTTTTGAAAGTGCACATTCATCTAAGTGCATGGCTCACACGTCATTTTCATATGAAAAAGCACCTGCCCTTTGTCTTTGTCCACATTTACCTTTCAGCATTTCAGGTGGTGAAATGCGAGGCCCTGAAAAAGTGATTTTTGTTAGGTAGGTTTTGGGAACCCATTCAATAGCCGATGTTTTCTTTAGACTTTATTGTGCCTTCTGCTGGGTAAATGCCATGGAAATGCACTGAGCTAGCCTTAATCCTTCTCTCTAACCGGAATGGAAAAAAAAGGACAGGCAATTCGTAAGAAATTAGTTTGTGTTGACTGTCTCAAGCCAGGAAAGAAAGAAAGGTCTGATACCATTTCTTATTTTCCCAGGGCACTGCATTAATACCACGTGGGAGTGTGCATGCACAGGCTGGCTGTATATGCGTAGGAAGTAGGATCCAACCCGAGCAAGTGTGCTGTCAAGACATTTTTAGAACAACAACAAAGATACTTTTAAAAAGTTATTGTTATTATTATTGACCATGGGTGTAGGTGGCAGTAGGGGGTGCTTATGCCACAGGGTACATGAGAGGACACAGACCAGCCTGTGGAATTGACTGTCTCTTTCCACGTTTGCCTGGGCTCCCATGAGAACCCAACTCAGCTGCCCCTAGATGTCTTCACACCATTCTGGTATGCTTACTTTCTTAAGATTAGGCTGAAAATGTTTCATTAAAATAAGAACTACACCGATGAAAGAAATGGCTTAAATGAAAGCTAAACTACACCCCAAAGGAATGACATACTGTCACCCAACTAACAAACCATCCATCACCTTGTAGTTTTTCTTTTACTTTTTAACTTTTACGTTGCAAAAACAAAATCACATGCCAAGACCTTTTTTTTTTTTTTTTTTTTTTTTGCTACAGTACTGTACCAAACTTTTGTCAACAATGTCTTTGTCTTTCATAGAATTAACTTAAGAAGTAGGAGTCAATAATGGTCTGATAATGAAATCAAAACTTCCAGGTATTTTGTGAAATGCTAAATATATTTTTTTTAAGATTTTGCCTGCAAGCAGTTATATTTATATTTGGTCGTTGCCTACCCCTTTTGTCTAAAAGGGGTAAAGAAGGCAGACATGAGTCCTGGAGTCATGGCTCAGTGGTTAAGAGCCGTGATTGCTCCCACATGGTGGCTCATAACTGTATGTGCTGCAGTCACAGGGAATCCAATGCCCTCTTCTGGCCTCTGTTGGCACAAGGCATCCAAGTGGTGGACAGACATACCCAAGTCAAAACATCTCTACACATAAATACTTTTTTAAAAAAGAAGGTGGGAATGATCTTTTTAATTTCAGCATATTTCCTGGGAAAAGAGTTTGAGATAACATGTATGTGGGATTCCGATACAAATAAATTAAACTTCAAGGAAAACCTGCGATACCTAAAAACATGAACAGAATCTCCTCTCGCTGTCAGCCGAGTGCATCTTCAGCCGAGTGAATCTTGGTGAGGAACAAAGCAGAGAGCTGTGGGTGTGGCCTATTTTGTGTGCAAGTAGTCTACATTTGTTTTTTGTGTGTTTGTTTGTTGTTTTTTAAGACAGAGTCTTACTCTATAGCAGGGACTATCCTGGAAGTCTCTATGTCCCATAATAGCCTCAAATTTGGGGCAAATCATCTTGCCACAGCCTCCCACATGGTAACATTCCAGGTTTGAGCCACCAGGTCCAGCTCTTAGCCAATTCGTCTATAGAAACAATTTCATATAAAGTTCATTTACCATTCTGTTCCCGCCACTGTCTTGTAGAGTCAAATGCTCATTTGATTTATGTGCATAAATAAAAATATATCCCTGTTTTCTATTAATAAACCAGCTGCAAAAGCATTAGAAGCTCTCCCAATTGCAAGCAAGTCTGATATTAAAATGATTCAATGTTGACAGTTTTATGGTCTTCTTTCAAGTTCTGTGCATATCACATAATCCAGTATTATGATTTGTAAATTATGAATAATATGTCAATAACATGGACCTATTGACTGAGGTGTACATTTTTAACATCACAACTGTTTAAAGATCTTAAATCTCTTTTACATTTTTCTACTGATTCATTTAATACTTCCATTGAACAATAAAAGTGATTTTAAAAAAAAACAGAAACCCAAAGTAGTGACCAATAGTAACAATGTGTTTTGTGGTTCTAGTATACTGAGAAAGTGTCTAGGAACTGGATTTTTAATTTTGAAAACTCATAGTTATCAAAAACAGAAAACTGGACATGACCTTAGTCCACCTCACATTACCTGATAGACTTTATAGAGCATGTTGCAGTGCAATGCAGCTTCCTCAAGCAACACAAAACAGTCAACAGCCATTTTGGCTTAGTAGACTTATTCTTTTTCATTTTAATATTTTGAGAATTTTATTCGTGTGTACTGTGTTTATTTCGTTGGCACTCCTTCTTCTACCCTGTCCAACCACTTCCTTGCACCTTCAAGTTCACAACCTATTCTTTAATTACTGTCGTCTCACACACACACATACACACACTCAGATTCAGCTACTTTAGTGTTGCTATGTGCATGTACACAACTGATCAGATGGTATTGTATCGCGGTAAATAAGGATCAGGATAAACAAATAGGCCAAATAGATGTTTATTCAGGGAGAAATAACTTACAACCTAGACAGGAAATTCAACCCGATCCTCTCCTCTCCTGTCCGAGTCACGCCCTCTCCGACCTCCTTCCACAGGTCACTCCGCCCATGGCTCCAACCCCAATGGGCGTGGTCAGTGCCACAGAACTATCTCCCTACAGAATTGGACATCCTGCTGAGAAATTTGCCCTGGGAGGAAACTGATTCTCCCTCTCTCTTAGCAGCCATTGACTGTCCATAGCTAGCCATCCCGGAGTGGGACCCTGCGAACCCCCCATCCCATGCAGTATTGTTAACTATTCAGGTCTCGTTCACTTGCCATTGACATGGAAATGAAATATAGTAAGTTCTTAGAGGAAAGAAGACAAAGTGGAAGAATAATTTTCATTGTAGCCACTCAAAACTTGGCACGCATTATGAATGAGCAATAGCATAGTAGCTACCAAAATTGTTTCTATCCACTTCTAAAATCTGGCTAGTCCAAATATAAATTAATTGATTTTTTTTAATCAAACACTTGTTTTTGGGTGCATATAACTGGCACCCATTTCTCTTTCGAGAGAAAACAGAAATGAGCAGCCTGCCTAGCCAGCGTGTCGTCTCCCTGCAGTGCCTTTAAGTTTAGAAACTGATTGGAGGAGATCTTTACCCTTTTCTTTTCTTTTCTTTTTTCTATGTTTAAAACTTTGGTGAAAAGAATGGCTGCGGCTATGTAATCTGCAACCTCTGACCAGCAGGGCCTCCCGATATACCCAAAGCCACAAAAATAAATAAATGCAAAAAAAAGTATTAAGTGTTTTTCAAATGAGATGACAGTGGATAAGGTACCTTGCCATTTAAGCTTGGCGGTCTGCATGTAATCTGCAGATTCCACATAAAGATGGTAAAGATAGAAGAAGACAACTGACTCCACATGTGTATTGGTTCCATGGCGCATGCACACATGTGTACACATCATATATACACATACACAGGATAACATAATCTTAAAATATAATTCTTAAAATAATGTATTGTAACACAACCTAGTGGCTTCATTAAAAAAAAAGAGAGAGACCTTATTCGCAAATAGCAGTTACCTTTGAGAGTGATAAAAGAAAACAGCAATACCATATGTATATATGAGTGGGAGGTAATATTTGAATTGAGGCTCTAAATTTGTGAATTTGGATACCATAACCAAAGTATTCCACCAAGCTCCCCAGATCCCAAACTAGCAACGTGTATTATACTCCAGTTGAATAAATTAGCATATATTCAAGAGGGAGGCCATAAGTAGAGGTACCCATGTCTTAGATCTGGGTTCAGTGGGCTCTGTGTAGAAGGCCAGATGGTACATGTTTTAGTACACAGAAAGCCATGTGTTCTGTGTTATAACTGATCAATATTGCCTTCACTGGAAAAGAGCCAAAACAACATATAAACAAGTTAATGTACACATATGCCAATGAAAACGTATTTGCAGACACCAATGGGTAACTGTCACTTGGTGTTTGCAAGTATAAATAATTTTGTTTTCCATCTTTCCTTCAACCTTCAAAAAACCTAACAATGGGGGTCACAGATGACCAATCTCTTCTGCCTATTTATCAATTGAAAAAGACATATGTACAACCGTTAAATTAACAAAATAATTATGAGAAGTAAAATGGAGCATACCTGTACCTGAATTAGACATGCAAATCTAGTCCACACCTGGCATGCAATCTGTCCGATCTGTCTGTTCCTTGGTAGAGGAAGGTACTCTTCAGTTACCAAAGGAGAACTATAAACACCAAGTCAGCCACAAAATGCTTTTGTCAACAGTGGTGTACTGCCTGAAAAATATGCCAGGGCAATGGTGGCACAAACCTTATGAGAGTAACCAATCAACATTTGATTTGACTTAAGACCCACTCCACCAAATGGACCTTGCACCTGATGCCTGGGTCACCAAGAACCTGAGACTAGAGAGCTCAAACCCAAATACTATTGTTCAAAAAAAAAAAAGAAAGAAAGAAAGAAAAAGAAAAAAGAAAGAAAGAAAACAAGTAGCAGTATAATGGCATTCTATTATACCCATACACCAGTTCTTTGTTCTTAGTTCAGCCATCATCAGAGAAGCTTCTTTCTGCAGCAGGTGGGAACAAATATAGAGACCCACAGCCACACATTATTCAGAGAGGGAGAGAGAGGTGAGAAAAGAGAGGGAGAGACCTAGGAATGTTCAGCCACCAGTGGGACGAATCTATCAAAAAAGCATCCCCCCCCAACCCTGCTGAAGAGGAGGCAGAAAGAGTATCAGAGCCAGAGTGGATGGAGGACTCCAAGGAGATGAGGCCGTCTAGACATAGCAGTACCAACACACACGAGAACTCACAGAGACTGTGGCAAATTGCACAGGGCCAGAAAGGGTCTGCATCAGACACAGAAGGTGTCTCCATTTGATAGCCAAATTTCAATTTGTAAGCCGTTTTCTCCAAGGGAGTCTCACTGGGGAAACAAATTGGAATGGCCAGCAGTGGATGGCCAACAGAGTGAACTCCACAACATCTTTGGAGGCTTCTTGTTTTGTAACGCTGTGTCAGAATTTTTCCTTCTTTTTCTTTATTTCTACATTTTAAAATTTTATCTTATTTTTAATTTATTTACATTTTATTTTTCTTTTTACAGTAATAGATAGATAGATAGATAGAGATATATGCAAATAAATACAGCTACTCACTGTCAGGAATACATTCTATTATAGACCTTCAATTTGTGTATGTTAGACACCTTCCTGGTGTTAGCTTCATTTCTCTAGAACTCTGGTCAGCAAGCACATGCAAATACATATGTTGTCTCCTTGGAACAAGTAGAACGAATTCGAAGTTGAGGTTTTTGGTCAATATAATCAGCATGCTTTTAGTTGAATGGGTCCTTTCAGAATAGCAAGGTGCTTCCTGTGGCCACAATTAGTGCCTCAGCATTTCTAGATTGCCTGGGTCTGAACCACTTATTCACTCTTCTGAAAGGGCTACTTGATCCGAAGACCCAACACTAACTTAATAGCTGAATGAAAAAAAATGTTCATCCCAGTTTAGGCAAGTTTTCCCATGTAGGCATTTCACTTACAGGAGCTAGAAGTTTCCAGTGCTTTTGCTGCTGCTACTGCTGTGTGTGTGTGTGTGTGTGTGTGTGTGTGTGTGTGTGTGTGTGTTCATGCACATACATTAAGCGTATGTGCCTGTGTGAGAGAGAGAGAGAGAGAGAGAGAGAGAAAGAGAGGAGGAGAGAGTGTGTATGTGTGTTACATACACATGCTTTGCAGTTATGCTAATTAATCCAAAAACTTGCTTAGGACCTAATCTAGACACTTGGGGGTAGAGAAGATGGGTATCAAGATGGAATCTTTGTGGGTATATCCTGTATGTGACTTAATATTTAAATAGGCTGAGAATAGTAAACAAAGGAGAACTAAGGGGGTCTGAGGATGCAATAAAGTTTAGTCCAAATAAGAATTATCTGTCCCTCTGGAGCATAGTGAAAGGCGCTGGATCCGGAGCCAGGACACATCTTTTTGCCAGGAGCCTTGAGTAATTTGCTCTGCTACCCTGAGCATCAGTTTCTCTGCAGTTTCTCTTTGTAGCTCCCCACACAGGGTTAGCATGCGCTGCCTATTGTGTGGTCATTAGAGGCTCCTTCATTGTAGACCATTGGACAGATGGGACAGGAGAGATCAGTTGTTTCGGGGTTGCATGGGGACAGGGCTTCCATTTGGAAGAGAGCTAGGACTACAGTGCACCTGGGTCAGCTATTGTCCTCCTCCCCCGGGAGCCCATTTGGACAATGGATAGGCTATCATTTCCCAGCACAGGCTTTGGATATTTTACTGTTCTTACAAGCAGACTGAAGGGCCTGGTCAAGTTACACACGTCTTCAGACTTTTTACAAGGACTCTCGGCATTCAGTCCAACTTCAGGATTCCTCAGGCTCATTTGGTTGTCCACTCTTGAAAAAACATACTGACTTTGGCACTCCTAGGCTCTGTAAGATTTCTTCCCAAGGAACAAACAAAATGTAGATGTTTGTGAATAACACATGTCTAATGCCCGGGGTTGTTTACACACCTTGTAATGAAGTGATATGGATACCTTGAATCATGGCTAAATAGACACTATGTCCTATATAGCCTTATAGCATTGAAGTGATGCATATTCTGAGGGGAAGGGGGCCTATTGAATGTAACTAAGTACCCTTCACTATTCTCTGTGACTTCCAGCCATAGAGCCGAGTCAGACTCCGTGGGGGTAGTAATACTCCCCTTTAGCCCACCATGCATGCCTATGGCATCACTCCTCACCCACACATTTGAGTGGTAACTGACTTCCCTGAAGTCAACAGAAGGAAAGAGGAAACTGAAACTCACCTCCCAGTCTCTAACCCCACCCCCCTCTCGCCATGGGATGCTAAGGTTTACTCACAGAGATCTGCCAAATGGAACACCTATTGACAACACCACTTTCCCAGCATTCAGTGCTGGCTGGGTTCTTACAGAAACAGGATGGAGTTCCAAAGCTTGTGTGTCTTTGTTTCTTCCAGGAGAGAAGCCCTACAAATGCACGTGGGAAGGCTGCACCTGGAAGTTTGCCCGTTCAGATGAACTGACCAGGCATTACCGCAAACACACGGGAGTGAAGCCATTCAAGTGCGCAGACTGTGACCGCAGCTTCTCCAGGTCAGACCATCTGGCACTGCACCGTAGGAGGCACATGCTGGTGTGAGGAAGGCTCCGGTCCAGCTAGGCGTAAGAGCTGGGTCTTGTAAGGAGCAACTAACTCAGCAGGGCTGAACCCCCTCTACAGTGTTAACGTCAAGGGCACCGCTATCCCATGGTGCCTGAAACCAGAGCAGGAACAAGAAGGAACCCTTCTCCTTTTCAGCCTGAAGGTAATCCCCCATCATGACCACGCCCAGGGGAGCTGTCTGCAGCATGCTGGCCTGGGAGTTCAGCGCCTGGGGTCCTGAAGAGACAAGGCATTGTTTTTCATGCTATGTCCTCTGCCATTGAAAAGATGTTTGTAGCTTGTACATTTTCCGAGCTGGCAGACACTCTGCTATCAATCCCTTAAAGGTCATCTACCGCAAATTGATGGTTAGAGAAGACCTCAGTTTGGATGATTCTTCTACAGCATCTCCCCCACCCCAAACCCTTTAGACAAAAATTTCAGTTCCTATCTCAGTAAGCCAGAACACACATCCAGCCTGTTACCAGCAAGCAGCATGAACTAGGAAGGAAGGGGCTATCGGAGATGCTCCATTACCCAAACAGAAAGGCCTCTGTGCCAGCCATGGCGGACCTAGATAGCACTCACACCTTGCCTCATGCCGTCCCCCGAAGAGAACCAACATTGAGTCTTTTCATTTGTTTGTCGTTGCGCGTTTTTGTTTTGTTTTGTTTTGTTTTCGTTCTGTTTCGATTATGTTTTGTTCATCTGTTTCAGCAGAGGGGCAGAGCAGTTTCTCAAAAGCTAGTCCTGCTCTGCCCTGGCATGGACTGGCAGAGGTGTTCTGTAGTTGAATAGGAAGAGCCTGTCTAAAACACCAACAACAACAATAATAATAACTACTGCCCCAATTCAAATTGCAGTGTTCTGTCACCCAGGCATCATCTCTTCCTGCCCTTAGTGTTTGGTTACAAGGAATCAAGGGGGAGGGGGGGCTTCCTTAGACACAGTGGCACCAGGAGAAAGGGCGGGGCTGCCCATGCAAAGGCTGTGAACATCAAAACGAGACAGAGCAGAGAGGGAAATAATGCTCCTCTCGAGGAGAAAAGCAATAATGAACAGAAGGACTTTCCTACAATAACTCCACTGAGGACTCACGTTACCAATTTTCGTACTTACTGAAGGGATTGTAAAAAACACCCCAGCATTCAGATGTCTTAGTTACAGCCACCGCACTGAGGTAATCTCTCTGCTGTTTGTCGTCCTACTTGCTCGAGTACCACAATTAAAGATTATGCTCCCCCTTTCTCGTTTGAAAACAGTTATTTGGTGACTAGATAGGTAGAGCCGAAGAATAACTCTTGAGCCATTCGGTCTGTTTGGCGTGGGCGTGAGTCCGTGGAAAGAGTGTCCCGTCCTCCCCCCCCCCCCCAAAGCCCGCCGCGATGGTGCTGCTTCTTCCACTCGGAGAGACACGGGTCCAACTCTCCCCTGGATTCTTCTCTACACATTTCACCTTTTAAACTGTCCCAGAGTCCCCTTGTTCCCAGGTCGGCATGCTCAGGGAGAGGCAACCTGCTCACCCTGAGGAAGGGTGAGAAAGTCGGGTTCCACTGCCCCTCCCAAGTGAAGAGCCTTTTGTATCTAGCAAAATATACAGGAAAAGCAATACATCCCCAACAAGCACTCTTTCCAATACAGTAACATAGTTTTGGCCCCACTAAAAGCTATTGTTTTCCCAGCTTTGGGTGGCAATAGGGCTGGGTGAGACTTTTGTTGTTTTGTTAAGATTTTTTTTTAATAGGTTACTAAGAAAGATCTCCAGCAATGACCTTTGCAATATATTTCAATGACAGATGTTTGATTTGGGAAATTGCACAAATTAACCTCATAATATTGCTAGCTTTTTTTTTTTTTTTTTTTTTTTTGGAAATGTCCACACATTCAGAAAAGGGTATCTGGTATCAGAGTTATCCGTTATCCTTTATATTCTTTATAGTATCAACTTCTAATCTGGGTAATTGTATTCTGACAAAGCAAAAACTATAAAAGCTACAAGAAGAACCGTTTGTGTCGGAGAGCTTTTTAAAGGAATTTTAATAAACGTTCAGGCAAAAGTATCATGATTTACAGATCAAGTCCCAGCTACAAAAATATGTGCTCTATATTTTCTGCCAGGTCTGAAAAATTCATCAGGCAATTTCCCTCCAACAAGGGCTGCAGTCGTATTGATAAATAGCTTCAGCTACACAGGCTGGTACCTACCAGCCAGTGGAATTTTTTTTTTTTTTTTTTTTTTTAACCAACTGAAACATTTTAATCTGTACTGTATGTACTTCCTACTTCTCATTGCCTGTTATCATTCAGAATAAAAAACAGGTTTCCTGATGCATGCCAGCATTAGTAACTGGCCAGGGCAAAGAGTGCAGACAGTAAACAACCATGGTCTCCCCAGGCACTGGCCTCAAGAGACGTTTAGATTTGGCTTAGTTAGGTCTGCTCTCATCAGAGACAATCTCTCTAGTGAGAAACATCTTGCACATTTTACAGGTAGAAATCATTGAATTGACAGGCACAGGAAGCTTCCTGAGTGACATCTTCGTTTAAATTTAGCACAGCACTAAATGAGTTGCACCTATCGGCTTAGGGAAGACTTGGGGAAGCAAGCTTTCCCCCTCATTCCCTGTAAGTGGGAAAGCATCCTGAGATGGTAAGATCACTGATAAAAATCTGCCATCATTACAGCATTCCCCCCTTTTGACTTAGCAATATTTTTAGAAAGGCTCTAAGCACAAGCGAACGTGTCCCTGATCTGGCCCGAGAACTGAAACTTACTTGGAACTCATCTGGGGGGGGGGGGGGATTTAACCGGTTCTCCTCGGTGAGTTTGCTAGATGTGTTCCTGTGAAACAGCAAGTGGTTTGGGACTGAAGCACATGGGATATCCTTAGGCACAGAAAAGCCTCCACCCATTTCATGTGCATGTCTAGCATCTGAAAAAGCACAGTGCATGATAAACTATCAAATAGGGGGAAAGAATCCTAAAGGGCTGCTTGGCATTTCCTAGGCAGAGCACGTTTGGGCTTCAGATTTGAAGGGGCTCAGCTTGCAGCTAGGGAGATTATGCCTGCATGGTTGATGACACCTGGCACACACAGCAGGGGAAGACTGACTGACCCCCTGCAATGTGAAGTCTAATGACAAGGGAGTTGGGCTGTTTGAGGGTTTCCAGAGAATCCCTTATCTTCCAATCTAAAAATTCCCCATTCAGCTCCAGCCTCCTGCTGTCGACTGCTTTGGACACTGCTTCATTTTAAGTTCTTTTATGGCATTTAGAAAGAGGCTCCTGACGGCTTTACCACGGAAATTATACTCCTGCCTTTACAAAACACATAACGATTTTTGTTTTCAAAAGTTGAGAAGCTTTGCACAGTGGCAGTGTCCTAGCCGGTGAGGTTTACCCGAGGCACGATTATTGCTAACTGAAAAAGTTGAGTGTCAGTTACATGTGTAAAATGAGCACTTTGAAATATCACCTTAAAGTTTAAATGGGAGAGAAGAAGATGAGTGAGGGGAGAAGGGGCTTTCAAAATGCTTCACTGTTTACAAACGGAAGTTCTAGGTGATTAGAAAAGCTATGTTCATTATGGGTGGGATTTGGAATAGCTCACTCAAAGACTGTGTTCATTTTTTTTTTTTTTTTACAACTTGTTTAACTTCAATTGTCATTTGTGTCTGAAATGGAAATGTTAAGTCTGCACTTTGAGATCAGCTCACTAGAATGATGATATGTGTATGGATAAAGATGCAGTACTCCTTAGTCTGTGCTTTGTTTATTATGGTACCAAAGCTGGTGAGGTGAGGCCTTCAGTTGTATCAATATGCCTTTGTTTTCTAATTGTAACTGCCTAGAAATGTAGCTGAGATGTTGTCTCAGGCTGTCTTATCACTTTTATATTGAGAACTCATAGAACCGAAGCAGTGTCAATACCAGCACCCATGCAGTCTGCATAGAAAGGATTAAATGTGAGCTAATGTTGATTGATGAACCACCATAGGCCCAGGAAGCCTTAATACTCATAGTTCCTAACCCACTCTCATTAGGTTTATCACATAAATGTATGCCATCGGCCAAATCTCTTCCTTGACTTTTTCTGAGGTTGTAGACCCCATGGAAGTGATGTGATTTGGTTTGGTCTAGGGAAGAGGTTTGGCCACTCATGTCTTCCGTGTTACATTTCTACTTTTTCTCACACTGCCTTTCACTTACCTGGACGGACATCCCCGACACACGCATGTACCTTCATATGCAGCAGCCAGCAGGCGAGTACAACATCCACCAAGAACTTTTTTAAAAGAAATAATTTGTAATAATCCATACTACGTAGAAATGTAAGTTATTATGTGGCTAGAGAATCAGCTTATAATACTATGTAACTTTGCCTGCGTTTTATAGTTAAGAAATGTATATAAAAATTTAAAATGCTATATTTTCACAATTTCATTATAGAGTAATGTCTGTTTAGCAAACCATGCCCATTGGTATTTTAAATATGCTAAATACTGAACAATTGCAATAGAAATTCAGATTTTCATAAGAAAATAAAATGGAAAGGATACTGCATCTTTAAAAATAGAGCGAAGCTATTTTACTGTATTCGTAACATGTGATAGTGGAAAAAGTATTTTCAAACACACAAATTTTACGAAGGTTGTAAATAGTTTGATGACATATGTTGGGGGAAAGCTTCTAGTTTTCATCACAATAAAAAAAAAAAACACTTGTTCAGTTATGCCTTGTGTATGGATGGTACCCACAATCAGCGGCGTTGCTATGGGAAATGGTCCCTCTTGTTGATGCTCTTGGTGCTTATTCAGAATGGAGTGGCCACTTGTCATAGCTGAGCCAGGATGGTTTAAAACTCACATGAAGTCATTTTTTCAAACTTGTCATGTCTTTTCTTGGAAGGGGAAAAACGGGGACATGCTTGTTCTAGAAATACCATCTAGCAATCCTTCTTTCTCTATTATCTTCCTCCTCAACAAAGTAGTTCTCAATTGAAAAGTAGAAAAATCAGGTGTTTATTCTTGTTTAAGTTCCAGAGGGGTTGCTTTCTGGTGTAGGTACATGTTGATGAGGTTAAGGGTATGGGTACTGGCCACATATTAAAAGGATATGCAGGGGCAATAGGAAAAAGTTAATGTCCATTTTTTTCAGAGATGAATTAAATGCTGAAAGTGCCTGTCAATGAATATGACCAATGAGATGATCCTATGCTTTCACATGGCAATAATTCTTCCTCATACTGGGTTTTTCCTACACAGATTGAGCACACACACGGAGTAAATATATGCACATAGTAAATTAAATCCATTCCCACAAAAGGGCTTTCATCACTTTGATGTATAACTCACCTTATTTGCAATTAATATCTCTTCATTTTACTTAGCTGACTTGAATAAAATCAGGTGAATATGGAAACAGAGTTATCTTCACTGACGTGACAGTGTAGAGCAGTTACAATGTTCAGACAAGGCGCTCCCTTTAAACCTAGAATGGAGCGTGCATGGCTCAGGAAGGCCTGCTCAGTTAAGAACACTGGTGCATGTAGAGGAAAACCATGAGTGACCCTTGTCTGCTTTATTTTACCCGCTTAGAGCAGTGCGCAAGCCCATCTTCATATGCTTCATTCTCTTCCCACAACATCAAGGAGCATGTGGAGGTGCGCATAGACCAATTATTCCTCCCCTCCTCTCCCTCCAAAATCTCGTGATACTTGTAAAGGCCTTCAGGGGGTTATTTAGTTGATTTAACAGTTATCTCCTGATGGGCATTCTGAAGTAGTTTTTCTACTATTATTTTATGGCTACAAATGGAGTCGTGGGTAGAAATGAGCAACGAGACTGTGTATAGGCAGGGACCCAGCGTCCTCTCCAGCTTTGCTGTCTTAGAGCATGAATTCAACCAGACAAGCTGTTGAGTCTACCAGCAAAGCTATACTAGAGCCGAACACTCAGTTAGAACGGTTCTTAATGTATAGCTGTGAATAAGCCATCAGGCTTTAGTCAGTGTGATTCTTCGGGCCCCAACCTCAGGTCTAGAAGACCATCCACTGTCTATCCTACTCTGTTTCAGAAAGGAAGGATGAAAACACATGCAACAGCAGAGAGAGAGAGAGAGATTAGCAAATAGGTGTCATGTCAGAGCACAGCTACTGTGTTCCCTGGTCTCACTGACATCAAACCTTCTGACTTCCTTCTTCCCACACATTGTCTGAAAGTACTGAAGTATTTTGTGGGATTCAAAGCTCATGCCGAGTGCTGCATACACTAAGAATTCTAACAGGGTCCCTCGAGTCTGTGCAACTATTCTGCCCTTCATGGTTAGAAAGGTGAGATGCAATGAGAATGGCTGAGGTGTGCATGGGCACAGAATGAGGCAAGCGGGCAAAGAGGGAATGCAAAGCCTCTGGCCTGCAGCCTGTGTTCTTTGTACTGCAGCGCACAGCCCTGTTCCTTGTTCCTGGCTGCCATGTTCCCAGGATCTAATTTAGCTTTGCTATGAGAACCCTGTAGAGGTAGAATGCCGTAGCATGATCTAGAACATGATGTGACAGCAGTATGAAAGATTTAAAATCAGCCCCTTCCTGGCAACTCACTGATGGTTGGTAATCTTAGGCAAACATTGAACCAGAGAGCTCCCTAAACCTGTTGATTTCTTCCAAATGTTTGCCCAGAGCCCCACAGATCTTTAAAACCCTTCTTACTTACTATCCAGTCCCAGTTAGCTATTCTCAATTTACAAATTTCTTTGTATGTACAATGATTCCTTTGTCTCTAATGCAGCCGTGCTTAACCTGTGAGGGGACATCTGAAGACCCACCTCTGTAGAGCTACTTCATAACAGGTGTTCATGGGGTAGTGATGTCAGCATTCACATGACCAGTGGACAGTTCCTTTCCAGAGCTGCCACTTAACAGCACAGTCTTGGAATGTTTTAAATAGTCTCATAAATAATTTGCTTATAGTATTGTTAGTTTGAGTTTTATGTGAGGAGCTGTCTAACATCAGAGAAATGAAATCCTTCCCTTTTCTGCATAGAAGAAAGTCACTGACAGTATTGATTCATGAAAGCGCTAATGGACTTTGAAAACATTAGGAATGCCATTTCTCAGAGCGTTTCAGTTTCTGAAGATGAGTCTCCTGAATTACGATCTTTATCCTTGTTATTTGGCTGTGGGACAAGATAAAAGCTGTATAAACCACATCTCTTCCATGCTGAAAGCAAGTGTCTATGCCTACAACCTCCTGTAGACTTAGACTCCTGTCACTTAATTGCATTTCAACAACAATTATTTCTCCAGTGACAACGCCACCACTTTAAGTGGGTTGACAAGAAATGAATAGTGGGAATAGGCACATCAATAACTGTTGGTTTTTCCCTACATTTCATCTCTAGAAATCTGAAGTATTTCAGTGACTCCTGTTGTGAATTATTCTTTCTCAAAAGTGAGTTAGCCAAGTCCTTGACAGAGATTATTTTTTTGTTGAGAAATGAGTGTTTATAGGAGAGAATTCAGCTCCAATTCTATAAGTAAAAGTGTCCAGTTAATCAAACACTAAGATATTTTAGGGATATTTTGACATCTTCCTGTTATGCTCATTTTATTACCTTAAAGGCAACATGAAATGTTATAGAAAATATATTTTCCCCCTACTCACATTTTTAGCTTTCCCATGACAGATCTTGTGTTGCATCCAGACCATATATAATACATTTTGTTCCTCAAATTATTTCATTCAGTGGGTATTATTAAACTGGGCACTGGTGCCTACATACAAGGCTCTTTCCTATCAACTTGTCTATGTGTAGTTTGTTGTCTTTGAAGGTTCATTTTTGGAAACCACTGTCTCCCTGTCTGCTCCCCCCCCCCCATGGGATGACGTGGTGGTTGTATTGTTTTGTTCATGTCTATGTGGGACACATTGCATCACATGGCAAACCAACTATGGATGGATGTGAGATAACCACTTAACAAAACCAGCTTGAAAACACTGTCTTGTATATTATGTCATCCTGCCGCATAATGCAATTACGTGTATCATGATCACTTTTTACAAAGAGAAACCAGCAAATTCATGTTTGTCCATAGAAGGATGTACTAGGAATTGTCTGTGTTGTGAAATGATGAGAACAGACCACCTTTAAGATACCCACCTACCACTTAAAATGACTTAGTTATAATTAGTAGTAGTCTAGACATTGCTCTCAGTTTGTATGTGGGGGAGGGGGTCAGTGCAGATGTCATATTCCTCTGAATAAATCTCCAAGTCATATCTGAAAAACATATGAGAATAAAGAAACACATCATCTTTCACCAAATCAAGCAGGCATCTCTTTGCTTTTCCTCAACACTTAGCTCATTACACATGGCCACTGGATCACGCGATCCTTCTGTGTAAGGATATGAAAATGCCCTTTAGTTTGGAAAGTGGCTATTCTAGGCTCGAAGCTGCTACACAGCAAAGTGAATAGATGGGCTGCTTCTGATTCATTTTGTGGATCTGATCTTACAAAAAAGACTCTTGGGTATATGAACCCGGAGAGCTAAGAGTGCCCAGAGGAGAACCTACATTAAAGAATAAAATCCCCCAATGATGCTGGCAAGCAAATGTGTCGAGTTCTTAACTCTTAGTTTGGTTTTTCTGTTCAGAGTTTTAATTGCAAATGAATTAATTTCTTCGACTTAAAGATCTTATTTCCTAATAGTTTCCTCTGCATTTATATACTCTGTAGTGCTTAGGCAGCTCCTGTTATAAGTTTATTAATATTATGTAAGTGATGTTCTTGTATTTATGTATAGTGTATGTATTGTAAATATACTCAGAGCTTTTTCTTTTACTGTAAAATGGTGATTTTTTTTTGCCCTATGATAATGAAAAGGGAGACTCTCCTAATGAGGTTCTCTCAGAAGAGTATTCCAGTCTATTCTCAGAGATTTAAATGAACAAGTGTTATCGTTTTCAATGGTGTCTCAGACATATTCTGTTGGTGCATTGCTTTTCTGTATTCAACTTTCCTATGAATTGAGCTGTGAACTGAAATAGAGTTTAAACCTTTATCTGTATGCATTTGTATAATTATCTGAATGAAGGCATGAAGGTTAAATAAAGCATTTTGTATGGAACAAGACTCCCTAATTATTACTAAGGATGACTCAGGCACTTTGGAAATCATAGCTATTAACCATTCTAATTAAGCCTTTGTTGGGAAAAGTTTTACTGCTTGCATATAGTAAATTGAAACCCGGGATAGGATAGAATCTGTGTTTTAAAAAGAATGAGATTTTTATTTTGCAGCAATGGTCATCTAAAAAGCAATTCATAATATTTTAGTGATTATCAAAAGCAAAGGTGGTCCATAAATACCGTGTGATACAAAAGACACATCTCTCAGAGATCAAAATTGAATTCCATGAGCTTATTCAGACACAGTGTGTCATAAAATGATCCATGGAGCACGCCAAGAGGATCTGATCTCTTTATGTTTTGAGAAGATTGGATTCTTGAGGGGTTTGAAAATATGAATATGATTAAGTAGACTATCATTACATAATTGCCGAAATAAACTTGTGAAGAAAATCTGTTTCTCATTGCCTAGTATGCTCCCCTTGAAGATAGAGAAAGACATACTCTACAAAGGAAGTGGCTATACGTTATATCCAGCATCCTCAACATTTTGTGTTCACTCCAAAAATCTTGGATTATAATCTAGCCATATACTGATAGATGTGAAATGGAAAGGCAAGTGTGAGGTACTCAGTTTAGGCAACATTCCCAATCAGTCTGCATGTAGGATCAGTTTGTCTGGCAACCATGAGTGGTGGAAAAGATGGGCGGTAGGGAGCGAGAGATGAGATAATTAGGAATAATGGCAGACACCTTCGGTTATGTACCTACAACACATAAACCAATCAAAATATCCTTCATACCCAGCAAAGAAAAATCAGAGCTCCAAAGAGATTTGGAATCCCTCTGCCACTACCCCCACTCCTTTTTCAGAAGGATAGTGAATTCCGTGACATTGTTCCATTACAAACCAAGGAACTGGACAGAGCCTGCAAGCTGTACCTCACCTCCATCAGCATCAAAGCTCACCCTTGTCACCCTGTGCAGAAGCCGGGTGCCCTGACTTTCTCAAGTTCACCCTGTTACCCTGTTGAAACTTTACCGAGGGGTCCTGGGAATGTCTTTCTCTACCACTAAGAGCCTTCTAGGTGCTTTTCTGGGAATCCCAAGCCAGGCTTACAACTCACTCACGGTATTTAGTTCTTAAAATCTGATGACATAAACCGGTTGAATTTTAAAAGTGTGTGTGTGTGTGGTGTGGTGTGATAGTGTGCGTGGTGTGAACATGAAGGTAAGAGGACAGCCATATGATGTCACTACTCTCCATCTGCCTCTGTATGACTTCTGGTTAGTGAACTTATATTTCCAGGTTTTGCTGCAGTTGCCTTTACCTGCTGAGTCATCTCGATGGCCTCAACCAGTGTGGTTATTTTTATTTTAAAAAGTATTACTTATTTTACTTTGTGTGTGTCAGTATTTTATCTTCACTCGTGTGTGTGCACTTGCATGTCTGGTACCCATGAAGTTCAAAAGAAAGCATCACACCCCCCCCCCCCGGAACTCGAGTTGCAGGTGTTTGTGAGCCACCATATGGATACAGAAAAACAGGTATGGGTCTTCTGCAAGAGTAGCCAGTTCTCTTACCACTGAGCCATCTTTTCTGCATACCCCCCCCCAAACAGTCTGATTTTGTGAAATTTTTTTGGCTGTACCTTAGCATAGTGTTTTTAGAAATGACCCTCTAAGACAGACACAGTAATGAACAAACCTCTATCTGGCTTATTGTACAGAATGAGCATTTGCAAGGCTGACTCTAATCCTTCTATTTACTTCCTTTTGGATACAGTCTGTTAATAAAATAGGAACATGAGAATTCGATTTATATATTATTGGCTTAGCTTTCAGCCAGAGAAAATTCTCTCTAGTCTGTACAAGCAGCTAAACCATCCTGCTAGCTTTGCTTTTATTGGTGCTTCAATCCCCAGCTGACACTGCATCATTCAGTAGACCACTGGCACAAGTCTCCCAGAGATGTTTTCCCTCCAGGTAATCTATGTGTTGAGATTTCTTCAGGCAGGTGATTCCTGGGCATTTCAACAGCTGAGATTATATGGGAGGTTGAAAACTGTAACTTCCTCAGGCCTCAGCTGGATCTAGGGTGTCTGGACATACTTGTGTTTTTTGACCTAAATTTGATGTCTTCAATTTTCACTATGGCCTCCACTTGGGTGACCAGAAAACAGAAATGTGGAAATGGCTAAAAGTAGAGAATGGGCAACTTGCTTACAATTAGAATGACTTTAATGTATACTAAATATATATGCATATGTTGATATATATAGAGAGATTTTATATTCAGTACCAGAAAAGAGTATATCCCTGAGAAGTTATTTCAGTCCCCAGTGGCCACTGAGGGGTTTGGTAATACATAGTTCCTTGTGTTCCCACCAAAGTCACATTGTTTTCTCCAACACAATGTATTGCTTGTGCTCTGTCCCCTTGCTGTCTGGATTTAATATATTTCTCTCCCAACAGTATAATAATCATAATTTACATCACTTCCTGTTTAGTTTAAATTCTCCAGTGAACGCCTACACAACATAGACTTGAATGCTTGTGCATTTCTGAAATAAATTGCATCTCTCTTAGACAGGGGCAAATTTTACATGATCTTTTCCTGTTTGTAGTTTCACTATGATTTGTGTGTGTGTGTGTGTGTGTGTGTGTGTGTTTGAGAGAGTGTGGGTGTGTTCCACGAAGCCATCATGACATCCACAACATCAGACAAGTATGCTGACAACAGATTGACTCAAGAAAGGTCCATAATTGTTTAAATGGATATGAATACTCCTTTGTTTTACCATGACTATGGTTTATATATTGAAATAACATCATCCATTGTCTTATATAGAATAGAAAGATATAAAAAGTCTGTGCCATGATCTGCTGTGCTACCCAGGTCTCAGTTCTCCCAGTTTGTTGCTAAGTTACAGGTCATCCCAGCATCCCACAGGAGCCTTGCTACTTTGTTTCCTTTAGATTCTGTGTAGATTCTGTGTAGACCAGGCCATGGGGTAGATGCCATAGAGGGTTAACTATTACTACTCATTCTTGGAGCTCTGAAATCCCACATTAGTGTGACCTGTACCGTCCATTGCTGAATTAGAGTCTACAGATCTGACTCCACCTTTTATGACTGATTTGGAGTTTTGTAATCCTGCAACAAACACAGAATTCTTGAATTTCCGAAGTGAGCTACAATGTATTGGAGTGACAGACAAATACATGACACTATAGAAGAACCTCAAGTGTCATCCTCAGAAACACTATCTATCTCTGTAGAAACAGAGACTCTCATTGAATTAGTTTTCTAGCAGTGAGTCCCAGAAATCCTTTTGCCTCTGTCTCACCAGCAGGGGGATTTCAAGCATGGCTTCCACACCAAGTTACTGCTCCACAGGTTCTAAGGATTGAACTCAGGTCCTCATGCTTGTAAAGCAGGACCATGTTAACTAAATCATCTCATTAGCTCTGCCCTCCCCCCAAAGTAATTCTTTAAAATAAATGTCTCTATATTTAGCTGAACACATATTTGTTGCTTTCATTCTGGGAAACTAACTGCACCCGTATGCTGTTTCTCAAGCTCTTGTCCATCTTCCTCCACCCAGAATCTTATACTGTTTTTGCCACATGACCAATCAAGGTATTTTTCCCAAGACAAAGATCTTCTTCATCATGAAAATTCTTAACCCAGCTTCAGTTCAGAACAGAGAGGTTAACGTTAGCTTCCTGATGTGGTATGTGACTATAAACGCAACTTTAACAAGGTGAGGGGTCCAATTAGGCGGCATTTCCGTGGTAGGTGCTTCCACACAGAAAGGCTCCACAGAACTATCTTCCCAGCTCCTTCCCCTTTACAACAAACTCAATCTCTATATCCCTAAATTCTCCTGAGTGTTTCAAGTTTTTATGTAAACCGTAAGATTTAATCACAGCTCTTGGGATCTTTGTGAGTTTGAGATCAGCCTGGTCTACAAAGAGCTAGTTCCAGGACAGGCTCAAAAGCTACACAGAAAGAAATCTGTCTAGAAAAACAAAACACAACAAAGATTTAGTCACAGTTTTCAATTTTCACATTAGTTGCTGAAATTGCATGTTTAAGTCACAAGATTAGCATCTCCTAGTTATTCAAAGTTAATAAAGTACCTGATATGTGCTAATTTCTTATGGTCAGATACTAATCCTGTAGTTTTGATTTTCAAATACCCTATACTCAGTTATAAATGGTCTTGAGATCCAAAGGATGTAATTATGAAATCTCATTTAGGTTGCAGTTTACCTTCACAGATGGCTTCAGTTGTATAAGATGGGGGTTCTCATGTGAGACACTCGCAAACCAGATGGGAAACTCAAAATCTTGCAAATAAGAAACTCCATTTCATAACCAAGAATGGAAAAGCTACCACTCAGCAACAGTGATCATACATCTGTATCTCTGAGTTAAACTCTTTTGTTGCTTGTGCATTTGTGGATGTTGTTGCTGTAGTTGTTGACATTATTGTTTGTTTACCTAATGTTCTCGCACCCTTGGGGAAGTCTATAATCTATGTACACACAGAGCAGTTCTATTTGATTGGATTTCTGTTCTTTTGGTTAATATGTGAAATAGGAGAAATTTTCTTTAAGGTCCTTCCTCCCTAGTAGAATCTTAGTCCTTGTCAGTGTTAAGTGGTGGTAGTCACACTGCTTTTTAGCATGAGTTACTTTCCTTTCCTGTGGGATAGCTGAGAATGAATGAAGAAATCCCTTTTTCTCATAACTGGCAGTAAGATGTTACTTGGGGGAGTCTAATAGCTAGAATTCTATGATGTAATTAAACTTCCTACAGTGCTGGGGAAATTCCACAAATGAAACAGTTCTTCCATGAAGAATGTCCGGGATGAGGAACCCTAGCCATGGTCTTGTTAAGGAAATTTGAGCCTCATCAACAGTCAAGCACTAGCCACTGCTCAGGGCTGCAGAAATGTCCAAATAAGTATATCATGATCAAAGCAAGTAACTGATGAATATTTGGAAGATGGCAAATACTGTACATTCTTCCAACTATCACCAGACATCTGTGTTTGACTCGCTCTGATGGTTAATCATGGTGGCTAACTTTACTGAATGTAGTGTCAAAGAGACATGCCTCTGGATGGATCTACAGGAGTATTTCTTGGAAGGACTAAGTCAGGGAAGAATACCCACCTCCAGTGTGAGTAACACCTCCCAGCAGTGGCCCAGATAAGAATTTCAACAGGAAAGATATTGCTTTCTGCTGGTTCACTTGCGCCCTTTGCTGGTGAGTATGTCTATTCTGCTGCTCTTCATTGACATAAGAATATAGCTTCTTAGCCTTAGACTAAAGACTAAGGGCTCCCCAAGAGTCCTCCAAGACTTCAGCAGCAGGGTGTGTCTGCTGAGACGTCCAGCCTCATGGCTGAGCTGCTATTGAGTGCTCTTTTGTACAATGCAGACAACCATTTTTTGGCTGCCTGACATGTATTCTGTAAATCAATCTAATGTGTTCCTTTTTGGTATGTTTTCATTATGGTAGCTTTGTTCTTCTAGAGAACTTTGATTAGTACACCCACATTTCTGTCTTGAGCTTTTGTGCCTGAGAACATACTGCCCCCTTGTCTGGTACGTCTTTTGCTTGGTGATGACTTATAATTTGTTCACTTCTTCCCTGTGAGTTTTCCCCTGAATTGTTTACCCATCCCGCAAGGAGGCTAGCTTTACCTGATCTTAGGCTGTGAGCAAGTCTCAAGTCTTACACCTGAAAGATGCTAAGAAGTCATTACCATATTGTCTCCTTTGCTAGACTGTGAGCTGTTTGGGAGCAAAGATTGTCTCCTTCATTTCTAATTCCACAGAGCCTGATGCGTGGTGAGAATTCATTTTCTATGAAAGTTGATAGCTATGCAAATGATCCAATTTAGAGATAGGATTTCAATAAGGAAGAGAGAAAAAGGAAAGTTGGAAGAACACTTCTGAAGCACATCGCAGAGTTTGGACTTTGTTATCTAGATAATGAGGAGAGTAATAAGATGTTATTGCTAAAAAAGAATGTTCTGGTAATTTAAAAGCTAGATTAGATTTTAAATGCATTTCCACACTTACCAGTAGATTCTTTTCTTAAAGAAGGAGTATATAAAAACAATTGATTCTTATAAATTTATTCAGATCTGGGAATGTAGCTCCATGGCCACAGCATGAATTTAGCAGGAGATGCCATATGTTGGATCTTCAATATGAATACCAACACTAGTACCAACTACTGCTACTAGTAATACTGAATTACTATCAGAGGAAGAAAGCGATTGAAATGCATCCCATAATTCTTCATTGGAATTTCTCTGCCTATATAATTTATGATAAACTTCAAAATTCCCTTATCAAATATTAGAAGCTAAGCTTTTTTAAAATCAAGATAGCAAAGTAATTTATTTGAAAATTTCCAGCACCCAAAAGTCCTAGGTACCATTTTATCTGAAAGTTTGCTTTCTCTGCAAGTGACTACTGCTCTACTTTAGCATCAAATTACTTTCCCATTCTTAGTTCAACACATTATTATGCTAATTAAGAATCTATATTTCTTTCTATTTCTTTGATTTTTAACACTTCGACATCTGTCTGAAGAAATATATAGCAATTCACATTTGAAAAGAGCTACATTGACACCATCGTCTACATAGAAGTATTGAGAAATGGCTTTCACCTCCTGATTATTTGAGCAGATGAAGAACCCGTAAGACCTAGGATTGCAGCTGGCATACAGAACTTAACTGCAGTCAGAAAATAGTCTTCAAGTAAAAGAATAAACCTATATTGACATAGCTCTTGCTGAGTACCTAAGACTGTAAACATTACAATCAGAAATGCCTTCTCTCAACCCAGAGAATTCGGGTGGCTTTGCCCTGTGCCACCGAGCACCCAAGAGCACAAAGACTAGTCCCCAAGGTGATTCCTCACATAAAGGACAAGTGGGAGCAAGCTGTCCCCCATGACTGTGCATTGTTTGCCTTCTTTCCATATCAATGCCTTTTCCCTGTAGCATCGTCATTTCCTGCCTTTTGTGAAGCACTCTGTGGTATTAAAGTCTTTCAGCCCAGATGGAGACTAAAATAGGTTTGCATTTCCTGTGTTTTCTTCTTCATCTTCTGTCTCAAAATGTAACAATGGTGTTTTATGACGTGTAACTGCACAGATAGAGAGCCACCAGTCTGCTGACCGCATCCCATGAAGGGTTGAGATTTTCTGAGTCAGTAATGAACATCTAACCGTGAGCCGGTTATTTTCCACCATAACCTTTGACAGTTTCTTGTCCCTTATCTGGAGGCTGTGATTTGTAAAATGCTTGTCCCTCATATGGGGGGGGGGGTGCTTTCTGTAGATCTCTGACTGGTGGGGGCTGTGCACTTGTATTAAAGACTTTTAGACATCAACGATGACAAAGGAAACCTTTAGACTTCTTCCCCCGGTTAATCTCGTGGCAGTCTCTGTGTAAAGACTATCAGCAGACAGAAACCAGCATAAAGTTCAGAAAGAGATAAAAGCACACACGGGCAGAGAAACCCAGGGATTTGTAAAGCTCTATAAATGTGCTGACCAGAAGCCGCCACTTTATCTGTACACACAGGTGAGCCTCAAGGTTAACTGCTCTGTAAAGTCCCGTATGCACACCCGTGTTTTACCTCTCTTAGCTTCCTTATCAACACCGTCGGGGGGGGGGGGGGGGGCTCTGCCATTGTATCCACACTTCTTTAGAGTGTTTTTGTTGTTGAGCGCTTTCTCTGCCTTAGAGTCAAGAAAATGCCACGGTCCTGTTGGTATCGGTTCACAAATATGGTGTTTCCAAGGTAAATGTAAAGAAGATCAAGTGTGATGGGGGCATTTTTAAATTTCATATTGAGAGAGGATAAAAGAACCCCTCCATCCCTGATTCACACACACTTGGAGATAGATTCTTCTCTGTATTGCTAGATATGCTAGGTAAGATGTTACAACTACCTCTGGGATGTAGAAATTAACACAGAACTTAACAGTTATTGATGGAGGTGGAGCTACACAGCCTTAACCTTGGTTGGAGAAGGTTACTATTTAAAATGTTAACGCTCACCCTAAGACCAAATGGAGGGGGTGGAGAGATGGCACCATAGTTATGAGCACTTGTTTTTCTTACAGAGGGCCGTGGTTCAATACTCACCACCCACATGACAATTCACATCCATCCATACCTCCAGTTCCAGGGGAATCAATGCCCTCTTCTGATCTCCATGGGCCCCAGGCACACATATGGCAGGCAAAACACATGTACAATGTGTTGGAAGCTGTCTTTGTGGGGCTGCAATCGGAACCAGCCCTTGGCCCCCAAGTTCGTACCTGAGTGAAGGGACTATGGATGAGGGAAGGAAGTTTGTGCCTGAGTTGGGGGCGGTGGTGGATGAGGGAAAGGCTAGCTGTAGACGATAAAGAAAAGACAGAGACACAGAATTAAAGTCAGGAGGGCAGATCACTCAATACAGAAATGCCATGAGTTTATTTTTCACCACTCTTATATACCTTAACCAAAAAGAGGAACACAGTATCATGTATACAGAACAAACAGACATTTTTTTTTTCTCACTTATTCTAAGGGTTCAGTAACCACACCTTAACTTCAATTCCTTGTTCCCTAGCCTTGAGGATCAGGAGTAGTCACACCTCAAATTCAGATCTTCTGTTATTTAGAATAAGACAGCCAAAACAACCTTCTGTAGCCACACCTTTGACCTTTAGGTCTTAGGACTTGCTGAGGACAGTTTTGAACTCTCTGTCCTTGGGCCAAGATGGAGTGCAGCCATCTTTATGTGCACCCACAAAAATGAAATAAATCTTAAGGGAAAAATATGGACCAAATGGAAGCCATTGATCTGTTGGTTACTGGGTTCACCAACAGAGCCATCGAAGACTCTCCTTGGCCTGAGAAGAAGTGTGGAACCTGAAGGTAATAATGCTGGCTCCATGGGAAGTAGGCAAAGGCCGCACACTAAGTACTTAGCACAAGGTTAGCCTTCCTCAAGTTCCGAAAGATGGAGCACTTCCTTCCACTGGCAGGCAAGTTCAGAAGAACCAGTTTCCGCCACCACCGTCCTCTGTGTTCTCTAGAAAAGAGCTCTGTTTATCTCAGCAGGAAAGGGGTGTGCACTTGCTCAGTCCTCCTAGTGTACCCAGTGCATAGGCATATCACTTTTAGTCAAATCCACAGCAAAGGCCCTTTTATCACCACCATCGTCTCACACGGGCCTCACAGCCATTTCCCCTTCCGTCTCCTAGAAAGGAAGAGGCATAATTTTGCTCGGTGTAGGGGCTTTACGATTTGGGGACAAAGAATATCATGTCTCTTTAAGTATGAGATGGTACCTGGATTTAACTTACGTAGACCTATAGCTAACCTTTTGTTTCATGGGTCATCTATGAAGGTATTTTTGTTGTCGTTATCATTTTGTTTTGTTTTAAACTTCTGCCCTGGCAACTGTATTTTCTATTTGTTTGCTTGGAGTTTGAAATTACACATTCAATTGTTTTTACTTGTTTGAGGTTCCTTATCACTTAACTGCAGAAAGTTTGAAGGGTAAAGTTCACAGGTTAATATGAACGTGTCTGTAAGGGTGTTGTAAAAAGCAGCTTTGGTTGAAAAGGAAACATGTAGACAGCAGAATCCCTGGCTTCTGTGACCATGCTGTCCCGGCTGTGGTCTTTGGCAGTTACAGAAGTGTCAAGATATAGAAAGGGGAACTTGCAAAGGGCATGAAGGAGAGATAAGACTGCAGGGGAAAACAACCTTCACCTCATTTATGGTTTTGCTTCAGGAACACCTGTGCTCTATTCAGTAAGGAAACTTATTCTCGTGCTCAAAAGTCCACCAGTCTATTAGCCAGATGGAAAGTGCTTATCATTTCACTACAAGGTGTACTGTTAAAGTAACACATCTTACTTGAGCCCTCTGAGTGTCTCAGTCCTACTTCATTTTGCTAATCAAGTCTGCCGTTCGGCTGCAAAACACTACCAAATGTGGACATTTAATTAAAAAGCAGAGAAGACCAGAATGCAGAGGCAACAGTTGAAGAGTGTAGGGTATTTTCTTTTTCTATGAAATTCTGTTCTTTGCTCTAGGAGAATATAACTTACCCCTGGGATGTTGGTGAAAAACCAA
Source organism: Phodopus roborovskii (assembly GCF_943737965.1). NCBI lineage: Eukaryota > Metazoa > Chordata > Mammalia > Rodentia > Cricetidae > Phodopus > Phodopus roborovskii. The sequence goes on from NW_026126511.1 coordinate 19,133,398, forward strand.
TCAAGCTGACAGATATATAAACAAAATGTTAAAAAATATTACTATTACCTTGCCAGGCTATGTATGGAGTGTTTCATGGGATAAAGTAGACTTCGTATAGTTGAATAAACCATCTGGTGTCTTTTGTAGTTTTTTACTTTAAGGGAACACATTTTTCTTCCTGATCTTGAGTAGTCTGCTAGCTGTAATACTAGTATGTTCCAACTCAGATGGATGAACCTCTCTGGTATAGAAATTCCATGCATGATAATGATATTAAACAAAACACTTATCTAAAGGAAAATTTCCTCTAGTTTTGGCCAGTTGTCTCAAGGAGACCTATTAGTTCTATTTTCATCTTCCAGAAGCACCTTCCAGAAAACCTGGAGCCACAGCATGTACTCACTGGCAGAAGACATTTGGGCATCCATCTACTCAGAATACCAATTCTGCTTCACACTGTGGATGGGTGTGTCTGCTTAACCATCTCACTACTGGGGCAGAAAACATGAGTCTGTAGTTAAGAGCTCACACTGTTCTTGTCAAGGATCCAAATTCAGTTCCCAGTACCTACATCTAGTGGCTCACAACCACCTGCAGCCCTAGCTCCAGGGTATTGAATACCCTCTTCTGGTCTCATGGGTACCTAAGCTAACTTGCATAGACCCAAATAGAGCGATACACATATACAGATAATTAGAATGAAATAAAATCTTTAAAATAGTAATCATACTGCTGTCACCCCATTCTACCTGTAAAGAGGATGATGTCACATGCTTAGCAAGTTTGTCAGAGGTCATGTGATTAGTGCCTACTACTAAAACTCATGTTTTACCCCATGCAGGCTAATGAACTCATCGATTACAAGTGTTGAGCATACATACATACATACAGACAGACATCTCACCACCACAAAAGTAGAAGCCAAACTTGCTTTTGTAGCACCAATAAAAATTAGTTTACACTGTGGAAAGAAAGTTCAGTATTCAACCAGGCTAGGGATGAAGCCAGGCCCAGAGACCAAGCATGTAGCTCCCTAGCTTAGTTGGTGTCAGGCTTCGTCATGGATGACAGCACATTGAACAGCACATCATGCATGAGTGTGGGGATTTGCTTTTTCCCCATGTTTACCCTGTCTATCTACAGAGCAGAGGACAGCATCTGGGGTTGTCACTGTTGTTTTCTTCACCAAAGTGTCAGGTCGTTCTAGTTGCAATTTGAGACGCTGTTCCTTGTTTAAAGACAATATATGTCTAAAGAAACTACTGAAATCAACTACCTCACGCTTGATCAAACTTGTATATAGGTTGGTTCCTGGTTTTACCAATGACCTTTTAACATATGAGTGAAAAACTCTGGACTTTCCGAGATTAAAAATCCACATAAACCTGGATGCAGCCACCACAAAATATCACTGTGCAAACATGATAAAATGCAGAAGTAGATCATTTACATTCAATGAGTAACAAGGTATTTGCAGGAATTAGCTGTTCCTGACTGGTCCGATCTGATCTTAAAGCTTAGGGTTTTACTTTATTGATGCCTATAAATAAACATTTCTTGTCTTAATGTGTCCTGGCTCAGAAGTCAGCACACAAAGGCCCAGATTTTATAGCTGTGGGCTATAAGTCAACCCCAAGCAGAAGGGCTACCCTTTTCGTCTTGCAAGTGAAGTTTCAGTTTGGATTATTTATTGTTCATGGGTCAGTCATTCACAAAGCAGCACTCTATTCTTCCAGATCATCTGTTGGAGCTTTTCTGTAGATTTTTATTTTTAATTTTAGTTTCTCTCTCTCTCTCTCTCTCTGTGTGTGTGTGTGTATGTGTGTGTGTCTGTGTGTGTGTGTGTGAATGAGAGAGAGGGAGTACTTGAGTACTTGTGTATGGAAGTGGAGTGCACGCACATACACACACACACACAAAATCATGTACATATGAATATGCTATACATTAATAAAAACAAATAAGTAAATATTAAAAATGGAAGAGGTTGAGATGACCATGGAGTGAGTCTATACATAATGTAAAATAGAACAAGTGTTGCCGATTTTGAGAGGGGAGTTTTAAGATGGATACAGAACATTACTGAAAGTGCCAGGGGCACAGCAATTGAAGGGACATGTTTGGGGAGTCTAGCTGTTGTCCTAAAGTGACAGCATGTACCGAGGAGAGTAAGGAAATATAATTGGAAGGCAGGGGCAGTAGCAATTAGAAACAATCCTTCCATGATGAGGAAAGGCTAATCTGAAAGGGAAGTGCATACTTGTCTGTCACTTTCATAAAGGAGAGAACTGGCTTACACTGGTCCTCACACGCAGCAGTGGTGTCTGCAAGCTCGGTCCAGCTCTTTGGAGAAGATTCTGCTCCTCCCCTTGCCACTCTGGGACAAGCATCTTAACACTACAAGCTAGAAACAGGCTGCCATAGGAGTAGTTCATGACAGAAAATGGTGAAAGCTACAAACCATTGTTCCTTTCTTCCTTTTGCCGGGTGTTAAATGTTTCCCAGCGCATTGCTATCTATACATACAGACTTTGAGGGTATACTAAATATTTTGCATGGGTTTGGCAGCCCAGCACCTGAATTCTCCCTGCTGCTCAAAGAGACCACGTCTTCAACAGTCCCAGTGAGGGATGAACACCCTCCCTGCTTACAAAGCCCAAACACATGGGCCTCTGGAAGCAAGGATGGGACACCACTATTGATTCCTAGACTTTGATTATAAAGAAATAAGGCTTATAAAGAAAGAAGGCCACATGAGCCAGTCAGAGATGGTGCCACGGGGAAGTCAAGAGGGTGAGTCCTGAGATGTTTATAAAAAAGGATGACTGGTCGCCAAGATCGAACCAGATGAGGTCACTGCATGAATGGCATGTGTTCACTAGATAAAACATAGGGTGCCTAGGTGCATGGCCTTTAAAACCATTGGTTGGCTGTTTTCCTGCCCTGCAGTTTTTGTTTTTATTTTTCCCCCTTTAAAGATGCTTGCTATGGGGCAATAAGTGAGTACCTGCTTGACTAGAGTCCTCGATGCATCTGATGTCTCCAGGATCCCGGGAGGCTGGGGGAATGGGTGAGCGGCACAGTTACCTTTCCTCAGACCCAGCTCAGCCTTCCATGGTTGGGCTAAGACCCTGCAAAGGCTGAGTAAAAGAGGATGACATTGGCCTCTAGGCAGAGGAGCCCTGGTTTTCAAGGCAGGGAGGCAAGAACGATGCCCACTGACATAGCAGTGCCAGAGATTTGAATTTCCTGTTTTCCAAATCTTGTTGCTGTTTTTCTTTTTCTGCCTTCCAAAATCTTTATCTCTGTCTTCCTTTTTCATTTCCAACCTACTTTAATTCCCTTCAATATAGTTTCTTTATGTAGGAATGTAATATATTAATTGATTAAACAGGTTGTGAACACTGGAACATCCACAGAGTTTATAACACAACCCAGAGATAAACTCTACTGCTGTAACCACCTCTGTGATTGCTGGAGTGAGATGTTAGTATTCAGGCATCTGTACTGGGGTTCTGACAGGATACACCCTCAGCTGCAGCCACTAAGACCACCACCTGTGCACATTCACTACTTGAACACTATCACATGGTATGTTTCTCTCGCACACTGCTTTATAAAATTACAACAGATGTTGCCTGCAAAATTTAAGGATGCCCACAATTATCACATCAGAGCTGGTACACATGGACGCAACCTCAGGATAGGAGTTTAGCTTTTGGGATGTTGATAAAGAAGAGTCATTTAACCAACACTAATCAAAGGAAGCTGAATTTGCCTAGGGAAATGCTGAATGTTAAAGTTGGGGCAACAAGAGCTTCAGCCAATCCAAGACAACTATAGAGATAGGAATGTTTATTGGAGCTATCTAAAAGGAGGGACAAGGTCTATAACCACTGAGTATAGACCACTCCTAGAAAGGTCTGATGTTGGTTACTTTGCAGCAAATGCAATATTTGAAAGGCAGGCCCAGAAGTCTGAGCAACTAGTTCTTCTTACAGAGGGACGTGAGCAACACAGTGGATTTCCATAATGTTGATTCTCAACAGCTCCAGCACTTACACAGGCAAACAAACAAAAAAGGAAATGAAATACAGGATTAAGCCACTAAAAAGCACAACTGTTGCCTATAGTTAGAAGGATAGTAGATATAGAAACACATAGCATCTGAGAAGCAACAAATGTTAACAAGATTACTTGATAAGTAGCAACATATAAAACCAACAGCCCTCTTCAGCATCAGTAGTAACCAAGTAAAGTCATGAAAAAGACACAATTTACAATAACAATAAAATCTTCAAATAGATATCAAGGAATGACATTTAAAACTATGCTAAAATGCTGTGAAGGGAGATCATTGGAAAACATTTTGTAAACATTATAAAAACTGAAAAGAAAGAGCTGCAGAGATGTGGCAGCCCCTCATTTGCTAAAGGGGACTATACCAGGAACTGTAAGATGTCAATTAGTGTGTATGTTTGATACAGTCATAAACAGAATCCAAGCATGGCGTTTTCATCAGACTTCACAAGTTACTGCTGAAATCTAAAAGAGAAAACCAAGCCAAATCAAATGGTAACCAACATCCAGTTCTAGTTCTGGGAAGGAAAATCTTATTAAAAGTAGTTGTAGGGATTGAGCCCAGGCATTTTCACTGAAGAGCCTACTCATTCAAAAGACTAACAACTGGTATTGAAAATACTTTCTTGGGGCTGGGGAGGTAGTTCAGTGGGTAAGAACACTGGCTGCTTTTTAAGGGGACCCAGGTTCCACTTCCAGTACCCACAGATCTATTCACAACCATCTCTATCTCCAGTTCCAGTTGGTTCCACACATTCTTTGTGCTTCTGCAGGCACCAGGCATGCACATGGTACACACACACACACACACACACACACACACACACACACACACACGTGTGTGAATACACATAAACAAATAAAAATCTTTAAAAAGTAATTTAATGTTCCATCACAAATTGACACCATTGATAATGATTCTTATAGCATAACATGTCCACAATGACAAAAAATAATTTTTTAAACTTAAATTGGGGCACAATCATATGTCATTGCTTTATAAGCTGCCATTGAACCTATCCAACTTTATAACTAAATCATATTTTAAGTAGTGTAATGCATATAGAATGGCTGACAACATGTTGAAAAAAGATACCTTCCTACATACAGGAGGGAAAGAAAGATTGTATCTATGCTACTTAAAAGTCAGTATTTTAAAAGACAAATATTTGTGCCTATGCATTTCAGTACTAGAAAGGATCTTGAGCTTGAGGTTAACCTTGCCTCAAATACAAACAAACAAAACAAAAAGATCTCCAACACCACCAATAACAAAAATAGTAGAAAAATAGGCAAGAAATGTGAACAGAATGGGAACGACCAGAACACCAGAAAGAAATAGAATATATAAAATTATCTTCCTCCTCATCAGTAATTGTAATAAATCAGAATCACAATTTTGGGAAATAACCCGCACGAGGAAAAGGGAGAAGTCTGACAGTTATCAATCAAGTAAACAAGTATCAGGATTTTTCTCTATATGCTGATAGGATAGACAATAGGTACAGCTGGGCTGGGAAATAAATGTTCATGGCTTAAAGATCAAGTGTGTATATATCCCATATCTCTGCATATCCTACAAGATCCATAGTTTTCAGGTAAGTGGCTCCCTAGGATTACCTATGGAACTTTTAAGCAATCATTCTATGTGGCTGGAGAGATTGCTCAGTGGTTAAGAGCATTTGCTGCTCTTCCGCAGTTTGGGAGCTCCATTCACAGCAGCCACATGGCAGCTTACAAACATCTGTAATTCCAGTGCTACGGGGATCTGATGGCCTTTCTGGTTTCTGCAGGTACTACACTCACATGGTGCACAAAGATACAGGCAGGCAAAATACCCACACACATAAAGTAAACAAATGTTTGAAAACAAAGAAAGAAGTAGCCTTAGGCACTCTATTTTAATTGGCTTGGCACACGATCTTTTGAGGTAGAAGAGACAGAAGTGTTCTCACCAGAGCAGGCAAAATGAGTAGTTATCAACAAAGGAATGTCTGAACAAATGGTGATTTCTACATACATTGACAGCGTGTGTGTGTGTGTGTGTGTGTGTGTGTGTGTGTGTGTGTGTTGTGTATGCACAAATTGATGCACATAGAAGGGAAAGGAAAAGAAAGGAAAGGAAAGATAGTTGAAGTGTCTTGCCTGATGATAGGAAACGGAATGACATGGGTGGGATGGAAGTGTTTCAATATGACTGAGTGTTGGCGCCAAGCGCAGGTGATGGGGATATGCTCTGCAATGTGTGGCTCAGTCACAGGAAAAGACTCAGTCTCCAGAAGTTTTCCATATTCAAGAAGAGAGCATGTCTTCCACTTGGAAAGAGCAAAATGACCAGGAAAAGAAGTCCAGATTTGTTTCCCTGCCCCTTCTTCTCCCGAGTTTTTCTGTAGCATCTAGGTAAGTCTGCAGCAAAAGTCTGGGAGATACATCCAAGAGATCTTTGCTGGGAGCGCTCTGTCTTCTGGCAAAGGGAGGTCAATCTGCTGAAGGGTGGTAAAGAGGTAGGGAGCAATTTGCCAAAGCTTTTCTACAACTCAAGAGTATGCTTCATTCATTTCATTGTTTTCCAATGTAGTCACTAGCTAATTTGATAAAAAGTGCTTCCAGCCTTAACAATTAGCATTCTCCTTTACATTTTGTTTCCACTTCAGAGCCAAGTCTGTTGTCGTTTGTGTTTTACTAAGGAATGAACATTTTGTAAACTATGAACAGGACAATCCTGTGCGAGGCCACCATTTTCTGCACATGTCTTAGGATGTGGCTCACAGACATGAGCTCTCACAGCGCCTAACATGGCGGACTTCCCCATCACCGGGAAACAGGAGTGGATGTGTCTGGGGAACACATTGACACTTTGAACCACACTGCCATTTTAAAAATGGAGCCCGTGCAGATGATTCTGAGTCAGAGGTAGAGGTGGGATAAGAAGCCACTCCTACTGACTTCAAACTGAGGCCCCATGTCTTTTTCCAAGAGTAGACAAAGGTTCCAACTTTTGAATACTGTGGCCAGCTGCGTAAGGATAGTATACATTACACAAAAGATTCAATAATGTGACTGCAGTCTGTGAAAGACTCCAAAAGAGCAATTGAGCTAAATTTGGCATCAGCTACTTTATAAGGAAAAAAAAAAAAACCACTACATGAAACGGGAGATCTGAAAATATTCTCTCACTGGAGGCCCATTATCAGTTGCACATACGGTTACGGAAGGGCTTGCATGCTACACCTGCAGCATTGTGTGAGATAATTGTTTTATTCATTGCTCATTAGAACAAAAAGACCTCCCAGAGAGTGATGTGTGTTCTTGTTTTTATAATGGATTTATGGACTCAAAGTATTGAATACCAAATTTTCTGTGGGTTACTGAAAAGGCACAGAGGGATTCTAGGAGAGTCGGGTTGTCGGAGACCAGCCGCCTTGTAGCCAAGGAAATGGACTTAATTTAATCCAGGTGACTGGCGATTCAACAAAATCTTTTCTTAATTAGTGGTACCTTGACCTCTTCTTGTGGAGTCTCTTTCATGATCTCCGTTTCTTTCAACTAACCAGTTGCATTTTCCCACACAACTTCCCACAGTTTGATTATGATAGAAAGCCTGCTCAAGAAAACACTTCCTACAGCTTGAAGTGCATCCAAGTGGCCAACAAGAATTGTAGCCGCTCTTGGCACCAACTACACGAAGACAACCCCCCCACACACACACACAAATTAAGACTGTGGAGAGGAATTCTTGGCTTCACAAGATGTAGCCTCTCTGGGTAGTCTATAAACTTAAGGATGTGTGTCCGTCTGAAATAGGGATAGTGCAATTCTAAGATGATCCCAAAACTCTCTACCTGAGTTAGGTGTGAATTACCCAGGTTACTCATTCAAATAGTGATCTAGCTGCTTCTATGAGGAAACTTTCCAGGCATAATTGAAGTTTCCAAGGCTTCACTTTAAGCTTAAGAGGTTATCCTAGGTAAGACGGGGAAAAGGTTACAGAGAGACTCCTAGTGGCTTTAAGGAGATCAAGTGCCACATTGTAATGCTTTCCCAAGGAGCTGAACTCTGCTAATAACTGTGATGTTCAGAAGAGGAGGTCAAGCATCTTAGATGGGAACGGTGAGAGTAGAACCCTGCACTGGTTGACACTGGTCAGTTACATGAAAAATAAAAGACCCAGACACAGATATTTGGGTTCAAGATTCAAGATGAAGATCAGAAAAGGAAAGAGCTGACCAATAGCTCTTTCTTCTACCTCACACTGAAAGGGATGGTCCTGTCACCACGAGCACTCACCAAACCTCAAACTGCTACCTCTCCTCAGTGTGGCTCAAGATCCATCTCCATAGGAGACCCTTTGCTTTCTACACCTCCCTAGTGCTGGGATTAGAGGCAGTGTTCCCAAGTGCGGAGATCATCTTTGTGTGGCCTTGAACTAAGCCCAAGTGGTGAGATCAAAGGTGTGTTCCAGCACCACCTGCCTTCTATGGCTAACTACTGTGGCTGGTTTTGCTTTCTGTACCCTCAGGCAAGCTTAAATGATAGATAGATAGATAGATAGATAGATAGATAGATAGATAGATAGATACATCACTACACTTGACTCTGAACAAACTGAGAAAAGGACCTAGTTGCCAGGCTTATGTCCTATGGAGTGAGGTGACAACTGTGTTGTTTTGGTGGTGGCAGTGATAGAAGCAGTGCTAGGTAGTGCTAAGCAAGTGTTCCTCCACCAAGCTACGTCCCACCTCTAACTTTATGATTCTGAGATAACTGGTTTTGAAGAAATTTGATAAAAGGAAAGTAATAGGCTGACAGAGTGCTGGTTTGGCTTTTTGACTTGGAAGCCAAAAATGTTAACTTTTTATGTGGTTTAAAATTTCCTGAGTATGTGGAGCCAACCTCAACAGGAAAGTTTCTGTTTGAAACAAGCCACTTGGAATGCTCATGTCCATAATGCTATGGACTTTCTGAGTAGCAGGAATGATGAAAAAAACAATCTATCAGAATTTTCAGCTATTTTAGCCCACGATGAATGAGGTTGGAGCTACTCTCCCATAAAGATATCCAGTGTACCCATGTACACTGATTTCACCCTGACTAATAAACCAAATGACTAAAAACAGTTTTATGACAGTGTTAATCTAGAATTCATGTTGATTTGCCTTTAAGTAACAATTTGTTTTCAATTTCTGGAACTTTGCCTACTGATGTACTTAGTATTTAAGCTATTCCCAATACTGTCTGTCCTGATATGATTCTCTACCTGAATGTGGTGCAACTTACTTAATGACTAGTGTTTCTTCTATAGCCACAGAGGAGTTCTGGGGAAGTGTGTTAGTGTTCAGGAATCTGTACTGGCCTGCCCTTGGGGCTCTGACAGGATAGGCCTGCAGCTGCAGACACTAAGAGCACCACCTGTGCACATTCACTATGTTTTCTTTTAAAAAGATCCTATCCAGCTGCTCTCTCTCTCTCTCTCTCTCTCTCTCTCTCTCTCTCTCTCTCTCTGCTTCTCTTTTCTTCTGTCACTCCTGTCTCCAGAGGCTAGAGGCCAGTTTCCCCACTTCCCTCCCCCCTTTTCCAATTTACTTTCCTCTAATTAAAAACCCCTCCTCCCAAGCTCCATCACATCACGTCTTTCTTGTGCCGCTTTTTAAAATTACAACAAAGTGACTATTACTTTTCTGTTGTTGTGGTAAACATGCCCTGACAAAAACAATTTAAAGAGCAAAAGGCTTATTTTGGCTTATAGTTCTAGAGGACATACTGTACATCCCTATCATGATATAGATGTCATGATGTCAGCAGCTTGAAGCAGCTGGTCACATGGTGTTACAGTCAGAAGAGATCAATGAATGAATGTATGCTAATGTTCAGCTTGCTCTCTCCACCGTATACACATCCAAACATTTTGCCCAGGGAATGGTTTTGCCCTCCACTGAGATATGTGTTCCCATGTCCATCAAGTAAGCAAGAGAATTCATCCAAAGGTAAGACTTCTCTCAGGTGATTCTAGACTTTCTTTTCTAGGCAATACTAACCATTACAGTGACTTTGGAGGATGATGGCGTGAGGTCTAACACATGAGTTTAATTTGCCATGGTCATATGATATCAGTAGAAGCATAACTCAGATAGACCACAAGAATGGAACCTCCGTGAAAAGTACTTGAGGAGGAATGTGTTACAGATATGGAAGTTCAGCCTTTAGGCACTAGTGTCTGTATAGACTGACCACAACAGTGTGATAGGAGAAAGCCAGGAACAAAATGAACTTGCTTTACCAATAGTTCTAGGGTAAAAACCAGAGTGCACAGTAAGAAAGAGGCATGAGAAGCATGTAGAGGAAAGAAAGTGAAGAGGTAGAGCTAAACCAGAACAAGTATGGCTCAGGGAGCCCAAGGGCATGGCTTCAGGAAGACAGCTGGTGGGTCTGAAGGAGTAAGGGGAACAGAGGAAGAGGAGCCCCAGACATGCTCTACTGTAAGAGTGTATTACTTTGAGAGTGAAAAAATAAAATAAAAAGTAAAAAAGCAATGTGTGTGTGTGTGTGTGTGTGTGTGTGTGTGTGTGTGTGTAGGTGTATATGTCTATAAAGAAACATTGCCAACCCACATACAGAGATAGAAACATCAAAATTATATTATATACTACAGCACCAAATATAAGAACCAGGAAAGCATGTAGTGATATAATTTGAGCCTTGAAAGCAAATAACTACCAACTAAGATTGCTATATGCAGTAAAATTATCTACTGAAATAGATGGGAAAATAAGAATATTTCGAGACAAAAGAAAAACACATGTTAAGGCAATTCATGACAACTAAGATGGCACTACAAACAATTTTTAAAGGAATATTACAGAAAGGAAGAAGAAACTCACACATGACAGGGCAGGAAAGAATACATTCCTTGAAAGCAGCAGATAAACAGAAGAGACCTGGGAAAAAAAAAATCAATCATGCCCAACACAGCAAGCCAGCAAATGTCCTACACTCAGAGGACAAGAAGAACTACTGAGAAACCAACCACACAGAACAATAAACAAGACCATAAATAATAACTAGCCTTTCACAATTATAACCATAAATTCAAAAAGCCTAAACTCGCCAATAAAAAGACACAGAATAATGGACTGGATTAAAAACATAAATTCCAACTACCCACTCTTTCCAAAAAAACATACTTTGGAAAGACATCCACAAATTGAGAGGCAAAAGTTGGCAATCAAACTATCAAGAAATAGAAACAGCAAATAACCTGGAGTAATGGCTTTCATATATGACAATTTAGATTTCATACAGAAATTAGCCAAAAAAAGATAAAAGAAACAGCTACACATTAATAAAGGGAACAATTCATCAAGAAGATGAAATTATTGTTGATATGTATGCAACAAATCTTGGTGCCCTTAATTTCATAAAAACAAACCCTAAGAGTAACAAAAGATTACTGAGGTCCTCTCACAATAATAGTAGTGCATACATCTAGACAGGTCTTCAGGTTGAAAATCAACTAAGAAACTCCATATCTGAATTTTTACCATAGGTAATAGGTACCTAAGAGGGACCTACAGAGCCTTCCACCCAACAGACAGACAAAACACATTCTTATCAGCCATACATGGAAACTTCTCTAAAACTGACCACATACCAGGCCACAAAGCAAGCCTTAATAATTCCAAAACATGAATAATTCACCACATATTGTCAGATCAAGGTGGAATAAAATTAGGCATTGATAGGAAGAAGACCCCCAAAACTACAGACACTTGGGAACTGAACAATACCCTTTTAAATTGATAATAGATTATTGAAAAAATCGGAGACATTTTTAACTTACTAGAATAAAATGAAAATGATAGTGTAACCTACCCAAATCTATAAAATACAGCCAGTGCAGTCCCAAGATGAAACTTGTAGCTATGAATGATCACATTAAACAAATCAGAGAGATCCCATGAAAAGGTGTACCTCAACATTCTAGAAGAATCAAAGGAAGCCAAATTCAAACGTGACTGACAGCAAAGAACAATAAAGATTGGGGCAGAAGTTTGTGAAACAAAGACTAAAAGAGCAATGCATAGAAATTAACCACAAAATTGGTTCATGGAAAGGAAGGATGAACAAGATTTACCAAGTCCTAACCACACAAACCAAAATAAGAGAGAATAAATTAAAATTCATAAAATTAGAGATGAAAGGGGAGTCATTGCAACAGACTACCATAAAATTCAGAGTCATCACAGAGTTCTTAAAAACTTATATTCCAAAAAGTTTGGAAAATGCAAAAGATATGAATAAATATTTAAGCTTATATTACCTACTGAATTAAGGCCAGAATATATAAACAATATGAATAGAGCCATAACAAGCAAGGAGATTACATGAGTAATTAAAAGTCTCCCATAGAGAAAATCACAAAGCTGAACAGTTTTTTTTTCTTCTAAATTCTAACAAATGGTCAAGAAAGATGTTCTATGGAATTGAAAGGGAGAATGTGCTAGCAAACTTGTTCTATAATCCAGTATAACCCTGCTACCAATTTAGATGATGACACAACAACAATCTCAAATAAAGAGCATAGCTGACCAATCTTCCTGATGAATGTTGATGCCAAAAATAAAAATAAATTAAAAACTTGAAACCTCAATTCATGACCACATTGAGAAGATCCATCGTCACCAAGCTTGTTTTATCCAAAAATTCAAGGTTGGTTCAAATACACAGGTCAAGAAGTATATAGTATTAATAGGCTTATAGGTGAAAATAAAAAGAAATTGTCTTTATTTTAATTTTTTCATATCCTTTACCCTCTTAAAGTCATTTCATGATTGAATTCTCTGTCTTATGAAACTTATTCTTAAAAGCCATCATAATTTGTGATTCTTAAAATGATCACATCTTTACTTTTTAGAATGTCTTGATTTATTTTGAGTGTATCTTATTCTCATCTGATATTTTAATTATTCTACTATCCTAAGTATGTAGCCTTCAGGGTTGCAGCAAAATTTTCTGAAACTCATGGCTTTTAACTACCTATTTTCCTCAAATTTGAGTGTTTCTATAGACTACTGTCCTATCCAATTTTGTCTTTGGAGACTATACCTGTTGGGAGTGACAAAGGAAATTTAAAAACTAATCAGTATTGTATGTTCCTCAAATGAACTTCATTTTCTCTGAAATTATAAGCCGATATTCTCAAGTTTGCCAAATGACTTTGTTTATACTCTAAAGAAAATTAATCTTCATGAAGAGTAGTGGGAAATTCTTTATTCTACCCAGAGTTCATCATTTTTTGACCAACCATGGAGAGAGCTTTGGATTCTCTGACATCATTCCTTTATTTATTCATTCAATAACTGTTGGTTACTTGTTATGTGACAGGCACTGTTAACAGGCTCCAGTCTATAATCATGAATAAGGTAAAGGTCATGCTTTCACAAAAAAACAAAACAACAACAACAAAACAAAAACAAAAACAGAGGTATACTTACTTTTACATCTATGTAATGACATATATAAATGCTATTAAGTGTAATAATAACCTGAGGAGAAAGTAGCTCAGAGTGTTAGGAAATGGGATGTCTCAAGAATTAGTGTTTGAGATTGGTTGTTTTGTGTGGGCCTCTCTGACATGGTAGCATTTGGGTCACAGGAATGGGAGCGTGCATAGGAGGGAGAGTGGATAGAACAGGAAGGGAGAACAAGACTGAGACATTTAACTGTCCAGATAGACATGGAGGCTTCAGGAAATAAGACACCAAGAAAATAGGAGGAGATGTGGGTGACAGAAGTAAAAACTGGATGGCTTTGAAATGAAAGGCTGACAAGCCAACGTCAACGCTGATGGCCCGAGAGTGAAATGAATGAACAGAGCATTGACTGGCTGCTGAAAGTTACGTTCCCCAGGGAATAGCATGTCCCTCTAGTCCTGCGCTGTTTTGGGGAGACGCTTCTTGATGATCTCATGTCTCTTCTGATGACACTGAAAACCACGTTAAGTGCTGCTTCTGGAAGTACCTGAATTTATCCAAGCAATGGGAATGAATGGGCAGTGTGGCTACATCCCTAAGTACCTAGGCGCAGGTCCGAACTCTGGAGTGTCTCATATTCCTCAAAAGTGGAAGGGAATTAAGTTCAAGCTCATAAATTCTATCCCTTCCTTCTAACTTAGCAGGTCTGTTAGGGGCCGTGGAGAGACGGCTCATTGCTGCCTTTCCATAGTACCTGAGTTTGGTTCCCAGCACCCACCCGTGGCAACTTACAATCGTCTGCAACTCCAGTTCCGGGGAACCTGACACCCTCTTCTGGCCACTGTGTGCACCAGGCACTGCCCACTCATGGTGCACAAACATCTATGCAGGCAGGACACTCACAAAATGATACAAATCTTTGAAAGAAATAGGACTGTTTGGTAGAGAAATTACAGAGTGGTAATTTCTCTATATTCTGTCTCATAGAGGATTTTTCTCTAAATTCTATCAGTTTCCCTTGCTGACTACATTTCTTATTGGAACCAGAGCTGAGGTTTTCTTGTTTTGTTTTATTTAGCTTCAACTAATGACTTTTCAGATACAAGGGTCTTCTGGGGGAAATAAAATAAATCTTAAGGAACAATAGATACCATTGTGTAAGTATTTCCAAAAACAACCGATTAGTATGAAGTCTGACCAGCTGAAAATAATCACAGATTTTGGCACTAACTGAGGTTTATGTAGACAACAGTCAACAATTTTGCTCCTGTATGAGAGGAGGTCCAGAGACAATTCTTCACAAAATATATGACTTTCTTCTCAGGTATTATGTGGCCAGTTTCCAGGGGAAGGTTCTTTCTTCTCCTTGTCTGGTCAGCCGTCTGTGCTGTACAACTCTGATCCAAAATATACACTTGTCATGGAGCCTGTGGTACTGTCCTAGCAGTGAGGAGCCCAGCTGCATCATGGGGCTGCTTATTCATTGAACAGTGAAACATCAATAAAGCCTAGGGTTTTGAGCTCCAAGACTCCCCTTAGACTTATGGGGTACAGTCATGGCTTCAAGGGTACTGAAATTCTCAGGACACATTAACTATTGTTGTTTGTTATCATTTTCTAAGATGAAGCAAGGGAACTTCATTTTGGACTAGGATTAAATGAATATGCATGTAATTAATTCATGCAGACTCTATGCAAGGAAAGTTGCTGCAGATGGGGTCCCCAGACTTTGATGTATATCAGAGTCAACTAGAAAGCCTTTGGACACAGATTGCTTGGTTCTGCCCTATTTCTTTTAGTGCATTTTGGGCAGGGCAATAAAGTCTACATTTCTAACAGGATCCCATCCCGTGCTGCTGTGGCTGATCTTGTTCCATATTGGCACACCTTCAGAGCATAGCCTTTCTTTCTTTAGAAAAGGACTTTGAACAAATGTGGCCATTTGCTTCCAGCTTGCTTTCCTGAGCAAGCAGAGGAAAGAGGGCGTGCACCCACTTCCGATTCCCTATGCAAGGCTGCTACTTTTCATTCAATGGGTATTTATATTATATATGCTACACATATAACACACCAACTATTTATCAAGAAAGATGAGACCTAGGAAGTATCAGAGATAGGCTTTCAGTCACATCCATTTAGAGTATTGTATAATATTTATAAATATCACATATATTTATACTATTATAAATATTTTTAAAGTCAGCCACTATTCTCACATAGTGAGGGTTTTACTATCAAAAGGATACCCAACACTTTGATGGAGTTCTACTAGGAATTATTTATCCATTTTATAATTGTAAACTTTAATTGAGAAGGGTGAATACTTCTGGAAATACATTTCTATTTACAAGAACATAATTTTAATTCTTTTTCAAAGCATCTCTTATCAGGTACATACTAAACTTACCCAAAAAAGAACTGTCTAGTTTTTGGAGACGGCCAGGGCCACTTGTGAATGCCAGGCCACTTCCTAACCACAGCAAAAGACAGTGGTGTCAGCCCAGATTTGAGCCGTCGTAACCGGTTTTGTTATTTCTCAATTTTCTCTTCTGATAAAGACAGGACAAAGATTAGACATGGCATAGTATTCTAGGACATTTAGAAACTCTTTATGGTCAAGATTTACACAGTGAAGAGCATGCAAAAAAAAAAAAAAAAAAAAAAAAAAAAAAAAAACAGCCCATGGACTGGAAAGAAGGCTGAATGGTTCAGAGCACATATTGGTCTTGTAGAGGACCCAAGTTCAATTCCCAGCATCTATAGATCCAGCAGTTCACAACTACAGGGAATCTGGCACCCTTTGACCTTATACACAGACATATACATGTACTCATAAATAAACAGTAAGAAAACATATTATTAAAAACATGGTCCATTACAGGGAAAGGGTTATCCACCTTTAATTTTTATGAGAAGATGACTAGTTGCCTTATTATATTTAATAAGAGCTACGAAGCAGCATTTGTAACTGTTTAAGTATATCAGCAACATAAATGTCAGAGACAAATCACCCTTAGCCTTTGTAATGACTCTTAAAGCCAGGGATCTACAAAATCTATGCCAAAAGAAAATCCCAAGAAAAAAAATCTAGTTTCAATAACAGCAACTAAAATTTTCTTCAAAAATAAATATGAATTATTATTATTTCTAATTATAATGTGAATATTTATTTAAGTATGGAATCATATTAAGTATTTTTATTTTAGACTAAGTTTACTGTGTTGCCCCGGCTGTCTTTGAACTTCAGGATTTAAGCAATTCTCTTGTCTCAGCCTCCTGAGCACTGTGAGAAACTGCATTCAGCTCTGCTGCTCGTCAATGAACTATGGCTGGAACTGGGTGTTTTGAATGTTTTATTATATTGCCCTTTTTATTCACAGATGGTCCTTTCCAGGAAACTTTCTTTTAGATAGTATTAAGGAAGAGGGGAAATTGCAAATTCATAAAATTGTGTTCCTGGCATTGCTGCTTCATAGCCCTAGATCACGGGGTGAGACAGAAGACTAATGCAATTGCTCATAGGGGCGGGTGGGGGGGAGAAGAGGTAACTGTATTTTAATTAAAAATTGTTTAAAAAAATTCCTGCCCCAGGCAAAAGATTACCTGGGATTAGGAGTGAGAATCTCAAAAATCAGAAGCAACAGTTAGACATTGTGGCTTCCGGGAAGGGGTCTGTGACATACTTCTCTGAAGTATGCCTGGGGAAGTGTGAGCTATGGAATGCAGGACACAGTTGGAAAGGCCAACAGCGAAGTGGACCTGCCCCTGGCCTTTGCCATCTCCCTTATTCACAGATCACATGGCAAGGAGTGTGCTGGGCTAGACAGGGCCCAGAGTTCTTCAGCCTACTCCTCTGCTCCGAGAAAAAAAGGTTGATCCTATGCACCCAAAGAGAATGTGCCTAACCAAACAGTGATGAGGCCAAGGAGAAGTGGGAGACAGAAGATGGAGAGGGGTATGTGAATGCCATCCCTCCCTCCCTCCTTCCAGTCCTTGTCCAGGCCTCAGTGCTGTGTAAGTGCCCCAAATGTAAACCCAGTCATGAGGCATGAAATGAGTGAATACAAGCGGGAAAATACACTGTGTGAGCTGAAATCAAATTTTCAAGATTTGGTTACACGGGGAATAAAAATAAATATAAAGTCCAGTTAGAATAAGGAAATTCCCTGTGCAAGCACTTATAAAGGCGTTCTTTTTGCCTACTACACACAAATTGCTGTTTATTTGGCATGAATATCGTTTTCCCAAATAGAAAAACTCGTTACTTTTTTTTTTCCTGAATTCAACTAAAAAACTAATATGCTCCAATTAGTTGACATGTAAAATGGCTTTAAAAAACATTTTAGGAAACATGGTAACTCCTCTTTCAAATGAAAAACTGTTGTGAGGAACAATTTATATCTTAAAATATTTTAATGTAAAACTTGTGTTGGTATTGTGTTTTGGATTTGAATACCAAATCAGCCCCCATACATTCCCTTCTCACATCCTGTGCTAGGAAATTTCCAGAAACTCTTGCTGCAGTGAGGGCCTCCAGAGAAGACCTCCCAGGTTCCTTTGGGACACGCCCCTGCTGTCAACTGAGTACATTCTCATTTTCTTATTTTAATCCAAATTGCTCTTCCCAATTTTCAGTCTTATTGTTTACACATTTCGGATGTCGCTGTATTTACTTCTGAGTGCATGTAACTCACTTTCTACTAACTAATGCATGATTATTTGTAGCTTCTCTTTTTCTCAACAAAGAGCTGTGGATCCAGCTCCCCTGCTATAATGGGGGATGTTGAACAGTGATACAGAGGCTTTGGGCTTTTCTAGTATCCATTACCTGCTGGCTCAGGGTCTTCAGGCAAACCTCTCAACTTCTGTATACCTCATTTTCCTCATTTATAACAACAAGGACAAGGGCAGGATAGTTCCTGCTGTATAAAATCAGGAGAAGTAAATGTCACATGTGCAATCATTATTGTAGTTTCTGACAAATAGTTTCTGATCAGGAGATGCCAGATATCACAATTGCTTGTAATAAGGAACTTGACCTCCCTCTTCCATCCACAGATAATCTTTTTCTTCCCTTCTTGCTGTGATTCCTTACGTGTTTATGGAATGTATTCTGAAGGAAGCACTCACCATTTGTTAGCTGTTTTCCCTTCTATAAACTTTAATTAAACCCATAACATGTATCAGACACCACAAGAGAAAGACAGCAGAATGAACAAGATGTGCTCTGCTTTCTTCCCCTGACAAAGTGGAAGAGACTTAGCTAACACTTTCACATTTGCATATGATGAATTGGGAGGACACACTGAAGACTAGTCACAGAATGTTTCTTGGTGAGCAGAGACATGGAAATGTGCCCCAAACCAAGTGAAGAACAGCAGCAACCAGGTTCACAAACTGTTACATAAAATATGGCTTGTCCTCCTGCCTACACAAATACATCTTCACAGTGTTGTGGCAGGCTGAGCTAGAATTTAGAATTCTAGAACTTTCTGGAATTCCAGGCTCAAAATATAGTGGGGGGGGGGGGCAGTAAGCTAGCTGTTTGGCCATGGCCCACTGCTGAGTTGGCTGTTTGTGTCCCTCCAACATTGGTATTTTGTAACTTTGATCACTCGTGTGATGCTCTTCAGGGATGCTTTCAGACAGAGGGTGGAGCTTCATGATGGGACCTTACAGACAGATCTGCCAGCACCTTGATCTGGACTCTCCAGCCTCTGGAACTGTGAGCAATAAATGCCTGTGGTTTAAGTCATGTGGTCTGTGGTATTTGCTATAGCACTTCACACAAAAGAGTACACCCACCATCTCTTTTCCTAAACCTGGCTCCACAGCCCAACCACATCTCTGGAAAGGTTAACATTTGTCCTTTGGCCCGTATACCACAGTCCTGCCCAGAAGTATTGTTGATCCTACAGAGCGTAAACTCAGGGAAGTGGCCTATGCAAGTGTTGAAAAGGTTTTGGGCTATTTCCCAGGGAGACTGGGGTACCAGGCATCTGTACCATGAAGCATGGGGACAAAACCTGGGTTCCTGGGTTCTGCCTCGAAACCTGGATGCTTGGTAAGTTAACCTGATTGGTTGCATGATTTGTCTTCTATGATGAAGACCAAGAAGCACTAGCTGCAACCTGACTAAAGATCATACCTGGGAGCATCTCAGACACCTGGAAAAAGGAATGGTACTAGAGGCAAAGTGTACCTCTCCATCATGCCAACAATGAGAAAAGGGACAGGAGGGGTGCAGTATAATGTGGGAGATCTAGACAGGAGACAATGCTGTGTCCTAGCACCTGTCCTAGAGGACAAAACAAAACCATAACAATTGTTTACTGTATGGTGATGGAGTGGGTGCTATGTGAGACGGAAGACAGGGAAGGTCAGCGGATGGTCTCCATGCTTGGGTCAGTGGTGGAACATTAGTCTTCTGTTGCTATAGGAAACCACTACACACCAAGCAGCTTAAAACAACACCAATTGATTCCTCACAATCATCGCAGCCACACTCCCTGATCAGAGTCTCACTGATCTGAACTCACGTGTGGGCAGAGCTCCATCCCTTTTGGGAAAATCTGGGGATGAATTGGCTCTGAATTCATTTGAACTAAGAAGTAAATTCCCCATGTCACCCAGGTCTGATCTTTAGTCAAGGGCAAGGCCTGAGTCTCAGGGACAGGACACACTCTTTTATATTCTTTCCATGTGGTCCTTTTCCATAACAGAGGAGTATGCACCTTCATGCCGGATCTTTCCTTTCCACTGGATCTCTGCTTCATCTCCTTATCTCTCTGCTTCATCCCTCTTCTATATCTGTCTTCTGCCTCCTTCCATATTTATCGTACTCATGATATTATTAGATTGATCCTACCCAGATGGCATACTTACCCATAATATTACATCTAGGAAGTTCTTTGAGGTATGTGATGCCAAATACTGATAGGCTTCAACAATTGGGGATAGACATGTTTGGAAGAAAATTCTTTTTTTGATGGAGATAGTAAAAGTATTTCTGTCCCCACATGTCCCTTGCTACAGTACATTCAGCTGGCTGCTGACAGAAGTTTAGTGAGAATCCAGCCTTCTGAATTCATCGTTCACATCCATGATCACATCATTTAAAGACTTCATAACTCTACCTCCTCAAGCCCGCCCAAATGCCCTCTGTTAAATCCCTTACTTGTGTTCTTCCTTCATTCTCTGAGTCTATGAAATAATATCCCCATCACAGCTTTAGCCGTCAACTGTACACAAACCTACAGTGATGAGTAAAGAGAAGCTCAACTGGACTTGATTGGCTCAGAGCTTTATCTGTGAGGCATTTTCTTGATTGTTAATTGATAGAGGAGGATCCAGACCACAGTGGGTCAGAACTGCTTAAGAATACAGTGGGACTGTTAGTAAGCCTGTAAGCAGCATCCCACCAGGCTCCAGTTCCTGCCTCCCGTTATTTGCTTGAGCTCTTGTCCTGAGTTCCTTCCATGATGAATTGTGACCTGGAAGTGTAAACTAGATAATCCCTTCCCTCTGTAAATTGCTTGTGGTGTTTGTCACGGGGCTTATTATAGCAGCAGAAAGCAAACTATAACAGTTCCTAATTAAGATACGAATCTGAAATAGGGTTCTTGTTTGTTTGTATGTGTCAGATGTGTTTGCCATTGAATCTCCAGCAGTGCCCACAGTTTTTGGTACACAGAAAATAAATGTCACTAAATTTTGTCGAAGGAATAGGAGTGATAAGAAACAGCCAGAAGACGTAGGCGCTCTGAAAAAGAAACATTACACTTGAACACCTTCTCAATTTTCATATAAAACATGTTTAGTTGTCCACTGATTTCTTTTGGCTATCCTCTTTGATTTTAAATATTCATCTGCAGCACCCCAATTCAAACAAGAATGCCAACACCTATATCAGCTGAGATGGTCTGATTACCCCTAGATGATTAAACTGGACAGGCAAAGGGAGCCATTTCACCTTTCTCTGGCAATGTATCTTCCTCGAGTGGCCCCATTAAAAATAAATCAGCAAAATTAAAGCAGGGTTTTGTTTTACCTTACCATACTAATGAGTGTTATTAGGGACAGCTGAACATTTGCCTAAGTTCCTATATCCTACAGTGTTTGGGCGATAAATCTTAACTGTGGTTGCCTTCTTCTTTGTCATATAGGATTGGTAATAATTCAAGAGGTCATCTTGTCTAACCTTGACTTTAAATCATAAGTGTGTGAAGACCATCCACAAAATCAGCTGAGTAGATAGTTTTTAAAAAGCCTCTGAAGAACACAGCTCCTTGACTTAATGCTTCAAGTTTTGTGGCTATTAAAGTCGTGCTGGGAGAGATGTCTTTGTTCTTCTCATCACTATTTAAATTTCTTGGATTTAGTTATCTTCCACATCACTGATGATCAAAAAAGCTCAACCCAGGGGACACAAGCTTCTAATGTCAGTGATTTGGGAGGCTGAGGTTGAAGAATCATGATTTCAAGCCCTGGCCTGGGAGTTTAAGAAGACCCTGTTTTGGAGAAGTCAAGAGGACAGCTAAGGGTGTGTTAGAGCCCTTGCCTGCCATGCAGGAGGTTCCAATCTCAGTACTGCCAACAATAACGAAGTCAGTTTCTATCTACTGGGACTTAAAAAAAAAAAAAAGTCAATTGACTGTGGATGCATTTTGCTTGTTTTGTTTGGCCGTGGCAACATCTTGCTTATAGCATAGGCTGACTCCAGAGCTACCTCTGTCTAGAATGTACTGGGGTTCCAGATACCTGTGTTGTGTCTGCTTAAGAACTGACTGCTAACTCCCAGGCATGGGTGGAGGAGAGACTCAAGTCACCAGCCCCTCACTGTTGAATTATTTGCTGCTGACAGACTTATGGAGAAAGGGACTCATTTCCTTCAGCTGTACACCCCACCTGTCTCCAATGGACACTTCCAATCCCATAAGCAAGTGAGTTTTTGAAACTCAAACATTGAAAAACATGTCTACGACATTTGTCTTGTAACATATTTCTGACTTCCCTAAGGCTAGGAATGGATCTCTTCATTACGGGGGTCAGCGTAGCTTTATGCAGCACAGGGTCTCCCAGGAAGGTTCTGCTGCGTTTGGGGAGTACGGTGTCAGCACTGGAGTTTACAGAGGTGCTGCTGGGACCTAGGGACTCCTACAGGCTCCTCAGCTCCGTGGATTACTTCCCAAGCAGAGCTTACATTCAGTATTTTAAATTACGTTCTCAGGAAACAAAAATGGCTTATCTGGGACAATAATTCTCCACCACTTGGCTCCTTTCTTCTTTCAATTTCGAAGATTCTTCTTCAGGGTTCTCATTCTACCGAAGTGTTTCGTCTTTACGTGCCTCTGAGGAGAGCACTGAAAAACTAGGGGTGCCCGGCTCGCCATGAGAGACTTAAAGAAATACTTCACTTTTATTGCAAGCTGGCTCAGTAGTTACCTTCAAATTGCATTAATGGAATGCCCGAGGCTGCTAGCTTACATGGAGAAAATTTTATTGAGCTTGCAGTTTGTGGAGTTCAACATGTCAGAAGATTAGCAGAGACTCTGTGATGTGGCTCCTGAAGATGGTTGGGAGATGCTGGCTTGTCGTTGAGTGTGTGGGAACAAACAGTCACAGATCAAACAGGGACAGAGACGAGAAAGGGCACATTAGGCTCGATTCCATGACAAGCTTCAAGGGTTATACCTTCACTGCCAAGGAGTCATACATAAATTCTCTCCCACTACCAGTGAATCAAAGACCCTCTCACTGGGCCTTTGTCTTCTTACGGGTCCATCTCCCACAGCATCACTCTGGGATCTAAATCCATGGTTATGATGGTTCCCTGGGAACACAGAGCACATTTAAAACACTGCTCCTGGTCTAGAAATGATGTGCAGAGGAAAAGGGAAAATCTGTAGAGGGAAACCTTATATATATATTTTTTAATAGTTGTTATGACTTATTTAAATTCTTGTACTGGTCCCTCGAGGGACAAGATGCAGTGACTTTTGTTATATAAGTGAGCATTACTTAATGTGAACACAAGAAAATCTGTAGATTAAATTTTTTTTCTGGGGATGGAAACATGGTTAAGAGCACTTGCTGTGCAAACATGAGTTCAGATCCCAACACTTATGCAACAAGCTCAGCACCCATGCATATCTGCGATCCCAGCTTTGAGAGGCTCAGAGCTCTCAGGCTTCTAGCCCACCTGAGAAAAATGCAAGCCCTAGCTGCTCAGAAAGATGCTGCCTCAGAAAAGAGTACGTGGAGAGTGAAAAGCAGATGCCCAACACCCTCTTCTGGTGTCTGTTACCACCTGCACACACAGACACCCCCACCTACAGAAATATGCACATATGCTAACTGATACACATACACACAAAAGCAAATAAACAAACGGTTGAAGAAAAGGCTCAACCATTAAGAGTACTTGCTGCTCTTGCAGAGGACCTGAGTTCAATTCCCAGCATCCCCATGGTGGCTCACAACCTTCTCCAACTCCAGCTCTAAGGGATCTGGTGCTCTCTTCTGGCCTTTTCAGGTATTGCATTCATGTAGTAAGCAGCCATTTAAGCAGGCTATACACTCGCACTCACAAAATATAAATATATAAATCTTAGAAATAAAAACTGAAAAATGTGCCATAGCCAGAAAGGCATGGTGGTATATATATGCAATTTTAATCTCAGTCCCTGAGAACTATTCCAAGTTGAAGGCCAGTTTGGTCTACATAGTGAGTTCTAGGCCAGGCTTGTCTATTCAGGGAGGCCCTATTTCAGATAAATTTAAAAATCCTCAAAAAAAAAAAAAAAAAAAAAAAAAAAAAAAAAAACTGACTTTAATGTGTAAGAGAAAGATTGTATATATTCTCCCTAAATAGAAATTTCTAGTTCCAGTGACATTCAGAGGAGGATAGTAATTATTTTGGTAAGCCCTTACAGTCTTCCTTTAAGAAGTTTTCTTATATTTTGAATATTGTTGAAAAGTTAATTCTTGGAAATTTTACTTCCATCTAATATACATAGTTCATCATAGCTTGTGGTCAGACTTACTTTCTTTGATCCATCTTCAGGGCTGAGGGCCTAGATCTGGATTGTGATTTATTATCAAAAATACTCCTTCGGGAAATCTAATACCAATCTCTTTATGAATACGATTACCCTTTTCAATATTAAGCTTTTCGCTATTAGACAAAATATGCATGGGAAGATACGTGAGCATTCTTTTGACAGTATCATGGCCACTTCTGTTAGTTCACGACCAAGAATGATCTACATTCTGCAGAACACATGTAAGGAAGAGGGATAGGAAAACATACCACACCAAAGCAGCATGCTATTAACTCCCATGAAGCATGGATTAGCATATTGCTAGCTATTCCTCACTGTGTCTCATTGTTATACTATGTGTGTATGGAAAGAGACCTAATAGCTTTCTCATATTTCCCATTTTATCACCTAGTCTGTGGAAATTTAAAATTACACAGAGGAAAGCAAACAAAAACCCCCAAACACTATTCAAATAGAAAGTTTGTTAAGCAGTAAAACACTTTTACCCTGCCAATAAGAAATTTGGATAATATATCTCTCTCTCAATGAAGTAATATTCCATAAACACTTTAAAGTATTTCTAAAAAGGAACATGAGTTAATAACTCATTTTTTGGAAGAGGAAAACAGGTGGGTATAGGTCATTTGAAACAGAAAAGTACTTTATGTTGAATTAAGTAAAATGACTAATAGATTAAAACCTGCATCTAGGACTTGTGCAGTTTTGAAAAGTCAGATCAAATATGATATGATTAATAGTGGGCATGCCTGGTAAGAGCAAAGGGTTGAGGCTGGTTGTTAAGAGTGCTCTGGATCGCGTCCTCTCACAGTTTTTGACAGTCACCGATAGTCAGGAGATGGATAATAAAAATAACATAGACATTTGTTCCTGATCTCTTGAGTTCTATAGACGTCAATGCCCGGGTTTTGAGCGTTCCCATTTGTGGTTCCTCATTCGTGGTAACTTGACACAAGCTAGAGTCATCTTGCAAAGAGAAACTCAGTTGCCTCCATCAGAGGGATTAATGCTTGATGTGGGAGGGCCCTGCCCACAGTGACCACTGCCCCCTCCTGGAAGGTGGTCCTGGGTCTTAGGAAAGCAAAGTGAGCAAACTATGGGGAGCAAGCTGGTAAGCAAGCGACATTCCAAGGGACTTCTAGTTCAGGTTTTGCCTTCATGTTTCCTCCTTGAGTTCCTGCCTTGCCTTTTCTCAGTGACAGTTTGTGTCCCAAGAGCTTTAAGACAAACTAGACTGCTCCCTCCCCAAGTTGCTTTTGGTCAGTGTCTTATGCCAAGAAGAGAAAATCAAACAAGAACACCATTCAAATCTCAACCAATTTCTCTACTTGTTAGGCAGCTAGCAGTACTTATTTCCAAAGATATTTAGAGCAAATAAAAGCAAACAAACACTACCCATTTCAGCAACAACATGATGGTTGGGTAGGACAGAACAAGGGCATCATGAAGTAGCAACAGGCGCATGGCTGTTAATGTACACACATTGCTCTTGGGAATGCAGAGTGTTCTGTCATGATTTGGGAAAATACTCCCCCAGGGAAAAGTCTTATAGCCACATCAGAAATGGATATAACACGAGCAGAAATATTACTCCCCCCATTGAGACAGTTGATAAGACTAATGGATGTCATCTAAGAGGTGAGAACTTGGAGGATTTGGGCATCTGTGCCTGAGGTCTCTTTTCTACCTTCCATAATTATGATCCCTCAGATTTTAAACTAAAACCAAATAGATGCTGATAGATTCAGACTCCTAAGAGATTTTCTGTTGACTCATGTGTTTGTCCATCCTGAGAAATGTCTATGAATGTCTAAAGTGTTTTTATCTTCTCTCTTCCCTGGTTCTCTCTATACATGCAGCAGGTAATTTTCAATTAGACAGATAAAAATCTCTTTTTCCGTCTTTCTCCTTCTCTGGCTCCTCCCTCTCTTTTATGTGTGTTCACAGGTATTAGGTATGCAAGTAGAAAGCAAACCCCCATTTGTTTTATCTCTTTCTGCTTTCCTCATTGAATTGTAGCCTAATTCTGCAATAAGCATCAAGAGTGTTATCAGCACAGATAAGGAAGCAACATTAACCACCAACTTGGCCTCGGAGATATTTCTTATCTCTTTTCTTGTAAGTATTTGAATCTTATTAAACAAAATCTGTATCCTTGACCATTGGAAATGATTCCAGGAAAATGTGTACCTCAATATCTCTCCACTAAGGGGATCTCTGAGATTCTGTCTCTTTCCCTCTGCCTAAGAGGTTAAATAGCAATCAAAATTATTTCTTTCACCAGCCATTGAGGTGAAATATGAAGGGAAAACATTCTATGAAAAGGGAGTGCACAGCTTCTCTTATCATTGTTCTCAAGATAAGCACAGCATACAACAGCATTCAGTTGTTATACTGGGCATCTATTTGATTCAGATCATCTTGCTCAAGCAGCAGTCTAGTGTTCCTCTAACAGCAAGAGAAGCCCTCTGGGCATTGCTGCAGAGCAGAATTGCTGCAGGACCTGACAACTGCATCAATGGGCCTAGAAGCTCAGAAGGTGAAGACCCAGGAAGAAAATACAAACACGAAAAGTTGTATGAGAAAATTGAAGCATGTCTCTGAGCCAGGACAGAGCTTATATATCACATTGTGGGAATTAGATTTAGGTGCTCTGTGTTTAATTTCTGCTTTATATTTGTTCATTTTGTAGTGTTTGAGCATCAACAAAGTGGGCACGTTGTGATAAAATGGCAAGCACGATGCTACGTACACATCCAGAAGCTTGGGCCCATCCATCTCAGACCAAACACATTGCTTTTTGCAAAAATCATACCTTCTCCTCGAAAATAGGAATACTAGAGTTCTAAGTGAATACCTTAGAATTAGTAGTCATCTAGAGATGAGGTTTTCGAAGGAATAATTGGATAAAATGGGGACATTAGGATAAATTCTAATGTGACTAGTGTCCTTGTGCAAAGGGGAAAATTGAACATAAAAGCAGACATGCTTAAAAGAAGACTAATATGAAGAAACAGGATCAAGATGACCGTGTACAGACCAAAGAGAGGGGCTGTATGAGACTGTCCCTCAAAGCTCTCAGGACTGACCCTTGGCAGTTCCTATTTGGACTTTTAGATTCTAGATTTGTGAGATTGTAAGTGACAGTTTTTTTGAGCCATCCTGTAGTACTTCATTACAGATCATTTTAATAACTATGACACATTCCCTTTAATTTTCAAATTTTGCCTCCAGGCACGTTTGCAGGCCCCTGGGCATAGGCTGTTGTTTAGAGCCCTGCCCCCATGTGTGATAAATTTGTAGAGTCTTAGTAATCCTGTATTCTCTCCTGTTCCTCTCAATCTCTAGCTCAGTATGGCTGGGGAATGATTGATTTCCATGACTTCTATCTCCATGTGTACATGATCATTTCTTTTTCAGTCTTCCATTTTGGTCTTGAAAATTGTGTGTCATCTACCAAGCCAGGGTCTATACATGCCAGGTTCCCAGGATGCACTTGTTCTGTGTCCATTATGTTTACCCAAATTCACCATGCACATAAAACATAAATGGCTCCTTATACTGCAAATTCCTCATCTATAAAGAATAATAAGCTCTATAAGGAGCATAAAGCATTGAATGATGGTCAGAGTGATGGGAAGGCAGTCTGTGGAAGGAACACAGCCCTTGGCTGACATGGGAGAGGTCCCTACTGTAGCTAGTACTGCCCTAACCTGGCATTGCTATAAAATTATTAAATCCCAATGGGAGTAATAACCATCACTTAACATAACTAACCATCAGGGAAAAAAAGCTAAATCTAATTGACTGAATTAGGGCCAATTATACTAGATGGTTTTACTCATTACTCACTCATACATCTGACCTTTTGGTTTCTTGTATCGGGAACTGAAGCCAGGCACTTGAACCCTGTTCAAGATAACCAAGAGAGTCAATACCCCACCTCAGCAAATCCGAATACCCTTCATGTGAACCTGTGTTGTAGACAAAGGAGGAAAATGCCCAGTTGTAATGATATGGAGAGTAAATGGGGCTTTGCTGGTTTCTTTAAAAGCAGATTATGCTTACATGGAAGTTCTTCTTCAGTTTGAAATCGATTGCTTACAGAAACGGAGAGAAATCAAATTCAATACACTCTGGGAATCTAAGTACCCATAACCCAAACTAGACCATCACCATCATATCTTAGTTAGGTTTCAGACAGCTTTCCTGGAAAATGAATGAGGGTAAACATCACTTGCCAAGTATCTCAAAGTGCAAACTGTGATGTGTGCTCACATGATTACGCCGATTTCCATAACAAAATTGAAATGGAAAAAAAAGAAAGCAGTTTTGAATAAAGATGAAACAGGGAAAAGAGGTTCTGATGACTTTCATCTTCTCTGGTATAACTTCAAATGCAGGTACGCAGCTTTGAAAAAACTCACCTCAAAAAAGAAGTTTGAAGAGCTTATTCGCCCTTTGCTTCAAATGGAAGTATTAACCAGTACTATTAGTTAACCGTGCGATTCATTTCCTGAGGGTAAGGAAAGTTCTTGTTTTGGTAGGCACTGACTCGGCAGGAAGTTAGTCTCTAAGTACAGTGGACTCTGCTATCCATATAACCATTCACAAGCATTGCTGAGTCAGGATGAACCTCTCTCAGGGGCCATGTACTATTGGAGACTCTATCTGAAGTGTGTGGAGCATCTTGCAAGACTGTCATGCCAGGAGAAGAACTTCCACCAGCTCTACTCCTTTCTGTCTCCTATAACCCACAATTGGGGGTTCTTTCTTCCCTCCTTTCTTCCTTCTTTTTGTGCTTGCTTTATTCTTTGTGTCTTTCATACCATGCATCTTGATCCCATTCATCTCCCCATCCCTTTGTATCCAGCCTCTGCCCTTGCAACCTCCTCACAAGTAAAATGAAATAAAGTTTAATAGAAGGAGAAGGAGGAGGAGAAGGAGAAGGAGGAGGAGAAGGAGGAGGAGGAGGATGAGGAGGAGAAGAAGAGGAGGAGGAGAAACCTTGTCATGGAAGCAGGAGTGTGACACGGTGAGTCACACCTTATGTCCTTTTGTCCATCCATATATCTTTAGTTGCAAGTGTTCATTGCAAGTAGTTACTGGTTCCGCTTTCTGCTACACCAGCCTTACTGGGCCCTCTCTGGGACTCCTCTTGGATAGCCTGCTGTTGCCCCGTGCCGTGTTGTGGAGATCCTGCAGCCTTGGATCTGCAGGAATCACTCCTTCACACGCTCCAGCAGCTCGTAGGTGGCGTGATACTGAGGTGGCCCAACTCACAGTCCTGGTCCTGGTCCTGAGTAGTTGCAGGGTTGTTCAGCCTGCCAGCGCTCCTCAGTCCTCACCTCAGGGCAAGTTCTCCAGCGTTGCCCCCAGCTCGTTCATCCTATGCAGCAATGAGCAAGGTTCCCGGATGACGCTCCTGTCTTCATGCCCTCGGGTTGGGTCACCCACACCTACATCATCAGAGCCAGCTCTACTGTGTTGGCCAGGCAATGTACAGGCGCCACTCTTTGGAGTGGGGAAGGGAGGCACGGGATGTATATCTCTTTCTTGCCCACACCACCATATGGCAGCTGAGGGCAGGGCCAAATCTTCCGGGTCAATTCGCCCTCCCACCTCACCGTCGCCCTCCACCCCCGGACACAAGGTCAGCTCTACTGTGTTTCTCAAACAAGGTGCAGGACCCACTTTTTCTGAGTGCTTCAGCTGATGAGGGGACAGTTAGCTCCCTTGCCTGAGGCAGGCGGCAGAGGAAAGCGGCGTGGGGTGGGGGGGGGATCTTTCCCTCACCACCACAACCATGCCAGGGCTTCATGGCCAGCTGCCCCTCTCTCACACTCCGGGGCCAGCTCGCCCGCACCCTGACAACAGGGTCAGCTCTACTGTGTTGCCCAGGTGAGGTTCAAGGCTTGCCTTCCCGAGTGCTTACAGCTGGTAAGGGGGGGGGTCAGCTCCCTTGTCCGCTGCAAGCATCAAGGGGTGAGGGGAAAGGTGGGGGGCTTCTTTCCCTTTCCTGTACAGCCACATGACAGACAAGTAGTGGGACCAGCTCTCTCATGCTCACACCTTAAGGGCCAACTCACCTTCGCCCCCTCCAACACAGTCAGCTCTCCTGTGCTGCCCAGGTGAGGTTCAGGGCCTGCCCTCCCGAGTGCTGCAGTTAGCGAGGGGCAGGAGCAGCTCTCCCACTCGCCACAGGTGGCAAGGGCAGGGGTAGGTCATCTCTCCCAAGTTCCTGACACCCTATGGCAGATGAAGGGCAGGTCCAGATCGCCCATACTAATGTTCTGTGTCAGCTCATACCCGCCCCTGTCAGCAGGGCCTGCCCCACAGTGCTCCCCAGGCAAGGTGCAGGGCTATTCTCCCTAGTTCTTCAGCTGGGGGGGGGGGTGTTGGTCAGCTCCCCTGCTTGCCACAAGCCCCAAGGACCACAGGGAGGAGGGCATCTTTTCCTCACCCATGCCACTTCATGGCAGAAATGCCATCCTCATGCCCTCTGGACCAGTCGCCAGGCCCTGCAAACAGGGTCAGCTCTATTGTGCTGCCCAGGTGAGGTGTAGGACCGGCTCGCTCTCCCTAGTGTCGCAGTCGGTGAGGGACAGGGACCAGGGACGGGGCAAGTTCTCCCCAGTGTTACAGCCAGTGAGGGGCAGCGCCAACTCTGGACAGCCCTGACCTCTCAGCCCTCGGTGGTATCAGGAGTCAGGGGCATCAACACAGACCATGGCTGCATCAGGGCCATGGACCCAGACATGGGGCAGCAGCCCAGGCCCAGACATCACTGCGGCCCTGGGCGGCAATCAAGGCACCCACATCAGCCCGCTCCTCACCACTTTTACATCTTAGATATGCCTCTGTCCTCTGGACACGAGCCATTCTCTCTCTCTCTCTCTCTCTCTCTCTCTCTCTCTCTCTCTCTCTCTCTCCCTCCCTCCATCCCTCCCTCCCTCTCTTTCTCTCTCTCTTTCTCCTCACCCACCCAAACCATACCTCACCATAACAGCGGCCAGTGTTTCCTCCTTGGTACCTGGGGAGGAATGCACTGGGCCTGTGTGGGTCTCCATGTTCCACTTAGTCTTCAGACTCAAGTTGTATTCTTTCTTAACCTCTAAAGCAGTGTTTCTCCAACTTCCTAGTGCTGCAACACTTTAATACAGTTTCTCATGTTGTGGGACCCCCCCCCACACCAACCATAACATTATTTCATTGCTATTTTGTAACTGTAATCTTGCTACTGTTATGAACCATAATGTAAATATCTGATATGCAGGATATGTGATGAGCAATCCCCCCAAATAGGTCACGACCCACAGGTTGAGAATCGCTGCTTTAAAGGAATTTCTGTGTTTGACTTTCTCCATACATCACTCTGTAATTTACAAGTGGAGAATTGGTTCTGCGTGGAAATGTCTATCGGGTTACAAAGTGTATACAAAGAAGAGGGAGGGGGTGTGGGGAAATTCCACTTTATATTTGCTTCCCTGGTGTGAGTTCAACAGCAGTACCATTGATGGGATTTACTGGGATGGGAAAGTTACAGGAGATGTACTCGTTACCCAGCAGTGCAGACTAATTTCCACCTCTCCATTCTGGGAATAGATAATTCTTAAGAAATCCTGGAGGTGAATGGTCAACGCCCAAGGAGCCCGCTCTCCCCACAAAAGCCAGCTTTTCGGACCTGAGGGTCTGGTGTGCTTTGCCCTTCTGCCTCTGGTGGACGATGCAGCAGAACCCTTTGAGTCCACAATGTGGAGTTGATCCCACCGGGCTCCGCAGTGTGGCAATTTCTGATTGGCCTGGAGTTTCCACCAATTACCTAAAGAGAAGTAATGTTACTCAAATTTTGCCTGACTTTTTTTTAAAGGTAATTTCCTTTTAGCTGCAAAAAGCATTTCCAGCATATTTAATTACAGTGGGTACAAATGGGCTATAAACACGCAGAAAGATTGCTTTACTGTGGGGATTGTCTTAGGAAACTTTTGTTTGATATCTTTACGTTCTACCTTCTTATTTGTCAATCTTTCTTCTTCAGTGTACCCATTCACTGACCCATAACATTTCCTCCTCCGTCTCCTCTTCCTTCTCTTCTCCTCCTCCTCCTCTCTCTCTCCTCTCCTTTCCTCTCCTTCCCTTCTCCTTCTTTCTTTCTCCTTAAAAAGGGTCTCATGTAGCCCAGGCTGGCTTCCAGGTCACTCTGTTGACACTGTTAGCCTTCAACGTGGGAGTTGAAGGTGAGAGTGCAGAGCCACAGAATGGTATGAACTTAGGCACAAGTGATATCAACTTAGAAGCCGTATGAAAAGTAAATAATGTAAGCAATCCTCCTGTAGACTTCGCAGACAGCCATAATAATGCCCATCTTTCCAATGGTGGAAAAGATGCTGTGTTATATGGCAAGTTTTGGGACCCACCAGCTAGAGTGTGTAACCCAGCTTAGGTACTCAGTGTGTGTTCTTGGGTGGGTATTTATTTGCATGGAGCACTAGTTTTCTTCATTCATCAAATGAGTACATCAAAGGAAATACTCACTGAAGCCTATGGACAGTGTTGAGTTAGATGATGCCTGTTACATATTTAAAACGGTGTCCAGCATAGTGTAGGCTATAATTTAACATTAGCCATTGTTACTGTCCAAACACACAGGAAATGAGATTATTTAGAATATATCTGACTGCCCTAGTAGAAATAACTAGCTAATATAGTTATTATTAGCTTGTAAAATATACAGTGTGATATTTGCACTTCAGACTGGACTTCTGGGACATCTAGAAAGAGATGATTTCTTCAGGATGTCTGAAGAGTAAAGAGGAGTTCTGTACAGTAGGAACAGACAGGTTTGGTGCCTGTCACAAAATTTGGGTTTTCTGATCTCAAAGGTTGTTTTCTAGTTATCCATGTTTCTTTCCTAGTTTGTATGGAGTGAGAACAAACTACTTAGCCTGTTTGCCCATCTTACTTAAATGGATACGAGAATGCAGTATTTTATTAATTTATCCAAAATACAATCTCACATTCTCATTCTTTTCCCATAGCACAAATATGCCCACATTCATTTAAGTTACAGAAAGTCTGAAAGGTTGCATTGCAACTCATCAAGCTAGGTATTCATCACAAGCCTGAGTGTCCAGAGCCAAGCACTGCGAGGTGTTCATCACAAGCCTGAGTGTCCACAGCCAAGCACTGCTAAGCACAATGAAACAGACATGGGCCTGTCCTTCGAAGAACACATCCCCATACAAACTTCTCAAGTTTGCTTCCTCTCTGTTTTGTTTTTTATTTATTTACCATCCTGTTGGAAACCTTCCCTCCCTCCTCTCCTCCCACTGCCTTCCTTCTCTCTTCATCCCCATCCATCCATCCCTCCTCTTCCTCTGTATTTGCTCAGAAAAAGGCAGGCCTCCCATGGTCATCAGAAAAGCATGGCATATCAAGCTGCCATAAGACCAAGCATCTCCCCCTTATGACTCTTTTCTGTTTAGAAATTCTCCTTTGGCTATAAAGATGTCCTGATTTTATTTCAACATATAAAAGAGACAGCAAACAGACTTGCTAAGCTTTGCGTCCGTATCACCTAGGACAGAGATGAATAGATAGGTATTTCTTAACTAAAAAGTTTTGGCAGTACAGTGTGGGATGCGTGGAACTGTGACCCTACTCTTGAACTGGCTTTAATTCCTTTCAGTAGTGGGGATATTAGACCAATTAAAGAGATCAAATCAGAAATGTAAAGGTTACTTTTCGAACAGCTCTGGAGACAAGCAACAACCTGCAGGGAGAGGTGTCCTTCCCACACACTGCCCAGATGAGAGTGTCACCCAAAAGCAATCAGCACAGGACAGCTTGAGAGGCAGTTGACATTCTGGGTAATTACTGAAGCGCACCCTGGGTAGTCCCCATTATTGTAAACTGCATTTCCAACATCTTGTGGCATTAAATTTAAAAAAAAAAAAAAAAAGGAAAGAAAGAAAAGAAAAGAAAGCAATAAAGTGATAGCTATTAGCAAAGCTGAATTGGAATGCCTAGAAATGTCAAGGAGATCTTAATTGTACTTTATGTAATGGTCTCCTAGGCTAATAAGATATGATCTAAAACCATTAGGTATGAGAAGGTAAACATTTTAAGAGCACTTTTTTTTTTTTTTTTGCCAAAGGCTCTTCATCTTTATTTGACAACTCTCACTTGGCCTTGAGGTAAGCTTTGCAGTGTTCTGAAATAACAGATATTGTTTGTGACAGAAGCATCGAGGCTCCGCAGTGGAAGCACATTCAAAGATAACGCTGATGGAGCAAGGAGGTCCATAAATCTGGTTCTTAAGTCTCACATCACCACTTTCTGCCTCCTTCTCCTGGCAGAGGGTACACAGGTATTCTCTGAAAGTTGTCAGCGTGTCATGTAGAATGCAACTCCAAAATGCTGGGAAAAACCCATTACCCCACTAAGCTTCAGAATACATAAATCTATTTAACCTCAGACACAGCTGACAGGCATTGTTTCAAGGTCAGACTCACATGCACAGAATACTGTGCGCTTGTGTGTCCTTCCTTTTCCTGAGATTGTGAGCTGAGGCTGCAGGTCTTTGAAAGGCTGCCACTGCTAAAGATTTTCAGTGTTCTTCTCGATTACTGATGGCAATAACCTGCCATAACATAGTGTAATGTTACTTTCTTCAGAAGCTCCAAACCCCGGCCCTCTATTTCTGGTAAAAGGAGGATACCTTTCCCTTTAGTTTTTAAACAGATGCTCCACACAGAAGTAGCCCCTGACAACTATTTGCCGTTCAGTTCTGTTTGTAAACACAGCTTAGAAATCATTGTCAGAACTTGTAGGCTTTGGTTCCAGTGTGTCTCAGTCTTCTGTGTATTCTGGCAAGCGACAGAGGACTTCTTTGTACTATGGCTTCCCTATTTGTTATTTCACCACTAGATGAAATTTGTATAGTGTTCTGGGACACCTGCACAAATTGTGCTCTTTCTAACAGCTATTAAAATGGTGTTTGTTTAATCTACTCAGAAGACAGAATAGACTTTTCCTTAATGCTGGCTGGGTAGTGTTTGCCAAGGTGTTCTGGTTTCATTAAACATTAGCTCTTTGGGATTAGATGTTACTTTTGTCAAATAAATTTATGAAACCTGAAGGTAAATAAGGTTAGACAAAGCCTTTTGCTAAGGGACTTCTCAGAGTCTTTAATATGCTAATGAGTACTATGAGTCTTCTGACTAGTATGGTATATGGTGTTTTCCAAATTACCCACATAATGTTTGGAGGAATGAGACCTTCTTTTGGAATGAGAAGAATTTTTTTTTTTTTAAAGAAAATGCTTAGCATAAAAATAGTGATATTACAGTGTTGGAAAATGCCTCCATTTTTGGGATATTATAGTAGAAACTGCCTTAGCTGGTATCTTAGGGTTTCTACCGCTATAATAAAACACCATGACCAAAAGAAAGTTGGAGAAGGACAAGTTTATTTGCTTTATATTTCCATGTCACAATCCCTTACCTGACAAAGTCAGGGCAGGAACTCACGGCCAGAACCTGAAGCCGAGGCCCCAGAGGGACACTGCTTGCTGGCTTGATACTGTGGGTTGTATACACTTAGTCTTGTATACCAAGACTCAAGGGTAACACCTCACATCAACCATTAAGCAAGAAAATGACCTGTAGTCTTGCTTACTAAGAATCTGGATAGTAACGTTTGCTCCATGAAGTTTTATCTTCTCTTATCACTCTATCTTATGTCATGTTGACAAAAACAAAGCAAAACAACACCACCCTCAACCAGTAAAGCTAATCTACACTTGACCACCAGGCCAACTTCTCATCATTCTATAAACTGTACCTGTTCAACCATATTAAGTTGCTGATGGGTGAGTCAAAAAAATCATGGCATGCCAATATTTACATGTTTCAACTTCATACTAAGGTCCCTTACAGAGTAAAGCCATGGGGCTAATAATCTTTTAAGCTTAGACAACTGGAAACCTCTCCCCTGCCATCTGTATCAGATTCATTAGTGAATTCCATCTGGCATCCAGGAGTCAGCCTAATAGAGTGTCAGCCAGGCCAGAGTACATAGCAAATATTCTAGACTTGTACAGCCATCAGCCTCAGCTACCACCATCCTTTCATTCATCCAGCATAGCCTGGAGGGGTGGATGCCATTGAAGACATCCAGATTAGTCTGAATTGCCCTGACAAGGTACTTCTCAAATTGAAGCTTCATCCTGGGGTTTACCAGCCTGGGAGAAATTAGACACACAAAAGTTGCATCCTCCTGGTGTCCTTGAGCAATTGTCTCTATGTTTGCAGTGCCTGTTGCTAGGAACCGAACCTTTTTCCTTGATAAATGAGCTCTAAAAATCAGTAATATTGTGTTCTCAGAGATCATTTCTACCTGTACAGTATATTAAACAGAAGCAGATTTTTAATTATTATGCAGTTTATTAGAGGGTAGAACTTGCTACAAGAAAAACAGTGTAGAAACAGAGTAAGGTAGGAGAGATTCGAAGTGTGTGAGTAGGTGTAGGCTACAGTATCTAGGATAATCAGAGTAGTCCTCGTTGAAACGAGAGTTCAAGAAGGCAGCCAAGCAGAGATATTGGGAGGAAGACCATTTAGCAGAAGAAAACTAAGGATCTAAGGTATGTGAAAAATAGACATGATCAGTTAACATTACACTGCTTGACAAGTACCTGTGATCTATTGGGTCTAGTTGGAAGGGTTACAATAGAGACAGAGAAGCAAAGTACATGGAAATCCAAATGTGGAGGAATAACTCTGCTATGGCTGCAGTAATAACTATGAGAATAATAGGATTGTGATACCCAGCTAGGAGAGACCATGATGTAGACAGGGTAGAGAAGGTACCTTAACAGAACCTGAAAATCTCAAGGGTTGGTTTTAAAAATTAAATAAATAAGACAACACAAATTCCTCATTAGCCAAAGAAGACACCATTTCTCCCAGCACCTCCTTCAAAAGTAGCCCAGAGATGCCTAATGCTTATGTTTCTACCTCTACCATTGACGTGAAGCTTCCAGAAGTTCAGTATGGGAGACAGAAACCTCCCTCTGTTTTCCTACCCTGTTGACCCAGAAGTGACTTGTTACTTCTGCTTAAATTCATTGGTCATGTGTTTCAACCTAATGGTCAGAGAGGCTGAGGAATGTTGTCTTTCCATGTGCTGTGCCAATTGCTTCTGACTAGAAAGGAATGGACAGACCATGCTTGAGTTTGTGGCATAGCTAGCGAAGTCATTCTTAATTCTTTTTTTTTTTTTTTTTTTTTTTAATGTCTGGCCAATTTTATGGTGTGACTCTTTTGATTACAAATTCTTTTTTTTCTTTTTTTAATTTTTTTATTTAATATTTTTCTCATTTTACATATTGATCCCAGTTCCCTCTCCCTTCCATCCTCCCATGACCCCTACAGACTCCCCCATCCACTCCCCAGGGAGGGTAAGGGCTTCAATGAGGGAACACTAAAGTCTGTCAAATCATTTGGGGTAGGGCCTAGGCCTACCCTCATGTCTCTAGGCCAAAGGAGTATCCCTCCACGATGAATGGGCTCCTGGAGTCCATTCCTGCACTAGCGATACATCCTGGTTCTATTCATAGATTTCCCAGGCCTCCCAGGCCTGGTCTTGACCCTTTGCTCAATACTTCTCCCTCTCTGCAACTGGATTCCAGGAGTTTGGCTCAGGTCCTAGTGAAAAGCTATTTGAGCCAGCTTTAAAGATGTAGGCTTTGCAGGCCTGACTGTGCAGTCCTGTGATCCCTTCCAGCCCTGAAGTACGAGGGTTAGAAATTCATGACTTGCTTGGGCTGCCCAGTGAATTCTAAGTCAACCCAGTCAACAGTGAGAACTTTTGTCAGGTTGAAAAAAAGAAAAGAAAAGAAGAAAAAGACAAATGAAAAAACTTTGAATAAGAAGCAAGTTTTCCTGGTGGCATTGATAGTATGGCTTGGTTTGTGTCTGTGTGTAAAGATGCTAGGCTTTGACCTCATCCCTAATCTCCCCTTCCCAAAGGTACCAAGCACAAACTGTACAATCAACAAATATGTAAATTTAAGGAATTAAGAGATTAAAAACCTTGGCTTGCACCTATCTGGACACTTGCCAGGATTGTTAAAGATTTAATAAGGAAAGATTTTTTTTTTAAATACATAGAAAGCCCCACTAATAACTAATGATTTAATTTATCCATGCCTTTTCATCTTCCCCCAAAGTAGCCATAATTAAGGACTGATGATGTCATCATCTATAATAATAACTCTATTTGTGTCTCACTTTCAACTCTGAAGCCATCTCACCAGATCCTCACAACATCCGCAAAGTACAGGAAGATGTTATCCTTGTTCTGCAGATTAGGACATTAGGATGCACTGAGGTTATAGGAGAACCCTGAAATCCTCAGCCAGTCCTGATGCTGTCCCTGGAATCAGATCCTCCGAGTCTTTACACTATACTTTCTTCACACTACAATGCAGAGACCCTCTACAAACACCATCTCAGAGGCAGGACAATCAAGTCTATGTTTTGTCCTTAACACTGAGAGATCCAAGTTAACCATCATCTGTCATAAGAACATTCTCATCCCAGTGTGGCTTTTTCTGTACATGATTCTGAATGTCATAGGAATAGAAGGCTTGGCTATACAGAGAAGATCTGTAAAGGATAGGAGAGTAAATGATTTAGGTTTTGCAGCCATATGGTTTTGACTGCATACTTATCTTTCTGTTATTGTTTTACAATAGTTGAAAAGTACAAAAATTATTTTCACTCACAAGGAACTAAAAAAACAGCATGTGGACTGGCTCAATCTCACAGGCCCTGGTATTCCAGCTGCTGACATGGGACACTGTGTCCTCAGTGGTCATGCAGCTGTCTTGCTAGGACATAAACTGGTTCCTGCTGCTTCTCTATTGTAGCCTCCTACCTTGGGACCTGCTCAGCAATTTCTTTTATTTTAGAACTTTTTGCTTGTAATGAAAATGGATTCTTTTCTCATACAACATATCCTCATTACAGATTCTCTTCCTTCTACTCCTCCTGGCTCCTCACCATTTCTATCTCTCATTAGATAAGAACAGGTTTCCAAGAGACAACAAGCAAACATAACAGAATAAAAAATACAGCACGAAACAAAAACTATCATATCATGGCAGCGCAACAGGAAGTGAGTCCTTAGAGCAGGAACAAGAGTCAGAAACCTCCTTATTCCCGCAGTCAAGAGTTGTAGTGATATATTACTTATGATTTATGAAAGCTTGACTGAGGATTCAGAAAAGCAAAGTCAAACTCGAGCTATAGAGATCAGGCATCAGAAGTTAGGAAGTGATGAGGTGCTGGTACATAATTTTAATCCTAGGACTCAGGATTTTGAGATAGAAGGATCTCTGTGAGTCCAAGCTCACCAAGATCTACACAAGATTAAATCAGTCTAAAAGACAATTATAGTTCACACATTTAATCCCAGAACTAGAGGGGTATAAAAGACAGAATACTTCTTCTTTACTTAACTTCTCTGGGTCTATGGATTGTAGATTGGTTATCTTTTACTTAATGACTAATATCTACTTACAAGTGAATACATACCTTATTTTCCTTTCTGTGGTTGGGTTACCTAACTCAGAATGAGTTGTTTCTAGTTTCATCCATTTGCATGAAAATTCATGGTATTTTTTTTAACAGCTGAGTAATACTTCATTGTGTAAATGTACCACATTTTCTTTATCCTTTTTATGCTAAAGAACATCTGGGCTGTTTCCAGTTTCTTTATGAATAAACCCTCAAACCCTCAATAAACATGGCTGAGCAAGTGTCCTTGTGGTAGAATGTGGCCCTACCACATTTGGGCGTATGCCCAAGAGTAGCATAACTGGATCTTGAAATAGATCAATTTCTGGTTTTCTGAGGAAACATTATATTGATTTACTTACTGGCTGTACAAATTTTCGTTCACACCAGCAATGTAGAAGTGTTCCCCTTGATCTATACAGTTGCCAACATGAGCTGTCACTTGTATTATCGTAGTTTTCATTTGCATTTCCCTGATGGCTAAGGATGTTGAACAATTCTTCTGTTTCTTTTCTGGATTTTAGGAGAGTCTGACAGTTGTGGGTTTTCCTGTACAGTTCAGCTGGTGTATTCTCAGGGATGGCCTGATAGTGTTGGGGACTGGGAAGAGTTGGGGGAGAGAGGGTTGGAAGAGGAGGTCTCTGTGATCGCTTGGGGATGGGGTCTGACAGGAAAGGGAGATCATAGTGTGTTTCCTGTTATAGAGCTGGCTGGGGTTGAGACTTGAGGGATTAGAACCCAGGAGCAGTAGGAGAGGTGTGGGTCCACCTTTAGCCTACTTGTTGCCCTGGAAGGAGTGGCCCTTGGGTTAGCAGGGGGTGTCTGATGGAGTTGGGGGCTAAGAAAAAGCAGTGGATTGAAGGAGGGAGATTGGAAGGGGAAGATCTATGGGATCCACACTAGGTGGGAGCAGGGGGCATGGAAGGTTGCCAAGGATGTTCTGCTATAGAGCTGGGCATTGATCTGGAGGGGACAGCAATTTTATTTAAAGTCACAAGTTGCCCTCTTTTAGCTAAGATATACTTCTTGCCTCTGAATTTCTGACGTGGTTTGTATAGTATTTCTAGACCTTTCCTTGTGGTCAGGAGCTATGGGCCACAATATGCCCCTTCTTTAAAGAGTCGTGCAGCTATTGTCCTTTTGCTGGTGTTGGGTTTCTCCATAGAACTCTTTCGCCTCCTTACATAACCTTGTCCCCACCCACTGTTTTTGAAATTCTTCTCATTATCTTATTGATACCAGTGAGGGTGCAGGCTGGGATATGCAGATTTTCAGCCAAGCACATTGACTATAACCAGGATGGTGACAACAGGACAGGGCTTCCCCATACTACAGAATGAGAAGGTCACTCATTTCCAGTGGTGGATGTAGGCAGACCTAGCCATGCTGCCGCATGAACTGCACCAGACGCAGCAATTTGCATCAGTCATGTTCTGAAATTTGCCTTATAAGTCAGGCATGTAAATTGCATCTAAGTTATGAATTTGCATTTAAGTTGCTGCAGCATAGAGAAAATTGGTCTGTGGGGCTTTTAATCTTTGAAAGATAATGACCATTACCTCGATTTGAAGAATATAACGTGATTATTGCAAATCTGAAGTATGGTGCAGAGTATCATGATTCAAAGAAGGGACACTGTAAGGAGTAGATTTTTCCTCCCGCCACTGGTCTTGTCCCATCGCCGCGCCAGCCCCAATTAACACACCGAGACTCTGTATTTGATATAATGCTGTTGGCCAGGTACTAGTTTCTTATCGGCTAGCTCTGTCTTAATTATTAACCCATTTCTGTTAATTTAAGTATTTCCACGTGGTCTCAGCTTACCGGAGAGTCGGCTGGCATCCTGCTCTCTCCAGACTCTCCATGTTGACTCCTCCTTACTACTTTCTCTTTCCTCCTTGTCTCCTAGTCCCGCCCATCTTGCTTTCCTATTGGTCAGGAGTATTTATTTATTAACCAGTATGAAAAACATATTTACAGAATGACATCTCCCATCAGGACACCTCTTCAGAAGGAAGAGATAGCTTAGAAGGATGAAGTCAAAGAAAATGTACGGAATGAGAAAGGAGAAGGAATGTTACAGTGGGCCCAGAGCAGTAACAGCACAGTGACCCTGTAGACACTGCAGAGTTTAGAAAAAGTGGCGCAGTGACAGCATATCCCAGTTTGACATATTTCAGAAGCTTGCGTAGATTTTGTTTGTTAACACAGGGAGAAGAGTGAGTGACAATAGTGGGCAGTGACAGCACACAGCATATATTTTTAAAAGATCTCTGGGACTGTGGCACAGAGATTGTTCTGATAAAATCTTTCGGTGCCAAAAGTTCCTACAGAAACTCAAGAGTTCCGGGGACACAGCCATAATTAACAAAGGTGTGGCAAATGGGACAGGTTCAATGGGTAATTTAGAAATGACAGGGCTTGGGGACTGTCTATGAAGATGAAATGGAGAATATTGACAATGATCTCCAGGTAAATGGAAATCAGGAACCATTTCTATTATTCAACAACATTGAACAGAGAAGAGCAAGGGGGAAACTCAGGAGTCAGGTGGCTAATTCCATTTCAAGCATGTCAGATCCAAAACTCTTGGATGTTCAAGAGAAGTATATAGTTGTAGAAAAATCACTTAAAGTTTGGGAATAATAATTTCTTGATTAGTGGTACTTGAGAAATATTAGTAACTACTTACTAATTGAACTATGTGTTTAGATGTGATTGTCTAATAAGAGTATGGAGCTTGAGGAACGAACATCAAGAAGAAGGAAATCTTCAAAAGGTTCAAGAAAAAGAAGCTGAATGGCAATAAATCAAGAGAGCCGGTTGGAGAGGTCACCCAAGGTCACAATTGTGTGGCATCAAGGAAGCAGGGTCTGAGTCTACTGAAATATGAATGGAAAAAAATCATTGATTTCATAGAGAAGAGAGAGGAAGGGGGAGAGGGAGGGAGAGGAGAAAGGAAAGAAGGAAGAAAGGAGGAAGGAAGGGAAGAAGGAAGGAAGAAAGGAAGAAAAGAAGGAAGGAAGAAAGGAAGGAAGAAAGGAAAAAAAGAAGGAAGGAATACAGCGTTGCTCAGTCAGTCACGGGCTTCATTGTCATTTCAAAATTCCTATTGTTGTGCATAGTTTTCCTGCCAGCCTGGTCCCAGAACCGCATTAGCCCCAATTAACACACATAGACACTGTATTACATATACAGCTTTTGGCCTGTTATTAGCGTTTTTATTGGCTAGCTCTGTCTGAAATATTAACCCATTTTTTATTAATTTAAGTGTTTTTATATGGTCTTATATTACTGGAGAGAGGATCTGTGCTTTTATTTTCCTTATGCCTCTACATGCTGAATCTCTTATTACATCTTTTAGAATCCCTTTTATCTCCTAGTCCTGCTTATCTTGCCTTTTTATTTGTCAACAGTACTTTATTCATTAACCAATAAGAGAAACATATTTACAGAATGACATCTCCCATCATATCCTCTTTTCTGTCTAAATAAAAAGAAGGGTTTTAACTTTAACATAGTAAAATATATAATAGTTATCAAATAAGAAATATAGTTAACAATATTTAGTTCATTAACATTTAATAAGATTGAAAGAAAATATTTTATAATTTGTGAGTCTTTCTGAGTCTAAAGTCTTATATGTAACTTATTTGTAATCATAACTAAGGAAAATT
Organism: Phodopus roborovskii; assembly: GCF_943737965.1. Taxonomy (NCBI): domain Eukaryota; kingdom Metazoa; phylum Chordata; class Mammalia; order Rodentia; family Cricetidae; genus Phodopus; species Phodopus roborovskii. The sequence continues at coordinate 19,177,251 of NW_026126511.1, forward strand.
ATAACCATAACTATCTGTCTTTAACTGCATTAAAGACCACAGAAGGAAAAAATATATATGCTAGAAATGACAGAGACAATTCACTGCCTGGTTAGTCACTCAAAGTTCTTTTGTAATGTTTTATCTTTAGGCTACAGGCCATAGTCATAGTGTGAATAAAGCAAGGCAAGATAGGCTAGACAAGGAAACAAGGGGCATTCCGGGAGATGTAGTAGGAGATTCAATATGTAGAGACTTATGGGAGAAGGTCTGGACACTCTCTCTGGTAAGCCAAGACTACACAGAAATACTTAGATTAATAGAAATGGGTTAATATTTTAAGACGGAGCTAGCTAATAAGAAACACTAGTAACAGGCCAACAGCTTTATATCGAATACAGTATCTATGTGTGTTAATTGGGACTGTTGTGGCTGTGGGACCAGGCTGGTGGGAAAACTGCCCATAACACTATATTAAAGTCCTACATAAGTCTTCTGACTTCAAAATGTGCCATTGGAGATAAGTAGTAATTTCATACAAGTGATATTAAGGTAGGATGATCCAACCTGACTAGTGTCCATATATTAAGAAGAAATGTAAACTAAGTGCGACAGGAAGACTAGGTCAAAAGATGGGTATTTCTAAGCAGAGGAAAGAGGCCTCTGGGGAAATTGACCCTGTTGTTGCCTTGATTCCGTAGCTTGGTCTCCAGAATTATTTAAAAGATGAACTCCTATTCCTTAACCCACATATTGGTGACACCTGCCTATGGAAGTAAACATAACATTGAAACACTGATTCCACTTGGTGGCTGAGGCATTTTTAAGGGTTTCTAAGCCATTACTTCATTACTCCTGTCTAGATTTGTGTTTGAAGCAGATAGTCAAACTGCGTTCATAGCTTGTGACTCCCAAGATATATCTTCTGTAGCCCTTTGAAGACTGGGTACCTAAGTATGCTCACCCTTCCAGCAGGTCTGTGTGCGGAGGATGGATTCATTTTGTATCCTGGATGCAATTTGTACAGGTAATGAGATTCAAGCTCTTGGAATAATTACATACACACTCTCTCTCCCTCTCCCTCTCCCTCCCTCTCTCTCTCTCTCTCTCTCTCTCTCTCTCTCTCTCTCAGTCTATCTGTCTCCTAACTAATCTTAGGCTTCAGTTCTTGTCAAGTGTGTTTCTTATTTCTAGCCAACCATGTTGATAGAGATAATAAAGGTAGATTTGAACAGGACAATTCCATAGCTTCTAAATGGTGTCTCAAAATTATGAGTTGTAAAATGGCTCTTCTCATTCTGAATAGTGTGTGTGTGTGCACATATATACATATTGGCAACATTTTGAATTATTGTTAGTTTTCTTTTGACATGGGTTTTATCTGGTCTATTTTATTCTAACAACATAGAGATGTTCTTCTTTATCTTTCTGGACTATTTATCTCTTTTATCTTTATGTGGCGAAAACATTGAACTTAAGGTCAAAATATCAGCAGGCTATCTAATATTTTTGTGAGTTCTGCAAAACGGATTAATTTACATTTCTGTAAATGGAGACTCAAAAGAATTATAGCTAAATTATATGGCATATGAAAAATACTTTACAAATTATGATTTATCTCTCTCTTGTTTTGGTTTTTTAAGGCAGGGTTTTACTGTGTAGTTCTGATTGTCCTGGAACTTACTCTGAAGACAAGACTGACCTCAAACTCAGTGGGATCCACATTCCTCTGCCTCGTGATTGCTGGGATTAAAGGCATGCCCAAGACATGTGTTACCATCACCCAGTAATAAATTATGACTTCTAATAAGCATAAAACCTTACTTTAGAATTGCTGGTATTATTACATACATTGTTTAGGTTGCAATCTTAGAAAACTGATAGTTCTATTTATATTTTACCCTTTAAAAGAAACATTGGATAAAAGTCAAAACATAGAGTATGCGGTAAACAAAAAAAAAAAAAAAAAAAAAAAAAAGAATCTTCTAAATGCTCAGTCTTTTGACTCCTAAGATGCATCAACCAATATTTCCTACAGAACTAATGGTGTAAAAGTGAGTATGATGGGGAAGCAGTTTTGTGGATAAAATCCAGAGCATTGTGCATTCTATGCAAGCATTCTAGCACTGAGCTGTAACACAGCGCACATTAGTACTTCTATGCCATAGTCATCTTCCCATTAGCCTCCCGTCACCCACCAAACTGCCAAGATCCGCTGGGAATTCCTTCTTCTCTGGGTTGTATGTTTATCTATCTATCACTTATTTACCTGACTATTATATATATATATATATATATATATGTACATATATATATATATATAAATTATTTATATTTCCGTTTGAAACAAGTCACTATACACATAGCAAGTCTACGTACATAAGTTGACTTCAAGTTGGTGAGTATATGAGACTGGCTTTGAGTTCAAGATGTCTTTCTAGGTGCCTTTGCTTCTCAAGCACTGAGATGAAAGGCATGTATACCACTACATCCAGTCTGTTTCTGGGTTATTTTTAAATGAGGAAGGTTTATTTTGGTTCATATTTCTAGAAATATGTGCATGGTGCTAGCCTTTTCTTCTGCTAAGGCCATCTTGCTGACTTGACACACCAGAGGAAGTGAATAGACAAGGAGACACATGCTTAGAAGAGAAAGTAGAACATAGCATCTAACTCACTTCTATGGAAAAGACATTAACAACGTTAATCCCTTTATAAGGGGTCTATTCTCCTGGTCCAAGTCTCTTCTATGAGCCCCAGCTTCCCAACAATGCTGCATTGAGGAATTAAGTGTCCAGCACATTAATTCCAGGAGACAAGTACAAATTATAGCCAGTGATGTTTCACTGTGTTCACGAAGGGCCTCATGGCTTCAGGGGAAGAGGCCATGTTCTGTAGTTAGTCAGCATTTGCCTCAGAGCTGAAACTCTTCACTCTTTGGTACTGGCCTACTTCCTGAACCACGCCTCACAGAGTCTCCATCTCAGCAGATGAAGAATAGAACTAATAAACAAGTCCCTTACAGGTAATGTTATACAGTACACGTATAGGGTCTTCATAAATCACACATGCTTCACAAATATATATGTATTTTTATTGAAATAATATCCTACATGTGCTATGATGATATTTTCTCACATGTCCTTTCATTGCGCAAATTCAAAATTTTAGTGACAAGCATTTCTTCCCTTTCTACTGAGTTTACAAGACTGAGCTACAGAGTAAAGATGCAAAATGGGACAAGCGCTCTCTTGTTCCTTCAGGGAAATTACAGTCTGTTTGAGGAGATGAAGCATCAAAAAAAAAAAAAGTGACATGACATGTATTAGAAAAGGTATGAAATAAGAGGGAGAAAGGAAGGGGAAAGAACAGAAAGCAAAAGATAAAGGAAGGGATGAGAGAGGGGGAAGGATGAGCAAAGGATAAAGGAAAGAAAGAAGATGTGGGCAATACTTGTGTATGAAAGGATGATGAAATAGCCTAAGCTCTGCATCTAGTATCAAATATCAAACGTACGAGTAGATCTGTATTTATAGTAGAATACATTAAATGTCAAATCGATTCAACAAAATAATAATGTATGCTTTCCCCATTTTCTTAAATGAGGACTGTGCTCTGAAAGACTTGTCACTGTGAAATAGATTTAATTTATTTTTGAACACAACTAAAACTATTCATTGTATTCACCTGTAGTGTGGATGATGCATGGATACTAGGTCTGCAGTAGATACTAGATAGACACACACAGAGTGTAGGAAATTTCCTTAAGCTACACCTTCCATCTGAAGGCTTTGTTCTCTTTTATTACAAATGAATGGTGTAAACACGTGATTCAGTTGGACTAAGTCAAAGGAAACTTATTTCTTGTTGACACAGCTATATTTCTATAAACTCTTTCTTGTTATTCAAGTTATTTGTCCAGGGTCTCAAAAAGCAAACAACAAAACAAAACAAAACAAAATAGCTTATGGCTAAGATAGTACTTACTAAAACAAAACTCAAATAAACCCGGTTTGACCACATTCATGAGGTGATTCAATAGAGCTATACAGCATGAAAACTCCAACACAATAGCCTAAATCTCCGAATTCAGCTACATAATCAGGGTGGAGAATTTATTGTGGGGGCGATTGAAAATTACATCAGAGAAATAATGATCCATCCTTTAATTATGCTCCTTTGTAGTGAGCTTAGATCAATATCAACTGTTTGTTTTATTCGAGCTCTTTTATTTTTTCCCTTTTAAAGAAGGTACTGCGTGACCATGCAAGCACCAGAACTAAGAGAAACTCACAAGTGCTTGGCAGGGAGAGGGAAAGCGTGACAAAAAGTTCCCCACACTTGGTCCCTGCAAAGGAAGGCTTGTTGTGTGACGTACCTGAGCAACCATCCAGAGTGAGAGAAGAAACAAGCGTCTCTGTTGTCTAATTCTTACAAAAGCATGGTGAACTTAGAAGGAGGAATGAAAACTGGAAACTTTTGAGGTTATGGACAGACTGGTGCTGAGTGAGTCTTCTTAGTGTCCCTTTTGTGTGCAGCCATTCAGTGGGGTGGCTTAATTAGTGTCACTTTTAATCTTCCCTTGGGTCCTCATTGTTAGCACCAAGTGTTATTACTAATTTTTGTTGTTTTATTGTTTTGCCAAAGAAAATGAGGAAGTAAGTATTGGTTTCTAAAAAACAAAGGATACTCCAGGAGCAGAACTCAAGTTCCTGCCCCATGCCAAGTTGGAAAGAACTTATGGAAGAGAAAGAAAACATCCTTTGAGGGTGGCCTCTATAGAAGGCACGCCCTGTGAGCCAATAGGGACTGTCCACCTGTTTCACAACACTGACAAGATGGGAAAATGACATCACACACTTCTTTGTTTGAGTGTGGCTACTTCTGGGATAAGGGCCGGCTCCATCGTTGTTCAAGTGGAAAATGTCCCCCATCACTGTATGTGTTTCAACACTTAGACCTGAGCTGTGGTGCTGGTTTGGAACTTTGTGGAATTTCAGGATATGGAAGAAGTGGATCACTGGCCATGAGGGTTTACAGTCTGGATCTATTTCCTGTTCCACCTGTTCCACCAAGATGTGTTACTAGAGCTTCTTGTCCTGCCAGTTCCCACTGCCAGATTAGCCCCAAATAAGCACACAGAGACTTATGTTAATCATTAAACTGTTGGTCAATGGCTAGGACATCTTATTGGCTAGCTCTGTCTTAATTGTTAGCCCATTTCTATAAATCTATGTATTTCCACATGCTCTTGGCTTACTCAAGAATGCCTGGACCCCATTACTCCTTTGGCAGCTATATGGCATTTCTTCCAGGTCTCTCTGTGCTTACCTTTCCCAGAATTCGCCTTGTCTCTTAGTCCTGCCTGTCTTCCTGGTTCTATTGGTCAAACAGTATTTTATTCATCAACCAAAAAGAGAAACATATATACAGAAGGACATCCCCCATCAAAGATGTAAGGAGTTATGTTACTGTGGCACACTCCTGCCAATTTGTGTTTACCTGCCACCCTGTATTCCCTCTGTAATAGACTGTCTCCTCTTATACTATGAACCTTCCTTCCTTAAGTTGCTTTTCTTATTGCTGCAATGAGGGAAATGACTAATAAAATACTTGAAATCCGATTCTTTTGAGTAGGAAAATTGATACATGATTTGGAAAGAAATGCATGAATAGTTTTAACACTAATGTTAATGTTACAGTGGGCATAATTCCTCCTTGGTGTTGCATAGAATGTGTTCTAGGCCATCATCCTGGTGTTCTCTAAAGGGATGGAGGGATGGGAAACCACTCCCTTATATCTAATGGTGATAAAGCATTGAAAGAACTGTTGGCCCATGTTACCCAGATTTCTCTGTGCCAACACACATTTTTCTCATGCTTTTGTGGTTTCACAGTTTTAAATCCTTTGATAGCTAGTGTAGCTGAAATTCTAAAGAACGCTCTAGAACCTTTGGTGCTTGAGTTCTGGCTTGGCCACGCATTATTATGTGACTTAACCAATGTGACTGTCTTCTTATCACTGCCTTTCCCATCCTGTTGTTCTGGAGGATGAGAACATGGGAAAAGTAGACTACAATATGTACTCAATCCATGCAGGCATTATTAGTATTGAGATGTGGTACATATTATAAGTGGGTTTAATTTAAATGCTCACATTACAGTAAAGAGTGGAGTCTACCTGTTATTGTTATTGTCTCCTCTCTTAAGAGTTAGTTCAGTTGGGTCAGTCAATCACATGGCCAAATGACTACACTTCCACGTGAGTAATGCACTTTAATTCATGCTAAACAGACAGGAATAACTATGCATTTAAGTGAGATAGGGCACTTTTCCTTCCCAGAGTCTCTACCCTAACTGTAGTTGCTCCAGGGCCACCAGGAGCCTTTGCTGGTCCTGCCTACCTTTCTCAGTCCTTACTCCTTTGTCCTATTTTCTGTCCTTTTCTTTTGGATGCTGTTTTCTCAGGTACTTTAGGGTCTTTGGTTTTTTGGTGTTTTTGTTTGTTTGCTTTTTAATTCTTTCTCTAAACTGTCCATCATATGACTACTTGTCTGCCATGTGGCTGACCTCCATGCTGGCTGAGCTCAAACACCAGAGCTTTTCTCTTTATTGTGTCCTCCTTCGTCTTCTGGACAGCTGTCAAGACTTACAGCTTTGCTTTCTTGATTTTTATTTGTTTGTTATTAATCATTCCAAAACTTCCTTTTGAGTCCATTCTTAAATTATTTTGAGAAGGATTGTAATTATAATGAAACAAAAGAAAAGAACAGCAGGAGACTCTAACTTCCACCATAATAAGTGGCAATTCTGATGTGATGCTTCCAAATTTCTAGCAGTGCCCCAGAAAATAAAATATTCTCTACATTCTTAAGAATAAAATGGGAATCTCTGAAAAAGTCCTTCAAAATTACTCCAGTCTTTATGCATCACACATTGACATTTCCTAATCATAATAAACTAAAAATAATATAACTTTAAAATATTGTTTTCATTATTTTTAATTTTTGATATATATGGGTTTTTGCCTATACACATGAGTGTACTTGTGCCTATAGAGGCCTGAGGAATATGTTAGATCCTCTGGAACTGGAGTTATAGACAGTTATGAGCAACCATGTGGGTGCTGGGAATCAAATCTGAATCTTCTGGAGAAGCAGCCTGTGCTTTAAGCTGCTGAGTCATCTTTTCAACCCCATCTTTTAATGATCTTACCATGCTTCTAGAAGTTGTTTTGAGTATGAATGATTTTTACAAGAAACTGGAAGAGCATGGTAATGAAGCATCAATTTGTCAGCAGAATCACCAGAAGAAAGGTCAGTAGAGTCCCATCTGGAATAGCAAAAATAGGGTGTTGCTACAAAGCATCCACCTGGCATTGGTATGTGATGGTGGGGCAGCCATGTAATTAGTGGTTAGTGTTGGGGGACTGATTGCACTGTGGGCAGCAGCGTCCATAAGTAGGTGTTGTATAGGAAAGTTAACTGCACACGAAACAGAGCAGAACAAGCCAGTAAGCAGCACCTCCATAGTTTCTACACGACCTTCTACCCTAACTTCTGTAAGTGATGAAATGCATCTGGAACTACAAAATTGAATAAGTAAAATCTTCCCTCACATAGAAAAGAATCAATATGCAGAAATCCATGGAAACTGTTGTATGTCCTTTTAGTTTTATGTATATCTTATGTAACAGACTACTCCATTGCAACATTCCTTTAAAAGCAAAATCACAGGAAGCCACCTGTCTGAGGCCATCATCTCACTCTGTTTTCAAGTCCTTGAACAGTCACAGTATTTGAATATGAGCTTTTTTGATGCATTTATCAAAAACTGATATTCGAACTTATAAAAGTTGGATACGTATAGGCCATAACCAAGATATACATATTCAGACATTTAAACACCTTACTTGATAACGATGAAAAAACTGAAGTAGGGGGACAAAGCTCAGTAACAGAGTGCTTGCCTAACACGCATGGCCCTGAGTTAATTACTAACACCATAAAATAAATTTAAATATTAATTGAATATATTTGAATATAAATTGAGTTTCAAGAAGTTAAAAAAAAAAACCTTGCAAAAAGTAAACCCAAATGAAAGCTAGAGAGCTGAATCCAGGAACATAAAACCAGAGATTAATACATTTAAAAGTGAGTAAGCACTTGTAAATAAAGATTGGTGGAAAGTTCAGGCAAATCCTGTCAGCTCTAATGAAGGAAAAACATTAGAAGTCTAAATATTTAACACCATGACTAGGAAAGATGATGAAACTATAGAGTGCCTAGAATGTATAAAGCCTCAGGTTTAGCCCCAAAGCCACACTCAAATTAGAAAGCAATGCTGTCATAATTCTCTGCTAATCTATTTAATATTTGATGAAAATACAATTTTACTAAAAACTATATATAAACTGAGAAAGTGGAAACAGGGAAAAGTTAAAACAAGGACAACATAAATACAAATAACCATAGAAGGAATCAACAAAGAGGCCAAGTAATTATTTGGTCTCCCACTCCTCCCAGAGTTCCTGTGGTAAACAATTAGAAAAAGTTACAATGCGTTCTTAGTGTCAAAGTTATGATAGATTCCATAAAGCTATGGACTTGTTAGTTCATTCACTACTTGTAGCTGGCATAGTCTACTAGCTTGATGAAGATAAAAAGCAGAAATGGCTTAAAAACTATGAAATCGTAAGTTGAAATTAGCAAGCTCACAAGAGTATTACAAGTAGACTGAGTTTTTATGCATTTGTTTTAGAAGTTTAGTGGGGGCTTAACATTAGAAGCTGTCAGCACCTTATTATTTTTTGATAATTCAACGTATGAATACTGTATGTAGATAATTCTTCATCTCTTTCCTCTAATTCTTCCTATATACCCCATGCCTTGTCAGATTCACAACCTCTTGTTCTATAATTATTGTTGTTACATATATTGATAGAATTCCCCATATTGCAAGGACAAGGGAAACAGAAGCACAGTTACTATGTAAATGCTTTGATAAAACTAAGCACTTTTTAATTAAAAATCTGCGAATAAACTTGAAAGAGAATGGTGCTTGCAGAGCATGACAAATTATATTTATCACACATCAAAGCCAATGTCATTATGTGAATGGTGAAAAATAAACTTAAATGTAATCATGCTTACTATCTTTGCAATAAAATTTTTCTGGAGGACTACTCAATAAAAACAACACACAAAAACAAAAGTTTATCTCATTAATTATGCAACATATGATACTACATAGAAATTCCTGAGAGAATCAATGGAAAGGAATACTAATAGGAAATTGAGCTCAAGAATGAAGGCAGTCTATGGAGCCTCTGACAGTGGAACCAGTATTTATCTGTAGTACACAAATGATATTTGGGAGCCCATTCACTATGGAGGGATCCTCTTTAAGCCCAGATACACAGGGCCTAGGCCCTTCCCCAAGTGATGTGACAAACATTGATGATCCCCCATGGAAGATCTCATCTTCCCTGGGAAGTGGTTAGGGGTGGGATGGGGGTCAGTGAGGGACATGGGTGGATGGGAAGGAGAAGGAACTGGGATTGATACGTAAAATAAGATTGTTTCTAAATTAAATAGAATTTTTAAAAAGAACACAAGTAGGAAAACAAACAAGAAAATCTTATCATTTGGATCAGTTTCTGCCCACCTGTTTGCTTATCAGATTGGTGTATCGTTGCCTATTTCTTCATATAGCATGCCGTTCTTTCTCTGACTTAATCGTGCACCCAAATCATATTACATAGACTGAATAGGTTGCATTTGTGTATTTACAAAAATACATGTACATGAATATATACTTATATAATGAAAATAATGAAAAATGCCATAAATATGAAAGAGAGCAAGAAGGCCTATATGGGAGTTGTCAGAGCAAGGAGAAATGATGTAGTTATCTTATAATATCAAAACATAAAAGAGAGTTTAAGACAAAAGAAAAAAAAGAATGCAGGCAGATATAAAGACAACTTCCTAGTGGGCTCTCAAGCTTCCAAAACTGGTCAGCATACAGCCAGTATAACTCTGTGAGCATCAAAGACTTTCTGATGTAGAGATATTTAATAGAATGAGCAATATATGAAAACTCCATATTGGAATTCAAAGAACTTTATTTTTGGTGGAGAAATCTAAATTAGCAAAGGTCAGAATATGATACATGCATTGGTGAATGCCACAGAGCAACCATTCACATACCATTTGTGGAAATGTGAATAAATATCCCTTTTCTGAGGGTACTTCTGAACTTCATTTTAGACTCCATACGCATGTTGTTCACTGGCGGTCTAGTGGCTAGAAACAGAATCCATAAGCAATCATGTGTTTGATGCAGAAATATCCTCTTAGAAATCTGAGGGACAACCAAAAAGGAGACCAGGGATGTGTGTGTGTGTGTGTGTGTGTGTGTGTGTGTGTGTGTGTGTGTGTGTGTGCTTTGATGGTCAGAGGAATAAGAGTAAGTAAGGAGTAAGAATTGGCTCTTTCTCCTCACTATGTGAGTGACACAAAATGGCAAATATTTCAGTTACGTGTTCATCAGCAAATATTTGTTGGTAATCATAAATTTCAGGGAACTCTGAAGTCATTAAAATGTGTGTTGTAGAAAGCTGTTTAGTGAGTTGGAAAGATTAGCACACACACACACACACACACACACACACACACACACACACACACACACAAACTTGCCTTTTCCTTCTTCATTAAGTCTTTTGAGTCCCTTGAAGAGATGAGATGAGTAGGGGAAAGTTTTAAAGGAGATACATTCATAAGAAGCATTACAGTCCTTAAAATTAGTGTTACTTACCTTAAACAGCCTTCCCCAGTAATGAGACAGTAATGACTGCCTTATATGCCATCCTAGAACCCTCATCCAGTAGCTGATGGAAGCAGAAGCAGACACTCACTGCTAAACACTGAGCCAAACTCCTGGAATCCAGTTAAAGAGAAGGAGAAGTGATGAGCAAAGACCAGGCTGAAGAAACCCACAGAAACAGCTTACTTGAACAAGGGAGAGCTCATGGAGCCCAGACTGATAGCTGGGAAACCAGCATAAGACTGACCCAGACCCCATGAATGTGGGTCTCAGTTAGGAGGCCTGGTAAGTCTATGGCACCTCTGACAACAGATCCAGGATGTATTCCTAGTTCAGGAATGAACTTTGGGGGCCCATTCCCCATGGAGGGATATTTCCTAAGCCTAGAGACATGGGGGAGGGCCTAGGCCCTACCCCAAATGACTTGACAGACTTTGATGATCCCTCATGGAAAGCCTCACCCTCCCTGGGAGTGGATAGGAGATGGGATTGGGGGGGTTCTCTGGGGGTCATGGGAGGATGGGAGGGAGAGGGAACTGGGATCAATATGTAAAATAAGAAAAAATATTAAAGAAAAAAACCAAAAAAGTAGTGTTACTGTCTAATGACCTTGTTGAACAAATTTTAATATATAACCATTACCCCAAATTCTGTATGGAATCCTATGTCCTATTAGAGAACACAGTGTATGGTTGGGGACTGGGGAAATGGCTTCAGTGATGATGTGCTTTTTCTCCCAAGCATGAAGACTTGAGTTCAGATCTCCAAGAACCATGTAAAAAGCCAAGTGTGGTACAGTGTTACAGTGGTAGAGATAGAAGCGTGAATACAGTTGCCCAATGTGGGAGCTAGGAACGGAGTACAGCTTCCATGAAAGAGCAGTTCTTAACTGCTGTGCCAACCCCTCTCTTTAGAGGGTATTTGATTAAAATGCAGAAGTCTAAGTTACTCATTATTTTGTTTCAGCAAAGATGCCATCCCACTGGATTTGGCTTCTATCATTTCTGTTGAAAAGTCAGAGGTGTCCTTATTGTTTTAATATATGACTTCCTTATAGCTAATATTTCAGTGTTCTAGGGATTTAGTCATGTCACTATTCTATGACTCTATTTGGTTGTAGTTTCTGTTGAAACAATAACTTGGGGGATTTTGTCTTAGACTATTATATACCTTTGTTTTTTTTTTTTTTACCATGTTTTCTACCATTCTTATTTTTAGAAGTCTACTTGCATATAGGTTAAATATTTGACATTGCATGACAGCCTCTTATCTCTCTCTCTCTCTCTCTCCATTTCCCTTGTACTCTCCTCTCTCTATTTCTCAACATGTTTTTCTTATCTGGCTACTGTTCACTAATCTTTTTTTAATATGAATTTAACATGCCATTTTAACCAAGTGTATAGAGTTACATTTCTATATTAAGTTTTTATTAAATGTGGTATGCTTTTCAATTTCAGAATTTTTATATGAATTTCAGGTTTTTTTTTTTTTTTTCTGAAATGTCCTGTCCTTACTTGAATGCATTCAGCCCGGTTCTTTTATAGATTTATAATAAACCATGATTCTATTTCTACTGTTTTGTTATTGTTTTCCTGTATAGTATCTGGGGATTTTTTATTATTTAAATCTGAAATATGTCTCATGCTCATTATTTGAATGGATGGTTGGTCCCTAGATTGGGTTCTAGTTTGATGGCTGTGGAACTTTCAGGAAGTGGTACCTGGCTTTCTATTTTGATGGCTGTGAACCTTCTAGGAGGTGGTACCTGGCCAGCAGAAGTAGGTCTCTAGCAGTGGGGCTTCGAGGGTGGTACTTGCCTCTGGACCTAGCCTTCTAGCTCTGCTTCTTGTTCCTGTGTAATGTAAGGAATCTCTGTGAAAAGTTTCTATAGCATGAAGTCTTCTGGTCTTTCCTGTCACAATGGACTGAAATTCCTCTGAAATCATGAACCAAAATAAACCTTCCTCTCATACATTGTTTCTGCCAAGTATTTAGTCACAATAACCCAAGGGAGCTAGCACAACTATGGATATGTTTATGAGAAGTGTTAAGGCTGTTCCTAGGGTATCTAGAGAATGTGTCTTTCCTTCTAGCAGGCAACAGGATAGGGTCAGATCATGCCAATCCACATTGGCATCGAGGTGATCATCTGTGAGTAACACCTTCTTTGTGAAGTCTCATCCATCTTAGTCTTCCCTTAAGCAGGGGTGTAACCCTTCCAGGCCCCTGCTATAAATCCTGGGTGTTAGTAAGTTCTCCTGTCCCTGTTAATCTCTGAACCTCAAATTCTACATATCCAAAGAGCTACACTACTGAGAGCTCATCTGAAGTTTTAGCATGCTGGTCTTCTCAGTGGACAGGCTACTTGGCAGTCAACGGAAATCAGCATCAAACAACCAAATCCCTTAAAAACGAACTTATTTTTGCACCTTTATCCTTTGAGATCTTGTTCCTTCTAATCTTGGCAACTCACACAGCCTTGAACTCCAACTTTGGTCTCGTTAGCCCCTGGAAATTACTAACAATGCCATTCAGCTCCTTTGCTAGTTAAACTCAGATTTCTGCTCAGCTTCTTAACTCTGAGATATGCCTTACTAATAAACCAGAAAATGTCTCCAAGGGAAAGGAAACATGATGCCATTGGTTTATTTTCCTGTATCGTTTAACAACTTTTTCCCAGTTTGTGGCAGAATTGGAACTTTCCTCTGCCTTTGCAAAGGTATTATGTTTGTATTGTTGCTCAATTTTAAAGTTAGTTTTTAGAAGAGAGTTCATCTGATAAGAACAATCATTTACATCAGGAAGTAGATATTTTGTAATACTTCTATACCCTACTACTAATCTACTTTTGGCTTTTCCTTCATAATGTATTGAGATTCTCTCTACTCTGAGTCAGCTTTTCTATAACAAATCTGGTACAAATTACCTTCACTTTCCTCTCTGTTACAGAGATTCAACATTTGGTCCCATTTTGGTTCTTGTTCTCACAGTCTCAACATTAAAAAAAAAATGAGCTATTGGAAATTTAAGTGACTTCTTGCACAGGACACTACCATTGTTCATTTCATCCGAAGGAAACTCCAAAGCCTTTATTTTGGTGTGCAGATTGTATTTTCCAAAGGGAGCCACAAAATGTCTCCTCTTGCCCCTTGCATTTTTCTAGAGCTTTGTCATTCTACAACCAAGAAACAGAGCTTGTGTTTCTCCTCTCTGATTGATGTTTATACTGGCAATAGGTAGAGGACACAAGACTCACTTCCAAGGTTGATCACAAATCTGCCATGTGTTTCTTCCTTATGCTTTGGAAAAATCACACTTGGAAACCAGGCATCACTTTGTCCTAAATCCCAAGACCCTATAGAAAGATTATTAAAAAAAAAAGAAAAGAAAAGAAGAAGAAGAAAGAAAAGAAAGAAAGAAAGAAATGAGTCTTGTGTCTCAGAGTTCTAGATGAGGTCCCAGATTATAGATACTATCAATGTCAGTCATGTGATGAAGTTTCTATTTAAGTGGGTATTCCAACTCCTTGTTAAACTACTTCTGATATACTGAGTAAATGTGTACTATTTCTACAAATCACTGAAAAAACGTAAATATGAAAGCAAAATTAACTTAGCATTTTAAATTGCTAGGGTCAAGGACAGTTTATTATATGTAAATAGATAAGCAGGACAAGTGACTTTTAAGACCCTTTTTGTGGGGTGACCTATAAGACCCTTCTTAAGGGTTGGGGATATAACTTACACATAGGGCAATTGTCAAGCATGTATGGGATCTTAAGTTCAATTCCCAGCACAGCAAAATACAAATCCCTTATGATATAATATTTGGTGACCTTAAAGCTCACTTCTACACTGTCTCTTATCTGTTTTACTCTGAACTTCTATCTAAATGTGCCAAGCATTCTCTACCTCAGGAACTCTATGTCTGTTCTACTGTCCACTTGGAATATTTCCCTGAGTTCTCATCCTAATATCTTAACTTCTTCAAGCATAAGTTCAAAGAGAAGTTTATGAGAACTTGTCTCACTTCATTTTTCTATGTAGCATTCATCATCATCTTATATCTGCATTTATTTTTGGTCAGTTGTATTTCCTCATAGCAATATACACTACATATGGGGAAGATAAGACCTTTGAGTTCTATAAACTAATAATAGTCTTGTGTCGACCAACAATTTTTATAGATAAGTAAAGTTATTTTGAATGCTGTTTTGCTAAAAATTTCTATTATCTGTCCTAATTTTGATGCACATAGCCATCAAAGGGATGATTTACATATAGACATGTAGAACTCTCTTAAAATCTTGATCTCCATGTTATAGCTACCAATTTCAAAAATCGTTCATTTGTTTTTTTCAAACATGCATGCGACCTGAGATATAGTTATCTCTATGTCAAGTCTTCTAGTTTTCTAAGTCCAGACAATACTCACTAAGTCTTGGAAGTGACCAGGGATCTTTTCTGCATTTACATGCCACTTTGCCCACTTCACTGCTGCCCTGGCTCTTTCTTTCACAGTTCAACAGTGTGATCATCTTTATTTCTCACTTTTTAAGAAGTATAGATTACAGTGACAAAAAAATGATACTGTGTCCAGCATAGGGAAATTGGATGGAAAGTAAGGTGGGAAGATAAGAGGAAATCACTGGGAAATGATTGAAGTTTCCCTTCACTCTGGCAACCATAGTTGGTAAGATACCTTCCTATGTAGAACAAAGTGCCCCTGTCTACTTACAAAGATCCTAAGCTTGTATCTCTGTTTACCTCCAAAACTACTCTTCTACATCTCACAACCTTATTGGAGCTTTACAACTATTTGTAATCAGAGTAGGTGAACAATGTTGCCAGGTTCTGCCATGGTCATTAAGGTGCAAAATATCAATAGAAATCATTTGTGTCAAGTCTTGTTTCATTCTACACACACTTTGTAATTTGTTGCTAGTTGTGTAAAGGGAAATCCAACATAGTACTTAAATGAAAATGACTAAATATGTTCATTTTTGCTTTTTTAAAAACATCCTTTGTGAAAGACATTTGTCTTTGGCAATTAGCTCTGATAAATAAGATATGGGAGAATCTTAGAAGCCAAACACTTAACAAATCTAAGCATGACTCTTCAAAAGAGCTATTATTCCTAATTCCTCATAAAAAATGTGGATAGGAATTTATTTAACTAAAGTACTTCCTGAACAGAAATCATAACAAAAACATTTCAGATTTGTTTCTGATTCTTCATTTACTATGTGATGAAAGGACTGCAAAAAGGAATTCTCTCTTGTTCTTGAATTGATATTTGAAAAGTAATTTGATGAGTCAAAGGACATTAAATACAAAAAAGAAATATTAAGAAAGGTCTGCCAACTGCTTAGACTACCAATTAAAGAGAGTTTGCATCTTTATAGGGTTGTAATTGAAATTTGCATTATATTTGTTTTGTTTTTTTCTAGAGAGAGAGAAAAATGTGGAGTTGGATGGGTGGGGAAAATCTGGAAGGACTTGGAGGAGAAGAAATTGTGTTCAGAATACATTATCTGAAAAGATTATTTTTCCAATAAAACAAAGAAAAGAATATGAATCTGAAAAGAGTGAATTTGGGAGAATGACCAACAACAGGAACTGCACAATGACAAAAAGATAATACAACACAATACATGCATTCGAAAAGGGAACTGTAGTATAATTGAAAAGTTGTCCCTATACTTGAGAGCAAAGTTCCCAGGTCTATAAGGTCCTCCTAGCAGATGGATTTCAAACCTACTGGACATTTAGAAATAAGTCATGACCCATTAGGTTAGAAGAACATTCTGCTCATACACGCTGGTCTTTGACAAAGTTTCCATGGCAACCAGTACTTATGCAAAGAATGGGTACAACTTGTCTGGCTCTTTATCATTATTGTTTAAAAAAAATTTTCACAGGCTCTGGAAATCTGTTCAAAATAAGGCCTTCAAATGCATCAATTCTCTAGTTTACACTCCAAATGGAAAGGCAAAGGCCCAGTGTTCCTACACTTTCTCTGCGTGTAGGATTAGGTCACAATGGCAATGGTTTTCTCACTACCCGCTCCGCCCCTGTACCACTCTTTCTCAAGACTGGGAGGCTGTGGGCAATCTATTGACAAAACCACTAATTAGAGGTTTCAGAGTTTCGAAACCCACTAATTAAAAATGTATTTCATTTGTTTTTTATTATTAGTGAGTATGTGCATGACTAGGGAGTGGGCACATTTGCCACAATACACATGTGGAGGTTACAGGTCAACTTTCAGGAATCGGTTCTTTCCTATCCACTTTATGTGTGTTTCATGGATTCAACTCAGGTTGTCAGTGCTATTTGGGGCAAGTACCTTTCCCCACTAACTCCCTTAAGAACTGTGGGGAGAAAAGTCCTTCATAGGAACCACTTTAAGAAGAAAATTATGTATGTGGAAGTGGTTGTGTGTCTCTGCATGTGGGGGCGGGGCATGCCCAAAATGCAGAGGAAGATTCCAGGTGTCACCCGTTTGATTCTCAATGCACCGGCATTGCATGTGAGTCAATCACTTCTCAACTAGTTTTTCGTGTATGTGTGTGTGTGTGTGCGTGTGTGTGTGTGTGTGTGTGTGTGTGTGTGTGGTGTGTGTATGCGCGTGCGCGCACGCACGCACGTGCGTGTTGGGGGTGGGGCGCTCATACTCACATTCTCATACTTGCATAGAAACTGTTTTTGTCAGCTGAGTCCTCTCCCCAGCCCTCAGGGACCATGTTCTCTGTTCCTGCTTGGCATGTGGGATGGGTAACCACAAATAATAGCTCTTCTTTGTAGCCTCATCTTCTATCTCCTGTAAGGCTCTCTCTTCTCACTTCTTTACCTAGCCGAAGATGGCTGGATTATCAAAGTACCACATATCCAGAGTCCCTTTATTCTGTGTAGCCCATCACCATCATATAATTCTTACAAAGTATGCCCACAGTTTTACCAAGCTACTTGGAGAAGCTAATGAACATGATGTTACAAGACATGACAGTTTTAACAGCTATTTAACACTACAGTTCCCAGAGGCAAGTCCTAGATCCTCTCTTTCAGCTTGTACTGTACCTTTTAACTTCCTTAATGTGCCTCCCCTCACCGAGGGCAAGGCAAGAGCCCTTCACTTCTACTGAGAAGTGGTAGCCTCACTTGACCAGAGTATTTGACAAACAAGCCATAGTTCACATCAACATTCTTCCATAAGGTACAAGAAGTACTCTGAGTCCAACACAAAGCATCAGCTGTCCGTAGTTCTACCAGTATGAAAATAAATTCTTTATAGATTATGAAAAAATGCTATGCATACACAGGTACTCTGCAATGTTTGCCCATGTGTGTAAGTACGTAAGAATGTATTTGCTGTACAGGTGGCATGTGTGTGTGTGTGTTCTGAAAAACCCTTTGAAATACCATTTTCTCTACCTCCACTCCCTCCCCTAATATAATGACATTTTGATCTCAAAACCAGGCTTAGAGCTTACATCTCAAATCTAACCCACAACCAGTAAGCACAGACCACAGGGCCACGAGGTAACAGGGCACAGGAAAAAGAAAAAACAAAGAAGCAAACCACCACCACCTTTTGCTTGGAAAGAGGTTAATGTCTTCTATACCGTGGATAAAATTCTCACTTTGATGATTTGGTTTGCTTATCTAGAAACTAGGAATAACTCTAATATATATCCACACACTCACTGTTAGTGTACTCAAACTGGACACTGCAATGTTTAGAAACCTGTGTTATTGTTTATTTAGACTAATCTGATCTCCATCCTAGATCCTCCCATTGGTAGTAGTGAATCGATATTCTAGACCCAGATAGTGTTTTCTTATCAAAAAAACTTAGTCTCTTTAGACAAAGTCTCAGTACCATTTGGCTAAATTTATCTTTCATTTGCTTCCTGAACGGTGGCTTCTAGAAACAGCCATGTATGGTTCAAACAACTTCTAGTAGTCTTGGACTGGGTATTTTAAGTTCATTTATTTCACAGCAGCTTTCCCTTTTGAATTTCCTTGGACAACCAAAGCTGGTGAACATTGACCTCATTACATCAAAACAGCCTTCCATGTTGGGCAGAAAGCAATGCAGTTACAAATTTAGAGAGTATAAAAATGCATCTGAAAAGAATTAAAAATTCCTTATCCCCATCATGTAGGCTTTGCATTGTAAAGTAATATTTCTCACCTTCCTGGGAGTAAACATTCATGTAACACCTACTAATTTCTTGGCACTTAGGTGATGTACTAGGGACCTATTAGGAATAACTAATCCTCCTGTTCATGGAGGCCAAATTTTGTTGTGAAATTTATATTCTGTTTGGCTCAATATCTAGCTGAGTGATCAAACGTTATTAAGTATTGGTTGAATAGGAAGAAACTGAATTACTGTATTTTATTCTTCTAGGAGGAGGGAGCATATTGAATCTTATTAAAATTCAATTTGTAAAAAGAAAAATTTAGCATTTACCATTTACTTATAACATATACATAGTATCAATATGACCAACAAAATAGTTACAATAAACTCAAAAATATACTAAAAACATGCCATCTCTTCCATATAGTTTCTACTCAAATTATATTTAATATAAAGTAGCACAATGAAAACATTGTAGTGAAATCTTTTTTAATTAACTTAAAATGTTAAACTATACCCTTAAAAGTTATTTTGGCAATTCATACAATTTCTGGAAAAGTCCTAGTATCTCTGTATATAATTATACGTAGGACTATTACTGCCTTCATAATTAATCAACTGTTTCACAATTTGGGTATAATGACAAGATGTGATTAAAAACAAAACTAGAATCTGCAGCTAATTCTCTTTAGAATGCTTTCTAACTCTATCACATACAAATATACATGTTGGTTTTATTGATCCACTGAATCATTTGTAAGAAAAGTAGAACAAATATACATGGCCATCAACTCAGACAATGCTATGAGGTCTGCTGATTGACCCATGGAAAATGTACACTTGGTATTATTTCATCACTGAACTGCCCTGTCACCTTGAGCGGGTTCTGTAACTCTCTGTTCCTTAATCATTTACCATCTGTTAGATGGGAACACTTCCTTCATGGTTTTATAAAGATTAGATAATAACTATAAAGTAGTTTCTGGAAAAAGCTCTTGGCAGAGGTGTAGCCTGGATAGATAATAGTTTATTATTAACCGACAAAATGGAATCAATCTATCCACTTCATGGGAAGTAGGACCAGCTAACAGGTCCGGGGCATCAGGTTGGGCAAAACACCTATGAATCAGGAAAATTAGGATGAGCAAAGAGAATGCTGTGTTCTGATATGCTGAAATTATTATGGCACAGAGACATCTGTACCTTGTATCTGATAAGTCTTGTGGGACGGACAAGGTTAAAGAGAAAAAGAAAAGAATCCTGCCTCAAGCATAAACACTTAAATTTCGGAAAACTGATTAATTAGATGTAGGAAAGTAGAAGGTCTACAGAGGAAGAATAGTCCTCCATCTGCCAGTCAGTATTTCTAAGACTAATCTCCAGCCCGGACAGGAGGTGTTGAGAACAATGCATAGTGGGGATGCTGCCCTTCGGGTCTGGAAAATTCCCTCTCCAGTGGGTACGTTCCCTGTGTGATTTTCCAACAGCAGCTCTTTGAAGGAAAGGTAGCTCCCTTGAAGGAGATGAGGTCATTGACTCAGAAACAAACTGCGACACCTGACCTGCAAGTGAACTTAGATTAGGGAGTAAGGCTACAGATAAGATCACCCCACTGAGAACCAACCAGGAAATCTCCATCGGAAAAGTGAAGATACCACGTTCGTCTAGGGCCAGGACACTAATTGGCCTGCATATTTAGTTTGAGAAAGTCCCACTAAAAACATAATAACTATAGGAGCATAGGTATATAAGACAGACTCCTGGGAAAGACTGTACATACAGGTGTGTGTTGTAGGCGTGTGTTGCAAGATTTCCATGTGATCATGTTTTTATTTAGATACAGAATTTGTTCCTTTTTTTTTTTTAGGAGTCCTATTGTGAATTCTTTTGTAATGAGAAGGATCTTTGACAAGGAGAAAATTAACAATCGCCTTACTCTTAAGGTGTACTACTTACTTAAGGAGTTAACAGTAGTAAAAAGCCTTCTATAGTGGTAAATGCAGTTAATAAATATTTATGTGGTTTCCTACTGTATACAAGATTTTGTGTTTGGTTTTCACAGCATAAAGAACCAGTAACACATCTCCTTCCACAGAGCTCACTGTTCAATACAGACAAAAGTCTCGATGTAAGTTATTATTTAAAATATAGCATGATACTATATATATATATATATATATATATATATATATATATAAAACATAAATTTCTAAACCTAAGATCAAGAGAAAACATGTTTCATGTAGCAAGTAAAATATGAACTAGGCCTGAAAAAGTGAACAGTTACTTTTTAAGCAAGTGGAAGAGGCAAGAGTTTTCAAGGCAGAGCAAATGCAAAAACAATACTGTCAAAAAAAATGTATATGGACAAAACCCAAGGCTCTGAAAACTCATTGTGTTTTGTATATTGGAAGAGTATTGCAGGGTGGCTGGATCGTAAAACAGCATCATGGGAAGTGTGGACTTGGGTGTGTCTCCCATGATGAGGAGTTACTTCCCTCTATTACATAGATAATGGGAGATCATTAACCATTCTTGAGCATGGGAATGGCATCATTAGATTTGTGTTTAAAAATAATTAAATGGCAGTGTGGTGAATGAATTACAGAGTGGAGAATATGTGAACAGAGTAAATGAAGTACTTATTGAGCTAATTGGGTAATGTACAAGAGAACCCTGAGCAAAGTTATAAATAACTAAACTACTGAGTATAAATTGCTGATTACTGTTGTGAAGAAAAAAAAATGAAATGATGCGTACCTAAATCTTGAAAGTTTCAAGGGCATTAGGAAACAGCAAATATTTGAGAGAGATTTTAGAGATAAGAGTAACAATAAGTACCTCTTGCAAGGATATTTTGTCCTGGGTATTAGTATGTGAAGTACTTTGGACATCCTTTAAGCGAAAATGGCCTGACAAATCTTTCAAAAACTCAGGCAACTGAGGAAACACTATGGTGCATGCTGTGATCTAAAACTGAGCAGTAAAGAGAAGAGGTGAGGCCTATAGGTCTGCCTCACGGTTTTCAGTATTAGTACACAAGGAATGAAACACACCTTACAGAGCAGCTAGGGATAGGGCATAGGCAGAGTGGAAACCCCTCTATAGTCATCATTAGGAAAGCATCTTTGCCAACACCAGTTTTTCATAATGTTAAATGACGTCATGCAAGATGAGGGGTTAACATCAATAAAACGAGGGGTTAAACAAAATAATAATCATGTACTTCACTGAAAGACATCTATGGGCTCTCAAAGGTTTCCATTGTAAATGCCCAATTAAATACGATATAGTAGGTAAAGTTTTCCAGATCATAAAGTCCTTTTATAAATTATGATTTTTGTGGGACTCAGTGTCCCTGGGACATAACTTAGAAGCTGATGATGGACATATCCTACTTTGTGCATTAGATCCCGGATCAATGGTGCTGTGGATAGAACAGGCAATTTTGTTTAGACATCCAGAATGGCAGTTGCCTGGTTGCAAGGGGCAAACTAGAGTGATGAGGATTGAGTCTTAAGAGATGGGACATAATGGAGGTGCAGGTGTACTAGTGCCCCAGGCATCATATGTGGGACAATGAAGACAAGCTTGGTGGCAATGCTGATAGTATCAAAAGAGAGAATGGTGGAGAGAGAGACCAGGGCGCATTTATATGTACCTCCACCCATCAGCAGTTTCCACAAAGCTCAGCTGATGTTTTGTTAAAACTTAAATCTAATCCTCTGCTAAATTATTTCTAAGTAATAAATTTTGCCAAGTTTTAGCATGTTTGTGTGCAAAATTTAAATCCTGTTTTTCTAGTGACCACATTTTCCCCACATAGCTAACCAAGTAGAGGCATTAATTTCTTTGTTTCTGAAGGTATTGTCCTGGTTAATTAAGGAGAGATGGTCTTAAGTATGCACAGAGCACAGCCCCCTATGACTGTGTTACATAAATTTAAGAAAACACTGTTAGTCTCCGAATGTGAATTCAGCCTTGAATTTTAAACACGAGGTCTCCCATTAGTTTAATCCATGGCAACAGAAAATTTTCTCAAACCAAATAGTTCCAGAAGGATCTATTTTAGCAGCAACATCTGTGAACCATTCTAAAGAGTTGCAATAAAAAATAAAATCATATAATATCTGAACAGAAATACAAAGAGCCAAATTGGATTCCTCTCTGGAAAACGAGCTTCAAATTGTGTTCTAAACCTACAGACTATGGGGGGGGGAGGTAAAATAATATCATATTAAAATTATTTAAAAACAAAGAGTGCCACGCAAGCATGCCACTGAGTCCTAGATTTTGTTGAGGACATTCCCAATGTCAAGACCAATGTTGACCTAAATGGAGCCAAAAGAAGGGGGAGAAAGTTTAACCCATTTGTCTACTCTCTGACTTCCTCGGGTTTTACAGACTACTTCTAGATGAGTACACCAAAGTACAACTGTTGGCCCTGTAAATTTTTTTTGTTTACAAAATCTTGAAGTCCAATCTAGAGAAACACCAGGGGCTTGAAGGTTTGGGGGCTTCCTGCATCGTCTAGTCCAATCTCTTCTCCCATCTTCACTCCAACTCTCAACATCATCCATGCCCCTTTCTCTGCCTTTTCCCTTATTAAAAAATGACAATGTGTTTTTAGCAACTTAGCATATCCTAAATGCTGTCATTTTAGACTGTTACCAATATAAAACACCATTAATGAAATATTTTATGCACTAACTCGTAAGCATTCAAAACCCAATGTACATTTTGCATGCATAGAACATTTTGATTAACACTAGCATGTTTTGAGGGCTCAGGAATCATCTGAGGTTGTGGCCTTCATGTTACATGCTTCTGTGTTTATTAATATAGGATGAGAACCTACCGTTTTGAGAAATAATTTAAGTGAAATTTTCAAGTTTTTTTCAATCTTAGTAGAATATTCCTAACATAAAATTTACTATTTCCTCAATTTTTAAGTGTGCCATTGGGTGGCATTCGGTCCCTCGCAACATTATCAAAGCCATTTCTATTATCCATTTCTAGAACTTTGGTCAGCCCTTTGTAACCTCTATTCGACTTTCTCTAGCTACAGATTTGCCTATTGTGTGCATCTCATATAAGTGAATCTATGAAATATGTTGTTATATATCTGGCTTATTTCATGGATTATAGAGCTTCAAAGTCCATCCCTATTTCTCTGTGTCTCTCTTGAGAGATTCCAGTTAACTCTATACTCACTAACCATACACAAAACACTTTCTGTGAACATTTGCTCACATTGTCCCTCTTTCTTATATTTCTTTTCATACCTGACCATCTCCAGACAGAGCTAAATCTCTCCCTCCTTCCAACACTATTACATGCAGAGTTCCTAACATACAAATTTGTTCTAAGTTTTGTTACAGCTGTACAGGACAGCTCTGTGAGGTAGCAGAAAGATTCACATAGCCTGAGTCCACCAGACCACAGTTTCAAATGCTGTCTCTGTGTCTTATTAGCTAAGTTGTCTGTGCAAATTCTTTAAACCTGGCAGATCCTCAATTTCCTTATCTTTAAAATGAAGACAGGCTGTCGTGTGTAGCATTCCTCAGTGCTCTTCTTGGCACCAAAGCCTCAGCAGACACCAATCCCATTTTTAGTGGAGCTTAATCCCAAACTTGCTTTCCAAATAAGTATATATCATTGCCAAAGACTAGAGAAAAATGGCTACAGTTATTCAACTGTTTAGTCAGTGAGATAAATTATATGCATGTAACACTACACTTCTCAGCATGAAGGACCTTAGTAAATGGTCGATCTGTTGTTATTATTTATAAGTATAAACTTCAGTAAGAAATGGCTTATGTGTGATTCATCTTTGGATTTCGGCCAATGTTTAGCAGTGTTTAGTTGATGTTCAGCAATTACTCATGGTATGGGAATCTCCAAAGGGCTTGGTGAGACTTGTGAGGTAGGAAATCGTGATTCTGGTGACCCAAAGACAGGTGCAATGGCAAATTTTTGTTCCAACTCCCTTTCTTTTCTGTTCAATTTTGTTTTTGAGACAGAGTTTCTCTGTGTAGCCCTGGCAGTCTTGGAACTCACTCTGTGGACCAGGCTGGCCATGTAGCACCGCATCTAACTGGTAGCATTTCTTTCTAAAAGAGTTAAAAATAAAGAGCTCCCCATGAGGTGACAACCAAATTAACACCAGAAGAGGCAAATAGAGCAGGACCTGGGAGAGAACAATGTCTGAAGTTACCTTTTGGGGAAAAGAAGTACATACTTCACTTCTTGGCCTTTTGGCTGCAATCAAGTGTGTTATTTGTTCTTATCAATTTAGTTTGCGATACGTCCTCTGTTCTAGGACAAAAACACTAAAGGGATTTTGGATCAGAACGATGGAATGGAGCATGTCCATTCCACTCATCAGTCTGGCAGTGTGATTTCTCCTGAAATGGTACACACCCTTTGTATCTTAAAACACAAATAAGTAAATCAAGGATACATAATATAACTCTTTAAAACCAATTTAACCATGGATGGGTACAAAGTTTATTTGAGTGAGGTCCATCCTCACTGTTGTGAATGTCGTCGGGTAGTTCTTGGACTTTATTCCAACTAAACAATAACCCTTTTCACTGTCTACCCAGCCTTCGGCCACTGCCACTTAACATTCTCTTTCCAAGGAGAAAACTATTTAAAACAAAAGAAGATGGACTCTCAGTGATGAACACTCCACCCTTCATCACCACCGAAGGTTAAAACAGACAGGAAGCAGACACATCATGGCACATACAGCCTGTCACATGCTGAACAAATGAGACCGAAACTTGGAAATAGCAGGTCCTCAGCTGGGAAGCCAGGAATCAATGTCAAGTCCTATCTAGGAAGCAAGGGGAGGAGCAGTTCCGGAAGTCCTGCTCAGCCCCTTGGTATTAGAAGAGAAACAGGCCAAGAGCTGAATCAGGGGAGATGTCAGGTCCACAATCCAAGTGCAGATAGGAGACAGCAATCAGAAGAAACAGAAGATGGAGAAAAAGGACGGAGAAGGAAAAGGCAATAAACACAATTCCCATGTGTACATCTAGGTTCATGATCAGGGGCTTCCTGTGTTGTGCTTGGAGGGGCAGGTGCCATCCCCCACATAGTGCAAATGAGGAAGCAGATGAAAGGGGAAGACTTTCTACCTCTCCTTGACCAGCTGGCACTCGTAAGAACTGAGGCTCATAAATCTTTTTGCCTGATTTCATCAGTGTGAAGATATGTCTTGGGAGGAGAGAAGGAGAGGTATTGAAAAACACGAAACACAACAGAATTTGTCAAGATTCCACCCACTTTCAGATGAGCCTGCTGGGGAAAGAAGGTAACTTAAAGAAAACAAAAGAGAAAAAGTCAAAACCCAAAGCTTCTAAACCTGAAGTCATTAATCCCAGTGTGCAGCCCATCTCCACCCATTCTTTTTATAAATGACCTTTGGCTGGTCCAATCCACTGGCCTTTGGCTCCCCTTTGGATGAATATTCTTACAATTTTCAGGACTTTGTATAACAAGCAGATTCAATGAATAAAACCAGATATTTTCTAATCCTTCTATGGTGACTCTCAAACCTGCTCCACAATATTGTTTTAACTATCAAACGTGCTCCATAATCTATTTCAATGTTAAGTCTTTCTGGTGTACATCAGGTTAACCTGATAAACAAGGCAAAATCACCTTTAATAAATCACTTAGCTACTACAAAAAATCAATTCCTTGACTACAAAAGACTAGACAACACATTTCCTGTCTTCACAAAACAGCTGTGTTACCTGTAATCCTATAGGCACACAGGTAGGAGAACAGTAGAGCCTAATTAGATGCAGGCTGAGCAGACAATTGGGAAATAGCCCTATTCTATAATAAGTGAGACCAAGAATGCAGTGATGTACAGATATCCATAGGTCCTTTGTTTTCAGACCTCACAATCTAACCTGGAATGAAAAAGAATGACAATGATGTTGATACCCCATGCATGAGAACTTATAGGGCGATGATAAACACCAATGTGATAATGATAGAGTTAAGAGAAGAAATGACCAGAGTGGGAAACCTGACTTTGGTTTTGTTCAAATGGGCAAACAAGCATCATGATTCATAGTGTTACAGCCCCAGCTTCTGCTATTGCCCACCGATAGCATCACAGTGCTCATGCTGCGGAGCCTCTGGACCAATCTGGGCCATTGAATTGGTTATCTTCCCACTTCTCTTTATTGACCCGTATCTCTGCTTGCCTAATGTCCTCTGGTGCCTACCTTTTCTATTTATTCCCCAACCAATTTTGACAATTGTATGTATTTATTTTAATTATGATTTGCTGGCATGAAATCAAGATATTGGCATAACTACACCCCTTCTAAGGTTGCAAGGAGATTCCATTTTCTTTCCTTTCCCAGCTTCCTTGGCTCATGGCTTTCTTCCCCAGTCTGTAAGGCCAGTGCTGTAGCACCTCCCTGTCCCTACCCAACAGCTGCTTTTCTTTTTCTGGTCTCAGTTGAAAAAGGTTTTCCATTTTTAAGAATTCAAGTAACTCTGGAAATCCAACTGCATAATTTAGGATAATCTCCCCATTTCCAAATCATGTTTGCAAAAAAATTGCTTTTTGCCATGTGAAGGAGCTTATTTGCAGGTTCTTAGGATTGGGGCATGGACATCTTTGAAGGTTCTTATTCTGCCTACCACACTGAAAGTCCAGAACATCCGGTTCTATATGGAAGAAATGAAGCCTATTTTCTCCAAAGAAAGCTTTCACCTCAGATGCTGGCTAAAATGGAGAACACGGTGTGTTAATTCACGGTAAAGTTACTTGCATTGGCTGGTGCAGTTTATAGTGTCGTGTAGCTTTACATACTAACTCTTCAAAAGAAAACTTTGGACTTTGGAGATGGCTCATTGTGTAAGAAGGAGAACCTGTGTTCAAATCCCAGCACCTAGGTAAACAACCAGGTGTGGCTGCGCAGTTCTGCAACCTCAGCACTGAGAACAGAGACAGCTGGGTCCAGGAGGGCAGTCTAGTTGAAATGGTAACTTCCAGTTCACTAAGAGACCCTGACTCGTGGAAATCAGGTAGCATGCCACAGAGAAAGACATCTCATGTGTTCCTCTAGTGGCCACATCCACATGTACAAATGCATGTACCACACATTAGTGAACACACACACACACACACACACACACACACACACACACACACAAAGAAACCTTTAAAAAGTTAGGTAGATACATACATTGTGATTTCAACTAAATTTTCCTCTTTTAAGAAATCCTATAGTGGAGATGGAAAGGGAAAAATAAAATAAAACTAAAATACTTTCCTGCACTGCAAGGGAGGGACAGTGGCCAGAGCCCTTTGCTTTTCTCCCTTTCTGGTCCCTTTGTGTAGTATTGAGGTCTGAGCAGCCTAAGCAAAGGCCTGGATTAGCACATAATTGGCTAGGGAGAGGTTGACAATGGGTTGCCCAGGGGTGGAATGGAAAGCCTATGGCTTGTTCCTTCCCTTCAGAGGCTGCTTTTTCATCATTAATCCTACAGAAACAGGAGTAGAATGTCAAGTAACTTCCTAGTTAATTCTGTGCCTTCCTGACTCTCCTGAGAAGCCTATATAGCCCGCCCTTTTCTCTTGCATGCCCCCTCCTGCTTCCCCTCCTGGTTAAGTATATGCTTAAGCCCGCCCCCCTTAAATAAAGGCAAACCATTTTTCAATTCAAGAAAATAACATATTTTCTTTGACATTTATTTCCCTTCCACCTCTGCACCACCTTAGGAATACTCTGAAGTCCATTTCAGCACTGAACATTCTGGGTGGCTTAGGGCATAGGCCCACAGTGGTTACTTTTCTTATTACTGCTACCTGACACAAGGTTTGAAAGCATTTAGTCTGCCATGACAGGGAAGGTACATGAGCTCAAGACAGCTGGAAGCAAAGAAAGGCTAGGAAGTGAGGATAAGCTAGAAAACTGGCTTGTCCCATCCCCTCCTCTAGCCCCCTCCCGCCAGTGACCCACTTCTAACAAGTCCCATGAGGATTTGAAGCAGCAGCACCAACTGGGAACTGCGCTCCAATGCATAGGCCTGTGGATGGCATTTCCTGTTCAAAGCACAGCAGTGTTC
The DNA here is from genome assembly GCF_943737965.1 of Phodopus roborovskii. Lineage (NCBI taxonomy): Eukaryota > Metazoa > Chordata > Mammalia > Rodentia > Cricetidae > Phodopus > Phodopus roborovskii. The sequence continues at coordinate 19,206,311 of NW_026126511.1, forward strand.
AGTGAATATTGTTTGAAGAAATGAATGACGTCTCAGTGGGGTAATGGAGCTGGGATTACCGGTGGCATATTGGACAATCCTCACAAGGCTGCGTCGGGCTTTCCTAATTTTCTAGGTCTCCATGTGTTTTACTTCCTTAATCTTCACAAAAATCAATAAAATTGGTATTCCTTTCAATTTCAGGACGAAAGACTTCAAGAAAGTTGCTAACAATGATACAGCTAGTAAAAAAATAAAAATGTCATTGTTCACAGCAAGGTCTGCCAGACACCAGAGCCCACGGTTCCTTGTATCTCCTATCTGCCGTCTTGCTCCTGACTCTTCTGTTTCGGTGACAAAGCTAGACTTATATCTAGGTGACTAACCTCTGGGCTCAAAACCATAATGGCAAGGTGGGGGGAAGAGCACTCAGGGTCTGGAATGGTCTTAGGTATAATTATGGGCAAGGTTAGTTTTGGAATCCACTATTTCATACTGTCTGTGTTTAATTCTCTTAATTGTGCTATAATGATCATGTGTATTATTCAGAGGGGCAAATGAACACTTTTGGCTGCTATAAATGCCCTCTTCATAAATACCTCACCTGTTCACTTTTCTCCTTGTATGATTATACGCACAGACATTTTAGTAAATTCTTTAGCAAGGAATCAAACAAATTGTCAACCTTTGTAACTGGATCCTACCTGGGATGAGCTTTTAGAGATCTGACATCATCACCACAAACCCCGTATTGTGTAAGTCTCAATTTTTGTTTTGAAGTCCTAAACTAGAACATAAAACATTTTCCATTTTCTTCCTGATTCCTAAGGTGTGTTTTTGTTGAAAAAACAAAATTACGACAATATTCCTTGTGCTTCTGGTCTGTTATTGACGTCAGCAGTTAATAGTGAATCAATTTTCTAGTGAGCTTTACTGTTACGTTGCTGTATCTAGTAGGCTATGTCCACTAGTACCTAATAGGAAACTGACCCAGTTGATTGGCTAAGTGAATTATACAAACATACACAACATTGGAAGCTACTCCAGTATTTGTTTTTCTGCTCATATCATTTGTTCGCGTTAGAAGATATAGGTTCATGCTATATAGTATAATAGATTATTGTTCTTTACCTCTTCCATACTTGTTTGAAATGCACCAGAAAATCTGGGTCTTCCACCAGTATATTCATAAAGTTCCCTTTCCCATGGAGTTGAGTATGAGCAGCAAGATCAGAATAACCTTCCATTTGACTTTTAACACCAAGAAATAATTTCGTCATGCTCATCTTTTATTTGCAAGTCCTATACTCTGTTGTCATGAAAATATTAGGTGTATAAATGCTACAGTTAGAGATTTACTGACCCCCTCCAAGAAAGATACTTTGAATGGAAACTATTATTTGATTCAAATTGATTACCGAGAATCTCTTTGACTGCCATGAGGAGCCACATTAGGCACTAAATACACAAAGATGAAGACTGTTCTCCAAACTGATGTGTCGGGACACTGGTTCTCTCTGAAATCAACAAATCATTGGCCGTTTGTTTTTTCAGGCACAGAGAGATAATTGCAATTTTCTTAAGTACATGTGAGGACCTATTATCTATATACCAGTGTTGCTGGAAATTATGTACAGCATTCTGGTGAGAGTTTATAGATTTGTAACTAAGCCAATACTTGACTCTAAAATAATAAAAAACATAGCAGTAAAAACTGAATTGGGCTAATTCATGATAATTAATCTCTGGGGCGTTATCTGAAATGTTATCTGCCTACACACACAAAAAGAAAAGAAAAGGAATGCATTTTCCAAGAGAGGAGGAAGCTGGGAGATCGCAGGAGCACAGCCCTGCATTTCGATGATGGTTTGTTCTGTTGTATCCATCTGCTGCCCTGGGAGCCTGGCTGTTTCTTTGGAAGAATGGTGACCTGGTGGATGTTCTATAGTGAAAAGTGGGAAAGATTTAAAAGGGTGAATGCTAGAATGTTCTTCTAGAAAAAAAAACAAAAACCAAAAAACAAAACAAAACTAGAGAACCTGGTAGAGGCACAAGAATATACCAAGAAACTGAAGAACAGGGTAGGAGACGTAACAGAAAATTGAAAATGAGCAGTGGAGTTAGGATAAAGAAATAAATAATAGCGAAGATGTTTATTGATGCCAAGGAGACCAAAAAAAAAAAAAAAAAAAAAAAAAAAAAAAAAGTGGAAGACATCAAGACATCAGAACATTGCTCTTCTACTTGTTTTATAAAAACCAATATTGATTTTGCTCAGTGTAGAGAGCAAACACTATTGGAAAACAGGCTTCAGTAGGACAAGCAGAATAAACTGATGTACAGTTCCCTCCCCTCAGCGATGGATTTTGTCTGTTGTTTTCACTGGCAAATAACCACATAGTCAAAGCCTCTGAAGAAAGAGGCTCATCCCACTCCTACCTAGAGGTACTGTGTCCCAGCTGGGTCTGTGAACTGAGCAGAGAAGGCTCCATTCTGCCAGCTGTCCAGGAAGTCATTCTCGGCTCTGCTGTCATCTCAGCCTTGATGTATGGCTTTGCTTGAAAAACTTCAGGAACAAGAAAGTGCTCTGCAAGCCCAGTGGTACACCTGGAGAAACGGATATGACAATTTCACTTTGATTTTAAGTTGGTGTGGGGCGGATGTTGACAGTCAGTTCTGTTATATCAGGAAATAAATTCAAATCCCTTTGATTTTAAGAGCTTTATGTCCCCGTGTTCAACAGAACCTAACTATGGTAACGTATCCACATCAATCTTTTTGTCATCATAGTCAACAGCTAGTTAGTGATCCTGACATTTCCTTGATGGAATTTTCTGTTCTCTAATTATCTTTTAATACTTTGCATATTTAGATTTCATGATCTTCAGACATCAATCAAGAAGTCTTGAGGAATTATCCACACATGACAAAATGACTAAATTTAATTTCATGTTCTATCCTTTATTTATGTGACCCCGCTTTCTGTTTTAGGTTTCCCTTACTCAGTATCATTGCGTGAATATATTACTTACCTACACCTTTAAGCATAGCTTCTTTTTAATAAACTCTTAGGGCCTAAAGACAATCAATCAATAAATAAATAAAAATGAAAAACCCCATTTCAGCTATTGGATACCACCCAGAGTTTTTGGTCAGAAGTGTCCTAGAGATCCCCAAAACCATACTGGCTATTTCCAATATTCTTGGTTGATCACCAGAGCTTGATGATGAGACCGTATTGATGAAGACACCCTACACATTGGTTCAGGACATAAAGAGATAATGTTGGTATTGCCTATCAAGCTTCTTGCCTTCTAGATCTCAGAATTCTAGAGGGTGTTATGCAAACAGGTGGGGAGGAAAGTCATCAATTTTCCTACCCAGCTGCAAAGCCTGTGAACTGTGATAATGACCAGCCCAGCAAGATATGTCCATGGATGTATGGTAAACATCTGATTTCCAATTGAATTTATGCCCCACTCCACAGAAGGAAATATATGCTTAGTATTGCAAATATGACCAAGAACACATGGTTGAGGCGCTCATAGGCTCCAGGGATGAACCTATTACTATTATTTTGCTAAACAGACATAGCATCAAACTGCTTTCCAACTGTGTATCTGTCTATCTGCATACTAATGCAGCTGTGGGACTTCAGAGAAGTTTCTTGGTGCAGTGAATGATAATGCAGAAACTCACAACTGGTCAAGTGCAGAGAATAAGTAACTGTGTAGTGCTCAGCCACTAATGGGACATTTATATCACATTCCATCCTCAAGTCTTGGAGACCATCCCAGAAAAAGACACAAAAACATTGTAATAACCAGAGGTTAGGGACAACTGGAACAATGACTTCCACACGTGATAGGCTGGCCGGCTATACTAATGAACTCATAGCAGTTATGGTAACCTGCACAAGACCTGCACAAGATCAAGCCAGTCAACACTCTAACATGGGGTAAAAGGGATCATGACTCTCCCCCACTCCTAATTGAGGAATTGTGGACAGTAGATGGCTTCTGAGGGAGAGAGTCAGGGTTATTCTTTTTAAGGGTATGTCTTCTTGTAAGTTGACATGCTCCAACAGGTGGACCCATACCCAAAAGAATAAAGGTATCTCAAGTTGGAGTAAGAAATAAACTGAACAGAGGACAGAAAATTGGAGCAAAAGGTAGAGGGAGATAATTTAGAAGAACTCAAGAGGACTTGGGAGTGAGTTTTATCAAAGTACAGTGCATAGATTTTATAATGGATGGACAAGAATATTTATTAAGAATGGATACAATCTGATGTGGCACTTGTGATTATTATTTTAAATGGAAAAGATAACAAAGCAAGCATTTGTTCCACTGGTTGTTTGCAATGTAACAAAATATCTTGTGTCAGGTTTGACATGGATTGTTATAGCTACACCATGAAGATTCATATTATTTTTTTGTATTGATCTTTCTCACCCTGAACACATATTCTGTAGTAACTATAATTTCTTTAATATCTTTTATGATGTTATAATTATTTCTAAAAGGATCCTATATACTTTTGCTACATTTATTCCTAGATAGATATTTTGTTGTTAATATTGTTTAAATACACCTTCTGTTTTGGAATTACATTCATGTATCAATACTCTCTGAACTGCTCACGTGTTCTAGTTTTTTGCTGATTCTTTCAGTCCTGTATTTAGAATCAAATCATCCATAAGGATGAAAATTTCCTCTTTTTTTCCCATACTTATTTACTTCCTGGCCTTTGTGATGGGAGATACTCCAGCTTCAGTAGTCAACTGTCTCATGTTTCATATTTCCATATTTTAAGGGAATATTTTAAACTTTTCCTACAATGTGTGGTATCTGTTACGAGTTATTTGAAATATGCTTGTTACAATGACAAATAAATCACTCTCATTTCTGGTTTTCCAAGACTGTTTATCATCTCAGAAGTCACTACAAGCACTGGGATCATCACATGACTTTTCTTCTTTTAACCTGGAACGTGGGAACTCTAGTGAAGAAAATGCTCTGTTAGGCTTGGCTTTCTTTGCTGAAGGGTAAATTTATATGTCTGTGGGCAAAGGAGATTGAAGTATACTTTCTCTTTCTGGTATCATACTTCTCTATCTCAGGTTCTACATGTGCTAATGAAGCATTAAGGAATTGTCTTGCTGTGAGTGAAGCAGTTAGATATGAAAAGGATGATCCAACTCATAGAATTTGTAAGAGAATTTATAAAATAGCCTGGCCATTGCCTGGTGTATGTGTGTGTACAGCTCAGCTGTAACATATTTTCCACAAGTTAGTTCTGATAAGTTATTTTTTCCAGGAAATTGTCTATTCACTCAAGTATGCAGATTTATGAACACAAAATTACTCAGCCACTTATTATTATTTTCTCTCTAGGCTGCATCGGCAGATATGGTTCCACTCGTGTATTTCCAATATTTTTTCCCTTGAGAAATCTGACCAAAGATTTATCTATTTTATTAGTTTTTCAAGAATAATCTGTTGATCAGGTATTTTCCTCTAAGGCAGCAAATAGATTTTCAATAATTTGTACTCTTTTGTTTCTCCTTGACTTGCTTTATGCTGTTTTCCACATATCACTTCTTGAGTTAGATACCCGACACATTAGTTTTAATTCTAGTGTAACATTTAAAGTTGAAACTTTCTTTGCTGCTTTGGAAGCTACCCACAAAGATGGGTGAATGCATTTAATTTCTTCATTTCTGTTTTCTAATGTGCTTTTCTCACCTATACACGAGTATAGGTTCTGTGAACTAGTTTCCAAAGGGAGGTTTTTGTTCACACTTATTTCCATCCTCAATTTGTAAGGTGTGGTTTAAAAGGAAAACACAGTTACCCAGAGAAATATCATGATTTCCTATTTGGATGACACTGGCTTGTTGGTTTGCTTGATCCAAAGCCAAACTTAATACATCTGCTACATATAGGGAAGAAAAAGAGTTTACATTCTTCTGGGACTTGTGGAAGATCTGAGGATATAGCAATGACTTGGTAACACCCTCAATAAAAAGTCACCCCTCTGGGTCGCCTGCCATGCACCTGGCCTTTTCCTGCCTCAAGCTGCCCTAAACTCTGTCCTCCTCAGGCTCAGACACAAGTTGCTAACATGTTTCAAACTGTTATTGCTATACACAGACTTCAGTGTCACAAATAATTTCACATTCTTTTTATTGGCTAACATCTGTTTGAAGCAGACAGAAGACTCCTCTCCACCTCTTCGGTAGATGTCAGTACTTGGGAAATAGGTTAATCAGCAATGTCCACTGGTGAGGAAAGTAAGAGTCCTGATGTTTTTTAAATTAACTATTCCCCTAAATTGTTCATAACTTTGTGGTCAACAAACTAAAATTTCTTCATTTTAAAAAGTACAAAGGCTACTTTAGCTTCAACTCTGATTTATAAAGGAAACATTCTATGGTCACCCAGCTGTAAAATAATCATTTGTGTCTAATTGCTTTTGTGCTGGAAGTATGTTTAGTCATCTTGTTTAACAGGTTAGGAAATTGAGTCCCAGTTAGACTTAGGAGTATGTCCCCGATCAATACCCCTAACTCATGGAAAAGCTCAAAAGTGGATGTGGTGTTTTGTTTCCTTCACTACACTGCCATGTTTAAATGTTCTTGATAAAGCTGCAAGCTGAAGATGCGAGGATTTATTTTTCTCTACAGCTCAAAGTTTAGCTTGTAAATATCCTGATGAGCTTCAAACTTGGCAGAATTGTAAAGCCTGCAAAGGAGAAGGAGATGGAAATTTTCCATATTTCTTGAATCATCAAAGGCTGGAATTAATGACACATGCTATTGCTAGAGACCCTCAGATCCTATAAGTGTGATGTTAAATGTTTCCATTTTGTTAGAACATGAAGCAGGCTTCTTTGCTCATGGGAGCAAGTATTAGATTTGATGTGAGATCCACACACGGAACCTCAACAGCTGGTATACATAAGATAGGAGGCTATCAAAAGAACAGCCAATAATGACAACACTCAGCACAATGAATAAATAAAATTGTATGCCGATGGTGGAAAATGAAATATGAAGCCTAATTTCTCATGGCCATCTGAGGCATGGTGGAAGCTTGTATGACCTTAAGCTAAGTCTTCACTATGTGAGTTCTTACCTAGGCCATGGCTGTGGCAGCAGGTGGAGGAGAGGGTGGCAGTCCTGATGAACGTGGGTCACATCAGGTATGCTGCAGCAACCAACCCATCAAAGAGCCACTAAACAATGAGTTGCTCCCAATGGGCATTTAGTATAGAAGTAATTAGATGAGGTTTGAATATTTAAATAGCCACTTGGGCTGAAGTGTGGCTAATCAACCATCCGTGGATAAGAATGGTGGCAGAGAAGTCACATGGAAAACTATTACTTTAAAATTCCAAATGAAGACAATGAACAGGATCTAAACTGAGACACAGCTGAAGGTGGAGCTGAAAAGTGATGTTTGGGAGATTTGGAAGGTTGGCTGTGATCAAGGAAGGAGAGTGTTGGGTCCACAAAGCCCAAGTTATTGGGTGGTGGTAAGCTAGTCAGCAAGATAAGCAAGAGGAGAGGGGACAGAAGGGTTCATCTTCAAACATGTTGGGTTTTCCTTGCTGTAGAAAAGAAACTGACCTGGAGGAGTACATTCGGAAGAGAGAGCTGAACACATATGCTAGTTGGATGAGGGCGAGAATGAGGAGGGTGTCTCTGGGAGGGTATGGTGAGGTGAGTAGGGGAAGGTAATGCAGGGCCCTCGACCGTAACAATGAAAAATGTGTATAAAATACTGAGAGAAACTGAAAACCCGCACAGGTCAGTAAGAGACTGGGTCTCAAGGCTAAAATAGGAACATAATTTAAAAAAGACGCCCAAAATGTCTTCCTCTGAACACACACACACACACCACACGAGAGTGTGATCCCTAAAAGCGGTCAGCTTATAACACAAACAGCACCAGGTCACACTTGGGTGCGATGAGGTAGGAAAAGGCGGTGGCTTCGTCTTCCTTCCATGGCATTTGCTGTTTCTTCTCACTTTAAACCTCTGTTTTCTTTTCCTCAAATACCATTTCCCTCCCGCTTCTCTTTCACTTACAGCTTTTCTCAGCTGAGACATTTTTTTCATCAGACCATTTGGACTTGCATGTTCAAGGGCTGACGAAGCCGTCAGGACTCCTGCTCTTGTGATGCTGCCTTCCCTTCACAGGCTCTCACTGGGACTGACCTACCGAACAGTGAGCAATTAGCATCCTTGTGTTTTGTGTATACTATGGTGATGTACAGCCTCCATGTTTGCTGCCCTGTGCAGACAGACAAATCTGCCGCCTGTAACCCACTCTTGATTACTCACACGCTCATGGAATTGGTCTCCACCACTGAACCCCACTAAGGTTCTGTCTGTGTGTGCCCAGAATTGTCACTCAGATTAACAGGATTGTGCCTTGGATTGGGAAAGCGTTCTCTTGGTGCTTGTATAGGAAGAAAAGCTTTCTTATGAAGGGAAAACTATGAAGTCATGAAAAAATATTTACCATAAACCACTTAAATCCTGGCTTCTCTATAGATCTGGCACACAGCAAAGCACATAAAACGTGTATGGGAGATGATCACATAAATGGTTGCTTGAGATTGTACTATTGAACTATTAAAAACATATTGGAGTTATTTTATAGATCGTATCAGTTCTCCAAAATACTCATTACATCTTTCCACATCATCTTAAAGAGCTTTGGCTGCTCTGTAAGATGATCTGGTGTCCTTGGTTCACAATAATCCTTTAAATTTATTAATTTGATGCCTGAAAACTTGTGCATGGTTTGTGGACTTATCTTCAATCTTCTGGCCAAGTACGGGAGTATCCTGGAATTTGGTTTATTGTACTAAGCCCTCAGCTGCAGCTCCCTTCTTACCTTTAACATCCAACCTCAGAGTCACACAGCCTCATCATTTATCCCCAGGGTGCAACGTAGCATGTGTTTGTTTATTGACTGATCTACAATGGGAGCCCAGCGGTACAACATTGGAAATGAATAGCACCTATGGCCAAGAGTTGTCCACAAAATGAACTTCAGCCTGCTGTTTCCACAAACCTCCAACCCCCACCTGCTGACTCGAAATATTTTGTAGTTTCAGGGCAGGAGGCAGCTGTCCTTTACCCCATGTGCTCCCAAGCACAGCTCTGAGCACCAGCAAAGGGAAAAGGGACAGGCAGTGGTGTGTACTGCCAAGGGTGCTCCCGCAGACCCAGAAGCCTGGGAATTTCACCCTAGGGAAAGCAAGCAGGAGCTGCCCAGCAGTTTCACCTCCCTGCATGGAAGCTTGTTTTCAATTGTCTTTGAAGAGACTTTCCAAGTATTTACAGCCTTCTCCACCCACTCAGGGCGGGCCTCCCTGGACCCTGCTTGCAATCCTGGTGTCCTCTCTGCTGCCAGTTATGGGGGGAGGTGCTTTTTCTCTCCCTCTCTCCCCCTCTTCTAAGGACGGTACTCAACGGACTCCAGATGTGATGGTGACAGCTGAGATGTTTTCCATGGCAAACATATAAGGTGTAAGTCACTTACCGTTTTCAAAATACCCCCCCCAGCGAATTTGTGTAAATAATGTTCTTTCCAGGATGAACCAGTAATACAGATCTTCTAGGCACTCTCTGAGTGAATGTGTCCATTCCCGTTGCTTGAAATAGCTGTCCAACTGTCATTGACAAAAGGGTGGACTTGTTCCCAGGGGTCCTTTTCCCACCTTACGTTTAAACATTTTATTTAAAAAGAAAATGTGTTAACTGTGTCTGTTTATATCAAGTGTGGGTGGGGTGCTCATGTCGCAGCATGAGGGTAGCAGTTACAAGACACCTTCCTTGAGTCTTTTCTCTTCATCCACCTTTACGTGGGTTCCGGGAACTACACACAGGGCACCAAGCCTGTGACTCACCGAGCCATCTCACTGGCCTCTCTCGTTAGAGTGGATGATAGTCAGAAACCTGAAACCTGGACCTAGGGCTTGGTACTCACTGATGCTTTCCATCCTACAACAATCCACACACCCTTATTTATACTGTTTCCAGATAGGGAACTTGGTGATAATCTAGGTGGAAAATGGAGGAACCAAAACGTAAAATCTGATCCATCCAAATCCAAGGCTAGCAGTCCTTACCTCCCTGGGATGGTAAGGTAGGGACACTGAAGAGCAAGGAGACCGGTGATACATTTATGATTAATGGAGCCTTTATCTAAATAAATAATGCATAACTTCTGTAGATTAGTCACCCAGTTTTGATGTGTGTATAAATGATTATTGGGGATTAAAGCTGACTTTGTTAAAAAAATATTACTTACTGTGTCTCTCATTTTTAAGTATGATCATTTGAACAAAAATGTAGCAATAGTCATTTCATGCTCCCCCCACCCCACCCCCGTAAATCTTTCTCAATTTTGTCAAATGTTAACATTGGCAATAACATTGCTGCCCGATTGTCCAGGTTTGCTTTCTATGGCACCATCATCAAACACCATCATCAAAAGCAACTTGAGGAGGAAAGCCTTCCTCTCACACATTTGCATCACAGGCCATCACAAAGGGAAATCAGGACCGTGGGATCCTGGACACAAAAACGAAGGAAAGGACATAGAGTAACCCTGCTTGCTGATTTGTTTTTCATAATTTCCTCATCTTGATGACTTATGCAATCCAGGAGCACCTGCCCAGGGGTGACAATGCCCAAAATGGGCTGGATTGTCTCACATCATTGTCAACCAATTCAATTCACCATTAGCTTGCCTATCAGGCCAATCTGACAGAGTCAATTTTTTTTTTCAACTGGGCTTCCCTCTTCCCAGATAACCCTAGCTTGTACCAAGTTGACAGAAGTTGATCAACACATTAATTGATGTACCTATTTCATGTTTATCACATGTCTTGCTATGTCCTTGTAGAGAAATGAATTTGTTCTCACACTGAGCTTAACCACTATGATTTCTTTGTCTCCTACAATGTAACAATTATTTTTGCTTTTAGGATTTATTTATATGTATACATTTATGTGTTGGTATATATATATATGCTGTGTGTATAGATGCCTTCAGAGGCCAGATGGAAACATAGGATACCCCATAAGAACAAAACTATTGAGCTAAGTCTTCATCCACCCAGAGAGTTCTTTAGTAATTTGATCTTACATGGCCTTGATCCTCTGTGTATTTCTAGAAATCTTTAGTAGAATGCCCTTTAATGGTGGCCATGTATTTTTGGCAAAAGTCCTATACAACTGATGATAAATGTCATTTATTGCATAGTCTCAGAAGATACAATGTTAATCTGTTTCCTTATTGGTGATGGTGACCTTGATCACTTGGTTAAAGTAGTGTTTGGCAGTTTTCTCCACTGTGAAGTTACCATTTAAAATATCTGGTATTTAAATTTAATCCACCTTTTACTCATTTATAGTGATATATTTTATCTTTATTACCCTTGGTGCCCTCATATATTAACTATGTCAAGTAGTCAAGCCCTATCCATCAGTGTTGTGAGGCATAAATTACATATGTAGAATTAGATACAAAATAAAAAGTCACAAGTTGACAAATTAACCAAGATTCATATTGTAGGGGTGTGTGTGTGTGTGTGTGTGTGTGTGTGTTCAGCTATCCCTTAAACATATCTGAAAGGGAAGATTTAAGAGTTTCTATTCACTGAGCAAGAATTTCATAGAATTCCAAGACTTTCTTTTTAAAGTTCTAGGTCTTCTGTTAGACTGAGGTTCTCCAGGCCTCTCATTTAAATCAATAAACATAAGAACAAACTAATCATATATTTAGAGGTTGTTAAACAATTTAGCATTGTGATTTCTCTTAGTTTCATAAATGTGGAGGTTTCGTGGCCTGTTTCATGAACACAGCAGTACAAAGCAGCTACATGCTTTTGTATTTCCAATAAGCATCCATGTGACCCATCAGTGGAAAGTACGGGATCTCACTCTTGAGACCCTGGCAAACATTCTCCTCCCACACACATGCAGACACTTTGTTGAAATGTTCAGTTTCAAAAGCTAAAGGCTTACTGAGTCCCTTGGGAGAAGAAACTTGGTTTTGAAGTTCCTCTCTACTCTTTGCACTCATACCATGTTATTGTGCAAAACAGTTCTTCACCATGTCACAAAACCATCCTGAAATGGGCCCCTCATACTTCAACCAGAGTGAACTATATCCATACCTTGCTCCAAAATGCAAGTGTGTACAGAATAGCTGGGACCAAAGAGAAATTTAATCTTAGGCACGTCTCCTTCAGTAAAAGCAGCCTCCATCTGGTACAATCGAAGAATCAACTCACATCACATTCCCCTTGGTATATTTCCTTCACAAACTTTTGATGTCTTCCTTGCAAACTTTAATCCACCCATCATGGTCCACAACAAGAGGGAAGCAGTAACTAGGATTTCCTTCTCTCCAAAGTTTCTAGGTGTCTTAAACTCCTGAGGTCACAAAGCATGACCGTTGTCCACTTCCTGCAGGCATGGTTTGCAGAGAGGCAGTCCCCTTGCACTTATGTATGGAACTCATTCATGATATTCTGGAAAATGATCTGTCAAGTGGTGATGTACTGCGCTCACTGGTCTGAAATGAACAGTCTCTGCTACTTCTGACAAAAATATGTAATTAAATGTTCAAGCCTCAGATACACATGACTGTAAAATAAGATCACATTTTCCTTTAAAGTTCTGAAAATAATACCTTACATCCTACCTACTTACTTCACACAAATCAGTCAGCTTCAAAGTGTCTGGGATATTTCTGAGGTGAGACAAAGGAGCTTTCCCATATTTGCTCAGGGTCCTTTTTTTCTGCTTCGTGCAAGGGTGCAACTCTCTAGCACTTTGCTGCCTCTATGATGATGACCCCAGCGATATGAATTCTGGAAATGGCACCTCTACTGGTGGCTCCCACAACAACCAGATCTTGGCCTCCTAGGGGGTACATCACTTTCCCTCAGAAGAACTACAGGTGGAGGCTTCTTATCATATTTACTGACAATTTATGGAAACAAAGAACTCCCCAGGGAAACAAAATTACCATAAAGACCTTAGCCCCAAGGCCAGGACAACATCCTTCAATGAGTCGCTACATGATATTTTCTGTCTTCATCCTGGCCTGGTGCCATCTATAAAAGGACACGCAATCAGTCTGTTCAGCAGATGTGCCCTCTAGAATATCTTCTCTTAGACCCCATGAGCTTTCAGATATAGGAGACACCGTGTCCTTTTCCAGAATGGAGAATAAAGCAAGTTCTTACTTGCAGTCACAACATCCACCTCTTCCTGGGATGGTGGACAGTGGATGATCCACTGCTTTTAGAACAAACCACAAGTCTACCTTTAGAGGTGTGTTCTGCCCTGAGCCTGACTCATGATGGCAATGCAACTTTAGCTCTTTTCTCCAAATCTACTTATTCACTTGTAAGCAGACAGCAATCTTTTGACCCTAGTTGAACAAGATCAAATTTCTCCTTTCCTCTAGAGTAAGATGATGATCAACTCTACACAGAATTATCTTTAGCTTTCCTTGAGGGATGATTTTTAAAAAAATCACTCTGTAGGGATACTCAATAATATACCAGGTAAAAGAGGCTAATTTGACATAAGGGAAAGAAATAGTGGTCCCAACTGCTAAAACACGTACTCTGTCTTCATTAACAAGCAGAAAACTTCACTTTTAGTTTTAAACATCTGAGTCTAATTTATTTCACTGTATTTAAGCTTATGCTTAAGAACTAAGATAAACTTTGGTGCTATATTTTGTATGGAAAATATTTATGAGATTTCACATAGTCTGCTGTATGAATATGAGCCTCTGTCTCTAAAGGTGGAATGGTGGTCTTCGACTTTCATAGCTACATTTACTAAGTCCTTTTTTAAACCTATGTTTTAAATACAGGATTGACTTTCCCATGAAAATAGAATGAAGCTGGCCCTTAATCTGGCTTCCCCTGACCATGGTCACTTTCTTTTATCCATTTGTTTAAGGGGCTGCCTCATGAGTTGACCTCCTGGAAGCTCCATGGCCTATAGTAAGTCAATGTTGTTACTTACCTTCAGAGGCATAGAAGGCTTCAAGGTCCCAAAATCCTGCTACACCTTGGCAGGATCCCAAAACACAGCAAGTGGGAGTACCCAAGCATATCTACCAAAAAGGAGGTTCAGAGAAGGACCCAAGATTGCCAGAGTATTCAGAGAGGCAGAGCCACTCCTTACCATCCTCACTATAATGGGACAGGGCTGGATGATGATCTCTGTGGTTCTCATGCTCTACAAAACTAGGTAACAATGTGATAGCCTCAGTGACATTTCATGGAAATGACAATCCTAATAAAGTTCTAAGAAGCCAGGCTTTTTACTTGTGTAGAAGTAGTTACTACACAAAAGTCTGGTTTCTGGCCAAGGGAAAATTTCTGTGGTTTTACTAAACCAAGGCAGTGCTAACACATAGGCATGTAGGTACATGATGGCCCTAATGACACAACATTTAAACTACATCATAAGTCCCTGCCTGCATCTTTAGATACCCGAGAAGCCTAAGGTACTTTTAAAGTAGTTTATTTTGACATAATAACAATATGTATATTTCCTTCTTCATCGTGGTATTAAATTTTTGGTGCAGTAAATTACCAACTATCAAACCTGTTTTGTTTAGTTAATCTGTTTAGTTAAAATTACATACTGGAATTCTCACTCTGCTTAATGACATTAAAAACAGTTTAGAAGGTGGGGGAGGTATTGGCTGGCACACCTCTAATCCCAGCGCTTGGAAAGCTGAAACATTGGGAGTTCAGGTCTAGCTTAGGCTATATAGTGAATTTGAGGTCAGGCTCAACTACAAGAGCTTACTAATGTTTTTATAATTTTGTAAATGGTGAGAAGCTGAAGAAAAGATTGGGTTTGAGGTGATCATTTCTGTATTCAGAATAACCCATTGCTTTGGAAGGAAATTGCATGGTTAGTGCAATTAGTCTAGAGTGAAATGTTTCACGTGTCATTCATGTTCATAAATATGGAATAACAGTGAAATAGGCTTCTCACTACTTCCTAGTTTGTTGTGCCTTGGCCAAATGCTATTGTCTCCTTAAAGCAATCTGTCCTTTTGATCATTGCCTGTTCAGAATATCCTTCAATAGGCAGCCTAGTGCTACTTCATTCATGGACTCTTCCTTAACTCAGCCCTAACACATCTTCTCGTTATTCTGACAGCTTAGATCATGCTAAGCAAAACACTGCTTTTTAAGCTTCCATTAATTCAATCTTGTTAACTGTATTGCAGACTAAAATGGAGCATCAAATCCTGGACCTCTTTGTATAATCCTGAGTACTTTACACAGTGCCTAGCAACAGAGGGTACTCAATAAAAGAGACTTGATTGGTTTAGGAAGAAAGGAAGGGAGGAAGGGAGGAAGAAAGGATAGAAGGAAGGAAGGAAGGAAGGAAGGAAGGAAGGAAGGAAGGATAGAAGGAAGGAAGGTGTTTACACAGACAGGCAAAGAACACAAAATGCATTTGCTACCCTGTCTACACAGTAACTTTAAACCAATTTAGCATGTGGCAGAGGAAATGCACATGGAAATAGATAATCCCCCATCTGCAACCAGAATGCTAATTAATAGCAAAGCATTGTCCCTTTTTTCTTTCTGTTTTTTTACTTCTTCCAGCGGGTTCTAGCCAGGACCTATTCACAAATATTACTTCCATTTGAGGGGTGTGTGGTTTTAAATGAAGATGCCAGCTCACTTTTGAAATGTGTTTTTTCAGGCTAATTTAAAAACGCCAACTTTCTCTATTGGCTCAACACTACCTTAGAGAATGGTACAGGAAAGTTAAGAAGTAGCCAAAATTTCTCAAAAATCAGTTGGGTTAAGAGGACTTGTTGGTGTCACTGTGACCTTTCTGACTTAATGGCTTCCACAGTTTCAAAGTACTAATTGTGGAAAGAAGAGAGAGGGCTAAATGAAAATGCACATAGATGTATTGTATATACATACATGCATATGAGCGTATATGCATATGTGATACTAAAGTCATGCAGATAACGTAGAATGAATTTCACTAAGACAAGCTTTCAAGTATTCTCCAGTATTAGAAAATATATCACACTAGAAGATGAAAAAAATGTTGTCACAAGTCGGCTACAAACGCATTTCTAAAATTATCACCACGTGTCTATTTCAATTTCCTACCACAATCTCTGGACTCCAAAGAGGTGAAGCTTAAAAATTATTTTAGTCACCCAGTCACACAGCACTTCTTTCAATAAGATCATGTTTGTGTTTCTAATGTAAATGACTCAAACCAAAAGAGAGCTTTCTTCTAAGCGATTTCCATATAGCGCTGGTAGTTTGTTCTTGCTTCATGTTTTAAACATGAGGAGGCTGCATAAGAAATTTTCTGTCAACTGAACAAGTTCAATAGAAAATTAAGGACTTATTTTCTTTAAAGGAAAAAAAAGAAGTATGACAGTTGTTATAAATAAATATGCAAATGTGCTTCCCATTGCCAAGACTTCCCAGAGAAAGCTACTGTATGCTCAGACAATAGGCTACCTCCGAGGCATTCCAGCCACAGGAACCTGTGGTCTTTCATAAATATTAGCAGAACAGAGGCCACACCTGACCATCTGATCTCAAACAATGCGCCCTCACCACTTCTGGGAAAGACCAGCCTGACTAATTTTTTTTAGAGGTTGGACATAGTAAAAGTGAACAGAGGTTTCCCTTGTTTTTGCCTACATTTCCACTGGAAATATCTCTTTAGTAACTCCATTCAATAGCAAGGCATGGTAGAAATCAAACAATAAGAGAGGAAATTTAAAATATTTCTATGCATTTTTATTGTAAAAAATATTATGACCATAATTATTCCGTTTTTATTCCATTAATGCCTTCCCCCAAAGGCTAATTTTATGAAATGATTCAGCCATGGAACTACGAATCAGAGTTAATTATATAATTTCTTTCCTTATTACTAAAAGCCATACCTCATCCCTTGCTGTGTAAGCAAGCGTTGTGACATTCTTAGTGTTTCTTATTTATGTGTCAGGAGCTGGTTCATGTATTTGTTCAATGTATACTAAACTTTTGCTATTTGTCATCATAAAGGATAGAATATTGTGCCAAGTAACTTCCCAGCGACAGATATTGCAGACTTGATTAATGCTTGTCCATGATACATCCAGAGACACAGCTAGCCACTACTGTGAGTCCTAGTGTGGCTACCACAGACATGATAAAGAGAGCATCTGAAACATCTGTGAGTCTGAGAGCCTTACTAGACACATACCTCCTTGCCTTCTCATAGGTATCTTAATAGTGTGCATATTCCACTAGTTTTCTTATTTGTACTATGTCCCTCCCATATTTAATCTTTATGGATATTTTTCCACATTCGTAAAACTGGGATGCCTCCTGAGAATACCTCTTTTGAAAATAAGTAAACCCAGTGAATATTTGAGCAGCTGGCTCACCCAGTTATTCTGAGATAGACTGAAGCGTCAAGGGGTGTTCTGTATCCATCCAACATTTTTGAGAATGGCCAAATCCGGATCTGCTCATGGTTTAAACGTGAGTACCTCCATGCAAGAACAAGTCAGTGTCTCCCAGACACTCAGAAGAAAATACTATTGAGTGAGAACAATTCAGGTCAGTGAGGTAATTGAGGAAATGTCATGGCAACCAAAATGAAAATGAGCAAGCTTCACATTTGCCTGTGCCAGCAACGCTGGGGGAAATCTTTCTGGTTGCTTTTTGTTGTGATTCCACTGGATAATGGGGTTGCAAATGAAAGAGGATTGACTCACCCACAGCACAGCGAGCAATGCAGAAGCCGACAAGCTCTGGGATGACAGAGGAGCTGACAAGAACCAAACAGAACCTGCGTATGCATGCAAACCTATACACATTAGCTTCCTCTCCCTCTCAGCCAAGATAATGCTTGGAACTCATTTTAAAACATGTAGAATAAAAAAGTGCCTGTTAACTTCCCATTACTCTCTGCTGCTTCATGATTTATTTATACATATTGGGGTGCAAAGTGATTTGGAGAACTTTGGCATCTTGTTCTTATGACTCATGGTGTCCAGGGCAGTAATGTGATTGGAGGACACTTTCCAACTGCTGGTGGGCTTCATAGAATTGAAGGGTATGTGCATCAGGCCATGGACGGCCCTTTCCTATGTCAAACACCGGAGTGCTCTTTTGTTGAAGTTTCTGTAAGGTACATCAAAATAGGTATCCTTCACTTCCTGTCTCTCCTACAGTGCCTGGTAGATCTGGAGTCCACTGTACTAGGTTTGGTAGGACGCTTGTCGGATGACCTAGGAATTGGGGACCGACCTCTGGAAGATGTGTGTATAGTGGCTTTTAAGGGTAATAGCAAGGGCATGCACTAATGTGGTCCTTGTTGTCTCCTCTCAAGTGGTTGCTATATCACGTAGCTGTACATCAGCTGAGTACACGTTAAGTCAATGCACTTGTAGTGCAGTGTACCCCCTGCCTGGTGGTGACCCAGGCAGCATACTTACAGACTCAGTGCCATAAAGCTCCACAGAGGCAAACCAACTTTCACTGGTGCGGAAGTATCCCAAACTGTCCCTCATTCTGCTCAACACACTTACAATTTATTCTAGAACACAAAAAATTAAAAATTAAACACTCCGATGATAGATCATTTCACAATACATAAATTTACACAAGACATTTCTCTCAAGCCATAAATGGCAAACAGAAATCTCTTGAAAAAAATCTTAGAAAAAAAATTATCCTTAGGAGCCTCTATCTGTGGTAATAAAATCCCAACCCTCTCAGAAGACTTTCAAAACAGGTCAGAGCTTGACGCTCTGTTGTAAACCCGTAAATACAAAGAAAATCATAAGTTTCTTTAGTCAAGTTCAAACTCTAGAAATCTGACAGCTCTTCTCAGGACTTTAAAGGAGACCGAGTCAACTGCCATAAAAAGGAAAAGAGCCTTGACAATTTTAATTCACACAGGGCAGCAACCGAAGAGACTATGTGTTGATTTATGAAGGGCATGTTTGTAGACTGGGTCTTGGAATTTTTGCATGAAAGGTGAATTTGTGCACAGAGTGCTCACATCTTCAAAGACCGGAGAGTCTGGCTGTGGGTACATGCTGCATTTGGTTTGGAAATATATGAAAGAAACAGTGCTATGCCTTAAGAACATGTTTGAACTGTCGATTTGTTCTGATGCGTAGATGTGGTGTCAGTAACTTTATGTGCACTGTTCTTTGTATCTGCATTTGAGGTATCCACCTCCCAGCCTTAGAAGCTTCTGGAGAGCTGAGATTATGACCAATTAACACACTACAAAGGCAACTCAGCCTCTAACTTTTTCAAATGCTGCTTTGGTTTATTCAATGACATGGCCATTCCGTTTCATCTCAAATGTATTGTGAAATGAATAAAAAGACTACCAAAGAGGTCAATTATAGTATAGATTCTAAAATGTCTGCCCAATTCTTGTTCTTCAAAGGAAGGAGAGAGAAAGAGTTAGTTTTTGAAATCAAAAGGTATAATCTAATTGGAGATTCATCTAGAACCTAATGACAAGGCCGTATGTGAGCAGGAATGATTGTATGCTGGGCTATGCTGTTGCAAAGGCATGATGATCAGATTACCACCAGCCCCGGGGAAAAAATGGTCCCTCAGCGTCCTCCTGGGAAGCTTACTCTGCTAGATTACCATCTCTTACTGAGCCCAAATAAGAGAGATGGATGAATTCATCATCTTCACCTTTGAAACTCACATGTGTTATTTTTTCTCTCTCTTTGGCCAAATTTTCAGTTATGTCCTAGAAGCAGTGCAGAGGAAGAAGATGTGTTTGATGGTTCCGGGAACAGGTCTTTCTTGATGCCTCTAAAGTCACTGTACAATATCAATTTTCTTGCTTGGAATTAGCAAGACTTCTGAGATCAGGGAGGAGGATGAGACCCTGGGGAAGCACTCATTTGGGATATGAAGCAAATGAGAAAGTTATGTGTCCTAACTTTCAGAATTGGAGAAAAGAACACTACTTCCTCATTAACACCAAAACTACCCATATTAACATAAAGAGATCCAATGGATTGATTATTGCCAAAATAAAAGCACATGCATAGTGTACACGAAAGCATTAAAATTTTAAATAAAATTTACAAGATCAGTACCACTGATTTTTATTTTTTGCCTCAAGTTCCAACATGGCTTGGCATGGCAAATCTATTGTGTTGTGGGCAGACAGTGGTGGGGGTTGAAGCTGAGGCTTCATACATGCAAGTGTGTTACGTTACCACTGAGGCACTTTAAAATTTTTGTTTAGCTCATCTTGAATGATTTTATATAAAAAGTAACTTAAAATATCTCATTAAAGTTATTGTTTTCTTACTGAGATTTTTGTTGGCCCTTTCAATTTGGCCTGTGAGGTAAGTGATTCATGCAGCTTACCCGGGGTCCAGTCCTGCTATAAGATCAGTGATGATAACAGTCATAGAGGAAAGAAAAAGTTGTGTGGGGAGGACAAGATGATGAATATTGCTTCCAATAATGTCCGATCATTAAGATTGAGTCTTCCCAGAATGATGGAGTGATAAAAAGCCAGAAAGAAAACAGTAGGGCAAAGGATTTTGTTATACATTTAGAAGTTATCCCAGCCACAAGAGGGCATCAATCAAAGTCTTGGCAGAGGATGCACTCCAAGAGCACACAGAAAGCTTATGGAAAGAAACTAAAAGCAACCAAGGACTCATCTGAATCATGAGTATTCTCTGGTGGGCCGCCACATCCAAAGAACAGTGTGTTCTAGAACAAGGGTTCTCCAACTTGGTCCCTTTGAGGGATCAAGGTCCCTTTGAAATGTAGATTTTGGGGTCTACTATTAAAACTCTTATTCCAGAAAATCTAGGGAGGAGGAGAATTTGTGTGATTAACAAGTTCCCAGAATGTACTGGTAGTTCTAGTCCAAGAACCAAATAAATAATTCTTTACAACATAACACCTTAAAGTTTATGCATTAGAATAACCTGTGAAAACATCAAATCATATCAGTTTTTACCACTATAAACTCTTCAAGAAGAAACCAAAATAATTATTCCATCTCCCACCTAAGAATAAACAGTAATGATGATGAGTAAAGTGAGTTGGAGTGGGATACTAACCAGAACATGGCCAGGACTGGAAACTAGAGATGACCTGCCCAGTCCAAAGGTAAAGAACTTCCATGAAAACAAAACAAATCATTATCATGGACAGACAATGTAAACCCTTGGCATTCTGGGCCAAAGAAGAATATTAACCTGGATCACATAACAAAGAAAATATTTTCAGGGCTGGCGTTTTGAAATTTGATAGGAAAAACAACCAGATCCTGGGGAAATCCATTTGATTCTAAAGAGACAAATAGGATCCATTTGAACAAGGGACATCGATCAGGGATCATTCAAAAGTAGCCCCTAACTGTTGGGAAGACCGTGTTCTGTGAAACAGGAAGATTTTTGAAGATCCCATCACACACACACACACACACACACACACACACACACACACACACACACACACACACACGTTACTTGTGACTAAAAGTATTGGGGCAACCTGAATGCTCATATTTGAGTAACTGAGAATTGAGCTACCGTACTCTGTCCTGCAGCCCATGAATCTTGGGGTCTTTATGAATCCCAAGATAATGAGGGCAAATCCTGAGCCTCACTGGAGCCAGACTTCTCAGCAATAGAAAATGAATTGCTAAAGCTGTTAGCATCCAAGCACACCTTGGCTCCACCCAAGGGGACACATGGCAAGCAGTACCCTGGCTCCTCCGTATGCAGGCACAAAAGGTCCCTTTAAGAGGCAAACTCCACCCCTTCCCACTCTCATTCTTCCTGCTGGCTGTTTCTCTAAAGAGTCAGAGGAAGTCCGGGTCTTTTTCTATCTCTTCTCCTCCACTCCTATTCTTTTCCTCCTCCCCTCTCCTCTCCCCCCTCCTTCTCTCCCTCCCCGCTCTGTGCCTTTACTTCCCTCACTCCCTTCCCTCCCCCCCAATAAAATTTCCCACACAAGCTCAGTCTGCATGTGTGCACAGCATGTTTGTCCCTCGTTTGCTTGTCCCTCATCCGCCACGGGATCTGCCAAGCACACCCTCCACCCCAGCCCTGCCTTCCTTATATCATAACAAAGGTGACACTCATTTGAATGAACAAATGATGTGGGGCCTTGTCATTCAGAATGGAATGGAGAAGTTCACCCTTTCTCTGTTCCCGAAGACAATTTGTTAACTCATTACTGTAGCAGGCTTTATTTTGAGCCACCAACAAGCTCCCAAATAAAGGCACAGAGACTTGCTATTAATTATGAATGTTCAGCTTTAACTTGTGCTCTTTTCTGACTCGCTTTTTTCTCTTTATCTTAAATTAACTAGTTCCTCTTCATCTACATGCTTGCCTTGGGGACTTTTACCTTTCTTTCATTCTGTATGTCCCACTCTGTGCCCCGCTGCCTGATGGCTGGCTGGCTGGCCCCTGTCATCTCCCTCTTTCTCCCTCATTCTCTTCTCCCTCCTCTTCCAAGCCTAGATTCCCCCTCCTGCTTTTTCTTACCCACCAGCCCTTCCTATCCCTCCTATCCCTCAGCTGCCTAACTACTGGCCATTCAGCTTTTTATTAGACAAATCAGGTGAGCGGAACAGCAACGCATCTTTACATAATAAACAAATGCAACATAAACAAATGTAACTCATCTTTACAGAGTTAAAGTAATATTTCACACTACGCTTGAGTGATCTGTAGCATCGGCCTGACAACTGTTGACTTAGAGTAATATATAGAACCCAAGCTGTCTCCCCTCCTCCTCCCCCAGAAGTGACTGAGAACCCATCTGTTCTGCTCCTGCTGCCTTCAGCACGAGGTGATACAACCTGTTTACCACATTGTAAAGGGTGAGTCAACCAAGAATTACATAATTGTTTGGAGCATGCCAAAGATGCTAGATACACAAGCAGGTGCCTCCCAGCGTTGGACACGGTGCCTTGATAGGATTTCAGCATAAATGAACATCTACAAAAGATTCCTGAGCTCCATTTATAGTGCTACAGAAAAGAAAGAGGGAGAGAGATTCACAGGCTAGGAAACGATCTGTAAACTGAAACAACTTGTCCATAGCAGGGACTCTGAGCCTGAAGGGTGTAACAAGAAGTGAATGCTTCATGTTGAAACCACCAATGTGCTACCTTAGAGGGGAGAGCTGATGTAACCCGATTGGAAGAGTGCTTTCTGAAGGAATCCCTAGAGCTGCTTGCCCATTTCCCCCCAGGGAGAACACAGCTGGAAGGCTCCCTCTGTGCATAAGGACTGGGCTCACCCACACAGGAAATCTGCTAACATCTTGCTCTTCACAATCTCCAAAGTGAAGAAAAATAAATCTCTGTCTGTGAGCGTCTAAGTTCCTAGTATTTTGTGATAGTCACCTGAAAGGACAAAGACTGGAGGTCAGCAGTGAGCCAGCTTCGCCTTGAGTAGCAGGCATTTGCCCGTGGGTCTCATCTGATCCACCATCTAAGGGCTGCTGAAGAGGAGCCACACTCATTCCTACACATGCTTCCAGTGGCTGCTTTGGACAAGCCAGCAACAGTGGTCATAAGTTGTTGTGAAGAATATATTGCTTACAAAACCAAAAGTATTTAATATTGGGCCCTTTACAAAAGATATTTTACCATGCTTTACTCCTTAAAAATGAGAGGAATCGGGTGGTCTAAATTCACTTTGATTATGATTCATTTGGATTTGAACTACATCTCAAGGTTTGGGGTACCTTGGGATTTTCTGGCCATGGTATGCATGTGAATGGATTTAGAGAGAAGTATCAATGTTCCTGAATGGGAGAGTTCCAAAAATAAAGTCTGCATCTGCTGATGCCTTTTCATCTCTTTTATAGGCTCAGACCTCAGAAATTGCTCACAAACGTCAGAGCGTCCTGTTCCTTTAGCTAAATTCCATGCTGACCAAACCACTGCAATGCCTGACCACAGTTGTCTCATAAAGTGACGCATTGCTTTTGGCCCCTGCCTGGCATAATTGTATGTAGGTAAGGTGAAAAAAAAATGGCGACTTTGTCCTCTCAGCCCATGCCCTGACTGTCCTTGTAAATCTTAACTGAAACGGCGAGCTGGCATGCTGTCTCCCTTTTGTAGTCAAAACCTGACCTTCTAAGAAAACAACTGAAAGCCACTCAGTAAAGTATCAAAGTCCTGGAGGCATCAGCGGCTACACCACATGAATATCATTTTCTTTCACGCATTTTCTTGGTGCCCCAATACAATAATAGCAGATTGGCAAGTAGCTTTCCTCCTTAGGAGCCATTGGTGCTAGGCTTAATCTAAAACACCAGAAGTCCTCCACCAAAATCAACCTGAAAGCTCAACAAAGAACAGACCCTGAAAGTCTGTCCCTGACTTGGATCATTCCCGGACTTAAGTCCCAGGAGAAGTCATTCAGAAGCACAATCCTCTTCATGACTCTAATGCTGAGTAAAATCTGGGACGCATTGCGTACACGGGATGCAGTGTACTGGGCTTTCCCTACTGTACTAGTGTCTTGATGAGCAGGAGAGCAGCCTAGCCATATTCAGTCTGATGGGCAGTTAATAGTCCCCCAAGTTGCTAGGGAGCCCAAAGTTTTCACACATCTCTACCTGATAGAGGCTGGCTTTTGTGTAAAGTTTCAGAGTGAAAAAAAGACATTTATTTTTACATAAGCTGCACAAGGCCTATTATCAGATAATTGATAGCATGGCCTAGGAAAGTTATCAGTTTCTTTAACTGTAAAAAGAGCACTTTATTAAGTCAAGCATGGTGGCTCACACCTTTAATCATAGCGCTCAGGAGGCAAAGGCAGTTGGATCTCTGTTGTTTTATGTTTTATTCTGTTGGCTTTTTGTTCTTTTGGAGGCGCCTGCCATCCAACTCTCAAATAAATCACACACTGAGTCTTATTATTAGTTATGAATACCTGGCCTTAGCTTGGCTCGTTTCTTGCCAGCATTTCTTAACTTTAATTACCCCATCTATCTTTTGCCTCTGGACTTTTCCTTTTCTGTTCCTGTATACCTTTCTTTCCTTCTTACTCCGTGTCTTTCTGTGTAGCTGGGTGACTGGGTGTCTGGCCCCTGATGTCCTGTTCTCCTTGTTCTCTTACTGATCCTTCTTCTCATTTCTCCTTCTATTTATACTCTCTTCCTGCCAGCAGCAGCCTATTCTTATTCCTGCCTCCCTATTGGCTGTTCAGTTCTTTATTAGACCACCAGGTGTTTTAGACAGGCACAGTACACAGCTTCACAGAGTCAAATAATTGCAGTATAAACAAAAGCCAGACACCTTAAAATAATATTCTATCAGAGATCTCTGTGAGTTCAAGGTCAGGCTGAACTACATAGTGTTCTAGGTCAGCCAAAGCTGCACAATGAGGCACTGACAAGAGAGACAGAGAGAGAGAGAGACAGAGAGAGAGAGAGAGGGAAAGAGAGAGAGAGAGAGAGAGAGAGAGAGAGAGAGAGAAAGAATTTTGACAAAGCCCATCAAAATGCAGAATAATGACCTTAAAGTTCAGAGTTTGCAAGAGAGGGTCAATAAATATCAAAAGTTAATATTACACGAGGAAAATAAAGCTTGTAGATTGGTTTATTGGCCGATTGGTTATAAATATTACAGCTGACAAGAGCAGGGTTTGGAATCCCATATTTTGAAGGGTAAGACTTTTTATATCAAGGTTGATACATCATGGCACAAGTCAGACTTCACCTTCATGATTCTTCCAAGATTCTGCAAGAGCCCAGCACTGTGTTTACGCACTAAAAACTTGTACAGTATTTGAAAAATTAGATAATTTAGTATCAACTGGTATAGGAAAGTCTTTTCCAGCCCCTTGCTTTCATTAAGCTTTTCTTATTTGTTTTAGACATCAGAGTGGTCATAGTATTATGGGGGTTCTAGTTGGGCTAACATTACATTGAAGACATTTCCATCATGGGTTTAATGGGACTTTTTGTAGATAGTCTTAAACTACTGCCATGAATAGTTATATTCATAGCAATTTCATGATAGGATTAACTTCTAAAAATAATTCCACTGAACATTTTCCCATGTCATGTGACACTCTGATGCACAGGTATGCATGCTTGACTTTATAATATATCAAATTGTGCCTCACTGGAAAGAACTTGAAGTATACACACAATGGAGGTGATACTAGCTATGGATTACATAGGAGCAGAAGCTAGCCCACAGCAAGTTCTTACTGATAGAAAGCAAGCAAAACCACAAACAGAAATTTCAATAATCAGTGATGAAAATAAGAAGGTGGTTTTTTTATAAGAACTATACATGGTCATATAGTATATACAGTGTACAATAATAAGTACCCCCGATTTTTCCCGCTCTGATAAAACATGACCAAAATAGAATTTATGAAATGTCCTCACTACCAAATTCCTGTCACAATAGAATGTCAGTATTGAAATGAGTAACTGGGAATTAGGTCTTTGCTTTATGAATCCTAAAATTAGACAGAAAAATAAGTTCTACCATCTTGGACAATTTGAAGCAATTTTTTTCTAAAATTTTAAATACTGACTGAGGTGAACTTTCCAGGTAAGTGGCCTCGAGACATGCATTGGCAGAATTTATATGGGCAAAAACCCATAGGCCACCATACTGTCCCATGAGGTTTTATTGTTCTTTTCCATGAATCCCAGGAAGCTACCTAGTCTTTGGGCAGGTGTTATCTTTCAAGAACTATTCTTGTGGAATATTTGTTTAGTTAAGCAAAGATGTGTTACATTTGTTTTTGCTACATTTGCTTAATTATGTAAAGGTGTGTTGCTTTTGTTTATGCTGCATTTGCTTAATTATGTAAAGATGTGTTGCACCTGATTAGTCTAATAAAAAGCTGAACCGCCAATAGCTATGTGGTAGAGGGATAGGCAGGGCTGGTGGCTAGAAGAATCAATAGGAAAAGAAATCTAGGCTCAGGAGAGAGAGAAAAGGAGAACAGGTGTGAGAAAGAAAGGGAGATGCTCAGGGCTGGACAGGCATGGCATAGGACATACAGAATGAAAGAGAGGTAAAAAGCCCTGAGGCAAAGATATAGATGAAGATAAACAAGTTAATTAATTAATTAATTTTGATAATATTTTCTATTTAAATTTGAAACAAGCTTGTTTTACATGTAAATGCCAGTTCTCAAACTCTCCCATCCTCCCCTGTTCCCCCCACCAACCCCCATCCCATCCTCTTTCTGCTCCCCAGGAAGGAGTTTTCAAAGTCTGTCACATCATTTGGAGCAGGGTCTAGGCCCTCCCCCATGTGTCTAGGCTGAGAGAGTATCCCTCTATGTGGAATGGGCTCCCAAAGTCCATTCGTATACTAGGGATAAATACTGATCGACTACCAGAGACCCCATAGACTGTCCAGTCCTCCTAACTAACACCCATGTTCAGGAGGTCTGGGTAGCTCCTATGCTGGTTTCTCAGCTATCAGACTAGAGTCCTTGAGCTCCCCCCTGTTCAGGTCGGCAGTTTAGAAAAACAGGTTAATTAAAGTTAAAGGAAAAAAAGGTTAGCCAGAAACAAGCATAAGCTAAGGCTGACCAGTCATGTTTTGGGAGCTTGTTTTGTTGGTGGCCAAAAGGAAGACTGCTACATTTAGTGTTCCAATGTATTGCCCAGATTTCCACATAGGGCCTGAGAAAGCTGCGGGGGGGGGGGGGGGCAGGAGAGCGAAAGAAAGAAAAAGAAAAACCAAAAACAACAACAAAAATGGGTATGTCTCTTTTTTTTCTTACATTTTTTAAATTTTATTTTTTTTTATTTTACATGTTGTTCCCAGTTCCTTCTCTCTCCCTTCTTCCCTCACTTTTACCCTCTCTCCCCCCTCACATGCACCCTGACCACCCTCCCCTCCCATCCCCCACCCCCATTCCACATGTAGGGCAATGCCATCCAGATGGGGTCATGTAAATTTGTCAAGTCATTTGAAGTAGGGAATAGGACTTCTCTCCTGTCTCTAGGTTAAGGCAGTTATCCCTCCTTGGGGGATGTGCCCGCAAGGTCCTTTTGTGCACCAGGAATACATCCTGGTTCTACTGTCTGAGGTCCCTTAGGCTGCTCAGTCCTTCTAGCTGAGACCCATATTCAGGGGATCTGAGTCAGTCCCATGCTGGATTCCCAGCTATCAGTCTAGTGGCCGTTAGCTCCTCCTTGTTCAGGTCAGCTGTCTCTATGTGTTTCTGCAATCTGGTCTTGTCCTCTCTCTCTGCAACTGGATTCCAGTTCGACTCAGTGTCCAGTTATGAGTGTCTGCCTCTGCCTCCAACAGGCACTAGATGAGGGCTCCATGGTGGTGGATAAGTTAGTTGTTGATCTCACTATCAGGGAAGGGCATTCATGGTAGCCTTTCCATGGAAGCTCAAATTATTAGTTGGAGTCGGTCTTGTAGGTCTCTAGACCTCTCCCTAGGTTCAGTTTTCTCTTCAAGCCAACAATGGCTCCCTCTAGAGCAAAGGATTACCAGCCTATAATTCACACCACCAGAGGAACTAGGATGCAACATGTATTCTAAGAGATTCATATAAGGTCCCTCACAAAAGGGGAAAGGGACAAGTCTCCCAGAGCACATGGGAAGTGGGGGGGGGGGGCAGTGAATGGAGAGAGAAGTAGGAGAAAGAGAAGGGGAGGAGAGGAAAGCACATGTGACTAGGAAGATTGAGTCAGGGTAGGAATAGAAGACAGAAAAGGGGGGGCTTGTCTCTTTTAAGAGGCTCTGCCATATAGTGAGCCCTTGAGTAGCCAACACATTAAGTAGAAACAGCAAGCTAAGTAAAAAAGCCTGTCAGGGTTCAGGGCACAAAGTTTCCCAGAGCTGGGGCAGTTACACGCAGCTCTCAGGGAATGCAGCTCTCACAGACCTGAGCAGGGCAGGGCCAGCAGCAGGTGCAAAGTCACAGCAGTTTAAGGTTTAGTTCGTGTTGTCAGAAAAGGCTAGAAACATGCAGTAAAGACAGGTCCAGATAGGAAAAACAACAACAACAAACCTCTGAACAGGTTACAGTTCATTTTAAAATGTGAGTAGACTTAAATGAGAGTAAAGTAACATAAAGGAAAAGGCCACATAATGATGGGAAATAATTTTCTATTTCTTTGATTGTGAGCCTAGCCTTTAATGGCTGAGCCATCTGTCCCGGGCTTGGTCCTGCCTCAACTTGATATGCCAAACTTTGTTGACTCCCCAGGGAAGGCCTTACCCCCTCTGAGGAGTAGGGGTCAGAAGGGAGAGTGGTTGGTAGGGGTAGAAGGGGAGGGAGGAGGAACTGGGGATGGTATGTAAATTGAAAAATAAATAATTTTTTTTAATAAAAATGATGGGAAATACACAGGGAGTCTGGATCATATATGGAGTTGTGTTGACTTTGAATGTTTGGAATGCTTATGGAAAATGATAGCTGCTGGGAGCATTGGGATTGTAAAAGGGACTGCTGAATTAAACCAATTGAACCAGCCTAGATACGTTAGGTATGCCTTAACTTTAAAACAGAAGTCAGAAATTGTACTAAATTGGGGAAAGGCTGTGGATTCCTTCAAGGTTAATAAAGATCAGATTTGATTGGGAAAGATATCCTGAAAATCTTGGCTATAGACATAAAGAAATAAACCAAGAAAAACTATAAGACAGGTGACATATATACTGATCCCTCTGCATGGGAACAGTTCGAAGACTGGACAACAAATGTTACAAATAATTTTCCTGGGACTTGACCATTATCCCAATTTTCTCAGCATCTCCTGGGGATGTTGTCACCCTCAGACAACAGGAACCAGTCTAGAGAACAAAATACCCACAATTCAAAGAGGTGGGATGCGTGTTTTTTGGTCATTCAGTGAGTTATGGGTATTTGTCATCTTTGAGGAGGAGGGTTGAAAATTGTTATTGGCCGTGGTAAGAGAAGTAACTAGCAAGGGAAGTTAGATTCAAGAATCTTTTTCTAAAAGGAAATAAAGGGATATAGGAACAATGGTATAAAAGGATAGATTATTGACTCTAAACTAAAAAAGCAAAAATTAATATAAAATACTTTACATTGCTGTGGATTTTTGAATACTGATGAAAATTTAAGGTTATTTTTGTTATAAAATACTGTATATATATTTGTACTCTTGTTTAAGGTATTATACCTATATAGTTCATTTAAAATAAGGCAAATCTCTAGTCCTTGAGAGCTATTATTATAAACCATTTAGAATAATTAATAAACATAGATTAGTAGTTAGTCAACTATAGTAATCACTTGTAGTTATGGTAGTATGTTTTCCAGAGCATACGGAGATATATTTTAGATAAATAGATGGCCTTCAAACACATCAAAGACCTATAGAACACAGTGTTTAAAATGTTTCATTAACATAGGACATTTCATTCACAGTGAGACACATCTGCTCCTGGCAGCATCAATATACTTCAAACATGATGATGGACATCTAAGAACTTCCATACAGAGTTTTCTTTCAATCCAGCATAGCTAGCCATTTGGGCAAGAAACTACTCTTTCCTTGACTGCTGACAGTATGCTGTACAAACTGGACAAGTAGGGCACAAAGGAAAAAGACTGCCAACTTTGCTAAGACGAGGTAGAAGAGTCCTTCAAAATTGCTGCTTCATTGAAAATTCTTCCAGACACCCTTGGCCTATAAACTGATGATGGATGCCCCAGTGTTGAAGAGAAACTTTGGGTGACTGTCCAGGCAGTCAAATGCCTCTTATTTCTAAAATTTTGGAAATTACTTTCTCTGTACTTCCTGTTTGCTTAGGTGATATTTTATTCTTCTGGGGTCTTTGATGGAAGTTTTTCTTGGTTAGATAGTTATAGTTATAGTTTTGCTTAGTTATGATAGGAGGTAAATTAGGTACAGAGCTTTGGGCTTAAGATAGGATAGATAATAGAGTGATTTCTCTGAATTTGTGAAATTCAAAGGGACTGCACATTATAAATGTAATTCTTACTTGGTAACTGTTCTTGTTGTATAGTTTTACCATGTTAAAGTTAAAACCGTTCTTTTTATTTAGACAAAAAAAAAAAAGGGGAAATGTTATGGAATATTTCTTTGATTATGTAAAGGTGTGTTGCTTTTGTTTATACTGCATTTGTTCAATTGTATTGCTGTTCAAATGTGTTGCTGTTTCACTTGCCTGCCTAAAACACCTGATTGGTCTAATAAATAGCTGAATGGTCAATAGCAAGTCAGTGGAGGGATAGGCAGGGCTGGAAGGATGATAGAATAAATAGGAGAAGGAATCTAAGCTCAGGAAAGAGAAGAGAGGAGAGAACGAGGAAGAAAGAAAGGGAGACACCTGGGGCTAGGCAGATGCTAACCAGACAGGCAGGGAGTAGGAAATACAAAATGAATAAAAGATAAAAAGCGCCAAGGGGAAATGTAGACAAAAAGAAAAAAGTTGGTTTCAATTATAAAAGTTAGTGATACAAGCATATGGTAAGACTGAATACTCCTAATTAACAATAAGCCTCTGTGTTATGACTTGGGGTTTGGCCTTCTGAGAAAGCTTACTACAGACTTCAATCCCCAGAACTCCAGGAAGTTACCTGATCCTTGGGCAGGTGAAGCTTACAGGTTAACTTTGGGTCTAACAGCTGTGTTCTTGCTCTCTCCCACAAGATTGCCCAATAACTTAGATGAAAATTTTTCATTGGAGGCATGTGAGTCAAAGGTGCCCTATAGTGGAGCCATCAAGAGGGAAATGGAATCTTTGAGACATGACCTAGGAGAACATTTCAGCATCACTGAAACCTTCTTCCTAACTGGTCATAGGATCCTGGACCGGACTTCTTTCTTTTTTGCTTTCTGGCCCTGAGATGAGAAGTTTTGCTTCATCGTCTATTTCTTCCATGTGTTCCTGCCATGATGTAATCCCTTACCATGGGTCCCAGGCATGTTTAGGCCCTGGAATCTCTAAAACAGTGAGTCTCAAATCAAGCTTTTATGTGGTGGGGAAGAGCAGGGAGTTGTTTTATATATTTTATTATAATCATAAAAAGCTGACAGCTACAGATCTATAACAAATTCAGAATTTGGATTAGTAACTAAATTTCTTTCCTCAAGGAAAAGTCCATTTCCAAATGGCTTTGTTGTTGAATTTTATCATTTTTTTTAAGAAGAAGCAATGCCATTTCCCTTCAAATTTATTCAGAACATTGAGGAGGATCATGAGGTTGTCATTACCCACAGACATTATAAAGTAATGTCATGAGGGACAATGTCCCTCGTGAATATAGATGGAAAACTCTTTAACAAACCAAAGCCAGAATCATAAAAGGAAATATATCTCCTCCCAAAAATGCACAATTAATTGTCTGAAAATCAATTGGTTTAATACATCATATTAATTGAATAAAGGAGCAAACTTACATGATGATTACAGTAAATGTACCCAAACTATTGGATAATATCCAACCATCATCCATGAAAAACCACATAACAAACTAGGAATAGGAGAAAACTTCCTCAACCCAAGAGTCAATAATTAGAGAAGATATAGACAAGACAAAAACACCAGGTACCTACATTATATTGAGTATCGAAAGACTGAGCACTTTCCCCAAAGATAAAGTCTAAGCTTTGGATTCTTGTGATTGCTATACAGAAATTTCTTGGCAGTGCAATAAGACAGGCATGCAGAAATAAAAGTACTTAACTGAGACAGGACATTATAAAGCTCTCTTTATAGGTAAGTGACATGATCTTAACTATAGAAAATATGGTAGGTAACCCACAATTACGTGCATGTGCAGACCCACACACCTCACACACATTTGCACATATACACAAGCCAAAACAATGTTGAAAACAAGCAAGTTTATGAGGGCTACAAGACATAAGATGTGTCTTGGTTACTCTTCTGCTGCTGTGATAATGTATCATGAAACAGGGATTTGGAGAGAAGAGGTTTATTTGGGCTTACTGTTCTAGAGTACATGTGGTTCTTTACAGCAGAAAGGACATGGGGGCAAGGATATGAGGCAGGCCTTCACATTTCAAAAGCATTCTGGGAGGAATTGTCTTTCTGCTCTCATGAGGCAGGCCTTCACATTTCAAAAGCATTCTGGGAGGAACTGTCTTTCCGCTCTCACAATTGGAAAAGATAGAAAACCATTGTGAAATAATGAGCCAATAAAGAATTATGCAACAAAAAATGTAGGGCTTTTTTTAAAAAATAAATATTTGTTAATCAGTTGTTACATAAAAATAGTGTGCTAATGTTTTGGTGCATGTTTTGAATGTCTGATCACCGAAATGTTTTCTTTTTAAATAAATCATTGCTGTGTCTTTTGTTCATGACAAGTACTTTCATTCAGAAAGTTTCAAAAGTCAATAACTTGGATTTCACAAATTGTACCTCTCCAACCATTGTTGGAAGAAGAAATTATTTGAATTAGTTTATTATGTACTTTTTGGATATAATCTAATAATATCATAATGTGAATTAAATCATATAATAAAAACTACAGCCTTCCTATGGGCCAAGATTTGCTTTAAAAAGGTTGCATATATCAAATCATTTAATCTTTATATTCATCCTGTGAGGTAGATACAATTCTTCCCCCATTTTGCTGATGAAAACACTGAGGCAAACAGATAGTAATTTCCTATAAAAAGTTGTAAACCTATGCCACATCACAAAAGATCTGCTTCCTAAATGACTAAATATGTGTTTTTAATAGAAGCATATATATAAAGTATATACATACAAAAATATACATATACATATATATGTGTATATATATGAAGTCAATTTAGATACACACATGTAGGTATGTATATTATGGATATATGCGTGTGTACACATTTATACATGTGTGTATTCTGGAGTTGGAAGGTCTGTGTTGGAGTTATTATAGTAGGGCCATATTTCTTTGAATGCCATGTTCAACTTTCTACATTTTTTTTTTCCCGTTCACCTTGGGGTTAGGACTAGATCTACAATTTCTAGTGCAAAAGAACAAAAAGTGAGGTCCACTGTTAAAAGAAATTTAAGGCCATCAAGATACAAAATTGCACTATTAAGTCAAGAACAGAAGTGGCCAAAGAAACTAGAGTTTGAAGTTGCCACTATCACATGTTTCTGAAGTTGGGCTGTCACAGAGGACACAAAACCCAGAACTTCTGTCTCTAACTCCTTATATAATCTCTGCTTCCCACTAACACATAATAAGATGCTACCTTCATGCTGCAATCTGGGACCTACCAACTCTTTCATTATGCTTATCAGTTTGGTGAGGAAGGCAACCCATGTGCCCATACAGCTCCTACTGCTGCTGACTGAGGGAAAACCAGAGTTCTGACCACACAAGAACATGGGCAAAAAATTGGAGATTAGACATCTTTCTTTTGTATCTCTCTTTCTTCTTATCTTCCAGTTTATTTTAGCATGATAATTTAGGTCACCAATATCGATGCAATCAAAGCAACTAGCAATCAACTCGTCTGACCCTTCTTTTGACACAAATCCAAGTTATTCTACCTAGGGTTGTTCTACACTTTCAAGTACCGTTTATTAAGCTCTTTTACTAGAAAAGTCTGAAAAGAAAAGAAAATATATGATAGACTTGATTGAGAGGCACAGCATCTGAACATTTCCTTACCTTGTAGGGAAAATGGGAACCATTTTGAGAACTTACATTGAGCCAGTGTTATGCTCTAAAGTCATCAACTGATGAAGAGCCTATACCTTCTCTGCCCTGCCTTGTTCTTTTCCTGTCTGCATTTCTTAGCTGATGACCTATATACAGCGATTGGCAGAATTAATTTGATACCTACTCTATAAACAGATTGAATAAATAGCTGGCAACAGGGCTACCTCTGTCATCAGAATGTCTAGAGAGCAGGGGCAGTAGCCACACAAAGAAAATCTACTTCCAATCATACACGGGTGCAGGCAAGGGGGAAAAAAAGTGTGGGGGGGGGAGAGTAGCAAAAGAAAAATTTCCAGAACATTTCCATTTAGAAACACGATGTAACTTGTTGACTGAAGCAGCAACCTTATCTAGGGCATGCATTCGGCAATCTGGTACAGGTGACGAAACTGACAAACACACGCAAGAAACTAGCACAACATTAACTGTAAATTGGTTGTGATTGAACATTTCATGTCATCAAGGGAATAGAGGCAATGAAAGAAAAGCCTTATTCCTCTGCAAAGAAAAGAAGTGCTGTCAGAAAGGGACCAGGAAATAAAGAGAAAAACGTCTTAAGAGTGATCACTCTGCATTTGTAAAGTACATATTGTAAAGGGAAAAGGAAAAGCGGCTTGATTCTGAAAGTCTATTCAGTGTAATTTTGTGTAAGCTGTTCACTAAGGAGCGAGATTGAACCCTAATCAGCTGGCATCGTCTTCCAGATGGCTCTAAGTGTGCCTCAATCTGCTTTTTAAGAGAGACTGGGATGATTCCATACTAGGAGGAATGGCACAGATTGAGATTTGATCAAAGGATTTTGCCAATACATATTTATAACTTGAAAAGCATTCTCAGAGTGTGAGGGTTTTCCCTTTCCCCGTGCTCTACATGGTATTTGTTGGCTCTTGATTTAAGAGATGATGGCATCCTTTAGTGGCATTCTGGCTGCTGAGTGGCTAGATGACAAGGCCACCTTTCTAATATAACAATACGGCATTAATTGATATGTGTAGAAGACATGCAAATAAGGAGCTCACGCCCCCACCACCAAAGATGTAGCGGATGGAGAACGGGAGCTCAAATTAAGTGAGCAAGGCTGGATTGGCTTCCTTCTGTGAAAGGCAAGGAACCAAGGACCCACATTTGTACAAAGATGTGAGTACCTCTGCAAGACTGGACTCAGTAGCATGCCCAGCATTGTAAGCAAGT
Source organism: Phodopus roborovskii (assembly GCF_943737965.1). Classification (NCBI taxonomy): domain Eukaryota; kingdom Metazoa; phylum Chordata; class Mammalia; order Rodentia; family Cricetidae; genus Phodopus; species Phodopus roborovskii. The sequence continues at coordinate 19,242,250 of NW_026126511.1, forward strand.
TCAATGATTGTTTTTATAAATATGGGAACAAGGAATTACCTAAACAGTTCTCCATGTCAGCAATGACCTTGCAACTGCTAAAGAGATAAGAGAAGATTCTTGAGACAGTATTCCTACACCTTGCATATGCTTATTTACCCAAGGTTTATTGAATGTCTAAGTCTCAGGCATAGAGCTACAATTCTGAGGGTACATGGGTAAATAAAGTAATGTGTCCTGACCACAGTTTGAAGAATGCTTAAGCCAGATTTTATCTGAGAAAAAAAGCTTAAGAAGTATAGATTTAAAAAATGAGTTCAATCTTGCCACACAGAAAGACATTCAAAGGTGGCAGTATTTGCAAAAAGGGCATACATAAAAAGACATGCTAGATATGAGAGTATATGGGCATGGAAGATACAGAGTTGGCCATGGGTGGGCATGGGGTGAAGTTGGAAGGGTATTTAGGGAAGCAAGAACTCCCTCATCTTCTTTTATACTAGGAGATGGTTGTGCTGTAACTGTGCTACTTGCTTCAAAGATCAGTAGCAAGCAGCCTCTACCCTCGAGGAGCTTGAGTCAGTAGCAAATTCTCAGGGGCCTGATCTATGTCAAGTCAACAAGTAGATAATCTGTGATCTGGGAGATGTCCCACAGTGATACTGAGAGCTGATTCAGAAATGCTGGCTAATGAAGTAAAGATAATCTCTCTTTCATGTATGTGATTTTAACTATGATATCCAGTTAGCAGGTTTATAAACTTCAAACATGTAGGGATTCTCAAATTTTCTGTATTTAACCAACATTAAGAAATCAAAGTGATCTGGTGGTCAGAAAGAAAGCTTACTGCTCTTGCAGAAGATTCATGCTCAGGTCTCAGGACTCAAGTGGTAACTCATAATCATCTCCATCTGTGTCTCTAGTTCCAAGGGGCCTGATGCCCTTTTCTGACCTCTGATGGCTCCTGCCTACCTAGACATGGTGCACATGTATTTACTGAGGTTCATATACACAGAATTAATAAATCATTTTTAAAGTATGTAAAGTTATCTAGAGAAATTGTTCTAACAATCTCTTTTGTATTCTATAACTCTTAGGTAGCTGGAAATACCATCAGAGAGGTTCAGATGGATTGCCAAAGCTAATGTTACATACCAAATAGCAGATCAGAGCTTATTCTGGTTTCTGATTTGCTGACCATTGGAATATGAGTTCTTGGAGTAAAGAGGTAAAACATGTTACCATTAAATGAACATCATTTACAATAAGAACTTTGAAAACCCATTAATCTAGGTTAAAGACTCCCAATCTCTGATTGTCAACTTTCAGTCACTGTGAGAATATTTGAAACTTGTGTCTACCATAAAATGTTTTTCTACCGAGCAAGTAAGTTTATGCAGATATTTGTGCCATCTTGCAAAACTTACTTTTATATGCTCATAGCTAGAAGAAGATTGAGAGCTATTAAATACATTATCTTTTTCTACATATTGATAAGTACAGATTATTACAACTAAAATTTATAATGTAGTATAAAATAATCTGACCCTAGAAAATCATACTCATTTTGCAGAAAAGGCCTACTTATTTTCTGCAAATGAGTTTCTGATTTTTTTTGTGTGTGTATCTATATATAATATATGCAATTATTCTGGTAGGATTTTAGTTGGTATGTGTAACAGGCCTGTGCAGTGACATCAATCTATCAGGATTGTCTATCCTTCTGACATTGTGACATGGCTTTGGAGTCTATAAATGCATTAAGCCATATTCATAACTATCCTGGGACACACGGGCCTGTGAACCATAGGAGAGTCACACCTGAGTAATGAAGTCCCATAGAAATCCAAGAGCTTTTCAAGAACAAGGGGGAAAGAGGAAGATGAGGCAGAGGGCAAAAGGAGGAGATGGATTTGATGATCTCTCTGTGTCCTCTGTGAAGAACAAAACCCAATCCAAAGCTCAGTTATAGCAACTTTACTTGGTGCAATTCTCAGATAAAGTGATCACCTTTTCTCACCACATGATGCTTTTGTGCTATTTTTTTTTTAAAGATACAATTATGCATGTGACTCATTGCAAGCTATCTCAACTCCTTTGTGGAAGTAGGTGTGGTGTGAATAATAAACTAATTGACTTGCAATATTATACAAAAAAAATAGATCTCTTTATAAAGCAAAAGTTCTTTAAAAATACACAGAAAGTTTCTTGAGTGATGTGCCCTGGTAGACTCCCTCCTTGTCAGAATGAAGAACAAAGTCTTCTGTATCAAGCAAACAATATTAATAATAATGACAATGATAATACAGTCCTTGCTGGCCTGGGGTGCTGCTTAGTACCAGGAAAGTTAGTTCATTTAAAATCATGTGTTATGTCTTTTTTTTCTGTACTAGCTCAGAAAATGATGAGGGTGGGGGCAAGAGATGAAGCCATTTTGCCTCTACCTGGGGTACTATTCGTGCAGAAAAGAGAAATTTGAATGGCACTTGAGAAAGTGAAGAATTATTCACAAATGTTTGTCTTGCAAAAGGGGCCATGTCCTGGATGTACAAAACATACCTGTAAAATATTAATAAAAGCAAACAGCGGAGAAAGAAGGGCTGCTGCGTATCAGGCATCCCAGATGTTCTAAGAAGCAGCTGTAAATGCTGTGCAGAGAAGGGAGGGGAGCTGCTCAGGAAGGGAGACCAACCCAAGTACAGGACTATCCAACTTTCCCTTCCAACTCCATGGCCACTTTGCCAGCTCTTCCTCCTTGAGCCATCCCTAAAATCTCTGGGTTACTTGGGGCTCTAGCGGGGCTCCACTTATCATCTTACACTACAAATCAGTCTTAAGCAATTCTCTCCACACCCACTAATGGCTTCGTTCCCATCTTTATGCTGATGACAACTAAATATGTATCTGTAGCTCCAATCTCTTTCATAACTTCAGATGGGTATAACCAAATACTTCAAGACATCTCAGCGTTGGAATCACTCAGACACCTCCAACTGAACATGTTCAGAACTGCATCTTTCCCCTTCTTACATGATTCCTCTAGTTTTTGTTTTGGCTCCTGGCACTGCAAATCCCCAGGTGCTCATATCAAAAAACCTCTACTCATCTTTAATTCCTCCCTTTTATGCACCCACACTCCCTATAACTTGCCTGGTTCTGGGATGCCAATATCTGAGGCACATCAGGAACTTTTCTTCCTGTCCCCTGTTGCTTCTCTATCACTCTGAATCACAATTTTTATGTCCCTAAATTATAGAACAGCTATTAGCCAGCAGATGTGGAGGGATGAGCCAGAACGATTAAGTCATGTGGAAATAGCGAATGCTGAAAGTGAATCCCAATGGTTAAAGTATAGTGCAGTACTGGAAGTTATAGAATCTAGCCAAATCTGAAAGCTGCCCATGCAGCATGTGGGCAGGGGCAGAGTATGTCCAGTGCTTCTAAACATCCATTTGTCTAAGATCAGAATGAAGGTTTCCATGGTCACAGGCTAGAAGTAATGATGAAGATTTTGAATGAGAAGAAAATGAAGTCTTTTCTTCCTGATTTGTAATCATCTCACATAGGAACCTGGTGACAAATCAATGATGTTCTAGCTCAAAGACTCATGAAAAATAAGTTGGTGACTGAAAGAACCTTATTTCATAATTTGAGAACTGATAGCTTATAACTTTGTTCCATTTATCTTACTAAATATTGAACAGATTTGTTAAAAAGGTTTTTGCAATGATAAGGGGATCTTATATATGCCCATTTGCTACTAGGACTTTATATGTTGTTTATGTATGTATATGTTGTACATAAATGCATCATGTGGCAAGTTTGTATGCATGTTCCCTGATCATCATGTTTTCTGTTCTAGACATAGCAAATTTTCCTGCATTGACATCTGTCTTGAGCCCTTGGACATGTCTGACTGGACCATGGTTGGAAAGTCTGCTCTAGCAAGAACTCCAGGCCATAGAGAAAGCTCACATCAAATAAAATGTTGTAATTCAGGTAGTATTTCTCATGTTAATGTAAAACAATACTACATTTAAACTAAAGAGGGTTTTGAGATACAACTGATGATTGGAATAGGTTCTTAGTGCAACTCATTTCTCTTGAGCATGTTTTTTTTTTTTTTTTTTCAGAATGGCCATTATGTCAAGGACAAGTTGATCTCAGGACTTGCCTTAAGTGGCAATACATACTGGTGACATCCTGTCAGTTAACAAAAATCCAACCAAATTCCATATGTCTGAAGCCTAAATCTGAAGGATATGCAGGCTATGCTGAACCACATCTGAAGAACGCCCTAGGTCTTCTATTCATTTAAGATTGTTAAGATTTTTTTTCCACATTCAAGGAACATTTAATAACATTTAGGAAACTGGTTTCAGAGTAAAGGCTATATGTTGGTATACAGAAGTAAACAGGAATGGTAGGGAACAATAAATAAAGTCAAATCCAGATCAGATGGAACAGGTTAAACCTAAGAGTAAATTCAGAGACCTCTCTCATACCCTGCCTATACTCTGGCTGCCATTTCTGAGAAGAGTTTTCCGGAGCCTTTCTTGGCTGAGCATCAGGGAAAACCAGGTGACTTTTCCAGGCCAATACTTTTTGAGTAGAAGGAAAACTGACCAGACATATCTTCAACTGTGGTAAAACCCTCTCAGAACCCATAATGGAACCAAGAGAAGCATTTTTATCTTGATAAAAATATTCATGCTGAAAGTGGAGGAATGAAAAATAATTGCCTGTTCTGATGTGATGTTTATGTCATCTCACTTCCATAAATAGGAAGAATAAATACTTTGATCCAATTAACATTCTAACATAGATACTATTTTACTATTGCTTTTTTTCACTTAATATATTCTTTTGGTTTGTGATACAAATAATAAACTGATACTCATAATATACTGATAGGCCTAGACATTTTAATTAGAAAAAAGAATACAAAATAAAAGAAATATATCAATGAAGGAACTAGTAGCTACAAACTGAAAGAAGATTTAAAGAATTATAATTTGGGGGAAATTAACTCCACACAGGGAAAGTCAAGTACCTAACTGAGGCTTTCCAAGAAACTTTCCAATAGCTTGTAAGGCTTCCATGGACCAGGAATGAAGAGCTAAACTCTAAACTCAGGCTGATCCATTTGCCAGTCACCACACTTGCCTAACAAGATACAGCACTGCCCATAAATGCCCTGTAGGGTGTCTAATAAGTGCCCAGTCCTCAATGGATATTCACAGAATGAAGGAATCTACTATGCAGAGAGAGCCAGTGTGTAATTTTTAGAACTAAACTGCACTCCTGTTTGGTAACACCATCCATGGTTTCTGCCACAGCCTCCATCTACAACTTAGATGTTGAGAAGTTCCCCTTGCATTTACCCCTGCTGTTAGGCTTAGAGGGAGTGTGTTATCCCGACCACCTTCATGCTTTTCTAGCCCCAAACTGAGGGTGATTGAGTCTGCCCTTGGTCACATCTGACATCAATGAGTTGTCGGCCCATCATAACGACAAAGACAAAGTACAAGGACAGGATGTCCTTTGACATTGGCTTGACATCTGGGTCACTAAGTGGATCTTTTCCAGAAGTATTTCTTGTCTGAAATTTTTGGTATTATGTAGTTCTTACAGCGGTTCTAATGATGTAACAATTTTACGAGAGATCCTGCTTCTGCTGTTCAGTCTGAGGCTTATTTAATGGGAAAACGAGTGGGAGCCACGCCATCAGTACATATCAAAAGGGTCTTCCGTGTATTTGGGGATGTCAATAAGCAAGGGGGAAAGCGGAAGTTAAATTGACTTAGGCAAGAAGAATTACATCAGATGAAGCAGAAGGAAAACTCTTGACAGATGGTCAGAGACCATTAGTATAAGGAAGAGGACATGCATCTCACCATCTCAGGGAGGGCCGTTGCTCTCTGTTTTATTATCTGGCTTAATTAATAGAGAGGACTGGAAATCAAGACAGCTTGATTCCCTTCCCATCATTTGAACACTCTGGCATCGCTCTTTCTGGCTTCGGCTTTTTAAGACAATTGACTGCAACTTGATGAAAATGTCTTCTGTATGCAGCGGTGTAAGTGCCCCGCTCTGCAGGCCCCATTAAAGAACAGGCACTCCAAGCAAGTCATTACCATCTAAGTACTTCTTAATTCAGAAATCAAGGAACTAAACACAGGCAGGAGATTTCAAAGTCCATAATGATATCAGCTTAAATGAAGCTTCTGGAGTTATGTTATTCAAAAAAAAAAAAAAAAAAAACCAATAAATAAATAAATAAATAAATAAAAACCTGCAGTACTCTGTTGTTCAGCTACTACTTGGAAAATTGGAAGCCTTATGGCAAGAAAGGAAGCTACCAAATACCTCCAATTGCAACCATGATCGCTACCATCTCCAGGTGACAGATCTCAAAGCCTATGCTCTGGCTGGAACACTTGAAGCCATCAGATGATATCGTACTACCTAATGCTAATCTGGGTCATTTCTGGAAGGTCTTATTATTGCTTTTCTTTTTTTAAGTTCTGTATGGAATTCTAACACTCAGTATGGCTAGAGGCTGGGACTTGATGAGTAGTGTCAGAGAGATCATAAGACTAATGCTTTGCTCCTAAGAATGTAGTTTCCCCCATGTGACGGGATCAGCCTTGCAGAGATTCTCGGCTCCCCAGGGAAGTCTGGCTTGACAGACAATCCTGGAGACAAACTAGATGAGGCAACGAGTCCTACTTTATCTCTTTGACACTTCCAAGGTTAGAATATGCTGAGCCACATCTGATAATCTCAGCTGAAATTCAAAGCCTTGTGGAAGGATGGATGCCTAGGAACCGTCTTGTAGAAACTGCAACCTGGTATCATCCTTCCCATCTCAGCCTGCCTCTGGTGGATATGACTGTCAGTGCCCAGCTGCTGTCAATTCGGCTTTATCTTCACTGCGACATCAACCTTTGTGGTGTTAAAGGCTCATGTTTTGGATGAGGAAACAGAGATCTTTCCTAACTGAGGCAAGACCATCTTCCTGGGAAAATGTCAAACCAAGAGTCAAGCCCCTGCCTTTCCAACTCTTTCATGGTGCTCTGTTGAGTGGAGCAGCTACCTTCAAGTCACCAACGCTGGACTTGTGCCATCAGGAAATGGGTAAGCATCGCTGTAAAGAGAACGGAGCTGGTTCAACCTCATGATCCTGTGACCAGACTGTTCTCCAATGTGGAACTGAGACTGTGGACATCTGGATGTTAAAATGTAAATCTCTCTCTTTCATATTCTCCCTCACTCCCTGTGCATGGCCCTCTCAAAAGCCACCTAGATGCTGGCATATTCTATGTTGGTACATTACCACTGAGCTACAATCCCAGCTCCGAATTTAACCTCTCAAGAGACCTTAACAGGAGTTAAATGGAATACGTCTCATAAAAATTAGATTTTAGTTTTCAAATCTGAGCTACTACCCATGATAAAAATACATGCTTTCAAACCACTGGCGCACCCCCCCCATTCTGAAAAAAAAAAAAAAAAAAAGGAGAAGAGTTCCAGGGAAGAAGAGGAACTCAGGATTTTTTGTTAAAGAAACAAAATCCTCCCTAAATAGATCTGCTCTCAAAAAAATTAAGTAAATAAAAACAGAAGGGCTGGATATTTCATGAGAAAATTAAGATGGCCTGTTGTTTTATTGCTTGCACTAAGTAACGACTGATTCACAGTCATCAGTGTTTTCAGACAGATGGAATTAAATTTATTCTTTGCTGAACTTGAATCACTTTACTGGTGAATGAGTGTTTTACCCAGGGCTCATAAAGGCATGATGGGGATGGGGGCAATTGTCAGTCATACAAAGACAGATAAGGTAATTGGACATAAGGAAAAAGAATGACTCCACCTTTTTAATACATCTTTATGTAACAATGATATGCCCAGATATACAACCACCATGTTTTCAACAGCTGATTGTCATGTGTATGACATTGTCAAGCCCTGTGACTATGACTATGGGTTTTATTAAATACTTAAGGCAAACGAAAACTAATGAAAATAGAAAATACCCTTCTTTGCAGTCTCCGTAGCCAGGGCATTTGAACTATGGTTTGGATTCGAGTTGGGTATGCTATGAGAGAAAGATGTCCTAGGTGGCGCAGGCCCTTGAGAAAATCACTTATACCACAGGAGAACTTCAGCTGGATTGTAAACACCCCCCAGACAAAAGCTCCTCAGTTCACACCCTTCTGGGATTAAATCCGCAGCTTCATACGTGCAGAACACTGCTCTATGCAAAGCTCCCCTCCAAATACTGTTGTTTACCCATTTATGATAGTTTTTTTCTTTCCTATCATAACATGAAAAAATGATGGGAAACTCTTTGGACACGGAGGAGCAAGTACAATAAAATCAAACATCTCCAGTTCTAATACTCTCACTCAGATGGGTGGGGGGGATCTGGGTTGTTTAGGAGAGGTTACACCTTCAGCTTCTCCCTTGTTCATCCCATGATTGCTGCAAACTGGAAAAATCCTGCCTCTCCTTCAGACAGACATCACCAGTAGGTAAAACATTGTATATACTTTTCATAGAATATTTCCAGGCAGGGATAAAAGGGTACAATAGAACACTTTATGACGCACCTCTGTTCGATCTCATGGTCTTGGAACAGTTACTATCAATGAACTTATAACTTATTAAAGAAATAACAATTAAATAGCATTGCATTATATTTGAGATTTGACCTGCAGGAAAATGCAAGAATTGGTGGCATGTACTTCAGAGGCAGAGGTAGGTAGCTCCAAAGTTCAAAGCCTACCTACCTTGGTCACACAGTGAATTCCAGGCCCACTTAAGCCACATGAGATCCTGTCTCAAAATCAATGAATTAAATCAACCAATAAATATTAAAACACAAAAATGTTGTAAAAGAAAGCACAAGGAAAACAAACCCAAACTTTTTTGAAAATAACATGTCCTAGAGATACCTAAGAATTAGATACAAATATGCAAATATAGCATTTAAGTATGTATTTGGTTATTAAACAGAAATGTATATTTGACAATTAAGTAAAATACTTATGATTTCCCAACATCAGCTCTTTAAAGAAATACAATGCCGGAGACTGTTCATCCTGTTCCATACCCTAGTGGATATAAGCGTTCTACAAGGACCGTCAGCGCCTTTGCCTCTGTGGAGCAGAAAGCATGGTGTTCTAGGATTACAATTATAACTCTACTTTTACCAAATTGGACTGTGCAATACTGTGAGAGCTAAGGGCCTTTCCCTTGAAGGTTACATAAAAGAATGATGGTATATTGAGTGACCTTTAATTATCCCATTTCCTTCCAAGGATCATGATCTCTGTTTTAGTTCCAACAGTGTGTCAGAGACAAAATAAGAGAAACTCTAAAAGAACGGCAGCCAAATGCAAGCACTTGGTCAGTTTACTTGGGACCATTTCATTCCTCTTTAGAACATGTACACATATATATTCTTTGCTTTCCTCCCAGCTACCTTTTAAGTAAACAAATAGAACTCTGGGTGTGAATGGCAAATTCAAATGCTCAATTTTGAGGGACTTTGAGCATTGTTGATGAGAAGCTGAGTAGAGAGCAGCATGTCACCTGAAGCCTCTACAAACTCTTTGGGCCATGGAGACCGGACATAGTGACGAGGTGACCCAGAGCTGTCACCACACCCAGTTTGCTAGAGGGACTAGACTGGAAATGGAAAAGAGTAGCTGAGTGTTGCAGAAACAGAACATTCTGGCAACAATGACACCTGTTCCAGGACCTCCTCACACAAAGGCAGAAAAGTCTTCTCATTCTTTGGAGTACCTAGATGTGAGCTGTACAATCAACCAAGCAAAACAACACTAATTTAAGGCGTGGCTCTCAAGGCAGCCATGTGTGTCTTACCCAGATTTTTTTTTTTTAAAAGACTAATGATACCTCCCATGTATTTGAAGTTTGGTCCATGGTTTCTCCTTACATAATGCATTGCAAGCTAATTTGCTGTGTAAACAGATGGTACCCTTCTACAATCTAACTCAATGTATAAACAGACTTTAAGCCGTGACATGCAACAAGCAGGTGACCAAGGACAAGTGGCAACTGTTGAAACTACGTTTAAAGACATCTGGGAGGGAGTTTCTGTACCATTTCCTTTTTCTGCCTTGAACATAACCTTGTGGTGTGATAGGGTAAAACATTTAAAGCCACTGGTTCAGGATAATTCCCTATTCCAGACTCAAAGGTAAGGTCAATGGCTGCAAAGCAAAGATTTAAGACTTTAGTTTTAACATCAGATACAGCTTCACTCCATAACCAGTCATGAGGACAGCCTGGGCACTAACAAGGAACTTCGTTGGGTGGTTGGCAGCTGCCTCTGGTTTCACGTGCCTCATTTAATAATGTGTGTGGCATTTATACCGGACGGGGACGGGGTTTACCTGTACAAAAGCAAAGCACGTTGTTTAAAGTGGGAGGTACTACACGAGACGGTGCTTCTGCGACCATGGGCAGATGGCGAGGAGTGGAGGGTTGGTAAGAACAATGTTTTCAGGTTCAAGCTGAGGTCAGTAGAGTTTGCTAGATATGAGAGACATGGAAATAAATGTTCTCTCTCTTTTCCAAGGGATTTGAGGAAAATATTCACTCTGAGAAAGCACTCCCTTCTGCTTCTCAAGATGAAAAGAAGGTTTCTATTTATGTAGTATCCAAATGTCCTGGTGAGAAGCAAAAACTTATTTGTCCAACACACTGAACCTACCCACCCATATTGACTCATGCACTGTCTCAGATGGGCTCCTCAATCCAGAGTCTTTAAAAGGAAAATCACATAATTTGTTGGTGTTTCTTCCCAGATAAGTACTTATTCTGACTTTCCTACCTTTGCCTTTTTTTTTTTTTTTTTCTGCTTCAGCATGTTACTTTTAAAAGCTTTTTTCTTTATTGCTAATTTCCTCTTTGCAGGCTCACTTGTACAATATGGTATGTGTGTTGGCTTGAAATTTTGGAGCAGAATTTATGGACCTGTTATGGTTCAAATGATATTCTATTTTTGCCTGTTTTATTTTTGCCCAGGCTTGATATGTTTTATGAGGTTCTTGCCTATAGTACTGGCATCCATATTTGGCATAACCAAAATTCTCTTATTTAATATCCTTTCAAAGCTTCAAATCTTTTCCTTCATATGATGTTAAAGCTCAATATATATCTGGAAACACTTCCTTCCACATCAGCAATCCAGTTTGCAAAACATAAATAAATGAATAAAATAAAAATAAAGTTCCTTTGGGAATCTTTAAATGTGTGTTTTGAGGGCAGAAAGAAAAAGAGCCGGCACTGGACTTCTTGTCCACTGCAACCCTCTGTGCAGCTGCGGGGGGAAGGGCCCGATTGGGAGAGAAGGGCCTGATTCTCCACCTCTGTTCTCCAAAGCCCTTCCTTACCTGACCTGCCTGAGTGCCTGTCTGCTCTGCTGAAAGCTGCTGGACGGACTTCTTTTACAGTAAAACCAAGGCAGCTGGGAGTGCTGGGATCTCCTAGACAAAGTAGATCTTCCCAGGAAAACCCGAAAATAAAGAACCAAAGTGCACAGAGGCTTGAGGAAAGATGACGGCCATGCCACAAAAGGAAGCTGAGTGACTCAGGAGGTCCCCACGTGGCCTCCAATGGCCTCTGCTAGCTCCTCGGCCCCCGAGCTCTTTCTGGTGTGGGAATGGGAGGCTGGGTGAGCCCAGTCAATCCACCAGGACCACAGGTAGTAAGTTGTAAGCTGACTAACTCTCGATATGCTTTTATTTTTCACACCATACATGTTCTTTCACCTGGAAAACATGATTGTGGCGGTGGTAAGCTCAAAGGAACATTGCTAAAGTCTGTTGGCGTTTCGGAGCTTTCTAGTCTGCAGTCGCGGGGAGCTGGTTTAAATATTGCTTGCTCAGAACTATAATTTCTGATTCTCCTGTCTCCTTATCACCCGTCCCCATTTCTTTACACTCTGCCACTATTTTCTTTATAAACTCTTATTTCTCTTTTCTTCTTCATGATGCTGACCTTGGAAATCCCTTATCGGGCCTCCTAGCTTATTTTGCATGGTTTATTTCCTTTGGAGAGAACGTGTTGGAGATAAACAATTGGTAAACAAAAATCATGTCCTTCCAAAGACAAAGTGTTGCCAAAAATATGTTTTTAGAGAGGAATTAGGGGAGGGCTTTGTTTTAATATTTTGAGTTCAGAGAGATTTTGTTCTCTCTCTCTCTCTCTCTCTCTCTCTCTCTCTCTCTCTCTCTCTCTCTCTCTCTCTCTCTCTCCTTCCCTCCCTTGGAAAAGGCCTCTCTAGGAGGACAGGTTAGGGAGCTGGCTTCTGAAAAATGCAGCATCCCAATCAAGTACCGCCTGAGAAGATACAGCAGCGAGTACTCATTGTACTAATGTGAAAAAGATGAATGACACCTAAATGGGTTTTCTTTGCATCACACAAGATGGTTAAGTGTTTCGCATGCATTTGTCACTGCTATTAATGTAATCACATAAAACTTTCTCTTGTTCTCAAGTGCTTTTAAAGTGAGCTATTTGAGCTTTTGATTCTGCAGGTTTTCCTCTTTCAAAATTAGCAAAGGTAATATCTGAGCCCGAACACCCCCTGCCTTTTAATGTAAGAGCAGAAGTAAAGAAAAGGATATGGTAGTTGATGGAGAAAATTGAGAACTGCCGGTGTATCTTCCAAGGGCTGTTGCTCGTAACTGTAATAAAAATGTCCTGAGAGGATCATAAAGAACCCCGCTAGTGTGGCAAGCATTTTCTGTATTATATAATATTAATGGCACGCCATCTACACAGGCTTTCCACACAATTATTCTTGTACAGTGTTTTTTCCTTCTGATGTTGGAACTCAGCTGCCTCTGAGAAAGACTAAATTCTCCACTGCCTGCAGGGAAGTCCTGCAACAGAGGCAGGGGAATGACTGGCTTCACCAGCGGAGAAGCCCACCCAGTTATAACTGTGGTAATTTTTAAAATGTGTTTCGAGAGGGAAAGACACCATGAGACAAGGGTTCAAGGGGGAGGAATTTTTGTTTTATTAAGGGAAAGGGACCAAAAAGGGGAAAGGGGAGGGGAAAGACGAGCCTCTGGGCACAGGGGCAGCGAGAGAGAGGTAAGAAAGGGGACAGAGAGAGGGAAAGACAGACAGAGAGGAGAGATTTTTAAAGGGAACACGTGAATGTGCACAGGTGGTGCTCTTAGTGGCAGCAGCTGAGGGTGTGTCCTGTCAGAACCCCAAAGGCAGGCCAGTACAGATGCCTGAATGCTAACAATAACCGTGGTGGGCATTTTGCAGGGAAGTGAAGAGTTACCCTTTATTTTATTCTTTTGCTCCTGGCACCATCTTCAAATGTAGATGAGGGACCTAATGTCCTTCTCCTTCCATTGAGAAGACTTGAGCTGTACCATTCATTGTTAGGTACCTAGCTAAGGATTAGTAGATTTGGAAGCCACTGAGGATCAATCCCTCCCCCACTGTCTGCTTTGTACTCTACTTCCTGGCTCCCAGGTCACACTAGAAAGCATCATGACTGCTCCTTCTTAGGCCTCCTGGTCAAAGGAATGGATTATCCCTGGCCCTAGGTGGAGACATGACAACCTGATTTGCTCTGAAGATTAAAACATTACATATTCCTGATGATACCAGTCAGGAGTCCCCCTTTCCCAGGAAAGCTGATTCACATGAAGACATGCAAAGGAGATGGGAGGAATAATTATCTGCTCCATGAGATAATGTATTTATCCTTCTCAGAAACCCTTCCCCTGGTTCAGACACTCATACAGACTTACACATACAGCCTGTCTGCTTTTCTGAGCACAACTTTTTCCTCTTTCTCTTTTTCTTTTGGATACAATTCAAAAGCATAAATGTGCCTTCCCGACACTCTGGAAGAGCAAGCTCTCTTTCTGTGACCTACATGCTAACTTAAAAGGCATGACTTTCTTTGTCTCTTCCACTCTGGGGAAGCTGTGAGGATTTTTCAGCTTGAACTCAGTTGTTTACCTCTCAAGCACTAATAAAAGTGTTCCTGAGCTTTCTTACCAGTCCATGTCTCGATTATTTTATTAACTAGATTAGGAACTCACAGGAAGGAAGCCCAGATTCCCCAGTAGTAACATGGCTCTACCATTCACTGGCACCATGGCCTGAGAAAAATTGCTTAATCTTTTTAAGCTGCAACACCTCATTTAATACCTACTTTATAGGGTTACATGGAGACAATGCATGGAAAGCTCATAGCTGTGAAGAGGGTTTACTTCAAGGATGGGAGTTCACTCTGCCCCCATTCTGCCTAAGCCAGCATGTTACTAAAAGTAACTTTTTTCCTTTTGGGGTGTTGGTGGGGATGCAAATGTTCTTAGGTGTTGTCCTCACTCACTGTCAACTATGGTTTGACATAGGGTCTCTCTGAACCTAAAGTTCACTGATTCAGCTAGTCGGTCTGTCCAGTGAGTTCCAAGGATTCTCCTGTCCCTCTCCCTTCCTGGTGCTGAGATTATAGATGGATGCCACAACACTCAGCATTTTACATGGGTTTTGAGGGGTCTAACTAAGATCCTCAAAACATGTGAAGCAATCATTTTATCCACATGGCTACAACTATATTGACAACCAGACATAATCTTACAGGCTATTTAGACTTTCTTATGGCTACATGTGAGGAGTAGGTTCATTTTCTTTTGATTTTCTTTTAAATTAGAAACTGCTCATTTTAGAGTAGTGTAGAATTCATAGAAACTGGGCAGAGAATACAGAAAGGTCCCTGCTCCCTTTTGTCCCATGTCCTGACCAAGTTTCTCCTATGGTTACTACTGTTTTGCGTGATTGTGGTTTGGTGCATTCATGACAACTAATGATCAGTTTTGGCAGTACTGGTCTTCCATGGCATCCGAGGTTTTTGTCTTTCCTAGAATTATTATAGAGAGTCATACAGTATGCACATTTTTCAGATTAACTTTGTTCACTTAACAAAGCCCTTTATTCTGATGGCTTGATAGATCACTTTTGTTTATTCTTGCATAATATCCCATTGTCTGGAGAAACCATGGATCATCCATCCATTCATCTATTGAAGGATGTTTCAGTTGCTTCCAAGTTTTAGTGGAAGTGAGTAAATCTGCCATCAGCAATCATGTGCAGGCTTTTCCACATGGGCATAATAATTTTTTAGTATTTGCCTTAATACTATGGAGTAGAATTGCTGAGCGGTATGATAAAAACATGTTTAGTTTTGTAAGAAACTGCCAAACTTCTTCCAAAGTGACTTTGCCATTTTGGACTCTCACCAGCATTTTTCAAACACTGAAAAATTCCTTGGGTGAAAGGTTACATTTCTATAGCTAGGTACAAACATTTGCTAGTCTGTATTTTGTTTGCATTCAAAAGTTAGGGTTATTTGAATTTCTAAAAGACTAAAACTTAACATTCCAAGAGTTCCAACCATCTGAAAACTAGTTTTTCTTATTATAAAGAATAGAATGGTCCATGTGGGGAAAAAGTTATTACAGGCATGATAATGTCAACAGTATATTGAAAGGACAAACTTTTATTTTAAAAATGCAATCCAACATTCACCAAAAAGGGGGTAAATCATTCATACTATTTGGCAATCACAAAGGCCATGAGAAAAACCATTTCTAGTGGAATAATACTGTTATATGGATGAATCTAAGGAGAAATCAAAACAGACAAGGAAACCGTGGGTGTGTATATGTGTGTGTGTGTGCATGTGTGTGTGTGCATGTGTGTGTGTGTGTGTGTGTGTGTGTAGTTAAAGTTATATTTTCTTGCTTATGTTATTTCAAGGTATGGTATTTACAAGTGAATTGTGATATCTTACTGTGACTCTAAGCCAAAGGTATGTCATAAACAATGTACATATTTTATGCTTTTTTCTTAATATCATATAAAATGAGAAGAACAAAGAAAGAAAAGAAGGTAGTGAGGTTGAGACCCTATTCTGCAGGAGCAATTGTCTTTGAGAGATTTTGTTTGTTTTCTGCAGCTTGAAGAGTAGAGTAGGTTAATGTGAAACAGTTTTGTATTAACTTTGATGGCTCTTTGTATAAAACTTTGGCTGTAGAATAGACAAGCTTTTCAATGAGTAGTTATCCACCAAGTCTGTATCTTGGCATGAGTAGTGAGTAATGGAGTGAATATTCAGTTCTAAACTATGTATCTATACCACCCCCTCTCCTGCTCAAGGAATATAGTGGAAGAGGCAGCAGAAGGAATGCAAGACCCAGAAGATAGGAGAAAGCGTGGAAAGACACTGTATCGTGGGCACAACACAGCCAACTGCAGTCAAGAATTCACAATAGCTACAGTTGTCTGCACTGGCCTGTTTAAGACTGGACTTGTCAATAGCCCATCATGGCTTCCCTGCCTGTAATCACACAGCTAGCCCTGGTAAACACAGTGAGTAACAAAAGAAAGAGACATGAACATGGAGAAGGGAGGAGAGAAGTTGACAGAGGTTATAGGGAGACAATCGAAGGTTCTGGTGAGAGCTACTAGAATGAATTTTACATACATGTATGAAACTGTCAAAGAACTAATTCAATTAACAGTCCCACATTCTCTGAACAGACATAAGGTATGTATGTTTTCTAGGGTTCTAAAACAGAGAGTATTAGGGGTAAAACTGGAAGGAGACAATGGAAGTTCAGAAGTAGAGTGGTCAGCATCCTAGAACTACTCCATGAAGGACACGGAATGGCTAGATGACCTCAGAGCAACATCAGTGAAGGACCAGGTGTAACTGGAAAGAGACACTCTGGAACATGGCCCCTCCTCCTGTTCTCCATCTTCCTGTGAGACAGCACACATTCCTCTCTTTCACTAACCTTCCTAACCTGTCAACTCTCTGGATGTTCCTTTGGTCACTCAACCAGGCAAATAACCAGAGATGTGATTCCTATACAGATAATTGGTAGGCTGTAAGTTGAGTCAGAAACAGATTTAACAGGGGAAAATATGCTGGAACAAAGATGGGCAGGATAAAAATCCTCAAAAATTCTGATTTAAGAAGGTAGGGATAGAGTTAACGTAGCAAAAAAAAAAAAAAAAAAAAAAAAAAATCAGCTGAGTTGACTCTATTCACAAGTCATGACTAAAAGACCCTGTCATTCCTTCGATATAGGTAACATCCAATGTCTCCCAAGTCCCTATTGATTGGCAAAAGTGAAACTGTAAATTTTTAACATCTGTCTACTGGAAATAATGTGTCCAGGTGTTTAAGGGAGGAGAAGAAAAACCCTGCTGGCTGGGTCTGTTCCCAGCTCTGGAACTTGGCAGCTCTTGGAGTTTCACTCAAGTTCTCAGGTCAGAGGGATCAAGTAGAAGAGGTGTTCATGTAAACACACTGCTTTTCTGTGAGCAACAAACCCACTCTGGGTATTTATTTTAGATTTGCAAAAATGTTCTCATACCAGAAGCTCCCAGGTCTGCCATCACATACAGAATGAGACTCAGTAGAGACATAGCTGCATGTTTCTGTTTGCAGCATGCATCTGGTTTACTAGATATGTCTCATAGACAGAGTTTACTGTGTCCCTCACTGTCAATGAATTTTAAGATGTTTTTGAACATACCTGTCACTCAACAAATGTAGCATGAGAATGAGATGATTTATTTAATGACTCATAGTAGATTGTATAATGGAATGTAATATATTTACTATTGCACTTTTAGAAATCTTGGAAAGTTGGGAGGTTATATTCTCTGCAATTGTGTGTCCTTCGAATCAAACTTATCCTAAGCATATCTGTTGGTGAGTGGAGTTGGGGATCTATTCTTAGCAGAGCTCTTGTCTTTACTCTGTTGAAAAAGAAAGGCCTCTGTGATCACTCACTCGGAAACATTGCACATAAAAGAACTTACTTTACAATTCTGACACTGCTTATTTAGAAATTGGAATCTAAGTGAGATAATGCATCATAGGTACATTTCCCACGATGGATACTCATCTTTCTAGGCATCATCACTGTCTTACTAAAGTAAGAGTTTCCAACTGTTATAAAATTGGGATTTCCATTATTCACTTAGGAATGCTAAGTGACAGCTATTGTGCTAAAGACAGGTAGTGTATATTTGTAGGGCAGCAGACTTATGCAGTATGTGGCACAGGGGCTATTTAAAATGAAATTGCAAAATATGGAGTAGAATATTATGTTTTTGTGGCAAATAACTCACAGTCTCTCCAGGACAAATAAAGCAAATAAGGCCATTTCTCATGAGTGTAGGGCAACATGTAAACACAGACAGCAACCCAGCACCATCTTCAGAAAGGGTTTGACAAAGTTCTGATGACTTTCTCAAACATTTTAATTTGTCCTGGGTTCTGTTCGTTTGGAAGCAGAAGACTGGACAAGCCTGAGACCTGAAACACACTTCCACTTATATAGCCTGAGTAGGAAATGGAGAACTAACTAGAGTGTAACCGCTTCAAATGTACTTGAAATTGTGTTTTACTAAAGCAACTTATAACTTTTCATCTATCAGTTAGCACTTTGGACTTTGACTAGTACAAATCAAGTTGAGGCAGATGAAATGGAAAAAAAAATTATTGAATCAATGCTGGGAAACACATAGACACCTAAGGGGAATAAGAGAATGAAATGTGTACATAGATGGGCATCCCTATAGAGAGACACCTTTCCCTAGAATCACAGGAAAACTACACAAGGACACCCCACCGATGCTGTAGTGACACCCATCTGCTTCCCTTCCTGGATCCCCCTTCTCTTTCTCTTCGTCTTTCCAGTTGTTCTTTTTTCTCTCAGCCCTGGTCCATGTGGTAGAAAACATGATCTAAGAGTTTACAACATTCTTTCTCATCCCAGGATGAGACGTGAATGTCCTAAGCCCCTTCAACACGACACTGACAAGGCAGGGATCCTCCAGCTCGGCTGCTTTCAGGGTCGTTCCCTGGATGGGTAATACCATTCTTTGAGCCTTGCCAGGATGGATTAAGATGCCTACTGGGAACCTGTCTCTGTGTGTAGGTGGATGAGTGTGAAAGTGACTCACAGAGAAAGAACCTCACATAACCCAGTGTACCCACTGTACTAACAGATCTAAACCCTAATTGTGTTCTTAAAACTCCCATTCTTGACTCCACTGAATTAATACTTTGAACAGCTATGAAATGCGTCAAGAATTACTTTCTGCTAAGAAACTATTAGAAAGTCTAGCAATAGTGCCCTCAGTTTTAGTTCATGTCCTGTGGCCTCAGACATGGTAGTCAAGCACGTGGACCAGACCTGAGCTCTGGGATTAGAGAATAAGGACTGGAGGGTTCTGCCAGACACTCATTCATCTTCCCAGTGGGGACTCCTCATTCATAGTCTCATGCCTTTACTAAATAACTTGATCGAGTCAAGCTGATTTGTAAAAATAGATGTTGGACATAAAAGTGAGACTAAGGTCCTCGTGCCAAAAAGAAATTAAAACGTCCTCCCCTCCCATCAGCTACAGTTCAGAAGATGGTGAGTGTTCCACTTAGGAGTTCAGACTTTTTTTTTGCTGGAATTTGTTCTTGATTTATAGTAGACCTCCTTTTAAAACCTAAGCATGAACACAAAATATAATTTTTCATTCTAATAGATCTCTTTTTGTTGGCATGTCCACTATGGTGGGGAATGTTTTTGTACACCTTGTGAAGATTATATGCAGGCTTCTCTTTACCATAATACATTTTTACTTCACTGTAGTAATAGGAAATCCACTGAGTGGGCTAAGTATGACATCTTATTAAGGAACACAACATGAATTCATTTAATAAATGCACCTAGAAGGTAGAGGAGATGTGACAAGACAGCTATGTTCATATGTGTCAGATAAACAGATTCTGAAAAGTCAAGCTAGCAACAAGCAAAGCTCATAAGCTCTAAGTTGTCTCCTCTGCTTTGGGGTCCAGACCTACTCCCCCCTCTCTTTCTGACTCTATATGTGTGGGTCACTGATATACCAAAACACTGGGAAATCTAAGTAGGATGGGCTCCTGTGGTTTGGAATCTATCTTAAGTTGGTGTCATAGAACAACAACAACAACAACAACACACACACCTCAAAATAAAATTTAATTTTCCAACAATGAAAAAAAAAATATTCATTTTAATGTTACTTATTCTTCCAATGGAGCAAAACCAATACTAAACAATCATGATGGAGCTATGGTTTTAACAAGGAGATTATACGAAAGAGAAGGCAACCAATTAACACGTTACACACCCCAAATCATGCACACAGTAGCAAGAAATGAATCCAGCCTACATGACCATCAACAGATGAATGAATACAAATAATGCTGTATGTATGCAATAAGACTTTATGAAGCCATAAAGGAACATGAAATAATATTTTTGCAAGAATGAACAGTTAGAAGTAGAGTTAGAAGTAGTTCTTTTAAAAAAAAATCTGTTATGCCAGACTCAGGTAGATATCATATCTTCTCTCATATGCTGAATATAGATTTAAAATCATTTGTATGGACCCATATAAAACATAGGTGTCTGTTTTATGTCATCTTCAGAGTGTGCTTCACAAAACATCTTTTTAAAGTATCTGACTGTGTCAGAGTGGGAAATATGTTCCTAAAGGGGGTACACACAGAAAAAAGTATGCTGAACAAAATGACTTTCGCTTCATATTCCATCATCCTGAATACCTCTATTATTTTCATAGTAGCTTAATTTCCATTAAGTATAGAATGTCTCCCACATTTTCCTCTGTTGCCTGAGTATGCTTTCTTTTACTAAGAAACACTTCAGAAATATTACTAAGTAAAATGTATAATTGTGTTATAATAGCAAGGATCCATTTCCACTAAGCATATTTCCTTTAAAAATACTGTTTTCTAGGCTTGGGAAAGGCTATATTGGCAGGATTGGGTCAACCTAGTAACACAATGGCATGAGCTGCCATGAACACACCACCCCCATTTAATCCTAGCTGGGCTCCATGTTTCATAAATTTGGTTATATTTCTCCACATATTTAGCTGTAGTTCCCTTTCCCATTAGTTGTTACTTTTACTTTTGAAATTCTACTTGAAATTGTAGAGCTTTGCAGAAGTCTTTTCTATATAGTCCTCTTTTCAGGTTTTACTGTCTTGTGAATATAGACTCTCCTTGCTCTCTTTTCTTCCTCCTCATCCTCTCTCTCCTCCCTTGACCTCTCTCTTTCCTTCTCCTCTTTCCTTTTGTGATGCTGAGGCTCAAACCCAGGGCCTTTCTTAAACATTGCAAGTATTAACCATGGAGCTACATTCCTCACTATTGTATAGTTCTTCAAGCAAAGCTAGTGTTCTCTGTCTTAGCTTCTTAAATTCTGGGTCACTACCCCATTGCCTAAATGCACGCGGGAGTTATGAAAGAGTTGGCAACAGAAAAGGATTTCTCAACATACAACTACCAAGAACTAATTCAGAATCAAACACATGCTTAATCCAACATGTTTTTGGCAGTGCTTGCCATGTTGTACCCTATGACTCCACGACAGCCTTGGTTTTAAACACACTACACTGGCACCTTGCACTACATACGTGCTCAAGCCAGACAACACCACCTAGCAAGCAGAGCATCCAAAATACCTCAGCATAGATTTGTGACTAATGGACACTATGTATTCTACTCACTGTGCATAACAACTTTTTCTGCTACTATAGAAACATAATGGCTTAATTACAAAAGAAAAACAGAGACTTTGACTATTTTCCTACCATCATTCTTCAGCAAGTATGTATTGTTGGAATTTCTTGGGTTAAAATGCTTGACTAAAAGTTGTTGTTGGAGTTGATGGCTTGGGTTTCATTTAAAAGATCCTCCAATATATTTGGGTTTAGGATTAAGACAGAATTTTCAACATTTTACAAAACTCATATTAAACATGGCTCTACCTGTTTTTGCTTTGTATTTATACTAAGAGGCATTTTGGGCATCAACAATTATAAAATCAAATCCTCAACCAACTCTGAGAAATGAAGAAACTCTGCATCCCAAAGTGTCAAATATTCAGCCAAAATTGAATTCTTTTACATTGTATTCTCTCTCTCTCTCTCTCTCTCTCTCTCTCTCTCTCTCTCTCTCTCTCTCTCTCTCTCTCCTTTCTGTCTCTCTGTATGTATATCAAAAAATTGTTTTAAAATAAATTTCTGTGTGATTTATTGACATTTTGGTTTATATGTCCATTTTTGTATAGTCTACCTAGGGCCATGAATAAATGTCCTGAGTGAAAATGGGTCATGGGGAGAAAAAGCTGAAGAAATTTTATTTTAGTTAAACTGCATAGCATCTTTCATAGCTGGCATTTGATAAATATTTAGTGACTTTTTAAAACAGCTGTGTTTTATTTTATAAGAGTCAATATTTTTTCCCTCAATGTTGTAATTAAAGACAACTAGCATCTCAACACCAGATAGCATGCCATGAGACAGTGACATGTCACACATTTTACATAACCAATTTTCTCTGTACTTGTGAAGTACAAGCAACTAAAATTATCTGCTTCCATTGAGTTTTGTCAACTCCACTGAAGAAAGTCATGTCTAAATTTCTTGTCTTGTGTTTTTATTTGAGTTTGCTCTCTACTGGAGTATTAGTCTTGCAGTCACATCATGTCAAGGCTAGAGGTCTTTGTTCTATGTTTATGAACTCTGGGAGGGTTTTTTAAGAAATGGCATCTGGCCTTAAGAAGACAGCTCTTGTGAATGTAGGGCTAAGTGACAGCAGTTTTTCAGGAACTTGGCCATCTATAGATTTCTATCCCAGGATTTTCTTGTCAATAATTTTCTCTTCTGTCACTGTCCTTCTGATGAGATCGGAGTCACTTCTTTAATGATGGTGGCATATGATTAAGAAGTACTTCCTGTGCTGGCTGTAATTTAACATTATTATGTCAGTAATTTAACATTCATAGCATCTCACTGATGAACATTTGCAACACCCTATGCTAACAATGCATGTTTACATTTACAGTCTGGGGTTATGGCAGAGGAACAGACACCAGAGTACCACCCTGCCATTAGCCATTACAAACTCTGTGCAAATTATAAAACACAACTGCCTGAGTTGTAAAAGTAGAACAAAAGTCATCCTGGAAAACAGGGTGACATGATCCTTGACATAAGGGAAACAAATCGAATGCCATGCATCTTCACTTGCTTTCTCTTTTTAGGGCATCCTGAGGCTGGGTGGGCCTAGGAAGTCCAAGCTCAGATAGTGACCAAAGTCCTTCTGTTCCCAGAAGTTCAGGGCAACAGAGCACCTGGGAATAAAGGAAAGGATGACTGTACGGAGCGTTTCCCCATGAGAGGGCATCTCCCTGACTCCAATGCTTTCGGGGAGTAGCAGTACTTACAAACCCCATGGTGATCAGGAAGAAGGATTAGAGCAACATCACACAAAGTGGATTTGGAAGAGAGCCTGCCGAGAGATCAACACATCTTGGTCAGGGATAGATGGAATTTGGCATTCAAATCCTAGTAAGTTAACAGGGCTTTGAACATCTTGGACTTTCCATTAAAACCCCAGAGGGCCACACCTTAACAGAGAGAATCACATCCCAGAAAAAAGATCAAAACTGAAAATAGACTCATCCTAAGAGCCTCAAATTAAAACTAAATACTGACAGGCTCAGGGTAATCCACAGTAATTTAACTGCCTGCTTTGAAAAAAACCTTAAAAAGCCCTTCTTGCTTTTTACAGGAAATGCAGAATCATAATCTTTAAGGGTTTGATCACGAATCATCCCAGTGTAAATTTCTCTTACAAGAAATATTACTTGTGAGAAAACAAGAGTTTTACTAATTGAGGGTCAGTTCGATCAGAAACAGGCCCACGGGGCCTTCATGTGTTGAAACTGGTGGCCAAAGGCTTTAAAATAATAACATTTAAAGATATTCAGGAAAAATACTGAAGCGATGGAGGAGATTAAGACAGATAAGAAAAGAGAAAGAAAAGGTATATAAGAAAATATAATACATAAGGTTTCTCTTTTTTTTCTGTTGATGTTGTATGGGACTGGAGAGAGGGCTCAGTGGTGAACACTAGAAGACCAGAGTTCAGTTCCTAACACCCATGTGAAGTGGCTCACAAATGCCTGGAATGTCAGCTCCAGGGGACCCAGCGCCCCATTCTGACCTCTGAGCAGATCTTCACACACAGCATGTACACACAGGCAAGCACACAAACATACAAAATTAATAAAGAGTATTTGGATCACATGAAACAGTGAAGAGATACAAGTCACTAAACTACATGTCAGCTGAAATTACTCGAAATGAAACTCAGAGAGCAAATGATTTCAAAGGTAAACAGAACTTTAAATAAATTACTTACAATTGGGCAAAATTACAGATTGTTTCAGTTACAGCCAGGTTGTAGGGTCACCAGTGTGTACTAGCAACCCAGCCTGAGATAATGTCCTTTGCATGAATTGTTTCTCTTGACTTTCACAGCCTAAGAAATGCATATTTTTTTTTCAGGAACTAGTCTTCAAAGCAAGAAACGCTAACCAGACACAAATTAACAAGCTTTGGTTAATTTAGTTTCTGATAACTTATTTTAACCTAAGATTGGTGTGGTTGTAGACACTTGGGAGGCTGAAGCAGGAGGATTGCCAAGTTTAGGGCTAGCCGGATATGCAGAGGAGTCTCAGTTTCACAAGGAAAGGAGGCAGGAAGAGGATCGAATGGACAGGAAGAAGGAAAAGGCTTCCCTAACTGGGTGTCTTAGAAGCTTTCCCTGAACATTAGGCAGGGTTATATGATGCCATCAAGTTTCAGTGCTCTGGTCATTCTTGCTGTGGCCTCCCTCAGCAACAATCCCCATTGTCCCATGCCATCTCTGCCACAACCACCACCACCACCTCAGAGAGACAACTGTAGACTATGAAAAGCACAAGAAGAAAAGCAAAACCAAAGTCCTCCCCTTTCAGGGAGTTATAAGCTAAAAAGGAGGAGGAGGAAAGTCTCGCTACTTTCTTTAAGACAAAACCTTGTTACTTTCTCCATCTTGAAAACTGCCAAACTTGAGGGTGAAACTATTTATTTTAAATACCTTTAAACTTCTCCCGATCCCCTCTCGTATCCGATCCCCTCTCGTATAGACTTCTACAGTTTTGTTACTGCAGCACATTCTCTATCAATTAAAAACAAAGGAGTCATCACTGAAGACGCATCTCAGAACATGAACGATGCTACCAAGCTTTGGAAACTGATAGGGACAGAGGTATTTTTCATGTTCTGGCCACTTACATTGCATAATCAAGAACAGTTCTTTTCAAACAAAACCTATCAACCCAATGACTCGATAACATTCCTGTTGTGATTTATAGTTTATTATTTTGCTTTTCTTTTCCTTCTGACTTTCCGAAAGAGACAGGAGGAGCAAGGAAGCTTCCAGTCTAGGAAAATGCACGTAGCAGTCACTAAATTATTGAAGATGCTTTCCAGTTTTAGGAGATGATGATACTAAAATGCTGTTGCTCTTTTTCTATCTGTGGGATTTTAAAATTCAGTTTAGTCCCGGGACCCTTGCATAAAAAAAGACAGTAATCAGTTCATTCATTTTCTGAAAACTTTTAGCAAGTCTTTTTCATGCCTGCCTACCACATTCCAAACACTGTGGAAGGCATTGTGAGACAGCCACCAAAAAGAAAGAAAGAAAGAAAATTCATCAAGAAAGAGCCACTGAAATGGTCAAAGAGGGATAGGAGGATGGCTCAGTTAATACAGTGATTTGCCTAGCTGGTACAAATTCCTGGATTGTATAAATTGGGTGTGGTGGCACATGTTTGCAAAACAAGCATTTGCAAGGTGCAGTCAGGAACATCATCTTCTGCTACACAGAAAATCTGAGGCTAGCCCGAGTACATGAGACGGTCTCAAACATAGAAAGAGGATAGAGAGAATGTCTACAAGCCTGCAAGTGAAAGACCACCTTCAGTGTGACATTTGGTATAGAGTAAAGGTTGGCCCAACGGAGAGGCGTGGTGTTACCTGGCTGTAATCTCAGCATCAGGAGACCATGATAAGAGTATCTCAAGTGTGAGGGCAGCCTAGAAGAGAGAAGTTCGGAATGTTTTCCCAGTGGTTTTTACTGTTGAAGGAGTCAGAGGAGTTGATCAGATTTTTGTTCAAAAGTTAGGCAAACAATCTAAACACACTGTGCCCTGTAAGGAGCACAGATGTGGTCCGGTTTAAAAAAATCAAGCGACATCATATTAGAGTTTTAACACTGCCATCTTAATATTTATGCTTTTCTGGATCCATATTAATCTGCTAAAATATCCTGTAAATAAACAAACCAAAAATAAAAATAAATGCTAGTAGGCTTAAAGTATAGTTTCTGTCTGAATTTCTTCCAATATTAAAAAAAAAAAAGTGAAGTCTATCACAAAGGAGATTTTGGCATCAATTCAGTAACTTGCATTTTATAAGATGAGATAAAAATCAAATGACATCAGGCAGAGACGACTAGAACTGACAACACTGAGGACATCATTAGTAGACAAGCCTGTCACATATTTCTGGTTTTGTTTGGCTTAAGTTAGGAGGTGCTTTTGAGTTTTACCTTGGCACAAGTTATGAAATGGTTTCATGTCCTTCTTATTTACTTTGAATTGGCTTCTCAGCGAACACATGCTGCTTAAGAAAACAGGTGTTTCTATACAGTCCCTGGGAGGCATTGTTTAAGTTTAGCATGATTCACTTAAGGAACCAGGGAACAACGTATGAACACCTTGTTTTGACATAGGTTAGCAGATGATGTTTACTTGGATTTAAGTAAATGGTGATTTGTCATAAAAAAAAAAAAAATACCCATGACTGCTACACCAATCTGTTGAAACTTGCCAATGCTTTGAAACCACAAATGAGGTCATGCTGCATGCTTTGGAGTTAGAGGGCTTTGGGAATATAGAATAAAACCTACAGGAGGTCATCTTGCCTCCTTAGCCCATCATTATACCTCTCCTCAGTGAGCCTAATGGGAGTAATGATAATAAATACCATGGACACTTTGAAATCTGGAGTTATTTGCTTTTCAGTGCTAAGGATCAAAGCCAGGACCATACATGGCTAGACAGGAATCCCACCACTAAGTTACCCCAAATCCCCTACTGTGTTTCCTTAAGGAAAGTTGAGAACACTAGCATCTTGAGAGTACTTTAATTTTTCTCCCCATGCAAAGACGCTGCCACACACACACACACACACACACACACACACACACACACACACACACACACACACACACAGATGACACTGACCTACTGTGTGCAAAGCTAAATGCCTTACTTAGTTCATGTTGATACATGAACTACATGGCCTACAAAGCCAAAACTGCAAGTGCTATTTGGGATAGCGACATCACCCAGTGTGGAGTACATTTCAATGTGAAACACAGGAAGAATGTGTTTTCCTTGGCCTCTCCCACCCCTCCAATTAATGAAGAAATATCAAAGCAACTCCCTAAGAATAGAGTTAAACAGAAGTATCACTTTCTCTGGGGTTTGGAGATCGGTATATAGACCATGTTAAGTTTGGGCTGCCTATGCCTTTTGTATGGCTCTGGACTGGACCTGTTTCTTGTTTGTTTTTCTGTGGGAAAAGAAGTTCAAGGCGTGGCTGTCAATTGTGTTGATTTGAGAGATGGTCATGTCTGAACATCTATCGCCTCATAATTAACACCAAAGGGGACACAATCTACTCCAGAGCAGGGACAGGTTTGATCTCTCAGCCTTTGCCATCATCACAGCCCATACTTGACTTGGAGGAACTGTAGAAAGGAAACTTTATCTGGAAATAGTGTTCTTTCTCAGAAGGCCTGCTGACTTTTGAAGTTCATCTAATGGACCATGTTGTTGGTCATTGAGCTTCACTCTCTCTAGTAGGGCTTTAATAAATATGTATTTAAGTGCCTAAAAATGCATGATACCTCTGAATACAGTTATAAATATACCATAGGTAAATAACAATGATTGGTCCTTGGGTAAAAGAAAATGTGAAATCTTTATTTGTACTCAGTGTAACTGCGTGATGTTGGGATTTGGCATTTCCTTGTGGGAAACCTATTATGAGGATGTCCTGCCAAGATAAAGGAAGGAGGAAATTAGAGCCCCACCCCAGGACAACTATATAGAGTGTTTTATAAGCACTTTTAAAAATAGCTTGTCTGATGATAGGATCAATTGACCTTCAGGAATATTTCCTAATACCACTTGCCATGAGGCATTAGTTTCCAGATTTGCATGGCCACTAGTCTGATGGGAGTCCCACTTCTGTCTTCTAGAATTTCCTAAAGTTTGTTCCCAGCTCTGCTATAGTTTCCAGCTCTCCATCCAAGAGACTTTGAGTCAACACCACCATTATATAAAGAGCACTGGCCCTTGACTCCCTGCACCATGGAGAGGTCTAGGGGGATTTTTTTTTTTTTTTTTGGTAATTTGGCCTTTGAGAATTTTCTTCAGTACACCATTAGTACTACAACAAGAAGAGGTTGTCCTTTCTGAGAAAACATCACTGATAATATTGGGATAATTTTCCAGTTAAAGTGTAATTATTATTCTCTAAATTGGCAGAGAGGTGATATCCTGAATCGTGACTGGCTTGATCATATTTTAGCATTGTAAATAATAGTTAAAAGACAATGTAGCCTCCCCTGATGGGTACTTATGCACCAAGGATATATTCTGCACTTATAGAAGTTCTCTTTAGTCTCTTTAGGCTGCTATAAATATTATAGACTAAGTTCATAAATGACAGAAAATTATTTCTCATGGCTCAAAGGCAGAGCACTCTGAGAGTGGGACACTGGAAGATTTGGGGTTTAATTAAAGCTGATTTTCTGATTCTGAGATGGTGACTAATGGTAGAGGCCACACATCCTGCACAGAGAAGATTTCTAGTCTCTGGGGTCCCTTATAAGGATACTTACCCACTTCTGAGTTCTCCAGCTGCAAGGCTAGATCACCCTAAGCCTCCAACAATGGCGATTATATTTCAACATTTATATTAGGGTCAGGACACAGATACTCAAGCCATACTAGTATTTTAGATTATAGTGCATTTTTTTCTACTCTCAGACTTACCTGTTCATAACTACAACAGCTCTGAAGGTTCGGTCCAGTTTGGATGAATGCAGGTTTCCCAAGGGAGAGACATGTCTATTATGAATTAAATTCATTGTGATACTTTATCAGAAAAAATAAGATAAACTATAACTTGAATAAGGTGAAAGAAGGAAGTGGAAGAAAAGGATAAGTGTTTCCATTTACCTCAGTGGGAATGTAAAGCTGTTTTACTTTGGGGGCCTTGATTGTAAGTCATTATCATATAGGAACCTGTTTGACTTAACTTGTTCCAACATCACAGTCAGCATAGGGCACTTCCTGCTGCAGACCTCAGCATGTGTTCAGATAGTATACACTCTAACACATGCTCTGCACATCTCTGTGTGGCTTCTTTGGGAGAAAAGAATAGAGATGCCTAACCAGGCTAACTTAAAAAAAAAATCAGAGTTGTACCATAATGGATGATAATGATTTCTTCAGAATACCGTTCTAGGTCTGAACTCGTTCTTAAACCCGTATAAGCTAATTCTTCATGGAAACACATTAATCAGCTGATATTGTTTAGCGTTGGAGCATTATATTAATCTTCTAGCAGAGGAAATTGATTTTACATATGAAATAAGCCCCAGCTATCTCAGCTTCTTGTTCATAGGTGTAAAGGCTAAAAATAGCTCGAAATCAGAGCAAGTTCCAGAGCTCTAAAGCTCTGAAGTAGCATAGTGATGGATTTACATAATAATCTTTCTAATTATTTGCAGCATACCACATCATTTCCACTGGGTCTAATGTAGATGCCTATGATTTTGTTAGATAGTTGTTGGTGATTATTCATAGGACAGTCTGTATGCCAATGTGCTTTCTTGAATTATGGTATTTTTATTTTCACAATTATTTGTATCTATTTAGTGTGTGTGTGTGTGTGTGTGTGTGTGTGTGTGTGTGTGTGTGTGTGTGTGTGTAGGTCTGAGAACAACTAGTTGCAGTAGGTCCTTTCCTTCTACCACAAGGGTACCACAGATTAAAATGAGGACATGAGGCTGGTGGCAAGTGCCTTATCCCCTGAGCCATGAGCCATCTTGTCAGCACTCTTTACACCAACTTGAGCAGTTTGGACAATAGTTTTTCTGCTCACTTAGTGTGCTGTCACTGAAGTAGTATTTCAGGACACAGAGGGTGAGAAAACAGTCCTTAGTGTGCAGAAATGGGTCGGCTACACTTAAGGACAGTGCTAAAAGAGATTTCAACAGGAAGGCACACTAAAGGCAAACTTAAGAATAAAAAACAAATTTGTGCCAGATGGTGGGGGCACATGCCTTTAATCCCAGAACTCAGGAGGCAGAGACAACTGGGCTTCTGAGTTAGAAGCCAACCTGGTCTACACAGTGAGTTCTGGGAATGCCAGGGGTTTGCAGAGAAACTCTGTCTCAAAAACAAACAAACAAACAACAACAACCAAAAACCTTGGAAAAGATTTCCTCGGGTGATGGTGGTTTAGCCAAGCTTTAGAAATGGGAATGTAGATGGGGTAGTGGTAATTAATTTCCTTAGAATTAAGACTTTTGAAAACATAGATTCACTTATACTTAGCAATACATTTTGCACAACCAACATGATACTTATTAAAGTAGTTTTTCAGTGATTATAATACACAAAGTCACTCCAAACTGCCTTTAAATATACCATGAATTTAAATAATAGAGGCATCAAATTTTTAGATATGGAAGGCATATCATATTTATTCAGCCGAATACTAAGATATATACAGATTCGTGGGTTCACTGGCATAACAATTTAATTCTCAGAGCATGGAGTCTTTGTTCTGCATATTATAAACCCCTGATTTTAGATATGAGTAACAGAGGGAAAGGATGGTAAGCCATTGTGACACAGATAGTAAAGTTTGGGTTCTTGTTAGTTTTCTATCACTACGATAAAAGCAAGTAATGGGCTGAAAGAGTTTATTTCACCTTACATTTTAGGACACATTCCATTCTTGAAGGAAGCCAGGACAGGGACTCAAGAGGATTAAAGCAAACACTATGGAGGAATGGGATTATTTTGTTTATTCTCTGGTTCGTGTTCAGCTACCTTACTTATACAAGCAGGCCAATCTGCCTAAAGATGGCACTGCCCACAGTGGGCTGAACTTTGGGCCCTGACACAGCATCAGCACTCAAGAAAATCTGTCACAGGCCAGTTTGATGGAGGTAATTCTTCAGGGGAGGTTTCCTCTTTTCAGATGATTCTGGGTTCTATCAAATTGACAATAAAAAATATACAGCACAGTTTTCTCTTAATTTCAGGGAAGCCATTGATATGCTAGATGAGCACATAGTAACACAATTCAAAATACAGCTTAAGAAAATTCAGTTTGACATGTGTAATATAGACAGGGACTCACCATGTCAATATGCAATCAATAAATGAAGGCAATTCAATGTGAGGACAGACAAAGCAAAATACAGCAAGGTTTGTAAATGCCAAGACTGTGAAGAAACCCAAGAAGTGAGTGACAGCAAATAAGAGCACTGCCAATAACTAGCATTAACAAAAATATGTCTTTGGTAAGGAAAGTGAACAGCAACAGTACTATGCCAGCAATCTAAAACTAAAACATCCCTGAGCTCTTTGGCTCAAATATAAATATTTAGGAGCGAGGGCACATCATGCTAGCAATTTATCCTCATAGTTCCAGCAGAAAAATTATACTTTTTTTAAACACTAATTTGTTCATTTTCCAAAGGTTTGGGATATTTTCAAATTTTAAGTAATAATAATTATTAACAACTTTATTTCACATATGTACTTTGTGCATGTTTGTGCGTGTAAGAATGTGTGCATAACTAAGTACACAACATCAGGCATCTTCCTCAGTTGCTTCCTACCTTATTGTTTGAGACAGGGTCTCTCACTGAAACCTGGAGCTTGCTGATTTGACTGGACTGGCTGGAAGCTAGCCCCCAGGATCTCTTGTCTCTCAGACCCCAACTCTGGTATTACAGACATGAGCTACCCTGTCCAGTTTTTAATATGAATGATGGGATTGACCTCAATTCTTCGTTCTTATATAGCAAGCATTCTACAAACTGAGCCATCTCTCCAGCACAAGCATGTTCCCAAATTAAAAGGAAATTTTTAAATTATGAAAACATCAATTTATAAAGGATGGGAGCAAGGCAAGGATTTGAATTGAATCATTGTTAAAGAAATATTAATGTTCATGTTAGAGATTTGTGTTGTTTGATTTTTTTTCATTGTTGTTGTTTAGTATCAGGATGTTAGTGATGGATTTAATAGGACAGGAAGAGAAGCCCAATTTAGAAAGAGAATTACAACTGAAACCCACTCTAAATAATGAAATAATCCTCATGCAGAATTTCTTGGGATGATGGGGGAAATATTGGCTCTTGGTCTCCATGGTTACCTTCAGGAGGATGGACCACAAGTGCCTCAAAGATCAAGTGACTGTCAACTGGAAGAGCAGGTGGATGCTCGGTTGGTCTTCTTGGAAATAGGCTTCACAGACACTAGTTTTCAACACTGTCATCCCCAGCATTCAGTGGCTACAGGAGACTGAGCCCTCCTTGTGGTTACAAACCACTGACATGGATTTCTCTAGGGCTGCTATCATTATTACCTATCATCAATAGCACTGTTTATGCTCCTATGTGTCATTGTCCTTCTCCAGACATGTGTTCCTATGAAAAGTTTCAACAGCAGTCAGGGACCTGTTACTACTTGTTATCTAAATATGATTGAGGGAGGTGAGTTGCTAACGCTGCCCGGTCTGATGGGTCAGATATGTTCTGAAACTAGCTACCAAGGCAGATAGCCATCTTGGAAGACAAAACAAGCAGGGTACAATCTGTGTTAAGAAAACATTATGGTTTCAGCCCATTATAAAATCCAAAATGGGTGTTTGAGTAAATAATATCATTAGCTTCTCTGCCATAGAAGGCAGCTATAACTCTGTTTTGTTAGTCATGCTGATAAAAATAGCTAATCAAGTAATTGTAACAGGTAGACCAAGAAGCCTGTTCCACAAACAACATAAACAACAGATTCATTTTTGTGAGAAAAAAATACATAATTATAGGTCTTTAATCATCCCAGGGAAAACTGAAGATGATGATGGAAAGTAGACAAAGGCAATATGCCAGTCTCTTCAATGAGGGAAAACATTCATAGTGAATGTCTGGGCTTTGAATTCAGACAATAAATGGTTCTGTTTTATGGCAATTTCATGACCATCATCAAGCTGATGAACCTCAGTTTCTCCTTCTGTTAAATGGGAATGTGGCACATTACAGGGTTCTTTATAAGGACAAATGATAACATATTTAAGAAACAGCATTACTATTTCTGCTTACTCATACCCTGGTACTTAGCTTGCTACTTGTTACTGCTTTTTATATTCACTGTATACAAACTACATTCTAATTCAATAAATTGATTAACTCAAGGCTTATAGATGTTATACAATTATCAAAAATAAGAAAAGATACATGATTTTCTTTTTTAAAAAAAAAGTATAAATATGTTTCCTGAGCTTTTCCAAGTGAAGGTGTGTTCCTATTAAATGTTTTTTTTTTTAGCTGCTTTCTTGATTTTATAGTTTAAAACGATCACATCCTACGAAATCTCTAATTAGCTGAAATAAACGAGTTTAGAATCTGTCCTCTCCTCTCTTACCTAAATAAACATGCCTAAGGAGCATTTGCAGTCAATTTTGGTAACCTGACATTTTAAAATCATTTTATGATGGTCCTCTGCTTTGGTTTGCCTGGGTACTTCCATTTCCTTCCAGCCATTCCGGTATGTTTAGTATAATCCTTCCATCTCTTCTCTTTGGAAGGCATGCCAGTTTCAATGACAAACACATCTGCTCTCCCTACAGCGTTTTCACTTACACTTTCCCGAGGAGGAGGCAGGAGGCAGGGAGAAAGTACAACAGAAGGCATCAGGGATTGCATCAGCCAGCTAAGCAAACTCCAGTTTCATGAGAAGACTCTGGGAGGTTTAGGTAGGAATAATTAAAGCCAATATTTGATTAGTGGGTTATAGTATGACAACAAAAGAGAAAACAAGATAAAATTTTTATCTTGTCTGGGATGTACCTCAAATGTGGGCAGGCAGCCGGGAGGCCAGAAGAGGATGTCAGAAGCCCCGGAACTGGACTCAGAGGTGGTTGTAAGCCGGGTGGGGATGTGGGTGCTGGAAACCAAACCTAGGTCCTCTATCAGAGCAGCAAGTGCTCTTAGCCACTGAGTCATCTCTCTAGTTCGAGACAGAGGCACATATAGGACTAAGAGTTGAGCAAAGCACAAAGTGGTTTGTGCCAGCTCACTGGGGACCAGGTAGACAGTTTCTAGTGGATGGGGAAGATGGGTCAAATTTGGTATCAAGTATTTTTATACTGTGCTTTCCAAAAACAAAAAAAAAAGTGGCTAAAAAAAAAAAGAAAGAAAAAAGAAACTTATTTGGGTTTCTAGGAAAAATAACATTCATTCATTCATTCATTCATGCTAAAGAAGGAACCAGGATCACTGAGATACATTGCCTTTAATATTAAGACAAGGTTTTGCTATCTTTCTCAAATTAGCCTTGAGTTTTCTTTGTAGACCAAGTGTACCTTGACCCGTTGAGCTTCCTTAGCCTCTCTAGTAGCTGAGATTATGTCCTTATGACACCAGATGCAGATTAGGAGGTAGTTTTAAAAATCAAAATACTGTAAGTTCTGCCCTCTCCTGCTGAGTTTCCAGGAGGATTCACAAGTTAGCTCACTCTGATATCTTGTATGCTGGAGATGAGGCCATTACATAGAATTAAATCAGGATGATGCCTGGAAAGCACCCGATGTCTAGATGAGACTATCTTCTCTCTCCCATCTTCTCCATAGGTCCCATACAATTTTTAATACTTTCAAAAAATTTAGAGAAGCAGAGATTTTGACTTCTGTCAGTTTAAAACAGATTTCTTGATTTACATCTATTTTCATAACTTACATAAGTTATAGAAATCATTTATTCAGTCTATACATTATTAGCTTATAAAGTATGATATACTATCTTTTATGATGTCATTGCATTGAGTTAATCAGAACTGTGAACACCTTACTTTTTAAATATCATCATTCATTTACTCGGCCTTACTTACCAGGAAAGGCAAAATCAGTGTCTTGGCACAGAACAGAGACATAGAAAGAATAGAAGGTTCCCCGTGCCAGGCACTAGAAGAAAGACTTAAGTGTAATGATTCTTGGGAAAGCACAATCATGCAGTTACCATGAATCATGGGTGTTGTCGTCATTCATAAACTCGTCATATCTAATCTCCCAAGGAGGCTTGGGGAGGTGGGGGGTAGTCAACTCTGTGTTTGAAAAACACAACAACAAAAATCAAACAAACAAACAAAAAGTCAACCGACAATCCTTAGCAATCCGAACACCATTTTTTCTTTAAATGTTTGTCATGGCTTCTTAATGTGTAAGGAGTCTTGCACCCTTTTTTTTTTTTTTTTTTTTTTTTTTTTTTTGTTAGCCATAAGGCCTTTCTGATATGTCAGCCAAGGACAGAAATCAATAAGGAAAGGGTTTTTAGAGTTGACTAAAACAGAATGAAATCTAGAAAAATACATCCCTAGAAACACAAATATGGAAAAGAATATACAAAATCCATAGTGGATAAATGTCACTGTGGTAAATACTCTTAGAAGTTCTTACAGTCAATTACCTTTTTTTTCCCATTAGAAACACAATTTAGAGTGAATTCTCATAACAAGATCATCAGATGATGACAAATAGCAAAATGTACTCAAACTCGCTGATGATCAATGAAATTGAACTCAATAACAAAAATGAAATAGCATTTTTAACCAGTTGATTGGTGGAAGATTTTCAGAACAGTAGGTCCATGCTGCGGTACATTTTATTTGTTGTCAGTGAGCTGTAGACAGCAAGGGCTTTCTAGAGAGAAGAATGTGGATTGGGTATTGGTACAGGGTATGATAAAAGGTTTTGCAACAAGATTTCATTGCTTTGTGAAAACCAGAAGGAGCCCAGCTGTCTATCAATATGAAATTAATTAAATAATTATGTGTGTGTGTGCCTATGAAATATACTTAATTCATTCAGGATGCAAATTTATGATTTATTGATATATGATGAGTCTAGTTGTGACTCAATTGTTAGGAAACTCGCTGCTCCTCCAGATGCCTTAAATTCAGTTCCCAGCCTTCACGTAGATTGGCTCACATCTGCCTGGAACTCCGGGTTCACAACATCTGATGCTATCGTTTGGCCTTGGTGGGCACTGCATACATGTGGCATGTGTGCACAAGCACACACACACACAAATAAAAATAAGAGTAAAACCTTAAAAACTGTATCTTTAATAGAAAATGTGTTAGTCACAAAAAAAGAGTTCATAGCTCTTTCAGAATATTTCTGAAAGGATGTATATAAAATCCCAGTGAGAGGATTATATGGTACTTTTACCTTCTCCTTTATGTGAGTCTATAATGTCTAAACTATTTATAATCACAATAAAACCAATAAAAGTCTTATCCTACCCATTTCCCATTATGAAAGGGGAAATGCCCAGGCAAGCAATTTCAGATTTTCAGTTAGGATTGAAATTTGATGCCCTGAGCAAAAACACAGCTATATTTCTGTATTCTAATGCAGTCTTAAGTGTGCACCATATTAGATGTTGTTGGCCAGTTACCATAGGAAATTTCATTAGGAGGGGAATGGTACCTCAGAGTCCTCTATCCTACAGACTGTGTGGAAGAGCTCTGGGGCGTGGCTGGCCATCTGTGGGGTGATTCCTTAACACCCCAGAGTTTAACACTCCAGCTGCTGTGCCGAAGGCTGACGTCTCTTTGCTTTCTTCTCACCCTGTTTCTTCTTAGTCTCGAGTGTGAAATGAGCGACTTTTAGGGGTTCTGGAGAAAGAGGGTTGGTGGGAAACAGGAGAGAAGAAATGGGTGATGCATGCAGAGACCCTTCTAGGCCACAGCTTGGAGAAAACCACCAGACCCGTAAACTTGGTGCTGTTTTCATCTGTGAGGAGGGTGGGGAGTCACAAAAGTGAGCCCCAATGCCTATCCTGCTCCATGTACAAATATTTCAGACGAAATGTAACTGGGGGGGGGCACAAGCCAAATAAATATGCACAGCTAGCTAAGTCGGTTACAAAGGGGCCCTCAGGGTTTCTCTGCAACTCATGATCGGAGCTCCTGGCTCTAACACTGAGATGGTTCATGAAAAAAAAGCTAAATATGTTTTCTTAAGAAGCAAGTCAACGTGTCAGAAAAATATGATTGTCCTAATCCAGTTTAACTTTTAACCTCAATAAATAAGCAAGAGAAACTGCAACCTGAACCTTTCTTAGCAGCAAATGTTTCTCTTCCTTCTTGCTCCTGACAAATCTTTCCTTTTTATCCTGGGGATAAAGGGATATTATAATTCATCAAAATTTCATCCCCACAGGAATCTGGACACCCCCAAAAATGAGCTAGAAAAAGAAATCATAGAACATATTTTCAAAAATATATTTTATTTTGTTTTGTTTTGTTTTTACAGAACAGGCACCCATCTGCGCTCAACCTGGGATGAGGGCAAAGGAGCAACACAGGATACTCTTTCAGACCATCTCTCCTCAGGACCATCAGGCTGAGAAGAATCAGGATGCTGGGTCACCTTACCCTGCAGTGCTGATCAATTCCCTTTACAGATCCAGGACCCTGCAGGAAATGTTTGGACTAGCTCTTACAAGATGGAGGCAGGGGGGTCAGGAGTTAAAGATCATCCTCAGCTATCTAATGAGTTCAAAGCCAGCCTGGCCTACATGAGACCCTGCCTTAATTATGTTATTTGTAACTTATAAGGTTCTGTTCAAGGCTGGAGAGATAGCTCACCCATCAAAGTCTAGGCTCACAACTAAAAATAAAAAGTTCAGTTCATTGTGATATACAAGTAAGCAGAAGTATGACATAAAAAAAAATCTAAGTCACTATGCCTAAAATGAATAAAGTAGAAACAGTAATAAAGTATACACACAAATCAAAGGCTAGACTGTGATCCAGTGAAGAGTGCATTGATTACACATTTATGATCATTACAAGTCCTTTGTTAATATAATCTCGCAAACTGAATCTTCTAGCAATCTGAGGCTGGAATTTGTGCCTTCTAAGGGTGCCTTTTGGTGAACTTGTATTAATTTTGATGTAAATCAACTTACTATTTTTCCCCCTTTGGATTAGCATATCTCTACTCTGCTTAAGAAATCTTTGCTGACACAGAGAGATGAATCTATCCATAATTCATTTTTATTTTCATCTTTTCATATCAATCCATTCAAACTCTGGAGCAATGGAAAAGCTTTTCTAGAGGGAAAGGAGCAGGAGTGATACATCTTGATTTCAAATGGAACTTTCTAGAAGAGGCCAAGCTGAGAACTCAGATCTGTGCTCTACAGTTTCTCTGCAGATGGTGACCTGTGTGTCCCCCTGGGATGTCAGTACCCTCTATCACTGTGTTTTGACAAATGTCCTTTCCTCTTGGGCCCCTCTTAATGTCCTCTTCATTTTCTCACAGTAACACACACACACACACACACACACACACACACACACACTGTATTTCCATCCTGACCAGCTTTCCAAGCAAGGGTGGACCTAAGATGCCTGGAGGGGGTTAGACAGAGTAGTCCTGAGATGCATGCCATTTGGAGATCTCTTTAAAGAATAAAATAAAAATAAATAAAACAATGGCAGTAAATGTGGCAAACTTAACAAGGGTCCCTGGCTCATGGTTGGATTCAGAGCAGGTGATGGCTTCTGCTGTTGGGTCACTGAGTCCTCTGCAGCCTGAGGTGGCTGCTTTGTCCCCTTACTCTCCACTGAGCATGTCAGAGTTGGGATACAGAGCCATTGTGAAGTCATTGCTTTAACCTGATTCACTGAAAGCCACCCCTCCTTTTAACATGCATGCCAGGGGGCTGTACATTTGAACACTTATCCTGGCTCTTTTTTTGGTTCATGATACAACACACAATAAGGTTATATATACCCAAATATTTACTAGTTAATATATATTTTCCCTAATATTTATGAAATCGCTCTGTTTTTGCGAGATGAGACAGTAGAGTATGAGGCTAAGGTGTGGCTCTGGAGCCTGACAGCTTGGACTTGGTTCTAGCTGTAGCATTATCTGGTGAGACTTCAAATAGTTACTTTACCCTTTTAGCTCTTTCACATGTAGCTCTGTCTCTCATCAGTCACAGAGAGGATGGGACAATTTCAGAATCCTACATATGTAGAGTAAGTGACCTATAACAACTTGCTCTATGGCATTTCAAAGTTTATTAGGTTCTATTTTTGTCTTCTTTATCAAGATGTACACCTGGTTTCCTTCTAATCTCATGTGATATATCTTACTATTATTTTCCAGGTCTAGACTGTTTCAGTGTGGTCTTTTTCTTAGCAACTTTTGTTCAGAAATCATATGTCAAATGCTTGCATTACTTAACTGGCTTGATCAGGCAGCAAGGGCACTGGTAGATGGAATATAAATCAACTCACTAGAGGAAACAAGGGAGAATATGAAAGTCTCCATTCTGAGCAGGGGGGACTTGGCAGGTGAGCAAAATGCAAGGACTTTAATAAGAAAACCGGTGCAGGGAACAGGGATAGAGGCTTATGCGGGAGCAGAAAGAAACCACTGTGTCTTGAAGAGGTGAAACAGTACAGTGGACATACAAGACAGCGAAAATGCAGGATGCAATGGAAAGAAGAGAAAGAAGAAAAAGAAAGCATAGTTCAACCCACATAGCTCCTGCCATCTCCCCAACTGGAAATGGATCCAGCTAAATCCCCCAGTCGGCTTTGCTCCCACACATCTAGAGCTGTGAGAGACAGGAAGTAAAGCTTGCATCTCCGCATTTAGTCCTAAGCTCTATTCTATTTTGCTTAGGTTCTTAAATGCAAAGAGACTGACTTTTTTAATTGGCATGGTATATATTATGTTTTGCTCTAAAACTTT
Organism: Phodopus roborovskii; assembly: GCF_943737965.1. Taxonomy (NCBI): domain Eukaryota; kingdom Metazoa; phylum Chordata; class Mammalia; order Rodentia; family Cricetidae; genus Phodopus; species Phodopus roborovskii. The sequence continues at coordinate 19,282,375 of NW_026126511.1, forward strand.
ACCACTGCTTCTCATTGGTTGGTACCACACAACAATTTTCAATTTATACTTGCATGAATTTTTAAAATCATTTTCAGACATAGCTAGAACCCCTTGACCATTATTTCAGCATGCTCAATCATTTTGGCCTTGTTCCACATTTGAAATTATGATTTGTGTTTCCCAATAGATTTCCACTCAAATTACATCTCAACCCCTAACCCTTGTTTTACATTGCCTAAGAGCACAGAGAGTTACCTTCAGAGACGGGAGAGGCATATTGCACTGGAAAACTACACTGCCCCTGGTCTTTGAGTTTGCCTTAAGGCCACTTAAAGTAATCCAGTATGCTCTTTGGTAATTGAAATACTTCCATTACCCTCACTCCATCCCATTTAAATATTTGTCTCTCAAATGCAATTACGTCAGGAGGTGAGCCAAATGGTTTGGGAAAGTCATGGGCATTTCCAACAAGAAGACGGTTGGCTCCCAACCAAAAAGTTGGCTCCGAGTCTTAATTCTAAGCCCAAATCTCTTGTCTGAGAGGCTCCTGTTTATGAACCATGATCTACCTTGCTCGGGATTCTAGGACAGTGATCAGGAAATGAGTCGCCTGACGTCCTTCATGGCACCCACTAAGGAAAGATTACCTCAGATTTCTCCATTGCTAGCTCATCTTTTGCTTATTGTCCTTAGTCTTCTTCACATCTTGGGAACAACATGAAATATTTGCATTTATTTCAACCTCATAAGCGCAATTTTAAGTGGAATCCTGCCCCTAATCTCAAGTTTGAAAAGATACAATTTAGATATTAACAAAACTAGGAAATATTCATGCTATAGCATCAATGTTGCCTTTTGAATGTGCTTAGACAAATGTTTATTACACATATAGACTACTACTGGGCCGCAGCATGCAGCCTTAATAATTCAGTGGAATGCACAGAGAAAGCTAATGATTCTGTACACTAATAACTGTTTTATGGAGAGCTTTTCATTAAGGTCTCAAAACTAACTAATAAATCCACATTCAGATGATGCAATGAAGTTATATTTAACTGTAGAACTCTCTTCACATGCCAGATTTCAAATCTGCTTCTAAGTAAATGTCCTTTTGAGGACTCATTATGATCTTCCTTCAAAACAAACCCATTACTGATGCTCATTTCCCTTCTTCTCTTGGCTTCCTGCTGTCAGATTTACACCTCTTCCAACCCATGCTGTCTTGGCCAATGGCAGCAATATCACAGCCAAGCACAGGGCGCTCAAGCCCAGCAGACCCATCCAGCAAAGTACCAGCAAATGCATTTCTTCTGGGGTCCTCTCAAGTAGCAATCCCAAATGACGATGCAGGTGAGATTTATAACGGGCTAATATAATGGGAAAATTATGAGTAATCACTGATTTAATATATGACTGACAGCAGACTTACTTTCTTAGAGTTTAGACGGCTCACTCAGCTAAGTCATTCAGACATAGACCCCTCTCTATGAAGATATCTGTGAAGACACTGTTGTAGCAGTCCCTGCAACGGCCCAGGAAGACCAAGTTATATTTCCTGCTTTAAAAAAAAAAAAAAAGTTAATCTTGGGGCACAAATCCTCCCAAAAAGATGCACATTTATTGGAATGCAAATTGTAATTCAAGCAGGCAATACCATAATACTTGGAGCACCCTCAAGCAGGTTCACATGCGCAGGTGGAGATTGAAACCCACCGTGCAAGCAGCATGGAAGACTTGGGGCACTGTGTGTGCTTGCCTGATGTGTCACTTCCCATCACTTCCCAACTTTTCACCAGTACCGAGTGTGGCATTAACATCTACATTAAAATTGCCCTTTGAAATTGTGTACAAGCCTCATGTATCTTGTGGGTGGGTGTGTGGCTGCATGAATGCTATGATGCGCCTGTGGACATCAGAGCACAACCTACAGCATCGGTTGTCTCCTCCAAACTACTCATTCTCTCCCTCCGACATCTGACAGACTGCGGTTTTTAGGCTTGCCAGTGTTTCCACTGAGCCATCTCTCTAGCCCCTAACACTGCCCTTTAATCTTCACAAAGAGAGATGTTTCCATTTTTTGAGAATATTTCATTCTTGAGAACTCTGATATTTAAAAGCACAAAATTAGCTTTTCCTCCTCAGTGTTAGGCAGGTGACAAAACAGACGCTGTTACATTCAATAGTTCTTCCTGGTGCATGCTTTCCTACAGTTCTAAGACAATTATATGGAGAATTATAAAAATAAACAATTCATACGTTTTGAGTTATGTGATGCTCTGAGAAGAAAAATGGAATCTCCTGATATCTCACTCTTCAAATCCAGGTATGAACCAAACTTTTCATCTAGTGTATCTACTCTATATATACTACCTTCACACTAATTAGTAATCAACCCAGTTATCAACTGTGAAAAAGGCAGTTGTTGAAACAACCTTTATCATACTTAATAATAAATCCAAAATATAAAAGTAATGATTACAGCAATTTGGGATATTGTGTGAGTTTTATCATGCTATGAACAAATAAATACCTGGTCACAACTTAAAGAAGATAGGACAAAGACCAGAGGCAAGTATAACCTTCAAAGATATCCCTCCAAAGACCTACTTTGTCCAACCATGGCTCAATCCCTGATGTTTAAATGATCTCCAAAAATATTACCAACTCTTCCCTAAGCATTCAATATATGGGATCATGAGAAACATTCCGTATTCAATCCATAACAAACCTCCCAAAGAAAATGCATATGCATTTCCTTAAAGAATCATCCCTTGCCATCACAAGAAGAGGTGAGGAGAAAATAACACATTCTGAGAAAGAGGGGTGGAGGAGAGTTTTGACTTTGATTACAACATGAATGAGCACAGATATTTCATTACAAAACTCTAAATTCTAATACATTGTGGGCTTGAGCAAATGTCTCAGCTGCAAGTTGGAATCCAAATAAACATTTTTTCCAGAATCCACATTCTATAATTCAGTTTTAAAGATATCTGAAAATAGAAATGTGATGAACTGAATATCAAGTGCCCCCCACAAAAGGTCCATGAGTTATTGGTCCCCAGCAGGTGGACCAAATCATCAAGGGGTAATTAAATCATGAGGCTCTGACCTAAATAGTGGTTAATCAACACACTGATTCACAATTTATGGCATCATTGGAAGTGCTGGATAAGTTCCGAGGTAGGGGTTAGAAGGGAACTCTAAGTCGGAAGTAAGTCTTTTTGGATCCCTCCTCCTGTCCCTGCAAGGAAGTTCATTCCAAAGGCAGTTGAGTGCATTCTTACAATTCAAACTATCCCAGCACCACCAGAAAACAGAAATAATTGAAATCCCTCATTTTAGATGAATACTTGTTTTGTGAAGTAGGCAATGATTTAAACCTCAGTTCCCAGAGTGAGGAACAGTCCACCCCTTTTCTTTGGCAGCTGTGGGTAGAGAATGAAACACTGTGTTTGATCGTTACACATGAGTAGTATTTATTAAGAAAACCCACATTTCTTTCTCTTTCTTGTGTCTTCTCATTCCAATCCTGATCCCTGACTCTGAGATGGGAGTTTTGTAATCTCCCTCAACAAAAATTGCTCCAGGGGAAAATTTGAAAAGGTCCACTGGGGAAACTGATGCTTTTTCAGAAAGCCCCAAAGAACAATGGAAACATGAAGTTGAACTATTCAGGTAGAAGCAGGAAGCACATGGGACCGTGTTTCAAAGGGAAGTTCTACTGTAGATACAAAGAGCTGAAAAACATCTTTGGGTGGGTATAGGAGCTGCACTTGAATCAGGTCTTGCGATCATTCAGGTACCCAGAACTGTCAGGTACAAAACAATGTCCTTTCAAGTGCTTAGTCGGGGCCCCTGTCATGGTCCCATGGGGAGGTGACTACATTGCAAATACTGCACTCATCACTCACTTATTCATGCATTTATCCTTTCTGTATTTGAACTAGTCCTGTGTCAAGCCCTGGGCTGTAGTATGCATCAGATACAAAAATGGATACAAGATAGTTTCATCATTCATGAGTGTACAGCCCAGGTCAGAAATCGTATGTCAGTAATTACAGTACTGTGATTAAAGAGGAAAAAGGATGAACAGGCAGATCTAGTCTGGCAGGATGGAGACTACAAATAGGAGAGATATAGGCACAAGAGACTGGTAGAGCATTCATTATGGCTGTGTCAGTGACCTTTTTAAATTAATGTGATCAAAATGTCTGGCAAAGACAACTTCAGGGAGGAAAGTTATGCTTTGACTCAGTGTTAGGCTATATCAGACCATCACTGCAGGGAAGGCGTGGTGGAGTTAGCGACCATGGGAATGTGAGATAAAGAACCTCTACATCATGGTGGGCCAGGAATCGCACAGCCGGATTGGAAAAGGGATAGACTATGAATTTCAAAACCCCACCCTCAGTGACTCACTTCTACTACCAAGGCCCAATGTCTTAACGGGTCTACATCCTCCCCAAATGGGAGTTTCAGGTTCATATTGTAATAACCACTCCATGGAACACATTAGAGACTGCAGAAATGTGTTTTCAAAAGGATTTCCACTGGGATTGGGCTCCACAACTCTGCATTTGAATTGATTGTGGTTTTTGTAGTGGTCTCCATCTGTTGTGAAGAGAAGTTTCCTTGATGAGCAGTGAAGACTTCTGTAGTGTGAAGTTTTCTGTCCCTCCTGGAGCTCCCAAATAACCACACAGAGACTTATTATTAATTAGGAAAGCTTAACCAGTAGCTTAGGCTTGTTGCTAACTACCTCTTACAATTTAAATTAACCCATTTTTATTAATTTACCTTCTACCTTATCCCATTTTGTGTGTCCTTCTTGTTCTGAGTCTGGCCGGTGACTCTCGATGTCTCTGCCCTTCTTCCCAGCATCCTCCCTGTCCTGAAAATCCTGCCTAACTCTTGGACATTCAGCTACTTATTAAACCAATCCAAATGATAAATCTTCAGTGTACAAAAAGAATATTCCACAACAGACTACACTTACGTGTGGTATAAATACAAGTGTTTATAAATTGTTCTTAAGGATATTGTTAGGTTAGAAAATTAGTGGTTATAGATTTTCCAGTAATGATTATTTCACTAGCACTGAGTAGTTAGCTAGGTTTCCAGTACCAGGCATGTTTTCTCTCTTGTTTTTAGGTCTTAAAAATTTGCAGCTCTTCCAGAGGACCCAGGTTCAGTTCCTAGCACCCAGATGGTGACTAACAACCGTTTGTAACACAGAACCCAACACCCTCTTCTTAACTCTACAGCCACCATATGCATGTGTCCAAATGTCCAAAGCACAAATTAAAAAATAAAATCTATTTTTAAAAAGTTAACAACATCATTGGAGGGGCTGTTGTTTTTATTTGGTTTGGGGTTTTTGTTTGTTTGCTATTTGTTTAACTACCATGTCAAAATGTATACCAAGACATACTGCCCAGTGAGGAATCTCTGTGATGCAGGTCCAAGTCCTAATTTTCTTTTAAATGGCTCTTTTCCCACAGAATGGAAAATTCACTTATCAAGGAAAACATGCTCACTGAAAGGCTGGCCAACCCACTAAACTCTGGACCATACTCTAGGTATCTGGAAACCATGTGGTGGCAGCCTTGATGACCCTAAATCTATCCCTTAGTCCTGAGTCTTCTCTTACCTAGTCTGTCTCATTTTAAGCAATATGTACTCACTCTCTGGTGTCCACATCGATAAGTTGCCATTAATAGGTGACTATTTATAAAAATATGAAAGAAGATTGGAAAGACAGGCTAGAGTACCAGATATACTTGAGAGTCTTCAGAGAGGAAATGGCTATTGGAGATGGAGGAGAAAAGACACAGACCAAGGTCCAGAGGCTGGACCAGCTCTTCTTACCCAAGTTCATCAAGTAAAGATGCTGAAATTTCTGATTTCAAGTGTAACTTCCAGCCATTGAGAATGGGATCTGTCAAGTTGTAAAATAGGATATATTTAACTCCCTGTGTGTTAGCTTGGTTTATTGTTTGTAAATACCTAGACATATGGTATATGGGGCTCTTCTGGTATTCTTAAGCTAGATCCACAGAGTTTATTAGTTAGCACATATGGAATAATTAGCAACCAATGGAGAAGACAGGGTAAGTAACATTTACAGGAATGAAACATTCTTAAACAAATTTGAGGAAAAGCCAATTGTTCAGTCAATAGCACATTCTCTTGTTGAATACATCCTTATGGCAATTGAATTTACAAAAGAGGTAACAGGAACACAGAAAAATCAATAACAAAACCCAGCACACACAATAGTTACTAGAGACCTTCATGATCAATTAACTGCCAGTGTTATTTTGCTCATACCCTGCTACCTGAAACTGGAGAATAATGAAATCCTTCTGCTTTTGAAAAGTAGAAATGAAGCATTCCCCTGAGACAACTGTATACTCACACAACCTTGAAATTTAATTTTGTTATTTGAGTCTATAAATTATCTCCTGATATATCCAGTTTAAAAAGTAAGCAGAGTTCTGGGTCACTTCATATCTTCAACTCTTTTGTCAAAGCCATACACAGTGCTGAGCTATGAAAAGCCACTGCTCAGCATTGTCATCACTTATTAAATATTACAACCATTTAGTTTAGTATATATTTATGAGTAGGGAAAATTATATGTACATTAATAAATAATCATTAATACAATAAAATCATTATTACACTAATAGCTAGACCTTAAAAGCTTAAAAACATATGATATAAAATTTAGCAGTTGTGATGTCCAGTCTTCATTATCAACTTGACTGTTAGGGTGCTTGCATCCAGAGAGGTTTAACTGAGGAGGCATGTGGATAGCACTATTTCACAGACTGGGGTCTCATCAAAGGGGAAAGGAGAAAGCAACATCTGGACTAGTACTCCCCTCTCTCTCTCTCTCTCTCTCTCTCTCTCTCTCTCTCTCTCTCTCTTACTCTCTCTCTCTCCCTGTGTGTGTGAGAGAGAGTGTGTGACTGTGTGTGTGTGACTGTGTGTGTGTGTGTGAGAGAGAGAGTGAATGTGTGTGTGACTGTGTGTGTATGTGTGTGAGTATGTGAGAGTGTGAATGTGTGTGTGTGTGTGTGTGTGTGTGTGTGTGTGTGTGTTCCTTGGCTGCAGATACAACAGACCACCTGCTTCATACACTCTTCTATGTCATGGTGGGCTTCACCCCTTCTGAAACCATGAGCTAAAATGATCCACCACTTTCTGTTTCTTCTGTCAAGTAATTTTTTTTATTTTTTTTTATTTAATTTTATATAACAAAGTCCAATTAAATGAAAACAAACATTTATACACAATATTTGGGAATTTGGGCATCGTTCTTTCCAAACTACTTCCTGCTGGTAAGGGGCGCTGTCTTGGGGGATTCGAAAAAGATTCAGATATCCTAGCTGTAGTCTGTAGGGCTGTTTTGTCCAGCTGTTTGGAATGTAGGATCAGCTGTCAAGTAATTTTTTACAGCAGTTGTTATGATTTTGTGACTCTAATGACTCTGTTGTGCTCAGACATTATTTTACAGCCCTTCAAGTCCATATCTTCCAGCTCTTAAATTCTTTCTTTGCCTACTGGCTAAGACTAATACTAGCATTTGTTCATAGGTATAAACATAAATACATAGATGGCAGATTGACAGTGTTCCAGTTTGGCTAAATGACAATACTAGAACTTTGGGGTTTTAAATAATGATAGAACTATCAATTTTGAATTATAAAATGGCATGAACCTTGGAATAGGCAACAATAGAAGGTTTTAAATTAAAAATTTTGTTTGGGTATCAAGTTGACTAGGGATGGGTTCATGCTGGCTTATCTTCACTGTCTACTTGGTTAGGTTTTGAAATACCTATGAGACACATATCTGGGATATTCTGTGATGACATTTCCTAGAAGGTTTAACTGAGCAGGGAAGAAGACCCACCCTGAATATTAACCATGCCATCCAATTGTCTGTAGTTCCAGACTGAATAAAAGCTGGGAAAGGAAGCCAGCTGATCATTAGCATTTATACTCTAATTTTTTATGTTCTAAATTTTTAATTAGATATTAAAATTAGATATTAGAATTTCTTGTATTCTAAAATTAAATTTTGAATCTAAAATTCTAATTTTGAATGCAGTCTTAACCAGTGTGGTGGTATTTTGTTTATGCTGTAACAGATAAAGCTTGCCTGAAGACCAGAGTGCAGAACTAGCCACACTAGTTAACCATAGAGGTCAGGCAGTGGTGGCACATACCTTTAATCCCAGCACTTGGGAGACAGAGTTAGATGGATCTCTGTGAGTTCAAGGCCAGCCTGGGCTACATGAGATTGAATCAGTCTAAAAGAGAAACAGAACTCACACCTTTGAGCCCAGCACTTGGTGTCACACACCTTTAATTCCACCACTAGGTAAATGCAGACAGAAAGGGATATAACTGGGTAGAGAGAGGAAAGTAAGATGGGAGGAGACAGGAACTCATCATTTAGTCTAAGGATTTATGGAGACAGATCTTATCTACTTCTTTCTGAGGATTCAGGAGATGTAAGAGTTCTCTCTTGTGGCTGGATTCTTCTCTGATCTTTCAGCAGTTACCCAGCTAGCTGACATTTTATTATTATTATTATTATTATTATTATTATTATTATTATTATTATGATGTTTTCAATATTAAGACCGATTAGTATTTGAGACAAGACCAGCTACGTCATGCCCCTTCCTGGGAAGGTAGCTTATATGCCTTCTTAATCTCTGAACTAAAATAAAATGGTTATCCATTAAATTGCTTGTACAAGATATTTTGTCACAATTGCAGAAAATTATGTATTTGAATGAGAAAGAAGTTATTTTGCTACCACTTTGGTATTGACTAACCATGTCAAGTTAGTGATATGTTTCTAAGTATGTTAAATAAAATAAGTTGAAAATATTTAAGCAGGTTTTAGACTTTTGAACATATTTCAGGAGACAAAATATCTACTTAGGCATGGTGGTACATGCCTGAATACCAGAACTTATAGAAGCAAGAGGATAACAAGGTCAAAGTCAGCCTAGGCCAGCCTAGGATATATAGGGTGCCTTCTAGTTCGGGCAGAATCAAAAACAATGAACATTACCACAAATGCATGTGCCTTTGTGCATTGAACACACAAGCCTCAGAAGCCACAATAGGTCAGTCAGTGTCACCCAAGCAGATGCCTACATCCTTCATTTTCCTGAAGCCCAAGATCTGCTAAGAAATTCTGATTATAACCGGCCTCAAAATTAGAATGATGTGTGTGAAACAATGCCCCCTTTCCATTAGATGGCAACAGATAGAACCCTGAATTAGAGTATCACTTGACTTCTATACATAGTGCCAAGCAATCTGAGGGCTAGAGATGGCCACCACGACCCAGTATCCCTCATCCTTTCAATGCCCAGATTCTTTGCCAAACATCAATGTAAAGATTGTAGCCTAGAGACACAAAACACTATATTGTGGGAGCCTACCCTGGAAGACCTGTGCACGGTTTGAAAGCCATTGGTTTAGAGAATGGCAGCAAGGTCAAGCGTCAAGAGCATCACAGTGGTCAGCAAAGGTTGTGGAGTGTTGGGCACAGCCTCCAGCACGGGAGCTTCCATCATGTGTTCTCCTCCTGGGACCTCAAGGGCAAAAGGAGTTGACTAATACCAACAAGACAGCCTCCGACATTTAAAGGCTGGTGAGTAATCACTTGGAAGACTTGGAAGACAGTTGGGGATTATCCCTGTGCAAAACCGAAACAGGATCTGTCTGCTGATTTGTAGGCAGTTTCAAAACATGAGGACATAGGTATTTACTATTAGTGAGGTCGCATATGCATCAATTGGAGCATTTTGAAATACATATAAATGTACAATTGTATACAATTCTACATAGTATACAAACAAGAACATTGTTAGTACAGATATTGTTACAATTCACTGTAATCACCTAGTCTCTTAGTACACAAGTGGAAAATATTATTGGTTTGAAATCTATCTTTATTTCATTGTAATATCATGTCAAGGAGAATGCATAATGTACATGTACGCATGAGATAGTCACCCCACACATGTAGACTGATTTCTACCTCCTAGGCATGGTATAAAAACAGAGTAACTTACCTGAGAACTGTACCCTTGTGTACCTTATAATCATGATGCACTCAATGATCCACTTAAGACTCTTTCATCAAAAGCTCATTTGAAGCACACTGTTTCTGCCGATTTATTTTATATATTAACGTAGCCAAATAAATCATGCCAAATGGAAAGAAAAGTGCAAGCTTCACAGGAGCATGAGCTGTGCTGTCACTGTCACTCAAGGTCCGTGATTAGAAAGAAGTGTTGCATGCTGAGGCATCTTAAATTTTATAATAGTATTTGAACAAGAAGACCCCACACATTTTCATTCTACATTGGACCCTGGAAATTGTGCCAAGTTTGCTTATAAAATGTGTCAAAGTTACATTTAGTGTGTAAACATGCAGGGCCAATCATTGCTTGGGAATAAGCTTTAGCTACTTGTTGCTTTGACAAAAACAGCTTGACCAAAGCAATTTAGGGAAGAAAGGGTTTATTTTGGTTCGTGGTTTGACAGTATAACCATCATAGTAGAGAAATTATGACAGCAGGAGCTAAAGCATTTCATCACGTTATATCCACAATCGGGAAGCAGAGTGAACAATGCTTATGTGCAGTTAGAGAGTACTCCTTTATTCAGTCCAAGACCCCAACTCAGGGATGAGGCCATCTAGCTATAGTAGACTACCACAGCTTAGCCTAATCATGATAATCCCTCCCAGTCATACCCAGAGGTTTGTTTTTGGTGATTCTAGATCCTGCCAAGTCGACACACGATTAAGACTTACAAGTATAACCCAAGTGTTTTATGGGATGTCCTTATACTACAGATTAATGATTGTTTATCTAAATTTCATCTGTAACTGGTTGTACTGTGTCTTAGTTGCTGTTCCATTGCTGTGAGGAAATAGCATGACCAAGGCAACTCTTACAACAGAAAGCATTTAATTGAGGGTTTGCTTGCACATATTAGTTATTCCATGATCATGACAGGAAGCAGACAGGCATGGTGCTATAGCAATGTCTAGGAACATTACATTCTGATTAGAGACAGACAGACAAACAGACAGACAGGCAGGCAGGCAGGCAGACAGACAGGCAGGCAGAGAGGGGGCACGAGAGACAGACTGAGACAGACTGGGCCAAGTGTGGGCTTTTGAAACCTCAAGCCCACCCCTAGTGACACACCTCTTCCAACAAGGTAAACAGTTCGCCCACTGGGAGCAAAATATGCAAATGCATAAGTCTATGCAGACATTCTCCTTCAAACTACCCTGTATTGTATTTGCTAAATCTTCATGGAGCAAAGAGAAACAAATGTTCCAGCCGGCCTCACAGTGGTTACTACGCCACACTCTCTCACTTCCCTAGTAGATTTATGCAAACATTAGCTCACATGTTCAGCTAATTGTTCCCAGATTAGTCTTGGAACTTGCTATGAAAGTACAGATATAAGTAGAGAATCTGAAAACTTGAAAATCACTGAGGTGTCCCAAACCAGGGGAGTGGTGCAAAGTTTGCCAAAATCTTTGTTTTGGAATTGGTCATTTAGCCACTATGGTCTAATTCCTATGTTTACTTTAATTAACCTAGGTAGGGTTTTCTTTAGATAGTGGACTCATTTTAATATGGCTAAATGCTAGTCACTAATAAACATGAACTCATAGGCTGCTAACACAATTCTTAATCTTACATATTCTGACTTTTGTCCCTGCCATGTTTTCTCTTGAAACCCCAGATTTTTTTTTCATTTCCAAATGAATAGTATTTCTTCAGTCTTGGTAGTCTCTTTCCTTCAGCGTCTTCAACACGTACTCAGCTTGATCTCCTGCCTCCTCTCCCCATGCCCATCTCTACATTTCCCTCACTATTTATTTTGAAGGGAGGCAATGCACAGGGTCTGCCTTGGTGTATTTGTTAATGTGTCTCTTCCTCTTCCTCCTCCTTCTCTTCCTGCTCTTTACTGTCCCTCCTCCTCTTCCTCCTCCCCTTGACTTTTCTTACAATCCATTCCTAGAGTTCAACCAACAGCAATAGTGATAGAGCTGACTGGGCCTAATTATCCATAACTGATTCTTATCACTTCTGCCAGTTCTACATTCAGTGGCCTCATGAGAAGTGGGAATTCAGGGGACATCGTGAATCTTAACTACCTTTCACTGGCTCCAGTATCTCTCTACTTGACTCTTAGCAGGGTACCACTGTGCAGAATATAAGGCCTTTCACAGCATGGCCCCCACCTAGTCTGTAGCCTGATTCTTCTATCCGTGCAGTTTCCTTTCTACTAAAACTATATTACCCTGTGCTACCCTAAGTGACTCAGCCAGCCTACCATTCTGCAGTCAGTTATACTGTGTATTACTCTCCTCTGTAATGCTGTCTTCCCTTCATCCTCAGCCTTGCCTCCTCCCCTTCCGTCTCAGTTTTGGGGGTCTCTTGTCTGACAGTTTTCAAGTTACAATCTGCATCAAGGTTACTAGTGAAGTTCTCTTTTCTCTTTCCAAAAAGTCAAAAAATACTTCAGTTCATGAATTGAAGTCAAGGCCTCGTGGACGCTGCTCTAAACCTCAACTGATGAGCAACAGCCCTAATCCCTTTGAAAGAGTGTGTCTGTCTCATACTTTAAATTTAATATAAACATTCCAAGTATTAATTACAGAGTTCTAAATCACTGAATTTATTCAAATATAAAATCTCGTGTTTCACAAGGTACATAGGATAACATGTATTTGCTTAAAAAAAATGAATCTCTTTGCTTACGCAATTCTTTCAGAGAAATGCCAGTATGTTCCTTTAAAAAGCAACTAACTATGCCTTGGTTTAATTGTGAACTAATGATGGTTTTAGGGATGGGAATGGAAATGAGAGACTGTTGGCTGGGAACAGAGAAAGCCATTACTTGATCATGGTGGATCACCGCTAACACATCATACTGAAACTTCTTCAACAAATATTAAATTCCTCTTCATTGAAAGAGATGATTTTACATGATAAACCATATTACAAAAAAAAAAAAACCAAAAAACTTAGAATTACCAGAAAATTGAATCTCTTTCTCAAGTTTTATGTGCTAATGGGATTGAAAAGCCAGTGATTCATGTAGAGTAATCCCTATTAAAGTTTAAAATGCATTAAAATTAAATAAAGGGCATCCTTCAAGAGCACATATAATTTACATTTGGGTAATAAGTGAATAGATATTTCCTTTCCAGAATTTTCCCTTAGAGTGCTATGGGCTATGTCAAGTATTGATGCCTTCATTTTATAATGAGCTCAATCACAGAAGAATTTTAAAATCCATTTGCCTTGTCTCTTTCAAAAAAAGAGTCTCAATTGCACACCTTTGTATCCACTTTCTAATAGTTTCTCCCATATAATTTTATGGATAGCTCTCTCTCTCTCTCTCTCTCTCTCTCTCTCTCTCTCTCTCTCTCTCTCTGTGTGTGTGTGTGTGTGTGTGTGTGTGTGTGTGTGTGTGTGTGTGCCTGAGCTATGACAGCTTGAATGAAGCAGTATACTAATTTTTTATTGTTACATTGTTATATTACACACACACTCAGGGGGGATTTTGTTAAGGTATAGAACATTCAATAAATTAATGGGGCTCTGCTTCATTCCCTGGAAGCAGCACATGACAGTCAACATAGGAAAGAACTTGCCAGTCTGAGCTCCAACAATGCTCTTGAGCTAGACTTAAAGGAAAGCCCTCATCTGGGTGTTGGGGTGCAGGAGACACAGCCTTCTGGGGAATTTACTCTGCACTCTTATCAAGGCTTGCCAATGGTTCCAGCTCTGGGGAAAATATGGGTCTTGACAATTGTCCAGAAAAGGGAGAGAGTGGAGGAACCATGCTCCTTACTCAGATGAGCTTACAAACCAGAATTTCTGGAGTGTCTTAAACTTTCAGGATGGAAAGGATGCCATCCTGAGCTGGCATTGTTCCCCCACCATCAGTGAGACAGACAGACCTTCTTGAGTCTCAGCTATGTGAGAACCACTGCCTGGCCTAGAAGCATTTCCAGACATCTGCCCTGGCTAGATGAGGATGCTAGCCCAAAGCCACCCCATCCAGAGTCTCTGTGCATCCATGAGAAAGGCACTTCTCTGGGCAGACAGCCCCCTCTCAGAGTCATGGTCCAGTGAGATAGCATAAAATGGGTTTTAGGCCACCCAACTCCCTTGTCCTTATGCAGGGTACAGACTATTCCCACAGTGGCTCTGACTTACTCTGTGTATCGTTCTCTCCTCAAGACCTGGGGACAAAGCAGTAACCTTTGGATGTGTCAAACTGGATATGGGCAGTGTTCTGCAGCATGTGGGTAACATTAAGTGAGATCTTTGGATAATAAGCCCCCTGATTACAGCTCAGGCTCCCCAGTTTGCCATATCCTGTCTGCTTCAGACACGTCATTAACGAAGTTATAAGCAGATCCATCCGAGATAAAGCCAGCTTTGGAGATGACTCTCGGAGTGGTTTATTTGTAAGGCGAGTCAGAAAATTTCTCCACTGCATCAAATTATTTTAAGCCTATCTTGGGTGACTTCATGTTCCAATCCCTGCTTATTGCAGTCATCAGGTCCTTAAACAACCTTAGGGAAAAAATAGTATAATTGCAGGGGATTTCTCACAACAAGAAGTGAAAACCAAGCATACATACACACACTTACATCGACTGTGCGTGCATTTGGATAATTTAGCTACGTGCTGCAGGAGCATTCCTTTTCAGGTTGTCTACCAGGCAAACCATCACTCACTCCTTTGGGGAAGTGTCCCTCTGCAGAGGCAGCCCTGCAGCTACAAGGCCGTCTTGTCTTGTCCTCTAGAAAGAGGGGACCCTTCTTATGGATGAGGAAAGAGGAAAGTTAGAATAACTGGTGGGTGGCTGAAAAGGGTTAAAGAGGAGGGAGAGAGATGGGAATGGATTCCCTAGAGCTCTGTCATCTCCATATGTCGCCCCAGCCTAGGACAGAGTAAGTTGTTCATGCATGTTTGCTGAGTGACTATTTGGGGCTGGGGGGGGGGGCACTCTGGTACTCAATGGTCTTGAGAATACAACATCAACCCAGGGCCCAGATATTTAAGATAGAACACTCCAGGCTTCCCTGTCAGATGATTACCGCATGCCAAGTGGGTTGAGCTGTTCTCAGTTTAGGACATAATGAAAATCTCCCAGTTGGGAATGTGTTCAATGGGAAAGTCAGTGTTTGTTTAGCACTCGTGATAGCCTGGGCTCAATCCCCAGTACTGCAAAAGTAGAAAAGAGGAAAGAAAGGAAAGAGGAAAGAAAGGAAAGAGGAAAGAAAGGAAATGCCTACGACCGCGTGTACATCACAGCGTGAACATATCCTGACAGGTTTGCTCTTAAAAATTGCTACTTAATTTACGAAGAATGTTACCATTAGTAACATGGCCATGTTGGTGCCAATGGATTAAGGCAGATCATCACATTTTATAAACTTCCAACAGGTAGTGACACTTGCCTCTCAGGATGAGTCTCCTCAAACTGAAGTGCTGGTTTCTGGTTTATGATTCCATGCATTTCTCTGACTCACAAAGGGTGTGGAGTGAAACAACAGAGACCTCTGGCCCCTCAGTCTGAGTTTTCATGTTACTGGGTGACTATGCCTTTACCCACTGACCACAGGAGGGGCCAGGGAGAACTATGGCTTAGAGTTACCACCCTACAATGGTCTTTTATGTATTCTAGAACAGGCCTTACGAAAACATATTAGGTCAGAATAAAAAAAAAACAGAAGCGTGTTATTGAGTGAAGGAAGTCTGGGAGGGTAGGAAAGGAGAAAATACGGCAGTGCCAGCTAGAACACTGCCCAAAAGGAAACGCCACAAGCCAGCACCTCTGCTCCCCAGGTACACGACACACCAGCTGCAATTACTGCCTGTCATAAACGGATGCAAAACTTTGGCCAGACACAGTACTACAAAGCGTCCATTGTGCATGCAAGTGAATAGGGATACAAATATAGAAAATTAAATGTTATCATTATTGAAAGAAGATATGAACCCTTTGTGCTAACTTTCTGAGCTTGGTAATTGGGTTTAGACTTCAACCTTCCTTCTTCTCCCATGGCCTTGATTTTAATGGAGTTGGTGGTCTCTGACACAGGAGATCCCCTCCCATCCTCCCCCTGTCCTCCACAGAGGATGTAACCTAAGATCCTAATGGGCACAAGAAAAATGTACCCAATTTTCTATGAACTAGATCTTTCACCCTTTATAAACATGGCTATGATATAGTTGAGTTCATAAATCAGGTACAGCAAGAAGATATTAAAGACCAGGTTGCAGAAACACATAGAGACAACTGACCTGAACAAGGAGAGCTAACAGGCCCCTAGACTGATAGCTGGGAATCCAGGAATCCAGCATGGGATTGACTCAGACCCGCTGAATATGGGTCTCAGCTAGAAGGACTGAGCAGTCTAAGGGACCTCTGACAGTGGAGCCAGGATGTATCTCTGGTGCACAAAAGGACCTTGCGAACACATCCCCCATGGAGGGATAACTGCCTTAACCTAGAGACAGGAGAGAAGTCCTAGTCCTTACTTCAAATGACTAGACAGATTCACATGACCCCTCCTAGATGGCATTGCCCTACATGTGGAATTGTGGTGGGGGGATGGGAGGGAAGGTGAGGGTGGTCAGGGTGAATGTGAGGGGAGAGAGAGGGTAAGAGGGAGGGAGGGAGGGAGAAGGAACTGGGATTGACATGTAAAATAAAAAATAAACAATAGAAAAATCATAGCAACCTACTTCAATAAAATCATCATCATCACTATTCTGACACTGTAGGGCTGTTGTTGACTAAAGTAAGGGTCATTTAAACCCAAGTAACATCATGGCAGTCATTGATCTTAATGCAGATGGCTTCAAGTTCAAGGCAGACAGGTGGCATGGAGTGAGTGTTGAGCACACTATTAGGAAGGCTACGCAAAAGAAAACATATGTTGTTTTTTATTTCTAGGATTTTCCATGTAGTATTTTACCTGAAATCTCAGAAAGCAAAATTGCAAGGAAAAAATGTACCTTTGAATAAAACATATTCATACAGTTATTGCAATACCAGAATTAATTCTATTCCAGGAAAACCTGAGAGGATTCAGACAAGCCTGGAGATGTGTGACAATTGGGAATCCATTACCAGGCTCAAGAACATAACTAATCTGGAGAGTTTCTGTGTGTTTTTTTACTTCAGTTTATGTTTAGTTATGGAAGGATTGATTTTTAGCTGATTGTTGGTGTTATGGTTGGACATATGCAAAATCCTAATAAACAGTTCTTAAATAGCCAACAGGAACTGTGATGGTTGAAAATTAAGGCCAAAACAAATTTGTCCTTGAAAAATGTTTTGGGACATATTTAACTGTAGTTATGTCTACATTCTGATGGTTTTAACTGTTTCAGACAACATAGCAAACTCCAACTCTGAAGAAAATGGGAGAACCCGATCTAACACCCATCCCTTCCAGAACCTCCCTCAGTGGAAGGAAGAGTTGACTGCCTGCCAACTCTGTACATGCCTGAACCGAACACAACCAAATAGAGAGGTAACACAAACAATCGCAGCTTCAGTCTGTACTTAGAGAACCAGGCAAATGGTCACATGTGCACAAGGCTGCAGCATCCTCTTCAACAGCAAAGCTCCTCACCATTTCCATGAACACATCCTCCTATGTCCATTGTCCCAACAGGAGCTCTTATGTGGCTCCATTTTGAAAAGCAATAAAACCCCAGAAGTGACAAATCGGCTGCATTCATATTTCATTCTGATTTTTCCTTAACGCTAAAAGAAGCCCCTCCACAAATATAGACCCCCACGAATTTAGTGTTGCAAAGATGTTCTGGCCCAATGCAGGGTTTCTGCAGCTCTTTTGCTGGCTCTGTAAGGTCTTAGTATGCAAATGTGAAATGAAATTTGTCAAATCAAGTAAGTTTGGACACATTGCCTTCTGTAAGCCTCTTACAATTTCTTAATAAACATTGTTCAATTCAACTTCTCAGTAGAACCTACTGTTCTCCAAACTTCTGCAATAATAAAATTTCTAAGGGGAAACATTTGTTAGCACCTGGAGAACTAACATTTAAAACAAAAAAAACTTCTTTGTTTCAGAATATACTGTTATTTAAAGAACTACAAGAGTGAGTCACTGAAACAGTGAATCCCTGACCAAGCAATACCATAGTTTTTAATGAAAATTGGTTCTATAATTATCACTGAATATTTCTTTTCTCTTGAGTGCCCATTCACCTTAACCTTAGAAAAATAACATGATAGTAGTAATAGTCTTCTCTTCAAAATTACTTGCATTTAACATCTCAAGTACAAAGATGCTTTAAAACTTAAGACATCCCAATGATGATTGCAAATTCATACAGTTGTGATTGTGTGTGTTTGTGGACACACCTGTGTGTGCAGGTGGGGGTCTGACAACCTTCATCCATCACTCTCCACTTTCATGTTCACACAAGGTCATGTTCCTGAACCCAGAGCACCCCAGTTCCAGGGGTTCTCTAACCACGTAGCTTGCTCTGGGGAACCCCTGCCATGCTTCCAAGTCCTGACAGTCTAAGCAGCCCACCATGCCTAGCCTGAATCCATGTCAGTGCTGGGGATCTGAACTTTTACCTTATGCTTGTGAGGCAAGCACTACCCCCTGAGTCCTTCCATTGACTTTCACACTGTGACATCCTTCAATAGTTGAGGTTCTTAAAATTCCATCTTGTTTCTGGTGATAGAAATCTTATCATCATAATAATTTGAGATGTCCTGTTCACATATGTTCCTCAAGACCTGACGTTTAGAATTTGAACTTTGCATAGAAGTTTCACTATAGCAAATGTTGGGTCCATGCTTACCTTCATCACTATGACAGATGATTCTGCTTTCCTGAGATGAGCCCTCCTGCCCTGAGAGCATCAACCTTGCTGGGAAAGCCTCCTGCCATTAATTCTTCAGAAATGATGCAACTCCCCTCCTTGTATGATTCTCTCATGGATTATTTAGCCTTGGAGTTCCATTCCTGGCTTAGCCTTCACTCTCGACATAGCCCATAGACACCCTCAGTTCAGATCACCTGATTCATCTGCTTTGTCTCCTGGATAGAGCTGGCCTATCCTGCAGCTTCTTGCCTGTACAGTGTGAGGAGAAGAAACTTTTCTTTAACTGGACATGTAGAATCACAAACCTATTAATAATTCACATAGAGTTTCAAGGAATATCTTTAAAACATGATAGAAAAGCTAGAATTAAAGTCACAAAGGCCTAGAACTAAAGGGGAAAAGTCTGTCTGAGGCCACCATCTTGTTTGCCCTTCCTGCGAATCATCAATATATATTTTAGCTTTCCTTAACCACGACCTCTGATTTGGTAGCTGCTCACCATGACAGACACATTTTGCCTGAAGATTTGGGTAAAATATATGCAATAGGAAAGAACTAGACTACATTTCCCTCCTTTTTCTTTGTAACTTTTTTCATCTTAATATCTTCATTAAGGCTACTCCCTCATTGTTAGGCTCTTATTGAGTCTCCAAGGTCAAAACTATGGAAAGGACAGTGTTGAGTATCATTATTCCCAGGATTTCTCACTCACATTCTCTGAGTGTGTATCTTGGAAATCCATCATGGGTTCCTATCAGTATAAATCTCTAAGATGGCAAGGATCAGTTGCCAGAGTCAGTAATTCAAAGATGCCAGGCCATGTGCTACATGATGTCATATGCAGTTGACCTTCTCCATCTCTAGGGTCAGTAACTGTGGAGACCATCTCTAAATAGAAAATATTTGGGGGGGAAATATCAAAATATCTACAAGTGCTTATATAAAGATATTGCTATGCCATTTGCACTATATTAGAGATTATAGTAATCTGAAAATGTGGGGTTGGCTAGATGCAAATATTTTGACCCTTAGTGTAAGATAATTGAACACACACTGATTTTGGTTTCTACATTCTTGGAAACTCATGAGTGTGAAGGTACCACAATATACACATTGTTGACACAACCCCATGAGGCAGATATTTTATCAGTTTTGGTAATGACTAAGCTGAGGTTCAAAAGGTTAATTTATGCATTTTAGACATGCATGGCACCACATACCTCATCATCAGAACTGGACCTATATGCACTACCAAGGGTTTTATTTTGTCACAGAGCTTTACAGTAACATCTACCTAAGCTATTATGACTTTTCTTTTAAGAATAATATCTCCTTTTTAATAAATAAGAACTTTTGCTTTGTATAATTTACTTTTATTATCATGTGTTCTGGGGCATGTGTGTGTGTGTCTGTGTGTCTATGTGGATGAATATGGTGGGGGGGGGAGGGTGTATGCCCATATGTATGCCTGTGCATGTGGAGGCCAGGGTTTGATAGCAAACATCTTCTTTAAGTACTGTCCACTTTTTGATTTGTTTGGAAACAAGATCTCTCATTGAACTTGAAGCTCACAAATTCAGAGAGACTAGCTGGCCAGAAAGCTACTCTGCCACCCCAGCATTGGCATTACAAGAGTGTTCTGCCACTCCCAATTATTATGTGGGTGCTGGGGATGTGACCTTGAGTCTTCATGCTTGCGTAGCAGGCACTATACCAACTGAACCATGTCCCCAGTCCCCAGAACACCTTCCTTTTTTGATGAGTTTTTGGTGGTCTTTTACAAAGTCATTATTTCTAAGAATGAGTGCTTTCAAACTATGAGGCCCACTCCATCATGCTGGGTGCTGTCACAGTGTCCAAAAGTGGGCTCACTCGGAATGAAGTTCATTTTACGTGGTCTCTGGCATTTTTTAGAAAGACCGTCAGGGAAGTCGTTTTCTATTACCTTTGTGGATGTAATCAGGGAATACTGAAAATGGGACACCCAAAAGCCAAACACAGTTTCAAAAACACATCTGAGCATCTCATTCAGATCAAAGCAAGGAGTGATGTTTTTGCTGCACATGTCTTTTACATATCAGTGTTCATGCCTTACTGATTCCTCAGGACCTGTTCAAAGCACCATGTTATATATCTGTGAGATCTCCCCTTCTCCTAAAAATAAGCTAGCAACAAGCCACTGACAGAATCCCTGTTGCAGCCTGGCTACCGCAGCCTTCACAGATGAGTACATTCGTTTCTTAATTAGCCATTTAATTAGCTTTGTCTACATATGTAATTGCTCCCCCACAATGGTAGTCATGGTGACAGCTACTCTTTGACCACAGCTTCTACAGACAATGAAAACTGCTCCATAGGTAGGACCGAAGTCATCTATTTCCGTGTCACAGTTCCCTCTAATAATAGGCATGCTTACTTCTATATCACAATAGGACTGGCTAATTGGAAAATGATTTTTCTAAAACTTCAAGTTGCTGAGCTGGACTGGCTGATTCTACATGAGTAAGTCCCTCTATGGCTTTTGGAGGAAAGCTCACTGGGGCCCATTGTTTGCCATATTGTTGACTTAACATTCATTAGGAGACTCATAAAAAAAAATCTTACTTCCTGCACGTCCAGAGCATAGTGTTTAAGCTGTAAATATGGCAATATGCATGTAAATATTGGCTTAAAACTCTTCTTTGAGTCATTTATTTCCTTTATCTTATTGACTCTCCATTGCCATTCTCTTCTGTTTGGCCTGGCCCTTTCCCAGTCTCCAAATGTGCTTTCTGAATTCCCAGTGGTCTTTTCATTGGGATTCTTCCCGTAAGAGTCAAGGGGCACCAAGCGAGGATCATTTTTGTTCTCACTCTGTTCCAGACACGCTGTAGTGGCTGACCAAGAGGACGGCACTCCACTGGGCTGACCTTTGACTCTTGGCAGAGGATAGCCTTTTCACTGAGGGAAATCACTCTGCTTCGTTGGTCTCTAATGTTTGTAGAGATCTCTGTGGAAACAAACATTCAGAGAGTCTTTGTAGACAAGTCCAGGAACGATTAAGGCAGGAGATCCCTACCTCTTGAAAAACAAAACGTGCCAGGTTACACTAGAGGACTCCCTGACTGATACACTTGTGAGGATGACTGCTTTTCCTAGTGCTTTTCCTTTTTCTCTTGAACTGACTGGAAGAAACACAAAGGCAAAGTCAACTGAATCGGGCCCGAAATTCATTTTTACAGCTGAATAAGCTTTGTCTCTGGTTGTTTTAAAAATGAAATAAATGGGAAAATATTTGCTGGAGAATAATAAACACACCCAGGTATTTGATGCTATTGTAAGGTGGGGCTGAGAATGAAGGGGCTCCATAAGACCACCTGTGTTTCTTGGTTCGAGCCCAGCAAAGCTTCACGATTTGTATAGTTGGGCTCAGCCCAGCAACCTGGCTACATTCTTGGATCTCTTACTCAACCGAGATCACTGGAAACTTTAACAAAAGCGTCGTCAAGTGGAAGAGTCGGTGAGCCTATGGTTTGACCCCCAGCTGCACAGCCTTACGTCTGGCTATTTCTAATCTTCTGGCAAATTAGTTCAAGGCAGGGAGTAAGGGGAACCTGAGGGTACAGTGCTCCGTCCCCCTGAGGAGATGATGAATCCAGTGTCATCCCCAAAGCACACGTTTAAATGCCTGCTTTTTAGTATGTTTCCACTTGGCCATATGGATGCCTCTGCTATAATTTGAAAATCATCAAAGAGAAAAGCAACATAACTCTTGTAGCATTCCATTATGGAACCTAATAAAAGGAACACAACTGTCAGTTACTTTGGAAGCAAACTTAGAAATTGCTTCTCAAATGCAACTCTTTGAGGAAGCTCATGATGCATCCTGACCATCCAAAATACATGCTTCAAAACAGAAGCCGAGGTAGGAAGGAGACAACAGATCGATTCTCACTTCTCCTTTGGTGTGTGACAAGATAATTTGTGTATTTCTTAAGTGGTTATTTAGGATGGTTTTTACTGCAGCTACCAGTATCTAAAGAAAATGATAAAATAGCCCAACTTTAATAGGCACGAGAATATGCTATGTATATATTGATGTGATGACTGAGTCAAATACCCTCATCTTAGAGCCTCAAATGCCAGAGTTCATGTGTGTGATCTTGGTCATGGGAGCCCCTCCGAGTTATTAGGTGAAACAAAATTATATTCTGGCTCTTCACGGAGCGTTTCATAAACACATGGAATTAAAGGTTTCACTAAAGAAAGTTCATGCTTTTCTATGTTTTAGAAACCCAGTACCAAATAAAATGGAGTTTTATGTCTGGATTGCTCATCCTTTTTAATATCCTAATTACCATGGTAAAGGTAAAAATTATATGAAGCAATATTTAAATCTTCTTGATCATGGGACTCTTATTTTAAAATATCGTCAGTATGATGCAATCTATGGTGCTTCCATTTTTTTTTTTTTTTTACCTGAATCGACTAATTGAAAATTGGCATGTACACAAAGACCATTATCGCAACAATTATCAATCATCTCTGAATGTTGTACCTCACAGGTGGATATGTGGAAACACAGAACAGCCCCGGCATGTAAGGCATGTTTTCCTGTTCTGACGTATTCTCCAAATTTGGGGGAGGGGCACTCTTTACATGCATGGCCTTGGTTGGACAGATAAGCCTGAAGACTTATCAAGAAGTACATTGCTATTACTCACTCCTGGTGTTACTTGGTGTTCTGTTAGTCTCCTGTCATCTAAATAATAAATAATGTGTGTGTTTCTCTTCGGTATTTTACTTGCCACATATCAATCATTTATTTTTCAGGAAATAAAATAATTACCCCTTTAAATTTTTTTTAGATTTACTTGTTTTATTAATTTATGTGTCTGAATGTTTTACCCACATGAATGTATGCATACCACATGAGGATCCAGTGTCCATGTATGTCAGAAAAGGATACTGGGACCCTGGGACTGGGATTACAGAGCATGGTAAGCCACTACGTGTGTGCTGGAAATTAAACGCAGGTCCTCTGTGAGAACACTTGCTCTCAAGAACTCAAACAACTCTCCAGCCCAACTACATTTTTTTTTTAATATTTAAAATCAATAGATCCAGTTAGTGCCCTACTCTGTAACTAGAATAGTTTGCAAAACCCTGAATACATGTATGGTTGGCCCATTTCATGTTTCTTTCTCTTTTGTGATTTTAATTCAGGCACCATTAGACAGAAAAGCAACAACAATAACAATTAAAAAAAATGTTGCCTATGACAGCTTTCTAGTATATCTTCTCCAAAAATGAAGAAAAAAGGATAAAAATAGCTGGAGCAACTGTAGGCACACAGCAAAGGGCATAAAGCTAATTACATTCAAAGGAGATTCACGTTTTAATTATATATAAAACACATTCTAATAATCTCTTCTGTCAGCAGTTCTTTACCTACTACCATGATATTTAAATCCAGATGCAGTTGTGCTGTAATTTATTTAAGGTAAGGTTGTGAGAGAGTCCCTCAATTCTGCTATAAAGAACATTGTTGACCTCTTACTTCAACTGCTACTGACTGCACCCCTCCCTTGATGTGAGCAAAGGCCACACTCCATGGGTGTCCCTGAGAGCCACAGGACTTCCTTGGTGAGTGACTTTGGCTTGGGCTCTATTGATCTTTCCAACGTTTTGTTAAAAGTGCACCACTATGACTCTTCTTTCAAACTTCCTCCATTCCCTCTCTCTCACCAAGGTCAGACCTGCACTCTGCATTGTGGTCTAATGGCGCTCTCTCTCTCTCTCTCTCTCTCTCTCTCTCTCTCTCTCTCTCTCTCTCTCTCTCTCTCCTCCCACCTTTCCTCATTAGCACTTACACCAGTACCTCTCTTTTATGTTGGTTATTGCTTTGTAGAGGACATAAGCCACTAATAACCAAATCCATATTATTGGGAACTTAGACTATGCTACTTTGTAAATTTAGGTTTTAAACAATTTCACTGCAATAAAATTTCCCAGTAGGGACAGGAGTATCAGAAGTCCATGGCCATCCTAATTACACTGGGATATATGTGATTCCCTTCTCAAAAGAAAAAAAGAAAGAAAGAGAGAAAGGAAGGAAGGAAGGAAGGAAGAAAGAAAGACAGAAAGAAAGAAAGAAAGAAAGAAAGAAAGAAAGAAAGAAAGAAAGATATTTTAGATATTTTAGAGCAATTTTGGAAACTGTAGTCTAAAAGTTATCCTGGTTTTAGCACTTTCCTCTACTGGATTACTTGAATATTTTATTGGTGATATTGTGTATCTTGGTGTGTGTGTGTGTGTGTGTTTATATGATTATGTAGATATGTATGTATGTTTGACCATGTGCACTGTGTGTAGGCACCAGAGGTAAATATCAGTATCTTCCTCTACCACCTTTTACCATATTTTTTGAGGCAGGGTTTCTCACTGAATCTGGAACTTGCTAATTCTTCTAGGCTAGCTGGCCACTGAGCTGTAGGCATCCACATATCTCCACATCTCCTATGAAGGCTACAGATGCACGGCCTGGCCACGCCCACCTTGTCACTTAAGTGGTTAAGATCTAAACTCAGGCCCTTATTCTTGCAAGGAAGGAATTTTACTGAGTGACCATCTTCCCAGCCCCATTCTAAGTGAATTTTTAAGTGTGTTTCCACCTACTGAGGGCCATAAACAGTGAAATAATTTTAAATTTCACCAATTATTAACCTAAATAGTCATAAATCCTCAACAAGTAAATTCCACCTTCTGTCCCATCATAACCTTTAAACCTCTCCTCCATTCATAGTGTTCAGAAAACAGTGCACAGATGATTAATTACACTGAAAAAGCAAAACACAAAACTGTACCTTCTGGATGGATGTCTGTGGAGCCAATTACACTGAGGAGCAGCTCCTATTGCTCTGAACTCTTGGCCAACAGCTCATAGAATCTGGCTAGTGATAGCAGAGGAATTTTGTGTGGGCTTGTGCATTCATTTACTTTCCAAAATAATCCCATCCGCGTGCATGAGACATGCTCTGTCTGTTTCTGCTCATTAGGAGACCAGACTCAAGCAAACGTGCTCAACTTCGCAAGCTGGGTCCTAGGGGAATGAGTCATCCATCTCAGTGTGCTCCACCAAGTTTGCAAATGGAAGACCCACACATGTTCCCTGAGTTGCCTGTTTTAATTTCCAGCTTAGCAAAACATATTATTTTATGGGCTCACACTAAATCAGGCACCCAAAGCAATTAGATATTTGAGGAGTAGGAGGGAATGAGTGTTTTAAAGCTTGCCTCTAATTTATTTTTATTGATTCTTCAACCCTTGGGGTCAAGGAGACAATTTCAGCAATCTTAAGTAAAGTCACCCTGTTAAGAGATACCTTAGAGAATGCTCACCTATCTAT
Source organism: Phodopus roborovskii (assembly GCF_943737965.1). Taxonomy (NCBI): domain Eukaryota; kingdom Metazoa; phylum Chordata; class Mammalia; order Rodentia; family Cricetidae; genus Phodopus; species Phodopus roborovskii. The sequence continues at coordinate 19,308,712 of NW_026126511.1, forward strand.
ACCAATTTTCATGTAAAAGACAAGCTTGCATGAATACATTTGAAGTAAGTCCCTTGGAATTTGTGCCGATTCCCCATACAAACAATCTTTATTTTCTGTCCTTTTTTTTTTTTTTTTTTTTTTTTTTTTTTTTCAGGCAACTAGTAGTTAACTACTATATTTTCAAGTTATAATGAAAACCCAACTAAGCCCATGATGGGCTAGATAGGAGCTTGGAGGACTACAAAGAAGGCTAGCCCCACCCCACCCCCACCCTTAGGGGGCTCCCTGGTTAGCACAAAGCAGAAATGAAAATGCCTGAAAACCATTTAGGTCCATTTAAGAGCTCCAAAGTATCAACTGACTTTTAAGGGGCACTAATAGACAGAGATTCACATTTGCATTACCGACGAGCAAAACAAAGGAAATGGAGCCCTGTGCGTGTTGGGAGGATCAAGGAAGGAGGCAGACTTTCTGAAGATTACAGATGAATTTTCCCAGAAAGGGCATGCTAGTTTATCTCTCAGTGCATCTCTTTGAAGCAATAATCTATGAGACTAGTGTGTTAATATCTTTACAATAAAGTCTTCCTTTTTGACTAAAACTTCTAGTCCATTAATAGTAGAGTTTGTGTATGTGTGGCTTGGAGTGGGAGTGTGCCTGCGTGTGAGTGTGCGTGTGTGAGTGTATGTGTCTGTGTGTGGGGGGGGGGGTTCGTTTTAATCATGTAAAAAGCATTTGAGCTAACAAGCTTCTCTTCGGCATTAATAAAAATGACACTAATGCATGAAATAAAGTCAATCTGTGAAGTAGCACAAAGAGATTATGACACACTAACATTGATTTTTATATGATCAACTGAAGAATTTGTATTGAGTTTGGAGGACCAAGCGATTTCAAGGAATGATTTTGCTACTTAAAAGCACGATGGCAGAGCACATTTGTTTTTATTGATGTTCACAAAAGTTGACCCACTTACGACGAAGGCAGGCCTCAGCTACCCAATTGGCCCATGAGTTTGGATTGGATAAGTTCATGTTAAGCAGTAAACTATAATGCTGTTGATTTGGATGCACAAAATTAAATACCATATTTATTCCAAAACTGGGTACATTTTACAAGAAGGGACAGTTTCTGTTGTGGCTACATCTGAAAAACTGTCCATGTGATAATCCCCAGGACATCTGAATATGTCCTCTTGTATGGTAGATGGATAAGTTTGCTAATCAGCTGGCCTGGATTATGTGGATGCTTCCAAAGAATTATCAGGGGTCCCTTTTCTGGTAGATATATGTATATTGTGGGTGTGTATATATCTTCCCATGTTCTTGATGAAGATGTGTGGATGTACATGTGCATGGCATACACAAATATGGAGGCCCGAGGTTGACAGTGTCTTCCACAACTGCTCTCCAACATACATATTGAGGTCTCTCACTGTTTTGGCTAATTTAGCTTGCCAATATGCTCTGGGTGTTATGAAGGGACCTTAGATGATGAGTGTGGTGATATTATATATGGTTTATTGAATCTTGCCTGAGGATTCAGAAAACAAAGTCATCCTCAAGCTATGGAAATCAAGCAGTGGTGGTACACACCTTTAATCCCAGGTCTCAGGATACAAAGGTAGATGGATCTCTCTGAAATCAAGACCACCCAGGGACACATGAGATTGAATCATTGTAAGAGAGTAACAGAGCTCAGGTCCTTAATCCCGGCACTAGAGCGGTATAAAAGATAGAAGCAGGGTCTTCAGTAGTTAGTATCAGGCATAGAGTCTCTAGCCACACGGAAGAGAGCACAGCAGTCTGAGTGAATCTGAGGAGCAGTGAAGTCCGGAGCAGTCTGAGGATCACGCCTTTGGTCTTAGCTGAGGCAGAGGTAAGAGCTAATGGCTGGCTGCTTTGCTTTTCTGATCTTCAGCTTGAAGCTTGAACTCCAATATCTGTCTCTGGGTCTTTTATTTGTCATGTTACAATTGGTGACAACAGAAACTCCTGTCTACAGACGAGCAAGCAGATGACTTAGATTGAGGTGGACGACATTGTGAGCCTTACCGGGCAGTTGCTGCCATTGAGCACAGAAAGGGCCAGTGAGCCAAAGGGCAAAATGTTTGGGGAATGGAAAGACAGTAAAATGCACCCACCACCTCCACCCCCAGTCCTTTAGAATGTAACACAGCCATGGCTACATGCTGATTTTAGCCAAGGGAAAGCCATTTCAAGCTTCTAGCTTTCCAGCTATAAGTTCATCGTTTTTGTTTTGTTTTGTCTTGTTTTTTCAGCTACCAAGTTTGGGATAAGTGTTTATAACAGCAATAAGAAGACAACTTAATTAGTTCAGTGACTTAAAATGTTCAGACATGAACATGTATGTGCATATATGTGGGGTTTTTTCGGCACACATATGTGTGCAGATGTACTGTATTAGTATGTGCATGTGTGTGTTTCTACTGTGCTAAGTTGGCCTTTTAGTTATGAAGACAGGCTAAATTTTAAATTCAGTTAAAGTTTTCATAGATAATTTTTAAGTGACTTTAATATAAGATAATTATGAAGAATTGTTCAGGAAATTTAAAATCTTACAAAGTAACTTATTTTCCTCATTTTGAAAATATTTGTTGCCTGGCATGTGATGGACAGACACCTTTAATACTAACATTTGGGGCAGAAACGGAGATCTTCACGAGTTTGAGTCCAGCCTGGTCTATATAGGGAGTTCCAGGACAGCCAGAGCTATGTAGTAAGACCTCCATGCCCCCAATTCCAAGTGTGTGTGTGTGTGTGTGTGTGTGTGTGTGTGTGTGTGTGTGTGTGTGTGTTGATGCACACGTTCTATGGCAGGTTCATGAATGCTATGATTTAAATGTGGGGTCCAGGGGTCAATTTTTGGAATTCATCTTCCACCTTGTTAAGACAAGGTCTTTCTTGTTTCTGTCACTGTGCTGTGCACTCCAGGCTGGCTGGACCATGGGATTTCAGCCAATTCTGCTGTCAGAGCTGGAGTGCTGGGATTACAGATGCCCATCACCACATCCTGCTGCATGCATGGGCTCTGGTTGATGGACAAGTCTCAGTACGGTGCTTGTGTTCACTACTGAACCATCTTCCTGGCCCATTCCCCTCATTTCTGAGAGGAGTTACATGGCTAAAGACTTGTCTCTGGGGAGATAATGGCTGCTGGTGGCTAGCTGTTCTAGAACTCCAGCTCTAAAAGTGAGTTGCTTGTGTTCCTCCTGATTCGACCATATAAAGATGGATGCCTGCTCTAACACACCTGGCCTATTTGCTCATGTGTTGAGCATTAATAGCCAAAGTACCTGGCTTATAAGATAGCCATGACAGTTAAACAGGACTAGTAACCACTCATGAAGGAGTGGGCATTACACTTTTATTTGAGTCTATGCAAACTTCTATGCATAACTTTTTGAAAATAATAACTTTATTACATTATTAGAATGTCTATTTTAAATAGATAAAGAGTTCCAGCATATTTATTAAATGGATAATAGCCTTTTGGCCTATATCCTGACTTCTTATGAAGTCTGTCGTTGTGGCTTATAAAAACTGTTGCTCAACAACTTCTAGTTTTTTTGTTCATTTAAAAACTCCAAAATTCTTAGTAAAAATGTGACTCAGTACATTATGATTTCTCAGGAAGAAGTCCAAGCTTCCCAAAATTACAAAAGATAAAGAAAAGCAGAGGAAAATCTCAATGAATTCATGAAATTTACAAAAGGAACATGGCTCATTTTTCCTAATTGTTATGAGCTTCCTAACCAAACTCCAGAGGTATTTTTTTTTTCAAATTCTATATTTCTTCTACTATGATAGTGATGTCTTAAATCCTGCTGGATAGCTTCCATGCCCTGCAACACACTGAACTCATACATTCAAATTCACTCACTGGTTATACCTACAAATTTTGTATGGTTTGAGAAAGACACACACACACACACACACACACACACACACACACACACACACGCACGCACACACAAATTAGATAGTAAAAAATACCCATTTTCTTTTTTCCAAAGCAGTACTGAAGGACTTAATTTGAGATTATAGTCAAAATGCAAGAGCCTCACCTACCCCCTAATTTGGACCTTGTGGTTAGCTTACACTTGGAAATGGTACCCAACTTTCTGGCATTACTACATGATACCATCTACAAAGTCCTGAACTTTGCTTCAGGAAACACACACACACAATGACAGAGTGTTTTTGAGTGAGTTTACAGTTTTGTGTTGGCCACATTCATAGCTATTTTGTAGAGCGTGTGGACCACAGGGTGAACGCCCTTGGACAGAAAAGGTTGATAATCAGGTACTGAAGAGTCCATCAGTGCAATACATTCTATGGTCTCTCTGCTGTCCAGTCTCAAGAAAGAGAACAGAGAAACATGGGTCTCCAGGAAGAAAGCAGCTGGAAAACAAAGCAAGTGAGCATATATGAAGAGGAGATGGGAGACTTTGCTCCTCTCCTCCCCAAGGATGTAGTCCAATAACACTTAAATGACTAGTGTATGTGCCACAGAATTGTTGCTTCATTCCACGGGCTGCCATTTCCCATTGTACACATGAAGGTCAGGGCTCAAGTTGGTTAGGAAACTTGTTCAAGGTTCCTACCTGTAATTTAGCAGGACCCAACATCCAAAGCTTAACCTACTGTATTCTAAAACCATTGCTTTCTCTACCACCAATCCCAAAATGCTTGCTAGCAGGTTAAGTTCCAAAACTGCACCTTTGTCTTAAGTTCCCAGGAAACATTTGTCAAGTGGATGAAGACACACACACAGAAAATATAAGGGAAAAGAATTCTCAAACTAGATACAGCTACTAGAGGAAGGAAATAGTGCATGTGTAAGACATATGTACATGTGTGGGGATTTTGTTCCTGCTGAGGATGCACAGCTGATGGATAGAGAAAGGAGAGCAAAGCCTAATAGCACTAGTTGCTAGAGTTGACAAAGATTATTTTAAAGAACAATTTACCTGAGTAAATAATAGAAGTCATCAGAGCAATGCTGCAGTCTCACTGGAACTTATAATGATCACCACAATTCCATCTTTCAGGATTCATGGGACTCCTCCCTCATTAATTCAAAGCCTTAAAATACAAGATTTGCATATTCATCGAGTCCATAAAAGCAACAAGTTTGTTTCAGAATCTTAAGTGATATTAACAACAGATAACAATTCTTATCTCTGGGAATATTAGCGACTAAAAATGTTGATTATTCATGTAAGTGATAAATGTTTAAATCTTATAGTTCTACATTAACTAGAAACCACCCATTCTGTCCTGTGGTACCGAGTTACCCATGTTAATTATATGTCTTACATTATTGTTTGTTGCCACTGTTACTTTCTTTAATTGGGTCTTCTTTTGTTGGAAAAAATGCCCTTCAACTCTGATTAATCGATGCCCTCTTGAATTAGTTAAGCTAACTATAAAATCTGAGTTCACAATTCTGTGATCTCCCATGTACCTGAGACCATCTGTGTTCCTGTATCCACAAACAGAACCCAAATAAATTTTCAACAACGATGTGATGTAAAAATGGCTTGTGCACTGGCTGCCCTTCCAAAGGACCAAGGCCAGTCACCAGCACCCACAGAGCCACTGACAACTGTCTGTAACTTCAGTTCCAGGGGCTCCAATATCCTTTTCTGAGCCTCTCTGAGCAGTCACGTACATGATGCACAGACATACATGCCGAAAGAACAGCCATCCACACAAAATAAAAACATAAGAAGCAAACAAACAAAATCCATAACCCACCTTGCCCCCTGAGTATCTTCCTTCTGCTCTCTTGCCTGTTACCAGGTCATCACACCCATTAATTACCCATCCCATCATCACTGCCATCATCACCACAACTATCAGCAGTACCACCAAGTATTGGTGTGGTTTGGAAGACCTGAGTGTCACCTCGGGTGAAGACTGAACCCTTATAAAGGAAACACTGTCCTTGCCTTCCAAGAGTTGAAACAGCTACAGACTCTGCATTTCTTGTCTTCTCTTTCCCTTTATTGCAGCTTGCCTGTCTGGTCTCTTGCTCCTGGTGCTTGCTCCCACCTCCTTGTATTTGGATGGACTGTTCTTTACTGAGGGTGCTGTCCCTTCCAAGCCAACAAAATCCAGAGCCAGCATTGTGCTCTCCAAGAAGCTTTTCACGAATCCTTCTGAAACTGCAGTTCCTTTGTCCTAACCCCTTTAATCTGTGTGCCCTTTAAGTGGATTATCACTGGCTGCTCTTTATTCTAATAGTTTCTATATTCATCATAGGAAAAGTTAACAAATCCTTGTTGATGGAATGAATGAATAAGCCAATTTATGGTGATCACAGTCTAGCTTGAAAGGTTCCTGCCTTTGTCTTTCACTGGAAAAAGAAACACAGGTATCAATGTGCCTATTAACAGCCTCCCAGAACTTTTCACAGTAAATCTTACAAAACAGACACTCACTGTAAGTCTTCTGTTGAAGGTGTTAAGAGTAAGTGAGCGATCAGTGCTTAGCTCTAAACAGGGTATTGACATCCTCACCTCTAAGGCTCGGGAAGCATCACAAAAGAAGGAGCATAAAGAATATGCTAGATGAGAGGGAGGATTGCTTTGAAATAGATCCCACTTCTGACACCAGATAATGTATTGGAATTAAGATTCATTGGACTCAGTATAGGTTAAATGAGGTTTATTTGGGGAGCATTCACTTACATATGAAACAGATGACCGCTGCTGGTTCCATTCCAGGGATGCCACCCTGCTACCTGGATGCTCTAGGCAACCTTACCAGGAAGCAAGAGAGCGAGCTGGGGTCCCGGACCCCAGACCTAGCCTTCCCCTGTCACATCTGTACCTGTGACGGTGCCCTTTGGGCGTGGTGTGGCTGCTGCAATCATGAGCTTAAATCGGCTGGGGCTGCCTACACAAAACCGGGCCTGTCAACAGTCATGGATTTGGAGAGGGGCTCATGGGACCTTATGCCTCCATGGGGAACAGTTTATCAATGAATGCTAGAGGATGGAGAATATGTCCTACTGATGAGCCTGCAGGTTCTGGTGGATAGTTCCACACCCATGTTTCTATGGATGGCCCTGGTTAAACTCAATGTGTCATGACACTAACTAAAAGGACAGTGGCTATGGGGAAGGGACTTACAGAGAGGAGGAGGGCTGATGGAGGTGGGAGACTATAATAGAAGGTACAGGGGTGAATACAATCAGGATAGATTCATTCATTTATACACAGGTACAAAACTGTCAAAAATAAGCAACCACAAACGCCACAGATGATACTCTGAAATGACTTTAGGAAACAAATGGTAATAAAAGGATAGAGTATGAGAATACATTGAGCATCAAAATTAAGCAATAGGCCAGTTGTTACTAAACTAAACTGATTGCTCCAAATTCACCTCTGAACTAAATTAAGAAGTAACGGTGTTCCCACCACCCTGGAGCAAAGATTTAAAGGTCCTGGTTGGAACTGGTGAGGTGGCCCTGCGGGTAAAGACACCTGCCACAAATGCTTTGCTACTGGAATCTATTTAAGGGTAGAAGGAGAGAACCAACTCCTTATCGTTGCTATCTGACCCCCACACGACACATGTTCTCCCACACATGCTGGGAGCAAACAGATACATACAACAACAACAACAACAACAACAACAATAATAATAATAATAATAATAATCCTATTATAAAGTGGCTTGAGAGATTGGTACGGGGATCCTTTTCTCCATTGCTCACTTGCGATCCCTATGCCTCCCCAGGATCGAAGTTTCCAGCAGGTAATGGAACAGAAGTTGTCTGCCCTGCTGGTATAATTAGTGACCACACAGGTCAGTTCTTAATATTCCTGTTGCCTCAATCATGTTAGCTAGTTGTCTTATGCTATGTTTATTCCCTTATTTAGATATATAAACATTAAGACATAATATATCCCTGCTTATATAAAGCTATGAAACCAAAAATGAAAATATGTTTACATTTTTAAAAGAAACAAAATCATCAGAATTTAAAATCCTGGTAAAGAAATTGAGGTATTCCGTATGTCATAGTTTTTGCTCTCACAGTCTAAGATACAGAATTTGGACACTACTGTGTGTCTTCTTCCTAGATCCTGTTCTTAGTCATTCCATATGCAATGAGTGTCCCCTTTGCTCTAAGCCCCTGTGACAGGCACACATGTTCTCTTGTGGTCCTCTATGTTGTATAGACTGGCCTCAAACTCCCCATTCTCCTGCTTCAGCCTGACCAAGCATTAAGGTTATTGAAGTGTGCCACCAGGCCCTCCTTACTTCAGCTAATGGTGCTCCTTGGTTTGGGTTATTTATCTGTTCATCTCTATACTCCTAATGCCTTTACATTTACTTCTTCAAAAGCTGTGGACAGTCAGTTTTCCATTTTGCAAGCGACTTCTTGTCTTGCCCTCCCTCTAAGAACAGAGCAGACAGAGAGTAGACAAACAAACGGCGACTTTTGTTTGTCACACGGAGTATACGTTTGAATGGGAAAATAAGCTGCTCCGCAAGGAAGACAACTCTAAAAGCACAGATGTGAACTCCGGCCCTAACCAGGAGTTTGCTGGCAAGGGTCACAGTTCTGAGTGTTACTGCTGCCACAGCATTAGTCCTCTACAGAACAAGTGTGCAGAGAACTGGTCACAGGCTAGTGTAGCAGCTGGCTCTGTGGGTCTCAAAGGCCCAAGGCAGGAGAAGTGGCTCTCCAGTAGGGCAGTGGGAGACTGCCAGAGTTGTGCTGCCTGTCAGGGTCTGTGGTGGTGCATCTGAGTCCAGCAGGTCTCAGTCATGATTTTCTTTCTTCCCCATAAGATCTGGGAGATAAATCACTGAACAGAGCCTGGAGCAGACTTCTGCTTAGAACTGATCTTGCAGTGGTTAAAAAAAAAAAAAAAAAAAAAAGCCATGCTGCACCTAGTACGTGTATGCAAATGATGTGTAAAATGGGGTCCAATGGGAGAGAGACCATTCAAAGCCAGGAAGGAAGAGATGAAGTCCACAAAAACCAGAGCGTGTTCTCAAAATCAAGGACTCTGTTCTATTCTAGCCCACTCCCCCAATGCTATAGCAGAAGAAAATAAGCAAATAACAAAGAAGGAGGGGCATAGTTTTTCCATTTGTTCTTGGTTTCTCTTGCCACTGGGATAAAACAGCCTGTTTTGCTTGGAGTGTGAGCTTGTTTGGGGCTACCTTGGTTCTCAGGTGCTGCCGTGAAAGGGAACTGGGGATCTCTGCCTGCAGCTGTCCCATCATTGCATCATTCAGGTTCCCTGGGCTGTCAAACACAGCCTGCTGCTGGCATTCAAAGCCAAGTATTTTCACATCTATTCCTTCTACCCACCAACAATCAATCAGCTTACTTCTGGGTGTGTATGGGGAGACTTGGGAGGGGGGAATGATGGACAGATGCTGTTAATTCTATCCATACAATATGTTTATTTCCATAATATATGCTTGCTTGTTTTGAAAACTTAGCAGAGTGGTTAAAAAGGAAATCTTAATCATCTTTGAGTACAGACAGCCACCAACAATATTTCTGAATGTGTCTTTCCATCCCATTATTTTTATTTTTATTTTTGTTCATTCTTCATTCTTAATGTGACATTGGAGAGCACACCCCCCCCAGCCCTACCTCTTTCCATGTTCTCTGTGACTATGGGGTGGGAAGACATGAGTGTTTAATATGGCACAGAGAACTTCATCTATAGAATCAGATAAATCTCAACTTGAAACATAGCTATAAAACTTTCTTTGAAGCCTTAGTTTCCTTGTATGAAGGTTTAAAACAAAAATAGTAGCTGAAACATCTCTTACCTTGTAAGATTGTTAGAAACTTTTGAGAATAAGAAAGTAAATAGGCCTTGTCTAAAACAAAATCTTGCATTCCGCAAAAACAAAAAACATATTTTAAGTTCTTTCTGTAACTTTAATTGGAAAGGATCCTGTATTTGCCACATTTAGAACTCTAAAGTAGTTGGGGATCTAAGACAAACAATAAGATTAGTGTATATACCAAAGGCATAAAGGCGACCCAGACAATCATGTTAATATGAAGTAAATCAGAGATCAGAGCAGTAAATATTTGAGCAAACTTTGTGTCTCAGGAGTGGGGTGACTCACAATCTCCCGCAAGTTCAGACAAAGTGGAGTTGAGGAAGAAATCACTGTTTTCCCAGTTACTCAGCAAAGCTTAGGGGAAGAGGTGAAAATGGGGGAAGGAAGGGCCTCCTTAGCCAACAATAGGTGACGTTTCCAGGAATGAGGCTTAAGGGTCAAAGAGGACCGGGAATTGATTAACTCCTCTAGAAAGAAGGACAAGAAATTAGGAAGAAAGTTAAAAACACCTGGGTTTCCTTGGGTGATGGGGCTTGCTCAGTCTCTCCTTGAGACCTCCCTGTCACTTACACATCTGCTACATCAGTGAGTTTCTAAACACAATTCTGTTAGCAGCTATTTTCTGGGCAATGCATTCTGAGAAGCCTGGCGTCCACAACATGGTGGGTCATTCTGAAAAGGCAGCTTTTCTTTATGAGAAAACCCTTAGCTCACTCCTCTAAACAAAAGGGATTTGACTAGATAGCTGACTCTTCCAAAATTGCTGACTCTGAGTGATAAAACTCACTTTGCCAATTTGTGCTCTGCAATTTGGCAAAAGTCACTAAATATGGAACCTTGCCCATTTCCACCATTCAAAACATCTGACATCCCCAAGGGCCTGGCTATTATCTATGTGTCTTCTTGTACATTCACTTGTCCCCACAAGCCTCCACAGCTCCTCTCACATCACACACACACACACACACACACACACACACACACACACAGTGCCACCAGACACTCAGGGAAATGAGGATACAAATAAATTATTGTGTGAAATTATCACGGGATTAAAATCCTACATTAAGTTCAATATTGAAAAAGTTGCAACAAGTATTTGCTCTGTTCTATGTAATACAATGTTCTATGTAATAAAAAGACACTAATATACTGTCCCTTAGGGATTAAATTTTGTTCTATTCCTATCCAATAGCTGATTTCCTTTTATATCTGTGGAATGAGGAAATGCTCTCATGTTTTACATGTGGACACAATGTTTCTGTGATTCAAAACAAAACAAAAAACCTCAAGCAACTCAAATTTGTTTCAGGGCAAAGCTGCAGGCGTCTCACCCCTTTATAGAGTATTTGAGTCACTCATTTCAGCTGTATTAGTCATATTCCTTAAGGCTGAGCCTCACTTTATTAATTTCTGAAGTTTTCTCCTCATAGAAGGGTATCTGGAGTTCTGCAAGAGCGTTACGACAAGATCAGCCTGTTCTCGACGTGACAAATTATACGGTTTCTATGTGAACATTGCCATTCTTCATTCAGACTCACAAAGCAGGAGAGCTGGGGTGACTCACAGTTTCCCGACACTGGTAGAACTTGTTTGCCTCTCCAGCCCCTGAAATTCCATCAGAGAAGAGCTTGATTCTTCCCAAGGACAAGCAAATTCTAGATAAAGGAGTTTCAGCTAATAGCATACCATCTCGGTGTGAATTTAACAACTCTACTGTATCAGTTCAACTAAGGCGCAGGGCTGAGAAAGCCATTCTGTTAACCCCCATGCTGCCTTGGGGTTAACAAAGCAGTGATTAAATTTTCTCAGCTATTCATGCATCAAAGTGTTGTGGCTGTGCTGATTTCAGTGAGGAATATAGAAGTCTCATAGACCCCAGAGTAAATCAGATTCATCTGTAACATGATAGTGCTCAGCTCATCCTGCAAACCTGTCAGACAGGCTAACTTCCTCCACTTGAAGGGTCTTGCCCTTCTCCTTGGCAGCCTCGTATTCTCAACAGCACTATGTGCTTTGGTTTATCACATGGCTCTGAGTGTTAGAACCACAGCCCACCTCTCCGAATCAGCCGAAACAGAGTGTGTACAGGAGGGAGGAGAAAGAAAACGGTCTTTCAGGTTCAATAGAATTACGTTGGGACTCTGGTATCTAAGCAACTCAGATGTTCCCCTCTGCCTCGACTTCTGCATCAATAGGGGGGTGGGGGAGATAATGAGATCTATCTGCAGACATTTGGGAAAATTGAAAGAGACGTTTAAAGTGCAATTCTTTACAAAGGAATTTGAATAAGGATATACATTATATTACACACACATACACACACACAAACACACACACCTTAAAAGTTGCCAAATACAGCTGATGGCCACTAGGGACACATTGGTGGGTTTCCCATGTGCCACTGGATAACCCCATAACCACATTCATATAGACAGCACTGATTGGACTCAGATGGTTGTTTTCTAAAAAGAGAGAGTGAGGCAAGAAGTGTAAAGGGAAGTATGAGGCTGAGGAAAATTAGAGGGACGGAGTGACTAAACAAGATATAAATAATAAGATGTTCTATTATGTATGTGATGTGGGGGGCATCCTTCTGTATCTATGTTTCTCTTATTGGTTTATGAATAAAACACTGTTTGGCCAATAGAGGCAAGAAGATAAGTGGGACTAGGAGATGAAGAGAACCCTGGGAAAGGTAGGCAGAGACGCACTACATAGAGAACACCTTGTAGCTACAAAAGGAATATCAGGGCCGGGCATTCTCCTGTAAGCCAAGAGCATATAGAAATAACTTAGATTAATAGAAGTGGGTTAATAATTAAGAGAGACCTAGCCAGTAAGAAGTCCTAGCCATCGGCTAACAGTTTTATAATTAATATACCATCTGTGTGTTTATTTGGGGCTGAAGGGTGGTAGGACCTGGTCGGATAAGGAAACTCCAGCAACATGTAGGCAAATTTCCAAACACTGTCTTGAATTTCAAAAGTTGCTGAAGAAAATTATCACTCAAAAGGACTACTGAAAATTCTAGATCAGAGCCCATCTATGGTGTTGCAATTACCAACCACCTTCTTTTCCTATGCTAAACCGATCTCCCTACAGAAAATATGTCCAGCGCTGTCCTCAGCTGGGTCATCTCATTTGTCTTTTAAGTTTGTCAAGACTGGTAGATGACAGTAGCAGGATGAGTTAGGACAAGAAGAATTCCCTCCCACAGTCTACCTACAGCTGATGCCAACCTCCTCAGCCTCTTGGCCTTCTTGCGTGTGGAAGGAAAAATGGAGGTTAATAACAAAGTCATCTACTACAAACCCTTTCTGAAAAGGGTGTGGGCAGATAGGTGTGGAAATAAACAAATGACCGCTGGGAAAACAACCACAGTGGAATATTAGAAGTAGGAAGGTTGTAGACTGTAGTTAGGCAAATATCACTACTTCATACTGACAATGTGCTCTTCATCTGGTTTCTAAAATGCTCATCGTGTTTCTACCTCATCACATGGAGTAAAAATAGCTTCGCAGACAATTTTCCTAAGGAAGTAAAGATGTAGTAGATGTATAGTGACTTGGTCAGGTTCCAAGGACCTGAGCTACCCTATAGATGTTAGTTTTCTTCCACTGTGCACAGCTATACTGACCTTAGTCTAAGATTTACTGCATTAGGAAATGTATTGGCCACAAAGCAAACTCATTAGAGTGGTCATTGTCCTTGTTCTCATAGCAATCACAATAGGAAGACATTTATAGGATGGGCAGGTAGCTAGCCTGCTAGTGAGCTATTGACTCAGGTATTGAAATGTAGAAAATATTTCCAGTAATATAATCCCCAAAAAGAAAATGAGAGTAAATGAAAAGCAAAGATCTTTGTTCTTTCTAAAGCTGATTATACTTCATATTGAATGGCCCAAACTGAAATACAGAGACAGCTGGACAATTCACTCAGCCCTCAAAATCTAGCTGCTACCAAATCAAAATTGAAAAGGGAAATATTTATTGTGTTTACTTCCTGGTAGTAAAGATAAAAAAAGAAGATATTATTTTGAAAAAAATAAGCAAAAACATATTAAAATAATCAAATTTATCTGGACCAAAATCGTCGATTTGGATGTTTCTTTTGGGTTTATGACAGATGCATGAAATTTTCCAAGAAAATTTGTTTGAATTTTAAAAAATCACTGAACGAAAGTATTCTAATTGTTCTAAAGGCTACAGATGCAAAAATGATCAGCAACAACAGGAACATCTTTGTTGTTTAATTTATTTACTTTTTTCACATCCTGACAGCGGTTCCCCTTCCATCCTCTCCTCTCATCCTCTCTCCCACCATCCACTTCTCCAACAGAAACCTAAGGTCAGTGGGCTGGTTCTTAACACTCAGGAGATCAATGGGCTGGTCCTTAACACTCAGGAGATCAATGGGCTGGTTCTTAACACTCAGGAGATCAATGGGCTGGTTCTTAACACTCAGGAGATCAATGGGCTGGTTCTTAACACTCAGGAGATTGAGGCAAAAGGATCATGACTTCAAGTCCAGTCTAGATAAATCACAGTTTTCAGGACAGCCTAGACCCAGTCTCAAAGGTGATGCAAACAAACAAGGATGACAAAGAGCAAAAGAAGACTGGGTTTAGGGACATGGAAAGGTCAAGTTTGAAATGACTAGAGACCATCCTCATAGAGATGTATAAAAGACCTCACGAATAGATGTATACCACACAAGTGTTAATAATAAAATACAGTAACATGCCCTATTTGGTTTTCTAACATCTTAGGAGTACCTCTCTCACTCTTAAATACTGGAAACATTGTTTTTAATGTTTTCTACATTCTCATTCCTAGAGTTTCTTTCACACTTATATGTGAAAAATCTTGGGAGGAAAGATGACCTCAATGACCATACCCTTAAGAGGTACTGCCTACTCTACTATAGGATCCAAGAATATGAAATCTTTTTCAGCTTGATAGACACTGAGTTGTGCTCCCAAAGGCTATGTTGAATTAAAGTTTCACCCTCCAGCTATGAGAGCATCTCTCTATTTCATTGTATTTTCCCCAAACAGATTATTTCTTTATTTCTTTTGATAGCTTTTTTCTGATTCTCTAAGTAAAAAAAGAAAGAAAGAAAGAAAGAATTTGCTAATGTTTAACTTCCATTTATTACATTTTCAATGAGTTTAAACATCTCTTCATAGTTTTACATCTCTTTTGAATTTTTCCTTTGTAAGATGTTCCTTTGCATAGTCTGAATGGAATGCTTTGGACATTAACATTTTTTAAATTTTTATTATTATTTTATGTGTATGGGTACTCAGCTTCCTTGAATGGCTGGGTACCACATGTATGCTCAGGGCCATTGGAGGCAAAAAGAAGGCACCAATATTTCTTAGAAGTAGAGCTATAAACAGTTGCATGCCTCCATATGGGTGCTGGGAATCAAAGTTGGCCCCAAAGAAGCTCCTAACTTCTGAGCCATCTGTCCAGCCTCTTGGAATTAACATTTAGTATTAACATGGCTCTAGTAATAGTAGTGGCTAACACAAATTGTACATGTCATACATTGTATTAATCAATTTTCATATTAACCTTCATGTATTTATAATTAACACTCAGCTTACCTATGAGAAAATTCAGTGTTAAAAGATGTGATTGGCTGCTTACAATCGTACAATCAGTCAGTTTGGAGCCAGGTTGATGCCAAAACCCACACAGAACAGTCACTCACGTTCAGTAATCTGAGAGGAGAACAAGGTCAGAGGTCACAGAAAATTTGAAATATAAACTCAGAATTTACCCAGGTGCAAATTTACTAGAACAAATACATATAGTTTGGAAATGTTATTTGAGCAAGTCAGCTCCTTTACCAAACTGACTGTTAGGGACAAAGTTTCCCAAGATGCTGGGGACATTTGAAGGAACTCTTGAAAGGTCATTTCTAATGTGAACTAAGCTGCTACTCTTAGGCCCCACAAAAGCTGATTTGTTTTCAGATTGAAATATCCACTAGTGTTGAAATTAACCAAGTTACAGATCTACTTCATTCCTACATTTTAAGTAGACCCTGGAAAGAGTTTGGAGTATTTAAAATTAGGCTTCTGCGGGCTCATTTTCTCTTCCTTTATAGTAAAGTTTTCCAGAAAAGAACAGTACTTAAAATTAAACATTTCCCCCTAGTGCCATACAACATTTTTAGAAAGGACCGGGGTGTTCTCTCCTGCTCTGTCCTGCAGCTAACACCTACCTCCTTGTAGCTTTAATGGATTCTTGTTTTCTGAAATGTGTGACAATCAGAAATCTGGCCCTAAGCACTCATTGAGATGCCACTTACACTGTGGGATCAAAGTCTCACCCCAGCAAGAGGGTGTCTGTGCCTGTGGCAGGGACCTGGGAAATACCCTACACCAGGAAGAATGGGCCCAGAAATAAATGAGGAGCCCAGCAGGTTGAACAAGATCTTCGTCAAAGCCTTAGGAAGACAACAGCCCTCCCAAATATTAGAGTGAGGTCAAGCCAGAACACTTCCGACACATTCACACGGTTTATAAGAAGACCCAATAGTGTTGCTTCATTCCTGTGGTGACCATGTAAATCTCTAGGACACAGACACATCACCCTTGAAAAAAAGTGGATGAAGTGAAGATAGAAGAGGCCCGAGGGACCGCTACACCTTGGCCACAGCCATGCCGGTAGGTAAGTGTGTCCTCGGAGGATCCTGTCCTGCAACCTTGGAAAGAAATGGGTGGGGATAATCAAATCTGCTCCAAGGACTATAGGACTTTAATTCCTCTCTAAGCACCCAAAAGCCTTGCTGTTTTAAAGGCAACTGTGCTCAATAAAACTCTTGCAAAACATCTGACTAGTCTCTCTTTAATGTACAGAAATTAGCACAATAACACATTTTATAGCAAGCGTAGTTCATATTTGATAAACCTTATTATGTGCCAGGTGCTGTGCTGAACATGCCATGTAGTCTATCTTCCTTAATATGAGTCTATAGTCTACATAGGGTGAATGACAGCCTATATAGTGTCTGTCTGTCTGTCCCCCTGTCTGTCTCCCCCCTCCCCCAGCAATTGACACTCGAAACAAATGCAGATCTGTGTCATGGCAAAAAGCAAGAGTTTAACTATTATGCTTTCTCAGCTGAATCCAGAAGGACAGTTTTATTATGATTCTGTTTTCTATGTTGGCTGTACAGCGCAATCTTAGATACTTTAGCAAGTGCAGGCTCCTTAGCTTCCTCATCGCCTTTCCTTCTCGATCTTGTTTACTCCTCATTCAGTTTCTCATCTATTGTGCCGTCACTTCTGTGTGATAGTCCTTTTTTATAACGCCTTCAGGAAAAATATAAACAGATGAAATAAGCCATCTATCTCTGATAGATAGATACTTAGAAAGACAGAAATGTACAAACGTATACGTATATATTACTTTAATGTCCAAAGATTTAACAAGTTAAAAAAAAATACATTTACAGCCAAATGTAAATTTAGCTCCGAAGTAAAATGTCCTGGGTGCTTAGTAACGTATCCCATGCTGCTGCGTTGAACAAGCACAGGAAGTGGAGCATATAGCATACCTTAAATGGTATTACCTTCAGCATTTATTGCTACAGCAGAATTGATCCTGTCTGTTGCAATTCTGACAACATTAAAGCAAATCTCCATGAAAGCTCTCCTGTCAGCAGAAATGATTAAGACCTTTACCATACACCTTATTCATGAGCAGCCTCGCAAGCAGAATGCCCACTCACCGTGATTAGTGAGTGGGTCAGCCTGAATCATAAGAAAGAATGCACCTGACTGAATCACCAGCTCCACTTCCTGTAGCACCTGGTTTTCCTTGGACCCCTGCCACTCGCAGACATCCCCAGACAAAGCCTGTTCAGCTTAGGAAATCTGATAAGGTCACAGTGAGAGATGGTGTGGTAGTGAGATTCATCAGAGCGCTCGTCCAAGAATCAGGAAATCCACTGCTATCTAAAACCAATATATGTATATCCATAGAGTTTTATGGCATCATTTCCAGTCATTTAGACAATGCCATTGTACTGGGGTCCTGGAAAGCAATGCAGGAAACTGCTAATGTATGTCCAAATGAGTACAAAGGTTATTACATCCCAAAGCAATTGTCATACAATGTGTCTGATAAATGTGGCTATTGAACTTGTGAATCATCAATCCTACTACCGTTCGCCTATGAAAATTATCCTTTCAAGACAGCCTAAGGGCCACTCAGCACATCCTTTCCCCAAGGCTTGACCTATTACTCTCATTTCTGACAACCAACACAATGAGGGAAAATCTTGTCTGAGAGACTACGGAAAAATAATCACTTGAATAAGTGTATTTAAAATCATGTTTTGAGGCCATTGAGATGTCTCAATGAGTAGGTACTTGCCAATATGCCTGAAGACTTTGAGTCCCATCCCTGGTACCCACGTGACAGAAGGAGAGAACCAACTCACACAAGTTGTCTTTGATCTCCAAATGTGTGCACATAAAATAAATAAATGAAATGCATTTTAATTCTTTAGTCATATTTTGTTTCAGCTTGATTAGGAGGGAGAGAGAGAGCTGTTCATCAAATCTCTACTTTTTTTTGCATTCACCACAATGCAAATAATATGCAAGAATATGAACCCTACAGATTCATATTCCTAATAGTGTGTGCCATTGGTTGATACATCCCTCATGAGGTTTGCATGGTATCAGTTCATAGGGACAGAGCTAACAGCCATTTATAACAAGAAAGTCAGCTATTAACAAGGTTGGAATGGTTAAGCTGGCAAACCTATCTCCCAGCATCCTGGGAACAAGTCATCATCTCAAGATTGGTTTGTGAGGAACGTGAATGGATCAGAACACAAGTCCTGAGTTGACCTATAACAGCCTGAGACGATCATCTAACAAAGTAGTCTTCTCAAGCCAGTCCTGATCAGTTTGTCTTCCTGGACTCAGCTGATTTGGGGTCCAAAGTTGATGACTTTTGTTATAAAAGAGACTTTCTGTCAAGAAAAGAAGCAAATCTTTGAGATTCCAGATACTGAGTTACAAAATCACAGTCAGATTCTGGATCCTCTTCCTAGTTTTCCTTCTCAGAATACACTGCATTCTCCATTGTTCCCAAACTCTTCATATGTAGATGTGGCCATATCCTGTATGTGAGACTTGTGTAATTCTGCCATTAAAGGAAGTACGTTAGTTACGGTTTGTTTTGTCATTGTGACTAGACACCCAACAGAAGTGACTCAAGGGGATTTATTGGGCTCACAGTATCCAGGCACAGAGTTTCTGGATGGGACAGGGTTGGTGTCTGGCACCAGCTCCTTGCATCTTGACAGATCTGGGAGCAGAGAGCTCAGTGAAACAGAGCAGACACAACCCCAAGGCCTGCCCCAGTGGTCTTCTCTATGCCCCAAAGGTTCAGTGACCTCTCAGAACAATACTATTTGATAGGGACCAAAGGTCCAAACACAGTAGCCTATGGGGGAATCAAACCATAGTGGAACGTTCATTGTAAAAATGAAGACCTCGGCACTGGGTGATGAATCCATGGCTCAGAGGCTGCGCTGTGCTTTCAGAGGACTTAAGTTTGAGTCCCAGCACTCCCGTGTGCTGGTTCACAACCACCTGTAACCCTATCTCTGGGAGATCTGCCACCCTTGACATATAAACTCATATACTCAACTGAAAAACAGTAAACCTTCAAAATGAAGATGTTGATTTGAAAATAGTGAGTGATACACTATCATCTTTCCCACAAAATTATTTTAGCTTTTTAATTTCAATTTAAGATATACCATAAGAAAACTACCCTCAATTCACTAGACTGTGTCCATTTCTGACAAATTTGTCTGAGGCATTCATTGTTTGTTGAATTATGTTTAGAAAAATATACACAGAAAAATCCCCCACAAGTCTTTGCTGTTTGAATTGTGAAAGCCTGACCAGCCTTCTAAGGCATTTACAAGACTGTAGCGTGTGTAGCAGATGTTTCTAAGAATTTTGTTCATGACCAGCAACTGCATTGCTAAGTGGACTATGCCTGATGGGGCGTCTGTGTCTTTTCCTGCTTTAGACACAAATTCTTATTGATGCAATCACAGAATCCAAGTACCAGATGAGGCCTAGAGGAATCCCAGTTAAGCCGTCTGCTTCAACCCAACACCACATCAGATTACCCATGGCTTATTTCTTCAGTTTTTACAGATTTCCCAGAGCAAAGACTCACAACTGGCAAGTTCTGCAGTTTAATGAAGACATTGTTTCTTCTACGTAAGTATAAGATTTCTTATAAGAACTTCAGACCATTTCTATTTCTGATCTCTATGGAAACAAAGACCAACTACTTAGTCTTCAACAAATAACATTCCATAGCATTGGGAAAAACTTCAATTAGCCATAATTGCTTTATTTCTCCCATTAAATTTCCCACAACCTTTTAACTTTGTGTTTATTTCCCAACATTTTTATTATCTTTGTTTCCCCCCAAGTTGCTTGGTGTATTATGTAAATCCCATGTAAAATACAGAAAGAACAAATGATACTGATAATTATTAGTCAATCAGGTGTCGGGAATTCGACTCCACCTCCTATGTCATGAAATTGAAGCTACATCTTGCAATATGTTCACATCAGGAAGAAAATGAAGCAGAATGCTGTATGTCCCCTTTGTGGTTCAACTTCAGCTTGAAATCATTGCTGTTCAGAATTTGTTTTTCCTAACTTTTAGGCTATTTGATGCTCTCAGGTACAAATGATCAGCCAACCCGAGAAAGGTGTCTCACCTTCAATCCAAATTCAAAAGTCTTCCAATACTCCTAAGTTGTTGTCTCAGCAGTTCGAGCCAATTGAACACCATGCTAAGCATCAGGCTGGTTTTCTTTAGTCTCTCTGGATGGTGACCACTCCCAATTTCAAGTACAGACTATCACTGTCATGCATGCTTTTGTATCAGGAGTTCAGCAAGTGGTTTTAGTAATCATGTTGAAACAGAACATTTCAGTGAGAAATTTGCTTGGAAAGGACTCTTAAAATAACAAGTAAAAGAAAAAGAGAAATGTCTTAGGATAATCATAGTCTGTAGTCATTATCACAATTTTTATAAAAATTATTGTAGCAATAATTGCAAAGACCTAAGGGGTTGGAAAGGCAAGGATTAAGAAACCAAGATGAGAATTACCACAAGGAACCAGGAGTTAGTGGTACACACCTTTAATCCCAGCACTCGCGAGGCAAAGGCAGGCGAATCTCTGAGTTCGAGGCCAGCCTGGTCTACAAGAGCTAGCTCCAGGATAGCCTCCAAAGCTACAGAGAAACCATATCTTGAAAAGCCAAAAAGAAAAAAGAAAAAGGCTACACTTGATTTTACTCAAATACCACATCATTATTCCCACAAACATAGGATCACATCATGTTTTCAGTGCCTTAGATCATAGATCATCACCATAGGTCACATGCTAAGGAGCCGGGCCACCCAGAACCCAGGGGCACAGGCATTGGTATCTTCTGTAGTCAACTGCTAACTTGGCCACCTTAAGAGTTCTGAGACAATTTTTGTGACCCTCAGCTTGTGCATTTCTACACTTACTTATTTCACACCAAGCTTTTTGTTTTTCCAAATTCTCTACAAACATTGACTTGACAAATCCTCATAATCATCCAATGATATAGAAGTTATTTAAAAAAAATAAAAATAAAACTTGGTCATATGTGGAAAATTGAAGGCTCAGTATAGTAACCAAATTTCCCACACACCTGAAAAATGAAAAATGGGGGCCCTAAAGCTTATGGTTCAGATTTCCCCCTACTACTTTTAACCACCACTGATGGAGTCATTATAGAGACTATTAGATGTAACAGCATCTATGCAGTTACGTTATAGGATTTGTGGGCTGGCATGCATACAAACTGATTATGGCAGGAGGAATGATGACAGTTGTTTTTCAAAGCAAATAGATTGTGTGTGATCCGCTGTGAGCTAGGCTGGCCTCTAGGAAGCCACACTGCGAGCAATAGGTGGCGCTCTTTTCTCTAATTGCAGATTCACCACCCACCCCTCTCTTCCCAGCTCTACCTTCTCCACCATTGTTTTGGGAGATATTGGATCATCCTGATAAGGCAGCTATTAAAAATAAACTCCACCAGTTCCTGTACAGTGTGTGTGAGTGTGTGTGTGTGTGTGTGTGTGTGTGTGTGTGTGTGTGTGTGTGTACGTATATATTATAGATTATATTTTATTGTACTATAATGTCCATGATAATATTAAAGGTTTTTGCAGTTAATTCAATAGCATTTGGCTGGAATCCACAGAGATCAATAGTGCTCATGCTGTACCTCTACTTAGTTGAGTAAAGTTAATTATGAGGAATTGTTGAGAACAACTAATAAAATATATTTTGCCATATATAAGAGCTACTAAAGTATACAGTTCAAAAATGAGTGTACTTTACCCTCATCCTTTTCAAACTGTGTTCTCATATCACAACTTCAGGGAGATGTGTCTAGAATCACTTTACCCACCTAGCAGGTTAGAAGAGTGAGGTCAGAGAGATCAAATGAAATTAATCACGTCAGAGAAAGTTATGAGTGGGATCTGGGATTTCTGTATTTCTCTGGTCCTGTCGTCACAACTGTGTCTGCTTGTCACTGATTCTCTGTTGACTGCTGTTTCCTCCTTTTCTGCCTTCTTCCTGATCTTTCCTGCTGCTTCATGAAGCTCCATCAAGAGTAGTACAGTGTTAAGAGTGGGTGGGTTTTGAATCCAGCTCTTTGAGGTGTTCAAATTACAGTTTTTGCTTAGTTTGTTGAGGACACTGAATAGAATAAATAGCTTGATGCGGGTAAAGCATTAGAGCCATCTCTGATCTTCAAATAGGGTGGAACAATTATGTAGGAAATCTTTTTTCTATCCTCCCTTTCTTGTCCCTTTTTATCCCAGGGACACTTGTGGAATAAGGGTGCCACTATGAGAGACACATGTGTGAGGCCAAGGTCTAGGTGGGCTTTCAATGACCAGTTGTGCTACTGGAAACAAAAAGACCCAGACATAGCCACCATGCACCTCAAAGGAAGAGAGAAGTGAGGGCAGTCAAGCAGAGCATCTAATGTCAACAGTGTCATTAACACTGTGTCCCTCCACCCTGTGAAAGCAATCATTCACTCCCTTAGTTCAGCAAATATGTATGGAGTGTTCAATGCCAACTACTGATATTAAAAATAAAAGTGAGTCAGAAAGGGATTCCAACTTCCAACAGCCAAAGCCTAACCTATGAAACTGGAAATGATGAATAAATGGTAGAAGCTGTAATGTACAAGGAAATGACTAAATTCTCCTTATAACACATTTGTACAGTTAATGAAAGCATCCATTTATTGGACACAGAGCTGGTGGTATGGCATGACCACATTTGAAGATGCCTTATCTGTACCAAAAGCTATCTGGAAAGTAAAACTGGGTAAGTGGAATTTGTTTATTTTTTTTTCTTTTCCTTCTTTGTGATTGTATTACAATAAAATGTTGAACAGCTTTTTTCATCAGATGCACAGGTAGCTCTTCTTTGAGCAAGGCATTCAGTGAAAAGGAAAATAATGGCAGATTAGAGATGCACGTCTGATCCTTGTGTTTGCTTGAACAACTCATATAGCTTTTTAGAGACTTCAGGTCTTTGTGCCTATTGAGTGGGAATCATAGTAATTGTATCGATTGTTGACTCAGTCTCAAAGGTGATAAAGAATTACAGTGAAACAGTAAATAGGAATGCTCTACGATATTTCTACAGAAACTTGGGGGCTATGTAAATGAAAACAATTGAGATAAAGCACAAATGGGTGGCTTGTTGGTTGCTTGCAGTCTCTGGGAGAGAGAATGTGAGAGTGCAGGATGTAATAACCACTGATGAAAGAATTGCACCTGGAGTTACCTATCAGTCAGCTGAAGGAAAGAAAGGAAAGACATTTCACAGTGTGAACCTGCTCATCTCAGCTTTCTCTTTTTAAGTGTCGTTTACATACCAATCTGGAACACTCATCTACAGACCCTTTGCCTGGTTTGCATGGAAGCTCAGAGCCTGGAAAAAGAGAGGAAGGCAAGAGACTTTCAGAAGAAAAGTCTGTAGAGATACATATGTGTCCCTAGAATACTCTGGAACAAAAAAAGCATATAGAGGCCGCCATGATATGTGAGCACACATTCGGAATTAGCTCCTGGCATTGCACACTGTCCTTGGGTGTTATGAGCACTTTCCCACCAGCCTGGTCCCACAACCATGTCAGCCCCAAATAACCCACAGAGACACTGTATAATTATGAAACTGTTGGCCAATGGCTATGGTTTCTTATTGGCTAGCTCTGACTTAACTATTAACACATTTCTATCAATCTAAGTGTTTCCACATGGTCTTATCTTACTGGAAAAATGGTCTGGAACTCTTACTCCTCTTGATCCTACATTTCGACTCCCCTCTACTACATGTCCCAGAATCCTCCTTGTCTCCTAGTCTTGCCTATCTTGCTTATCTATTGTGTTTACCAACAGGGCTTTATTCATTAACCATAAGAGAAACATATATACAGAATGATATCTCCCATCACCTGGGAGTCTAGTTTTTTATTCCTCTTAGGACCAGAAATCATACTTTACACATGACAGAGATTTAGTTAATGTCACCACAAAACAGCTCTTAGAAACTTAAAGTTTCAGGAGCATTGACAAATAACATTTACACTTTATTTATTAGTAGAAATAAATTTAGTCCCAATTCACTTATCACTTACTGATTATTGACTCTATCCCCATATCTGAACATTTATTATAATAACACTGTCTATTGTACATTCTTTCTAGCTATACAATACATGGAAAAGCATATGTTTGGGAATGGCTGTTTATGTGAGTTTCTATGAATATGCAGGTGGGAGTGCACACATGTGTGAAAGCCAGGGAACATACTGGGTATTATTCTATCATTGGCATTGTCTACCCTGTTTTTTGTGATGGACCTTTCATTGACCTAGGGCTTGCGAATTAGGTGGGACATTCTGTGATTAGAAATGCATGCCACATGTCCAGTCTTTTAATGTAACTTCTGAGGATCAAACTCATGTCTCCATGCCTGAAGAACAAGCACTTCGTTGGCTGAGAGAGAAGATCTTATTACACAGTTCTGTTTGTCTGAGAACTTGCTATGTAGACTATGCTGGCCTCAAACTCGCAATGATCTACCTGCTTTTGTCTTCCAAGTGCTGAGTTTTCAGAAGTGTACCATCACAGCTAGCAGAAAAACATGACTCTAAATAGTCATGACTTAAAAGATGGAGGGAGAGGCTGGGAGACTAACTTAATTCCACCATTGTCCTCTTTTCTCATATGTATTATGATTTTTTAGGTGGCCTCCCATGTGGCACAGAGTAGAAGCCCCTCCCTGTGAGTTGAGCCACCCAAATTCGAGTCGCAAATGCTAGAACTTGAGCCCAGACTTTCAGTTACTTGGTAGACTACCAATGTTTATGGATTCGTGGGGCTCATATTGCCATTCCTATTTCTCTAACAGAGGAGCCTGATTGTTCACGGCATCCATTTAATTTGAAAAGAACTTAGAGGACTCTTTCCCAGTGCTGTTAGACACTCTTGTATTCCCTGGGAGAGAAAATGTAAGAGTGCAGAATGTAATAATCACTGATGAAAGAATTGCATCTGGATTTACCTATCAATCAGCTGAAGGAAAGAAAGGAAAGACATTTCACAGTGTGAACCTGCTCATCTCAGCTTTCTCTTTTTAAGTGCCATTTACATACCAACCTGGAACACTCATCTACAGACCCTTTGCCTGGTTTGCATGGAAGCTCAGAGCCTGGACAAGGAGAAGAAGGCAAGAGACTTTCAGAAGAAAAGTCTATAGAGATACATATTTGTCCAAAGAATACTAAAGAATTTTTTTAAAAAAGCGTATTGAATCATCTCTTTAAGGAGCTTAAAATGCTTTCTTTTTTGTTTTCCTTCTTGTGCTAAATGCCATTTCTCAGCCTTCCCTTCACTTCAAAGAAAAGGCATAAAGAGGCTAAAATTTAGTAGCCGTACAAAGCAAGCAACTCACGTAAAAGACTCTGAGTTCTGTCACACTTTACTTAAATCCAAGCTGTCCTAAGGTAATCTCTCACTTACCAGGAGGTATTAACAGGAAACCGAGTGCAGGGCCAGGACATCTAGGCCTGCCCACTTGAACTGACTTTCCTGCCTGTGCCGCCAGTTTGAGGCTTTCGAAAAGAGAAACGTGTTTCTTCTTATCTTATTAATATTCAACTCACAGTACAAATTCCACAGTACAACCTTTCAAAGACCCCAGGATGCATAGAGATAACGGAGGCAATGTGGAGCTGCACGGTTAATTTCCTTTACAAATAGTGGCAAGAAATCATTAGCTGATGGAGCTCAGTGAGCAAGGATGGGAGATGAGAAGCCAGCAGAACAGATGTTAGCAACAGCAAGAAGTCTAGAGGTGCCTTCTGAGCTGGAGCCTAGTGTCTCTCCTCTCCTGTTAACACTAAGGACCTACCAGGGTGATTTGACAGCTTGATAACAAAAAGACAAGGAAAGACTTCAGCTAGCCCCCTGCCCACTCCCAGCTCAACTCAAGACTTTTTGCCTGTACCATTTCTGTAATAGGAAAAGATGCTTACTAGCTTCCAGGGATACCCAAAGAGCTGTTGTGTGAGTTACCAGCTGTCATTAAACACCCCAAAACTGGAAGGTGTTATATAACAAGATTTATTTAATATAAAGACTTCTTATTTTGTAATTTTTAAAGTAGGCCAGATGATCCAAAGTGCATATTATTGGGGTAACTTTCAAAGGAACAAAGGGTTTGTAAAATACAGGAGCAACAATCTTGAGAACGGATTAAAGCATTCTTCCTTTTAATTGGTGGTCAGACAATGAGTTGAAAATTCTACAAACTCTAGGTTATCAGTGATAGGTTTACAAAACTCAGTGTGTTGCTTTCACTAATTACTCTTATTCAGAGAGGATTACTATAAGTTACCTATGACCTCCAATGTTCTTCCTCCCTACCCCCCTCCCTGCCCCCTCTCTTCCTCCCAATCTAGCTATTGTCCTTCATTTCTTTCTTTTGATTGGGGGTGGCAATTTGGTTTGAGACAAGATCTCATTCTACCAATTTTTCTCCAACTCCTGAATATCTAGGACTATCAGAATGTCCCACCATAGCCAGCTGACAGTTTTAATAACAAAATGCATACCCCTGAAACTTTGATGATGATGGTTTGAGCTCCAAAACATCAGTGAGCACTTTGGAGTCTTGCAATTTCTCATGGTCCATATAAGTAATCACCCACTGTCAGATTTCCAGGTTCGGGCATTTCAAAGAAACAAGTAGAATTTCAATTACTGTCTTACCTAGTTGCATCCCCTGGAGCTTTCGTTTTGATTTATTTTAATTCTTTAATGTTACCTTGCCTTCTTCTAATTTGTCTTTAATAAAAGCATACTTCTGAAAAGCCAGTATAAAACTGCATTGATGTTTTGATTGCTGGAATCCTAGTTAACAAATGAGTACTTCAGTTCTGTGGAAGGAAAGGGAAATGGAGAGTCTGGGCTTCTGTGTGCTGGTAACTGGCCATAGCACCTCAAGTGACTCCCTTACACTCCCTGATTGTCAGATTCCCCTGAAATTAAAGAAAAGCGTAACAACAGTCAACTTCTCACAATGCCCACATCTTGTGATTTTATGATACTTAGGATATAGAAAGGCACACATTATGAATGTTTTTAAAAATGTAATTTCATTCCTAATAAAGGCTCATTTAACTCCGTGAGGGGCGAAAATGTAATTCATTGGGAAGACAGACTGATGAGGGTCAGGAACCTAGTTATTGATGCCACTAACCAACTGAACGACTAAGCCAAAGTCAACCCACTCTGACTCAAAAGGGAGGACAGAGAAATTCAATTAAGGTTTTAAAAGCTGAGCGCCTCCATGTGTGTTATTTATTAACCTTTCTCCATCCCAATTTTCTCATCTAAATTGTGAAAATGCTTGACTGGGTAATCTCTGGACTCAGCTCTAAGATTCAGTTCTTCCGTAACAGGTTATAAAAAAATGTTTGGGGATCACTTCTTCTTAGCCTTTGTGGCAAAGATCAAGGAGAAAAAAATGTTTGAAGGACCAATGAGATACTTCAGCAAGGCAAGGCTCTTTTGCCTGATGGTGCAAGCCTGACAACCTGAGTTCAATCTTTGGATCTAGCATGTTGTGGTTTAACTAGGAAATGGCCTCTGTAATTTTGTTTCAGCACTTACTACCCAGCTGGTGTTGTTATTTGAGGAGGGTATGGAAACTTCAGAAGATATTATAACCTGGTTAGAGGAAGTCACTGGGAGCACTTCGAGAGTTTCTGGTCTCACTCTACTTCCTGCATGTGGATGAAAATGTGATCAGCCAGCTTCCAGTTCCTGTCACCTTGCCTTCCCAGACATGATGAACTCCATCTTTGTAAACCAGTAAGCTAAAATAAACCTTTTTCTTCCTTAAATTGCTTCTGGTCATAGGTTTTTATCCTATCAACACAAAAGTAATTCATATACCACGTAAAGCCGGAAGGAGAGAACAAAAATCATCTAATTGTCCTTTGATCACTATATATGATCCCTACACAGACACCATATAACACACACACACACACACACACACACACACACACAGATGTGCACACATGAACACACACAGAGAAAGTGAGATAACTATTCTAGTGGTAGAGAAGAAGGCAAAGAAAGAAGAAGATAAGGAGAGGAGAAGATGTTTGGACACTTCTGTTTTCAGAATTTACCATATCACTACGAAGGTCTGGGAGCAATTGTCTATACTAATCATTCTAAAAGTTGATTAATCATTAGCAGATAACTCTCAGTGTATGACACCCTGGATTTTTAAGTAATATTGTCTAGGTGACCCCTGGCCTGAAAGACCAAGCTTGCCAGTGAGACACTGCACTCAGCTGTCAGTAAGTATTCATGGGTTTTCACTACTTTCTCAATGATGACCACATCTTTGACCAACGCATGTTACACTTTAAAAGACAAAACACTTGCCTGCTTTGTGCTTCTTGGCCTATAAAACTGTGGTCATAGATACTTACCTCCATTATAAAAAGGCTTTGAAGATTTATAACATTTGCAAGGTGTACTGAGGTCCTGGATGGAAGGCGCTCCATCTGTTGCCGAGTGTAATTAACATTATGAGTTTACCAAAAGAAACATAGGAGTCATTGTTAAAGAGCATGATGGATGCTGTCTCAGCCTTTAGTCATAAGACACCTCTTTTATGGAGGAAGGTAATAATTTGTAGAGCTTCTAAAAGAAACTTGGATATGAAATGAGCGACTTATTTTTAAACTCAGCCACATCTTTTCATTAATTAGAAGAGTAGCCTTTGTAATGCTCTTTTTTTTCCTTAACTAATAAGGAAAAGAAAAAAGTATCATACTCTAAAGGAAGCGATGGAGTTCATGAAATTTAGAAAAGGTAATATTCGCACATACTGGGCAAACAATGTTTTAGGAAACCGTAGCTTCTGGAAGTTTCTGTTCCTTTGGTTGAGAGGAAGAGATACTCTTTCTACCGTCTTCTTCATGTGGTTTAGTTCTCCAACACACTATGGCAAAGGGACACCCACTCCAGGGCTCCAGGCCTGATTGAGTGGCAATGAATCCAGCAGCTCTCCAGGGGTCAGGAAAAACCCTGGATAAAAGGCAGAGAGTCAGAAAAAGATGACCAAGTTGTTCCTTCTGATAGCTAGGCCAAACAGTGTCACACACAATGAGGAATTTAGTGAAGACTTGATGCTGCTTCTGCCTCTGGTGAAGCTGGTGATACTAACAGGGGAGCAATCACTCTGATCTGATGAGCAGGTCCTCCACAAATGAGCCTTAGCTGACAGTCCACTGCTTCCAACTCCAAGGAGGATGTAAACTACAAAGGAAATATCTAGTCTTAATCTAGACGTGTATTTTTCTTTCAGGGCTGGGGGAGACTTCCAATGCTAGAGACGTGAATAGATGATGAAAGCAATTGGCAGTGTGAATGACAAAAACGATTAGCAGTGTAATGCACACCTGCCATCCCAACGCTGGAGAGGCTGAAGCATCCTGTCCGAAAACAACGTAAAGGGCTAGAGGGATGGCTCAGTGGGTAAGGGCACTTGCTGTGCAAGCGTGAAAAATCGTTGAACCCTACCACCCACGTAAAGACACCAGATATGGCTGCCTGTGCCTGAACCCCTGGAGCTTGGTGGCTGCTGATGACCAGCCTTGTTCTAGACTCAGTGAGGGACTGTCTCAAGGGCATAAGGCAGAGAGTGGGAGTGCTGGGTGTGTGTCCCTGTGCCCTACATACAGACACAGGAACACACACTAACACAAGCATGTATGTCTCCATCTTAAACACATACAATACAAACACGTGAGCCTCACAGCCACAAAAAACAAGTTTAACTGGTAAGTTTTGAGTAATTAAATAGCCTTTGCTTAACGAAGTACTTTCAAAAGCAGAGTTTGAAGTAATAAGAAGATGACAATAATAATAAAATGAAACAGTACAGCTGGCCCATTAGTTATTATCATGTGTCTGAAATTGGTCTATTTATTAGGAGAATGTGTATGTTTCCAGTATCTGTAAAATTATGCCAGTGGGGAATCTTGGAGAAGAAGAAAACAAAAGGGTAACACACAAATCTGAGGGACAGAGAAACTCTTGCATATGGTTTTTAATAAGAGAGATAGGATATACTTTCATCAAAACCCACAGATGTATAGACTCTAGTTACTAAGCTACCATCATGCAACGCTACCAAACTATAAAACAATGTGAATTTAATGGGAGAAATTATTTAGCTTGCTTAATTTTCCTAGAAACTGGCAATGAGGGAAAATGCCTTTAATCCTGGAACTCAGAAGACAGTGGCAGGTGGATCTCTCTGTGAGTTCAAGGCCAGCTTGGTCTTCAGAGTGAGTTCTAAAGCATCCAGGGCTACACAAGAAACCCTGTCTTGAGAAATCAAATAAATAAGTAAAATTATTATGTCTTCAAAAAAGGGAAGGAAAACTTCAATACTATTGATATATACATCCAATTTCAGTAAAAGAAAGCCAAGGGAAGGTTGGATCAACAACAATAAAAAAAAAAAAAAACTTATATCCCACAGAAACAATAATCAAAAATTAAGCCTGATTATAACTGTTTCTTCAATGGGTGCACGCTAAGAAGCAAGGAGCTCTTATCCTGAAACATAAAAGGAATTAAAGTTGTAAAGAAAGTATCAGTGATTATCACCATGAAATTCATATCTCTGTCCCTAAATCCCAAGTAAAGTATAAAATATTTTATATCATGTAAGACATCCCTAGCTTGGGTAGTATGTACTTATGAAATTACAAGGGGAAGAGAGTACAGCTAGCTGATCAAAAAGACAACAGAACCCTGTAAGGCAGACACTTGTTCTTTTTTTATTGTTTTACTTTTTTAAAGATTATTTATTTGTTGTGTATACAGGGTCTGCCTGCGTGTTTCCCTGCAGGCCAGAAGAGGGCACAAGATCTCATTACAGATGGATGGATGTGAGCCATCATGGGGCTGCTGGGAATTTAACTCAGGACCTTTGGAAGAGCAGCCAGTGCTCTCTTAACCTCTGAGCCATCTCTCCAGCCCTGACAGATACTTTTTCTACTTCCTATTTTGGAACTCCATAAAGCAATGGGAAAGTGGAAGCAATATCCTCTAGGACAGGTCATGTAGAGCAAATTGGTACAGGAAGGGAGGTATGATGCCACTCCACACTGATGCAAGGCCTTTCTACCCTGAGTCATCTGAAAAACCCTTCATTAAAGCCAGGACCAACAACAAAAGAGAAATTGTGTTGAAATTTTAATCACCAGAGTCCCAAACCTGAAAACCTTGTACTGACCGTCTCCATTTGGAATGAGATAACTTCAGAGGCCTTTCTCTAGATAGTACTTTGTGGAGTCAGTCAGATGTGACCAACCCACTAAGAAAGAAGGATTTTCCTAAATGTAACTGACAGCCTACCCAGGGATCACTTCCTTTATACTCAGAAACAAGCCTTGGTTACCCACTACCCTATACCTCTTCCTGAGCCTCAGGCATGCCTACTCCATACCCCAGCCCATCACAGAGGTGTGAAGAATCAGTCCCATCCAGGCTGTGCCTTGCTCTTTGTGTTATGGTTCCATTAATGATACAACTGATCTACCCATTTTTTTAATAAATAAAATGGAGTGCTGTTTAATGCCCTCCCCCCCCCCGCAAAAAAGAAAAAGACCTTGTAGAAGGTCTTTATCTTATTTAGCCCTCATGCCCATTCTAAAGTAGATTTCATTTTCCATGCTCTCATTGTATAAAGGGGGGAAACGGTGGATCAGAATGCAGAACTAAGCTACCTGAGGTCACATGACAGGCGAGGGAACATAAACATCCCAGCACCATGCCATTTTATGATGTCACACTGTCCCCACTAGGCCCCTATCTTTAAAGAGCTTGTTCTATATTGTACAGTGCTCTCCTGTGGTCTCCTATCAATAGCTCATACACCTCTGGTGTGACCTACATTGAACTCAGTCATTCTTCATTCACTCCTTTCCTTCTTCTACTCCTTCATTCACTCATTCGTTCACTCACTTAACACAGTCAACAAGGATGTGTTGAACTTAATAAATGTAAGCTAGATTCCTGGCAAGGCTCTGAGATCATGTACATAATAAAAGAGATGTGGTCCCTAGTCTCATGAGATTCGCAGTTTAGCCAGGAAAGCAAACGAATACCGATCACACATAAATGACTGTCTAAATAAAACCTTCCTAAATATTAGAAAGGAAAGCATGGGTGTCTGAGAAGCTGTGAAATGAAATGACATCACCTATGGTGCCACACTTTGAGGTGACCAACAGAAGTTTAAGTTTCTTATGTTCATTTTCATTGGGGCTACCTTCTCCTGAGCAAGGTGAAATCTGCCAGTCTTATATGTTCCCTCATGAGGACAAGGTTCCCTATGCCTCTGAAGATGTGATTTGCTAATCTAGGAAATTCATTGGCATACCGACAATGCTGGAGGGAAAGCCCCTGATGATAGCTTTGGAAGACCCTCTTCTTGTGTCACAGGAGATAGTAAACCCACCAGCATCTGCAGACATTTGGCTGGGGGAATGTGAGGCCCCTTAGGAAAACCTATGGACCAGTGCTTCGTGCCTCAGTCAGCTGCCTCCTCTATCTTTATTAGGGTCATTCCTCACCACAATCTCTACCTAAGTTATCAACACAAAGATGTAACATTGGTACATTCCAGATCTCCCAAGTAGCCCATAACTAAAAGAAAGTCCCTGAGGAAAATCACAGTGACTCGCCTTACTGGTGGTGACCTGAGGCTCCCTTTTGAAAGGACTTCATGGAAGATCTTCATACTTATCTCTTGGCCTTGGGCCAACTAATGAGATAGTCTTTATTAGAGTCATAAAAGACAGATGTAACCAGAGTGATATTGATCATCCAGCAAGCAGGATGCCCCCAGGCACAAGTGAGAGGTGGCAGCAATTTAATTCTAGTGTCCCTCTTTGAGAGTCTCCATAATTACACCCATTTCACAGGTGTTACCTGTAGGGATACCCAAAAGTCTGTATTGTGACATTTCTATAGTCACAATATCCTTGCTTCTTAATCGAAACTTATGTATCTTTTCCAACATTCTATCTAAAACATATAACCATAGTAGAATGTGATATCATAGCAACTAAAAAGTCAGCCAGTACAAACAAGTACATCCAAAGACTAGAATAGCTGGAAACAGACAGTCTCAAATAAAATGCCTGGACTTATCTTCCAGTTTTTTCTGGGCCTTGTTTGTCTTATGACTAACATGAAGGACATGTGGGCCTACACATTTTTTTTCAATTCCTATAATATGTTACTATAAATGGTTTATACAGGTTTAATCAAAGATGATGGCTCAGGATGATGTGTTTCTACCTCCAACCCCTCCCAAGGCAAGCTAGGTAGCACAGTAATTTATAAACACCCTCCCTTCCCCAAAGCCTCATTTCCTTCTGGACCTTCTCCTTCATCCCCCTATCCTTCACTCCCCTATTTTCCCCTCTTATTCTCCCTTTGTGCTAAAACTTTCTTGTGTTTCTAGAACCTCAACCTCTTCTATAAGTTATTTAAATGTGTCCCATGTGATGTGATATATATATATATATATATATATATATATATATATATATATATGTTAGTTTGACAAGAGAGTAAGAGAGTTCTGATTTAGGTTGTTTGTCAGCTTTTTATGTTTTCTTTAAGTAGGAAATAACTCAATCATAACAAATAATACAGAGTAAGATCACAGGCATTCCTTTGCCCACAGCTCAGACTTAACCATGTGTTAACATCTGTCCATTTTCCACAAATCCCTTTCAAGTAGGCTTATCACAGGCCCGAGTGAGCACCCTGCCTTTCTCCTGTCTTCTTCCCTTCATGGTTTTCGCCGGGTTTTGTTTTGATTTTTTGATTTTTAAAGATTATATGTATTTGTCTTTAAGGGTGGAGTATGTGGGTGTGAGTGGAGGAGCCCTAGGATGCCAGAGGCACCTGAGTCCCTGGAAGTGGAGTAACAGATGGTTGTGACCCAGCTGACAGAGGTGCTGAGAATTGAACTCTGATCCTCTGCCCTAGCCGCAGTCACTCCTAGCTACTTAGCCCACTTTTCTTTCACGTCCATCTCATATGCATTTACTCATAAATATAAACTAGCATTTGACCACATCAAATGCTGTGTGTATCATTTTATCTCCACTTCTACACAACACACTAGTTTCTGGCACCAACTCTGTTGAGAACACGTAGAACCAGTTAGTTCATTAATGCTCTTATTTCCCTTGTGTGAACATACCATAATTTACTGACTTGTTCAGGATTAGGCACACAGGAGTAGACAAACACACATTTATGCACTCCCAAGAAATACACTTAAATTCTTCCTTGCATGAGTGTTTCCCTCAAGGGTGACTGCCCTATCATACACTGGGTCCCGGCTGACTGGAAAAAAAATTAAGGGAAATTTACAAGTTATACAAATGACTAAGAATTAATATACAGAATTTTTAAGAAATCTTTAAACATGTAAGAGAGAAGCAGCTGATCCAATAAAATTGATAAAGGTTTTGTAGTGACCTGAATAAAGATATATGTCAAATAGTGTTAAATATAAAAAATTTATTCCACCCAGTAGTCATATTAATCAATTGAAATGAAAAAAAAAAAGTGGGCCAGTTCTCAAACATATCACAGTGGCCAAAATTAAGAAGCCTGAAGAAAGGATGCTAGGGCGGGAGTTAGGGAACTATGCCATGGGAGGGTGACAAGGTGACATTCTCTCCCTGGACCTTGGTTATTCATGCATAAAATAAAGGTGATGTGTAAGAGCCCTTCAAGTTCCCATATTTATGCAACCTCTTTCTGTTTGATTAAGCATGATTGACAAGGACTACATTTGGAGACATAAAAAGAGGAAGAGAGATTATTTGTCTCGTTCATTAAGTCAGGCTCTGCTTGGGGTAACCATAACCTCTTCTGGTGTAGATGTGTGTGTTTCTTTCTCCTAAAAGACTTAAGTCTGATGAAATAACTATCAAGTCACTCGCCTCCACGAATTTATGGGAGAATAAAAAGGGAAACTCCTGAAGGGATAATCATACCCGCAGAAATAAATGCTATGATGTGGAAGAGTGAGGGGTGGCAGGAGGCATTAGCACTAGACAGGCAAGCTCAAAGTCCTCTGGCCGTTTGAGAGGCAAAGAATCCTGGAACACACAGGCTTTGCAAGCAATACTCCACAGTTTATCCTAAGAACAAGGGGAAGCCATGGATAGCTTGAGGGAGAATGGAGGGCTGCATCGTAGCTCAGAATGTCCACTCTTGAATTGAATTGAAGAGGACAAGACACTAGGCAGGAGACGGAACTGAGTTGTGTGCATGGTATCCAAGTGCATCTGAGGGATTTGGGAGACGGGGGCTCTCCAGGGCTGCTCTGACTAGATGCTTGAGGGAAAGGAGGCATCAGGAGAGCTTTCAGGTGTATGGCTTACACAATGTGGGAAATGGATGCTACTCACATAGCTGGTCACAGGTCACAGAGCAAACAGAGGTGTGAATCTCATGACCCTGTTGTGCAGCTTGGTGTGAGGTATCTGAGAGATAGAGGAGAGCAGATGGAGTTGGATAAAGGGCACTGAAACCCTAACAGCACTGTTACCTCCAGATTTCGACTTGAGAATCACCACCATAGAACAGGGAGTTGAAACTGCACTGGTAAACAAGCTTATCTAGCTAGAACATCTAGAGTGAGACTTAAGGGCAAGGGAAACTGAGAAGTCATCAGAGCTGAAGGAGAAAACAGCAGAGCACAGTCTTCCACACATGTGGGCTTGGGGGTGTGCATGTGTGGATAGATGTAGATTCCACAAGAAACAATCCTACATGACTTTTCAGCAGCCCTAAATACAGTTGTCTGTCTTTTATAAAGTTTGTTCTTAATGCTGATGACTTTTCAGGAAGTCTTGTGATAGATGATGTTATGGAATTAGGCTCTCCTAGCATTGAGTGAATGTATGGTAATACTTGGGCAGTGGGGCGGTCTCAGAAGAACTACTCATAGTTTTGACAGTCTCTTAAAAGCATCTGTCAAGTAGACAGGTCACTTCTGGATTCCCCGTGCTTGTTTCTCACATCTGCTCTCTCTGAGAGCAGAAGGTAGGCATCCAACCAACTTGCTGCATGGTACCAAGCAAGAGCTGCTAGGTGATGCCTTCAGAGACGGGGGAAAACTCCTTTCTTAACAACCCTGGAAACTTCCAAAATGGAGAATGCAATAGTACCCTTAGGAATTTAGCCAAACATGGGGTTATCCCTCCAATTTTACAAGAAAAAAAAAAAAAAAATACAGTAGCACAATTAGAAGCCGGGACCTGGCACAAGATGTCCTCTCCCAATGACTATGTGTCCATTGTCAAGTCTAAACTTTCCCCAGAGAAGAGGGGGGCCTGCGAAAATGATTGCCTGCCTCCACCTCCTCTCCAACACTTCTGAATTCTCAAACTGGTGCCGTTTATACTCTGATAGCTTAGCTGTCTTCCTACTAACCAAGCCTATGTGTCATTGTTCACCTTATAAGGAAACATAGAAGCAGGACAAAAGCTCTGAGTTTTGTATGTCACCTTCCCAGCACAGGCTGCACGAGTTCCGGAGATGATGACTTCAGGCGCCCTCTAGGAAGCGTGCCTTGGTGAGGGCGACCGAAAGAGAACCGTAGAGCAAGAGAAGATGGAGGGGCGGTGAAACATGAGTTCCCAGGGACAAGGAATACAGTTCTCCGTCTCCTGTAAATATGTCAGAGACAGAAAGAGGAAAAAGGGGGAGGCCTAGAGAACAGCAGTGTGTGTCAAAACACTGTCATTTGAAGGCTATGTTTTAAAAGATTAAGAGAAAGAAACTTGCAAGCACTGTATGCAGACATTTTCAGCCATGTTTTCAAATCACTCCTGAGATGAGGTGCTGAAAGGCCCATAGGCCAGGGATTTGTGCATAATCGGATCATTCAAAAACATATAAATGGCTGCCAGAGCCAAGCACAATGTTCACTTTTGAAATCACAAAAAAAGCTTTGTTTTCAGTAGGGCTGAATTGACTAAAGCTTCGTTTCAGTGAAGCATGTTTTTGCTTTGGGTGTCATTATTTAGTTTGGCATCTACCGCCAAGGGAACTTTTTTTTTCTTCTTCTTCTTACTTCAACTGTTGTTTTTCTTGCGCTGCTACAACTGTGAAAGTTGAGGCAAGATCCTGATGCTATGCTACATATTTGAATGAGAACCGGCCCCTGTTTACCTTTGATTCTGATAAAGCCAGTGAGGGAGCAAGGGGTCTCCATTACTTGCCAGGACTTGAAAAGCTGATCCTTGTAGGTCTTGTCTCTTCAGCAATCTGGAAAATCAAGTTTAGCAGGTTTGATCAAAGACCTTGGGAGTCAGTTGAGAGCCCTTGCATGCAATAACTATAGATACTGTATACATCGGCCAGCCAAAGGCCAAGAAGCTAATAGCTCTGGGAAAGATAAAGGGTTATGTATGTTGTACTCTCAAACGCCAAATGATAGAATTCGCCATTTTCATATGACGGCTAAGGTTTGTTTGTACTGATTAGACATTCAGACAAACAAAATATTCTAGATCTTAGAGATTTAAATCATTACAATTACGTATTTTAAAAAGCTCTTGCTTCTTTCTGCTCCCTGGAACCCAGTGCGGAGCCAGAGAGTAAAATCCACGCTTCTATTGACAGTGTGCCCAGAGAAAAGAGAATACTTTTAGATGGTTATGGAGTGAGATTGCCTCATTATTTTTGGCGTCCTTTTTCATCCAACACTTCTTGCTACAACACCTGTACAGACAAGATGATTTTGATTGAGATTGATGTGGTAGGGCCTGGCACACATTCTCTCTCGGACGTCCTCCTTTTGGGCAAGTCAGTCATGCAAGAAAAACTACACCCTTCTGCCAAGACTTGATTCCCTCGCTCAGAAAACTGTATGTTTCAACATGAGGAATTAGAAAAGCTAAAACTGTAAAGGATTGGTCAGGTCATTTGTATCTGATCTTATGAAATAACCATCTAACTGGGTCTTGCAGGCTTATTTCAAGTCCTGTGGTTTTGTTTCTCCTTATCTTACTCAGAGGGCAGTATCTTGGGGCAAGACAGACATTCAGTTGGCAAACTGCTTGCTATGCAAGTATGCAGACCTGAGTTCAGATCCTTAGCACCCAGGTAAAAGCTAGGCATGGCAATCCCCAGAATCCCAGGTAGGGAGGCAAAGAATGGATGATACTGGGAGCTAAACTGTCAGCCAAGCAAGCCAAATTGGTGTCTTCCAGGTTCAGAAAGAGATCCTGGCTCAAAACAATGTAGATCATTTGAGGAGAACATGTGAAGATGACCTCTGGCTTCTATATATATGCACATGAACTTGCCCACACAATGCTCCTATACATGCACACACACACACACACACACACACAGAGAGAGAGAGAGAGAGAGAGAGAGAAGAGAGAGAGAGAGAGAAGTATCTTCCTTGATATAATTGTAGGTTATTAAATCATGCTGTAGACACTGAACCATTTCTTACCTGAATGCATGCATGAGAGATGGTTGATTCCTAAAAGTGACACTGGTTTTAGTTACTACTCTTAGAATCCCTGTGAAACATTGTTGAGAGGAAATTTACACACACACACACACACACACACACACACACACACACGAGAGAGAGAGA
Organism: Phodopus roborovskii; assembly: GCF_943737965.1. Taxonomy (NCBI): domain Eukaryota; kingdom Metazoa; phylum Chordata; class Mammalia; order Rodentia; family Cricetidae; genus Phodopus; species Phodopus roborovskii. The sequence continues at coordinate 19,347,948 of NW_026126511.1, forward strand.
AAGAGAGAGAGAGAGAGAGAGAGAGAGAGAGAGCACAGTGACCTGGCATTAAACTAAATTACAGGTGACATGCAAACGAATCTGCCAGTACAAGTCACTGAATGCTAGATGTGGTACACAATAATGGGCGATACCTTATTTGACTTTTGTACTAATTAAAAAACTACATTGTTGCTAAGAATCAGAGTATTAAACACATACATCCTTATGAAGCCTGTTTCTGAGAGTCAGAAAGGCGAGAGGTGGCTCTCGGGTTTCAGGAGACTATTATTAGGTTCTCAAAGTATTCTCTTAATCGCTTGCGTTTTTTAAGGGAACCCTGGAGTCCATGTCGAGTAAACAAGGTCCCATTGTGTTCTAAATGGCCATCCTGGGTCTTTCTTATTATTTCCCTGTTGTTTTTTCCTTCTCACGCCACCAAATTTCACTTCTCGGAATCAGGACCTGAACCGAAGTTAAACATCATAAAGAAATTTACTCAGTATAGACGGACTTTTATGGACTGAAAAGCAATTTTTTTTTTTTTTTTTTTTACAGTGTAATCTACATTTTTGTAAGGCCTTGTGGAAAATCCCTGATGATTGAATGGCACTTAAAGACTTAAGGCCATGCCTTTGCCACAAAGCTTTCAAAACTCCTAGGGGACAAAAGGGAAGGAAAGTGCATGTTTCCCTCTGTTGCCCCTAGAACAAAAGATTGCTTTTAGGGACCTGTAATCCTGGGCCCCAGTCCCTCTTCTGGCCCTCAGTTCACACCGCCCATCAATGAACAGCGCCAGCGCCCACCAGCTGCCTTCTGGCTCTTTCTACAGCCCCTCTCAAGCCCTCTCTTGCTGCCATTACTTTCTGTCCTTGTCCTGTCCTCATTCTTCCAAACCCTCCCTGCGTTTTGCTCAGTGACCCAAACTTTCTTTCTTTTAGTTTTCCTTAAGATTTGTGTTATTTCTTATGTGTCCATGAGTGAAGGGTACACACACACACACACACACACACACACACACACACACGCACGAACGCACGCACGCACGCACACACACCTGTCTCTGAGGAAGAGGATGTCAGAGCCATCACCGGTCCCCCAGGAAAGCTGTAAGCACTTCTAACCAAAGAGCATCAGGTTTTTCTCTCCAGCCCCAGGTTTTTCTCTTTAGCGCCTGACCTTCACTTCTCAAGCCTCAGCTGAACAGTATCTAGATCGAACATTCTAATGAGCTCAAGATTTCACAGATCTTTTCCTCCCCTTAGCCAGAATGCCTGTGACACAGAAGCCCCCTTGTCAGCATCCCGACAGAGCATGATCCCAACCCACATCTCTGGAGCAGCCCATCCTCTTGTTTCGAGCTCATGGGGTGCACGACTGAGAGAAAGCCCAGTGCCAAGCTTTGTGATTTTGCACCCCGTGGAGTTTTGCTGAGAGATTGAAAAGGACATGAAATTATAGTTGATTTGCTACAACTGCATATTCTCCTATCAGCGTCGGACATTTGAACATGCTAGCTCACATGCAAGGGGGTTAACCTTGAGAGTCCCAGGTGGGATATGTTCTTCGGAAGGACCTGCATTACTAACCGGGGCCTACATTGCACTGTCGACTTAGGGAAACCCGGGCCTAACTCCCTCTCCTCGACACTTTGACCACTCGCCTGCTCTGCAGACTCCCACAGGAAGAGACATGAAACTCAACTGTCACACTCAGAACAGCAAAGGACAGCAGCAAGGTTCTAATTCCTTTTTCCTTTAGAGAAAAACAAAACCAAAAACATCCTTCTGAAACAGTCGCTCAGTGTAAATGGCAGCAAAGAATTCTCTCTTTTCTCTTAAGATTACAATTTTAAGGAAGTCCTTATACTTGGCAGTTGTCTCTCCGTCTCTCTGTCTCCCTGTCTCTCTCTCTCTGTGTGTGGGGGGGGGGGGTAATGGCTGTGTGTGTGTTGTTGTTGTTGTTGTTGTTGTTTTCAGACTGACTGTTTCCACTCCATTGTTTACAACCAACAATGGCCATGCTCAGCATACACTAGGGCTGAGTCCTCTTACTATATTCTTTACTCATGGATTGACGTTCGGGTGGAAGCCGCATTTTTTTTTTCTTTCACAAAAGCAGCCTCCTCTCTGAGCACCGCTAACCAGTACAGCTTTTCACATAACGCATGTGTCAGTTAAGCATTTGATTTTCTTAAGATACTAACCATTGCGGGTGTGATATTGCTGAAGCAGGGGGGCCTCGAGGTTCTGGCCAGCCTGGGCTGCAGGATAGTGAGAACTTGTTGGAAAAGGGAGCAAAAACAAAGACAAAAAAGTAGCCCTAGAATTATGTTTTAAAAGTTTTCTTCATATTAGTAGTAGTTTCCATTATGTCATAACACAGTTCTTCAATAAACATGCTGAACCTAGCACCAAATGGCATATTTTAGTTCTGTTTGGTCAGGAAAATCTATTCATAAGCATATCAAAGACTTGTGGCTATAGCTTGACCTGAATCTAAACTTAGCATATATATGACTTTCTGGCCAGACATGGTGGGCTATGCTTATAATCTCAGCATTTGGGAGGTGGAGACAGAAGGCCTAGGAATTAAAGGTTTGCTCTGGCCACAGAGTAAGTTTAAAAACAGCCTGGGCTACAAATAACCCCTTCTCAAAAAAGTGTGACTCTTTTAGAGACTTTGGAAACATCCCATGGACTCAACAAAGTCCTTGATGTTTCTCCTTAAACTATATCTGATTCTATAGTCATTTCTATTTCCAGCCTTTGCCTTAAACCACATTTCTCCTGAATCATAGATGAGGACTCCTGGCTACTCCACTCTTACAAGCCTGCAAACAATGGGCCCGACCTGTGCTTCAGAGCTGGTGTGGGAGGGCTTCCCTGTAGGCCTTTTTGGAGTTAAGGTTTGAAAGGTGAGGAGAAAAGACCTCAGGGTCAGCTCAGGAACAGAGAAGGAAGATGACCAAGGCAGAAACCAGGTTACAACATGGCCCCACCTCCTATCCATCCATACTGTCAATACCCTGTGTTGTTCACATCTCCACCAAGGTTTCTCTGGCCTGCAGGATCCAGTGCCTTGTTTCAGATCTATCCTCCGACATAGATTCATTTCTAATCATCCTCTATCAAGACTCCATGCTGGGCTGGGAACTGCTCAGCCCTAGACTCTTCCTGTAGCTGTGGGAGACTCTAGGTTAGAAGGCCAGCACCTTGACCTCAGATCAATCCTCAGAACCCATGCTCACAAAATCCTGGGTGTAGGAGCATGTGTTTGTCATCACAGCATGTGAAGATAGGCAGATCCGTGGCTCACCAGTGTACCATGATTAGAATGTCCCAGCAAGTCTAGCCTACAGATAGGCTACAACCACCCCCCTAACACACACACACACACACACACACACACACACACACACACACACACACACAGAGGGGGCTCTTTACTACTCTAAAGTGTTGCAACGAGATGTACTCACCCTATTATGCCTCTTCTTGGAAAGCCCTTTATTTGTTCTCTGCTTGTGTAAGTTCTACTCATTACACTCTCCAAAGCCTTCCCGACTCCTCTGGGTAAAATAAAAGGCACTTGCATGCCTTTATGCCATCCTAGCTCACAGCTCCCGTCTCAGCCAGACCTGCACCGGACTTATATGTGCTTTTCCCTTCAGATCACAGACTCCTTGAGAGCAGGGCCACATCTTACAAGGGGTGCCTGATAACTGTACTTCCTAAGAACTGAGCTCTCCATTGTTCAGTATACTGAACTGAAATGAGTAAGTGGTTACTGAATAAAAACAAAAAACAAAACAAAACCTAATCTACGTAATTAAAGCTAAACTGATACAAATGGGTACTCTGCAATTCTTACTGCTTCCAAGTCTCAACTTGCTGTTGAATCATTGGTAGATTTCCTGATAAATTTACATACATACATACATACATACATACATACATATATGATGGAATGGTGTAAGAATATGACCTAGCTGCTTGACATACTGTCAATGAGTCCCTTAATTTGATAATGTATATAGGAGAGGCTTGGCATTATTGCATTATTCTTTCTTTCCTTTCCAAGTGAAATAATTTCAGTTTTAGGGTGAACTGTTTCCTTTTGCCTTGATGCTTTTAAATTAGAAAAAAAATGTCTTATTCTTACACAAGATAGAAAAAAATGCATTCTAGATAAATGCATTTTACATTGCACTAATTGTATGCCCCACCTAAAATAAAACCTCCATGATCTCTAGTTATACACAGAGAAGTTTACTATAAATGGTTCTGTTTACACTAACTTTTGAATGATAACGATACTGTTCCTGTGAAACTGCAGTTGGCAGAAAGCAAAGAAAATATTAAGGAAATTTTACTTACATTGGTTTATTTCCTTAATGGAAATAGAAGAACCATATCTTCTCATTTCCATTATTCCTTTTTTTTTTTAATAGGTTGGAGACACCTGAACCAATGGGCCATTTCCTGTCACTAACACCTCTCCATCAACCTGTTATATATTCTATTGTTCCCAAGACACTTACACAATGCACGATTCTCACAATCGATCCCCATTCCCTTAGATCAGCCTTATGCCTTGCAATGCTGATATCAATCTTTAAAGCTGATTGAACAGGCACTGCTTTTAGGTTGCAAAGCAAAACACACACATGACTAATTCCAAACAGAAATGAAACCAAAATAATGAATAAGAAATTCGTCTAACCTGCATTGTGTTTAAAACATGGACTTCCGATTGGAAATACTTGTTTCAAAACTTTAAGGGTCCTTCTGCTCACTGAATTGTGGTTGAATAAAAAATCTCATTGATTTTCACCCTTTTGTTTGTTTGTTTGTTTGTTTGATTTGTGAAACAGGCCTTTGCTATCTAGATCAAGATGACCTCAAACTCGTGGTGATCCTCTTGCCTCAGCCTCTCAGGAGCTGAACGTGTAGGTATTTGTCACCACAACCAGCACAGTTGACAGAATCCTTGATCCAACATGGTTTTAGCTATTTGGTTTGTTTCCCTGGTTACCAATAAAAGTAAGTTCCTCATTGAAAATGAATTTGGGCATGCTGAGGATATGAGTTCAATCCCCAGAACCCATGTGAAGGTGAAAGGAGAGAAGCCACAACATTGTTCCCTGAACTCCATATATGTGCCATGACTCATAGGTACCCACCACACTGGCACATTGTGCATGTGGAAATAAATTATTATTTATTACTGGGTTTTCAAGATAGGGTTTCACTGTCCTGGAACTCAGAGATCCGCCTCCCAAGTACTGGAATTAAAGCATATTCCAGCACTATCTGGTTAAATTAAAAATAATTTAAAGTACTTTCTATCATACAGAAGAGAAAATTTTCTGTTTTCTGGAGCAATCTATCAGATTTGAAAGCTCATAGGTTTTGGTAACAGTAAATGTTCCCCATGTCTTAGAAAAAAAGATTGCATCAATCACACATAGTATCTTCTAGTACAGTGGTCTCAACCTATAGGTCTCAACCCATTGGGGGGGGCATAGCAAATATCCTGCATATCAGACACTTGCATTACAATTCATAACAATAACAAAATTATAGTTTGAAGTAGCAACAAAATAGTTTTATGGTTGGGAGACACCACAACATGAAGAACCGTATTAAAGGGTCACAGTGTTAGGAAGGTTGAGAACCACTGCTCAGTAGATCAAGAGCTACTTTTATCAGAAACCTCAAATCTTAAAATAGTGTCCACTATTATTATTTAATTGACATCACTTCTAATACATCAATGAGGATTTCATAGCTCCAAATGAGACCTTTGAAACACATTACTTCACTTACCCAAAGAATATGTTGTATGTTATTTTCTATTCTGTTCATAGCAAAAGTGATTGAAAGACAAATAAGACAGGCAATGTCCTTCACCACTGGGAAATGATTATAATCACATAAAATAAAGAGCAATGGCCAAGATAGAGAAAAAGAAAGCTAGAGAGCTGGAATATAGTTATTTGCCCCTTAGAATGCAAAAGTGCATATTGGGTAACAGTTGAGAGATCCTGTGTTAGTCAATGGTACATATGACTTTGCTAGAGTGTTTTTCAAACAATTCTCTAGTCCCTTTCCACCTCAGTTGATTTCATTAAAAATATTATGCCAACCTTAGAAGCTTTATATTGTCAGTGACAGAGCCACAATATGGAAAGAACCTGGGTTCTTGAATGGTCCCATAAAGGAAAGCTATATGCCAGTTTCTGTATTATATTAGTGAGATGAAATTTCCCTATGACTGTATTAGGTATGTGTTGTGGTGTTTTCTAAAACATCAATCTTTACCTTAATATTATAGACATTTTACTCTTCCTCAAAATACTTGATAAACCAGTGATCAGCCAAGAAAGTATGATATAGTTGTTCCATGGCTTCAAGCAGTCACTGGTATATACAGGAAAGCCTCTAAGACTTTTTATATACACTCATTCTGAAAAGTATGGCAGGCCACCAATATGCCTCCCCAGTATGCATGAAAGCCATGGTAAGGTACCAACAAAAATTCACTCTCTATATATAGCCACAGTGTCAGAACAGCAATATCTATAGTGACCTCATTCAGGAAACCATGTGGAAACAGCCTGGCAGCCAATCCAACACAGCCAACAGCCCTCCTTTCTGTATGTCCCTGCCACTGTAAGGACTATGATTCCAGGCAAGATGTCAGATCCCCTTGTGGGATGTTATTTCTTTTCTAGAAGACAGTCTAGGCTCTGTCACCCACAACAGAGGCGATTCTGTATCTGGGTATTTTTTTTTTTTTAAGGTGGGAGAGTGATTATTTAGACAGGTAACGGTATGGTGGTCCACACTGAGAGAGATTTTTAAATGTACTGAGGGTCTTGAAGAACACTTGGCTTTTTATAAAAAAACGTGATTTGAAACAATGAGTGAGTGACTTGTCATAGGCCACACTAGAATTAGCCTTGGAACTCACAGGTTCCTGGAGTGATCTCCTCTCTGACAACAAACAGGGTCTGAATTCGTAGGGCAAATATTTCCCTGAACACCAGTTGTCACAGAAATGCAAACCTAGAAGTGACCTCACTGTCTTCATTTTGGCCAATGCATTCTGTAGAAGAGAAAAATGCATTCTGGATCCTGGTGGCATTTGAGGCAGCAGAACCCTCTCAAACTCCTAGGCATGGACTTAGAGCTTCTGGCAGAAATGACAAGTTTCCTGAAATGCAATTCATGCCCCTAAACCACTATTGCTACAAGTTCTGCCTTCAGTTTTGTTTGTCTTTCTTAAACATCCCAGGGTTTCTCTTCCCATTCAGTACTAGTAAGGATTTCTTCACCTCCTATCCGCTTGAAGCCTTGTATTTTGGAAATGTCACATGTGACAGGACTCTTTGGCTTGCCAACAGTTTCACTTCACAGTGTCCTGTCCAACATTCTGTTCAGTTGGTCAATCAGCTAACTTGGGATGTTTGGAGATAAAATATTGACATAGTGAACATTTGGCCTATTTACACGTTGCCATGTCACGTTCTCATTGGGTGACTTAAGAGTTTATTATTCCCTGGGTCACTTCTATACCCTTCCTAAATGGACCAGTTCCCACCGGATGTTGATTGACATCAAAACATTCTATGGTGTTGTGTCCTACTGCCTTTGGTTTCTTCTTAATTTCTTCTCAGGATCAGGAAATACCAGTTTTTCTACTGCCTGATGGGATAGTTCATTGCCAAAAGCAGCCTTTCTCTTTAGCTCCAACTACCTTGAATTTGTCATTGTTCTCTTCATTTGCTTTAAAACTGCAATGAGATGTTGATACCACAAGCTGCAATCCTGTGTGTTACCATCATCTTTTCCACAGAACCAGTCATGAGACTGGATGATCTTGTGTGATCCTGAAGATATTAAAGACTTTGATTCTTCCTAGAACTTCCTTCATGCTTCTTTTATTGGTTTTTGATTTCCCATTTCCAAACTTGGAGATAATTTCTAATTTTATTTCATGAAAGTCCCAATTCAAAGTAATACAGCTTTATATATATATATATATGTGTGTGTGTGTGTGTGTGTGTGTGTGTGTGTGTGTGTGTGTGTGTGTACGTATATATGTGGGTGTGTATACTTTCATGTGCTCCCGAAGTTAGTCTTAGTAAATTAGTGAGCTCCTGGGGTCAGCAAGAGACCTACCTGCTACTGGTTCTTCATCTATTTGCTCATTCTCCAAAGGCAGAGCTTAGACTCTCCTACCTTACTATGGTGCCTCAATTCACAATTGCTTTCTTCCTCTTGAGTCTTCTACTAAGCTTCACCTGGTCTCCCTACCTTTTGAGTGTACTCTCCAAATGAAACCTCTACTGAATACCAGTAGATCCCTTTCTAAATTAAATCTCAAAAATAATGTCTCCCATCTGATACCTCCCCTCCATGGTTTCCTCATAGTCCAGTAGTTTCTTCCAAATATAGTTTAAGCCTTGGAGGCTATCCCATCAAGCCCTTTGACATCTGCCTATTGCTTTTCTCCCCAGCCTCATTGCATTGCACATGACATTTTCCTGCTCATGCCCAGGTTTTTAAAGCTTAGGAGAGTACCAGGTCATTGCCTTGTCCTCTGCAATGCCACCATTGGACTCAGAATACAAAAGCATACTCAAACCTTTGAGTCCAGGTAAAGATGCAAATGTACACGTAGGTCTTTCTCTGTTGGCAAACAAGACTCCAGGATGCATTGCTGCTTGCTGAATCCCCTTTTGCCTGAGTTTGATATCATCCAAGGACCTTACCCCCTCTACAAATCTTTTTCTTAGGAAAGAAAACCCCTGGTTCACAGCAAGGTGGTTATCATGTGGTCACCAAGCTCCTAGAGGACTTGTCCATATCTGCTACCCTGAGAATGAATTCCTACTGTTTACCAGATTTCTATGAACCTACAGAGACAAGCTCCCCAGACAACAAGGTACAAAATTCAGATGCAGAGATAGAAAAACTTCACAGTACAAAAAGAAAATGTATTATGTCTGCTTGAAAATAACTGTGCTTGTGAGAGACATGAACACTCTGTACAGAAAGTTCGGTAAAACCTTTCCAAAGAGTGAGCATGGTTTCCACACTGCAAAAGCAAATGCTTGCTCTTCCTTTGAAAGCCGAAAATCAAGTGTCAGTTTTGAGAGGAAAGGGTAACCAAGTCAGACACTCGCATCTGAATGGAGAGCCGCTCCTTTCCCTTCTCAGCAGCTTTTGCCCAAGCATAAAACTACACAGCTAGCTTTGGTGAGTTCATTTTCCCAGGTCATATATCTTTACCATTAGTTGAGAGTCTAACTTAATCACAGAAACCCATGAGCTCACTCAATCCTTGGCTGCCTCAGCTAGCTCTGCATGTCCTGCAGGAAAGCCGGGGCTCTGTACTCAGTTCAGCACCACGCTGAGCCCTTGCCTAGAACCCATGGCTCCTCTGTCCTCATGACACAGGAATGCAGACAAGCAGTAAAATGATATCGGACAGCTCCACGCATCTTTAGCAAAGGAAGTGGGGGTAGGGGGAGCGGCAGCAAAGAGGCTGCACTTACAGATACGACCCGTAAGATATCTCACACCTCACAAATGTAGTTATTTTTCAAAGTAATATATTACCTCTATCGTGCTGCAGCTGAGAACACTAAACCCAGGCATGTTCTACTCAAGTGAGAAGTACCAGGATATAAACTGACATTCCATGGCCATGTTCTTCCCTTTTCATTCCAGCTGCTTCCCAGAAAAAGAAGCATGGGCCTCTTGTGACAAAATTAATTTCTAGGAAAAGGACATCCAAACAGAAAAACTGATTGTCTGAATCTGATGGCCTCTTTGTGTTGAGTAGGGAAATGGCTTGCTCAGAAAATAGATCCTTACTTCATATAACATCCATGTCTGTTCCTGTGGTCAATATTAGTCCATTGATGGTGTCTCTCTATGTGATAGGCATAGTTTCTTTTTTTAAAGAAAGGGTGTTTTAACTCATTGAATAGCACCAGGGTGAGGAGACACAGTAACAGGTGACAGCAAGATATCAAAGTCAAACCATCCCTGACTCTCCCTTATTAAAAATCTCTCTAATCTCAGATGAAAGGGTTTAGCATTGCTTTATGATGAAGAGTGACGTACAAAAGCTTCACCCTTGTATTATCTCTACTGATATCACATGCTCAGACAGCCCAGTGACACCTAACAGAACTCGGCTATTGCTAAATGGCATCTGAGATCAATATTTCACTGGCTTTTTGTTGTTGCTTAAATATTTCATCCCAAATAGCCATTTGCAAATGTTCATTCAAACAAGACATCTACTGTGTATGCCACAGTGATCCGAAATAGAAAATGTAAAAGATCCATGCACTGGGCTATAACATGTAAATCAAGAATTCCTGCATCTCTACTGCCTTTACCGTAATAAAAATCAAACATCACCTCTAATCTGGAACATATTAACAATGTTCTGATTGGTTCATGGATCCTCTTTTGCCTCTTTGAATCTTCATGTCTGAGTTTTTCCCATTATTCAAGTATGCCTGAAACAATCCTTTCTTGGAGAGCCTTCTCCAGTGACTCTTTCTTAGATAAATACTGTTTTATTTTCTTTCCATACTTATTAGAGTTATTAATGCATTAAATATTTCTAAAGTATATTTATTTGCTTCCATAATTATAAGGTCAAGCCTTTGAACTGTGGAGTGTGTTGTTGTTTGCTTGTTTTGTATTTTTTTTTTCTTTTTACTTTCCTTATCACTGTTGCCAAAGCTTTGCTCAGTACGTTGCTTAACAAAGCTGATGAATGGATCAAAGCAGAGAACATCTTGACATAATCCACATGAAAGGATAATAAGAACAGAAAGCACCATACAAGAACAAGTCAGTTAACATTCAAAATTCTAGCATGGAGTGGGTAAGTTTGTGAGACCCCATCCCTGAGGAGTTATTGACAGTTGATGGCTTTCTTTAATAGTGTGGCTCCTGGCAGGTCAGCCATACTCCAGTGGGTGGCACAATACCCAGGAATATATAGGCAGCAGAAATTAGAGTCCATGTGTTATTAAGACAAACCAAAACAGAGACGTGAAGTTGGGTATCAGAGAGGCAGGAGTGGGTGGAAGAGTAGGGTCCCACAGCTTTATACAACCTCAGGGATTGGTCTGCCTGGAGTTTCAAGGGAATGAAGACACAACAGACTCACACATAGACAGAAAAGCTGGGATGTGTTAAAATGGGCTCTCTGATGGAGAAACCATAGCATCCCTGGAAGTCCAGTATGTTTATTAAAATATGTCAAACAGAAAGGCAGGGTTCTTGCATACAGCTGAACAGGAAGCAGCATTATTATAGACAGATGAAGAGGTGGGTTATTACACACAACTGAACAAGAAAGCGGGTTCAGTGCATCTCAGTAGGAGCAATCTCTGTAGAGGGCTCTGTTCAATCCATAAGCATACAGAGTGAAAACGTTAGAGTGGACATTTTCTGCACACACAGTGTCAACCTTTGCACTTAGGTCAGAGGAAGGCTTTGCCATCCCTCTGAGCCTCACTCAGGGAAAGTTTTTCTACTTCCTTGGGTCTGAAGCATTAGGGTCCTGAATATGGCAGTTCCCATGTCAAACAATATAAATTCATTTAAGACTCTCACACTCTCTACATTGGGAGGATGAAAATGTCCAAAGCATATTGTATAAAATTCTCAGAGCATTAATAAAATAGTAAAGAAACAACTAGAAAGCACCAATATCATTTATACTATGACAATTTTTTGGCACTCCATGCTTTTTAAGTTCTTATGTCAGTTTTTCCCCTTCTATTTTCATACTTTTATTGCGACTTTAATTAAGAAACAAATAACACAGTTGCTGAGAGCTAAGTGACAGCTCTGTTACTGAAAACAGGGAAAGCTAAGACAACACATTCAGTGCACCTATCCAACATTAACATAATTATTATTTGCCCAATGTTCCTTTTAGGTCTTCATAACAGGTATATGTTTCTATATGCTTGCAAAGAAGCATCCAGGAGGAAGGGTGTAATAGCTGAATTTATTTTTAGAGCAAAAAAATCATAAAATCTAAATGTTTTTCAAAGGACAATCGTCAAGAAAGCGATTGAGGTAGTTTAATGCTAGGCTGCTTATCCGGTATGCATAAGATCTTGGGTTTGGATCCTCACACAAAGAATAAGAACGAGAAAGAAGAAAACTTATCCATACCATCAATTACAACAAAAGGAATATCTCATTTTGTTGTTCTGCAAAAACAACAACAACAAAAAAAAACCAGTAATAACAACAAAGGGGCTGGTGGTTCAGTAATTCACATAAGATTATTCTATTTATTAAAATGAAACAAAAACCTCTATGTGCTTGCATATTTGTTCACATTTATGCAGCAAAAGATCTAGGAGGTTCCTCATTGAATTGCTAATACTGATTACTTCTGACAGGATAAAATGATAGAAGTGGAGAGGGCATGAAATGAAACTTTGATATGTTAAATACTGTGATATTGTCTGAATCTGAACTTTCATCATCATAATTCAGGAATGAATCTGATTCTAATAATAAAAGATAGTTATCACACTTGGTTACAAAGTAGCCATGTGACACGTTGGGTTTCTACTAGCAAAGTCAAAAAGGTTCCAACGTATATTTATATGCAATAGGTTTGCCTATTAAAATATATGAGTGTTGGGATAACTGGAGAAGTGGGATAGAGAATGTATTAACTATTCTGTGAAGTACTAGAACTTGAGCTGGGCATCAAAGAGTGTATTGTATTTAAATAGCAACAGACACTGTCCCCAAGCAAGGATCATTGCCAAAGCACACTCATGAAAACATGAATATGCATGCCAGGTTCAATTCTTTTTATTAGAAGTAGTGTATGCATGCAAATGCAAGGAAAAGCTTTTCAATATTATATTCATTAAGTTTCCTTTTATAGTGAAAGACATTGTCAATAGAGTCTAAATAAGATAAATTGTTATAAAATGTTAATATAACCATATTTCTGCCTGGTGAGCAATGCTGTCAAGTAATTAATACCACCTTACACATTGGCATGACTCTTCCAAGACTGAATAAAACATACAAAATTTGAAGGTTAATAAAAATAGCAATCTTGGGGCTGGCGAGATGGCCCAGAGGTTAAGAACACTTGCAACTCTTAAAGACAACCAGGGTTTAATTCCTAGAATACACATGGTGGTTCAGAACTATTTCAGGGGATCTGAAACCCTCTTCTGGCCTCCTTGAGCACCAGACATGCACATGGTACACAAAAGTACAAGTAGGCAAAACAGTCACACACATAAAATAAAAATAAATCTTTAAAACAGCAGCAACCTGATGCCATGATGAACTTCTGAATACAGCAATGAGAAGCTGAGCTGGCTGTGTGAAAACAGAAAATGTTTCCTGGAAGCCAGCTCAAACTTTAAGTTCTGAAAGAAATTTTAGCTTCATATAGATATGATATGTATACATATATGTATAGTAAAATTTGTACACAGTATACATTTAGTTTTTTGTTGTAGGTGGTATTTTCTTATCTTCTATGAAGTGTAATACTCCAATTTCTCCAATAGAAGCCTAAATTGACGATATTATCAAACATTGTACTATTGTTTTATACACTATGAATTGTCTTGTATAGCCATGATACAGTTTAATTTACAAAGCAAATCAAGTTAAGAGTTAAATAATGATTTATTATAGACCTCAACAACCTTGACATACACCTTTTTTATTAAGTCCTTTCCCCTCTTTTTTATTAAATCCTTTCACCTTTTTTTATTATTATTTTTAAATCCAGAATTTTCACTCTATATGTCTTTGGCAACTTCAAATTTCTAGCATTGTTGACCTTGCACTTGGGGTCCATTAAGAGAAATAAATGTGACCAGGATATAATCCCTATCATATGCCTACAGTCAGCCTGATAACCATGAAGGGTACTAAGGATATAATCCCTATCATATGCCTACAGTCAGCCTGATAACCATGAAGGGTACTAAGGATATAATCCCTATCATATGCCTACAGTCAGCCTCATAACCATGAAGGGTACTAAGGATATAACCCCTATCATATGCCTACAGTCAGCCTCATAACCATGAAGGGTACTAAGGATATAACCCCTATCATATGCCTACAGTCAGCCTGATAACCATGAAGGGTACTAAGGATATAATCCCTATCATATGCCTACAGTCAGCCTGATAACCATGAAGGGTACTAAGGATATAATCCCTATCATATGCCTACAGTCAGCCTCATAACCATGAAGGGTACTAAGGATATAATCCCTATCATATGCCTACAGTCAGCCTGATAACCATGAAGGGTACTAAGGATATAATCCCTATCATATGCCTACAGTCAGTCTGATAACCATGAAGGGTACTAAGGATATAACCTCTATCATATGCCTACAGTCAGCCTGATAACCATGAAGGGTACTAAGGATATAATCCCTATCATATGCCTACAGTCAGCCTGATAACCATGAAGGGTACTAAGGATATAATCCCTATCATATGCCTACAGTCAGTCTGATAACCATGAAGGGTACTAAGGGAGACGTGGGTGGGTAGCAAATACGTTGTAAACACAGGGGGATAATTGAAAATGCAGAGAGGGCTTAGACGTTGGTGAGAAATCTCAGAATAGCTCACAATTTATGAATTGTATTTCTGGAATTTTCCCTCAATACTTTCTAACTTGGCTTGGTTGCAGGTAACTGAAATCACAGGGAGTAAAACCAAAGATAAGGACATGTCTACTGTATTTCTACATCATCACAATCAATTGCAGAACATCTTTTTAACTAGGAGAAAGCAAACTTGTTTGCGTCTAACATTAAGTCTAACATTAATTATCCTTTCTCTCTCCAACTGCAAACTTTGCAAATAAGCACAAAGTAGGAACAATGGAAAGCAAAATAGGAGAATAAATGAAAGAAACTAAAGAAGCAATGGTGATTGACAGGAAAAGAAAGAAAAACACAAGCAAATTCGTAAGAGGCTGGGCAGATTATAAATAGGTATATTGCTAACGCCACCTCCATATCTGAGCATATATGCGGGTGAACCAACATAGGTGCATTTCCCAAACTGATAAAATGTGTCTTACAAGATAGGAAACACATGGGTATCATTTAAAGAACCCTATACCATAACTTATGTAAACATAGCTTGTCAGCAAATGACAAAAAGGAAGCTAGCCTGCCAGGCTGTTAATTAAAGCCAGAGACTACTTCATTACTTAGGTATTGATATTTCAGTTTCCAGTTGGGATTCTTTTACTACATCCCAAAAGATGTTTCCAGTCCTGAGTTGTCAAACAGCTTTATCCAACATGTTCCGTGACATTGTTGGGAATAATACTGTGTACAGCTCAAGCTTTTAAAGGCAGGAAGATTTCTTCTGTTTTTACAATTTGCTCCCTCATCTGACTCAATAACTCAGGAAAGATCAGTTAAGGACAAAGGGTCACAGAAAACTGTTCAAGCATCCTAGCCTTCCAACCTCACATGTTGAGGGAACACACTGAAGTTAATGTCAGCCCGCCCAAGTTGAAAGACAGTACTCAAATGTTGCCAGCTAAACATTTGCACCTTGCAAGACAACAGAAGTCTCAACTGAAGAGATAAAACAAGGAAAAATACCTAGCAGTAACTTTTCCATAGGCCCGATTTTCCAAGAGGCCAAAGACAAGGCCATGGTCCTTTCTCAACTTTTATGATAATTGCCACTGGATGGAAAGAGAGAGAAGCTTGTGTAGCTGGAAAAAGTTCCACATGAACATGGTAGAAGTGCATGTAGGTAGTGATTGTTTGGGAGAGTTTCCTCAAGGCCTGTGTTGCTAGGTGGCTGATAAATACAAACAAACAAGACTGACTATGAAAGAACCGAGTCTGAACATGACTTCTGGGACAAGGAAATCAATAAAATGCCAGTCAGTGAGGTAAGAAGAATAGGCTTAAACATGTGGAGTTTGCTTGCCTTTTTTTTTTTTTTTTTTTTTTTTTTTCTTTTTGGAGAAGTGATTACACAAAGATCGGTACAGTGAGAACTCAGTGGCATAGAAAATGGGAGACCAGGAAGATGAGAGGAAGTTTGTTTTAAAGGCGAGGCTAAAAGAAAAGCGCTGAGCCTGTGACACCAGTCACTATATGTTTGTCCCTCTGCAGTTTGTTCTATGGGATAACCTCAAGCCTGTGGTCTACGGATCGGCTGTTTGTAGAGAAACTGCACTTTGGGAACAAAATCAGATCCTCTGTGGCTTTGTATAAGATTCAAGAAAAATCGATTTGTGAGTAATACTGGCATGTGGGGGCTGCGTTGCCACTGGAAGGTTCACAACAGTACCCAACGATGTTGCCTGGTCCTCAGAACTGACTTCAGTCACATCCCAAAAATTTCCCCAGAGGTAACTCTACCACTTTCTGGTGTGAACTAGCTGATTCATCCTGAACTAAGATGGATTCACTGTTACCCATCCATCCCAGTATCCAAAACAAACAAACAACAACCCCCCCAAAAGCAAAAATAAAAACCCACTGTTCTTACCTAAAACAATAGCCATATACTTTTCTTTCTTTCTCAAGGCTCATCGCCTCCTGAGACTTCTTTGCTTACATTAGCCTAAAGGACGCTTTCTGCCCTGATATGTATTATCTGTGGTTTGAGTGACAGCCTGACTTGTATGGTTCATTTTATGGTTATGTGTCTTATCTCTCCAATCTGACTATAAACTCCTTAAGGTCAGGGACTGAGACACATTCATTCATGTTTTTATATCCCCAGGGCTTAACATAATGTTCAATAGATGTTTGTTGCTAGTTTTATATGGATGAAAAAAGGACAAACACTAAATCAAAGAAATGGCAGTTGCTAAAATAAATGCAAAGCAATGGCTGAC
The DNA here is from genome assembly GCF_943737965.1 of Phodopus roborovskii. Taxonomy (NCBI): domain Eukaryota; kingdom Metazoa; phylum Chordata; class Mammalia; order Rodentia; family Cricetidae; genus Phodopus; species Phodopus roborovskii. Next base: position 19,364,867 of record NW_026126511.1, read on the forward strand.
ACTGTTCCAATTTCAACAGAAGACTTTCCTTTACTCTGGTGCAGAGAGACAAGACATAGATCTGTTATACTCCATAACTGGCAATGTAAGGACTTTCACCCCAACCAGTGGAAGAGAGGGAAAACCAATTCTAGCACCATTTATTTTCCTTTAATATGTGAACAGGAAGTTACATACATCACTATTGAGGATGTTGTTTTCCCTCGGATCTAGCTGCAAGGGAAGCTGGAAACTGTAGTCAAATTGGGCACCCAATTAGAGCTCAGTTATGACTCTGTTACGGGGGAAAGGGTGAGAAAGTGGTTCTAGTGGGTGAGAGGTATCCTCACTACATACATTCTGCACATCTTCCTCATGTAACTTTTTCAGCTAATGAGAATGCATGCTCCATTCTGTACTGAAACAAGCTTTCTCATTCCATGTTGGCACAATCCGGAAACTCCTTGCACTCCCAAAAGGAATCTTAGTTCATCCAAGAACCACATTTTGGATCTTATTTAGTATCTCTCTTCCTCTCTCCCACCTCTCTCTCCATCCTTTTAATAGAAAAAGAATCTCCTATACTTTCCATGTATGATCAAGTGGCATATTTTCCACAGTCTGGGTCAGATGAAGACCATTTCTGTTGCTGTAGGTCACATTGACTAGGACAGGCCTTCCTTTCAGCTTCCTGAACAAACATGCTGACTGAAGTCTCTAATAGATGTACCCAGATCAGTGGCCCCAGCTCAGCCACCCATATTTAAAGGCATTCAGCACTCAGTTTGAATTCAATTCTAAAACATGCATTGACTGCATAAGACTAAGTGATGCTGAATTGTTTTAAGGCATAACTCTTGCCCTAAACTTGTTTAGAATCCCACGAGGGAGGCAGATACAAACAACAGCCTCTATTCCAAAATACAGCAGAATGAATCTAACTTGAAGCACAAGCAACATACGGGGAACTTGTGGCCAAAGGAAATTCAATCTGTGCAGACAGGCAGGAGAGACTTGGGGACACACTGAGATGGAACCATTTCCCGGAGGTGATGTCATTTGATCAGGGCCTCAATGGATGAGTGAAATTCCGCAAGTGGCAGAGAAAGAAAGCAAAGGCTCAGAGATATAAAAAGCATGAATTGGAACACACAGATGTCTGCTGGGGTGGAAGGCAGGGGGCAGGCCAGCCCCCATGCGCATGCGCGGCAGGCACTTCCTCCCTGAGCCAAGCCACCAAGCCTAAAGACTGCTGACAGAGAGACACCTGACCCAGAGGCACCAATGAGGAAAGGACAATACAGAGTCAGCCGCCTGAGCCAATGGGACCTTGGGAGGGGGTATAAAGGCAGGCCTAACTTCCTAATTAAACCAGTCTGCTGCATGCTCTGCTACTCACTGACTCCTGGTCCTTGAGGCTCTGCCTCTTCTCACCCCCTCCCCCCAAGGGGTGTCTGAGCAGGGTAACCCACAACAGGGGTGAAGCTCATGTGACAGGAAGGACTTTGAATGTTTGCTGAGGTCCGAATCCACAGGACAGTGATGACTGGGGATGGCTGAAGAATGTAGGAGCTGGATGAATTCCTAGTGGAAGGAAAGACAACCCCGGCTGACTGTAGGAGGGTGAGATGGAAGGGAAGCAAGATCAATGGCAATCGCAAACACTGGAACTGACTGATAGTCAAGCAGTGTGCCCTTTTTGCGTTTGGATGGGGGAGGCGAGTCCTCTCATTAGCGCTGAATTATCTCCTCGTCACTGTAGGGACAGAACCAACACCCTAAGTGCTAAGTCAGAAGGATTTGACTCCCACCTGTGCTAACTGCAGAGCATGAGCCCCCTGCCAGGAGAACTCCTGCACCATACCCGTGCTTGTGACAGTAATGCAATCTGGACACACAGAGACCACTAAAGACAGATCAAAAGGAGACAGCCCTGACTGGGGAGCTTACTCCATGGTAGACTACAATGTAGGGGAGTCTGAATCGGAGGAGGGACAAGGATGAGAATTCTGCTTAGTCACAGTGAATTCTGAGTGTATGGAAAAGAAAACTATGAGAGCATCAAACCGTCCCAGGGGAGACTGCAGTCGGTGCGTTAGCGTTAGAGAAACACAGAGAAAGGAGTCCCATTTGTGGATGCCTTGCCTGTCAGCTAAGCACAGGGAAACCAGTGTGTGAATGAACACAGTAAGAAAGCAAGTAGCTGCCTGAGCGAGCTCTCATCAACTGATTCAGAAGAAAAATTCAACTTGATTGACTAGCCCACATTATACTGACAGCAATAAATTCTTTTGGCCAAGCAGAATTGGGTCCGGCTGGAAAGGTGTGCTATGTGTTATCGCTTTGCATACCAAAATATCCATATATCTTGGGAAAGTATCAAACATTATGTTTTTCCTTTCATAGACTGGAATGTAAAACACCCACCGGATCTTCCTGGATGGCGCCTGGGTGAATACCGTCCTTGTTATTTGACATAAGCTGCTAAATATCTAGTTGAGTAAAATTATGGGCTCTCCGCACATGGAGCTTTTCCACTTGATTCCTGAACACCGGGGCAATAGATATGACTCAGAGCTTTCCGTTTAACAAGACAGGTATACTTCACGTGGTGGCACAGGGGCCTAACAAAAGCTGTTTCTTTGTGCAATGACCAACAAGCCATGTAGCATCAGGCAGACAGTCTTGGGATGTGGGGCAAAGCTTGGTGGGCAGAGTGTTTGCCTGGATTCCATAGCCAGCAGTACGTAAACCAGATGCCTGTGGTCTTAGAACTTAGGACATGGAGGGAGGCAGGAGGGTCGGAAAATCGAGGTTGTCCTCTCATGACCTAGAGAGCTCAAGGCCAGCTAGAACATATGAAAAGGAAACGAGAGAGAAAGAAGACAAGAAAAAAGTAAAGCCATCTGCAGAACACTGGGACTGGAATTACCTAAGGCTGCCAGCCCATGACCTTCACGCTGACCCAGGGACGACTTTTCCCAGAAATGACCTGCCCATCTTACAAGGCAGAGGGACTTCTTTCTCTTTAAACTTTTCCACCTTCCCAGAGTGTGAATTTCTAGATTTGCAGGTGAGCCACTCATGTCCCCTGCTCAGCAATGAGTGGAAACCAGAGGGTGGGGATAGAAGAGAGAGAAAAAAGAAGAAGAGCAAAATGATGTACACACACAAACAAAACAAAACAAAACAAAAAACCTAAATGTTCCTTTATTCAGTTTTCCAACCTTCTCACCACGCAGAATGAGGAAACACCAGTAAGACATTAAGGTCAACTGCTTGGTCATTGCTCAGGGCTGTTGAGTTACTAGGGAGGCTATTTGCCAAATCAGGATACATGAACTTTTAGAATATAGAAACTAGAATGTGAACTAAGCTCATATCACTCAAAAAGAACTGAATGCATCTGAAACCAAAGTACACTGTCAGCCACCTCCACTTGCTCCAGGCACTGATACCTTGATTAGCTATGCAAGAAGCTACCTGCTATTTTAGAATTATATGAAGTCACCTCGGGGTATCTACAAGCTTCTCACGCACAAGGGACTGGCTCCGCCCTTCCCCCCTCTTCTTGGCTTCCAGCAAGCTTGTTGCTACATCCAGGTAAGTACTCTATCACGGATTGTTGTTGCATAAGCTGTCATCAAGGCAGCTTGCCTTCTCCCAGAAGAACCAGTCAGCAAACAATAATGGTTTGTTGCTATGTACCCCCGAGATGAAAAGACACTCAGCGTTTGAAGGGAGGAGGGTATGCATGACTCTTAAAACACTAGGGAGCCAAAAGTTTAATTAAAAAAAAAAAAAAAAAAAAAAAAAAAAAAAAACTAAAAGGTTTCAAAAGTTAACCAAGTACTTTCGCTGTACCCCATCTTTTAAAAAAGAACTTAGCGTCTTTCCTAAAATAGTAACTAAAGTTATAGGAACAAAAGACTAGCTCACGTGATAGACATCTATGGGAGGAAGCTGCCAGCGCACATAGTATTCCGGGCACAGTGCAGTGCAACATGTTTCTACCTGAGAGACACAGATCCTGTTTCGATACTAGACTGCTCAGAAACATTTCTACATGAAAATGTGATCTCGAACATGAGGGACTGACAGCTCAGCCTTCAAAAGCCAAGGTTAACAAGGGCTTTTGTATACTTTCCCAAATAAATACGTTGCCACGGCTCACCTTTGACCTGTACTGCCCTTAATCTTCCAGTCTCAAACTCTGCCCGGGAAGGGTGTAACGATTCTGGCTAATCAAGCTGTGCCAAAAAGAGTGCTGAACACTCACAACAGCTTAGACCGAAACCGCCTTAATCACTCACCTCTCATCTTCTCAGGTTTCCAGTGTAACGATTCAACCGCTCTGTAGACTTCTCAGGCTTCCCTCCCCACCCTGCCCGCTAGCACCCCCCCCCCCCCAGGCTTGACTATTCACGTGAGAAAGAAAAACAGGACCAGATTTCTGTTTTCTGCTTATTCAGCCCTGGCTTCTGGTAGCAACCATCACAAGGACTTCTCACAACCCAGGTTTCCAACCAACCTCCACTCAGGTCGTAGCCCCTTACAACAGGAGGCTGTGCTTACTGCTCTTGGCATGTGAGGTCTGTCAATCCAATCTGCCCCCAGGCCTTAATCAAAACTTCCTTTACTCCACATGCGATTATGAAGCATGCGAGTTAGACTTCCAGCTGCAAAATCTTCTCACACAAATAAAGCCCTTTAACCTGAGGTAACCGAATGCACCTTAGAAACGGGGGTCTACTTACTGCTTAGTCACGAGACCCACAGCACCATCAACCATTGTCTGTGACTTACTTAGACATGGCTGAATCCAAGCAAGGCAAGCATCTCAGAGCCTGGCCCAGATGGCGAACCAGCACTACAAAGTGAGATTAGCTTATAGAAGTAAAGAAGCTATGGAGAACCCCTGGTTTCACCACCAAGACAGGAAGACACCAGGCTGGTTAAAATTCTGAAAATGGATGCCATGTTGGTTGTGTAAGCTATAAAAACTAAACACAACATTTTGTCCATTTTTGTTCCCTTTCCTTCATAACTTCAGATGCTCTGAAGTTCAAATCTTAACTCAAACGCATTGGGGAGGGAGACTGCAAGTCGGAGACTCTTCTGGTGGGAAGATGCTAAGTTGCTAGGTGAGCATAATGGTCCAGGAACGTGGTTGAGTAGCCCAGAAAGAGAGCCCAGTTGCAGCCCTTAACTGTCCCCTTCCCAACTGGACTGTGATTCCTTCTCTGTAGTGTGTAAGAAGAGGCAAGGGGCATGTTCCTCATACTGGTGACCAGGCTGAGGAGTAGGCCCATCACTGTTTTCTCTATCAGTCTGACCTCAGCTCCAATGAACAATATGTGAATGTGTTTGGAAGGCTCCCTTTATCCCTGGGATCCAATAAAATGGTTTGCCCTTGGCTCATTGCTTACACACTCATCCCCCAAATATTTACTATGGTACACTCAGCTCTTCGGTCCATGCACCATCACACTGGAAACACACTGAAAGAGGGAAGCCCTGGTCTCCTTCTGCCTCTTCCGAGGAACTACATTCGAATTGCCAACAATTAACTGGCAAGCCGTCATTTGAAGACTGCCTCTGACTGTGTTCAAGCTACAGTTGCAGGAGGCTCCAAAACAGATTTCTCCTCGTCTTTTAAAGAAAAAAGTTTACGCTTTTTTAGGGCATGTGTATGAATATGCCGGATGGGGGGGTTGGTTGTCTCACATGTCACAGTGTGTGTGAAGGAGTTAAATGGCAGCTGTGTGGAAGCAGCTCTCTCCTCCCGCCTTGAGGTGGGTTCTAGGGATTGAGCTGAGGCCACCAGTCTTGTGTAGTGAGTATCTTTACCCAATGTCCCAGCTTGCTGGTCCCCTTTGTCAAGCGACTTCATTTTCAAATGGGCACTGGTGAGTTCATGGAAAGACACTCTTCAAGTCCTGAAAAGTGAAGTTCAGCAGAATTGGCTCAGGTTCCTGCTAGAATTGTCTTTGCACTCCACTTAAAAGCAAATGATCACAAAAAGTTTTGCACTCTCAACTTTAGGTATAACTGGGCAAGTATACATTGTTCTTTGTCACAAAGTGTGGAATGGCATCATGGATTTGATCAGCAGCAGTTTATTCCAAAAGCAACAGGCAATAACTAGCTGGGTGACTCATGATGAGGTGTAGAGCTGCTCTCTTGGGCTATCTAAAAAGGAAGACAAGTTCACTAAAGTTTAGTCTCACAGAACACATATCTAAAAGCTCAGAACTTATTTTAAAAAAAAAAGTCTCACAGTCTCTATAAGGGTGTGTCCCTTCAAATCTGATTTTCACTAAGACTTTGGGGACATGTGATCATATTAGTGCTGTCAGGGGGATCAGGTCAGTTATAAGATGGGAATCATGTCATTCTCTATTCTGTTTGTCACAGAGCAGCACACGTTGAGTTGCAATTGTTTAGTATTTCTTAAGATACATTCCTATAAATGTGAGAAAGAAAAATTCTCCAAGGTGATGTTGGTTAAACACAGGGAGCCCTAGGAGGTCACTGTGGAATGACTGTCTTACCTTTCCCCCACGGCATTCTCTCATGTAAGACGTCACTTCCGCATTTCAACCTAATAGGAAAGGACTGGGCTGGAGTCTGAGAGGAGGGGAAGCTGCCATTAGGTAAACACACGCCAGCAGTACTCTCTGAAATGGATCGAGTGTCTTTAATCCTGTGTCCTGGCCTCCAGAGGATTTATGGCTCTTATTTTCCTTTCACTCTTTCCTTGTGGAGCTTGCCAAAGTAGACTTCATCTCTGCCTTAAAGCGTGCAAACACAGAGTTCTGCCTTCCCTGATGAATCAGATCTGTGCCAAGTGCAAGCTGTAACGACAAAATTGTGTGCCAAGGAAAGGACAAGGTGATGATCAGAAAGACCAATAGAAATGCCACTGTGTCTCCTCAACTGTTGGAGTTTACAAAACTAAGAGTTAGGCCAATGTCCCTGTGTCTCACTACTGGCTCGCTCATCGCCTGCCCCAACTCTGGCTCTGGTGTAACAGGACAATGCCACCTCTGTGAGGACTGGTTTGATTTGTATAGAATGGCACTTGAGGCTCTGCTTCATGACGAGCAACTATCTGCATTCTCTAACCCTCGCCATCTCCCCATGGGTCTGCTAGTGCTCTGTCGAATTTTGAAGGGGCCAGGTCACATGTCTAACATGCAGCGACCTTCATGTCTAAACTGTTTTCTACTACTATCTAATCAACACCCCCCACCTCAATCACCCCCTCCCCTGCCTTCTAGGGGTTCGCCCTCCCACACTTTCACCTGCCTGAGATGAATATGTAGATGGATGGATGGATGGATGGATGGATAGAGAGATTTCTTGACAAATTAAAATGTAAAGACCAACAGAACAAGAGGGGTCAATAATGACTTCAAGGGTTTTATTATGGGAAACTGGAATTATGAATTTATCAATTGTGATAGATACAGGAATGGGGAGAACAGGAATTCGTATGTGAACACACTGAAGTCAGACCTATAAGCTACACAAGAGCAGTTTCCAGCACGGAACTGGGTACCTACATTTGCTATTTAGGAGGCAGATCTCACAAGCGAAGCAAAACAAGGAACTGCCAGGATGTATTCAGTTGCCAAAACTGAGACTAAATGTCTGTACCAAAGAGGAAATCGATAATAGAGAAGTAAAGATAAGGACTATGTCCTGGAACATTGAAACAGTGTAAAAGTGGTAGAAGGAGAGAATAATAAGACTAGCGGCCACTGAGCTGGTAAAATGGCTCAGTGGGTTAAGGCACTTGCTGCCAAGTCTGATCATCCAAGTTTGAGATCTGGGACACACGTAGCTGATGGAGAGACTGACTCAGGCAAGCTGCCCTCTGACTTCCATATATACCATTGCTTGCATGACCACACACACACACACACACACACATACACACACACACACAGACACGACACACAGACACACACACACACACAGACACACACACAGACACACACACAGACACACACACAGATACACACACACACACTCACACAGACACACACACAGACACACACACACACACACACAGACACGACACACAGACACACACACGCACACAGACACACACACAGACACACACACACAGACACACACACAGATACACACACAGACACACACTCACACAGACACACACACAGACACACACACACAGACACACACTCACACAGACACACACACACACACAGACACACACACAGATACACACACAGACACACACACACAGAAATTAAATGCAATTTAAAATAAAAAACAAAACAGCAACTACTAAAGTAACTCTTAGCTGACTTTTTTCTTCCATTTTTTTCTTTCACTGAAAATAGATTATTTTTGTACAATATGTTTTGATTATGGCTTCTTCTCCTCCAACTCCTCCCAGATTTCCCCCAAGACCCCCTCCCATCTGAATCCACACCCTTCTGTCTCTTCTTATAAAGCAAATGGGCATTTAGAGAATAATAGTAAAATAGAATAAGATAAAACAAAAACAGACAAATTGGGATAAGACAAAACAAACAGAAGAAAAAGAGTGAAGGAAAAGCACAAGAAACACACAGAGGAAGAAACACCCATTCACACAAACACACAGATATCCCATAAAAACTCAAAACAGGAAGTTCTGGAAGCTATAATATATACACAATGGACCTGTGAGGTCAAAACAAAGCAAAACAAACAAACAAACAAACAAACAAAAAGCTGGCAAACGTGGGACAAATAACTGAGCATTGCAAGGTCTGCACATTAGCTGGGGGGGTCTCTGTATTTGTTCCTATCTGTGCAGGAGGAAGCTTCTCTGATGATGGTTGAGTAAGGCACTGATCCATGAGTACAGCAGAATGTCATTAGGAGTCACTTTATTGCTACATTCCTTCAGCAAAACAGTAGCATTTGGTTTTTTTGTAGGTCCCTGGCCTATCTAGTCTCAGATTCTTAGCCAGCTGAGTAGTGTCAGGGGTAGATTCCCTGACATGTAGTGGGCCTTATATGCAATCAGATATTGACTGGGACCCTGAGGAAGAGAAGGCCGGAAGAGTGTAAGAGGTAGAGGGGATGGAGGACAACCAAGGAAACAAAGCCCTCTAAACACAGAAGATCAATGCACACATGCACTCACAAAGATCCTGGCAGCGTGCAGAGGACATGTGACAGGTGTGCACCACATGTGGTACCACTGAAGAATGGAGAAATGAACACAAGCCCCACTCCCTAACCCAGAAGCTACTTCCAACTGATAACCACCCACAAATGAAAACTCAGGTTTATCCAGTGGAGTCTCATTGGGTATAGTCTCAAGGGCAGGCACCATGCCTCTTAGCTGACTTTTACAAAATATTTTCTCTCCATCTTTACTTCATAGCCCCAAACTGTTGCATTTCCTTAAATACTGTCCACTTCTTTGGGATGAGACTTCTAGATGTTCAATGTCTCGTTTGTGTTTCTTATGCTAAGTGGGAGAGGAATAACTATAAATAATTCTGTGTGGTGTCTAAGGTATGGTATCAGCTATTATTGTCATTATTAGGTTTGCATCTCTAGGAGACCCGTGACATCTTTATAGCTCAGACAGTTTTATCTTGGAGTTTTATTTGTGCATCACTAGACAGATGTCTGTGAATGAGTATATAGAACAGAATACGATTAGGGCATGTTTAACCCCGAAGGCTGATTTCTTAGGAAATCTCAAATGCAGCAGCACTTAGGATAAAATGGGTTTTATCAAAGGATCCTTCACAAAGCCTCTCAAAGCGTGTTCCCCCAGGTGACCAGAGATATGTTTTCATACTCTGTGCCTTGAACAGAAGGAAGCTACCACAGGACCAAGCTTCTACTTGTTTAGAACTTCCTATCATTGATTATATTTTGTTCAAGAATTCATTGACCAGATACCTCCTGTTAATAGCAGACCTCCCAAGACAGTGATCCAACCACAGAAGCTTCAAATACAGGGACATACAGGATGCTTTGCTTAATTTTCCTCTCTCCCTACACTTGTATTTATAAAAATAGAAGCACTGTAATGGTGCAGTGAGATCATCACCTGAGGTCTTTCCTTAATAAAATGATGAAAAATGTAAAAGGGAAGCCAAATTCCAAGTATATAGAGAATTAGATGGCCACAGTAAGTAGAGTGAGCCCATCCCACTCAGCACCTCATCAATGCAGACCTATACAATATGTGTTATATTAATTTGTGGGGTTAATATAAATGCTATTTAACAATTGCCTATTGCAGAGAGTATAAGTATCAGAGGATGAGAAGGAAAGCTGTCAAATCCCATCTTCTGGATACACAGCATGCCCCTGCAACTACCAACAGCTATGCTTGCCTGTCTATGACCTGCACAAGATCAAGCTAGTTCAAGTTCCAGCATGTGGCACCAAGTTCCAGCTTGTGGAGCAGAGGCTCCCCCAAGACCCACCTCTAAAGTAGGAGTTATTGTCAGTTGTTGGATACTGAGAGAGACAGAGTCACTCTCACTTAGCTGCTGGGAAGCTGCTCATGCCCCTGTGAATAGCCGCACACCCATGTGGATATATGACTACTAATAGTTGAACTCAAATTTATTATTAACAATTACTATTTATTATAAGAGAGGATGTAAAGTTGGGAGAGGGACAGGCTGTGGTGTCCCAAGAAGGAAATTGGAAGGAGAACGTGGAGAATGATCAAAATACATAGTATACATGTATGAAATTGTCAAAGAAGAAATAAAAACATTATTTTAAAAATATTTTATGGAGTAGAAACTGAACTTATCAAATCAGATAAATGTTCTTCCCATGGCAGCATGCTGGAAGGAAAGGAAAGGGGAGGAAAGGAAAGGAAAGGAAAACTTTGCTATGACTAGAAGAGAGTGAGCATTGTATTTAAAAGGGAGGGAGTCTAAAAGCTGTGTGCTCCAGGCACATGGGCAGACTTCTAGAAGGATCTAGCATGAAGTTCTGTAGAATGTTTACTTTGATATGAATTTAAAAATGAAACCTTCAATTTGGTTATTATACTTGACATTCGCCACACATATACCTGTGTTTTTCTCTTTAGGTTAATGTGAATTTGTCTTTTTCCAGGGTTTTGTCTTTGGCCAGCAGTGCAGTTTTAACTCTCTTGACTAAAGGGATAGGAAGAAAATAAAAACTATAACACCAGTACTCAGACCCCTAACATCATTAGATATTTTCTGCTGCATCCATTCAGTTCCTGTGCACCAAGAAAGAGAGAGAACTACAAAATTAACATATCTCAGACTTACTTTCTGCATCAGAAATGCATTTTCTGCAGTCAGCTCATCTGTAAGCATTCGGGGTTCAATTTGCTCTAGCTTCTCTGTCTATGTTACCTGGCAACACAGAATTCTTATCATTAATCATGACTTGGGGACTGTAATATAGTGGTTAAATATATTCACTAAGCCTTACTTACTAGGGCAGAAAATGGAATAACATACTTCAGAAAGATTTTTCACAGGGAATGAAATTAAAAATGTTTTTTTTTTAGCTAATAAATAGTTTTTATCACATCACCACAGTTTGTGATGGAAGATACCATAAAATGATCCATATTTGCTTCAATGCATTGAATTTCATAAACATTCATTTAGTGCCAGGCATGTTGTTAGTAAGAAATAACCCTGTCATTTGGGGAAGGGGTGATCAAAATATAGAACATAAAATAAGGTTATGTTTGCATGATCCACAAACTAAGAATAGTTTTAAGGTTTTGAAAGGTTGCATAAAAAGAAAAAAAAGAACTATTTCATGATATAAAAATTATATTAAAGTGTTCATATTTTACACTTTTGTAGAAACAGGTATTTTTTTCACTTTTACTTTTTTTGTCTATGATTTTACTTCTTTTGTTGTTGTTGTTCTATGAATGCTTTTAGTATGATGGCTGAGTTGAGAGGCTGACATAATAGTATCAACTTGATTAGCATACGAGGTCCTTTAAGGAGAAGTTTGCAGACAATTGCTTTAGAAGATCATAATCCATAGTGGGATAGGTGGACACACATATTTCACTTTCATAGCCATGACTAGCACTTTAATAAACAGAAGTGATGGTGTTCAGATTTGGAGAAATCTGAGTTTGTTGAGTATTTTTAATAACAATGAAGGCAAAGGAAGTGAGGAAAAGTATTGTAAGCCAGGACGTGAAGAGTAGTCATGGAGCATGGGGACAGAGAACCACAAGTTAACAGTGTCTCTTGAAGAAGTTCAGAGAGGAGTGGAGAAAGAAGTGGAAAATGGGATTATGGAGATACATGAAATCAGATTAGTGTTTCAAATCCACTCAGAGATCGTGTATCACCCACAAACAATGGTGATTATGGATGGAGAGTAGAAGTACTTGATCAGATTTTGGCCTTAAAAAGATGATGCTAGCAGGAGGGTGGGGGCCAGAGGAGGATGAGAGGAGAGGCAGGGGAGCCAGATAAGGGGGGGGTGTGCAACAACCCAGGCTGGGCATGGGAATCTGCTCTGGGGCAATTGGTCACAGGAGTGGGGTGGAGCAGAGACATGCAAAGACAGCTAACCAATTGAATGGGTAACTAAATTAGAGACAGACATAGAGAGAGACAGAGACACAGACAGAGAGACAGACAGAGAGAGACAGAGACAGACAGACAAACACACAGAGAGAGAGGGAGAGAGAGAGAGGGAGAAAGAGAGAGAGAGAGGAAGAGAGAGAGAGTAACATGATACAAGATAGAACTACTGAGTGATGGAGGAAACATCTGAACCAGTCTTGGTTTGCTGAACGCTTCACACCAGTTTTTACAGGAGGTCTTGTGTTCAATGCCCTTCATATTTGTACTTGCTCTCTCTCGTTCCTGAAACAGCTTCAAAGTTAGTTGATGGTGCTGTTGTTGAATTCTAAGATAACTACAACTTCTTGTCTTTCTCCATTCTGCCCCAGGAAGTAAAGCAACAACTGCATCTTTGAAAACAATAAATAATTTCCTGAAAGAATTAATACACAAATGCCAAGAGGCAAGCCAGGAAATGAAGAGACATAGGTTTAGAATGATTCAGACAGTGAGTTTAGGACAGCAAGCTTTATGTTAAAAGTGGGACTTGAATGCATAGAGTAGAAAATACCGTGAAACATGCATTCAGTGCTCATCTGAGAAACCCTAATGCCATTAAAGGCCACACCATGAACGTAGGTGAGATAGTGAGAACACCGAGAGTATTCTAGTTAGTTTTCTTAACTGCAGCACTCAGCCGCTTCTCCTGCTAAGTTCTAAAACGATCCTGATTAATTAAGCAAATACCACGTGCCTTCACAACTTAGGCTCCTACGTCACTTAAAAGACTTGGTGGCCAAAGTCTTTCCAAATCTGTAAAAGAAGAGAGTAGGCTCCAAATTTCACTAAGTGACTTAACATCTATCACATAGCACTACAATAAAAGAAAATTGTCAATTATTTTATAATCCAACAATAGCACCATCAAATTTTAAATTGTGTTTAGGAAAGAAAACAAGAATACAATTCAAAGAGCTTTGAACCTAGGATGATCTCTAAATCTGATGTTAAGTATTTAGCAAATCAAGTCCCTTAGTTGTGTCAATAGTCTACTCATGGACTCATTGCCGCCTAGGAGACCACAGGGAAGCAGAACAGAGTACCCATTATCCAGGGTGAAGTTCATTGAAACCGCACTGTAAAGGCTAGTGGAGTTTAGTTTCTCTCTTCTCTGTATGCACCTAACATACACATACTCTATGTTTTGTAAATTGTGTTCTTCTAATTTTTAAAATTATCACATTATTGGAGGCTTGTGTGTGTGTGTAGTGGCGTCTTGCTTTGCCTGTGAACTTGTGGTTGTGGCCACAGGTTTTGATCATGGTTTCAGGTGCAGACACAACCCATTATAAGGTAGAGGACAGGCCGGCTCGTGCTCTCTTCGGTCTTGGAGACCATCAGAAGGGCGGAGACTGGACTGCAACTTCTGGAGCAGGAAGACCATTGTGGTTATTTACTCTTATCTGTGTAAGTGCTTCCCTAATAAATACCTATTTATCTTGGGTCTTGTGGACTTATGTAAACCCCACCTTCAATACATGCCACTGTGTTTGTTTGGAAGTCAAACAACCCATGGAAGTCAACCTCCTTTAATTACATGGTTCCTGGTATCAAACTCAGTTTGCCAGACTTGGCAGCAGGCACCTTTGCCTACTGAGCCATCTAGCCAGCACATAAATTGTATTTTAATAAATACAGCAGTGGGGTGTTTGTGAAACACTGTATTGTGAAAATTAAATCACATTTTGACACTGGTGGATTTAATTCGCCCCTGTACCTTGTACATTTTCAAGAGAAAAATGTTATCCAGTATTTTCTGGAGCTTGCTTGACCAGAACAAGTCTACCATGAAATTTACTACACATTATATCCACAATATATTAATTGCCTCTAAAAGTTATCTGGTTTTCAAGCAATTTTAAAAGCTATTTACTTGTGGATCATAATCAAATTGGTTTAACTAGTCAAGCTCATTTTTCCTTAGCTTCAGCCATGTACTGTAGGATATTGCCATTGGTTACCCAAGTGTCTTGTAAGCAACAGGAAAATCTGTTAATACTTGATTCACCATTTTCATTTATGGTTCTCTCCACTTTGCGTGGGCACACACACAGATAGATAGATAGATAGATAGATAGATAGATAGATAGATAGATAGATAGATAGTTGCCCTTGTAGACAATTCCTCCTTTCAGGAAACAGTACCACCCAACAACTGGTTGCTTAAACAGGTAACCTGTGAAGAACCTTTTCGGTGTCTTTCTCCTCAGTGTCCATTACTGTTTACCAAAACTTGAAGTAGTTACCTTTGAACTATCTCCTAGTCCCGTCTCCTTCTCATCACTTGTTCACTCAAACAATGGCTTCCAAGACATCTCCATGACTCCGGTCATGTTTCTTCCTAGCTCACCCCCTGAAGTGTGGTAGAAAATTTTGCAAGTTTGATTGTGTAACAGCACACTTGAAACACCTGAAGGGTCTTTTGTGGTATCAGAATGAATTAGAGACTTCGACCTGGCTGTGAAGTTTCTGCTACTTTTTCTATTTCTGTTGTTGTTGTTTTGACCACTTTCAGTCATTACTAAGCTTCTCAGTTCCCTTGAGTATTACCAGTGTCATGTCCCTACTATTGCCCATTCTGGTCCCTCTAGTTCCACCTTCCCCTTCTCTCCTCGCCTTTCTTCTGTTCTGCCTTACTCCTGTTTATGCTTCCCATCTTGATCCAAGCTTCTTTTGTTCGAGGCTATCTTCTGTGACATTCTGACAAGCTCAGATTAACACATCACATGACCTCCCACATCAGAGAGCTCATCACATGCCATTGTCATTATTGTCTATCTTCCATCTGCCCTGCTATGGATTCTTCAGACAGCTCGTCCATCTGATTCGCGACTATCTTCAAGGCCCAACTAGCACAATGGCTGCTTGAAAGCTGATGTCCAATGACAGTGGAGTATTAGGTGATTGCTGAAAGCCCTTTGGCTCTGGAGTTTATGTCTTTATGAGTGAAACTGCTCAGCTGAATGCTCCAGTCAATCAACATAAACAGAAAAGGTTAAAATACTTCCTGACTTGGAATGGCAATATGAAACCTAATGTGATTTGCCAATTAAACCTATTCTCTCACATGCATATTCCAAACTCCCAGATATTGCCAGTAAACTAGACAAATAGTCAATTCAAGGCAAAGTATTTGAGGGTTGCCTTGAAAGTTATTTTCATTGGATCAAATGAAAATGAAAGCCCTGTATTAATTAGGAAATAATTAAATGCCAGAAGTTAAGCACAAAGAAATTAATGGATAATTCCATCCACATGAAGTCCAAAAGGAGGAAAAGCCATGCTGTCATAACAAAATACATAAAGAGGTCGCTTCAGTAAAGAAGGGTAGAGAGGGTCACGAAGAAGCTTCTCACGGGGAAGCCCGCGTTGTTTTTTGTGACTGCTACAAGGATTTAAGCAGCAGTCAAGATGTACGATATGATCCTGAAGCACTAAAGCAGCATAAGTCGGTTGACACCAGGAGCAGTGATCTGAATGGGAACTGTCCCCTCTGGCTTCATGTGTTTGAGCACTTGGCCCTCGTCTACTGGTACTGTTTTGGGACTGTCGCTGAATCCGCAGGCAAGTGGAACCCTGCTAGAAGAAGTGAATCATTGGGGGAAGGCCTTGGGACTGGAGAGCCAGACACCATATCTTGCCCAGTCTGTTCCATGCTGACAGTGGACATGATGTGACATCAGGCTCCTGCCACCACTGTTCCCCACTGTGATATACTGTTTCCCTTCTTAAATTATAAGCCCTAATGTTTGTTAAGCCCTCTCTCTTTAAAGTTGCCTCTTGTCAGGTCACAGAGATGAGAAAATAAGTAACACAGCATATAATACAGATACCTGTAAGGAAAAGACTTGTCTTCTGAGTCTCTGATGTACAGCATTGCTCAGCCAAATATTTTGATAAGTAATGACGGAGTCCCTTGAAGTTCGGCTGTCATGAATCAGTGATCTTTTCATGGTTGTAAATGCTACCAAGGCTCTCACAGGTCAAATCAGCACATGCCTAATGCAAAGGAAACATACATGGAAACCTCCATGTTGTTACTTAAGATGACACAGGGCAAATATTTCATCTTTAAAGAAAAGCCTAGGTTAGTTTGAAGACCACAGAGTGAGGCTACTTGTACTTTTCCCCAAGTACCAGGAGGAAATATTTATGGGTTACAGAAAGAATTTCACATTTGTATACCTTCTTATCTTCTATTACGTATCTGGCAAAATACCAAAATTGTGTGTTTTGCTACAGCCTTTTAATCAGGTCCACAAATATATTTTTGCCCTTTAGGTTTTTAAATATACTGGCTTTGTTTAAAAGAACTCAAAATATAGGAAAAATTAAAGTTATTTCAGAAATGCTATAGATTTGTTTCCTATATGCAAAACAGCATTGAGGTTGAAGACTTAGCCTCTATAAAAGGGAAGTTTAAAAAGCCACATTTGGGACAGCCAGCTCCCAAGAAGCTGAGGTGCATATCCGATTTTAGGCTGGGTGGCATAGTAAGACCTTAAGACAGGTCAAGGGAATGGAACAACAAACCTCTATTTTCTCTGTTTCATTTAACATAATCTAAAGTTATGTGTTCCTGTTTATGTGTGAGAGATCCCAGAAGACACAAGCAGGCTACATGAAGAGGTAACTAAAATGCTCAGTGCCCTCACTCCCTTTGCGCTACACCATTTCTTTCTTATTCAATAACATATGCTCAGCACCTAGAAGAGAATCTGACACATCAATATTGAATTGTTGTTAAGATAATGATAAAATAAATACATTTACAAGTGCAATGATACAATAACATCTGCCTTTTAAGCAGAATAAGGAAAATACTGTTTTAAAGATGAACACAGATTACAAGATGGAATGAGGATGATGTAGTAAAGTCAAAGAAGCAATGGTGGAAATTTTCCAGAACTGGCTAAAAACACAGGCCCTTGGATGAAAGAAGTTCAAAAAATGCCAGGCCTGGTAAGCAAAAAGAAATCTATACCTTGATGCATCAGAAACTACGGAATACCTAAGGCAGAAGGAAAACCTAACAATGAACAAAGAGTAAACACAAGCATCATAAAAAGAACAGGTAATAACTGGCTTTGTTTTTGTTTTTATTTTCTGTTACCTACAGAAAAGCAGCAATTACCTTAACTGCTCACTTATCAAGGCAATAACGGAAGCAAGAATGTAGAGTGGTAACTGTTAAGCCCCAATTTCCACTAAGGCATTCAAGATATTTTCAAACCCAGAAAACACCTGAAAAACTCATCTCTGATAAACATACTATAGTGCAATTTGTGAAAATGCTCCTCAAAGATTAAAAACATCAATCCCATGGGAAGCCATGAAACACAAGAGAAAGTAGTAAACAAAGATTTGTAAAAGGGATGAATCTTATTTATTTCTTCAATGAAACAACTCTCCTTTGACAGATGCAATGCATTATTATTTTAGCCACCATTTTATTAATTTCTTCCATGATATTTCTAATTTCTTGCCATCTACTCTTTTGGAACTTGAATTGTTTTCTCCACCCCTCCCCCCCCTTAGGACATAGAGATGCATAACTAAGTTATTTATTTAGAATCTTTTGCCATAACAGTATTCCAAAGTTCCTGGTAAATTATGCTTTCATTTTCATTTGTTTGTAAAAATGTTTAAATTGCCTCTCTTATTTTCTTTAAGACCCATTGGACATTCAAGAGTGTATTTTTCTCTATGTGTTTGTGTAGCCAATGGAGTCCTTCTTACTATTTATTTCTAGCTTATGCCATTATGATCTGGTTAGACACAAGGAATTGTTTTGATTCTTTTGTATTTGGTAAGGATTGATTTATGGCATTTTAGACAAGTACATAGACTCTTAAGAAGAGTATATAGTCTGTGTCTGTTGAATGAAATATTCTGTCAAGTCCAACACTTACGGTGTTGTTGTACAGTAACTTTGGTTTGATGACTTTCCATTTGGATGACCTATCTAACAACAATAAAAGTGGGGTATTTAAATCACAGTATTACTGTATCAGAATCTGTCTGACCTTTATGACCTATAATGTTTGTTTATGAGACCAGGAGCCCCAGGGTTCAGTATATATATATATATATATATATATATATATATATATATATATATAATTATCACATATTCTTAATGAATGAATATTTACTAATATGCAGTGGCTTTCCTTATCATTCCTCACTAATTCGATTTGAAGTCCATTTTATCAGATACCGGAATAGCTGAACCAACTTGTTTCTGGCTTCCATGCTTGATTGCTTTGTATCCTCCAGCTCTCAGACTGTATCTTTACCAGTGTACAAAGATAGATTTAATCTGTTAATGCAGACAGCCAGTCTGAATCTCACTATTGGTAAGTTGAGGCCATTTACATTTAAGGTTATTGTTGAGACATAGTTTTAGTTCCTGTAATTTTTCTGATGGCTTTTATGGGAGTTAGATTGCTTGTTGTTTGCTGTCTCCCCTGTTAGTGTCAGTAGTTTGCTAGCTTGCAGTGCTGAGCATGGTGGACTCCTTCCTGGCTTTCCTTCATTCATCTATTTGTCCCATGAAATTTCTTCACTCCTTCTCATGATTATGACAGTGTATAGATTTCTTTATTTTCCATAAAGTGGTTTGGAGTTAGAAACCAAACCAAACTTAGTTTGTGTTCCCTCTGCTTCTGACTGGTTCCCTCTGCTCTGACTCCGCCCTTCCCTCATCTCAACATTCTCAGTTTGGCTTTCCCGCCTAATTTATCCTGTTCAGCTATTGGCCAGCCAGCTTGTTGATTAAATCAATCATAGTGACATCTATCTGCACAGTGTACAGAAGGATTACTCCACAGCCCATTTCCTACACAGTGACATGGACATGTAACTATAGCAGAGTGGATGGTTATGAGGAACATTCAACAAGGCACTGTCATGACTAATTACTATTATTGTCAGTACCACAGTCACATGGCTAATACCACGGAAGTGGTTCACACAAGATTAGCTGTGTCTTCTATCACTAAATTAACATATGATTTATTAAAACGTCCACATGAACGTAACTAGACTATGGTGTATTCAAATAACATGATATTTTCTTGTTATTATGTATCTAATCACTTCTACTTGAAGACTACATCCCGCTTTATGTAACCTATAGGGAAAGGGTTATAATTTAACAGAGAGGTCATTTCTAGGCACTTGCCTAACTCAACATCCCTTTGTTGAAACTATCTCCTGAATCTTCATGGCTCGGATTAACTGGGAAATTTTCATGAATACAATAATACAGGAAATGAAATGCATCAAGTCCAACATCGTTAACAGAGATGCAGTACAGATGTGTAAACAATCCCCAAATAAGTCTTTCACAAGAACAAAACATAGTGAAGAAATGGAGACAAGACTAAAAAGCCATTGAGACCATTATAACTCAAGAATTCCTTCCCACATTACAGAAAGTATCTCAGTGGTGGGGTATCTTCTCTACATTCTCACTACACACACACACACACACACACACACACACACACACACACACACACCTCTACCTCTGTAGAAGACAGACTATAGAAAAGATTTTGGGGTTGAGTGGGTGGTGGGGGAAGGGAACTGTTGTGGATACCTCATCCTGATGATGGAAATTCAGATCATTATTACCTTCTATAAGAAATCATGAGGGCTCAGAGTGAACATAAAAAAAATGTAAGTTTAAAGCATACAATATATGAAAGTTTTCAAAGATTCTCAAGCCATCCATCCCAGTAGAGGGTATTAGTGAAATAAAACTCTAAACTACAATTTGAAAAATAGTCATTCTCGCACACTGTTCCTTGAATTTCCATCTACCTGTTCTCCAGCATTTTAGCCATGAATGTTTTCAAATACTATACACCAGCCAGAAAAAAATCAGTAGGCACTTTGGTTTCATTGTGTGGTGAAATGTCTACCTGTAGTCACAATCTGTGATTGTTCATGTAATGATGTCAGATCTCATGTCCACCCACCTCAAAAGGAACCACTGGTCCTCACAAAGTTGCTGAGATGCCTGGTGATGAACTCTACTCAGCAGGGAAACTGCTGTTCCAAGGGATTCTCTTTGCCATACCAGGATCCTCCTCTAGAGGGAAGAAGACCAGGAGTCTACAGGGAAGGTACATGTGGGTGAGTACAATTGCAGAGCCTAGAGGAGGAACTGTATACTTCATCCTAGAAAAGCAACTTTGGGTGCAGAGGGTGAGTCTAAGTTGGATAAGAGGAAGATAATCTTATGAGACCCAATCCTGACCCACAAATAGCACCTATTAAAGATTGTTGTTGTCTGGTCTTGAGCACTTCCTTTTTCTAACCTCTTCCAAGTACTGCTTTCTGTCTAACACTAGACAGTGTGGGGATTTTCAGTTTCCCTCTGTTGATAGCCATTCTTGGCTGACAACTTGACAAACCTAGGAAGAAGGGGCTTCAGCTGAAGACTTGTCTCAATCAGATCACCTTGTGGGCGCATCTGAGGGGCATTTCCTTGAATCCTAAGTGACGTAATAGACCCAACTCCCTATGGTTAATATCATTCCTTCAAGTGGGGGACTGGGCTGTATAAGAAAGGTAACTGAGCATAAGCCTGGAAATAAACGAGAAAGAAGTGTTTCTTTGGGATTTCCGCTTCAAGCTCTGCCTTGGCTTCCCTTAGTGATAGACCAATAACCCTTTCTTCCCAAGTTACTTTTGGTTGGGGGTGATTACCGCAGCACGGGGAAGCCATAAAGAGCGCATCTCTAAACATGGAGGCCTAAATTACAATGTTTCCTCTTTCCCTCACACTGTTATTATGCATCAGGCCCTGTGTGAGCTGAGATTAAGATATGTGTAATGAGTATAGCTGAGATCACCCAGACTAAGCTGTGGTACTATGTAGCTTGGGTGTATTAAATGAATTTTCAGCTCACTGTATCTTTAGTCGACATGGGTTGATTACGATGCTGAACCCTCGAAAGTCAGAGAACTTCTATATGATGCCCAATTAAGATTTTAATTTCAATTAAAATACCAACGAGACATTCAATTCATATTATAATTTAGTGTCCCATTTTTATTGAATCCGTATTGCCAACATGGGAAAATAACATTTCAAAAACATGGATCATGAAGCTAAACATTCTCTACTATAAACTTCCATGAGTTCATATCTGTGACACATGGACACCCACCTAAAAATTTAAGCAAACTCAAAGTTTACCAATAACATCCCTTTGAAAGCAATTACCCCAAATTATATATTCAATCCTACTTTTAATAATTTTAGTTTTTAATGCAATTTTCATAAACAATATAAAATTCCCCTTTCCCCTCTTTGGCTCAAAAGTCCATTCTCCCAAGACATATAGTGAGACAAAAACACCCTTGTTATACTGGGCCAGAGGTGACTTTTCTAGCAGTGTCAAAACATTAAATGAAAGGGAGAAAAGGAAACGATGCTTTAAATTCCATTTGCTTTAGATTTTTACCAAAAACACAGCTTTCTTTCCCCTGCTAGCAAATCTCGTGAGCCGCAGAAGATGGAAGCAGGCAGGATGGCAGCTTCTTGTTGCTGCCCTTAGCCCTTGTCTGATTTAACTCTTGCCTCTGCCAGCACCATGAGGACAGATGATATCCCTTGCCTTAGATTTGCATGTCATTATGGCTGCTACTGATTGATTTTAGAACTGACTGTCCCTGGTTTGTGTTTTAGGCAAAAGGAAAGAGAGGTGTGATTCTCATGGGGGGAAAAAAAATCAGTAACCCATGACTTTCTGATTTACCTCAAAATTTTACCCCACAAACTCAACTGCTGTTGATGCCCTGTAAGTAAATAGTGTACATCAAACACCATCCAGACCAAGACTAGATGGCCATAAACTATATACATTTTTCAGAATGCTGGGAGCTGTATTTCACTGTAAGAAGTACCACTACTGAGCAGACTCTGAGCTTCGACTGCAGGTACTTTCCTCCAGAAAGTTCTCTCCATGATGAACCCTTAGAACTGTGCTCAGAAACAAAGGAGCCACACTATATTAGGATAATGGGTCTAGAAATACATGAGCACATTTTAATTATAGTTCATAAAATGTTGTATTAATTTGTGGACATACCCACTAGGAAGATTATTATTTAAAGTCAAAATTCGAAGTCATGGGAAAATCTGGGCTCCTTGCCCATTGTTGATGGGGAGATGAAATGTGTAGCTGTTGTGCAAAAAACTGTAGCGTTCCTCCAAGGCTGGGACACAGACGTGCTGAGAGCTAGCCTTCCCACTTCCAGATACATTGCCCTACAGCCGTCAAAGTGGGACCCAGATGCTGAAACCAGGGTTGCTAGGGTTTAGGATTTCTCCAGGAAATTCCATCCTGGAGACCACCCACAGGGACCTGGCACCAGAAAGAAAGACTCATCTCTCAAGAGAAGCCCTACATATTGCTTGCCTGACTCTGTCTCATCTTTTCTGTAAATTATAATACTGTTGTGAAGATGACCATTGGAGGGGAGGGGGGTGTCCACTATCCCTCTCCCTGTACAGTCTAACCCATTTGCTCCTTTCCCCATTTCCGTATACATGATCTCCCAGGGTGTCTCTCTGTCTCCCCGTCTCTCAAACCCTTTCCTCTCCCTCCCTGTTACCTCTGGAAACTCATGCAGTAAAAGGGTGGAGAGCTTGACAAGATTGGGCCTGAAAGTAACTTTTCCACTCAGGCACACTCGATGTTGCACTTATTCTAAAATAATCAAAGCAAAACTAAACAGAATAACACCCACGAGATATACAGACAAGATGATACAGGACAAACCACATGTAATTGGATAATCACCACCATAACCATGAATGGCAAGCAATTGCTATGGTCTCCCTTTTTTCTTTTCTTTTCTTTGTTTTTTTTTTTTTTTTTTTTTTTTTTCCCCAGAAACAAAAAGTTTTGTTTTGTTTTCCAAATAAAAACACTGGTTTGTGGATTTGAATTCTTTGTGTAAGAAGGTCACAGTGGCTATCCACCCAAGTATGAAACAGTAATAATTTCCGGCATGGGAAATTTGATTAATTAAACAAAAGAAAAGACATTAGACCACCTTGTATCACTAAAAACAAAACAAAGAAAACAACCCTTGCCTCCAGCTTTGAAGTCACAAGGAACTTTGATCCCCTTGGCATTGGCTTCGGAGGAAACATTATAGGATATTTGTTTTCCCCACACTTTGAAAGTGATTTCTTATACCCAAGTAAAAATGAAGCAGAAGTCCCCTGACAAAATTTTACACAGAAAGGTAAGTGACACGTGGGATTATTTTACAGCAACTTGACCAAGTTCTGTGGGTTCCCTAATCCAGGCTCTGATGATTAAGGTTGCATAAGAGCAGTACTAACGGAAACCTAGCCAAAGAAACAATATTTTGCTCGGATCCATGGCGACTTCACAGTTGCCACACATATCGAACAAGCTTCTAGAACATTAGGTCATATTTACCTCACCAGGTAAGATACAGGAATCATAGCTGCAGGTCATGAAAGCTCAGTCAGTAGTCAATGAATTCATTTTAAACCCAATCCTCATTTTTCCAAATGACAGACTCAGCCCTGACCCCTCAATTTCATTTTGTTTTCAAGGTGTGTGCATTTTCACTGTAATAAATTTGCAGTAATGTGTCACGTCAGTTATTCTGACAAATAGCCTGATTTTCTCTATGCACACATCATCTGCCTTACAGTAGACTGTGGAACAACTAAATATTCCCTGTCTGATTTTAACGAGACATCTAAAGTCAACTCACTCATCTTCTGAAGGTAAATATTACAACAGGTATCTCCTTGGACCAAAATGTGTGAGTACCCTCAGAGTCATTGAGCTTATCTAGGTTGATAATATTATAATCCTGTTCATCTATCTAAAAGTAAAGATAATGTTTTTTTTTGTTTTGTTTTGCTTTTTAGATGTCAATTTCTAATGAAATAAAAAAAAGCAAAAAAAACAGTTTCATTAAACTTAGCTTTTCTGAAGGTTGGATAGAGATGAATAAAAGAGTGTTGGCTGCCCAAGAAAGAGGACTAAGTTCAGATGCCCAACATACATGTAGGAAAGCCAGGAGTAGCAACGAACATAGCTAACCCCACAGCCTTGAGGGTACACAGTGGAGAATCAGAGGGGCTTATTCACCACCAATCATCTGAAAAGTACTGGTAGGTACAGGTTCATCAAGGACCCTGTGCTAAGGGGATAACTCAAAAAGTGACAGATGACACCAACACAATCCTCTGGCCTAAACTCACGCAGGCATGTGCAGCTACACACACATACATACACACAAGTGTACACCGTAGGCTGTACACACATATGTACTACACAGGGAAAAAGTCAGTTTTTCTTCTAAGCTATTTTTTTTGTTTTAAAAGAAAATGGAAGAGACACTGTGATTTTACATATAAGGCTCTGCCATAAAAACATGACTTCAAAAGAAAATCAATTGCAATATTATATTACAGGACTCACAGTAACAGAAGAAGCTGATTCCAGAGATTGGAAAGGTACCAAGATCAGAGATACAAGCCAATATCCTACCATGCAAAAAGATGTCTTCTAACACCAAGAAACAGTATCCAAACCAACACACCAATAATGCTGAGGCTGAGAATTTGTGAATTGGAACATTGTAGAACAAAGGTCAGTACACTTTACCTTAAAATCCAGGTGAGATATTTTGAGATTTACTATTATTATTATTATATAGTCCCAGTCATAATTATCTAATAGCCTGTGAAGCACAAAGCCAGCCATAAGAACACCAAGTGGCTGCATTTGAACTCAAGTCTAATCCTATTTACATAATCAGGTGGCTAGGCCCATCTGGTCCTCCTGTCTCCTCCAGATAGAGTCATTGTCATCTTATAGATTCCCTGGATCCTTATTTCTAGAACTGGAAATGAATTTACTGATCATCATGCGACACCTTGATGGAAGCCTGACTTCATGATCATAAGTTCTAGCATGAACATGATATTCATAGATTTTTAACAACATGGTCCTCTCTCCTCTGAAAAGTAAGACAAACAACATACCAGGATAGAGGTGCCCCCTGATTCTCTAAGCCAGAGTTCTCAATTTTTTTATTCTGCTTTTCTCTGTGGTTAATCCAAGAGACTGGGAGATACTACAAAAGCTTGCTGAATTGTATGTGAAATGCTGCGGCTGCATATGTGTGGACAGCTTTATGATGCCCATAAGCTCCTAGGAATGCAAACGCCACTGCTAAACCACTCAAGGTCATTAATGTCTCTGGAGTGAGCTATCCTGAGGGCCAGCATAATTGAACTCACTGCATGTGAACAGAGTCGGTTCTGTCTTAAATAAACTAGTTGTCACAGATTACATCATTTCCAATCAACCACATGACACCCACCTTCCAGTTCGGGTTGTGCTCAGTTTAAACATATGACAAAGGCACAGTTAGAAAGCTAAAGTGTCATTGTCTTCTTAGTGTTTATTCCTTTATACTCCCTTGTCCCAAAAGGCCATCTAAGATGCCTAGGGAAGCTAAGTCATAGTGACAGGATGCAAAGATTTTAAAGTAAGAAAGCATATTATCCCAATGCTCAGGGGGCTGCTGGGAAGAATTCTGAGTCTGGGGCTAGCCAGCTCTGCAGAAGGAGATTGTATCTCGAAGAAGAGAAAAAGACAGGTAGGGACACAAAGTAGAGCCATTGACAGGGATATTTCTACTGTGATATCCTTTACACACTGTGTTAGATGCACTGTTTTATTTTGGGCATCTCTATTTCCTAACCTTTAGGACCCAAGAAGGTGATCTCTACATGACATTTTCCTTATACTCAGGATTTATCAGCGGTCTAGTAATCAGTCCACAAACATTTGCTAAATCTCCATTGTGAGCAAGGCATTTTATTAGGTGGTACGTTCCGGTGAGTCACAAGTAAGAGTTTCACCTACTGAATCATTAACCTCACTTCCTGTATTAAGTGTGCCCTTTGAGAGGCTCTTCCGTCATCTGGCCACAGTAATGGGCTTATGAAATCAGACTTAAATTATAGCTTAACTAAAGAAACTCCATGGGAGCCTCCTCAGAATGAGAAATCAAAGAATGAGAGACAGAATGGCAGGCAGAAAGAATGGGAGAAAACAATAGCTCCTTCAGTGAGAACAGAAATGACTTACACTCACTTTCAGACCTTACAAAACACTGGCCTTTCAAATCAATGGAGAAAATAGAACCAAGATGGAAAGAAAGGTTTTGCAAGGCTTCAACACCAGTCACTGAAATCCCAGCATGGGGACAAATAGAAGACATTCTTCCCCTTGGGGAAGAAGATGAAGACATCCAGTGAGCAGAAAGAGTGAAGGATTTCTCTTTTAAGACCCACTTCACTATCAAGACAAACCAGTAACTATCAGGTTAGAACCCAGTCTTCAAATACCGTGCAACTCTCTCTAAAGGGAAGTCATTGAGTTTAAAGACTGCACTGGCTTCTTAGGGAGCTCCACACCCATGCCCACTAAGAATCCAAATTGTCTACTTTTATTCTTTTGCTTCCATGGCACAGGGCTAACTTGCTGAGTCATCGTGATGCTGAAGGAGGACAGAAGCATCCTTTAAATTATGGAACATAGCAGCATCTTCCTGAAGCGAGCAGGAAAACGGAATCACTCCAAGCATGGAGCACTTAGTCTCTATTTTTACAGTTGTTACTGTGCAGTCACAAACAAAAATCGATGATGAAAGAATTAAGTTAATCTATCCATGCAATATCATTAGTTGCTTCCTAGGTTCTGGAGCTCCCAAAAGCAAAGAGAATATAATTTCAAAATATTACATTGCCAGTTGGTTTTATAGCTATCAAGTTCGTACAGGCACATAAATCAGAAGGTATTCAGAGAAAATAAGCAGATGTTTGAATTCTTGCAACCAAGTAAAATCATCTTCTCCCTTATGCCACAAATCCTCAGGCTTTTCATAAGTTTGAAGGCTGTAAAATAAATTGAGATTCAACATCTAGGTAGTTTATATTCCCCCAGTTCTCAGCACTAATGGACCAAGACCCGAGGACATTATGCTATTCATTTCCATAGCAATACAATTTGTAGCAAGGAGTCCAACTGCACAAGGAGACAGAAACCAATCCCTGTTTTATTAATCTTTTATTTTGTCTTAATTGAGATAAGGCACTACTATATAACCTAGACGGGCCTCAAATGCCGTTCTCCTCCCTCTACCTCCCAGGTGCTGGGATTACATATCTGACCAACATCTTTGGAATTTTTACAATACAATTTTCCCTCAATATTTCATTTGAAGCTATTCATCTATTCAAAATTAGAACCATGATGAACATATTTTTTTGAAAACCAGAATGCAAAAGTATTCAAAAGTCAGCCCACTAAAGATTCTCTGACTTTAGAGCATTTTTTTTTTCTTTCTTTCTTCAACAGATTGTCTTCTTTTGTATTTTACACTTTGACTCCTTGTCAGCTTACACAAAGTTCAGGCACACTAAGATGCTTGATTAAAAGATCAAACTGAGTCTTCCAAAAGGTACCCATGGAGAAAACATGATGGTGTTGCTAATGACTTGCTTCACAGTGCTTTTCAGCTCATATATTTATTGGCTGTCTATACCCTGTGAGAGCTCAAAGACAACCGAACTAGAGTTGGTCATCTTCACAGAGACCACAGCTCCCACCATCCACTGCATACAGCTCCCATAATTACTAGAAGTAAACTCAGAATTTTTTAAAATCATGGAATATGTAAATATGTTAATTCATGGATGACATTCTCATCCTGGATGACTTTTGGATGGAAGAAAATTATCACTGTTGTATAGAATACAAAAAGAAGCTGCCTTATGCTAAAATATCATAAAACATGTAGGCAGAAACACTCAGCATCACAAGACAGTGATTGTGTGAATCATCTGGTTATACTAAAATATTAGGATTATATTCCAGTTAAATCTCAATGCACATCAGCATAGTACAGATATTTTGAGAGCATCTTTTAACCATTTTTACATACCAATTTGTCCTTTGTAGTAGTTGATGTTAATGTTATTGACTTGTGTTCCTTGTATATCTTGACATCAAACCCTTGAAAACACAGGGATATTTTCTTCTTCTTTATAGATTATGTCTTCAGTCTGTTGCTTTGTTTGTTGTACAAAAACCTTTGAGTTTAATGTAATTTCATTTGTCTGCTTTTATTTTTGTTGTCTGTCTTTTCAGAGTCTTATCCAAAAAACCTTTGCCTTCAACCATTTCATATAGAACTGTTTCTGTTTTCTTTTAGTAGTTTTTAGTAATTTTAGACCTGACATTTACACTTTTTGTTCATTTTGAGAAGGTTTTGTGTATGGTGAAATATGAGGGTTAGCATCATCCTTCTGCAAATAGACAACCAGTTTCAAAGATGTCTTCATTGAAAAGACCACTCTCTCACTATGTGTTCCTTACTCCTTTGCAAAAACCTTCGACAGAAAATGTGTAGACTTAACTCCAAGTTTTATATTCTGTTAGAAAGGATGCTTGGGGAAACTAACTTGAAAGTTATCTCAGGATAATATCAAAATAATGAATTAGTGCCTTCTGAGCTGAAACTATGATAATCTGTAATTACTCTCAGTGAACATTTAATTTAGAAGACAGAAAATTCTATCTATAGACTCATAAAAAGAAAAAGAATATGACTTTGGAAATCACTGAACCACTCCAGTTATGTGTTGTTCTTTGGGAGTTTTGTGATTGTAATGGATACAGATGAAAACTTCAAGAAGTTGGTCTTGTCCTTGCACATTTATGCAGGTTCAAGGGACCAAACCCATGTCCCAGTGCTTCAAGAGCAAGCACTTTTAAAACTGAGTTGTATCATTAGTCTAGTCTGGTGTGTTTTGTTTTTTGGGTTTTTTAATTGTTGTTGTTTGTTTGTTTGTTTGTTTGTTTCTTATTGTCTGCTGCTCTTCTGAGTTCCCAAGGTGTAACAAAGTGTTGTGATATCTTCTCGCTGGCAAGGCTAGTGTTCAATTTGGTTCTATGTCCTTTTCTTGATATGATGACCATAGCATATTTTGATTTCAGTCCTGTTGTACAAATGCTCTAGTATGCCTCAGACAGCATCATCCTACACATGGATACCACATCCTCAGCCAAGAACACGTGAATGGTTGTAGTGGGGAACCCAGACCTTCTGCAGGAAAACTATCTCTGCTGATGTTTCTGTCTGTAGTTAAAAGCAAGCCAAACCATTTAAAAATCATTAAAAGATACAGAACCCCTTGCACATGTATGTGTATTTGTCTGTATGTGTGTACCAACTTTGGGGATAGAGTTTCGATGTGGGGCTTTGAACTTAGAACTCTCCTGTTTGTCTTAGCCTATCCAGCATTAGGGTTACAAGTCTGTGCCACTGTTCTCAATTCTTGATATCTTTAATACAGAGTTTACTTTTCCTGGACACAAAGGCAACTCAATTGTTTTTTCAAGAAAGAAAATGAAGAATATACCACAATATATATGGAAAGTTCTCCCATGTTCATGGATCCATAGGATTAATATAATAAAAATGGCCATCCTACCAAAAAGCAGCAACTCTTCAGAAATCTTGAAAGAACAATTTTCAGCTTCACGCGGGAACACAAAAAGTTCAGAATAGCCAAAACAATCCTGAATAATAAAAGAACTGCTGGAAGCATCTCTATCCCCTATTTCAAGTTGTACAACAGAGCTATAGTAATAAAAACATCATGGTACTGGCAACAAAAATAGACACATAATCATTGCAATAGGATTAAAGACCCAGAAATTAATCCACATACTTATGGACACTGATTTTGATACAGAAGCCAAATACATACTGTAGAAAAAAAAAAACAGCATCTTCAACAAATGGTGCTGGTCAAATGGGATGTCTGCATGTATAAGACTCCAACTAGACCTATATTTACCACCCTGCACAAAACTCAACTTCAAATAATTTAAAGACCTCAACATAAAGCAGATACACTGAAAGAGAAGAAAAAGCAGAGAACATCCTGAACTGATTGACACAAGAAAAGACTTTCTGAACAAAACACTGTTAGCACAGGCACCTAAGATCAACAATTAATAAATCGGATCGCGTGAAACCAAGAAGCTTCTGTATGGCCTTCAGAGAAGGAAAATGTTTTTTCTAACCCCAAATCCAATAGCTAGCTAATATACAAAAATATATAAAGAATTCCAAAAGTGGACATCAAGAAAACAAATGGCCCAAATAAAAACTGGAATACAGATCTAAACAGAGAATTGTCAAAAGAAGAAACTCAAATGGCCAAGAAACACTGAAAGAAATGTTCAACAACCTTAGCCATCAGGAAATTGTAAATCAAAATGGCTTTGAGATTCCATCTTACACCTGTCAGAATAGCTAAGATCAATGAAACAAGGGCCAGCTCATGCGGACAAGGGCGTATATTAAAGGGAACACTTCTCCATTGCTGGTGGAGTGCAAACTTACACACCCACTAGGGAGAACAGTGTGGTGGTTCCTCAGGAATATGAAAATTATCTACCTCAAAATCCAGCTACAATACTCTCAGGCATATACCCAAAGGATACTTCATCCTATCACAAAGACATTTTTTTTCAACCTTGTTTATTGCTGCTCTATTCTAGAAACTGGAAACAAGCTAGATGTCCCTCAGCAGATGAGTAGATAAAGAAAATGTGGTACTCTTACACAATGGAATATCATTGTCATTAAAAGAAAACATGACATTCCCAGGTAAACAGATAGAAAGGGAAAAATTCATTCTGAGTGGGGAACCCAGACCCAGAAGGAAAAACTATGGTTTATATCACTCACATGTAGATATTAGCTGTTAAGCCAATGATAACCAGGTTGTAATCCATAGAACTAAAGAGAATGGTTATAGAGTAAGGAACTATGAGGGTTAACTGCTAAGTTTCCATAGGAAAAGAAACTAGAATAGATAGTTCTGGATATATTGGAGGGGGCTAGAATGGAAGGATCAAGTGGAAAGGAGGATTGAAGAGGGGGCAGGCAAAGGAGAGAGATACAGGAAGAGAGATGAAATTAAGGGCCATGTGAGGGGTAGTATGGAAACCTAATACAGTAGAATCATCCTAAAATACATGCATATATGAAGGTAATTTAAATAAAATCACCAAATAATGGAGAAGACAGAGCCCCAACTGGACATCTCTTATCACCAATGAAACTTCCAGTACCCAGAGTGTGTTATATCTAATTGAGTTGTTGGCCAAAGGGACCCCATGGGAATCCCCAAACAACACAGGCTGTTGCCAAGGCTCTAGTGAGGCTCCATTGCTGAAGGTAACTCATGAACATTAAGAAAATGAGCTGGTGCCTACATAAAACCTTTACCCCCTATGTGCTAGTGTCTTTGATATCTGAAGGTACTCTGCAGCTACCATAGGAGACATGTAAACACCAAATGCAGCCACAATGGTATTCCGCCTCCAAGATATGCTAGTACAATATTGGCACAAAGTTTGTGGGAGTAACCAACCAATATCTAATTTGACTCAATGTCTACTCCATGATTCTATACGCTATACTGCTTGGGTGATGAAGTACTTGAGTCTAGAAAGCCCAGGGACCTTGGGTAAAACCAAATACTACTGATTTTTGTTTGTTTGTTTGTTTGTTTTGCTTTTGTCCCCACCAACAACAAAACAACAAAATTGTGGTAGTAAAAGGACTCCTAATGACATTCTGCTTTACTTACAGATCTGTGTTTCGCTCATCATCATCAGAGAAGCTTCCTCCTGCGCAGGTGGGAACAAATACAGAGACCCACAGCCAGATATTATTCAGAGAGTGAAAGACTTTGGAACACTCATCCCCAAATGCAATGCCTCCATGAAATCCCTCCCACTCAAGGCTCCTGCAGTAGAGGAGGCACAAAGAGTATAAGAGCCAGAGTGGGTAGAAAACACCAAGGAAACAACGTCCTCTAAATACAACAGTATCTACGCAATATGAGCTCACAGAGACTGAGGCAGCATCACATGGCATGCACGCATCTGCATCTGATGGGGTCCTAGAACTGCAAGAGGCCAGTGGGGGGAAAAGCATATATATATATGCTTCCAGTTTGGTGTTTTTATGGGATCCCTGACTGTGTGAACAAGAGGTCTCTGCGTCTGTATCTATTCCATGTACCTTTTCTTGGGCTCTTCTTCTATTTGTTTTGTCCTATTCAGATGTATTACTTTTTATTTTATCTTATCATATTATTTTTTATTGTCATTGTCCCCTAGAAGCCTGCTTGCTTTCTAGTAGAGACAGAAAGGCAATAGATCTGGATGGGAAGAGACTTGAGGGAGGGAAGCTATAATCAGGGTACATCATGTCAGACAAAAAGCTATTTTCAATAAAAGAAAAAATTAAGATAAAAGACATTAGATGCTTCTTAGCAAGAAAACTAGATGTTATGTGGAGGAAGCTGGTGTTAATTTTTCATAGTTCTTCTTTTAAAATCAATTTATAAATTAATTTTTATTTCCTTACTAATAAACTGTTGTTATAATACTAATGTATAGTCTAGAGAACACCCCCCCCTTTCCTTTATGTGTAAAATAGA
Source organism: Phodopus roborovskii (assembly GCF_943737965.1). Lineage (NCBI taxonomy): Eukaryota > Metazoa > Chordata > Mammalia > Rodentia > Cricetidae > Phodopus > Phodopus roborovskii. The sequence goes on from NW_026126511.1 coordinate 19,398,104, forward strand.
TTTTTCCTGATGGAATTTTAAATGTGTTTGTTTATCACCATGGTATCTCTAAACACATTTGGTGCTATTGCTCATGTCTAGCAATCATGAAAGCTAAGAGACCTTCAGGAGACTAAATGATCTTTCTTTAAGCTCAGGTAATATACTGAGGATTTCACTGGGGTGGGATTGGAAAGTGATCATTTTTCACTGCCTGGAGGAGTTAAAGTATAATTACTTTTAAGTTAATTTCAATTGAGATAACTTCTAAGATAAAGATGTTGCAGGTCCCAAGTTTAATAGGTTCAAAAGCCTCTGTGAGCTTAAATTTAATTCCATGTTTAATACTTGGGAGTATGAGAAAATTGCAAGCTCCCAAGGCCTATCTCTTCCCTATAAGAATGACTATCACATCATAGGAATGACCACAAAAGGTAAACAGAACTTGCCAAATAAGGGAAGAACACTCTGGTGTGCAAAATTTTCCCTTGAAGACTTTGTTTCTAGGATGTGATACATATTCTTTAAAAAGAAAGCTCAGCTCTTCTGAAGACAGTCCTACCTCAAAAGACTGGATAAATCTTGTTTATCCTTAGACACCTGTCTAAGGTGATGAACTGTGAACCCAAGGAGATGCACTCAGACATGGCAATCATTTGAATCCTATGCATTTGGCTGATAACTGTGATACTCACCCCTCCCTGTACATTGCCAAGATGCTTTAAAGGTACCAGTACTCAAGCAGTAATAGCATAGTGTGCAGAGATGTGGGTCACTCCAAAGTAAGTTTTCACAGCCCACCTACCTGCTTCCAAATGATTCTAACGTGTGGGCTTGCTGAGAACCGCTGGCTCTATCAGCCTCAGGTTCTCCATTTACAAGCAAATACGACATCTCTGTTCACAAGCTGCCCTTAAGAATTAAAGGAGAGACTGTGTCAACTAAGTGCCTGGGGTAAGTTTAGAAATGTAGTAACCATTCTATATGCTCTTCCCTTTAATTCCCTCCTTCCTATTAATGGGTTGGACACTACAGCTCTTTTCTTACCAAATGTTATGTGTTCTATAGTTTTCTTTGTTTGGTGCTTCTCATTGAAACTGACCAAGCACAAGGAATGCCATAGATTTTATACCTGTAGCATCAAGCCTACAGCCTCTCCAGCTAGGCCTGGCTGTTAAGGGACTTTCTTCATTTTGTACTAGCTACACAGTCTTAGGAGAATACCCAGAAAGATTTCTCTCCCCTGATGCAATTTGTAGTAATTTGTGATACATTGCCCCTCCATCAGGGTCTGCTGGGCACTGGTTCTAGCCTGTAAAGCCAGCACTCAGGAGCCTCCCAATAGCAGGTCCAGTTCAAGAAGAGCTGAGTACATAGGGAGTTTCAAAACGAGACAAACACACAGAGAGAAGAGAAACACATACCAAACAGTTACCGTAATTTACACACACTGGTAGGCCAATGCTGAAGCCGTTACAGAGTGAGTCTCTTTAAAAGAAAATAAAAAGAGGAAAGAAGGAAGGAAGTAACAGAAGGAGAGAAGATGGAAGGGAGGGAGGGAGGGAGGGAGGGAGGGAGGGACGGAGGGAGGGAGGGAGGGAGGGAGGGAGGGAGGGAGGGAGGGAGGGACGGAGGGAGGGAGGGAAAGAGTTGGAGTGGAAGGGGATTGGTGTGGACCGACTTTTACTCTACTAAAACAGAATCTCCAGGTTTGAGAAGCTTGCAAACATGTTTTTAGCTGACTTTCCAGGTGACCAGTACACATTAATATTAGTACCCAGGACAGCTGTAGACAGACTCATGGGATTCCTGCCCTGCTAATGTCCCATCTACTACAATTTCCATAGAGACCAGAGAGGCAGCTAAAGATACTGCTGGTGCCTCTTCTGGGGAAAGGTGACTAGTAACAATTACAGAGCTCCTGTTTCCAAAGTAGTTTCTTGTCCTTGAAAGCATTTCTGCTTTTGTGGTGTCTTGGGGGCTGAACAGGCTCTTACTCTGCATCCAATCCAATCTCTTCTTTTATAAGACAAGGTGCAACTTTCGCCAAATCTCTGGCCTAATGATACAATAAGCATTGCAGTAAATGCCTACAAACTCTTCCTCTCAAAGATAAAGATTTTAGCCCTGCTGCCCCACAAAGATGCTACTGAAACATCTTCCCCAATTACTCCCGGAACAAAACATTTTCTTTCCTCTTCTCTAAAGCTTGAAAACATGTCCATGTCACAGAATAGGGTACTGCCCCTCATTGAGGACATCTTCATGTGGAATGCAGACTTCAAATACATAACTAAAACGGAAAAGAAAGAAAAACAAACAACCAAACAAAAAACTAAAAAAAGAGGCATGTCGACAGTGGATATAGCAGATTTGCAAATGATTTACTTTGAGATGCATGGGGCTATTAGGGGCAAAAGTGAGTTGCAGAAAGGTAAATGATTGCCAGAGCCATAGGGCTGTTAAATCACAATCTCATACAGGTGAGCCCAAGCTAACTGACTCACAGATAGCCCAGGAAATCTGCACAGTGCGTCATCATTGCCAAACTAGAAAGAGCCAAGAGTGCTAGAGTCACTAGAACAGCAATCCCCTCTACAGTCATAGCTTTGGAATTTATAAATGTATATCCACAGACACGCAAAGCATTATGCTTGTTTACTCAGCTTGGCTTCCCACTATTATTGCTTTCATTTTTATTAGGAAGTGTTTTTATGTTTCTGATGCTTGATTCATTAAGTAATTGCCATCGTCCTATCTGGGTCATTGGTCATGTTTATTGCAAAAGAAAAACACGAGTCCTTATTTCAAGAGGACATGCCACATATTTTCCATGTCCTCAACTTTTCAACCTCTCTTATTTCGTTCAGAGCTGATTCGTGGCAAGGAACAGCACATTCCCCAGCGATAATCAGACTGAAGTAGGAGGAGGACAGCTGCCCTCGACAGAGAAGCCCGTGGCTTCCTGTTTTTGTTTTGTTTTTTGTTTTGCTTGTTTGTTTGTTTCTGCTTTTTGGATTCTTGTATTTTTGTTGTTGTTTGTTTGGTTTTGGTTTTGCCTACTTGCTGTCCTCAGCATTACTCAGTTTCCTTAATATCACTAAAGGGTTTTAGAAATAAACCTGTAGTTGAAATGAATTTAAAAACAAAAAAACCCTAAGTCTAAATCATGGGAGAATTAACATAGACAAAAACATACTTCCCATTCCTATTCTGCACAAAATAAGCATACCATTATTCTTGACTGTTCTTTTTCTTTTAAAAGAAAACATAAATAAAACATGGCAGGGAGAATGACTCACATTGTTAACTTCAGCTGTCCCCTCCTTAAGAAGAAATACCGTTTACAAAGTCGAGTGCCTGCTGTGTGAGTGTAGAAAATGTCCTTGCTTATAAATAATACATACAGTATGATGATCCTTGTCACTTCCTATTTTTTTTACATTTCCATCCTTTCCTTGTACACTCATGGAAATGTCTAGATAATCCTTTTATAAATGTGTTTCCTGCGTGGCTATTCTGAAAACTCATGCAATAAACAATCCAAGCTCTTAAAAGCCAAGGGTTATTTGATGTTCCTAAATGAATGGATAGAGTGGAACTTTTCACCGTTAACCTTGACTTTTTCTTAGAGTAGTGCATAGGCTCAGTAAGAGAGGAAATGAGGGAACCCCACATTTACCAAGGATTTGATGTCATGCAGAGGATTAGAGGTTTCGCCTTCAGTTCCCATTTTTGCTCACACCAACATGGAAGACCAAAATTATTGTTCTCACTTGCCATATAAAGAACAAAGGCTTAGAGAGGTAAAATGATTTACTGAGATTATGAGACAATAAATGTAGACGACATGTTAAAATAGAGATTGGCCTCCATAACTCAAAAGTAATGTATTCTTTACATACTGTTAAAAAGCGTGTTCTTCTTTGCAAAGAGATCATAGATTGAGTCCATCTGTCATTGGAAGGAATTTTTTTCCTATTGTCTGCTCTTGTAATAAATTAAGTCTCATTTGATTTTCCAGAAAGAGAATTAGAATCTTCGAATTGTGGTTTCCTGAGGCCCAGAAAAGTCTCTTTTGAGACCCCCTAAACTTGAATGATAATGGCCCCATGCACACAGAGCCCAATTATTCTCCTTAACAAGGCAAAAATAAGACAGCCCCACCTTAAACCATTCCTTGAAAACCTAATGAGAAATTCAGAAATGCATTTACAAAGAAAGTATGGGTTGAGCCTGTAGGAAAAGTATAGAATGGCACTAACCAGGGTCTGCTTGATACCATGGTCCCTTTCTGTCCTTGGGAGCCTGAGCACATGCAAACACACTTGGCTGTTCATTGGATATCTCCTGGCCTGGGTTGCTGCTTAGACAGCTGATGACACTAGACCTCAGGTATCTCCCATCCTAATATACTACAGCCTCAATAAGTGCTGGGCTGGGAGAGGACTTCTAATGGAGCCTGTAGGTGAATGCAAAGGAATGCTTACATGCAGGACCTGTCTGTGTTTTGCTTTTAAGAGATATCCTTTAGCATCTTGGTAACTTCCCAGAACCCTGCAGGTGCCCAGTATAAATACCATAGGAACTATAAACTCTGAAGTCCAAATGACCTAATTTTGCATCCCCAATAAACAACTCACTAATTAAATAAACCTGAGTCTCTATGACCTCATTTGTAGACCAGAAATAATACAACTAGCCTTACCACATTGTTTTGAGGATTAGAGATAATGGATATAAAATACCTGGAAGATACTTAGGCAAGAGCCTGCCATCCTTGGTTAGTTATTTCAACCTTAAATATCACTCAGACATAAAATCTTAAGCATTTAGAAGGATATTGGAGGCTCATTCCAGAAGCTTCCCCAGTGCAGTAGCACATTCTCCAACATTCTTGGTGGATACAGTTTGAATACTTTCTGCTTTAAAAGGCTGAGCCCTCTAAAGGATCATAAAGCAAAAATAATGAATTTGCTTTCAGCTATGTGGAGATTTACAAAACAATCAAGGAAAACATTATTCAGAGGCACTCAGGTGTCAAGAAGGAAAATATGGATGAATTTTGGGCAAGGGAACCTTATTAAGTCAAGACGTGACCACATAGGGCATGAAGTACAACTGACCTTTGGAAGACAAATGAATTTACTGTCACGAAGCAGCAAATTAAGAGCACAATTCAGTTCATGTGTATTTAGCTGTCCTGGAAGTTGTACTAATCAGAGTTCGAAGTAATAAACTTGGAAATTTCCTTATTATGGTTACTAAAAAAAAAAAAAAAAAAAAGATCAAAATATGAACAGATTTCACCAAGTAGCCAAAGATTGTCTTTATCATTCTCTCTCTCTCTCTCTCTCTCTCTCTCTCTCTCTCTCTCTCTCTCTCTCTCTCTCTCTGTGTGTGTGTGTGTATGTGTGTGTGTGTGTGTGTGTGTGTGTGTAAATGTGTGCAGTGCCGCAGAGGCCAAAAGAGAGTGCTAATTTCCCTGTTGGTGAAGTTACTGGGAGTTGTGAGCTGTCCAAAGTGGATACTGAGAACCCAACTTGGGTCCTCTACAAGATCAATAAGTGTCTTCACTGCTGACCCATCTCTCCAGCCCCTACCACTTGATTTTAAAGAAATTATTTTGTGTCAGTCCTATCCTCTTGCTCTATTCGACTTAAAAAATGTGGTGTTGGGAACATCAAGTTCGTCATAAAAAACTAGCCTCAACAGACACCCTGGGTGGGTACAGCTACTCAGCTTGGCCCAAAAGAAGCCATTCCAAGACTAAGCAAGAGAGCACTAGTACCATGTGTCCCAGAGCCAACTCACTTAGCTCCAAGACTGGTAAGTGTGCTGCCTAAGAAACCTGTCTTAACATGGGATTGCACTCATACCACTGCGTGCAGTTGGGCCTCACAGACTAAGAAGAGGATGAAAAACTGGAACCCTAACTCTGCTCATACAACTAGTGACCATCCCAGCTTGACAAATGTAGCTCACACCGCTCATTACAGAACTTTCTTTTTGCAACAGATGGAGAGTATTAAAGAGATCCACAACAAGTCAGAATGCAGAGAATAAATGGCCATGGGATACCCAACCCTAACCGATGCATATGCAATGAAACCCCTATACGTAGGTTCAGGAAAAATCATGGGAGAGCAATGATTGTAAGAGCCAGAGTAACAGAACACATGATGCTAGACAGTAGCTCATAGACTTAGCGAGAGTGATGCACTCATGAAATCTCAACAATACAGTTGCCTGAACAAGACCAGCATATGACACCAATTGGTGTGGCAATATGGAAGGGGGAAATTCCACATGGTCTTATCCCTAGATGAAGAGCTACAGATGGTGAATGGATACTGAGAGAGGGAGAATCTGTTTCCTCCAGGGATGAGCTCCCACATAGGTTATCTAATCCCAAGTGATCGATCCTAGATATATGTAAACATGAGCAAGCTAAATGGACTTAATAGTGTGCGTGTGTGCGCAAGTGTCTGCACACGCACATGTGTGTGCGTGTGTGTGCTATGTGTGTGATAAAGAAGAAAAGTCTAAATGTGGGAAGGGACATAGGAGGAGTTGGGGAAAGAGAGGCAGGAATGAGGTAGAACCTGGTCAAATCATGTAAAGAATCTGAATTTGGGCCACTTAGAATTTGTTCACAACTATGACTCAAGGGTTATAGATACGGTTGTGTGAATTCAAAGCATAACTAAACAATTGTCAATAATGTCAAGGAAATAAGTTGTTTTCAGTATATAGTTAATTGTTTCTTGTCACTTCATTTTTACATCCCTATGTATGTGTGCACATGTGCCATGAGTGTGTGTTCCCCTGGAGGCCAGAAGAGGGCGTGGTATCCCTTAGACCTGGAGTCACGGGCATCTGTGGGCTGTCTGATGTGAGTGCTGGGAACTGAACGCAGGTACCCTGGAAAAGCGGCAAGTGCTCTTGACCCCTGAGCCATCTCTCCAGCCAGTTTCCTCCGCACAGCAAAAGGGAGTTAAAAATGTGAGCATTGCTTTGAATATATACTCTTTATTCTTATCAAAACACTAACAAATTGCCAAACTGGAGCTATAGAGCAATGGCAGTGGCACGCATGAGGCCTTGGCTTTGATTTTTCAGCACCACAATAGAACCAAGACAAACAAACAAAATCAAAGCAAATTCTGCAAAGTAAAAAAAAAAGGAAGGAAAGAAAGAAAACATACTTCCAATATTGTTTTTAGTCTGAAAAGGCAGACCGGTAGAATGATTATAACCTGCTCGTGGGGTCCATTGTGAAGAGCAAAGGAAATAATGAAAGCGAATGGCTTTGAAAACCGAAGCGATGTTTATACACTGAAGGGCCAAGGGACAATGCAGACATCATGTTCATCATAACCGTAGGACAGAGGAGTTCATAGCTGACTCCATACGCAAGTGAAAAAGACGAACCACGCCTGCGTAGGACTAACTCCCCAACTCACGGGAGGCCCTTCTCACTGTGTTCCCACAGGCAGAGAGGCCAGAGAAGTCTGAGGTCTTTATTAGGACTTCAGTCCCTTCCCTTCCTTGGAGACTCTGGCCTGCTGGCTTCGTTAGCTCCCAAAGGCCCCCTTTCTACCCACCACTTCAGGGATTAAGGTTCAGCATGGGAATTTAGATGGGAGACACAAACCTTTGGACTCTAGCATTTATCTTCACCGAGACAGTTCCCTGTCTCGCATGTGACTTTCACTCCCGTTCACTGTGGTACCGTTTACTTGTCACGGTAAGTTCTGTGTAAGATTCCCTGGACTTGACTCAATTATACACGGAGAAAACACAGTGGAACTTAATCGATGAAAAACACAACTATCAGCTGCCCGTCCAGAATGTGCCGAGCGCGGTGGCGCACAACCCAGCTGCAGTTCCAGAGCTCAGGTGGCAGAGCCAGCAGCCTCATGAGTTCTCTACATTTGCAGCCTGGGCTACGAAGCTCGACTCTGCTCTTTAGAGGGTGTGGGAGACAGAGAGCACATGGCAAAACAGCCTGCACGTGAATGCTGACCAGAAGGGTAGGACTTGTTGTCACAGTGAAAACCACAGTGTGAACAAGAAGAATCATAATTCCCATCCATTCCTTCTTTCTCCTGACCCATGCATGGTTCCTCTTGGGATCACAGGGTAAGGGTGGGCAGGAGTGAAACAGAAGGCTTTCTGCCAGCGGATGATGAAGACCATGTTGGTATATCAAACTGATAAGATGCTAGATAATATGTTTAATTAATCGGGAAGTTTCCCTAATATTAATCTGAATCCAATCTTCAGCCTTTCTTTAATTTCTGAAGTGCTTGCCCTGCTTGACTGGATACTTTCAATAATAAATAACCCCAGGGGATAGCATTAGTCATGGTCTAGCTCCACCTCTGGGCTCTTCTGCTGTAACTGCTACGCTGACCCTGATTCACACACTGGTGTCGTCTCTGGGCTCCCGGGGACCTTCTCAGTTCACAGACTCAGCTTCAGAGTTTGCAAAACCCTTTCGCACACACTACTTCCCTTGGTCTTCACAGGAACGTAATACAAGCTATTATCACTCCTTTCAGACCAGGAAGTGTGGGTTCAGAGGGGTTAAAAGGTATTCTCTGAAAGTTACCACAGAATTGCACATGGTGGATCCAGAATCAATTCTTTTAACTGTGAAACACTGCCTTTCTTTTAAAAATGAAGAATAACTGTATCCCAAACACCCCTCTCTCCAGTGCTCCCAGTGTTCATACACTCTTCATAATATTAAAAGGCATAATAAAGGATGGGGTAATTGTAGGAGAGAAAGAACATTGTTATGATTGTTGGCTTAATGTCTTCGATGAAGCCAAATCACATACTGTGAACAATTTGTGGCAATGTCCTAGGCAAACACATTATGAGGACGATAAAAGTGATGTATTGATGTCTTAATTACTCAGGCATGTGTTCTGTGTGGACACAGTCCCAGTCTCGGCCTGCTACCTCCACTTATCTTTCATTGCCAAGTGCAGTTGTCCTCATTTAGAGAAAGGCAGAGCAGAGGAGAAGACCAAGGCAGGGATCACGATGACAAAGGAAAGCTCCTTGAAACAGTAATGACTCGGTTAGTCACTGAAAGGCTATGCTCAGTACCTCAGCTTCCGAACCCAGGATCGCATCATCACCCATTGAAGACAAAACTGGTTCCTGTGTGCAGATGACTTAACTCTTTGAAATCCAAGCTCATTCAAGAGCCTGCAAAAATTTCTTTTGAATGAAATATGAGTGCTTTGAAAAAGAATGCTCCAAAGCATGAACTTGCCAAGATTAGGTGAGGGGAACACTTTGAAGATATGGATGCCTGGAGAAGTGAAGTCATTTGTCACCGCCATTGCTTAGAAATGCTGGTCCCCATTCCTAACAAAAAGCAGACTAACTTGGACTGAGCCTTACATCTTTCCAGATATTGATACCCCTGGTTACCTGCCCTCCTCAATGGTAGACTACTCGAGCTGCTTGGCACTCCCATTCTGTTGCAAAAGATGGGTATGTCCTTACTAAACAGATGCTATGGGCAGCACCTCCTGTTCTTAATATCAATGGATATTCAGACCTTGTGAAACTTAAAGTAAGAGGAATTTAGTCTTCAAATGAGTGGCTTATGTGCCACCCAAGCAAGCCTTATGGGAAAATAGTGAAGTATTATAATCTATTTAATTTAAAAATATAAAAATTGGGGTTGGAAAAATGGCTCGGAGAATAAGCACATGCAGTGCTCTTGAAGGGGACGTAGAATTAATTCCCAGAACCTACATGATGACTCACAGCCATTTGCAACTCCAGGTCCAGAAGAATCCAATGTCTCCTTTGACCTCCACATGTCCCTGCAAATACTGGTGAACTTGTGCAAACACACACACACACACACACACACACACACACGAAAAATAAACAAATAAAGTTCTTAAAATATGAAAACGATTAACATTTTTATTGGATTTTACAGAATTGTAGATTAGAAAATAATGGCCTTTGTGGTGCCTTCACAATACCATTTTAAAAACATTTTTAAGATTTGATTTTGTGTGTACTATGTTTCCATGTATGACTGTGCACCACAAGTGTGCAATGCCCAAAGAGGTCAGAAGAGGGCACCAGATCCCCTAAGACTGTACTTACAGTTGGTTGCGAGCTGCCATACAGGTGCTGGAACTTGAATCTGGATCCTCTGGAAGAGCAGGCAGTGCCCTGAACCACGGAGTCATCTCCCCAGCCTCTACAATGACATTTTGATGAAAGAGATGATGTGTCATAAACCATTTAGAAAATCTGCAAGCTTCCTGAAAAGGCAACCGTGTGACTGCCCCTTCTTAATGGCACATAATTCTCTACTAAGTCACCTAGATGCAAATATTTTCCATTCCCGTGACTCGTGTTAGGTGCGCATATGTAGAAAGGGAAGAGAGATATACAGGTATCAGGCTTTGTCCACATAGATTAGATGTAGTGCTACCATGTTTGGAATCACCATTGTGAATCCATAGCAATGGGTGCTTTTCTCCCTCTCTAAATTCTCTAAATTCTTAACCATGAAATGACAAATTCAAACATGCCAGGCCAGCAAGACGTCTCAGTGAGTAAAGGTGACTATGGCTAAGGCAGGCAATCTGAGTTCAAACCGTGGATCTCACATGATGGAAGGGGAAAAGGGATTTCTGAAAGTTGTCACTGGTCCTCTACATACAAGCTTGCCCACACACATGCATGCACACACAAAATGAATTAAAATGTAATGAAAAATTAACACCTTATAATCAAAACCATACATAAAGATGATGAACATTTAAATATGACATTGCTTACTGTGTCATTCTTTTTCTTCTTTTTTATTTTGTGTGGGAGGTGTGTGTGTGTGTGTGCATGTGTGTGTGTGCGTGCGTGCGTGTGTGTGTGTGTGTTGTGTGTGTGTATGTCTGTGGTGTTATGTGTAGTTTTTGCATGTGGACAGTGGTGACCTCCCATTCTTGTATATATAAAAGCAGAGGTCTCCTTTAATTCTGTGACTTATCTTTTAGGACAGGGTCTCTCACAGTCACAGACTAGTCTGGGCTAGCTGGCCACTAACTCCTGTAATCTGTGTTTCAGCTCTGGTGTCACAGACATGTGACACACACCTATCTTTTATGTGGATGCTGGGGGTCCAAATTCAGGTCCCTGTGCTTGAGCAATAAACAATTTACTCCCAGAATTTCTCTCCAGCCTCTGAGTTACTCTTTGAAAAAGCATTTATTACAAGGTGATAAATTGAACAACATATAAAACAGATTAATATCTGAGCAGAGTTTTGACTCTCCTGGTTAAAAATCCTTACACTTAATGATGAAAAAGAGTTTGTCTCTGAAATCCTGAATCTGTGTTCTCCAAATGAATAATGTGCTTATTATCAGGCAAAATCACAGGAGGTTCAACTGTCATGGACAAACGCACGCAACCCTAAGCATGGAATCTACATTGAGATGAGCAGAGGTTTTGACTGGCCCCTGAAAATTTTATAGCCTGTCTTGGCATTGTTAATTTCAGGATTTCTTTAGTGCAATGTGAGTGTTTTTAGTTTTTTATGAGTCCCATAGTCGACTACTGCAATGAGCTTTGGGGTGGGGTGGACATGGAGTCGTTTTTATAGCAATAAAGGATTATCTTGTGGAAATCTGTTCCTTCCTTACTTATTTTTTTACTGTTCCCCAACACTGACTCAAATTTACAAGCACTCATTTAGGCCTCTCTAAAATCTGTTCTGGGAAAGATTAACTTCAAACGCAGGCATTGTAATGCATGCATGAAGCATAGGTCTGCTGGCAGCCATCTTTGTGTCTTCTCAGAGTCAGCCATGGCACATTCCTTCCGTGGGAAGGAAACACTTTGAAATGTGATAAATTATATTCCTCATGGCTTTGTAACATGAACTCAGAAAAGAGCTAAGATATTTGCTTCTAAATAGTAGTAGGATAGGTTAGAATTATGATTATGTATTTTAGTATTTTACCTGTTGAGGATGTGGAGATAAAGTGGGTGTCTGCTCACTTCAATAACTCATTCTCAACAAGTTCTCAACAAGTAAAGAAAGGCAGGACAGAAAACTATATGATGATATTAATGGTACATGCTTGTAATTCCTATACTTGGGAGTGGGATGCAAGAGTGTCTGAGGTACAAGGGTTCAAGACTCTGCAGGGTTCCATGGAATCCTATCTTAAGAGGAAGGGAGATGAAATCTATCTTCCTAAGTTCAAAAAAGCCTCCATCTAATCCATTCAAGATAGAACAAATTCTTTTGTAGAAATACTACCGAGCATCTAATATACACACACCATAAGCTAACTGTCATTAAGCAATACTTCCCAAAGTTAGATGAACTCCCAGCAGCAGAATGAAGAGAACTAACTCTTGAAACTGGAAGAGACACTTACTTTCCTCGGGTGTGTCGGGCTAGTGAATGCTGCAGTAGCAAACATGCCCACCATTGGCTTAAATGCTTTTTGAATTTTCTGTTTCTCACCTTCTGTTTCTTCTCCCTAATACGTTGCCTGGGAGTCTATTTAGAGTTCTCAATACTCTGAAATCCTAGCTGATACAGAAGTCAATGTCAGAAATATTGTAAATCACTTAGGCAAAAGTCAGTATGCTCTGGAAGCCTTCATATCAGACGTCATTAACTGCAGCCAAGCACCAGCCTAAGGAAGAGAAGTCATCCCACCTAGCAGAAGAGAGCAAGCTGTCTGTGGGTGCCACTTACCACTTTCATTTCTCCATCTTAAAGCCATTTAGGTTGTTCCCCAAACTCATTGCTGCTACAGAGGTGATGTTCTCAAATACTGCCAAAGGAATTGACAACCAAAACAAAATGTTATGCTCTGGCTCTGGGTGCATGCAATGTTCAAATCATAAGGCATCATTTTAGACATGTGGAGTTTTATCCTTTATCTTAAAAGCAGGGGGAAGGCCACTGAGATTTCTCAGGATAGCCTGCAAAACTATCAGACTCCGGCTTTGAAAACATCATTTTGTTTGCTGTGAAGATGTGTGCAGATTGCACAGTGCCTTTTAAACCAGATCAGTTAAAAGACCGAGAAAACCCAGAGGTGATGACAAAGTCCAATCTGGGAGAAGTAGGTGACCTTGAGAATGATGAACGTCAAGGGACAAAAACTTGGTGAGTGAACATGGAGGTTAAAGAAGGAATCTAGAAGGTTTCTATGTTCTGGTTTTGCTAACACAGCATTAAGATGATAAACGTGCTGTTGATTAAAGCACAGACAGGGACAGAGAGATGGCTCATTTTGTAACAGGCTTCCCCCATGAGGATGAGGGTCTGAGCTGGATTCCAGAAGCCAAATAAAAAAGGCAGTTCTGGAGCACACACTGGGGAGGGGTGGTCTCAGAACTGTGCTGGCCATCCCACCTATTTAGAACAGTGACTATGGGGCTGAGTGAAGAACCTGTCTTAAAAGCCAAACATAAAATCCAAGGTGGATGCTCCTAGGAATCACTGAGGCTATCCTCAGGCCACCACATGCACACATACAAGCAGGAATACACACACATGTGTACACACTCAAAACTGAAAAGTAAAGTGAAAGACAGAGGACTTGGTTGTAGCCATGTTGAGTTAGACATGTGTAATAACCATGCTTCTTTTAATACCAAACAGCCTTGGGAAACATTTCTGTCCCATTTTTTAAATGACTACCACTCAAGTGAGACTTAACAGATCCTTCAGGATGGGCCATTTATCTCCCTGATTTGGAAATGGACGTATCACCCAAGATGGTCCAATCTAAGCTTTCCCTGGGGTGTTCCCCCACCTCAGCTTTGGAAGAAGATACTTGGACTTTTCACTACAATCTCACTGAACAGGTTAGTTAAAAACCTGAATAATAGCAGGTATATTTTACAATGGAAGATGTCTTAAGATAAGCCCACTTGAAGAAGAAGACAAGGTAACAACAACAGTATGTGAAATGTCTGCCCCACTTACATAAAGTAAAAGATCTTAGTTCCATTTAAACTATGCTTAATCAGCCTTCTGCTGCTTGCATTTAAGAAAAAAGCTTACCTATAGTGGGTATAAGACATGCCAAAACAGTGATCTAGAAGCTCTATAAAGTAACTGAAGCTGCAGCGGCCGTTTGAGTGGCTGTCTGATATTGGAAAGAAACGTTCTATTGGAGGAGTGTTCATCTGGATCCCTAAGCTTCCTCCTGATCCTAGGGTCCATAGAGATGTACTTAGTCTCCCCTCTGATGGTGAGAATACTGCAACATCTCCATTTCTTCCCCCATTAATGCTTGCCTTAGAAGCTACTTAGTATCTTTATAGTGAGACACTGAAGGAAGAGGAAAGACAGAAGTAGGAAGCTATTGCTCACAATAGGATTCGCACTAACCTATTACCAGTCCTAGAGAACAGAACAAGAAATTCCCTACTGTTTCTATCAGTTCCAGTTAATTTGAGAGTATCCGCGGACTAATGTAGAAAGTGCAATCTCTGAATGGGTGCATGACGTTAGACGATAGGAAAGAACACTGTTAATGAGCAAATGTGAGCTATGGATAAGGGCATTTGCCACCAAGCCTTATGACATGAGTTTGATCCGTAGGATCTACAAGGTAGATGGAAACAGAGGACTGACTCCTGCAAGTTTTTCCCTGACCTTCAGAAACTCATGTTGTCATGTGCTCCCACACAGATGCACACACTCCCACAACACACACACACATACACACACATACAACATAATCTAATATAATAATATAATTTCTGAAAGATCAAACGTGCCACCAGCCGTCATTCAGACCTCAGCATGCCGGGTGGCAAAGTGAATAGGCAAACTTAGCAAATGTATCCCACACTACAGACTCTACTCCCCGTTTATGATACATGTGTTAGATGCCTCTTCCCGGGATCATACACCCTTCCGAGGGCTGAACCTCTGCTTTAGTCATGTCGAGTTGTCATTTCTTTCAATAACATCTCTTCCCCCAGTGTCTAGTCCAGAGTTTTTCTCTCCATGAACAATACATGATCATCTACCACAAGCCTGAAAATGTGAATCCCAGAGTCTTCTAGAATATTCAGAATCACATGTGCTTATCAGAAGAAGAAATCACACAGATGTTCTTGTAACAAGCAGAATCCAAGTTAGTCATTCCTGGTTTCTGCTGATCGTATCAGAGTCATGGTCTCTGGGTATCATCAGCATCACCTCTCCTGGCAGAAAGAGAGAATTGCCTTCAAAAGCACTGTTGCCTCCCCTGCCCCCAAGCAGTATTTAAACATGAAACTGCTTGAGAGGGAATAGAATCATTTAACTGCAGATGATTCCCTATCTTGAACCCTTCCCGGGGTGAGTCCTCATGCAGGCATTTCCCGGGAACCAGCCCTTGCTGCTTCCGGGGGCTGCGGTACCTAAGCAAAAAGTGTGCGTGATGGAGTTGCATGTGTTCACTAGTCCAAGGAAACAAAACGTGAGCACCAAGCATCTTCTGACGCAGCACAGACATATGGATGGTTACCCGCCTTTCACAGAGGACACAGCAGCTCATTCAGGAAGCTCACATTCATCAAGGGAAAGAGAACCAAGTCAGCAGCAAGCAGGAAAAATCACCCTCTCTTTAATAAAAGTGTGTGTTTGAATCACAGTCTTATGACATGCTGTTGAGACTGTAAGAAAAAAAAAAAAACAACACATGCAAATAGGAACGCAAGCCAGCCACAATTCGGGAACACTAGGACAATCGAGATTATTGTCTCTGATTTCACAGGTTATGCTTCTGTAGGCTCAGGTCTGCCTGCAAGCCGGGGCAGCATTCTCCTCATGCTCCTCTGGGTGTTTGGGGGAAGTCGTTCAGGGCAGAAGAGGGGAGGAGGAAAAGAGAAAGAGCTAAAGTGGGTCTGTACCGAGGTTAGGAGAGGAAGGCAAAGGAAGAGCAAGAGATGCCAATTGGACGAGCACCAACACCCTTGCCTTCACCAAAATGGAGGAGCTTCTGTGAAGCTTTTTGTATTTTTAACATGTTGGTACCTCATATTGTAGGCCGTTCTTAATATTTTCACTACATAAAATTGGATGCCAAGCTGAAGACATAGTTCAATAATAAAACACATAGGGCTATGTGCACGGGGCTAGGATTCAGTCCCCAGGAGAACACACATACACAAAAGTATGGGATATAGTAGTATGGGATAAAATAGAATAGAATAGAATAGAATAGAATAGAATAGAATAGAATAGAATAGAATAGAATAGAATAGAATAGAACACAACAGAATACAATAGAATGATATAAAGCTTGCTTTACTCAGGAGTGCTAAGGGCATATCTATAATTCCGTCTCTTGGAAGGCAGAGGCAAGAGGACCATCCTAAATCTGAAGCACCAGCCTGCCCTACAGAGGAAGCATCAGGCTAACCAGGCTTCATAAAACTCAGGTTTCCAGTGAACGGAAGGAAAAAAGAAGGTGAGAGAGGCAGGGAGAAGATGCAGAGGAGGAAAGACCTGACCCAAAGGTAGTTTTCAAATGCTCTAGAGACGGACAGTAAATGCTCAGAGCATGCACGCTGTCTAGGGTGGGGCTAAGAATCTGGGTTCTGGGACTGGACACTCCCTATGTCTGCCACCAGACCCTCCCCTCACTAGACCCAGGAATTCCAGCACACTGTGTAGGCTTGAAAACGTACAATTTCCTCGTTAGTTCATTGGCACTAACAACACCACTCTTACTGGGTTTCACTAAAAGTCAGATGAGGTAGTGTCGTTGAAAAGATTAGCAGGAACTGGCATTTGGTAACTGATAAATGATGGCAGTGGCATGTTGACTGACTTTAGACAAGCAAGATCGGTGAGCGCCTGCACTGTCTGTCTAGAAACAGTGGACTGTGAGCCTCTTTCCTGCTGCCTTTCAAAAATCTTCAAAGCTCTGTTCAGGGAACCTGAGTGGCCTGCAAGTGCCATTTGGCTGGCTCTAATTGCTTACTTGATTATAATTGGTTACAGTACCGCTGGCTTTGTATTTGCATTGTTAATGGACCCTTCAAAGTGGGCTGACATTTAGGTTGGTTTTGAAGACTCCAAAACCTTACAACTTTCCACAGTGAGTCACAAATATTCAGGACCTGTAAACTACTTGAAAACACACACACAGAGGGAAGTGCACATCGGTGTCTTTGTAAAGGGGCATGCTAGATGGCTAAGCACTGGCATTCATCTGTAAATGTTCCCTTAGGCCAGGAAGCAACTTAATGTGATCCAAAGCCAGTAGATAACTAGCATTCGGAAAATGTCAGTGCAGGATGTATACAACCCCCTTCCTTATATCTCCAGAGACCCTGGTGCAACAAGTCACTGGGCCCTTCCGGCACAACATTCCTAGTCAAGCTCTTTACTCATGTAAAGCCTATTCACCATCATGACCATCCCATGAGATAAGAACTGTATTTGTGCCCATGTTATGGATGAGAAAACTGAGACCCACACCGAGAAAGAGACACTTGGTTGGTTGGTTGAGATTACACAGGCCGCAGTGAATCTGTCAGCATTCAAACCAGGTGCTTAATATCGTCCCTGGGACGTGCTCTCGTCAGTGAGATCACTGGGAAAAGCCGTTCTACATACCATTTAAGTTTGTTAAAAACTGCCAGTTTCTGTGCATCATTAGGCCCCAAATGTGCTCAAAACATTCCCTCTGCCCACTTGGATCTAATGCTTGGGAGCTTGCGAATTATCTGGGAACAGACAGATGAAGGAGAAAGACAGGACTTGTTCAAATGTGTGTGTGAGTCAGCCAGCAATGAGTAACTGACAGAACACCAAGGTTGGGTATAAGTCAGCATAAGGAAAGGGTGGTTTCTAGGGCTTCTGTGGAACCCAGCATGGAAGGTTCACAATGCTGCCTCATGCTCTAGGGGCAATGGGCAGACTGTTTCCATGGCAGCTGGATTTGAAGGATCCTTGGAGAAAGGCTAATAACAATTGTATTTTCGTGACGCTCCAATGAGTCAGGTAAGATTTAATTCCGTATCCGTTCAAATGCCCTCTATCACTTTAAGACAACCTTTACCCCAGTCCGGGGTGGTGTGGCTACATCTCCACATCAATACAGTCACCGCTTAGGGGGAAAGTACAGACAGCTCATATTCTCAATCAATTTGGAGCTGGTTGATTGTGAAGAGCATGTCTACAGTCCCAGCACTCAGAATGCTGGCCCAGGAGAATGACAGATCTGAGTCACAATGGGACACATAGTCAGTTCCGGTCTCAAGAAGCTAAACCAGCAACACAACATTCAGATTAGCTATAAGCAATGTGCATTTGTCATGAGTTCCTAATAACTGTGTTTGACACTCATTTTCTGATCAAGTATTGTGACTACAGCAATATCATGGTAATGTAATATTTATTACAGGTAGTTCTTGGCCCTTAAGCGGTGTCAAATAAATATTTGGTTAACGAATAAGTGAGTAACTGTAAATGTTAAGTTCTTTCATGTTGATATAATAGGAAGATAGGTTTCAGAGCATACATTGCCATCACTTACCTGAATGTTACTTTTTTAAGTTAATGAGTGAATATTTATGGTGGGAATTAAGCCAGAATTACTGCAAGTTTAAATATGTGTAGGGAAAACCCATCTTCCATCACGTGGGATAGATACTGATATGAGATAGCCATTCTCAAACTTACTTAGATTCAGTCTCATTGCTGTGTTCACATGTCCCAGATACATGGATCTAGAGATTTGCTCTAAGGCTTGGCTCAAGCAGTCATGAAGCTCCAAGGTCCATGTCAACTTTAGGTAAGCTAGAAACAAAGGGTGTCACTTACAGGTCTATGTGCCAGAGGATTTAGTAGACTCAGTATGAGTGGGAATATCCAGGGACCAACAACATCAAACACAGGACAAGACCAACTGTCCCAGCTCCTACATTCAGGCTGGAGGAGAGCATACTCAACCCTGCTCTGCCTTCGGGTTCTGTTCCGGCCTTTAGGACTAAATGGTGCCCACCCACATGGGGTCAACCTCCAGTTCCCTGAGAAACACTTGACACTAATATCAAAAGAAACATAGGACGTCCAGAAACCACTGAAGGTTGAGTCCACGGAGCACCTGTAGGATGGTAGAAAGCTCGGTACTTCTGGGTTCATATCCTATCCTACCCCAGCTGGCTTGGTGACTGTCTCTGGCAAACTTCAGCTTTTCTGATATCAGCACTCCCCTAGGATGCAGTCCTAGCCCAGGCAGTTGACGGGTAATTGATGACTGTGTTTGCCTGAAGGTAAAGGGCATGAGGACTGAGACTCCTTTTCATCTTTGTGCTGGGTAGTGTCTGCCCAGTGTCTGTCCTGCTATTTGAGACATGGTATGGGCTTGATGAATGTTAACTGACTTAGTAAAAGAATGAAACAAATTATTTCTCAAAGTGCCTCTTGTAGCTTGATAGGTTTGGGGGGGTAAGGGGGTCTGCTAAATACATGCTTCAGGTGGGCGTGGCACTTTTCACTCCTGATGTTCATTGACTAGGTGCAGGCGATCATGGTAGACAGAAAAAAATAACTTGACCAGAGAGAGGCCTAAGTAAAACACAGTTGTCATGTAGACTTCTAGCATTTGAAACAGGATTTCTCGAACCTCTGGATGGTGCCACACTTTGACATAGTGACTTTGTGGGAAAATGTTGGGATTACAGGTGTGCACCATCACACCAAGTTTATGTCGGGAACTGAACCGAGGGCCTCAGGCATGCTAAGCTCTGTGAACTGTACTATGACCCTAGTATACCCTTCAAATGGACGAATTTGTCAACTAGAACGTGAGCCTCTCAGGACTGTAGTATCATTAGCTCAGAGGTTTCCAAAGTGTGATTCATGAAGTCTTAGCAGGTAGAGGCTGCTAAATACGTACACTCAAGAGCTCCACTCACAGACATTCTGACTCAGTAGATCCGCTTGGGGGCCCAGGAATCCACTTTGTTCACGTTAGATGGCAAGTGTTCTTTGGCAGATGGTCGCTGAACCAGCTTTGATCAGAGTGGCATCCAAAAGAAAAGGGAGAGGTTAGAGGTGCCAAAGTCAATGCTGGCAACTCTCAGGCTGTGCCAAGGACTGGCCCTCGTAGGGAGGCCTGATTAGTGTGGGTAAAGTGATTTTATAACTTTGGGTGGAAAATCACTGGATCATGCCAAAGATCAATATTGTGTTACGTCTGAGATTCTCTGCTCACTTTCTCCTGCCACGCCTTTCAAACTGTGACGATGGGAACAACAACAAGCCTGAACTATTTGGTTTCTCCAGCCCTGGTTCTTATGTATCTCCTCAAAACTGTGAGTGCATCGCTGCCCAGAGCAGGACTTCTGAGCTGATGAGCATCTTGTGGTGGAGAGAGCATAACAGTGGGCGTTCATTCTTTGGTCTCTTCCTGAAACCGTCCTTTTCTCCCTCTCTTTACCTCAAAAACAAGCATTATGTGGGGGATTTTCTGCCAAGTAGAAAGTGCTCCACATGGTTATTTACCTCTCACCATTAAATCCCCTGAGTTGCAGGTAGGAACGGGAAGCAAGTGCTTTCATTACCATTAGTTCTTCCTCTTAGAAGGAAGAAACAT
Organism: Phodopus roborovskii; assembly: GCF_943737965.1. Lineage (NCBI taxonomy): Eukaryota > Metazoa > Chordata > Mammalia > Rodentia > Cricetidae > Phodopus > Phodopus roborovskii. The sequence continues at coordinate 19,418,710 of NW_026126511.1, forward strand.
GGGTCACAATACAAAAGGAAAAGCTAGTCTCAGTGGGGGGGGGGGGGGGAAATGAGAAAAGATGGCTCTGGTTTCTGCATCTCTTTATCAAAGATGCGGATGTGAGAGCCTGACCAGAGACAGCTTTGAATCTGACCTGGTCCTGCTCCCTGCTGGCTGCTTGGCCTTAAAGACCACGTGAGTTCTTTGAGTGTCCTTCATTGTAAAATGGAGAGCTGGATCCAGAATCTGCCATCCTGCCGCAAGTTAACCTTGATAAGTATGTGTGATTAAGTCCTGCTCTTTCAAAGTGGAACCCAACCAGATACAACAAAAGAGAGACACAGAGGCAATTCTTACCTTCTACCAGAGGAAAATATGGCTGCAAAGCATGAGAACGCCCTGTCTATCTGCTTTTACAGGCTAATGAAGGTGGAATGAAGCTGTAATCGCAGCTCTAATTCAAGATGCCTGATCAACTTGCTCATCTCCGAGCATTCCTCTGCATTAAGCTCCACCATCTTGGCTTCCTTTACAAATAGTTGAGTCCTAGTCAGGAGGGCAAGGTACGGCGCCAAACGAACATTTCTTTTTACAAATTCTTCCCTGTAATCTCAGCTGACTAGAAAGAAAGAAACTCAAACTCCTTTTCCCCTTCCCTAGTGCATTACAGATTAAACTAACAGATAATCAACCAATACATAGACAACAAGTATTTATGGGGCTGCTACAGAGGGACCATGGGAAATTCCAAAGTGTAGTCTCCCAGCTCCTGGAATGTGTTATCTTCTTACTGAGGAAAAAAACACTACCATACCTGAAACATACACAGAAAAATGTTAACTGGTGTCATTTGCTACAAATATCCCATGAGTGGAGAAAATGTTTTCAAACAATCTTTCTTTCCTGGGGCAAACAGAAGAAAGCCCGTGACTAACGCCCGAGTGTGGGGTGCCCTCTATCTCCTCCCTCTTTGTCACAGTCTGAAAGGCAGATCAAACCAGCCTTTGCCAGGGCGGTTCTCACATGCTATCCCAGATTAAAGTCTTCTAAAAAATCTGATTTTAAACCTCCCAAAGGGAAGTCAGTTCCTTGAAAAGAGCCCTTTAATGTGTTTTTAAAAATGCTTTGTAACATCTAAAGATGCATCTTTCAGTTAGAAAGGACAGCAGACAGAGATTTTTAATGGCAATTTTGCATTGTGATTGAAGATTAGCAAAAAAAAAAAAAAAAAAAAAAGACAAATCCTATGGGTTTTGTCTTTCCAGAGATTTTTTTTCTAATAAACAAAAGGCAAGGTCCTTATAATGGAAAATTTGTTCCAAGATATACAACTTAAGAGAACTATGTTATTCTCCTCCAAAATACTTTCCTTCCTTCTCCTTGTATTAAATGGTTATTGCGGTAGGGTTTTTTTTTCCCCCCCTCCTGATGGAACAATAGACTCTTATTTCCACAAAATAAACTGAGCAAGCGATCAAAAATGACTTTTCTAATGGAAGACAGAGAGAGGGTGACAGCAATCAAGCAAGAGAGAGAGAGAGAGAACCTATTCTCTAGCAAAACAAACAAACATACCAAAAACACAGTTCATACTCAAATGGAGAAAACCAAATGAGCTTTCAACATAATTTTACTGTTTTTTGTTTGTTTGGTTGGTTTTGGTTTTTGCTTTTTTTTAAATTTTGTTTTGTTTTGTTTTGGGTTTTTTTGTTGTCATTTTGTTTGTTTGATTGTTTGATTTTTCAGTACAGAGTTTCTCTGTGTAGCTTTGTAGACCAGGCTAGCCTCGAACTCACAGAGATCCACCTGCCTCTGACTCCCAAGTGCTGGGATTAAAGGCGTGCACCACCACCGCCCAGAATAATTTTATTGTTTAAAAAGCACCTTTCCCACTTGCACATTTCAAAACATTGCCAAACAACTACCAGGTAGAGGCATCAGGAGCCTTGTGAAGGAGATAGAAAAGAAATACTTCCTAGCACCCTTTCCTCAATGTGCTACAAGCACAGATGATGAAACAAAAGTCTTTCCTCAAGCGGGAAGGTGTGTCTGCTTGTCCCTCGACGCCAGGACTTCTATTCAAGCTTGTTTTCCCAACTGGTGATTGGGACATTTGCTCACAAACTCTAGCTGTGGTTACAGTCATGGCATAATCGGTAATGGCTGATTTACTGAGTACCTACTACACAGTAGTTGACGACACAATTTCAAATTCAGTCTTCACAATCCCCTACTGAGACCAGACAGAGAAACTGAGGACCAACAGGTTAAAAATGACACTGGTCACATGACCATAAACAAATCCAACACTGGAAACATTATTTCTAGGTTGGAAATAACAGTTCGCCCCCACCCCCAATCCCTCCATCTCTCCTCGTTCCCATCACCTCAGAGTGTTCACACTTCTCCAAGATCTTCCTGACATGGGGAGAATGAAAACAACTCACATGACTTGTTAATGATTTCATGTGTTATCTGCCCAAGGACCACGTTGGAGAGAATAATATTTAAATTTGAGTCTCTTGTGAAAATACTTCAGGTCATCTGGAATGGAATGATTTTTTTTTTCAAGGCTGAGGGGAAGCTTCCTCATACCTTCAAACCACCCTGTAGGGCCACTGCATTGTACGACATCAGGGTCAAGTACATGGGACCCTAAGACAGCAGTTGCCAAGCACAGCACACTCGGGTCACAGCTATGTCACTTTGCCTAACCAGGCTCCAAGGAATCAGTGATTATTTACCCACTATGGGACCGTCACAAGCTAGGGTCGGCTTACTTTACAAATGAAAATTATCTAAGAGCTTACTAACTTCTCTATCAATGGTAGATTTTTTCCTTCTAAATTACTGCTTATATGGGAACAATTAAAGTAGGGGAAGAACCAAGGTAGAAAAGAGGTATTTGTGAATTTGCAAGTTGCATCTAACAGTAGATGCTTAAAAGAAACCAGTCCTGCTCCAGCTTTTTGGTAGCTCACACTGTAGAATCACAATCTACTTACCAGTTACATTTCTCAGAATAATGAAATAGGTATTTCGAGTCTGTCATTGGCCTTCTCCTGCTTCTGGGACACAACTCTTCCTCTGTGTTATAAAGTATCTGTGACTTTCAGAAGGACAGTGTGAAGTTTGGAACTTTCCCCTTATCTCTTTATTGTTTAGCAGTGACACAGCCTTCTTGAACTTTGCTGTGATGGCTTTCAAACTCAGACACCCAGGTCTCTAGGACAGAGCTTTGGGATGGAGTGACTACCAAAATTCTACCTCAAAAGAGAGAAGCTACCTACCTCATTTGGGGAGCTAATGTGAGTGGAGAGAAGCCAGGGATGACTACCCTGCCTCTGTATCAGTAACATCCTGGGCTTCTTCAACCAAACAATGACCTGTTCCAAAGACCATTCTGGAAGACAAGGCTTTAGAAAAAAAAAAAAAAAAAAAAAAAAAAGCCCAATGGCTACCAAGTTCCACTTAGAGTTCTTCAGCTCCTGAAAATGATACAAAATGCCTGAAAGACGTTTCCACATTGGGAGATCCATGCTTATTGAACCACTCAAGATAGTAATCATAATGACAATACCCAATCTAAAACTGCTGTGTAAAACACGAACAACCAAGGCACACATTTTCAACAAAACAATGCTATTTTGTGGAAGAATGAAGCAGATGCCGAGATGAGCATGGACACAAAGCTTAAAAAAACGAGGAAGCTACATTCACAAAGGATTTGGATTTTGTGTATAATATATTATTTTTCTGTAATGCCATTGATTGATTGTCCCCACCACGACCACCTAGCTTGCAAAGTTAGACTAATTGGCCATTAGAACAACTTTTAATTCGCTTTGCTATGTTTCCCACTAAAAAGGATGTCGGCACCAACTTCTTTACTGGCAAAGACCAAGTGAACAAAAGCTTTTAAAAGTACAAAGTACTTTATCTCCCAATTGTAAGTGGTGGCATATTAACACCTGTAGGTTCTGCTTGAGTATTCTAAGTAATAGGTCAAGAGTGTTTTCCCACTGTGGGAATTTTCAGAAAGTGTGTGCTGGGCACAGTAAGAGAAACAAGAAGAAGAGGTACAGATGAACATACGGGGACTCTACCAGGAAGCAGAACTTATGACAAGAGAAACCCCTCAGTGCAACTCTCCATTCACATCTCAAGACCACTGTGATGATGATAAGAGATGGGTGCGGATGACTCTCTCACCCTCCTGTCCTTCTGGGTGGACACTCAGTTGACAGTCATCTGTAAAGTCAGAAGTACTTGCTTGAACTAGAAAGGAAGTTGAAGTAAGCATCACGGATACTTATCCCAGCACACAACTGAGCATCCAAGTAGTAGAGGTTGCTTGGATGATCCCTCCATCCCGCCCATGAAACTTGACCCCATCTTAGACTACAAAGAGTGTTACAGTCATGTGACATTGCTCATCTCTTAAATGAAGAGTGTCATCCAAAGGACAAACAGTTTGTTGTGAGCCACTGGGAGATTTCAAAGTCTTCACAGAAGGCACAGGGGGTTATATCCAACAGCCAACACTGTAAATTGGAAATTGAACCTCTCCTTTCAATTAAAAAAAAAAAGAATTTCATTTGATTTTTAATCGTGTGTGAGCATGTGGGTCTGAGTGGCTTACATGCACATGAGTGCATGTGCCTTGGGAGGCCAGAAAGGCCATTGGATCCCTTGGAGCTGGGCATTTTAGGGCAATTGTGAGCCAACCAAAATGAGGGCCAAAAAGGAAGTTGGGTCCTCTGCAAGAGCGGCGCATGCTCTTCACCCCTGAGCCATGGTTTCTCGAGCCTCTCAGTTTGTCATGAGAGAACTGTCTCTAGTTGGTGTTTAGTTCAGCTGGGCTCCATCACATGTCAAGTGTACAGAGAAAAGTGTTTCTGACTGCACCCAAAAGTAGGACGCAAATACAGTAGGACATGTGATGAGTGGCTATGGAGAAAGGAAACATGGGACGACACTGGCACAATGGCGACAGAACAACCAAGTGGGTTTTGTAAAACTAGGCTCCATGGGTTCTATTCTCCGCACCGCAAACAAAGAAACAAAAAGGTAAGCAGCCCAGCCCCTTACTGCAATCCCTTTCCTAAAAGAGACTCCTTTAGCTATTTGATATGCTGTCAATGACATCCTGGACTTGGATGTTTACTTCCTTGTCTATGCTTTCCTTCAAATATCCAGAATGAGGAATTTATGCCTCATTTAGTCATGTGAGCTTTTCTTAGGCTTCTACTGTGTTTAGGATGATTTGTCTCTTGATTTTCATATCATGAACCAATAAATTAGTTTAATGAATCCAGAATATTTCAGTCCTTGGGCAGAAAGAGTTGAGTCTTTTGATATTTTGTTATTCTATTCTCAGCTCTTCGGAAAGAATTCTACAAGAGTTTGGGTATGACATCTAAAATAAAAATAAAAACCACCTTAGCTGTCCAGGGAAATTTTACATCAGCATATCAAATTATATCCAAATAGCCGGTATGAAAACTGCTACCCAGATTTCATAGCATAATCAAACAATAACAAGAAGGGAAAAAAGGTCCTTCAAAATATGACTGAGGTAAGATAACCAACAATGTTTATCTTCCCCTGAGCTATTGTGATGATTAATAAGATAATGTTCACAAAGACTTTGAAGGAGTAATGTAATGTTCTTTGAAGCATTATCATTTCTTCATTAATGAGTTTTGACTCTGACAGCTGCCAATTGCACTGCAGCCATGGTGTGCCTGCCTATGCCCCACTAAAGGAAGGGAAATAAGATACAGGAGAGCAGATAACACTTGCTGTAGGGAAAAAGTTCCTGCCAGATGCAGAAGCCATTGGTAAATCACTCAGAAAACCGTGGGTAGGGCCACATGTTGCTGTGACGGGAGAGAGGATACCATACAAAGAAATACACCTCAGATCCACAAAGAAAGAACACAAACAGAGAGTCCAGGATTGCCTTCACCAAAGTTACTCAACTTACACTAATCTATTCAATCCTGAACCATATACACCAAATATCAAGCATCTGTGTCTACTGAGCTGTTGTGGGATAATCTTGTTGTGCGCTGTGAAGATGTGTCTTTTCCAAGGTGCCTCTTGATTGGTTTAATAAAGAGCTAAATGACCAATATCTAGGCAGAAGGTGTAGGTGGAACTTCCAGTCATGAAGAGGACTCTGGGAAGAAGAGAGGCCGAGGACCCAGGCATACGAGAAACAAGTCAGACACACTGAATGTGACAGAGGTAAACCATGTGGCAGAACATAGAATCATATAAATGAGTCAATTTAAGTTATAAGAGCTAGTTAACCACAGCCAAAGCTAATGCTGAGCTCTCATAATTAATAATAAGTCTCCATATCATTATCTGCAGGCTGGCAGTCCTGACAAAATGATACTACTACACTAGGCAAAGCATGGGTATCTAAACAGATCCAACAGCTTCTGTTTTCCAGGGTTTGGGTCTTCAGGATGGGCAGGAAGTGGGGAGAGAAAAAAAGAGGTGAAGAAGTATGAAAAACAATACTTGATATTGGAGTGCTGTAGAGTATATTAAAGAAATAATGTGCAGCGTCAAGGTTCAGCTCAAAGAAGGGCTCCCTCCATTCAAGAAAGTTTGCATCCTAAAGCACAGGGCAAAGAAAGGCATTTCAGGCAGAAAGACTTTCTACCACCCAAATACGGATGGTCCCCACAGGTGTACCTGTAACCACATCACACACAGTGAGGTGGGGGAAGGCTTAAGTGGCTACAGGAAAAGGCAAGGATGCTCATTTGAGACTTAAGGTTTATTCCAAGGGCCACGAGAAGCCTTTGGACCCAAGATGATCTCCTTTGCAGTTAGTAGGATTTCTCTAGCATTGGCATGAAGTTGAGACAGAAGCAAAGCCTAAGCTACAAGGCCGTTTAAGAGTCTATTGTAACTGTCTGTGTGAAGAACTCCAAACGATGTAGCAGAAAAGACAGAGACACACATGCAAGGCAAGAAGCATCACACCCAGAGACTGAAGCGTGGACATGGGGCACAGGCAGAGGCAACATCGTGAAAGACTTTCCCAGGCTTGTGATTTGGGTCACAGGTCAGTACAATCACAGGGAGAAAGGAGGAGCCAAGAGGTCAGAAAATGCATGGGTTTCTTCTTGTGTGTTCCACAGCTTGTTGACAGAGCTCACCACTCAGTCTGTCCCCAGGGATCCCCGTACCTCAAGCTGTGCTGTCTTGTGGGAAGGAAGACATTCCAGGAGGAAGAGCTACCCCCAGAAGTCCATCTTTTGCCTCCTGAGAGACACTGCTTGCTACCTCAGCCTTTCAGGGGGTTAAAGTAGCTCTAGAGACAAATTCAAACAGCCCTTCTGCCACTCCCCTTCCAAATTCCTTAATGGAACTTGAATGAAAATAAAGGTTCACATGAAGTTCAGAAAACGTGAAAGCGCTAGCTAATGGTGGATGCTCAGCAACAAGAATTTCTTTATTTCTTATTCCATTTCATGTGCTGAATATTAACTTTAATTTTGTAAGACTCGAGAATTTAACAGGTAATATTTACTTATACTTGCCAATTAAAATGTGTCAATAGCAGCAAATATCTCAAAGATCTTCAAATTAACAAATATGTTCCCTTGGCACAGACATTAAAACTTGAGTACCCCAATATAATTATAAGGCTATTTTAAACAAATGAAAATATCCGAGATTTTTAAATCTTGAAAAAAAAAATAACATTTGTGGAGGGACTCAAATGTAATTTACTAAAATTTGATTTAGTATTCTCTAAAGCAAAAGGAGCTGTGAGGAAACCATGAAAAGCACTTAAAACTGCCAAGTTCTGTTGTGTTAAAATATGATTTAAAACATTTAGGAGAAAATTAAAGTTGTGTAAGCTGTGGGAGGCATGTTGCAAAATATGGAAAAAGGTTAGCGAGAAAACTCCAAATAAAATAATTCATAGAGCACAGACATACTACTAAGCCCCATATTCTTCTACATGGCCAGATATGCAAATAAATTTACTAGTTGGTAGGAACAAGTCCAAGCTTTGTTGCCAAGGTATCCAAAAGTCTTAGAGGAAGACCACTATTGGCAATTCCACTGGCTCCACTGACTCCTGAACTTTCCACAAGTACAACTGGACATTCAGAGTTTCAAACCCGAGAGTATAAAACTTGCAAAGATAGATAGACACAGCAGTCAGAGTTAAAGATATGCTCACTCAAGGAACATGGTCAGAAATAAGGAAACATTAGATGAGCTTTCTGGAGTAAATTCTGTATTATTAATTAATCCATTAAAGTTGCTTGAATGGAAATAATTAAAGCAAACCCAACACATTTTCCAGTCAAGAACAGACTACACAAACATCTTAGGAAAATTTCAAGGCATTTAAGGAGCATTGCCTATGTAAACCAGGTAAGAAAGAACACCTCATCACTGAAAATAACATGGCAAAACTATTGACCCCCTTCCAAATGATTATATGTCTTACTGGTCTAACAAACAGTCTCACATCATTAAAAATTTATGCGGAAAACAACTTTCTAGATTTCGTTTGTGCTGTATTAGTTTGCTACACCTGCTATAACAAAGTTAAGGCAAGTTTAAAATGATGAATTTGTGTCTTATGGTTCTGAAAGTCCAAAGTTCCAGTGTTTGCAAGGCCATGTTCCTGCTAAGGCCAGAGATGCAAACCTTCCCACCACTTCCTAGTGTATGGGAGGTGACCTTGAATCCTTGGCAAGAAACTCCGTCTTTATACATCATGCTGTCTGCATAGTTTTAGGCTTGTGTTTTTCCCTTAGTAAGGACTCCAAGCATATCAGATTAGTGTTTCCCTTAATAGTGATGGTTAATATTAATTTTCAACTTGACAGACTCTACACTGACCTAGGAGACAGACCTCTGAGGACAACTGTGAAGAGAGTTCTAGATTAAATTAATTGAGGTGGGAAGAATCCCCTTGAATATGAGTATGACTATCCTACAGTCTGAGATCTTGGACTGAATAATAATGAGAAATCAGACTGGGCATCAGTGTTCATCTCTCTCTGCTTCCTGGCAGTGTGACCAGCTGCCTCAAATTATTGATGAATGAAAAGAATGAAATGAGAATATGACAATCCTAGGTATACGGGAAGAAAAGGTTTATTGTAGATATGAGGAGAGAATAGCCAGAGACATCTAGAAGGGTCCAAAGTAAATATGGCCAGCAGACCAAACCAGGCCATGTGGGGAGGGGACCCAGAAGTCAAGAGGCCAGGTCCTCTTTCCTATGTTAAATAGACACCTCAGTTATCCACTTGTCTAGAGTTTGAGACCTAACACTTGCCGCCATGATTTCCTTTCTATGTTCAACTGTGAGCCAAAGACCCTTCCTTCCTTAAATTGCTCTCAGGTGCTCTGTTACAACAATAAGAAACATAACTAACACATGGATTCACTGTGAACTTGACTGTATTTGCTAAAGTCTCCCCACCTAATATGGTGACATTCACAAGTATTAGGAAGTAGAGGTTTGCATTACCAAGTTAATAGCATCCTTAATGGTCCCAGTCTGATTCCAAAGCTTGTCAGACTTTCATATGTACCCATGCAGTTTCATTTGGGGTTGTAAGAGTTGGTCCCATTGATGTAATGATCTATAATGTCTAAGCCTATTCTGCAGCTTCCATGATCTGGGGATGTGGAAGATATTTTGCTTTTTATCACAGCCTCTTCTCTTCCCCAGAGCTTACTCCTCTAGTGCTAGGCTATGAGGAAGAGATGAGGGAAAGGAACATGGCTTCCTTCTATGGCTGTACATGATGACAGTGGTGGTCTCCAGAATGCTCAACCACATGAATAGGCCCTTTTCACGGGAGTACCATGAACTCAATGTGGCATCAAGTGGCCACTCCCCCAAGCGATGATGTCTTCTTTAAGAGTCAGTAACTCCTAGGTGAATAAGAATGTCTGTTCTTTTTTAATGGCCTGCCCTCATGCTCAGTGTTCCCTAGGTTCCCAAAGAAGCTGATTTATTCTCAAGTCAACAGCACCCAGCCATAAGGCACCAGACTATGAAAGGACCCATCTGAAGACAGTTTGAAAGACAAAAAGGAAGGAAGGAAGGAAGGAAGGAAGGAAGGAAGGAAGGAAGAAAGGAAGGAAGGAAGGAAGAAAGGAAGGAAGGAAGGCACCAGAAGTGGATAAACCTTATCCTGTAGGAAGACAATGTAAGTTATCTACATGGCATATAACCCTAACCCTTCTCCCTTCAGAGTAGAACCTTTCAATAACTCAGCCAATCAAATATTTTTCTCCTGATTTTTCCTGCAACATAAGCCAGTAAAAAAAAAAATATGCAGGTGTTGGGGATGGGGGTTATGTGAGAGCTTTAGATTTCTTAAAGAAAGATAACACTTGCACGTTATCCTACCTCAGAAATAGCTCTGGTGTCTGAAGTGATGTACAGTAGCCATCTTGAACCATACAGTACTAGCTGAAAGGCAGGACCAGAAGGGTCATTACTGTCATCATCTACCATTGAAACAAAGCCAGCAGAAGCTCACCTCCAAAGGCTTATCTATCATGTGAGAAAACTAAGTTTGATTCAATCCACTATGAGCTGAGTTCAGTCCCATAGAATCAAAACATTCCTGACTTGATTCCACCACAGCAAGTGAGTGGATACTCCTTCTCCCTAGGGGAGCTCTACCAGCTCAGTAAGAGTGACAGCTGAGAACATGTACATTAAGGAGATGACTACTAGTCTCCCAAGTTGAGATAGTATCATATACAGGAAACTAAACTCACCACTGGCCCCACATTTAACTTTATAACTGTAAACCCAAAGAGACTCTCAAAGCAGACCTTCGGTGATCTGCTATCACCCTCTCCCAGGACTCGTATGGCTATTTTGGCTGTTTGTAGCTCTTAATGATGATAATGCTTCAGATCCCCTGGCATCTTGATTATAGTACAGGACTCTGATGAGTGAGTGCACCATTGGCCTGTCTGAACAGGAAATAAAATTATATAGACAGTGCGATCTTATCCATATAAAAGGCAAAAATAAACATGTAAATAAACACTTGGAAGCCTTTGAGGAGTTCTCTACCACAACATTAAGAATATTTATCTTTGGGAGATGGAGATTGTTTTTGTTTAACTTAACTATAAAATTTATGCTCCTAAATAACTAATTTAAAAGTCAAAATAGAATTACACTCTATTTTTAAAAATTAAGGCCTTGTGGAGTGTGCTCTCGTCTTAACTCTAAAATAAAGCTCAATTTGAACATTGGTGCTAGAGGTCTAGGGGAGACTAACACACCACTTACTGAACTTGCTGCTTTGACAGATGGGATTCCTGTACTGTGGAGGGAGACACAGACACCTACAAAATTCCTTCTTCTGTTCCACCTGGTCACATCTGTAACCAGTGGCCATACAAGGTGTCACCCAAGGTTTATTTTATTGTATAAGTATGTGTGTGCCTGAGTGTATGTTTGTGCTGTATGTTTATGGAGGAGCCCATGGAGGTTAGGGATGTCAGGTCCCCTGGAACTGGAGTTCCAGGCACCATGTAGGTGCTGGGAACTGAACCCGGGCTCTCTGTAAGACTGGCAGGCACTGTTAACCACTGAGACATTTCTCCAGCCCCCATTCTAAGTACTTTTAAAGCATGAGAAAAATCAATTCATGGGGGACAGGGAGGCTAACTGCCAAGTATTAATAATTATTTATTTCAAACCAATGCATTTCCCCTAAACAAGCCTACAAATAACGTTTTTGCTAATAGTTTTCTATATATATTTGAATATATACATTTATCATTAATTTATCTGTGCCCTTTTTTTTTTTTTTAAACCAATTCAGACGCCCATACTTTGTTCTTGGATCAATTATTTTGGACAGATGTCACAGCTCACCTGTGTCATGAATCTACAAATTTTCAATATAGAAAGACTAGTTCCTACAGCTGCTGTAGAGGCTTCTACTCCCAGTTTTTAAGAGACTGAGGTAAGATTGAAAGTTGTGATCCACCTTGGATGAGTTTGAGAGCATCCTGGCCATCTAGTGAACCTGATAAGAGGGTAAATGAGGATGAGGAAGGAAAATGAGGAGAAGAAAAAATATCCATATTTGAGTGGTTTCAATGTATATGACTTAGAATTTTATGGTAAATTTACATATTATTTCCACAATCTGCTTTATGCATATGCGTTATATGTGAAATTTCTTTTTTAAAATTACATTCTAAATGTCCGTGGTGATGAGTATTTTTGGATTCCCAGTATTGGGTTTCTCCACCAATGCAATAAACCAGATTAAGCAGAGTCAAAAGCCCGAGGTTTAATGAGCCAAGTACTTTCGGGTAACTCTTAAGACCCTGGGAAGTGATGGGAAGGGGGAGGAGAAATCACGTGGCATGGCAGGAGCCATGAGGCATGGCAGGTCTAGAGATGGGAGCTTAAATACCCTTTAGGGAGGGTCTTGAGCTTGGGGGAAGGAGCCACTGCTTCGTGGACTTCCTGAGAGGGGCGGGGTTTGGAATGGGGGAGAAGTGGAGCCAAGGTGGAGTTTCGAGGTGGATATTCCAGCCAAACACAGGACAGATGCAATGTGAGAACAACCTTAACATACATCAAAAAGAACACTAATTAATTTTATTCGTGAACTAGATCATTGTGTAACTTATGTTCAGTGTCTAATGTTTTTAGTGAAGAAAGCAAAGTACAGAATGATCCTATGGTATTGACTCATGCGTGTGTGTACATTGTTTAATATCTGAAACCATACATAACATTTTTAATCAATGTTAGCTGTTGTTGGCCAGCAATGGTTGATTCTGCTAAGGAGGACTTGAGGACTGGGGGTTGATTGTACTTTTGACTGTAAATATTTTTGCATAGTGTTTCACTCTGATCTTTCTATGATTTTCAAAAAACAATCTTACTATGTACAATAAAAATGTAGGGAAGACAAGACCAGGCTTCACAAACCCACAGAGACAGCTGACCTGAACAAGGAGGAGCTCATGGACCCACAGACTGATAGCTGGGAAACCAGCATTGGACCAACTCAGACCCCTGAATGTGAGTCTCAGTTAGAAGGCCTGGGCAGTCTAAGGGACCTCTGACAGTGGAACCAAAATGTATCCCTGGTGCAAAAGGGATACTCCCTTAACCTAGAGGCAGGAGGGAGGGCCTAGTCCTTACTCCAAATGACTTGACAGATTTAGATGACCCCCTCCAGGAAGGCATCACTCTACATGTGGAGTGGGGGGGGGGAAGGGATGGGAGGGTGATGGGGAGGGGCCTTGGGAGGGTGGAAAAGAGGGGGGAGGGAAGGACAGAGAGGGAACTGGGATAGATATGTAAAATAAGAAAAATAAATTAATAAAATGGTATACTTCTGAAAAATGATTAAAACCTTTGTCTCTGTAAAACAAATCAAGATCATGAAAAACTAACAACAATGACAGAAGTCAAGTTCAACCAGTTCATAAACTGAAGAGGAGACCTTTCAGGATATATTATCTACCAAAAAGGAAATGAAAGCATCACTATCCAAAAATGGCAGATAAAGAAAGAACTTAAAGTCTCTGTCTCACTGAGTCAGATGAAATGTTGCAGTGTCTGAGTAGTGACGAGACTTGTGAATTGGGGCTGTTGTATTTGTTAGGCCAAATATGAAGAAGGTCTTGTCAAAAAAGGTAGCTGTGAATTCCTCTGGCCTAAGGCAATAGCCAATCCTCAACTATCTGGTTAATTAGTTATGCCCACTCTCTGGGAAAACTGCAGAAGGCTCATTAATATCCAATGTAGGATGCTAAGGCCAAGCATTTGATGACACCAACCCTCAGAAGCATGATTACAACATTGAGTAGGGAAATGGGCCACTAAGAGGCAATCAGCTGTGCACAACGCTCATAAATGTGTAAGAGGCATGGGTCACTTAGCCAAACAGTGTTTTCTAACTAGGACAGAGCATTAGAAACTAGATAGCATCAAAAGTAAAACACACTAGCTGAGAGCACCAAGAAAGTAAATTGTACTGAAAGGTGCTGGGGAAATTTTTTGTTGTTGTTGTTGTTGTTTTCATTGTGGTCCAAATTACACGCCTTAAATTGGATTTCATAAAAAAAAAAATTAAGTTCCCAATTGTTGATTCCATGCACCTTCATGTCACCAGAACTCTAGAACTTTTTCAAATGGCATCACAGAAACTCTAGACACACTGAAAAGCTCACTCCCCCTGTCCCAAGAATCGCCAGCCTACTTTCAGTATTTAAGTGTGAATGAAATAATTTACCTATCTGTAATGAGCTTAGTTCACTCAGCACAATGTCTTAAAGCTTCCCTCATACTGTAGCCTATACCAGGTTTTTATTTTTAAGGCTGAATAGTATTTCTGTGTATGTGCCTTCACACTGGATCTATCCACACTGGATCTCTTAGTGGAGCTCATTGCTTCTGCATCCTAAGTATTGTGACTAACACTTTAATGAACACAGGAGGTAAACACCTCTTCTACATCCCATTTTCAGGCCTTTTGGTATATACCTACGACTCTCAACTCCTCCCAGGACCACTGCTTGCTCTGCTCACTCACTCCCAACTTTGTGTCCTCTTTTTTTTTTTTTTTTTTTTTTTTCAATAAACCACCAGGTTGAATTTGTGCTACTTATATTTTTACTGGTATGAGGCCATTCACTGAAGCCTGTTGAAGCTACCAGGGGCCATCTCATTAAAGAAAACTAATCAGCACCCCCTTCAACTCCCTGACTAGGGGGTAGGTTTGTAAGCCCCTCCAGTCCATGCGAGGGGGGTGAATGGCTGGATCCTGTGCAAGTCTTGTGCAAGCAACCACGGCTACTGTGAGCTCATGAGCGTTGTGGTGTTGTCATATTCAGAATATGAATTTCCCTTTTCATTAGTCAACTGAGCATCATTTCAGGTTTTCATTCTTCATCTGTGTGGCTTCCTAGAAGAAATGGCTGTATCAGACTAGCTTTATATGGGGGTACTTATTTGTTGCTGTTGTTGATTTGTACCAGTCTGTTATACATGCCAGACAACAAGACCTTGTTCAATACAATGCAAATATTTTCTCATATTTTACAGTTTGCCTTCCTCTTGTATTATTTCCTTTGCTGCACAGAGGTTCAAGTTTTATAGAGTCGCATTTGCCTATTTTTGCTGTCGTTGCCTGTGTGTTTTCCAAAATATTATAATGTTCTGAATCTTTTCTCCTGTTTACTCCTAGGAACTTTGTGATTTCAAGCCTTGTGTTTGGTCCTTTAATATATTTTGAGATGCTTTTCCTGTGGTATGCACAAATAGTATTCATTTGACTTCATATTTCTAATATTCCCAGCATCAATTGTAGAGGAGACTGTTCTTTCTGCCTTATGCAGACTGAATATCTTTGTTGAAAGTCATTTGACTTGATATGTAAGGGTTCATTTCTGGGCTTGTTCTGCTACTGGCTTACATGCCTGTCTTTTTGCCAATATAACACTGTTTTGATTACAGTATCTTTGTAAGTTTTGAGATCAGGATACATTGAGGTCTCAGTTTTGTTTTTCTTACTCAAGATTGTTTTGGCCACTTAATAAAATTCTTGATTCAATATGAACTTGAGGACTGTATTCTGTTTCTTTAAACATGCTATTGGACCTTGCAATGGACTGCTTTAAACCTAGGCATTAACTTGGTCGTGTGGACATTTTAACAATGCTGACTATTTCAATCTGAGGAGTTGGGGTATCTTCATCTGTTACATTTTAAAATTCTTTCATCATTATTTTATAGACTGATTTTGTCTTCTGAGTTAATAAGTTTATTCCCAAGTATTATATCCTTTCTCATGCTGTCTTTAATGGGATCATGTTCTTTTTTTATAATTATTCATTATTAGTGTATAGAAACACAACTGATTTTGAGTAGAGTTTTATATATGGAAACTTTGCTACATCTGATCATTTGAGGGATGACTTTTATTTCTTCTTCTTACCAAATTGCTCTGGCTAAGTCTTCCAACAGCAGCAGCACAAACATGGTGAAAGTAGGTATCTTTGTCACGGTCTGACCTTAAAGGAAACTCTTCATTTTTCACCACCACTAAGTATCATGTTAGCTGTGGCACATATAAAAAAGGAATTTGTGGAGGTTAAACCATGCTCAACTTACTCTATGATGCCAAGAAAGAACATCCTTGATTCTATTCATAATGGTTTAAAGAGTCTTAGTTTACATACAAAATGTAGGTTTATGATGAAATTTCCATGAATGTGTATCATGCCTTTCTAATCTTTATCCCTTCAGCTTACCTTGTCCCTCCTCCTCCCCTCACACTGGCTCACTTTCTCCCCTCAAACAGTAGTCCTCCTGCTTCTGGGGTGTGTGTGTGTGTGTGTGTGTGTGTGTGTGTGTGTGTGTGTGTGTGTGTAAAATATAAGATAGAACATGCAATATTTGCCTTAGTTTTTACCCCCTCAATCCTCTTCTGCTACCCTGTCTGCTTCCTTTAGATCCCTTCCTTCCCCTGCATAGTCCCTACTACTTTTATATCTTATGTTTACACACATTTTCAGTCTAGGTACCGCATATAAAAGAAAACATATGTGTGTTCTTGAATGAGGCTTATTTCACTTAACACGATGATCTCTGTCTGGTTTCATCCCCCTTTCCTGAAAAATGACATAATTAAAAGGACTATCATTCACTGCCTGGAAATGTCCTCTTAATGCTAGATTAATAACCACCTGGGCTTCTCACCATTACAGTGGTTCACCCTGCAGCAGAGCTACTAGAAACTAGAGAATGCCACAAAAGCCAGACTTATGGTGTGTGGTTTAAAACCGGATTCATAGGAGATTAAGGTAGATGTAGACCGGAGCACACCCCCATTCCTCATAGAAACACTCACAGCTCCTGACACAGTGCAGAGCACTGGGGAAACCCTCTGAAGATATCTACCTGCTTTGATCTCTGCCCTTTGCAGCCCAGAGTGGTTTGTATGCTTGTTTTAAAGAACAGAATAGAAATTACCCATTAGTACTTCCATCTGCAAAACAATCGATTTTGAAATACAGAGAAAATGAACTCTTTTTGGCTGCCAAAATGAATTCTTTTTCCTGCTCTTGGAGATTTAACATTTTTTCTGTTAATTTCTCCGAGTCTCTGTTGATGGTATTTGCTGTTTAGTTGCTAATGTAGTCTTTGGTCTTCAAGGCTTTTAACCTTTCATCTCCAGTAATTCAAGTGGCTTTAAGATCTCTTTCCTATTTTTCCCACGTCCAAAAAATTGATCTTCATCAAATTTTCTTTCAGATGGCTTCAGCTTTTTACCTGTGGTGTACTCAGAATCAGGAAGCTTCTCCCTCTCTCTCTCTCTCTCTCTCTCTCTCTCTCTCTCTCTCTCTCTCTCTCTCAAATTGCTTATTAATTGTACAAAATAGTGTATAAAGTGGACATTTTCATACATGCGTTTAACCTATTTACATGATAATAATTCTCTTCCAATTCCCCTCACTTTTCCCCTTCCCCCTCCCACTGGTCCCCCCACCATAAAAGCCTTTAAGAGCTGCTTGAAACTTTTAGAAGTACTGGTTAGTGTATATTTTTTTTCCCTTCCTTTTTTTCTAAAATAGTTGGTGTCTTTCCTCCCTCCATCTCTTTGTTCTTTCCTTTGTTCTCTTTTGTTTTCACTCAATCATTCCTTCTCCTCTTTCTCTCCCTCTCTCCCTCTCTCCATCTCCCTCTCCCCATCTCTCTTCTTTTGTTCATATTAGACTGTTACAGGGAAAAAACGCCATTGGATTTGAACTGTACGTGTTACAGCCATAGAAAAAAAGGGCAGATCACAAGAAGTTCCTGCCTTCAGGATTCCCCCTTTCTCCCTTCGTGCTGGATTTTTGCTTTTTCACAAGTTTCATTGTTGACATGGACTTTTGGAATCATGAGATGCATGATACTTTTACAAGTTCTGAATCACCACACTAATCTTTGCCACAAGCTGTGATGCAAATTTTAGATGTGAATTTTGTTCTCTCCCTAGCAAACAACTTAACCAAGAGGCTTGAGTATCAAGCCTGAGTCCAATTGAAATTCTTCAGTGACATAATAATACCACCCTATTTCAAATGGTATAGAAATCATGGAAGTTCTTTCTTATTCTATCTCTCCTTTAAAAATATAATAAAATTCTCTTCTCAAAAATTTCAGCACATTTATTCCAACACAACATCCTCATGTATTTCTTTGGGGTTTTAATTATAACAATCTTTTTATAAAGGGATTTTTGAGATAGAGCCTGGCACATTCCATTCACGCATTGCAGTGATTAATTCTCAGTGCTGTTCGGTCACTTGTTACTTTATTTTTAGGGGTAAATTTATAGCGAGTCCTGGATCACATGTCCAGTGGTATTCGAAGCATCTACAGCTGCTTACATAGCAGAAGTTCCGGGCTGCATTCCTGTTGTGAATCACAGATTTGTGAGGTCGGTACTACAAGTAGCAAGAAAAAGAATTAATCTTGTGGAAGTGTGCACACACACACATACATCCACAAATTCCCAAGTGACTCGCAGCAGGCAGTGAGGAGCATCCTGTCTTATCAGGAAGTTTCCCCCTTCAAAGACAGCATTTACATCTGGTTACATATAACCTTCAATGAAAGGTCATTAATTTTCTTCATATGTATATACATGTACACAAATATGTACATCTGAATGTTTCAAATGTATGAATGGTTGTATGTAGGTGAACATGTCATATAGGTGATTTAATAGATTTAAAACTCTGAGCCACATTACATTCTATCATATTCCCCCATGGAAACGCCATTGTGTAATTGGTGCTGAACACAACCCAGCATGGTGAGCATCTCACAGCTGCTGAGAAGACTCTAGTAGAGGATTGATCATTATGAAGACCTGATTTCACCTGTATACACCCAACTCATTCAAACCACACACTTAACAGTCGCCATCTTTAAACAGGTTCACAGACCCTCGGATTGCTAGGTTTCAGTCTTGTTCTGATTCCTAACAGAGCAACGTTGAGCAAGTGGCTTTGTCTCTCTAAGCCTCAATTTTCCCTTCTGGCTATTTTGCCAAGCTGCTGTGTGGATGAAATGAGATAATGCACATAAAACTGCCCAGGACAGTTTGGGGCTCTTGAGAAGCTGTTAGTACATACAGGCTATTTTTGCTCTTTTGAAGGAGGAGGAGAGGGATGGTGCTTAGGTAGTGCTTGAGGCTGGCTTGAGTGGAGCGGTCCACCACCATAGGAACAGGTGCACTGTAGAAATAAACATGTGCCTGCACAAGTACTGTCCAACAGAACACTTAAAATTCCTCCATGATGGGGTAGTCCTCTTGAGCAAAGATGGGCTCCATCTCAAGACATAAAAGATAATTGTCTCAGATGGACACTGGCTAAAATAGAGAAGGAAATTATCCTGTAGCATTCTGAGGACTGATTCCCTGTAGCTCCAATTCAAAATTTAGGCAGGACAAAGTGTATGCATCCAAACAAAAAGAATTGTGTGGCTCCAAATTCAAAAATGTCTCGATCGACTTTAAAAATGCTTATAAGTTCATTTTAATAAATACAGCATCAATCAACTGCATTACAAAGGCCATGAGACTCAGGGAACACATTGCTTGTTCAGGTCATACATTACTGAATGAAATAATTATGTATGAGCTCAGGGACCAGTGAGAGCTTGGTCCTTTTCGTCAGGCTTCTGGATGCCTGGCTTTTGAACCTTCTTTGTGAGGATTAGAACAGTGGGGATGGGGAAAATCTTTTTGAAATAAAAACAGCATTAAATGAAAATGCACGGCATTCAGTTCATAAGAAAGACTTTTCAGTCAGTGAGCACTAACTACCCTACCATTGGGCACCATGGGCAAGGGTTCCTTCTCATACAGAAGCCATGGGGAAAGGCCATGCCCAAATACCAATTTCATTTTCCTGATTATTCTCAGAATTCAATCAGGATTGACCCTTGTTAATACAAACAGGACAGGCTTTGGGGCGGAGTGAAAACCTGTCCAAGGCAGAGAGGAAAATTCTGGCACAAAGAAGCAAGGCAAGGCCGAACAGGGCTTCGCTCCCAGTGGTGAGACAGCCTTGAGAGATTTTGAGCATATGGAAGGCAGGGAATAAGCAGAAATGAGAAAAAGCTAAGCTGGTCTGTGGGATTTTTCTAGCAATCAGACATGTAAAGAATCCCTACATGGGTGAGTCTCATTGGCACCAAGCCTTGCATCATGGATATGCTCAGTGAGGATGGCAGCTCTACCACAGTGTACGTGGGTTTTGTTGGGATAAAAGTCTCCTTTGGAATTCCTATACTCTAGATGGGGTTTTGTTGTTTTTTGTTGTTGTTTATATACTTTGGCTCACTATAAGATAATGGACTAGAAGGCTTAAAGAGCTGACATCATTCTTTCACAGTTCTCAGGGCTGAGAAATCAAAGTCAAGATGCCAAAAGCGGGCCTATGGAAAGAGCTTGCCATGCAAGTATAAAGACCTGAGTCCAGTAGGCACATCTAAGGCCAGGTGTGGTGGTCCCCTTCTTATAACCCCAGAGCTGGGAAAGCAGAAACAACCAGAACCCTGGGGCTCATGGACCATAGTAAGATACAAGCCAATGAGACACTCTGTCTCTAAAGAGAAGGTGGGTAATGCCTGAGGAGAAATAATACCCAGTTACCCATGGTCTCTACATGCATGCACAAATACCTGTGTGGACAAACACACATGTATGCATGTGTGCGGGGACACACACACACACACACACACACACACAGGGGAAAGGGTTAGTGTCTAGTGAGGCCTTCTCTTGGCACATGTATGGTTAATTTCTCCATAAGCTTTCTTGGACCTAAAATACAAGGCCACAAATTTCATTTATAAGGGCCCCATCTTCATGACTAATCACCATCCCAAAGACCCCCTCCCACAGTCTCCTATCAGCCACTAGATTTTGGAATATGGATGTTGTGTGGACATAAACATTCAGTCAAATACAATAGTGTAGTAGTCACATTATGAGGTTTATGGAGCCCGGCAGCATCAGCACAAGAAAGCCACAATTTGATCAACCATGTTATCAGGAAGACTGGATTATCTTCCTGTAAATAGTAATACATAAATATATACTATAGTAAGAAATGAATACAAATGTAAAGTAAAAATATAGAAACAAGAGTTATTTGTATTCATTTCTTACTATAGTATATTCTTGGTGATATATGACAGATTAAAAATGTTATTTTTTCTTATTCACAAAAAAAGTGATTGCTTTTGTAGCTGATTTTATGTTTCCAATTTGTTTCTCTTAACAAGTCAGTCAAACCCCCATAAAATCACTCTAAAATTTATAAGAAAATCGTGGAAGGAAGGGTACATAGAATATATGCATAGTCACCTCTCGGTGTCCATGGAAAATGGTACCAGCTCTCCCTGCCTCCATATATCAAAGCCTACAGATGCTCAAATCCATTATGGATAGGCCAAGTGGGTGTTTGCATATAACCTGCACACATCCTCCTGCACACCTTCACTTACTACAGTGTGATGGTATGTAAGCCTACAGATATTGTGTCTGGGAACATGGAAATACTCCTGTGTGCAGAGAGACGGTTTTATCTAAACTGCAGCTCTTTCTCAGCAACCTCATCCTGTCCCGGTCCTCACCAACCCTCAGGCTCTTTCTTCTTTTTCATTCCAGTTATGCAGTTGTTGACTTATTGTTCTTGTAATGAGGGCTCACCCTGTAGCCCATCATGGTTTTAAGTTCTTAATCATCTCATGTGATCCACCACCCGCTATGCCCCTAAATGCTAGGATTATAATCATGCACCTCAATATGTAATAAGCTCATAGCCTCCTCTTCCATTAGCCCCCAGACTGGCCTTCAGGATACCATACCACGCTCAGGTCTACCCCACTTTTCCCTGCTCTCATACTTGGCTACTGAATTTGAGTGGGTTGCTTCTGCGCACAATACCACACAACCATGAACTACAAAAAAGAACTGGAATAGATAAGAAGGTTCCCTTGGCTGCCTGCACATCTCAAAATTCCGAGCTTAACAACAGAAACTTCTGATGGCCATCCCTTCTATCAGGATCCTGAAACGAGGTAGCATTGTTACGGCTCTTCGGCACCTGATAGGTGTCCATCCCTGAGTGCTGTCAAGTTTGGGATGTATCTACCTCAAGCATGGGTGTGAAAAACAACCACACTCACACCGAGATTGGCCGATGCTTGCCGCAGGTGTCCTGCAACCTCGGATGACACTGGGGACACTGCTGTATTTTGCAATGCAGCCTGTTCCAGACACAGCTAGTTCCCCACTGGCATCTGGTCAAACAGAAAAGACACACAGAGCCTCCTGCTGGCTGGCCATCTGGGGCAGTTGTTCCTTGATTATTGATGGGGCATCTCTAAGGTGGTTATGTTCTCTCAGCTAGTGGAGATGTCACAAACGTGCATCTGGCAACAGCTGTCACCTAGCCTTTACTCATGTTGGGAACCAGCTTCTGTGTGCTTAGATGGGCAAAGGAAGAAATGCCTGGGTGTTTAGAAGACTATTGAGGGGAAGGAGGAAGGACTAAACAGAATATGGCAAGAAGCTCTTCAAACAAGGGTCTTCAAGGATTGTTGTCTATGTATGTACTCTTGGTGGAAAAAAAAAAACAATAGTCAACACAACACTTTTCTAGAACAATGCAATAGCTTCCTCAATAGAGCAAATATCTGCATGTGTACATGGTATACACATCCATACAGTTACTGTCCACATACCTAAACACACACACACACACACACACACACACACACACACACACACACACACACCTCTTCACTGCTAGGGATCTGAGTTTGAACTAAAAGCTGCTACTCCAAAGGGTAATTAGCACATTCATGCTTACTTATATTTACCCTTTGACTCTAAAAGCTGTTTCCTTCTTTTGCTAATAGATTCAGACCTCCATTACAGGTTACTGAAGGGCTTTCACAAGACATCCAGATTTTCCAAATATGATTGCATTTCACAAGGCTTGAGTGTGAGGAAATTCAAGGCAGCCAACACTCTCTCACCAACTCTTAACACTTCTGATAAAGGCCTGGAGCTTCTCTTAGATTAACTAACAACAGTTAACAAGTATAATTTCAGGGCAAGTAGGAAGTGAGTTTGTTAACTAGTTAGTTGTGCCACTCAACACAGACATCAGCCTTTCAGACATACTTGTAAACAGATGTGGTTTTATTGTTGCTGTTTCATTGTTTAAAAATCTTCAAACAGGGTTCTGTGTGGATACTACAAATGTAAGCTGGGCTATTTCCATTCAGAAAGAATCAATTCTTGAACTGACAATAATATCTTCTTTTTAGTAAGACATGTATGCTTAAAATTGATGCTCTGAAAATTGTGTTGAATATCCAAACATACAGCCATATGCATTTATTGCCCCAGACTAATAAAAATATGATTAAAATTTTCAGTAGCAGTGGAGATATACTTGAGTCTCTTTGAATTTTATTGTTGATTTGCTTGACCATTCCAATTTGACATTTTAATGACCTGAAAAATATAGATTATGGAGGATTAGTTGAAATATCAAATTTTTTCTTAACTAATGCCCCATGAATTCAGCCATTTAACTTTAGTACACAAATAGTGATAAGTTATATGGGATTGATTATACCTCAAAGGGATAGGTGTTGGGTACATGGTTTCAAGCTATTGTGAAATAGCAAATCTGAACTTTCAGTGTGAAGGAATATTTAATTATCATCTTTTGGGGATAATTTTTATGTAACTTTTTACTCCTACTAGGGATTGAAACCAAGACCCCAATCTTTTTTGTATCTTTATTTTAAGAGAGAGTGTGTGAGACATACTTAGTGAAAAATGTTGCCTAAGTTGGTCTTGAACCCTTGAACTCTCTGCCTTTCCATTCTCTTTCCTCAGTCTCTCCAGGCATTGGGATCACAGACCTGTGTCCCCAGACTGAGCTCAAGCTTTGTCCAAGGTAAATTATGCCAGGCACTGCTGCTTGGGCACACATTTCAAACCTTCAGTTGGAGAAAGGGAATCAACACACATCAAAGGAGGATGGAATTCTAATTCTAAAGAAACCAAATTATTCCAGTGATTTGGCCAAAGGTTACCAGGTAGATACCATGAATCCTTGTGTTAAATATTATTCATCTTATGACAAGAAACAGCTTTAATCTCGGTTTATTATGTATAGAATATTGCAGCCAAAGACCAAAGGTATAAAAATCCCAAGGCCATAAGAATTTGTACTGAACAGTATGGTAAGCTATTTCTTTAATAGACTTGGCAAGCAAATACAATAAAGCTCAAAATCCACTTACCTTCAGTTCCCTTCACAGAGTGCTCAAGACCAGCACTGCTATCCAGTGACTTCAGCTTCTGAAACCCTCAACACAACATGTACAAGAAACAGTGCTATGGATGTAGCTCAGTTGGTAGAATGCTTGCCGAGAAAGCATGGAGCCCTAAGTCTCCAGCTTTAAAAGTACCAAAAAGTCTAACGGTGGGTCTAACAGTCCCAGGAGGTAATGTTAACCTACAGACTCTCCAGTTTATCTTCCTTATGCTACAGAGTCTGATAAATTCTTGAACTTGTTAAGCTACTTTATTCCTTTAAGTTTCCCACAATAAAGTTGTAAAATAATTGCTGTGATCATTAAGCGTCCATATAACGCTTTATACATTCAGAGTGTTTTGCAATCACCTACTCTACAAAGTACATTATTCTGTATATCAGGTTTTATCATGTCCTCTGTTAGCTTAAGAACCAAGTTCTGCATGATCAGATTAGGAAGTAATATATCAGTTTTAGGAGCAAAGGTGACTCTTGGTACAATGTGAATACCTATTATTTGTTTGCATGCTTTTAACCTTTGGACAGTCAATATGAGCTCCCAAGTTTATTAGGAGCCAGAAGGAGTTGGGTGCAAAGTATGATGGTGTCTTTTCAAGGTCCCTGTGGAGGGGCACGCAAATAGGATATGAACCGTGCCCCCATTCAAGGAACTCATAGTCAAGAGGAGGACCCCTAATTCCTCTCTGCTAGAATCTTGCCTGTTATCAAAGCAGGGGTGGGACCACAGTTGTACAAACCAAGTATAGGAGAACTATTCTGACACTTCCAAGAGACACATATTATATATAATCATATACTACATAATGACAACAAGGTCAATGATTGACTGCATAGGCAACGGTTTCTGCTAAACTATCGTCTAACGATGAGACAGATAGTCATCCTCCTGGGGACACAACATATGAAAAGCACTTAACAATCAGGTCACTGAACAAGGCATGAATTGCATGTGGAAATGTCCCATGTTTACCCAAAGGTATAGTTCACTGATTCTCTCAGCAGAAAAAAGTGTCAGTCAGAGCAAGGGATTTGTTTGTACCTTCATTCCCATTTGGGGAGTCTTCTTGGTCATTGCTGCCACATGAGACTCTAGATCCTTTTCTGATCAAGGCAGACACCAGTGTTCTATTAGCTCCTCTAAGAAGATAAAGGTAGATGTGGCCATTCTTTTTCCAGAACTTAGTGAATCCAATGACAATGTATAGCTACCTCAGGGTCAGCTCTACCATGAAGCCACTGTATTTAACAGACAAGGAACCAAAGCAAGGTTACTACAGAATGTCACTCTTCCTTGTTTCTCAACAGAAAGCTCTGTTAGGTTTAGGTTTGGGCAACTACTCCATTGCTTGAAAATGTTCTTTTTCTCCTCAACGGTCTTGTTCCAGATGCCTCCACAGAAGTCTCAACCTTCACTGTGTTCCCCATTCCAGGGTTGTGCTTGCCTTGAAATCATGATAACTTGAGTTGTACCGCTAGAACCCACACAGCCAACCATGGTATGCATTAATAATCTTAACTGGGAAGGTGGAAATAGGTAAATTCCTGGGGCTTGCTGGCCAGCCAGCCCATCCCACTTGGTAAATCACTGAACAGCAGAAGGAGCTGTCTCAAAACAGCAATGTGAGATGGCTCAGTGGTTAAGAGCATCAGTCTTCCAAAGGGCCGCAGATCAATTCCCAGTACCCACATGGCAGCTCACAATCATCTGTAACTCCAGTCCTAGGAGATCTAAGACGCTCTTCTCTGGTGTTCACAAGCACCAGGCATGCCCATTGTGCACAACATGCACACACACACACACACACACACACACCCAGACAAAATGTCAGCACACAAAATAAACAAAATAATTTAATTACAGAACAAACAATGTGCAGTGCTAGAAAGATAGCTCAGTCAGGAAAAATTCTTGTCTTTCAAGCCCAAGAACCCAAGTCTCATCCCCACTATCCACATTGCCTTTTTAAAAAGCCAGATGCAGACACGTGGGCCTGGAATGCTGCTCTGGGGAGGTAAAGGCAGGAACATCCTCAGGCTTGCCTAATCCTCAATTCCAGGTTTACCAAACAACCATATTTCAAAAACTAAGATGGAGATCAAGTGAAGAAGACACCCAGTCCTCTACACACACACACACACACACACACACACACACACACACACACACACGTTGTGCATGCACACCCCTCTCATATATACGCACACACAAAGCCAAGGTGGATGGTGACCAAACAGTGGCAGTTATAGCTGTCTTCTGACCTCTTCATAAGCACACATATTTGGCTGCATACAGTAGCAAATACACACATGTGCACACACACACACACACACCACAGGGTGGGAGGGGAATAGGTCAGTTCTGTTTCTAACTGTGTGCATGTCACAAAATGAAGTGACACCTCAAAGCTTAAAGTTGCGCAAGTCTCCAAGTTAAAGGGTGAGAAGATGGAATGGCACATCCCAAACAACGGTGAGTATGGAGAC
This sequence comes from Phodopus roborovskii, assembly GCF_943737965.1. Classification (NCBI taxonomy): domain Eukaryota; kingdom Metazoa; phylum Chordata; class Mammalia; order Rodentia; family Cricetidae; genus Phodopus; species Phodopus roborovskii. The sequence goes on from NW_026126511.1 coordinate 19,445,608, forward strand.
TCTGAGACCATTCTTGATTTCCTTCCTAAAACTCTCAACTAAGGAAAGGGAAGCGTGCCTCACCGAAAGGATCCATGGTGGTTTTCATGGGGAGAAAAGGACTCAATCTAATGTCACTGAGCTAAGGCTACAAATCTTGTTGCCCGGCTCAGAGCCTGTGCATTTCAATAAAATGAGCCTGCATTGCAAGGTAGGTTTTAAACACTCTCCCATCCTCTTCATCTCTCCAAATAGTTTATTATGCCAGACAAATAAATCGGTGGGTACACAGTAGGTGGGAGTAAATAGGCATCTTTTTTTTTTCCCCTTTTTTTGCCTCTCTCTATGCAGACCCATCTTTCCCTCCCACAATCTGTGCATTGTGCCGGGAGGATTAACCAATCAGATTAATCCTTGACAAACTGACTGATCCAATAGGACCCATTCTTCTTTCCCTTCCTCCCCACTCCCCTTCAATATTTCAGGCACATGGACCATGTAACTGAGCTGCCAGGGGTCCATATTTCCAAATGACCAGAAAGCTAGGCTGGGGCTGAAGCTGTGAGCCAGGCTGAGGGAAGCAGGGGTGAGAGATGGGAGAGCTCAGAGCAGACAGGTAGATGGTAATTGTTTGACTTTCTGGATACAGCCACGGAGACGCTGAAAATACCCTTTCCTATGCAGCTAATCTGGGTTTCGGTCCTCACTCTGGACAAACTTTGTTCTGGAAATGATTGTATCCAAATGTTAGCAGTGTCAACTATGACGCTGGCATTTTCTGCCTTATCAGTATTTCCTTTTTTAAAATAATAACTGCATTTTACTGACGTGATAAGAAACCTGCTTATATATAAAGATGATTGGGTAGTGATGGAGAGATTGGAGACCCGAGTGACTCAGTGGAAGGCCTCTTCTTCCAGGTCCCACTGCCCATGCTGAGAACTTCACGGACTGTGTTTGGTGTACCATAGCACTTGTACCAGCTGAGCACTCCCCAGCCTTATCGCCAGGCAAGGGTTCCCAGGGCAGTGGCCAGGATTTACTGCTTGAAAGTCCTCAACCCAGCATTATGCCGAACTCAATGGTTATCACTTATTATAGGTTGTTGACTCTATGGTTTAGGGACTCCGATACTTATAATCTCATTAGAAAGACAAAAAGCACACAGAGAAGGCATGTCCACCTCCCAGAGTGACTGAGCAACGCTGCCAGGCTGACATTTCCAGTGCTTACAGGAAATAGAGCAGAAGAGAAAGAACCGATGGGAATTACCCGGTTCCTTTTCAATCTCTTGTCTAGACCAGCACCATCCCATACATGCATACAGACAAACATATCAGTGTATACTATATATGTCCATAACATGTAATTTTCACGGATGTGAAGATCAGCATAAGTTATCACTTGAACTAAAACCAACTCTGCATGCAGACTCAGTAATGTACACTAGGCATATTTAAAAAGTAGAGCGAAGAGATCAGGAGTGGTGGCATATGTCTGTCACCTAGCCCTTGGAACTGTGACACAGGAAAATCACCAATGTGACATCAGCACAGGCTTAATAGAAAGTCCTGGTCAAGCCTGGACAACATAGAGAGACCCTGCCTCAAATAGAAACCAAACCTGAAAGGGAAATGAAGAGGAAGAACTGAGAAGAAGAAAGGAGAGCGAGAGACACGGAGTCAGAAAGAGGAGAGAAAACCCATGAAATATAGTAGCGTATGACACGTCACTGGATATATCCAAACTACTATCATTCCATGTGCACTTGACTTAAAAAAAAGATTACCAGTCTATTTCCTCTACGTACACCCTAAGTCTTTGAGACTGGTCTGCTTATTTTACATTTGAAGCACATCTCAGTTCTGACACACACTCCATGTGCTCCATAGCCGTGTGACACAGATCTGTGCACCTAACACTCCCAGAAAGCAGTCGGTCGTGCAGTGACCCCAAGGGACTGCTTCCCAGAGCCTTCCTGATCTTCAGTGACACACCTCTAGCATCTGGCGGAGGTGTGAAGTTACAAGGAAACTGGAGTGATGCAGGTGGCTCCATGTTCCAAGAAGTGGTCCAGGGCAAGAGCCCCAGACATCACAGTTCAGCATCAAACCACTTTGCCCTGCTTTCCCTCAAGAGCTTGATCTTGACAAAAGTACCTCAGGGATCCAGCCTCTACCACCATGGCTTTCTGTTTCTTTTGAAAAGAAATTCTAAGAAATATAAACACAATGGAAATCTCTGGAGGCTGAACAGAATACGAAAAATAAAAATGTCCTTTCCAGAGAGGCTGAAAATGAGTGGCCTAACTTCTCCTGAGCAAGTCACTACGACAGACACATGGTTTCCCTGTCAAATGGAAGAATGTCGCTCTTCCACAAAAATTTCTCTTGTCACTGGGTCACTGGGTACCGCAGATTCAAGGCAGAGGTGGGGATTGCGCCACTGCCTGGGCTTTGCATATGACGCGATTGCTGACGTGGGGGAATGGCATGTAGAGCCAATCTTGCATGCTTTTAAGAAAATCTTTATGCTAGAGTTAGGGTCCCTATTTGGAAAGTTTTCAGAATTGGGGGGAACAACATAATATTAACACTATGAATGGCTCCCACTTTTGCTAGAGCCGATCAAAGAGTGCAGGCCACCACTGATTTCTTCCTAAATGTTCTATCTGTCATATTCGTCTCAGAAATAGTGACCACCTTGACCTCAGATGAGGCCCGGGCCTTGCTTCAGCGAACGATTGCCAGCCGAGATGCAAGATTGTCAACTGCAATGTGCCTTTCAGCTAGGGGTAAGATGCAGAGGTACTAACATGTGCTCATGGCTCCCACGCTGCTTCAAACCCAGCTGAGAAGCAAAGGAAAGAGAATGGAGAGAAAGTGGCCGTGATATTTCTCATCACAGAATCAGAGCTCTGAGTTCCGGACGGAGTCTTGGAAGCTTGGCAGCTCATTTGCTATGGCCACACACAGCACCATATTTAAATCATTTCAAATTGATGAGAGTATGTTTTTCTTTAGAAAACAAAAGACTTTTTTAAAAAAAACAAAGAAAGGAAGAATAAGGAGGAAGGAAAGAGAACTAGAGAGGAGATAACATTCCCTCTGCAAATTATTCACTGACGAGCAATCTTGAAAAAACAGTCCTGCTCGGTGACCAAGATCTCTGCTATGGCCACTGTCAGCTCTTCTGTGACTTCAATGCATGGCCACTGAGCTCCTGCTAAGTGCTATGTCCTATCCTGAGGGGCTCCAGAGACGGAAAGGGAGCCAGCATAGGGCTCAGTGGAGAGGATGAGCCTCCTACACAGATAGCCACAATCCAAAGCATTAAGTGCTGACTGGAGAAGAAACCATGCCGGGACTGTTCCCAGAAGGGAACTATTTGTCCTCAGGAAAAAAAAAAATGGAGAACAGCTGGCCTCCATCCACTTGTTTGTCCTGGGTAATCTTGTTCTTCCTCACCTTCTATTTACTCTTCACATTATTTCTCCAGGCTGTCAATATTTTGAGACATATGGAAGACACTGAATGAGGTAAGGATACATCTATCTGGTGGCTGAATATTTGTAGGTTCGATGACTAAATGTCACATACCCAGTGGCTAGAGAACACTGGCCAGCTGCCTAGATGGCCCCACCACCTCGCCTGCCCCAGGACTTTCCTTCCTATCTCTTCCTAGCCTTCTACTCCACTGCTGAACTAAGACTGAGAGCAAAGATCAAAAACGAACACTCGACTGTGTATTTTTCTGAGCTCATTTGATGTTAGTTAACAGCTCTGTTCTGCTACTCCGCATCTTTCTCTAGCCTCACAGGAGCGGTCACTTGTCACACTGGACACTGATTTGATTTTCTTGCTTGTCTAGTTAGTAACAATTATTTCTTATCCTTTTTTTTTTTTTTTTTTTTTGGTATTCTTAATGAAAATGTGTTCTGTCACAAGAAAACTGGAAATAAGACTTAGAGACTCACTTACCAAGCTTTTCACATGGCCACCAGTGATGGAGAGGCAAACTGGCTTTTCTATGTGGACAGAGCCACTGGGGTTCTCTGGAGGGTGGTTGGCGAGCAACACTTGACATCACATGTACTGTTTGTGAGACAGGGCCTAATTGGACAACACTACTTGGACTTGATGGGAAAAAACAAAACACAGACAATTGGATAGATGTGGATGAATCTTGGAGGAGTTGAAGGGCAAATATCATTTCTGTTCCAGAAATGTCCGCTGGATACTCATCAGATTTCACAAGCTGTACTGTGAGTTCTTAACTTGTTCTGACATAGGTTCCTGGAGAGTCATCTTCATGTATGTTTACCTATATGCCATGTCCCATGTCTTTGGTTAAAAGAGCAAGAGTGTATGTGTACGTGTTTTAACCCACCCTGAGAGCAAATCAACACACACGAATGTGAAGTGAAGGAAAACATTAAAATGTCAATGTAAATGCTAAATCAATGTACAACCTGAAACTAATAGTTGTCTTAGGTATGTGAACTAAAACAACAATGAATAAGAATTTCATAGCTTTAACGAGGAAAAGTGCAGGAGGTTGTGCATGCTCATGATTCAAGTGTTGAGAAGGTAGAGCCAGGAGGATCTGAGTTTGAGGCTGAACTACATAGTGACACCCTGTCTCACAAATGAAAAGAATGGCAGATGTGATGTCAAGTGTTGGCTCACCAACCACCCTCCAGAGAATCCCAGTGGCTCTGTCTTCCATAAATCAGGACCAAGAATTGAAATAAGATGAGATCCACAGATGAGGATGGGCCACAGAATGACAAAAACAAATCTCAAAGCTGTTTGAGCCTCAGGTCCAGCGTCAGAGTGTATGAGGGGGAAGATTTCTTATGACTTGTGGCCAAGGCAAGAGCAACTGGCTGCTGTGGTATGCTTTAGGTGCTCAAGGCAGACATAAAACAGTAGGTGTCAAAATAAAGAATGCAAGGAAGGCAAGGAAGTCCCATAAATGGAAGAGTTCTGATTGATGGAGATGGTAAATCCCATAGTTAACTTCAAACACCATCTTTAAGAAAATCATGAAACTTGACACGCTAGTTGGAAAGGATGAGAAGCCTTTGAAATTACATTATAAAACATGAATCTGGAACTAAAACCTCAGATTAATAATATATTGGAATTGAAGCAGTACCCATTAATTCTTAATGTTAGTGGAGAAGTGTGAATGGCCCTAACCAAAAAAGATAGACGTGTAGTATGTAATTATGAGTCACTAGAGCAAGAAAAAGGAAACCAAGTTTGAAGGTAAAAATTATTTTTAAACAATATTTTATTAATACTTTGAGAATCTCATCTGATATGTAATTTGGTGATATTTGCCCTCCAGCTCTGCCCAGATCTACACACATCTCCATACTCACACAGCTTCCTGTCTTTTTTTTTTTTTTTTTAACCCATCGAATCCAGTTAGTGTTGCACAACTACAGTTAGGAACAAGGCTTGCTCTGGAGTATGGTCTACCTACCATGGGTCATATCCTTAAATAAAACTGACTCTACCCCTCTTGAAAGTTACCAGTTACCAATAGCTCCTCAGCTAATAGTGGGATAACATGCTCATGTCCAACCTCCATGCTGGGATTTTGTCTGTCTTGAGCTTGAACAGGTCTTATGCAGGGTGTCAAAATTGCTCTAAGTTCATACGTTCAGCTGCTCTATTGTGTCCAGGAGATACTGTTTGCTTGTAGTTATCTACCACCTCTGACTCTTTCTACCCCTCTTCCATGAAGATCCCTGAACTTTGTGGGAAGAAGTATGATTTAGATGTCCCCTTTAGGGCTGAGTACTCCAAAGTCTCACATTGTCCACATGATGATTAGTTGTGGGCATCCACTCAAAGAAAAAGCTTCTCTTTTGAGGGCTGAGAGATACATTAATCTATGGGTATAATAATAAGTCATTGGATGTTGATTTAATACTATGCCCATTTAGCAGAGTAATTGTGGTAAGGCTTTTCTCTAGGGTCTTTGGATTATTTAACTATAGGTTCTTGATTTCAATTATTGAGCCAGGTATGGATTTCATCTCATGAAGTGGGCCCTATAGCCAATCAGAAAGTGGTTGGTTACTTTCCTAACAGTCATGCCACAGAGGGCATGTCTTTCCTGGACAGTCGTTATTATAGTTCACAAGGTTCACAGCTGGTTAACACTGAGGATTACTTTTCTCCTTTGGTAGCACCCACAGGCCCTTTCATAACTATGAAAACTAACCAGTAATGATAACGTTCCTAGGTCAGTATCAGCTTGATTTCTTCATGTTCTGTGAGTCTAGTATGTGATGTCTTCAGCAATAGGGTCTTATTGTCACCTCTGGAGGATAATCAAGAGCCATGACAATAGCTTGTAATATTTAAGAGTCTATAGGATATCACTGGCCAACAGCTCAAAAAGAAGCACCCTACTTGAGTACTGGGACTTTTTATCTGCTAGCATGCGTTGTCTAGTAAGGGAGTTTCTCCCCAACATACAGCAACTCCATTTAAACTGCCTTTATGTATGTACGTGCATATAATTTAGGGATCTTCTCTGCAATAAAGCTTTTTGTATGGATTTGTATAAATAAGTCTAGTTTTAGTAATATTTTGTATTCTCTCCCTTATACCACCTCCTGTCTCTCATCCCATTTAAATATTTTTGGTTCTATCATTCCCTTTTCCTCCTTTTTACCACCATATTCTATCTCCTATCTCTTAAAGAACCTTCCCTTCCCCAGAGATCCTTACTAGTTCCCTTCTTCTATGGGTATTCCCAATGAAACTGAGACACCTGAGGACTGAAAGCTAACATTGACCTATGGGAGAAATCACACCAAATGTATCCTTCTGGGTCTGGGTTACCTAATTCAGGATGACTGTTTCCAGCTCTGATGATAATTTCTTTTTAAATAATGCATGGCATACAACTTTGACCCATTTCCCTTTTGTGTTCAATGTAAAAACATACATAATTTCCATGATTCCCTCAGGGAATTTCTTTACATAGAGTAAATATAATTTTAAAATCATTACCTCAAATAAAAAGAGACAAGATGTTTAAGACACTAAGACTGAACCAAAGTATCCAGGTATGGTAGCATACACCTTTAACCCCAACAGAGGCAGGCAGATCTCTGAGTTCAAGACCAGCCTGGTCTACAGAATGAGTGCCAGGACAGTTGGGGGTACACAGATAAGCCCTGTCTTGAAAAGCAAATCGAAAACAAACAAACAATGCACCAAAGTGTATTCCAAAGGGGGGATAGCTCTCTCTGACTCAAATTCACATTATTTGGAAGATGTTGGCACAGATGACAGAGTACTTCCTGGTGGGGAGGGGGCTGTGTCTTCATTGGGAATATGTGTAGGGAAAGTACTAGATGTGAGCTGAGATTCAAAAGAGACACTCTGGAAGAAGTCAGGACTTGCTCAGATAAGTGAGGGGTACCAAGACACGGGGTATGTCCCAAGACCAGAGAGAAATGTGTCAACTGTCATAACAAAGAGGAGCATATTGATTTATGATGGCTCAACTTTATTTGTGGTGAGAGGGAGCCACAACAGCCAATCACAAAGGGCAACACAGGATGCTCTGAAGCTTACCATGGTTAAGCTATGAAACTGGATAGTCTGTTGTCTTATTTAGGGTTTCTATCACTGCTGTGATGCAACACCATGAAAGGGGTTTATCTGGCTTCCACTTCCATACTGTTGTTCATTATCAAAGGAAGTCAGGACAGGGACTCAAACAGGGCAGAATCCTGGAGGCAGAAGCCCAGGCAGAGACCATGGAGGAGGATGCTTTCTGTCTTACTTCCCATGGCTTCCTCAGCCTGCTTTCTCACAGAACCCAGGACAACCAGCCTAGGGATGGTACCACCCACAATGGGCTTAGTCCTCACTCATCAATTACCAACTAAGAAAATGCCTTACAGCTGAGTCTCACCAATGCATTTCCTCAACTGAGGCTCCTTCCTCTCTAATGACTCTAGCTTGTTTCAAGTCAAAACAAGACCAGCCAGTACATCTATATACAGTGATTGTACTCCAATGTAATAATACTTTAATTTTGCAAGTTACTGACATGTGAGCCCACTGTAAATTGAGAAGTGATTTCAATTTAGGGGACAGGGTCTCACTAAGTTGCCCAGGCTCTTTTTTAATTTATTATGTAACCCAAGCTGGCCTTAAACTCTGAGCAATGCTCATGCCTCAGCTTTCTGGATGCGAAGATTCTAGGCACACACCAAGACTCAACTATGCATACTTAATTTTAACAACCCTAACTTTAAACTTCTTCTAACAATCCCATTGCCCTGCAACCTCAGTGAGCATCTCCTACACACAGCCTTAGAATGTGGAGAAGGGCTAGGGCAATGTCCAGTGTGGAGGGTATGGGGTATAAAGAAGACAGCATAGATTGTGCATATACTGTGAATGGAACTGGTCAGAAGAAGCAGTGGCTTGAGGGTGAGATCTAGAAGCAACAACAGTGTCCTGTTTTCTCAGCCCCCTGAGACATTTGAGAAGACAAAGTCTCTCCCTGCACAGAGGACAAAGAAACTGAGGCAAAACTTGGTGGACAGGTTGGCCCCTCCTGGTGCCTTTTGGATATTGAGAATTTACTCCTTCATCAGGGATAACTAGAGATGAAACATGGAAATATAAAGCTCATGCTTCAAGTTGCCTGTACAACACTAACATTAGCAGGAAAATGCAATATTTAACACATTGAAGGGGGAAGGTTTATGATGTGTGTAACAAATGAATTTATAAAGAAAAGTTTTGATAACCCCCAGTTTCTGAAATGACAGCAAAGTATAAAGCTCTCAACCCAGAAAAGCAACAGGAAAAATAAGTTAATAAAGATTAAATGAAAACCCTAAAGATTATATACTTAATAAAATAATTGCCCTTTTATGTTATTTCTAGAGAAAAGAAATCAATGAGTAAAAATATTAGGGAGATGAAAGTTGAGTATGATCCAACCAGTCAGTGAAAATATTAAGAAAGCTCATTGACAAAAGATTTTGAAATCAGAATAAGACTTCTCGAAAGCCTTGAGCCACTGCGGTATAAAGAGAAAACAGAAAAAGGAAGAAGGAAATAATATCACAAAGAAGAATTCTTCCTGAAGATTAGCAACCACCTCAAGACCTACCCTGTGCTGACAGAAGCCTTGTGGAGTCACCACAGGAAGAAAATTCTTCCAGCTCCACAAACTAAGACACCCAGAGGACAGCCTTTTTTCTGGATCGTGATGGACCAACTTTCCCTCCCTCTGCAAAGGCTTGTCATGCTTCCCATGTGAAATCAGTGTAGCATGTCAACCCAGGAGGCTGCTGAGGAAAACTCCTTCTGCTTCTTGAATGACAAACTATCACTTTCAGAGCGTGAACATCTGTGTCCAGCCTGGCTGAGCACATGGTTTAGAGTGTCAAAGTGTCTGCTGACCAAATGTGGTCCTCCCTTAGCCACTGCATCTAGACCAGCGTGGGGCAGGCTGTGCAGAGCTGGTAAAGGCTGGCAGAAAGCTTATTGAATCATCAGGATGTTTTAGGTAGTTATGACCTTCTACTTAAGATCAGAACCAAAAACAAGTGTTGACGACTTGAGTTGTACTTACAGAGTTCTCTATGCTGGGCCTTGACTCCTTATCTAGATCATAAGGAAGCAGGAGCTAGTGGATTGGAGATGACAGCGTGTAGGAGCACTCACAGTCAGGTCTTGAAGTCTCTATTGGATTCCCAGATCCCACAGGTGACAGGAGAGAAGCAACTCTTGAGCGTTGTCCTTGACCCTCACATACATGTACTGTGGCCCTTCTGCCACCCCATTCCATCCCCCTTGTATGACACATACATGCACATAACTAACTGTAAAAACAAATGCAAAATATGAGGAGAACTAAGTTCTTGTGTTCTTGGATTGTGTTGGGCTGAGGACCCAATGGCATCTATGTGCCCCAAGACACATCCTCCAGCTTTCTGTTTATAGTCAGAAGGTAGAGAGGTAGGAAGGGAAGCCTTCGGTAAAAAACTCCGCATGGACGTGAACCTTGAAGAAAAGAGACGGAACCAGGTTTTACACCTCAGCTTCCTGTGTCTTCCCTCCTGCCTTGTTCTTCTCTCTGAACTGCCTTTTGACACATCCCATCTCCTCCGGGCCCTGATTATGTCTGTCACATCATTGCCTGCTCTATGAGAGGCCTGAAAGAGGATAGAGGACATGGAGAAGCAGATCCCCTCAGATACATCTCAAGGAGTGCTTGTTTGGAGCATCCCGGCCATGTAAAGCAGCATTCTGGAAGATGCACTTCTGCTTCCTCCAGATATCTTTCCATGGTTCCTTTCCATGGTTTAGGACACAGTTCTACCATTGGGGAGCTTCTAGTGCCCATGAGCATTTTCAGAAATCAGACATTAAGGACTTGGAATTGTTGGGTTGTACCTTATCACCTACATTGGCCACTATCATTGTTTCCTAGGAACTACCTGTGAATTCATGTCTGACTGGAAGAAAGGCCACACCTCCCTCAGATACAATGCTGTCCTCTCTGTGGAATGCAGATGTTCATGCCTCTGTCCCACTGTCAAAGCATCCATTAAAGGACCATTGGTCCTTCCTTGATCAAAAGCTAGATGCTATGGTTCAACTACAACTTTCCAGGTCAGCTTTGTGACTCACACATTCGTAGTTCCAAAGCTTGAAAATGACAGGACTACAAGTGACATTAGAAGTGACTGGTTTTTTTTTTTTAATTATCCAGGTCAATATTGTATAATAGTATGACGACACTCTATTTAGTTGCAGTAAAACTATTCCCAACGGCCATTAATTTATCCGAATGGATGCCTAATAGCCTCTTAAAATAGAAGGCCAAGCTGAAACAGTCAGGAACATTGCTAATTACATAACTCTTCTGTGCAATGTGGCATCTTCAGATTTGGTCCTCGTCATTCTTATTCCATCTCTACCTTCTCCATTAAAACATTGGAAGCAAGACTCCACTGCCCATAATGAAGTGATTTAGGTTGATCCATGGTGCTCCAAGTGTGCTCCTAATGTATGTCTATCTCAGGCACTGATATGTATCAGGCGTGTCTGCTTTGTGACCAAAGCAGATACAACACAATAAAGACAAGATGTTAGCAACATTGATAGATTTGTCTCGAAGATAATTCAGCTGTTCTCTAATGTGATTATTTCCCTTTCAAAGCTGAACAGCCTGATTGTCTCCAAAGCCAGATCTTTTTTTTTTTTTTTAACTTTTTCATACATCAGTTCGAAGTGCAACATCACCCAGTCTAGTGAAACTCCAACAACAACAATAGAGAAGTTTGAGGTTTGCTGAGACAGGAAAAGAAAGTTCAAGAAAGAAAGCCCTGCCCTGAGATCTCAAAAGAGGCTCCTTCCCCAAGCTAATCAAGCCACATTCTGCACTTAATAATTCCTATTGTACCTTTGGACTAAGTAACTACAGGAGGGTTTTTGTTTTGGTTTTGCCAATTTACATTATGATTTTGATGTAGATCTTCTGTTGCTTTTAATAAAATATGCTACTCACTTGAGAAATATGTGTCATAAAATAAGTGTTTTTGTTTTCTAAAAACTCTTAAAGGTCTTCTCCAGAGTCCCCTATGGTTCATTCCCCTGGAATAAATTACTGCAATCAGACCACATGGGGAGAAAAGTTAGCCTGATTACAAAAGGAATCAGTCCAAGAGGTAAACTATTAATCACAGCTCCTTTCTGAACCATCCTAGTTAGAAGGCACATTCCCATCACACCCCACTAGAGACACATTTTCCTTCATCACACACCCCTTTAGTATTTGGTTTCTCCTGAAATCTAGGGTGACCTCAGTCAGTCATAGTGACTAACCTTACACCCATCTCCAATGTCCCCCCTGATAGCTTGATCTGATTATGATAATTCGTCATTGTCAAGGCATTTAGGGTTTTAGCTTTGGTCTTCTCTTTCCTGCAGGTGTCAAAAATGCAAAAGCACAATTTATAAAACCAGAGATGACAGCACCCCATTTGTAGTGGTCATGGAGTGCCAGGAGGAAACTTTCTTTAAAAGACCTCAGCCTTCTCTCCAGAGGGGCTGCTGAAGTTCCAGGGTGGTCTGCAAAGCTGACTCAAAAACATAAACGCCACTGCAGCAATGTACAGTTCCTAAGGCCAGACATCCAGATGTGTCAATAACGTGTGAATTAGAAACAGATGTTAGCCCTTGCTGGAAAACAAATATCTTAGAATTATTTCCTCTCTTTTGCCTCCTTATGTGTTCATACACTTTAGCGTAACTCTCCCTTGTTTTGTTTTGGTTCTCTCTTTGAGAAACAGGAGTGATTCTTATTTTTCAGGCAGGCATGTGGCTATGGATAAAATGTCCCCAGAATGGGAAAGGACAGTCGCTTCCGCGCCTTCTTTCATACCCAGTGGGACTAACTGAAGCAGTGATTGTTGGCAGTCCACTGGGGAGCTGCACTTCAACCAGATCTTCTGGGGTGTGTTCTAGACCCCTGAGACCACTTAGAAAAAAATGCCACTGCAAAGCCCATCTCTTTGATTCCGGAAGTTACTCAAGAAAAAGCAGCGCAGCTTTGTTATCTACTACTGACAGTGCCTCCCGGCGGTTCTTTTGGGCAACTACAGCGCGGCTTGAAAATGAAGGCATTTGTACATCTACACACACACACACACACACACACACACACACACACACGCACGCACGCACGCACGCACGCATGCATGCATGCACACGCACGCACTCATGCACGCGTGCATGCACGAAGTTTGTATTTCCTCCAGTACAACTAACCCAGCAAACTATGCAGTGTAAGGCACTGTCGACATCCATTAGAAAAGCTGTAGTGACTTCAGAGTTTTAATACACTGGAAGCCCTAAGGTCATTGTTTCAGCAAAAGCAAAGGGCGGCTCTGATTGGGCTGTGGTTCTCCGGTAACTGCAGGGTTATCCTCTGCGCTTGGGTTAGTTTCACTGAGCATGGAACTAGACTCATAATGGGATGCAGGAAGGAGGCGAAGGCTACTGGAGTGAGTGCTCTCTGAGATGCTGGGGTGAAGTCATGGGGCCGGCTCTGCTTTCTCCTCCTAGCTCTCAGACCCCATCCAAAGCATGGCAGTGACCTTCGTGCCAAGACAGACCAGCCGGTTGCGGTTCTGTAATTGTTGGCCATGTCTAGACACAGTACAAAGTTAAATTGTTGATCACTTAGGTGCACAGCTAACCTATCTTAACAAAGAAAGCAACATTCCCATTTTGATGCTCAAACATCTGACCCTCACTGCATTGGAAAAACCTACAAGTTTTGCCTTTCTTCAGTGCTGGTAATCCCCCTGCAGTCTCCTTTGTCCATACTACTAGTGCACAATTCAGAAAATTACCTTTCTTAGCCCTTTGTATGTCTATGTGTATGTATGTCTTGGTTAGGCTTTTATTGCTCTGTAGAGACACCATGTCCGCGGCAACTCTTATAAAGGAAAGCATTTCATTGGGGCTAGCCCTCAGGTTCAGATGCTTAGTCAAGAATGTGATTGCTGACAGACCAGCAACTTTTTTCGACCCTGGAAATGAAAGCAAAATGGAATAGCTGGTGACACTGGAAAGACACCATAGATCTGCCCAGTTTGCCTATCTCTGAACTAAATGAGACAAACTTGAACTTTCCTCCTAAGGACAGCACTGTTTCACGGTCCCTGTCTATAACTAAAGAATACAATTCCTTTCGCTCTCAGGGTCTCCGCTGCCACCAGCCCTGCCTGGGTGTCACTCACCCATGTATTTACTCCACCATCGATCACTTTTGGGAAACTATTGTTTTTCCTCTGTGTCTCAGGACTCATCAATGCCAAGCTCTTCTCCAGTAAAGAGAAAGAAACTGTCCTCACACTATCTGAGATGCTATTTACCCTTATCTTGGAATATATATATATATATATTCCTGTTTAAAAGATTTATAGAAGGCAGCTTACCACGAAGCTAATCTGACCATTTGATATGGATTGTTGGACTAATGGAAGAGAGCAAGGAGAAAAGGAGTAAAAATGCAAGGGCAGCTTGTATACAGCTAATGATCGTGAAAGAGATGCAAATTGAAATTTTTCCAAAGAAGTTCTTTCCTATCCAGCACAAACTAATAAGCCTCGCTTTGAATTCTGTAAACATTCCCTGCAGATGATTCAATTGGAGTGGGATTCAGTGCCTGCCACAGATGAAACAGTATCTACTTCTAGTATCTACTTCTGCCCAGCACATTAGAAGAAGTTAGAAATCTTTCCCCTCCAAGACCAAGGTTTCCTTCCTCAAAACCACTTCCCCCTGTTGCCCTGGTTCCTCTATTCGCTCTGTTCATTGTCAACAAATGGAGTGTGAAGTGCTCGCCAACCTATGCTTGGGTTAAACTCCTTTCTGCTCCTGATGCTGCACACACTACCCCATTGGAAGGCTGGCCTCGGAAGCAGGAGCAGCCCTCTCTCCCAGGCTAGTTCACTGCCCTGCTTTCAAAGCATCTCTCTCTCTCCTCTCTCCTCTCTTCTCTCTCTCCCTTCTAATCCCTTTCTCTCTTCTCCATCTTTCTGTCTGCCCCCTCTTCCCCTCTTTCCCACACTGTGTGTGTGTTCACACCTCATATAGCCAGGAAGCAGTTAGATAGCAACCTCCTTGCTGTGATTCTCAACATCCTCCTGGTCTGACTGGATCTTACACCAAGAAGAGCTCCGGGCCCCATAGATTTTCCTTCTCCATTTCCCTGGCATCTGTGTGAACTGGGTTTCTGTCTGCAACACTCTATACAGTCCCTTTCTACTCCCCCCTCATCCCCCACACACAATTAGGAACTGATCCTCCAGGGAGGAAAGAGGACAAGGTGGGAAAAAGAAGGGGAAACTGTGACAGAAAAACAAATGTGTTGCTATTGAGTCAGAAGTGCTGCATCCAGAAGCATGAGTCACCTGCTGAGGGACATTGTCTTGCTGAGTATATAAGGCAAGTGGCCGGATACACGCCTGCCCACAGGTAAGGAATTCACTTATTCCCGGGAATGCAGAATGTTGAGTTTAACACACAAGCCCACACCCTTGTTTCTGCACATTCGAATGTCGGTGTTCCCTACACTGACATCAGCTCAGCCTCTCGCCATTTCACAAAACACACAAGGAAAAGTACCTGTGTTCAGGAATGGCACACTCAGGAATGGTGGCTCAGAAAGGTCACTTGAACCACAGCCACCTCTCCGAAAACTCCAGAGCTTCCTCTTGGCAACACAAATCTGCACTGTGGTTGCCATTGTTTAGCATCTTTAGAAAATTTGCCCTAAACAAGTATATTCGGGTGTTACAAGTCATTTTAATGTACCCAAAGAGTATTTTGGTTTTTTTGTTTTGGTTTGTTTGTTTGTTTGTTTTTGGCTGTTAACTATGGCTGTTTTCTTAGTTTTCTCTTGCACGACCTTATAAATTCACTAGTGGTACATCATGTAATCATTCTTGCTTTCTCCAGTTCAGGGAGAACATGCTTGTGAACCTTAGCTCCTTTTCTGTTGCTCTGACCAAATATCTTCCCAGAAACAACTTCAGAGAAAAAGACCTATGGTAGGAGGGGCACAGTACACCATGAAGGGGGCATGGCTAGGCAGCAGGAGTGTGCATCAGGGTCTCTTTCCCCAGCCCCCCAAAGTACTGTTGAACCAGAGATGATGGACCATAAAGCCTAGAGTCTCACAGTTACCACCTCCTCCAACAAGGCTCCGTCTCCTGGAGTTTCCAGCTGAAGATTAGGAGTTCACACATGTGAGCCCACGGAGATGCCTCAGACTCAAAGCACAACACTGCCGTTGAGTTTTTTCTTGTTTTATTTCAGACAGCATCTTGCAACTCACAATGTAGGTCAAGCTAGCCTCAAATACACCAGGATCCTCCTGCCTCAGCTTCCCAAATGCTGGGATTACAAGATTAAGCAATCATGTCCAGCTTCAGAGAGATTTTATTTTTTCTATTTATGTCTCTCAGATCTCTTGCCCGATCCCTGGTCACCCCTTTCAAGACCTAGGTATTCAGACGTACCACAGCACAGTGATTGCGAGAGCCCTTTGTCATAGCAGCCTGTTAGAGTTGATTCCGGCCTCTCCTGTCACCTCACTTTGTACCTGGGATAAATCATTTAATGTCTGTTCTTCAGTTTCCCACCAGCCAAATGGAAAAGTACTGCATTGTATCAATGTTAAAGCTAGCCGTGGTGGTGCATGCCTCTAATCCAAGTACTTCGGAGGCTGAGACAAGATGTTTGCCAGGTGCTGGAAGCCAACCTCAGCCATATAACATGTTTAAGACCAGACTGGAACACACATAGAAAATGCTGTCTTAAGCAACAAAGACATTGGCTGTGTCTTATTTTTGGTGGCACACTACATTTGATGAAAGAAACTAAACCAGCTTTTCTGGATGTGAGCATTAAAAGAGTTAATATGCATTCATTTTTCTATATCCTCCTTTCTTATTTAAAACCAGTAGTCCAAGCCAGAAACATAGGCTATCTGGCTGATTCTATCCTCTCTTTGACCACTGATACTCTAGAGTTTAGCAAATTCCCTTGGCTTTGTAGTCTAAATATCCTTCATCTCCCCTGGTCCCGCCATGCCTCCTGCCACTGTCTACCAGCATGACGGCCTCCACTCAAAGCCCTACTCTGCCTCCAGAGTCATCTTCCTGCCATGGGAACCAAAGCCCTCACATCTCTATCGCAAATTTTTCGTGGATCCTGCCACCGCCAGGGATCTTGTTCCAAGCCCCAGGCTGCTTGCGAGGGCACCCGAGGCCTGTTCTCAGGTTGGCTTCCAGACCTTGATTACAATTGTCACCCTCTACCACAGTCTCTCCTCAGCTGATCCCTTGCATGTGTCACTTGTCACACCCAGAAGTCTGAGGCTGAAGTGTCTGAACTCTTCTCCCTGCCTGAAGCCAGCATTCTCCTTTGATCTACTTCAGCCTGTCCTGCGGCGCTAAGACCTGCGGTAATTCTCCTCCCAGCTCCCTGTCCGTCTACGTGCTTACAGAGGCCTTTCAGTGGTCACCATGTTTACAACTCCATGCTCTCTCTGATGCTTCACCTACGGGCTCTTCCTAATTACAGCAAGCCCTCTTCGGTCTTGCGGTCTTGCTTCTTGACCCTTGTATACTTAACCTTTTCCTGTCCCACAGCTGACGGCCAACCTGTGCTTGTTGAAGGATGAAAGGGAAAGTCAACAGTGTGTGCGGTACTGAATGGTAGCGTATCGAGAAAGACTCAGGCTGAGAAAAGAGGCTGAAAGAGTGTCACATACAGTCCTGTTTACCCCTCCCCTCTGACTGGAGTCATCAGTGTGTTTTCCCTGAAATGCACCTTTCACTTGTCTCCCTGTCCAAGAAACAGTCTGTGCCACAGGGCCCTCAGGCCACGACACTGATGCGCCTTCTTCCAATACTGACACCAGTGCTCTGTCTAGGCACCTGCTAAGTGGACACTGTCCTTACTCCCATTATAAGAAAGCATGCTTTGGGGCACTGCCCTGATTTTAGGGAAAAGGAAGAAAACTATCAAAATGCTGTTAGGGATCAAAATTGCTTATGTGGTAATAAGGAAACAATGCAAAGTGTGGACCAGTACCAAACCTCAAGTACTTAGATTGCTTCTTAAATGCCTGCCACTTAGTGTGGAAAGCAAATGTGTGAGCGCTCTCACAGATTTTCGACAGAGTGCCAACCCACCGCGACACCCAGACTCTCTCAGGAGTTAAATCAGAGTTAATAAGAGAAAAATTGTGTACCAAGAGATAACACGTAGAGATCCATTTGTGGTCCAGGAGCCACACAAAGAGTAAAATTTCCATGATGCATTTTAATGACAAGGGTGGGCCAAGGATAAACCAAAACCCCAAGGGAACCGAAGTCTACCCATCAAAAGCTGGCCTTAGCTTTTTTGCTGCCATGAAGGCAAAGCTTTTGATGACATGAAAGAAAGCGCCAAGAGACAAGATGCAATAGTAGCAAACCATGACAAGAAGTGGCATCCAGTCTTTGAGAAGCCACAAGGACATGATATACCATGGCTGCTTTAGAGGAGACAAAGAAAATACAGAAATTGTACTCCTTGCCAACTGGCTCTTATCAGTCCTCCAATCGCATTTATAGTCTTTTGAGTATTTGCAAGGCAATGACCCATAAGGAATAGAACTGGTTGCCAGCAATTATTAGAAAAAGCAAGGTAGATATACTCAATCTGCACAGAAATGATCTGAAATGTGTGCTATGCTGCTACAGGGTCTATGATTACTTGGCAAGCCGTATCTCATCTCCAGATCTCACATCGGGGGAGATAATTAAATGAGAGGCTCCCTATAATATCA
Source organism: Phodopus roborovskii (assembly GCF_943737965.1). Taxonomy (NCBI): domain Eukaryota; kingdom Metazoa; phylum Chordata; class Mammalia; order Rodentia; family Cricetidae; genus Phodopus; species Phodopus roborovskii. The sequence goes on from NW_026126511.1 coordinate 19,464,001, forward strand.
TCTTCAAGGTCCCTACTGTAGAACTGTATTCTCAGCAAGGAGATGTTGTCACCAGCCCCTTTGGCAATTCCAGCACTACGTGTCTTTGCCCCTTGGAAAATGGCCAACATGGAACCTCTCGTTCAGAGTCCATTGAACCGCATTTGAAGTTGCTCTGAGAACCTTGGGAAACCAGAGTTCATTGATGCCCAATGCTATTTTCAAGGAATAAAAATTAAATTTCTCCCCCACAAAATGGTGATCCAGACTCTTCTAACCATGATCTTGGTTGCTAGAACATTCTTGGCATTCACCAATATTTCTCTCCTTCCTCCCATTCCTGGGTGTTTAGGACTATGACTCTTTCTACCCTAGTGAGAAGAAACTTAGCCATTCAGTTTCTCTTGGATAATGAATGATGGAGTAGAAGTGGTGAGTGTTGTTGCTGAGTAGAAGCACACAGGATCAATGTTTCTCTACTTTTCTCTCCTTGCGTAGACACCATAGGCACAGCTGTCCCTGGAGTCAAATGGCTTGGGAAGTTGTACTACCACACAGTATCCCCTAAACCTACAGTGAGCTTAGTGTGGCAATGAAATTTTGTGTTGTTAAAGCACCATACTCCTGACTACACAGAAGTTACAGTAACTTTGGCTCTTGGGAAGTGGAATTTATGGGCTCTATAGTGTTCACTTTTTAAAAATGGTAAACCTGGAGTGCAGAATGCAATTAAATTTTCAGGATGCTTCTCAAGCACCCCTGGGTTCCATCCCCAGCACCACAGAAGTCTGGAATAGTGGCAGACACCTATAGTCTCAGCAAGTACAAGATGGAGATAGGAGGACCAGATGTTCAAGGTCATCTTAGACACACAGAGTTTGAGTCCAGCCTGGAATATGTGAACTATGTCACTAAATAAATCAATACTTTAAAAAGAAATCCAACTCCCAGAAGAAAACTCACAGCCTGTTTTACAAAATGCAAAATAAAAGAAAAATGGAATAAAGTATCTCCTTTAGAATTGAGTTGGAGTACAGAACCACAAAAGGCCCTGAAGATCCAAAACAATTCTGAACAAAAAGAACAATGCTTGAGGGATTCCCATCCCAGACCTCAAGACACACTGCAGTCATAGTAATAAAAACAATATAGTACTGGCACAAAAAATATGCATGTAGGACAATGGAACAGAACCGAAGACCCGAATATGAATATGCATAAGCATAGATACCTAATATTAGACAGCGGTGTTGAAAACACACACTGGGGGGGGGGGGGGAAAGTACAACAATGTTTTTCACAAAATGGAGCTGGGAAATGTGAACATACACATGGGGAGGGATATTAGACAAGTGTGTGTCACCCTGGACAAAAACTGTCTCTAGTGGACAAGACCATAAGGCAGAAACACATAGAGACAGCTTACCTGAACAAGGAGGAGCTAACGGGCCCCCAGACTGATAGCTGGGAAGCCAGCATGGGACTCTCAGCCAGAAGGACTGAGCAGTCTAAGGGACATCAGACAGTGGAGCCAGGATGTATCCCTGGTGCACAAAAGGACCTTGCTAACACATCCCCCATGGAGGGATAACTGCCTTAATCTAGAGACAGGAGAAAAGCCCTAGTCCCTACTTCACAGGACCTGTCAGATCTACATGACCCTAACTGGATGGCATTCCCCTACATATGGAATTGGGGTGGGGGGATGGGAGGGGAGGATGGTTAGAGTGCATGTGAGAGGGCAGAGAGGGTAAAAGGGAGGAAAGGAGGGAGGGAGGGATGGAGGGAGGGAGGGAGGGAGGGAGGGAGGGGGAACTGGGATCGACATGTAAAATAATAAATTAAATTTAAAAAAAAAATGCTTTGACTCCAAAATTTAAGTTCAAGGACAAGTTACTGGGGAAAAGGATTTCTATTTTTGTTCCCACAGAAAATGAAAAGATGTGGATTCCTTCCAGACTAATGTGGTTTGATCAAGCCAGACCACCTGAAACAGAGTACAAGGTGATACTACATTCAAAACAGCTGGACAAAGCAGCCCTACAGACTACAGCTAGGATATCTGAATCTTCTTCAAATCCCCCATGACAGCGCCCCTTACCAGCAGGAAGTAGTTTGGAAAGAACGACGCCCAAATTCCCAAATATTGTGTATAAATGTTTGTTTTCATTTAATTGGGCTTTGTTATATAAAATAAAATAAAAAGAATTCTCACCTCAAAAAAAAAAAAAAAAAAAAAAAAAAAAAAACTGTCTCTAGTAGCTCAAAGACCTAAATATGACACCTGAAACACGGAAACTTCTAGAAGAAAATATCTGCAGTGTCACATAGGATATAGGAATAGGAAAGGACTGTCTATAGGACTCTTTTCCCCAGGGATTGGGGTCAACAATTGACAGGAGGGATGTCATGAAACTAAAAGGCTTCTACACAGCTAAACAAAGAATCAACTGAGTGCAGAGGGGCCCTGCAGAATGGGAGAGAATCTTTGATGGCTATACACCTGGCGTGGGATTAATACCCAGAATACATAGGGAACACATAAAACAAGGAGAAAAATAAAATCAAACAGTGAGCTTGGAATCTGAACAGAGAGTTCTCAAAAGAAGAAATAAAAACAACTAAGAAATATCTCAAAAAAATGCTCATTGTCCCTGGTAATTAGGGAAATGCAAATCAAAAAAACAAAAAAACAAAAAAAAAATAAGTTGAGATTTTGTATTACTCCAGTCAGAATGGCAAAACAATCAACAACAAACAACAAAGGGAGGATTTGCAGACGAGGGAACCTTCATTCACTGGTAGTGAGATTTCAAACAGCTTCAATAACTCCAGAAATCAGAGAACTTTGAAAAAGCTAAAAATAAATGTGCTATATTTATATACAATGTCCTCCTGCACAGATAATTGCTCACATGTTCACTGCTGCTCTAATCACACAATATCTAGAAAATGGGAACAGCCTGTATGTACTTCAACTAATCAGTAGATAATAAAAATGGATGTATATATACACGATGGAATACTATTCAGCTATTGAAAAATAAAATCATCAACTTTACAGGACTGAATTAGAAAAAGATCATCCTGAGTGAGGCAACCCAGGCCCATACATCATGTTCTCTCTTATCTGTGGCTCCTAGCTCCAAATCTCAGATGTAAATGCATAACGTGGGGCATTAGAAGGAACCAGAAAACTATAAAGGGACAACGGGAGGAGAAGAGCAATAGAAAGGGGAGTAGAAAGATACAAGTGGTTTGAAGGGGATACGGAAGGGGGAGATAAGTACAAAAGGAAAGGGGGGATAAAATAACCATTAGGGTGTCTGAAAAGTTTGCAAGATCATATTACCATTCTCTATCTATCTATCTACCTATCTACCTAAACTTTATAATATCTGTGTGTGTGTGTGTGTGTGTGTGTGAATATGTAGTTTATATGAAACCTTCCCATTTGGAGTGGCAATGCCACCCCAAGAACCATAGATGATCTAACAAAAATCCTAACATCAAGCATGAGGAGCCCCCTTTTGAGTCAGAGTTGTCTAAGAGATCCCCAGAACACTGAACACTGCAGGCTATTATTTCTGCTGCACACGGTTGCCTCCAAAAGGTAGAGAGTAAGTCCCTCTTGCTGAGGACATCATGCACTTATGACCTAAGACACAGAGGACCTTTGCTGGATCTCACCTGAAAACCTCCTCCCTGAGGTCTGGCTTCGTGGTGTGAGAAGGCACCATCTAACTTCCAGGGGAGGGTAGCAACCAACAATCCTACTCAGCTTTGACAAATAGGGTTACTCTCTCAGCTACTGATGCCTATGAACCACAAGGACCAGCATGACATGATGACAATAGCAGCACACATACCTTGGTGGTAACAAGCAGCTCTCTAACTTGACTCCTGGCCCACTCAACAGGAAGGAAATCATGCCTAGAACCAACCAACGACCAAGGACCTAGAAAAGTCCAGGATTTTGGATTAGAATATACAGCCACCATTTTACTAAACCAGCATAATCCCTGATGACATTCTCAATATTTATCCTTATGCCCACAATAAAAGAAGTTCTCACCCCTCATCAAAGAAATGTCTCTTCACAACAGCTGGAGACCACTACAGGGAAGAAAAGTCACAACCAATCAGACTGTAGAAAACAAGAGATATTGTGGTGCCCAGTCACACCTGATACATCTACAGCACAATTCAGGGATATTTTGTAAAAGAGGGAGCAGAAAGACAGTAAGAATCAGAGAAACAGGGACTTTGTCATGAGATTGTGTCTTCTAAAAATGTCAGAAGAGCTATCACATGAAGTCTCATCATCATGGCTGTCTAAACAAAACCGGAACAATGACACCACCAATAGACATGAGAATATGGAAGAGGTTTAGGATCATGAGACCTCAGTCAGAGACAAAGAACTACAGGTAACTTAGGAATTCTGGGAGCAGGGGAAATAATCTTCCCCAGGGAAGAGTTCCCCCACTTGATTGTTCTATACCGAGTGGTCAGCGCTAAAAATATATACATATGGAGAACATAAGGACTGATCAGGTTGTAGTTATATATTCAGCATATGTGTGTGATATGTGTGTGTGTGTGTGTGTGTGTGTGTGTGTGTGGAGAGAGAGAGAGATAGCAATGATTAAAGAAAAGAGGGCATAAATTTGAAAGAAAGGGAAGGTTGGAGGGGGAAAGGAAGGAAAGGGAAGAGTAAAATAATGTAATTATGTTGTAATTTAAAATTTTTAAAGTATTATAAAAATTGGGTTGCTGTATTATAGCAACATCCCTTGCCATAGTTCATAATTTCAACTCTAATTAAGGTTCTGCATGTTGTGACAAGAAAATTGAGCCTCTTTGCTTGGTGTGATTTGCAATTATGAAGAAAGTTTAAGGTTATAATTAATTAAAATTACAAAACTAACTCAACATTTTTTGGCCTTTGAATCATAAAAATTACAACTGTAGTCATTTTGTGCTACATGCATTGCACTCAACCCTTCTCAAAGTATTTAATATCTATCACAATGTCTCAACTATACAGAGGAAAAAGCTTCGGTCTACAAATATAAAGAATGATTATCTTAATATTTTGCATGTTTTCATGGCCCTAAATAAAGCCATTTGAAAATTGTTAGGGTAAACATTTATATTTTTGGCCTTTGGGTAGACATTTTCAGAAAAGTTCTTCCTATTTTACCCCGAAAGTAAACAAATAATGACTTAATTCCATAAAATTTTTGTAATAGAATGTACAGCAATTCACACAAAAAGTATTCATCAAATACTTTCTTTGGCAGGAAACCAATAAAAGGTAGATGACGTGGGCCCTTCCTTCCTCAAACTTCTTTTCCTGTAGAAATGCACAGTTATTTTCCCTCCGTATCTTGAGTCACAAAAGTGGCAATTGCCAAATTTTATCAGAAATGAAATGTAACTTATCTATCTTTGTGCCTCAACTGTCTAGGACATACCTGAGAATTGAGAAGATGATAACTGGGAAGAATTAAGACATTATACTCAGAGAGAAAGGGCACAGAGTAGTAGATTGTGGTTATCAGAGAAGAGTAACTACCCTGTATGAGTCTCTGCCAAGACCTTTATATCCAGTATGTTATCATCACAAGTCCATATCAGAACACAAGGATTGTCCCCACTTTACAGAAAAGGAACCTGCCTAGAATGGACTAGCTGATAGATCCAGGATTTGGATCTAGACCTAATAAGACCACAGGACAGTGTGTAAAAATTATGAATGAAAACCTTTTGTCTCCATTCAGAAGAGTCCCAGAGAGCTTTCTCCAATTACTACTTCTGCAAGTCAAATATCTGCAAAGGACTAAGTAGGGTCCATTACCTCCTAAGGGGCTTCAGCTTGGGAAACTCAACATTTTTGAGGGAAGGGGATTCAGAAAGGATTGAGGAAAAGGTACCAAGATAATGAAGGAATCACCCAGAGCTGTGTCCAGTCATGTAGCAGAAAGTGAAGCCTGTAGAATTCAGTGAGGATGTTGCCTACATGTGTCCTCTCCTAGCTGCCTAGGCTCCCTCACAGTGTTAGCATGTGTAGTCCGATTTCCTACCTGATACTTCAAGACTCCGAAGAGAATGATAAAGCACAAATTATGCTGTCATTTAGGATGCACTGTATCACTCCCTCCATATAACAAACCGGTTAAGAAGAAGGAGACAGGGTGGAGACCCCAACTCTCAGTATACACCCATCTCTTGGTGGGGCTTCAGATCATGGGTTAGAAGGTGACATGGGATACAAGATTGCTGGTAGCTATATTTGAGAAGTGCCATCTTCCACAAGTCCTCTGTTGGCTAGATTGTTCCTCTGATCTATCTAATCTACCCTGGAAATATTCAAATATAAGCCAAGTAGGATTGGATAAGGATTGTGTAAACATTTCTAGGTTCAATGATGGCCCACAGTCTGTCAATTTGAACAGCAAATGTAATGCATGCATGGTGAATAGGAAAGGCATTAAAAAATAAAAATGCCATTTTTACCACAAGACAAAAATGGGCAGCAGGTAAGGAAAAACTCACAACTCCAGTCTGCAAAGTTCTGAATTAAAGATAAAAATTCCACATGAATCAATGAGCCTATATACATCTTGTGTTCTAATACTGAAAAATATCCAAATGCCTCATAATGACCCTAGCAATCTAGGAAGGGTTAAATTCGTCTAGCATACTCCATACAGAAAGGCAGCAAAGTGGATGCTATGTTTTACAAAGAGCTGTATTAGAAGGAGACACATCAGGGGTGCACACTGAATTACATACAGAGAACTTCATTCGTTGGTGCCATTTCTGGATCATTTGCCACTCAGAAAAGTTGCAGCCCTGGCATGATTTATTTCAGTGAGTAAAGGAGAAATCCTGCTGCAGGTTGCATTTTTTAGGGCTACTGACCAAGTCCACCCACAGTTACAAGCTGGCCCTTGCCAGTCGCCTGTGTGAGTGTGCACACATTGGCAGGCAATCGCCTATTCTGCGTGTGTATTTAATTCTGACCTTTTTATTTTGCAAAACTTTATTTTTTTCTTCTACTTTATTACTTCTATTATTAGTGCGTGCGCGTGCGTGCGTGCGTTCGTGTGTGCGTGTATGTGTGTGTGTGCGTGTGTGCGTGCGTGCGTGCGTGCGTGTGTGCGTGTATGTGTGTGTGTGTGCGCGCGCGTGCGTGCGTGCGCGCGCGTGTGCGTGCGTGTGTGTGTGCGCGTGTGTGTGCGCGTGTGTGTGCGTGTGTGCGTGTGTGTGTGTGTGTGTGTGCAGGTGTAGAAGTCAAAGGACAACGTCTGTGAACCTGCTCTCTCCTGCCACCTTTGCTATTATCTTCTCAAATATAAAAAATTTTCAAGTATTACTGTCAAAAGCATAAAGGTAGATTGTGAAAAACAAAATCAATTATGTGTTAAAAACAGAAGGCTAAGAAAAGTTAAAATATGTCTCCAAATCACATGAAATCTATAATATTTTTTTAAAAGGAGAAAAAAAGTACTGAACTAACCCATTGAAAGGCAAAGATTATCTGGTCATTTGCTCATTTGTTTTAAAGGCACTCTACACTAGAGTTCCATCTGAAAAAGATACAGATATAAAAAGACCAAAAGTGAGAACTATGTAGACAATGCTACCCAACCCTAAAAACACAGCGCCATAAAATTAGTGTGAGATAAAATAGACTTTAAAGAAGAAAGCAGCTGGTTGTAGCACTTGCCTCTAATCCCAGCACTCCACTCCACCTCCACCGCCAGGCAGGAAGCTCTCACTTCAAGGTCCGACTGGGCTATATGGAGAGACCCTGTGTCAGGAACAGACGAAAAAGGGAGACAAGGAGAAGGAGGAGTTTAGGACTGAAAATGAAGCCGGAGTCTACTATTTCATGGATTTGTGTACATTGGTCAGTATGGTATAATAATTCTAAATTTGCTTACAGGGATAAAGTATAAACCTGCAAATGTATGAAGCAAGAACAAATGAACTGCAAAATGTCATCACATTAGAAGTGTTCAAGGCTGAGGTCAGTAGAGCACATTTGTAACCCCTGCATGTGAGATGCTGAGGCCCGGAGAACACATCCGTGCCCCCTCCATGTGGGATGGTGAGGATGGAAGACGATGCATTTGAGGCCAGCCCTAGCTCCATTGTGAGTTCCAAGCTGGGAAGGGGAAAATTGCAACGTTCTTCTCTTGCTTATTGATGAGTTAACTTAACAAATATTATTCTTAAAACACAAACTTAACAATAACATCAAATCACTGAAGTTAAGTGGACAGATGTAAAATTCTGACCTAACCCTTATGAAAAACATGTTTTTTTTTCTAAAACATGCATGTCCTAATGTCCACCTCATTGTACTTTGGAGAATTTGTACATAAAGACTACATTCTTGGACTGCACTACAATCAAATCTTTCCTGAAATACAAAAATAAATGTTAAAATTTCACCAAACTGGCTGTAGTTGGGAGGTGCTAACTTGCTGATATATATTTGCCTAGTATGAAAGAGTACCTGGGTTCAATCATCACTACTGGGAGGGAGGGGATGTGAATGACTCATAGAACTGACTGGAAATCATGTCAGAAATTATTTTAAAAATACAGAAGAAGTTTTCTTTTTTTTTTTTAAAGCAAAATCTCAAAGACAAATATACATCCTCACAACTTTCAATATACAGGAAGAAAGGTGGGAATCATATTTAATAAGTATATAATACTATATTAGCTTCATTCATATACTTCAGCTGCCTTGGGCTCCCGGGGAGTGTCCCCACACACTCTAGGGGCACAGCAGTAGCCCTGACAAGTTGTGTGACACCAAAAATGCAGCCTGGCCCCAAGTCACACTCCAAAGCTTTCTTGGCTTATGCTTATCATGACAAAGAAGAAAACAGGAGGAAAATCAGAATGTGGGTTTCTTTCTTTTTTCTTTTTTTTTTTTTTAATGTTTTCTGAAAACAATATGAATGGGTAGAGACCTGGGAAAATATATTTTCTTTGATCCTTAACTGCATGATCATCAATCTCTACTAACCCAGCCATGCATAACTGCCCAGCTCATAACTACGGAGCGTGTAAAATTGTGATGAATTGTGTTACACCACCATAACTAAGCTCCTCCCTTTGCTTCTATTGCATCATGAATTCAAAGCTCAGATTCATTTCCATGCTCTGACTTTGGGTGGGGAGATGGTCACTTAAATGGTTTGTTCCTGCATTTAATTTCTCAAAGGTAAAACATTTCTTGAATGCTTTCTTTCTGGTGGGGACAAGAGGACCACAATAGCACGGTGGGTATGGTGTCCCCTCTCGTCACTATCAGTTCACAATGGTGTTTGCCCAAAAGAGACACACCAGTGAAGGCATGTCTAGCTGGATATGGTGTCACTTGCTGGTATTATCAGCATTTGGAAGGCTGAGGAGAGGAGATTTCTCTAAATTCCAGGCCAATTCAGTGAACACATTAGATTCAATGCCAACCTGGAATAACCTGGACTATATATCATGATCCTGTCTCAGAACTAAAGAATGTAACTGCAAAACACTTGAGCTGGACATGTGGGCACGGACCAGTAATACCAACACTCCACCACCACAGAGGCAAAAACAAGATCAGAAGTTCAAGAGACATGTCTGGAACACAACAAGTTCAAAGCCAGCTCAGGCTACTTCAGTCCTGATCTCAAAAATAAGAAAGAACAAAAGAAAGAAAGGAAGGAAGGAAGGAAGGAAGGAAGGAAGGAAGGAAGGAAGGAAGGCAAGCAAAAACACTTGACAAAGACCTGAAGGTTTTAGTTTATTTCAAAAACTAGCTATCCGTGTAAGGGCATGGCTCTACACACCTGTAATCTCAAACCTAGTAGCTGGTCGATAAAGAGTGAAGTACTTCAAGTTCAGACCCAGCCTGCACTACATAGCAAGACCCTCTCTCAAAAAATATAAAAGATAATAGAGAGAAGCCAATTACTATGCAGAACTGCCCTTGTCTGGTAGTAACAGGTACACAATGCTATCATAAACTGTATGAATCAGGCTAGCAACCCGCAGGCCTCCTCATCTGGGTGGCATTTTTGGTTCACAATCAAAGGGCTCTGCCCTCCCTCCAACACTTGCCACAGTGTGGGAAAAAGCTAACTTCCACAATCAGACCTTTCTCTCTAGGTGCCGTCTGAGCAAACCCTAAAATACAAACACTATTCATGAAATAGTATTGTTGCTAATCTGAATGAATAGGACAGACACATTCAAATCATAAGGAAAGATGGAGACGTACAATATAAGGTGAGTTCAGCCTTTAGAAGTAGATTGAAATTTATAGTTCTCTATTTGTACAGCCTTGAACAAACCAGGGCTACAGAGCCCATTCTTTTATATGCAAAATACAGGCAAAAAAAAATGTCTATCTACCAAGGAGAAATGAAATGTGTGGAGGACAGAGGCACCCTTGCATGAATGTGTTGAGGCTAAGGGTCAACATCAGATGTCTTATTCTATAAATGCCCATTTCATCTTTTTGAGGCAGGATCTGGAATTCACTATTTCCACTAGACTGGTTGGTTGGCCATTGAGCCCCCAGAAACTGCCTGTAACTGCCTCATACTCAGCCCTAGGGTTGTAGATGCGCACAGCCCCACCCAGGTTTTACGTTTACATCAGCACTGGAAGATTCAAACTCGGGTCCTCACACTTGTAGAGCAAGAGTTTTAACTACTGAGCAATCCACATAGTATGATGAAGTGAGTTTTAACAAGCACTGTGCAGTATGGGGCCAACACTAGATGAGTGTGACTAATCATTAATGAAAGGATGAATATGTTGATGTGTATAGTAGCACGGGTCCACAAAGGAAACCGTGGTTGGGGACATAGATCCACTAAAAATAAATCAACACTGGGATGCTATCAACAAGTAGCAGAAGAAGCAAAAGACACCAAGGAATGAATAAAACATAGAAGACTTCTCTAGTGATGTGATGATGTCTCAAACCTGGAAAGAGAGAGCATCCTTGATGAGCATGAAAACCATTCAGGCCCAGAAGGATAGAGCCATGTAGTGTTAACTCCCGTCCATCAACCCAGACTGTCTGGGGTCTTGACTGCCCATGAGAAGCAAATTTACTTCCTATCCCATAGCTCCTATTTTCCCAGGCAGGAGTTGCCTATGGAGCAGCATGCACAAATTCCAGATGAAAGCAGGGCATCTGTTTCCCAGGCATGTAGCTTTCCCAAGCTTGCCTGGCACATGCAGATTTATAGTGATGCTGGGCAGCCATGCAAAAGGTGGCATTGTGTTCAGCAGTATTGCTTCTAGTTTCAGGACAAGTTCTGTTGGGAACCTTTGAAGTGGGAACTTGAATCATACATCTGCAAATTCCTTATTTTCCACAGTTATTAAACTACCCGCCAGTGCCAGGGGACCACATTGTTCATTCACTCTTCTGGCACTCTAATGTGGGGGTGGATGCCAACCGCACAACAGCCACAGGACATAGACAAATGGTAGGTGAGGCAGGCAGGTGGCATAGAGACTAGAGTTTGTTTGCCAAAGGAACACATGCCTGGGTCAAGCCTGCTGTCTCTGCTCAGAAATATCTTAAGTCCTTGCATCTAATATAAAAATCTTTTAAGGCCATGCTCAAACGGCTGTTTTCTACATACAGTGCGCTTTCCATTTTAAATAATAATGATAAATAAAAGCATGTGTGTCTCTTTTAAAATTGGTGCATGCTTTCTTATTGTTCTCGTTCACCATCTTAGACTTGGCTACCTGTGATGAGTCAGGGTTTGACTCCCAGCAGGGTCTCCTAAGGTCAGAGTGGGAAGACACATTCATAGTTTATGGTATCAATTGTGGCCATATAAAGTAGTTAAGACCAGAACAACACGTTTGCTTTAATTGGTTTTTTTCTTTGGAGTAGGAAACACTGTATACACCGTGCTTTGTTCCTCCACATACCATTAATTATTATTGTAGTGCTTTTGTAGCAAGTTTCCCATCCAGCAAGTTCAAAACCCTTCACCTACATTATCTCTTTTTTTCTCCAAATATCCTTATGAAATCACTGAAGGAAAGGTATTATTATCCAACATACACATAAATGAAAGAAAAAAACAGCCCTAGATGTTTTATAAGGTATGTACATAGCCAGAAACTCATAAAACTAATTTTTAGTTGTAGTTTGGGGAGTCAGTTTCATTACACCCCACGGTGTCACCTGCTCACTCACCTGAGGTCCCCTGTTCTCAGAAATGTAACCAGGGCTAATAAAGAACCTGTCCTGTAACAGCAGGGCAGAGTGTGAAACAGAGACTCATTCTAGAGAAAGTCAGCAACTGTGAAACCTTTCACCAAAATGTAGCTATTAATGGGAAGCCGGTGTAACCTTCTGCCAAGTCAGACAAAACCTGTCTGGACAGTGTAACACGGAAGGGCTACATACCACCACTACTGATGTTTTAGATAATTCTTCGGCATGCAGGCTCATCCAGTACGCTTTATGATGTTCTTAGAACCTTGGATGTCTATCCATCCCCACCCAGAACAACAAAAGTAGTCTTCATATATTACCATCTGTTCCTTGAGAAGGGGCGAAGTAGACTAAATCATCTCCTAATAGAACCACTAAGTTGATCAAAAATGTGGAATTTCAAAAAGGAAAACATAATAGCTTCTTTATTGTTACAGTGGGGGAAAAAATATTCTTGACAAAAGCAACTTCAGAAAAGGGGAGTTGTTTGGGCTTTCAGTTCCAGAGGGATACAGTTCCTCATGAGGGGGAAGACAGGGCTGCAATCAAGGAGCGTGGGGTGGCTACAGTGGGAGCCTGGTCCGTCACATCACAGCCAAAGCAGAGAGAACAATGAAGCCCTGCTGTCCTTCCGTCTCCTGTCTCCGTTTACACAGTCTAGGAGAGAGCATCCTTTATGAGCATGAAAACCATTCAGGCCCAGAAGGATAGAGCCATGTAGAGTTAACTCCCGTCCATCAACCCAGACTGTCTGGGGTCTTGGCTGCCCATGAGAAGCAAATTTACTTCCTCTCCCATAGCTCCTATATCGCTTGCCACGCCAATTAACACAAGGCAAAGTTTGTCCAAAGCCCTGTGTCCCAGGTGATTCTAGTGTCATCAATCTGATGGTTGAGATTAGCCATCACACAGGCCATTCAAAGGCACATAAGAACACATAGCCTGGTTGGCAAGTGCTAGCTTGAGTGGTCTCTTCAAGAGAGATCTGTGTCCACCAGAAGGCAAGTGTCAATGTCTGGCCAGACATCTGACCTGCTGATCAGTGCTGGGCTTGGGAAGTAGCTGAAGAAATTGAAGCGGGCATTGAAAACATGCATGGGTGATGGCGAGAATAGGGCTCTCGGAAGAGCCTGATCACCTGCATCAATGGGCTGCATTAAGTGGGAAATGCTCCTTAGCTAAGATGAGTGTGAAAACCATGCTTGCACCCAGAACTCAACCACAAAAATAGAGCGCAGAGTCATGATGCCTAGTGAACATGAAAAATAATTAACAATTTTTGTCACTAGTCTAACAAAAGTCAATAGGAAAATTACTAATGTGTCTTCCTGGTGTTATAAATGTTTAGTGAAAGCTAAGTTCCCTTAATAGAGATATGCTATTTAGAATATAGTGTCTATGTAAGTACTGTTTGACAAACTCACAAGTGGATTTCTGCTATTTTCTGTTATTTTCCTCTTTATAATACAAAATCTCCTTATGTTTTCTAAGCTGGCCTTGGACTTAGGGTCTTTCTGGCACAGCCCAGTTGGATGCAATTACAGATGTGCATCTATTTTACACACCTATTTACTTGGGGTCTTGTAAAGTTTTCTCCAGTGAAGGGGAGTTACAAATCAAAAATGACTAAGAAACTCTGATTCAGAGAGTGAGGTTACCAGTAATAAGCCTCATCCTAAGTTCAATGACAAAGGCTGTTGGGAAAGGGCTGAATGACATTTACCTGAGGATCATGTGAACATAAAGTGCAACTTTTCTGTATTTCCTGCTTAATTTTATTTTGTTATTTTACTGATGTTTTTTTTGAGACAGGGTTTCTCTGTAGCTTTGGGAGCATGTCGTGGAACTCACTCTGTAGACCAAGCTGGACTCGAACTCACAGAGATCTGCCTGTCCTGCCTGAATTTTTAACTGAAAGCTTCTGCACCTACTTGCCTTTGTGCCCACTCCATCAGAGCCCCCACAAACCTCAAAGTGGATCCACTGAGAACACAGCACCCCCGTACCCTCACATCCTGTGGATATAACTCAACCACTTGCTCTACCAAGCCATACAGCGACAATGCAGGAATCTATCCCCGCAGCAAGTGCCGCTGTATTAATATCACAGCAAATGTCACCTGCTTCCTCAGATCAGAGTCCATGGAGAGTGTAAGTGTGACACTATTCTACCCTAGAAATGGCAGGAAAATAAACAGAGTTCTTGGTCTTTGGTGTACAATGTAGATGAAGTCACTATGCCAGACAATTTTCCATTTGATGGAAGAATGACAAAATCGTTACCTGGACCTAACACAAGATGTCAAGATTTCTTCTTTCCTGGGATCAGCCTACTCCTGTTCTGCTTACAAGCTTGCCCCTTACTGTGCCATCTATTCTAACACAGGCCAGGACAGGGAACGGGGAAAACAAAGTTCCCAGAGCATATAGTTCACAAGAGAGCCCCTTAACTCCTGGGTAGATCCTGGCCAATGAGTCCCAGTATCCTAGGCGACCAGCCCTGTCTAGTCAAATGCATAGCCCTCTTATAGGTGTTTCAAATATTTGTCTCTTTTTAGGGTATTAGGAATAGAATTCAATCTTGTACATACTTGGTAAATTCTCTATAACCATTGGGTTTTGAGATAGAGTTTCACCATGTAGACCAGGCTGACCCTCAAAATCATCTCCCTGCTTCCATCTCTTGAGTTCTGGGATTACAATCCAAAGCCATGGTACCTATCAAACTCTTCCTTTAATCATGATCATTCTTCAAATGGAATGTGATGGGAGACATCTTTCTGTAAATATGCTTCTCCCATTGGTTAATGAATAAAGCACTGTTGTCCAATAGGAAAGCAAGATAGGCAGGACTAGGAGACAAGGAGGAGAGAGAAAGTGTAGGGAGGAGATTCAAGATGGAAGACGAAGAGAGCAGACGGCTGAGCCCTCTCTCAGGTAAGATAAGACCACATGGAAATACTTAGATTAATAGAAATGGGTTAATATTTAAGATAGAGCTAGCAAATAAGAAATACTAGTAACAGGCTAACAGCTTTATATCTAATACAGCATCTCAGTGTGTTATTTGGGGCTGGCAGGGAAGTGGGACCAGACCGGCGGGTGGCAAAACCGCTCCTAACATGAATGCCCTTCTTTTCTCAGATTCGCTCTTTAAAACTGAATTCAAATACCACTACCACTATCACTACTTTGGTTCTTTCATTTGTTTTGTTCTTGTTACATATTTTTTTAATTAAGACTTTATAATATATGACTTGTGAATAAAAAAATTATCACTCGAAGTCTATAAAGCTCAATAAACTTCTATACAGAGGGCAATATCCATGATAAAGAGGGGACAGTAACCATGGCAACCACTCCACTACCTGGACCAGAGTATCATGTTGATCCGGCGTGATTCAAAAGTTTCTACTGCCTAGAATCTTCAATCTCCACTTCTTTTTCTGTGTGGCCATCACATAATGGCCATTATGTTCCCAATCCACCAGAGAGCACAGTGATAGACAGATAAAGTTTTTAATGAAACCATAAAAATCTACAATTGAATTTTGAAGGACAACACAGGGAGGTCCTTACCCACATGCTGAAGGTGTTAACCGTGTTCACATTTGTTGATGTTCCTGGAAGAATAATAAGAGGCCCTGGTATGAAATGAAAGATGTCTGTTAATACTTGCGGAGGCACTGCAGCAGCCTTGAAGAGACAAGTAGATACTTCTCTATTCAGTTCTTTTGGAACATGACCCTGGTTATTTGTTTGGGCCCTGGACCTATTGAAAACACTTGGTGGTTTTCATTAGAATTATGCTTGAGAAAAATTATTCTAGCAACAGTAAATAATCTGACAGAAAATATTCTGGCCACAAATCTGTAACAATACTCAAGGGGGAATTAATAAGCCCCAAGCAAAGTTGGATGGCAGAAAGTGTAGGAAAGGACATGAAGACCCAGACACCAAAGAGAGATGCTTCTCAGCTTGATGATAAGACCCCGAGAAGCAGAGAATGGGGAAAATCAAAACTCTGACTTCATAGTTGCAGTTAAATGTCTAGAGAGTAATTATTGTCAGGAAACAGAGAAGTAAGAATTAGCAGAGTATATACTGATCAATATCTCTGTACTAAATGTGACCTGGTGGAAGACCCCATCAGTCATGGGATGGCTTCTGACACATCCTGAGTCACTGAAGACAGTGGTAGACTGCAAGTTGGAAAATGACCTGGCAAGAATAATCAATACAGCAAAGAAGTGAGAGATGGCTTTGGAGAAAGAGTAGACAGCTACTGGAGTGGATTCAGACTGGAAGACTGACAAATGCAGGCTCAGAAGACTCCCCTGTCTAGCCAGGTGTTCTCTGGTGTGGTCACCAGGGTTACAGCCACAGCACTGTGTGATGCTATGAGCTGGATATGATATGTTCTCCCTAAATTCACATGCTAAAGGCCCAGTTCCTCAGCATGTGACTGTATTAGAAGATGCTTTAAACAGTTGAGTCTAACAGCATGAGGTGGTAGAGTGGGCTCCATTATAGCCCGACTGGAGTCCTTCTGAAGAGAAAATGTGGATGCAGAGGACACTAAGGATACATCTGGACACTTAAAGAGGGGGGTACCTGACAGCCAAGGAGGAGGGCCTCAGAGAAACCACTCCTCCACGTTTTCATGCCGGCCTTCATGTGAACTGAGAGTCAATGACGGCTAAGATACAGCTTTTCTCAATTGTTCAGAGTTATCATATTCCTTCCAAAACAATTGTTTAAACAAGCAGAAACAGCCAGCAAAGGTCTCCGAGAGAATCACCTTCAGTCTCCATTAAAATAAATTCATATAAAAACAAACAACCATTACCAACAAAACACTCACTGTGTATACAGCCTTCGGTCCTAAACTAGAAACAATAAGCTCCCAGCTTTTAAAGCTTGTGAAAAACCTCATAGTGTCCAAATAGATTCCCCAGGCCACATGGACCCCCAGGATTGACACACATCAGCCCCTCAGGAGAAGAGAGAATGGGAATTGCTGTCTGGGTGAGGTAAAGAAGGAAGATACTGAGCGAAGAGATTTCACAGCTCAGGAAGAAGCCTTAAAAAGGCCAGTCATTCGTGGTCTGCACACGTTCTCCATGTTCCCCAGACATGATCAATGCAGCCAGTGGAGCCAGTGCGGCCGTCCTTCGCCCTGGGAATGGTGACCTCATAGCACAAACTTCAGGTAACATGTTCTGACTAATAAAGTTCCTCAAACTCTCCCACCACTTTCAGATGTCACAATTGTTGCTTCGAGTTGCATCTGTGGAAGCCACATCAAGGCAGGTCGCCACTGGTAACATCAAGCGAAGTTCATTTTTTGGATCTCAATCCTAAACCACTTCCTGGCCTCCAAATAAGGAGAGTTAGTCATCTTTCTTCTGTGTCTATGATAGTAAAACTCAGAATCTCGCTTTCTTTGACCACTGCTAGCATATCAGCTAACATGGGGGAAATCTTTCCCACAAACCAAGCTTTAAATATAGAATCAACTCCTGATTAAATAAATGTCACATATTGACAATATAGTAGGTATCATCTGCTCCACCCATATCACTATCAGTGAGAAATTGGAACAATATGTCAATAAACAAATTAAGTATGTGACATGCATTTGTTTTTTCAGGAGTGACAATCCTATCCTGATCTCCTAGCCAGTCAATGGTAGTCACCCTTTTTCAGATTCTATGGTCCAAACTCGTTAGTTGAAACATTTGATCACAGTCGAGCTTTCCTCTATACAACAACAGCTCCCAAAGTTTTCAACGAAAAACTTCAAATCTTGTCATGGAGAAGCCACTAAGAAATGAACTCCCCACCCCAGAAGTGTCCTGAGAAACCAAGACCCTTCCCCGGACTCACCAGCCTGTTGTTGCTGTGATTGACAACACACACTCGTCTAATGTGGAAACCTGCAATAAAACGTTCACTACTAACAGAAATTAGTTTGATATTTTAAGGAATCTGGGTTCATTTGGACAAACAGATACAAATGATGAGACAGAAGGCTTAAATTTACGTAGGAGAAGAAAGTTGAAAGGCCGGTGATTCACCCGGTCCGTGATTTTGTTGAAAAGTCCTTTGTTCGAAACCAGGGCTGGCCCTTTTCAGTGCACAGGTTTCGTCTGTGGGTGAGTGAAGAGCAAGCAAGTGGCCATGAGCCTTCTTGTGGCTCCTGGGCTGGGAGGAGCCCTGTGAAGCAGAGTGTGCTGGGCCTCCTGGAACTTACCTGACCGTCTGCCTTTCAGAGCTGCCTGAACACAGCCACAGTGGGTAGCCTCCTAGGCCCTGCTGCTGGCTCTGCCTCCTCCTTCCCCAGTCTTGGTCTGCTTTTTGATTTGTGTTTGTGCTGCTCGGAATGGAAGCCAGGGTTTCCCACATGCTCAGCCACTGAGCCACCTCTCCATCCTCTTGTTCCATCTTCCTGGTGACTAGAACTGGAGGACTGGTGGGGCTTTCGATGCCTGTCAGTGACTGTGCCTAAATCTGAAGCTCAAATCCCTTCCAATAGGTCCCATGGGAATACTTGTTCTTCCAATTAATGTGTTTTCCCCAGACCTCAGCTGGGCTACTGGTCTCCGACTGTCTTTTTATTGCAAGGGATCTCATACTCAGACCCTCCTTGGCCTGAGCCACCCTACACTGCAGTCACTGATTCTCCCTCCAGTGATTGTGATGGGTTGAAAGACGCTTGCTGAAACCCCAGGAGAGCTTATACCACCTAAGAGGCTCTCAGTTCATTCTCTGACACATACAAAAAAAAAAACGAAACAAATGACATTGGATTCCAGGGGAGACACGTGACTTCCCCATCTATTCAGGAGGAAGGTCGGCCCCATCTATTCAGGCTCAGGAATGCACATTCACATAAAACACACACATACACCATCGTCTTGCCGGCACACAAAATAAATTACGAAAAAGAAAAGGCCTGAGGCCTTCCCATCACACTAGACTAAAACTGCAAACTCCTTACCAGGAGCCCCAGGGCATTAGAGGACTTGCTGGTGCCACGTGGCCCTCTGCTAAGCCAACTGGAGCCCACTAGTCTTCATTCCTTTTCTTTGCCTCTCCAAATTCTTTTTCACTCCTCCTCGTATGCTCCCAAATGTCAGCTGAAGTCTCATTCCTGCCTCATCAGTGCATGCCCTTGAGCAGAACGTGCTTCCCACATCCAGAGAACACCCATGTCAACTCCACTCTTCTCTGTCTTCTCTGTCTCATTTGCCCATGCGATAACTTTACTGCACATCTACCATGCACAAAAATCTGAACGATACAATGGCAAACCAAACAACAAAAGTCTCTGCCCTTGTGAAGTTTACATACTAGTGGGGGGGGGATGCAAACAACAACAAATTGTGCAGTTGATGTGCAAATTCTACATAAACTATATAATATTACAAGGTCAATAACTACTTCAGAAGAGGAAACTCAAGGAACAGGATGGAGCAGACTGTGATTTTAAGTAAGAGAGTGCACTGCTAGAATTCATTACAGACAACACCAACCAAGCTCAAAGGGGATGGATGGTAGTTACTGTTCAGGTTTGCTTTCCTGCAACATTTTTACCATTACTAATTATCTTACTTGCAGTCAGGGCCCTAGACCTTGGGAGGGAGAGGCAGGCAGATCTCTGAGTTAGAGGTCAGCCGGGTCGACACACTGAGTTCCAGGACAGCTAGGGCTACAGAATGAGAAAAAACAAACAACAAAAAGCTTGATTTTGTCTCTGTCTCTTGGTCTCTACATACACACACTGGAAGGTAATGGCCCTCTGAGTGGAAACTGGTGTGTCCTGATCCTTCTTGTATGTCTCCATCTCGATATAAATATGAGCTAGCGCAAACAAGAACCAAGGTTTAAAGTGCCCTCCAAGTCAGGTGTACTGGTACATGTCCTATAACTTGAGCATTTTGGAGGTGGATGCAGGAGGGGCAGGACTTAAAGGTCATTTTTTAATACATTGTGAGTGTGAAGGCAGTCTAGGCTACATGAGCTGTCTCCAAATGATAATAAGAAGAAGGAGAAAAAGGAGGAGGAGGAGAAGAAAATAAGAAGAAGGAGAAGAAGAAAAAGAAGAAAGCAAGTTTATAAAGTGCACTCCAGTTAAATTGCATGCATTAGTAAACATACTAGACCCTGGCACCCCCCACATGTATTCTAAACGGGGCCAGATAAGGAAGGCCTCCAAAGATGCTGATGGCATCCCCAAGGGAGAAAGAAACATTTTGTGCAGTGGTGTGCTTGTCTGTGCACAAGTGCAGGCTGTGCCCGTGGAGGCCAGAAAAGAGGATACCGGAGACCCTAGAGTTACAGAAAGTTGTTAGCCACTATTGTGGGTACTGGGAGTTGACCCCAGATTTTCTGTAGTGACATGTGCTCTTAATGGCCCAGCCCCTTAGCTGACAGTTCTATGGAAGAGAAAGCACAGGGTTCATCTATGAGGATGAGAACTTGTTACTTTATAATGCCAGGGAGCAGACACAGGAAATAAAGCTGGCCTTGCTCTTTTTTAATGGGTGGTTTACAGCAGTGTGGTTGAAGTTTGCTTTCAGGAGCACGCGCACTTTAACCAGTGTCTACATCACTGAAGGAAGACAGAGAGAAAAGGGAGAAGAGAGAGAGGAAGGGGAGGGATGGAGGGGGGGAAGGAGGGAGGGAGGAAGGGAGAGAGACAGGGAGAGAGGGAGGGAAGGAGGAAGGGAGGGAGAGAGGAAAGGAAGGAGGGAGGGAGGGAAGGAGGGAGGGAGGGGGGAGGAAGGGGAGGGGAGGAACCTGTGAGCTAAGATAACTCCTTCCTGAAGGGTTGCAGCAGCAGCAGCGACAAAATCAACAACTACCCTAGGAGAAACAAATGGAGAAATTCAAAAAGGTGGTGCATTCAAAGAAAGAACTCAGTGGTTGGAGGGCTAGGGAGCTCCGGGTGTTCTCAGGGAAAGAGAATCTATGGCAAGAAATGGACAAGCAAGCACTGGGTTCCAGAATGGCAGAGAAAGGGCATTCAGACTGAGAACACCTCCAGGTCCCAGCTGCTGAAGATCTTATGCCAGGAGTAAACACTGCTAATACCCAGAGAATCTCTGGGCAGTGACTGTGAGCTTACGAGTCACATGACTTGGTAAGGGTCACCTATCCAAACTTAAGCACACGCATTCCCAAAAACACATTTGCAACTTTACACACAAATTCTACACTTCCCAGTTTCTTTATCAAACACACGCAGTTAGGCTGATTGCTCATTAACAATATTGTTTAGTAGTCTCATTATGGGAGAAACAAATCACATATCTGCCAAGAGCTACAAATGTTTTAACATATGAGCTGCTAACAGCTTTGTTAAAATAATTTCTATATACTCTTCCTAAAGATGAGGTTTCTGCTGAACAGCGTGTATTCTAAATAGACAAAGGTTGTTCCTCACATTCTCTGCAGAAACACAGAGCTATATGTTCCAATAATAAGGCTTTGTATAACGAGATCATATATCATCCAGCTGGAATAAAATGAGATTTTGAAAACAAAGTTATTGTATTGTTAAATGGGACATGAAAAAGACATTTCTCCCCTTAGAATGTTGCTTTGAGTTTAAACAGAAAATATTTGCATGAGAACAAGTGATAATAACTCATGAACAATGCTGCTTCGACAAGTTTCTTTTGGAGGGGTGCCATAAATCACTTCATTTCAAAATTCTTGTCGCACTTATGGATAAGGTAGCTTGGGTCACAGGCAAACCATAGAAAGTAGTTCAAAACTCATGTCATATTTATGAATAAAGTTGCTTGGGTCACAGGCAAACCATGGACAGTGGTTCAAAACTCATGTTGTACTTATGAATGAAGTTGCTTAGGTCACAGGCAAACCATAGAGAGTGGGTAAAAGGCTCACATCATCACCGTTTCCTCAAGGTGAGGAGAGCTGGCTACAGAACAGACTACTGCTGGTTTTCACATGCTGAATGAAGGGAAGGATGACCTTCACAGAAGGGAGGGGTGGACTGCCTGCTCCTCATCATCATCATGATGGCAGCAGTAGCAGCCACAGGCTCTATGCTCTCCTCACTGACCTCCACAAAGGACGTGTGCATGACCCTTGGACAGAAACAAGCCTTGTTGGAAGATGTGCCCAGAAATCCCATCCTGCTCAAAGGCATCCCTTGCCCAGCCTGCACAGGACCTTCTCCTTCAAGTCATAACTCCCCTCCAGATTAAACTGCAGGAGGACTTCAGTCTGTTCTTCGAGTATCTTGTCTCTTAAGTTGTTTCCTTCCCCATTGTTTTCAGTTCAGCATGTTGATCTGGACGTGTGATGGCCACGTTCAGCTCAGCGCCAACACGGGGAAGCAGCAGAACCTTGGGTAATCTCTCTCTCACAGGTCATCTTAAAGGGAGACTGCTTAAACCCCATTTGCACAGGCTTCTCCACACCCTTAGTGACTTTGAAAGGCATCTCCTGAGCGTTCTCTTTCTTAACCTACTTCTCCCAGTTTCTGTTGAAATAGATGCCATTCACAGGGCATTCACAGACACAGCAGTGTGTCTGAACTCACGGTACTTGGTCTTTTCTGTCTTTTTGGCTACCTGAGTGTTGATGTGTTTTCAGGACTGCTGTGTAGCACCCAGAAAGTCCAGTTCTCCCATCTCTGCTTGGTAGAACTTGAGGCAGGGACGTTTAAAAGACGCTAAATAGTCATGTCTGTTCTTGAAGAGCCGTTGGCTGTTTTGAGCAAGTAAGGAGTGAGAAGTGACTGGACGTTTCCATCTCCATTGCCATTAGATATGTTCAAAGAAACTTCCTGAATCATCTGGCTTGCATTGTTTCCTTTTGCACCCATGAAGGCCATGGCCAGGGCTGAGGAGATGCCCATGGGAGAAAAATATATTTTCAAGCTGTCTTTAGTCAGTATTGTCAAAAGGTTTACAGTAAAAGTGTCATTTGCTTCCATCAGAGGATCCATGATGGGAAGCCGGGGACACTTGGTTCCTCAGCCAGTAGCAAGCAGAGCAGAGATGCCGACATCTTTCTTAATGAATCAATATTTTTGCTTGCAAAGAGCATTCTTCTCACTTGATTTATTAGCATTCTAGAGAATAACTTTCAGTTGAAATTCTCCAACACTACTTCCATTTTGCCTCACAAGGCCAAATCTGTTAATTTTGTGCAAGCCCCACATCTGTTTTATATGGAAGATTGCTATTTCTCACATGCTAAAAATAAACTTTAGAACAAGAAAAGCCTCCCAAAGACTACCCAGAGTCTGCACGTTCAGTGCTGCTACAAATATTCAGTGGTCCTTGGATTGCACAAATCCAAAACTACATTGGCATGTGCTAATATTTCTGTCTACTTTTCATAGAGTGTTATTCTATTGTTGCTGGATACATTTTCAGGAGGAGAGGCAATGCTCATTTTTCCCCCTAAGGAAGTAAGTGTGGGCATGAGCAGAGTTAGGTAGCTTCATGGGCCAGTGCTTGAAGGTAAAGGGAGATGGGGAGTGGTATGATAAAACCAAGGAAAGACTGAACTCAAAGACAATCAATGCCAGTGGTCAGAGTCAGTGCCATCAACGAGACTGTCAGAACAAAAATGTATAATGGCGTCTCTGGATCCATACAACATTATTGATGGGCTGGAGAGATAGCTCAGCAGTTAAGAGCACTGCTGGCTGGTCTTCTAGAGGACCCATGTTCAATTCCCAGTGCCCACATGGCAGCTTACAACTGTCTGTGACTCCAATATCTGACACCTTCACTCAGACGTACATACAGGCAAAACACCAATGAAGACTTTTCTATCGTTCTTATCTGGTCCTTCATGTGAAACTCCAGAGGGGATCTAACTCCTCCAAAGGAGTTTTTCACTATGTAACCTCTTCCACAGCCAGACGTAGGAGCAGCAGAACTGAGGAGGGCTGAAGAAGAATCATAGAGCACATGCGTAGATTATCAGGTAAAGGCACTTGCTGCCCATGCCTGATGAACCCTGGTGACCAACATTTTATCCCCAGAGCCTATGTATGTGGTAGAAAGATAAACAGCCTTGAAAAAAGTTGTCCTCTGACCTCCACATGTATACTATGACACCTAAGCCATACATACACATATTATACCCACAAATAATAAAAGAGTGTGCATCCAATGCTAGCCTGGGCTACTTAGCAAGACCTTTCTAAAAATAAGGACAAACAAACAACAAAGCACCATCCCTTCTCCATGACTTCCTTATGCCCTGGGCCAAAACAGGAGTACTTCAAATCATTCTCTATACTAGTTACAAAACATAAATCGAATATCATTCAACATCTACTGCTTGAAGGCAACCCAAAAAAAATTGCTGAATGAGTTGGCATGATGTCTCCACTCGTACTTATATTTCCCACCATATAGTTTATGTCACAACAACTTTGACTATGACGGATGTTCCCATTCCCTCCCTTAACTCCTGGCTCTTAAAGTACAAAAGGAGTGAACTATGTTTCTCAGAGGCTGTCACCATTCCCCATTTCCCAATTAGGCAACATAGTGATTACTAAACACTTGACTGTCTGGCACTTTCCAAACTTTCCCCTAGTGCTTAACAGAGAAAGTTACCTGGAAGGGCTGATTGACAAACAAGAGGAATCCAGGCCCTGGAGAGTCTTGGCATAACCAGTACCACACAGATAGACTGGGAAATACTTGATTCATTTATTCTTTTGAGCATCGACTAAAGCAGTATGTCTGCCAATTAACCCATCATTGTTAATTCAGTCCGTCTTCTGGACAGCTCTACCACCCTGGTATCCTTTGACTGGCATACTTTGAAGCATTTTATCTTCTTCTCATTAAGAAAACAGATCTAGACAAATTTCTCTCAAGTAGTCAATGCTACCCTTATGACACCAGAGATAGGAGACCCAACCTCCAACTGTGGTGGTGTTGTGCACGTGGAATCTCTCTGAATTTGTGGGAATGGCCACCCCATTAGGCAGTAGGCTACTAGACCCTCGGTTTCCACATTCAACCAACTGAAGTTCAAAAGTGTGCAGCAGAGTAAGGCGCAAGGACTAATCATGCTCAGGCCATTGTCTATTTTTCCAGTGCTAGGGGTAGAACCTGGGGTCCTTGCCCATGCTCCACAATCATTCTGCCATTGAGCTGCACCCCCAACTCCAGGCTTTTCTGTTCTTGCCTGCACAAGATATGGAACAAGTATTTACATAACATTTGCATTGTATTCTGTAGTGTAAGTAATGCAGAGGCAACTTAAAGTATATTTTGGGATGTGTAAGTTTCATTTTATATAACAGCCTCAGCTTTTGGTATCCAAGGGACAACTGTATTTACACAACACACTCATAGTTATCAAATTCTTTCAGTGGGTTCATCTTTAAAATATCTAACAATATCCCCTGCAAGAGATACATTAGTTGTCATTCTATATGACATTGGGGGTGACAGGTATAAAGTGTCTGTAACACCAGTTCTCAACCTATGGGTCACAACCTCTTTGGGGGCCAATCGACCCTTTCACGGGGTCACCTAAGACCATTAGCAAGCGTAGATATTTACATTATGATTTATAACAGTTTAGAAATTGTGGTAGCAATGAAAGTAATTTTATGGTTGGGGGTGTCACAACAACATAAGGAACTGTATTAAGGGGCTGAAGCAATGGGAAAGTAGAGAACCACTGGTCCAGAAGAAGCTATATCAAGCTCCACATCAAGAGACTGAAGACAGCAGGTCTGAACAGCACTGTCTTCTGAAAGAAAACCCAAACGAATCCCCTGTAAACAGACCTTTCTGTCCTGCCTGGTCCCAGAGTCATTAAGACCCAAATAAACACAGAGAAGCTGATATTAATTATAAACTGTTTGGCCTATGGCTCAGTCTTCCTATTGGCTAGCTCTCTCTTAATTATTAACCCATTGTTACGTGTACATTATTCTGTGTACCTACATGTGGTCTTAGCTTACCAGAGAATTCCCAGGTCTACCTGGCAACTCACTCTCTGAGCATTCCTCTTCCCAGAATTCTCCTAGTCCCTGCCTATACTTCCTGCCTGGCTACATCTTGCCTGTCCATTGGCCAAAAAGCTTTATTCATCAACCAACAAGAGAAACATATTCACAGCATAGAGAAAAACATCCCCCATTAATCCCCCATTCTCCATCCTCAAACCTGCACTGTGGGCCTAGTCATCATCCTATTTCACTAATCTCAGAGTTCAAACTTCATAACCAACCCAGCATCCATTCTTCTAACCATGTGTTATTAGCATGCCATCTCTCAGAGCATGCTGCTTGGATCCCTAATAGCCCATTGCATGCAGAATCCATGTAAATTCTTCACTGTGGTCTACAAAGTCCTTCAGGGTCATCCGAGCATCTCCAGCATCCAGGGGAGCCCAGCTGCATAAGCAGCAGCATTTATACCATGTGGGCGCTCCCTTTCATAAGTTGTTTGCCTAGAATAAGAGTCCCCTGTCCTCCTGCTACCCATTCTGCCTCTCAGGACTTCCATGACTAAATCAGTCTCCACTATCATGTTACCTGGTTTTACATTTCAAAAACATAACCATTTGAAATTGCCTTTCTTGTTATTTTCTTCATTCCTCTCCCATTCTTTAGCTCCATGAGAACCATTCATTTCAAAGCCTTATTCGTTCTTAGAGTCTCTGTTCATCCACCTCTCCTCCTTCCCCCTCCCTCTTGTGTCAAGCTGTTTTGCCTAGGCTGGCCTGGAACTGCTTGGCTGAAGCAATCCTCCTGCATCTGCTTCCACATGACCAGAACTACGTACACACAGCCCCCACCCCCACCCTCCATCTCCCACCCCTGCTCGATTCTCTTCAACTCCTTTATCACCAGCAGCTTGGATATATGTAACTGACACCCAAGACAATTATTTGAATGAATTAATGAGATCAGTGAGTAGCATATAGTAGGCATCTTGTATTTATACCACTTGATGATATGAATATGTTTTATTAACAGCCCATTGATGGGTAAGGAGGGTCTTTGAAATATTTTGCTATTATAAACCACACAGAAACAAATCCCTTTGTCCATATATCCAGAGAGAGAGAGAGAAAGAAACCAACTTTATGGTTGATCACGTGGCCAAAATTCCACAGTGACAATTGACAATCTGTTTCATGATTCCATGTGCTCAAAAGTAAATTACTGGTTAAGTACTGTATAGAAGTTACTGTGTGGGTCTTTGCTTTTAAATGAGAAATTTGTAAGATAATTTTTTTTTTCAATACTGCATGAAGGCTCTCTGCCTTGAGGTTTCTTCCTGATGCCCAGGCACCCCTTCCCAGTTCTGAAGTCATTTGGAAAGACTCCAGCCTGCAAATCTGATTTTTCTTGCGTTTATAATTACCCCTAAACTGACAGGGAAAGAAAAGAAACTGTAATACTTGAAGAATTAACAAAATTGACTCCATTATCTTGCCCAATTAACTCTTCTTGTTCTGTAGCGGAGGCAAACACCTCAAGGGCTTTGTCAATCAGGTTTGAGCCCCTCAGGTAGATCCAAATTCTCCTTTAAAGTACTCAAAAGAAAATGAACCTAAATACGGCCTCCTGGTTACCCTGCTAGGAGAATTGGTGCTCTCAAATTTCAAGCTCTCAGTCTCTGCTCATGAAAGGAGTTCTTCATTCTCTAGGTAACATCATCTTTCATGACCAGAGGGTTCTCACCTTCAGAGTCAGTTCTCCGCAACCTTGCTGCACTGGCCCACGTGTACCAAATGACAGTCTTGGCTTCCTCACCCTTCCTCACTTGAAGCAGACCAGTTTCTATCCTTCAGTCATCACACAAAAGCTGGACCACACCATGTTGGTCAGCATGTCTGTATGATCACTGCTGCTCTCACAGAAAGCTCACCAGTAGGCCAAACTCCAGTAATGGTGGTTTGCTCCTCCGTGATGCTATCAGATAAAACAAACACTGAGTTTTCAGTCTCAAAATTTGCTTTCTATATGAAATTTACTTTTCATATTGGATTTTATTTTGTTTTTCAGTCATTTTGTTTTTGTTCTCATGAACACATACTTTGTCTATGTGACTTCGTTATAAGGTACAAGATCATAGCACTAACAAGAATTTGGTTAATCTCTTCATCTTGTTGATGATTGTTTGATTTATTTAGGGGATTATTTTCTTGGTTGTTTCCTGAATTTGTATCTTATATGTGTTACGAGTTGGTTTTCCTGCCGGTCTTGTCCCACCATCGTGCCAGCCCCAAGTAACACACAGAGATACTGTATTTGATATAAAGTTGTTGGCCAATTACTACTTTCTTATTGGCATAGGTCTGTCTTAAATATTAACCCATTTCTACTAATCTAAGTATTTCCATGTGGTCTCATCTTACCGGAAAGAGGTCCTGGCATTCTACTCTCTCGGTCCTCTGTGTTGAATCTCCTCTTACCTCTTCCAGAAACCTTCTTGTCTCCTAGCCCCACCTATCTTGCTTTCCTATTGGCCAACAGTGCTTCATTCATTAACCAATACTAGAAACATATTTACCGAATGACATCTCCCATCATCTATGAGTAGCATGTTAAAAATGGCTTGGGATGGTTTGAATAAGAATGTTCCACACACACATCAGACAGTGATGGTGAATGTCTTTAATCCAAGCACTTAGGAGATAGAGTAAATTCCAGGATAGCCATGGCTACATAGAGAAACCTGCCTAAAAAAGGAAGGAGTGAGGGAGGGAGGGAAGGAAGTAGGGAGGGAGGGAAGGGTGACCCTCATGGGCTCATATATTTGACTGCTTTGTTGTCAGACAGTAGCAATATTTGAGAAGAATTTGAAGAATTGGGAGGTATAGCCTTGCTGGAGTAGGTGTGACCTTGTTGGAGAAAATGTGCTCCTGGGAGCCAGCTTTGATGTTTCAAAAGCTCATGCCAGGCCCAGGCATTCTCCCTCTCCCTCTCCCTCTCTTCTTCTCTCTCTCTACCCATGGATCAGAATGTAACTCTCAGCTGCTGAGCCAGTAGCCATGTTTTCCACCATGATGATAATGGACTAAACCCCTGGAACTAAATATAAGTACAACCCTAATTAAATGTTTTTTTTTTTTCCCATAAGAGTTGCTTTGGTCATGGTGTCTCTCCACAGCAATAGACTAGTGACTAAGAGATGGTTCTAAATTATTTTGGCCTACCTTGTGATAATTTGAGTCTTATTTTATGTTGTTGAGCAAAACAGTACATACATACATACATACATACATACATACAGAGTCCACTTCTGGACAACCCAGTAAGACTCCTGCATGTCTCCGTAGGAGGTTGGGAATTTGGCACAGCTAGAAAGGAAGTAAATTAGATTGCACAGTATGATCTGAAATGAGGTGTTCATCCCAGAGCATTAGAAAAACTGAATGGACTCAAACCTTTGAATAAAGGTGCCCCTTAAGCTTTCTCTTGCTCAGTCATCTCTTATGAGCGTTTGTGCTCATCCACTAAGCATTTGCTGTGTAGCAGCAACATACAAAATAGCTTGAGGTATTCAGGAGGAAATAGCCTTCCGAAGCTTACCCTACTTGTTCCCGGGGCAATGGTTTTTTAATATAGACACTGTGTTTACAGTGCTTGCCTAGTAAACTTCTCCATCCTAAAACACTTTTCAAACTCATTTCTGTTTTTCTTGTGCCCCAAGATGCTATTATCACTGAGTCCTAAGTCTCCAACTGCAGTAAAATGGCATGAGGGAATCTAATCCATTTCACTGTCCTTGGGAAACTTCAAATGGATTTCCTAGGCAGGAAAGTTACCATGAAAACTTACTAGAGGGTCCTTAGAAGAGCACAGTGGCCTGGAGGACACCAATTAGATGATCAGTGGTTGACTTAACACCATTGAAAGCCTCCTTCTGAACCATCAGCCCTCACCCCTGATAAGTGAGACAGGAAGTTCTAACAGTGTGGGAACTGTGAGCGGCTAGCGGCAGGAGAATGGATCTGCTTCGTTGAAGATAGCATGGCCAGGAGAGGCCTTTGGTAGATCTAAACCCAGGGCTGAGGTTTAGATCTACATATTGCTGGCTACATAGAGAAAGAGGAATGAGTGTAAACACATTCCAAACAAAGGAAAGAGCAGTTATTCAACAAATATTTGTGGAAGACTTTAGAAACCCGGGGTATCTATATAATGCACTCATTACATTTATGCTCCATGCTACAAAGACACAGAACAGATTATAGCCTAGCTACCACTATTCCTAACCCGGCTCTGTTGCCAGGGAATGATGTAAGTGCTTCACTTCCTGTAATTCCTCCCAACTGATGAGCTAACAGACACTGAGGATCCAAGCAACTTACCCTTGGCCACACTGCTGATAAAGGATAGAATCAGGAGACTGATATTAACCATAAAAAGATAGGTTTATCTTTCCTACCATCTTGAGCAGAAACCAGCAGGTAAATGTGGGAGTAGGGCAGGAACTGTTGAATAATTAGTAGGACTCAACCACAGTAGATGCTCAAGACTGCACAGCAGCCGCCTCTGTGTCTAGTGGGAAAATTATCCCCCAAAACTCTCACAACTAAGGGGCTGTTGAGCCTGGTGGGTTTTACTCTGAGTACAAGAGCGCTAAGTGAAAAGTGTGAATAACAATTTATGCTTTCAGGAGATGGCTGTAGCTTCTAAATGAAGAATACACTGGATGGGAAGAAGGGAGGAAATACTGGCCAGAAAGGGGGCTCTGTTATTCCTATAAAGTGCAGTAGCGGGATGTGGCTTGGGAATGAGATAGACATATTTCAAAAAGTAATAATCATGTATAGGAAGTTTAAAAAAAACTAGGAAGTGACACAGAAAAAGGAAACGAAGAGTCAAGGAAGAATGAGACATGGCCACGTGGTTCCATGTGACCTAATGAAGGGTGTACACTGAGGTGGGATTATCAGAAGTAAGATTAGGGAAGGCCAGGTAGGCCTAGGTCATTCAAGAAAAGGCTAATATATTACTCTAAGACATACAAATTTCCTCCTCAAAGTGAAGAGCTGATGGTATCAACTTGTTTTTTTTTCTATCTCAGAGAGAGAGAGAGAGAGAGAGAGAGAGAGAGAGAGAGAGAGAGAAAGAGATGGTTTATCGATAGGTTCCAAAGATAGTATAAGAATTCCCTGTATGCTCTTTACTTGGTTTTCTCTAATGTCACCAAGTCACATGAGAACACAAACAGGCCAAAATAAGAAACCACCATTGGTACATGGCTTGTATGTGAACTCCATCTTTTGTTCAGATTTCACTAGCTTTTCAACTGATTTTCTTTCCTATTCCTAGATTCTATCGAGAATAGCATATATTTCAACCATCTGGTCTACCTGGACACCCTGATGCCGAGACAGTGTGTCAGTCTTCCCTTGTTTTTTATGATCTTTGAGAAGCTCTGCTCATGGATTTTGGAGACTACCTTGGATTTGGATTTGCCTAATGTTCTTCTGATTAGATGTGACCATGTAGATGATGTTGAACATATAGCACTGATAAATTGCCCTTGGAAAGCCAGGTATGATGGCATTCCTGGAACCCTAATACATGGAAGACTAAGAATAGGTGAGTCTTGAGTTTGAGGCAGCAGGCAAGACCTCATCTCAAAAGGAGAAAAAAGCCTGCTTTCATTGGAAAGATGGTCTGATGATTTTGTCTCACACAATAAGAGAAAGAACTAGAAGGTTCTTTACTAGTTACATGCTGACAATTTATAGCAGGAGGCTTGAAGTTGCTTTGCTCTTTGTGGAGCTAAGAATGAAACTCAGCACTATAATTCTTGTCTGCCATCATGAGGCCCCAGAATGCTTGCCTGCCATCATGAGACTCTAGGGATTACCTCCAGTGCTGTGAAAACAAATAAGGAAATTTTCATATGTACAATTTTCTATCTTAATTGAATAATGTATCTGTAATACTAATGCATTAGTTTGTTTCTCCATTGCTGTGAAAACACACTGACAAAAACCAACTTTTGATGAGCGTCTCACCATCACACTCTCCCCTGGAACAACCGTCTGGAAAATGCCCCAGTGACACTTCTTCAGCATGTCTTACAAGTCCTCTGCCTCCAGCCTTTGACTTTGTCCCATTGTAGACACAGAAAAATATTACACTGCCAAGATACAATTTATGTCTGTCATTCTGTGGAGTATTCAGTTTCCATGCCTGGGCTGTTTTCCGGTCTGTTTCCATCAGTTTCAATTTACAGAACAACTAACAATTTTTTTACAAGAGAACTCAGCCATCAAGCCTGCACACACCTGAAGTCTCAGCACTCAGAAGGCAGGGGCCAAAGGGACAGAAGCACAAGGACAGCCTCAGCAACATACAAAGTTAGAGGTCAGCCTGGGATACATCATGAGACCCTGTCTCAACTTAAGAAAAAGAATTCAAATGTGAAGAAAGACTTCAATTATCATTCCTTTTTTTTTGAATTTGAGACTTTTGTTCAATGTGACTACTAGTAAATTTTACTTACTCTACATTTCAGATTTTAGTCCCTAAAATTAATCACTTCAACTAGTGTGTGTGTGTGTGTGTATGTGTGTGCACATATGCATACATACATACATACATATATATGTTAACTATAAAGTTTAACAATTACATTCTGCATCGAAACATAGTTTGAATAAACCAGTTCATCCATACATCTCCATATTGGCCAGAAATAGTTCTTCAGGGCTAGTGAGATGCTCAGTTAGTAGAGTACTTGCCATTAAAGCTGATGACTTGAGATCCCTTTGATCACCGATTCCTGAAAGTTGTTCTCTGACGTCCATATATGTGCCATGGATATGTATACACAATGTGTGCATACACATATTTGCACACACATAAATACATGGACAGTAAAAAATAAGTAAATAGAATAAAAAAGGGTTTTAAAGCTTTTTTAAATAAAATAGATCCCCAGGATATTTTTTAGACACAAAACATAAGAAAGTGCTGATACAGAATATTTGGGGGTGGGACACAAAAATTACAGATTATATATGATTTCACTAATACAAAATAGCAATAACTGCAAAGGCTGGATGCTCACTGATAGCAACCAGACAGTGGAAAGATTACGGGAGAACATCCTTCCAATGGGGGGGGGGTGTCTTACTTTGGGATGGCAGAAATGCTTTGGAACTAGACAGCAGAGATGGCTGTGTAACATTGTGAATGTGTTTAATGCCACTGACTTCATACTACCTGAATCTCAGCCCAGCCAGTCATTTTTATAAGTACACTTGGAGGAAGTTCATACCTTCCTGCACACCCTGTGCCACTCCACCCTAAGCCCTGCTGGTGGGTTGGGCTTCCCAGAGTGCACTTGGTTAGGAACCCACCATCACTTCCCTTCCCTTTAACGGCAAGCAAGGTTAAAGTCATGTGCTTTGGATCATCTGAGATTCCACACTCTTTCCCGTAAATATCCCTGCACCTCAAAGTGCATTATCTCCACTAAGCTCCGCCCACCTCATATCTCTGGCCAGTAGTCACAAAGGACATTAAAATTCTTCGATGTCTATCATAAGCCTCCCTCAACTTATCTATGCATCCCTGCATCTCCCCCCTTCACACTGTGCCTGAGCTTCTCACAGTTCTATGAAACATGTTCTTTTCCTGGGATATGCACAATGCACATTGCCTAATAAGATCGTAACTTCCTCTTAAGGCAGTACACTATGACATTGACTCCCACACCAGTTACTTCACTTTGGGGATATAGGAAGGACTTGGTGAACACTTTGTGGATTACTCATTAACTACATCTCCTCTGTTCTCCCACCTCTCCTCCGGAGCTACAGTATACCCTTTGTTTCGAATAATCTCCAGCCTGTCCCGTGACATCATCTCTTTTCCCTCTCCTATTTAGCAAGAAATGGTTACTTGCATTTCAGGGAAACACCATTCCCACACACTGTCTTCAGGTGGATAAGATAAAATAAACATGGCAATTGATGTCAGCCACCTTTCCTTCACAGAAAATTCCTAAATCCACAGCCATTGTATATCAGGGTTCCATAGGAAAACCAGACGGACAGAAGCTGAGAAAGCCCAGTGACTGATAATATCCATGGGATGATGTTTTGGGCACACAGTTTAATCTACATCCTTTGAACTAAGAAAGAAAGAAAGAAAGAAAGAAAGAAAGAAAGAAAGAAAGAAAGAAGGAAGGAAAGAAAGGAGGGAAGGAGGGAGGGAGGGAGAGAGGGAGAGAGGGAGGGAGGGAGGGAGGGGAGAGGAAAAAGAAACTAACAATAAATCACCAATGGAAAATTGTAAAACTTTTATTCAACCAGAGAGCTTTTGGTTATCTTTTTAAATATGCTTTGTCTCATGTATTCATAATAAAGCATAAAGTGGAGCACATTAGGGTGCTGAGGATTTTATAAGAAGTTAAGTGTAAGTGAAAAGAGAGATACAGAAATCCAATCAGAGAAAAACCAAAGTGAGGGAGAAACTATGGCCCTGGAATTGAGACATGTCCGTTCTTGAAGTTTCTGAAGCATGATGAGAATCAAAAACAAGCCTCGTGTCCTTTTCAGTAAACTGGTTGCATGGTTAATTTTGTTTTGCCTTTGATTGTTTAGACAGGATTGCATGTAACCCAGGCTGGCCTCCAACTTACTATCTAGTCAAAACTGGCCTTTGAAACCCCCGATCCTCCTGCCTCGGCCTCTCAGCAGTGAGATTATAATGGCGGACCACCTCCACCAACTCGAATCTTCCAGCTTTAAGCAACTTTCCAGCTCAAGTCTGCACTGTTTATGTGAGGCCACAAGACTAAGGTTGAGGAGGGGTGTGAGCAGGGGCATGCTAGAAATCTATCAACACCAAACACAGATCCCAGACGCAGGAGGGACCTGGCAAAGGTTAAAATCAGCATAGTAAAGACTTCCCAACTATCTCTAATATCAGCAGTCTGTAGTGTTCATAGCATGGCGATGCCTTTGTGTCTGTACGGCAGGCACACACGGATAAAGCCTATAAGCTTTGTTGTTTTATATATTTATATCTGTGTCTTTTCCCCGAGATCAATGTTCTTTTTGAATGTATTTTTTACGTTATATTTCATGAGCAATTCCAACTTGGCTGCAGAACAGCATTTTTCCACCCACATGGGAAAGCCTGCCAAGCCTTCAAGATTTTGCAATATTCTTTTGTAGTATTCCCCCTATCAGGAAACCAAGCAAATATTAATTTTTTCTTTAAAAAAAAATGCCTGCCTGCCAAGCACCCAAATTACAGTGATATAGCATGAACTATCAACACTGTCTCCAAAGAATTCAAGTGGGTTACCTCAGTAGCTGTGAGCCCTGGTGAAAGTGTGTATGTGAGAAATTACCGGGCTGAATTTGTCCAAGTCCTTAAGCTTCTCCATGAACAAATATGTATTTGCAGTTAAAGAGCCCTTGATGGGAGATGTCATTCTGTATGTTTCTCATACTGGTTAATAATAAAGCACTGTTGGCCAATAGGAAAGGAAGATAGGAGGGACTAGGAGACAAGGAGGAAATAGGAAGTAGTAAGGAAGGAGTCAAGATGGAGAGTCTGGAGAAAGCTGTATGCCGCCGGCTCCCCGGTAAGAGAAATACATAGATCATCAGAAATGGGTTAATAATTAAGGCAGAGCTAGCCGATAAGAAACAAGTAACAGGGCCAACAGTATAATATCTAATACAGAGTCTCAGTGTGTTGTTTGGGGCTGGCGGCGTGGCAGTGGGACCAGACAGGCGGCGGCAGGCAGAAAAACAATACTCTTACAAATGGCGCCCACGTGGTTAATAAGAACTTCCACTTAAAATTTAACAAAAGCTTAAAAACAGGTTTTAGAAACAAAAGAACAGAGACAAGCAAGGTTTCTTGGTAGCAGCATTTTTCTCAGTTGAACTCTGCTTTACTAGAGACAAGCAGATATTCGCGCGGCTCCTTTAAGGGAAGATTCCTTACTTTGAATAAGCGGCAAAAAAAATAAAAAAAAAAAAAAATGCACAGCTTTTAAATAACTCTGCTAACAATTTATTGGTGTGTATGAGAGATGGCAATGGCAGTGACCACATCTCCAAGCCGGCAGCATGCAGATCAAGGCAGTGAGCGCAGCTCTCAATGCTGGTAAAAGTACCCGCCACCATCTTTGGTAAACCGCGGCTGACACAGCTATGACTTTCATTTTAGCAAAGTTGTTGTTTACCAGATAAAAGACTTGTGGCCAGACAAAGATAAAGATTTACAGTAAAGACAGATTCATATTAAGAAAAACCTCTAAAGGTTTACAGTGTGTTTTAAAATATACGTAGACATGAAAAGAAAAATGGTTTTAAAGAGACAAAGAGGAACTGGGTGTTGTAGCACACGCCTTTAATCCCTGCACTCAGGAGACAGAGGCAAGCAGATCTCTGTGATTTCAAAGTAAACCTGGTATGCAGAGTGAATTCCAGGACAGATAAGAGTTACAAGGAGAAACTCTGTCTAAAAAAATAAAAAGTAAAAGAAACAGAGTAATAATAAAGCCACGTAAAGATGAAAAGCTCAGAGAGAATCTGGTTACTGTATGCTATTGTATTGTCTCTGCATTCTTTGACTACTGAGAAAATAACAACAACTGATAAAGGAAATGCTGCTGGATTAATTCAATTTATATATTTTAAAAATGCTTTGACTCCAACATTTAAGTTCAAGGACAAGTTACTGGGGAAAAGGATTTCTATTTTTGTTTCCACAGAAAATGAAAAGCTGTGGATTCCTTCCAGACAAAGATGGTTTGATCAAGCCAGGCCCCCTGAAACAGAGTCGCTGGTGATCCAACATTCAAAACAGCTTGGACAAAGCAGCCTCACAGACTACAACCAGGATTTCTTAGGATTCCCCCATGACAGCGCCCCCTGTCAGCAGGAATTATTTGGAAAGAACGACGCCCAAATTCCCAAACATTGTTTATAAATGTTTGTTTTCATGTAAATGGACTTGGTTATAAATGGGTAATGATCACAGCCAATTATTTTTAAAGGTAAAAAGGGAATTATGGTATTGATATGATGACTTTGTTTTGGAATGGATTTTCATTTATTGATACAATTTAATGTCAATTTTGTGAGATGTGTATTTCTCCTCTTGTTTAGGTATTGTGTTTATATAGAAATATAATGTAGTACAGATTATAGATAATTACCTATGATAGTCAAAGCTTAGAGTTAAGTTAGTTAGGTTTTTCAAGATACACAGAGATGTATTTGAGATAGATAGAAATTCTTCAAACCTTTCAAAGACCTACAGAATATGGCATTTAAAGTGGTTTAGGGTTTTTGTGACAGAGAGACATAATTGCTCTTGGTAATACCACCTGCACCAGAAAGGAAGATGGACATCGAAGAAATGCATTATGAAGTTTGCTTCCAATATGGCAAGACTAGCCATTTGGACAAGATACTGCTCTTGTCTGGACTGTTTGACTTTGTGATGTATAAACTGGACATGCAGGACCCACAGGAAAGTGACTCCTGATTCAAGATGGACATTGCTACAGAGATCCTGCTTCATGGAAGAGTCTTCGAGACAGTATGCAGGACACGGTGAAAAGTGACTGACAAACTGCCAATAAAGAAGACAGTTTGAAGTTTTCTGCTTTACTGGAGAGTCTGTCAGACACACTATGGCCTATGGGCTGAAGATGGAAGATTACAGAAGAACTTCGGGTGACTGAAAAGGCAAGATGTCTCTGTCATTTCTAGAGCTTATATATTATCCTTCTGTGGTCTTTGAAGGAGTTGAAGACAGATAGTTATAGTTATAGTTTTCCTTAGTATTAAAGATAAGTTACTTTAGACACACAAAGATAGGATAGATGATGGAATATTTTCTTCAAATCTTGCTAAATGTTAATGGACTAAATATTGTTAACTGTGATTCTTACTTGATAACTGTTGTATAATATATTTTGCTATGTTAAGGTTAAAACCCTTCTTTTTATTTAGACAGAAAAGAGGAGATGATGGGAGATGTCATTCTGTATGTTTCTCATACTGGTTAATAATAAAGCACTGTTGGCCAATAGGAAAGGAAGATAGGAGGGACTAGGAGACAAGGAGGAAATAGGAAGTAGTAAGGAAGGAGTCAAGATGGAGAGTCTGGAGAAAGCTGTATGCCGCCGGCTCCCCGGTAAGAGAAATACATAGATCATCAGAAATGGGTTAATAATTAAGGCAGAGCTAGCCGATAAGAAACAAGTAACAGGGCCAACAGTATAATATCTAATACAGAGTCTCAGTGTGTTGTTTGGGGCTGGCGGCGTGGCAGTGGGACCAGACAGGCGGCGGCAGGCAGAAAAACCTGTACTCCTTACAAGCCCTGAAATTTTTTCCTAGCCCATTCACGAGAGCAATCACTCTTGCTCTCTCATAACCCCACTAAAGTTCTGTGGTTGTTAGATAGCATGCATAGGGTATCTGAGAACTTAGCCTATAGTGGGGATCCTTTCCCAACTTAAAACTGTAAAAAGAGTGGCCAGATGATGCTTTGGTTCGTAAAGTGTCTGCTGTGCAAGCATGAGGACCTGAGTTCAGATCCCCGGCACCAATGTAAAAAGCCACTGTTTCAACACGTGTCTGAAACCCAAGTAACTGCCCAGGTCAATGGATGCAGACACAGGAGGGTCTCTGGAACTCACTGGCCACCCATTCTGGCAGATAAGTGGGTTATGGAGTCAGTGAGAGACGCTGTTTTAAAAAAATAAGATGGTGAGCGGTTGAAGAAATGCTTGATGTTGACTTCTGATCTGCATATACACTCATACACATACACACATATACACACATGCATAAACACACACATCACACACAAAATACACACATGCATCACTCACACATACATAAGCACACACCATAACATACACACACACACAAATGGGGACTGGAGAGACGATTCAGTCACTAACATGCAAGTATGAAGTCTGCATTAGATGCCTAGACCTTTCAGGTGATGCTGTGGCGTGTGCCTGCAACAGCAGTACCAGGGAAACAGAGACAGGAAGATCCTTGGGGCTTGTAACAGTCAGGCTAGCTGAATGAGTGAGCATCAGGCTCACTGAGAGACTTTATCTCAAAAAATAGAAAGGTAGTTTGCAGACAGAACATCATCCATAGGAGCCACTAAGCACCTTGATTCTTGAGATTTAGCTACATTTAAAGGCCACGTAAGAGAAGTTTCCAGGAAAAAAAAAAAAAAACAAGAAAGCAATTATTAAAAGGACTGTGGGAGAAATCAAGTGGAGGAGTAGAAGCGCCAAGAAATTCCATCTCAAGAAGCACTTGGGGCTTGAGATATCACACCCCAAGTTTTATGTCTATTCAAACTTTCTAGATGAACTCACACATGAGGAAATCTTGGCTCAAATGAGTCCCCCTGGAAAGTCACTATGGTTTACAGTTTAAGATCATTTAAGTGGTAATCAGCAGCTCCATCGAACAACACCATATTAGGAAATAAAGGAAGTGAGATTCACTGGGGAAAACCACAACCAACTTCATGTGCAACTCAACCCAATGCCCACCGCAGGAAGAACTGTTCTTGAAGAGTTTAGAGCAGCAAATCTATACCGTTGGGTTCCCCGATCCCTAATTAAAAGAAGCCCACTCAGATGATAGAAATAGGCCTGAGCACAATGAGTCATTTCATAGCATGTCATTTTAAGCCTGGAACTCATTATCAATTTAAATCACATAGTGTCTGGAATGCAATGATGGCTATTAAGGCTGGTAAAGGAATGAAGCCCCACATCAGAACTACGTGTGTGTGTGTGTGTGTGTGTGTGTGTGTGTGTGTGTGTGTGTGTGTGTCTGTTAGCACTCTTTTCTGAGGTTGCTTATTTAATCAGTGGCTCAAATGAATTGCTCTAGTATCTCTTTTTGGTGATGAGGAAATTGACATGAATAATGAAAGTTTGTCTAAGCTCACTCATAGAAACAAGTAGTTTCCTTACAGAAAATGAGCTCAACCCTGGGAAAAGAAATCACCCTGCATCTGTCAGCCTCATTTACCCATTCAATGCAAAAACCCTCTGGGACACACCCAAGCTAATGGTGTATCAAGTAAGTATTGGGCATCCAGCCACTAAGTAACCCAGCCCAACTAACTCAAGGAAGGACTCCTTGAAGCTTATTGATCAGTGCTATCTGGTAACACTAGCCATGAACTATAAAAGAACCAGTGGGCAAACCTGAGAGCAATATAATTCCTTCCATTCATGGCAAACAGTATGAAATGCCACTTGACTGTCAAGCATTTACTCAGAGTTACACCTAAGAAAAGACATGATAGTGACCACAAGTACATGACAGATTTGTGTACTTGTCTACATAAAAATGCATATTATTTTACACGATTTGTTTGCAAATACTTATTTAATACTTCCCAACAGTCAATGGATGGTTTGTCTTTGGTCATGGTCAAACTAGTAGCAAACTCTATGCAAATAAAAAGTCTTCTGGACTTGACATGGCCATTACATTCATGAAATCGTAGTCATTGTGGTTGCCTGCTCAAGATTTCAGCTGTCATCATTCCTCTTTGGATAAGGGAGCAGTGTGACATGGTCCATCACCCCCCCCCCCCGTAGCTATTGGCAGTCACTGATTATTTGGGGGTAGAGTTAGTGATTTCCTATAGTGATGTAGCCACTGCTTAGTTACCCATTTTCCAGTAAACAACCTCTGGCCCATGCCCCATGCTCATGTAATTAAACCCAACGAATCAAAAAAAAAAAAAAAAAAAAAAAAAAAAAGAACTCCTTAGGAAGCAAAATGGGTTCAGAGGAAGAGGAATAAGAACCTAGTGGTGTAAACATGACCAACATATGTTAAAAATATGCATAAAATTGTCAAAGAAAGGATTATGTGTTACTTATTTATGTTAAGTTGGGACGTGGATCAGACATTGGACATGGGATTAGAATGCTCATGGGCTTGGGTTCAATCCCCAATGTGTTGGCCAGCGTGTAACCTCTACAAAATAGCTGAGATAAACAGCCTAAGGATGGTAGCAGGAGTGTCTTTCAATGGTAGACTCCTCCTGTTGTTCTTGGGCTTATGAAGTCCGGCCGGGAGCATCATGGCAAAGAAGGTATACGAATGCACAGCTACTTACCCCAGGGCAGCCAGGAAGCAGGCAGGGGAAGGATAAAGAGTCGGGATTTACTCTGAAATGTCACACTCCAAGTGAGACCCCTTCTCCTAACAACCCACTGGCTCTAAAGCTTTTGATAGATTGATTTATCCTCCGGTGGAGTCAGTACCCTAATGATCA
The DNA here is from genome assembly GCF_943737965.1 of Phodopus roborovskii. Classification (NCBI taxonomy): domain Eukaryota; kingdom Metazoa; phylum Chordata; class Mammalia; order Rodentia; family Cricetidae; genus Phodopus; species Phodopus roborovskii. Next base: position 19,505,571 of record NW_026126511.1, read on the forward strand.
ATTCAAACCTCTCAAGGATGGGGACCAAGACCTTTCTAGGGACATGTGGGCTATGCGATGGACATTTCCTATCCAAATCCTAATCAGTCTCTCCCTACAAAGTGCTTAGAAGGTTTTCATCTGCTCTGACAAGGACAAGAAGTCTAAATTACAAGTTCTTTTATGTTTTTGTGGTTTGGGGACTTTATTTAAAAAAAAAAAAAAAAACAGGCTCTTGCCATATAACCTTGGCCTGGATTCACCACTGGTCCCAGACTGGCCTTGAATTCACAGTAATCTTCCCACCTCAGCCTACTCAGCGCTGGGAACACAGACATATAAGACCACACCCAAGTGAGAGTAATAAAGTCTTAGGTGCTAATGACACACATATGACTATAATGGTGGTTTCCCCGCCCTATTAATGCTCCCCAGCTTCAGATTCTTACATTTTAGTTATTTATTTAGTACTGGGGACTGAGTACACACTAAGGATATACCCTGTCACTGAGCTCCAGCCTCTCTCTAATAGTTCGGGTTTTTTAATTAAGCATTCCATAGCTATTACATAAAAATAGGCAGAAAGACAACATGTAGACACCTTGTGAAGCAGTTGGATAATCACTTTGCAAACTTTTATTGGTTTAAATCAACATGATAGGTTGGCGATAAAATTTCGTTAAATAAATCTATGTATTTAAGTTCAAAAGAGCAAAGAGAAGGAGGGGTAGAGAACAGCACCGGTGAACAGCAGAGTCTCCCTAGAGGGACAGGAAGCAGATCAGGAGCGATAATGAATGAAATGAATTCATTTCCTCCACTTCAAGAACATATTAAAACCTAGAGTAGGAGTAGGATCTTCTGAAAATAACAACTGGGAAAATGTGATGACATGAATGGACATTTACATATAAGCATCGGCCACGTGATCCAGAGGTCCCGTTTGTAGATGTATACCAAGAGAAATGCACACTAGAATGTGGGTATGCACATTCACTCAGAGCTGGAGACGACGCCCAGGGTTCGAGTATTTGTCCAACATGCTTAAAATCCCAGGTTTGAGGTCCAGAACCATGAGAAAGAGTAAGCGGGGGAGAGAAGAGAGCCAGGAGAAGCAAGGAAGAAGAGGCGAGGTGAGAGGGAAAAGGAGGGGATGGGAGGAGGGAATAGTGGTGAACAGTCCACAGCAACGTTATTCAAAGCCATGAAGTAGAAACGACTTAACTCCATCAAACGATGACTAAGTGCAATATGCTATGTCCATAGAAGGAAACAGTCGGTCACAAACAGAGCCGCAGTGCCAGGCATGGTGGCACAGGCCCATAATCCCAGCTTCTCAGGCTGAAGTTAGGAAGAACCTGTATTTGAAGCTAACCTGGACAACTGAGCAAGGCTTTTGTCTGCAAGCAAACCTTTTAAAAGGGCTGGAGGCATGGCACAATGATAGTGTTTGCCCACATGCTTGAGGCCCTAGGCTCTGTTCCTAGCCCAATAAGATGGAGAAGATGACAAGGGAGTGCTAACGGGGGTAACATGAAATTTCTAAAATGCTTCAGTGATGCATACACTGGGTTTTAATTATGTACTTTAAACACACGAATTGCAAAGTATGTGAATTGTGTCTCAAAAGACCGGGAATCCCAGCCAAAACCGAAATCTTCTAGATGGAAAGGTCCCTTCAAGGGTCCAGTGAGTGAATTAAAAGTCTCCTCACCTAAAGCATTTCATTGGGAAACTTCCAAACTCCAAGGATAAAGGGAGGATTTAAAAACCTTACAGAGATTTCCATCTCCAAAGGAATGAGAACCATCCTGGTGCAGATCTCGGGCAGCATCCCACAGGAGACAGGACAGCTTGCTGTCCGTCCTCAGAGGGAAAATGATTTCCAACCCAGCTTTCCTCCAACAAACCTATAAAACAAGTATAAATCCAGGGGAACATTCCCCTGCCCGCCATCATTCTTACAAAGTTTCCGAAGGTACTCCCACAAAGCCTGGAAGAGACAAGTCAGAAGGAAAAAGCTTGAAGACGTAGAACAAGGTCCAAATGACAGCGTGGGGGAGATGCCCGTCAGTCTGAAGCCGGGCAACCAGGGCACCTAGACAGTGTCCAAGATTACCTTCTTTGTTCCACGAACTGGGTGCAATTTTGAGAAATGAAAGCAATTAAAGCATGAGATGAAGTTGGTGGACACAGTTTGGAAGACTCTCAGGTCTGGGTTGAGGAGGCAGGGCATGCGCAAGAGAGAAGTGGAAAAACAAACATAGATTTAGAAAATATCTAAAATGTAGTAAGAACTAAGTGTACTGTAGAGTGAGATGTAGGTAACTTAAACAAAATAATAAGCAAAAAAAAAATTGGAAATGAAATGTTATTGCCTCCTGTAAGCAAGAGTTTGTTAGAAAAATGTGAATGCTAGCTTTCATTGTAAATCTTCTATGGTTTCTTTGTTAATGCATAGTAATGTATCATGCTGATAAAACTTTAAAAACGGTTAAAATTAACTATACCTACTCATTCATCACTTACAACATGCAAAGTACACTGTTAAGATGCAAACGGTAAGCTCCAAATCGTGGCTCATTCCTGGAATCCCAGGTCAAGGCCAGCCCCTGCTTCATGGTAAGTTCCAGACTAACCTGGGCTACAGCAAATATTAGACAAGTGAAATGGGTGATTAATTATGTCTAAAAATAAAACTAAATTGTAAAAAAGAAGCAACCCTTGAATTGAGTCCTGCGGTATTGGTAGGGTATTGACAGAAAAAGGAAAAAGCATATTCTAACTGCTTTGAAATGCATTCCACAAAAGGACAGTCATTTGTAACATTCCTCGTGAAAGGAGATTATACCTTCCAGGAAGGAGCTGCTATTTTTGAAACCATCATCTTGAGGGGGAGAAGAAATATTCAGAATATTTCATGTTAAGCTCAGACTCACCTGTACCAGAAAATATTTCCTGAGCTTATGAGTCATTCTGTCACTTAAAGGAGAAAAAAAAAAAAAAAAAAAAAAAAAAAAAAGGCATTCCTAAGAGAAGCAAGACAGCAAGACTGACTATATGGCATGTCAGTGTCCATAAAGATTGAATTCATGTACCCAGAACAGTTTCTGTTGACTTAAATATACTTAAATTGACAGGCTCCTCTAATTCTGTAAAATAAATAAATACAGAGCCTGTGCCGTGGAAAAGACCAAAATGAATCATAATTTGAAGGCTTGTACATTTGTTATTAGTACATATCTTGGTCATTTCTAACTGCAAGTTTATTTTGTTGAAGACTTTCATTTATAAAGTAGATCTATTTCTGTGTATTCCAACAAATTCCATCTAGAAATTTTACTTATTTATCCTATCCTTTTAAATAAATGAGTTTGTTCTGTGTTTTCCTCTCCAAGTTCCATCTTCAGAAGTTGTGGCCAGATGTCATCACACATGACTGTTGTCCCAACACACCTATTGAGGCAATGGGGTTACCCACACGTTCAAGGCCAGCCTGGGCTACATAGGGATTTCCAGACCAGTAAAGTCTAGCTACTTAGACTTTGCCTCAAGATTTAAGAAAGAGAAAAGAAAAGAAGAGGAAAGGAAAGGAAAGGAAAGGAAAGGAAAGGAAAGGAAAGGAAAGGAAAGGAAAAGACAAAGAAGAAAGAGGAGAAGGAGAAGAAAGAAGAAACCATGATTTTCACCATGGAGTCTTACAGGGGAAAAAAAGGAGCTTTTGCATTAAAATACATTCGTTGTGAAATGTTTATAAAAATAATAGTTCTACTTTTTCTTGTTTTTTGGGTTTTTTGTTTGTTTGTTTTGTTGTTTGTTTGTAAAGACAGGGTTTCACTGTGTAGCATCTCTGAGTGTCCTGGAACCCATTTTGTAGACCAGGCTGGCCTTGAACTCACTGAGAGCTGCCTGCCTCTGCCTCTGGAGTGCTGGGATTAAAGGTGTGGCCACCATGCCCAGCAATCGTGCTACACTTTTGCAACTCTATGTGTCTGGGTAATTAAATATACATCAAAATATCATGATGCTGGAAGATATGAATATTTTTTGAAACTTGAAATAATAGATGTAAGACATAATTACCATATCATAACACAGCCTTAAAATCTCCTGTTTCCTATTTATTCTTCTATTTTTTGTGTGTGATCTCAGCTGCCTTCACCAACCAGCCTCATTCACTCCAGCAAAGATAAAGTTAAAGGGAAATAAAAATGTACCTTAATATTTCAGGTCAACAGACACTTTCAGGGCACCCAGAAGCATACTGGTGCTCTGGAGAGTAAGAAAGGGCTGTGGTACATGATCTTTGTTCTTCACTTTAGGGGAAGGAAGAAGGAAATACGGATGGATGGATAGATGGATGGATGGATGGATGGGTAGGTGGGTGGGTAGGTGGATGGATGGATGGATATTTTTAAGTGATTGAGGAATAGCAAAACACAAACAGCATTGTAGTAGTTTGAATGTAATTGGCTTCCATAAACTCGTAGGGAATGGCACCATTAGGAGGTATGACTTTGTTGGAGTAGGTGTGGCCTTTATGAAGGCAGTGTGTCACTGTGAGGGTGGGCTTTGAGGTCTTCTATACTCAAGATACCATGAAGTGTCACAGTCCACAGTCCATCTTCTGATCAAGATGCAGTCAGCACCATGTCTGCTTGAGCCTGCCCCACACTCCATGCTCCCCCCTCTGATGACAATGAACTGAACATTTGAAACTGTAGGCCACCACCTCCATTAAACGCTCTCCTTTATAAGAGTTGCCATGGTCATGGTGTCTCCTCACAGCAATATCCTTCCGGGGTCTTTGATGAAATTGAAGACTAGGTATTTGCAATTGCAGATTTCCTTAGTGATGATTTAAGGGAAATTAGGTACAGAGCTTTGGACTCATCAAAACAGAGTAAACAATGATTTTCTTCAAATATTTCAAACACAAATAGACTGGAGATTGTAAATGTAATTGTCACCTGACAATTGTTCTTCTTGTTTATAATTTTATTATGTGACAGTAAAATCCTTTCCTTTTTATTTGAACAAAAAGGGGGAAATGTTGTGGAATATTTCTTTACACTGTGTGCAGATATGTCATTGTGGTTGATTTAATAAAATGTTAAATGGTCAGTAGCTAGGCAGGAGGTATATGCAGGACTTCTGGACAGAGAGCTTTGAGAGGAAGGAAGGACGAGACACCAGGAGACACAGAGGCAGCAGCATGGGCAGTAAAAAAAGTAGGGGTAGCTGGGCCATGTAAAAGAATGTAGATTAAAAGATATGGGTGAATTTAAGTTATAAGAGCTAGTTAGAAACAAGCCTAAGGGCTGGAGAGATGGCTCAGAGGTTAAGCGCACTGGCTGTTCTTCCAGAAGTCCTGAGTTCAATTCCCAGCAACCTCATGATGGCTCACAACCATCTGTAATGAGATCTGGTGCCCTCTTCGGGCCTACAGACAGAACACTGTATACATACTAAATAAATAGATCTTTAAAAAAGAAGAAGAAGCAGAAGAAGAAGATGGAAAGAAAGAAGCAAGCCTAAGTTATCAGCCAAGCTGATAACTAATTAATGTTTCCATGTCATGATTTGGGAACTGGCTGGTGGGACACAGAGAAAAATGTGCTTGCAGTTGGGCAGTTGGCTACAGAGTCCACACCCTCTGTAAGGATTCAGGCATTAAGCTGGCCTGCCCCTGTCACCTGGCAGAATGCACTCAGGCAGTACCCTGGTCAGCCCAGGGCTCCATGGTCGTGTAGCCTGCACGCAGGTGCAAAAGACACCTGCCCACTTACGCTCTCTTTCTGCTCTCTCTCTCTCTCTCTCTCTCTCTCTCTCTCTCTCTCTCTCTCTCCCTCTCTCTCTCTCTCTCTCCCTCTCTCTCCCTCCCTCTCTCTTTCCCGCTCCTCTGGAGCAGACAGGACTTTTCCTGTCTCCCTCTTCTCTTCTGTCCTCTCTCTGTCTCTGTGTCTCTTTACCTCTTTTCTCTTTCCTCGCCACCCCCTTCCCTTTCTAATAAAACTTCTCACTTAAGCTCTGTCTGCCTGGCATGTTTGTCCCTCTGCCTCAGTCACCCTCGCCTGCCATGGGCTTTATCTTAACACCCTCCCCCTCACCCCCAGCCATTGATAAACATGGAATGTAAACCCAATATTGACAGATTGCCTGCTTCAGAAAAGATGTTGGAAATAAGGAGTTTTCAATGCACACATGCATTTATTTGTAAAATAAAGCCTTTTAAAAGAAAGGATGCAAACAGTATGAAGGCCACAGAAAACCTCCCAGACATTGCCCAGAGCCACCAGCTTCACATAAGTCTCCCTAGTCAGTAGTTTGCTTGGCCCCTGCTGTGTACATTCTGGCCTTCACCTATGATCTCCATGCTGATGGCTGGAGATCTCACTGGCTACTATTCTCACACAAATATCACATTTCTCTTCTCAGTGATGTTCTAGGACTCTCCCAAGTCTTGAACACTGTGGTCTTCCTACTTTCTTGTTTATGTTTCCATCAACAGGCATGTCATGGCGCATGCTTATATTCTCAGAAGTCAAGAGACGGAAAGAGGATTGTCTAAATTCAAAGCTACTCTGGCTACATACTAAATTTAAGGCCAGCCTGCAACATAAAGCAAAACTCTGTCTTAAAAGAGCACATAATATTTTATAACATCTCTCTGCTCCTGTCTAAGAAAACACAGTTCTGGGCAAAGAACCATTTGGAAAAAAATATTGTCTGGGAAAGAAAGGCATCTTCTTTTATGAAGTCTTCCATTTTGGGGGGATCAAAGACATCCTCTTTTATTCACAGAAGGCTTCTAAATATCCAGTAGCTACGCCTTGCTTTCAAATCACTCCTTACTCAATACACAGGCCTTAGGCTTAGAGCAATGTTAAAAATGTTAATATATTCTCAGATAACGGTGGGGAGATACAGTTATTCTTTCATCAATTCCATTGACTTATTTAGTAGCTCATCTGCACTATCCTCTTTCCCTTGCATCAGTTATTAGGGCAAATAAATATTCCTTTGAGTCTCTCCATCATTGAGTTGCAGGATAACTAAGGAAGAACCTGCATCATGCAGATGGCAGACTACTAAGTTCTCAGCTATTAAAAATATCATTTTAGAGATGCTAGGCCATGCCCCAGTATCTACCAAAAATAGCAGTAAAGGAACTTTCATAGATCCAAGATCAAAACAAAAAGGAGTCAATGTTAATACATTTTAGAAACCGAAGAATAGAAAGATGGGTGACGACTTAGTAACCTCCGAAAGCAAACGGTGAGGAAAGCCAAGAACTAGAATGATTATACCATACAACTCACCAAACTTGGGGAATTGGCAACAGGAAGTAAACTGGGTGTGAAGCAGGCTAAAACAAAACAAAAGGAAAACCTAGAGAACTGTCTAAATGCATGATTTGAAGCGGACAGGTGGGAAGGGGAGTTGTAAAAGGCTGACTTTGGGACATGACACAGCTGTTGCATGCATCAATTCACAACAGCTGTGGTTACCTGCACAAGACCTGCAGCGGATCAAGCCAGTCAAAATATCAGCTTAAATGATGACTAGGTCACCCCATCTAAGGAGCTATTGACATTGGTTCAGTGGCCGCTGAGAAAGGGAGGCTCACTCTTCTCCAGGGATGTGTCCACGGTAGATTGCTCATGCCCAAGTAGGGGACCACACATCCATGTGTATATGGGCATCACTAACTGGACTGAGGGATGTTAATAACAAAAATTAGAAGTAAGAAGAGGACACAAAGATAGGAAGTAAATGGGGTGACAGCCCAAAGGGGAGTTAGAGGTGGATAACGGTAGCCGGACATGATCAATACACATCATAGAAAGAATATATATCTCCAAGAGTAAAAGCAATGTTAGTTGCTGTAGAATATTCCTGTACACTGTGTAATTATGCTCTGTTTGGTTTAATTAAAAAAAAAAGTTGACTGGACAAATAGCAGGATTTGGTTAGACAGAAAAGTCAAACAGAGAATGATGAAGAGGGGGGGCAGAGTCAAGAAAGATGCCAGCCAGCTGATGAACAACAGAACATGTAGAGAATGAAGTAACAAGCCTTGAGCCACCTGGAAAAACATAGCTAGAAATAAGGGTTAATTTAAATGTAAGAGTCAGCTAGTAATAAGCCTGAGCTGTTGGTTGAGCATTAATAATCAATATAAGCCTCTGAGTAATTATTTGGAAGTGGCTACAGGACATCAAACTCCACCTTTCCCACCTTACTGCTAGATAACACTGAGGATTATTGCCTGGAAAGAACAAGGAGAGCATCTACGAGCCAGAAGACAGCAAGCTAAGTTAAGGACAATTGAACTGTATTAGTTATGTTTAGGTAGCTGTGGCTGTAATACTGCCATGACTGAAATCCTAAAAGAACATCTTGAGGGGAGGAAAGCCTTTCGTTTGACTCTGAGCATCATTCATTTCCACAGTGACTTCGTAGGGCATCACAATGACAGGCATGTGAGCAGGAGGAAGCTGTTCACCTCATGGTGGACAGAAAGCAGTGTGATGACTAGAGACCAGGTACAATGTTCACAGGAACACCCCCAATGACCCTCTTCCTTCCATAAGGCCTCACCAGTTTCCAGTGTCCCCCAAATCACACCCCCATTTGGGGACCAAGCATTCAATGTCTGCTCATGGGGGGAGGGGGGAGATTTGTGCTCAAATCATAACAGAGACCATTCTAGAAATTGAGTAAGTGAATGTATACAACGTGAAATATTGAAACTCTGAGCCTTCTCTCCCAGCTCTCAATGTCCTGATGGCAAAAATTATACTCCACAGAAGACAGATCAGAAACACCTCCCCATTTGGGTGTGGTAGCATACACCTGTAATCTCCAGACCTCTGGAGGCTGAAGCAGGGGGATAGGCATGAATCTGAGGCCAGCCTAGCTGAATGGTAAGTCTCTGGCGGGGGGGAACTAGATACAAACAGACCTGTTATTCTTGTCATTTCTTGTCATTATTCCCCGTCCAATACAATGTAACACCTATGTACATAGCCTGAGCATTGTGCTAGATTAGAAGTAATCTAGAGATTAGGTACACAAGTGTACAAGGAACTCCACATAGGTCACAGGGGTTTTTGCTGTTTATTCTAAGGGATTTGAGCATCTGTGGATTTGGGTATCCATGGTGACTCAGGACAATTGAATAACAAATTGAAGGACAGATAAGAACCAGTCTACAAAGTGAAGGTCAGATAAAAACCAGTTTCTCTAGTGGTTTTGCCCTTAAACTAGCCAGCATGTAGTGTGTGTGTAAATATACATATATATGTGCATATATATATATAGATAGATAGATAGATAGATAGATAGATAGAGGGAGAGAGAGAGAGAGAGAGTTGTTGTTATTTAGTTTATCTGTTTATTTATGACAAGTTCTTCATAAAGATCCTAAGTAGTTCCTTCTGCCTTCACCTCCCTAGTGATGTGACTACAGTCAGGCACCGTCATGGCTGATACGCCTGCTACGTTTTAAAGGTTTTTAATTTTTTGTCATGACTTCCTACTATTATATAGAAGTTTGGCCTTATGTATGGAAAGTGTCAATACGTGTGCTGGTCCCATGTCCACTGAGATTCTAATCTGCTTTTCGGGAATCCACTGGTAAAGATGGAGAGACACCCGACTGTTCCAGATACTTGCAGGAAGAAATGTGTGTCAGAATGACCTGGGGAGAGAGGGCGCAACCAAAAGGAAAACAGACAATGCTTACCAGTCAATGTCTTGTCAAAGTAATCGTAATATGCACAGAGGGAGAGGTAGGGGACAGCGCCACGGACTGGCAATATCAGTATTTAGAAAGAAAGCTGAGGCAAGAGGGTTGTGAGTTCCAGGCTAGCCTGGGCTACATAAGAAGACCTGGCCTCAAGGAAAAAAAAGGAGGGAGGGGGGTAAAGGCGGGTGGGGAGAGGAGACAGGGTGGAAGGAGAAAGGAGAAGAGAAAACAAATCTCCAGAAGTGAAAAAAATTAGTAACAAAGAAAGCATTAAGAGTGAGCTGCAGTCTGAAACCCCAGCACAGTACTCGTGGAGTGGACGCAGGAGGGTAAAAACATCTGCCAGGAATATGAGCTAGGAAATCCTGCCTGGGGGGTGGGGGGGGAGAATCTTAAGAGGAAGGGATTTTATAAAGCCTTTGGGAGCTAAAAAGTAACACAGTAAAAAAGAAAGAAAGAAGGAAGGAAGGAAGGAAGCAGAAAGAAAGAATGAAAAACTCCAGAGAATATTTCAAAGTCCCATTGAGAGCGAAGCCAGGGTAGAAAGAAGATTAAGATCAGCACCACACCAGAAGACCTCTCTTAGTGATGTCACCATGCACACGACAGAAGCTCCAAAATGAGAAAGACACACAGAGAACGACCACAGAGATCACCTTGAGCTAGCTGCAAGACAAGGGCTTCCTGATGGATCAGACATCTGTGTCTAACCCGGTGGATGGTACAGTCCAACACCACTGGGAAACTATAAGCCACTGGCACCCAAAACAGATCCTGCAGTTTTCCAAAGAGAGAGGAAAAAAAAATACACATTTTACACAAAGAATCAAGGGTCAGCATGACATTGGGCTTCTTAGGCAAAATATTGGAAGAAACAAAAAAAAAAAAAAAAAGAATACGTTCAATTAATATCAAGGTACCATGGTGCATACACATGGTGAACACACATGGTACATATACATGGTGCATACTGAGCCCCAGCTTTTGGAGACACAGTGGAGCTCAGAAATAGCGTGGGGAACATAGTATGCCAGTCCAAAAAGGAAAAAGAAAATGCATTAAAAATTTTCCAGGGATCTGATTGCCATCCCAGAAAACCATTTGTGGATGTGTGGATAGGGCTATGCCCTGCGCAATGTGGTAGGAGATTTTTCTCATTGTGTAATCACCATTACACAAACATGAGCTGTGGGAGCGTGGCATGGCATAGGGTTTTATACTAAACCCGCTTGTACAAGTAGGAAAAAAAATGCTCTAAAATAATGGTTTCAGTATAGGGGGCTGGGAGGGTGGCTCAGAGGGTACATGTGCTTGCTCTGCAAGCATGGGTACCTGAGTTTTCAGGCTAGTCAGTCTAGCCAAACCAGCAAGATTCCAATTCAATGAGACTCAAGACCACTTCTGCGACAGACCCGGTTTCAAGGCAATAAGGAGAACTGTAGAGGAAGACACAAGACACACACTCTGGACTCTGCACACGAGCGTGCGCACACATACATGTGCACACACGTACCGGTGCAAACACATGCCTGCACACGCACGCATGTACATGTTGTGGAACTCCATATGTAACCTGAAATGGCCTCGAACTCACTGACTCTCAAATGCTAGGCCCACAGGCACGGCCCACACTGTATTTTACCCCATCTATCTCTTTGTCAAATGGCAATATAATGGTAATTGAGTATTTTAATTGGTTTCTTTTTTTTTTTTTTTTTCCAGGAGCAGGGGACACTTCATTCATGTGGTAAATAAATGTTCCACCCATGAAGAAGAGGTCACTGACAAAAGAGGGTTGGGGAAAAAGACAGGAGGAAAAAAAAGGACTGGTCATTTTAAAATTACTTCCCCTGTAGGACAAGCCCAGGGAGATGGAACAATGGAAAAGTAAGGGTTCACTCGCTGGCTCGTTAGCATCAGGTTACTGTTTCGCCTTTTTATCTCGCTGCAGAGGGAACTTCATTATCCCAGCAACTGAAAGTGGCCTACTGGGAAGGTGCATGACATCTCTCTAATCCTGGCTTCTGGGAAGGTCAGATAAACAGCTTAGTTCCAGCCGGTGACATGGATCTTTAGCGTGAGTGACTCCATTTTGATTTTTAGCCTATTCTTTGAAGCCAGTGCAGGAGCTTACTCCAGAACAATGGCCTTCTTCGGCTTTTATGTAAGACTTTAACTTTGAACTGCTAGGATTGATTCATGTGCCAGTTCCTGTCATCAATTTAGTCATAAATCGTTTCCCGCATCATGTAGCTGTTAAGCAATGCTTAGGTTTTTGAATGAACGAACAAATAAATTTTAATAAGGAATTTATTCTCATTCATCATAAAATTTAGAATAAAACATTTTCACCTCCCTTTGAGGTTTTGAGTACTTCATTATCTGGAACTCACACAGCCGTCAATGTCTTTCTTACATTCTTCTTATTGTGTAGTCATGAAATTTTTCCTTTAACTGGAGAAATGGCTCATTAGTTAAGAGCTCTTGTTGCTCTTCAAGGGGACCTGAATTTAGGGGCCAACACACAGGCCAGGGGGCTCATGAGCGCCTATAATTCCAGCTCCAGGGGCTGTTACACTCTCTTCTGACCTCCAGGGCGCCCACATGCACATGGCAAACATACAAACACGTTTTTTCAAAACTGAAGACAAAGCTTAAACTTTAAAAAATTATTAGCGGGGCTGGGAGTATGTGGCTCAGTGATGGAGTGCTTATGTATAGAATGTGTTAGCATTTCTAGGTTTGTTCATACACAACAGAAAGGCTCCACATATGGTGGCAGAAACAAGGCCCTGAGTTCAAATCCCAGAACAACAGGAAAAGACTAGGGGGAAACTAGAGACATGATTAATAGATTTTAATGTAAAACACCGGTTTCTCCAACTCTCAGGAAAAGGAGAAAATGGATATTTTTAGGGAGTGGGGGTGGGGTAGTGGGCCAGGTCATTTCAGCTGGCTTGACATACCAATCAGAGATAATGCTTCTGGCCTGACCTCTGCAGGGGGAGGTTGAGAGGGGCTGGGAGACAGAGAGAAATTCGGAGCGCTGAGACAGTCCCCACCCTGGGTCCCCTTGCATAGTTTCTTCAGTTGGGCTGGAATGCTATAAATTTCTAGACACACCCAGGTTCCAGCACAAGTACAAAAACATATTCCATGGCCAAATCCGAGGTATTTTTGTATCATCTACCATTGGAGCCCATGCTCTGATCTTCTTCCCTTTAGAAAAGATAAGCAGGAATTAAGAGTGTAGTCATTAACTAGAGACAAGAAAAAGGGTTTACAAGAAGTGTCTCAGCATCACGATGGACCAGTCAACTGTTTGCTATCATGTCTCTCGGGGGATCTGATGCAAGCAAGAGCAAGCAACTGCTCACCTCCTCTTCACTGTGAGGTGAGAACAGCCTGTCCTTCCTCCTTCCAAACATGCTGCAAAACCCAGAAAGATAACATCTTCAAACACTAACATACTTAGGGAAAATGACAGTGCCAAAACAGGATATCATCAGTACACTCCCCTGTGGCATACATTTTCTTCACTCATGGTACAAATCAAACTCTTCCATAACAGACTCTACCCGGATCTGGAAAGCCAAGGAATGCCTTTCTGCTCGGTAAACCTTTTAGCAAGAGGTTTTGAGAATGTAAAGACTGAATTGTCTACTATGTGTGCTTGCTAGCTTTCAATAAATGTTATACACACTCAAGTAAACACACTGTTTGGTGGAAACTTTACTTGCCGGGAAGACCCAGGCTTAGAACTTGTGTTTGGCAATCCTGTGAGACCCGCGTTCTCTTCCTAGTTCTTTAACCAAAGTACTCTCTCTCCAGACCTAGCGGATCTTTCTGCAAGGATTAGAACTCTTTGAAAATGGTGTTCACATGTTCTCTGAGGTTTGGAGAAATAAACTTTCAGGGCTCTTGTCTTCTACTTGTCTGTTCTTAAATCTCAAAGTCAATTGTCTCTTTTTTTTTCCCTGTCTCTCCCATCTGTCTGTCCATCTTTGTGTATCTCCATCTTTCTGTGTCTTGGTCTGTTTCTGTCTTTCTTTCTCCCTGTCTCTCTCTCTCTGTCTCTATCCCTCATCTATCTCTCTGTCTCTGTCTTTGTCTCTCTGTGTCTGTGTATCTCTGTGTTTCTTGTCTCTCCCCTCACTTTCTTCTCCCTCCTTTATTTAGTTTGTGGTACTATGGATTGAACCCAGGGTGTTGTTGGTACTAGGCAATCACTTTCCACTGAGATAAAACACAGCCTTCTTTCGTTCGTTCGTTAGTTCGTTCGTTCTTTCTTTGGTTTGGTTTGGCTCCATTATTTTGGTTTTCTGAGACAGGGTCTCGCTGTGTAGACCAGGCTGGCTGCAGTGTGGTAATCCTACTTCCTCAAACCTCCCACGTGCTAGTAATAATTGCCATCTGCCACTTCCACCGCTTCCAAGGGTGGTTTTGAAAGCGTCTTTTAAAATTTGTGTTTAAAGGCTAAATATGACAATAAGTCCATAGCATAAAGGACTTACTGACTAATACAGTGGACTTAAGAAACTGCGTTTGGAGAAGAAACTGAAATGATAAGAGGCAGGTATGTTGGCATACACTTGTAATCCCATCACTCCGGAAGCAGGTGTGTAGAAATGATGACACTCTGGGGCAGGTTTGTGCTAAATAGTGAGACTGTGTCAGAGAATAAGAAAGACAGAGGAAGAAAAAGAAAGCGGAAGGAAGAGAAAGAGAGAGAAAACGAATGCCTCTCGGGCTGGCAGGATGGCCATTTTCAGTGCACTGTGTCACTTAGATCCTTTTTGTTATTCCGGGTCCTCCTATCCTGCCTGCTTTCTAGTAGCAGACACATGAGTGCAAGGCTGTAAAGGACAGATACATTTATTTATGTATATCTGTATATATATAAACATACAATACATACCAATGGCAATCAGACTTCACAGCTTTCAGACAAGAGCCTTTGAAAGCCTCACTCCATTTTATTTAGAAATCCAACATGTTTCCCTCCAAAATCTCTAGTGAATTTATCCTATTTTTAATTTATTAATTAATTATGATTGTTACGTGTATACATACATAAAAACATACAAATGCAGCTTGCTGAGGCCATTTACTGTTGCTCACATGTGTGTGTTTAGAGCTGAACATAATACACCAGCTAGCATGTCAATGTGAATGAGAAAAGGCCTACAATGCTCCACCCCTAGACGAAGAATTGCAGGAAGTTAATGATGGCTGAAAGAGGGGACTCAGTCGTCCCTAAGGACGAGCCCCTACTCGGCTATCCAGTACCAAGTGGTCAGCCCTATAACACACACATCATGTTGCCTTCACTTTTAACGTTGCTTGGATGTGTCTCTGACTCCACATTGTTTCCTTCTCTAACTGCTATTTGTTCCCATTTGTATATAGGGAATCACCTAACTGTTTACTAAACCTGAACTTGAATCCAGGCTCACAGGTGGTGATTGGCAGAGCAGCTCCTGCCCTCTCAAGTAAATTTCTGCATTCTCTTGGCACCCAATGGCACTATTTCACCTCCTTTTCCTCTCTCCAGGGCTGCCATGAGGACCCCCCATATTCCTTCCTCTGTCTCTTCATTTTCCTTCAACACGGCTGTTCATGGCCTTGGCATCCCAAACACTGTGATGTTCTCTCTGCATCTTCGGCACTTGGATTTGTCAAACTTTCTACAAAGGGACCCCCGCCCCTGTGGGCCATAGAGTCCAGGGTACTCACCTCCATTGTTTGTCAGAGAATCTACCCACAATGCTGGAAGAATGATCACGGCAGTGATCCAGTAGAACCTACTTACAGAAGCTGAATTTCAATCCCACTTCAGTTTTCACAAGTCAGAAAACATGTTTTGCTTTATATTTTTGCTTCAGTGGTTTTATGTAGGCCAGGTAGCCCTCAAACTTGCTAAGGAGCCAAGGCTGATTTTGAACTCCCGATTCCCTATCTTAACCTCCCAAGGGTTAGCTTTTAAGCATGATCCACACATACCTCTAGAAAGTAGTATTTTGAAAACCCTTTGTGCAACTATGAAAAGTCACTCTTAGCTCTTACACAGGACAGCAGACTGCCACACCCATCTGCACACCCAGACTGCAAACTCATCTTCCCATTCTACTCAAAGCCAGCCTTCTCCTCCGAAGCCTTAAGATCCCTGTTGAAATGACATCTTGCCCTAATTTCTAAAGCTGACCATTACAGCTGGCATTATCACCTTGTGTCATTGACTTTATTATTGTCTGAACTGCCCCTGGCTGAAGAGTTATCGGCAATGGACAGCTGCTGGGAGAGAAGAGAGTCAGTTTTCCTTTAAAATATGGCCCTTTGGAGGTCAAGCACACTCCAATGGATGGCTCCACAACTAAACGGATTCGAGAAGTATAATTTAGACCTGATGAGTTGGGGATGGGTGAATTAAGTTGGAAAATTAAAGCGGTGGAGATATGCCTGTGAAGACTTAGGGAAGGGAGGGGATTGAATACGACAAAATCACATTGTGTGAAGTTTGCAAAGAATTCATACAAACTTTCGGAGGTTTAAGCACTTTACTTGTTCTTTTGTTTCTATGTACTTCCCTTTACAAGAGACTGCAGAACTTAAGAACCAAAAGAGTGTCCTGCTTATATTTCCTCACACACCACAGTAACTTGCAGAATGTGTTTGTTTGTTTGTTTGTTTTGTTTTGTTTTATCAAGACAGGGTTTCTCTGTAGCTTTGGAGACTGTTCTGGGACTCACTCAGTAGACCAGGCTGGCCTTGAACTCACAGAAATCCACCTGCCTCTGCTTCCTGAATGCTGGGATTAAAGGTGTGAGCTACCACCGCCGGGCCAGAATGTAGACATACAACAAATACTGGTTTGTGATACAATGTTAACATCTAAAAATATTTTCAAGTCTACATTTTCAGATTAAGCTTTTGGGAAGTTTATTGAGGGAATCAATATGTGAATGAATGTATGTATGTATGAATGAATGAATGTCTAAATGCCAGGTTTCTATCAGGCTCTAACTAAAAGCTTTCATAGACATTAGGACATCATTTAAATAACCCCGTTGATGGAACATGTCCTCCAAAAGTTCAGATATTGGAGATTAAATTCAAAATTTTATGCTCATGATATTTGGAGCTGAAGCCTTTTAAATGTAATTAGGATTCGATGATATGATGACAGGGGCCCTGATTTAGACACTGTTTTATTGTTGTGAAGAGATACCATGACCACAACAATTATTACAAAAGAAAGCATTTGATTGAGGCTTGCTTTCAGAGGGTTAGTCTACTTTGATCGTGGCAGGAAGCATGGCTGCATGCAAGCAGACTTGGTGCTGAAGAAGAAACTCAGAGAGCTCTACATCAAGATCCATAAGCATCGGAAAGAGACTCGGCTCACAGTGGCCTTTTGAAACCTCAAAGCCCACCCCTAATGACATTCTTCCTCCAAGGCCACACCTCCTAACCCATCTCAAGTAGTGTAACTCCCTAATGACCAGGCATTGAAAATATGACCCTATGGGGGCATGATGTGGGATGTCTCTCTGTATGCTGTGGGACCAGGTGAGACAGAAACTACCATCCACAGGGGCATTCTTATCCTAACATCAAAGGCCCCCAAATGGTATTTAATAGCATTATAAAATGAGGACAAATTCATTACGATGGCATCCCTCTGTAGTCCCAACACTCAAGATGGGAAGCAAGAGGATTCTGCGTTTGAGTTCAGTGTGGACTGCATAATGAGACTGTCAAAGAAACAGAAGGAGAAGAGGTGGATAAAGAAGAGGAGGGAGGAGAAGAAAGTGAGGGAGGAAGAGGAAGGTATGGAATAGGAAAGTGGATGAGAAGATGGAGGAGAAGGAGGAAGGGGAGAAGAAGGGAGCTAGCACACGTGCTCTGCCCTCTACTCTGCTACCCATATTGTGATGAAGCAAACACCCTCTTTAGTTTGCAAACACATGCTAGCACTATGACCTTGGGTTCCTAGTCTCCAGGAACATGAGCTAAGTAAATTTTTATTTGTTCTAAAATGTCATTTCAGGAAATTCATTATGGTTACAGGAAGCAGAGAAAGGCATTCTCCAAGGCTCAACTTTATAAGGAATGCATCATAATCCCTCCTCCCTTCTAACCACAACAGCATCCTTTGATGGACCTGTCTATGCTTGAGTTGTTTTATCTCTCTGTGCCAATCTCTGTTTTCTTGTTTTCCAAGAGATCTTCTACCTCTCCAAATCCATTCACCTGTTTACTATTCTGATATCCCAGTTTATAACTAACTTTGAATTGTTCAATGCTTTCTTTGTCTGTCTACATCCATATTCCAAGGAAACCAGATGGTATACATCAAAGAAAAAGTAAAGAATCTATATTTTTATCTCCTGTGTACAACATGGCCAAACTACCTAACTACTGACTGTATTTTTCATCTTGATACTCCTTCATGAGTTCCCTACTTGTTGTAGTACCAAGATTCCCTCCAACATCCTTCAAGATGCTTCAGGGCCCAAGTCCTACAAAGAGGCCACCACCTGTAGCAGAGACAAGCACTACCCTACCTACTTCTCTACAAAGAAGATTTGCTACCCAGATACAGGGCCATGATCTGTCAATAGGTTACACCTGTCAACAGCACTTTCAGAGACCCTTTTGGCTAGCTAGGGTCAAGCCATTCCCTATGAAAGCCCACCAAGAAAGGCACAGCTGTAGCGATGCTCATCATGAGATTACTGGTGGGCGTTACACCCCACAGAGAAACTTGCTGCCTTGGCCTCCCTCTAGTCTAATGACAGCATTTACAGATGTGGCCCACAGGGGAAGTGACGGGTCAAAACAGTGCTCACCATAGTCTAACTCCCCTTTTAAGGTTTATAAGAACATACCAGGAAGGCCCCTCACACAAACTAAGGGAGAATCTAAACTGACTCCATTACATGGGTAATAAAGGCAGGCCTTGGAATAGACATGCTATCCCAGAAGACAGAAAGTTCTTAGAATATTCCTAGCAGCTGACAATTCAGGTTCATTCTGAGGTCTCCCATTGTCCTACTTTCATCCACATTTCACTGAAACATACTGTATGTGTTTCCCAGGGCTGCCATAACAAAGTCAACGGAAATGCTTCCACTCACAGTTCGAAGACTAGAAATCCCAAATTATGTTCTCTCTGAAGGCTCTAGGGGAAAATACTTTCTTGCCTCTTCCTCGATTCCAGAGGTTGCCAGCAATCTGCTACTCTTTGACTTATAGTTGGACAATCATGTTACCATAGGGCTGCCTTTCATGTTTGTGAATTCACATGGTTTTCTTCTTCCTTCTCTCTCTCTCTCTCTCTCTCTCTCTCTCTCTCTCTCTCTCTCATGATGTGCTCTGTCATCTATGTGTGTATCTCATCTGTGTGTTCTCTGAATCAGAGCAATCAGCCATATTGCACTTAGGACTCACACTACTCCAAAGTATGGCTTCATCTTACTTAATTAGTCCTACAAGGTCCCATTTCCAAATAATATCATATCCATGGGTATTAGAAGTTAAAAATTAATCTTTTTGAAGGGCCTAATTTAACCTGCAACAATAGTCCATCAGCCCTACCTGTCATTCTTTTTTATATACAATCCTTATTTTCTGTATTTGCTAACCCTACTAGTAAGAGATTCTGGGAACCACATATGTGTACACAGACAGACAGATAGACAAATGTGCACGCTTGCATGCATGCACGCGTACACACACACACACACACACACACACACACACACACACACACACACACAATTTGGCCTCTATTTATAAGACTAGCCAGTTTTGTCTATAATGAAGGAGGGGCTGATTTTAGGATAATTTTAAGCTATGTTTGTCAATATTAATAGGCCTATATCCTGAAATGGTATAAGCAGAAGTTAGAAAATTTCCATGAGGCTTCATGTGTGGCCAAGTGTTAAAATGCCTGCTTAGCCTAAACAAAGTCCTGGATTCCATACTAGAACAAAAACTAATAAGAAGTAAATATCTTTTTTAAAATCCTGCCTAAGACATTTTGTTGAAATCTACCATGGCTTCAGATACACCTAAATCAGCATATCTGACTTTGGAATAACCAAATGAAGATGTTGACTTGAAAACATTAATTTTTTTTTTTTTTAGAAACCATACAACTACTGAGGATTTCTGAGCTTTCTAGAACTACATTAATCTTTCTTCTATATATAAATGAAGTAGTTTTATCATAAAGGTATTTGTTTATTCATTTGGTTTGTATAAGATAAGGTCTCATTCTGTAGCCTAAGCTAACTTGGACCTCTCTTGCCTCAGCCCCTGAATGCTAAGGTCACTGTTAGACATCACATTTGGCTTTTGCATTTGCAGCTGAATTGCATGTCTAGTGATGTGTGGATTTCCACTAGTCACCTTCTAAGATCACCTATCTGGCTAGTCTAGACTGGTCAGAGGTGTGGTGTCCACTCATAGAGAAGAGTTGACTGGCCTATATGTGACCTCATCTTCTCTTCATCTCAATGACTGAGCTGTTTGTTCATGGATTAAGTCGGTCTTTCTTAAGGATGCACGCAAGCATGAGTCTCAGCTGAGAAGTCTATAGATGTGAAACTTGTGACATTTCCTTCAAAGGCCATTTACATACATTACTATCAAGAGCTGTGCTTTGAGGCATTCCCTAATGGCAAGTCAGGTCGCTGAGTTTCCGCATGTCTGTCTACAGTGCAATCCAGCCGTCACATTGTACTCTATTCAGGTGTGGTGTGATGACAAAATAATGTATTTATTATACTCAGAATGCAAGTACAAATACAAGAGTTGAAGCAGGGTCTCCTGCAGCCCCGCCTGATCTCAGACTGGATGTAGTTGAGAATGGCTTTGAATTTCTGATCCTCTTGCCTCCACAATCCTTGCCCCATATTAGGATTACAGAAATACACCACCATGCCTTGTTCACAGTTCTTGGGACCAAATCCATGGCTTTGTACATGCTAGGAAGGCACTCCACCCACTGGATTAAATCTCAGTCATATTGTATCTTTTTATTCTAAAAGAACAGAGGACATATAAGATTCTAAGTATCTAAGAGAACTTCTGAGCAAGATGGCTCACACATGTAATCTTACCACTTGGGAAGTTGAGGCAGGAGGTTTACTATGAAGCCAGTCTGAATTACAGGGTGAGTTCTATGCCAGCCTGGGATGTAGTATGTGATGCTACCTCCAAATTCCAAATGGAAGAGTGTGTAAGGGAACCAGTCTTTTATTTTGACATTTATAGTGGACCTGATAACAAGTATTATAAACCAACAAGGGGAACTTCCAACAGCATTTATAACTGTAGATATTTTTAACTGGTAATCTTAGATATAAGGTACAACTAGAAACCAGTCATGAACTGTTAGTTATCGATGATGTTCCAGTAGCTGGGTCTTCATGCCATTGTTTTATCTCTGAAACAGACTACTTATAAGTACAAGTCTTGGCTGGCTATGTAGGAGGGGACATGAAGCACAGGCAATAGTCTAAGCATCCAAGTGCCTCAGCTTTCTCATTGTGAGATAAAATGATGATGATCTATGCCACGGGGGCATTTAATCAAGTTTTTTGTTTGTTTAACTTCAGATACATAGAAACAAAGTCAGCACCTGGCAGATAGGGAACCCTCTAGGTCAGGCCTCATAATGAAAGTTTTTTTTTTTTCATTCTGTCCACAGCTATATAGCCTGTTTTGAGAACATTATATAGTATGGAAAAGGCTCTCGGTTCTATTTCTTGATGTATAGTGGATATTTTGGCTTTATTAAATGTATTCATACATAACACTGAATAATAACATCCTTCAAGAACATTTATTACTATACATTTGCCTGAGTACAAAAAAATGTCAGACCTTCCCATCACTGGGTGGAGGGGGAGATCTAGTTTTCACTATGTTTTATTCAACTAACTCTTGGCAACAAAGACATAAACTAACCTAGTTTTCCATTATTGAAGGTGTATGTCAAAACTTTAAATCAAGAGTTTACACATTTTTCTCACTTTGGCTAATTCACGTGCCTGCTTGCTTTACTCCAGGAAGGATTTAAGACAATTTCACGCACACACATGCCATCCAGGCTGCATGCTACCTTGACTGACTGTGCATACTTTAAATGCTATTAAGACATTTCCTAACTTCATGGAGAGACTTAAAATGTGCGTGCGCCTTTTAGTTGGACTTTCTGGAAGGATGAGATCTGTGGAGACTGGGAAGCAGGGACGTGTGATACTTAGGAACAGACTAAGCAAGCTGCTTATTTGCTTCAGCTCGAGTGGCTGCTTCCTCCAGGCTACCTTCATACAGAGTGAAGATGTAAAAGCTAACCTCACAAGTGGAAAGAGGCAAAGAAATAATTCACTCTGTCTCTATATATGCATGTCTCTTTGTGTGTGTCTCTTTCTGTCTCTCTCTCTCTCCATTTTAGCTTTGCACTTGCCCAGAAGTGGATCAGAAAATCCATAGCACAGTTAATAACTGTTAGACATTGAAGATTCTTTCTTCAGTGGTTCATGAACTTTACTGTCACCAGCACTTCATCACCGGCCCTTCATCACCAACCCTTCCGAGGTGTTAACATGTCCCTCTGGTGGAAAAACAGGAAGACTGTTCAACCAAAGACCACTGGGTGTTTTTAGGCACCAGAGATCTAATATCTAATATCTAATACACTTGCATGCAGCAAGTGTATAGTGGTGCTTTGGAAAGGAGAGGTCAGGACAGGGGCCACTCAAAGGTCACTCACACACACACACACACACACACACACACACACACACAGACACACACCGTCCATGTTAGGATGCTGTTGGAAATGTGCATCAGAAGCCAGGAGCTCAATACAAAACTAAATATATAGTCCTTGGAAACACATAAATATGATTGAAGCATGAACTTAGCTTCTGGCAAAAGTACTTAAAGCAAGAAGGCAGCCGAAGGCAGATTGTAGGAGAATAATGGCTCACTGATGTCAGATGCTAGCACAGCCAGGGAGGGGAGAAGACCATGACGCTTCCCACAGGTCCTCAGCCAGAGGCTGCTCTGGTAGGTGAGCAGTGTAGAATGCTGCAGACATTGGGCAAAAGGAGGGCCTGCGTGAAGGAGCATGGTCAGGAACACGCTATTGGCCAATGAAGCACAGTTTTGTGATGTTAGTTAGGAGATGAAATTAGAAGCCAGGTTAGATTTCCCTGATGGGAAGAAGTAAGTCAAAGCAACTAAGCATTCTCTCCTGAGCTCTTGTCTCTACAGTTTCTTGGGGTTTTTTGTTTGTTTGTTTGGTTGGTTGGTTGGTGTTTTCATTTGTTTTGTTTTGTTTTGTTTTTTGGCCTATGAGACTTATTTCAGGGAGCTTGCTATATCTGATATAAAGATCCCTCATAAGTGGGGGGGGGGGAATTTCAAAATACATTTATGATGAGCTAAAAAGATGGCTTAGCGCCTAAGGAGAATGCGCTGCTTTTCCAGAAGACCCAGGTTCAGTTCCCAGCACACACCTCAGGGCCTCCCAGCTGCCTATAATTCCAGCTCTAGGGGATATAACACCTCTGGCCTCAGAGAGTGCCTGCACTCACACACACACACACACACACACACACACACACACACACACACACACACACAAATGTGCATAATGTCAAAAACATTAAATAAACCCAAAAATCAAATATATTTATGTTGCTGGCAGAGAAATACAAACACAGCAGATAAAATAAATTAGTATTTATAAAAGGTATGACTGGAGGCAAGAACATTAGAAAAATACATATGACACAGGCACATATAACAAAATAAAAAAGGCTGCTAAAATGTCGCATTCAGCTTCATAGCCTTTGTTAAGAGTTTATGCTCACTGTACATGGTAGCAGCATGCTGTATTAAGAACTTCTGAGAAGCCTGGCATGGTGGAGCATGCCTTTAATCCCAGTGCTCAGGAGGCAGATGTGGGCAGATCTCTGTGAGTTCAAGGCCAGCCTGGTCTACAGAGAAATTTCAGGACAGCCAGCCAGAACTGTTAACACAAAGAAATCCTGTCTCCGCAGTGGGGGAGGGAGGCTGAGAACATAATAAATGATTCTAACCTTTATCCTTATCCATAGATTAGAATTGTAATGGAAAAACATGTCATTCTCACACAATCTCAATAAGTATATAATAAAAAGTAAATAGATTTATACGTGAACTCTTAGATGAACCACATCACATTGCCCTCAGTGTTGGAATCCATTTTTGGGTTGTGGTATTATACTCCTTTAATTCTAGTACTTTGGGGATTAAAGAGAAGGGTGATCCCTATGAGTTCCAGGTTGGCCTGGTCTAGAAAGCAAGTACCAGGATAGCCAGGGCTACACAGAGAAATCCTGTCTAGAAAAAAGAAAGGAAGGAAGGAAGGAAGGAAGGAAGGAAGGAAGGAAGGAAGGAAGGAAGGAAGGAAGGAAGGACAGGAGGGAGGAAGGAAGGAAGGAGGAAGGTAGGAAGGAAGGAAGGAAGGAAGGAAGGAAGGAAGAAAAAAAGAAACCCATTTTTAAAAGGAGAAATGTAGTAATTGGAACCTAGTGAATAAAATGCTTCAAAATAAGTAAACCTAGAGGGCTGGAGAGATGGTTCAGCAGTTAAAGCCTATCATTGTTCTTGCCAAGTTTGGTTCCCAGCGCTCAGGAGACAGAGCCAACAAGAGCCTGTAACCAGCTCCAGGCATCCGATACCCTCTTCTGGTCTCAGTGGACACTGCACGCTTGTGCACATACCCCACAGAGACATACATATATAGAGCTTAAAAAATAAAATAAAATTTTAATCTAAATAAAACCTACTGTTAGAAAAGTTAACCAATGGTTGGGTTAATCATATTGAAACCCATCCATCCATTCATGTAGTTACTATCCAAAGTGCTTCCTTTGCCCCTTACCGTGCCCTAGCCAATGAGCTGATTACAAGAGAAGGGAGGATCACAAAAAGATGGCACACACACCCCCCCCCCAAGCTCTATAATTGTCTCATCAACTTCATTCTCACACTCACCTTATTAAGTCTGTGTAGGGGCAAAGGAAGCTTTGTGGGTCCTGGAATTTTGTGGTCATATTTTGAGTACGGTTCTAGCCAATAGTCTGGTACTAATCACTACAATGCAGAATCTTCTACTCACCATTTTCTAGTCGAGATGACACACTGGATAAAATGAAGCAAATGCATACATGCTATGAAAAAAGATACTGATTCTACCACACACATTTATGAGCACACACTATGCAAAAGACACTGAGAACTTATGGGTAAGCAAGGCTCCCCGTCCCTGTGAGGCTTCCAGATTAGAGAGCAAGACAAAAGACAAGTGTATTAAATAACAAATGAAATAGTTGTAGAAGTTAATTTGTGCTATTTTTGAAAATATCAAGGGATAAACTCAGTGAGGGAAACTATAGATTTAAATAGCATCATCAAGATAGGATTGACTCAGTAAGACCCAAAGTAGGGGAATAAAATCACACGCCTATGTGGAGAAAGCCATCCAGTCATGCAGAACACACAAACATGGCTCATATGCTTAGGAGAGGCAGGCAGAGGGAGGGACGGTGGCAGAGAACAGCAGCAGTTAAGGGTGAAGGGCAGGGCCATGCATATGGGATGTGTTCTTTACGATGAGCTAAGAGGGTTTGGGGACATTTTGAGCAGAGGAGGAGCAAAATTTAACTTATCACTTTTTTTTTTTTTTGGACAGGGTTTCACTGTGTAGCTTTGAAGCCTGCCTGTCCTGGAACTTGATGTTTAGACCAGGCTGGACTCAAACTCACAGAGATCCGCCTACCTCTGCCTACCAACTTATCACTTTCAAATATCATCTTGCTACTATGTGGAGGTTTTTTGGTAACTCGGGCCCACGTAGTAACAACACAGATGGTAAAGAATGTTTAGATCCTTTAAAAGTACTTTTAAAGGAAAGCCAATTAGGTTGGTTAGGGGAAGGTAGCAAGTGAGGGAGAAAGGATGTGGTCAAGGGTGAGGGTTTGACCTTGGCCACTGGGAAGGGGGAAACTGCCTTTGAAGGAAATGGGAAAGAAAGAACACAGGAATGCGTTTGGAGGGGATGAGGGCCATTCACTCACCTGGGGTATATTATACCTGAGCTGCTTCCCAACAGCCATGTGGAGACTTCTGCTCAGCTCTTGAGTCTGGGATGCTGGCGGAGCCTGCCCTGGCCCCCTGAAAGATGCCTGCCATGGACAACACTGCATTGAAGATCTTTTACATAAATGCCTTCAAAAAATACTCTGGCCGGAATTTATTTAGTCGCATCACTAATTCCAGGGGATATGTTAAATACAAGAGAATGTGCTGCTTATGAAGGAAAAAAAAATAGAAAGATATAGGGGAAACCAAAGAGCCCTGAGAGGAGAGAAAGTGAGCCTTCTTGATTTTGTCATCTACTTTGTCATCATATGGTTAGAGGAGAACGGTCACCCACATCCTTGTCAAAGAAAACTCACAGCCCATAGATCATCTTATCTCTCTACTAGCCAAGCCCTTCACCGAAAAGCCGGGAGTTGCGCATGGTGGAGTGGTACATGCTTGTAATTCCAACACTGGAGAGCCAATCACGGAAGGTTTGAGGCTACAAAGGCAGACCCTGTCCCAAATTAAACCAATGAGTAAGGCCAATCAGAGCTTCTCTGAGCCAGGCACCCTGATCTGCCTCCTAGACAGGGAGGAATAATAACCCTGCCCCTGGTTAGGGCACAATACAACATTCAAGGACAAGAGACGTTGTGAGCCTAAAGATTAGCAAGGACGGGTACTATAAATAATATCCAGGGTGAAGGAGGCTCTGTCACTCTTCTATACACTCTTCCAAACCCTACACCCTGGCAACACACCTGGAAAACAGGCCTCATGGCATGTGCTGCTCTACTCTTTCCCCATATGTCTGTCCATGTGATCATACTGGTATCCTTGGTTACCTCTGCAATATTCAAGTGACTCTCAAATAGAGCACAATAAGCCGGTGAGAGTTAGCGCTATGAGTAAATAGCCACTGGTCCATATGATTCCTTCTCTAAGGATTACACACAGGCAGAGACGATAAGGGGAAAAAAACACACACATTTCTTCACTTATCAACCATTTGGTTTGGGGAGCAGGGCTGGGCCCTAGGGAGAAGATTCGGCGAAAATACGTATCTGTGTCCTTTCAGGACAGAGACACTGTGTTTTCTCAAATTCCACACCTTTCTCACATCATAAATTTTTACTTCAACCCAACAGGTTCCCAGGCAAAGAAACCATGCCCGTTAATATATCGTTCTATCTACTTGGATGCAGTGAGTCTCAACTGGACAAAATTTTGCCCCATCACTCAGGGGAGTATTGGGCAATATCTGGAGGCACTTCTGGTTTTCCAAACTAGAGGCAGTTTTGGGTAGGTGGGAGATGCTCCTAGCATTCAGTGGGTAGTTGGGATGCCACAAGTCATCCTACATGGTTAAGGACAGTCCTCACATTTACTATAAAGAAATATTCAGCCAGGCGTTGGTGGCGCACACCTTTAATCCCAGCCCTCGGGAGGCAGAGGCAAGCGAATCTCTGTGAGTTTGAGGCCAGCCTGGTCTACAGAGCAAGTTCTAGGACAGGCTCCAAAGCAATACAGAGAAACCCTGTTTCAACACCCCCATCCCAAAAGAATTTTTAAAAAAAGAAATATTCAGTGCAAACTGGCAATTTTTTCTTACCTTGAGACACTTTTTCTAAAAGTCTTCGTTTTAGCCACCTTATCTTTCTAAAATATGCAACTTCATTTGTCCACTTTGTGCTCAGCAAGAAGAGCATGGAGAGGTGCTCATGACATCCGTTCATTAAGATAGGCAGTGGGAGACAGACAGGCATGTACCTTCTTCCATAGCTTGCTGGTGGTCTTCCCGGGATCTCTTTCTTTCACCAGTTGAGCCTAGAAAACTCTTTCCACAAGTTCTGAGCCAACGACTGACAGCAGCATCTATTATTCATCTTTCCCGGGATTCCCTAATGTCCCTTCTATTTGTGAACTTCAGTTCTGCCGTCCGGCTTTTTCTCCTCTTACTTGATGGGCTGCAACTTCTTCCTCACCCCATTTTTACCTAACCAATTTCACCTGCTTCCGTCGAGATCTAGATCAAATGCCTAATTGATTCTAGACTAATTCGACCTCTTCAGTTCTTCCAGGTGGCAGCAATAAACCACCCCACTGGCCCATCCCCACCAAACACACTCTCATTCTGCTCCTCCATGTCCAATAATTAAAACCAAAAGGCTTTACATGGCTCCCAGATAGATTACATACTCCTGCAGGTACAATTTGTTTAGGGAGGGGAGCTATGTGCATTCATATATGTGTGTTTGTTTCCACGGAGGACGAAGCACATGCAGTGGCATCAGGTGACCCCCTTGGGTGTCCTCAGGAGCCTTCCATATTTTTGCTTGGGTTTGATACAGAACTTGGCCACATAGTCCTACATCCCTAAGTCTCCAGGGACCTGCCTTTTTCTGCTTTCCATCTCATTATCTCTGAAGATGCCAGGTGTGCCCCACCATGCCTAGCGTTTTACAGGAGTTTTGGGGATCCCAGCTCAGGTCCTCACACTTGTGAGGCAAGCACTTTCCCCCCACTGAGCCATGTCCCCTAGACACCTGGTACCAATTTCTAATTAGAAAAAAAAATCTAATTTATTCCTAATCACATCTGACTGAGAAGTGTGCAGTCATTTGACCCAAATGACTTCAGAAAAGTGATACTGTGTCTCAGAAAAAAAATTATGTTAGAGATGTGTTTAAGAGCATTGACAGAGAAATAACCAGAGTCAGCTAAAGCATTTCCTATGTCAAGTTCTGAAAGAATCCTTTGTCTTCAGGCTTAAGATTGAAGGAGAAAAGGAGATGAAGAAGTGTGAAGTCTTGTTTCAAATATAAGCAAGATTGTTGATTCTTTCAAAAGGAATGGATGAGGGCCTGTAAGAGGGCTCAGCAGGTAAAGGTGCTTCCTGCTAAACCAGAGGACTAAGTTCAGTCCCCAGGACCCAAATGGTGGAAGAAGAGAATCAACTCCCCCAAAATGAACTCTGGGATCACACGTGCTTAGTGGCATACCCACACACATGAGGTGTGATAAACAATTTTAAAAATAAAGAGTAGATTGTGGAGCCAGGCAGTAGTGGTGCATGCCTTTAATCCCTGGGAGGCAGAGATAGGCGGATCTCTGTGAGTTCAAGGCCATCTTGGTCTACAGAGTGAGTTCCAGGACAGGCTCCCAAACTAGTCAGAGAAACCCTGTCTCAAAATACCAGAGAGAGAGAGAGAGAGAGAGAGAGAGAGAGAGAGGAGTAGATTGTGAGAAACAATAATGGGCGCTTTTGACATGGAAAGAGAATAAACGAGGCCCGACTTTAACAAAAGTGATGACTCATATTTGCTCAGCAGTGGAGAGACAGAGGCCAGAGGGGCATGCGCACGTTCTGTTCTCTCTATCAAGATGAGAACAACAGCTCTTTGGCTTAACTGAGGTCACAGAGAACATCAAAGTTTCCAGCACTCTTACCTTCCCATGGAAAACACTAGGTAGATCCCAACAGATGGCCCTATCTGCCTGTCATTATCACATAAAACTGGAGGGATGGGGGCACTGAACAGGAATAGAAAAGGTGACTTCAGGCACAAGCTGTCTCAGTAGTCAAATATCACTCAACTAGAATGTCATATCGCCTAATTCCTTACTGTTTGATCTTGAGCAAGTCATGGACCTTGCTCACGCCAAGGTCTTGTTTCACTGAAACCCACACGGATTAAATGAGATAATGTCTGTGAAGAACTTAGCAAAATGCATGCATGATGCATAACCGGCACCCAGAAGATGACAGAGGAGAGCAGCCACCTCCCTGGCATGCACCTGCTCTGCTTTTCAACTTGTATGCCTGTCCTGTTGTCGATGAACAAAAATTTTCCCCGGGACTCTCCAGGAACCCAGTTCCTCCCAGCTTGTTCCATGGCCTGTTTCTCGTCTGAAGGACCCCCTTGGTTTCCTTTCCCTTGCTCACCTACTCTCAAAGTACACCTTGGGAGAGGTGGTGTGTTTAAAACCACCTGTTGGCCGACTCCATCCAGGGTTCTGAGCAAACTGAGAAGGTGACATTGTGTACCACATGGCATGATAGTTCCAAAGGCGGAAGCAGGATTGTGCTCGCAGCAGTTGCACAGTCATATAATGTAAAGCATGGACTATAAAACACCAGTTTAGTCACTTTGGGTTTGGTTATAACCACAGCAGAACGGGAGCTCACTCACTCTCACAGTGACCTTTACACCTGTTTGGGTTTCTTAGTAACTTACTTTAACAGATTGTCTATACAAGACAGGCTTTTATGACTGGTATCAGTCCAAAGGTAGGGAAAATGTGAACAAAGTGTGTTTAGCTGTATTTTTCTAGTGCATGTAATTCCCGTGAAATGTAACAACAGATGGGCTCCTGGAGAGAGGCTTTTTCTTGTTTCTTTTTTTGAATAAAGAAAATAGCCAACAACCAGAAACCGTAAAATCGATGTACCTGTCTTTCCCAACTGGGAACGTACTCTCTTAATCAATTCTCTGGTCATTGAGCAAAAGAAGAACTTCACAAAACAAGTTTCTTTCCTCCAAGCCCATCCCCTCTCTGGTGTTTATGGGGCAGCGTTATGAGCCTGTCTGTAGATAAACATCACAAGATCCAGAAACAGAGCACAGGATGCTGGCTGCCACAGAGTCCACGTGAAGAAGGGAGAAGTAGGTGCAAACTAGAAAGCATCCTGGGAGCCTAGAAACAACGACTGTTCCTTTGCTGACCATGCATGCTCTTGGAGGAAGATTGATACCCATTGCATATGTCATAGGTGTGTCTCACATACATCTCAACACATCAACAATGGATTCCCAAAGGCCTGAGAGGTCCAGGGGGGGAAAGACACATTAGGCTATTTATCCTCTGGGTAAAAGCTCTCAAAAAGAGCTGTAAGGGCCAGGATTTCTGAATCTTCTTCGAATCCCCCATGACAGCGCCCCTTACCAGCAGGAAGTAGTTTGGAAAGAACAACGCCCAAATTCCCAAATATTGTCTATAAATGTTTGTTTTCATTTAAATGGAGTTTGTTATATAAAATAAATTTTAAAAAATTAAAAAAAAAAAGAGCTGTAAGGAACCCTCTGCTATGTGCTGGAAAAGAACAAACCGAGGTCTAGAAACTTCCTTGCTGGGACAGGATAGGTATGAAGTCAGCCCTGAGAATATCTGCTTTGCTTTTATATTTGCATGTATCTAGTTCCTCTTTGTTTCCCCTGAAGTGGAAGTTACCAAAGTATCACAAGAATGCTGGTCTCACAATGTCCTATAGGCTCAGAACAAGGAAATCAGCTGAAAGGCGCATGGCTGCCTGTTCTTGGAAATTTCGTAGCACAAGGAAAAAGAAAGAGAAAACAGGGAAAATGAGATAAACCCCTCTGATTAAGTAGACATGCTGTATAATGTTTAGCCAAATTAAAGCTCTTAACATCGCCGTTTCCCCATCATTAATCCTTATGTAATTACACCGGGGGACAGCGCCTTCCTTTGGCAGCTGCAGATGTGGGCAGTTACCTTCCCCCACTGCAGGGTTGTCCCACCCTGGTGCTGAGGCTTAAATAAGTAAGTCCTTCAAAAGCCACAGAATGAGGACAAGTCAGAGGACCATCGTGATGAAGAGTAAAAGGGACTAAGGCAGGAGGGTGGATGGCACACACCTTTAATCCTGGCAGGTGGACCTGCCAGTTCAAGGCTAGCCTTATTGTCTGCGTAGCAAGTTCCAGACTAACCAAAGCTACATAGTGAGACCTTGCCTCAAAGAAAAAAATAGATAGATAGATAGATAGATAGATAGATAGATAGATAGATAGATAGATAAGGAGCAGAGGGAGGGAAGAGAAAGAGCTACCAAGGGACAAAGGAGAAAATGTGAACAAAGTTGGCTTAAAATGCTGGGAAGCCATTTGCAGTGGTGAGGGTGGGGCCAGGACTACAGGATGGTGCCGGAAAGCTTGCCGCTGCTTCTCTCTTCCTTCGATGGGTTCTTCACAGAGATGCTGCTTTTGAATGCCCTTGGTCTACGAAGACCATGCTCTGGCCCGAGGTCTCCAGATCGGCCAGGTGAGGAGTGATCCATGCAAATGGTGTCCCTGTGGCTAGCACTCCACCAGGAAAACAACCTATGTATCTTCATGAAAATAAGACAACCTAGCCGCCCACATTGCTTTAACAATTTCCATATCCAGTATGACAAGTTTTCCTGGGACAGGCCTGTAACCACAGGCGCATGTCTCACCCTGTTGAGACTCACTCAACAGCCAGTACGGCGACCTGCGCTCTTCATGACAGAGTCGGGCACACAACGCACACCCACATAAAAATTCAAGGAAAGCCAAAGTGGGCAAAACTTTCCACCCTGATGCTTCCAAAGCACCGAGGCCTGGAGAAGACTATGGGAGGCCATGGGGAGGGCAGCTGCCACTACAGAAGCAAGCCCAGACCTTTCCCTTCGTGGTTTCGTTCTGCTCTGTACATTCGTGCAGGCATCCCAACAAAATGTGGGTGAACGTCGTCACGCTGGAGGCTTCTGGGAATAAAACTAACTTTCTCTGGATACAGTGGTCCCACACTATCTCTGCCTGGTTCTTCCTCTGTGCAGCTTCCTCTTGCAAAGAAGGAGGCAAAGGAATGCCTCAATGTGTTACCACTCTGTAATTTTCTCTTCTCTCACTGGCCGGAGAAACTAACTGGTTAGTTGTAGGTCACAGCCATTGTCCATTTCTGGGTGTCATTTTCCAGTTCTTTACTGAGTCCTGCATGCATGTGGGAGGCAGTTCCTTAGAGCATAGTGGCTTTCACTGAGGATTTAGAACAGAGGAGAGAAGTTTCTGGCCATTCCAGAAGCTCAGTAGCCAATGGCCATCATCAGCATCCCCATCAACATCTTTGTGTCTCATTGGCCTCACAAAATACACCACCAGCATCCCAGAAGACCTCTGTGTGAAGGAGCAGCTGTGTCGGGGCAACGGAGATCTGGGCAATGTAGCCATACCACTATGTCACTTCTGCTACCTGTACGAGGTCCTAGCCTGCCTAGCCTGACAACAGGGCAGAAAGATGAAGAAGGCTGTCCTCCAAGGAGCTCCCAGTCCACTCTCAGGGGCAGGACTGTCAGCAAGCAATCATACAACAATAAGTCTGACTTCCTGCCTTCATTTTTCTAAATGCCTTATATTAAAATGTTCCGAGATGGCTATGGGCTTGCATGCCGTACTCCCAGTACTTGGGAGATGGAGACAAGAGGATCAGAAGTTAAAGACCAGCCTCTTCTATGTATCAAATTTGAGGCTAGCCTGGACTACAGGAACCCCTGCTTTGGAAACAACTGTGTTTTAGACTGGAGATGTAGCTCATTCAGTAACTAACTTACATAAAACCCCAATTTGATTCTCTAACACCACCTAAAAGTAGGCACAGACACATGCCTATAACTCAGCACTTGGGGGTAAGAGGATGAAGAATTCAAGGTCATCCTTGTCTACATGGTGAGTCTGAGGTCAGCCTGGGTTATCTGAGACCCTGGAAAGAAAGAAATAAAGAGAGAGGGGAAGGAAGGAACGAACGAAGGAAAGAAGAGAGAGAGAGAATGGAAGAAAGAAAGAGAAAGAAAAAGAAAGGAAGGAAGGAAGAAAGGAGGGAGGAGGAGGGGAGAGAGAGGAAAAGGAAGGGTTTCAGAGGCATGTCTTTGATCAATGAAAGTTGAATATTTTTTAGCCCACACACTCTTCAAAGATCTATGAACTTGAGCTGCATGTTTCCATGCTAAGACCCTGCCATTCAATTGAGTCTTAATCCCCTAACCTATCTGTTACTGTATTATTCTCTTGGGTAAAGAGGATGGAATGCTGTGGGCATCCTGAGACAGTCATTCTCATAGCTAAAGCAAAACTGCTAAGAATAAAAAGAAAAGATCCACACCTGCCCTCCTGAGTGCAGATGAATGTATGCATCCACAGAGCCATGAACCTAGCCTGAGTGCAAACCAATGCATCCACAGAGCCATGGGCCTAGGAAACTTCTACAAGTCTGTATTAGTGGCCACCATGACTGGCTAGTCATGCTAGAGGACGGATTAGTCTCCAGGGAGGCCAAGGATCATATTCCAACACAATTCCCAAGATGCACAAGGCTGGATCTTGACAGCCATGTTCAGGTGACCTGGACCTAACAGGATCAATTTTGACAAAATATCAAAACCTTACACTCTGCCTCTTATGCTCTATATCACAATAACAGCACTATGTACATCTCCCATCGAAACTGGAAACAAACAAACAAAAAATCTTAAAAATGCCTCCACCTCTACGTGCTCCAAATTTTTTTAGGAGTCTCTATGACTGTTACTTTGATGTATATGCCAAACAGGATAAATCCATGCAAGGCAGCCTGCTAATGAACACAAGGAACTTTATGTAATTCTAATAGCCGGTTTGGCTGGTTTTATGGGTGTGTGTACATTTAATTTTGAGTTGAGCAATATCCAATTTGGCAGTAGGATTGAATAATACAAGTCTTTCTGCTTGTTTGTTTTAATTACTAACAACCAGAGAAAAACTATTCACTGCCGCCAAAGGACTTAAAATCAGAAGTGAAGTCCCCACTTGTAGACTGTCATTAATACACCAGAAATGGATGGATGCTGTCTCTTCAGTGATGATGCACACCTTTAATCTCGGCACTCGGGAGGTGGTCTCTGTGAGATCAGCAGGGACTATGTAGTGAGTTCCAGGCCAGTCAGAGCTACAGAGTGAGACCCTATCTCAAAAAAAAAAAAAAAAAAAAAGGAAGAGAGGGAGGGATGGAGGGAGGGAGAGGGGGAGGCAGGGAGGGAGGGATGGAGAGAGGGAGGAAATGGGAGGGAGGGAGAGAAGAGACAGAGGGAGGGAGGAGCAGAGAGGGGGAGAGGGGGAGAGGGAGGGAAGGAAGGAAGGAAATCAAAGGGAGAAAATTGAGAGGAAAGAAAGACAAATTGATAGAGACAGGTGACATATATTAAGTTTTTGAGAAATTACTTTCTTTTTAAGGCTAGGCTACAAACAAGACTCTGAAAATAGAAATGCAGTGGACTAAGTTTTTTTTTTTTTAAGTCATATATTTTGCGTGAGCGAGTGGTTTGCCTTCATAGTATATACATGAATGGTGTGTGTGCCTCACTCCCATGGAGATCAGAAGAGGCACTGGCTCCCCTGACGCTTGAGTTATGGATGATTGCAAACCACCTTGTATTAGGAACCCAGTCCAGGCCTCTGCAAGAACAAACGCTCTTTCTGGAGGAACATTCCTCCAGCCTCCCAGTGAATGAAGCCTGAGGAGGAGGATTTTCCCTAAAGCTCTGCTCACAGTGGGAACTGCTCTAAATGATTTTCAATGAGCTAGCTTGCCCTGAGAGCCAGAAACAGAAAGAATTCCGTGCAGGGTCACTTGTCTGTCCCATGCTCCCTGGGTGACATCCTCACTGGCCTCCTGTTCCTGTCCCATCTGTCTTCACTCTTACAGCTCCTTCTGCTTGGGATGTTCTCCCTGTTTCCAACATAGCCATGCCTTCTTCCCTAGTCAGGGCCATCTGAGTCTCCTTCCAATGTCAGCTTCCCTGAAAGCCACCTTTTCACTAGCTGTCTGTCTGTCTGTCTTAGGTAGTCAGTACTTAGTACTACCTGGGTTTGTGCTTCTAATTGTTAGGAGTCTGTTACATGAATTGCTAATTCAATGTAAGCTCTGGGAGAGAAGGACTTTGTCTCATTGTCCAGAGATTGTCCCCATCAATTTTGCTGGATATACAATTAACATCGGAGAACAGGTGATGCTTATGTTCAAGACCTTTTTTACAGCTTAGGAAAAAGGTTATTTCTTGGGGGCTAAGTAGGGGTCAAGAAGATAATGGTGAGGATCTGAGCATCTTGCCACCTGCCTGAAGTCCTGATTGTCTGGCAGTTAAAAGTAGACCCAGTTAGGCTAGAGTTAACTCGGTGGTTAACAGCACCCAGTGTTCCTGCGGAGGATCCGAGCTTAGTTCCCAGTACCCACACTGGGCAGCTCACAAGTGCTTGTAACTGCAGCTTCTCCTGGGGAAGGAACCACCACCTCTGGCCTCCTAAGGCTTGCACACACACACACACACACACACATGCTTTCATTGTCTCCATCTCTCTGTGTGTGTGTGTGTGTGTGTGTGTGTGTGTATCACACACATGCATTCAATTTTAAATAATAGAAATGTTTAATTATGTGTATGAGTGTTTTGTCTGTATGTATTTCTATGAACCACACTCAGGCCTGGTACCTGGGGATGTCAGAAGAAGGCATTCGATCCCTGGAACTGGAGTAATAGATAGTTGTAAGCCATGCTGTGGAAGTGCTGGGAATTGAATCCAGGCCCTCTGCAAGAGCAACCAGTGCTCTTAACTGCTGAACTGTCTATCCAGACCCCTCCAAAAAATGTTAAAAAGGTATCCCCAATTGAGTTTACATGCAGTTGAAATAAGAGTTGT
Source organism: Phodopus roborovskii (assembly GCF_943737965.1). Lineage (NCBI taxonomy): Eukaryota > Metazoa > Chordata > Mammalia > Rodentia > Cricetidae > Phodopus > Phodopus roborovskii. The sequence continues at coordinate 19,541,943 of NW_026126511.1, forward strand.
CCCCATTGGGCCCTGATTTTTACTGGGATTTTATTTTTCAGGCTCCTGTCACTCTTTGGCCTGAGTCCATACTCCTTGGTTGGCATGTAAACTCTTTTTGCACCCACGTCCAGACCCAACCATGCTAGATCCCCTTTGGGGTGAAGGATCCTGGGTGGAAACTTGTCGTTCTTTTTGTACTTCTGTGGTTTGGCCAGTGCTGAGAATTTCCTGTCTCACCATCATCTACTTATTACCATCCCAAACTCAAACCTCTGAAGCCTTTTTCTCAACAATCTCCCCTCAGTCAAAACCTCTATTGAGTCAGAACTGTTAAAATACGACACCGTACACACCATAGGACCCGTGCACCTACCCGTTCGTCACTTTGTGCTGCATGTGTGCACGGTCAGAACAGTCTTACACAGGCTGTCAGCTGACACGGTGAGAAAGAAAGCCTTGGTGTGTCTCATCTCTTTCCCACAGGTCTCTATCTTAGGGCAAATGGTTTAGGTTAGCACTTCATTAAACTCTTTCTTCATGGAAAGCTTAGAACGAAGCACTCTGTAAGAACAACTCCGGGAAACCAACTGCCCTAGCCTTTCTGAAACCGCAGGTCTTAGCGCCATCCAGACACACGTTAGAACAAGCTACTTCTTTCCCAAAGCAGCCATCTTCATGAATTTATAAGATACTTCACTTGGTTTCCTCTTCTGTGAATATGGGAGTGACCATTGTAACCTGCCCCCTGGATTGTTTTGTGGATTGAGTTGTTAGCATCACTAACAGCATCGGACCCAGGTGTTGTAGGTGACCACCATGTGATGTCTTCCCTAGGGAAAGAGGAACCCATATACTAGACAATTAGCAGTGGCTGCTATAATAAACGGCATCTATTTGGTAGTTAACTGTTGCTCAGCCTAGAGAAGTGAAGAACATCTCAATTTTGTTTTGCATCTTTATTGCATCTGAAAGCCCAGCTCCAGGTGGATTTACACTCATTGAGCTATCGAACCCTCACGCCCACCCAACCTAGAGCTACTGATATATAAGTCAGTGCTGCTAATGGGTATCCATGGTGACTCACACACACACCTCACACCACATACTCAATCAAAGCAGGTCTGGGAAGATCAAAGTGAAAAGCCAGTGATCTGTGGCTTTATGGTGATGGTTCTGAGAGATCTATGGGACTCTTAGCATGAGACTTGAAGTCACAAGACTCCCACCCCATTCCTCCTCTCCAGAAACTTAGGTCTAGCATTTCTTCCCTCCACCATTCTATCTCCCTATCCTAGAACCAACACGTTCCTTCCAGAAGATAGATTTAAGGCACAAGTTTAAAAATGAATCTCCATTTAGGAGTCATTCATATTACTAAATATGAGTGGCAGTCTCTTTAACTGAGGTAGCCCATTGTGCTAGTTAGCTTTTAGTGCTAGTTAGTTTTTTGTGAACTTGATACAAGCTAGGATTACCTGTGAAGGAAGAATGTCAGTTGAAGAAATGCCTCACTCAGATTTGCCTACCTGGCAACTGCAGAATATTGAGATCAGGAGAATTAGTCTTCCTCAGAGATGAGCTCCCTAACTGGTTTTCTAATGCCACATGGTCAGTCTTGAAATCATATATATTCGAGCATCACTAAATATACTCAATAGATTGTGTGTGTGTGTGTGTGTGTGTGTGTGTGTGCAAAAACAACTAAAGAGCCAGGCATGGGAGCACACCTTTAATCCCAGCACTTGGCAGGTAGAGGGAGGTGGATCTCTGAGTTCGGAGACAGCAGGGCTACACTGAGAAACTCTGTCTAGAAAAACAAAACAACAACAACAAAGAGACAATGAATTTAAGAGGAATCAAGAAAGGAGGTTAGGCAATGGAGGGAACAAAGGATATAACTATATATTAATTTAAATAGGTAAAGACTGGCCTGTAGTAGGCAACCCTGTTCAGCATCTTCTTGATGGATCATTGATGTGGGAGGGCTTTGCCCACTGTGAGCATCACCAACCCTGGGCAGGTAGTCCTAGCTTGTATAGAAAATCAAGCTGAATGAACCATGGAGAGAGAAAGCCAATAAGCAACATTCTTCCATGGCCTCTGCTTCAATTCCTGCCACCAGGTCCCTACCTTGAATTTCTACCCTGAATTCCCTTCATGATCTCTGTAAGCTGAGATATAACCCTTTTATCCCAAGCTGCATTTGATCTTGATGTTTATTGCAACCGTAGAAAGAACACCCACCTTCCCTCTGAGGAACATGTGTTGCATAATTCATTCTCATCTTTTCCTACTAAACCTAAACCTATTCTCCTGTCTTAGACTCTGTCGTTCCTTTTTACTATAACTCAGTTCCTAAGGTCTGTGCTCAAAGACCTCCCATCTGGATGACGTCTGCGACATGATCATGGTGAGAATGATGCTGATGTTAATGATGGTGATGATGGTAGCGATGATGACAGAAACTGAACACTTACTATGAACCAGAAAGACTAAACTCAGGGACGTAGAAATAAAACTCTTCACCACAAGTCAATGAATAAGATGTCCTTACCCTCATTACCTCATGAGGAAACGGATATAGAACACTTACGTAACTTGGTAAAGTTACAGAGTTGAGAAATTGACAGAGCCAGAACTTAAACATAAAACAACCTGGTTCCAAATGCCCATGGTCCTTACCACTCTACTGTAATTTCTCCCCTCAAAGAACCCATTTTCATTAAGATTGTGGTGCCAACTGGTCTATTTAGCCTATAATTTTACATGGCACAACCAGTGAATTCTCTTGACTTCTACACAGAGAAACCTACCCTGCAACTTGGGAGGATAGATAAGACCATGACACAAAATTGAACATTGATACAGAATAACACTGGGAGTGTTTGTATACATGTTCTTGAACAGCAGTATAATGAAGCTTGGTTGACTGCAATTTCTATCCATTTTCATCTGACAGTTTAAAAAGCTATATAAGCATTTTTTTCTAGCCTTCTTTCAGACATGTGTAACTATACGACTGAAAGAAAACATGTTAGAAGTCTCCAAGTTGGAAGGAAGAGGTAAAGAAGCTTTCTAAAACAATGTATTTCTTTCAAAAAACAAAAAATAAATAAGTAGATGGCATTAGTTGTGACCCATTCTCCTTGTGGTTGCCTAGTAACCAAACAACCTCCTTGACTCAGTAAGTCAGCATGCTAATTCTCTGAAGGTGACCAAGCAGAAAGTTAAGAGTCTTGAACTCTGAGGACACCCTTGAACGTCTGCTCATCTACTTGTATGTGAGATAATTGTCACTATTGCTCAAGGCAGTTAGTCAGCAGACTTGCAACACAAAGCATTCCTTCCTGATAGGATAGCAACAATGAAGGATTGGTATCTCATATTTTGGATTAAATCATTCTAAGAAATCCTCTCCTATAAGATAACCCCTTTAGGGGTAGTCTCTAGCATAGGAAGAACTCAACATCTCTATGGTGGGTGCCACGGCAGGACAAATCCCAGTAATCAGCCCAGAATGAATGAAATTCTAACACATTTCATTTCATCTAACACATTTGATATGCAGAATGGAGCAAAATACAAGTTGAAGCAAAAATGGTCACTTCTAGGAGGGTGTGATGGTCCAGCACCTTGGAGGCTGAGGAAAGTGGAAAGACAGTTCAAGGTCATCCATAGCTAAAGGAAGACCTGATTGGGCATATTACCCCAACTTCTCAGCCACTATATTTTCATTTGTGAATTGAGAGATATGACAACTTTTACTTATTTTTGTATTTTGTTTTCATTTTTAGAGGCAGTGTCTCACGGAACCCAACTGGCCTTAAATTTCCTACATAGCTAGGGGTGACCTTGACACCCTGACACTCACATTAGAAACAATCTTATTTTATATATTAATCCCAGTTCCCTCTCCCTCCCATTCTCCCCTGCCCCCCACCAACCCTCATCCCATCCCTCTTCTGCTCCATAGAAAGGGTGAGGCCTTCCATGGGGGACCATCAAAGTCTGTCACATCATTTGGGGCAGGGCCTGGGCCCTCCCCCATGTGTCTAGGCTGAGAAAGTATTCCTCTATGTGGAATGGGCTCCCAATGTTCCATTACTAGGGGTCCCATAGACTGCCCAGGCCTCCTAACTGACACCCACATTCAAGGGGCTCTGGTTCTGTCCTATGCTGGTTTCCAAGCTATCATCTGGGGTCCATGTGCTCCCCCTTGCTCAGGTCAGCTGTCTCTGTGGGTTTCTGCTACATGCTCTTAACCCCTTTCCTCATCACTCCTCCCTCTCTACAACTGGATTCCAGGAATTTGGCTCAGTGTCTAGCTGTGGATCTTTGCTCCTGTTTTCATCAGCTACTGGATGACCACCTCTACCTCTTGCATGCTGGGATTACCTTCATGTGTCACCACACTTGGTGTGACAACTTCTTGAAGCAAAGACGTTATCTAGAACGCTTCAGCTCTTTGAATCCACCTATTTTCCCCTCTTTACGGTGAAAACACATGACTCAGGGGTCAGTACACTCTCCTATCCATAAAGAGCATGAAAATACAGCTGTATGCCTCTACTGTCTGGGTACATGGAGTGCACTCTACATGGAGTGCAAAGGTAAATATTCCTTAACACATTATACAGTAAGAATTGCAGCCAAAGGATCTGCTGACACCAACATCATTAGCCAAAGTTCAACCAAATCGGAGGACAGATGACTGTTTACTGTGTTTAGTGTTCTTGGTGACATGAGGAGGCCAAGGACTTCAGCTGCTCCAAAGCAAAGGACTTTCAGAGAAGACCCATCTGAGGGAGAGAACAGAATAGACTCTGTCCAAGGGTCAGCTCCCACAGCATAGGGCTCCTTCATACTGCTGTGTTATTCATCACCTTCCACTCCAAACTGACCTAGCCCTCCCCTGTGCCAAGCAAATTTCATTTCATTTTTTCAGAGTTTGTCACTGCTGTCTGCCGTCTCTCTGATGGCATAACTAAGTTACAAAATAAGCTAATCTCACGCCTTTATGTCAAAAGGAAAACTCTGGCTTTGTAGAGGTTGCTAAATCAAGAAAGTAGAGTAGTATGTTCCTGGATAATTAAAAAAAACCCTGCAGAATAAAAACCATCCTGAAATTTTCCATATGCCTTTTTCATAACGAGTATTTTTCATGAGCTAATCGGGACCTTCAGTGTCACAACAAGTGAGAAATGTGTTTTGACTTCTTGATGGTTGTGACCTTGAATTTCCCTCACATCTGCAAGTAGAAGGAGAGGACAAGGACCCCAAACCAGGACACTCATAGTAGGCACAAAGACAGGGCATGCTTCTGCTAGCCTTCGGCTAAACTTGTGCCACTATCTAATCCTACCAACTCCCAGGAACTCTGCATCCATGATCGATGCTCCACAGAAGACTGTCCTATGCAGTTGCTTCTTCCCTTGGCCCATACTTTGGATCCATCTCCAGCCACTCCCTAGCCGGTGTTCTGGCCCTTGCCACTGACATGCACCATCCATTGACTCTAGATGTTCTATTTGATGGAAGAAAGAGACAGAGAGAGAGAGAGAGAGAGAGAGAGAGAGAAAGAGAGGAGAGAGAGGGAGAGGAAGGAAGGAAGGAGAGGGGGGAGAGAGGGGTTATAAATGATATTGGGATGTGAGATGCTGTCTGATGTTCAGGAAATAGTGGCTGAGAGGCCACAAAGATCTGTTTAGAATCATGACCACTTAGCAGGCATGTGGTCCCTGGGACTTTATGACCATTAATTAGTTTACACTCCCAGACCCCTCTAAGGCATCTCTCATCTTCATTTGACAAACAGAGCAAGATGAAAAAGCAGAAGAATTGACTAATTGACTGGGTTTCAATAAGAGGAGGAGATAGGCAGACTGTTAAAAGCCAGCCCCATTGCACAGCCTAGACATCCTGTATCCGAGGCTTTCTGGAACATAGCAAAGGCTTTTCAATCCAGGAGGAGCTTAGAGAATCTCCCATTTCCAAACCTACAGACATAAGAGATTTACTCAGGGCCATATCGTGACTAAGACAGAGGCAAGACTGCCTGCTTCCTAGGTGCTTAGCTTTTGGAGCAGAACTTAACACTTTCCTGTTGAGGAAACTGAGCAGAATGAAATCCCACAACTTACTTATGGCAGGGTGTCTAAAACCCAGAAGAAATAGCAGAACCGCTGGGCATTTTCTGTATTGCACAAAGGCACTTGGCCCGAGGAACAAGCCAGAACTGAAATCCACCCTGTGTCAGTCATCCAGACAAGGTCCCTGCTCAGGTAGAATCTACTTGCCTGTGATGCACCTGGCTCTTCTCATGGAGGAAGGGAGTGTTTTTCATCACTCGAGAGGCTTGGAAGACTGAAGCCCTTGAAGCTGCGGTCTCTTGGCTCCTTTCCTGTGACTGAGCAGGAAAGATAAGTTGTCTTTGGAACATGGTAAAAGAAAAACGAAGAATCTTTTGTGGCTTCCAACTTCTGTGGCTTTACTGTGTACCAAACAGAAGCCAGTGTGCCTGACTGCCTGGCTAAAACGTTCCAGGATACTGTGAGTGACTTCGTGGAGCACTCTTAACGTAGTCTCGCAGATTCGAATCCTCAATTAAAATTTTTTCTTTTTCATGTCTAGGGATTGAACACAAGATCAGGCACACACTGAAGACAGTGCCCCTGAGCTACAGTCCCTATTCCTTTCTTTCTTTCCACCTTTTTCTTTCTTTCTTATTTGTTCCTTCCTTCCTTTCTCTCTTTCGTTCTTTATTCCTCCTCCTCTTCTCCCCCTACCCCCTCTGGAAACAGTGTCTTACTAAATTGCACCAAGCTAGCCTAAAATCTGCTCTATAGCCTAAGCATGCCAAACCTCCTACCTCAATTGCCCAGGTACCTAGGAATACAGGTCTGCACCATTTTGAATGTTTTAAACACTTTTGAAAAAGAGCTGAACATAGGAGGATGGCAAAAATAATGCTTCAAGAAGTAGATGCATGCCTATAGTGCTAGCTACCCAAGAGACTGAGGCAGTCAGACTATGAGTTCAAGGCCAGAGACCCTCTCTCAACCCCAGACCATGCATTGGTAGTAAAGGCACCTAGAATTCAAGAAGCTGAAGCAGAAGGATCACCTCAGATTAGTTTTGACAAAATCCAGTGACTTCTTGTTAGGAGGAGCAGGGCTCCTTGAAGGAACAGGAAGCTGTGGGTCCGAGAACTGGCTTTCTAAGGGTTGAGCTACCGTGTTTACAAGCAAAACACAGAGGCCCAGAAAAGCATCCCTCCTTCCTCATTGACCAATTGACTCAAAACAAAAACCCACTACAAATACCATAGTGCATAATGAGCTATGCTAGGTTATACAAATAGCTCTGGTTTTCTGAAATGAATGCTGTGGATTATAAAAGCCACTCTTTGCCTGGTGTCTACATTTTAAGGTTACTGGTACACCTTAGAAAACTACTCAAAGCCGGGCAGTAGTGGCATAAGTCTTTAATCCCAGCACTCGGGGAGGCAAAGGCAGGCAGATCTCTATGAGTTCAAGGCCAGCGTGGTCTACAGAGCTAGCTCCTGAGAAACCCTGTCTTGAAAAACAAACAACAACAACAACAAAAACCAAAAAACAACAACAGAGAGAGAGAGAGAGAGAATGAAAAGAAAACAAAAGGAAACTACTCACAGAAAAAAATGGTCTCGAAAGAGGCTTACTTACAGTTTTCATTCTATTTTGGTGATGGTAGTTTTTGTTTTTTAGACAGGGCTTCACTCTGCAGCCTAAAATTCATTATACAGCCCAGGCTGGCCTTGAACTCAGAGTAATCCTCCTGCCTCAGCTCACAAATGCTGTTATTTAGTTTATGAGTTTATTTTGTTTGGTCTTCTCTTGCTCGGATTATCTAGACAATGGCCTCAACTTTCTTTTTTAATTTGTTTTATTTTTCAGACAGGATTTCTCTGTGGCTTTGGAGGCTTTCCTGGAACTAGCTCTTGTAGACCAGGCTGGTCTGGAACTCACAGAGATCCACCTGCCTCTGCCTCCCGAGTGCTGGGACTAAAGGTGTGTGCCTGAGACAGGGTTTTCCTTTATCTGATCCAGACTGACCTCCATTTTCAAATCCTCCTATCTCTGCCTATCAAGTGGTAAGATTTTTGGGTCCCACTTTTAGAAAATATTTTAATATGAGAAATGATTCAAGAGACTGGGGATATGGCTACATGGTTAATGTCACTGGCTGCTCTTTCAGAGGACTTGGGTTCTATTCCTAGCACCCATGTGGTAGCTCACAACCTGCAGTTCCAGGGAATCCTATACTCTCTTCCAGCCTCCAAGGGCATCACATGCACAAGTAGTACACATATATATTCAGGCAAAAGACGCACATGTGTGAGACAAAAATGAAAATGTTAAATGCATTTTTTAAAAGACCACAAATTCAAGAACTATGACTCTTAAGTTAGAATCAGAGATAAGGCAAGATGCCTGTAATAGTAACCATCAGATGCTTGGGGGCCATTGATAAGGGGATATTTCTATGCTCTTAAAGATAGATCAAAGATAAAGGAGACAGAGAGAGACTATCATCTGGGGGTGGGGGGGTCCATTCTTGTCAATAACTGCCAAAAAGACCAAGGAGCTGCTGTGTTCCTCGCCCTGGCCATGATCACACAGAAGTCTAAGAAGTACCCTGGGTGAGGAGTCAAACTTGGCATCTTCCAAGGGGGTTGCTGGTGTTCTTTTTTTTTTAATACTACTTATTTATTTATGTGTATGTATGAAAGGAATGGTGTGTGCACATGAGTGCAGATGCCCTTGGAGACCAAAGGCCTCAGATCGTATAGCTGGAGTTACAGGCACTTGTAAAGGTGCTGGAATCCAATTCAGACCTCTGCAGGAGCCGAATGCGCTCTTAATCACTGAGACGTCTCTGCAACCACCAAGATGTATTCTCACTCTGAGGCTCTTTAACTTCGTTTCAGAGATGGGTCACGTTTTCTCTTGGAAGAAGAGACGTGTCCCCTCCAGCACTAGAAGACAACTGGGGATACAGTGCAGAAGAAGGGGGAGAGGGTCTTTCCTACAGGGTAACAGATTGTCTTCCTGAAGCCGACTGCTCACACAAGGCCAGGAAGTCACCAGAACCAAATTGACAAAAGCTTTCAAATGCCAGCCTGTGGAATCGGAGTGAGATCTCTCAGGCCACGGGGCGTTATTGAAGATGTTTGTGCAAGGAAATACAAATCAATTAAGCAAGGTTGCAGGGAAGGAAGACTGTCTGGCATTTACTTAGGACGGATTAGAAATGAGCAAGACTGAAAAAGCAAGGTGACTATTAAGAGAGATGAGAAAATAAGAATTCCAACTTGAGGAAAGGGAAACATCGAGGCTGGAGCAAAGAAACCCTTGGGAAAGAAAAAAGCCATGGTTCTTGATGGCTGCATATATTGGGAAAGAAGCAAAAGGAAGAATCAGATGCGTGAAGGAAGACGGTGGGTGAGTCACACCTAGTCCAGAACTAGGTCACCAAACACGGCAATGCACACTTGTAATCAGAGCGTTGAGGAGACTGAGGCTGGAAGATTGCAAGTTCAAGGCCCACCTCAGCTACACAATGGGACCCTTGGTAAGCCAAAACCCCAAACAAGTAACAAAAGTACAAAGACAACGGATAAGTCATGACCCCAAACTGGAAAGGCAGTTCTTGGGGGAGCCTGGACAAGCAAACATCTCCAAGTTATGAAGTCCCTGCTGGCCAGTCACAGTGGAATATTACCAGCTGCCATCTCAAAGGCAACTGGGTTCCTTACTTTCCCTACAGGAGCCGATCTGTTCTAGCAGCAGCCAGCACACATGACAGGCACTTAGCCAAGCATAAAGCCACAGGCCCAAAACGTGGGGGCGTACAGATAGACCATCTCCAGCCCTCAGTTCCCTGTTAGGAGGGAGTTCATTCACACTCAGAGCCAACTGAAGAAGGAAACCCCCTCCCAGCTTCTGAAACATCCAGTCTCTGTGTGCCTATCCAGTAGTTTTTTAAACGCATAAATCTATGACAAGATTTGCTTTCTTACAAGGACTTGGGGCAGTGAGGGCTACTTTAAAACACAAGCATTTTTTTTTTTTTTTTGAGTTAGTACTTGAGATAATATTGGGGGAGAAAAACTCTTCAGCAACTTAAGCCCCATCTATGTCAAAAAGGTAAATATAGGCAGAGCTGATGAATTTGAACAATGTCGAAAACCAGGCTGGACCATTCAGGCTCCTGAGCCTGTTTTCCTCAACGGTGGATGGTTTTATTTTGTTTGGTTTTGTTTTTGCTTGGATTATCTGGACAATTGCCTCAACTCTCCCTTTCATGCTGGGTCTATAGACACAGCCTCCTCGGTGTGCTATTTTTACCATGTTCCAATAAGGACTGAATACAATAGGGTACCTTGAAATGAGCCTCACTGACAGGCTTAAGCCAGTTGAAAGGATACGTTTCCTGCACATATATTTTTCCATGATGCAGGAAAATGAGCAGCACTCAGCCCTCCCCACTAACAATCCTCACCTCTCGTGGGCTGAAAGCAACATGTGGGCAAACAGGCAAACGTTGATAAGGGCAAAACAGAACAGCCGCCTGGAAAGCACGCCTCATCAGCCAAGTGATGCATGCAACCTCCAGTCGGCTGGCCGCCCTGGAAGTCCCCTGGACACCGAACAGGCTTTCCCCCCGCAGTGTGGTTTGTCCTAAGCAACTGTGGAATTCCATGATTCCCTTTAGCTCTCCAGGCCACTGGAAGGCTAAACCAAGAGGTCAGAGCAGCGAGCAGTTGCTTGCTTGCGACGTGAGCTCTGAACTGGGAGACAGGGAAGCTGTCCTCCCAAACTGTCTTCCGGGCTAGTGACCCGGAGCTTGTGGTTTCTTCTCCATAGAAAAATGACACTTCCTTTTTAACAAGGAGATTCTGGACGTTTCAGCATGCACAAGGATGCAATGTGTGTGTGTGTGTGTGTGTGTGTGTGTGTGCGCGTTCATATACATATGTGTGTATATATACACATATGGGAGGGGTGGCAGTGTGAAGATGGAAGGCTCAGAACAGCTCCCACTGAGGCTGAGAAAGAGGTCAAAGGATTTCGTCTTTGTTGTTTTAAGTCTCTGGACCTGGGCTCCTCTACAGAACTGGAAATTAGACTCAAAGAGTGTGCTCTGTCCCTGCCTCACTCCTACCGTCTGAACTGAGCTGAAACAAATCACTGGAAGATCTCCGGCTTCCTGTTACACAGAGGGAAAACCGGGGTGCCCTGGGTTTACAGTCTGGGCCCAGCACAGATTCAGAACAACTAAGAGCTATCAGGTCCTGGGGGAGTTGGACCACAGCTAAGTTTTCATATGATCACTGATTTCATACAGATAAAATGTGTAAGTCCACACAATTAGCAAAGCTTCCTAAAGATGCTTCTATTTACAATTTATGTGAAATCAAGAACATTAGTCACCAAGGTGAGTATTGTGATTATTATCATGGTTGCTATGGGGACTGTAGAGTTGACTGGGGACATGGTAACACCTTCCCAGGACACAGCCTATATCCAAAAAAGAGAAGCAAAATTAAATATTAAATTCTTTGACCGGAGACAGAGTACTTGTCTACTCTGCGTGAGGTCCTGGGTTTAATTCTGGTACAATTGCAGCCACTGACATCCAAACCAAACACAGAAAAGGAAGAGGAAGAAGGAAAGGAGAAAAAAGAAACATTAAAGAAGGATCTCTATGAGATGGTAGCCACGCCTCTGTGAAGACTCACTGCCCTGAGAAGAAACCAGGTAGTTCCTGCCAGGGCCTCATACCCTACAAGAGCTTTCAGAGAGATGACAGGGCAAGCAAAGAAAGGACTGTCTTAAGTAAATATCAAATCAATTAAAGGAACAGATCCATGGAAATAAATCATTTACAGAAACAGGTCTCACCTGGATTCTTACGTGAAACACATTAAACGCTAGGCCTCAAGAAACGCCATGTAAACAGATTCTAAACTGACTCCGTCGTCTCCTCACACACAGTAAGAAGTAACGTGTTCAAACAAACCCTGCAAAACAAAGGTTTTCAAGTTATAAAAATTCATAAGCCTTTCTTATCAGAAAGGTGAGGGAATATTATGGCATTTTTGCAGCATGTTTGCTTTAGCGTTCGTCGTGGAGTTATCCCGTGCAAAGGGAAGGTTTGGAATGCAGTGTAATTACTTTCCTACCTACTTCTGTCACGAGGTCTACTTAAAGGGCAATTTCTTTTCTCTAGTTCTTTAAATGCTTCCAAAAAAGATATCTTAAGGTCAAGGAACTCCAACAATGTGCAAATAGCTTTCAGGAGTAGTCGATTTCCCCCTGGTACCATTAGGGGAGGGTTTATTGTAGTCAGTCAAAGCCAGTTTGTGGGGAGTCATGTTTCTGTTTACCCTGCGACAGTGTTAGTAATCAGAACCTGGAAGAGAACCAGGCAGAAGCAGGTGCAGGGTTCTCAATCAAGCAGTCTTCATTTGGAATCTACAGGGTGTCAAAATGCCATTTCACAAAAATTTTGAAACATACATGTGTGATACAAATGCACGCGTGCACGTGCACACACACACACACACACACACCTCAAGTTTCTGAGGCTTTGTAATATTGACAAACTCCTATTATAGTACTCAAATATTCCATGGTGTATGTTATAAGATTTAACAGCTGAAGATTTTTTTTTTTTTTTTTTTTTTTTTTTGTATTTTCTGCAAACCAGTCACTTTGATGTGGCATTGTATGATATTTTTTTCTTCAAATAACTTTTCACTAAAAACCTAGTAAACAAATTAATACTCCTGTCTTCAAACAAATTAGGAAACCCCCCTGTAATATCTGATCTCAAACAGGTACATTCACAAATAACTTAGTGCCAGGCACTGGAGGACGAAGGAGAGGCGGCAAGATAGAACAGAACAGACAGGACCTCAAAATCGCACAGCAAAGGAGGTGTCTTTGAACTGATGGAACAGTCTTAGATCCTTGTTGTGGTGGGATTGAAAGAGGAAACTACAACAATCTACTTTGGAACACCTCAACTGATTTTGCCGCATCCCAAGGCATTTGCACTGGGTGATGCCTGCTATTTGCCTTACAAGCTCAGAGACCAGGGGCTGACTGTGGATGAATGAGGCTCAACTGGTATGATTGGCTGTCTTAGCGAATTGATGCAGTCTGTTTACAATTAGGGTATAATTCACCGTGTGTGTATGGAAACAGCTTTAGGACAAACGCAAAGGCAACTTGAGGAAACACTGTGTTCTTCTTAACAGTGTTTCCATGGATCCTCACATGCAACCAAAGTTTCTAGAACTACACTCATGTATCTGCACATGCATACATGTATGTAAACTGTTAAAAGTCCAATAAAGTTGTGTATCAATATTTCTTCCCTGTGTCTGATGATATTTGATAATTATGGAAAAGTGTTATTCTTTGGTGAATACAGAGTTGAATACAAACTACATTGAACTGATTTTACTGTAGTACTTCTTATGACCCTCAGTTTTCCCCTTTTTTCTAAACATGGCCTAACTACGTAGCCCAGGCTAACCTCCAACCCATGACCTACCAGCCTCAAACTCTTTAGTCGCTGGGATTACAGGTGTATACTACCACCATTTGCTATGGAATTATTTCAAAATAAAATATTTAACTAATGAAATAGTGCCTTCATTTTTATGGGATTTGTACTGTACTCTGGTGGGAGGGATAAATTGACTGAAAAAAATCATCACAGATTGTGTTATTTGCTGGTTTGGTTGATTGATTAGTTGATTAATTTTATTTATTTATTTGTTTGTTTGTTTGTTTATTTTAGATAGGGTTTGTCTGTGTAGTTCTGGCTGTCCTAGAACTCACTCTGTAGATCAGGCTGGTCTTGAACCTGGAGATCTGCCTCCATCTGCCTCCCAAGTTCTGGGATCAAAGGTATGTGCCCCCACCTCCCAGCTTAGTTGTTTTTTGTTTGTTTGTTTTGTTTTTTGTTTTTTAATGAAAAGGACCATATTGTGCCACATTAAATGTCAAAATGTAAAAAACTGGAGTAGTCATATTAATAACAAAGCAGAGATTAGAACAAGAAACATCACATGACATAAAAACATGTTACAGGATAAGAAAGACTTTCAATACTAAAGACATGTTTCTAAAATGTGTCCGTACCAACAACAGAGTTTCAAGTTGCATTAGCAAACAACAGACAGAAATGGAAATGAGAAACTGCCAAATCAACAGTTTGAGTGACAGACCTCACACCTCTCTTTCAGTAGTCAATAGAACAAAAGCAGCACCCTCTCACCACAGAAGTCAATAGATCAAATGAGTAGTAGAGAACGTGATAAAGCACCTCAGAAAACTTAGCCCAATTATGTTATGTAGTTGTGTTTGTATATTATACTCCGAACACACAGAACACTGCCTCTTCAAGTGTACACGAAACAGTCAACAAGTCAACACACATTCAGGGTAACAGAACAAATCTGAATGGTTTTTTCCCTGTTGGCAACCAAACCCAGAGTCTTCTACCACTAAGTAACTAATTCATTTTTGTTCTGCTTTATTTGTTTGCTTTGTTCTTGTGCTTGTCTATTTGTTTTTTAGTTTTCTTTGGGGGGGTTGTTGTTTGTTTGTTTGTTTCCTTTTGGGGATTGTTTGTTTTCTAGAAAGGGTTTCTCTGTGTAACAGTTCTGGCTGTCTTGGAGCTCACTGTGTACACCAGACTGGTCTCCAACTCACAGAGATTCACCTGCCTCTGGCTCCAAAGGGCTGGGATTAAAGGCCCCTGACTCAAAAAGAATAATGATATTATTAAACATCTGTACGATCTTGCCAGGGTGGGCATAATCCAAAGGATCATAAGTCAGCACACCCAAAGGCACTTACACACCTGCATTCTTGGCTGCACTGTTCACAGCAACCTACTTATAGATCAGTTGATGAACAGATAAAGAAAAGGTCTCTATACACAATTTTTCTAGCCATAAACAAGGACAGTTATAGCAATTTCAGGAAAAATAGATGGAACTGTGGATCATCATGTTAAGCAAAAGTGTCATACTCAAAAAGAAAACTACCATGATTTTCCCCGTAAGTAAAACTCTTATTTAAAAAAAAAAAAACAACTATAATAAAGATTATTTGGAGAGGAGGGACAAGAAAGGGCAATGGATAGGGCTGGGACTATATTTCATCGGAAGAGAGTTCATCCACATGCAGAAAGCCTTGGGTTCCATCTCTGGCATGTATAAAACCAAGCATGATGGTGTAGGAACTCAAGAAGTAGAAGCAAGAGAATAAGAAGTTCAAGGCCATACTCAGCTACATAGCAAGTTCAAGGCCAACCTGGGCTACATGCATATTTAAAATACAATAAAGCAAATAAAAGGAATAGAGTGAATATGATCAATGTATGTTATACACATGTGGGGACATGACACAATTAGTCTCATAGTTAAGTGCTATTGACATATATTAACAAAAACAAAGAAAATTTTCATTTAAGGCTGTTAGAATTTGCTTTACATCAGCCAGTCTGTAATCTCAGACACTTGGAAGGCTGAAGCAGAAAGGTTGCAAGCAAAAGGCCTACACACTAAATTAAGAGTACTAGGGATATACTTGGCGGTAGAGGAACTTGTTAGTTACATGCAAGGCCTTGAGTTCAATCCCCAGCACTGAAAGAAAACATTACATATACATATGCATAAATATACATGTCTATATATAATTATGTTAGTGAATAAAAGACCAATAATTAAAAGTTTTAACCTAAACCAGGAATTGACACCTTATAACTTAAATACATAAATTATAAATGTAATATGCTGAAATCAATTTTCATATATTTGAACTTAATTCTGAATCATCTTTCTCTGTATGAAGGTCACTTTCATACTTACCAGGCTGGGGAGAGGCCATGAACATGAAGGTGATTTCCCAGGGTGAGGCTTATCCATTGCACTCCGATTTCCCCAACTTTTGGAAACTTCACAGCATATTAGTGGTAGTGGGGGACTGCATTCACTCTTTTCTTAAGTAAAAAAAAAAAAAAAAAAAAAAAAAAAAGGCACGCTCAAGGAAAAAAGACAAGGTCTAGAGATGGCTGAGTAGGTAAAGGCCCTTTGCTGTCAAACCTGACAAGCCCAAACCCCAAAGGAGAGTATAACTCCCACAACTGTCCTCTAACCACCCCCACACACTCTCACATATAAAATAATAATAGAGAAATATAAAGTATATAAAAGAAAGGAAACCACCTGATATTGGCAGCTTTGGCACTGAGTTACCAGAAGTGTCTGGAGTAACAGTCCTTTTGTACCTCGGAGGGAAAACCGTGATTCGTGGAACCCACCAGAACAGAGAAAGAAACCAACTTTTGTCAGTTTATCTAAGGGAATGGCTTGTCTTTGAGGATATCTGTGGAAATAGATGCCAAATTTGGGGTGTCGTCCATAAAAATAAGCCGGGGGGGGGGGGGGAACTTCCCACCACTACTAGGAGTATCTCAAAGTCTTCACAATCTGTCCCAAACATTTGCTGTACACTTACTGTATTGCCATTTGCATGAAAATGTAAATTTCTGGACATGTGGTGGTGGTACACCACTCCCATCCAAGTCCTGGGAGACAGAGGCAAATAGACCTCTGTGAGTTCAAGGCCAGCCTTGCCTCCCAGACAGGCTCCAAAGCTACAGAGAAACCCTGTCTTGGGGTGGGGGTGGAGGTAAATTTCTGTCACACGTACTCCCCACCACATTAGGGACCATTCATTTTAATAGCCAGGACTCTTAATGTTTTGTTTTTGTTTTTGTTTTAACTGTTTGGGAAATTGTCACCCTTTCTGGGTAAATCCTTGTAATAAGCTTCATGGACCTTAGGTTCACCCTAAGATTTTTTTTTTTCCCCAGACTGGCTCTTCACAGACACAAACAGTAACCCAATTGGCTTCATGCCTTAGCTTCCTAGATGTATCCAGTCCTGTGTGAATCTCTGGCCTGCTTTCCAGTTGTTTACACTGGCCTTGACCTGGCACTCACAGCCGTAGGGCACAATTTCTGGCATTTCCCACAGACTCCACCCACCTCAACTGCACACCAAGTCTGAGAAGGAAGAGCATTAGACTCAGAACCCAGAAGACTATTTGGAAAGAACTCTGGCTTACTAGGCGGTCAGACTTCAACGACTACTCAATAACCATCTAACATTTGCTGAACTTTGTGTTCAAGGCCCTCTGCTGAAAATGGCGAGTTTTACCAAAACTAGACGAGATTCCTACAGTTATGGAAGGAAGGAAGGAAGGAATGGCCAAAGTGGTCGGTCTTACAGAGAGAGAGCGTTTGTGATGGGCCACAGGGATCACACAAACTGGAGAGAGGGTAGGAGGGAAGACTCCTCCCTGAGTGTGGAGGCAATTTGAACCGTCTGTGACTGGCAACCTGATTCCATGACTGCTCCAATGTGCTATACAGACTTGGTGGGGCTGGCGAGTTGGCTGCGAGGTTAAGAGCACTCGTTGCTCTTGCAGAGGACCCGGTGGTTTCAATTCCCAGTACCCACAAGATCACAACCATCTGTAACCCCACTTCTAGACCCAACACCCTCTTCTGACTTCCCCGGGCACACCGGGGCACTCATGTGTTGCACACAGACATGCAAGCAAAACACTCAAACACATAAAATAAATAAATCTTTCTTCAAAAGACTTGTAGAAGAGTATCTGACCGTGCCATTTCTGGGGTTTGAGAATACAAGATGATGCACGGGTCTTTTGATTACGGCGCTTGTTTGATCGGTTTGGGCTGTAAGGATGCGCATGGATATGAGGTGATGTCCAACTAGACGAAAGAGGGCAGCACAGAAATCCATGAACTAGACTCGTAGAAAGGAGATTCCTCAGGTCAGCACACACAGAACGGCTCCGAGATAACACGAAGTGAGCGGAGAGGAAAGCAAGACCGCCCTCCCGAGTTTCGGTACCCTGGAGTACTGAGGCGAGGAGCCAAGAAAAACTGCCACTGGTAACTAAAATTAAAAAGTAGCCATTGCATTTGTTTTTTGTTTTTTTGTTTTTTTTTTTTTTTGTATATGCGGGGGGGGGGGTCAGTGTGGGTGGGGTGTGGCGTGAGCACTACTCCTGAGGACCACGTGTGCAAGTGCGGGGGAGTGGGGTTGTCAGAGGACAACTTGACGGACTCAGTTTTCTCCCTTCACTATAGAACTAAACACTGGGAGTCACGATCACTTCACTGGGGAATGTGAAACATTCTTGGGACCTCTGTCCTAATTGAAGAATGTTGTACACGTGGCTCGGGAAAGAATGATTAAAATAAAAAATCTTGAAATACAAATGGCATGGCAAAGAGACCCAGCATGACAAGAACTTCTGGCAGAAGGGAAGGAAGAAAGGGACACAGAATAAAAGGGCTGCATCTGAAAGATGTTGGTTCTCCTGCAGACTGGCCGTGCTTTGCAGCCAAGACGAAGCTGTAGCCCCAGCCCAGATGTCCACCTGAAAACAGCATAAAGCAGATGTGCAGGAGAAAGGGCAGGAAACCGTCATGACTCACTGTGCCTTCCTTCCTGCCTGACTGCCTGTCTGTCTCTACCTCTCCATGCGTGCTTGCGTACGTGCGTGCGTGCGTGCGTGCTACGTACAGCAGACTGGTCCCAAACTCACAGAGTTCCACTTGCTTCGTGCTTGGATTAAAAGAAAGCACCACCACACCTGGCTAATTTATTTTAATAGTATTTTTTTTTTTCTGTTCTTTTCTTGTTTCTGTTTTTTGGTTTTTCGAGACAGCCTTCCTCTGTATTGCTTCTCTGTATTCTCTGTCCTGGAACTAGCTCTGTAGACCAGGCTGGCCTTGAACTCACCACATGCTGGGACTAAAGGTGAGCGCCACCGTAACACCTGGCTTTAATAGTATTTTCTTTGAAGACTATAATATAGTTGCATCGTTCCTCTCTTCCCTTTCTGGCCCTCCCATGTGCTCTCTTTCAAAGTCATGGCCTCGTAAACTTTAGTTGTCGTTACAAACTCACATGAACACAACCTGCTCAGTCTGTACCATGTTACTTGTATGTGTGTGATTATGTCATGGCTGACCATTTGGTACTGGATAACCGATTGGTGTGAAGAGTATTTCTCCCACTCTCAGCATCCGTTGGTGGCAGTAACTCTGTCTGGGGTTGGAGCCCAGGGGAGGCCTCCCCCTTCCACATTAGCCTGTCTACTGGTGCTGTCCTTATTTAGGCAGCCATGTTGGTGAGATTTCAGGGGTATAGCCTCCCTGACATCTCTAGGAGACAGAATCTCACAGCAAACTTTCCCCCACCTCTGACTACTGTCTTCCCCTTCTTCCACAATGCTTCTCGAGCTGTAGACGCAGAAGCTGTTGTGTTTTTGATGTATCGTTTGGGACTGGGCTCCACACATCTTCATTTTGACAGCTGTGGTTTTCTGTAATGGTCTCTGTTGCAAAGACAAGTTTCTTTGATGAGGGCCAGTCATGATGTTTTAAAAATAAGTTTTATATGAAATAATTGGCTGGGTGGCTTTCAGTGACTCACTGCTTTGTTGCTATTGTTGGCCATGCAACGTATTTCCTAGTTACAGCACACCAGTATACCCGACTCACGCAGGACCAGGCATAAATTACATTTTTTAAATACAAAAAATTCAAAATGGGTGTGGTGGTATGTGCCCAGCAACCCCAGCATTTAGGAGGCAGAGGCAAAAGTGGATCTTTATATTCAAATTCAGACCAGCCAGGGTTGCAAAGTGAACAAAAGCAACAAACAAAATAAAATAAAATCCCAGAAGAATGCTATTGTGGTCCTCAGACATTGCTGGCTTCTCTCTCTCTCTCTTTATTTTACATAATCCTATTATCTAGGGGCCCTGGGCTTCCAGGAAAGCAGAACATCCCTGCTGGGTGACTTCAAAGAGAACTCAGGAGGCAGAGGCAGGTGGATCTTTGTGAGGTCAAGGCCAGCAGGGGCAACACAGTGAGACCTTATCTCAAAAAAACAAAACAAAAGAAACGAAATGAAAAGAAAACAAGTAAAGTATTACAGGAAGCCAGTTAAATTTTTAACCATCTTTTCAGAAAAACTCTTAGACATAATACTTCACCTTCCCTCTGATGGCATCAGAGATCAACTTTAACTGCCTCTCTGCCAGTCTGAGAAGGAAGAAAACCGGGCCAGGAATACCGCAGAAACGGGTTGAGTTAGAACCGTAGGAAGTCTCATAGCTTGATCACAATTGGGTCGCATCTTGCTTCTTGCCAAGCAGAGCTGACTGGCAGAGAAGTGCTACTGGAACCCATGGAGAAGGAAAGACAAGTCGGGAGCAGGAATCCATGAGATGCCGTGAGTGGTTCCTGGAAAGAAGGTGATGAAAGACCTGAAATACATCCAAAATGTGACAATCACAAGGCCTCACAGGAGCCATTTTCAAAGTTGTAGCTACGGTGGGGCACTGTCCACATTGCAGGGGCAGTCATTGCTCATTGGCAAAGCTTGACTACTACGTGAAGAGGAATTGAGGCCATAGCTATAGCAGATTGTAGTGTAGGTGTTGGTTCTGCAGATGAGAGCGAGTTGGCGGTGGATCTCCAAGTTTCTTGTCCCTGGCCTTCAAGTTCATAGGAGATCTCACGGGAGATAGCTCTGCAGCTCAACTGTAGTTGGTCATCCTGCAGGATTTGTTGCCAGGGAAACCTCAGCATGTCACCTGCTGACCTCTGCTGACCCAAAGCAGGCAGGATGAACCGGAAGTAATTCATTAGAGGAGATGGAAGTACTTGAAGAAACATGGGCAGGAGGCCCATTAGAATGGTAACATAGGGAAGCAGATGGAATTAAAGGAGGAGGATAGAAGAATTTTTTTTAAGCCATTAAGTAGGATGCTGTTGGCTACAGAGAAGAACAACTGAGGGGTTCGGCCTGGGAACTCAGCACTTACCTAGCATGGACAATTCTGGATTCAATCTGTAACACCATTTCCCCAGGGAGAGAAAGAGAGAGAGAGAGGGAGGGAGGGAGGGAGGGAGGGAGAGGGAGGGAGGGAGGGAGGGAGGGAGGGAGGGAGAGAGAGAGAGAGAGAGAGAGAGATTCTCAGCTCTGGAAAGGAGGAAAAATCCAAGTGAAAATGTTAAATCACAGAATAAGATATGTGATTTGCTCTCTCATGAAATTTAAAATAGGGGGAATTATTTGTATTTGTCAAGAACAAGAGGGTTGAGAATGTCTGGTGTGACATTTCAAAAGACAAAGGCAATGTCATGTGTGTTATACAGTGCTTTGTAAGATGAAGTTTTATAAGAAGATCATTTTGATTTTTGCATGAAAAATTAAGCACATGAAGAAAAGCGAGTCAGTTGAAAAGCAAGAACTAAATTTGTACCAACCAGCACTTCCTAAACAGGTAAGAAAAGATCACAAGAGTGAGCATTTTTAATGTCCTAACCTCATCTCATGAATGACAAGTGAATATAATTCTGTTTGCTACTTCTTGGAGCATTTTTAACTTGATTGGTTGGTTGGATATATGCAAAACTACTCATATTGAGTTAAGTTTACCCAAAGTAACTTTATAGTCACTACCTGGCTAAATTTGGCATGCTGTATGTTTTATTATTATTTCTTTTATTTTTTGAGATTATAATATGGTTACATTTTTTTTCTCCCTTTCCTCCCTCCAATCCTCCTCCTTTCTTTTTTTCAAATGCATGGCCTCTTTTTTTTTTTTTTTTTTTTTTTTTATTTTCATTAACCACTTCTGTGCTGTCTATATAAGCACAAGAGCATTTTTGAATCATTACAGGGTTTCTCTGTATTGCTTTGGAGCCTGTCCTGGAAGTAACTCTGTAGACCAGGCTGGCCTCGAACTCACAGAGATCTGCCTGTCTTTGCCTCCCCAGTGCTGGGACTCTAAGCATGCACCACCAATGCCCAGCTGTTTATTCTTTTTTTAAATGATTTGTTTGTACTTTATGCGTATTGGTGTTTTCCTGCATGTATGTTCCTGTGAGGGTGTTGGGTCCCGTGGAACAGGAATTACCAACAGCTGTGAGCTTCCTTGTAGGTGCTGGGAAATGAACCCAGGAAGAGCAGCCAGTGCACTTAACCTCTGAGCCATCTCTCCAGCCAGGGCTACACAGAGAAACCCTGTCTTGGGGGGGTGGGGGGGGGAGAAATCTCTTCTTCAGTTTTTGGCAATTCCATATATGTACCTCTAGCCTCCCCGCTGTGTGTGTGTTTGTGTGTGTGTGTGTGTGTGTGTGTGTGTGTGTGTGTGCTGAGTCTAGTCAGTTAATGGTGCCTTATGAAAGGTTGACTAGTCATGACTCAGTCTGGTGCAGGTAACCATGCATAAGTGTAATGGTCATGAGTGTAACGTTCATGACATGTCCAGAAGATTGCATTTCACGATACCCTGCACACACAAGAGCATTCTAGCATTTTATAAATGTTCTGTCAGGTCTTTTTATTTCTATGCAACTAAATCAGTCATTTCAAATTTATCCTATCTTCTAAATGACACATAATTAAATTTTCCCAGCAATGCACTTTAGCCATAAGCTATCAGTGCTTCACCAAATGATCAACCCTTGCCCATTGATTGCTTATCAGTTCTTAACTACAAAGGCCAATTTTTATGTTCTTTTCCCTCTCATTCAGCTAGCAGCATGTTAGCCATCACCTTCTCAGTCTCATATGGAGAAATCTCCCCAGTACACAAGATAAGCAACACGACTTGTATCCAGAGGCCAGTAAGTATACATCATCCTGAGTCTGGAACAGAGTAACAGGTGTATTTCATTTGATCCTCCATTTAAAATTCAGGCAATTCCCAACAGACTGTGGTCTGGCTTATACTTTTCACAGCCCAAAGAAGGAAATGATCTATGTTCAGTGGAAATCATGCTGTGAACATTTCCTTACTATCTTTGCCCGACACAGTGATCTGAAGGGTGATACACATCGTGGTGCCCAACTGTCTGCTAAGGCAAACGTTCTGAGCATGTTTATGGTAATCTTTGCTAAGTTAAATGTATTAAATGCACACTAGAGGGGTACTGGGATCCAACCCAGGGCCTCATGAAGGCTACACAAACCCTTTACCACAAGCAGGGTAGAAAAATACAAGTGAAATGTCTCAGCAAGTGAAGATGCTTGTTGTACAAGCCTGGTAATCTGGGTTCGATACCCCAAACCCCTGTAAGGTGGGAGGATGGAACCAAGTATGTGAAGCTGTCTTCTGAGCTTCACCACATGCCTTAGCATGAGTACCCTCCTCCACATCATCAGTACACACACATACACACACACACACACACACACACACACACACACACACACACCACTTTACTAATACAAATAATAAAAATTCAGGTGTTCCTTGGATTGCAGTAAGACTATGTGATAACTGGAAAATATGGTATAGTATTATAGAATTCAAACCACTCCTGCTTCTAAAGCCCAACCTGCCATTGAGATGCTACAAAGCCAGTCCTAACACCACAGGGTCTCTGGACTAGCAAAGCAGCCCAACACTGAAAACCTCTGACTTGGATCCACTCCAACTAAACAGTATGGGAGGGGACAGGAAGAGGAGCAACTTAACAGGCATGGAGACAGAAGATGTGGCTCAGACAATTTTGCTCTAGGCTAATCACCAGAAAAATATATATGGTCAATAATCAAGCCTATCCAAAGCATAAGCCGACTACAGCGCCAGCAAGGCAGGAGTAAATAAGGTCTACAGGACCTCTGCCCTCAAAGACCTTGCCAGCTTGAAGGTCAACAAACATTATCCAAGAAAATCAAGATTCTTGTCTTAGTATCAGATGGCTTTTATTTCCAGTTCTGGGAGTTATTTCTACAAAGAAAGAAGCAAGCCAAAATTGTGAAACATTTTTATTATAAACAAAATAGAGGACTGGAGGTGTAGTGCCATTGTTGGAGCTTTCCCAGAATGCTCTACGCCTTGTGTCTGGTCCCCTGATCACACAAAGCCAGCTCCAATGGCAGGTGCCTATAATCCTGGTGAAGGTGCAAAGACCAGGAGTTCAAGGTCAAGGTCATCAGCTACAGAGAGAGCTTGGGGCCAGGGTAGACTATTTTGAGAATATTTTTAAAAGAAAAAAAAGGAATAAGAAACAGAGAAAGTAATTTTTGTTTTGTTTTCTTTTGTTTTCTCTGTGGCTTTGGAGCCTGGCTGCCCTGGCGCTTGCACTGTCGACCAGGCTGGTCTTGAACTCGTAGACATCCACCTGTCTCTGCCTACTGAGTGCTGGGACTAAAGGCAAGCACCACCACTGCCCTGCAAGAGAAAGGAAATGTAAAAGCACATTTTTTCCCCTTCAAACATTCGAATCAGCAGAGTCCTTAAACATACATACTTCCAGAATTTAGAAACATATGAACACCCTGTTGTTGTGGCAGTTATGGTATGCACTCGTGTGAGCCCAACATTCAGGAGCTAAGCTAGGACTTCCAAGCCAGAAGATCTTGTTTCAAAAAAGGGTAAAAAAAAGGCATGAAGGGCCGATGTGGTGGTGGCACATGGTGCCTTTAGTCTCAGCATTAAGGAGGCAGAAGCAGTCAGACCCCTCTGAGTTCAAGGTCAGCCTGGTGTACAGAGTGAGTCCCAGGCCAACCAGGGCTCCACAGAGAAACCCTGTCTCCAGAAAGCAGAAAGGAAGAAAAAGAAAGAAGAGAGGAAGAAAAATTTAAATTTAAAAAGCAATGTTCACTAGAGATAAGTCATATTCAAGGAAAAATATAAAATATACTTTTAAAATAAGATGGCACAGAACAAATTCAGTTTTTAAGAACAAAATTTACAGAATAATTCCATCCAAAATTCTATTTTACATTCTGTTAAGTGGGGGGGGGCACACATTTGCTATTGAATTTAGATCTTTCAGCTTGGAGGCAAATGTCTTTACCCTCTGAGTCAGCCCACGTCAACAAAAATTCTTTGTACAATGGCTCTGATTTTTTGCATTGTTGCTATTACAAGCTGGATGTCATTTATTCTAATTTCTTTATAGTAAGCATATTTCTTTTATTTGCGTACTTGTCATCAATTGTGTTTAGATTCTAGGGTGTTGTCTTGTTTTGTTTTACTTTATTTAGTTTTATCTGTCTGATTATTTGCTATCATTTCGGGAATTAAAATTAGAGTCTCACACATACTAAGAAAACACTCTGCTACTGAGCACAGATTCCCCCACCACCACCAACTAGCTTTTAATCTAGAAAATTCTCCTCCAAGCAGGGGCTATGGTATAGAACACCATCACGAATTATGAACACTTCAGCTTTTAGCTCGACTCTAACAGTCTTCGTTGGAGGAATACTAGAAGGCAGTCAATGCTCCCTGCACAGCTCTGTAGCTGAGATTTTGCTTTGCAAAAAATTCTGATAATGCTGAATATTAGCTATATGTTGTGATTTGATATCCATAACTTTGTAATAATTGGCATAACAGTGAGAAATTGTCTCCAAAGAAACCAACCAAGGGTCCAAGAACAGGAACACAAAAACACCGTTTGGAAGCAGTGCCTGACTCACTTTCTCTGTTATAATCCTGAAAATGAACATAAAAAGACATACAAGAAGCCAAGGGACAGAAAATTTACCTCTCAGCTAAGGGATAAGAAAAGTGAGGGCTCCTGGGACAGAACTGTCACCTAAGCAGAGAACGCACTACTTACACACACACATAAAGCCACGTGTTCCTACTTACCACACTAACTTGTAAAGAGAGGGTGAACATGGAAAGGGGGCAATCAGCATCTCAGCTCACCTCTCAAGCCCTCCTGCTTCTCCCCTTCAAAGGCCCTAATATATGCCCTTCCTACTTTCTCAATGGGAAGTTTTCTTTCATTCACTCTCTTTCAAATAGCTGTCCATGTGTTTATCTAAATCTTCAGCTCTTACAGCATGAGCCTAGGAGAGGGCATCAACAGGGCTCAGAGGGTGACAACATTTGTCATATAAGCCCTATGACCTGAGTTCCCTCTCTGGAACACACAGTGGATGGGAAGAACTCCCCAGAGTCTTCCTCTGACCTACACACACACACACACACACACACACACACACACACACACACACCACATATGCGCACATACACACGAAAGAACTTTTTCACAGAATAACAGCAATTCAGTTGGGCAGAGGTGGCACAAGCTTTTAATCCCAGCACTTGGCAGGCAGGGATCTCTCTGAGTTCGAGACCAGTCTAGTCTAGTCTATAAAAGCTGGTTCCAGGACAGGCTCCAAAACTACAGAGAAACCCTGTCTCAAAAAACAAACAAACAAGCAAGCAAACAAAAAAAAAGAATAGTAGCAATATTTGGCAGGGACAGATGGCTCAGAAGTTAAGAGCACTGGCTGCTCTTTTAGAGGACCCTGGTTCACTGCCCAGGACACACATGATAGCTTGAAACTGTCTGTAACTCCTGTTCCAGGGGATCCAACACCCTCACACAGACATATATGCAGGCAAAACACCAATGCACATAAAATACAAATAAATAAATTTTAAAAGGAATAGAAACAATTCTTAAGCCCAGTCAGTTTTGGTTTTTAAATGATCATTTCTTCATACATCATAAATTCTGTTTTAAAAAAGAAAAGTAAAATGTTGGTATCTTCAGAACAAGGTGCCTGGAAAGAAAGCACAGGCCACAGTAATGGTCCCTTGGCCTTTTGCTGAGCGTTCTCGGGTGCTATGGTTAGCCACTTTCTTTTTAGTGTTTCTTTTCCACTTGTTATAATTCAGTAATGGGCTGGGTTCTTAGAAAAACAGAAAAGAAGACATGGGCTTATAAAACAGAATCCCAATTTGGACTTAAAATGCTGACAGAGTGTCCCGTGACTGCAATTCCTGTCCCCTCAGAGCAGGGTTCCTTTTCATGTCATGGGAGAGTTCAGGGAGGGATCATGAGAGAAGGGACAGACAGTGACTAAAAGGGGGCATCAGGTTTCAACACTGGGGCTCTGAATTGTTCCTAAGGTCCCCAAACTGAGTTCTGCAGTGGAAGAGACTGCTGACTCAGCACACTTGAAAGGACAAAGGCGAGGTCCACAGACCCCATAGGGCTTCCACTGAGAGTCAGGCCAACAGCTGAAGGACCCAAACCAAGCTATCCCGGACAGGGGGAGAGGCTGAATCATAGGAATTGTGATCTAACAGGAAAAGAGGGGAAATTTCTTCCTATACACCAACACTCCAGGAAAACAACAAAATTGGGCAGCCACATCTTGTGATGATCGGGTTTGGGGGTGGAAAAAAAAAATTGGAAAGCAGCTCTTTCAAAACAAAAATTTTCAACTGGACATAGTGGCAGACACACATACAGAAGAATACATTTTTCCTGATTCAGATTCATTTTGCTTTTAGCCACAAACACACGAAATACTGAATGCTGGTGTTGTCTACCCCGTGGAGCTAAGAGAAAAGTAGAAGTTTACATTTGTTTTTTATTCTTGATCTTAACTTCTAACCTAAGAGTTTTGAAAAGCATCCTAGACTGGTACACAAAGTGATGTCCCAGAGTAACACTTGACATGCAGGCCGTGATGGAAGTCAGAGACCATCTCAGACCTCTGAGGGGAGAGGGAGCTTCCATTGTTGAATCCTGCCTTGCAGACAAACCCCACTGCTGTTGGTGGGAATGAGTTGTCCCCTTCGCGGTTCTTATTACCCAGATGACTAGATCTGATGGAACTTAAAGTTCCCAGAAGTTAAGACTTAGGGCACAAGGCATTGCTTCTGGGTCGGCAGTCAGTCAGCCCAACAAGCGCCTGTGGCCTCCAGGAAGTGTGTGTAAAGAATGCAGCCTGTGGATTCAGTCCTCGGGCAGTTAGAGGCCAAGAGTTTCCCAAACACTGGGGACTCAAAAGCCTTCACTGGTGTCTCTTATTGATAAGGAGCCACCGTAGTGACTGCACACTCGGATATTAGGGGAAGGAGGGAGCAAGAGATTGAATCACAGGTTAGTGACAGGACAGGTATTTCTAGGTCCTTACTGCACAGCACAGCCATATAGGGAAGTGTAAAGCTAACTAGGCCAGCGCAGCTTTTCCTCCTTACCTAATTTAGCCATTTAGGGCCTCCTGTCCCACTCCGTCTCAGAAGCAGGGACCGGGGAGATTAAAAGGGAAAAGGGCATAATGGAATTATACTGGCCACTTTTCTGTCTTGACGGAAAGACGCCAGCTTGTGTATTTCTCTCCATCCCTGCACCTGCTCAGCATTTCAGTGTGTGACATTTCACGAAAATATACACAGCTGAAAACAGGCAACCGTCAGAACTGATCTGAGAAGCTATGGCACTAAGTTGTTTTGTTTTCTAAAAGGCCCTTTCCTCCTTTTTCTCTTAATGCTCTTCAAAGAGAAGAGTTGACAGATTTTTTTTTTTTCTTGTACTTTTTTTTTTTCAAATAGGAACCCCACACTGGTCTCAAATTCTAACTAGTCAAGGATGACCTTGAACACCTGATCATCCTGCTCCACCTCCAGATGACTGCAATTTACATACATATATATAAATTAAGGATCAAATGATTTTTGAGCAGGAGAATGCATTTGGGGTGAGGAAAGATACTGGCTTATATGTTTATATTCATTTTAAAACCTGCTTAGTGTTTTATCCTGTGATGTTTCTATGTTGTAGATGTGCCTGGTGGCTCAGACCTGTACTCCAGGTACTTGGGAATTAGTTGAGGAGCTGAAATAGGATTACTGCTAGAAGTTTGAGGTCAGGGTGGGCTACCTTGTGAGTTCCTAGCCAGTGTGGGCTACAGAGTAAGCTTTCCCTGATCCCTCTCTCCCAACCCTATTGTCTCAAAAACAAAAACAACTAAAAGATTAGTATCACCAACTAATCTTTCCAGAGCTGCCAAATATATACTTAAGATGTGGGTCAAAATTCTTACAGTGTTCAATACAAGCAGCTAGAAAATATTGGAACTTCTGGAATGCAGATGATGCCAGATGTTCATTATCTTGAAAGGAAAAGACACCATAAATACCAACCACTAACTGGAAGAGCATCCTCCGGGCCAGTCATGGTCCTCATGGTTTCCATACATTATCACATTAAATCTTTACAGTAAGCTGCAGGGCAGGTGTAGCTTTTCCTACTCTCCAAGGGAGGGACAGGAGTTCCTAGAGATGAAGTATCTTATGCAAGGAATTCTCATTAGCAAGTGCACTAAACTCAAGTCTATGTGGTTATGTGTGTGCTCCAAGCCACCGTTTTCTACTTCCTCATTAGTCAGGTTCAGAGGGAGGGAAACTCACTCAGATGCATGCACTCGGACAGGAGGCTCTTTGCAGAATTCTTCAGTCTCAAAGTGCTCTCTTCTGTGCAGTAGTTTTTGTTTGGTTGGTTTGGTTTTTGATTTTCGAGGCAGGGTTTCTCTATGTAGCCCTGGCTGTCCTGGAACTTGCTCTGTAGACCAGGCTGGCCTCGGACTCATAGAGTTCTGGGATTCAAGGCATGTACCACCACTGCCCTGCTTGTATTGAATTGTGTTGTTCTTTATTTCCTTCCATTTTGCAGACTGCAGCTCATGCAGCTCAGGCTAGCCTGGAACTCACTATATGACCTGAGGATAACCTTGAGCTTCTGATCCCCCTGCCCCTACCTTCCCAGTGCTGGGATTGCAACTAAATACTACACCCAGTTTTATGCTGTGCTGGGGATCCAGTGCCTCGTGTATGCTAGGCAAGCACTGAACCCATTAGCCCTTTTGTTGTGTTTTAGTTACTTCAGTAGCCCAGACATGAATTCCAACAGATAGCTAAGCTCAGCTACCTGTTAGCGAGTGCAGAGAGCAGGAAAGCAGTAAAAGAAAGCCTAGATTGTCACAGTGGGATTTTATGATATTCATCTTTGCCTCTGTAAGAAAAAGATTCAAGCCAAAAATCTCGAGTAATACCGTAAAATGTAATGGATCAGTGACATGGTTCAGGCATAGCGCTTGCCTGCTAGTGTCAGATGAGTTGCTTCCTTCAGTCGCATATCAGCCAGTTCTGTAGCAGCTACTGTGGCACGGGGACTGAATTGTGTCTTACACTCACTCTCAGAAAAAGAGGAAGAATAATGGTGGTGATGAGCCACACATGATGAGAAACACCAGAATTAGTCAAGAAATGGAGTTCTCATTTTCATACAGACTCTAAGATTCTAAATCAAAGTATATGAGCGCTTGGGGCACGGGTTCTAGGTTAGTCAATCTTGGAAATACTACTACGTTTAACCTTGACTGAATTGCAGGCATCAAAGATTGTAGAATATACTTCCAAGAACTCTGGGGACAGCAGTAAGAAACAGAAACCAAATTAGTGAGTTGCCTTTTGTTTTTCCGTTTGTTCGTTTTGAGACAAAGTCTCTCTAGGTAGCCCTAGCTGTCTTGCAACTCTCTTTGCAGATCAAAGGACCACTCTCTGATGCCTTGGAGTGATCTCATAGGGGAGCCCTTTGAGGACAGAGGAAACCCATGAGTGGGGAAATGAAGTAAAGGGACAGGAAGAGGGTGTGGCTCAGTGGATCGAGTACTTGCCATGTATCATAACATTGAGTTCAGAACCCAGCATCCAGTCCAGAAAAGCTGGGCACAGCAGCACACTTTTAGAACCCCAGTGTGGGAGGGGCAGAGGCAGGAGGGTTCCCCGAGCTTAACAAGCGTGCAGCTTCAGTGAGAAACCGTGTCTCAAAATCCAAAGATAAAGAGTGAGCAAAACAGCCTCACATACACATACATGCCTGTACATGCATGCTGCGAGAGTGAACACACACGCGCGCGCACACACACAAAGAAACTAAGCATGGTACTGAGTTCATGCTGCAATCCCAGCACTAAGAGGCTGAGCAAGGGAGATTACTGTGAAACTGGAGTCAGCCTGGGCTACACAGGGAGTTTGACGGCAGCCTGGACTACACTGTAAGAGTAAAGCATAAAGAGCAAAGCAATTATGTACGCCGTTGACGTTTTCTAAGTGGTTGAGGAAAGGCAAACAATGCCGTGTACCACCTAACTACGGAGCAATGATATCCACTTTGCTATGAAGTCCTAATTTGGAAAATGCTGAGGATTCTATCAAATTATACTATAGGGCAGATGAGGAGACGGGGCGGGGGCGGGGAGGGGGGTTTGAGAATGGTCAGAGGGCGATCGTATCCTGTTCTGGAGCAGGAAGTGGGTAGACAGTAGTTGAAAAGGCTCGTTGCAGCCACAGCCTGCAATGGTTAATCTAATGAAATGCACATAACTTCCAAATGAATCAGCTAAAGCATTTGATAAAAGTCTGCTTCTAGAGGACCAGAAAATAGAAGGAAGACGTGTTACTTTTCTCATTGCTGGAGCAAAACTACCTTAAGGGAGAGTTTGTGTTCCCAAGGCAGAGGTGCGTTCTACCATGAGGGGGACAGATGGCGGCAGCTGTGGGACTGGTCAGTTGGTATGAGCAACCAAGAAGCAAAGAGAGATGGAGAGCCGTGGGCTCACATCTTTCTCGCTTTCATTCAGTCTGGAACCCTAGCTCATGGGGTAGGCTCACAAATGTCTAATGTTGGTCTTCCCTTCCCAGTCAATCTTTCTGAACACTACTCTTGTTTATTCCTGGAGAATCACAGCTCAAGCAAGCAGGAAACCCTCTCATTTTAACTGTCACATCAAAGATGAGTCTACTGTCACACATACAGCACAAGAGGCTATCGACACGCCTAAGGAGAAGAATGCACCAAATCTCTATAAAGGAAGGGCTAGCCATGGGAGTGCCTGGGATACTACAATAATTCGAAAGGGACGTTAAATCCAGAGCTCAAGAAAGAAGAAAATTCATAAAGCAAGGACAGGACATCACAGAAGCAAGTGGGCGTGTCCGTGTTTCAAAGGGAGCTAAGTGAAACCCTAGGCAGGGAAATGTATTACTGGGCTTTCCAAGGGACTTACAGAGCATTTACTTGAGCCCCATGTCAGGACCAAGAGCAAAGTACAGTCTATAAAACCCTACTGTGCTCACTTAAAGTCCTCAACAGAAGCCACTGTCCTTGAGTTCTCGTGAGTTCCCATGCAATAATTACAAAGTTATTAGCTGGCTAACTCCTGCCTCTCAAAAATGCCAACGGTTGTGTTCTCAGTGGGAAGACAGGGAAAGGAGAGGCAAAGTGGCTGTAAGAAGAAACAGAATTAGAGGGTAAAGCCTCTGAAGACTGCTGGCGATGCGACGGCATGAATAGCTGTTAGGCAAAACGCAATAGTTTGGGGGTTAATTATATTCTAAAGCCGCATGAAATTCATGCTTTTGAAAAATACCCATCCAACATCTCTACTATCATTTCTTTTTTCTTTTTCTTTCTCCCTTCCTTTCTTTTTTTCTTTCTTTAATGCTTCATGAATTTGCATGCCATCCTTACTCAGGGGCCATGCTAACTTCTCTGTATCATTCCAGTGTTAGTCTATGTGCTGCCGAAATGAGCACTCCACTATCATTTTTGTTTCCTTTTTTTTGTTTGTTTTTGTTTTCTGAGACAGGGTTTCTCTGTGTAGCCCCAGCTATCCTGGAACTCGCTCTGTAGACCAGGCTGGCCTCGAACTCAGAAAGCTCCACCTGCCTTTACCTCCTTAGTGCTGCGATTAAAAGTGTGCGCCGCCACCACTCGGCTGACTTCCGATTTTTATTATGCATTTGTGAATATCTGTAGTCCTGGAAGCATTATAAGTTTCGTATTTGTGCTTGGGGAAGCTAGGCGACAAAAGTCCCCATTTCAAACAAGGTGGAAGGTGAGGACTGCACTAAAGATGTGCACTGTGGCATCCATCCACCTTCCTGAGGGCAAGGGGTATTGGGAGGAAGAAAAAGAGAGAGGGGGTCAGCGAGTGAAGGCTACCATACAGCAGGTAGAGGGCCGACCCCGGACAGCGGTAATAACAGTGAAGGATGGGAGAATGGAAGCTAGGAATAGTGGCTCATGTCTACAATCTTAGTTAGCACTGAGGAGGCTAAGGCAGCAGATTTGCCAAGAGTTTGGGGCCAGCCTGGTCTACATAGTAAAAGTCTGTATAATAATAATAATAAGGCCATGCCTTTACGTGGGTATAAGTGTGCATTTAGGTTGTGGAGCTAGAAAGGGGATCTGGAAAGGGTGAAGAAGGAGTTTCTATGTCAGGGAGCAAGAGAAAACAATAGAATACACGACTACCGGGGCAGACTGCTAGAAATAATGGGGACAAGAGTTGGGAGGGAAGATGATGGATCAAATTGAACTGCGTATGAAAATGCCATAAGAAAACCTATTACTAGCAAACAGAACAGTTATGAAAGCTCTACTCATGATAGCTACCACATATGCCCAGATCTGTACAAAGCAGCCACCTAATCTCACCCCTGGACCACCTAGAGCCCCTCGAGATACTCATATCACCCCCATCTTACCAAGATGAGACTTCAAAATGACGATGACTTCCCAAGGTGAGCTGGCAAATCTCAGGGTTTTAAATATTCATATGCTTGATTATTTGAATGTAAACAGGTGTGTGTGTGTGTGTGTGTGTGTGTGTGTGTGTGTGTGTGTGTGCACATATGCACATGGGAACAAGTGCCTGTGGTGGCCAGAGGCATGAGATCCCCTGGAGCCAGAGTTACAGATGGTTGTGAGCTGCCTGATGTAGGAGCTGGGAACTGAACTCAGGTCCTCTAGAAGAGCAGCAAGTGCCCTTAACCACTGAACTATCCCTCCGACCCCAAATCTCAGGGTTCTAACACAAGTTTCCTGATTCCAAGCAGTTCACAGCTCATTGGCACTCAGTGAACTCAGGGCACAGATTGGGGAGAGATGCTCTGCCCACAAAGTCCCATCTTCCTCTTTATAGGATGCTTTTGCCTCGTGCAATATAAAAAATTAAATAAGACCAGCACTAAAAAGCCATACTTCCAACTCCCAAGATATTTCTTTCTTAGAGAGCAAGAGAACAGAAAACTGTGACAGGAATGGCATGTGTTTTAGGTTAGATCACGTTTATTTATTCGTGGGGGATGGGCGTGCACACATGCCACAGCACATGCGTGGAGGTCCGAGGATAACGTGGAATCAGTTTTTCACTTGGTGTGTCCCATGGTCAAATTCAGCTCATCGGGCTTGGTGGAAGTAGTCATCACATTGGAATATTGTCCCAAATGGCACATTTTTAAGTGAGTCCAACAAAAGATAGTGAGACCTCCAACAGTCAAAGAAATTGGCTGGGCAAAGAAAGAGGATCTTGGGGACAACAAGGGCTCATAGAGGAAAGGGAAGCAAGCGCCTGTAAGGAGTAAGGTTTTTCCACCCGCCGCCTGGTCTCCCATCAAGCCTCTAACAGGCTGACTGACCAATCTGGTTGGTGTGTTCCCATTAAGAAAGGCAGTTTTTCAGGCCTGCCTCCTCTACGTTTCCAACTATTTGAGAAGTGTCAACCTCTGAACCCTGTGTCAGCTTCCTTATCCTTCAAATTGGGGCTAAAAATAATTGATTCGCAGCCTTTTGTCGGGGCAAAATAAGATAATTTATGTGACACTTTTGGTGCGTTCCAAAGACTCAATAAATGTCAGAAACACGAGTATGTATGATTCCATCGGTTGCTGAGAACATTGTGGGAGGTGTAATGATAGCCTTCTAGAATGTGAAAAGGGGTTTTGAAAGAAAGATGATAACTGTTTTCCATGTTCACAGAGGAGATAACCGAAAGAGAGAGAGAGAGAAACTGGATTTAAACTAATAAGATAGCAGCAGTGGCATTTGGAACCCATTTTCGAGGGCAGCCGTTAAAAGACAGACGGTTATCTCTTTGGGCACCTTTTAGCAGAAGCCTCTGTAAGGCCGGGGTTAGCTCTTTCTAGTACTATGATGATAGGATTCTGTGAATACATGCGTTGCTATTTGCCAATAAAAACTTCCTCTTGTGTGGCCCTTTTTATCCAGTAATGATTTCCTGTTCCACTCTGGCTGCCGAATGCTTCCAAAATATAATCAGTGTGTAGGCTCCGAAGTCAAATTGCAAGCCTTAGGCGATGGTACCTAATGCCCAGGTCATGTTTGGCAGACTTTTTAAGCCAGCCAACATTTAAGGAAACCTAGGTTTTAACCTCAGCTGGGGTTCTGCTGACACCTCTTCCCCTTGCAAAGCCTCAGGAAGAGGCAGCAGGAATCCTCTCTCCTTAGCCCCAGTTTTCTTGTTAGAATCAATCCCGAATTTATCTTGACTCCAAGCAAACTTTACAACCCTAAACTTCCAGGGTAGCAACAAACTCCCTGCAGCCTGGAATCTAACTTTGTGGCACCTTCCTTTGTGGCACAGGAAACTTTCTCTCTAAAATCCACATGAAGAGCACGAGTACCCAGTCTTCCTGTTGGTTTTGTTTTGCAACAGGGTCTTACCTGTAACCCAGGCTGGCCTGGAATTCCTCATGCAGCAATGTAGACCAGGCTGGCCTTAAATTCACTGTAATCCTCCTTCCTAAGCATCCCATATTCTGGGACTATATGCCTGGCTCAGTATCAGCAGTTTGAGAAACTCAGTTAGTGGCAGGGCAAATGGACATCAGCTAAGGTAAGGCGGGGAGGGTGAGTCAGGTCCTCCTTCAACTAATTTGCCTGAAGCCTAAGCCTTCCCAGTTTGATTCCTCAACCTCTAAACCTGGGCTGGCAGAGTGATAACAACATCTCATGCCTGTGCCTTTTCTATATCTCACCCTTGCTTATCCCAATCCTAACTTCTGGTCTCTGTTAGAAAATAGAATACTTCTAGCACTTGGGAGGCAGAGGCAGGCGGAGGCCAGCCTGGTGTCTACACAGTTCTAGGACCTGTCTCAGAAAACAAACAAAAAAAAAGAAAGGGAGGGAGAGAGAGAGAGAAAGAAGAGAAAGGAAGGAAGGAAAGAGGAAGGAAGGAAGGAAGGAAGGAAGGAAGGAAGGAAGGAAGGAAGGAAGGAAGGGAATAGAATACTTGCTCTCAATCTAGCTGCCCCTCGAATTCCTAGTCAAGGAAGACTCCAAACTGGTATTTCGCAAGTGTCACCACTCCATTGAGAATGCTCCTCATACTGAATTCTTTAGACTTGTGGTGTACAGCAGCCGCACAGTGGGGCTGGAAGATGTTCTGGAGGTGACCTGGTTTAACCTCCCTGGAATCAGCATCATCCTCTCTAGGCAGGGTATCTGTTCTCTGGTCACGTGTATTCATCTTGAATCCTGTCAGGCTTGGATACACACACCTGCAATCCCGGCACTCCGGAGGTAAACCCAGAAGGATCAGTTCAAGGTCATTTCCCCTACATGGTGAGTTGGAGCTCAGAGGTACATGGCTCTCCTGTGTAATGATTCAGGCTTTATGCTGTCCTGCCCCCGTCACCTGGCAGAATGCACTCAGGCAATACCCTGGTCAGCCCAGGGTTCTATGGTTGTGTAGTCTGCACTCAGGTGCAAAGGACCCTTTAAAAGAAAGACCCCAGCTCACTTATGCCCCCCCCACTGTCCTCTGGGGCAGACGAGACGTTTCCTGTCTCCCTCTTCTATTCTGTCCTCTCTCTGTCTCTGTGTCTCTTTACCTCTGTTTTCTTTCCTCCCCCCCCCCTCCCCTTTCCAATAAAACTCACTGAGCTCTGTCTGCCTGGCATGTTTGTCCCCTGCCTCAGTCACCCTCGCCAGCCATGGAATCCGCCAAGGTTCACCATGAGCTTTATCATATAACACAGTATCTCAAAGGAAAAAGATAAAAAGAATCAGGGTGGATGGGATGGTGGGTGTTTGTTCAGAGAGCCTGGAGACCTGACTTGGATCCCTAGACAACTGACTCCCCAGAGTTATCCTCTGACCTCCACACATATTCCGCCCTCCCACACACGCCATGCACATCCACACACACACAACACACACTCATAAATAAAATAAAAAAGTTAGGATCATTTAGCTGGGGGTAATGACAAGCATCTGTATCTCAGTGCTCATGAAGTTGAGGCAGAAGGATCGAGTGTTCTAGGCTAGCCTGGGCTACATAGTAAGACGTCTGGGGGGGGGGGCGCCAGAAATAAATTAATAAAATAAATCAAATTTAAAGAGCAGTTTAGGATTTCCACTGCACAGTCCCGGCTCTAACATACATCATCTCTGTTGGCCACAGCCTTGGCCATAAGCACAGCAGAAAACCCACACTCTTGCAGGTTGGTCGTTGGCTGTAAAACAGGTGGGTTGCTGTAAAATGAGTTCCGTTCCATTGCACACTAGGAGCTCACTAAGGAAGCCTGTATTTTCTAATCTGTCCATTTCCACCACAAGCCTCCTGGAGAGATGCGTTCTGCCTCTGGATTACCGGATCCAATTCCAGCCAGGCTCCTGGCTCTAACTCTCATTCCTGCTTCCGTGATTGCTACATGTGGTTGCCAAAGAATGATTCCAGAGTACTGCTTTCATTATGTCCCTGGGTACTTAAGACTTAATAATAATGATTTTTTTTTTAAAGTGAATTAAATTAAGTCTAAACTGCTCTGCCTGCTTACAAAAGTCCCTATGCTGTGGGAACTTCCTCCTCCCTCCCAGGGTCACCAAAGCTCACTCTTCTTCCGGAATCTTGCCCACTCCACATCCTAAGGCAAGCACATGGTCCCTTATCCATAGTGTGCCTGCAGGAAGCATTATCCTGATACTCACCTTTTTGATCTAGTTTTCGGAACTGTCGTCTGGACCCATAATAATCACTACTTTCTTTCAGGGCCTGGGGGCTGAGCACACTTTACCTTTGATTACATGTGGTCTTGCATCCTCTCTTTATTGGCTTCTGTTTCCAAGTTTCATCTTCTGAAATAGATTGTAAATAACTTGAGGACAGGGGACCACATGATACACTTTCCTTCTCAATAACTCTAGACATGCCTCTGACATAGGCACTTACGTCATCTTTGTCCTGTAACTGAGCATCTAAGCACATTGCCAAAGAGAGATCACAGGACTCGTTTATGGCAGGTACACCCCAGTAACCCACACTGGGAGCATACACAGTTTAGTTGAACTTAATTTACCTATTGTCTAAATATTCCAAGCATTATCCAGCCTCCAAGGGATAGGTCAGGAGATTGAAAACATTGGCGTTTCTAAATTACCTTGGGACTTGTCCTGGACTGAGAGGGTTGGAAACACTGATTTTCCACATTCCTAATCCCTGAGACTCATTTAGAAGTGGTGATAAGGGACACAGGCCTGCTGGGTTTCTCCCAGATCTCTGTGCAGAGCTGCTCTTTTGCCTTGTGAAGTTTATGCAAATGATGAAAGAAGTCAGTAGGAGACTTAATTACTCTCCCGTGGAAATCCAGAGCCAGCCACCACACAGTAACCCTCTGTAAAGTTACAATCCCAGTGGTAAAGTACTTTGGAATCTTCGGATGAAAGGAAGCCTACAAGTCCAAGACACTATTATTACTGTCGTAAATAATGGTGCTTTGTGCTTTATCAAAGGACCTTAGAGAGGTTCACAAACATTAACTAATTAGTCCTTTAAACTGAAGAGAAAACCCACCACCCTGTGAAGTAGATGCGAGGAGAGACATTATTATCCCCATTATGCAGCCAGGGAGACTGAGACACATGAATTCATTGACTTATCCAAAGACACATGTTGGAGTCGAAAATGGAAGCCATGTCTCCTGATACTTGCTTTGAAGGGGCCTCATGGTTTCTTGCCAATTGTGATGCGTTAAGAGAAAAAGAAAGGGTTGATTTGCAATATAACAAAATAAATCTTGGGAAAGTTGATGGGATGTAACCTTTCAATAACTATCAAGTAATTAAAAAAAAAAAAGCAGACACTGGGAAGAGAACAGCTTGAAGGAGAGTTGTGTGGGAAGTATCGCTTCGTAAACACAATGCTTTCATCCAAACTTTCCAGCAGGAACTAGGGACTCAAAGGAATCTGATATTTAATCATTGCTGTGCTGATGGTTTAAAACAAAGAGCTATAATCCACCAAGTTTTAAACAGAAACCAGTCTAACAAGTTCTATACTTTATTTCTGAACTCTTGTTTCCTTATTTTTCCATGTTCTCAGGAATCTTTTAAGCATTTATCCATGTGATGAAAATGTCACATGGAAGATATAAATATTACTCTTCTGATACTTTGCAATCTTTCTGATTCAAACTTGTAGTTTAATATTAATGTAATTCAAGAAAATGACAAGGAACCGTATCCAAGGAAACAGGTAGAAGAGGGGGAGAGAAGTAGGAGCCTGTGACAATATTAAATTACTCTGCCATCTTGTCACTCTCCATGGCATCCATTCATCAACAGATGACAAGTTCATAGTGTATGCAGAGAAGCCTGTAAGAATCTTGTTCAGTTGCATCTTCAGGATATGGAAGTCATCGTCCCTTATATTCCTTTCACGATTCTTTATTTTCAAACTGCCTTACATATCATTGTATTGTTTGTTGTTTGTCCTTTATGTATAAGATGGTACAATTTGGGGCCACTAAGGTGGCTCAACATGTCGTGCTAAGCACATCTGATACTTTCAGAACCCATGAAAAGCAGAATGACAGAAACAACTTTACAAGGTTGTTCTCTGAAATCCACACACGTGCAATACCATGTACACGCATGCATTTCCAGTGTGCACACACACACATCATACATCATACACAAACATAAATACACAAATAACAATCAATAATCCCTTTTGTTTTGAGATTATATCATTCTATGTAAAGGGCCAGGCATGGTGATACACTCTTGTGACCCTAGCACTTGGGAGGCTGAAGCAAAAGGATCAGTCTACATAAGACTTCACTCTCAAAAATCGAGGTCTTTTGAAATCTTACAGGCCACCAGACAGACACCATTTGGAATCTGAAGGGTTACCCTACATACTTTCCTAGCAACATCATTCAACTTCCTTCCAAACCATTTCAGTCATTTGTTTTTACTTACTCACTGTGATGATATTTTGGACTTTTCTGTGCACCTGGCAATACCTGTGTACTCAGGAAGAAACATTAAGAAACAAAATGATTACGAGATCTGGCTGAGGAGCCTTAATGGGTTTGTATACCAAAAACTAGATTGACAAAGAACTTCTAACCCAGTCACTGCCCTATCAAAGAACCACGGGCAATTTACCTTATTCTACTGTGCTTACGTTTCCTTATGAAGAAAAAAAAAAAAAAAAAAAAGAATCTAAACAGTATTTACACTAGCAGGAAAAATGTCAGGCATTCGTGAGGCTACACTCTGCCACTCTACTCGCTTGAGAGCCTTTACAAAATGGAGGCTTTATGCAAAACCAAAACTAAGCAGAAAGAAAAAAACTCAAAAGTCCTGGTACCTCATTCCAGCACACAGCTTCATCAGACGGCTTCACAATAATCCT
This sequence comes from Phodopus roborovskii, assembly GCF_943737965.1. Taxonomy (NCBI): domain Eukaryota; kingdom Metazoa; phylum Chordata; class Mammalia; order Rodentia; family Cricetidae; genus Phodopus; species Phodopus roborovskii. The sequence continues at coordinate 19,582,384 of NW_026126511.1, forward strand.
CCCAGTAGAGCCTCTCTGGTCAACACCCAGAAAGCAATGTGCTTTAACTTACCCAAATACATTTAGTTCTAGAGTCTGATACATTCTCCTTTCAGCGTCATCAAATTTAAAGAAATGACAACATTTTATTTTGGAAATAAATTTGTTGTTACTACGGGCTTATCTGGGCCAATTTCACTCTTTGCTGATAAAAGAAGGGGGGGGGGAGTAACCCATCAGGATTTAAGCATTTCTTTAAACTAAGCAACCTGTTGAACAACTTCTTAATGTGCCTATCAATCATCTGGCGATAAGAAGGGTTTGCATTCATAATAGCTGGTTGCTAAAATAAATATAAGTTACTATAACAAATTCAATCAACAATGGGACCTCAGAGGTCAGCAAAGGAATAATCAAACAGTAAGTATGAATAGGTTGTAATTTTTCTGATTAACAAATGTTCCTCTTGTCATATGCTGTTAAGAGCTGCTTGAGGCTCTCAGGTACATTTAGAATGTATGTGTTTACATAGGAGGGGTCTCTGTGTACATACCCAATCAGAAACCCATGAGTCTACAAGTTTTGCAAACATTAACAGTGCATGCAGAAAACATATCTCTCATATGGCATTTATTTTTAGCAGGTTCTGCTACCACAATTCATGGAATCCAATAGAAAACAAATAAAATCACAACCTCCCTGTTCAAACCCAGTCAGAAGGAGACCAGTGCAGATTATTTTATAAACCAGTTGATACATTCAAACTGGGTAATCTCACGTTTTGCCAATTTAAGTCATGCTGTTTACCTTGGAGGAGAAGGAAGGTATTGGACCCTGGACCACTTGACCTATGAACAAGGTCATCTGCAGACTGCAGGGCAACAATGTGTGGCTGATCACCTGTAGCTCTCCTCACATTCATAGGCCGACAAAAATGTAAGAGCTAGCTTTCTGCTGTTTCTCGGTGGTTTATTTCTACTGCTCTCTTGTCTTTCTCGAATCAGTGGATATGAGAAGAACAAACAAGGTTCAGGATGAAACAGGACAGTTAGGGTAAAATCAGTAGAGAAGACAGTGGAAGTAACAATAGAAACACACACACACACACTCCTGCTTTAGGGAAGCATCCAGGAACGCGAGCCAAAGGTGAATTAAATAAGCACATGTGTTTCTTTAGACACAGAGTTTCATTATCACACCATCTTCTAAGGCTTTTAAATGGCTAGTCGGTTTAGCCTTTTCTTGGCCATAATTTTGAGGCGTTTGAGAACTGAATAAAAGATGAGTGACAAGAATGAGTGAATGACTGGCAGTGCTTGGCTTCATGTTTCAGTGGCTGGGGCCAAGAGTTCATTGTGGGTTCCAACAGAGAAACGCAGGTGGGCAAAGAACCGAAGGCTTCCCCCTCCAACCGCACCACCAGCTCCCTGTGAGCACTGAGGTCTCTGCAGTGTGGGGAACTGAAAAGTTTGCCTCATGGCATTTATAAAGGAAGCAACTGACACAAGATGACTGTTAAACACCTTGCTATGAGAGCATAAATGTCATCAGTCACTCGGGATCTTCTCTGGAAATTAGACTGTAACAGGTTTTTGATTGTCACCTTTCTTATTGGTGCTTTATGTCTCTCTCCTCGGAGGGATTCATTTTCAAAAGGCTTTGCTAAAACTTCCCCCTCAAAATCCAATTTGCAAATACACCTGCAATTGAATTTTCAATATGTACAGTCATGTCACCTGATGCTATCCTTTGCATGCAAAAGAGTCCGGGCTTACGTGTCTGCCCGGGCCAAGCTATCCACACTCCAGGGTACCACTGACTCATTCCAGAAACAGTCATGGAATGGGAGAATCAAGGCCATCTTCAGCTACCTGAACTGAGAGCCCGTGTAGCCCTCTGCAATCAAATAAGGAGCCTGAGCTCTAAATACGTTTGAATTCAGATCTTATTTTTACCAGAGAAAAATCTGTTCACAAGATGTTTTCCTGGTATTTGTGTGTGTGTGTAAATAGCTATGGATTATTGAACTACACTTTTCAATTCCTTTCTACAAGACATTAATATTACTCACTTGATTGTGCACATTGAAACCTGGCTACCCTCAGTCAAGAAGAACTTTATGAATGCCTAGCCTGTACCTAGCTTTCACTGGGAACAGAAAGAAATAAGAAAGGAAGGCTGACTGGCAGTGGCTCCAAGATCTAACTCGAATGCACAAGCTGACTTAGAGGAGCCCATTCTATATGGAGAGACACCTTGCCCATCCTAGACACAGGGATGTGGGTTGGAGAGATAGGTGCCTTGGTCCTGCCTCAATGAGATGATGGGATAGACTTAGAAGACTTCCTAGGGGAGGCCTTACCCTCTCTGAGGAGCAGATAGGGGGAGAAGGGGTAGGGGAAACAGGAGGAGAGGAAGGAGAGGGAACTGGGATTGGGATGTAAAAACTAATAATAATTTTAAAAAAGGAAGGCTCACATCACAGAAGTCTCAGTTATAAAATATCCATTAGTCGTTGAATCTGTTCTGGCACAGGTAAAACTGTTAAAAAATGGGAAACTGAGCACTCGGGAGACAGAGACAGGCAGATCTCTGCGAGTTTGAGACCAGCTTGGTCTGTAGAGCTAGTTCCAGGACAGCCTCCAAAACCACAGAGAAATCCTGTCTTGAAAAACCAGAAGAAAGAAAAATGAAAGAAAGGAAGGAAGGAACAAACAAACAATGAGACAAAGAAAGAAAGAAAGAAAGAAAGAAAGAAAGAAAGAAAGAAAGAAAGAAAGAAGGGAGGAAAGAAAGAAACAAAGAAACAAACAAACAAAGAGAAACTGTAGAGCTGGGCCTGATGGTGCAAGTTTATAATCCTAGCATTCTCGGGAGGTAGAAACAGGAGAGTCAGAAATTCAAGGCCAGCCTTCGCTACATAGGGGGCTAAGGCTAGCTCACACTCAGGAGATGCTGTTTCACACACACCCAGCCCTCACTACACATATGTTCTGACTGCTGAGATTCCAATAAAGTTCTGTGTCTAAACTAAAGGAAGACAACACAAAAAGATCAATGAAGAGCATCCAAAGAATGACTTGGATTCCATGGTAACAAGTATCTTACTGAGAAAAAACAGGCCCATCCTTAACATTTTATTTGAAGCTACATGTGGAATAGGCCTTCCATGTAACTGAAATACAATGGTTTTAAGTTCTGAATGTCATTCAGGTGAGCTTCCAGTTGATTTAGCTGTTATCCACAGAATACATTTTTCTAGAAGTTTAGTGTGGCTGGTTTCCTAAGGTGCCACAGTTCCCTGCAGCATTTCCTGTGACACCCTGCAGGCTTGTTTTCTTCTCGCTAGGTTTTAACGACCCTGCCTGCTAATTGCAGCTGTTTCTGTGTTTAAATGTTTTGTTTTATTTTTCAGACTCTCTCTTTTCTATTTGGTTAAGTGTTACAGTTTGTTTGTTTGTTTGCTTGTTTGTTTGCTTGCTTGCTTGCTTGCTTGAAACAGAGTCTCACTGTGTAGCCTCGGTTGGCCTGGAACTGGATTTGTAGATCAGACTGGTCTTGAGTCCATTTGCCTATCTCCCGAGTGCTGGAATTTCGAGGCAGGTGCACCAGGCCCGATTCCCACTTTCATTTATTTATTTTTTTTGAGACAAGATCTCTCACCTAACCTGCAGCTCATCAATTTGGCTAGGCTAGCTAGCCAGGAGGCGTCAGGAATCTGCCTGTTTTGGTCCTTCCCCCTAAGACTAGAGAGAGTTTCCAGGCTCATGTTATCTATCAGGCCTGGCTTTTTTACATGGGTTCTGGGAAAGGGAGTCCTAATGTCCAGTGTATACTTTGTCAACTGAGCCATCTCTCCAGCCCATTTAAAAAAAAAAAAAAAAGAAAGAAAGAAAAAAAGAAAAAGATTTCATCTTAGCCCAAGGGATGTTTATCACTGTGTATTTTGTTTTGTTTTCGAGACAAGATCTCTTTATGCATCCTTAGGTGGCCTGGAACTTGCTTTGTAGACCAGGCTGGCCTGGAACTTGTAGTGATCTTCCTGCCTCTGTCTCCGAAGTGCTAGCATGCTAGGCATGAGTCATACTCTTGGCTAGCCTGCTGATCCTGTTTTGCCTCCTGTAAGCATTTCTTTTCCATTATTATTATTATTTTAATGAGCATTCATTGCCACATACGGAAGTCAGAGAACAATCTTCTGCTAGGGTTTCTTCTCTTCCACCTCTGACATGGTGTCAGCAAGTCAGGTGGCCAGTCCTCTTGGCAAGCTCCTTTACCAGATGAACAATTTCCCTGGCTGCTAAACTTTACTTTTAACTTTATATGTCTAATTATATGGAACCTATCATAACTCAGTAAATCAATGTAGTACACCATGATCAGAACAAAATACTTGGTTTTTCTCTTTCCTTAGATTTTCATAAAGTACTTTTGATTCGTTGAAATAACTATACATACTGATTCATTAAATCAGTTCCCGGAAGGCTTGTCCTTAAACATAAAACTTCTGCTTCTTTTGGGGGGGCCGGAGGGGGGTAGGCTAAAGTAGGATTTGGTAACCCAGGCTGGTCTTGAACATCCTGTAGAGTTGAGGATGACTTGGAACTATTGGTGCATCTGCCTCTGCTCCCTGAGTGCTGGAATTACAGGCACATGTACCCACACTCAGCCTCTCTTCCTTCATGGCATCCTTCACAGTTACAGCATGAAAACCTCTACTCCATACTAGCAACATGATTCAAAAACAAACAAAAACAAAAAACCCTACTGGATGCGATTGTCTTTCTGCTTAGCTCCTATATTTTCACAGCTATATCTTGTGTTATTTATTTATTTATTTATTTTAAAGGAGGGCCGGTGAGGTGGCTCAGCAGGTAAAGCTATTGCTGACAAAACTAACCACCTGAGTTAGACCCCATACCCACGTGGTAGTAGGGAAAGAACCAATTCCTGCAAGTTGTCGTTTGACTTCCATTTGTGCACCGTGGTCCACGGATACCGCTCCCCGGGGGGGGGGGGGGGGGGGAGACCCACACCAAATAAATAAAAACAGTAAATAAATGTGATTTAAAAGTTCAAGGAAAGTGTAGGGGCTCCACAAACCCTTGGAACATTACAGAAGAATGCCATTGGTGCTACCATATTTTAACATATTCTGAGGTCACTCTCGCAGCCTCCCTCGATTGCTAGATTTATCACTCTCTATTGTAAAGTGTATCTGGCCATGCCACTAGATTGAAGGCCTTGTGAGTGCAGGACTGTGCTGGCTTCGGCTCAGGCTTCCAAAAGGATGACTCATAGCCGTTTAAGGAGCGAATGCATGCCTCTTGTTTCGGGGTGACGGGCTGTGTGCGTCTCCCACACCCTGTGTTCCCCTCACTACTTTCCATACGCGTTCTTTCCCAGGTGCACATCCCCACATGTGTCTCCCTTCCCCCTTCTCTCTCACCTCGGGTATCTCATGGGGGACACACTACCTTTGCTGGTCACTGTTCCCAGCAATGCTAATCTTGATACCCTTGCTTGTCCTCTGGATGCTGATGATAGTCTTCGAATTTTCTGGTCCCCTGGAATGACCTCTGGGACAGATAGCAATCCCACGGTTGTTAAGATAAAGGAATTCAAATTGGAAATTCTTGCGTTTGATAGAAATGATAGAACAAATCCTAAACTAGCAGAGTCTGTCTGTGAGTAAGCCCCAAGAAGCTCTAGATAGGAGAGAAATTGCATAGATAAGGCTGAAGGACAGAGTTAGGCAAAGCACGTGGTCTTTCTCTCCGTCTCCACTACAGTCTACCGTGAAGGGGTTATACCAAGAGCCTTGACTAGAATATTTGTAAGTTCCAAATTCCTGAGGCCTTTGAAGGCCACATGGAGCTTCTAAACATCCTGAAATGTGCATCCATTCAGCTGGAATTAAGCCTGGAATAGATGTCTCTGGAACCCACCAGATTTAAGACATGGGACCTAGAACCTAGACATAGATTTTTTTGTTGTTGTTGTTTTGTTTTTGTTTTTTTAGATTGGGTCTCATTGTAGCTCAAGATGACCTTGAACTAGCAGCCACCACGTTGCATCAGCCTCAACACAATTTATTTAAAAATCCAAGATCAAGTTGCTGGTGGTGATGCAGTCTACAGTCTGTGAGTTAAGCTTACTAAATTAAATCATCCTGGGCCACAGGGGAGTTCAAGATTAACCTGGGCCACTTAGAATCTGTCTGAAACACACAGTCTTGCTCTGAGGACCCTGCCACATACAAGCACATAGAGGAAAGACCAAGTCCGTCTGGGGCTGGGGGTGAAGGCTATCTAGGGAAGAGGCTTTAGAGCTGAAACTGAAGAATGAGATGCAGTTCTCCAAGTGGGCAAAGGAGAGGGAGAAACATGACGTGTGGCGACCCACTGAGGATTCCTGCAGCTTACTGCAGGAGCCATCTGTTTTCTCATAGACGAAGTGAGACTCAACACATCTATTTGTGCAAGAGCTTTGTGAAGGACAAGTGAACCAATAAAGACGAGGCCCCTTGAGCGTAGCTACGACTGGTACAGTAAATGGGAAGGATTACTACCTCGGCAGAAATAATTCCTAATACTGCTGCTTTGACTCAGCCACATCCTGTCACCAGAATTCAGTTTCTGTTTGATGAATCGGTAACAATGGCTGGTGCTCTCGAACCCTTTCTCAGCGCTGAGCTCCATTCTTGGGACTTAATGTGAGTGATTTCTGTGAAACATCCCAATGATCCTGACAGAAAAATACTGCAATTCGGTGTATTTGCTATGTGGTAAGGTGTTGTGCACCTCCTTACTCCTGTCAACTGTTCAGCTGGCAAGAGAAGGCAGTGTGACTTACAGTTCACAAAGCATAATTTACCCATGGTTGAGCTTGAGTAGGACCAATGTCACACAATGTAACCACTAGACAGAAATATCTACATTCTACAAATATTTGTTTGAACGCATCATCGCTGCTTCAAATTCTCTTAAAGAATCCTTCAATGAGTTACCGAATAACTATCCTGTGTAAGGGGCAAACACAAACCGAAAATTGAACTAAGTCATTCCCAATTGCTTTGACACCTTATTGTTGACAGTTCTCTCGTCATATCCTCTTGGCTTCCCCAGTTAGGTCAACTCTTAAGTAGCAGATTCAGGCACTGGTCCATGGGAACAGGTTCCAGAAAGAAGGGACAGAGACAGAGCACAAAATGTTCAGGACAGAAAGGACACTGAGTGAATCTGTATGTAAGCAAGACCTTGGGAAAATGGAGTCTGGTAAACAGTGAAAGCTCCTGAGACAGACATCGTGTTTCATTACGTTGCCCTGTGTAGCCTTATATTTCCTATGCAAGCTAGGGTGGCCTTGCATTTCTAATCCTCATGTTTCCGACACCCAAGTGCTAAGCACAGGGGCACACCACCATGTCTAGCTTACATGGGGGAACTAAAACCAAAACACTATTTAGACCAAGAGTTCTCGGAGACAGTCCAGGTGGTAGCCTCTAGTGGGCCGGGGCCAAGAGTGCTGCCAAGGATCCTACAGCGCAGAGGCAGGTCACAACCAAAAACTCTCCGGTCCAGCAGGTGGAGAATGCCAAGGCGGTGGGACCTTGCACATAAAGGTGGTTTGCTAACTTCTGAATGGAACTCGTGTACTGGTTTTTTTTTTTTTTTTTTTTTTTTTTTTTTTTTGCAATTGCCTGGGAAGAGTATGGGAGAGTGGACCAGGACAGAACAAGTTACTAAGCACACTGTATATCTACATGCCACCAGGTTGGCTCATTCTCCAGGCCAGCCAAGAAGCCTCCTCACTCTGATGCTATGCTGGTGTGGGGGGTGATTAGAAACGCATTCCTCCCAAGGGTTTAGCCTTCCATTCAGTGGTTGGGTTGCTGTGGCTAAACTGTTTTAAAAGTCCAATCCCAGGTACCTCAGAATAGTGATGTATTTGGAGACCAAGTCTATATATTTAGAGATTGTCTAGCTATGTAGTTCAGGCTATCCTCCAAGTGATGATCCTTCAGCCTTTATATCTCAGCCTCCCATGTATTGGGATCACAGGTGTGTATCACCATACAGCCTTAAAACAGGGGTATTTATTTATGTGGTTTTTATATATTTGTTTTTGATATAGGGTCTCCTGTTGTCCAGGCTAGCCACAAACTTGATATGTAGCCAGGGATGATGCTGAACTCCTGAGCCTCCTGCCTCCACCTCTTGAATGTTGAGAATATAGGCCTGGACCACCAGGCCCAGTTTACATGGTGCTAGAATACGTACTCTGCTGTTGAGGTGTGACCTTACCAATTGAAGAGCGTTAGAGTGAGCTCTCTCACCATCATAACTGGTATGCTTATGAGAGCAGGACCAAGCTGGGAGCTAGTGGCACACATCTTTAATTCCATCACTCAGGAGGCAGAGGCAGGTAGATGTCTATGAGTTCAAGGCCAACCTGGTCTACAAAGTGAGTTCCAGCACAGCCAGGACTGTTACACAGAGGAACCCTGTCTCAAAAAACCAAAAAGAGCACCGGACCAGGCAGGAAATGAACCTAGAAGCAGGAGGCGGGGGGGGGGGGTGAGGGGTGGGGTGGGGGGATAAGGTGTATGCGTGGGGGAGGGGAACTGATTTGGAACATGAGGAAATACAGAACCCCAGGTTAGATTTCCTAGTCCCACAGTAAAGACACAGAGAGGCTTAGGTCACAGACACACAAGGAAAATGATGTGTATGTGAAGATTAGTGTTGAGAGACCAATACCTGAGTACCCAGAACCACGAGGCAAGCAGCCCCTCTTCCTAGACACCCAGTGAAGACAGCCCTGGCCCACTAACTACTGCCTAGACAGCTGGGTCATAAAACACTGCAGAGGACTCCAGGTAGTCTGAGTTTCTTGGCTTCTGCTTTCAGCAGGTACATTCTCTACCTTTTCTTATCTCTCTACATGTCCTGAGGTTAACACTAACATCATGAGGTAGCTCATGAGGCCTGCAGTGGCATCTCTACCCTTGAGACGGATCAGATAGGTTCCATCCTCAATAAAGCCAGCTGATTCTCCTCTCCCTGTCTTCAGCTGATGAGGGAAGATGTCATCAACAGCTACCTTAATTAATTTCATTGCCCCCCTTTTTTTTTCTTTCATTTTAGATCCGGGTTTCTCCCGAGTGGTGGCTAGCCATCTAGAATCAATTACAGCTTTCCAAATCCATTCATCAAAACTGGAAAGTTATTGATTTGGAGGGAAAAAAAAACTATGAAGTAATACGTGATAAAGGAGTTGCATCCAAGCATATGAAGAACTCATAATAGGTTTTTCTTCCTTGTTTTGGTTATTGTTGATTATTTATTTTATACTGTGTGTGTGTGTGTGTGTGTGTGTGTGTGTGTGTGTGTGTGTGTGTGTGTGCGTGTGCTTGCATGGAGGTGGAGTGGGAAGAAAACTAATGGCAATCACTTCTCTCCTTACCTAGTGGGACCTAAGAAGTAAGTTCAGGTTGTCAGGTGGCCACAAGCACCTTCACCTGCTGAGTCCTCCTATTGGCTCCCTGTTTTTGTGTTTTGTTTTGTTTTTTGAGACAAGGCCTCAAATTATAGCCTAGGCTAGTCTTGGACTAGAAGGGATCCTCCTGCTCACCATCTCCAGTGCTAGAATTACAGATGTACACCACAGCTCCTGGCAAAAGAGTCTTTTAAGTGAGCAAAAGATTTGAATGAATTTTTCATCAAGGATGGTGGCTAAACAGCAACTAACAGGAGCCAACCATTACTGATTAGAGAAGTGTCCGCCGGACCCAGTGGGATGCAGCTTCATGGCTGCAAACAGGACTGGCCAAGTGTTGACACCGCTGTGGATTGACAGCAATTGATGCGACCATTTTACTGCAAGGTGTTTAACTAAGACACAAGAGAGCTTGCATTGGCATAGAAATTTGTATACATGCGTTCACAGATGCCCCACATATCACAGCAAGAAGATAGAACAAACTGAAACAAAAGAAATGGAAACTGTAGCCAGGTAGTCATGGCACAGGCCTTTAATCCCAGCACGCAGGAGGCAGAGGCAGGGGGGCTCTGTGAGTTGAGGCCAGCCTGGTCTGCAGAGCAAGTTCCAGGACTGACTCCAGAACAACAGAGAAACACTGTCTCAAAGGGGGGGGGGAGGGGAGGGGAATAAACAATAGGTCCATGCTGCATTTGTATGATTCTAAAAAAAAAAAAAAATCATTTCATACTAAGAGTGACTACAAGAAGTCAGAAGAACACCATTAGCATGATGTCATTGACATAAGATCCCTTAAAATGAAAATTAAATTATTCTGACAGAAACAGACTGCCTCGTAGTTGGGGGGCCGGGGGCAAGATCTTCAGTGAACAGAATTCTGATAGGGCATAAGGAGGCTTTTGGAGAGGTGGATACAGTCACTATCTTGATTACGGAGATGACTTTATTATCTTGATTATCGAGATGATATACACAGAAGTTAAAATTCCACACTGGGTGTGGTACACATGCATGACACCGGCAGTACTAGCATTCATCAAATTCTATTCTATTCTTAGACAAGCATAATTATACCCACTTTTATTGTATTTGTTGAGACTACAGCCCACTTTTTTTATTTTTTTATTTATTTATTTTTTTTCCTTTTTGGTTTTTCTCTGTGGCTTTGAAGCCTGTCCCGGAACTAGCTCTTTGTAGATCAGGCTGGTCTCGAACTTACAGGCCTGCCTCTGCCTCCCCAGTGCTGGGACTAAAGGTGTGAGCCACCACTGCCCGGCTATATAGACACCACTTTTTAAAGACTGTTTCTCTGTGTAGCCCAACTGGCCTGGAACTCATTGTATAAACCAGGGTGACCTCAAGCTTGTTGCAACCCTTCTGCCCTGATTCCTAAGTGCCGGGGTTACAAGCCTCTACCACCACACTGCCTTCTCCTCCTCTTCCTCCTTCTCACTTGTCTTCTTTGAGACAAAGTCTCTTAAGTGACCGGCTTCACACAGCTGTACTCCTGTCTCTGTCTCTGGAATACCGGAACCATGGGCTACCACCTCTGGTTTCCGTGACTCTTTACGTTGCTGGAAAAGATTGAAAACAGGAGTGTGAGTCAGTGTGTGCGCAGTAGGAAGAGGGGAATGGCAGGCAGACTTCTCCCACGCTATTTCACGAACACGGAACTTATCGATCCTGTGTAGAATAATCTCACCTCACCAGCTGACCTTGGTCTTCCACCAAACTCATCCCAGAGTCCCTTCTGAGCCTTCTTCTTGTACATGGAGGATGAGGGACAGTTGAAGGTTGTCAGCTCTAATCGCAAATAGTGAATTCAGCTCATTGCTCTAGCTTTCCACAACTGATTGTCATCGAAGAGAGCAGGGTGTCTACCGTCTGGATGAATGCCCGCGTGGTGTATGCAAGTGTCCTCAGTGGAGCCCTGTCCATTGAGAACAAGCACAAACTCATAGGCCAATTTCATAAGGCAATTTACCTTACTCCTCTAATAATAGAAAAGGTTGCACACCCTTATTCCCTTCTTCTATAAAATGCTTAATATTTTATCGACAATATTTATATTATGTAATTTTCTTATTTTTTTCCAAAGCTATCACTCCACAAAATTTTAGGAATATTTCAAAGTATTTATATTATGCAATTTCTTATTTTTTTTCCAAAGTATCACTCCACAATATTTTAGAAATTTTGAGAACTGTTGTTTTATCCCAGAGAATTGAGACACTTTTGTCTCAAGTCTTTTCTCTTGCTGGCCCCAGACAGTCTCCCAACCAAAAATGCACTTGAATAGAATAGAAAAAAGTCTAAAACCCTTCTAAGAAAGGCCATTCATTACAGTATATACACAGTGGTGCTCAGGTGTAATCCAGCACTCAGAGTCAGAGGCAGGAGGATTTGGAGCCTGAGGCCAGCCTGGAGCTACATAGCAAGACCCTGTCTCAAGACAAAAAAATTTAGGAAAATATTTAATGACATAGGAAAGTTATTATGACGTATGTGGGAAACAAAACAGATTTAAAAAGTATGTCCCAGCTGGGTGGTGGTGGCATATGCCTTAATCCCAGCACTCAGGAGGCAGAGACAGGCAGATGAAATCTGTAAATTTGAGGGCAGTCTGGTCTTCAGAGTGAGTTCTAGGACAGGCTCCAAGGATACAGAGAAATCCTGTCTCAAAAATCCGGGGGAAAAAAGTATGTCCCAGATAGCAGTGAATCCACAAAAGGTGTTTAGGAATCGCAGAACAGGGATAGTAATTTTTGGGGGGGAGTCTGCCGAAGATCAGCAGGTCGGAATCTGCAAACTCAATGACAGAAGTGTAAGAATCTTTCTTTGCTTCATTCAGCTTAACTGTATTTTGTATAGCTTGTGTGTAATACCTCACAAGTGTAAAAATTAACTTTCTTTGCAGCAGAATAAATTGACCGGACCAGCGTAAAACTCCCGACCCCCTGCCTCCACCTCCTCACGAGTTTTGATCACAGATGTGGGCCACAAACTTGGCTTCTTCATTAGCTTTTCTCTGAAAAGGCAGAGTGATCTTGTAATTCATACTAATATGGTGGATCTGAGAGGATCCCAAGTTCGATGCTAGCCTAGGCAACTTAGTGAGAACCTGATTCAAATTAAAACAAACAAGCAAATAAATAAACAAATAAACAAACAAGTAAATGACCCAGCCTGGTGTCACTCTCCATAATCTCAGTAGCCTGGAGACAGAGGCCACAAGATTGCCACCAACTCAAGGCCACTCTGGAGCGCAAAGCAAGTACCAGGCCCGCCAGGGCTAAATAACAAGTTACTGTCTCAAAAGAACAGTAATAGTTTCTAAATAGGTTGCAGGTGGAACACTTGTCTGGCTTGCATAGGACCCGGTTCAATCACCTTGCAGCCTAGGCTGGCTTAGAAATCTCTACATAGACTAGGCTAGCCTCAACTCCCAGAAACCCACCAGCCTCTGCTCTTTGAGCACCAGGATTAAAATCGTGTGCCACCATTCCTGGCTTGATAATTATCTAGTAATTAAAACTGAATAAAGCCCCAACACTGGGGAGGCAGAGGCAGGTGGATCTCTGTGAGTCCTAGGACAGCCAGGTTTACGTACAGAAACCCTGTCTGGAAAAACAAAAAACAAAAAAAAAAAAAAAAGGAAACGAAAAGAAAAGATGTGTGTGTGTGAGAGAGAGAGAGGGTGGGGAGGGGTGGGGAGGAGAGGAGAGGAGAGGAGAGGAGAGGAGAGGAGAGGAGAGGAAGCCATGATAGGAATATTTGTCTGCAACTTGGCATCAGAACAGTAAGATGATTGTCAAAGCCAGCCTGTGCTACATATTAAATCCCGGCCCAACCTGTGCTGCAGAGTGAAATCCTGCCTCAGAAAGCCTAAATAAGTGAATAATTAAATTATTAAAAATAGGACAAAATGTTCTTTAATTCTTCCTTATGAGTCTACAATGTCTCAAAGGCACACACCTGTGACCTCAGCAGCTCTGGAGGAGGCTCTCCAGTTGGATACCAGCTTTGCAGATTCAGTGAGGTTCAGTCACAAAGTAAAATAAAATTCACAAAGGAGTTGGGGTAGAGTTCGGGCAGTGGAGCCCTTATCTAGCAGCTTAGGGGGCCAGATCCAACACCCAACATTTCAACAACAAGACAAAAAGAAAGTTTAAAATCATTCAATGTAATAGTGCTGTTTACAAAAAAAAAAAAAATCACCAAATTTGCTCCAAGCAAGCTTCCTTTTCTGGATCATGAATGGTATTCAGAGCACACAGGCAAATCTTAAATAATGAAGTATCATTGGATACCGAGAACAATAGAGCTTATAGCGGACAACTCAATCAGTCAGAGTCAGATTGCCACAATAACTAACATTTTACTTCAGGCTGTGTGCAAATGGCTTGGACAAAACATTTATAGGTGAAGGAAAATGCTTCAGTTTTTTTTTTTCCTAGCATTTAAAAAAAAAAGTCAGGAGACAGAATACATCTAATTTTAATGTAACACTAAGTCCAAATGTAACGCGGAGTCCAAAGGAGGTACAGCTGTTTGGATTTGGTTGTTTAGCTCAGCTGTTTTATTCTGAGACTGGCACAGCTGTCTTTTGATGGCCGCTGCTATTCAAGACTGTGCTGAAGCAGGGCTAAAAGCAAGCAAGCAAGTCAGGGCTGCGCCTGTCCGGCTTCCAGGGAAAATTCTGCTCAGATTTACATCTCAGCGTTGGTTGTGTGCCCTCTTCCCATGGGCTTTGCCTGTCTCTCCAGAATTCTGCTCTCAAGGGCAGTGCTGGTTTTGAACCATTCTGGAGAGAACCTGTTCAGACTTAAGAGAACGTTTGGTATTAAGGATTGTTCAAGCTGCCTCAGCCTCCTAAGTGTGTTACCATGTTCTGCTTAGCCCAAGTGACAGAGTGCTAGTCTAGCATGAATGAGGCCTCGGGTTTGATCCCTAGCTAAGCGCAAAATCAAGAATCGTGGTGTATATCCGTAATCCCAAGTGGAGGCAGGGAATCAGGAATTCATTCCAGGTCATCCTCACCTACAGAGCAACTGTGAGGCCAGCCTGGACTACATGAGCTCTTGTCTAACAACAAAACAAACACATAGCTCTGCAGAAGTGGCTTCTTGTTGTGATCTTTTTAAAGCAATCCATGTCATAACCACCTAAGCAATTGCAAATGGAATAATCAAGCGTTTGGGAAGACCTTTCACACAAGGAAGGGGTAGGACACGGGCCCAGGTGGAAGCCCAGGGAACTTAAACTTGGATGTGAGTTGGCCATTGTTGAAGCTGAACACAGAGGGTAAGTGTTCCTTATGCCAGTCTGCTTTTATATTTGTTTGAGATCTTTTTCCATAACAAAAATGTTTTAAATATGTAAATTGCAAGCCATAAATGTTTATAGCCCTTGCTGCCTGCTTCTGTTCCATATCTACTGAGCTATGTTGGGAAACCTATGTATGTACTTGCCTATGTATGTACTTGCGTCTAAGTAGAGAGAAATAACTTTCTCAATCTCTCTCTCTCTCTCTCCCTCTCTCTCTCTCTCTCTCTCATCTCTCTTTCTGATTCTTTGAGACAGGGTTCTTTGTGTAGCTTTGGAGCCTGTCCTGGAACTCGCTCTGGAGACCAGCCTGACCTAAAACTCACAGAGCTCTGCCTGCCTCTGCCTCCCCAGTGCTGGGATTAAAGGCGTGTGTCTGCTACTACCACCACCCACCACACTTGGAAAAATTCTACTTAGGGCATTGGGATAGCTAATGACTGGAAACCACCAAGGCTGTGGGTAAGGGGGTCATTAATTCACAATTCTCGTGATCTCATCACCCCCAACGAAGAGCAGGATAATGTTAACAAAGCTTAGCAGGCACAGCAAGGGTCCTGAAGGATATTCTAAAAGCAAGTCCTGCACTGAATGGAAGCAGGGAGACAGGTGATAAAGCAAGTGTGCAGCCCCCAGAGTGGAGCCCAAAGAGTACTTCTAGAGGAATCCTTGTCATCCCCACTGCAATAGTTGGGAATGATGGAAGAATAAAGTGATTGAAACATGCCTTTAAATAATAATAAAAGGGTAAGAAGCAGGAGGCAGGCGGAAAGACGGGGAAGTTAAAGCCTCCTCTGAGTTGGTCATTGTTAAAGCTTGGAAATCTGAGCGATCGCTATGCCAACAATGGTGATGACTCAGAGCCAAAGAGTGCTGACAAGCCAAGGTGATGTCACCACTTCCTGCCCCAGGAAGTCTTGGTGGGGGGGGGGAAACCTGTGACCTGCAGAGCACATCAAAGACCTGGGGACACTGCTCCCTCCCACTTCATTTGTACCTTTTCTCTAGGTATGAGTGTCAGAATCATGCCTGTCACTGTTGCATGAGGATTATTTTTTTCTCCAGTTGGTGGCCAGAGCCCTTCCTGGGTGACCTCTCCAGTTCTGGGGTCTGTTCCTCTGCCTGGCAGCTCAGGGCTTCTGTGGGTCCTCTAGGGACAGTGGGGATGTGCGGTGCCTTCTCCAGGCAAATGGATCCATCATCGTCTTGGGGCTGACAACTATAGGCTGGCCAGAGTTTGCTGAACACGGAGGGAGCCTGGGGAAGCCTGGGCATGAACTGAAAGCTGGCGTCGGGTCCAGCCTCCTTAGTTCCTTTGGTTATGATGGGATGCCCTGTAAGGATAGGTAGTCACCCACACATGTAAGAGATGTGCATCACTGTAGAGCTGAAGTTGGAACACATGGCTGTCTTTTCCTCCCTCCCTTCCTTCCTTTCTTCTTTTCTTCCTTCCTTCCTTCCTTCCTTCCTTCCTTCTTCCCTCCCTTCCTTCCTTTCTTCCTCACTCTCTTCCTTCCTTTATAATTTTTCCAGACAGGGTTTCTCTGTGTAGTCCTGTGTCCTGGAACTCTCTGTATAGACCAGGCTGTCCTCAAGCTCACAGAGACCCACCTGTCTCTGCCACCCAAGTGCTGGGATTTAAGGCCTAGAATGTTTGACTTTCTATTACTATATTTGCACTAAAGAAGACAGGTCATGCCGGGCATTGGTGGCACACGCCTTTAGTCCCAGCACTCAGGAGGCAAAGGCAGGTGGATCTCTATGAGTTCAAGGCCAGCCTGGTCTATAGAGTAAGTTCCAGGACAGGCTCCAAAGCAATACAGAGAAACTCTGTCTTAAAAACAAAGACAAAAACAAACAAAAAAAAGAAGACAGGTCATTTCAACTGGTTCAGATTTTCTTCCTTTATCAGACTAATACAACAATAAGCACATGGGGCTGGTGAGTTGGCACAGTGGTTAAAAGGCTTGGCACACAAGCATGCATACTGGAGTTCAGATCCTCTAGAACCCATGCAAATGCTAGGTAGGCATAGCAGCCATCTGTAAATACAGCCCCTAAAAGAATATGGAGAATCCTCAGAGTGAACTGACAAGTAAGACTAGTGTGTGCACACATGTGCAAAGGAACCCTCACACACATACCCACAAACATACAAAATATGCACACACACAGTCATGTACACACATGAAAACACAAACACACATGAAAAATGAAAACATAACATATTATAGTCAGGTATGGTGGCACACATTTGTAATCCCAGCATTCCAGAGGCCAAAGCAGGACTGCAAGACCAAGACCAGCCTGTGGGATGTAATGTCTAAAATATAAAATAATCATTACCACCATCCTCTAAGTGCATTGTAGGATTATACGAAGGCAGGCAATGCATGCTAAATGACTAGGTAGATTCAGAGCACGCACTGTTACTGTTAGATCTGAAAAACTGCTCAGTTTCTGATATATTGGCTGTGACCACCAAACTGACAAGAGTGTATCTCATTGCTCCGTGTTTGAGTCATTCTGACCAGTGTTTTGGCAAAACTGTCTCTTCTCTGTTAGTTTTAACAACTCTTTACTCTTTTGAATCATTCTGTACCATGATCTTTGATACACTGTTGTCCATGGCAATCTTACTTTTCTGAGTCACAGTCTGTAGTGTGATCTTTGATTGTCTATGGCAATCAGGTGTTGGCTATGCTTCATAAAGTACTTGTAGGGATAGAGTGAAGGGAAGCAAGTGTTGGACTTTTCAAAGAGGAGAGTTTGCATCACTGTCATCTCTGTAAACCATCAGTCCAAGATCTGAGACAGGGATACCAGATTCTGCAACATTCCAGCTCCTCCAACCCACTGACCCATGGGTACCTGGCTATGACAAAGACCCTGTCCCTATGCTAGGGTCTTATTAGTAGTGATGACTACACCCACAATTTCTCTCTAGAATCATGGTCATATCCTTGCATTATGTCCATGCAATTAAATGTGCTCTCCAGAGGAGGTTTTCCCTACAAAGACAGAATCGCCAGCCTCAAAAAATGAACTGATATTATATTTGTATTCCTAGGTTAGTGATGCTGTCAGCCTTCATCAGAGAAGCTTCTTTGTCAAGTTGGACGCAGCTAATACAGACTCACAAATGCTCAATGTAGAGACAGTAGGCGACTGTGGAGTGTGTGGCCCTAAACAAGATATCTGCATCACCCCCTCCGAGGCTCAGCAAGCATCACAGAAGGAACAGAAGATAGTCAGGAGTTGGGGAGGAGTGCAGCAAAACCACGTCCTGTGGACATGACATAGCCATTGCACTCATGAAGTCACTTCAGTCATGGTTACCCTCACAAGACTGTACCTCACAAGACCTGGCCTATCAGCACTTCATCCTGCATGGGGGATGAGCTCGTGGGAAGAAGAGGTCCTACTCCTCACTGAGGAGCTATGGCAGGTTAATGGGTACTCAGGGAGGGGCTGCTATAGAATATACAATAAAGTAGGGCCAGAGAGAGACAGTTTAGGAGGTGACGATGCTTACTGTCAAGCCCGACTTGCACCATGGGAAGAGGGGAGCATCACATGGTGGGAGGGAGCTAATGCCTGCAACTCATGCCTCAGCCATTATGTGTATTCTATGGCACGCAGGCGCGCGCACACGCACACACACACACACACACACACACACACACACACACTCACGCATGCACACAAGATTAAGTTTTAAATACTTACCAGGAAAGAAGTCTACTTGCAGCCTGCCTGTCTCTCTATCACATTTGCTGTAATAATTACTCTGGGAAGATGTAGGCCACTGTTTGTTTCCCTCAATTATCTTTGTTCCCGTTCCCCTGACTCCTTTCAGGTTGTTTGAACTTCTTTCCTCTTCAGAATTCGATTTCAACTTGTCTGTTGAAGCCGGATGTGATGATTTCTGAGTATGAATCCAGCCAAGTCGATATAGTGAGTTCCAGAACAGCCAGGGTTATACACAGAGATCCTGTCTAAAATGATAATGATAAAAGTAATAACAATAGCATACGCAATAATAAAACGTTAAAATTGTCTCTTGGTCTTTAGCTGTGTTTGTCTATTTTGGCTCTTACTTTTTTTTTATAGTTGTTCTAGTGCTACAAATGGAACTCAACGGTTAATATAATGTCATTTCTTTTGCAGTATTAGTCCATTTTCAGTTGCTACAATGAAACACTTCAGGCTGCCTAATTGTTGAAGGGGTGTATCTGCTTGCCTAGCACACAGTCTTGGGTTCTATGCTCAGCACCATATGACACTGGGCATAAGGGTGTACTTCTAGAAGGAGGATCAAAAACGCAAGGTTGTCCTTAGCTTCATAGTAAGTTCAAGGCTAGCCTGGGTTAGATGAGGTGCTACCTATGTCTATTTCGTTCACAGTCCTGGAAGTCCAAAAGCTTCTGTTTGGTCCTCTGGGATTCACGGCTGAAGGCATTACAATAACAGAGGAAGCCACAGACTGGGGAAGAACATGTTCTTAAACTGACTCTAAGAAACCTCCATCAGTCAAGTCTTAGGCCATACTTCCAGTGGCCAACCACTGCCCAATAGGCCATACATCCCAAAGACTGCACATCCTCTTGGTATAGCTCACTGGAAACAACACTTTAACATGATTCCTGAGGTCACATTTGAACCATATCCAACTATTCATTGTGCCTCTTGTAAACTTTGGAAAGCCTGCAGCCACAGCCACCAATCCTTTGCTTACTGTTATGCATAGAGGCCCCTACAGTCGTGTTTTTCTTTTTCCTTAGATACTAAGAAATTCTAAAGAAGTTAGTAGAAAAAGATAACATTGTTAAAATATCATTTCTCAGAGGAAATCACTCTTCATAAAATACTGACCATAGACAGCTAACCCTCATAGTACTACTGTTCCTTCTTATTAGGCACAAAGAGCTGTATTGCATTATTTTTAATGTTTACTTCTTTAGACTCAACTTACCTGATGCCATCCTGGGATCATAAACATTCATTTTAGTTTTGGTCAGAACATTATTCACTTTGCCAGTAATTTCAAAGCCAGCACAATGTCAGGGCAGAAGACTGCATTTCCAGCAAAGAAGTAATTTGAATGCTGACCAGATCGTCTTCAATGCTCCACTGTTGCTTTCTATTTAATAAAATTCTCACTTGGTGAATATTTTTCACAATAACCAAAAGACAACTGGAGACATCCTGAGCCTATTTCCAAGGATGCTGCCATTTATAAAACCATCCTGGTAGTTACACATGTGGTTCAGTTGGTAGGACGATTACCCAGCACGTACCTGACCTTGGGACCATCCCAAGGAGGTGGTACACAACTGTTATCCTACACCAGGGTGGTGAAGGCAGAGGGCTATTTACATTGATGTTCTTCTTGTTCTTGTTTTAGTTTTCAAGACAGGGTTTCTCTGTCTAGCCCAGGCTGTCCCAGAGCTCACTCTGTAGAGATCCACCTGCCTCTCTGCCTCTCCGATGCTGGAATTAAAGAAGTACTTCAGCATCCCTGGGCTTTAGTTGGTTTTCTATTCATAAGTGTGTGTGTATGTGTGTGTGTGTATGTGCATGTGTATGTACAGATGCACACATATGTGTAGGCAGATATGTGTAAGAGACAGAGGTCAACCTTGGGTTCCTTCAGATGTTATCTACCTACAAACATTTTTTGTCCTTTGTATGTATATTCTGATTGTTTTATAGTTATATCTCTTTTTCTGTTTTGGTTTTCGACAGGGTTTCTCTGTAGCCCTGGCTGTCCTGCAAATCACTCTATAGATCAGGCTGGCCTCAAACCCACAGAGATCCACCTTCCTGTGCTGGGAATAAAGGTGTGTGCTACCTCCATCCAGCCTTGTAGCTTTCTAATATCTGAAGCCATTAATGCTAGCTTTTTAAAATTTTCTTCCACATACTTTGTGTGTGTGTGTGTGTGTGTGTGTGTGTGTGTGTGTGTGTGTGTGTGTAGAGCAGAGGAAACCTGTCCCTTCCTTCGATTTGACCACACATGCTGGAATTCATGCAGCATGTGACTTACCTGCTGAGCCTGCCAACCGGCCCTCTTTTCTTTCTTTCTCCCCCCACCCCCCCCCCACAATCTCTCCTATTTTTTGAAATTTCACCAGGCTTTCACTAGTTTGCCCAAATGACAGGAAACTCACTAAATAGAGAAGGCTGGCCTCAGAGATGCAGGAATTAACACCAATTACATGACTAAGAGGGTAAATGTGCATGGAGCCTGATGTCAAGTTCAAGCTCCAGAACTCGTGGAAGGAGAGAATGGACTTGGATGCCTGGAATCCACCTTGACAGGAGAAAACCAACTCCAGCAAGATTCCCTCCTCACGGTACATATCTCCCCAACCTATGCACACACACCAACAAACGAACGAATAATGAATGAATGAATGAATGAATGAATGAATGAATGAATGAATGAAATTTTTACATTACAATCTTTCTGCCTTTGTTTCCTATGTGTTTGGATCACAGGCAGCCACCGTGTACAGAGGTTTTTTGTTTTGTTTTGTGTTCTGGGTTTCCCCTCCCAACTTTAATACTCACTGTAGAAATGTCTATTAAATAAGTTCCACGTTTTGTCACCTATAACCCTGAGCAATTGAAAGGAAGGAGAAACGCATCTCCCAGTGATTAGTTTTACACTGTAGCAGTGACTCTCACCAAACATGGGATCTGGTTAATTTCAAAGCAGAGAACAGACTAAATAATAGTAAAGAAAAGCCCTCATGGAGGTACGGCTCCTGACTAATCCAAAAAGCTGTAGCAGGCTTAGCTAGAGACGGGAGACACGTCTTAGCTGGAGAGAACGATTACTGTCCAGGCAGGTGGGGCCTCTTTGTCTGAGTTCTCTAATGGAGGCCACCAAGTGCTGCCTTCTTATAAGCTGTGAGGGGAGAATGCAAGGCCAGTGGAGATAACATAGCCCAACTTTGCATCGAGGGAGGGAGAAGGGACACAGTTAAAACTCAGAGGTCCATGGATTGGAAATCAAGTCAGATAGCTGCATCCTGGCCAACTGGAACCTGATGTGCTGTTCCAACTGTCTCAAACTACTGTGCTTTGTTTACGAAGAAACACTGGGGATATGTTAGAAGCCAGATAATCATTTAGTGGATCCAACAGTGGCCAGCAATTAAATTCCTAGCCGCTTTGAAAATGCATTGAGCAAGTTGTCTTTTGCAAGTTTTATTTCCCTTAAAGACAAATAATGCTTAAAAATCCTCAGGCCATTGCACGCCGGCTTGCATTTTAACCCTCGTTTCACATTCTTCTACCTTATCAAAAATCCCAACACCAAAGGCTATATCAACAACACAACACAAAAAGGGAAATTGGCAAGCAGTATATTTTATTCATTTGCTGCAGTGGTTTAAGCCAATTCACACAGCACCAAAATGTAATTATGTTTTAAATGTCCTTTATTAACCAGTAATAGCAGTGGGTAAATTCTTCCGATGAGAAGGTAATGGTCCTGACAAGAAATTGGAAAGCTGAAGGAGAAAAACATACAAGAAAGACTACCAATCAAAATTGGAACAATTATTCAAATGCCAGTGTTATATGTCTCTAAATACAACAGACTCTAAATACAACAGACTGTGGCCAAGAATGACAGACAAGAATTCAAGCACGTAGCTAGAAAGGGAAAGGGACAGTGCAGAGGCAATACATGAAATGTTAGCATGGAGGTGGGCCAGGGGGACCAGGACCTGCGGAAGAGGAGAGAGGAACGGTTAAGTGACAGGAAGAAGCAGAAACAGCTGGTTTCGTCATTCAGGGTAAAGCATTATAGTGTTAGGCACTTCAATGCCAGTGAGGTCTTGGAAGCAAACAAATAACGAAGGTCCATAGCTGTAAGGTGGTGGCTAATTTATGCAACTATAAATTACAAGTGAATGCTCATGTCTTCGTTCTAAGAAGCCGGTGGTCAGGGTTGGGGAATGTATCATAGTTGGTCTATTGCTTCCCTAGAATGTACAAGGCCTGGGTTTTATCCAGCATTCAGTAGGCATAGTGGAGCGGGCCTTTAATCCCAGCACTTAGGAGGCAGAGGCAGGTGGATCTCTGTGAATGAGGCCAGTCTGGCCTACATAGTGAGTTCCAGGATGGCCAAGAGCTATATAGTGAGACCCTTTCTCAAAAGAAAAGAAATTACAACAAAGATAATAAAATTCCCATAACCAGTTAGGCAGAAGTGGCACAAGCCTTTAATCCCAGCTGGGAGATAGAGATAGGAGGATCTTCAAGAGTTCAAGGCCACAGCCTGGTAAGCGGAAATAAAATTCCTATAATCCTACCCCCATTTTGTCTTATTTATTAGTAAAAGTATACATTAGTAACACAAAAGTAACAATGAACAGTATACATTCATTGATACAATTACCACATGGATGAACCAACACTGGCACACTAATTACATCTTTCTAAGTTTCCTTTGTCCTTCCATCCTCCTCCTTTAGGTTGGATACCCAGCCACCATGCCAGTTTCTTCAGCCTTTACTCCATCACTTTTCCTTACCAGGCCTTACCAATACCTTCAGAGTCATTTCCTGGCCGCAACAGTATTTTATAGGATACCCAGGTGCTGCCTGTTGCCTCTCATGACACGGGGATATGTATCTATATTCTAAGACCTCGGAGGAAAGTTTTCCATTTGGTCATGAAGGGGACACTGTCAGCATGACTTGCGACTGTTGGTGTAGACCTTGGCCACCTGGCAGGGTAGTGTGAACAGATTACTCCACTGTAGTCAGCCCATGCCCTTCTTTCCCTTACAGGAGGAAGTCTTGCAAACTACACTTGAGCACACTAGGCTCCCTTCTTAAAAATGGAGTGACTCTACAATGCCATTCTGTATATGTTCTTCTTCCGTCTGCTAGGTCTGGACATGGACATAGTAGGGTTGCAAACAGATTGCGCAGCAGGGGTGCTACTCTGACACAACCCCCATAGTGCAGAGCTTTCTTTCATTGGTAGCTTGCGTTATGAAACTCTACAGACCCAGCGGGCTATTTTCCATGCCAGACCTAGAATTCATCATTTCCCTAAGTCCTAAGTGCTCACATTGGTCACATTAGGCATCAACACTCCAGTGTTGCTGTTGGATAAAAGTCTGTTAGAGGAATGACTGCAGCCCAGCTGTCAACACCCGTAACTATGTGCAATGCTGTGGGTTTGAGCCCCAGCACCGGGGGCAAAAAAAATTACAACTTAAAAAAAGAGCCGCTCCTGGTTGGGTGTGATGGTACACACCTTTAATCCTAGCACCAGGCAGAGGAAGGTCAGCCTGGACTACCTACCAAAAAAAAAAAAACCAGTTCCTATTGATCTGATAATATAATCAAAACCCACCCTGAATTTCACTTTCTAAATAACATGTTTTGTTTTTTGTTTTTTGTTTTTTTTTTTTTTCAGACAAGATCTCACTGTGTCCTTGAATTCAGTCCCTGAGAGGCTGGGATTATAGACAGGCACTTCCATATCCCAGGCAAACACCTGATGGAAATCCAGGTCACTGGGCTTTCTTTCTCCAAGTCTGAGAGTTTTCATTTAACCTCCCTGAGCAGACCTATGCAAAAAGCTGGTTTTAGGATTACACTGTGCTCATTATCAGCACAGAAGGGAAAGAAGACACCGTGGAAATCTTTTAGGCACTTTTTTATTTTCCAAAAAAAAAAAAAAAATTGTCGTTAATATATAAACATCTCATTCTCTCAAAAAATTCTACAACTTTACAGCTGTTTGCTCCGATATTTGCATAGGAAATGACCACAATACAAAAATAAGAGACAAAGAAGCCAACAGCAGCCGGTTTACACTTTTGATGTAGGTGTCCACGTATAAACATCTTGAAGCCTCTTACAAAACTATTTACACCGTTTGTCACCTATTTACACATTGAAGCAACTTTTCTAACAAACAAAACTATAATTTATCAAGTTATGAAAATTGTTTTCTAAAAAAACTTACTATATTACCACAAAATAAATAATGATAAACAATATCTTAAAAACAAAAATTAAATTTTCAATTAAGACCGCTTTTGGCATTTTGCTTATGATTTCTGCCCTTTGGTTAACAGCATCAATGTCACATTCCTATGATATTGCATATTGGTAAGCTTTCAACATATCACTGATATTAAAGGCAGACACCGGAGTCAGTATTAACAGATTAACTACACTGCACTGTAATTTCAATAATAAAATTACTGTGTCTCACTGGATATTACATGCAAAAATCCACATAAATTGTCATTTAGCCAACAGTAGGGCATGAGCAAACATCCCAGTCCAAGAAAACTGCACCAGAAACTCAACGCTTCCACAAGTGCAAACAGAATCTTAAATTCAGCAATGACACATGTGACAGCCACATCAGTCCTTCACAGGTGATACTGTTTAACATAAGACCTTTAGTGTCTGTGTCTTGTAACTATCTTTAAGTTCATATAAAAAAATCTTTTATATTTAAAATAAACAATCTTATTTCAATCAGAGAGTGAAATTTGCATTTTATTCATTCGAATGATTATTCCCTCCCCAAAGAAATGGATTTGGTGACTTTTGAGAGGTACCACAAATCCTAACTTTATGTGTATTCATAGTTATTCAAAAGAAGTATGATTCCCCCAAACAATCCTTAAAAACTTGTAATAAACCTATAAAGCTGATTTGCATATTTACAAAATTTTGTATAGCAAATATAGGCAACTCATATTTAAAAAAAAAAAACACACATTTGTTCAATGGCTATTTGTGAATTGCCAGGTACACTGTGTACCTCCGCTATGGAAATAATCTAATCTTGAGAAAAACAAAAAACAAAAAACAAAAAAAAAAAAAAACAAAAAACAAAACGAGTCCACGTCAAGTAAAATCTTGACAATCTGTCCGGGTGCCTGCCAACTGGTTTGTTTATACTAAACAATGTCCCAAATGATGGCGTGTGCAGTCTGTCTAGAAACAGCATACGCACCCCGTGCGCCCCCACCAGTTCCCCACGCTGAGATGCGGCTGCCTGTCTGGAGATGAAGTTTGCTGGAATAAAGCCAGCGGTGAGCACGACAGCAAGTTCCAGGTTCTCAAAACAACCAAACACTTTGGTATTAATACAATGTATTCCCTGTGGCCTCAAATATACAAAATATACATTTCCAGTTTTTTTTTTCTTTTTCTTTCTTTTTTTTCTTTTCCTTTTTTATATGAAGTTAGGTCTGCGGTTTAAAGGGTGGCGGAGCGGACTGCGAGGCATCGGGCGGTTGGCGCAGTGCTCAGCTCTGGTGGCGCTTCATGTGCAGCGCCAGATGGTCGGAGCGGGAGAAGCTGCGGTTGCATACCCCGCACTGGAACGGCTTGGCACCCGTGTGCTTCCTGTAATGGCGGGTCAGCTCGTCCGACCGCGCAAACCTCCAGTCGCAGCCCTCCCAGTTGCACTTGTAGGGCTTCTCGCCTGTGACAAGAAAAGACAAGGTAAGGTGGCCTGCTGCAAGACTGAGTGCGGAGCCCACCACACTGTGAACTAATCAGCGCATCCCTGCCACGCATCCCAGTCCTTCCATGGAGGATGGATGCCACCCGCAATCCTCAAGAAAAAGGACGCCTTTCATACGCTGGAGAATCGGCTGGGTGTGGGCCACCGCCTTCCTTGGCACTCATGGCCAGCATGGTCTACATAGCAAGTTTCAGGGATGCATACTGACATGGAGATCAAGGGAAGGCTGAAGAATGGAAATTTTAGGCAAATGCAAAACAAATTAGTCTCCCTGTCTGGGGCAGTCCTAAACCAATAAATCCTTAAAGTGAGCGTGTGCCTTTGGATGATGTCATTTTTTTGTTTTGGAGACAGGGTTTCTCTGTGGCTTTGGAGCCTGTTCTGGAACTAGCTCTTATAGACCGGGCTGGGCTCGAACTCACAGAGATCCACCTGCCTCTGCCTCCCTAGTGCTGGGATTAAAGACGTGCGCCACCAACACCCAGCCTCATTCCACCATCTTTATAGTCACACTAGCACACAGGTTTGCACATACCCCACATAGACTGAAGCCCAAACCAGAAAACACTTAAAACTTCATTGCTTTATCTGAACACTTTTGCATTTGATATATAATACTTTCTTGAAATAAACTAGGATCTGCTACTGATAAATTCCCATTGGTTAGGAGTCAGACTCCACCCCAGATTTACTGCATGGACAATTTGACAATTGTCTAGGCCACAGAATTTGGTGGAATACAAGAAATGAAACAAAAAAGCCAGGCTCTGGGAGCTCAGCTGACGCCTACAAACATGGCCCAATTTCCTTTTCTCTTTTCCCCAGCCCTCCGCATCTAACAATGAGCTGATATTTGAGCCAATACCACTGTGCAATTTGTGTATAATTCCTAATATTCTCCCAAACTTGCCAGCCCTTAAGTTCAAAAACCGCTTAATATTTTTAGAATATAGTTTTAATTTGCTGTGTTAGAATCGACCCCATTGAAGATGAAGCAATGTCCACACTAACTGCAGCTCCCACAGCTTGTGGCCAATATATCCTCCACTGTCCCAGGCTCACGGGACAAAGAAGCAAAGGCCAGAATGGATTGCATGAAGCTGGCCCCATGGCATCACACCTTCACTTACAGGAGACTCACTCTGCTTCCCCCATCTTCTGCCTCTGACGTGAGGCATACTGATGACTAACCCCCTTTTTGGTTCCTACCATTCCAGTTTTTCAAATGCACATCTCACCTAGGCATGCTGGTAAAGTCCTGTAATCTTGGGGAGGCTGAGGCAGTGGGATTTATGAGTTTGACACCAGCCTCAAAATGTCAAGTCAAACACACATCTCAATTCTAGATTTCTCCTCCATCACGGGGGTGTGCAAGTGCACACGCACGCACACGCACACACACGCACACACACACACACACACCTTTTGTGTGGGTATTTCACCATGTAGCCAGCAGTCTGGTGAATCTAAAAGTATGTACTTTGTCCCCTCATAGTAAAGGCTATCTAGAAAGTCTTGGCTTTTAGGTAACACAAATGTCATTTCTCTTCCACTTCTATTCACACACAATGCTGGATTCACAGAAAGATTTTAGCACTAGTGAGAACTGTAACTATCGGGGTCACAGATGTCAATCAAACAGAAGAACTTCACACAGAAAAGTGAAAATAAATGACAGTAACAAGCATGGCTTTCCTGCCATTCCATGGGGGAGAGGTCCAATTCTGATGTATAAATCAAGGGGGAAAAAACTTCCTCGGGAGCCCCAGTTTAAGAGGGATCATTCAAGCCTTTTGAATTTAATAATTACAGACAGGGAACCAAGCTTTCAGGGTTTACTTTAGAAGCAGGGGACACTGGACTCTTTTTGTTCACTGTTTTTATTGGCTGCAAAGCCATAAACTGCAATGATATTCTGTAAAGTTGACTTTACTGATTGGTTGACACACAGTAGCCATTAAAGTTCCTAAAACATTTGGGGTTTCGCTCTCCGTTTATGTGCATCTATAGCCTATTCAGCCAAGAATGCCAGCACTGTCTGCGAGGGCAGTCACCAAGACCAAGGCTTACTATAAAAGCAAGGACAACTATCCTCCACTTGGGGCAGTTTCTATGGGATTTGTTCAAGTGTCAACACTGTTCAAGGAAAACATCGTAGAGGAAGCTGGTACCCCATTTCTGGCCTAGCAGCAGACTCAAGCCTTTCTTCCTCAGCCAGAAACACTACGGTCAGTACTTCTGGGAAAGCAAACTGACTTCCTCCAAGTTGTATTTCAACAGGGTAGAGCTTTCCAAAGTAATTGGATTTTTAAAGAATCTCTTTCCAATGCCACCGATTTGAAATACTTAGTTAAGCTCTTTCAACATGCCCTGTGTTTTTAAGTCCTCTTACTTCTAGCATCAAGCAATGGAAAAGAGAAAACAGTGGCGGGGTTGTGTGGCCTGGAAACGTCTCTGCTTTATCTCGGTGTGTGCATTTTCTTCTCTACCTTTAAAGCCACAGGGATGGCTGAAGAACCCCTCATCTCTGAAAATATGTCCAAGGTAAAAACGCATATGCCCCAGGCTAATAAAGGTAGCAGAGCATAGAACCTCAGGAGAAACAGCTACTGTTGTAAGAGACAAGGTGTGATCAGGGCCTCCAGAAGCCTGCTCTGGAGCTAGGTAAATCTCTCCTTTGACTCGAGCAACTCCAGAAGTTAGAAGCTGACCACTTGGCTCCACATTAAGAGTCCTGGCCTGCCACTTTCTTTAATGTCCCAGTTAAGTCTTCCATTAGTAACGCCGTCACACTCTTTGAATGATTCAAGCAATGAATACATACTGCTCAAATTTACTCAGATTCTGCAGTTTCTCATGAAGAGAATAGGATGGACTCACAGAGGCCCTTAAAGCTGTGTGAGGTGCAAGGTTCACTGTGGCTGGACTAGCCTCTTACAGAGCTTCATCTTTCAGGCGACCGGAAACTGTTAGTACTAGCACAGGTAATCTCCAGAAGAAACCTTAGGGAGGTTCCTTCCACTAGGTTCAAGAATGCTTGTCTCGCAAACTATTCAAAAACATCCTCAGTAAGAAACAATATTATCTGTTTTTGTATGATAAACACACTTTGGAAATGGCTTGTCAATGAGCAGTGGTGGTGCACGCCTTTAATCCCAGAACCCAGGAGGCAGAAGCAGGTGGACCTATGTGAGTTCAAGGCCAGCCTGGTATACAGATGGAGTTCCAGAACAGCCAAGACCACAGAAACCCTGTCTCAGGGGAAGGGGGGGAAAAGGTTTCTGTACCTACAATAGAATGGGAGGTTTCTCTGCTCTGTTGAACACATTCAATAGTTGCATGCCAAGGTCTTTTGCTCGAAAGTTCTACACAGACTGTTGTAACAAAGGAAATGAGGAAACTCTAAGGTTTACTACAGCAAATTTCCAAGTTTCCTTCTCAGTGATGAAAAGACAGTCTAGTCAATATTTAATAAAGCTGCAAACCACCAGAACTGAAACCAATGTTAATTCAAGGGGAATACCACCTTCACTAAATGCCTAGCTTGATAAAAGATTTGGGGTGTTCACTTCTAAAACAGACTCACCATCAGCTCTGCTTCTTAATAATCAAAAGGGGAAAATAGAAACTATTGAAGGCATGGTGGAAAAATAGTATTTACATATCTGATAGAACCGATAGTGATTT
Organism: Phodopus roborovskii; assembly: GCF_943737965.1. Lineage (NCBI taxonomy): Eukaryota > Metazoa > Chordata > Mammalia > Rodentia > Cricetidae > Phodopus > Phodopus roborovskii. The sequence continues at coordinate 19,612,405 of NW_026126511.1, forward strand.
GAGCTCATTGGCTTTTTTTTTTTTTTAAACTATGCAAGTACTTTTCCATGAAAAGACTTTATTAGGGTTAGTAGCAATCTCCTTCCTACACTTCTAACAGAGAAAGCTACCCTTCCTGGACGTCAGTAATGGCCCATCTGAGGAAATTAGTATAGATATTATGGAACCCTCCTCTTGATTACATAATCTCAATTTATCCCATTCCTCTAAATCCAATCCCTTCTACTCCCTCCCTCTAGAAAACCTGACAGACCATGCATGGCCATGGCATTCGGTATCCTCACCACAAAAGCTGACTTTGCCTGCGCCAGGGATGCCGTTCAGCGGTACAGAGAGGGTGCTTTTCATGAACATGCTGGCGGGTTCAGTCCTGGGACCGCATGCACTCGAGTGTGTTAGCGGTGGGCTGTTCTGCATGCTCCTGACTACCCTTTTGTTTTGCATTCCTCCTCTACTGCCTCTCTGGAAACAATGTTTGACCCAAGTCTGAGCAGTTATTTTCATGATGAAGATGAGGGCAGGCAGGAGGCTGGTGGGAGGGAGACCCGGGGCCACTGGGGCAATCGACTACGTTTTTAGATGAGCACTCTGCTTTGAGTGGCTTCAGGATACAATACTAGAATCCCTTCCCCTGAAGGTACACAGATTCTCTATAAGCAAATTTCCTTTTATAGAACTGGAATAGTCCCCGTAGTTCCGAAAGGCCACAGTGCTGGTCACAAGCACCAAGGGACCTTATCCAGGTCCAGACAGCAGGGGTAATCTTGTTGCAGGGGGCTGAGGGGCAGGCGGGGTGGGTTCTTTGTTCCTATGTTTGGCTACTTCTCAGCCTCAGCAAGCACTAACAGCTGAAAGGAAGTACCAATTCTCAAAGCTCCTGACAAAGATGCCACTCTGGACTGTAAGTTCAAACAGACAAATAAAAACACCTCAAATGTCAGTGAGATGCTCTCACCCTTTCCTACACACAGCAGCGCTTTGAGCTTCCCTCACCTGGCGACCCTGCCCAGCGGCCTGCCCGCCTCTTTATGACATAGTCAAAGGGAAAATCGTTCTTCGAAGATGTTTTTAGGCAAAATAAAATAAAAAGCTAGCTACTTTGTGCTTCTAAACCAGTTTTGTCCTTAATTAGACTCGTTAGATATCCATGAATATGAATTACACAGGCAAACAAGAATCACTTCCCCTCAAGTAGGGCATGACTTTTGTTTCTAATCCTTCACCAGAAAAGATGTAGGCCACATCAGGTAGAACTAAAAATATCCGGCAAAGGAAAATTCCTGGGCAATTAAAATATATATTTTTAAATACCGCTCTCTGCATTCCTCCGACCATCACGCGGCTGACTGCCTCTATCTTAGTTTCAACAATTGTATTTCATCTACGTAGAAACTGTCTCCTCCCACTAGCTTAAAAACTAAAGGGCAAAATCAAATTAGTTCTTTGGATTCTTCACAAAACCAGTCAGAAATGTCTGCTGAATTAAATTATACTTTGTAACCTTTGATAAGCTGTATTATCCAGAAACAACGTTTGATCACTTTCCTATGTCAATGTTTTTCAGATGAGAGCACTCGTCCCCGAAGCAAAGTTTAGTCTTCCCAGTGAGTCATTAAAAAGAAACTGGTTCTAAGCGTTCATGCTCATAAATACCTTTCCAGGGGTCTAAAGCAACAATGTCAGAAGCCACTGCTTAAAAATGTCTGAAAATCAATGTAAAAAATGGACTTCAATGCTAAGAGTGAAATAAAACCCTGGAAGAATATACTAATGCCTGTCACCAAACACTGATGCTTTTCAATGTGCCGTTTTTAAATATGAAAATCACTAGATACTGTATCTACAAAATATTTTCCTGGTACAATTATATTCTGACATGACAGCTATGCATCTAATATCCATCTAGTCTAGATCCAAACCGTGTGACCTCCACCATGCCATCCCCCATTATGGCCTGCCATGAATTCCTCCCTGTTTCTCTTTTAAACCCTTTCGCACCATTTCCACAGAGTAGTCTAGATGTCCTTTTTAGTGGGAAAAACATCTCAGTTGTCAACATTATCAAAACTATGTCTGATATAGATGATGGAAAATGAGTTCCCAGCAAAGACTCTACGTGTATACGTAGGACCCTTAGACCCCTCACCAAACAGACACCCAGGCAGAAACCAAAATTATGTACTTAGAAATACACATGGAAACAACTTACAAACAAAAGTCACTAGATTAATTTGGTTCCCACAACATGTTAAGGGACAAGGGAGGGATTTGCCCGTCACACTGGAGGACAGGCAACATCCACCAGTAAATCTTGAAGTCAGTACTCAAGACTCCATGTCGGCTTGTGGGAGAGTGTCTTTCTAACTTAACTGGCCCTGTTCTTTTTCATCCCCTGGCCAGCCCAGCTGTGCCTGGACTCGGGGGTTGCTGCTCCCAGATTTTTAATACAACTAACTGCTAATTCTACCTTGTTGCAGGAAGCCAAAGGCTGAAAAGTGATCTACAGCTTCATAATGGAATTCTGGGAAGGAGTCCGGGGGTGTAGCTCATTGCTAAGGCAGAGTACAATGCAGAAAGTTCCATCTTTTAAAGACAGCATTAAGCTTATGAACACAGAAACTACAGCTGTTTACAGAAGATTGTTTCTCAATCATGGTGAGTTATGAGGGCAGAATTATATGCTCTTTGAAAGGCAGTCAGAAGAAATTTTAGAATGATGGCAATGTGTACCCTCCCTTGTAAACATCACAAGGCATAAGAATTTCAATGAAATGTTCTTTTAAATGCTATTAAAAGTACAAATATTTTGATTTGGGAATAGACCACTTATTGACACTGTTGCCTAGAAGCAGCCCTAACTATTTCTAAACAGAAGCATATTAATGTGTGCACATGTATCACAAATAACATTCACAAGCCCCTACTCACCCACTTAAGGGAGGCTTACATGAGCCCACAAGTGTGCCGTGCAGAGTTCTGTCTCGGGGATTTTTTTGTCTGACTGTACATAGAAGAGCTTTAAGTTCTTGTACGCTTTCTCTATATAGAAATCCCAGTCCGCGAACTTAAGACAACTTGAGTGCTATGATACTTGCAACTCAAAAAGCAGACTGGCATTTACTCTTGTCCCTGTTGACGAAGAATGAGTTGTGCAGTGGACAGGCTATTTGCTTAGAGTCAGTCACTCTGTGACCTAAGTTAGAGTCACTCCCTACCTGGGACCCCAGAAATAAGCCATTATACACAACACAGACGAGGATTGTTTTAATTGCTTAAATGCACTGAGACATATGGTAACTCATTTAAAAGCAACTACAATTACTTTGCCCAGAAATGCTGGGCTGCTTCAAATTCTGCCAGCAACCATTAGGAAAGCATTTCTCTTACTTTGTCAAATATGCAACACTGCCATATAGTTTCAAAAGTCCCCTAACAAGTTTTCCAAGGGGAGGAAATGGGACAGAAAGAGAAACAAGACAAAGCTATTCAATAAAAGATACTATTCAGAAAAAAAAAAAACAAAAACAAAAACAAAAAAACAAAAAACAAAACAGTTTGCTCTACCTGGGCATTAGAAAATAAAAAGAAAGCACACACACCAAGCATTATGCTGGTTTCCTGTGCACTCACTGAACAAGAGCAGAGGGAGGAGGAGACAATGGTAGCGAGCACGCAGGTAATTTTAAGAGGCATTGTCTAGAAAACTAGAATTGAGGAGAAAGCCTCATGCTCTGTGATTACCTAAGAACGGGTTTGGCCAGATGAGCGAGTCTGTTACAAACCCTCCCCAAGGCATTTGAAAGACTATCAAACAAAACTTCATTAAACTACATTACATGGTCTTACTCATTAGATGTTTAAGGCCACAATATTTATAATCAAGTGAGAAGGTCACTGCATGGGACCCCTAACTAGGCCGAGATCTGACCCTGTCTTAGTTTTCTTTTTTATTAACACAGGCATTGTTCAGACTACCCACTATTAAGTTTCTTTGCCAGCAGCAGGTCAAGTTCCAGGATCCTGGTACAAGCATTCAGGGCAGTAAACCCCGACGGGTGGAAAGGCTATTTAGATATGGCCTGACGACATCTCCGCAATAAGCAGTTGATTACATCGTTATATGCAATTGCACACTTCTTTTATTATGGGACTTTAAACTCGAAAATGCATTCCCTCCTTCCTATCTCCAGTTTCAAGGACTTCTGATGAGGAGAAAGGGGGGGGGGGGGCGGGGAAGAGCAACAGCAATAGTTTGGTGTTCCCCCAACACAACACTAGTCCAGAAATGGCTATTTTAAGTTTTTTTTGTTTTTAGTATTTCTATACACATCGACTGTGTTTTGGAAATTTAAGATTGGACTTTATCATATGCTGGACTATTCTGTTTGTGATTGCTTGCAAACACACAAACAAACAAAAGCCTTAGGCCAAAACAATCCATTCCTATCACAGATAATTCAAGAGACAGGCTTTTCTGGGAAAGCCCAGGTATCTGCCACATTGTCGCCAGTACCATTTGGATTTCACTAAGTGTTCAGCCTTCGGATATCTAAGCACTACTTCCTAACACACATACAAAATGTCTGCAACCACTCTCTCTCGGGGCTCTGGTTCGTCACCGACCTTTGTTCAAAGGCTTTTACTTTTTAATGTAGCAGTTAGAGATAACTACTTCATTTATCAAAACTCAATTTCCATAGTAACATCTAGCCTGGGGAGATCCAAGTCCTCACACTAATCCACCTCCAACAACCCATTCAAAAGAACTGCTGAATACTCTGGTTTCCATAGCAATGATGGAATAATACATTTTGCTAGGTCACTGCTTTTATTAGGAAACTTATTCTTTGAACTTTAGGTGAGGAAGGTGTATTTGAGGAAAAACTGCAGTCACTTTTATCTATTTTTCCTTCGGGGCTTCTTTTTATTATTATTATTATTATTTAAAGAAAATTACACTAGTAACATTATCCAGACACTTGAAAATATTATGGGTATGTGGCGCCCTTTAATAAAGCATGCTCCCAAATTTCAAAATTAATAGTGCCTACAAAGGACTGCTGTGAATCTAACAAAACAAATCATTATAAAAGTAGAGACTAAACTTAAAAGTAGGCTGCTTCAAGTAAGGATGCAACGGAAGATGGACTTCAGATGAGGACTCTCAAACCTATGTAGTAAGGGCTGAGGTTGGGTGTGGAGTAACGTTTAATCTATTGCCCTTCATTCTGACCACCCTACTTTAATACCCTGCAGATTTTAGGCCTACTTTCCAGACAGCAAGATACACTAAACACAATCTGTGAAGCCACCGGTATTAAGCACTATCGCTTAACATGATAAGTGGAAAAGTTTTTAGGTTAAAAGGGCTTTATTAGAGCGAGATGATTTACCAAGAATTTTTTCCTTCTTTCAAGACAGGGGATAAGCATTGTCATTAAAGTTTTAAAATCCATTAGTAAACACTGTTGTTTACGTTTTGGGGGTCATTAATTCCCTGTGAGGTGACAGGGCAAGGTCTCACCGAAGAGGCTTTCTTGGGGAACCCAGTTTCCAGCCAAGCCCTTGATGAAAAGGTAGGCCATTAAAAATAAAAGTTGACAGAAGAAAGAAGAGATCAAACACGTGCTGGCTTTTTAAAAGGATGAATGCCACTTCTACTATTTACACAACTCCCGGAATTAACAAGAAAATTACCTACCCGTATGAGTCCTCAGGTGAGCTTTTAAGTGAGAAGACTTTGTATAAACTTTTGTGCAACCTAAAATAAAGGAACAGAGGGAGAAGAACACGTTGTCATTTCCAGGGTCTTTTGAAATCTTTACATTTGATAACTCGGGTATTTAAAATCTGGCTTTAAGGATGAAATCTCCCCCTTCACACTTATTAGAAGGTGTAGGCGGCCCAAACTATGTAACACTCCGGTCAAGCAACAAATGGAAGATTTGTTTCTTATTCCAGAGGGTACTTTTTACTCTGACATGTGCTTCAGTGACTTGAGAGCAATTCTAGTATGTATGTATATGTATGTATGTATGTATGTATGTATGTATGTATGTATACACTTACTGAATGTAGAGATGACAGAGCTAAGTCATTATCCAAGATGACTATAATTTTCTATACTCCTACTTTGTTTTTTTCATTTAGCATGTCACGCCACAGCATGCACCACAGTCAATAAATTATGCCCTATATTAAACATAAACTTGCTTATGCCAGCAACTTGGAGATATATTTATTACTGTCAAATTATATTTTGGGTCATGTATCTCATTCAAAAACGAGCACACACTAAAGGAGCCACTTCTGTTTACTTAAATCAGTCCTGTAAACAGCCTTCTGTTTGCCAAGAGAAATCTGCCCCCCCCCCCAAATTCATCACCATATTAGTCTCCCACTCTATTTAATCTCCAGGAGACTTTACAACTTTTTGCTGCTATTTATTCAAGACAGGGGTTCTCTGTGTAGGTTTGTAGCCTGTGCTGGCACTCTGTAGACCAGGCTGTCCTTGAACTCACATAGATACACCTGCTTCTCATATGTGAAATTCAAGTTTTATTTACTACTAAAGAGCAAGAAATCTTAAGTTAGCTTAGCCCCCAGAATGGTCTAGCCTTTAAAATTTGTTTGGAAATTGTTATTTAAGAGACAGAGTCACGCTATGTAGCCCAGGCTAGATTGATGGTCTAAGTAATCTTCCTGCCTCAGCCTCACTGCTGGATTAAAGGCATGAGCCATCATGTCTGACTAGCTGGTTTTTTTTTTTTTTTTAAATACATGAAACAAGCACTAGACTAGTATCTAATTACATACCAGCATAAAAAATGCAGAAACAGACTACTAAGAGAAACTAGGTGATTTATTTCTAGCTGTCAAATCACCCTTGCTATATATTTTCATGCCTAAGGTTGAAAACAGCGCGGATATGTGTGTATGCACCTGGAAACATTTGCACACATGCAACATAAAACACTACTGACACTTCAAGCACTCAGAGCACATACCAGGGTAATCGCAGTAGTGGATGCGCCTTTTCTCCAGATCGGGGTTACTCCTTCTATTGTATCTGACAGGTTGGATGCTTGGTGAACTAACTGGCAGAGTGGCAGGTAAATTTGGATTGTTAATTGCCAGTTTAGAAGCAATTGTAGCAGCATAGGACGGAGGCGGGGTTAAATTCTGGAGCATCTCAGCTTGTCTATCGGGACTTCCAGGCTCTGAGCTCGGTGGTGAGGGGGGAAAGTAAGTGGCCTGCTGTGGAAGAAACTGACTTGGCATGGTGTATGTGCACGGGGGCATGCTCTGGAACTGTTTCATTGCAGTCTGCGGAACAGCATTAGTGTGTGTGTTAAGGCCCGCCATGGCAGCGGACATAGATATGTTAAGGGTGTCCATGATTGCTGTCTGGTTTGTAGAACTGGGCATGTCTAGATCCGGTGTATTCAATAGCTGGTACAGGTGGCCCTGCTGGGAAGGGACAGAGAGATGAAGATCTGGCGTTGGAAGTTCTTGTTTGATGAAGATATTGTTCACCTCTGGAGCTGAGGTCTGGTGGGAGCTGAATATACTGGTGAACTCAGGGAGGGCCTGGGTCGGGGCTGGAGGAGGGGCGGTCGTCTCACTCTGGTGGCTGAAAATGGTAACAGGCTCTGTCTTGATCTGCGTCACGCATGGTCTCTGGGATTTGTAGAGGCCAGTTCTCAGGTGGGTGATGTCAGGGAGGAAGACGTTCATGTTGATACTGTAAGGTAAGCCTTCACTGTCAGTGAAGAACTGGTCTACCACCGAGGCACTGTCTCGTCTATACTTTTTATGCTCTGGAACAATTGGAACTGGAGGGAGCTGAGGTGTCAGGTACTTCTCCATTTCACATCTTGTCTAAAAGAGAAGAGACACAAATGCACAGTGAATCTACCGAGTGGCTCCAGAAGGATAAATAAAAACAGGACTTACTAAAAACTCACAACGCCAGCACGGGGACCAACTCCTAAGAGCTGCTTATGAACACAGGAGTTTATTTTGTCAATTGTGTAATTATCGGTTAGCCGAAAGTCTGTGCGGCTGTGTCTTTAGTAAAAATCACCCCCCCCCCATCATCGCCAGACAAAAGTGAAAGAGGCGAGGTTGGGGGCAAGGACACATCTTCCTTTCTGATGCAATCAAGTTTCACCCCAAGAAGGGTAAGTCTGCAATTTAAGTACAGGCTCGGAGTATGACTGAACTGCCTCGATTCTGTTTGCGTCCGTTACACTTAACGTGCTTCATTTGAAAACTAAAATCTTTGCAAATCTTAAAAATAATATCTCGAAGGGCTTTTATTTAGACAGAGCTAGGTATCTCAGGCCTAATATAAATATTCTCTGGTCATTTCAGTGCCTTGTGCTTTAATATAAGGCTCAATGTTTGGAGCAAACCCTTGTATCCGCTAAAACAAAACAATTACAGGTTCAACGTTTGATGTAAATGTTGATTTTAACCAGCAGATTCGGTAATTGGTTAATGTAATAATGAAATGTTCCTATTCATATCCCTATCTAAAACAGATCTTTAATTATCAAGGAGAAAATCACTCCCTTGGTAGACTGGTGCTAAGACGCCCGTGGGTGGGGAGAGGCTGCTGCATCGCCAGCACAGTCATCAGCAAAACATTTATCACGTCCTCTCCGTGGGCCAATGCTACATTCCCCCTTCCTCTGTAAAAAGCGCAGTCATCCCTTACCCTCCTGCTATCTCCCCAGAGAAAACTGCCAAAGTGAAACAACCACGTATCCCCCAGGCCCTGATTGTTTAGGAATTTACACAGTCAGGCTTCCGACCTGCCTGTCTTCCCAGCCCTCTTCTCTCCCAACATAATGAAAGCTTATTTTTCCTCTCAATTTCTCTTGACATTGAAAAGCAAGTCAGGAAAAAAAAAAAAAATACCCAACCAAATAAAATAGTTCACAGAGTAAGAAGCCGCTGCACCTCAATCGGTAAACAGCAGTCCTATTTTTGCTCCTAAATTTCAAAAGAATTTCATCTCTGACCTCAGATCATTAAGATCTGGTGGTGGACGACGACGGACGGGATTTCCCGGATATGCACGACTTAAAAATAAAGATTCATGCTCTAGCCATGTGAGTCACATCTGACAAATGCCACTGTCCTCTCAAAGCACGACGACACTGGCAGACCCCGCGAAGTAGGTACTGGGTGCAAATACACAATACAGCAAGAGGCTATTAAACCAAGCGTCTTGAAATAAACCAAACTAAACCCTTTCGTGCACTGCTCTCCCGCGGCGGTTAGTGGTTTCTGATTTTAGCTCTTCCAGCTGTTTGCATGTGGGTCTGTTTCCAATTTTTTTTTTCCTTGGGACTAGCTAAAAGTCCCGGGAAGTTTTTTTCTGGGCTATATGACTCCCGTGCGTGGGCGAAAGGAACAGGCGCTTGCTCTAATTCGGCTTCTGGACAAGTGTAAAAGCCAACTGCCAGCTTTCAACGCGACTCCGGGAGGAAATTTACGCGCACGCGAAGAAAAACAACACCCTTGGCCTTTTTGTGCGCGTGTTCCTTTTTAAGGAAAAGAGCAGTGTTCTAATACAACCTTAGATCCCCTGACCCCAGTTTCCCAAACGGGGCCCTACAGACCTTTCTAGGGTGAGTTGCGGGGATATGGAACCCCAGAACTCCAGTCTGCATTTCTACATCCCGAAGGACGCAGGCAGGTGGACTTCCTAGGCCAGGGCCATCGGGAGAGAGTGGTCAAGGTGACGCAATTTAAGTTGAGCGTGGACATGAGCTTTCATTCCCACGCAAGAAAACAGGCAAGGTGCGCGTGAGCGCGCGGCGATCTTCAGCCTCCTCTGGGCATATCGGGGTGGGCGATCCTCCTCCTTACTCCCCCCCCCATCCACTCCGCGACGCCCCGTCTGGAAGCGCAGGGCGGGGCTGCCCACCCGGGCACCGGCTCCCGCGCGCCCCAGCCTGGAGCGGCCCCTGTCGCCCGCGCCTCGCAGTGGCGGGACACGCCCGAGCCGGGGGAGGGAGGCCGGCCGCTCCGCTTACCTGGACCAGCTCCTCCGAGGGCAGCCGCGGGCCGGCGGCTGGCGGCGGCGCGGGCTGCGCAGGCGGGTGGTGGTGCGCGTGTTTGAGCTCGTCGCCGGGGAAGAGCGCCGCGTCGCGGGCCGGGTTCGCAGCGCCCAGCACCGGCTTGAGCTGCGCGAACACCGGCTCGTCTTGCGTGGCCGGCGGCTGGGGCACGGGTCCCAGGCGGGCGCCCATGGTCAGCACCCGCGTGGCCATGGGCGGTCGGGGGACTACAGGCGCGGGGCACGGGACGATCGCGATTCCCACCTCGCCCAGGCTGGCGCCGGACGGCGGACTCGGCGCGGGGCCGCTGCGGGGGACCCCTGGGCCGGCGGCCAGCGGCTCACCAAGGCGGGCACGTAGATCGGGACTCCTGGGCTCGGCCACGCGTCACCGCCGAGGTCCTCTGGCCGCCACTTTCTCCCGCCCCGCCCCAGCGCTCGCTCTCTCGCTCGCCGGAACCTGCTCCCGCCACCTCCGAGCTCCACCAGCAAGCTGCGAGCGCGCGTACCTGCCCCGCGACTACTGACACTTGACGCCCGCCTCTATTTCACCCAACTCCGGAGAGGCAGGACCAGCTCCCCCGACTGGCAGCGTCGTGGCCAATAGCAAGGCCCCAGGGCAAGCATCCAGCCAATGGAAGGGAAGCCCTACGAGGTCCCGCCTCCTACGGGCCGACCGCACCCCTCGCGGGCCATGAGCTTCGCGCGCAGAGCTGCAGCGCAGTTTGTACACAACTTCTCTGACAGATTGGGCCGGCGGAGCTCAGGGAGGAGGGAAAGAGAGAGCGGGTGGAATCTAGGATGAGGGGGAATCGGGGTGGAGACGCGGAGGGAGATCTCTCCTAACTGTTCTCTGCCAGGATTAGAGCGAGGAAAAAAAAAAAAAGTATTGCACGTCTTAGGTGTTGTGCAAGGACCTGAAACTCAGAAAGCTGAACACAGAAGGCAGCTAGGTGGGAAAGCCGAGGTTTCCAGTCTGGTCCAATGAGTGTGTATTTTTAAGTATACAAAATGTACTTTGGAGGAAAACAAGGGGCGGTGCGGTAACAAATGTAAAACAGCCCTCATTTCTGTGTTTTCAGCAGTGATCTATCTATCCTTTAGCAGATCCCTTATGGCCTGGATAAAAGCGTAATGTCAAGCATTTTTTCAAGTCCTTGCATACCAACCTAGGCATATTTCCCCCTCTGGTATTTAAAAGTAGCTACAAGTTTTCACAGACAGTTCTACCTTCCGTCGCCCTACGTGGGGAAAAGGTGGGGTTGGCCTTATGAATCATGAAGTTTTTAATATTTAAACCATGTTGATTCTAACCGGAGCATGGAATCTAATTTGAGAACCAACAGCCAGCTCAAGTGGGTATTTAAGTAGACATTACATCTCTGGCTTATTTTTGCTACCACTGTAGTCTCCAGAGGGATAAGAAGCATAGCCCATCTACCTAATACAGTGGCTCCATTTCCTACGAAACGGGAACTAAATAAGCCACAAACATTAACAAGCACTCAACAACTCTGCAAACTGCGAACCCAAATCTGTAGGAACTAACAGCCAAGTATACTACTACCCATTTGCTAGGTTGTTTTAATGGAGAGGGTGGGTGTTCTTTTTTAATTTAAAAAAAAAATTTTTGCCAGCAATCTCCGAAGGAAACTACTTTCCTTAATCCTTAATGTTCTTGTGCATGACTTTTATGTGTCATGTTTCGAAGCCAGAACAATAAACTTTGACAAAAAAAACTGTACTATTACTACATATATACATATGCTGACACCACATATTACCTATAGAGAGCACACTTCACAGTGAAGCATCGATTGAACAGTTTTTTTTTTGGGGGGGGAACTCTGAAAAGAAAAGAGTTTATCAGAGGCAGGAGTCTCCCTTCCAGTATACAGGTAAATGAATGTGCACAGAAAGGATCACGTGCGTTTTTTTTTTTTTTTTAAGCAAAGATAAAATCATACTGTGAACTCGATTTCTTTTCTCCCTTTTCCTTCCTGTTAGTAATGATTCATTTTTATAGTTGTGGTTGCTGCTTTCAGAGGATGGGTGATGACTGCTCTCATGATACCGGGTGTTATTAATAAGTGTCTTTGCACCTATTTCTCTAAGTGAACAATCTTATATGGTCAGCCTTCATCTTTAAAAATCTGGCCTCATTTTCTGGTGCCATCAGATAGCTCAGGGACAGGTCATAGAACTGGTGGCGGATTTAACTTTTTCAAGTCAGATGACCTTTGGAAGACTTAGTGCTCATAATATGACCAAGCCATCAGTGTGGAATTCACAGTTCTTAATAGAACATTTCTTCTCTTTTACCTTTTAAGTTTCATTCAATTTAAAGGTAATACGCCTTGGAATTTGTCTTTATTTTACTTTGCTTTTAAACCTGCCTAGATTTTTTTATTATTATTATTTTTGTCACCAAAGTTTCAGTGGGCTGTGACTTTTTATTTCAATAAGCCCTTTATGTTACTGGAAATCCTTCTGAATTTCACACTAGCATCTTAACATTTCCCCCCACTTTCAAGGCTTTCCATTGCAGCAAAACAAAAGCCCATGAAAGTATTTGACAAGCTCTTAAGAATATATTTTTGAAGCCTTGTCACTTTTTATTTTCCCACTTTTAAAGAAGAATGTATATTTGAGCCTGGCTTTGGCCTGGTTCGTGTAGCTGAAGCAGTTACAGTTTTTAAAATACTTGAATATCTACTTTTTGCTTAAATACGACAGCAGTTACTTAGACTTCATTTCTGGCATAGAGATTCGGGAAACAGGGCTGCCACTTTTAAGTAAGTAATGGTTTCTCTCAAATGCTCAGCTATGCAATCTCACAGAAGATAACTAGCTTAGCTGTGTGCAATAGTAAGGAAATTGAAATGTAATCCCTTTCTAAGGTATGTGTCATGCTGCTCTGAACATATAGAAAACATGTTTAACCAAGACAAACCGGACTGCTCACAACTTGCCCTATCAGCTTCCAAAGAAGGGTTAAAACTTGATAAATATTTTTCAGATTTTCCAGGTTCTAGGCTGGCGTGCAGCCAGCCAGTGTGAATGGACAGATCCTCAATTACTTTGAACTTTCTAGTTCTTTGCATTCCTCCCTGCTGAGTAGCCCTGTACCATTAGGGAAGATGGGAGAAAACACAAAACAAATGTCAGGTTTCAGAAATCAATTAGTGGCCTGGCAGTAGCGTGTGAACTGAAGTGCGCCAAAACGGGAGATTCTGAGGGAAAGAAAGAAAAATGCGGAGTAGCCAGGCTGGCTAGGAGGGCAAGCACAGGGGCAGTGTGCATGCCTCGGCCCTTAGTCACTGGGCAGTGAGGATTTAGTCTTAGAATAAACTCCAAGTGTCACTATCTTTACGGGAATAAATACGCCTGAATGTGTGGGGGCTGAGCCGGCATCCAGCTATGGGGGCGGGGGCTAGCAAGAGGCTGTGGAAAAAAAATAGATAAACAGCTTCTGAACCAGATGAGGAAAGTGAGGGGCAGGGCAGTGTTCACAAGAACACACTACCCGAGAAACGTTGTTCATTGATCACAGGGAGTCACCCAAATTTCACTGACTTTCACCAAGAGAATATCCACAGGCTATCCCCTTTCTGTACAGTTGGTGCTGAGTTACCAAGTGACAGTAGACCACAGAAAATGCATAAGAAAGAGCAACACTAACTCCTGATAAGAGAGCACACCGCGCCTTAGGATAAGGATAAGATTATTTACTTGAAAGTGACTTTTATATTCATCGGGTATCCTTGTCAGAATCAGGATCAATGGAATCCCAGAAGATATTTTGTCCTCTAGATCACCTTATACCTTTAATGTTTTTTTTTTTTTTTTTTTAGTTTTTCATTACAGCTTGGAGCCACACGTTTTAAAAAAGTTACTGAGATAGTAACTCAGTAAATAGAAGTTCCCATTAAGATTAGGCAAAATGCAAATTATTTTGATCCAGGAGGTTTAGAAATAGAATAGATGCTCTTTCTCCTTTTTGGGATGACAGATGTATAACCCAAATATCTTAAAGATTTCATTTTTTTGTATAATAGAAAACAATTTAATATCCTGGTTGTGCACGGTCTCCTGTCCCTTGTTCCTAAGAAATGCATTTTATTTAATTTTGGGTTTCAATGCATTCTCCGTGATGCTCCTCAAGGCTCTCAGTGTACACTGACATTGTGCAATTCAGCCACCCTACTTTCAAAACACTAGTAATACTTTTTTTAAAAAATAGAGATTTACCTTTTGAAGGGACTGGGATTGCTTTTTCCACCTTGTTAATATACTAAGCAGATGAAAATGACAAATACGAATGCCTTAGACCAAGTTATAGTCCAGACAAACTGCAGCTTCAACTGTACAGTATTTGAATTCTGACTGAAAATATGATAGGAAAGATGAAGAGACAATTCCCACCCTGAAGCACTTACACCAAACAATCTTTTAGAACATCAGGGATGCTACCTCATCAGCATCACAATGAGCCAATTGCTAGCCATGCTGTGAGGAAAGCGGTAATGGCACCAGGTTGTGGGGTGCAGCCCGGGATACTCCGTGGTCTGTGCATGGCTCACAGGGAAACAACAACCTTGCAGACTTTGGTTCATCCATGAAATGGATGCCACAATTCCGTGTGCTGCTGTGATCATGGAAGACGTGTGGACACCGTTCCAGAAGGACAGTTTGTCAAGTAGGAAGAAGGCAGAGAATTCGAATGACCTTAAGAAGACAAGGCAGGCCTGGTGGTACCCCACTATCACCCCAGCACCCAGAGGCAGGGCCAGGAGAAAGAGTACAGGTCTAACCTGCGCTCATCCAGAGTGACACAGCAAGACCCCCATCTCAAACAAGGCTACTGCTCCATCTAGAAAAGATATAAACATACAGTTATATGGAAATTTAACTTAGGTATCCAACAACACGACAGTGGCACACACATATATCACAAATACAGCGCATGTCTATGTAATACATACATATAATGTAAGACTTTGGTGAGCATGCTACTCATCACATCAAGCTATTGCAAGAGACTTGGAGTTCAAGATTGGCCTAGGCTACCCAGTAAAATTCTTGTCTCAACAAAGAAAAAAAGGGTAGAGAGGTGACTTAGTGCTTAAGAGCAGAGACTGCTCTTGCAGAAGACTGGAGTTCGATCCCAAGCACCCATGTCCGGTGACACACCACCACCTGCAACTCCATCTCCAGGGAATTCAATGCCTCTCATCTCCACAGATTTGTGTACCTCTGTGTGTGTGTGTGTGTGTGTGTGTGTGTTGCTCACGCATGTGCAGGCATGCTTATACACACATGTAATTTGAGATAATAAAAAAATCTTTTTTAAGAAAAGAGGGGGAAAATCCTTGACATAGGAAGTAAGAGAGGTTTGGAGGAGAAATGAAAGGCGTTTTATTATGTTTTTAAAAAATATTGATTTATTTTTTACATTCCAATCCCAGTTCCCTCTCCCTCCTCTCCTTCCATTCCCCCTACTTCCCCCCACCCCTCCTCCCATCTGCTCCTTGAAGAGGGTAAGGCCTCCCCTAGGAAGTCTACTAAGTCTGTCCCATCATCTAGTTGAGGCAGGACCAAGGCACCTCCCCACCCCCACACCCCTGTGTCTAGGCTGGGCATGGTCTCTCTCCATGTAGAATGGGCTCCACTAAGTCAGTTTGTGCATTAGAGGTAGGTCTTGGACCCACTGCCAGTGGCCTCTTTATTGTCCCAGCCACACCATTGTCACCTATATTAAGGGAGTCTGGTTCGGTCTTATGCAGGTTTCCCATTTGTCAGACCTGAGTGAGTGATCTCGAACTAGCATGGGTCAGCTTATTCTGTGGGTTTCCCCATCATGGTCTTGACTCCTTTGTTCATATTATCGCTTGGCCTAATAGTTAGTGGATTTCTGCATCTGCTTCCTTCTGTTTCTGGAAGAGAGTTCTAGCTTCTCTGGGTTGTAGACTGTAGGCTGGGTATCTTTTGCTTTATGTCTGGTATGCACTTATGAGTAAGTACATACTGTATTTGTCTTTCTGGGTCTGGGTTACCTCACTCAGGATGCTTTGATTTTGTTTGTTTGTTTGCCTACAAATTTCAGGATGCCATTGTTTCTTACTGCTGAGTACTCCATTGTGTAAATGTACCACAGTTTCTTTATTCGTTCTTCAATTGAGGGGCATCAAGGTTGTTTGTAAGTCCTGGCTATTACCAATAATGTTGCTATGAACATAGTTGAGCAAATGTTCTTGTGGTGGGAATGCGCCTCCTTTGGGTATGTGCCCAACAGTGGTATTGCAGGGTCTTGAGGTAGGCTGATGCCTAATTTTCTGAGAAATCGCCATACTGATTTCCACAGCGGCTGAACATGTTTGCACTCCCACCAGCAATGGAAAGGCAGACATTTTATAAACATGTACCCACCTCAGTGGGGGAAAGAAGAACACAAGCAATGGATTTTGAAGCCGTGCAAACAGCATGTATCTCCAGTTCCACTACTTGAGAGACTCAGGCAGGGGAAGGATTACAGAGTGAGTTCCAGGCCATCTGTGCTATTCGGCCAGACCTTGTTAGTTTGTTTTCTTCTTTTGTTTGTTTGTTTGTTTCAAGACAGGGTTTTTCTTTCTCTATGTATTCCCCACTGTTCTGGAACTCACTCTGTAAGCCAGACTGGTCTCTAACACGGAGATCTGCCGCCTCTGCCTCCCAAGTGCTGGGATTAACGGTGCACATCACCACCAAATATGTATCACCTGCAGTCAGAGTAAGCATTTTAGTGAGAATATATATTATCTTTTTCTAGTCAACGCTTAGTTGAAACTGGAAATGACTAGCAAAGGACTTTCCATTTGAAGTCAGCCAGTATAACCAAAGTTGCTCAGACTGTGTCTTAACAGGTAGCTGCCCTTTAAGAATTGACTGGAGAATAAAGAGACCTGGGAAAACAGCAAAACAGCATCTGAAGTCAGAAAGATATAGCATGGGAATATTTAAATGTAAATACGTTTAGTGCTTTGACTCATGTCCTACGTAGCCAGCGGGACTTCCTTCCTGCATGACAATTTTTTGATAAGACTTATTTTGTATGCCTCATCGTACTTTGTTGCTTTGTCTTAATCATTTAAATCAGTGTTGTGAAGATGGGTGTGGTGGTGCAGAGGCAGGCAGATCTCTGAGTTCAAGGCCAGCCTGATTTACAGATAATTCCAGGATAGCCAGAGACACACAGGGAAACTCATTCTGGAAAAACAAACAAACAAATGAACAAAACATGTGCATGCACACACACACAATGTTTTGAAAAGAGGCATGAAGGTTATACCTGGAAGCTCAACTCTTGGGAGGTGGAGGTAAGCAGATGGGGAGTTCAAGGTTATCCTTAGTTCTATGGTCATTTTGAACCAGAGTTGGCTACATGAGAGCCTATGGCCCGCCAAAGGCACCAATCAGGGTTTTAACAAAATGCTTAGGCTCCTAGAATTAGGTAGAGTGGACCTAATCTTGAAAGAGGTGTTGTGTGAAATCCTCAGTCACGTTTTTTATTGGTGTGTACCTCGTCTCTTTCTCAGTAATGAAAATTCTTTTATTTTAAAAAATTCAATTGAAGGTGATTGTAGTGATGGCTGCATTGTAGAAACTGGATGTTGGCCACACTTTCTATTTTTACAAGTGTAATACGGGACTATCTCTGAAGAACTGCCCCACCACCACCACCACAGCCTCCACAAACACCACATTTGCGACTGAGATACGTTCCCACCTTTCCCGAGACTTTCTTCCTAAAACACCCAGCTCAGCCACTTTTGTTGCTGTTCCCAAGTCTTATTCATAAATCCACACAATGTACCCCAAATCAATGAACTTGCACGAGGTGGAGTGCTCAGGTCATTAGTAGTAAGGTCACAACTCTCTTTGATGACAGCAAACTACATGTCATCGACCATGTAGCTTATTCTTCGTTCAGTATTCTTGGGGTTACATATCTCAAGTGCATTGTGGGAAAGGGCACCTCGGAAGGAAGGTGCAGCGATCTCAGGCTTTTCCATTCCCTTGGACTCTCTCCTGGAGGAACGCCTGGAAATGAGCAGAATCCAGGAAGGAGCCTCCAGCAGGGCTCGGGCAGCAGTCAAGAGGGAAACTTCAGTGTCTGCTTCTCTTTTTGCCCCACTTTGCAGCAAGCCACCCCACCGTACCCCCATAGGGGTGCCATGGTAGTAGCAATATAGGAATAAAAGGCCGGCTCAGGTATTTTATTGTAGCAATAGAAAATGCACTAATACACTACGCGGAACGTAGACGATATGAGTTACAAAGCCACCATGTTGCAAGCCTTAGTATTAATGGATTTGAGTAACAGTGGATAGATGACTGAGTGACATTATGAGGCAGAACAGGCTCACTTACCAAATCCCATAGTATTTCCACATAGATTAGGGTTGTAACTATAATGGAAAATGACAATTTAACAATGAAAAACCCTGACAGAAACTATTTTACATGATCAAAATCAGCCTTATCACCAACAGGAAGAACAGATCATGCTCATCTTGATAGGAACTGACAAGGGTTCAGCATCAGTTACATTTTATGGATGAAAAATTCATACTCTTGGGGCTGGAGAGAGGGCTCAGCAGTTAAGAGTACTAGCTGTTCTTCCACAGGACCTGGGTTCAATTCCCAGCACACACATGGCAGCTCGCCACTGTCTGTAACTTCAGTTCCCACGGAACTGGCACCCTCACACAGACATACAAGCAGGCAAAACACCAAAGCACATAACAGTAAATAAATCTTTTAAAAAGGCACAGTCTGGATTTAATCATGAGGCACAACCAGACAGCTCAAAGGTCAGTGAACTGGCTGAAGTCAAGAGCATTAACGTGAGGGTTGAGGGGACAGTGTAGTTGGTAAAGTCACATACGCTTGAGGACCTGAATTGGATCCCTAGGACCTCTGTGAAAAGCCTGGCATCTCTGGGGCTAGAGAGATACCATCCTGAGAAAGCACTTGCTGCCTCAGCATCAGGACTGGAGTTCAGATCCTCCCAGCCCAAGAAAAAGCCTGGAGGATGTGGCAGTCACGTGTAATTCCAGACTCCAAGTTGGGCAGAACTGTCAGGACAAGCAAGCTGACCAGATGAAAGAACATGAAGTGCATGTTCAGCTAGTGACCCTCCCCCAATACGTAAGGGGGGGGGGAGACGATGACAACCTTTGGCCTTTGCATACGCATACGTGCGCGCGCACACACACACACGCACACACACGCACATGCACACACGCACACATGTCACCACCAGGAATACACAGTGGGAAAATGAAAAGCTAGTCTGGGGACACTAAACAGGCCTCGCTGAACCAGTGAGCTCCATATACGGTGAGAGACTCCATTCCAATATATGTATGTATGTGTACACACCAGTGCACTGCAATTTCACACAAACGTGGACACCACACCCACTGAAGCGTAAGTGTGGTAAGAGATAGAGCCTTTCTCTGGAATGTTCCTTCTTAAAGGAATGAGCAGTCAGTTCTGAGTTTCATTTAGATGGAAGGGGACCAAAAATTATTATTGTGGTAGTAATGAAAATTTAAGTATACTGTATAATTCTGAAATCCTATGTGTTTGAGCTTGATAATGTAACTGAATATGTAAAAAGAGTACTCTTTTATTTTAAGGATACGACCCTTAAATATTTACAGGTAAAGGGGTCAGGATCTGCAACTAACTTGCAAATTAAGTAGAAGTCTCTCTCTCTCTCTCTCTCTCTCTCTCTCTCTCTCTCTCTCTCTCTGTGTGTGTGTGTGTTCATTATAGGGACTGGGACAAGGAAATAGAATCAGTACAGCAAATTGGTATTAACTGGTGAATTTGGAAGACGGGAACACAAGAGAATTTTAATAGTATCCTTGAAATTCTTTTTCATAGGTTTGAAATAATTTTGAATCAAAAAGAAAAGAACAAAAAGCACAGAAGTGAGGGAGTGATTTATTTCAGACATCAGGGCCTGCTGTCTAAGACTTGACATCACAGATTTGTATTCCTCACAGTCTAGCCGAAGAGAGCCATCAGCACCCCACAAAAACACTGGAGTCTCAGCCTAAAGTAATTGTTTTCCTCCGGACCCTTCATTTCTCTGCTGCTCAGGTGCTGGTCTCTGAGGTACCACAGGCAGAGGTACACAGCAAACTCATGAATCTATGTTTGCTATACAATGCATGTCTGAGTAAAGACCATGTGTACACACACACACACACACACACACACACACACACACACACACACAAACTAAATCAAATGGCAGAAGGATATTGTGGTGGCATTATCTTTTTAAAGTACTAGGAAATATTTGGGGCACATTGCCTGAGCTGGCTTTGAAGCTCACTACTTATAGCCTAGACTACTCTCGAACTTGCAAAGCCAGCCTAGACTACTCTCGAACTTGCAAAGCCGACATGCTTCTTCCTCTCAAGGGCTGGGATTATGTGCACCATCTCCAGACTTAATGTAGCATTCCTTATGTTTACCATTTCAGTTTTGAAAAACAAGCAGAGAGTTATCCCAGACCCCTGCCAAGGTAGGGCCAGGGTTCTTCGGTTACAACCGATTATGTTGGAGAGACCAAACTAAGGATTGTGAAGTAAAGGTACAGCTGTTAGCATTCAGGCATCTGTACTGGCTTGTCCTTAGGGTTCTGACAGGATACGCCTGGGCTGCAGCCACTACGAGCACCACCTGTGCACATTCACTATGTTCCCTCCCAAAAGAGCCCTGCCAAACTCCCATCCTTCTCTCTCCCCTCCCCTTTCCCCCTTCTACTCCTGTCTTTGGGCCATCCCTGTCTTCCCTCGCCTTTGTATGATCCCTTTTCCAAAAAACAAAGAAACAAACAAACCAAAAAAAAAAAAAAAAAAAAAAAAAAAAAAAACCCTGTCGCTTGGCGTCTTTCTCTCGTGGGCCACTTTTCTTTAATTACAACACTGACCAGGTAGGCTCTCTTGGCATCTCCTCCTGCCCACAGGTAGTTTGAGGCCTGCCAGGATCCTGGAACCCGGTTCACATACAACAGCCTGGCTTCCCCAGATCTCTGGGTCCTTCATCCGAAATCGTCATGATTGCTGAGTCACTCCACCTTCCCCACCGTAGGCTGTTCCCACGAGTGAGGACTCTTCTTCTTTCTCGAGCATGGTTTCTCGCCTTTTGGCCTCTCAGGAAACCACGGCTCTCTCGGGCTCAGCACTGGTCCCCACCCTTTGCCGTGAGGACTTACGGGGTGGCCTATGCCAGTCTCGGACCCTCTGGCCCTTGACTGAGGAACCGTCGAGGCGGCTTGTGTCTTTCTCACTCCATCCTTGCTCGGTAAAAGCCTTTGGATCCTGGATCTTGTTGTGCCTCACTCATGTGGAACACCCCTACCAAAAATCCCCTTCTCAGAACTTTGTAATCATTTCATGCTGGGACCCCACCCACCTGCTTCCCCTTCAATAGATCTGCTGTCTTCCACCTGCAACAAATCTGCTTTTTCATTTGCTGATGGTTTTGCCTTCCATTCAACACCAACAATTGGGTCTCTGGTGGGGTTATCCACTTCTGACCATTCCCCTGGATGTGAAGCTTCCTTTCTCGAGCACAGCGAAGTCTTGGTACCAGGCAACTGTATCTCTCTTGGGCTCAGAGCCCTTGGCCCCACCCTTTGAGTGACGACTCACTGGGTGGCCTGTGCCTTTCTTGAGAAATTGACCATCTCTGAATTCCTGGGATGCTAGGAATTGCAGACCCTTGGGTCTTACTTCTCTGCCTCACTCATGGGAGCTGTGTCATCGTCTATAACCGCCTTTCTCCCATGAGGATGTTTTTTGGAGATCCGCTGACCATTCCTGATTACCAGCTGTTGGCCACAGAGCTGGAGGCACAAGGCTACAAACATGTCCAGGTGATGCTGTGGTGATGGGAAAGGATGGGATGCTTAAAGCCCTAGGGAGTTGATTTGGATCCATCATGAATGGCATTTTACTAGGTCCAGGAGACACCTTGACGGTTCCACAGAGCCTGAACAGTGAAGTGAAACAGCCAGCTACTCCAGGACGTGGCTAGCACCCCAGCTTTCCTGGGTCCCCCAAAGATGAACGATGCCCTCCAGGTCAGCAGGAAGAAGTCTTAAGAACACAGTATCCTCATCCCTTCCTCAACTGCTACCTCTTTCTAACTCCTCACCTTTTAATAGAAAGAGAGGAATGTTAGTATTCAGGGGTCTGTACTGGCTTTGCCCTTGGGGTTCTGACAGGATATGCCCTCAGCTGCAGCCACTAAGAGCACCACCTGTGCACATTCACTGTGTTCCCTTTTAAAGGGCCCTGCCCACCTCCCATCTCTCTCTCTTCCTTTCTCTGTTCCCCTCTCTCCCCATTTCTTCTTTCTCCCCCTCTTCTGTTGCTCCTGTCTCCAGAGGCTGGTCTCCCCCCTTCCCTTTCCTCTTTTTATGACCCCTTTCCCTAATTTAAAAACAAACAAACAAAACCTCTGTTTGAAGTCTGTGGCATGGCGTCTTTCTGTCACATCCTGCTTTTCTTAAATTAAAACACCCCAAGGAGCAAGCCTGGCTTTAGCAGCCTTTCCAATTTGAAAAAGCCATCCCCATATCACTAGAAATTTTCAGAGAACCCGACTTATTCCTTCTGTAAAAGACAGGGTCTTACCCTTTGTAAGACTGGTCTGTAACTCATAGTAATCCTTTTGCCTCAGTTTCCAGATTTCAAGGACAAGTCACCATGTCTACCCAAAACAACCAGATCATTAAGCCCGATCAAAGCTTTATTGTTGACGTTTAGAACCCCAGACACAATGGCTTGGGGGCCTAATGAGACTGCCAACAAAAGACAGGTACACAGAGATGACTGAAGAAACGCATCGTGAATCTGTGATATTGTGTATACAGCGAGGGAAGGTGGATTAGATATTCCCCTGTGAGGAAGTAATGTTCAAAAACAGCACGTAGGACAGTTGAAGGGAACCAACTCAGGAAACTGGTTCGGACTTGGGGGAAAACACAAACTGCAAACTGCTGAGTGCAGTTCTTATCCACCCCTGGCTTGTTTAGGCTGCAAAAAGAATTGATGCATTAACGTCAACTTCAGTTTTTTTTTTTTTTTTTTTTTTTTTTTTTGTTTAACTCAATAGAGGGGACCATTCAGATAATGCAGTAAAAGTGCTTGCCAAGCAAGCCTGGAGACCTGAGTTCAATTTCTGGTGCAGAACTAACTCTCAGAAGTTATCTTATGACACACACACACACACACACACACACACGCGCGCGCGCGCGCACACACACACACACAGGCACATACACACACACAGACACCACACCCATCCAAAAATAATCTATCAGAGCATGGTGGCACAGGCTTTTAAGTCCAGCATGTGGGAGCCAGAGGCAGGTAGATCTCTGTGAGTTCCAGTCCATTCAATGAGACATAATAACTAACCCTGTCTAAATAAAAAAAAGGGGGTGCATTTATGATCAATGGAGTGCCTGAATCACATATATGAAGCCTTAGGTTTCATAACCATCACAATAAGGAGAAAAAGGAGAAGCCTAATAAAAATGTACAATTATTATGTGTTCATTTAAAAAGAAACAAAAATTCCCATCTTAAAAACTGGGGAAGGGGGGGGAGCCATAGGGGGAAGGCAATGGTGATTAAATTGATACTCATGAAGATTGACAGGCAAGTCCTCAATGAACATGAGACTCTCCCCAGCATCCCTCCTACTGGGAACATACAAATTAAAATAGCTGTGGATTTGAGCCCAAACCCCTGAGATAAACAGATCACAGGCATGGTGACACAGTCCTGAATTGCCAGCACTCTGGAAACAGATCCAAGAGGATCACCAGTTGCCACAGCCAGGGCTTCAAAGACAGACATTGTCTCCACACCCTCCCCTATAACCCCAAAAGAGGGTTCAGTCCGTGCTTCACCCCAGTTCTTCTGGGTGTATGGTGAGAACGTTCAGCCTGTAGTAGAGATTGCCGCCAGTCCACTTAGGGCAGTAGGAAGCATACAGAGAGAGGAAGAGGTTGGAGCCTCAATATGTCCTTCAAGGGCAGGGCCCCCAATGGCCTAACTCTGTGTGTCCTACTCCCCCAGGGTCTAGTCACCGTGTAAAGAGCACTGGGACTCGGGGACCGAGCCTTCCACACAGAAACTTTGTGGGTGACTTAAAACCCAGACTTCAACATGGAAGAACTTAGAAACACACCCAGTTTTAGACCAACTACTTCCCTCCAACACAGCACTCCATAAGCCAATGGCAAACTATCTAGGCTTGGGTTGGAAAGCTGCCATACACCTAAAACCAAAGCTGACTCAACCCATAGACTCAACATGTCCCCTACAAAGGCCATTTACTACAAAGGGAAAGATAGTAATTTTCAATTAAAAAAAAATAGCAGGCATCGCGTTAGCCCAAGTGATAAGGTGAATAGCACAAAATAAAACATTAATATATAGCACCTGAGAAGAATAAAGTATCACTTCTGTTTTCTAACAAAAATGTACACTCCCAGGGCTGGTGAGATGCCTCAGTGTAGAGAATCTTGCTACAAAGCCACATGATGAGTTCAGTCTCAAGACTCCCTTCTTGGAAAGAGAGAATCAACTCCCCACAGTTGTTCTCTGTTCTCTAACCTCCCCATGGGTGCATGCCCTTGTGTACACACACACACGGTAGAAAAAGTCTTAGGTATAGTCTCGGGGCAGAGGGATGACTCAGTGATTAGGAGGGTACATAACCCCTGCAAAGGACTCCAGCCACCCATGTCCGGTGGTTCACAACCACTGGCAACTCCTGATCCAGGAGAGCTGATACCCTCTCTGGATCCAAGGGCAAGTGTACTCATTGCACACACATATACCCCCAGACCTACAAAACAAGCATATACGATGTTAAAAATAAAAATGAATCTTAAGAGACGATTTCAGTCAAATCATGAGAAAACATGAGATATACACACTGGTGGAGTTGTATGTCTTCCTTTTTCTTTCTTCTCTCTCTCTCTCTCTCTATCTCTCTCTCTCTCTCTCTCTCTCTCTCTCTCTTTATGTGTATGAGGGTTTTGCCTACATGAACATCTGTGTACCGGGCTAGTGCCTGGTGCCCCTGGAGGTCATAAGAGCACTTTGGATTCCCTGGAACTAGAGTTGCAGGCAGCTGGGAGCCTCCATAATAGGTGCTTGGAATTGAACCTGGGTCTTCTAGAAAAACAAGCAGTGTTCCTAAGCCCTGAGTCATGTCTGCCGCCCCTATTGGAAGTGGATTTCTATAAGATACTATAAATCACCAGAGATCCTCCAAAATGCCAAGTTTCAAAGGGCAAAAGTAAGCCAGGCAGGGGTGGTACATGCCTTTAACCTCAGCACTTGGGAGGCAGAGGCTGGTGGATCTCTGAGTTCCAGGCCAGCCTGGTCTACAGAGTGAGTTGCAGGACAGCCAGGGCTATTCCACAGAGAAACCCTGTCTCGAAAATCCAATGAACCAAACAAATAAATAAAAAAAAAGGGGAAAATGTATGGAAGAATTGCTGTAAGTCTAGAAATACTAGCGATAAAGCAGCTAAGGACAGTATGAGGCTGTGAATTGGGCTCTGGGCCAGAAAAAGGCCATCAGCAAAAGAAGTGGGAAACTCAGTGAGGTCACAAGTTAGGTAAAACTATAGCATCCTAGTTTCCAGGTTTCAATTGTTACTTACATAACAGTTATGCAAATGTTAACATCAGAAAAGCCCAGTAAAGAACAGTGAACACTGGGTACTGTATACTACTTAGAACTTGAAAATAGAGTCTTGCTATTTTTTACTACCAGACTTGGCAAGTTTCAGTTATCATTGCATTCATTTATTTTTGTAGACGTATGTGTGGGGTCCTGTGTGTGTGTGTGTGTGTGTGTGTGTGTGTGTGTGTGTGTGTGTGAAGATGGAAATCAGGTCTTCAGGCTTAGTGGCAAGCACCTTTACCCACTGAGCCATCCTGTCAGTCCCCAGACAACCTACTTTCCATTTCCTTGTTTACTTAGTAAAGTCTTATAAATATTTTTGAATCTGCCTCCAGACATACTTCATCAATGGAGCTATACTGTGTCAATTATCCAGGATCATTTCTAAAAGTAAAGAGAGCAGGAGGCCGGTGTTGGTACCTGCCAGTAATCCCAGCATTCAGGAGGTGGCTGCAAGAGGGTCATGGATCAAGGTCGTCTTTAGCTATGAGTCCAGGCTACATGGAACCCTCAACTCAGAAAACAAAACAAAACAACAGGAACAGGGATGGGGGGGGGTGGAGAGCCCTGTGACACTCAGTATACAAGCACACGCCATCCGACGGGTAGCAGTATGGTGAGCCAAAGTCCAGTATGTTTAAGGAGGCAAGTAGCTTCTTAGAAACCCATGTTTCGCAAAGATACAGGCAATAATGCATTTTTATGGTAGCTTGGTCAATCTCTTAAAGAAAAGGGAGAGGTTTATGGCAGAAATGGTAATAAAGCTTTAACTACATGTGTGTGGTTTAAGTTCACTGGAGCCACTCAAGTTAACTTCTACCTATATTTATGGGCTCGATTGCATAACACGTGAAGCTTACAGGAAGTGCCCAGGAGATAAGGGTACATAGAAAAGTTATTTAAGTTTGAAAAGAAACCGCAGGACATGCTGGGAACCTAGTTTATAGGCACTTTTGTAACTCAAGTGACCATGTCATTCATTTTCTTTTAATAATTTCCCTATCCAGTAGTAAATATGGAGCAACTGATTAATTCCAGTTTGAATGTACATCGGGGTTAGTAGAGAACTTGCTGAAAAGTCAGTAAATTACCCAAAACACGAAGATAAACATTTGACAATGTCCAAATCATACTAAGCATATGGACTTAGACAGCTCAGGACATCCCATGATGCAGTGGCTTTCTTCATGAGCTTCCCTGAGTAGTGAGCCTGGAGTCTGCTGAGAAATAGGACTTGATCAGTTAGACCTTGCATTTGCTACAAGAGATGACCCTAATGGTTAATGTGTAACTGAACACTGCTCTTCCTCTACAGTAACTGCATTTTCCAGTAGAGGGATGCACTATGAACTCTTCGAACTCTCCGCTACTTTAGAGTATAGTTTGTCTCCATGGTATTAGGACGTAGGACGTTTGGGCTGTAAGATGGTTCTAATACCTTTGCCTGCTATGGGTCAAGCTGTGTTTCAGTTCTTGTCGGGTGCAAAGATATTTTACCATAATATTTACATTTTTAGGAAAATCAAGGCTATTCTTACAAATTAAGTGGGGGGAAGAGGTTAAAGATTTTTTTTTTTTTTTAATAAAAGCCCTATAATGGTGAGGAGTTCTATTGAGTGATAATGTGGTGGAAGAGGAGAAACCGCTTTATTCTAATGAAAGCAAATTACCCTAAAATCCATGTAGTGGAAAATTAAAACTAATGACATGTTCATGTTGCAATGCAAAATTGCCCAGAACCTAATTTCCCAGGGTGAGATGCAGTTTATTTTCAAACGTAAATAACTTGTCCATTTCATAATTTGCTTTTCTCCGTTGCTGCAAAAGAACCATTTACAACAGGCACCTCTGCCCCACTAATTGGCAAGGATGAGCCAAAGGAGTTTTGAGATTTCTTCTGTGACATTAATAGAATAAATGAACAGATTTAAAAGAAAAACATTCATACATAAAAAGAATTTATCCTCTCAACAAAGGAGAATGAAATATGCCACCTTTATTAAGTCTAAAATGGCTTATTTCGACTTTTGCCTTCATCTCGTAGAATGTAGAGGGTTTTCAATGACAACTGAATTAACTCTGTGAGGGAACACTTTTGAGACAGGATCAGTCACACCAGTGTGTGGGGTGACACCTAGCCGAGCCTTTAGATTAAACTGTGGAGAGAACAAAGCTAGGCACACATCCTCCAGCTTCAAGTAAACAAGGTGACTGAGGACTTCTCTGCTGATTGGAAGGAACGCCATGCCGTAAAGTTAATTGTGGCCATAATTAGGAAAGGGAAAGAAATGACTGAGTGAGCTACTCAGTAGAGCTGAAATCTAAATCTCAGAGATCCCATTTTCCCTAGGGGTAGCTGAGTTTAAATGCTAACATGGTATTGAAAGAAATGCTGTCAGGTGTGTGTGTGTGTGTGTGTGTGTGTGTGTGTGTGTGTGTGTGTGTGTGTGTAAGGGCATGGGCGTACCTAGTAGAAGGGTGATTGGTATTCAGGAGTGACTTCAGGTGATGAAACAGACCAAATTCGACCACCTGAAATTTTGCCCTCTTAGAAGAGGCCTCGCTCTGCACCTAGGCTTTCCCACACAACATTTCATAAAATGCACCTCCCTGGTGTTGTTAAGAAACTCTTCCCCATATCTAGCATTGCCCTATCTGCTGTGTAGCAATCTCATTTCTTCACATCCTCAGCAACATCGCTCTAACCTGTACTGACACACATCTCACAGAAACAACAAAGAAACGCAGACTAACACCAAATCCATGGAGGAGCGTTTTGCAAAACCTTTCTGCTCTACCCACACACTGTGATCAGACTCTTTGACTAAGTTTTGATTTTGAAAAGGCGTGATGGGAACCCATGATGGTTTAAATCATGGATTCTCACATGGAACTTAACATCGTCAAGACTTAGGAAGACAGACTTACCAGCTGCAAGCCTAGTTAAAGTGGGCAGGTTAGCAAGCAGATGGTCCAAGAGTTCAGCATGTACCATCCTGTGTTATGAGAAAAGCCCAACAGTCTAAAGATTTTAATCCTGTCCTTGAATATGATGTCTCCTGCCCACCATGGACATCCCTGGCAATGGGAATAATTACAGTTGTTTTTTCTGCTTGCACTAAAATATCCTTCTACTCTAATTAGATTTAAAGAAAAAGTAAAGAAGGCCTTCCATAAAATGCCCTTGCAGATTCCCTGGGAGACTTCTTGCCTGTAATTAAGTTGCATTTACAGATCTGATAGTCATTCCTTAAAAGAGGCATTAACATTACAAAGACCAATTATGCATGGTCAAACAAAAGATTCAGATTCCCTGATCAAAGCAGTAATCTCCTTTACAATTGTTATTTTTGAAGTATCTTCAAACAGAACAAACACACCTTGACTACGTAAACAGCTATAGCTGAAGGCTAATTTGCTGCTCCAAAAGGGCTCAAATCTAGCCTGCTGTCCAGTCCCAACCTCTGTACTTAAACTGCTGAACAGCTTTGTTAGAAGGGGAAAACTTACAAACATGATTTTTAGTAATCAAAGTGTTCCAAGAGGGGTCAACCTACATTTCTCATAGAGCTCTGTCCTTTACCCAAAGCTGCTTGTTTGACAATTGTTTGAAACAATGAAAGGCAACCCCCCCACCACCACCACCAAAAAAAAAAAAAAAAAAAAAAAAAATACACATTGCATGGAAACAATAGGTTTTGGTTAGGGAGAGTCGAAATTCATGTTTCTGGTGAAGTTCTCTAGATAGAAAGCCCAGAGCAGATTCATGACAACTTCAGAGCTTTGCCTGCTCATCTCAGCAAGCTTAACAGCGCCTCCCAAAGACACCCAGGACAGGAGCAGGCCTTTCATATTTCCTGAAGCACAGATGATAATGTGTGAGTTCAAATAAGGATTCACATCTTTAAAGGTGACTGAACTGCTAAACCCCCAAGAGGACCAAACAAAAACCATCAAGAAAAAAACAAACAAAAAACAAATACGCCACCAAAAACCTTTAACACTTTTTGTCACCTACAACAAATATGCATAATGGAGCTAATTTTGTGGTTCAAAAAAGTTAAAATACCTTTCCCTTTGTCCAAGCTCTTTAAATCTCCAAGAGACTCATGGAACGGTATGTACATATATAAAACACCTGCCAGGAGAAATTCCTTGTCCTGAGGTTAGGAGAGGGAATTAGTTTGCTTTGAATACACTCTGGGAATACACATCTGGTTAGGCAATGCACATGTGGGCAGATGGAAAAGCCAATTGGCTTTCTCCTCAATACATTAGGTACAAATGGACAGCCAAGAACAGTAGAGTATCCTAAAAAAATAGCATAAGGAGTTTGCAAAACAAAACAAAAAGCAAAAACCAACAACAAAAACCACTCTGAGTGAGACTATACCTTTTACCACTTAGAACCCCGGTTTCTTTTCCTCACATAATCTATAAATCACTGAGGAGCCTTCAACTCTCCATCCTCCTATTTCAGGAGTGGGAATCGACAGGTTTGTTCTGCCATGATTTGCTCCAAGCTTAAATGTTTCCAAACCACAATATTCTCACCTGGAAGACAGAGAGAACCTTTTTGTATAGGTTGTATGGCAAGAGTCAAATAATAGCTACTACAACAGTTAATAAATGGGAGGTTTAATTTTCTGGCTCCTTTAAAGGAAACCTTTCTGTCAAAAGCATGCACTTCTTAGGTTAGGCAGCAGCTCAGTGGTAGTGTCTGGAAGAGAGCACATTTCTGCAAGCTGTGGGTTATTGAGCCCACCTGTATCAAGAGTCTAAAAGAGATGGCTAGAGAGTTGTTTTCTGTTTGTGTGTGACACACGGAATTGGACCCTGGGCTAGGAAATTGCTGGTGTTAGGTGCCCACTCTATTTCCCAGCCTCAAGAGTTCATTTGGAAGAAGAAAGGCAACAATCACCAGCCATCAGCATTATTTCACTGGTATCAAGTTGGGTTGAGCTAAGAGATCTCATCTCCCCTCCCCCCCACCTTTGCCCTTCTCTCCCTCCCCCCTCCCCCCGCCCCCGTAATGGTACGATTGGACTTGTAGCCCAAGGGAATGCCAGAGGTATTGGGGGCAGGGGTGGAGTGTCTTTCATTCCTCTTGTGGATAAGATGGTAACAGATTAATTAGCCCACAAGCCAATAAAGTTTATTTATAGCGATCTGGAAAAGTATTCTCAGGTAGTGATTGAGTTTGAACTGCAAGAAATCGTAAGTATTTTTCTCTCTCACAATAGGCTCACTCTCTGTGAATATTCTCACTCACGATTTGAATCGGGGCCCACACAGCTGTTCATTTTAGTAGTTTTGTCAATTACTTTTTTGGGGGTATTTTTTTTTTCTCAAACTGACTAAATAAAAGAGGTTGACCTTGAATCTCTGATGTTAGCACTCCACCCCCACACTCTCAGATTGCGGGGACATGCCGCCATGTCGAGCTCCACACAAACTTCTGTCTAGAAGCAATTTTGGTGAGAAGGCAGACCTGCTATGGCAATGTATGCTGTGGATCCTGATCTACCAAGGGAGTTCCAGGACAGCCAGAGCTACTCAGTGAGCGCTCCCTCAAAACTGTGAGCAGAGCCTGGCTCACAGGGGGTGCACACCTTTAATCTCAGCACCTGGGAGGCAGAAGCAGTGAATCTCTGAGTTCAGTGCCAGCCTGGCTTCACACAGAAACCCTGTCTTGAAGAAAACAAACACCACCACCAAAACAATGAGCAGCAAGCAATGAACGTTAGTAAGAGAGAAAAGGGAACCTTTATTATTCTATAAAATCAATTTGGGATTTGACTCCAGCTCTCTCTATTTTTAATGGTTTATTTATTTTTATTTTATGCACGTTGTTGTTTTGCTTACATGCACGTCTGGGTGACAGTATAGGGCACATCAGAACTGTAGTTACAGACAGCTGTGAGCTGCCATGTGGGTGCTGGGAATTGAACCCAGGTCCACAGCTCTTACCTATTGAGTATCTCTCCAGCCCCCTCCAACTATCTTTTTAAGTCTTGACTACTCTGACCCCAGAGATGCACATGGGTTGAAACAACACAAGTAGTGCCCGTATATGGAGGGGTCAGATAATAAGGACGGCAATACTCTAGGCAGGGAGAAGGGTTCAGCAGGAAATGTCTCAGCTGCTTTGACTGACCACAGGGTTAGCAGTAGCCAGCCTAGTGATGGTGTTGCCGATTACTGACCCAAGTCACACCAGTTCTAGATTCTGGGTTTTAGAGCCATGTGTGATAACACCTTTGTGAGAGTGTGACCCACTGGTAATAAAGAACAGAGAAATGAAAGCACATGAAAGTCACGTGACCTTGTCGTCACTCATTGGGTGAATTCTCTTTAGATATGTCACTTGCTTTCATCTTCTGGGTAGCCTGTGATGTAGGTATAATTATCCCGACTTCAAGGATGAGGAACTAAGGCTTGGGGAGCTTATGCGCTCACGTCTATGTGGAAGTGGCTTTAGAAGAGGGTGGGGTGGCATAGAAAATGGATCACTTTATTCGCATAGCTCCAGGGGACACGTGAATGCTGGGGGACAGGGATCAAAGGGACATTTGACTGGGGGGAAAGTTTACAAAATAACTGATACGAGCTCGGAAGACAAAGGAAGACCGAGGAACTGTCCTAGATTAGACGAGATTGGAGGACTTGGCAGGTGGTTTCATGAATAATCTGGAGTTCTCATGGGCAACAGAGGGCATCTTAGGACAATGGGTGAAATCTGGAGAACATCTTGATTAGATAATAGTATTGTACGGATGCTAATTTCCTGATGTCAAGCGCCTACGTGCTTGTGTAAGAAAATGTCCCTTTTAGGAACTATTCATTGTAACCCTTCAGCAGCAGCTTTTGTGAGATGGCTCGGTGGATAAAGGCCTTTGTCACCCCTTGATGCAAGCTTGATGACCACAGTCAGATCCCCGGGACCCAGGTAAAGGTGGCCAGAGACAACAGAATCCTGGAGTCGTTCTCTGACCTCCACAAGTTCAACAGGACATGTGCTCATCACCACCCCTGCCACACTAATAAATTAGAAAAGTAGACACCTTTAGCAGAAATAGCGATTGTATCTGTAAAGTGTCACTACAAGCTCACGGAAACAAAAACACGACAGGACTGGCGCTGACGTCCAAAGAGGCAGGGTGAAGTTTGCTTTCAAGGGTCGTTCACCCTTTTGTCAAGTGAGAAGTTACATCAAGATAAATTTTTATGGAATTGTGTGAGCTCTTGTTCTAAAAGCCAAACAAGCAACAAACAAGCAAACGAAAGAGGAAAATAACTGGAGGAGCCCTTTCTTTCATCTATTTGTTCAGAAAAAAAATACTTGGAACTTAAAAGTATATAAACAGTTGCACTGTTGGAGCTTGCCAATGCCTCCCCAGCCCTCAAAGTGACAAGGATTTTCTGCTCAAATAAATTAGTCTTCAAAGTCTTCTGGGAGAAGCAAGCCCTCTATGTTTGAACAAGGACTGGACAGGAATCGCAGAGCCAGGAAAGGTAAAGGACGCCTTTTGCGATGTATCAAGATTCCAAGATACATAGAGATCTCATTTACCACAGGAAAAAAAGGCAGAGTATTTTCAGTGGTGCACACGTGAGGGGATCAACACATCCCCTCATTCCTCTCTCTTCCTCTTCCGAAGAAGCCAGGTCTGAATACACAGATAAGGAAGATAAGAGGGAACAGGTTTAAGTACCACCTTTCTTAGTAAGAAATGAATGCTACATTGGAGGACGTGGTTTTGTGTGAAGGTCAGATGAACCTTAATCCTATTCCCTTCCCTGCCCCCAGTGTCCTAGACTTACCTATCTAGTCACAAGGTGGTGAGTAAGATGTAACAATGGCCCAGACTCCCCAGGAATAGAATATCCTCCTCCCCCGTTCTTCCTCCCTCCCCTTCCTCTTCCTCCCTCCCTCCCCTTCCTCTTCCTCACTCCCTCCCTCTCTCTCTCTTTCTCCCTCATCTCTCTCTCCTCTCTCTTCCTCCGTCTTTCTCATCTTGACACATAAAACTAAGCTGCCTTAAAATTATGCCTATCCTCTTGCTTCTGCCTCCTAAACACTGTGATTCCAGGCTATATGAGCTTTTTACAGTATTTTAAATTAATTAATCATTGAGAAGAGCTCTAAAGTGTCCCAGGCGAGTGGGCCTTCTGAAATGAGGTGACAGTTTATGTGCCATGTGGTGCCAAGGCCTTTCTGCACTCTAGGTGAGCATTCTAGCAACTGAATTGCACACACAGTTTGGTTTATTTAGTAATTTTGAGACAAGATTCCACCATGTAGTTGAAGCTGACCTCAAACTTGAAATCTTCCAGCCTTAACTTCCCAAGTGCTAGAATTGTAGGCCTGCACATATAGGGTTTAGTTTTTTAATATGATATTTTGATTAATTCTGTTGAGAGTTTCATGTAAAAAGTAATATATTTTTATCATATTTACCTTTAATTCCTTTTAGACCTACCCACTATGCACACACGCACGCATACATACACACTTGGCTGGTTCTTTTGTGGAAAAAGAAATGGGTGGAAAGATGGAGACAGAGAACTACTCAGGCACAGTGTTCCTTACATGAAACATGACACAGAACATGAATCAGGAGGAGGGAAAAAGCTACAAACCTGGGGTTTTAGTCCCAGTATTTGGCAGAGGCAGGTGGATCTTTGTGAGTTCGAGACCAACCTTGTCTACAGAGTGAGTTTCAGGACAGCCTCCAAAGCTACAGAGAAACCCAGTCTCAAAAAAAAAAATCAAACCTGGGGCTCATGACAGGACACCAAGGACAAAATGTAAGGCTAGGGATGAGTCACAAAGGAGGTACCTGTGGCTAGCCATGGCAGAATGGTTTTAATTATGGGACCCTTCAGCAACCTGGCCATCTTGCCTTTTTCTGTCCTCCAGTGTAGACACTAGCAAGAACTGACCCCTGGGTGTATCTCAGGACAAAATCACATACACGCACAGGCATGGTCAAGTCAACCTCGGAAAAGAAAAACTTTGCTTTTTTTTTTTTCTTTTGTGACCAGGTGTCTCTTCGCAGTCCTGGGTGGCCTGAAACTTGAAACGTAGACCAGACTGGCCCCAGACTTCCAGCAATTCCCTGCTTCTGTCTCCAGAGCTGAGATTATAGGCTTGTGCTGTACTCAGCAGGATAACTTTTTCCCTTTGGAGCACGTTGTCATGTTACAGAGGTGTTTGTGTACCTGTCAATGAAGAGATAGAAAAATGGCCCTCCCCGCATTCTCAGAAACATGGAAGAAAGGCTTATCTAATTAGCTATTAAAATTCATTTGCGGTCAAAATTCAGCATGAAAATATCAGAAAGCGACTGTTATTTTTATTCTTTTCTTCCTAACACTGATCACCGGTTGGGGGTGGGGGTGGTGGTAGAGAGGAGTGAAGGTAACTGCGGGGGCAATACAGCAGCAGCCACGTTTTAATTTTTATTTCCTTGGCACTTGGGATGTAGCCTTCGCGGAACACATATCCTATTTTGGAGGCATAGACAATGAGCAAATAAAGAGAAAGAATTTGGGGCAGTGTAGTCAAGAAAATAAAAGAGGCATTCGAAGATAAGTTGAGAGGGCCTGGAGAGATTACTCAGTGGGAACAGCGCTTGCTGTCTCTGTGGAGAGCAGGACCTGTGCAGGCGCTCGCAAGGCAGGAGCAGCCTTCTGTAACTCCAGTTCCAAGGGATCTAACGCTCTCTTCTGGCCTACACAGGCACTCCACACATACGGTGCGAAGGAACACATGCCGGCAAAACACCATACACAGAAAATAGAAATCTGTCAATCTTGGCCAGGGATGGTGGTCCACACTTTTAACCCCAGCACTGGGAAAGGAGGAAGAGGAAGCAAATCTCTGTGGGTTCAAGGCCAGCCTTGTCCACAAAATGAGTTCCAGGACAGCCAGACCTGCACAGTGAGACCCTGTCTCAGAAGACAAAACAAAAGAAAAAAAATAATAATAAACATTTTTAAAATTTTTGTTTGTTTTTTCAAGACAGGGTTTCCCAGTAGCTATGCAGCCAGTGTTATAAGTCCTTCTGTAATCCAGGCTGGCCTCGAATTCACAGAGCTCTACCTGCCTCTGCCTCCCGAGTGCTGGGACTAAAAGTGTCTTTAAAAAACAAACAAATTTGGTGTTGAAGAGATGGCTCAATAGTTGAAAGCATTTGCTGCTCTTGCTGAGGAGAGGAGAGAGAAAGAGAAAACAGGAGGCGAGTTGGAGAAGGACCTGAGAGAGACAAAGAATGCTGGGCTTTGAGAATGCCATAGAATTCCTGAAAATGGTGTAATGGAAGAAAATGGAAGTGGAATGAAGACATTATACTTTACTTTTTTTGTTTTTCGAGACAGGGTTTCTCTGTAGGTTTTTGGAGACTCTCCTGGAACTCACTTTGAAGACCAGGGTGGCCTCGAACTCATGGAGATCCCCACCTGCCTCTGCCTTCTGAGTGCTGGGATTAAAGGCATGTGCCACCACTGGAAAAATTCTACTTTAAAATGAAGTTAATTTACTTTTTCTCTTCTGTTTTTGTTTGTTTGTTTTGTTTTATTTTTTGTGGTTTTTTTTTTTTTTTTTTTTTTTGGACAGTGTTTTATTGTGTAGCCAGTCCTTTCTGGACTGAAACTTCCTATGTAGACTGGGCAGACCGGAATCTTGGAGTGGTCCTCTGGCTTCACCTCTTGAATACTGGAATTGCAGGTGTGAGACAACACATTTGCCTCCTAAGACCTAGAGACAATGTGTGAAAAGTGATTATTAAGGTGATGCTTACATTGTAAATGTAATAATTTATTTTTGTTACTGTGGCTGTGGCCTAATGGGAGTCACACTATTGGAGGTCCTCATTTCCATTTCCACAGCATCAGTAACAAACCACACATAAAAATAAATTAATTAAAAGGAAAGTATGTATTCATTTTGCCATGTGAGACCAAAACCAGGGTTTTTTTTTTTTATGTTGGACAAACATTGTATTAATTTGCATATATTTAAATGACTTTGGTAATACCTGTTATTGATTGGGATTTGGCCTCACTCTACAGTTCATGTTGGCCTTGAACTCACTCTATCGTCCAAGCTGGCTTCAAATTTAAGACCCTACTGATTCAGCCTCTCAGGTACTAGGCTTGTGGGTTATGCCACACTTAGCAATATATTAGAGATGATGTCCCTTAGAGGGGGAAATTAAAAATGTTAGCGTTAAATGAAGCATGGCGGCTCATGCCTGCAGTTCTAGGACTCAGAGTGTGAGGGGAGTTGGAAGCTGGCCTTATGTGACAGGTAATTTC
This sequence comes from Phodopus roborovskii, assembly GCF_943737965.1. Lineage (NCBI taxonomy): Eukaryota > Metazoa > Chordata > Mammalia > Rodentia > Cricetidae > Phodopus > Phodopus roborovskii. Next base: position 19,649,576 of record NW_026126511.1, read on the forward strand.
CATGTTAACCTGGGCAAGAATGATTAACAACATCAACAAAAGAAACCAAGAATGGCATCTAACTTGTGTTATCTCAGCACGCAGGAGGCAGGAGAATTGCATTCAAGGTCATCCTTGATCACAGAAATTGGAGGTCAGGGTCGGATTTGTGAGACCCTGCTTCAAAACACAAAACAACAAAAGGATGAGGAGAAGCGGGTGTAAGTGTAAATCATTTACTGGATGTGCCGGTGCATCTCCAGTGCCAGCTTGATGGATTGAGAATCACCATGGAAACAACCCCCTGGGCCTGTCTCTGAGGAAGTCTATGAACTGGGTTCTTTGAGGTGAGAAGACCTTCACTGAAAGCCAACTGCGTGGCACCAGCATACACCTATTCTTCCTGACTGTGGCTCCAACGTGACCGTTGCCCCAGGCTCTGGCTTTCACGCTTTCCATCACCATGAAGGACAACTTCAAACCTGGAGCTGAAATAAGCCTTGCTGATGCTGCCTTTGACAGACCAATAAGAAAAGTAACTAACGCTGTAGTAGAGATGGCGGGCAGGGGCATCTGAACGCTACGAAATGAAGCGTGACGTTGAATGTGCATCCTGGAGATGGTGCTTTGAAGCCTTCATTTTGGTAAAGCATGCTCTACATCCTTCCTACTCTCCCAGTGTGCATGTGCCAGGGCAGCCAGGGACCTCAGGAAATCAGAAGGAAGGCAGGGGGTGGCATTCTCTGCAGAAGGGGGCAGAAGAACCCTGGGAAAACAGATATGGGAAGTATAAGGGATGAACAATGCAGAGTGGCTGACTTGGATAGGGGTTTGGTTTTGAAGAGCAGGTTGTCTCCTGCAGTCCAGAAGCTTCGAGCTAGGGCAGAGGGCACCTGGGCCCATTGATGCCCAGCTTCACCTGCATGACTGGATGCTGGAATCGTGGAAGCTTTTATTCCATCTTACATGACAACCTGGGTTCCCCATGTCAGAAAATCAGCACCTGTCTGTCCTATTGGGAGGTGGCCACCAAATGTTTATAAGCACATGCCTTTCAGTTTCATACACTTTTCCGTTAGGGTTATAAATGGCCATCCCTAAGTAAGTGCCTTCCCAAACAAAGACTGTGTCCTGCCTTGTTTTCTATAAGAGGCAAGCCTTTAAAACCTGTTCATTGTGGCTTTTCATTAGGGACACTAAGCCTTGTTTCAAACCGAAACAGTGAGTCTAAGGAAAGTGTCTCCTGGCCTAAAATTTTTCTTAATCAGATTCTCAGCCAAACAATGATGGCTAACAAGAAAGGAGAGAGTAAAAACAGAAAGAACAGAAAGGTAAACTGTGGAGTGCTTACTTTACTCTGTAGACTTAGAATGGCCCCAAGGCCCATCCCTTTCCCTCTGTCTTGTGGAGCTTCTGTCCTATTCCTCCTGAGGAGACTTTCAGGCCTGAGGGCTCCACAAGGAAGGAAGGAAGTAACACCACCCTCTCCCTTGATGGAAACGATGGAGACTGAGGTCACATGAGAAACAGTTCCAAGAGTAGACTCTGGAGAACCAAGCACCGTCCACAGGCATGGCATGCGAGAGGGCACCCACGCAAAGGTGATACCACAGCCACTGCCATCCAACCATACTGAGCTGAAAATGTCCGTTATCTTAGACAGTTGGATGTGTTTTACTGGGAGTATGATTTTTCCCTCACATTCTGCCTAGTAGTTCGGTTTACCAATAAACATGTGAAAAGCTGTTTGGAAAAAGAAAAGATGGTGTGTGGCAGCACACATGAGTAATTCTAGCCCTCAGGAAGCGGAGGCTACAGTGCAAGGGCAAGGCCACTGCTGGGCCTGGTGGTACAAGCTTGCACTCTCCACGTTTGGGTGGTAGAGGCTAGGGAATTCAGGTGTTCAAGGTCATCCTTGGCTTTGTAGAGTTTGAGGCCAGCCTGGTCAACATGGGGACTTGTCCCCCTCTTCCCCCCAAAAAAAGTATGTGAAAAGAGTTTTATGGATAGTTTTGGAAGTGACGACAAAAACTCTTTACTGTCCTGTGTTTAGCTTCAGCTTGAATGAACTGAAAACTGTTCAATGTATGTAGGTAAAATGGCAAAGCTTATGGCTTACCCACCCTCCCTACCTCCCTCTCTTCCTCCCTCCCTTCCTTCCTTTTTTCCTTCCTTCCCTCCCTCCCTCTCTCTCTTCCTTCCTTCAGCCCCCTCCCTCTCCCTCCCTCTCTTTTTCTGGTGGAGTCTATGGGGCAGGTGATGGCAAGTAGAGCCTCCTACATGCTAGGCAAGTGTTCTTCCACTGATAACAGCCAAACACATACTCGGTTTTGTGATGTAATTTCTAATGTTCTTTTTCAATTCAAAGGGGAGCTTGGGGTAGGTGATAGATTTCTTTGGAGAGTGTGATGGCCCAGCACCTACTAATTCCACACCCAGAAGACAGGAAGGAGGATTAGAAGTTTGAGGCCAGCGTGGCCTAAATGCAAGACTCTGTTCCTGCGAAATCTATTTGGCGGCTTCATTTCTTGATTCCATATGACAGAACATGTCTTTTAGAGTGTGAGCAGACTGCAAAGCTAGTACTTCAAAGAGATTGGAATGCACTGCCTTAAAGTGAGGGCAGACAGTCTGACAGCATTTTTAAAAACAAGATAAAATCATGACATATATGTATGTATGTTATAATAAAAATTTTTGATATTAGTGGATTCCCCACCACCCCATTTGTTTGTGTGTTTGTTTGTTTAGACAGACTCTCAGTGTGTAGCCCAGGCTGGTCCAGTATCTAATATCCCCTGGCCTCAACTTCCCCAGTGCTAGAATCAGTGTACATGCGATTCCTGGCTTGCTTTCTCCATGGCTTGGCAGCCTGCTTTATTATAGCACCCCAAACCACACGCCCAGGGTGCCACTGCCCACAATGGGCCCCCCACCCCCCAGTGATCATTAAGAGAGAGCCCAGAGACTTGCCTACAGGCCAGTCCAATGGAGGTACTTTCTCAATTCGAGTTCTTTCTTCCCAGGTGACCCTGGCTGGTGTGAAACTGACAAATGAACCAGTAGTGTGCGATTTAGAAATGAGATCTCTTCTTCCACCATTCAGGATCACAGTAGACCAGCATGTCAGAATCATCAAATCAAAGTCCCCAAATGGCACGGGGTAACGTTTGATTGCCAGCCTGTGGCAGCACGGGGGGTAATGGGACCTTTAGGAAGTGGGGCCTGGTAGAAGTGAACTACGTCCCTGAGGGAGAGACTTGAAAGGAGAGGCCAAGCTGATGCTCTCTCTCTCTCTCTCTCTCTCTCTCTCTCTCTCTCTCTCTCTCTGCTTCCTGGCTGTGACGAGGCGATCAGCTTTGCTTGGTCACGTGACCCCACCAGAGTGCTCGGCCTCAGCACAGGCCCAAAGACACTGGTACCAACTGACCATGGACTAAAAGCTCTGAAACCATGAGCCCAGGTGAACCCTTCTTCCTCCCATCAGAGTTTTCTCAGGTATTTTGTCTCAGTAAAAAGAAATGGACAGAAACTGCTGGAGTGCTTTGGGGAGGAGTATGTGACGGCATGGCCTGGGGTAGCGATGGAAACTCACACGTAGGAAATGAAACACACATATAAAACCCAAGAGCTGAAATCTTTTCGTGCCCAATTAGAACTGAACTGCATACATCTCTAGGAACTTGTGATTTTTCTCCCATCCACTAAATAACAGCCTCACTATTTGTGGCTACTGCAAAAGCCTGAATAAAATAAAATAAGCATTATCAGTGCTCAGAGCACTCCATCTTCTGGATTTAGTAAGCTGCCTCCTCTTAGTATCTTTTAGCTTGATTTTATTTATTTATTTTTTTTCTCCTTCCTTTCCCCCTCCCTCCCTTCCTTTCATCTCTGAGCTAGGAACACACACACACACACACACACACACACACACACACATCCCAGGCTGACATTGAACCCTGATCCTCCTGCCTCCATCTCCAGAGCGTGGGATTATAGGCATCACCACCAAGCTGAACTGCCGCAGGGAGGGGCTAGAAGTCAGGGCTCTGTGAGCGCTAGGCAACCCCTTTACCTCTGGGCTACCACCACTCACGTGGCGTTTCTGCTTTCTGTTCTGCCTGAAGACTGGAAGTTACTTCTGACCTGAAGACTTGTTTTGGGCCACTTTGAAACTTTATTTTGAAAGGGTACTTACAGGCGCTGTCCACAGTTCCCAGTATTCCCCCCATGAGTCGTTCCTGGTTGTCTCCTTTGGAGTGACGATAAGATTAATTGGAAGTCAGGTGACACAGTCTCTGATATCCTTTATCTAATTGCTTCAGCATTCCTGGTAATAGTTACCCAAACCGTTTGCTTTGTCAGGCCTTGATAGATTGTGATCACCCCAAGTACTTTCTCCTCTTTTTAAAAACATCCTCATTGAGTAAAGCAGTTAGTACACATTTTTAAAAGGTGTTGTTTAAGCCATGGTGGCTCAGGCCTGTCACTCCAGCACTTGAGAGGTGAAGGCAGGGGTTCAAGGCTATTCTCAGCTAAGCCAGCCTGGGATATATGAGACTCTGTTGGGGGAAAAAAAGTTGCACTTTAGGGGATGTGACCCAGTGGTACAGGGCCTGCCTACCTGTGCAGCCCTATTCATCCCAGAGGGTTGCCCCTCAAATAAGTACCACTTAATGAGCACTGGTGGCTTTTTACCCACAAAACCATCATCACAATCAAGACAGTGATCCAGTCTCACCAAGATTTCTCTTTACTCTATTGTGTGTTTGGAAACATTCATTCGTTTATTGTTAAAACAAAACAAAACAGGGTTGGGCCAGAGCAATTGTTAAACAGTTGTGAACATTTGTTGCTCTTGCAGAGGGCCTAGGTTTTGGGTCCCAGAATCCCATGGCTGCTCACAATTTTTGTAATTAATTCCAGTTCCAGGGGGACCCTACATCTTCTGATGAACTCAGAGAGCACAAGGCATGAATGTGGTACACATACATGCATCCAAGGAAAACACTAATAATACATACAAAATGAAAATGAATACATCTTTAAAAATTGTGTGTGTGTGTGTGTGTGTGTGTGTGTGTGTGTGTGTGTGTGTGTTAGACCAATAGGACTTGGGATTTGAATCCTGAGGGCTGGGGTTAATGGGGGAGCTACTGGAAGGGTCAGGAGTGACCACAGGTTGTGAATGAGTCACAGCTGGAAGTAGGTTGCATGGTTTACTGAGAAGGAGAAGGAACACTAGAAGACAAACTTGGGGAGTTCAGCTTTGTACATGCTGAGTTGACCCGGGAACAGAACTACTAAACAGGCAGGTGTGAAAGGGAGCAGTTTGGATCAGGCACAATTATTTGTGAGCACTGGCATATTGTAACCGGGCACAGGGAAGACACTATCTACACGTTAATTACAAAATGGAAAAGAGGAAAAGGCTTGCGTGGTGGAGTGCTCAAAACTTCTGATGTTTCATGGTTGGGTACAAAAGGGGAGAGAAGCCTTGCATGGCGGTGCACATCTGTAACCCCAGCATCCCGGAGGCAGAAGGAAGAGGATTGTGGTTAAGTTTTAGCAGTCCTTACCTACAGAGTGATTTCCAGGCCAGGCAGGGTCATACAGATAAAGTCTGTCTTAAAACCAAGAAAGAGAGAAATGAAGAATCCACAGGTACACAGAGTACTACATTTCTGAGTCTTTAAAGCTCAGGGTTGGCCTGTGAACCCAAACAGAACAAACACAAACTCTGCCCCCTCCCCTGGGGACTCCTGGTGGGCACTGGCTGTGTTGTCCAGTGATCTACAAGCCTCAGGATACTTTTCTTTGAAGGTCTAGTTATCCATTAAATTAAAACAGAGTACAATTACAACTATTTTTGTGTGGCAGTGGTGCATGCCAGCACTCGTGAGGCAGAGGCAGCTGGATCTCTGAGTTTGAAGCCAGCCTGGTCTGCATAGTGGGTTTTAGGACAGCCAGGGCTGTTACACAGAGAAACAAACAAACAAACAAACAACAACAACAAAATCAACCAACCAACCAAAAAAAGAAAACCCAACTATTTTCTTTTGTGCATAATATTAACCTATCCAGTAATAATAGAAATCTATAACATCACTTTTTTTGTTTTGTTTTGTTTTTTTGAGGTGGTTTGCCTGTCTCAGCATCCTAAGTTGTACAAATGACATTATGTTATCATAATGAAAAAAATCAGACACAAGGAGCTTTTCATTTTGTTTGTTTGCTGTTTTCCTTTTGGACACAGGGTCCCTTTGTAGTCTTTGGCCTGGAGGTCTGGGACTCACTGTGTAAATCAGTCTGGTTTCCAATTTACAATGTTCTGGGATTATGGAGGTACATCACCAGGCTTGGCGTCTTAAAAAATAAAGTTAAAAATTAGGTAAAAAAAATACTTCAAATAGATAAGGTCTTACTGTGTTCCCAAGAGAATCCTAGGCTTAAACAATTATCCTGACTTGATCTTCTAATTGGCTGGAATTAAAGATACCAACAATACAACAACAGCAAAATCTTTTTTTTTTTTTCGGGGGGGGGGGGGCAGCAGTATTTTGACTTATGTGGTGCTGGGAATTGAGTTCATGATCTTATTCACACCAGGCAAGTTAGCCTTAACACAGTAGTTCTGTTTTTCTGAGACAGGGTTTCTCTATGTAGCACTGGCTGGCCTGGAACTCAGAGATTCCTCTGCCTTCTGAGTGCTGGGATTATGGGCATGCACCACCACAACCAAACTTCACTGAGCCACAGTGAGAAGGAGTTTTCTGTGTGAGGGTTACAACATGAGAGGAACCTGCTTCATTACAATGGATGACCTGGGTGTGTAGCTCAGTGGCGGAGAGTACACCATTGGGAAGATCATGGCTTCACCCCCAACACAGCAAAAACAAACAAACAGAAACCTCATGGGCTGAGGGATTCCTTCTTTGGCAAGTGCTTGTGTGTACACACGAACTCCTCAGTGCCATTCTCAGGACCCAGCTGGGCTTAGCGACAAACATCTGTAATTCCAGAGCTAGAGGTAAAGACAGGAGGAGCCCAGGGGCTGGTCTAGTCCAATTGGTGAGCTCCAGGCTGAGACTGAGGGAAGGGAGGGTAGGAACTCCAGGTAGCCGCTTTACGCAGAATCCGCAGAGGACTCTGCTTATGGGTTTACTCTCCTTGACTGGCTCAGCTAGCTGATTTTCACAGCCTAGATCCACCTGCCTGGATTTGGTGCCTGCTTCTCAGGCTAGGCCCTCCCACATCAATCATCAATTAAGATGATTCCCCACAGACATGCATGCCCGGGTAGTCCAATCTGATGAAGGAGATTCTTCAACTGATGTTGCCTCTTCCCAGATGACTGTAGTTTGTGTCAAGGTGACAATAAAAATTGACCAGGAGCCGGAGGGATGGCTCAATCGATAAGAACACCAGCTGCTCTTCCAGGGGACCAGGTTTGATTCCCAGCATCCATGTGGCAGCTCACAGCTGTCTGTAACTGCAGTTCCAGGGAATCGAATGGCCTCTTTGGGCACCAGGCACATATGTGATACACAGATATGCAAATAAAATACCCATGTACATTAAATATTGAAAAAAACCTTTAACTGGGCCCCTGGCAGTGACACTAGGATGTACCCCAGGAGCATGAGCTGGCTTTTTTGGAGCCCATTCCCTATGGTGGGACACCTTGCTCAGCCTTGATACAGAGGGAGAGGCTGGATCCTGCCTCAACTAGGGAGCCAGACATTGTTGACTCCCCCCCCCCAAGGAAGGCCTTATCCTCTAAGAGGAATGAAGGGGGGTGGGAAGGAGGGGATGTAGGGGAGGCAGGAGAGGGGGATGGAGGGGTAACCGAGGTTGGTAAGTAAAATGAAAAATAATTTTTTTAAATAAGAAAAAGAAAAAAACCCAACCTGTATATACACTGAATTTGAAACATTTTTTTTTGTGTGTGTGTGTGTGTGTGTGTGACTACATGATAGTTCTTCTTTTAAGAAATTACCATTTTGGGGGCTGGAGAGGTAGCTCAATGGTTAAGAGCACTGACTGCTCTTCCAGAGGCCCCAGGTTCAATTCCCAGCACCCACGTGGCAGCTCATAACTGTCTGTAACTCCAAGTCCAGGGAACCTGACACTCATGGCAAAACATCAGTGTCTATAAAAAATAAAAAAAAAAAAAAAAAAAAAAGAAATTACCATTTTGGAAATTATTAAGAATAAACTCCTTCTTGGTTTGAGATATCCCTGTTCTTTGTTTTGTGAGGTAGGAGTCTTGCTATGTTGGTCAGGTACATCTTTAGCTAGCTCAAAGAGTATGTGTAGGAGCTGACTACACCCTATTAAGCTAGAAGAACCATCAGAAGAGCTATGGATTTTTTTTCTTTTTTTAGACAGTATTTCTTTGTAGCTTTGGAGTCTGTCCTGTAGACCAGGCTGGCTTTGAGCTCATAGAGATCTACCTGCCTCTGCTTCCTGAGTGCTGAGATTAAAGGCATGTGTGCCACCATGGCCCAGGAAATTATAGATTCTTTAGAACAGACATTTTATCACTGCAATGTTCAATTTTTATTTTCCTCTCATGTAGGTCAGTCTGGCCTCAGAGTTCCAGTGTAGCCCAGGGTGGCCTGGAACTAATGTAGCCAAGGCTGACTTGAAACTGATCCCTGCAGCACCTGCCAAGCACTTGCCTTACAAACCTGTACCACACCGGATTTATGTGGTACTGGGGATAGAAGGCAGAGTGTCCTGCATGCTAGGCAGATACTGAATCATGCTACATCAAGTCTGTAGAACTGTATCTGCTGAAACTGGAGCTCAGCTTTCAAATCTGTAGAACAGGAATCTGCTTGCTACCCATGAATTTGTCTTGAACTAATACACTAATTGTGCCTGGTCTGGTATGTACCTCCTCCCCGCGCTCCCACACACACACCAAAGCTGACAGGGATGTTTCTGAGCTGGGTTTAGTGGTGTATACCTACAATCCTAGCACCCTGGAGAGTGAGACAGGAGTATTACAAGTTCAATAGCATCCGGACCCGATGACTCAAGCCTATAGCATCCTGGAACAAGGCAGGAGGGTCACAAGGTGGAGGCCAGCCTGGGTTAGAGTAAGACCTGTCTCAAAAAGTAAACAACCAGGCGGCTGGAGAGATGGCTCAGGGCTTAAGAGCACTGCTCTTCCAGAGGACCTGGGTTCAAATCCCAGCACCCACATGGTGCTGACTCCAGGGGATCTGACACCTTCATACCAATGCACATAAAGTTAAACAATTTTTAAAAACTACACAATTCACGGAACACCAGGACCTTTGTTTCCAGCCCATTGAGAGTGTGAGGCCAGGAAGGGACGGCCTATGGGAGCAGTGCACTGCACAGGGACAGCCTATGGGAGCAGTGCATTGCACTGGGAGAGCATGGCCGCAGACCCACACTCAGATCAAACCCCCTTCTAGTTTTTAGTCTTTTATGTCTTCACAATTATTTATCTATTTATTTGTGTGTGCGTATGGCACAGCACACATGTAAGATGACAACCTGTGGGAGTAGGTTTTCTCCTATCATGTGGGCTCCAGGGATCAAACTCAGCGCATCAGACTTGGCAGCGAGCAACCATTACTCGCTGAACCTCAACTCCGCTTTTTGATCTTGGGCCATTAACTTACTCTGATGTTTTTAAATTAAAAAATGAGATTAATAGTGCTGGACCTCTCCTGGAGAAGCACACAGCCACGCTCAAGAGTGTTGTTCTTTCTGAGCATTCCTTTGAAGGAGGTCCCACCGCCACCGCCCCTCAGCGGAGCCTTCCTCCTGGACACCCAAACACTTTTTCCACAGAGAGATCTTTTATTAAGCGGGAAGGAAAGTTAAAAGTGGCTGCTCTCTGAGTAGGCAGAAAAACAGCAGCGGATGACCTTGCAGCTGTAATTTTAAGACGAGGCAAGGGGGAGTCTGCTAGCGTGGGCTAGGATGCAGTGGCAAAGGTGAATAGGGGACAAAAGGGAAAGGGGGACCAAGGACTGCATCTGTAGAGAGGAGACAGATGTGGCACATAGGCGAAAGGCTTACAAAGGAAAAGGAGGGAACTCTGCGTCAGGATGAGATGTTTAATTTTAATTGGGCATGTTAGGTGAACCAAAGGGAACTTACTTTTGCATGCTGGGCTTTGGTAGTCAGCCTCAGGGGCAGGAAGTGGCCAAAGAAGGGAATAGACTTTGGTGGCTAGCTTTGAGAATGTAACCTAATGAATTTTTAGCAAGGCAGAGGGAATGGGAGAAGGGTGAGGCCCGAAGAGCCGCAAGCTTGAGTGGGCCGGTGTCCCTTCACTGTCTTTAAGATTTGCTTAGTTTTCCTATACTCATGTTTTGCTCTGTCTGTGTACCGCATGCATGCTGGGTGCCCGGGGAGGCACTGGATGCCCTGGAACTGGAGTTTCTAATGGTTGTGGGCTGCCACGTGGGGGTTGGGAATCAAATCTGGGTTCTCTGCAGGAACAAGAGCTCTTAACTGCCAGGCCAGCTCTCCGGGTCGCTGTTGTTCTCATGCCCTCAGTCTTAAATCTACCTTGAAATATCTTCACTACCCTCAAACCAACCAACCCAACATCAAACAAATGAAGACAGGGCTGGAGATACAGCTGGAACCAGCTGTGCAGCCTTGGGTTCCAGCTCTGCCACCAGTTAACAGTGTTTGGTGGTGAACACTGGTAGAGGTAGAGGCAGGGGCAATCAGAAGTCCAAGTTCATTTCCCATTTCTCATTCCATAGAGTTTAAGGGAGCCCAGCTTGGCACACATCGAAGAGATGAAAACCCAAACCTACCAAACAAAAATCTCGACACTAAAGCCCTAATCCAAGAGTTCTCCACCTGGGGCTTCTGACCCCTTTCACAGGGTTCCCATTGGATATCAGATGCCATGAATGTCAGGCATTTACATTAGTTTTCATAACAGTAGGAAATTACAGTTGCGAGTGGGGTCATCACAACATGAGGAACTGTATTAAGGTTGAGAATCATGCGAGCTCTGTGAAAATCAAGTATTAATACACAGAAGAGCAGAGTGCACAGAACACAGTTCCTAGCTGGTGAGGCGAGCTTCAGAATGGCAGGGACAATTCTTACATTTAGGCCACATGTTATAGAACATTTACCAGGACGGGAGGAGGGGAGGGCTAAAAGGTCACACACAGATCATGACACCATCCAAGAGGTAGAAAGTCATTTCAGATCACGCTTCTTTACTTGGCTCTAAAACAAACAAACAAAACAAAAAAGGAGGTGCATGGGGATGTGTGGACTGCTTCCCCAGTGTGATTGAAGCCTCGTGTGCAGTCCCCAAGTCTGAGTAAACCAGGTGTGGTGGACACACTTGTAACCCACCCATGAAAGCATCCAGGAGGAAAGAGAAGTTCCAAGACAGCCTTGGGTTTGAGGCCAACCTGGGCTACGTGTTATCCTGTCTGTCTGCTTCTCTGTCTCTGTCTCTCTGTCTCTGCCTCTCTCTCTCTCTCTCTCTCTCTCTCTCTCACACACACACACACACACACACACAGGCAATATTCCCATGATGCTGCCACATGCTAGCTTCTATTTATCATACTAACATTCTATTACATGTAAAGTTATGTTGTTATTTGACTTTCCAGGAAACTGGAGAGGTAACACAATTTCCACAACAGGAATTTTGCTTTCTGTTCTCTTTGCTTTAATCTTTGCAAGACAAAAAAAGGTAACTGAGGTTAAGCATCTGGCTGTTCTGGTGCTGGGGTACATGCAGAGCACCATGCTGTCACCAAGATGCACTAGCAACCCCTAAGTTAACCCGGAAAGAGGACCAGTCTGTCTTTCTACTAGTTTGTTTTGTTTTCTTGAGACCAGGTCTGGCTGGAGACCTCCTGTCCCCTAAGTGTTGGGATTATGGGAGCATCTCATCACTCAGGTTGGTTTTCATTTCTGCTTCCTTCAGTCTTCCTCTCTATAAAACCAACCTTTCCTGTTTAGTTAATTGGAACACTGACTCTACTTGATAGAATAAAGTGGTCTATTTCTACAGTAAAAAGTAAAGTCAATTAAGGACCATCCTCCAAAGCCAGGGAGGTAATTCAGTGGAGTGCTTGTCTAGCACACACAAGGCCTTGCATTCAGTGCCGAGCACCTGAGGTGGGGGTGTCTTTATTTTGTTGTAATCTTGCCTTATGACAGATCTGTCTATATCCAGAATTGTATGTTGTAGGTTGGGGATGTAGCAGTGGTGAACACTTGTCTAACATTTCATCTCCCTCGGTTCCGGGCCCAGTCTGTTCTTTTGCTGCTACGGGCCCTCCTCTGTGGTGCTGGAGCTGAACACTTCTTACAGGCCAACATCACTCTGCCACTGAGCTACACACAACCCCAGACCTCTGCTTTCAACCACAAACGCGGATCTTAGGCATGCCCACATACCCGTGGGGAGATGTATAAGACAGAAACGGATGCTATTGCCTCCTTTCCCACTGAACAGATGTGTGACGGACATTGCACCATGAATAACAATGTTAACATGCCATAGCACTGTTACTTCAACAACAGCAGACTTTCTGCCAGTTTTTCCTGGTTAATATGAATATAAAATAATAATAATAATAATAATAATAACAACAACAACAACAATACAAACCATGAACACCAAAAAGTGGACCCAAAGTATCTGCATGGTATTTGTCCACCTCTGTAGTGGACTCTACAAAAGATTCTTTAATACACTCTTTTTTTAAGAGCCCGGTGCTATGATAACACACACCTTTAATCTCAGCACTGGAGCTCGGTGAGTTCGAGGCTGACCTGGTCTACACACTGAGTTTCAGAACAGCCAAAGATACACAGTCAGACCCTGAAAAACAAACAAATGGCAACCCTTCCCCAGAAAGAAAAGAAATTAGTTTCCACACTTTAGTGTGTTGTTGCATGTAGTGTGTTGTCTGTATGTATTCTGGTACATGTGTGCCATGGTGCACATGAAGAGAGCAGAGAAGGTTTTGGGAGTCAGCTGCCCATTTTTGTCTGGGTTTCTGGCATGGAATTTAGATTTTTTTGTTTTTGTTTTTCGAGACAGGATTTCTCTGTGTAGTTTTGGAGCCTGTCCTGGAACTCACTCTGTAGACCAGTGTCCTTGAACTCACAGAGATCCACCCACCTCTGCCTTGAGTGCTGGGTTAAAGGCATGCACCACCACCACCTGGCCACACATGGTTTTTTAGTGTCACAGAATGTCACATGTCACGTATTTTGGTATTTGCATTATGTGGTCTCAGAACTCTCTATTTATGAAAACTCTACAATCTAGTCAGAGGATAGAAGATATTTATTTTATAACAAACTTCATAAAACCAAAATATAAAGCATAGGACTATTTGTACTTTATATGTTGATTATACTGACATCCGTTAATTTAACATTAGTTAAAATAAACATTAAATTACTTATATTTGAAAACGCCCAGTACATGATTAAAATGAATGTTGTCTCCCCCAAGAGAGACAGCACTTCTGGAGTACAAGATGACACAAGACCCATCCCAAACAGAACAGCGACCCTGGCTAGGGGTGCCTCGTGGAGAGAGGGGCTTGGCTGGTTAGGGTGAGGCTCTGGCTTCCTCCAGCATGAAACACTAGGCCTTCATCTTTTGATTCTTGGGCCACTCTTGTGTATCCTTTTTAGTCTGAAAAGAAAAAAAGAGGAGTATATTTTAAAAAATGCTCACAAGGCAGAGGCCATGCCGAGAACTACATACCCATGTTTGGGGCATTTTGCGTGAGCTAGACAAACCCACTTCTCTTTAATTCACACAGCTATCAAGCACCTGCCACATACTTGCAGGTTTGGATTTGCTGAGTCCTAGGTAAGAAATGACTTGGTTGATGTGGATCTTTTCATGTTTTTACCTTCGGGTAGTTGGGCACCAGGCAACTTATGGCCACCAAAGCCACCCCAGCCACTGGCTTCCCAGCTCCCTGTCTCAAGCAGAAGCTGAGGCTGGGATAGTGAGGACGAACTTAGGACTGGGAGACACTCCCAAGAGAGGGCTGTCACTGTGTAGCCCTTTGCCTGCTCTTCTGGCCCTGGAATTGGATGGAGACGGAGGTGATCATTATGGAGATTTCTGAGTTCTGAGTGCACATGGGGCTGGGCCAGTGTGGAGTCCACAGGCCTTGTATAAATAAGTTCCTGCCTCAACAGGACAGTTACTAGTCCACTCATGGGAGGGTGATGGTCAGGGTACACCAAGCCCTGGCTGGCCTTGAACTCCTATGTACACAACGATGATCCTGAACTCAGTGTTGCATCTATTTCCTGAGTGCTGGAACAACTGGGAACACGGTCCTTCCAATCTGACTTCAGTTCTGCAGCCTTTGTTTCGGGCAGGTCTCAGTACATAGCAAAGCCAAAAGGCAGGCACACAGCCCCTGTGCAGCACACGGTCTGAATTGCAGCCAACGATAACATTAATCTTCCGGTCTTACCTCCATCTCCAAGTGTTCAGATTACACACATGCACCACAATGCCCTGTTTACCCAACACTGGGGCTCAAACCCAGGACTTCCTAAATGCTAGGCAAGCATTCTCCCAGCTGAGCTACCCTCTCCATTATCCATACCTTTTACCGCAGTGGCACTACCATATCAAATTCTCTGGAGTTGGGCAAATATCTAAAGATATGCAGTATTATACGGAATAATGTCACTGCCCATAAAAACTAGGTAGTTTTTCATCTAGGAGAAGGGTCTATAGTTTTCTTATATTTTTGGCCGTAAGCGTTATTATGATTGGCTTTGCAAAACAGGTTGGTAACTCTCCTCCTCTCCCCCATTTTCTTCTCCAAGGTCTCACATATCCCAGATTGGCTTTAAACTAACAAACAGCCCCAAACGACCGTGAACTTCTGTGTCTCTACTTCCCAAAATCTGAGAACATGATTAACTCTCCCATACCTGACTTGTGGGATGCTGGGGCTGGAACCAGGCTTCCGGCATGCTAGGCACACACTATCATCCTATCAACCTCACACTGGGGACTGTTTCTGAGGGAAATTATGGAGAACTGGTATAACTTTATCCTTGAAGGTAATTTTATTTGGGTCTAGTATTGTTTTGATAGATAAAAGTCAATTCACATGTTAAAAGGTTTTTATAATTTCCCAGTTTATATATGTGAGTCTGTGTGAATATGTGCATGTGAGTGCTTATGGAGGTCAGAGGTGTAGGATGCCCTGGAGCTGGAATTACAGACGGGTGTGAGACACCTGACTTGGGTAATGAGACCCAATCTTGGTTCTTATGCTGAGCCATCTCTCCAGCTCAATTCACATCAAAAACATATACATATATGTGCATACATTTATACACATATAATAAAATATGCTACACATAACATTGCTATATACATATAACATTTTCTATCTATAACCTATTGTTTTGTGTATGGGCATGTATGGGCATGGGTCTCCACCTTTCCACTTTAATTTGAAGTGGAACCTCTAATTTCTACCTGGGACTTAAGCGAGGCTCTCGGTCCCAAGGCTTCTATGGATTCTCCTGTCTTTGGCTTCCATCTTACACAGAAACATTGGGACTGTAAATTCATAACTCAGCACTTGGATTTCACATAGGTTCAAAATTTGGGGTCCTTATGCTTTCATGGCAAGCACTCTTACCCACTGATCCAACTCCCCAGCTCCAGAGTTCTTTCTTGTGTATGTTATGGCAGATTGCATTCTCCAAAGTGATTCACCTAACTTGGCAGTTGTTAATGAGTGAGCATGGAGCTCCCTTGGAGAATGTCTGTGTGCTGCCCTGCATGCTGATGACCTCCTGTAATCTGAGCACTTGGATGGGCAAGGCAGGAGACTGCTGTGAGTCAGGGCCAGCCTGGGCTACACATGGAGTTTAAGGCCACCCTACTGTCTGCAGTAGGTACTTGGGCCCATCCTCTCTGTCCATTGTGCTTTGAGCAGTTTACACCATGGTTCAACAAATTACTCTTTGTTTTTGAGACAGGGTCTCACTCCATAGCTCTGGGTGGGCTGGAGCTCCCTATGTAGACCAGGTTGGCATCAGACTTACAAGAGATTTGCCTACTCTGCTTCTCCCAAGTGTTGAGATTAAAGGCATTCACCACCATGTATGGCTACTATCTTGGCAAACCTGGTCAAACTACTCCTCAGATATGATGTAACATGAGAAGGGGATGAAAGGAACTGTGTAGGACATTCTGGACACCCTCTGATCTACCCATCC
The DNA here is from genome assembly GCF_943737965.1 of Phodopus roborovskii. NCBI lineage: Eukaryota > Metazoa > Chordata > Mammalia > Rodentia > Cricetidae > Phodopus > Phodopus roborovskii. The sequence continues at coordinate 19,665,824 of NW_026126511.1, forward strand.
TTTTCTATCCCTCCAGTGTGTGTAAGGAGGTAGCTGGTTATGACTGCTAGTTTCTGATTAGGTTCATTAACAGGAAGCAGAGAGAGTTGGCAGGTACAGAGAGGGAAAAGTTGGGCATTAATTTTCCTGGTCTTTTTGTCTGGTTATGGTTTGGCAGTGGCTGAAGGCAGTGACCATCAATGTTTCCACAGAGAGACTATCATCTCTTACCTGCTTAGTCCTGAGAATGGCTATCGTTTTGCACAGTTCCTGTCCTGTCTTATCGCTTGGTTTCCACGTGTGTGTGAGCAGTCCCTTCGGACAGTGTCGTGTTTCCTCTAAGGGCCTTGATGGTTACAGTAATAGGTTCCAGAGGGTTGGTTGTTAGGAGGGGAAATGGCATACTGCATTTAAAACACTTGAACCTCAAAGTAAGTGCTACACATTCCCCTTTGTCCCCTTCTCTGCTTTTTCAAGACAGACAGTCTGCTGTTAAGATGAGCTGGTCTCAAATTTGTAGCTGTCCTTTCTCAGGCAACAGTTAAAAGTCACCGCTACTCTAGGAGGCCTACTCTGAAACCTCAGGGCTTCTTCTGGCACTCTGTTAAAGACCCAGAAGCCTTCACGAGTGATTATTATTGCTGCTGAGACAGATGTTCACACAGCCCAGGTGGGCCTCAAATTAGCTATGTTGTTGGACTGGTGATGTAGCCCAGCACTTGGGAGGGAGGTAGGCAACAAGGAGTTAAATCATGGACGTAGTGAGTTCAAGGCCAGCTTGTACAATCTCAGACCACCTCTTCCTCCAAAGGAGGTGCATGGAGAATCAGCTACAAAGCTGAGGAAGATCTTGAGGTGCTGATCCCATGAAGCCTACTTCTTCAATACGAGGATCAAGGGCACAGCCACCATGCCTAGTTTTACGCAGTGCTGGGGCTGATTCCGGGGTTTCATGTATTCCAGGCAAATGCTCTACTAACTGAGCTGCACAGCCAGAGCCAAGCCTCTATACTTATCTAAGTTATTGCAGCTGTTTACTCAAACCATCTATGTAATAAGCCGTGCATTCTCTGTGGAAGCCATAAAGATGTTCAATAAAGGCTGGTTTAATGATCAAACATATCTCTATAGATTAATTTTTAATCTATATTAATGACAGTATCTGGCAGTTGGCCCCTACATAAATCCAACTTTTGACATTGGATAAGATTGGATATTATCTACTATTTCTTAAAAAAAAAAAAAAAAAAAAAAAAACAACAAAACTTTAGTTTTTAAAGGTGAAACAGACTGTCTTGGAACTTTAAGCTTTAAAGATTACATCTTAAAAGCCAGGTGGTGGTGGCGTACAACTTTACTCGCAACGCTTGGGAGGCAGAGGCAGGTGGATCTCTGTGAGTTCAAGACCAGCTTGGTCTACAAGAGCTAGTTCCAGGACAGGTTCCAAAAACCTACAGAGAAATCCTGTCTCAACCAAAAGAAAACAAACAAACAAAAAACAACCAAACACCAAAAAAGATTATTTCTTAAAATAATTTGTGTATTGTTGACATTTGATCATAACTAGTATTAGGAGGAATTTAGTTTTAAATTGATTCTATATAGCCTTATTTTTCTCCATATCTTAAGATTCAAAGTTCGTAGCTGGGGACATAGTGGTGTACTCTTACCTTAGCACTCAGGAGGTTGAGGCAGAAATCCTAGGTCAGTGTAGACTACAAACTGAGACTTGGTTTCAAACAATATGTAATTTCTCAACTACCCTAGTATCTAAGTCTCATTCGTTACTACAAAAATGCGAACAAATGCCAAGTGAGTAACAGTGGTTTTGAAAGGCTGACTTCTGACTCCCATGAAATGAGTAACTCTTCATTTCCAGATACTTTAGCTGGTGATATGTTATTACTAGTGTGATAGTCTAGCTTTAATGTCTAAATACTAGAAATTTCTAATCCATTATCGGTCTTAATTAGTATGGATTGATTTGTATAACATGGGCCACAGATCATCAGCTGTTTGTACATGGGTTCGATACTGAATTAGATATTTTAAAAGACATAAAACAACAAACAAATGTGGTAGACTGGGGCTCACAAAGGCAAATTATTCACTGTCTGACCCTTTAAAGACTTTTCTAACTCTAAATAGACCATGGGTCAATTGGGCACAATAATTCAGATATACAATTAGCTATCCTTTATTTTGAGAATTCCCCCTTAGGTGTTTGAACAGTATTATCTCTTTTGTCCTATTACCTTAACAGTTATTGGCTCTCCAACCACACAGTGGTGCTGTGTGTACTAAATTTGATATTCCTCCTTTAGTTATTAACACAATTAACCTTTAAGTAAGGAGAGTTCTTAACCATCCCTTCTCCTCATCCCTCAGAATAGGGTTTCTCTGTGTAGCCCTGGCTGTCCTGGGAGTCTCTCTGTAGACCAGGCTGGCCTCAAACTCAAGAGATCCACCTGCCTCTGCCTCCCAAGTGCTGAGACTAAGGGCACAAGCCATTACTGCCTGGCAGAGTCCTTCTTTTAAATTCACAACTCACATAGGCTTTTTTCAGATGAATCCACTTTTCATTTACTTATGTATATAACATTGCTGAGACATACTTAATGATTACCCTTTATTACCATACACTGCCATAATTATTATGTGTTCACTTAAGCTAATTATGCTTATAGTTTTATAGAGAAATAGTACAAATTAATAAAAACACTTTAATTGGTAGCACAGTGTTAACAGCTCTCAAAGCGAACTACTCCAGGTTTTGTGAAGCACCCAGAAGGTTGTTGCAGAAACAAATGACTGGATTAACTGGGAATCCACCAGAAGTAATTTATTAGTTACAGGGGGACTTTGGAGACGATTCACTGATAAGACAAAAACCTTTGTGCCATCCAGAAGTGGCCAACTAAAACATTACTCTGTAACTTGGGGATTATAAGACACTGAGAAAGTTTGTTAAAATTACAAAGAACAGTGGCTGATAAAAGCAGACAAAACAAGCCTGGGGGATTGCTCCTGGAATCTAGAAAGAGAGCTGGAGATTAAGGCTCCAGTAGTGTTTAACCAGCACAACTTCTAAGGGACGGACGGAAAGGCTGTATTTAGGAGACATAATTACTCTGTTTTTCAGAACGCTGCAGGCTGGGACACAAATATGGATTTCTAAGTTTACACAGGTAGGGCCCAACTTCAATGAGTTGGCAGCTGCTCTGGGCTTATAATGGACAAAACATGAGACTGTCTGGGACCATTCGCTCCTCATTCCATGTGCACCCAGAAATTTCTTATTTAAAAGGGCTTACTACTAAACTATGTATGGAAGAGGCTGTAATATTATTTCTGACTTTAGAAATACAGATTTAACCTTTCTTCCTTCCTTTCTTTTTTTTTTTTCCCCTGGAGATAAGTTCTCTCATTCTGTAGTTCAGGCTGGCCCAAAACTCACTATGTAACCCATGCTGGCCTCAAGCTCATGTTTCTCCTCCTGCCTCAGCCTCCCAAATGCTGAGAACTGAGCTGGGGGTTCCCAAGTGAGGGGCAAACACGCAGCACTGCGCATCGCAAGGTACCGCTAACTCTAGGCTCGCACTGACGCCCACTTCCCAGTTTCAGTTTCCTCCCCGTGTGTGTGTGTGTGTGTGTGTGTGTGTGTGTGTGTGTGTGTGTGTGTGGGTGGGTGGGTGGTCTTAAGAGCTAAGAAGATAGGCACACTGGATGTGGGAAGAATGCACAGAAAGGTGTGGAGACCAACGGTCGTAAGTGAGAGGAAGGATGGAACCTACTACGAGTAAGCACAACCGGGGAGGAGGCAGAGGCCTCTGCGCACAGGGACGCCCCATGGCCAGCGCAGTGAGACTCCCAAGCTGCCTGGTGTGGAGGCTGCTCACACGAGGCCCACTGCTTTCCTTGCTGTCAGCTTGGCCAACATTAATGCAACATGGACCCTTACAAGAGGTTTCCTTTGTTTGATGGATGCTGGGGCTTTCCGTCATTTCTCATGGGTCTGTAATCCCAGCACTCAGGAGGCAGAGGCAGGAATGTGAGTTTGAGGCCAGCCTAGCAAAGCCTGTCTATGAGACTTTCCTAAACTCCCAAGGGCTGGAACTGTAGCTCAGAGGTAGAATCCTTGCCATGTACAAGTGCAAGACAGAGGCTCAGTCTGTAGCATGGGACGAAAAAGAGATGGGGTTTGATTATATGATTATAAATGTCTTCTATATCACTGATCAGTGTATGTAAAGAGAAGGCTGGGGTTAGTTCCTATACTCAACTTGTTTTTTCTCCCTCCCTAAGATAGGGTTTCTCTTGTAATTCTGGCTTGAACTTGCTTTGTAGATAAAGCTGTCCTCCAAGTCACAGATAGCTGCTTGCCTTTCTGCCTCTTGAGAGCTGGGATTAAGTGCATAAACTACCCTCTGGCTTCAAGTCATTTTTATAAGCATCTGGAGGACTTAAAAATATAAAGTTCAAGGACTCACTGAATTGGAATATTAAAATCTTTCTGATTTTGAGTCCTGTAAGATTGTAAGTCAAACCTCGAGTTTCGAGTTTCTTTTTGGAAAACCTGCCACCCATTTTCTATTGCCTTTTTATTCCTTTTTGCAGTATTTGTTGAAACATAATTTTCTTTCTTTCTTTCTTCTTATTCTTCTTCTTTTTTTTTTTTTTTTTGGTTTTTTGAGACAGAGTTTTTCTGTAGCTTTGGAAGCTGTGCTGGAACTCACAGGCTGGCCTCGAACTCAGAGATCCGCCTGCCTCTGCCTCTGCCTCCTGAGTGCTGGGATTAAAGGTGAGTGCCACCAATGCCTGAGAACATAATTTTCAATATTTCCTAAAGTATTTTCTCCACCCCTTTCTTTCAGACAGGGTTTTATTACATAGTTCAGGCTGACCTTCAGTTCACAATGTAGCTGAGGTTGGCCTGGAATTCCTGATTCTCCTTTCTCTGCCTCCCACATTCTGGGAATACAGATGTGCTATCCAACCCCTTTAATGTTATTTTAAATGTTATTTCCAGATACGGTCTCATCAAGTCGAGCACACTGGTCTAGAACTTGCAATCCTCCTGCCCAAACCTCCCAAGTGGCTGATACTGGTATATCTGGCTCCAGCGGGTATGGGTTATTTTATTCTGTAAGAAATACTCAATATAACATTTTATAAATAAGTGGGAGCAGGTGCTACCTTCCATCACTTTTACTCTCATGCAAATGGAAACATGGGGGGAGACGGCTCAGTGGGAAAAGTGCTTCCCATGCAAGCATGAGGACCGGAGTTTGGATTCCCAGCGTCCACTAAAGCTGGGTGCAGTAACTCAAGTCTGGAATCTCAGCATCATAAGGATGAGATGGGAGGTGGACACCAAAGATTCCCAGGAAGCTGAGGGCCAGGAGCAGCAAACAAGAGACCCCAAGATGTCCTCTAACCCCCCCTATGTGCCTGTGGCTCACATGGTCCCTAAGAACATGGACAGACACCCACGTCATGTGCATACATGAAAGGTAAAAATCACGCAGAGTAAATTTTTGAGTCCCTTGTAAATAGTTCCTGTAGATGGGAGAAGAAAAAGGCGTGGACTTAGGATAATTTCTAGACAAGTGCAATATGCTAGTTAGAAGCATAAAATCCAATACTCATCTAACTACACCTTTAGGAAAGGGATTAATATAGAAATTGCAAGACCTTTACCCAAGACTATCCAAATTCATTTAAAACAAGTATGAATGAGAAGAAAAATATAGTGAGAAATGGAACTAAAATTCTAAATATTTGGCTGTACTTACAAACAGTGTTGGCTTAGGTATAAATATATTGTCTTCATGTTCCCTTGGCATGTTTAAAATCTTTGATGCTTGATTTTCTGTCACACCTTTTGATCCCATTTTAGAGAGAAGTAAGTTGTTCTCAGAATGCTTGTTACACATATTAATGATAATCTGTTTCATGGCTGCAAATTCCTGTTGATATATGAAAGCAAGAAAAAAGTTTTTGGCAAACAGACTAATAATGATTGGCACAAAACATTTTTTTAAACAATTAAGCAGATGAAATATCTGAATAATTATACTACATGTATGGGGAAAGTTGCAAAAAACAAAATATTAATGTACATCACACATTTTCTGTGTGTGATGTTTTCTGTGACTACTGATCATGGTTTACTTCAAATACACATGACTTTTAAAATAGTAAATATGACATTACTTTTAGCATTACATCAGACTTTTTATAAGCTAGGAGTTGCTGTTTTTCTGCATATTGGAGTCATACATGGAACTTTGAAAAACAGACCGTGATGATGTGTGGGCACCACACCTATAGGCTGTGACACAACTGGTTGGGGATGTATCTGGAGTTCTACTGCAGGCCTCTGCGCACATCTGTTAAGTAGAGTACTAGTAACCATTATTATTTAATTGCTAGGAATCAAAGGCAGGCCTTGTGCATGGCAGGCAATCTTAGCTGGTAAGCGTTTCTTTCCTCTTAAACCATCCCTTACCTTATAGAATCTAAAATGAAGAAGGTAGAGAAACAGAGCACAGAATGGTTTTCTGTGACTACTGATCATGGTTTACTTCAAACAGTAACTTTAATGTAGCTTCAGCATTTCTTTAGCTGTAGTATTTCTGTAGCCGCTTACAAATAGTAAATGGAGCTGGCCTGAGTTGCCATTTTTAATTTTTCCAGTCCTGGGGGTTGAGTCCAGGGCCTTGTGCATGCCAGCCAAGTACTTTAACCCTGAGCTACACCCCATCCTGTCCAGTTGCCTTGCCAAAGTATTTATTTCCTTACTTAACTGGAGACCATGTTATACTGTGCAGTCATGGCTGGCTTGGCGTTTACTTTGTAGTCCAGGATGGCCCCTTCAGCCTTCACAGTGTTGTCACCTGGAATTGACTTTGCCTTCTGAATGAAAACTTAACTCTGCTGACCTTTTTGAAGAGTTTAGAGTAAAATTTGCAACCCTGTCTTCTCAAGCCTATTATTAACCCCCCTCAGAAAAACTTTTGGCTCTCCATCAGTGGGGACTTTAATTACTTACCAAACTGATACATCCAACACAAACACCCAGGGAGATGGTGTGCTACCTCATTTATCTGTAGGATAACAGTGGACTCTGTACTGGGTAATTCTTTCCTATTATTTTAATATCTTCATGCCAACACACAAAACTTAGGGCAACAGAAGGATGCCCTGCTCCCCGCTACTGATCTGTTTTTAGATGTCAGTTCTGTGTCAGAGCAAGTCCCTACAGGCCTCTCTTTTCTGGCTGTCATTAGTTCTATTTAGAACCACCTAGCTGGAGTAGATATTTTAGAACAGACGGTGGAGTGTGAGCCATGCTGCCTTATAGACTCCAGGGCTAGGGCAGGAGCTGGCACCTGTAGCGACAGAATCCTTTCTCCCAATGTCTAGCCCAAAGCACCGGAGTATGCACAAATACAGCCAAACAGTTATTTGGGCCTATATGAGACTCATTTGGCTTTCAAGATTGCATTATTTAATTTGTCGTGAAGAAAGCAGCCACCAATTTAATGCTAAGCTTATTCAGCTCTAAAGGGTTTTATTTCATTTTTTTTTTTCTTGACAAGGACTCCAGTAGCTTAGTTTTCTGCTCTACTTTTCTTTGCAGCCAAGGCTGACTCTGGATCCTCCCGAATGCTGGAATTACAGTTCTGTACCACCGGTTATGTGGTGAAGGGAAGAGAGCCTCAGGGCTTTGTATAGCCAGGCAAGCATTTTACCAAGACAGTACATCCTCAGCTTCGTGATATAATTGCGCTCTTGCACTACTCAATGGGAAAGGGGAGAATGGTGACTTCATAGTCTATCAAAACCAAATCAAAACAATTTCTGTTTTTTTTTTTTTTTTTTCTCGAGACAGGGTCTTAGCTCTGACTGACCCGGAGCTCACTATGAAGACCAGGCTAGCATCAGACTCACAGAGATCCGCCTACCTTTGCTTCCCAAGTGTTGGGATTAAAGGTGTGTACCACCACTGCCCGGCCAAGCATTTTTTTTTAATGTGATCCCTGGGTGTAAGAAGTTTATAATCAATCAAACCTTTGCTAATAACAAGCCAAATATTTATTAAAAAACAATTCTTTAACATTTATGCACAGGCAACCCTCTGCAATCCCAGTGAGACAGATGCTCTTCTTTACATAAAGAATTTTAATGGGAAGGACACATTAGCTCTTAGCTTCAGGACGGTGCATCTTAATTGTGATGTAATTGACAGTTTGGTGCTAGAACCATAGCAGCTGAGACACAAGAAGTGCACAATGGCAGTACTTAGGTCTCTTTCTCAAATTACTTAAAATTCTCTCGTAATTGTAAGCGAAAATTCATTGATTTTTTTTTTTTTAATTGAATCACAGGCAGGAACTCAAACAGCAATCTAAAATTTCAGATATCTCAGCACAATACGACAGAAAGATGTATTAACTGCGCACATGATGAGGAATGATAGTAGGAAAACAGTAAAAGTTGTTCTCCATGAGTATACTCTTCTGTTTCAGTAAGGGCAGAGGGGTTTGCATGGTAAAAACATCGTAGCTCACAGGAGGTGAGGCATTCCAGGCAGTGTCAGTCAGCACCGAGTGATGCAAGGGCATGCGCAGTGCAGGGCTGTGATCTGTGGGGCTGCGTGAAGCAGCTAGAAGAGACAACATGGGTGAATTCTGACAGAAAAAGCTGCCATCTGTTGAGTTTGATTTTTGAATTTCTGGTCAATTTTGGGTGAGAATCTTGTACTATTGGCTAATTTTTCATGACCTCATTTAGTTTCATGATGTCTCAGTTTAAGCTGGACTCTACAGGAAGCAGATGTTGTTTCTCTTCGGCCTTTGCTGGTGTACACAGAGACAGGTCTTCCGTGACGTTCACCAGGAGATTAGAAAGGGATGAATGTCTTTGTTTCATCTAGACTATGACTAATTACCTCAACTGGGAAGCTTAAGATCACAGAGCCATTTCCATTCATCTGAGAGTACAAACCATGTTAGCATGCTCTCCGAAATCCACAAAGAGCATTTTAAATGCAGCAATATTTGGTTTATAGCTGCTGCTTTAATTCATTAACATAAACATGTTAACTACGGCAACACAAACGTTTATATTATTTCTATATCTACATATAAAGTTTATTTCAAATAGGGACCTATTTGCCTTTGTCTTCCAAGAATGCTGGGATTAGAGGTATGTACCACCATGTCCAGTTCCCTTAATTTTTTAATTACACTTACTTGTTTTGTGCGTGCATGTATTGGGGGCCATGTTTGTGCCATCATGATTTGTGTGGGGCTCAGAGCTGTTCTCTCATTATGTGGTCCCTGGGCATTAATTTAGGTTCTTAGGTGTGGCAGCAAGCGCCTTTCCCTGCTGAGCCACTTAACTGGCTCCTGAATTTTTTCTCTGACACTTTATCAATTACTCAAGGCCATGCTAGTTATTGGGTTCATTTTTGGAGACAAGGTCTCACTATTCAGTGTCTCAGGCTAACCCCGATTGGCGTAGGACTATGTAGACAAACTTGGCTTTCAACGTCTACAGATTCTTCTGCCTCTGTCAGTATGCCTGGCCGTATGTACCCATTTGGACCTTAATTTTATTTTTTAATGTTTTTCTTTTCATAGTTATCTGCCCTTTTCTTGTCTCACAGAAGGAAAAGTGCAAAGATGTATCTTTTTGTTTGTTTGGTGTTTTGACACAGGGTCTAATATAATCCAGGTTTGCCTACCTCAAACTGTGAATCCAAGTCTGGCCTTGAACTTCTGATCCTCTGGCTTCTGTCTCACAAATGCTGGGACCAAAAGCATAAGCTACAGTGACCGGATGCTTTTTCTTAATTATGCTCTTCTTTGAGATTCTTTTTTTTTTTTCCTTGAGGCACGGTTTTACTGTGTGGTCAAGGGTAAAGTAGAATGTTCCACATAACCCAGACTGGCCTCAGGATCCTTTTACATTAGCTTTCCAAATGTTGGGATTACAGGTGTGTATGTGTGCCTCGGTTGGAGGATAACATTCAGCTCTCTCTACCATGTAGGCTTCGGGGATCAAACCACGGTCTCCAGAGCTTAGTGGCCATTGGCTTAGCCCACTGAACCATTCCATTAACCCAGTTTTATTATTTCTTGAAACCATTTCTTTTTCTATTACTTTCCAATCTTTCAAGTCTTGTTCTATTATATAGTTCAGGCTGGACGTGGAGTCACTGTGTAGTCCAGGCTGGTATGGAGTTCTTTTTTTTTTTTTTTTTTTTTTTTTGGTGGGGGGGTGATGGTTTCGAGACAGGGTTTCTCTATGGCTATGGAGGCTATCCTGGAACTAGCTCTGTAGACCAGGTTTGTCCCAAAGGTGTGTGCCACCACCACCGGGCTGGTATGGAATTCTTGATCCCTGTCTCTGCTTCCCTGATGCTTGAATTACAGGTGTGTATTGCCCCACCTGCTTACTTTATTAATTTTCACAGTTCTATGGAGAAAAGTACTCTGCTTTGACAGTATAACTTCTGTGTTTTATAAACCAAAATTAGGAGGACTCTGAGACAGCCGATTCTATTTCCTTGAAAATGTTATTTCCTTCTGGAGTCTCCTGTCATTCTGTCTAAGTTATAACAGAAGTCCTACATGTTTCCTGTATACTTCTAATGTTAGTTTTTATTTAAGATAATATCCCATCTCTGAGACTGGACCTCACTTTGTAGTGAGGCCATCTTGGGACCAGAGATGCTTCTGCCCCAGCCTCCCAAGTGGAGAGATTACAGGCAAGCCAGTCCAGCTTCAGGACTTGGTGTTAGCATTTTTGGAAAACTTCACAGTGTTTTGCTATTTACTATGTTATAGAAAGATTATTTTCTAAAATCTTTCTGAAGAAATTAATTTTAATAGTTGCATGCTCTTTTCTGTTCATTACTTATCACTCCTCTAAATGAGGGAGTTAATATCTGTCAGTTGTGAAATTTTACTTTGTGCTATTACTTGTATTCTAGTTTCTAATTTTGATTTTTGGTTATAAATGAAGTATAGCTTACATAGTTTCTTTCTGCTGTTGGGAGCTATTTGCCAGAATGACATTCATCTGAATGGCACAGCTGAATCTATCTGTCCCTATACATGTAGGTATGATGACCTTTCTAGCAGGTCTCACTCTAGGGCCATCAAGAAGAAGGCAGAATTCTTCCCAAGTGTTTGTGTCCCTTCATTCTGTCTAATTCTAGCTTATTCTTGGCTGACATTTAGAAAATCATTTCCAAAATGTAAAAAAATCCTGTTTTTCTGGTATGTAAATATACAAAATGATGATAATTATAAAAAAAGTCACTAAATTAACAAACGAAGAACTATTTAATTACACAAATGAAACAAAAGCTCAATCAAAGATAAAACAAAACAAAAAAGCCACTCTTGTGAGCTTGGTATGGCAGCAATCCCAAGCACTCAAGAGGAAGAGGAAGGAGGAGAGTTCCAGGCCAGCCTGAGCTACCTTTGTAGACCCCCTCCCCAAACTTCTCTTTCTCACACACATGATGACACACTCTCTCACTGTAGTATAGAATCTAGAATGGCAGAGTGAAAGCAAAAGACCTACTTACAACATTTATGATGCTGGTGACCATTATTGCAAGATCTCTCTGAGAAATCACTCTCTTGAGTCCCAAAGCACACATCTTGGTCATCCATTCCCAAGGATTCACACGGGGTGGGGGGGTGGGGTGGGGGAGAGCATGCTAGCACAGCTCAATTGCCGAGCAGCTGCTTCAAGACATTGCGTACTGATGCCAATAAATTGCTAGAAGCCGAAAACTGCAAAGATGTTGGCAAGGGGACACATAGATAGCATTTCTAGATGAAAATAGCTCTTACAAGTATAATGCAAACTATGTGCTCTCCTGGAGTACAAGGAAGTGTTTTTATATATGAGGGACAACATGCCAGGACCAACAGGCCAGACAATTCTGTACATCTCTGGCCTCAGGTTATAAAAGGTAGAAACCAACCTGGCTTTAAGTCAAGAACATAGTTTGCACAAATTTCACTTAAAGGGTTTTATTTATTTTTAAAGACGGTTTCTCTGTGTAGCCCTGGAACATACACTGTAGACTAGGCTGGCCTGGAATTCAAGAGATATTTTAAATTATTACTTTGTTTTCTTTGTGAAAGGCTCTTTCTATGTATCCCTAGAGGAGCTCATACTCACAGTATTGCCCAGGCTAGCTTTAAACTTGTGGCAGTCATTCTGCCTCAGCTTCAGTATCCCAAGTGCTGGGATTATACTTGTGAACTACCATGCCTCCTGTTAAAAACATTTTGCTATAGAAATTTTCAAAGACAAGAAAGTGGGCTATCTGGCCATGGTGGCACATGCCTTTAATCCCAGCACCTGAGAGGCAGAAGCAGGTGGATCCCTGTGAGTCCTAGGCTAGCCTGGTCTACATAGTGAGTTCTAGGACAGCCAGGGCTACATAGTGAGGCCCAGTCTCAAACCCAAAACGAAACCAAATCAACCAACCAACCAAACAACCGACCAAACACCCAAGACCAAAAGACCAACCAACGAACGAACCAACCAACCAGCAAGCAAGCAAGTAACAAAAAGAAAACAGCAGGTCAGTAAGATGGCTCTGTGGGTAAAGCCACATGCTGCCAAGCCTAAGGACCTGATTTTGATTTCCGCGATCCACACTTACTTTTGGTTATAGTGGTTTATTACACCAATAGTAACTAATGTAGCATACTGAATTCTTGTTTCTCTACTTTTACACTAGGATCGTTTTCTTATTTATCAACTAATTTACTCATTTATTGTGGGTGATCTGGGGTGTTGGTCTTGGCTTTACACCCTGATAGGTTTCTTTAATTGCCTGCATGTGCCAGGCTAGCCAGCCTCCAAGTTTCTGGGGAGTTTCCAGTCTCTACTTCCATCTTGCAGGAGGAACACTGGGATGACAGAATTTACACAGGTTCGCAGGCTTTGACTATGGTCCGCATGCTACAGCAACACAGGCTCACCAACTGAGCCGTCTTCCCTAGCCTCACCCCTCCCCGCCCCCTTTTTCAAGACAGGATTTCACATTGTCATCATACTGGCTTGCCATTCACTGTACAGTTCATGCTGGCCAGGAGCTTGTGGAAATTCTGTTTCAGACTCTCAAATGTGAAGCCCTCAAGGCCAGTTTCCAATATTGTTTTTTGCAAAAGCTTCATTGAAACAGATTAATATGCTACAAAATTATTTCATTTAAAGTGTTCAGCGGTTCTTATTACATAGAAATCCCTTAGCTAGCAATGGTTGGACTTAGGGTTTTTCAACTTCACAACGGTGTGCAAGTGATAAGACTGTGGGTATACTACGTTCCATTCTTAACCTTACATAACCCTTCCTTCTCCCCACTCTCTGTAGACAAGGCTAGCCTAGAATTTACAATCCTCTTGCCACTGCTGCCTCGTGAGGGTTGAGATTATAGCAAGCAGCAGCATGCCTGGTGACAGGCACCGTAGCCTTGTGATAATGCAGGCTGTGAGCTGCAACTCTTGGCCAGCTATGTAGTTTGTCTATGTGATTCATATTCCTCAGGCCCAATAGTACATTGTCAGTCATGTGTGTTTGTGGACAGGACTCAGCCATTCTGTTTTGCACTTTCAGTACCATGTTAAACTAATTCCATGAGGGGCCCGTGAGAAAGCTCAGTGGGTGACTGCTTGTCATGGAGCTTAACAACCCCAGTTCAATCCTGGGACCCACATGGTGGAAGGAGAGAACTGACTCCCACACACTCCTCACGAGATGATTAATACTTTGATATAGCATAACCTTTATATTTGATACTTTGGCAAAGGATTTACTGATTTTTTTTTTGTGTTAATATTATATCCTCCAACTTTGCTGAAGGTGTTTATGAGCTGTAGAGTTCCCTGGTAAGAGTTTTTCGGGTCACTTATGTAAACTGTCATATCATCTGTAAATAGTGAAAGTTTGACTTCTTCCTTTCCAATTTGGATCCCCTTGATCTCCTTTTGTCATCTTATTGCTCTAGCTAGAACTTCAAGTACAATATTGAAGAGATATGGAGAAAGTGGACAACCTTGTCTTGTTCCTGACTTTAGAGGAATCGTATTGAGTTTCTCTCTATTTAGTTTGATGTTGGCTGTTGACCTGCTGTACTTTGCCTTTATTATGTTTAGGTGTAGTTCTTTTTATCCCTGATCTAAGACCTTTATCATGAAGGAGTGTTGGATTTTGTCAAAGGCTTTTTCAGGAGCTAGTGAGATGATCATATAGTTGTTTTTGTTTTTATATGGTGGATCACATTGACAGATTTCTGTATATTGAACCATCCCTGCATCTCTGGGATGAAGCCTACTTGATCATTAAGGTTTTTCTGATGTGTTTTTGGATTCGGTTTGCGAGTATTTTACTGAGTATTTTTGCATCAATTCACGAGGGAGATTGGTCTGTGGTTCTCTTTCTTAGTTGTGTCTCTGTGTGGTTTGGGTACCAGGTTAATTGTAGCCTCGTAAGAAGAGTTTGGCAATGACACTTTTGTTTCTATTGTGTGGAACATTTTGAAGAGTACTGGTATTAGCTCTTCTTTGAATTTCTGGCAGAATTCTGCACTGAAACCATCTGGCCCTGGGCTTTTTTTTTGGTTGGGAGACTTTTGATGACCGCTTCTATTTCATTAGGGTTATAGGTCTATTTAAAGTGCTTATCTGTTCTTGATTTAATTTTGGTATTTGATACCTATCCAGAAAATTATCCATATGCTTTAAATTTTCCAATTTTGTGGGGTATAGGTTTTGAGTATGACCTGATGATTCTCTGGATTTCCTCAGTGCCCGTTGTTATGTCCGCCTTTTCATTTCTGATCTTGTGAACTTGGATGTTCTCTCTCTGCCTTTTGGTTAGTTTAGATAAAGATTTGTCTATCTTGATTTTCTTGAAAAACCAACTCTGTTACATTTATTCCTTGTATTGTTTTCCTTGTTTCTACTTTGTTGATTTCAGCCCTCAATTTGACTATTTGCTGGCGCCTACTCCTCCTGGGTGAGTTTCCTTCTTTTGGTTCTAGAGCTTTCAGGTATGCTGTTAAGTCACTAGTGTGACTAGTCTCCGATTTCTTCATGTGGGCACTTACTGCTATGAACTTTCTTTTTTCTTAGCACTGCTTTCAAAGTGTCCCATAAGTTTGGGTATGTTATACATTCATTTTCATGGATGGTGGATTCCTGGATAGCTGTGGCCATATAGTAGACAGACCCTATCTCAAAAAAGTTGTTTATCCCATATTCTAAGAGCTCAGTAAGAATTTAAATTACAAAAAGAAACAACAGGCAAGATAGCTTTAATACAGCAAACTCAGGGAAAACAACAACAACAACAAAACATCAGCCTGCTCCCTATATACTTGATCTCACTTGTAGGCCAGCTTCATGTTAGCACTGGCTGGGCCCCAGCAGTAGACATGAATGAAGGTGCAGGAAAGAGGGGACAGGTTAGCATTCACTTAATATTTACAATGTGCCAGGCTTCATGCTGTCTATTACAAAAAATTTAATTTTGCCCCTTATATAAAAAGAAGGAGATACAATCTTAGGTTTTAAAACAAGGATTAGTAGGCTGGAGAGGTAAAACAGATTAAAATGCAGGTCTGTTTCGGTTCAAAATGTCTATTATGTATACAATAATACAGATGCCTTTTGATACACACTATTAGGCTTGAAAGGTATGTTCAGGTTATTTAATCCAGACCCACACACAATTAAAATATTCCCTCTACACACATTGTTTACATGCATTGAGCTATCATACTGTAGTCCGCAAATATGGACAATTATTATGAGTCAAAAAATACAAAGGACATCTCCTCTCACCATATGGCCACTAGCTCAGGCTTGAAAAACAAAGACAAATTATATCAATTTAGCTTTTCTCTGAGCTGCTAAAGCAACCTAAAGTCAACACCCACCACCTGACCTGCCCAAAGCAAAACAAAGTCAACATGGAAGGCATGTCCCCAGCTTTGGATGAGCCACTTCCTTTCAACTGTTTGTTGTTCTTTATGTCCTATCTTTTCTAAACACACAGTCCATCTGTCTTAGGAGAGAGCAAGAATGTTTAATTGTCTTGTTTTCTTTAGATCTGCTATTACTATGTTTCAGGCCCTGGCTAGTTAAGCTTTAGCCCCTCCTCATTCTAATGTTTTTGAGATGACAGAATGATGTATGCTTATACTCTGTATACAACTGAAAGCTCATTGAGAATTCCAGTGTTCAGCTGAGTGACTGGGATGTTGTCACAGCCTTTGGGACACAACTAACCAGAAACTAACTTTCTAGAGCCTGGGTGATCTTAGGGTCACTTTCACTAGAGATGGTGCTAGAGGATGCTAAACTGAACACACTGAAGTCTGAAGATAGTGAAGTATGGTCATACTGAAGTATGGTCATACTGAAGTATGGAAACACTGAAGTGTGAACACATGGAGGAAGTATGAACACAATGAAGTGTGAACACAAGGAGGAAGAATGGGCACAATGAAGTGTGAACACATGGAGGAAGTATGGGCACAATGAAGTGTGAATGCACGGAGGAAGTATGCACACAATGAAGTGTGAACACACGGAGGAAGAATGGGCACACTGAAGAATTGTGGATTCACTGAAGTAGCTTCTGATAAAATCTGCTGCCATTACTGACTTTGCTTGGTCTGTCCTTCTAAACACAATTCGCTTAGTTGCTCTCTATTTTCTGGTCTCTACTATTTTGGCATAATCTAATAGACATGTATTTTCTGTGTGGTTCACATTCAGTATCAGGGTTAGCCTTTAGACCTGGTTCTCCATTGTGAGCACTGAATTTCAGAGCATAGCTTATGTTGGGGCACATACTGCCTCTGAGTTGTATCCCAAACATTCCATTCTTCTCTTAGTTTTAGCTTCTTGATATGTGAATAACAAGATCAATGAGCTGTTAAGTTTATATAAAAATAT
This sequence comes from Phodopus roborovskii, assembly GCF_943737965.1. Lineage (NCBI taxonomy): Eukaryota > Metazoa > Chordata > Mammalia > Rodentia > Cricetidae > Phodopus > Phodopus roborovskii. The sequence goes on from NW_026126511.1 coordinate 19,682,809, forward strand.
CACAAAGTGATTAATTCTGACCATGACCTAACATCTCTGCTACCACTTCCTCTTGGCTACTGTGTCTCTGAAGAGACTTTTTAGGTGTGTAGTGTGTGCTTGTGTGCCTTTATGTCCTAGAATTCTTTGATTTGTTGTAAGCTACTATTATTCTAAGGGAGTCATAAAAATAAAGGGCTAAAAGCGATAGCAAGACATTATTTACTCTCTTCTTATTAACAAAATGCCTCAGTGTGTACAAGTGTTTGCTGTGCAAGCCTGGCAACCTGTGTTTCGTTTCCATAACCCGTGGGAAAAGCCTGGTATGGTAGGGCTCACCTGTAAACCCAGCATCCCTATGGCAAAATGGGAGGCACAAGGCACTTCTAGACGAACTGTCAGGAAGCCAGAGGGCCAGCTAGACTGCAGTGCACAGCACAGCAGAAATAAGACAACTAGGTGGAAGGCAAAAGCAACTCTCCACAACTGTCTGTTGACTTCCATATATGCACAAGTCATGTATCCCTCACACCCCCCCCCCCCCGTAACACAAACCTTAAAAAAGAAAACTCAGGCAAGTATACTTACTATTTAAAGAAAATATTCAATAAATTCCTAAAATACAATGGGAAAAATAGTATTTCATCCTTTAGAAACAAAAGACATTCAGAAGTTGACAAGTCTCTACAACACATAATATGAATGTGTGACAGAAAAAGCTAAAAGAGTATTTATACACCGATAAAATATTTTTATGATGAGACATTTTATTGCTTCACACAGGGTAGAGAGGTTTATGTGCAAGAAAAAACAAAGTTATCTAACAATTTAAAGGTGGTGTTGAAAGGACTAAAAGGCAGTAAAACCAGAGCAGAATAGTTCAGACTTCCTTCTACTAGGTTGTCTACAGTATAAATATCGGCGGGGCGTGCTGATGCATGTCTGCAATCCCAGCACACTTGGACAGGAGGACGAGGCAGGAGGATGCTACATTTGATGCCTGTCTGGAAGTCACAGTGAAATCCTGTTACAAACAAATTCAAGACATGGAACTCAAATTCAAATTCAAGGAGAATTAACTCCAAAGCATGGGAAAATGAAATTAAGTTGTTGCTTCTGCAAAAATGTGCAAGACACCAGCCATCACACGGCTCTAGTGAGGCCTAAGTGCCATGAATGAAGGCAAAGGAACTACATGGTAAGGCGGCAATATTAAACATGTGTCAGTTAGGCCAGGCTGGCCGGCCAGTAAGCCCTAAGAGTGACCCGTGTCTGTGTCCTCAGTGCTGGGGTTACAACATGTGCCAGGGCACCCTGCTTTCTATTGAGTGAGAGACCTAACTCATCTCTTCAAGTTTGGGGGTGTAGGGGTGGGGTAAGCACTGTACCGATGAAGACATACTAATCCCCAAATATCAAAGGTCATTATAAAAAGATCCCTTTTTTGGGGGGGTTAATCTTTAGCTAGGTTATTATTATTTTGTTGTGATAGGGGTTGAAACCTAGAATTTCATGCATACTAGGCAAGTACTTTGCAGTGTGGTGCTAGGTTTAACTAAGTAGCTTAGGCTGGCCTCGAATTCTTTCTACAATCTGTGTAGGCCTTGAACTTGCAATCCTCTTGTCAATTGTCTCAAACAGCTGGGGTTACAAGTACAAAAAGACTCATCTTCTTTTGAGTTTTAGAAGGAATAAGCAAAAGGCTTGTTTTTAGCTGGCTCCTTACCCCAGGCATACTTGGTTAGAAGCAATCTATAACTGTCCCTGAGTAGGACAGCTCGGACAATATCGTTGACTTGAAAGCATTTGAAACAGTATAGAAGAACTTACAACAGTTCAAGATATATTTATCCCTTGAATAGCCTCAGTTATGAACTCACAAAGATTGAGCAGTATACATGCCCTGGCGCTGAGCTACATGGAAAAAAACCTTCTAATGCATCTGTATCTGGGCCTGGGGATGTAGCTCAGCGCCAGGGCATGTACCCTGCTCAATCTCCTACCCAGGCCCACAAGAAGAATGAACAACAAAAACAGCGGTGACAGAAAAACAAATAACCAGAACAAAATATAACCAAAGTAACCTTACAGGCAAATAATAATACTGTATGTGTGTGCACTGTTTTCACTATAACAATTTTTTCCTTAATACTCATGTACATTTGTATTTAATTTTTAATGTTTTGCATATGCTTTACCACTGACTTCATATTTAACTTGTAAAGAGCACCACCACTGTTGAGTAGAAACGTGTAACACTGAAAAACAATTGTTTTTACTTAAGGAAATATTAGCTTACCTACTTAGTGGTTGTCGTTCACCCCCATCCCAGTCACATTAAGTGTAAAAAGTCACTGAATAGGTGTATAAGAAAAAAGAATGTGCAAAGGTATTGTATTCTTAAGAAAGTTTCTAAATAGTTAAGTATGAACCAAAAAGCGTGACACACATATAGAAATATGCAATTTGTTGGAACCTTTCATGAAGTGGATTGCCTAAGGGGCACTTGGGATGTGAAATGCCCCTGAAATCTTCCGAGAAATCACAAAGAACATATGAGTTAGACTCCAGGAACATAAACATACCATCAAAGAATGATAATTACACCGTGACTTCACTTTTCAGAAAGCCGCCTAACTGCAGGGTTGGTTTCTTTCTGCTAGGTGACATGCACAGCCTTAAGAAGTGGGTTATCAAGGCACAGGAAGGCAGCCCAGTTCTCAAGCCAGTGAGTCTTTGCACAGTCTAGGGACTTAGTAAAGAGCCCTTGATGAATTCGCATTAATACTAACTGAAGTGGCCATGGGAAAGGAAGCAACAGCAGACATGCTGGGTCCTAGAAGCCTATGCCTCACACTCTACAAATGCTGAGTATTCCTCGGAGGCTTGATAAGCAAGGGCTGCTATTGCTGTTGCTAGTTATCAGGTCTTGGGTTTTCTGAGTAGCTCTGTGCTAGGCAAACTTTCCAGACTTGACTTTCTATTGGCTGCATGCAGATAGATCTTTGAAATTGTTCTAGGATCAGTTTGTACTTTTCCAGTAATCAGAAAGAAACAGTTTTGGAGGGGGAGGAAATGAGATACATATTAAATGCCACTTTCTAAAACTATTTGGTAGCTCATAGTACAATTACTATTAAAAGACAGGAAAGAGGCATAATTACTTTAATAGAAATTCAAATGGATACTTGCCATGTGCTAAACACTGTAGGAAAGATATGAAGAGGAATGTGGTACCCTACTGGGCAAGCCAGGCGCATAAGTGTGATGGCAGAGGGATGGAGGTGTGCTAATAGAAATACGAGCAGGCAGGAGGCTATGCGGAGTGTGGGAACATGCCTGGAACCACAGCCCTTGGAAGGAGGGACAGTATGATCAGGGTCAACTGGGACCACATGACAACTTGTTTCAGGAAAAAAAAAAAAAAAAAAAAAATCCAAGTCCTTCCTCTGTCTAGCTTTGGGGGTCTGATGGATAAAGGACAGCATTTAAAATGGCCTTGAAAATGCAACCCTCCTATAACTCCAGACCATCTTCTTTATAGGTGAGGAAGCTGAAGAGAGAGGACAGCATCACATGGAGACTCCAGAGCTGTTAGGCAGAACTCAGGAACCTAAGTCTCATTTCATTTTTTCTTTTCATTCATTTACCTTTTGTATTTCAATCCCAGTTCCTTCTCTCTCCTCCCACTCCCACACTCCCCGGAGAAGGTAAGGGCTCCCTCCCCTAGGAAGTCCACTAAGTCTGCCCCATCATCTAGTTGAGGCAGGACCAAGGCACCTCCCCACCCCCACACCCCTGTGTCTAGGCTGGGCATGGTGTCTCTCCATGTAGAATGGGCTCCACTAAGTCAGTTTGTGCATTAGAGGTAGGTCTTGGACCCACTGCCAGTGGCCTCTTTATTGTCCCAGCCACACCATTGTCACCTATATTAAGGGGGTCTAGTTGGGTCTTATGCAGGTTTCCCCTTTGGCAGACTTGAGTCAGGGATCTCTCACTAGCTCGGGTCAGCCTCAAACTCACAGCAATCTGCCTGCTTCTGTCTCCCAAGTGCTAGGATTAAAGTTGTGTGCCACTATACCCAGCCCCCTAAAAGATACTTTTTAACCTATGCTTGGTTTCTCTTAAAAATATATTATTTAATGCTGGGCATTAGTGGCACATGCCTTTAGTCCCAGCACTCGGGAGGCAGAGGCAGGTGGATCTCTGTGAGTTTGAGGCCAGCTTGGTCTACAGACTCAGTTCCAGGACAGGCTCCAAAGCAACACAGAGAAAAAAATTTAAAAGTGAATAAACATAAGAGTTTAGTATCTTACCTTTCAATTACTTAGTGAATATAAGTATGTGTGTACACGTCCATCACATATATTTCCTGTTGTTTTGACACAGGTTTCACTATGCAGTCCAAGCAAGCCTAAAACTCTGTAGCACAGGTTGGTCTTGAATTTATGACCACCTTCCTTCAGTCCCCTAATTATAAGAATGTACCACCAAGTCCAATTATAAATTGTTGTTGTCTTTTGGTGTTGCTGGGATTGAACTCAGAGCCTCACAGACACCCAGCTAATGGATGTAATTTAAAACCATTTCTCAGTTTTAATGTTGATTATGTTAAATACCAACAGCTCCTCATGGACCTCAAAAAATTTAACAATGCACAAGAAATTCTGAGATCAAGTCTTAAAAACAAATGTTGCTGCAATTCTAGGCCTTGGGATACCAGGGTAGGAGGAATGCTCCAAATTTGAGGTCAGCCTAAGCTATAGAAAACAGAAAACAAACAAACCAAACTGCTCTGGCCCAGCTTATAGATGCTAACAGCCCTGCTTCTTCCTCAAGGGTTGTCTTTGGGAAAGGAGGCAGCCAGTCAGGACATGCACATGGGAGAAGCTCAGGGTGTGTGGGGGAGAGGGAGAGAGAGGGAGAGAGAGGGAGAGAGGGGGAGAGAGGGGGAGAGAGGGGGAGAGAGGGAGGGAGGGAGAGAGAGAGAGAGAGAGAGAGAGAGAGAGAGAGAGAGAGAGAGAGAGAGAGAGCAAAAAAGAAGAGACACTTTGAGTGAAGGCCTCCTTTGGCCTGAGGATACCAAGTTAGAGTAGTAGGCGGTGCAGATGGCCAGAGTACCTACACTTAACACTTGTAAGCCAGGCTGTAGCTTGGCTCATAGACTCTCTTGCTTGGTTGTAAATTTGAATCTTTGTTTCAAATCACTTTTATTTATTTATTTATTTTTTTGTCTTGAGAGGTTAAGAGGTATGTATGTATCACTTGTCACTTGCTTTACATTGGTTTGGTTTGGCAGTTTTTGTTTTTGTTTTTTTAAACCACCATCTTTTTTATTGTGGAGATGCTAATGGACTCAGGAATCCTCCATAGTTTAACATCCAGACAGGGCTTCTCTGTGTAGCCCTGGATGTCATCGATCTGCCTGCCTCTGCCTCCCAAGGACTGGGATTAACAGTGTGCCCCAGCCACAGTTTATAATGCCAAGTCTGGTGTAGTCAGCTGTCACCTGCTGCTGCACTGGGATAACTCTCTAATGTACACGCGTGCGGACGCTGCTTCCACTCGCCCAGCTGCCTCCTAGAAAGGGACAATTTCCTTTTGGGTTTTGTTTGTTGTTTGAGATAAAGACTCAATATGTAGGACTCACTACATAGACCAGGCTGGCCCTGAACTCATAGCCGTCTACCTTCCTCTGCCTCTTATATGCTGGAATTAAAGGCATGGGCCAGCATTTTTACCCCCTTCATTTTCTTTTTTCCGAGACAAGATTTTCTATGTAGCTCAGGCTGGTCTCAGTCTTAGTATGTAGCCCATGCTGGTATTGAACTCTTCTATCCTTCTGCCTCAGATTCTGAGGAACCATGACAGCTAACACACTGGCATTTCACTAGTACTGAGCGGATTGTCATTCCCACTCGTGGGTGGGGGGGGGGATGTGTTGGAGACTAACATCATGGCAGACAGGAAGCAGCCTAGAGCTGGCCTGACCCCCTGACAGTATGCACTCATGCTGACAGCAGTCCCCCCCCCCCCCCCCGCCCCCAAGTGTAAGTGGCTTTGCCTGTGCTTTTTCAGCGTTCCTGATGCTCTTGTTACAGGGCCACTCTTCATTGTGTGAATAGCCTTTCAGGTTAGTGGTTCTCATTACCCTGCCAACCCTCTTTTGTTCTCAATCTAGGCACTCTCATGAGTCCATCTATTCCATAGTCAAACAAAACGAAAAACAAAACACCACCATGCTGTTCCGGGCAGTGGTGGTAGCACTTGGGAGGCAGAGACAGGAAGATCTTTCAAGTTTGAAGTCAGCCTGGTCGACAAAGTGAGTTCCAGGCCAGCCAGGGCTACTCAGAGAAACCCAGTCTTCAAAAACCAAAAACCAACCAACAACAGAAAAACAAAAAACCAAAAAACAAGAACAAAAACAAAACACCACCCAAGAAACAAACAAAAACAAACAACCCAGAACAAAATAAAAAAAAAAAGTCAAAAAGCTATGTTATGAGACTCAAATCTTTATTTCTAATGACTTCTTTTTTGGGGGCTTAAGAACTCACATTTTAACCCAGCAGTAGATAATATCCACTTAGACATTTGATTTTCTTCCCCAAGCTTACTCACCCTTCTGCTACCACAGACTTATCTATCATCAGACCAAACACTGGGCCATCCGTTCTCATTTCTCATCTTCATCAGTCCCTAAATCCAATTACCAAGCTCTGTGCTTCTGTTTATAAATTGGTCTATTTTTCACTCATGTCGTCATCAGCAATGTAGCTGCAGTGAAATACAGGAATAGCTTCTTAAGTGGCGTTCTTACCACCTCCTACTACAATTCCAAAGGGTGTTCCAAAGGGGCTCTTACACTATCGGCTTAAGCTTGGGCTAGTATTAAAGTAGACACTTGACTAAATAAAGACATTCCTTCAACTCTCAAGAATTTATTTCTGAGGACCTATGATCTGCCCTCTAATGGGGAATGTTGTTCTGTTTATCTTATTGGTTAATTAATAAAACACTGATTGGCTGATTGGCCAGACAGGAAGTGATGTAGCTGGGCAGAAATTTGCCACTAGCTAAGCACAGAGGTCTGGAGGTTTGTACAGACAGGCAGGAAGTAATGTAGCTGGGCAGAACAGGATATAAGCAGGGACAAACAGGAAATTGCTCTCTTCTCTGCAGAGACGATGGGCATTCATTATGTGAGCTCAGGGAAGAGAGGATGCGGATGAGGGGTCTCCAGTAAGACCATGAGGAAATACTTAAGATTATAATAGAGATAGGTTATTAAGACAGAGCTAGCCAATAAAAAGCCCAAGCCAACAGCCAGAGTTTTATAATTAATATAGCGTCTGGGTGTTCATTTGGGGCTGACACAGCTGTGGGACCAGGTTGTTGGGAAAGGGTTATCGTAACAGCCCTCTTCAATAACTAAATAGGTAAATAAATAAATAAATAAATGAAGGAGGGAGGGAGACAGAGAAGAGTTCAGGGCCTGCGGGCATAGCTTAGCTCTGTGGTAGAGCATTTGCCTAACGTGAGGCCCTGAGCTTAACCCCCAGCACAGCAAACACACACTCCAATAACAAAAACAAGCAGAATTAGAATTTTCAGATTCCATCATAAATGTCCTTCACTTAAGACAAAAGTGAGCCGGAAGAAGTGGGGGGGGCAGTACGGCAAATCTTGAGCCCCCCCTCCCCCCCCCCCCCGACAAGCGGGGACTAGCTGGTCTAAGAGGTCACAATTCCTTCACCTGCAACGCTTACAATCTCCAGTTCCCAAATCCTGCAGTTAGTTTCCTTTTGCCTTTTCGAAAAGCCTGTTTAATGTTTCTATTTTATTTCTGCCATCAAGTGTCAACCTTAGAGCAAGTGAAGACATTTAAGAGTAAGAGAGGTTATAATCTACTGGGAAGGAACTAGAAAAGGTTAGTGTAAGGCACTGAAAATAAAGGGGAAAAGGTCTGTAACACCTGCATAAGACATTCAGTTATGAGTTTTTTCTTTTGGAAACTAAGACAAGAATGAAGCACACTGAATTACCCAGCTTTCATTTTCTGACAGGAAAAAAAAAGGGGGGGGGGGTTAATGTTCATTTACAGAGGCAAACCTTCCCTGGAACTGATGTGAGCTATAACTCGCAGGGAGGTTTTCTTTCTTTCGTCTGAATGGGACTAAATTGATCTGACAGGCTAGGTTTGCCTCACTTGTATCATAATCAGTTCCGCCTGCACTAAGAGGGCCTGTGGTAGGTAGCTACCTGTGGACTGCAGTGAGGATTTATACATTACACATGGCAGTGCTGACCCTGGACGACGTTCATCACCAGAAACGCTCACAACATGACAAATGTTGCCTCGGTAGAAGAAATTACCTGAGATACTTTGTCTTTTACTGCATTTCAGTTTCACTAACAAACAGGAACAAAACTTCGTACTATTTCATACTTCATACAGGAACAAAAACTTGGGGAACACAGGATGAAAAGGTGTGGTCTGGTACCCAATGTACACCTTTAGTTTCTGTAAAGAAGGCGAGACTACAAGTCACCTACCTATCAATACCACTGCTAATCACAATACACACAACTCCTGATGAATGTCTATAGTAAAAACTTTTGATTAATACTTGTTGTACAGTTTCAATCCAACATATTTAACCCAGGTTGAGTTTCATAGTCTGAAAAGACAACTACAGTTTGTTATTTTCATTTCTCTCTCTCTCTCTCTCTCCCCATATATATATATATATATATATATATATATATATATATATATATATATATATATATATATACACATACACACACACACATACATACACACACACACACACACACACACACACACACACACACCATCTCTTCACTTTGTTTGTTTGTTTGTTTTTCCAGACAGGGTTTCTCTGTGTAGCCTTGGCTGTCCTGGAGTTCCCTCTCTACCTGCCTGCCTCTGTCTCCCGAGTGCTGGGACCAAGGTGTGTACCACTATGCCTGGCCAGTATATATTTTTATAACACTAACTCAGAAAATGGAAGCTGCATACAGTCAGACTCCAAATATTTTAGAAATGACAATCTGGAACTGCCCACTTGGTGCCTTTTCATTTACCAGCAGCCACGTTACAGACATGTACAAGCACACGACAAGTCAGTGGTCTGCCTAGAAGGTGGAGTGGCAGCCATAACTCAGAACGGGATCTGAGGAGCTTTAAAGTGTTTCTTTGTTTTCTATCTGAATCACTAATTTAAGGTTTTGGAAATTAGCTGATTAAACCTGTGATTTACAATAAATGATATGCCCAGGGCTTAGAAACAGCATGGAGTAAGCCAGTGGCCTTTGGTACCTTTAGCCAGGTTTTTGTCACTCTGACAAAGTACCTGAGAAAACAGCTGAAGGGAGGATGGATTATTTTGGTTCACAGCTTTATAGTTATTATTTGGACTTGTGAATAATGTGGCTTTAGTTTGATGTATAAAACGTAGGAATAGCTGCTTCTATAATTTTCAGTGTAGCATAATCCTTTAGAATTAAATGACACTTGCCATTCTGAAAAGAAAGTCTTACACAGCTTTGTGATGGGACGGAAACCTTTGGTTATGATCTCTTAAACATTCAGATTTAAAGACATACACTGACTAAGTCAGCCTTCCACAGTGAAGAAACACTTGTAGGACATAAGTGATGCTGTACTGATGGAGACAGTCTACAGTGACAGGCAGAAGAATGCACAGAACCTTGACCTAGCTCTGCCATCTGCTCCTGAGGGGTTTGTTTACCCGCAGGTTATCTCTAAAGTGCAGTCTGATGGCTTGAGACACTGCTCAGCTCAAAGCTCACCTAACTCAGCTCAGGTCCCAGTCTGGTCTCAGCAGCGTAGTAAGTGGGCATGGGAGACACACCTTGAAATCCTAGCACTTGGTAGGTGGAGGCAGGGGGATCTCAAGTTCAAAGCCAGGCTACATGGTGAGTTTGAGGCTGATCTGGAGTATGTGAGCCTGTATTAAAAAGCAGGGGGATAAAAATCCGTTCAGGGCTACACTGCTCTTACTGTGTTTGCTTTTTCGGTTAGTTTCAGTATGTAGGCCACCTCCACCTCAGTGTATAGAGTGCTGCATCAAGGCCAGCGTTGTCATGATCACCCCACTTGATTCTTCTATCCATCATATAAAAATCCTGCCTCAAACTCTCCATCCTCCTGCCTCAGCATCTAAAGTGCTGCCTCAAGGTCAGCATTGCGGTGATCACCCCTGCTTGACTCTTCTACCCATCATAGAAGATGATAGATATAAAAGATACCTCTAAGAGAACTTACTCTTTTTTTTTGTTTGCATGAATGTGTATGTCTGTGCCTACTTGACTGTATGTGTACCATGTACAAGCCGATCACACAAGGGCCAGAGGATGTTAAAACTCTTGGAAGCAGACTTTTAGGTAGCTGTGAGCTGGCCCAGTGGGTGCTGGGAACCAAGCCCAGAGGTCCAAGCAGCAAGTGTCCTTAACCGAGCTGTCTCTCCAGTCCTTTTCCCTATTTTAGTGAAGACAGCCTTCCGACTGCCCCAGCACCTTTGAACTGTTTCCAGCAACAGTCCCCAGGTTAATCTCTCTCCACAATATTCTTCCCAAACAGTTGACAGACTTTTTCCAGAGCAGGAAACAACTCTATGTACTCTCATAAATCAGTGATTTCTTTTGCAACTGCCTATTTTAAAAAGTAAAATGATAGAAATATGGCTGGAAAGAAGCAATGATTAAGACAGTACACTGGAAAAATGCTTTGGACCCACACATCGCACTTAGCAATGTCAGCTGCTGGTGAGGACCCACAGCTACTGGCACTCTTATCACTGCATATGAAGGGCAAGCGCACACTCACCCTGGAAACATCTGGCAGGTTCTTACCAACGTATGTTTACCCTAAAACTCAGAATCTGTGCTCCAGCGTGTACCCAAGGGAAACTGAGGCCCATGTTTTGCACAAATACTCACACACAACTTTCTAGAGTGGTTTTATCTGTAGATTTGATATATATTTTCAAGTGAAGTAAAAAAACAAACAATAAAAATTATAAAAGAGCTACAAAATCATAACTAGTATATTACATTGTAATATTAATAAGAATAAATTAAAAATTAAATGTACCATAGCGTGACCCAAATAGCTACCGACTATGAATTAGTGAACCATGCTTCAGCCATATAATGTGACATAAATACTCAGTTAAGTGAAAACAGCCAGGTGTAAAAGGCTACTTGTTGCTAATTTAATTTATATGACTGCATATAAAAGGTGAAACCATAGGTAAAGAAAATAGGACAGTTGCCATTAAGGAACAGGACTGGGGGAAAGCTACCTTAAAGGGCTCATGAGAGAGTTTTCGGGGTGGTGAGACTACTAAACATATAGATGGTGATAGTAATAATAACTATGTGTATTTGCCAAAAGAAACAAGAGAGATTAATTTCCCCAAAGTTAAATCATACTATTTATATTTTTTGAGGTAGGGTCTCATGCATCTCAGGCTAACCTCAAACTTGCTATATAGCCAACCTTGAATTTCTGACCTCCTTGCTTCGGTTGGCTGAGTGCTGAAATGTGAGGTGCTTAGTATTATTTGGTATTGAGCTAGAACCCAAGGCCTCTGTACATGCCAGGCAAGCAGGTAGCAGCTGAGCTATATACCTGCCCCTGTTTATATTTTCTCAGCTAGCACAGACTGGGTTGGATGGGTATTAAAGGAGACGAGGGGCGGAAGGAGGGGATAGAGGTAGCAGGGAGGGAGAAAAAACAGCAAATTAGGTGGGTGGAGAGGTGGGGAGGGTCTGAGGGAGGGAGATGACTGTGATCAAAATTCACTAAAGGAAATGTTTTATAAACAAGTTTACAAGTTATGAGATTACATTTTCAAAGAATTGTAAACACCTGGTGAGCAACAATAAAAAATATGAAAGAACCTCACAAATCTGCACAGGGTGGTGCACACCCACAATCCTAGCACTTAGAAGTTGAAGGTAGGAGGGTCACAGAGACCAGCCTCAGGCTCATGAGACGCCTCACCCACAGAGCACTTCAACTTTAAAGCTCCATAGACTTACTGCACATGAGCACAGTGATAGCTAAGACAGAGGCACGCGAAAGAAACTTAATGTCTAATGGCAGAAAGAAACAAAGCCGGCAGTGGTTAAGTAATGTGCAAATCAGTGGCTGAGATATAAGAAAGGCATTCCAGAAATGAGAGTGAGCTCTAGAAATAAAGTACATCGCAGACAAAGTGTTATAAAAACGGATAGATTGAGCTACACACAGAAGTCACTGATGAGCACAGGAACAAGACACCAGGACCAAACGTCTCAATGCAAATACTGATTTAGAAAATGTTCAAGACGGAACAAACTATGACAAGGCGGGAAAGTACCTCACGGTGATTTAGAAGCTGCTCCAAATCCAAGGCCATTTGGTTCTTCATCTGCAGCAGGGCTGACTTTTCCTTATTTAAATTGCTGTTGAAAACCCAAGTTTAAAACGTGACCATGTTGTGTGAGTTTAATTAAGAGACAGCAAATAAAAAGAATAAACACAAAGTTGATGGTTTGAGCTGAAGATGAATGGGATTTGTAGTCAGTAAACACAGCAGTAACTGAACACAAAGTAACTGAACTGAGTGGCTTAGTTACTCTACAGGAGAAATTTCTGACAATGTGACTACCATGTCTGCTTTGGGCACACAATCAGTGTTTTACTGACTGCTTGCTCCTAAAATGTTAAAAGCAGGTAGAAGGAAAGGATACATACATGGACATATTAAAACACAAGATATTAGCAATCAAATTGAAGCATTTATCCTTAAACTTACAACAGTATTTTTTAATTTGTCACATAGTAAATTACCTAGTACATAATTTAAATAAACCAGTCTCCTGTAAACTGCAAAATAATTTTGCCTCCAAATTCTTAGTTTGGTATAAAATTTCTATGTCTACACTGTGACTTTTCTCACTGGTAAGTTCTGCTTTATGACAGAGTCCACTGTCAGGTCATATTAATATTCTAAGAAATAACTGTGGAATATTCTATTTAACATCATTGTTTAAAAAAAAGACAAAAAACCAAAACAAACAAACAACAACAACAAAAAAATGTGACCACCTCTAAGAACTGAGAAAAGCAAAAACAAATCAAAATAGCACAGTTCCTGAAACACTGAGACGAAAATCTGTGAGGGTGAAGTTAATGAGAGCATTTTATTGTAAGACATCTTTAAGTTATTTTTAACAAAAAGTTACCAATTATAAAAATACTAGAGGAAGCCAGGCGGTAATGGTGGCACACCTTTAATCCTAGCACTCAGGAGGCAGAGGCAGGCGGGTCTCTGTGGGTTTGAGACCAGCCTTGTCTACAGAGTACCAGGACAGTCTCCAAAGCAATACAGAGAAACACTGTCTTAACACCTCCCTCCTCCCCCCCCCCCAAAAAAAAAAACCCTTAAATGTAATGACCATTCTGGAAGAACCGGCAATTCCAAGGACTTAAAAGGGACAGTTGCCAGCTCCTCCCCATGACGTCAGCTGAGGACAGGCTGAGTAAGTTCTGAGTGATCTCTACTGTGCAGTGTAAGGCAGAACTGGGTTTTCACATCTGTAAAAGTGTAAACTCCTCATGTGTGCCAAAGGGATATGTGGATTACCTAGTAAATGATTACATAAAGCGCTCAGCACATAAAACTCTACATAAATGCTGCACACTATTACTAACTTAGATGAAGAACAGGCATCAGAGGAAAACAGTAATTACATGCCAATAAAGGCAAGCAGCTCAGTAGAAAAACAAACTGACATGCAGAGGTAGGCGCCAGGGATCCTACTAAACTGAGCAGTTGAACAAAATGGTGTCCGGCACAGAATGCCATGTTCTGCCAGGATCTGAGGCATGGAACATCAGGTGTTTCTGAAATGCTCAAATTCCAAGCTACCTGTATTTTATCTGGGGATACACACCCCTCACAATGAAAGTAAAGTCCTGTAAACAGAACTAGGTCTTTTCAAGGAGTGTTTACATTCATATATAAGTACACATACATACATACATACATACATACAGGCAGACACACACACACACACACACACACACACACACACTCACTCACTCACTCTCCCTTTCTGTTCCAAACACCAGCAAGTCCATTAAATAAAACACTGCAATGGGAATATAGAATGTTGAAGTAATTAAAGGATTCTGACCGGATATTCTCTGGAAAGGCTTTGTATGTATATAGTATTTAACATTTCAAGAATAAAGCAAGTGTTCCACAATTAAACAGCAAAGCAGCCACACTATGGAATCCAAGCTGGGCGGATAACACAGCATCACTATGTTGCATCTTAAACATAGCAGTTAATCTCATGCCGCATGGATGCTTGACAGCATATTTCTTTGACTGGAAGATCTGGGATAGACTTTCAAAGTCTTAGTCTCTGCTGTAACGTATCTAAGTCATAAGGGACACTACTTATAACATGGGCATTTCTAAAACTCCACATGATGATCATTAAATCCACTGTCCTGATAGTATGTCCTTTCTCAGTAGAAATTCAGTCTTCATAAGACATAGTTCAGAACAACGCAAACTTACTTTTAAAAAATATAAGCCTTCCATGTGTGAGTCATAAAGCTGGAAAACAAACTTCCCCTAAGCACTTCTATCTTGAATGTTATATTACACCCATAATTGTTCAATTCACTGTTAATTATTACTTAGAAATTCATGTTTATGGCTCTATTTCACCTGCTATAGGAAAACATATTCCTGATATATTGTACCTTAACTTCCTGGATCAATATACTCTGGCTTCACCATGTAAGAGAAGTTGACAATGTAGTCTTTTCTTTTCTAACTACTAGTTAAGAATAAACTGAGAACCTACAGCAGGGAAAGAAAACTTACACCAATTACTCTCTTTTCATGCTCCCCTCAGATCCAAGTAGAGATCACACTGGATTTTCCAGACTGACTGTCTCCTGTGGCGTTGTGGAGAGTTAACGTATTACTTTTAGACTAGATTACTACTTTAATGACGGGGAATTCAAAGCAGTTACTAGCAACACCTTACTGTGAGAGCTCCATCAGCTTCTGATGATTTTCTTTCAGTACATATTTATCCTAGCCTTTCTGGTTACTAAGTGTACTGCATAGGTAGGTCTGCCAGTATATGGCACAGCTGTAGAATGCTTGACTGAATAAACTGTATAAACACTTAAACTTGCAAGGGTTAATGGTAGTACAATGGCATTGTTTAAAGGAAGGTAATAATTTTCCTCAGTACCTTCATTGTTAAGATAAGGTCTAGTGTATCCCAGGTTGGCCTCGAACTAACTCCTGCAAAGCTGAGGATAAGCATGAACTTAAACTTGTTAATTTGCTGTGTGTGTGGGCACATGTGTGTTCTGTGGGCCAGTGTACATGCCTATGTAGAAGACACAAGGCTTCTTCTTCTATGGTTTTGTGTGTGCATTACAGGTGTGTGTGTACATTACAGGTGTGCGTGCATTACAGGTGTTTGTGCATTGCAGGTGTTTGTGCATTACAGGTGTTTGTGCATTGCAGGTGTTTGTGCATTGCAGGTGTTTGTGCATTACAGGCGTGTGGCCACATCTAGCTTTTTCAGTTGTTTTTACATGGGTGCTGGGATCTGAACTCAAGTCTCCATGTTTGCTCACCAAGTATTCTTCCCCTCTGAGCCATTTCTCTAGCCTTGCAACTGGCTTTTTAACACTATCACCATACCTTATCATTCATACATGTACAGAGGCAGAAATCATGGCAGAATTTGTAAAGCCACTATTATATTACTTTGATTTTTCACAACAGATGACGGTTCATCCGGAAGCATGACATCGCATCCCATCAAATAGTTCAGAATCTATTAAAATATATTATGAACTTATGAAACACTATTTTGATAATTTAAGCATGGGGGGGGGTGCACACACCTTCAATCCCAGAACCAGGAAGCAAAGACACATGGATCTATGAGCTCAAGGGAACCTAGTTTAAAGTTCCAGGACAGCCAGGGCCCACTTCAAATAGATATTCTGACAGTAATTCCACATTGACTTAAGATTACTATGCTGTAACTACAGGAGTTTTAACTTTTTGCCCAAATTCAACATCCTGAGAAATATTATTTCTGATTTTTAAGATTATCAGCACACAAATTTGTCAAGATTTAGATGGATACCAATAACGGAAAATGCTTATGACGCTTAGATATTATGCTATACATATTAAATTGTAACTTTATCCTCAGACAGCCATGCGAATTAGGTATGTTAATACCACTCTCATGGATAAAGAGGCTGGCTGTGTAGTTCAATACCATTAGCCGATGTGACAATTAAAATGAAAATTAATTTAAATAATGATGGGGGAATGTCCTTTTGTATGCTGTGAATATATATTTCTTTTACTGGTTGATGAATAAAGCTGTTTCAGACAATGGACAGGAAGGATTTAGCCAGGAGAGAAATTCAGACAGAGATAGAGAAAGGTAGTAGGCAGAGCCAGGGAGACTCCATGTAGCTCCGGGGAAGGTAGGATGCCTGGGTATTTTCTGGTAAACCAAGACTACAAGGAAATACATAGATTAATGGAAACAGGTTAATAATTAAGAGAGAGCTAGCCAATAAGAAACCTGAGCCATCTGCCAAACAGTTTATAATTAATATAAGCCTCTGTATGTTTATTTGGGACTAAGTGGTTGTGAGATCGGACAGGACAGAAACTTCTTTCTACAAACAGAACTAAGAAATTTGCTCCTGAATAAAACATGTGGTAAGCAGCTATCATACTGGCTACTGCAGATTTGGAAATTTTGTTACAGGATGTTTGGGGAAAAAAAAAAAAATAGTGAGCTTTACTAATTTGTCCCAATTTGAAGGGAAGCCCTGGGCTGGATTATAACTCAGGTAGTCTATTGATTGAGCCAGCGTGCCATCTCCCTCAACTTTTAAAAAGACAGCTTACTTTTATTACTTTTTAATTCTGTGTGTAAGTGGGTCTATGTGGGGTATGTGAGTGCAGGTACCTGTGGAGACTAGGAGAGTATAGGATCCCTTAGAGTTGGACAACAGGCATCTGGGAGCTACCTCACTTGGGTGCTGAGAACTAAATTCGTTTGTGTTCTCCACAAGAGCAATATTTACTCGCAGCCTCCAAGTCCTCTCTCCAGCCTGTCCAGTGTGTCCTTAAGACTATTTTTGTAAAACAAGAAGTTCATTACTTCATTTATTATGGAGTATTTTAAAATGAGAAAAAATATAATCCTATCTATCTGTCTCCTAGTTTCAATATTTATCAGCTCAAAGCCTTACATTTAATAAATATTCCACTCTATCCCATTTCTCTTTCTTTGTTTCATTATTTGGAGAGAAATTATCCTTCATCTAGGACAGAACATAGGGAGGCAGTATAACCTAATGGCTAAGACTGCAGAATGACCAAGTAGGGAGATACAGAATCAAATTTTGGTTCTAATGCCAAACCATATGTTTTTAGAGGACAAGCTGCTTATGTTTTCAAGGAATGAATTTATATAATGTTTTCTAACTGCTACACAGTATCTTTTTATATTAAATATCCTGGCCACTTTAATTCTTTTTATTTAATTAACAATTTTTCATTTATTTTACATACCACCTACAGTTTCCCTCCCTCCCTCCTCTCATGTCCTTGACTGCCTGCCCTTCCCTGCCCTCCCACATCCACCCCTGCTCTGTCTCCACTCACAAAGGGGCAGGCCTCCCATGGG
Source organism: Phodopus roborovskii (assembly GCF_943737965.1). Lineage (NCBI taxonomy): Eukaryota > Metazoa > Chordata > Mammalia > Rodentia > Cricetidae > Phodopus > Phodopus roborovskii. The sequence continues at coordinate 19,700,593 of NW_026126511.1, forward strand.
CTTGAACAAAGCTCCTCCCCCTGCATCAAGGCTGGGGGAACAGGTTCCCGAAAGCCACTTTAATTCTTAACAGAATTAAGTATTTAAGAATTATTTTGAGGCAAATGTAAAAGAAGTATTTTCTCCAGGTGTTTATATTATGTCCTTTCTCCAAGTTTATAAGTGTAAAATTATAAAAATTTCAACTATAATAAATATATAACAAGAAAAAGTCCCATCTGAAGTTTTCTCCTAAAATTAACTACATGTGCAGATGATGATGAAATACATACTTTCTGTTGCAACATGTACTTATAGTGAAATCAATTAATTAACTGAATCAATTTGTTAGTAATTACATGTAAGAAATATTTTAAACTTTACAGTAATTTTAGAAATAAACTTTTATTTATCGTGATGTCTACTATATGAATAGGTGACTTTATTTTATCATAACAACAAAAAATTAAGAGCAGGAATAAAGTTCTGGGGCAGTTATTTTAGTGTGGTAGGAATGGCGAGAGATGAAGAAGATTTGTATTTAAAGAACACTCATACTTCAGAATTAAGCGTGATAGTTCAAATTTCTATAGTACTTCTTAGGAAACAGTTTCAAATTTTCTTTTGTTTCACATTTATGGTGGTTTAGTGATTACTCAGAAAGTTAAAATTTTATATCAGTCTTAAATTTAGTAACTAAGCTAAATAACCAACTATTAAGGAGTGAAAGCCTTGTTCTCAATGTGTAGCATCCTTTTCCTGTTTAAAAAATTAAAAATGGGTGCCAGCAAGAGGGCAAAAGGGCTCAGTAGGTAAGGCTGCTTGCTGCCAGGCACGACTCTCTCTCTTTTTCATACAAAACAAAAACTTTATATTCATAAACCAGTAGGTTAACAAATATGAATGACAGATCTTGGTGTGGTGGCGCATGCCTTTAATCCCAATACTTGGGAGGCAGAGGTAGGCAGATTTCTGAGTTCAAGGCTAGATTGGTTTATAGAACAGCCAGAGATACAGAGAAAGCCTTTTGCAGGGAGAGAGGGGGGGGAGAGGGAGAGAGAGAGAGGGAGGGAGAGAGAGTGACTAATAAAGGAAGCAATCTTTCACAACAGCATAAAGGCGCTTTTTCTAACATATATCCAGTTTTAAATAAAGGTGCTGGAAATGAGGTAATTCTTGGTTTACTTCATGTAAAGGATCAGACGCAGACAAACCAAAGTCAACATAAACCTAAGTAAATGTATAAACTTGACCTGTTTAAAAGGCCATCTTGACTCTACAAATGACATGTGCTTCTAGTTCTTCCTTCCTGGCCTAAAGCTCAGTAAGGAATCTGGGAGGACAAGAACAAGCTGGCTCTTGTGCTTAGCATGGACAATGGTTTTTGGTAGTGAGCATGCTAAGACTTCTGGTTGTAAGGTGAAATATGAAGGTGATACCATGTGAGTAAAGCTGTACATGAGCCATGCTGCTTATGGAAAATGGAGGGTCAAGAGTCCCTCATTGCTTTCCACCTTGTTTAAGACAGGGGTTTGTTTGTTTGTTTGTTTGGTTTGGTTTGGTTGCCATGCTTCTGTCATGACAGCTGGTCCGTTAGATTCAGGAAACCCTCCTTTATAAGCACTGGGACAACACATGTGCACTCCTGGCTCTGGCTCTATTCGAGTCCTGGAGATTTAACTCAGGTGCTCACTCTAGCACACACAGCAAGCGCTCTGTCCAGAGAGTCATCATCCCTACAGCGCCTTTCCTGTAAGTTTAAATCCTTATATCACTTAAGACTATGCCCACGATGACATTATTTAAAATGTACAGTTCAAGTTCATCTACAGCAGCAAATTAACAATGTCTTTAGTATCTAAATAAAAGATGGGTAGATAGTTTACCTGATGTCTTTTTCAAGTTGAGCTGTACACTTCATCAGTGAATCAATCTTGGAATCTCTTTGCTGAACAGATTCTATGAGGTATCTGTAGGGTTGCTGAGTCTGGTTTAACAGTGAATTGGCTCTATCAAGCTAAAGAAACACAGATGATATTAAATGGAGAAAACTTAAACTGAAACCATCCCCAATGCTTTAGTGTTACAACGCACTATCCTCCTGACATGATTTTCTAGCACTGGAGCTTGACCTCATGCCTGCACTGAGCTACACGCCCAGGACCTAATTGCCTGTACTGAGCTACATACCACATACCCCAGTGACATGCCTGCACTGAGCTACACACCACATGCAGAGCGCACTAAACTCTTTTGCACATGAACTATTCTGACATGCTAAATAAAACTGTATACATTTGGAGGTTTAAAAAATGACTAATCAATACAGTCATTATAAATAGGAAAAATGGTTGTAAAAAATAAAGAAAAATGTAAAATACTACACACACATCTTCTATTTATTAATTTGAGCAACATGATATACATATACACTTACATATATACACACACATTATTTCCTTTCAATGAAAATTCATTAGATGAAACAATCTTTCATTTAGACTTTATTTCTAAAAATACATAATATTCAGTAACTTTCATTTTTCATATCCCCTTTAGTTTTAAAAACATAACTCATGTACCTGAATCATTTTATATAATTAAAAAAATTTTAAATTGTGGTTAAAATAAAAAAATAGCCCAAACCAGAAATCCAAACCCATAAAAAATTACCATTTAAATCATTTTTTCCCTCAAGGCAAGGTTTCTCTGTGTAGGCCTGGCTCTCCTGGAAGTTGCTTTATAGGGCAGGTTGGCCTTGAACTCAGGGATCTGCCTGCCTTTATCTTCTGAGTGCTGGGACTGAAGTCATGAACCACCATGCCCAGCCCATTTAAACCATTTTTAAGTGTACAATTCATTAACTATGTTCGCAATGTCTTAGAAACTTTATGCTGATTTTTTTTTTATGTCAGTGCTGGGTCACATACATGTCAACCAGACACCCTAACTATTACGCTATGTTCCAAGCACAAAGAACTGGCTGGACTATCTGTTGTTCAAGACAGAATCACAGTTTTGCTTCAGCCCCTTGAATGGGGGATTACAGGGATATACTACCACAATACTTACAATTTCTTTCTTAAGTTTATTTTTAAGTCTACATACTATTTTAAGCTCTATATGCAATTTACTTTAGTATTCAATTTTTCTTTTTTTTTTGAGGGGGACATTCCATTCTTTTTATGAAAACAGTAAGAGAAGTTGGGCATAGTGTCCTACGCCTTTAAATCCCACACTTGGGAGGCGGATGCAGAGGCAGGTGGATCTCTGTGAGGTTCAGGACAGGCAGAATTGCAGAGCTACATAGCGAGACCCTGGAAAAAGTAACCAACCAACCACTGAATCAGAAAACGTTAACAGTTAAGTGGGATCAGCCAGTAAAGACCCTAGCAGAGAAAGGTTTGTGACTTGGGTGCAGGAAGAGAGCTTCCCTCTGTGCTGTGGCATGTTTGTCCATGTGTACACACGCACACATAGAAACACTGAAAACCCATGAAAGCAGTCAAGTGACTAGCCTCCCTGACACCAAGGGGGAGAGGGCGCAGTGACACAGGGGTGCACTGTTAAATGTGCAAGGTGAAAGAATGAGCCAATTCAGGCAGAGACAGAAGCACAGAGCAAGATAATACGCTTTACCAGTGAAGGCGACTTCTTAGAAGGGCAACTTCTTCCCTTCTAGTTAGGGTTTGGGTGTGCTTTTCTTCCGTTCTGGTATCTGTTCTTTAAAATCCACTGTGATGTCACTGAAATCTTATGCTACTAAATTACTTTAGAAACATTCAACTATGCAGCCCAGTGAAGGTCTACTAACCTGTATAACCAGTTTCCTTAGTCAATTATATCAAATAATTGCCTTGACTTTGTTTTCAGCCAACTGACCCTGGCTGAATAAACTCAACTGCCAGTTGAGTGGCTGTGTTTCTAAGTACAGTCCTCTACCCATGCTGTGGGGTGGACAGGCAAAGGTGGAGGGGCAGCGGAGCATCTACAAAGCACAGTGGCAAGCTCTGCTGGAGAATGAGCAGTCTAAAACTTACCAACTCTAACTGTAATTGTAGAAACAGCAGCAGCCATCCTACACATTGTTTTTCACAACAGCAACTACGTGTATGTGATTTTACAACAGCAAAATGAGTCACAAGCCTTACTTCCAAGGCATCAAATTTACATGCTGGGGCTTCCCCAACACTCATAAAAAGCTACAGCATTACTGTTTTAAGGATATATTTCTTTAGAAATGTGCGTAGGATTTTAAGTCCCCCCCCCCATTGTCTAGGGCCTCATATATGTATTTGTCCATGCTACGTTGTAGTGGCAGATCCATCCACTCCCACTGAGGCTTAACCTTACCCTCCCTCCCCACACCTTTCTTCTTTTACTCCCTGGGGATAAGAATACAACTGTTAATAAAAAGTGGTGGGTGTTTTTTGTTTTATTTTTTGTGAAAAAGTTAATTGACAGAATTTAATTCCTCTGATTAAAAAAAATAAAATAAAATAAAAAATTCCTGGCTCCAAAGTTACACAGGGAAACCCTGTCTCGAAAACTCAAATTCCCCAATAGTGCTTTAAAGCCTTTTCCTAGTTACAGCAATAAGTACTCAACAAGTTTCACAATCACTCACAGCCTATTGTTAGCAAGCTTTTCCTTATAGGAAGGCGTTAGTAACTAATGACTCAGGCACTAGACAACACATGACTCAGGATTAAACCCATGACACAACAGTTTATAGGATTGTTATTCCTCCTTTGTTTCAAACACTTGTACATATGATTCAGAGGAAAGTAGTACATGTTTAAAATATAGTTATATTTTACATTCAAAAACTAATTCAAATTGGGATTAAAATCCAAAATTATATTTTTCTCTTAAAATTTACAAATTATAAATGTAACCACATTTTGTTGTGTTTTTTTTTCTTTCTTTCTTTTTTCTTTTCTTTTTTTTTTTTTTAAATTTTGACACAGGCCTCTTTACATAGCCCTTCCTATCCTGGAACTCACAGAGATCCAGCTGCTTCTGCCTCCCAAGTGCTTGGGTTAAAGGCTTGTGCCATGACAACTGGTCTATGAGTTTTCTCCTTAAATGCAGAATTTTTTTCTTGTGGAGTCTCTTTTTCACAGGAATTTTTTCCAGGAGGAAATGGGGCCCTTTCTGGTCAGGGAGGGACTGTACTGTGTTCTAGTAAGTGGACTTACATACATGTGATATATGTAGAGGTGGGTAACACTGAGCCACTTGCACACCTTTTGTTGTTAATGAGTAGGTTTTTCCTGTTGGTCTGGTCTCTCTGCCGTGCCAGCCCCAAATAACACACAGAGATGCTGTATTAGATATAAAGCTGTTAGTCTGTTACTAGCATTTATTGGCTAGCTCTGTCTTAAATATTAACCCATTTCTATTAATCTAAGTATTTCCACCTGATCTCATCTTAACAGAGAGAGACTCTGGCATTCTTCTGTCTTGAATCTCCTCCCTACCACTTCCTCTCTCCTCCCAGTCTCCTTGTCCCGCCTATCTTGCTTTCCTATTGGCCAACAGTACTTTATTCACTAACCAATAAGAGAAACATATTTACAGAATGACATCTCCCATCATCTCTTTTTGGTCTAAGTAAAAAGAAACATTAGGCAAAGATCTTGTGTTGTCAATCACTTGGGAAAATGTTACCAAAAAACAAGGAGTCTCTCCAGACCAAACTGAATCAAAATCCAACAGGGCTCTGATTCTGAAGAGCAGCCAGACCTGGAGAATGAACAGTTACCATAATCTAGGACTTGCTTTAGGCTACTTCAGCCAGCTATTTGCATGGGTAAGCCATCTTATACACTGAACTGAGTACCCCCTACCCCAGTCCCATTTTGTATGTTAATGACCTCATCTCCAAGAAGTTAAAGATTTAGTTAGGATCTGGGTGGAAAGGTGAAACTGTTCTGTCGGGTGTGCCCTGTTAGTTGCAGGACTGTAGGTAGGTCCAGAGGCTCAGGGGTCAGACATTGTAGACAGGTGTGTAGTGAAGAGACAAGTGGGCTTTAGAACATCAGCTGTTCACCAATGCTTCTGCAATCAAAAGCAAGTGTCTGCTAACTGATTATCAGTCATGCTTCTTAATTATTTCTGAGATATTCTCTATGTGTAGCCCAGGGTAGCCTTGACATTTATGGATTCTTTTAAGGCAGGGTAGCCCAGGCTGGCCTCAAACTCAGTATGTAGCTGAGGACAGTCTTGAACTCCTCACCCTCTTGCTGCCACCCAGGCAGATGCCACCATGCCTGGCTTATGGGGTGCTGAGGATCAAAGACAGGAGGAACTGGTGCCTGTGAAGCAAGTATGCACTTCTCTGAGCCACATGTCTAGCTCTGTCCATCATTAGAGCAAGTGGTACTTTCTATAAAGTTTCACAGCAGAACCACAAAACACAAGCACTACAGTAACAATGGTAATGATTATGTAACCTTGTTAAAAGCTGGTTCTGGCGCTGTGTCACAGTTCCTGGGAACCGTGTTTGTCCTAACACCCTCTTTATTTCACAAATTCTCCTTCAAAACTTGTCATGAGTCACCCATTTAATAGAGCACTCATATGTGGTTACATGGTATCCTGAATGCCAGCCCCACGAGGATGAAATGCCACATGCGATACAGTCAGACAGAGAAAACCAGCTCCTAAGTTCCTTCCCAGGACAAAGGCGGGAGCTCTGCTAATCTTGTTAAGATGGTCAGTTAGAATTTCTGGAAAAGTTGCTTTCCATATGCATTCTGAGAAAGTGTCAGCAAGGATTGTCAAAAGCATAAGTGACAGAAATTGGCCATGACTGTTTTCCCAGAGAGTGAGTCACTGCACCCCGCCCCATCCTCTTCGCCCTCTTCCCATCTCTCACTTTCCTTCTCTCTCCGCCTCTACTTACCTGTTACTTTCTTAGACAGTCTTACCCACACTGCTTTAATTTGTGCTTCTCCTGCCTCTACCTTCCTGGTGGCAGTCCTAACCTTTCCCCACCTGTGTTCTTCAGATTCCATTTGCCACCTATCCCTAAACCCTTCTTCTAACAGATTTTACATTATTTATGTTTCTCTTTTTAAAGGCAGCATCACTCAGGAGCCCAGGCTAGCCTTAAACTTGCCACACAGCAAAGGATGAATCTCTTGCTTCTACCTCTCAATGGCTAGGATAATAGGCATGAGCCACACGTCTAGCTCTCTACTTATAAAAGACTGGACCTGGTTATGCTGCTTTAGGTTAGACTCAAATTCCTGGGCTCAAGTGATTCCCTTCTTTGATGTCCTGAGTAGGGAGGACTGCCCGTGCGTCCCTTCATTAAGCTTGGCTCTATTTTTTAGACAAGTTTTATACTGACATCAAATCTAAACAGAAAGTAATCTTTCTACATTGACACCTCAACACAGAACTCTTACAATATTTGGACTGAGTCACACAGATCTTGGTATGTATCCACAATTATGGTAACATGGAGACCTTGCTCTGGAGTTTTCTCAGAAAAGGAAAAATAGCACTACTGACCCAGGTGAGCACTCTTGGGCACAACCCACACAAGTCCACAATGATTCACAGAGATGCTTACACTCCATGTCAATGCTGCTCTGTTCACAACAGCTCAAAAACTGAATCAGCCTAGGATGCCCATCCTCCATGTAAAGGAAAAAAGTTTGTAGGTCCAAGCCCCATGGCTGGTGTTTTAGTTGGAGATACTATAGCTGTGACTAAACACCATGACCAAAAGCAACTGGGAGAGGAAAGAGTTCATTTCACTCATAGTTTCACGTAACAGTTCATCAAAAGCAGTGAGGGCAGGAACCTGGAGGTAGGAGCTGATGCACAGACCATGAAGGAAGCTTTGCTGCCCCTGGCTCGCTCAGCCTGCTTTCTGATAGATTCCAGGACCACGGACCCAGGGATGGCTCCATCCACAACCAGCTGGGCCCTCCTCCCCCAATCCCTAGTTAAGAAATGGCCTACAGACTTGCCTTCATCCCCATCTCATGGTGGCATTTTCTTACGGTTCCCTCCTCTCAGATGATTTTAGTTTGTGTTAAGTTGACATAACTAGCCAGCACAGTTGGGCTAGTCATATGCCTTTGCTTTGCTAAACATACAGGTTGTCAAGCTTTCTGTTGGACAACTGTTTCCATAGACATGACTGGTGCTGTTCTAAGACATGTCAGAGGCTTCTTCATGAAATGAACAGAAGTTGTTAATACAGTCATGGCTGGTCGAGGTGTTGAGACTTCAAGTGACTTTTTTTTTTTTTTAATTGAAAGACGTCTCTCAGCTCCTCCCCCACCCCACCCCATTTCCCTTCGGAAAGGAGCAATTGAGTTCTTTAGCACTAAATGAGACAGGTCTATCACCTGCTCCAAAAGTCCAGGGACACCGAGGGAGACGGAGCAGAAGAACCCAAGAGTGAGGGCACAGGAAGTGGGCTGTGGATGCTGTGTGTGTTCTGGGCATGGCATGGCTATTGCACGGATGAACTGGCAGCAGCTGCAGCTGTCAGTGTAGAGTCTGCACAGGACTGGGCCCAACATCATTTAGTCAAGGATGGACAAGGGACTCAGAAATCCTGTGCCTTCCCCCAAGGAGCTATTGGTAATGGATGGCTAATTTCCTCCAGCTGTAAGGCATTTTCTCATTTAGTGATCATCGGGTAGGGTCCAGCCCATGGCGGGTGGTACCATCCCTGGGCTGCTGGTCCTTGGTTCTAGAAGAAGATAGGTTGAGCAAGCCATGAGAAGCAGACCAATAAGCAGCATCCTCCATGGTTTATGCATCAGTTCCTGCCTCCAGGATCCTGCCCTTGTGGGTTTCTATCCTGACTTCCTTCAGTGATGCTGAAGTTTAAGCCAGATAAACCTTTTCTTCCCCAACTTGCTTTTTGGTCATATAGAAACCCTGGATAAAACTAGCACCAGGGGTGGGCTATTGCTGTAACAGACTTGACCATGTTTTGGGGAGCATTGTGGAAAGACTTTGGAACTTTGGGCTAGAAAAGCCTTTGTATGTTAAGAACAGTGCAGAAGATGGAGGCCTGGCTTTCAAAATTGCAGAGGGTGGCCTCTATTAGGACCATTTGCTCGTTTGAATCAAGTTTCTGTTCTGTTTAGCTGACGAATCAGTTGTGATTAACAAGATGCCAGAACTACTAAAGCAAAATTTTGCTCTGCTGAGATACTTGATGCTCGTCAGTCAGCTGGAGCTAAGAAATTAGCGGCGATTAAGAAGAGACCAGCATCGCTGAGGTGAAATCTGGAAGTGCGTCCTGAGAGCACAGAGAAGCTGTGCTCCAGAGGTGGCTGAGGTTGTACCCTTGTACTGGCAGCTGGACTTGTAGGAGTCACCTGGGGGCATTTTGAAGGCATGAAGGGGTCATGGAGAGCAGCAGCCTCAGTGGCAGTTGAAGGCCCAGGACTGCAGGTGTCATGCAAAGAAGTTGAGGCGTGGCACCACCAAGAGAGCCTTTGAGAGGCTAACGGCGAAAGAGCAGTCCAGTTACAGCAAGGGACCCAGCATTCTGGAGACACCAGTACCATGGCGTGGACCACCACCGCCAGCAGCAGAAGTGCGTGGGTCCAGTTGGAGCCTGGAACACAAACCGTGTGTGCTGCAGAGGGCAGAGCTGGAGAAGTGACCAAGCCCTCTGCAGGGGTCCAGGGGACCATGAGTGAATCCCAGATAATTGAACATCGAGTCATTTACACTGTTGGAGTTACAGGGTTCTTCCCTCTTTTGACTTTTAAAGAAACCCACAGCTGAAAGACCTGAACTTTGAGAAGAGTGGATATTTTAAAGAGAATGAGATTTTAAGGTGCTTGAGGTCAGGAGAGCATGTCAGAGTGAGGGACAGAGGCCAGGAGGACATAGTTCTGGCTTCGGCACCCTCCCTGATGTCCCCCGTCTCCCTTCTTGCACTTTCCTGGATGGGAACTGAAGTTGGGGCCTTGCACATGTCAGGAATATGCTTTACCACTGAACTGTATTATTTCTTTCAAATTTTTAGACACAGCATTACTAAGTTGCTGAGCCTGGCCTTAAACTCTGTAACCCAAGTAAGCCTTCACCTTACAATGCTCTCCCAAGTAATGAAACTATAGGCTTGAATTGTCAGTTCCAGCTATCTTCAAATATTACCTGGGTAAAACATCTTTCTAGAAACAAAACTGAACCCAGAAACTCCATTTCCACTGAACGGAAAATGGATTTAAACATTTTATTGTTCCCAAAGCATAATCTACAATAGCTGAATAGTAAGAAGAGCTCAAATGTTTAGTACTGAATGAATCAACAACCAATGGTAAATATATAAATGCATATAATAGAGTATTATTTACTGATAAGGTGGCATAAAGTATAAGGCATATGCTACAATGTAGATGGACCTAGAAAATAATACATGCAGTGAAAGAAACTAGATACAAAACATCAGCTCCTGCATGATTCCATTTATCTGATGATGCTGAATAGGTAAATGCATAGACGCAAACAGACCGCAAATAGAGTGAGGTTGTCAGAGCTGGGGGCGAAGTCGAGGGGGAATAGTTAGTACAGGTTTTATTATATAATGATAAAAATGTCTCAGAACTAGATAGAAGTGATTGCATCATACTCTGAATGAATATAAGATGATTCACTTTACAATGATTAATTTTATGACATGTGAGTTTCACCTGGGAATTAAAAGCTAATGATGAATCATAAAACATAAAAATGATAAATTGGACTATCAAAATAAAAAAAATTCATATATCAAGGAACAGTCACAAGAGGGTGCAAGACAACATACAAGGAAAATGAATTTGCAGTCACTTATCTGCTAAAGGTCGGCTAATACAGAATACACAGAAAACCCCTGCTAGTAAACAATGACAATATCAAGCCAAAAGATGCAACTAAACAGCAGAGAGTGCGCATGGTTGGCAACCTGAGCCACATCAGTGGCCCATTTTCCTCCATTTTATTTATACATTCAATGTAATCTCAAAGTCATAGCAACCATTTTTTCCAGGAATTAGTAAACTGATTATAAAATTCACAGAAGTGCAAAGAATAGAGCAGCCAATAGCCTTGAAAATGAATAGAGTTGGAGAATCGATTGTGTCTGATTTCAAGATACTACATAGCTTAGTAATGATGACTGTGGTACCCAGATGGAGACAAAACAGCTAACTATATCAAAAAAGAGTTCAGAGGTAAAACTTCTTTGTCATGATTGATCTCGAAAAAGTGCTAGAACAGTTGGGTTTTCAATATGAAAATCAGTGAATTCCAATCTGTGCTTTCTGTTTCATGTTAAAAACAACAACAACAACAACAACAAACAAGCAAAAAAACACAAATCCTTGTGACACTAGATTAGGTAAAGATATTTTAGATGTAAAATATTTAAGACATGGAAACCTGTCTCTAGAGGAACCTGGCAATACATTGAACTCTACACTAAGCATCTTCTGAAGATATTATCAGGGAACAGAAAGATAACCCAGAAACAGGAAAGTTTTGTAAACCATGTATGTGATAAAGGGCCTGCATCTAGACTGCATAAATGATGCTTAAAACTCAATAAGAAAACAATCTGATAAGGGAGACAAAAATGTGAACACTTTCCCTAAGAAGATAAATGGAGGACAAAGAATGTCAATTCAAGAAATGCTCAACATCACTAGGTATTAGAAATGCAAAGTAAGAAACTATAGTGAGATACAGCACACATACAAAAATGGATAAAGGATGACCATATAAACTAAAGTGCTCAAGGTGGTTTTATAGTATAAAGATGTACACGTGCACAGCCATATGAATATTTTAATGCTTTATTTTGAAGGGATCTCATATCGTATAGTGCTCTAATGTGTAAGCAAACAAACTCCTTTCCCCCACTTGGGGCACTGGGCTTTCTGAGATAGAGTATGAATCTGTGACGGTTAACCACAGCTGTCAATCTGATACACCTGGGAAGGGGAAACCTCAAGCGAGGAGCTGCCTCCATCAAACTGGCCACAGGCAAGTCTGTGCTAGTTTTCTTGATTGAAAACTGACGGAAGGGGGTCCAGCCTACTGTGGGTGGTGCATGTATAGGCAGCAGTGGGCCTGGGTTGTATGAGAAGCATAAGCCAGGAGCAAGTCAGTGTGCAGCCCTCCCTGGGCTCTGCGCTAGTTCTGTCTCCCCAGGCTTATGCTTTGGTTTTCCTCAATGAAAGACTGTAAGGAACCTGTAAGCCAAATAAGAAGCACTCTCCTCCCTCACGCTGCTTTTCCATCATGATGTTTGTCACCCCAACAGGGAGGGAACTACAGCAGGAGAGCCCTGGCACTTGCTGTCTAACTCACACTGGTCTCACACTCACAGACAGCAGATCCTATAAAGACAAAGGGGCAGGTTCAAGCCTGGCTGCTGACCCCGTAATCACTCAGGAGGATAAGGCGTGAAGAGCCGTCAGGCTTCCTGTATGAGTCCCAGCCACTCTGAGCTGGGTTCACCAGACATGACAGATGACTCCAAGGACATAGTGTGTTCCACACACAACAGGACTGACACACTTTTCAACTTAGAGACTGGCAGCGTGCCCCAGTCCTGAACAGGTTCAAGCCAGCTAGAGTCCCAGCACCGAGAGGGAAAAGTGGACATGGGGTCTGTCCTGGCTAGTTTTTATGTTAGTTTGGCACAAGCTAGAGTTACCTAAGAATAGGGAACCCCAATTGAGAAAATGCCACCATAAGATGGGCTGTAGGTAAAGCCTTTAGAACATTTTCTTAATTAGTGATTGATGTGGGAGGACCCAGTCTATTGGCCACCAGGGCTGGTGGTCCAGGGTTCTACAAGAAAGCAAACTAAGCAAGCCATGAGCATCTGCATCTGTTTCTGCCTCCAGGTTCCTGACTTGTTTGAGTTCCTGCTCTGATATCCTTCCATGACCAATGATGTGGAAGTGTAAGCCAATTTTCCTTCCCAAGTTGCTTGGACATGGAGCTTCATTACAGCAATAGTAAGTAAGTAACTAAGGGTTCCAACCCCAGTTCCACCCAAGGCACTATCTGCAACTGATACACACTGGTAAAGGGAAAGTAAGTTCTAGTGCAGTCTCACTGAGTATACCAACCACCTCAGTGCTGCAGGACTCACACCAAACAAGCTCAATGGCATTTTGTGGACCATTTGTTTCATAGGGAGGTGGAGAGGATCTGGGGAAAATGGGAGGGAAACACATGATCAAAATATAGTGTGTGAAAAATTTTTTCAATAAAATAAAACTAAAAAAGTTCTTTTATTTAATCAAACAAACATAACAAAATCAAAAACTTAAAAAATGAATTGTCAGTGGGGAACTTAATGTCAATAAAATGTGCCAAGCTTGTTTTGCCAGTTGATATTCTCAGAAATTAGATCTGTGTGTCTAGCCCTATTGATACTTCCTCATTCTGGGCATTTAGTCCCCCCTCCCCTCTTCTCTTCTGTTTTGCCATCTACTCTCAGTTGTTTCCTAAAGTTTCAACATTCAGTGACTTTCAGAAATCTGAACTAATTTTGCAAGCAGCTTATTTTCAGATGCTCAGCAAATCACTATGGGCACTAAGGAGAATGCAGACAAGCAAGCACTGCCATTCTCCCACGCCTTCTGATGACCCAGCCACTCACCTCTTGTGAAAGCTGCCTTACTTGATCCTTCTGATGTTCCAGATCTTTTAAAATTAACGAGTTTTGTTTCTCTAACTGAAGAACTCTTCTTGCCAAGTGGACACTAGGTGAATAAGATGAAAAGCATTCATGCATACAAAAGTAGAATGCTACACACACTCAATATATTAATACTTATATGCTAGAAAATAGACTTATTTCCAACACACACACACACACACACAAACACATATATACACAGAGAAAATGACAGTAAAAGAAAAAAAAAATAACAGCAGCAGAAGAGCAAATCTTCAACTCCCAACTCTGAACGTAACAACCCTAACAATTCCATATGATAACTGTCATATACTGATTACTGAGATCATGGTTTACAACTCTTACATTATGTTACTAGCTTGACAGAAAAAAAAGAGCCATTTGCAGCTTTTATCTTTTTAACAAAAGTTTCCCAGTTACAAATCAGCTAAGAAATTAATCGGATATTATGTACAATAAGCTTACATTTTGCCAAGTGTTTACACAGGCCAATGTTATGAATTTTATAAAACAAAACAATTAACTAGGTTTCCTATTGCAAGTAGAGGTGGAAGAGATGTGTAAACCATGAAGAATGATCATAGTACAGGCAAAGAGTCCACACTAAAAACTTCCCTTCCTTCCAATAGTTTGCATTACTCCCCTCCCCCTGAAGGGTCTTAGTCTGTAGCCTAGGCAATCCTCAATTCACAATCCCCTTGTGTTAGCCCAAGTGTTAGGATTATAGGCATATACCATCATGCTCTGCAGTCCATCACATTCCATTTTTTAAAAGTGCACTTTTTTTCTCTAGATTTATTCATTTATTATGTATGCAGTGTTCTGTGTGAGCCACCATGTGGTTGCTAGGAACTGAACTTAGGATCTTTGGAAGAGGAGCCAGAGCTCTTAACCGCTGAGCCACCTCTCCAGCTCCCACATTCCATTTTTTTTTTTTTTTTTTTTTAATGTTTTTGGTTTTTCAAGACAGGGTTTCTCTGTGGCTTTGGAAGCTGTCCTGGAACTAGCTCTTGTAGGCCAGGCTGACCTCGAACTCACAGAGATCTACCTGCCTTTGCCTCCTGAGTGCTGGGATCAAAGATGTGTGCCACCACCACCCGGCCCACGTTCTATTTTTAAGAAACAATGTTTTAAGAAAAAAAAAAAAAAAAACATTTCATCTATTTAAATAATTCCAATGACTTAAAGAAAGCACATACAATTCTTTGAAGAATGCCAAGAAACCATATTCTCAAGACCTACTCTGCATTTTCATGTTCTATATTAGCTTAGCTATCAATGTAACCTATGAATGTAGAATTCACAGAATTCAAATGATGGCATGAATTTTTTATTTTAATTTCCACCAAACAACACTACAGAACAGAATATGAACCTTATTGTATGTGTATTTTCCAACCAAAGTTCATGTAAGACTTCGCTGAATATCACCCAACACATTTATGTGTAAGAACTGTTCACCCAAGTAAAAACTATAAGTTCCAATAACTGTTTATACAGTGATCTCAACATTGTATCTACATTTCCTCATCTTTGACAATCAGTCTTTAAAAAAAAAAAAAACTATTATATCCGGAATACATAATAATATACAACTAACACAACAAACACCAATTTAAAGTGTCGCATTGTGCAAGTATCGCTACATAATTTGAGACGATTTCTATTACTCTGTTAACAGCTATTCTTTATCTTTTTCCACTCTATTAAATGCCTCTTAATTCCTCCACTCCATTGTAGGGAAATTCAACCACTTTATTCTTTATGGACTTTAAGGGATTTATTGTTTACATTTTAATTTTTTTACTCTAGAAACCATACTTCATGTACAGCAACACAATTTTCATATTAACATTGTAATGGAATTTGACATAGTTTTGTAGATGAAAAAAATTAAGGTTACAAAACCTCCCCCTTCAGAGGAAAAGAAAAAAAAAAAAAAAACATTTTCTTTGTGAGTCAATAGAACAAAATGTATAGTTTGGAGTTTTTCGAGATGGAGTTTCTCTTTGTAGCTGTCCTGAAACATACAAAACTATGTAGACCAGGCTGGCCTTGAACTCAGAGATCTGCCTGCCTCTTCCTCTTGGTGCGTGTTGAGATTAAAGGCATTTGCCATCACAACTGGCTCCAATAAAATATCTTAATGTAAATTTTGTATTAAATCTGTTGGTTTTTACATGTTGCTTTTAACTGTATCTGTAAACTCAATATTACTAGGCTCCACTTTTGTTTAATTAAAAAGAAAACCCTGATTGTTATCAATCACTTTCATCTTTCTCATCTTTCATATATATATATATATATAATATATGTAATATATATATTATATATATATATATATTACTTATATACGCTGGGTTTAGTTCTCCATATTTTTGTTTCTCCTAGAACTTAACCTTTAGCATCTTTTCTAAATAACAGTTTTTCAACAAATGTTGAAGGTATAGACAATATCTGTGTAATACTGATTATAAAATAATGAACACAGTCAAATTAAATTACAAAGAAGTACAGATGAGATGTGTTTTTTTTTTTTTTTTTATGCAAGTGTTTCTTTTCTTTTCACTATAAGGGAGAAATAAGGAGATGCAACCACATCCTGAAGATGATGTTGAGTTGGTGAGGTTGAGTGAAGTACATTATACTGCTCATTTGCTTTGGTAATTTGTTTTGAGCATAATGCTCTGATGCAGATATGGTGACAATATGAAAAATATCATAGGACATAAACATTGAATCAAGAAATTCAATACCAGTGTTTTAGTGTTATCACAGAGGCAGATGCCTAACAGGACTGGTTTTAACTAAGGCATTTTGAGAGAGAGCAATAACTCCAAGAAGAAGGAAGTATGAAATGCCCTAAGTGTAGTTCCAGAGGTCCCAAACCTCTTCTGATCACAGGCACCAGGCACACATATACGGCATATACATACATGCAAGCAAAACTCTCACATACATAAAAATAAGAAAAGACAAAAAAAGTTCTACACTAGGCGGTGTAGAACCAGGTCAGCATAAACAAAGGCAAGGCACTAAGACAGCAGTGCTTGGTGCCACCCGTGTAGGGCCGAGCAGAGGCAGGGGCAGTGCTCACAACCAGAAAATCTTGTTTGATAGTTTCAAATAGTTGCTACTCAAACAAAAACATTACTTGAGATTTCAAGTTTTGTCATGTCAAGGAGTTAATTTTATTTTAATTTACTTCAATTATATGCCCCTTTGGCTTTCCATAATTATGTTCCAGTTTTAAGAAAATTTAGCAATTTCTTTATGCTTATATGAAACTTCAAAGTATGAGTTACCTTATCGTATACGCACACGTTGATGAGAAACACAAAGCTACGGCTAGCACTTCCCAGGAAGCTGGCGTTAGAGAGAGTGCTTTCAAAACAGGCTCACAACAAAGAAAGCCAAGCCCATGCTCCATGTATTTCAAAAGGCTCATTAAAAATTTAAAACAAAAATAGTTTACTAGAATTATTTTAATTGGTGTCTACGGGGAAATTTTGGAACCCTGGCCTGATGCAAGTGCCTTGTATTTACTGGACACTTACTCTATGCCAAATAATGTGTAGTGATTTTCTTAAACATTTTAAAAATATTATTTTGGTAACAAGAGGCAATTATTTTCTTCATGGGCTTTGCCACTTATTGACAGTAACAGGATACTCAAAAACAAAAAGCCTAAATATCGAAGTTTTAGGTAGCTATTGAAAATGATTTTTAGCCAGGCATGGTGGTTCACACCTTTAACTCCCAGCACTTGGGAAGCAGAGGCAGGTGGATCTCTGTGATTTTGAGGCCAACTTGGTCTACAGAGTGAGTTCCAGGACAGCCAGGGCTATACAGAGAAACCCTGTCTCAAAAAACCAAGAAAACAACAACAACAACAACAACAACAACAACAACAAACCCCCAAACCTCAGTTTTAACGTTAGGAAAAATGTAATGGATTTCAGCAGGTATGTCACACATACACGCTACTATACTTTGCTCTCATGTTCATCTCTCTGTTCTCAAGCCCTCTCCCCATTTCAACCATTTATTACTTATTCCCCTCAGCTAGTACATTCTGAAGAATATTCATTGATAGGAAAAAGTTCATGATGGAATGCTAATGTTAAAAACTAAACTACTATAAATGTATAATGTCCAAAAAATGCAAGGAAATTAATGTTTGTATAAATTTCTGAATGGTTATTTTGAATAATGGGATTATCAACAATTTAGCCACTTTTTATAATAAATATTTATAGTCAGTTAAATGTTAACAAAATATTTATTACTGGCTGTTAAATAGATAAAATTTTAAATCAAATTAGATATGAAGGAGATACATTATGTAGCAGTTGAGAAATAAGTTCCTTTGAATTTTTAATACACTTTTGCATAAGCTGATATATGTCAACTACATTATGTAATCACTCCATTTACTGCTGAGTCATTTTATATAACTCACTTTAAATTTACACTGCTTTCATTTTGAATGCCAAAGACCAATACATGTAGATTCTCTACAGGCTACATTGCTCTTGTCTTAAATCAATTTCAAAAGGGCACAAGGCTATTGCTTTCTGTATAAATGTTGATTCTGCAATCTTCAAAATGGATTAGGTGCCAATACTCAAACTGCACATAGTAGGCACTCATTAAAGTTGTTGAATGACTAGGTGTAGGGATGCATACATGTCCTCTTTGGATGTCTAGACTTACACACTCACTTCCCTCAGTTTAGATGACCTGAGAAGCACTTCCTCAGAATAGCTCTCTGGCTCACCATGAGAAGAATGCCTGGCACCAGCTGGCAGGGGTATTAATAGCATACCCATTAGGCACTTGTCCAGGGCTCACAGATAGCTCAGGGATAGAATCTTTGGAAATATTTGGACAGTTAAGATCATTTGGTCTATGAATCACTTGTGGTTCTTTAAAATCTTTGGGGATTACACAAAGTAACAATAACAACAAAATTAACAACAACAAAAACCCAACTTCTGGTTTTAGAAACTTCTTTAAAAAATAAGGTGCAATAGCATCAATCAAGTTTAATTTTAAAACTCAACATTTTGGGCTGTGGAAGCTTGTAACAGTGAATTTCTCTTTCCCCATAGAATAGTCTATAGGTTAAGATGCTAAAAGAAGGGCCCGGCGTTTCCCCGTCACACTTCAGTTTTGAGTATTTACCATACATTTTTCTGCTAATGGAGAAGTCTCTCACTCATGAAATTACCCCCATTTCTATTCTTTTCTAGGAAATGATGGACTGAAATTAAAAAAAAAAAAAAAACCCAGATACATTTAAAAATTGCAAAGTACCCTGAGTCAGTCACATCACCTTTGAGAGTACCAGGAAGGGATAGGGCAGAAAACACGTTTTCGAATACATATAACTGAGAAGCACCTGAACCTGAACAGAAGCAACCGTTCCAGCTACAGACTGATACCTTCTGTTCATCTATTTGTGATGTAGTCTTCAAATATTTAATCACAAACAACATAAGTTCTTAAGCATTCTTTCTTGTTTCCTTTCAAGTAGTATTCCAAAGTACTTTAGATAGTCATACAGACAAGTTATTCTCTTTAAGTTGTTACATCCTTCACTTCAATTACCTACAAAGAAGCGGGACAGCTCACTCAGTGGTTCAGAGTGTGTACTACTCTGTAAAGACCCATGTTTTGTTCCCAACTCCCACGGCGGGCAGCTGACAACCACCTGCAATAGCAGCTCAGGAGATCTAACCATCTCTTTCAGGACACGTGTGCGCACATACGTAATACACACACACACACACACACACACACACACACACACACACATAGAGAGATCTAACCATCTCTTTCAGGACACGTGTGCGCACATACGTAATACACACACACACACACACACACACAGAGAGAGAGAGAGAGAGAGAGAGAGAGAGAGAGAGAGAGAGAGAGAGCTCACATATGAACAGACATGTGTGTGTGGGCACACACACTTTTAAGAAATAAAAATCTTAGCCAGGCAGTGGTTGCATACTCCTTTAATCCCAGCACTATGGACACAGAGGCAGGCAGATCTGTGAGTTCAAGTCCTGCCTGGTCTATAGAGTGAGTTCTAGGACAGCCAGTGTTACAGAGAATCCCTGTCTTGAAAAAAATGAAAACATAATCTTTTAAAATTGAAAACGTCTTCAAAAGTACCATAAGATAGATTTTCTTATTTTGTATGTTTCTGAATTTCTAAATTAGCCACATAAAACAATCAGTGTTGAAACCTTGAGCATTTAGGTAAAGAATTTTTTTTTAACTAGGTATTCTCCACTGGGCTAGGGAAAGTCAGAGAATAAGATGTGGTTGCTGTCTGTGATGAACTTCTACCTAGATGAGGAAATTACATGGGAAATAATGGCTGAAAAAAGCAGAACATGTTACTGTGATGCAGAGAAAACATGTTTACCAGTGGGGAGGCAGTATTACTATCACTTTGAGGAGAGAGGCAAATAAGGTTGCTGCTGTGGCAGGGTCTTATGGGGGGGTGAGGTGGGGAGGGGTGGAGGGTGAGGTGGGGCTTGCAAGGCCAGCGGGAGGCTCAGGCTGGAGGTGGCAGAAGCAGAGCCCCTAGCCCTTGCTCCTGCGGTGCATCCTGCTGTGCAGGGACACCTGCTGGCACAGGCCTTGTGGGTGCACTGGGGATGGCTCTCAGGCCGAGCTGCACATGTGCTTAGCACACACTCTAGCAAGTTCTATCCATCTCCACACAGCCTTAGCTGGAAGCGCCCTTTTTCTCTTTCTCTGTCCTGCCTCCCCCTTTCTTGCCCCCCCCCACTCTTTCATTCCTTTTTCTTCTTTCTGTGTAGACCATAGACTGGCCTGGATTTCATTATATGGCTCAGGTAGAACTCAGGACTCAGGTGTGCACCATCTCATGTGAACAGCCTTGCATGGTTTATTTTTTCTATGAACTGGCAATCTCACACGATCTAGAAACATCTAGGAAGACAAGCTTCAGCATGTAGGAGATTACCTAGATTAGATGAACTGAGGCGGAAAGACCCGCCCTAAATGTGGTGGCCCCATTCCAGGAGCAGGCATCCTAGAATGAATGTAAAGAAAACAGCCATCAACAGCATCCCTTATACTCTGCTTCCTTCCTATGGGTGCCATGCTAATAGCTACCTCATGCTCCCGCTGCCATGACTTCTTCGTCATGATGGACTGTGAACCCTTGAAACTTGAGCCAAAACAAAGTACTCCTACCTTAAGTGGCTTTGTCAGCTCTTCTGTCAAGGTGACAAGACAACTACAAGGTGACAAGGTAACTACAAAACTCTGTACAGATTTAGCTGCAACACACATTCTTTCTCTATATTTCCTCCTTTAATATATATATATTTTACTATATGAAACGTTATAAATAACATATTATATATATGTAATGTACATGTAAAGGAATATAGTAGATAAATAATAAAATAAGGGCTATAGAAATTAAAGGTACAACTAATCAATTAGCTCTAACCTGAAAAATATTGCTACAAACCATTTATATTTATCTGAATTAATGAGAAAATAAAATGGCTTTTAAAAAGTTACTGCATCTAACACCATGAAAGTTCTAATGTACATATCTACTAACCATTAAATTCACTTAAATATAGATGAAGCTCATGGTTATTACCATGTCCTACTTTGTGCGCAATTTAATATTTATGAATATTAAGAACACATAACTTTATCATTCAAACTCAGTACATTATCAAAATGTACTATGTAATTACACTTAGCATGAGTAGATAAGATAAATCTATATCGATTTTACCTTTGCTTTAGTCGTCTTTTAGCTGTTGTGGGAACATTAGCACCATAGCCATAGGAATAAAGAATCCTTTCAGCCTCATCTTCATTTTCAACTGAAAAATATTAAATACGTAATGTGGAATAGCATTTTTCTTCAAAAAGGATACCAGAAGTGACAATAAAAGATCATGATTAACAAATTAAGAATCTCAAGAACATTCATAAAGACTAATTAATGCATATTTAGAGAGGTGAAACATTAAAGAGCACCCTTGCTTGGAGTTGCTGATCTACTTTTAGAAGATGCTGAAGCCTGTCATCTAACAGGCTGTTTTTTATGGAGCACAATAACTCAGGTATGTTAGTTATTCTGAAGGATTCAAAGGCTTTCAACATGAACTATATATTATAGAATTCAACAAAATTATATAATCAATTTAATAAAGGTGAATTTTGTTTTGTTTTGGAGACAAGTTCTCATGTAACCTAGGCTTCCCTTGAACTTGCTAAGTCAAGGATGTGCTGAGATACTGATCCTCCAGCCTCCACTTCTGAGTGCTAAGATCACAGAGTTACACACTATGCTGGCTTTACATGGTGCTGAGGACTGAATCCAGAACTTCTTAAATGCTTGGCAGAAAATCTACCCTCAGAGCTCATTTCTAATCCCTCAAAGATATGTTTGGCATTCATTTTTTTAACTGCAAAATACTTTCAGGGAAGATAATTTAAAAAATACTGCAATTGTTATAGAACTGCCTATAAGGTATTTGAACTAATGGATTAGCTTCTTTTTGTTTGTTTGTTTGGTTGGTTTTTAATTTTTTTTTTTTTTTTGACCCAGGGTTTCTCTGTAGTTATGGAGTCTGTCCTGGAACTAGCTCTGTAGACCAGGCTGGCCTTGAACTCACAGAGACCCACCTGCCTCCTGAGTGCTGCGACCAAGGCATGTGCCACTAAAGCCCAGCTTGGATTAGCTTCTTCATGGGTAAAAGTTTCAGTGCAATGCCAGTTTTTACTCTGTGTGTGTGTGTGTGTGTGTGTGTGTGTGTGTGTGTGTGTGTGTGTGCGCACACATGTATTTGTGTATGCGTGTACAAAGGTGCTACAGTGTATGTGAGGAATTCAGGACAACTTGAAAGATTTGTATTCTGAAGACTGTACAAATGTGATCAGGTGTTGTGCCAACTGCCCTTATTAACTGAGCATCCTGTGGGCCAGTAATGATACTTCACTGAAAACAGGGACTTAAAAAAATCTTGACCAAGGCTGGCGAGAGGGCTCAGCCATTAAAGGCTAGGCTCACAATTAAAAAAAAAAAAAAAAAAAAAAAAAAAATCCTTAACCAGCCTGGCAGTGATGGTATATGCCTTTAATTCCCAGCACTAGGGAGGCAGAGGCGGGCAAATCTCTGAGTTCAAGGCCAGTCTGGTCTACAGAGTTACTTCCAGGACAGCCAAAGCTACATAGAGAAAAACAAAAACAAAAAACAACAAACCAAACCAAACCATCCATCCAACCAACCAAAAAAAAAAAAAAAAAAACTTGACCAAGGCCATAAAAAAATAGTTTTATTCTTTATCCTCTAACTAAACTATTTAAAGGGATATGAAGCTCTGTATATAGCATCATCTTGCAGCAACCACCATTTTAATGTTAACAGGTAAAACTAACGTTCAGGAGAGCTTCAGATTGAGAACAAAGCACATATACATTGAGTGAAGCTTGACTATGCATGACTATCAATGTGTCCTGTACTTAACTCTGATAAGTACTTTTGTGGCAATGGTTTTTTCCTGTTTAAATTTATAGCTGTTTTCCTTTACTTTGTTCATATGTTTCATGGTAAACCAGGACGAGCCTTTAGACATGGGATTATAGCTAGGAGAGGCACAGGAAAGAGATGCTATCTCATTGCCAGTATCCCAGCTACTCCCTAACTCCCGAGTGCAGGTAATCTGTAACGCAATGCCACAGGTAGAGCTATTACTGCATATATATCTGATTCGTGTCTACCTTACGTGGCTCTAAATTCAGTGCAGAGAAAGGTAAATTTAGTTAGCATAGTTAGATATTGATAGAAGGGCTAAATCTGAGTTACTGCTCAATGACTGGGATTCGATTAGAAAAACAAGTACTACACGACATGGGAAGTGATATAAGAAGACTAAAGAGCATGTCTCAGAAGCAGAGCCCAGCAACTGCAAGTGGGCGTCACTATGTGTCCTATACAAGTCCATTGGCAAGATGTGGACATTGATATTTAGAGATGGCACAGCAGAGAATTGTTATCTGCAGAGGCATAATCTTGTGGAGTATATAGTTTTAATAATTGTAATAAATATGGCTGGATTTAGTCTGGAAACTGGTGGTGAAAGGAGGAGGCTTAGTTCTAACAGCCAGTTTCATATAACGTAAGCAAGGTGCTGCATGCTATAATAACCCCAGCAACTGGGTGGGCGAAGGATGTTCACGAGTTCAAGGTCATGCTTCAGACAAGTTTGAAGGCCAGCATGGGTGACACAGGACTGTCTCTCTGATTATATATATTCAGGATTCAAGCATCACCTCCCCTTTAATTATTTCTCATCTCCAAGGTTTAATTAATACATGATATTTTCTGGACTTACAACAGTCCCCTGAATCCCTGCTTCAAGTGTCTAGCTCATTTCATTAGTTAGCATGTTTGTCTCTCAACTAGATTAGATCCCCCATGCTTATGAGGACAAGAATTTTTGTTGTTTTAGGAGAGGGCCACACTATGCACATAGCCGAGGCTGGCTTAGAGCTGGATCTTCCTGCCTCAGTTTCTCGAGTGATCCCAAGACCACATCACACCTTTTAGTGTTGCTACTGTTTTGGTTTCCACTGCTGTGCAAGGGGCTGAATCCAAAGCTGGCACGGTGTACACCAGCACTTTACCAGTCAGCTATATGTCTAGTCCTGAGGCAAAAATTTTGCAAACACTGTACTCCTAGCACCTGACAAAAAGAAAGCTTAATACTTATACTATGCATGAATTAAACACATAAAATCAAATTTAACTTATTTTTTGAGTCTAGCTATTGAAAATTTATACCAAGTAATACTTAAAATAAAAAATATTCTTTAAAAATGATCATCGCCAGAAGAAAAACTACATGGACAAGTAAAGGGGGTGGGGGTAGACTTACTTTCTGCTGTTTGCATTATTATTTCATCAAGCTCTTTTTCCAGTTTCTCGTAAATGTCTAACCTTGTCTGATGCTCAGAGTTCTGTGCTTCGAGTTCAGTAATGCGTTTTTCAGAAGAAGTTTGGAGACTATAAAATTCCTTAGTTAAAACCTAGTAGTGGAAGGAAAGAACGAGGAAAGTTCAAGAAGTAAGAATTACTCAGGTACAGAGCTCAAGGACACAGGGCGCAGAGGTATGTTTACGCCATTCTCTTTTCAGCTACCTAAATATGAAGTAAAAGTAGCTAAACAGAGGGGGCTAATGAGGGAAGAGCATGCACTTGTAAGGTGAATAATTCTGGTGCTTTTAACTAAAAGTTATTAAATCCTTTGTCAATAGCCACATATGCTGGATAAAAATGAATTTAGGGCAAGACTGACATTTGCTTGTTAAGAGTTCCAACAGATGTAGCAGTGTGAGACCTACCTGGGGTCAGTGAGCGGGCAGTCAGCGCCAAACCGTATAAAAACGATGTGAGGCGCTCCCCAGCTCTCCATTAGCTACTTAACCTGCCCTGGCTACGCTTTCAGCATTTTTGGTTTCCTAACAGGTTTGAGTCCAAATCAAAAGTACATGTAAGTCCTGCAGAGGGCAATAGCAGAAATGCCTTGCAAAGGAAAGGTTCTTAAAAAATCCTTTAAGGGATTAAGAGATGCAAATTCTTTGATTATTATTACACAAATACACATACAACCTGCTGAGTCCATTACTGACTTCTTTTTTAAGGCTAGCACGGGGCTTGCCAGACAGCTTGGCAGATAAAGGCACTTATGGTTATTAAGTCTGGTGACCCGAGTTCAATCTCTGTGGCCCATGTAAAGGTGGGTCAGTATCAACTCTACACAGTTGTCCTCTTACCTTCATATATGTGCAGTGGCACAAATGTTCACACATATGCACACACCACTTACACACAACAACAATAATTAACTACAATTTTTTATGTTTATTTTATGGTGTTGGGGATTGAATCTAGGATCTTGTGCATGCTAGGCAACAGCTTTGCCACTGAGCTACATTCACAATCCAATAATAACATTTAAAGAGTCAGTGTACATAGTTTTTATGAGGGGCTCTATCCATCTATGATTAAAAACATATACATTATGAAACCTTAAAATATCAATTGATACTATGGCACACAACTGTTTTTAATGTGACCAAAGTAAGATTTATAGTGTTAAGTTCTTCACTGTTATAAATAACCCTGCAATGAGCATCTGTGCATGAAGTATTTTACATATTTAAAAATACAGCCTAACAAATACACAGTGCCAAATTGTTTTCCAAAAACAATATACTCATCTGGAATGCACAGATCTTTTAAAGTAGTATTGAAATGACAGCTTAACAAATGGCTAAAAAGTATTTTAGTATTATACACACAAACAAAACTCATATTTTCTAAACAAGAAACAAATATTACAATGTAATTGATTCACATTATAATTTAGGGAAATGCTTTAATACATGATTAATTTTCCTAAAGGCTTAAAACATTTTTTTAAATTTTTAAAAAAATTTAGATTTTATTTTTATGCACAGTGTTTTACCTAAGTGTATGTCTATGTCAGTGAAGGCCACAAGAGGGCACCAGATCCCCTAGAACTGGAGTTATAGATGGTTGTGAGCCACCATGTGGTTGCTGGGAATAGAACCTGGGTCCTTTGAATAGTAGTCAGTATGGTTACCTCTTGAGCAATCTTTCTCTTTAGACCCCAGGAAAGGCTTTTAATTGACTAATTGTATGTTTCCATAACTAAGTACATTTATATGCAGAGAGAAAAATTAGAAATGTAAAATGCTTAGGTTTAGCTGGCATTCAAATATCATCTATTTTAAAATAAACATTTCCTTTCATTTCCTTGGGAAATTCTTTGGAAGTACTGAATGTTCTCTATCCTTTGACTTGTACTAGGGAAGTACTATGCTGGGTTGAAAATACGTTGAAAGCTGGGGCAGTGGGATGGATGGCCCTGCTTCCCAAGTCCCACTTGGGTAGAGAGAACTCACTACCATGTGTTGTCCTGACTTCCAAATGCCCTGCCATGCACATAAGCATGCACGTACACACACACAAATACCAACTATCCCTTTCAGAAGGGCTGCGTTTTCTCTTACACATACCATTTTAGTTCTGCCGTTTTCTTCATAGCAACTTCATTTTTTCTATGTGAGGATTCCCAGTATTCCCAGTAATCCAATGCTTTCATATTTTTTTTTTTTCCTTCCCCTAAAGACAGGGTTTCTCTGTGTAATAGCCCTGGCTGTCCTCAAACTTGCTCTGTAGATCATTTTGGCCTCAAACTCAGAGATTCACCTGCCTCTGCTGGGCTGGTTGTCAGTATTAATGAAACCTTTACTAATTTTTTGAAAAACAATTTTAGTAATTTTGGCACATATATTTCTGCTATTCATGTATCTTTTCTTTCTAGTTTGTTTTTGAAACAGGGTCTTATTATACAGCTTGGGTTGGTTATGTGGCCCCAGAATTGTCATCTGCCTCAGCATCCACTGTTCCAGGTGTGATCAACTTCTCCTGGCTTTATTTTCTTGTGAGGGCAAGGTAAAGTCTTCTAGGAAGATCGAGGCTCTATGTAAATATCACACTTAGGCAGCTTACTCTGTATGCTTACAGCAAGGGAAAATAACATAAAGGTACCTCCAATTTCTTCTGATACTTTTCACACTCCAGCTGGCACTGGGTAAGATTTCTTGCAGTCTCCTCTTGCAGGAGTTGAACACGTTCACTTTCAAAGGACTTCAGTTTACTCTGATGAAGAAATTCAGACACTTTGCTTTCTGTACTAAGCTGGAGCTCCCTGTACCTAAAAGAGGAGCAGGTGATGGGCTGTGGGTAGGCGGAAGGTTTTACGGAAGCACAAGCCTCACTTATCCTTTCCCACACCACCCTATTTCGTTACACAATTGATAATGCATCTTTATTCAGAAAAGCTTTTATAATTTAGGTAGGCATATGTATGAGAATACATACTAAAATATCTATTTGGATACTATAAGAAAATTATGTGCCAATTATCAAATGGCCTATTTAACAACATAAATAGGAACATTCTCTTTATTTTGAAAGTAAAACTGTAGCTAAAACATTTCTAATTAACATACAAATCACAAAATATTCCATATTGATTGCGTTCTAAGAAAAAGCCAAGCAGACACATTATATTTTTCCATAGGTCCCTTATGAATCCAGTAAAATGTTGTTATTAAAATTCATTTATTCAAATTTTAGTTACTAACTCTAAGAGATAATATGACTACACTAGACAAAAGGTTGTTGTTCTTTTTTTTTAAGGCACTTATAATTTTCTGGGGAAGATAGGAAAATAAACATGAAAGTCCAAGAGTGCTAACTGATTCAGTCTGATAATCTTCAGGTTTGATGGGAACACACAGAAAAGAGACAGACTCTCTCTCTCTGTATATGATCTAAGAACATGGGCTTTAATGAACATGCTAAAGGCCACTTCACTCATGGCACACCTGTCTTTGGAAATAGTGTCTCACATGCAGGCTAGACAAAGTTCCAGGCAGTGCATGTGATATATCTTGTAATAGCAAGGCTTTAAGAAAAAGTTAGTTTTTATGTTGTTTTAGAAAGTCCTAAGACTATATATCTTTAAATTTCTTATATTTTCATTAAAATAGTTTCATGGATTCGAGGCTGCGTAAGCACAAGGACTTGAGTTCACATCCCTAGCATCCACAGAGTCATGATGGCATACATTCATAACCTCATCCCTGGGCAGACAGAGACATGGAGATCTCTGGAGCTTGCTACCCAGTGTAGATAAATTAGTTCCAAATTCAGTGAGACCCTGCCTCAAACAATAAGGTCAGGAGCAACTGAAGAAGATGTGATATTGACCTCTAGCCTCCACAGCCATACACAAGAGTACACTGTGCCCCCCCAATGCATGTGTACACAAACAAGCACACACATACATTTTATATGGTAAAATTATATGTTGACATATAAATCATAAACCACAAACCTCACCATACTAAGTAGGAACAACTCAAAAGTTATGTAGTAAGTTCACAAAAGTTATGCATCACTGCTATCTGATACAATATTAATGTATACATATGTGTATGAAGGTCAAAGGTAATCCACGGGTGCCATTCCTTGAGAACTGTCCATCTTATGTCATGAGATCATGTCTCTGCCTGAGCCTGCTCACTGATGGCTAGGATGGCTGGCCAGCAAGCTCCAAACTCTGGAGTCTTGATTTCTCCCCAGTGCTGGGGATGACATGCACATCTCTCCATGCCTGGCTTCTTGGTATGTGCCTTTTTGAGTCATTCTTTACCTATTCTTTTTCTGACCTTGACAACTATTTTTCTTTTTTTCCAGAACAAGGTTTTCTCTATATAATAATCCTGGCTGTCCTGTAACTTGCTTTGTAGACCAGGCTGGCCTCGAACTCACAGAGCGCTGGGATTAAAGGCATGCACCACCACCATCCAGCTTCCCTCCCCCTTAATGGATTTGTTTACTCTGAATGGCTCAAATGGATTCATATACTTAGTGGCATTTGATGTTTTCAACGTCCCCTCATATTGTAGCATGAATCAATACTCCATTTCTTCTCATGGCTGAATAGCATGCCACTCTCTGTATATACCATTTTGTTTATCCATTAACAAGTTGATGAGCATTTCAGTTGTTTCTGCTTTTGTACTGTTATGAGTAATGCCACTATAAACATCTGTACTTGAGGTTTTATAAAAACGCTTTCATTTCCCGTAGTCAAAAGGAAGCTATTAACTATTTTGAGGAATTGTCCAACTATTGTCCAATGAAGTTGTAGCATTTTACATCCCATCAGCAACAAAGTGTGACAGTTTCGCCATATTTCTTTTAACCCTTATCAATATCTGCTTTATTACAACTATTCTAATGGGAGTAGAGTAATACACAATTATCATGCTCAATTTAGTATTTTACTGTAATGACAATCTCTCTTTACTCTTTAGGTCAGGTTGTACTGTAAATTTAAATGCATGAAACACATGACATCGTCTGGCATGATGTCACACACCTGCAATCCTTAATTGGGAGGTGGAAGCATGAGGATAGGGAACTGAAGGTCATCCTCGCCTACTCAGCAAGTTCAAGGCTAACCTAACATTCTTTTTGAGACTGTCTCAAAAAAGTCAAATTCACAACAAGCAACCCCAAACCAAAGGCATAATGTCAATACTTTCTCTGAATACTAAACTGCAGGACATATATGAACTATGTAACTAAAGTAGGTTTAAATTAGTAATGGGAAACGTGGAGCTGACCTTTTAGGTAATTTGTTTCAGAAAGATTAACCTGTAAAAATGGCCTCTTATAGATTTAGAACACTAGGTGTTTTCACTACTTGGCACTCATGTTTTTCCCCTGTATTAAACACAAAGAGTAGACACATTCGGACACTTAGAATGTAAGTAACTCCAATAGAAAACTATAAATGTCTCCTAGAAAGAAATCTGAGTCCAGTAAATGGGGGCTTCTCTCAAACCAAATGATAATTCTCAACACTAATTTATTTTCATGCTCTTTAACCAGGAAAAGAACTTGCTTTCAGTCATCATGTCTTTGTAACAGTCTTGACTATTTTAATTTGCTAAAATTGAACTGGGAAATGCTGAACAAACATAAAGCAGGTCTTACAGTGAGGAAATGACGAAGCCACCGCTCGGCCTGCAGGTTCAGGTGCCTCCCACAGAACTAGTTTTGCTCACATAACCTGTTGCCTTCTCCACTGCTGACTCAGACCTCTCGTCTCAGCCTCTCAATTTGCACACTTACTTGAACCAAGTCAGTATTGTCCACACAAAAACTTCACGTGTGACAGTCACTTCAGCAGAGCAACCTTGGGAGGTCAACTTCCCTATGATGCTGAAT
The DNA here is from genome assembly GCF_943737965.1 of Phodopus roborovskii. Classification (NCBI taxonomy): domain Eukaryota; kingdom Metazoa; phylum Chordata; class Mammalia; order Rodentia; family Cricetidae; genus Phodopus; species Phodopus roborovskii. The sequence continues at coordinate 19,731,177 of NW_026126511.1, forward strand.
CAGAATCGCTACCTGTCCTCACAGCCGTCTTGTCCTGGGCCTAGTATCTGGTGACATTTGTTGTTAATGGTGTGTTTGTAACCAGCTCTAGTTTTCCTAAGAGCCACCTAGACAATAAAGAACTTTAAAACAAGAACAGAAAGTCGTAGAATAAACTGGTTAAAGAAATATTCACTGCAACAGAAATTTAAGCTCTAGAAGCACAAAGCAAGAAGGGGGGGGGGGAACCTGCTATTATTACGTAGGAAATTACAAGCAAGTTAAACCTCAAGAAATCTCTCAGGTTGGGACTGGGGGAGAGCCCTGTTGGCAGTGTTTGCAAGCAGAGTTTCATTCCTCAAACCCAAGGAAGACAGAACAGGGTGGTTAGCCTAACTAAGCTCCGAATCGCAGTTCTGGAGCAGCAGAGACAGGCAGCTCGCTGGGGCTCACACAACCAGCACGCTAGGTAAAAAGCCCCATAGAAAACCAAACCAAACCCAGGCACAACACTACTTGGATTTGTCCCTTAACCTCCATAAGTGCCTTCATACCAGTGGGCTCACAAGCATACACACACGCCTAGAACTAATTAAGTGTGTGTGTGTGTGTGTGTGCGCGTGCGTGCGTGTGTGTCCGCGCGCGCTAGCAACAAGGCTAAGTAACATTTTCAGACCTTTTTCCATTTTTCTTTTTATGCCCCTCCCAGCCCAGCTTTTTGAGACAGATCTTCTTCTCTTAGGTCAGGCTGGCCCTGGGGCTCACAAACATGTTCTTGCACTGACGACCCTTCTGCTTCGAGCTCCCCAGTGCTGAGACTGTGGGGTTGTGCCACTGTACCAGGCAGGAAGCAGTAGTTTCCGCTCCTTCTGCCTCCCCTCCTTTGCTCCTCCCTCCCCCTTTCCTTCCTCGTCGTCGGCACGTGAACACAGATGCACATGCTCTGCTGCTAAGCCTCACTCCCCCATGGTGAAACTTTTATTTCCTCTCAGCTCTTCGTTCAAATGAGAAATAACAGCTTTCTAAATTTAGTCTACAAAATATTTATGGCTCCTACTACATTAAAGTTGGATGCTTATTCGGAACACAACTACCTAATCTCATTTTGTAGACAAGCAGTGTACGGCCAAGTGCCCAAAATGTATTGTATTCAGTTGTAATGTAATGTCCATCAATCACCAGAACCAGGAAATGATCGGCAGATTAGAGAATTCCGCAGCTGGTCCTGTTTGGAAGTAGGACAATGAAATGGATGAGGCAGAGCACTTGTCTGTATACAACAGGGCAACCGGGCAGACATAAGGGGAGGATGCACTCCTGGCTCCAGGCAGTTTGGCAAAAGTGAAGCACAGTGGCAGCATGAGGGAGGGAGGGAGGGAAGGAGGGAGGGACAGAGTGAAGAGGGAGGGACAGAGGGAGGGTTCTCATGAGCTGCAGGAAAAGTGCCAGCAGACAAGGAACTCTGCTGCTTTCAGTCCTTTAAGATGGGCCAGTACCAAGTATCCTCTGGCCTCCCAGTCTAGGCTGGAATTGGGAAGTCCTGACTGTAGGGCGTTTTAGTCCTAATTTTGCATGAGACTGGGGGCAGAGACTTCTGGAAAATGTTCTGCAGTTGAAGGCAATGCTTCAACACAGACATGTTCCCTCATCTCCAGCCTCTGGTGCACTTGGCTGCAGGAAATGGGAGCCGACAAGGGCAGAAGCTAGTGGACCTAATCAAATGAGAATTACATCTTGCTCATAGGATGATTGCTGCTCATATTTCCATTTATTTCCCTCCCCTCTGTGCAAGTAATTTATCATTTTTTAAAATTCTGTTAAGCAATTAAACCGATTCTTAGGATAAAAGTTTGAAACATTACAGCCATCTTCACCACTACTTTCAACTCCATTTTGCCGTGTAGACACAGCCACTTCCCAGTTTTCTTTGTAACGTTTAAAGCACCCCCACTCTCCCGGAACACGCATGTGCCACATACAGAAGGACAGACTCCAGTCTCCTTTGTTAAACAGATGGCATCATACCACATTATCTACAGCCCCTTTCTTCACTTTACATTCTTCGACTGCTTTATGTCTGTAGCTCATTCCTTTTATTATGTGGTTCACATTAGTTAACAATGTGAACAGTCATGATTAATTCCATCTTATTTACTAATTCTAAGCTGAGAAACATTTAGATGGTGCTTGGATATGCTGTTGAGTATTCACACTGCTCCAAAGAACATCCTAGTAACTGCCTGCTGTGCACAAATGAATGTCTCCATCACAAAGCAGCATTGTTGGACCACGTATTTAAAACTTTGGTATACTAGCCAGGCATGGTACAGGTCACCTTTAATCCCAGCACTAGTAGGGTAGAGAGACAGGCGGATCTCTGAGTTTGAGTTGAGCCTGGTCTACAGAATGAGTTCCAAGACGGAGCTACACAGAAAAATCCTGTCTTGAAAACAAATGAACAAACATCCCCGCCCTAACAAAACAACCCAACAAATCAAACAATAACCCCCCCTTTGGTATACTGTCCAATTTTTTCCTTAAGTAGCTATATCAACTTAAGATGATACTGGAAGTATATTATGGCTTTCTCATATCTTCACAAATATTTTCATTATCCATAAAATATTTGTTATGTATATTTTATAAACTAAAACTTCAACTAGCACTTGCTAGATTTCTCTTTGGTGTAATTTGCAAAAAAAAAATATTTCTGTATGCTGAAGATATCACTTAGTAGTAGAGGGCTTGCCTAGTGTTTGTTCAATCCTCAGGAACACACACACACACACACACACACACCACACACACCACAAAACTTTCCGTGTTATTAAGTCCACTTACATTATTTCATCTGTGTCATGATTTTCTACTCAGTTCCTCTACCATTAGACATTTAGTCCCCCCATTTCTTGCCTAATCCCCCCTCAAACAGCCCCAGTTCATTTGCTTAACATTATAAAGAGCTTTGTTCTAAATCACATTTGAATTTCTAAAAGCAAAGTATGTTTTAAGGAACCAGGTTGCTCCAAAGACTATTGCGCAATAGTGGCACAGTTTAGAGTTTATGGCCATCAATGTTCTAACTTTGGTAAAGAATATTCTTATTTGTTCCCTTATGCTCTCATCTACTTCTTTTCAAAGGAGAAGACTGGCTCATCATCTTCACAGGTATTTAGATACTAGCCGTGGATGTTGCTATCCTCACAAGAATTTATGACATAGCCTAAGGACACAGTGACTATAGGGCGATTATCTTGAAAAAGGAGGGGAGAGGGAAGGTTTTACCTTGCATGGTTTGACTTAGAAGTAATTTCACTAATGATAACGCAAATTTTGATAAGGCAAATAAAAAATACTTTTTATTTAACATTTTTGTTTATACTCCAATATAACAAGGTATTGGCTGATTTAAAATATTTTTATATAAATTTAATATTAGAATAGTTACTTTCTTAAATGATAACAATTTACATATTAGTTGGCAAGAAAAGATTTCCTGTTCAGATTATATACTAACTTCACATTTTTATATGTAATTTAATTTTTGAGTGTCAGGGAGGAAGTCTAAGGCTTCATAAGCACATGCTGTGCCACTCAACTGCATCCTGAGTCCTAAACTAAGGGCTCTATATTCTCAACTGGGACATTCTTGTGCTCCAAGTAAGAATTACTGTTACATGTAGCAAGAGAAGTACTAATGTAAGTGCCACCCATGTGGAAATGGTCAATGTAAATACATTCGTATTATGTATTAGAAATCAGTCACGGACGTACACACCTGTGATCACAACACTTAGGCAGGAGGGAGAGTCAAGGGTTTAGGGTCATCTTCAACTATACAACGACTTCAAGTCCAGCCTGGGCTACTTGAGATACTGTCTCAAAATGTCTTCCAAGCCAAAACAAAAGAATAATTACTATTTATTAGAGGGCCACTTCATGTTGATGTTAAAATAGAAAACACTATGTGAGTAATTTTGCCCATACATACCTAGAAACCAAATCAAAACTCTTTTCAATGAGAAGTGGAGGAGCAAATCTAGGAGCTTAAGTAGATATATCTACATCAAGTTACACACAATTCTCTGGTCACGTTGGTCTTTCTGTTTGCACCACGGAATTTTCCAAATTGAAGAGCAATCAGGTAAGGAAAACTGGGAAAACTCCCATCCATGTGGCAGCAATGATTACCACAGGGCATGAGAAAGAATTTAAGACGGATATTTGTGCAAACGTTTCTGTCATTTAAATTTCTTCAAACGGTTTGCCTCTCAGCTGTAATACTACATCTGTCGTTTTTGGCTTACAAACTAATTCTTGAATGTGAGAGATGTTTTTTTGCGGAGTAAAAAACGCTGGGTATGTTTAACAACTGTACCATGGATTTATGAGAATTTCAAGCATGCATTTAGAGTAATTCAATGCATCTATCATATCAAGATGAAATAAAACTGCCATTAATAAAATAAACACTATGTAGTACTATTTGGCAACTTTAATGCAAAAAATAGGTTTCCCAGGTATGTACTTTACTGATAAAATAAAACTACTTAACTGAAGAAATACAAGAGAGGAACGCTGTCTCAAAATAAACCGAAGCGTAAGGACACAAACTCTTAGAGTAAAACATTTCATAACTGTTTGAATGGTGCTGCTTTCTGTTTTGTTGTTTCGGGAAACATAACACTTAAAATTCAGTTTCAACTGTCCATTGAGCCAAGAGCAGTTATTGAATTTGTGCTTCACTGCACTCAAAACTCCATCCCAAGCTCCTTCCACTGTTTGTGTGTACTGGGCGACACACCATGACAAAGAACGAGATACATGAACTGCCCCTAAAAGCATCCTTAGAAGAAGCACCTTTTGTTGCTTGTGGCAGCACAGGCCTAAGATTCCAGCTACTTGGGAGGCAGGAGGACTACAGACTTGAAGTCAGCAAGGAGACTGGGTGAAACCCTTCTCATTGAAACAAAGCACAGCTTGTGGGCGTATAGCTTTTGGCTGCTTACTTGCCATGTACAATGCTGTGTCTTAGGTTCAGTCCTTAATGCCCCTAATCAAGAGAAGATATTGGCAGTTGATTTTGTGAGAAATAGCATGAAGTAATCACAGTAGCAGGATGAAGGCAAATCACAGAACACAAAGTATTGTAATATTTAAAAGGAAGTAAAGATGTGACAGATGTATTGATTTCTGAAGAAAAGACATACCCTATAAATCTTAACTTGCAAGAAATTCCTCAGAATTGCAGGAAAATACTCAATGGAGGATGATTTAGAAATGGGGTTTCAAACTTCTTAGGTTTGGTAACCTGATCATCCATAGATTTTTTTTTTTCCCAAATGGAAACGAGGACTTCTGAGCTTGGTTTTATCTAGCCTAGCCTCGGAAGACCACCTGAATTATCTGTAGAATTCCAAGAATTCAAAATATCACAGCTCTGCCTTAGGCCAAATGAATCAAAATCTCTAGGGACAAAAAAAAAAAAAAAAATTACTTGAGTTGGGGCAACTAAATGAACTAGACAAGCAATGGTGTCTTGTACAATGAACAATGAAAATGTTTGTTTCCTTGAGTACAGAGTTCTTCTATTGTTCATATTTGGATCTTAGCATACAGTATATTAATGGCTATACTTGAAATTAATAATGAATCATTACTGAAAGAATGGTGATATTAACCATTTCTGGTGTTGTTTAAATTGCTAAGTAAGTTAACAGCAGGCTGCAAAATAAAGCCTCAGAAGCTGCTCTGATAATTTTCTCTATAGGAGGACAAAGCAGGTTTGTTAAGATGATTATGTCCATGGTTAGGTGTCAGTGTAAGATAAAAAACAGATTATGGGGAAAGAAGAAAAGAGAAAGCAAAAATGATTATAGGTTAGGCATGACTGTGCTATCAGAGATTCAAGTTTCTAAAACTGTGCAGTTTGGATAATGATGATGATGGTAGAGAGAGACATGACAACATTCTATAAACATTTAAAAAGCAAACAAAAAAGAAAGAATGATATAACATGTAAGTTCTGTAATGTGTTAAAAGTTTTGTAAAATTTAGAAAATTTTAGGAGCCTAGGTGGCCTACTCACAAGAACATGATGAACTCCATCGTGAGGACATACAAAACCAGAGAGCAGGAGTGAAGAGAAAAAATGCAGCGGAGAGAAGAGTGTAATTATTTTGGTAGGTCACATGCCTCATCTCTATTTCTCGTATCAGGGTTAATAGACTAGGCGACTACTTCTCACTTACTTTGTAAAGTGTTGCCCTGCGACGTTTAAACAAGGAGACAGTAGATATACCATGGCAGCTAGGCAGTCAAGTGAACACGTATGTTCCAGAAAATATTTATGTTCCTAGTATCTAATCATCTACTTATGGCTATAGGCACATGAGAATGAAAGTGAAGTACCTAATCACATGAACTAAAAATATGGAATTAAAAGTAAACATTTAAAGCAACCTATACATCATTATTACGAAGAAATAACTGCAAGTATGGGGGGGCTCTCTCATGTTTTTTTTTTTTTTTTTTTTTTTTTAAGTAGAGTCTCACGAACTTCCTATGTAGCCAAGGATGACGTTGAATTCCTGATCCTCACGCCACCCCCCCCCCAAGTGCTAGGAATACAGGTCTGTACCAGTCTGCCTCCATATGCACACGCTTTTCCTGTTTTCAGGCTTTTTATTTTTTGCTCTTTAGGATGGAGGGAAGTTGGTGTATTAATCACTATTATTTTCTTTCACCTGCTACTGTAAACATAACCCAAGTTGTGGTTACAACATGTAACCATAAGTACACACAACATATACCGAAACCAAATATCCAATCTCCAGCAATTGTAGGTAAGAACAGAGGCAACTAAACCGAAGGCTGGAGACAACAGGAGAGGGTGCTGCACAAACTCAGGAATAGCTGGTTATACAGATGAACTCCATGCACTTCTGTGCTATTTTTATAGAGAGAAAAACCATGAAGTTGGGTGGGTAGGGATGGGGGAAGATCTAGGAGGTGGGGGAGGGGAAAGAGTATGATCAATATATATTGGACAAAAAGGTTAAAGAAAAAGAACACGGCACACAGAAGTTCTCCATAGGAAGATGAAGAGCTTCACTTGGGGTCAGGAGGCTGAAGGTTCAGGTCACTGGAGTATGGTATAAGAAGGACTGTTCCCTTGCTGCGAATATAGCTTTCCCAGTATTCCCCGTCTGTACATGAGCAGAAGAAAGGCATCCCTTCCTTCCCTGGAATAACCCTTCAGCGGTGCATGCCACTTCCTTTTGCTGTCTTTTTGGTCCTTCCCACTGAGTATTCATTTACTCATTATTTCTAAAGGGAAAATATAGGACAGGCACACCTGACTGCAAAGATGACATGTGATGTAAATTCTGAATGTGTACACAATTCACTTAAAAACCAAAGCATTGGTAAAAATGTTAAGGAAGAATGCACAATCTGATTATTCAATACCAAATGGTCATTCCTGAAAATATAAAGACAAGTAACATTATAATACTGAGCAGGCAGCATTTATGTATTTAGGAGTGTGTGTGTACATACATATACATGTATATACCAACATTTAATAAAAAAAGAGGCCATGAATTTGACAGAGAGAAGGGAAGGGTATATGAGATGTTTTGGAGGGAGGAAAAGGGAAATACAACTATAATGTCAAAAAATTAAAAAAGTAAACGAAAAATGGAAACAATGGTATGTAATACACATCTGATACTTACATCTAAATAAACTTTGCAACTACACTGAAAATAAGTTTTGAAGGCTATTTTTACTGAGAAATCTAAGCAGTTACGGTTTAGAAGTCATAAACACACTAGAATGGCTCCTGGTGAATAGACATGGAAATTCAATCACAGCACCAGTAGAGACTATAAGAAACCATCAGGCAATTCAAACCCCCTCTAATGGGAAATTAAAAGGCAACTTTATATGTTTTTTTTTTCTGGCCACATAATAAGTTTTAATTTGGTCAACGTGTTTCATTCCACCTATTTCCTTAGGAGCCCTATGATGTCTGATTACTTATAGAACTGTGGGAGCACAGAGTTTAGTTTTTCTTCAAGCCAGTGATGCAACATCTATTCCTCAATGAGAAACAGAGCTCCATGCTCAGTCATATTCTCTACAGATTTGTGACTGCTCTGTGGCAAGATGGACAATGATCCCTGCTACTTACATGTGCTGTGGAGAAGCTCACAGTAATACTATCTGCAGAAGACCAAGAGTAAACAGTCCAGGATCCTAGGTCATAAAGTCTCAATTATGAGACATCCCAACTGCAGATGTAGCAGAAAAGCAATCATATATAACACAGAAATGTGGGTGAGCCAATAAAACTTTATCTAGAAACTCCGATATTTACATTTCATATAATTTTAAAGTATACTGAAGTGTTATTCTTTTGCTTTCCCATTGCCAGCCTGAGTGCTGTAAAAGAACAGATGCTGGGCAGGATTTGACATGGGGACCACAGTTGGTCCTCTCTGACTTTAGTTGAGAGTCACTGGCGTACTCACTGAAGCACACTGACCAAGCCCAGGATGGCAGTCTTACTTGGAACAATTTTATTCAAATCTATACATATGTGGCCATTCTCAAATCACTCTTTTGTTTTTATGTTTCAATTGTCTCAAATATTTTAACTTTTTTTTTTGAAATACCCAGCAATCTGTTTGCACTTCTAGTTAAGACTGCCCTGGTGCTGCCCTGGTGACTGTTGTGTAGAGTGTCAGTCGTCACACGTGCCCCTTCTGTGTGACATTCCTTGCAACTGTTAGCTTTTCTTTCCTCAGCATGCTGAAGCTGACAAAAGCAGCATGGCAGGCAGCATGCCTGCTTCATTCTAGCTTCCTTTTGTTTGGCTTTGTGTTTCAGTGATGTTAATATGCAAAATGAGGGTTTCATTATGGAATTTGTACACATGTCATTATACCTGGTTTGCATTCCTGCATTTACCACTGCCTTGGTCCTCACCTTCCCTGCTTCCCTCTTGCTGGTCCCTTTCCTCCTCCAAACAGCCCCCCCCCCACACACACATTGATTTCATGCCATACAAACTCTACCCCTCTCTCCTCTCCTACCTTGTCTCACTTAAGATCTCCTTTCCTCTCCTGATGCCTTTTACACACACACACACACACACACACACACACACACACACACACACACACTACACACAGACAGACACACACACCCCAAAGCACATGAGAGAAAACATGTAGTGTTTGTCTTTTTGAGAAACTGACTTCTTTTACAAATACATCAGGGTATTCAGAGTCCTATTCATTTGGTGAACCCATTTTATTTGATGGCTTTTTAAAAACCATGGTCAGGATACTACTGACAATATTTCCTCTCATAATACAGTTTTGAAAGATATTAAAGAGTTCCATTTGATGATAAAGTAATAAAGAAATCATACACAGTATACTCTTCAATCATATGGAAATAAACTACGAAACAGAAGTAGAAGGATGGGAAATTCTGAGCTACAATATACTTTAAAATTGGTTTTCTCATTTTTATCTTATGTGTATATGTGTGTTCTGCCTATATGTATGCATGTGCACCACATGCACGGAGAGCCTCTGGAGGCCAGAAGAGGTCACTGACTCCTAAGGGACTGGAGTTAAGAAAGGGTTGTGAGTCTCTACGTACGAGCAAACCTGTGCTCTTAACCACTTAGTTATCTCTCCAGCCCTAATATATGTAACACAATGGCCAAAGGAGAAGATTCAAAGGCAACTTATTAAATATTTAAACTGGAAATAAGAATATAACTTAAGAAAATGTGCAGGATTATAGCACAGTAATACATAGATATCTATAGCAGAGGCTGTATATATTAGAAAAGCAGTCACCTGGTTTCCTACTTAAGAAACCAGAAGAGAGTGGATCAATCCCGAGAGAGCCCTAGAAAAGAAACGCTAAAAATACAAATACCAAGAACAGGAAAGTAATATAGTAAGACTGTTGTATTTGTTACCTTTAGTAGCTATAGTTGCAGTGTTTTGGGACTGACATTCTAATTTCCATGAGTACTTGCATCTCTATTTTATGTGGATCTGTGTGCCCGTGTGTATGTACCATGTGCATTCAGTGCGTGTGGAGGCCAAGTGAGGGCACTGGGTGATGGTGGCAACACAACTCAGGTCATCCAAAAGAGGAGCAAGGGATCTTAATTACTTTCTTCAGCTCTTGTGTTGCTTTTATAAGGAGGCATCTACACACATCCTCTGGCTGAGTTTCACTACTTTTAAGTGGCAAAGTGTATTACCTATCTACCTAGTAAGCATTCTAGATGCAAGGCATACATATGTTACCCACATGTTTTATTCAAATATTTTCCTAACTAATATCCCCTTATAAACCTTTATGGTTAATATTGAGAAACAACTAACATTTTCATGATCACCTTGTATCTTGCTGTCTAGTTAATTTTAGTATATTTTTGGAGATTCTAGCCATGGCACTTTAAGAAACAATCTCCATGCATCTTAATTTCCTTACATAAAAGCAGCAGAGTTCTGAGGGAGGGAGGGAGAGAAAGAGAGAGACAAAGAGAGACACAGAGAGAGTTTGTGTGAGAGGGACAGAGAGCTGTATATTCTCAGCATTTCTTAAATCCCTTCTGGGCTTTCAGAGCTCTTTCTTACTTACTGACTTCTGGATTGTTGAAATGTCTTTTTCTGTTGTTTCTTTTTTCCAGACATGGTTTTCCTGTGTAGTTCTGGCTGTCCTGGAACTTACTCTGTAGACCAGAATGGCTTTGAATACAGAGATCTGCCTGCCTCTGCCTCCAGAGTGCTGGCATTAAAGGTGTGACCACCACTGCCCCATCTGTTAACATGTCTTGAGTCTTTCTACACCCTTCTCCCAGAAATGAAATCTTTATTTCCACTTGTCTACTGTATTTCTACATGTAAACAGTGCATTAGCATTTCAAGTGTGAGTCCTAGGAGAAAAGAAAGGAGGAAGATGTACTCATGCTTGGACTTTTGACCTTGAGTTACTAAGTTAGAAACATGGTCCAAACCCTACTGCTAAATATGATCCTTACACAGTAGAAGTCTTTTTCTATAGCTGGATGTGGTGGCACACGCTTTCAGGAGGAAGAGGCAGACAGACATGAGTTCAAGGCCAACCTGGACTGCATCATAGTGACTTCCAGGACAGCCAGGGTTTTTACACAGAGAACCCCTTCTTAAACAACAATAACACACAAACAAACCTAACCATAGAAAAAGAACTAGCTGAAGTGGCGTGTCTGGAATCCCAGCATCAGGAAGGTAGAGATGGGAGGATCCTTGTGGCTTTCTGGCAAGTCAGTCTAGGTGAATCTGTGGGTTCCAGATTCAGTGAGAGTCAGTCTCAAAATACAAGGTGGCAAATGAGTGAGGAAGATGCTTAATGTTGATACACACAAAAGATTTTGATTGAAAACATTGATATGTATATAGATGATATCTCATGTCTTTGATAACATATTGTATGCTATTCTTTAGTCTCTGTTCCATCACTGAAAGTCTAGAGAACAGTTTTAGTTCTTTATTGTTCTTCCCATTGCCCATACACCAACAAAGAAATCTGAGCATAACATACATATTTTTCTCTACATTCTCCTCTGAAATCATGGGGAGACTTATGTTGCTTTTTTGACTTTTGATGTACTCAGTAAGGTGTAGAGTTCAGAATGTTGGCTCTCATTTAAAATAAAGAGATGAGGCAAGCAATGTCAGCCATCTGGAACTGACAGGAAGGTAACCTTTGGTTCATCACACATTAATGAATAAAAGCAGCAGAGAACAGTTCACAGACAAGCTACAAAGCCTCACTTCTCAAGGGAAGAGGCAGTCACAATGCTTAATTCCCACTGTGTTGTGGTGATATACAGTTGAAGGATGCTGGGGATGTGGCTGAGTTGTAAAGTACTTGCCTAGCCTACAGAAAACCAAGTTCCAGTCCCACCACCAAAACCAAACCAAAAAGGAAAAGGAGAGCTCATAAAATTAAAACAAGTTCAGCGACACGGAATTCTACTTCATGTACAAGTACATGGAAACATTTATAATTAGATGTACGTGTGGTACATGTATACATGTATGTCCAGGTGAATTTACTTTGCCTGTCCATGTGCATGTGGGAGCCACAGGCTGATTTCAGCTTCCTCCTTTATTACTCTCTGCCTCATGTTTTGGAGACAGGGTCTCTCAGTGAACCCAGAGTTCATCATTTCAGCTACAGCACCTGCCATGGAGCCCTGCAACATGCCCGCCTCTGCCCTGCTGGCCCATGGTAGTAAGTGTGCACCATCAAATCTGCTTTTTTATATGGGTGGTGGCGATTCTGAACTCAGGTTGTCATGCTTGCACAGCAAAAACTTTATGCAGTGAGCCATCTCCCCATCCCCAAATTTCTTAGACTTTTAACGCTACAAAGGAATCTTCAATGTGTGTGGCTATAGAGATGCTCAGTGGTTAGGAGCACGCACTACTCTTACAGAGGACCCAAGTTTGGTTCCCCTCAGATCCCCCTCACATGTCTGGTGGCCTACAACAACCTGCACCTGCCTCTTCTGCACTCTACAGGTGCCTGACTTGTACATGCAAACTTCCCCACATGTACATATAATTACAAATAAAACATTTTAGAAAGAATATTCCAAGTGATGTGATACCTGCCAACATTAACAAAATGCTTTTTTAAGTATAAATTATAATTTTCCAAATAAAAATTCATAAAAAAAAAAAGGTCAGTCAGGTGGTGGTATACACCTTTAATCCCAGTATGTGGCAGGCAGAGACAGGTGGATCTTTGGGATAGAGGCTACAGAGTGAGTTAGCTGGGGTTACACAGATAAATCACGTCTTGAAAAAACCAAAATACAAAAAAATAAAAAAAAAGTCAAAACAACTTTTTCATAATATCCAAATACATTCTAAGAATTAATATAAGCATTAAATTCAAAACTACTCTAATGTTTTCTATCATTAAAGATGTATGGTAAGAACTCATAACCTTTAGCTCTACCATGTATAAGAGATAATCTGTAAGTGCTGTACTGCTATGATGAAACACCATGGTCAAAAGCAACGTGGGGAGCAAAGGGTTTATTTGGCTTACGTGCCACATCACTGTTCATTATCAAAGGAAGTTAGGACAGAAACTCAAATCGGAACCTGAAAGCAGGAGCTGATGCAGAGGCCATGGACAAGTGCTGCTTACTGGCTAGCCCCCTCATGGCCTGCTCAGCCTGCTTTCTTATAGAATTCAGGAGCACCACCATCTCCCACAATGTCAATCACTAATTAAGAAAATGCCCACAGGCTTGCCTGCAGCTGGATCTTATGGAAGCAATTTCACACTTGAGGTTCCTACTCTCTGAAGACTACAACTTATGTCAAGTTGACATAAAACAAACCAGCACAAGGGCTAACACATTTCATGTGTGTAGGTGCTTAATGTGGGGATCTGAATGAAAACTGCCCCCACAGGTTCATTGGGAGTGGTACTATTGGAGGTGAGGCCCGGTTGGAGGAAGTGTGCCAACTGCGGGTGAGCTTTAAGTTTCAAGCCAGGCCCAGTGTATCTCTGTCCCTGATGCCTGCTGATCCAGATGTAGAACTAACTTGATGATATATGGATTAAGATACACGGGACTAGGTTTAATATAAGTTATTATATGTAATTTTATTCAGGGAGAAGTCACTTACACAAGAAACTGATGACCCGCAGGTTCCCGACTCGAACCCCCCCCCCAGCCAAGCAGCTCTCGGTGACCTGCCCTGGGTCTCAGACCTCAGACCTAGCCTGGCACCCCCCCCCCCCAGCATCCGGCATCCGCACCTGTTTGGGAAGGGTGAGTGCTACAGGTGCAGGCCGGTGGATATCTCATTACTCTCAGCTTTCTCTGCAGTGTCACTGTCCGCCTGGACGTGCTCCCTGCCATACCTACCCACGATGGACTAAACCTCTGAACTGTAAGTCAGCACCAATTAAATAGTTTCCTTTACAGAAGAGTTGTCATGGTCATGGTGTCTCTTCACAGCAATATAATCCCAAGACATTTAATGTTTCAGTGGGCTGTAGGTGGTGAATAGTTTTCTACAAATTAAGAGAGGCATTATTCGCGAAATTGGACTACAAAGAACCCAGCAACTAAGAAAATGGAAAAGTGGCTGACACAGTTTTCTTTTAAAAACATTCATTTCATAGCTTCAATTTTCAGAAATTAAAGATTTTTTTGTTTCTTGTTGAAGAATCTAATTTATGTTTTATAAGTGTCATTTCTTTTGGCTTATGGAATTCTATATTTACAATATGCAACCAGTGACTTTTCTAATATCCATTTCTCATTTAAACTCTACTTACTTACTTGTAGATCAAGTACACAATTTAACTAATGGCAAAAGATGACTAATAAGAAAAAAAAAACATGCTCTGTGGCACTAATACACAGAGTATTCTATTCTTGCAAGTGAGAGGCCACTTACTATTTCTGATTTTCCTGTCAGGTACTTCTCTAAGCCAATTCAAGGCTCAAATGCCGTTTTCGTTACATGTGTATGAATTCCTCACAGGCTTACGTAGAAACAGACTATTTGATTAAGATGATCTGGGTGCACTCTTTCATGGAGTCAAGGACATGTATTCCCTGGAGGTACCTTTAGTCTTGATGGCATGTTGGCTGTTAAGGTGGCTCAGTGGGTTAAGGTGCTTGCTGCCAAGGAAGTCAATCTAGCTTGCCTCAACATTTATTTTAGTACTGTCTGTTCTAAAGGTCTGACTCTGCTTCATGAATTCTTGGTATTACAGTCATGAGGTCTATAGCAAATGCACTAAAAGCTATGGAAGATGGGGCTGGGAATGTAACTAGCATGAATGGCAGGCATGCACAAAGTCTTCAGCTCTATGCCAAGCACTGCACAAAACAGACGGTACATGGCCTGTCAAACCAGCTCTTCAAGTTCATGTAAGGGTGGAGTCAGAGTTACCAATGAGACACGGAGAGGAAACAGGAGGTGCAAGATGAAAGAGAGGTAACACATCATGTGGCAGAATGTAGATTAATTAATATAAATGAGTTACTTTAAGTTGTAAGAGTTAGCTAGTAACAAGCCTGAGCTATTGGATAAGCATTTATAATTAACATTAAGTCTCAGAGTGGTCATTTTGGAACAGCTGTTGGGACAGGTATACTCCACCTAGAGAGTTGATTTTAATTCATCATAAATGACATGAACTAGAGTCAAGTTTCTAAGGTGCAATTTTGTTCAAGGGTTAATTTGTTAAATAGCATATTCTAGTTAAGATAATTTATAGAAACACAGAATTTTAATAGCTACTCAAATCAGCTGATAAAAATGCTGATTAAATTTAAAAATAAAAAATTGTCATTACAACTAATAGACCAATCTTAATATAATTCATGTGTCTTGAAATGTTCATGTGTGAGTTGAAAGGAGACTTCTTCAAGGATCTGTCTGTGGTGATATTTTGTTTGTACTATAACATACAAAGCTTGCCTGAAGACTAGAGTTCAGAGGTAGCCACATTAGTTAGCTATACAGGCCAGGCAGTGGTGGTACACCTTTAATCCCAGCACTCAGGAGACGAGGCAGATGAATCTCTGTGAGTTCAAGGCCACCCTGAAGTACATGAGATTGAATTTGTCTAAAAGAAACAGAGCTCACATCTTTAATTCCAGCACTAGGGAGGAATATAAAGAGGGAGAAGACAGGAACTCAGGGCATTCAGACTGAGGATTTGGTAAAGGTAAGAAACTAGTGGCTGGCTGCTCTACTTCTCTGATTTTTCAGCATTTACCCCTATATCTGACGGGTTTTTTTATTATTAAGAACAGTTAGAATTCGTGCTACATCTGGCCATGTTCTGCCTCCCAAAATACATGCATACTGCCATACATATTAGAAAAAGAGATTTTTGCAGATGTGATTAAGCTTATGAAGAGAAGAAGCTTGGGCTCCATTATTTGAATAGGCAATAAATGCCATCATTAGTGCAGAGACTGGAATGAAGATGTGGCCACAAGCCATATGGAAACCCCAGAAGTGGGGAGCAAAAAGAGGACTTCTTGCCCTAGGGCTTCTGGAAGAAGAAAGCTGACACAAATCTTGGTTTCCAATTTTGTTGTTTTCATTATGTATATTTTAGGGTACAAATGTATCTACTGGTGTTGTATGACATCATACATAATATGCTCACAAACTATTGATATAAGCATAGCATAATATTGTGGCAGACAGAACAACTGAACTAGAAACAAGAATATTTCTTTAAACTGGAGGCAGTGATGTAGAACTATTAATCCTAACCCTGGAAGGTTGAAGCAGAGGGATCAGGAATTCAAGGGTTGCATTGGCAAGTTTGAGGCCAGTTTGTGCTATGTGAAACTGTCGCAAACAAAACCAAACAATAAAGGCAACAAATACTACATCTTTGACCCAGCTCTGCCTCTAGTGACAGTAAGTTGAGTTACATAATCTCTTTAATGTCTTCCTTTGTTTGCAAACTGAGTAAAATACATTCTCTTAAAATATTCTCCTTTTATTTAAAATATTTTTTTAACCTAATTATCCTTCTTACAGTTTCCTTTCCCTCTACTCTTCCCAGTTCCTCCCCACCTCCTCTCCCATCCAACTTATCCCTTTCTGACATTAGAAAAGAAATATACATCTGAGGAATTATACTATACTATGATAGCATGAACAAAAAACTAACGTTATCTGAATAGGACTAAACAAACAGCAAGACTCCAAGAGAAGGCATGAGAAACAGATACAGACACATTTGTTCCCCCATTCAGGAATCCCATAAAATACTAAACAGGAAGCTAAAAAATATATATGCAGAGTACCTGGTGTAGGCCTGTGTCTCCTGACTTAGTTCCCATGAGCTTTGATCTATTTTCAATGATATATTTTTCCTAACTCGGAAGTTTTATGAACTTGAAATGTTAAAAATAAGACAGTATAAAGGTTACAACAAAGAGTATATTATTAAAAAATAATAGGCGATGTCAGTCAAATGAAATATGTTAGAAGATTCATATGGCTCCAATAAATAGTAATTGTAAAATATACCCTGAATTAAAAATATAAAAAGAACCGTCCACATACTTTTGGTAGGGGTGGGGTGGGGTGGGGAGATAGGGCCTCACTGTGTAGACCAGACCGGCCTTATACTCAGAGATCTGCCTGCCTCTGCTTATGGAGTACCGGTCTCAGTCATAGCTTTTACATGTATACAATTGTTAGGTTCTATGTTTTGTAACCAAAATGGAGCCTGAACAAAAACTAAAATATTACTTCCAATGTTGTTAGTATTACAAAAAAATTAATCATGTAGAACAGTTAAATACTGCTAACCATAGTGAGTTTAATAAATATTATCCAAGGTAAATTATAACTTCTTTTAGATTTCGTCTTTCACTAAGCAAAACTACACAAGTCACAACTACAGCTTTTTCAGATAACGCTTAGGTTTGTTTATAATGAAATTTAAAAATGGCAATTTTTCCTTCTCCAAAACCCCTGCTTCCTTCTTACAGAAAGAACTCTTCATGGTGACTGTAAAACTCAAGTATAATTTAGAAGCAGTCTCTAAAACTGCAAGCAATGTTCCTCTAAATATGCCTGCCAAGTTTAAAAATGTATTAGGAGTTAAATTGAAACATGTTGAAAATGACTCATTGTGGACCAGAATATACACTGTAGGAAATAAGAGCTCATTTACAAGTGGGAGAAATACACTCACACTTCATCTGTGGTAATTCCCTGGACTTAACTTCCAGTAAATAACATATTTTAAAGTAATCGTGGAAAATATCTAACTTTTAACTTTAGCTTTTATGAATTGATTTAGTTAGTTGACATTTCAAATTTTTATACAATGTTTTTTGGGGAGTGGGTATATTTATCAAATGTAAATCTACAAACATTTCTCCAAAGCAATGGAGCAGTAGCATTTCTAGGGCGAGCTATTTAAGTGTGTGCTCCTTTTCTCTGGTTTAGTTCCCATTTATAATCAAGGACCATGACTGAATTTCTTAGAAACACCCTAAAAGTGTGGACACAGACGTGTGCTGCTTTTAAGTTGAAGCACGAGGTTGCTGCTAAGAGGCTGCCATGAGAACACGTGCCCGGCTTCTCTTGTCATGCCCATGCATTGATACTGACTTAGCGCATCTCCACTGTGATTCACAAGTTATGGTCAGGAGCCTGACTGGACTAGGGCCAAAATGTGCCAAGAGAGGACTATGAGATAAGGACCCGAGATCTGGGTTTCACCACCAGAGTTTCCTTAAGCTAACTGTGAGACACACATAGGCATGTATCTACAATTGATGGGAGATGTCATTCTGTATACGTTTCTCATACTGGTTAATAATAAAGCACTGTTGGCCAATAGGAAAGGAAGATAGGAGGGACTAGGAGACAAGGAGAAAGAGGAAGTAGTAAGGAGGAGTCAAGATGGAGAGACTGGGGAGACCAGATGCCTGCCCCACTCCCCGGTAAGAAAAGACCATGTGGAAATACATAGATCAGCAGAAATGGGTTAATAATTAAGACAGAGCTAGCCGATAAGAAACTAGCACCTGGCCAACAACATAATATCAAATACAGAGTCTCTGTGCGTTATTTGGGGCTGGCGTGGTGGCGGGACAAGACCGGGCGGCGGCAGGCGGAAAAACCGTACTCGTTACATACAATCATAAGTTTCATGTGCTCTTAAGCTATGTTCAATAAATAAATACTGGTTAACAATACCAGTCCAGGCTGTTTCCAGTTTTTCTTGTTTTTTTTTTTTTTTTTTAATCAATTTTGTATTGACCAAGAGTCATAAAACAGTTTGTCAAAGTACTCAGTACCCAGATAGATAATTAGATAAATAACAGGTAATTCCCATTCCCCAAGCCATTCTTATGTTTTTGTTTGTTTGTTTGTTTTTTTTTTTTTTTTGGCTTAAGTGTGGTCTTGCTAATAGCCCATGCTGGTCTTGAACTCACTATCCTCCTGTCTCAGTGCTATGAATGCTTTTTGAGTGACAGGTGTGTACCATGTCAAGGCCTTTGAAGTCACTACTCATAGTACATCCATAGTAAAGAGCAGCCAGGAGGGGTGAGCCGAGCCTTTACTCCCAGGCCTGGGAGGCTGAGGCAGGGGTTATCACTTGAGTCCAGGACTTCAGGCTGCAGTGAGCTACAAAGATCAGGTCTGGCACCAATATTGTGACATCTTAGAATGGGGAACCATCAGACTGTCAAAGGTTGAAGCCACTCAGGCTGGAAAGGGCAGTCACAGTCAAGAGCAGAGAGATAATGAATTAGCATGCAGCATGCTGGTCCCTCAGCTCCATTTCTCCATGCTTATCCCGTCAGAATCTCCCATACACAATTATGGCAATTTCCCACAGGCATGCTCATAGGACAACCTCCTCTCGACGGTTATTCATTGAGACCCTCTTCTTAGGTTATTCTAGATTGCATCCAGCTGACTATACTAACCATCACACTCTATGATATACTAACACATAACTCATGTAACTATTTGGCATGTAATAGTTCATCATGCCCTTGCCACTGACTCCCTCAGTTTAGGTGCAATTTATATTTTGTCGCTATGTAAATTAATATGCTGATAGTATGCATTACCCTTAGCAACTGTTTTATAAATAAAATAATAACAATTAGAGTTTAATCTCATACTAAAAGCTTGCTGGCTGTTCTTTCCTACCCTGACATCTTGATTTATGACTTCTCCGAGGGTTCTCAGGGTAACTGGCTTCTTAAAGTCTCACTAACTGGTCCCGTCTCATCACTCAGTACAAACTTTCCTAAATTACAGTCTGTTTTACATCTTGTGAAATATTTATGTTTTTATAGTGCTTATTTATATGTTTTCTGATTTGTGTCATAGGAACGTTCTTATGAAGACAAAGACTCATTTTGTTAAACCCCAAGTCCTAGTGCCTAGAAACAGTGCTTGGCTCAAAGTGGATGGCTAATAAATGCTGCTGAGAATAAATAAAGTGAACTGTGGAGGAGGGTAGGCACATGCAGATTTGTTTAGTGAAGGACTTACACAGCCGGGCACTTAAGTTCTGTTCCTTAACATTCACGCTTGAGTTACAAAATTGCTGTTTCCTGTCTTCACCCCCCCCCCCACCCAAGTTCTTGACTTCTCACTTCACAAAAGCTTTTCCTCTGGCAACAAGTTATCTTCCCTCTTTCATTTGACTGCTTGTTTCCCCTCCTGCGCCCCAGTTTTCTGTACATGGACAGAGCTGTTTCATGCCTACATGCCCCATCCCTCTAGTTGACTGTCTCACTTTGTCCTTTTAGTTGCCATTTTACGGATACAGCATCTTTATGTTAACAATTTGGTTTCCTCCGTCCCCCATGCCTCACTATTTCTCTTTCATTACTTTCCAAATTTCATTAATTTTCAAATCGCACGATTTCCCTTCTACGCCGTGTATTTTAATATCAGTTTTTTAAAGTCTTATTCTACTGTCCTGTTATTGGTTTCACAAATCTTACGCTTTCTTGAACTTCCCTTAGTTGTGATTATAACTAATTTTGTTTCCCCGAATAAATCTTTTAAAATTTTCTTGTCATCTCTTATAGCTTTTATATTTTCCATGTTATTTCCCTTCATTAAAAAGGACTAATGTGTGAGTCTCTAAATCTAATTCACCAAATAGCAACAAACAAACACACAATCTTTTAGACTTGTCTTTCTCTGACACATCTAGCAGCATCCACTAATGTCTCAGTGGAAGGTAGTTTTAGTTAGGTTTACACTTGTCCCCAGATAGCATGAGGGAATGATTGGGACAGGAACACAGAACACCTCAGCAGTTGTGAAAGGTTCCACTGGACTGTCTGTGTATGCTACACGTGTGAGTGCCACGAGAGACAGCTGGAGTCACAAGCAACTGTGAGGTGTCTGCGGTGGGTGCTGGGAACCAAACTCAGGTCCTCTGGAAGAGCAGCACACTGAGGTGTTTCTCCAGGCCTAGTCACCAAGCACTGAGAGTCTCCTCTATGGCTGGTGAGATGGTTAAGTGGATAAAGGCAATTACCACCACACCTCATGGCTTGATTTCACGTTTGGAGCCACATGGTAAAAGGGAACAGGCCCTGGAGTTCCTGAAGGACATGTGGCTCTGGCAGGCCTTGCTCTTTGCCCCCATTCCCTCTGCCTTGCTGAAAACCATTAGATCACATTCCTAAAGCTAGCCCTCAAGGTCTGTTCCCTTATTTGGCCACTTCCTCCTCCTGAGGCTTAGTCCACAGTCCAGCTATCAAAAGCCCCCTTTGGTTCACCTAATTAACACGCCCAATTAAAATTAGACACCTCATCCCGACACCTTTATAACTCCCCATTTGGCTATGCCACATCTGTCTCGAGGCAGTCCTTTGTCCCTTTGGGGTAAATATCACTCTGCCCCCTTCGCTTGTCTCCTCCTCCCTCATCCTCTAGCCCCTTCACCACTGCATCCTAGCCCACTAACACAGACCTTTCCCTCTCCTCCTCCTAAGAATTACACCTGTAAGGTCCAATTGCAGTTGTGTTTGAGTCAGAAAGCAGCCACTTTTAACTTTTCTTCCCACTTAATAAAGAGACTTCTCTGTGATAACAGGTGTTTGTGTGTGGATTGTGCCTAATTCAGGGTTTGGGAGTGTTATCCTCTGATCTCCAAGTGACACTGTGTATATGTATGTGTGTGGTGGGACATTCACTTTGTCTCCTTCTGTGGCACTGACCACGCCCATTGGGGGTGGAGCCAGGGGTGGAAGTGACCTGTGGAAGGAGGTCTGAGGAGGAGCCTGGGAACGCTCTCTTGCCGGCAGGACTCAGACTGGAGAGCATCCGGTGGAACTTGCTGGTTTTCATCTATTCGGCCTATTTGTTTATCCTAATCTTTATTAAACTGTAATATATGTGTGTGTTCACATGTGGGTCACACATAGAAATAAACTTAGTATTTCCCTTAAATTTTTGTTTTTCTGAGCTGGCTATAAGGGCACACACTTAAGAGTTCCAGCACTCAGGAAGTGTAGCAGGAGGATCGGGAGTTCAAGCTTCTCCTTGGTTGTACATCCAATTCCAGGCCAGTGTGGGTACAGCGATAGACTAAAATCCCAGTGCTGGGGAGATAAATACAGAAGGATCTCGGGAACTCACCAACCAGATAGTCCAACAAATCAGTTAGCTCTACCTGTCTCAAGGTAGAGAAGCTTGCAGTGCAGACAAATCAGAGTTACAAGACAAGGTACCACTGAGTTTTAACAAGGTTGGTAGTATCTCATGGCAGCAAAGCTGTGTACAAGAGCCCAGCAGAAGAAAAGGAGCCAAATGTCATGAACATAAAACAGGGAAGGTAAAGAATCAAATTCCAGAAGAACTTGATAAAGAAGGCTGAAGAGGCAGCAAAGTAGTACAGGCTTCCAGGGTGGGTTCTATGTCAGGACACAGTGATAACAGGTCACTGAGTGACTCAGCAGGCAAAGGCATCCACAGCATGATACCTGGAACCCATACAGAGGATGGAAAGAACCAATTTCAGAGGGTATAAAGAAGATACACATGGAGGAAATTTTGGAAATGGAAAATCTGGGTAAATAAACAGTTAACTACAGGTGCAAGCATAACCAAGAGAATACAAGAGATGGAAGGGAGAATTTCAGGCACTGAGCATATGATAGAGGAAATAAGATTCATTGGTCAAATGAAACAAGAAGGCCAATGAGGTCATAACATAAAATGTTCAAGAAGTCTGGGACACCATGAAAAGAGCAAACCTAAGAATAATAGTGATAGAGGGAGAAGAATACCAACTAAAGGGCACAGGAAAAATATTCAACAAACCATAGAAGAAAACTTTCCCAATCTATACTATTTCATCAACTTCTGCCTAAACTTTCAAAATAAAAAATTTAAGAAAGGAAACAAAATTCCTTGCTCTACATTTAAAATTCAGAGTATCTAAGTCTAAGTGATACTCTTAACTTCATGTTTATCACGATTTCCTCTTCACTGGACCAATAAAAATAACTGGGCAGATAACTGAAGACAAAGCATTCTCTCTTGCCTTTCCTACAAAAACCATTCTAGAACATACGGATTCTGACAAATGATTTGGGGAGTGGACAATGGTACAACCACTGTGAAGCAAGTTTCACAGAATCTTTTTACACTAATATGTTATACCTTAATGATTGGCAATTCCACTCCTGGGTGTCTACCGAAGAGAAACACAGGTGCTCACACATACACATATGCAAACATATGCTCACACACGCATATACACAGAACTTGACTAAGAATGTTCACAGTAGCTTGACTTTGATAGCTGAAACTGAAAACCCCATTTTTCATCAACAGGAGAATACGTTAACAAACAGGTATGTTCAGCCACATAATTAAGGAATGCTTAATATTAAAATGGATAGTACACAAATGCTGATTCAAGGAAACTAGATCCAAGAGAGTAAATAATGTACAATTCCATTGGCATTTTGTCTAGGAAGAACAAGACTGATGACGGTGATAGAAACCAATGCTGTCGTCTCTAGGAGAGTAATAGATAAGATGGACTGAAAGGATATAATATAGGGAACCCTTGGAAGTGACTTAACTGTCCTATATCATGGTTTTGATGCATGTTAACAATTATATAAAATATGCATTTAAATTGTATTACAACTGAAATGAAAATCATAGGTCTATTACACACACACACACACACACACACACACACACACACACACACACACACACACACACACCTCTCACTGGTTTTTTGAGACAGGAGGCAGCCTAGGCTGGCTTCCAACTTTCAGCCATCTGCCTGCCTCAGTGGTGGAATTATAGGCATGCTCTACTATGGCTGGCTTTTTTGTTGTTGTTTTTGAGTGTTTTTTTTTTTTTTTTTTTTTGGTTTGTTTTTGTTTTTCAAAACAGGGTTTCTCTGTATTGCTTTGGAGCCTGTAGACCAGGTTGGCCTCGAACTCAGAGAGATCCGCCTGCCTCTGCCTCCCAAGTGCTGGGATTAAAGGCATGTGCCATCAATGCCTGCCTAAAAAGACTATGGCTGGCTTTAAAGCAAATTTTACTAAGAGGAAAACACAATAGGAACAAGCACTAAGAACTGTAGTGTTTCCATCCCCTTCTTACCTCTCAAAAAGCTGCTCATGCTTTTCTAGAGCATCCTTTTCGGCTGTCACTGCTCGGTTCTTTTCAGCGAGAGCATTATCCCGGGCTTCTCGGAGATTCCTAAAATCCAAACATGCATCTCAGTTACTTTAAATGCTTAAGTGTCTGTCTTTTAAAGATTCGTGA
Source organism: Phodopus roborovskii (assembly GCF_943737965.1). Taxonomy (NCBI): domain Eukaryota; kingdom Metazoa; phylum Chordata; class Mammalia; order Rodentia; family Cricetidae; genus Phodopus; species Phodopus roborovskii. The sequence goes on from NW_026126511.1 coordinate 19,755,545, forward strand.
ATTTGCTTACAATGCATAGATTTTAAGTACTTTCTAGAGGCTAGTGATGCCAAGTGTACATTGCATGAAGCTGCCTGGTTGGGCAAGTATTCTGACAGTAGGCAGCAATACAGGTGCAAACAATTTCTAAACAGAGCTGGGTTAAATATAATTTCATTACTTTTAATTATTTGTGGAGAATGCCAGTTGGAAACATAACTGTCCCCACAGTTTGAATACTTTCTTCATAGGTTTTTTCCCTTATGGGCTGCAAGGGCAGGCTAAACAGTGTGTATATACTATCTCATTTTATCCTTACTATAATCCAATAAGGTAGTTGTAACCGCTATAAAAAAAAATACTGAGGTTGGGGGTGGTTAATAACACTTTATGAAAAAGATATACGAGCAGAAGTCACAAGAATCAAAGTGAGAACGATGTCTGAGATACTGGCAAAGGAACAGCGGACATATTGGGCCCTAGGATCTTAGTTGTGCAAGAAAGCAAGTTAACACAGAGAGGCGGATGAATTAGGAGGACAAGGGAGAAAGGACAGAGGGCCAAAAGAATGTCACATCAATTAAGTGCAAGTTATGTATACAGTAGACTAGAGATTGCTACTGGAGAACAGTATTTTGGGGACAGCATGGACTGCTCCCACCCAAGTACTAACACGGTCTGCCCCTGCCCTGCTTCTGAGATCAGAAGAGATGGGAAGAATTAGTCAAAGGTGGTTATGGCCTTAGACAAAAAGGGCATTTTCTGTGGCAGAATTTTAGCTTGTCATTAGTCAGGGTGTCTCCATTAGGATGGCTGGATGGAGTAAAGCTGCTAAGATGATAGAATACATTCAAGTATGGCTCAAGTATGAGCCCGCAAGCTTACATAAGCCACCCACTTATGACAGCAGGTATCAAAACGGTTAAAAGGTTCCCCTTAGTGATAGCTGCAGAGATTACTCCAGTGTAAGAAGGAAACAACAGTGAGTACTTAGGAGATGACACAGCCAGGCATGAGCTTCTTACATTCAATTCTCTTTGTGTCTTAATACAGGTGAAACCTGGGGTCAAGAAAAATACCAACTAAGCTTCTTCCAGATTGTCACTTAATGTGAAAAACCGTTCTATCTCCTTAAATAGAGTTATAATATAGAGAAAAACAGAGGGCAGAACACAAATGATTTGCTCACATAACATCTACAAACCCCTATGATGCATCTTCAGTACACTGAAGTATAGAGAGATTGTATAAATGGCCTTGGGACACAGTCTGAAAAGGATCAAAGTTTACATCCAGTTAATATTTACTCTGAAGCCTGTGCTTCTCATATCACATCACAGACTTTCTCATAAAGAGCAGGGCTGGATACTAGAATTTGGTTTCTTTATTGTTAATAGGTATCAGTAGTAAGCAAGGAAAATTCAGATGCGTTGAATCCATCTACGACCATACTCAGTGAAGCCTTTCTACACAGTGACTGACTAACAACTTCAAAATTAAAACATGCTAATCACTACAGAGTTGATTCATCAGCCAAAGTTTATGAGCCACAAATAAAATAGTTGTAAAAATAGTGAATGTCATTCTTGTCAAGAAACCATTTTTGCATGTTATTTTCTATGTAGCTACTACAAAATTATTTTTGATGCCATCATGATTGCAATGACCTTAAAGACTATTCTATTATTAAACTATTCTATTATAAAACATGAAAAATAAATTTTAGAGAACACGATTCTGAGTATGTTGAACATTTATATATTTTCATTCTAAAATGCCCTACAAATTTTAGCCAGTAAATCACAAATTAGTTCCAATTTTCCTTTCTAAAAATGGCCTCATTATTTTCAAATGTGATTAAATGGTGAAATTCCAAATAGGTCACATTAAATACAAATGCTTGGTTGGTAGACGGAGAAGCCTTAGTCCCTAACTATACACTTCCTTTCTAGTCACAATGAGTATTAGAAATACAGCCAAGTCACAGAGAATCAAATAAAAAGAGGTCTTACTAGAGAATAATAGTAAAGTTTGCCATAGACAGTCTGGAACATTTGATAAGGCCTAAGCAAAATCCCAAGGCCACAAGAAGAGGTAGCTATGAGGGTCGGTCTAGAGGTTTTATGGCTGGCCCTACTTCCTATTCATTCTGCTTCCTGAATGCAGATACTCGTGATCAGCAGGCCTCTGCTCTTGCTGCCATGCTGTGGTGCTTTGAATTAGAACGGCCACCATGGGCTCATATATGTGAATACTTGGTCTTCTGAGGTGTGACCTTATTGGAAGGGGTATGTCACTGGGGGCGGGTTTTGAGGTTTTAGAAGCTTCACATACTCCCAGTTAATTGTCTCTGCCTCCTACTTGCAGATCAAGATATAACTTCTCAGCTTCTATACTCCAGTACCATGCCTGCTGCTTTGCTCCTTGCCATGGTGGCCATGGACTCTAATCCTCAGAAACTAAACCCCAAGAAAGTTCTTTCATCTATCAGTTGCCTTGGTCATGGTATCTTATCACAGTCATTGAAAAGTAACTACAGTGTATGTCTTCTGCCTCCTGCTATGTTGCCTGACCATGACAAAAATGATCCCTTTGAACTGTAAGCCAAAATGCATCTTCCCTTAAATTGCTTCTTGTCAGGTATTTGGCCATAATGAAGAAGTAACTAAAACAGTAACTTGTCACAATAACTCTACCAATCATAGGTTGTATCAATTCCATCTTACAAACATATTTCAAGACTGAAATACAAAGACTCAATTCAAGGTGACATCATAAGGTACACTGTGGAGCCTGAGTGTCAATCTATTTATTGTCCATCACCTCCTAGGCCCTGAATCATACCATACTGCCTTTTTCAGGGTTCTTCTTTCACAGGCATCTCGATACTCCAGCAATATGAGACTTGTATCATATGCCTATACCACTGTGCAAACATGTCAGAATTATCCTTAAAAGGACTGTGAACATATGTATTTGTTTCTATCGTCCACAATGTACGTGCTCTTTTAAAATTAGACTGGTTTGACAAAATACCAGCTGCACTGCATCCCTGATACAGATGAAACAGTAACTTCCACAAAATTAATAAATAATCCATTTCTAAATGGTAAATACATTTGAAGATGTAATAAATATAATTATAGGACAAATAGCAGGAATTCAAATGTTCCTCAAAAGAGAAACTTGAAAAACTAACAGAGGCTACCTATGGCATGTATAAACCAATGGGGTTGAGATTTTAAAAATCCAAACTGAATGTAATAAAATAAGTAACACTGAAATATGCCAGGAGCAGCCCAACTGGCTGATCTCCAGGAGTTTGGTTCCTGAACACCCTCTACTGGCTACACTCCACCAAACCCAGCCTGAGGATACCCAAACCCAAGAATGCTAAATGTAAAACCTTGAATATAAAATGGCATACATTTTGCACATGACTTACAACAGGTGCTCCTTGTATATTTTCTAGTATTCAGAAGGCCCAATACAATGTAACAACATGAAGGTTGTACTGTACACTTTAGAAATTATGTCAAGGAAAAGACTCTACACCTATACTACAAGCACAACCCGTTTCAAGGTATTTTTGATCTGCAGTTGGTTGAATCAGTAGAGAGCCACAGATAAGACTGAAGATTAATTATCCTCAAAAAAAAATTGTATAAAAAACCACTTTTATATACTTTTCACTACCAAAGCGTTCTTTATGATTCTTTCACATTGTTGCCTACCTACTTCTGTCCTAGGTAGATAGATAAAATTTCCTCTGCTTCATGTTTGTGTTGTAAGGTACATTTAAAGGGATGGAGAAAGGGAAAAAAAATATATAAGACAGTAGGCATCCCAGAACTTCTACTACAGTAACTACTACAGTGCATAATATATTTATCTTGGATTACTTTTTCATAGCAAAAGAGGACACTGTAATAATTAGTACAGAGAATCTAACATAATTTTTAGGAGATTTTCATTGAGTATTATGACTTATTTTTTATGTTTTATCCAAGCAACTTCTGGTTTATGTTTAAGTTTTCTGGGTGGTGGTGGTGCATGCCTTTAATCCCAGCACTTGGGAAGCAGAGGCAGGGGAATCTCTGAGTTCAAAGCCAGCCTTGTCTACAAAGAGTTCCAGGTAGCCATAACTGTTATAAAGAGCAATCCTGTCTTGGAGGAAAAAGACAAACAAAAAGCCAGAAAACAAAAAAGCCCAAAACAAAAATATCAAAATACACCAAAATTTAAGTTCCTAATGATTTATCTATACACTATAAGGGTCTAATATAACAAAATAGGCATATTAGACATGTACTGCAATTGTTGTAAACCAGCTAGTAAGTCCCTGTTACTCTCTAATCATTCAGGTAAAATTTTATTCTTCTCAAGAACTCTGATACTTTTGATGACTGGTAGTTTTGTCAGCTTAAAGCAGCAGCCAAGGCTCCAACTGTTAATAAGCAGATTTCAGAAACACGGTATTTTGAGGTTGCTACTGTTTATCGTCTTAACATTAATCAATAACGTTTTAATGAGCTACTAATCCAATTCTGACAGAGCACATAACTGTAACTATAAGTTCAAAATTAAGGTGCTTTTTATTGTGCTAAAGATCTGTCAGTTGTATAAATGTTATTATTTCAGCCAAATCGTTTCTAATATGAGTATGCTGCTAATGTGCTTAATATTTATGTTTTCACAAACTCAAAGGATTCTTGTAAGTTCCAGGGAACCGAATTGGACCCACTTACACAGGTCAGATTCACTCCAACTTTACTCAACCTTTCCCTGGTCCCAGGACTCCCTTCCCTCACCTAGGGAACCCCTCCCCATCTTGTAATTCTTCCCTCAAGTACCAGGACCTAAGAAGAAGAAAACTTGTTTTCTAAATTTAAGCTTGTCCTCTGCTCTGCCAGGTCTCAAAAAGATGCCAGAGTTCCATCCTGTCAGGATTTCGATAAACAGCCAGCTCCCAGGACGTGGCAGCACCCCAGCTTTCTCATTCCCCCAAAGAGGATCAAGGCCCCCAAGTCAGCAGGAAGCAGTCTTGAGAACATCCTTATTCACTAACCTGCCACGCCCAACCCCCACCTTTTTAATAATAATAAGAGGTGGGAATGCTGGAAACCAGCAGCCTGTTGACCCCGCCCCCTGAGGATGGGCGGGATGCTCATGGCCATGTCAACACTAAGTCACGTGTTACCTGGCTGTGTAGGGGGCTCAGTTATGCTTGCCCAAGTTCCCTTTTGAAGCAAGTGGGCCAAGCGTGCCCCTCTCTTGCCCTTCCCTTTCTCCCTCTCTCTCTCTGGCTTTCTCTTCCCCTCTTTCGCTCCTTTTCTCCCTCTCTCTCCTGCTTTCGGTTGGCCACCAGCTACTCCTCCTTTCTCTCCCCTCTACCAATAAACTCCACATGGGCACTGAGTCTCATGTTTGTGTTTCATAGGGGGTAACTAAAACAAAAGAAAAACAGCAATGTCATTTGTATAGTAAACAATTTAATACTGCAAGTATATCCAAAAGTTTTTCACAACTGAAGCTTAAAGAACACAACACAAAATGTGCAAACAAACTGAATGGAATATATTGTCTCATTCTTAGAAGGTAAAATTCTCACTATCAACAGGCTGGATCTAAATTTATATCTGAATATGGTACAAAAAAATGTTAGGAAAATTGGAAGTCTTTAGGCTAGGATTGGCCTATAACTTACAATCCTGCCTCAGCTTCTTGAGTTTTGTTTGGTATTGGAGGAATTTTGTACCTAGCAGGAATTCTTATTTAATAAAATTGCTTTTTCTGTTTTTGTTTTAGAGACAGAGCTTCTCTGTGTAACAGTTCTGGCTATCTGGGAACTCACTTTGTAGGCCAGGCCCACCTCAAATTCAGAATCCTCCTGCCTCTGCTTCCAGAATGCGGGGATTAAAGGTGTGCACCACCACTGCCTGGCTTAATCAGTTTTCTTAAGAAAAACTAAGTATTTTAGGAGAAAAGTTTTGAGACCACTGTTGACTAAAAATGCTATAATCTCCTATTCTTCTACTATAACTAGTTCTTCCCAAAAGTAATGTTCAGATTTAATTACTACTGAACAGTAGGAGCGAGAGATGAGCAGTCTGAGGGGAAGCCTCTCTGAGCGGAACTGACGCTGTCACAGCAGGTAAGTCTGCCTGTCTCTTGTCCTCTCACATGTGCTCTGGCCTTCTGCCAAGTGAGCACGGAGGAAACAGGCCCTTGCCAAATGCTAGCACCTTGACATTGAACTTCCTAGCTTCCAGAGCAATGAGATTATAGGTTCCTGTTCATTACAAATGATCTAGTCTCCAGTATTCTCTTATAGTAGTTAAAATAGGCTAGGTGAGTCAGGACTCAACATGGGCATGTTTCATTTCTGGCTGTGAATATGAACTCAAAGTAGATAACTATCCAATCCACATCAAATTAAACACACATACAAGAGAAGTCCATATGCACGAGACATTTGCCAAACAAAATACTCAGTTATAATACATAAAGATGCTGAGGTTTAAAAAGAAGCAGCAGTTATATCAAAATGAAACTGAATAAACAGGGTGTATGATCAGCTGAGTAACTCCTGTAGTATTCTCTAGGCTCAGGCCTGATCAGTTAGAAAACTCTGTGCAGGCTTTATTTTAACAACCTGGCCTCATCCTGCTTTTCCCCAGACAATACCCCCAACCCAAACGGAACCATGTACAAAACATGTATATGTAAACTCTTGCACAATGGGAATTCACTTGCAGCATATGTGGGACAGCCTACACACCCAAAGTATGTAAGTATTAATGATGCAAAGATCTACCCAGAGGAAGTATCCAGAGAATTACAGGGTAATAACAAGAGAGCTGTGACAAAGGCCATCTACAGCTACTTCACAAGATACCAAGTTACCTGTAAAACCACCTACCTTCAGAAAAGTCTAGCGAAAAATCCAAAAAATAAGAAAGCAAGGACGACGATTTAAATATTTTCCTAAGGAATTTAAAATTGGCAGATTATCTGGTAAGATACAACCAAAGAGGTTTATTAACTACAGCATTAGTGAGGACCCTCATTTTGAAAATGTGTGGAATGGAACCTCTCTGTCTGTAAGCTAGCTTCAAGTTCATCTACTGGGATGGATTAAATCGATTCAACTGACCCCTATAAGTAAATCCAATTTCAAGATTCAAAGTTGTTTAATATCACGAATATTCTACGGAAATTTCCCATTCATCACAAGGCTTCTTGAGTACTTTTGGGAGACAGTACATTGTGATCAAGATAGCACTGACGGGGAAGGAAATAAAATTACCAAAGCAACACAGCACTAATGGCTACACTTAAAAGCATTTTTCAATCTCCTTTGTGCAACACTCTGCACTCCCTTTCAAACAACTGAAGCTGTTGAACTTCTAGACTCTGTGCAGCAGGAAGAGCCTAATAAAGGCTTCTAACAAATTCATACCCCGTACCACAACAGTTCTCTTCTGTGCTTATGAGAGAGAGCATCCTACATTAAAGGTAGTTCTGTGTTCTGGACAAATTCAGTCATGTCACGTTATTCCCCCTTTACTACCTCTCAGAACTGCTAAGGGAACCAGTAAGTCAGCCATGTGTAGACCCTCTACATTTTACATGGTGGACTTGAAGGTAGTAATTCCATGCTATCAACCAGTCTTTATGTAATAAACATTCTATTCAGATTGTCATCATATAAGTAAAATGATTTTATTACAAAGACAAATGGCATATAATAACTTACTTTTCCCATGCTCTATCTAATTCAGACCTCATGGGCCACTTTCAGAAGCATTACTATTAGCTCATTTTATATAAGTGGAAACTAAACTCAGGGATATGGAAGTGACTTCCTCACCCTGCTAGCAAGTGTTGTAAGTGTTAGGGACAGGGTTTAAGCTTAGTCTCTTTGTTAAAATCTCTACTCTTGTTTATGAAATACTGTGTTTTCCTTTTAAAGAAAGGGCTTGGATACAGAAGCTCTGGCTGGCCTGGAAACTGTGATGCTCCTGCCTCAACCTCTTGAGTACTGGTGCTGCAGGTTAAGCACTTCGCTTTGAATAAAATGTCTGATTTCTAAACACTTAAGAGAGACCAGACCTTAAACTTTCATAGACCCACTAAGTTATTAATATAATAATTCTCAACACCAACCTCAATTCCCTCTTTCCACCCCCGTCTAAGTATTTTTCTACTCTTAGCTTCTAAAAGTGTTTATTAGAGAAAGGTAAGGTAACTATAAATACACAAGTATACTTGATACATACATTTCAAGTCATAATGTTAATAGCATACTGATAAAATATACAGGACAACATTATGTATCTAACTTCAAAGGGTAACTCACATAGATTCAAAACAAGATAAGTATGTAAACATTTTCTGAATTTTGTTTACATGGAATATTAAAACCATTTTTTACCCATTCAAAGTTGTAATATTTCAAAAAAACTTACTATTTATTTTATCTTGTGAAGAACCAAAGGGGAAAGATGCTATAACCACATTTCAGTTTTGCCAATAGTGAAAGATTCAGTCACATAAATACAGGGGCAGATGACTGTGAAGTGAAAAATACAAGCAAGCTTGTACAAGGGCTATGAAGTGTTCCTCTGCTGGCATAGGATTGGGCTGCAGTGTGGCGCCATCTGGTGGCAACTGTCTATCATAGTGTTACTATCTATGGATCAAACTGAAGTCCTGGGGTTGAATGGAGCATCTAGGTCCAATCCCATCAATTTTTTGGTTCCCATCAATTTTCTGGTTAGGTGTTATGAGGGTTAGTTTTGTCAACTCGACAAAGCCTAGTCCCTTGGCAAGAGTCTCCAGGAGATGCTGTCTACATGGTTGGCAGTGTGGGGGATTGTCCTGATTGCCTTCATTGATGTGGGAAGCCCAGAAATGGCTGCTGCCTATTTTCCTACACACCTTTGCCATCCTACCTATATGACTTCAGAGAGGGAGTCAACACATCTAAACTTATGCTATGACAGGATGTATTTTAAACAATTCTCTTTGTTCTTGTTTTTTTTTTTTTTTTTTTTTTTTTTTTAAGGTGGACACCTGAAAAATCAGGAAACTGTTACAATAATTAATTACACATAGCAAAGTACATGCAGTAATGTGGATTATTTAGGCATAAACATGCACTGTACTATAAAATGATGCCACAAATTTTAAGGTTAGGTGAACAAAAGCCTACAAAGTGCATTAACAGAAAAGAACTGAGTCACAACTCTGCCACAGTTCTCATATGCAGACTTTTTTTCTTAATAAGGATCTTGAATTCACTGCTCTATTTGTAAATCCCAGATACTTCCCACGGAACTAAATTCATCATGTGCTTCTATTAAAGCCTTATGTTGTTATACTATTTTAACAACTATAATTTGTATTCTGAGCTTCTTATCCCTTAACCCACCAGGTCTTGTTGAGACCACCTCCTAAACATTTCCAAGGGATGATACTTTGGTTCGTAAAATGTGTGCCTTGGATGCATGAGGATGAAAGGACCAAACAAAGAGGGAGGAGAGGATGGAAGGCAGGAGTTAACACATGATGAAAACAACTTCCACTGAAATAAGTAGCAGCTATTTAATCTTCTTTTTAACTATCATTAATTTATTTTACATCCTGACCACACCTCCTTCCCTCCTCTCTTCCCAGTTACTTTTGTAATGCCAACAATTACTCGAGAAACCTATCATACAACCATTCAAAAGTAACTGTATAGCCGGGTGTTGGTAGCATGCCTTTAATCCCAGCACTCGGGAGGCAGAGGCAGGTGGATCTTTGTGAGTTTGAGGCCAGCCTGGTCTACAGAGCTGGTTCCAGGGACAGGCTCCAAAGCAATACAGAGAAACCCTGTCTCAAAAAACCAAAAGCAAATGTGTAAATCAAAATATCCTTCAATGTTGTCTAATATGACATGTTTTTATACAAGAAAAAGGACCTAAAGAATATACTGTTTTAATTAGCTATCAAAGATTTAAAAATTAACATTCTCATTTAGACTTACAACTATTAAAAAGACGTCTTAGAAATAGCATTTGATTTCAGTGAAATTTTTATAATATCCAATCAAAGAAAAACATATTATAACTTGCTCACTTTGTTTATTACCTGTTTTCCCGTTCATACATTTCCCTAGAGGCACTTCGAAGCTGATCAATTTCCAGATTAGTTTTCAATTTGATTTGTTCCAGTTCATCATGTAGTTTATTTTCATATTCTGTTTTATAATGGTCTCTGCAAAAACAAAAGAATAGTCATGGTTTTCTTTCATGAAAAAAAAAAAAAAGACATTTTCCAGGTAAGATTTTAATATCTTGTATAAAGTATGCTTTCATAATATGTTTAGGAAACTTAGCCATTTTAGATGTTTAAGAATTCCTAAGACACCATTCTAAAGTAGCAGCCCACTAACATATCACTACTGTCCCATGGGCTTTCTCAATTACTATGACAGATATTAGTCTCAGGTAGGGCCCTCATCTTCAACATCCTTTTCAATGCTGAAGCCTGAAGACTGATGTACACGATGTTGCATGTTGAGACATAAAGAATAAAAATGTAATACCAAGATTGTTCTGACTTTATAAAACATTTCCTTTCTCAGCTCAGCAAACAGCCACACATAAAATTTTTTAAAGATAAAGTCAAAGTATTACATAGGTCATTAGTAGCAAGCACAGCACAAACCAATAAACAGGCCGGGAGAAGTCAGAAATGTTGAACCATTAAAGGCAAAGTTTTAACTTAAAGTTTGTCCTTTATGCTCATGTGCATGGATGTTTTGCTGCATATATGCACACCATGTGCATTTGTACTCACGAAGGCCAGAGACTGGTGTCAGATTCCTGGAGGGACTTACAGATGGTGACACCTCATGTGTGAGCCACAATGAGGGTACTGGGAACTGAACACAGGTTCTCTGGGAGAGCAGCCAGTGCTCTATAGCAGGCTTTTTCTCTTTGAACCACCAACCAGCTCCCAAATCATGACACAGAGGCTCATTATGTTATGAATGCTCAGCCTCATCTTAGCTCATTTCTGGCTAACTCTTAACCTGTTTCTCTTTACCTTTGGCTTTGGGGCTTTTTCCTTTTTCCTGCAACTCACTTTCACTGCTCCTCCTGTCTGGCTGGTGGATGCCCGGCTTCTGGCCCTAGGCATCTCCCTTATTCTCTTCTTTTCTGGATCTTTTTGAGCCTAAACTTCTTCTATTTATTCTCTCAGCCTGCCAGCTCCGCCTATCCTTTCTCTGACTAACTGCTGGCTGTTCAGCTCTTTACTGGACCAATCAGGTGCCTCGGGCAAGCACGGTGAAACAAATGAAGCACATGTTTACACAATTAAACGAATGCAGTATAAACAGATGCAACACATCTTTACACAATTAAACAAATGCAATATAAACAAATGTAGCACACCTTTGCATCATTAAATAATTGTGGCATAAACAAAATGTCACACACATTTATACAGTTAAAAGTAATATTCTGCAACATAAACAAATGAAACACATCTTTACCTAGTTAAAATTATTCCCCAACAATGCTCTTAACTGCTGGGTCATCTCTCCAACACCAAATTTTAACTTTTTTTAGTTTTTGGCATGCTGATAAATATTAATAGCCCAACAATTATGAGGGCTCTTAGTATAAAGCAACTCTAGAGCTTATGCATATTTATCAGAAGGCAGAAGGTAGACTTGAGATGCCTGCAGTCTGAGTCCAAGGCCTGTGATTTGAAAACCACATGATTAGTACGTAATTGAGACTCTCATATTTGTCAGAGAAATTCCAAGTATACTTAGATTTCCTTTAAAATGGTTATTTCTATAGATACTTTCAAACTTTCAAAAACTACTAAGTAATCTTAGCTACAGGGTCATGAACTTTTTTCTTTGACATTCTGAGAACGAAACCTAGGGCTTTCCTTCCACCAGCAATAGGATATTAAGAATATTGTTAGAAAATAAGTTATGGGCTGTCAATGTGACTCAACAGGTAAAGGCACTTATTGCACAAGGGGAACAACCCAGTATACAATGGGTGAAGGCAAAAGTATCTGGAGGAGAGACAAGAGAGTAATGGGAACTGGTGAATATGAACACAGTACATGATGCACACATAATACTATGATAGCCCTCAATTTTTATAATAAGTACATGCTAATTAAATTTTTTTAACTAAAAGAAGAAAAATAGGCCACTGTGGTTCCTGGAAAGCCACACTATCACTAAAAGATCAACTAGAAAAGAAATGCTAGAAAGGAGATGACATGAAAGGGACATGTAGACCTGAACCCAGCTCCCACCCTCACACAGCGTGCTCATTTACATCTAGTACACGGAGCAGGGAGTCTTGCCTGGATGACACGTATTTTTCATACATCTCTTCTCTGGCCTTTTTGGTCTCCTCCAGTTGCACCTGCAGCCTCTCCAGGCGATCCTGTTCGTGGGCACAGCGGACACTGAGCTCCATGTTTTGGCGGTTGAGGTACTCTTTATCCTTCTGCAGGAGGGTGACTGTCTGCTGCAAGGTGGTTACCTATGGAAATTCAGAGACGTCCAGAGGGAGGGGTCACTTCTCAACACCGACTTTCCCTGTGTGTGTGTTACATAAAAATTCTCCTTGATACGCAACCTTGTTAATGCAAAATTGCCCGCTAAGTCTCTCTTGCGTCCTGGTAGCTACATAAGGAGAAAAATATGATTTCTCCCAGGACTTCATCCTGGGCTATTCGTGTGTTAACATATAATAAACATGAGTGAGTCGACTGGGGAGCTTACCTCTTTTGATAATTCACTTCTTTCTTTAGCCTGTGCTGTGTGAGAAGCTTCAAGTATTTCATGTTTTCTTCTAACCTCGAGTACTTCCTGTTCAAGAGCGTCACGCTCACTAGGAAAATAAAATCAAATCCACATGTAAATATGGAAACCTCTTTCACAGTTGAAAGGGGTTGAGTGGCAAGAGGCTGACCAGAACAGTGGGGCCTTTGTGTATCTACTTTTCAAATTCAGAAGGTTCAAGACCTTGTTCAGATAAGCAACACAGTGTTAGTGTTAGATAAATGCATGAAGTATGCTAAGTAGTAAAAGACACAATTCTTTGTAAGGTACAATTTCTTCCTTGTTTTTCTCTAATTGTTGCTACCTGTCAAGCTATGGCTATCCTATCGGGCTATTCTATTCAGCAATTGCAACCCTGCTGCTACCAGCGGTGGTTAGAGCCCAAGTCTGAGAGAAGTCGGTTCCTTCAGGCACCGACTCTTTCAGTGCTACTAAGGAAACATTTAAATCTCTGTCCTGCTTAAGCACTCAAGATTCAAAGGTTGAGGGAGGATCCCGCTTCCTAGAGAGGCTGAATAGCAAGCCTCTCACCTCTTCCCAGGAAGTCCTCCTGCTTCCTCACCCCTCCTTATAAACCACCTGGCTCCGCCCTACAACTTCCTGTCAGCAATTTGCATCATTAAACAAATGTTCCAGAGCATAAACAAATGTAAGACACCTTAGAATTCACACACACACTATCTTTTAGTTTTTTGTTGTAGCTATTGTTGTTTCAGACATGGTCTCTCTTAGCTCACACTAGCCAAGAACTCATAGCAATTCTCCATGCAGTGATTACAAGCATGAGCCATCTTACAGGTCTTCAATCTTACTTTGAACTCAAAGCTTTTAAACTGAAGAACTTAAATACAGCCTCAGGCAAACATACATCCTAATTTCTAACTCATATTACACAGCAGCACATAGGCAGGCATTCAAGGCACCACTATTTCATTCACATGCTGTTTATGATTAAGCTAGATATGGTAAATTTTTCCTTCAGACTAGCCCTCTCCCAGAAAGGTGAAACTAAGAACTGGACCAAATCGGTATGCTTAAAACTGAGCAGAGAAATGCTGTTGCTCCTAACTCTCCTCCCTAGTTAGAAGGGCCTTGGGACTCACTCCACAGACTCTAGCACTGGACAGCTGTTGCTTTCCAATATGCCACACAGATGAGAGCTATAGCCTATTCTCTGATATATTTGACCCGAGGCTGCAGATTCATTGATGATTCAGATTAAATATGATTAATAAGGCTACCCAGCAGCCATCCTGACATACACATTTACTAGTTGAAATGGTACTATTTTTTATTTTTTTAAACTTATTTGAACCAAAGATTCAGGTGGAATTCCCATCCCCCATTTTATTGGCCTATTTTTAACATATGGAAGTGCTTATACTTTTTAATAAAGGTTATATTTTTCTTCCTAGTTTTTCATTATAAAAAAAGAGAGACTATAATAAGCACCCATGATTTTATCAAGCAGCCTTTATAATTATAAACTCTTGTTTCATTTACTGAAAAATATGTCAGAAAGCTCTGAACTATTCTGATGATTATATTTTTCCTCATTTTATTTACCATTTCTGTAGATTTAGAGAGGAAAATATGACATAAAAGTATCAATTGTAAGTATCATCTTACCATCTCAAAATGACTTCATTTTAAATGCTTCTTGGATTTTTCAGTGGGAGTGGGTGGGGGACAACAGGTGCGGTAAGGTGAATATGATCAAAATGTGATGTATATGTATGAAAATGATGATGAAACCCATTATAATGTATTGTTAATGTATACTAATGAAAACTTAATAAAAATTAAATGTTTCTTTCAAAAGTCAGCTTTCTTCAGGAATTCATTGAGTATAGCTCTCATAGATTTCAAGATCAAACAAATACTATATTAGGAAATAGGATAAGTATTATTACATACCAAGGTGGGAATAAAAATACCAATATATGTGCTAAATGCTTGAAAATTCACTTACAATATTCTATCATTGACTGCCTACTGGACTTGAAGCTTTCTAGCTGTAGCAGATATAACAAATGAACAAGTAAGATAAATACACCCTATCTGCACAGATACAGTACTTATATATTCTAAAATGTTGGCAGTAGTCCTTGGGTTAATCTTTTGCTGTTTTTTTTTTTTTTTTTTTTTTTTTTTTTTTTTTTTTTTTTTTTGTTTTTTTTGTTTTGTTTTTTTGAGATGGTTTCTCTGTTTAGTCCTGGCTATCTGTGAACTCAACTCTGTAGACCAGGCTGGCCTTGAACTCAGATGTGCCTGCCTCTGTCTTCTGACTGCTGGGATGAAAGGTATGCACCAAAGCCACCTGGTATCCTTTGGTTAATCTTATCTGACAACACTCAGGTTTAAGTGAGATTTACCAAGGGACACATCAGGGAAGCTCCTTAAATACAGAACAATAGAGAAGTCCCTTCCAGATAAAGGAAGATTTTCCCCAGTTACATATTCCTACAAAGTGATGTTTCTAAAGAGTGAAAACCTTTGTTGGAAAAGGAATAGCTAAAAAAACAAAACAAAACAAAACAAAAATCACTTGAGAAAATTTAAAACACTTAAATTGACATTACATGAAATTCACCAAACAACACTAAGCAAATATTCACACAAGGCATTTTACAGGGGTCCTATTTTCTCTTCCTTCTTGAAGGGTGATAGCAACTTCTACATCCACTAAAGAACACCAATATAAAACCCCAGCTGATGCCCACCAAGCTGCACACTTTTACATAACGACCAAGGAAATGGATAAATAACTGTGGGTGATACAAATTCAGATGACTGCGGTAAACAGGAAAAGTGGAACTCTCCAGGGCCCCCTCACCTCTTGACTTTGTCGTAGTTCTCTTGACGGTAATCACCTTGCTGAATCAACTGTTTGGTGTCTGCCAATTCCAAGGCCAAACGCTGACATCGGATTTGAAGTTCAGAGTTGTTCTTTCGATCTTGCTCATATGTCTATAAATCAAAGGAAGAATTACACATTTCAAAGTGAACATAGTAGCCCAAATTCTGTACTGAATTTTTCTGCTCATCTACGAAATGACCTTATAACTAAACCAAAACATGTTCAAATTATTTGTAATAGTTACTCAAAGGCAGGCCATCTTGAATTAGCAAGATTAATTATAAATTAAATCCAAAACTATTAGATTATTTCTATGGACTGTTTTGGGCTTAGATACTGAACGTACAAAGATGATTAACACGATTCATTTCCTCTTGAAAACATAAAATGCAAGCCTGAAAGAGTAGGCTACAAGCTCCTATCAGGAGCTGTTTGAAAGACATAATTGTGGGAACCCCAAGAACAGTGCTCTGCTTTGGTTGAACGTTGCAGCCTCCTACACTGAGGTTCTTTGTGAGAATGGAATGCTACTGAGCTCATTATAGGATTTAGCTGAGGATTCGCTGATACTTCCCAGGGATCATCCTGTACATCATTTAATACCTATATCCTAAAAGAAGATTCCGTTCTGCCAAAGAATGCTTCATCCTCCAAAACACTATTCATCATATGACTGTCCTGGGAGAGGGTACAATTCTGTGACCTAGGAATGTAAGTTTCAGAATTTAGTTTCTAGAAGTGAGTCACTTGAAATATGACATTTGTCTAAACATCCATCAGTGTTTACCTCATGGGATTCTGGTAATGATTATATCAAACAATACATACAAAATGCTTACAAAATTCACAACCTGTAATGAATGTTCATTAACTATAAATTAATATGCTTATACTACTTCCTCTTGGCTTTGATGTCCTGAAGGTTCACAGACAGATCGGTAGTTTACTAACTACACAAAGACTGTGACATGATCCAGAGTATAAACACAAACATTTCAAGGATGGGCAAAAGAGAACACATCCAAGGAACCTAAAGGAATATCAAAGAAGCAAAGGGTCAGCAGCTGTGTGAGTCAGAAGACGGAAAGACCACTTTAGGGGGATGAAGCAGTCAGTGTAGAGCTCCTCAGGACAAAGCAGCAAAATCTGTAAGGAGCAGAAGGCTGAGAAGTGGGGACTGAAACAAAGATGTCTGAGTGCCTATTACATCCTTGCTTTGTGATTTTTGTTTTGTATATAATGAGGCAGGGGTCTCATTATATAGTTCTGCTTGGCCTGGAATATGCTATATAGACCAGACTTGCCTCTGCTTCCCTACTGCTGGGATTAAAGATATGCCCCACTATTATTGTCATTATTTTAAGATAGGGTCTCATGTATATCGCTTCAACTCACTATTTAGCAAGGACGAACCTAACTCCTGAATCCACTTTCCGAGTACTTGGATTAAACGGCATTTAGCAAGATGCCCAGTTTATGTGGTGCTAGGAATTGAACGCAGGGCCTCCTGCACACAAGGCCAGTACTCTATCAAGTGAGCCATGTTGTGCAATTTTATATACAACAAGGTGGTCTTTTTCTTTTTATAGTGTATTACAAACATTTACTATAGCCACAGTCTACCCTTACCCTAATGTTTCATGTTTTATTACACACTTGGTTGCTCTCCTGGCTAGTTTTTATGTCAACTTGACCCAAATTGGAGTCCTATGAGAGGAGGAACCCTCACTTGAGAAAATGGCTCCACAAGATTGAGTTGTAGACAGGCCTGTAGGATATTTTTTTTTTTTTTTTATTAGTGTGACTGATGAGGGAGGGCCTAGCACATTGTAGGTGAGGTCAACCCTGGGCTGCTTGTCCTGGGCTCTATAAAAAAGCAGGCCGAGCAAACCAGTAAGTAGCACCCTTCCAAGGCCTCTGCATCAACTCCTGCCTCTAGGTTCCTACCCTGTGTGAGTTACTGCCCTAATTTCCTTCAATGATGAACAGTGATGTGGAATCATAAGCAAAATTAACCCTCTGCCTCCCAAACTTCGGTCACCCTGTTTTCATCACAGCAATAGTAACCCTGACTTCCTGGACAGTTCCTAAAGGTATGCATTTTCTACTCCTCATGGGCCCCCTCCCAATAAAACCAGCAAAACAAACAAATCAGAACGGGTACAGGTGTGAGTTTATAGGCTTCCTGACAGAGAACTGTAGGAAGTCTCATCTGAGGCTTTCCATTTTCACTGTGAGATGAGGCAGCAGTGATCTGATTAAAATGAGAGATGGAAAGTTGAAGATGTGTAGACAGGGAAGAAGGGTAAAACAGCTTCCACGGAAAGACAGACTAGGAAAAGGAGAAGGAGGAGCAGCAGCAACACACAAAGGTGCTGCATGGGAGGCTAATAACAAAGACTCTGAAGTGCCTACTGCTGCCCGTGGAGTGCCCCCCAGTGAGGCTCAGCTAGACAAACAGAACTGAGGTGCCCGCCTCAGGGAGCTTGATGAAAAGAAAATTGAAATTGAAAGCCATCAACATGAGAGAGGTTGGAGATGGATAGGGCAGAGCAGAACAAGAACACACATCTCAGGACTGATGAAATCAGATGTACTGTGAATTTTGTTTCCATTAGAATCACACACTGGGAGCTTTGGGTGAGTGTTCAGATAAAGTACACATGCAAAGAAAGACACAGATGCTACACTCAAGGTAGATGTGTACAGTGTAAAAATCCAGAGACCTTGAGATGGGGACGCAGCCCAGGAAAACAGCACGCGCCTAGCACCTACAACGCTCTCCAGGTTTCATCCATAACGCTGAAAAAGAACTAAAACTAAACAGTGGGAAGGGAGATAAAAGCATAAGTGTCTGGACAGTCACGTCTGAATGTGCCTCAAATATGTGATGTCACAAAGAGAACAGTCTGCACACGTGTGTATACACACACAACTTTTTTTCAGTATAAATGCCATAGCAGAAATAGCCAGAAGTTCAGTGTTGGGAGTCGTGTGGCCTAGTTTTGGACCAGTATATGAGTGACTGTCCAACGGGTGCCCAGATGGGGTAAAAGCCCACGGGGTCTGTCTCACTTGGCAAGGACTTAGGGGACGGTGCAGAATTTCTGTGACCGCACAGCCTGCATACATGCTTCTCTCTCACAGTGACTGATGGTTCTCACGGCGTTTTAGTGTCATTTTGTCAATCATACATGAGACAGATATGACTATTATTTTTTTCTCAAATATTTTCCATAAACTTTTTTGGGAGCTGATGCTTCTCAGGTTTCTGATCTGAGGATTCTAGCTGTCACTTCAGACACCAGGAGCTGTCCTCTGTGTTGTCAGGATTGGAGGCAGGTCACCCCTATGTCTGTAAGTATGTTTTGAATAGGACCCTTTTCTTGAAAAGGTGTGCCTATGTCAATCACCTTTTAGTTTTGTAAAGAAAGGGTGTACCTGGCTCCATATTTGGACAAGGTAACAGAATGATTTAAGTGTTGTTTTTGGTTTAAAGATGTTTTGATGTAAAAGTTGGGAGAAAAACATATTTGACATATTTGTTTTTGCTGGAGGTTAAAGTTGGATGATGGGAAAAGCTTGTATGGAAAAACATGCTTGTTTTTGATATATAAATAAAGACAGCTGGAGCTATTTGGGGCTGGCCACTTGTGGGAAACTCATTTGGTGGTCGGACATGGACAAGTAATTTCTTTGTGCTGATGCCCCTTCCCCATCTCAGGACCTGAGCCCAGGCAGAGGCTGGACCAAGGCAGCTCAGTGTAGAATCACATACTTTATATCAAGAATTTCTTTTAAGACTTTTCAAGCTAAACTCTTTCCTTCGATCTATGTAGAAGAGGAGACAGAAAGATTTGTAAGAACCAGAGGTGACAGATGACTTTAACGAAATAGTATCTTCCCACACAACATGACGTTTGCACATATGACATCACAGAGACTGTGGCAGCCAGTTGACAGGTTCAAGCCAGGTGGAGTCCCAGCAGTGAAAGGGGGAAGCACATGGGCTCTCACCCCTCAAGAAGCAGCTACCAGCAGTTACTACCCCCTGGGAAAGGAAGTAACAGTTTTATTCCAGTGAAGTTTCAGTAGATCTACTAACCACACTTCAGGGCAGGCTCCACACTTAGGAGTAGCTGACCAACAAAAATGAACTCAATGGTATTTTTGAAGACTTTTTATCTCATTTTGCCTGCTTGGGCGCGCGCGCGCGCGCACACACACACACACACACACACACACACACACACACACACACACACACCTTTTGTTTGTTTACTTTAAGGTCAGTTTTGTGGGTTTTTTGTGTATGTGTGTGCTTTTTGTTGATTTTTTTTTTTTAGGGAGAGAGAGAACAAAGTTGGGTGGGTAGGGAATTGGAGAGGATCTGGGAGGAATTGGGGAGGAGGAAAACATGAACAATATAATGTATATATTTTTTCCAATAAAAAAGTTTCAAAAAGTCTCCCCTTAAAGTTGTAACCTGTGTAATGAATGGTAGGGGTCTGCGCTGCATACTCTTAGAACTACAGGAAGGAGCTGTATGTTGGTATGATTGTAAGCCCAGCTGGACTTCACGTTTCAGATCAGCCTGGGTTATACAGTTAGAACTCATTTCCACATTAAATTAAAGATTAAGGTATAGCAGTGGAAAATGGAAAATAGTACATTGCCTCAAAAGGGAACCAAACTTTATGGCTGGAGAATTTTGTGTATAAAGGAAAAAATGCAGTAGACTACTTTGTATTACCCACGGCTTTCTTCCCAGTCTCCTGTGGGAAGACACTGAGCCCAACTCAAGTGAAGATGTCTACTTTATGCTCTTTCACTGTTAGAAAGTGGAATGTATGTGTTATTGGCCACCATTCCTTGCCTCCCACAAGATAAGCAAAAGATTGAGAAAGTTTCTCATAATCCTAGCACCTACTACCATGGCTTTTACACAGAAGGTTTGTAAGTAATGTTTATGGACAAGAAGAAGCAAGACAGGACAGGAGATGCAGAAAAATGTAAATCCTTTCATACATAAAGAAGCAGACTCAAACTTTGCATTTACCACCCCTTCCAAACTGGAAATTTCTAGATAACAGTAAGTGAATCAATAGCTAAGTATCAATGTCTCTTTTGAACTGAGGAAAAAAAACATTGCATAGGGAAAGGAAATGCAATCTGAGGCACCAAAACTTTCACTTCTCGACAGCTTTATACAGCTGGAGGAAAACTCATTTCCGACTGCTAGGGTTAATGTTAAGTATTTTTTTCACTTAGGTTGTTTGCTAATTCCATGTAGAAAATAGTGTATCTGTAATTATAACTGCATGTTTTTTAGTCTTATCTATGACCCTCCCCTTCCCTATACCCGCACATGACTCCAAGCTCCTTAGAGACCTGTCTTATCTCTGTGTACCCAGTAGCCCTAGTCCCTACACTAGAAATACTTGAAGAGTAAAATGATTATAAAACATAAGACTCTACAGTCTTAGCACTTAAAACAGGTAGCTCAAACAGACAAATTTACTTCAAAATTAATGTGCCTGATATTAGTTTCCCAACCAAAATTAAGGATTAAACATCACCTCTTAAGCAATATTGTATGCAACATATTATGGGTGTGTGTGTGTGTGTGAGTATGTGTGTGTATGAAGGAAATTTCTATTTACTTATCAGTTCTTAAATGGGTGAGGTTTGCTTCAGAAAAAAATTGGGTTGTGTAATTTTAATTCTTTATGTATCATATGCTATAAAAAGAGCTTCAGTAGGGAAAATATTAATGGGACAGAAATTACATGTATAAGGGACAGACAGGGAGATACATGTAGGGGGGTCATGAAGAAATACCTCTTTCTTTATATATTTCCCTACTGTTTATTTGCCCCAAGAAACTAAGAAAAGTCTTGTCCTACAGTGTTTTCTAAGTTATCAACTACTAGAGTTTTCATTATAATATGATTCATCCCCACCCTCCATTTCACTTGATTCCAAACACCAGGTGTTTTAGACACGCAGTATTTCAGAGACGAAAAATACACTAGATAATCTACTAAAGTCTCATTTTCAAGATAAGGGCATGACGACACATCAGAGGGACACTTGTACATTCATGCTCATTGCTTCTCTATTTACAACAGTCAGGAAATGGAAGCAGTTTAGATGTCTATCAACAGATAGAGAAAATGTGATACATACATACACACAATGGAATTTCATGAATTGGCAAGGAATAATTAAATCACATTTCAGGAAGATCAATGCAATCATAAGTCATTATGTGAATTGAAGAAAGTCACCTTCAGAAAGACACTTTTTCTAAATATGTAGAATTGGAGTTGTGTGTATGTGTGTTTACATTTATATGTGGGGACGTGTGTCACAGAGCTAGAAAAGAGGTCATCCAAGTACTTTGTTTTGTTTTTTGCTTTTTTTCTTCAATGCAGAGTTTCTCCGTAGCGTTGGAAGTTGCCCTAGAACTCGCTCAGTAGACTAGGCTGGCCCAGAACTCACGAGATCTGGCCATCTCTGCCTCCAAAGTGCTAGGATTAAAGTTGTGAGCCACCACTCCTTGGCTCAAGCTATTTACTGCTCAAGGTCAACTTTAACTATAGGTTTCGGGCTTCAAAACTCATATGTACATAAATCAAAGTTAATTTTGAAATCTCTCCCCTAAAACAATCACTACACTTATTTCTTGAACATGTTTAAGAAATCGTTTGACAGTTTACTGTGGTGGTACACAACTGAGATCCCAGCCCAACAGAAGCTGGGGCAGGGTTGAATTCCAGGGCAGGCTATACTATGTAGATAGACCCTGTTTCAAAAGCAAACCTAAGTAAAAGCAAATCATTTGGTAAAGTGACATCAAGTCTAATGTTTCTATGAGGAGTAAAAAGTACTCAATGTTGAAATACAACAGGCACATTTTAAACAGCAGCTGTGCAACCAAGTAGCAATTAGCCTGGATATAACAAATTTCTAAGCATCTGGGCAAATTTGCAGTCTCCCATCACGCAGACTGAAAGACAAGTTGCAACTTATGTGTCAAAATAAATGGTTAACAAAGCAACACTCTCCTGGCTGTAGCAAGACAGAGCAACTAAGGAGGCTGGGAAGATGATGCCACCTAAATTGCCTTGAGGTCAATGATTCCAATCAGAAGCAGTTTACACCAGAAAGACATTTAGTGAGTGACAAAATACATTTTAACTGTTTGAGGCAAGTGAGAATTCACTTTAATGCAAACAATTCATGAGACGTCCAAGGAGTCTAACTGTGCTTTGACTGCTCTAGAGATCCTTCGACCAAGGGACTGTTCTGCTGCCAGAGTCTCCTCTTTGTCCTTGTCAAGCTCTTTAAGAAATGGATTATTAGTTCAAAGTTGAAGACTTTTTCTTTTTTTAAAGAGGAAAAAAGAACCCAGATGAAAGGATGACACTTTCATCAGATATGGACACTAGATTATGATAAGAGTTCAGACCTGCTCTAGGTCAACTTCTCCTCACTTAACTAGCCCTGAAAAAAAAAAGTATAGGAACAGACCAACAGATCATTCATTACTGGGTAAGTTCTGATTCACAGGTATGGCAGGATCTGCATGGCAAAAGGATTATGTTGATATCTTGAGTGACAAACTTTATAACCAGGTTGCATACAGTTGAAACAAACCTGGAATATTGGCTTTTCAATAGATACTGATCCAAAGGTAATTTCTTTTCCTCCTTGAGACAAGGTCTAAATATGTAACCCTGGTTAGCCTTGAGTTTGCTGTCCTTTGGCTTTGGCCTCCTGAGCGCTAGAATTACAGGCATGCACCACCACACCCAGCTCAAATCTCATCTTCACATTTGAGACCACGTTTAATATAATAGCATGTATTGATCAAAGAATGTGAGTATATCAATGCAACAACAGTATGACTTTTCAGTCCTTCTGTGCCTTTGAGTCAGTGAGATTAGCACTACAAGTATTAACAAGTCACAGGTAGGAAAAAAATCAAAGAATTAAGTTGCTCCATCAATGGTAGTAGACACCATGTTTTTTGCTTTATTTTGTTTGGAACTTTTTGAAGCAAATGAAAATATAGGGTGCAATGGCAGATGACTTATCATCGGCACATGGAGTAATTTCTGTTTTACTCATAAACTGTCATAATTATATATTCAACATTCCATTTACTATCTTTAAACACACACTAACAGTGTACATAAATAAATATACACATGCATGAGAGTTATCATGTACATGGAATTTAAGGTAAGGAAATAAGGTCTTCCTCCTTCTTTCCTCTGAACTCCATTCTTAGGACAGTGAACAGTTGTCTCTCTGTGTTGATACTCACACACACACATGCCTTCAAACTCACAAAGGCAAAAGTGGTTATTTCCTCCCTTAACCACAACCACAACCACCACCACCACCACAACAACAACAATAATAAAATAGAACAGGCAGGTTTCAGGTTTGTTTGTTTGTTTGTTTTTTAAACATTTAGCCCCACAAATGGAAATGCTAATGCTGTCTGGTTTATTCATGTTTGAGACTGCATAATGTTTCATGGTGTAGCCTGTACCACAGGTTATGAAACCATTTCCTTGCTACTGTATCGATGGCTTTTGCTTTGTTTGGCCTCTTCCTCCTGCACATTGTAGAAATAGTGCCTCAGTACACCTTGTAAACCCATAATGGTACAAACCAGAGCTTCATGGCACACATGGCAGAGGCAACCCTTTGTTGAAGGATGCTTGTTTTGCATTTCGATCGGTGTTGCTGACTACCTGTGCGATAGCCTGCATCAGTTCACATTCTCACCCACAATAAATAGGTTTATGTTTTTAGTTATATTCATATTAATTAGTGGACATTTTGTCTTTTGTCTCAGTTCTCATTGTGATTTTAACTACATTTATCAAAATGTTAGTGTGATAGTCAATTTTTGTAAGCTCGGCAAAAGCTGCTGTCATGGGAAGAGGTGCAGGCTCAGCTGAGAAACTGCCCCCATCAGACTTGCCTTTAGGGACCCCTGCGTGGTATTTTCTTCATGGTTGCTCAGTGTAGGAGGACTAAGCCCACTGTGGGCAGTGCTACCCCTGGGCAGATGGCCCCAAGCTGTATAAGACAGGAAACTGAGTTTGCTGGTTGGTCATGGCACATGCCTTTAATCCTAGCACTTGGGAGGCTGAGGCAGGTGGATCTCTGTGAGTTTCAGACCAGCCTGCTCTACAGAGTGAGTTCCAGGACAGGCACCAAAGCCACAGAGAAAGCCTGTCTCAAGAAAAAACAAAACAAACAAACAAACAAAAACGAAGAAAGCAAACTGAGCAACTCTTGGGGAGTAAGCCAGTAAGTACACTCCTCTGTGATCCCTACTTCAGTTTCTACCCTGAGCTCTGGAGCAAGTGTAAGCCAAACAATGCCTTTCCTCCCTAAGTTGTTTTTGGCCAGTGTTTTGTCACAGCAACAGAAAGCTTATGACAGCTTTTAAGTTTCAGCATCTGGACATGTGGAGTTTACTTCTTGAGAAGCGCTTTATGTCCTTATCCATATTTGTCTGGTTGTCATTTTAGCAGCATTTTAAAACGGCACTGGCATTATATTTTTTGGTTTTTTAAATTAATTTATTTTTTACATTTCAATGGCATTACATTTTACTGTCTGCATTAAAAATAGCCTTCAAGTTCATGCTTTACATTGCAAGCTTTATATGTGGAATCTTTGGTCCTTCTGTTTAAAGCCTTTGGGTCCCAATGGCTTGCTAAAAAGTTTACTCTGACCCCTACAAATATGCTACCCAATAAAACTTCCTAGATGAGAGAAATGTCCTATATTGGCACATTCAGTACACGGGTGAGGAGCCAGCTGTGGTTGTTGAGTGAGGCAGACACACTGAATTTAATTGCTTGAATATACATGGCTGCAGGAGGTAGTGGCAGGGGAGAGCTCCAGGGATTGACTGCTCTATGGGCTGGCATACACTGGGACACCAATATTCTGAAGTGTGCTAAAGATAAGCCATCTCTGATCCCCTAAAATACATGCCTCAGGTTTCAGGTCAACAAGATCTCTGTAGCTCTCACATTCACAGTCATGTAAAGCTTGTTAATAACAGCATAAGATGAGGATGCTTAAAGGCTTTGCCTTGTTTGGTAATGTGGGTCCCACTAGCATTCTAGTACTTCTGTGACCCTCTTTTCAGGGTACTATTTCTAAAAGCTTATGTGGAAACACAGAATCACAAAGCAAATAAAGCTATAAAAATATTTTAACTGTGAATGTCTTCTTTGTAAATGCATTGAAGTTAAAACCCAGTGATGTCTAAAGTCTAACAACTACAGTACTGTTCAAGCAATAGTGAACATAAATTCTAAACACTTAGCAGATTTAATTCCAAATGGTAACAGTCACAAGAACTGGAAAGCTTTTTGAATTTCCTTCTTATATTTAAAAAAGAAAGAAATGCTAAACTCAGGTTATAAACGGAAACAATTTCTCAGAATTCCTAAAAGTATGTTGACTGTAAGTTAAAAAGCTCAGGCTATTCAAGTAATTCTTCTAATATTTTTAACTTACATGCATTCAATTTTTGCTCTGTCATATAAAATATAAGGACAAATTTTGTTCCACTGACATTTATCTGTTTACACTTGGCTAGCTATGTAAGTTTTAGGGTTTACACTGAATTTTTGGTTGGTCTACCACATTCCACATTCCCCTAACGACATCTATCGTTTCTTTGAAATCCTAGAGTACTTATTTTCACACCCATCAACTAAGTTACCCACACTTAGTTCTATATTAGATTTCTTTCCTCTGAATCTCCCATGACCAAGAAAAAAACTGGAATACCTACTCTTGCTTAATATATTAATCATTGAACAATATTTTTAGAAGCTGTCTAAGATCTGGTACTGCCATGCTTAACAATGTGATTTCATGGTGTTCCTTCTTCTTTGCATGTGTCAGTGTGTAAGAATGCATGTGGGTATGCATGTCTGAATGTGTGTGGGTGCATGTGCACTGGTAAGAAGGGGGCAGGCTGATGTTGGGAATCTCTCTTGACTGATCTTTCATTTTAATCTTTTGAGGTGTGTAGTGAGGTAGTCCTTCTGTAGCACTGACCACGCCCATTGGGGGGTGGAGAGATGGGCGGAGGTGACCTGAGGAAGGAGGTCGGAGGGGGCCAGGAAGGCGCTCTCTTGCTGGCGTGACTCGGACAGGAGAGGATCGGGTTGAATTTCCTGGTGTTCATCTGTCTAGGTTGTAAGTTATTTCTCCCTGAATAAACATCTATTCGGCCTATTTGTTTATCCTGATCCTTATTTACCGCAATAGAGGTGGGATCTCCTAAGACCACAACTGCTGGACAAATGGATTCTGAGCTTTCTGAGGCTACCTGTCTCATGCTTCAGAAGCTGCTATGTCCACTTGGCACTTACCCAGGTTCTGAGGATAAGGATTCTGGTTTCCTTGCTTGCACAGCTAGTGGGAGAACAGCTGAGCCACTGTCCTACCAGATTTTCCACTTACTTCCTTGAGTCCATTGCCTTCCTTGCTAGAGATGCACATGGGGAAAATATTGCATTCAAAAAGAAGTCCCGAACCCATCATGTACAAAAGCCAAACACTACCATCAGTTGCTACAGATACTAATATGTTCACATAGCTATTCTCCTTCAAACTGATAATACAGTATGCTCCGTGTGTGGAATATACTTTAACTAATCGTATAGACAATTGTTATTGAAGGGACTCTACCCAGCTTGAGTATGGCAAACATGGCTTCTCCCCCACCCCTGTGTTATAGAATATTATTTTAAGGTGTGTTACTTTTGTTTATGCTCTTATGTATGTACTTTTGTTTAATGATGCAAAGATGTGTTTGATTAAATAAAATTCACCTGAGTTCAGGAGGCTGGGTCTGCAACTAGCTGACAGGAAGTTGAAGGGAGGAGCCAGGTGGAGGTGGTTGATGAGGAGGGGCAAGAATGAGCATGAGGACTTCCTGGGAGGTGGAAAGAGGTGAACTGCTTGCTATTCAGCCTCTGTGGGAAGCGGGATTCTACCTCAACCTTTGAATCTTGAGTTCTTCAGTGGGACAGAGACTTAAGTTTCCTTAGCAGCTTTAAAAGAGTCGGTGCCTGAGGAAACAGAATTCCCTCAGACTTCAGCTCTTGCCACTGCTGGTGTGGAGGTACAAGTGCTCAATAGGATGGCTGGCTGGAGCTTAAAAGGAAGCAACAATTAAAAGAAAAACAACAAATTGGCCCCAACACAGGGCATCATTTTGTTGTGTGACCTTTTACTATTTCGGTTTCTTGAGGTGCCCACCACCCAGCTCCCAAATAAATCACACTCAGAGACTTATCCTTAGCTAGGATGCCTGGCCTTAGCTTAGCTTGTTTCTTGGCAGCTTTTCGTAATCTAAATTATCCCATCTATCTTTTCCCGGGGGCTTTCATCTTTCACCCTTACTCAGTGGCCGTCTGGGTGGCTGGCCCCTAGCATCCTCCTCTTCCTTGGTTCTCCTATTTATGATCCTCTCTGCCTGTCGCTCCCGCCTATTCTTGCTCCTGCCTCAGTATTTGCTCTTTAGCTCTTTG
Source organism: Phodopus roborovskii (assembly GCF_943737965.1). Classification (NCBI taxonomy): domain Eukaryota; kingdom Metazoa; phylum Chordata; class Mammalia; order Rodentia; family Cricetidae; genus Phodopus; species Phodopus roborovskii. Next base: position 19,783,848 of record NW_026126511.1, read on the forward strand.
TCATCAGGCGTTCTAGAAAAAGAACCACAGCCTCACAGAGTTAAACAAATGCACCATAAACAAAAGCCACCTGAAACTAATATTCCCCAATGCCTCTGTCTTGACAAAAAGCAGTTAGATCACATTCCTAAAAGTAGTCACCAAGGCCTAGTCTCTTACTCAGCCGCCTCCTCCTGAGGGTTACTACCACATCCAGCTATCAGAGTAGTCAAGCCCAGAAATCAAAAGCCCCCTTTGGCTCCCCTAACTAACATGCCCGATTAAAATTAGACAGCTCAGTCTATCACAGGCTTTCCCTTTTACCTTTATAAAGCATCATATGGCCCCTCTCTAGCCAGAGGTTAGTCCTGTGTCCCTTTAGAGACAGATTCCCCTGAACCCCCACGGCACCCCGTTCCCGTTCCCTTCTCTCTCATTCTCTGTCTCCTGTCTCCGTCTTCTTTGTCTCTCTGGGGCAAACACATCTCCTTGTGCTGAGAACTTGGTCTTGGAGGTCCTGAGCCAAAAAACATCCTTTAATTATTTTGCTATAATGGTAGAATTCAGGCTGGAGAGAGGGCCCAGCCTTTCAGAGCACTTACTGCTGTTGCAGAGGACCCTGGTCTGGTTCCCAGCGCCCTCACTGTGCCTGCCATATGATCTGATGGCTCGTCTGACCGTCGCAGGTACCTACATACATGTGGCACACACATGCATGCCTGCCTACACACACACACACACACACACACACACACACACACACACACACACCTTTATTTCTAGTCATTTGTTGGTTTTAGCCTTCTTTTGTGACTGTCTTGCTGGAGAGCCTAAGCTGGCCTCAAACACTAGGCGTCTCTGGCTTAAGCTTCTAAAGTGCTGGCTTGTAGGCATGTCCCACCATGCCTTGCTCTTCTGCTTTATCCAGTTGAGGAATGCATATCTTTACTTTTGTCTTTCTGAGCAGTAATAAAGAGATTTTTTTTTTAAGGCCATAGATTTTCCTCTGGTAAATATGCTTTTAGAAATCTGACATAAAATATTATTGTTTTCACTGCTTTCTTTTAAAAAATTTTCTGAAGCAAAACATGTATTTAACTGTCAAGTTAGTTTAATTTTCTTCACCATTTGACTTTGTTTTACTAATTTACAATAAAGATAGGAACTATAAAACTTGTACCTAATGTATACTTGTTTCCTATCTGATCAAGTCTACACAGTAGGCTTGCAAACTTTCCATCAGCATCTAAAGTAACATTTTCTCTGGTTGGGGAGGTTGGTTTTCTTTACAGCAGCTCTATCAAACTGACAGAAGCAGCTCTTCCAGGCCTCAATTATTTATCTGTCATATCTACACCAGTTCTCACAGAAGCAAACTAAGCCTCCCAAGCCTTCCTGTGTTACAGCAGCTCTCAGACTATCCACTATGTACAAAAGTTCTGTCTACATCATGTTATTCACCATACTCCTGCCTCAGTCTGGACACTGATCTCATAGTGATAATACAAATTATTCATCCACAACATTGAACATACACATCTAATAATAACTGAACTGCTCAATAGATTAAGTTATAAAACTGAAAACAATCAAAAAGGGCCAATGAGATGGCTCAGGGGGTGAGGCAGCTTGCTGCCAAGCCTGAACACCTGAGTTCCATCCCTGGGACCTAAAAGGTGATAGGAGAGAATTTCCTCCTATAAGTTGTCCTTTGACCTACCCACGTATGCACACTTGTACATACATGCACACATACCATAAAAATGTAATAATATCCTTTTAGTGATTAAAAATATTCTTTCAGATTCTGGGCCAAGAAACACAGTATTTCCTTGTGAAAGAAAGTAGCACCTGTAAATGAGCAGACGCAGAGCTTGAATAAAAGTTACCAGGAAAATGTTACAAAAGTAAGTGAAGGTTTACCACTGACGAGGTTCTAAAGCTGATTACTCAGATGGGCTTACAGTTAATTTGCATAAAGATAGCTGAGTTCAATTAATTATTCTGTAACTACTGAAAGAGGTTTTACTTAAGTCGTAAAGCAGGAACAAATGTAAGGAAAAGAAAAAGGCATGCTAATCTTTAAAAGCCTGTTTCCTCGAATAGCATGTATGAAACAGTGTGCTTCTAATCTGACGACAAACTTCAAGCTGACATTGTGCTAGCTTTCCCATGGATGTTTCCCCATGTAGGCACCTTTAACTGTTAAGTTATTGCACTGTATGTAAAATTTCAATAGGTTTTGGGGAAAAACCCAATAGATTTTAAATGCATAAGTAAGAAATGAGGTTTAGTGATAACTGTAAAGTGCGACTCCAACCTTGTCTTCCAAACAGAATAAAAAGAATCTGAGAGAACAGTTTATAATCCCTAAAACACAATACAACAAGTATGTGTCATTAATGAAACACCTCATTTTCATACAAATTCAATTAGCTTTCTTAATCATCTATAGATACTGAAGATTAACCTCTGGGTAATCTTGCAGGGTTTTTCTCAAGAAATGTAACCAAGGTTCTAAACAGGGAAGCTATGTTTAACAAAACATACTTTAACTTCCTAGTTACAAAGCTCTCATGAAATGTGTTTCATCATCTCATGAACTTGAAGCATTAGTAAGTGTAGGCTCCTTAAGGCCTTACCTAGTACAGTTCACTTGCTTCCTTTGGAATGAAGAAGTATGTCGGATTTACTCTACAATAGCAAAACAGCTACACACACCCAGCTGCACTGTATATGGCTCGCTGAACAAAAGAGTTTTCTGTGCAAGCACTGAGGACTTGAGTTCGAAACCCCAGACAACTGAGTAAAGAGCTGACAGTGAGTATACCTTTAAACCCAGTGTGTGAAAGGCAGAAGCAGGATCGCTGGGACTTGCTGGCTGCCAGTCTAGTTCTAGGTTCAGTCAAGGACTATGGCTGAAAAGCATGATCCATGGAGTGATAGAGCAGGACTCCCAACATCCCCTTCTAGTCTCTGAGTGCCACACATGCATGTGTTCATATGCCGTACATGTACACACACAAAGGAAGTTTATAACAAACATATCTATAAGACCTTATGCATTAAGTACCACAGACAAGTTTATAAATGCAGCACAGCTCAAAGTAGGCTAGAATTCTACTACATTTAGGAATCCTGGAGTTAAACTAAAAAGGGAATCACAGTTTGCCCTGTAGTATCTGCACATTCCAACCCAATACATAAGAAAATCCTGAAGTCCACTAAAATTGGCATTTTAGGAAGTTGTTTCTTTTCTAAAGGTCAAGAAGTTTATTAAGTGTCTGGAACTTTTTTCACTTTTTATCTGCCATGAATGAACTGATTATCTAAGATAGGCATGGTTAAATTAACTGCAGTTATGTGAATTTAATATCTCTCAATGTTTTGGTAGGCATGGTTATGAAATTAATGTTAATAATTGAATGATCTTTGACTTGAAGAGCATAGATTATAGAAGAAAGGTTTTTGTTTTTCATATTTCTCATAGCTATAGAATTACTGAACTTTACTAGGAAAATAGCATTTGATACTGTAGTCAGATGACTGGAAATAAGAAATACAAATAAAGGCAAGTTAGTACAGTGCTGTTCAAAACCAAGATTTTCCAAATAACCTAACGTCATTTTTTTTTGTTTTGTTTTTTTAATTATAGGTGGGTGTATACTGCCACCATGTGGTTAAAACACACACTCTGAAATTTTGGATCTGGCAAGTTGAACAGTTTTAAAACAACAATAGAAGTTTAATTCCTTAATTACCAGTCTCAAAATTCAGAGACATAGAAAACAGATGTCTGAGTTTCTCTTAGTCAGTCACTCCCAAGCTGTTGTTGAGCTCTCTCTGGTTTTCAGCTGCTGCCTTTGCTTCCATATTTCCCTGTATTTACCAGTTGCTGAAAGAACGTTTTTCTATTTGAACTTGTATTTATATCAAATGCATTCTCTTTCAAGTCAATAACTTTCTTGGTATTTTTTCAATTCCCCTAATTTTTATATGTATTTGTACCCCCAGTCTTCCTTGTAATTTAAGAAAAGTGGGAAAGACACTATGCAACAGGGTTCAAGTAGAGGTGGTTTTTTTTTTTGTTTGTTTGTTTGTTTGTTTGTTTTTTTCTGAAAAGGGATCATAAAAGGGGGAAAGGGAAGGGGCAAGACCAGCCTCCAAAGTAGGAGCAGCAGGAGAGAAAACAAAAGGGGGGGGGGAGAGAGGGAAGGGAAGAGAGGGAAAATGAAAAAGGAAGAGAGAGGAGGAGAGAGGAGGGGCGGGGTGGGGTGAGGCCGGAGGTGGGCAGGGCCCTGTTAAAAGGGATCATACTGAATATGCATAGGTGGTGCTCTTAGTGTCTGCAGCTGAGGCTGGAAAGGATGCCTGAACACTAGCCCTCTGTGTCTTTGCTGTGCTGGGCTTCCCACCGACCTGACTTTTGTTTCTATGCTCTCAACTTCGCCTCTTCCTTGGGGATTCAGACTGACTAATGGTAAGGAGTCCAAACTACTAAACCAACCAGTAATAGTCTAAAAATTCATATTTTCTTCAAGTTCTGATCATGTGCTTTAAGTTTTGTTTCTAGTATTTTCGTTCATTGATCTCCTGATCAATACTTGTATGGGATGACTCTCTATAGGCCACAAAGGTCAGGGCATCAGAACTACAATGTGTACTGCTACCAAATGAACAAAGTTTGGGCACAGTGAGGCCAGTCTCTTAAAATAGAAACATCAGTGCTGCCCAAAAGGCACTTAAGACATAGTCTCCTCACCCTGTTCTTACATAATTGTAATCTCTAATCTATTTTTTTAAAATAATGTTAACAGGAACATCAAAGAACAATGCACAGTCTGGTCCAATCTTGGCTCTACCGGGAGGTGACAGAAACCTTTAAGATTCTTTCTCATGGGAGGACTCCAGGAGGCATAGTGGGACCTGACTCTGTTTCCTCCATTTCACTCTGTTATGCACTCCCAACCACAGTGTGTAATCTTAAACCAGGCCCTAAACAGGGCCAACTAATCATGGACTGAAACCGCCAGAAACAGTGGGCCAAAATAACCCATTTTTCTTCATAGTTTGACACATCAAGTATTTAGTGTAGCAATGGAAAATCTACCTAGGGCTTGTGGCACATGCTAATTTGGACAAGTGAACTGAAATCTTACATAAAATAGGAGAACTTAGAAGTCACAATCTGAAATAGTTCCTCAACTTCCCTCATTAGTTTGGTGGTCCGTGTTCAGACAAACATTGTCAGGAGCAAGCTTGAAACTGTAAATTGTTCTTCCTCATCAGTATAATAAATTAAACAATGAAATATTAAATGACACTAGACAACAGGTATCTCTAGAGAATGTTTGTATTTTCATTGAGAGCCTTTTCTTTCATAAAAAATTTGGTCTTATCCTTCAAGTGCTAAGGAGAAAAGCAATTCCCCCAGAAATTAAGATAGCAAATCCTCAAACATCTATCAAATATTATCAAGACGTAGAAGAATAAAAAAATGTGGAGCATGAACATAATATTAAGGATCTTCTAAAAGGAAAATATATTAAAACATGGATGAAACTGTATGCTAAGTGAAATAAATATTAACACTGCATAATTCCATTCATATTCTGTATCTAAGGTAATCAAAACCACAGAAGCAAAGTGGATCTTAGGGGCAGGGAGAGAGAAGGAAGATGTGTCTGTTTAAGGAGTTTGGAGCTTCAGTTTTATAGAATGGAAAAATTCTGGAGGTATGCTTGAACACTTCAAAATGGTTAGCATGGCCCGGTCAATGTGAAATGCATCTTTACTACAATTTTTTAAAGTGTCAACATTTAGTAAAAAATTTGGAACCTTATCACTGGCTTTTTGAAAAATTTATACATTGAATTCTGTATTTTTTATACACACATATTGCTTAAGTGAATCTCATAATATAATCATTTAAAAAACTTGTGGCATTCCCCAGAGGCTTACACTATTTACTAATCCTATTTCTCATACTTTACGTAAGCTCAGATAAGACCTGCTTTATTCTTAACACTTCCTGGTGTCTCTATAGTAAGGCAGGCAATTTGTTAGCCCTCTCAAGTTAGCCCTACTCTCATCGTTCCGTTAATTTTGAGATTACACATGTACTTAAGTTCTGAAACTTAACTTCACCATTGACATATTTTAAAATTTTTAGGTCATGTAGTCATTACACTTCTCAAAGTTCATGTATTATTGAACTTTCAAATCAGTCATTTATAAGGTCCACATCATTCCCCTTAGAACAGCCAACGTTAAGTATGAGTATTCTGAAATATTTACTAAATTATTGCATGAAGAGATCATTCAAATAATGTAATATGAATAGTCTGGATTGCATCTTACCAACACCACAGTCAATTTCTTACGGCTGCAGCAGTTACCAGCCAGTCTTGTGCCAAGACTTAGCAGAGTAATGTATCTCACTATAAACAAAGCAGTGCTACCTTTAACTCACACTTGCCATTTCAGGAAAACAGAAAAGCCTAGCATCACTGAGCCCGTTTGCTACAAAAAAAAACCAAGATCAAAAAACAAAACATGGCAACTTGGAGTATGATATGTAGGTATGTAAACTTTTTGAAGCTGAAAAACACCTTTCAAGAACAGTAGATAAGCAATAAGAGCTATGCTCTGCCTTGCATCATCAGTCTAGGAGCAGGCCACAGGACCTAGGAAGTCACTCTGACTTTTTCCTCTCCTCCTTGGAGGATGCCCAAGTCAGGGTTAGCTATAGAGCAGCTGAGAATCTGAACCTACAGGCCTGGCCAGGTGTCCCCTGATGGCAGACATCATTCTGTAAATATGTTTCTTGTATTGGTTAATGAATAAAGAACTGTTGGCCAATGGGAAAGCAAGATAAGCGAGACTAGAGACGAGGAGGATTCCGGAAGTAGTAAGAGGGAGGTTTCGTGACTCAGCATAAGTGGCAAAAAAAAAAAAAAAAACCCACAAGACTTTTAAAGAACTCTGCTAACAACTGAATGGTGTGTACCAGAACTAGCAATGGCAGTGACCACATCTCCAAGCCGGCAACATGCTGCTGGATGGCAGCATAGACCAAGGCAGTGAGCTCTCTGTTCTGGTGGGAAAGGTACCCGCTGCCATCTTGGATAGAGCGTGACTAATACAGTTGTGACTTTCATTTTAGCAATGTTGTTGTTTACTAGATAAAAGACTCAGGGCCACAAAAAGATAGATTTACAGTAAAGACAGATTCACATTAAGAAAAACTGCTAAAGGTTTACAGTGTGTTTTAAAATATACGTAGGCTTGGGAGAGAAAAAGAATAAAAATGGTTTTAAAAAGACAGAGAGTAGCTGCTTGTGGTGGCACATGCCTTTAATTCCAGCACTCAGGAGATAGAGGCAAACAGAGCTCTGTGATTGCAATGTAAACCTGGTATACAGAGTTAATTCCAGGACAGATAAAAGTTATACAGAGAAGCCCTGTCTCAAAAAATGGAAAAATAAGAGTTAAAGAAATACAGTAATAAAAAAACCACATAAAGATGAAAAGCATAGAGAGAATCTCGATACTGTATGGTATTATATTGTTTTTGTATTGTCTGACTGCTGAGGAAATAACAACAATTCTTAAAAGAAATACTGCTAGATTAATTCAATTTATATTTTTTAAAAATGCTTTGACTTCAAAATTTACATCTAAGGACAGGTTACTGGGGAAAAGGATTTCTATTTTTGTTTCCACAGAAAATGAAAAGCTGTGGATTCCTTGCAGACTAACATGGTTTGATCAAGCAAGACTGCCTGAAACAGCGTCCCTGGGACAAGGCAGCCTTTCAGACCACTGTAGTCAGGATGTCTTTGTATTCTTAGGATCCCCATGACAGTGCCTCCTACCAGCAGGAAGCAGTTTGGAAAGAACGATGCCCAAATTCCCAAATATTGTCTATAAATGTTTGTTTTCATTTAAATGGGGTTGGCTATAAGTGGTTAATGATCACAGCCAATTCTTTTTAATGGGTTAATCATTAAGAAAGAGACAGTCAATAAGAAATGCTAGTAACTGGCCAACAGCATAATATCAAATACAGTGTCTGTGTATTATTTGGGACTGGCCTGGCTCTGGGACCAGGCAGACCGGCGGGGGGGGGGGTGGGGGGGGATCTACTCATAACAGTCCCCCACCTCCCCTGCCGAGGTCACTGAGATTAAATCACAGCCCTAGTCATCTATTACTGACTCTTGACTGTCCATGCAAATGTAGTTTTCTATGGGCCTTCACTCTGAAGGTGCCTGTGTCCCACTAAACTGATGTTAAACAAGCGTGTCGTGGCTCTTCTTTTGTTAGTCTTTTTCACTACAGGAGGCTCAGCCCCCGCAGTGGATGAGCAAAAGCTTGTTTCTTTCCTGAATTACTTAAGACTATACTTTGTCTCAAAAAAGTAAAAAGGAATATTTACTTTTGCAGTGGCAAAGAAATTTTAAATGATTCATCTCTAGAAAAATTGTAACGGGAGAGTAGGGTTTTTCTGCCTGCCGCCTGGTCTTGTCCCCGCCAGCCCCAAATAATGCACAGAGACTCTGTATTTGATAAAATGCTGTTGGCCCGGTTACTTGTTTCTTATCGGTTAGCTCTGCCTTAATTATTAACCCATTTCTGCTGATCTATGTATTTCTCTTACCCGGGAGCCGGCTGGCATACTGCTTTCTCCCAACTCTCCATCTTGGCTCCTTCTTACCACTTCCTATTTCCTCCTTGTCTCCTAGTCCCCATCTCCCTTTCCTATTAGCCAACAGTGCTTTATTCATTAACCAGTATGAGAAACATATACAGAATGACATCTCCCATCAGAAAAATAAAGTCTTTGCTATTCCATTTGTGTTTGATGGGCAAGTTTGTGTCTTCATTGCATAACTCTGTGTATATTCCCCTCATACTGAAGAGAAGAATATGAAATGCCACCAAAGCACCAAAATGAAAACATTTCAAGAAGAAAAATAATCAGAAAAACTGACTGGTTCATTTAGTATTTTTTTTAAACTAGGAGTTGGTGACTATGTACTAAAGACAACGATTTTCATTATTAATTCAATCCCAGGAATCTACCATCTCTGACTCTCCAGTAAGCCAAATCTTAACAACTTCCCTTAAAGAATATTTTCTCCAGTCCGTACTTGTTGATAATCTCACTTGATTTTTATATTAAGTTTCAACTCTGCTTAAAAATCACATAGTCCAAATTCGAGCTAATAGGATATTGTGATGGATAATTTTGGTTGCCAAACTGACACATGTGGTAGTTTGAATGTAACTGTCACCCATAACTTCATAGAGAGTAGCACTGTTAGGAGATATGGCTTTGTTGGGAGGAGTATGGCTTTGTTAGAGGACGGTGTCATTATGGGGGTGGGCTTTGAGGTTTCCTATGCTCAGAATACTGCCTAGTGTCTCAGTCAGACTTCCTATTGCCTGCAATATGTAGGACTCTCAGCAACTCCTCCAGCATCACACCTGCCTGAATGCCACCACGCTCCTCAACATCATGATAGCCCAAGATGCTTCTAAAACTGCATGGGGTGTCAGCAATAATGGGAACTGTCCTGCCAAAGCAGAACGAATGGGTCTCTAATAAAACAAAACAAACAAACAAATCTAACGTTCTTTTTCTTTCTACTAACGGCATCCATACCTCGCCACCATTTTATGTATTAAAGCTAGAGAACCGATAAACTTCGGTGAGTCTTTATTGCACTGAAGCATTCAGATATGCTGGCTTTATGATCTCAGAAGCTTTTGATGACGACAATACTATACTGTGGGTTACAGGTTAAAGCATATTTATGGTGTCAGCTCCTGCTTACTGCTCACGGCTCACTAAGAGCTGCAGCAGAGGCAGTCAGCCTCCAAAGCTCGTCTGTTATCACTTCCACGCTCCTCACCACAAACCCGGGCAAGTGGCTCCTGGAAAAGTTACAATGTTTTTCCAAGAGTAACAGAAATCAAACCAACCTCTGTCAGCTGCTTCAGTTGGCCTTTATTGGTGCTTAGTTCTTCAGACAGTTCATTCCTTTTCACTTGCAGTTCACAGATTTCCTTTCTTAAAGGATGTACTAGCTCATAGAGCCGAATCTTAAAAAAAATAGAAAGCAAAGTTAGCATCCGGAATTCAAACAGCAATCAGGCAATTCCAATGCCACTTGGCAGTGCAGCAGGCACTTTCTGCCATTTTCTTACTCTCATTCAATTGTGGTAAAAACATTAGCTGGAAAATTTTGGAAATCTGTCAAGTAATTTTATCAAGGTATATTGCTATAATTGTTTTTGTTAGCTCTGTTGCCAATATCATACATCAAATTCACTATATACATTCATATACAAGAACATAATATGCTGCCAAGAATTCATACTATCCACTAGTAGACTTGGAATGTATTTTCCACAGATGACTCAATAATAAATCAACTTGAATTTAAATAACAAAATAAACTACAAAGTTAACTGAATTCCTTATTCTCCATTCCTGCTTGCTCTCTCTGAAGCACTTGGAAGACATTCCTCATACTGTACTTTAAGTTGCTGTCTGTTAACTTCTACACTAAGATAATTATGCTCTGTAAGGGCAGGGATTTTTATCTGCTTTATACAGTGCTCTGTCAACTGATTATCAGTTTGATGAAGAAATACATTTTATTCTTTGCTCTCATTCCAGGCTCTTGGCAACATTCTACAATGTGGCTTTCCCTGCTGCAGTTTAGACCTCTCTTTCCACTCTTCATTTTCTTGTCATAACCCAAGTACTCCAACCTATGGTTCTAGAACCCAAGAAGCCCTCAGTGAGCCAGGAGAGAGCAATTAGGGATTATTTATTACACAGGCATATAATCTAAAGTCCTTAGCAGATGACTGTACTGCAAAAATACCCTGTAACAGGCTGAGGGTGAAGGTTGGTCCTTAAGGCAGTACAATCTACATCAATCAAAAGTGTGAAACCATACTAAAACCACAAAGCAAAAACGTATATACTGAATATGTACTGCGGACGAAGCTTCAATGGCAGCACTTACAGTGTTTGTTTTAGACAGTATGTGTTGGCCAGAAAAACTCTAACGACCCACTTAAGTCAAAATCTCCACAGAAAGCTTAATCCTCTGAGACCCAAGAACAACCCCCACTCCAGCAGACAGCAGGGAGAGCTGCATGTTCTCATGGACGCAATGAGCACTGTGCTAAGCATTTCACATGCTTTACATACCCTCAGTTAATCTTTACAACGGACAGACAGACACAGTATCAGCTATTTTGTAAACGAGAAAACAGAAAGGTCTTAAGGTAAAATCGTACCTAACACAAAAAAGAGCAACAGTTGTCAGTGTACGGTAGAATATTATTTTCAGGTGTGTGACTTTTGTTTATGCTGCATTTGTTTAATTCTGTGAAGCTGTGTTACAGTGCCTGTCTAAAACACCTAGTGGTCCTAATAAAGAGCTGAATGGCCAATAGCGAGGCAGGAGCGAGGGTAGGCGGGGCTGGCAGGCTGAGAAAATAAACAGGAAGAGAGAGGAGAGAGAAGAAGAGGGTAAGAGAACAAGTAGAGAAGGATGTCAGGGGCCATAGGGAAAAGGTAGAGGGTTAAAATACGGTAAGAAAGGTTGACTACAAACAAGCCAAACTAAGGCTGGGCATTTGTAACTGAGAAGAAGCCTCCATGTGTGATTTACTTGGGAGCTGGGTGGCAGATCCCTTAAAAAAATCCTCACCAACTTGGCCAAACAGCCAAGTAAAAAACATTTTGTGTGCTTTGGGGACCCTTGGCCCTGGCCTTGTCACTATTCTCAATTTTAGAGAATTCCCAAAATGAAAAGGATTCCCTGATGGGAGATGTCATTCTGTATATGTTTCTCATACTGGTTAATGAATGAAGCACTGTTGGCCAATAGGAAAGGGAGATAGGAGGGACTAGGAGACAAGGAGGAAAGAGGAAGGAGTAAGGAGGAGCCAGGATGGAGAGCCTGGAGAGAACAGAACCGCCATTCCTCCGCTATCGGTAAGACCACGTGGAAATACATAGAAATGGGTTAATAATTAAGACAGAGCTAGCCGATAAGAAACTAGTAACTGGCCAACAGCATAATATTAAATACAGAGTCTTGGTGTGTTATTTGGGGTGGGCACGGCGGCGGGACAAGATCAGGCGGCAGGCAGAAAAACCAAACACCTTACAATTCCCTACTAACATTAACAATTGTTTTGTTCAATTCAATTCTCACTCTCACATTCTCTCTGATGATGATACTGTGACTTTTAAAGGAAATAGATTATATCTAATTTTATGTTTATATTTATTTATGGTTTTAGATAAAGTCCTGCTTCATCGCTCAGGCTAGCCATCTTAGGTTCAGGAGACCCTCCTGCCTCAGCCTTCTAAGAAGCTGGGACTTCAGACAAGCACCGTTATAGCACATCATACCCAACCCTTCTTGTGCTTAAATCATTTCCTTCAGGGTTAATGTCAAATACTGCAAATATTAATGGATATGCCCATACAAACAATACTCTGTAGGCTAGAAGAGGTGCTGACACCAAACTGACTTGAGACTCATACCAAAGATTCAGCCTAAGTATAAGTTTGTTTAGGAACACTAGATTTGGAACTATTCTATCACCAAGATACTGCCCCATTGCTACCCCTCAATGATCATGAAAGCTTCATTGTCTCCCACTGTTCCTAATTAATTCCAGACAATACTAATCTGGTTCAGCCTCATAATTTTTCCTTTAGAGAATATTAGAACCACCATAAAATAACTCATTTCATGGGCTATGGTCTTAAAGCTACTCTCCATTTATCAAGAAGATCAAAACATACTATCAATTGGGTGTTTCAAAAGCAATACCTTTGCGGCAAGATAGGTCTGAATTTGCCTCTGGATGACCCAGAGGAGGACAGTCAGAGTAAGACAAGCAAGACTATCCCAAAGAGAGGAAGGGTTTGGAAATCCATAAAGGAAATAAATGGATACTTGAAAGGTGCAGAGAAAAAGGCAGAGCATGGATTGGTAGGATGTGAGGGGCTGGGGAGAGAGCAGTTGGTCAAATGTCTCCCAGAAGCAGGAGGGCTTGAGCTAAACATGCAGAACCCATGTAACAAAGCTGGGTATGGCGGTAAACCATTATTATCCCATGCTGGGAAGGTGGAGGGAGTCATTCAGACTGTCTCAAAAGTGAATGAGTAAATAAACTTACTTAACTTTGTTTTTGAACTTCTTTATAATTGAGAACCCTATTTTCTGGTCTAACCTCTTACTTCTCTTCCCCGTAACAGTCCTCCACTTATTCCTTTCCTTTGTCTAAGCTTGCTCATCCTTCATGCAAGCTTCTCCTGCCTCTTTCTTTATCCAGCCAGATTCAGAAGGCAAACGCTACTACGTTTTCCCGCCTATGTAGAACCCAATTTAAAGTTAAGTGTGTGTATCTATAAACCCAGGAAGGGAGTCATGAGGAAATAGAGAGGGTACTAGGACATGTAAAAGGACAGTAGTAGAGGGGGTTAGTCACGGGGAGGACAGCTACCAGCTACACGGAGGACAGGGGCACAGGGGAAGACTGAGGGAGAGGACAACTGAAAACATGCATAATGCCACATGTGCATCAAAATGGGGCTCACGACTTTGTATGCTAACTTAAAGCTTGAGTGAGTGAGTGTGTGTGTGTGTGTGTGTGTGTGTGTGTGTGTGTGTGTGTGTAAATTTCAGTCTGAGAACGGATGGAGTTTTATGTGTTTTTTTTTTTCTTTGCATGTATTCTTTTTGCTTTTGAGACAGGAACTCCTATAGTACAAGATGGCCTCCAACTCACTCTACAGCTGTAGGAGCTGACCACCTGTCTCCATGTCCTGAGGATTGAGATTACAGCATGTACCGCCACCCCCAGCTTTGGAGTTTTGTACCGACGATGCACCACACTTACAGATACATATTCGGGAATAGAAAGCTGGTCTTCAGAGAAGGACTTTAGCTTCACATACTGTTCTTCCGTCAGCTCCAAGTCACGAAGGTTCCGACGAACGTCTCCAGCCTTCTCTCTCAGCTGATGATTTGTCTCTTCCAGTTGTTTTTGTCTCAATAAAATGGTTTCCATTTCCTGTTTCATTAGTTCTTGATATTTCCTATACCGAGAGAATTTAAGTAGTAACCAAAAATCCAAATCACCAAATTATGCATTTAATCTGCTAAAGTCTTAAACCCTTGTATTGTCAGTTTGGACTTTTCATTCTCTTTGATCCTGGTACTGCAAGACATATCTCTTCAATACAGTAACACTGAACCCTATAAGGTAATCACTCAACCCTTGAAGCCAACCACTGCCCCATCCTGGCGGTGTGGAGGCCAGAAGCTGATGTCAGAATGTCTTTCTCTGCTGCTTCTTTACCTTACTTTTTAAAAAACAGGAGCATGCACTGAACCTAGAGGTCACCATGGCTAGACTGGCTGGCCAGTGAGTTCCTGATATCTGCTTGCCTCCACCCTTGCTGTACTGGGGTTCTTGACAGACCACCATTCTCGGCTTTTACTGAGAATTCAAACACAGGTCTTCCAGCAAACATTTTACCTCTGAGCAATTTCCCTAGCCTAGAGAGGAGACCTTAAAAGACCCTGACAGGAATCTGAGAAGATACTCACATTGAAGTGAAGTTTTTGCTTTGTTTTTAAGCCTATCTTGCTAGTCTCTATTGACTTGTTATTTATTTATTTGATTGGTTGTTTATTTTCACACATGTCTTGCTATATAGCTGTGGTTGGCAGGAATTCACACCAGACTTGGCTCACAGAGATCTGCCTGCCTTTGCCTCTCAAGTACTGAGATTAAAGGATGAGCTACCATGCCTTTATGTTTTATGTATACAGGTACTTTGCATGTATGCCTGCAGACCAGAATTCTGAGGGCATTAGATTGGGAGCTGCCACAATCTAATCTGTAGTTGCTGGGACTTGAACTCTGAACTTCTGGAAGAGTTCTTAACTACTGAACCATTTTTCCAACCCTTGTCATTCACTTTTACTGAGTGTTTCCGATGAATTTATTTCTTTTTTATAGAAGCAATGCATATTTCTCTACTAACATGTCATCATAGTTTATATCACTTTAAATTAAATTACATAGGTATGATTGGTATAGGTACATTTGAGAGTAAACAATGAATTCTTATTTTTGTTTCTTTCCCTGTTCATTTGAGATAAGGTCTCAATTAGCCAGGGTTGGCCTTCATCTCACTACAGAGGATGGCTTTGAACTCCCTTTTTATTTATTTATTTTTGTTTGTTTGTTTTTCAAGACATGGTGTCCTTGTGCAGCTCTGGATCTCCAACTCACAGAGGCCAGCCTGCCTCTGCCTCCCAAGTGCGTGGATTAAAGGCGAGCACTACCTTGTCCAGAGACCTTGAACTCTTGATCATCCTCCTACCCCCTCCCAAGTGCTGGGGTTAGAGGTGTGTGCCGCTATACCAGGCTCAGTTCACACCTGTTAGGTATTGTACCTGGAGAAAATGCACAGGCGTAGTAACTGTATACTAAGCCTGCAAAATCGAATAACTGTGGCAATGCAGAATGTTTTGTACCCTGAATGAAGAAAACACTTATCTACATACCAAGTTGTGGTTAATTCAGAAAGCTCCTTATGTAATTCATGGGTTGCTTACAGAGCCAGTATTTGGTGAATAAATGTTGAATTTTAAGTGTGCATTTGTATACTGTTATAAAACAGCCTGTCCTTTGGTGGTCTTGATGTGAGGATAGTAAGAATTTCTAACTTAAAATTTCTCTATTATAGCCTATAACAACATGCACAAACAAGAGTAAAATTACTCTTAGGTGACAAATGTGAAAAGCAAGTCTTACTTGGCATCTTTCTGTTGAATAGTCAACTGATTGTCTAATCTCAAAGTGAGCAGCTGCTTCTGGTGAAGGGCATCATTAAGTTTTTCCTCCAGCTCTTCAATCTGACCAGAGAGAATACAGTTTACACACTCAGCTTTCAGTTAACACAACAGCAAACAATTAGAAGAAACAAGGAGAGTCCTCAAAGATTCGGGGTTGAAACTACTGTCTTATAAACATTTGTGTCAGGCTATCATCGAGAAGCTTTCCCCCTAATCCACATGTAAAGCTCCTCAGACCGGAGGAGCACTCATGTAAGCACTCTGCTCATACTGCTAAGTCATCAGTTAATATGAGGAAACACCCAAAGCAAAATGAGTAACTGTTAAACTCTGTAGTCTGATTTTTTAAAAAGAAAACAAGTCTCTCATGGCATGCTTGCCTGGACCATTATAGGTTTCCCCATCAATTTTCTTTCCTGACATGTTACAAACCTCCACATCTCTCTTTAGCTTATTGTTAAAATGTGCTAACAAATGTTCACCAGTCAACTGTCTTTGTAAAAACTTCTAACCTGTAGCAGAGAGCAGAGTACACTTAAAGAGACCTTTGCCAACAACTTCCTTTGTGACTAACTGAAAAAGGTATGGCTCTAGCCCAAAGAAATCTTACAGTTCTGTAATATGCTATGCTTTCTGTAAGCCCCTACACACTTGCTCCTGCTTAGCTATTCATTCCTTCCTTTCCCTTCTTGTTTCTTGTTTAAGATGAATTTAACCTCATTTTCTCCTTTTTTTCTTGAGAGGCACCATTAAGAAATTGCTCTAGTTTCCTGGTGGGCAGGACACTTATGCAGCAAGCTGAAAGCTCTGGGTTTGATTCCTAGCACCTTGAAAATAAATAAATAAATAATAAAAATTCAAATCAATCTTTTATGATTTACTTAATTTGTATGTGTTTGAATGTTTTGCCTCTGTGTGTGTGTGTGTGTGTGTGTGTGTGTGTGTGTGTGTGTGTGTGTACCATGTTCGTGTCTCATTCTATCACTGGCCAGAAAACAGCATTGGATTCCCTGGAACTCAGGTCATCTGTAAGGGGAGTAAATGCTGTTAACCGCTTATCCATCTCTCCAGCCCTTCCCTTTCACTATTCAGTTATATGTCAGGGCAACTTTCAGGAGTTAGTTTTCTCTTCTAACTATGCAGAGCAGCGATGGTGCTCAGGTCCCCAGGTTTGCATGGCTTACCCACCAAATCATCTTACTGGCCCAAAAGAAACTTTTTTATCTTAGCACAGATCTAAAATAGAACAAGTTAACCAAGAGAAAGTACAAGTGAAACAAAGCATACTGCTGGACAGAGGCCCATGCAGGAAAGGCCAAGAATAAGTGAGACAGTTCACTGCCAGGAAGAAATATTTTTCTTGGGAACAGAAGTAGTAACACTAAATAAATGTGCCTTGTAATCCCTCATTATTTCTTGGGGTTAGTTTAATCTCTGCCAGGTGTTCCATGAACTACGCTGGGACTAAATAACCACACAGGCAGAAATACAATAACGACGCCATCCTTATCTCCGAGACACACTTGCTAAAGACAGTGGTCAGCTATGTGTGACTTCCATGACACAGCCACTCACACACATAGGAACGGTGGAGGAAGGTAACAAGGAAATCAGATTTCTAGAGAGGACAATTCAGGTTCACAATTATGATCTTGATTCTTCTTATCAAACTAATCAGTCACATCACATTTGGTGAAGCACAAAACTTGGATACAAATGACTCCTATGAGAATACATATTATATTAATGCTAAACTTTAAAAATTAAGCCTACAAAAGTAACTCATCCATACTCAGATTTAAAACACCCGATTGTTAATATGCAAAGTGTAGAAAGGTAGTACTGGAAAAAGCAATGTCTTTTAATCATTTAAGTTCTGATTAAATATATGTTTTTTGTTGTTTGAGACAGGGTCTCTTTACATGGCCCTGGCTGTTCCGGACTTCATTATGTAAACCAGGCTAGCCTAGAACTTACAGAGATCCACCTGCTTCTGCATCCAGAGTGCTGGGATCAAAAGCAGGTGCCACCACACCTGGCCTATATACCAATGTCTCATTTATCATCAGTTTACATACAACAAGACAGGTAAAATAACAAAGTTTGCATGTTTTCTTACCTTTGTAAGATAATCCATTTTCAAATTGTCGATCATCATATTTTTTTGGGATAGCTCGATTTTCAGTAACTGAATATTATGAAGTATTTCTTTTCTTTCAATTAACTGCCTGGTAATTTTGACTTTACCCTCTCGTTCTTCTGAGGAGGAAACATCATCTGTATGAATGGTTGTTTCCAAACTAATATCTTCAGATTCCAGAGAACTAGAGATGTTTACTTTTTTTGACTCCTTTGGAATTTTTCGAGACATTCTATTGTTCTGGGTCAATGTTCTGCAGAGTAAAGGAAATAATCTTAAATATACTGAAAACTTACTACAAAGCATATAGTACATTAATGAGATACTAAAGACTGCTTAGACCATTAGGTACTGGAAGACGCCAAATAGAAGCTAGATCACTGCTGGGAATTACTGCTCAAATCAAAGGTAGATCCACTAAATCCCATCATGAACTCAGCCCTTTGACCATTTAAATATTATATACATATATACACATACACATATATGTATTTAAATATTATATATGTATGTATATATACATATATATGTACACACACGCATGCACACATACACATATATATGGGCAAAGATTTTGTTTGTTTTGCTTTTGTTTTCCAAGACAGGGTTTTTCTGTGTAGCCCTGGCTGTCCTGAAACACGCTTTGTAGACTAGCTGGCTTCGAACGCAGAGATCCGCCTGCCTCTGCCTCCTCCTGGGATTACAGGCAAGCTCCGCCATGCCAGAAGAGCAAGAACATTACTTGAACGAAATAAGAAAATGAAGAGAAAGGATAAAGCCCATTAGTACCAAGTACTCCACACTCAAGGAGAGAACGACTTCTGTTAAGTGTTAAGATTGCACAGAAGTAGTTAAATCTGGAAGGATCTGTGTACATATGGGAAAAGGTTTGTACGAAGGAAGAGGGTATAGAAGAGCTTACATGTCAAGTTTATTTTACTGGCAAGGTATCCCTGAAAATTATGAAAATGGGTGCACACTGAAACAAAAACAAAACAAAACAAAAACCATTTTAAAATATCTCAAAAAACTAAAGAGGTTAAGAGACGAAAATGCACAGGCTTGGATATTTCGGTTTTTTTTAAAGGGTCTGTGAGGAAGAACTACACAACGACCCGCCTCTTTCCCTTTTAAAGGGAACCGGGTGAAGAAAGGCGAAATCAATCAAAGGCACATCGTTGCGTGGGTTACAAAGGGCCAGAGGCTGGCTTCTCCCTGTTTGGCTAAGATTTATAAATTCTAAACTTGATGCATTGTCGCATCTTTGCAGCAGGCGTCAAAGAAAGGGAAACGGACTCCTGGAAGCTACCTCTCAGGCGTCAGGAACTCCGCACACAAGGCTAAAATCCAGCCTCACCTCGGACACCTGGAGGAACGGAAGGCGTCTTCAGTTGGCAGCTCAGGTTGCAAACCCTTGATCAACAAGTTACCTCGGGGCCACCAGACCGTTAGGGAGCGGTCACCAAGACAACCACCCTCCCTGGCGCTGAAGGAGTCGGAAGGAGCTGGGGTGCGCCGGTGCCCAGGCGCTCCGTCCCCCGGAAGCCAGCCCGAAGCGATGCCGCCTGGGAGTTGGAGTCCTAGCGATAGCCCCGCCCACCGGAGGGCAGGGACGATCTACTCTCGCCCAATCCTCTCGACAACCAGGGTGCCAACGTGACCGGCCAGGCCGGATGATTGACTTCTCGCGAGACGCGCCTAATACCGAGCGCGGCGGGAAGAGGAGGAAATGCGAGCGGGCAGCTCGGTGAGGCCCCTCGGTTCCCGACGTCGCCTTGTTTCCCGCCGGAGTTGTGTAGCGTTCGGGACTCCGCCCGGGGCGGGCCGGGACTCTACGCGGGGGAGACAAGATGCTCAAGTCGAAAACGTTCTTAAAGAAGACCCGCGCGGGCGGCGTGGTGAAGATCGTGCGCGAGCACTACCTGCGGGATGACATCGGCTGCGGCGCTCCGGCCTGCGCCGCCTGCGACGGGGCGCACGCGGGCCCGGCCCTGGAGTCGCAGCCCCGCGATCAGGCGAGCAGCCTCTGCCCGCGCCCGCACTACCTTCTGCCGGACACCAACGTGCTGCTGCACCAGGTTCGTGGGCCCGCGGGCCGCGTGGCGCCGAGGGGGCGTGGCCGGCGGGGCGTGGCCGGCGGGGGCGGGGAGAGGCGGGCCTGGGGACGGAGACGCCGGTGCCCGGGCCACCCTCGCTTCCAGTTACCCACGCCGCCCAGGTCCTCCTTACCTGGCGCCGCTTTGTTTGCTTCCAGTTTTCGGTCCTTGGAGTGGTAGTTTCAGGTTTTAGATTTTCTAACTCCTGGTGTCTCTTCTACTTTAGATTGTAAGTGCCTGGAAGCCGGGGACCTGGGCTTCTGTCGCCTCCAGATTGCGACCCCCAGGCAGCTTGTAAGTGCCTACCAACAAAAACTGTGCGGGCCGGCGTATTTGCTGATTTAGCTGCTTTGGTGCTGCAAACTCTTGTGGTCCGCGTACCGGTGTTCTTCTCAAGCCCATAGCGCCGAGTGACAGCTGTCACTTTTTTTTTTTAACCCCCTGCGGCGAAGTAACACTTCGGCCTAAGGGAGAGTTGGTGCCTTAAAAACTGTGACAGGATTTTAGGCGTGAGGGGAGCAGTTTCTGAGTGAACGTGGGGGAAATTTAACTCTTTGCTTTTGTTTTTAAGATCGACGTTCTGGAGGACCCGGCTATCAGGAATGTAATTGTGCTGCAGACAGTCCTGCAGGAAGTGAGAAACCGGAGCGCCCCCATTTATAAGCGCATTAGGGATGTGACGAATAACCAGGAGAAGCATTTCTACACATTCACAAATGAGCACCATAAGTAAGTAAGACCCCACCGTTACCGAAGTTTAAAGGGAAGTGCCAGGGAGGCATTGCTCAAAGACAGTCTGTGGTCTCGCGGGCTGTTCGGTTGTTACTTAGCTGTGTGAAAGGCATTGCTAAGTGGAGCCCACGAAAGGTCACTGTGTTAGATCCTTAAGTCGGGATCTACTGGCTGTAATGGTACTTTTATGTCAGAATATACTGTTGAGTTGAGTGATAGAGTCTTTGGAGATGAGAATCATTTAGACTCCTGCCATACCATAGTATGTGAATAACATACGTAGAGTTAAAATTGCGTGAGTTTGTGAAAAAGAATTTTAAAATATGAATTTATGATTAATGAGCTTTAAAGTTTAACATCTTGCAGCTGATTTATTGAAATTGAATTTGTAAAAACAGTTCTTTATTATAATTTAGGCTCCTGACCTTTGAACTAAATGTGTGCTCTCAGAACATATAGGATTTCATATTATCATTGTAAGCATTGTGGTGGCTCAGATGGACAGGGATTCTGGCACTCAGAAGCCACAGAATACTAAGTGTTACAGCTAGGATGGAAAGGTATACTCGATAGCCAAGGAATACAACAGGTCACACAGTAAGCATAGCCCCTTATAGCCCTTCTCCAGGAAAAGGCTTCCCCAGTGTAACAGCTCTGTTCTAACAGGGGAGGGTTTCCCCAGGGAAGTTGTTACAGTTTTGCTCGAGTGTAAAGTAACAACTCCACTGATTGAGGGGAAGTGTTAAAGCCCAGCTCCCCTCTGCTCTGGAGAAAATTAGTTACTTCTCTCTTCTGCTCTGCCAGTAAAGGAAGGTCTCACCCAAACCTTGTTCAAGAAATATATTGGGAGGGAAGAATTCAGGAGAGTGGCTGCTGTCAGCCAGACAGCAGGACAGCCACAAGCTGAATATGCACGGGTTTATATGGGGCTTCTTAGGGGCAGAGTTTTCCAGGGTGGGGATTTGTAAGATTCATCCCCTGAGCTCAGATTGCTTAGATCTCAAGCTCAGGGATTGGTTGGTTTTCTGCTCAGGTTCGGGGGTCAGATTCAGCTCTGGTTTCAGGGCCAATGTGTGTTTCTTTTACTGGTCTTTTTTAACCTTTTGGCTCTAATTTTAGGGCCAAAGTGTATTTTCTTTCACTGGCTCTGATTTCAGGGCAAAAGTATGTTTCTTTGGCTCTGCTCAGGGTCAGGTTGCATTTCTCTGGTTCTGGTTGCAGGGCCAAAGTGTGTTTCTTTGGCTGGCCCTTTCCCCCTACAATCATAAATAATTTACAGTGGCTATATTATTGACATTTTGAACTGATTAGTTTTTGTTTGTTTATTTTATTTTTTGAGACAGGTTTTTTTCTATAGCTTTGGAGTCTGTCCTGGAACTCTCTGTAGACCAGGCTGGCCTTGAGCTCACAGAGATGTGTGTGCCTCTGCCTCCCGAGAGCTGGGACTAAAGGTGTGTGCAACCAACACCCCCACTGAACTGTGTAGTTTTTTTTTTTTTTTTGTGTGTGTGTGTGTGTGTGTGTGTGTGTGTGTGACTGCATCTTTGACCTATGCCTTGTGTGTACAAATAGCATTCCCCTAATAGTCACAAGTTTAATAACCCAAAATGTTTCCATACTTTGTCAGGTATACCCCTTTCTTCAAACCAAGTATTACCTAGAGATACGCGCATACACACACACACTAAAAGTGCCTGTGGACTGCTCATTCATTGCACCTCCTTAAACTCCAGAAACAGATAACTCTTGTTTCCTTGTACCAGGAGACCCAAGATTGCACGGAATATGTTCATCACATTCCTAATGTGTGCTTAGCAGGGTTTTTATTTCAAGTGCTTTAAGTAGGACTTACTTAGCAGTACAGGGACTAACTGGAAGACTTTTAGGATACTATGCAGATGTCATGTAGATTTTGCTGTCAGTTAAAACCAAATTTAAGTTGTATGACAATGTGTTTTATTGATAAACTTAGGTTTATCAAATCTGTAACCAGAGGAACCCTGTGTACAAAGTAGTTAAGAATGTGGCCCAACACGTGTAGATGCACAGATTTATGTTGCAGTGTCAAAAGGTTGGACACCCTGGAAGCATTAGGAAGTAGGGAATATGGCTTTGAAGAACTGACTTAAAGAAGTATATAAGTGTACTTCCACATTTGAGAGTTGTGGCCTTGTGGTGTCTACATAAGTCTTTAGTGTTTGCCATGGATGACCTACCTGGATCATGTATTAATTGACCATTCAGTCATATGACCATATAGTGTCAGAGTCACACTGTAGAGCTTAGCAGTTGGCTGTTCATCCATGATCTGTTGGGTAAAGTTTTAGTATCTGGTCCCCAAAGTTCTGTTAATTCCTTTCACCCAGTAAACGGTTATAACATCCCAGTTTGACGTCTAAATTCTGCTCTAACATTTTCTTTTTATGAAGTGACACTATTTGAGCCTTTGTATTTTCCCATTAATAACATAAATTTCTTCTCAAGAAAGTTGTCTTGAAAACTTTAAAGGAGCTTAACAGAATTGTCTTGACTATATAAATTCAAGTTAAGTATATGTACCACCGACTTCGCTTTAGTGTCTGTCAAACATGTCTCTGAAGTTTTTACACATCTTTGTTTCTTTTGGTTAACTTTTATTTCATGCCCCCTCCCCCTGTTTTTTTACATTTAGAGAAACCTACATAGAACAAGAACAGGGAGAAAATGCTAATGACAGAAATGATAGAGCCATTCGAGTAGCAGCAAAATGGTACAATGAGCATCTGAAGAAACTGTCAGCAGAAAATCAGCTGCAAGTTATCCTTATAACAAATGACAAGAAAAACAAAGAAAAAGCTGTAGAAGAAGGAATACCAGCTTTCACATGTAGGTCTGAGTGTAGACACATTTATGCATGTTTGCAACAGTGTATAAAAATTAGTATCAAGCCAGATGTGCACAAGACTCACAGTATTATTGTCCTCTATAATTTCATATGGTCTTTTTACATTTGAAATGTATGTTTTCCAGTTTTTCATTTGTGTGAATCTTTTGCCTTCATGTATGCATGCATGCATGTATGTGCATCACATGCATGCATTGACCGGAAGTTAGAAGCCCGTGTTGAAAACCCTGGAATTGCAGTTAGGGATGGTGATGAGCCACTCTGATAGTGCTTGAAACTGAAACCAGCTGTAAGAGCAGCAGGAGTATTTTAATTGCTGAGCCATCTTTCTTTTTTGCATCTTATTTTAATTTAAAGATTTACTTTTACTATATTTGTTTAATTTTGTTTTATCAGGACAGGGTTCCTGGAACTCACTCTGTACATCAGGCTGGCCTTGAACTCACAGAGATCATCCTACCCCTGCCTCTTGAATGCTGGGATTAAAGACGGGTACCAATACTGCCCTACATTCTTTTTACATTTTTAAGTTTCTCAGTGAGCTAATAAGCAGTTGTAAATAATGGCTGTTAATTTTTCCTTGCTATTTGCAGCTGACATTGTAAAAATTCATGTATGCTGGACCTATTGCTTCTTTTTAGTTCTGATCACATCAGCAGATTAGTTTTTGTTTCATGTATAAAAAATGGCAGATATACTATAAAAAAAGGATCATGTTCTCTTGTGCCTAGATAAAATGAAATATAAAACATTAACTGATTTTTCAGGTGAAGAATATGTAAAGAGCCTAACTGCTAACCCTGAACTTATAGATCGTCTTGCTTGTTTGTCTGATGAAACGGTATGTTTCAGTATGTTCTGGTTTTGAAAAAAAGTAAATATAAAAATAGCCATCTTGGATATTTAGGCTTTAAAAATTAGAACATGCCAATAGGCTAGAAGATGAACTGTTAGGTTGTAAACAAGACAATTGGGATTGGCTTATTGAGATGACATTGCTAAATAAATTGACTTTCTATGTAAGGTAAATAGCAATAATTATACCATTATTAAAGTTGAATGCAGTATAATTGGAAGTATTCATGTGACTCTTGTTGCTTGGCACATAGCTATGATAAATGGAAATGGTAGCTATTGTAATTTATTAAAAATTTTATCTTAAGACGGTACCAAAAAAAAAAAAAAAAAAAAAATGAAATGTTTTAAGAAGACCCAAAAGTCTTAATGAATTTCTATGGTTAGTAGCCATTGAAATTTACATTGAATTCACAAGTGCTTAATCTTCCACTATCAAAAAAACCCAGTTGGCTCAGTGTTTATTATCTGATACCAACGATAGCTGTTTTACTGAAGAAGCTGTATCTAGTAGGACAAGATACATAGACCCATTCTGTTTCTTTAACAGTTTTTCTCCCATTCTACTTGTCTTTAAGTTCATTATGAAACTACTAAGTACATTATAAAACTAAAAGAAGTCTAAAAGCAGCAAGCTGTACTGGATTTTTGGGATACATTTTTTTTTTTTTTTTTTTTTGGTGTACTCTATCTAATAACTAATTACTGGTTACATGTAGGTACTTAAACGTAATTTAAAATCTATTTTCTCAGCTATATTTTATGCATGTCAACTATTTGAGAGAATTTGTCTTTACTGGTCACCATATTCAGCATCATTAAAAAGATACTCTCATTATAGCAAGTTGTTTCAGATAGCAGGGGTCTGGGGAAATATACTACTCTTATTAGTTTACATTCAGTTGTATATTTTATACAGTAGATTTTTAACTTGTGATACTCTTTTGAAAACAATACATTAAATAATCAGACATTTTACTTATTTCATAGAATGAAATAGAAAGTGGAAAAATCATATTTTCAGAGCACCTTCCGTTAAGTAAGCTTCAGCAAGGCATAAAATCTGGTTCATACCTTCAAGGAACATTTAGAGCCAGCAGGGAAAATTATTTAGAAGCCACAGTGTGGATTCATGGAGACAAAGAAGAAGAAAAAGAGGTAAGTATGTCTCCTGGCTGGTTTCTGTGTTGACACAAACTGGAGTCATCAGAGAGGAAGGAGCTTCAGTTGAGAAAATGTCTTGATGAGATCCAGCTATAAGGCATTTCTTCAAGTAATGATCAGTGAAGGAGGGTCCAGCCCATAGTGGGTGGTGCTGGTCCTGGCTTCTGTAAAAAGGTGGGTTGAGCAAGCCATAGGAATGAAGCCAGTAAGCAGCATCCTCCATGCTCTCTGTATCAGCTCCTGTCTCCAGGCTCCCACCCTGTTTGAATTCCTGTCCCAACTTCCTTCAGTGAGGAAAAGCAATGCTGAAGTGGAAGCCAAATAATCCCTTTGCTCTCCAGTCACAGCAGTGGAAATCTTAACTAAGACAGGGGTAAATTTGCCTTTTAAATTTTTGTTTTGTTTTGTTTTTCAAGACAGGTTCTGTATTGCTTTGGAGCCTGTCCTGGAATAGACAGGGCTGTCCTTGAACTCATAGAGATCCGCCTGCCTATGCCTCCCGAGTGCTGGGACTAAGGTGTGCACCACCAAGGGCTGGCTTAAAAAATAATTTTTAAGAATTTTATTTTGTGTAGGTATGTGTGCATGCATAAGGGTGTGCATATGCGTGGAGGTTAGAAAACAGCTTGGGCAGGAGTTAGTTCTCTTCTTGCAAGGGTTGGGTCCCACATAATGAATTCAAAATACTAGGCTTAGTGGCAAGCCTCAAATTTCTGCTGAACCATCTTGCTGGCCCATGTATAAATTATTTATATACTGAAATACTTCGTGCTCATTAAAACTTTTGTATAAGAATTTAAATTTGCCTCATTTCTCATTTTTAATTAATGTGTGTATGACTTTATCTATGAATATGGAGACCATAGGACAGCTGTTATAATTTTAAAATGCCTCCAAGAGAAGTCATACCATACAACATGACTCACATAGGCTTATTAGAAGAAGGGGCAGAAACTGGGGCAGAGATTGGTCCCTGAGGATGAGAGTGGTAGAAGAGAAAGAGGGAGGGAGGGAGAGAAAGGAGGTGGGCAGGGCCCTTTTAAAAGGAAGGTAGCGAATGTGCACAGGTGATGCTCTTTAGTGGCTGCAGCTGAGGACGTATATCCTGTCAGAACCTCTAGGACAGGCCTGTACAGAAGCGTGAATACTAACACCGATACTAACAGCAATAGATAATATCCTTAGAAGTGTGGCCTGTTTCCTTGTAGGTAGACTTTCTTTTGACCTAGAGCTCTGGAGTTAGGCTGGATGGACTGGCCACTAAGCTCCAGAGATGCTCTGTCTCTGCCTGCTTAGAGCTGGATGACAGGCTACCATGCCCAGGTTTTTTCTGTGGTCTGTAAGGTTTCTCAGATCTGCATGCTTCCAAGAAGACCTTATGATGGAGCCATTTCTCTACCTTACCTTCTCTTTCTAGTTGGTAGGAGAATAATAAAAACTAGTACAATAAAGGACCTTTCTTTTTAAGCTTGGGTTTTCTTTTTTGAGACAGAGTTTCTGTGTATAGCAGTGCTGTCCTTGAATTCACTCTATTGACCAGGCTGGCCTAGAACTCACAGAGCTCCCACTTGCTTCTGCCTCCTGAGTGCTGAGATTAAAGGTGTGGGCCACCACTGCTCAGCAGTGATGAATTAGAGTGTTTGGCTGTTCATAAATTTATTTAACTTCTGACTAGCTGGATTTCACTTAGTCTTCAACCTCCATCTGTGAAAGCAGTTGTGTTTCATTTTTAGCAGCTAAGATCTTGAAATTTCACTGTTTAATTTTCCCAACTATTTAATTGCCATTGTTTATGGTGGAGTCATAATCAAAAGCCCTATTTCTGGAAGCTTTTTTTTTCCTTCTTGAAGTTTAAAAATTAAGAGTATATATTGAAGAATAGTACTTTTTTATTTAATTTTTAAAATGATGACGATTGTGCATCTGTGATGTGGATTTGTGAGTTGGGAGTACATTTCAGAAGTCACTTGTCTCCTTCCACCATGGGTTCTGGGGACCAAATTCAGATCGTTTGTGTAATGTGCACTTTTATCCAATAATCCTGACTGGTGTTAAGTATTTTAAAATAGGAAATCATTAAAAGAATTAGACATTATATACGCTAGTTAGACAGAATATTGCCTTCTGTTAGATAACTTTTTATTTATAACACCTGCCTTTTTTTTTTTTTTGGTTTGCACAGATACTCATACAAGGCCTTAAACATCTAAACAGAGCTATTCATGAAGACATTGTGGCTGTGGAGCTTCTGCCTAAGAGTCAGTGGGTGGCACCATCCTCCGTGGTTTTACATGATGAAGGTCAAAATGAAGATGATGTGGAGAGAGACGAGGAGAGAGAACTGATGGTGTGAGAGAACACAAGTTTGCCTTTTCGTCTGTATTGTACTGTTTAACATGCTGCTGTTTTCATGCGTACTAGATGAAATCGCAGTTCAGAATTCTTGTAAAGGGTTATTCATTTTTATTTGATGTGTGTGGGTATTTTGCCTGCATGGATGTCTCTGCAGTATGTGTGTGCATTGCCTGCAGAAGCCAGGAAAGGATGTCAGGTTCCCTGGAGCCTGGATTAGTAACAGTTTAAGGTGCCATGTGGATATTGGGAGTTATACCCAGGTCCTCTTCAAGAGTAGCCAGTACTCTTAACTACTGAGCCATCTCTCAAGTTTCAATTCCTGTACTTTAATTTTCATACAAGTTATGCATATGGTTTATTTCTGTTCTAAGTATACAGGCTCATCTTCTTTTAATAACATTTTACTCAAATGGGTTTAAGTATATAGAATTGTTTGAGTATGAAGTATGAATTAATAAAGTTTAAGTAAATAGAAATTTTTTTGTAATGTTAAAATTTTCGTAGAAAATATGCTTCTGGATCTTTGCATTTGGACAAGCTTAATTATTCTATTTCTGTTAATACATTTACTAGGGAGAATGAGTTATGCATTATTAAAATGTCTCCCAGAAATGACCAATTTACCCATTTTATAAGAATAACACACTTATATCAAATGTAGAATGTGTAGTTCCTCATTTTATTACTTACATTTAATTTCCTGAAATCTTTCCATAATATGCTTGCAGAATCCAGTCCTTTGGGATTGTTAGAAATGTAGTTTATAGGCTCTATTTCTAGTGGTTTACATTCTTTATTTGACTTTTAATTTAGGATAAGGTAGAACTGTCAAAAATGCATTTATTTTGTAATGGATTAGATCCAACATGGCATTTTTATCATAATAACTACATAGTAGCTAATTAGTAGCTACTTACATCTAATTAATTAGTCTAAAATGGTACTAAGTCACATAATTCCTAGACTTACATGTGTTTTGTCAGGAAATCCTCATTGATTTCCTGAATTCTGAGACATTTATTCAGATGTCTTCTTGACTTAACCATGGAGTGCTTTATTATGGAATAATGAGCATTGCTCAGTTGGTATGCTCATGTCTAGAACTTTGAGACATAAAGGTTCTGAATTTCATGTCATTATATGCTACCAGAATATATTAGTGTCCATGTGCATATTCTGATTTGGATGAACAGTTATTTCATTTAGAAGAAAACTAACTTAAGATTTTGTTTTTATATTTCAGCTTAAAACTGCTGTAAGTGAAAAAATGTTAAGGCCTACAGGTAGAGTTGTAGGAATAATAAAAAGGAATTGGAGGCCATATTGTGGCATGCTTTCCAAATCTGGTATTAAGGAGGTGAGTGAAGCGTTTGTTACCGTTATTGAAAAATGAAAATCACTGACTAGAACTCCAAACTCTCCCTTTGGCCTTTTCCCCAGATTGTGTGTGTGTGTGTGTATGTGTGTGTATATATATAGTCATTTTCCCTGGGTTAGAGGTGTAAGTAACTCAATGGTACAATACTTGGTGGAGTGTGTGCTAGGACGACTACGATCCCCAGGACTGTAAGTAAATTTTTTTTTTTTAAATTTTCTCTAGTCAAGAAGACATCTATTTACACCGGCTGATAAGAGAATTCCACGAATTCGTATAGAAACCAGACAGGCTTCTACATTAGAAGGACGGAGAATTATTGTCGCTATAGATGGTTGGCCTAGAAATTCAAGATATCCAAATGTAAGATTAAAATGTTAATTTTACTTTTGTGTATTAAAATTTGTGACAAATACTGTTGATTTTTAGAGACAATGTAATATATATTTCATGGTTGCCTAATAAGTAGCAGAGATGAATTCTGATATCTAATGTCTAATTCATGTAATTCATGTAGCTACTTTTACTCAAATAGCCTTAATTGATAAACTTTATAGACAAAGTATTTGTGTTCTGAATAAACTTTAATCAAATTTTGAAAGTATTGCTTTTAAACTACATTTTACATTGAAGGTTAACAGGAACTGAACAGTGGTGTGGTCTGAGAACCAGGCTATTAAAGGCAGTTAAAATCTTGTCATTTTCATGTTAAATCACTACAGGCTTTTTTGCTTTCTTGTTTGCTTTTCTCTATACCGGCATTTTGCCTGCTTGTATGTCTGTGTACCACAGTATATGCCTGGTGTGCAGGGAGGCTACCAGGGCCTGTCAGATCTACTGAACTGCAGTTACTGGTATTTATAAGTCATCATATGGGTGCTGGCAGTTGAACCTGGGTCTTCTTCTGCAAGGGTAACAGTGTTTCTTAACTTCTGAGCCATCACTCCAGGCCCAAAGGGTGGTGTGTGTGTGAGAGAGAGAGACAGAGAGAGAGAGAGAGAGCCTGTGTGTCTATGTGTGTTTGTTTTAAGATGGGGTTTCTCTGTGTAGCCCTGGCTCTTCTGAGAACTAACTGTATAGACCAGGATGACCTCAAAATTAGAGATCCATCTGCCTCTTTCCATTCCAAGTGCTGGGATTAATTAAAGGTGTTCATTACCACTGCCTAGCCATAGGATTGTTTTTAATATGTCGTTAGAGAAAGATTTAGAAATGCTGAGATGATGCATAAAATGCTGGAAGATTTAATGTGATAAAATATGAATTAGTTGCAGAGTGTACCTTTCTAATAATACCTTTTGATTTCAGGGACACTTCGTTAAAAATTTAGGTGATGTTGGAGAAAAAGAGACAGAAACAGAAGTTTTGTTGCTTGAGCATGATGTTCCTCATCAGCCATTTTCCCAGGCTGTTCTTAGCTTCCTGCCAAAGATGCCATGGAGCATTACTGAGAACGTAAGTTGAGAAGAATTCATAATGACTTTATTTATCTGTTCTCCTAGGGAGTTTTTGTTTCTTTGTTGTTAGTATTGGTGATTAAACATAGGGTGAGGGTGTTTTGCACATTAGTCAAGCACTCTACCACTGAACTAAATCCTTGATCCTTGTTTACATTTTGGTTTTTCTTTTCAGTTGGGTCTTACTATGTTGCCCAGGCTGGCCTGGATCTTACTCTGTAATCCAAGTAGACCTTGAAAATTTCATTTCTTCTCCTCAGGTTTCTGAGTATCTAGATTACAGAACTGAGCCACCAGATGAGGATGTAATTAATTTAATTTCTGTATGTGTTTTTAAGTATGTAGAAGCCATGGCTCCTGCTTCTTCATGTTTAGTTAGTTGCAACATTGGTAGGTGTTTACAGCTCTAAGGTGGTGGCTCTGGGAGAACGGAGCCTAAAAATGAAGCAGACTAAACTCCAATGCAACAGGCAACTTTATTCAAAGCATCAGTTTATACTATGAGGGTTGAGTAGAGTCACATGAGTAAGGTGTACAGTCACAAGGACAAACTGAACATGGTAAAAACACATTTTCCCATGGAGGCGTATAAGCAAGTGACAATAGCCAGTTGTAATGAATAAGCAAAAGTAAAGTCACTCCTATCCACAGTACCTGGGAGAGATGCATGCATGCATAATCCAAGAGCAGGTCAACTTCGTCCTTGGACCAGGTTCTGACAACTAGGTGTTAACACAAAGCATTTGCTTTTTTCACTGATAGATGGCATATGCCTTTTCTCCTTAACAGGAAAAGCTAACTTATTTTTGTGGGGTTACTTATTTCCTATGTTTCTGTTGTGTTACTTAAGTTACTGTTTTTTCCTTTGTAACGTGGTATTTTCTAGGACATGAAAAACCGTGAAGACCTGAGACGTCTGTGTGTTTGCAGTGTAGACCCTCCTGGATGTACTGATATAGACGATGCCCTGCATTGTAGAGAACTCAGTAATGGAAATTGGGAGGTATCTATATTGTCTCAATATTCTTAGCTAAATGTGGTTCAGTTCCAGGGTCCATTGTTTGTTGGTTTGTTTCTGTTTTTTATTTGGACAGAATATAAAATTATAGCTACAAAAACTAATGGGAATGTATCAGAGGTTGAATTATGAACTGTGACTGTCTTATTTTCAGTTTCGCTACATTTTTTTCTCATCTAAGTTCTAAGTCTGTGCTATTAATAATGCAAATCATCCTTTGATTTTTAATATTTTTTAAGGTTGGTGTTCACATTGCTGATGTTAGTCATTTTATCAGGCCAGGAAATGCATTGGATCAAGAATCAGCCAGAAGAGGAACAACTGTTTATCTTTGTGAAAAGGTAAATGTGTTAGATGTAAAAGCTTCTACAGATTATAGCACTTTTGCATTGTGTTTTGTTTTGATGGGCACAGGGTCTTGATGTATAGGTCAGAATGAGCCTCAACCTCTTGATTATCCTGCCTCATCTTTTTGAAGACTGAGCCAGGAACTTTTGGTTTCATGAGCAATCATAGTTTGGATTAAGTATGTGATATATTTAGTTGAAAGAAACGCATGGGTGAAGGTGTCCTAAATCATAGAAAATACTACATTTTGTGGCCTGGGGCAATGGCTCAGTTGGTAAAGTATCTGCCACACAAGCATGATGGCCTGAGTTTAGCTCCCATGAGCCAAATAGAATCTGTAACCTAACCCTGGTGGGTGCAAACAAGCAAATCCCTGAAGACCATTAACCAGCCAGCATAGCCAAATCAGTGCAGTCCAAGCTTAGTGAGTCTGACTTCTACATACAAGAACATGTACGTACACCATACACAAAACAGAGATTTTAATTTTGTTTGTTTTGCTATCCAGTGATCCAAATAATACTTGCGTTAGTTGATATACATTATATAGCATCATTCTTTATGATTTTGGGAGCAGTGGTGGGCTGAGGAGATGGCTCAGAAGTTAAAGGTACTGGCTGTGCTTCCAGAGCACCTGGGATTGGACCACATGATGTCTTAGAGCAGTCTACAGCTCCACTGCCAGAGGATCCAGTGTCCTTTTCTGGCCTCTTTAGGCACCAGGCATGCACATGCTGCACAGAAATGTAAGCAAAACTTGTACACATAAAACTAAAAGTCCTTTAAGTATGGTTTCCATAAACTTATTTGGACCATTGCTAAGGTGGGAAGAGGAAGAAGGTTGATCTGTTATAGATTTATGCTCAAAGTATACCATAAAGCTTTTTCTTAAAAGTTTATTTTTCCTCTCATTTTAAAGTATATTTAAAGAACTGGGTAGTTTGGTTTAGCAGTGGGAAAAACTCTGTTGGTAAGGGCTTGTAAGTTATTAGATACCAACTTACAAAGACCAGGAACTTTATATTGAGGACAGGTAGGTGCTTCAGATAGAGGGCTGAACCTCAGTCCATTGGCAGGGATGCCACCCTTACTGCCTTCTTCAGTAGTTGTATCCTTTCCTACAGACTTGATCATGTTCTTCATTCTCTAGTCTAAAGGCCAGGAGCTCACTGCCCTTTCCTGCTCACTGATGCTGCTGTGGATGCAAATTAAGATGTGTGAATGTGACTGAGTAATCTAAGATCTGCTGTCTGTCATCTTTTTCAGAGGATTGACATGGTTCCAGAGTTGCTTAGCTCTAACTTATGCTCCTTACGATCCAATGTGGACAGGTACTTCTGCATTTGTTTTTAATAAGTGTCTTGTTAGCTATACTAATTGGTACCCATAAACAAATACCATCTTTTTTTCCCTGAAGGTTGGCGTTTTCCTGTATTTGGGAAATGAATCATAATGCTGAAATCTTAAAAACAAGATTTACCAAAAGTGTAATTAATTCAAAGGTTAGTGTTATGATTCATATCTGACATTTCAAAGTTTTGATGCTTTTAACAATTTCTTAGACACTTGAATAAGTTAGGTTCAGTGTTGTAGTGGTCCATAGTTAGTTTCAGAACTTAAAATTTGCTTAATTATTGATATTATTCAGAAATTACTTTATGTTGCAAATGTCCTATATTTAGGAACTTAGAACCTATGTGTCACTATTCTGATGAGTAGGAGAAAGAACTGTTAACAAGCAAATAGTGATATGGGATCATCTCAGAGAGTCACAGTTTAAGAGTGCATTGAGACAATAATTCTCTGAGACTAGTTTGTTTTAACAAAATCTTATGGGTTGAAATTAAAAATTAATTAACCAGCCCTTAGTAGATACAGGTGCTCCCAGAAACTTAACCTTTATTTTCTTACTCCCTTACACTGTTTGTAAATTTTAGGCTTTTATCTTTTAATCTGAAAAGGTACTAGTTTTCGATCGAGATAGAAGTAGAAGCAACTGTTTCCATATTTGGATTATCTGTTAATTAGAGATTGCTTTAAACGTCACTTATCTCCCCCCCCCCCCGGTCCCCATCTTGGGTCCGTTTTGTTGTTTAGTTAGTGTCATATAATGTACATCTAAACTCTTATTTGCTAGTGAGTAGGGAGGGGAGTAATGACCATTGCAAAGGATTTCACAGAGTAGCCAGAACCTGCTCTGTGATTTAGTCAAGTATTACCTGAAATTACACTAAAATGAAAGTATTAAGGAAACTACCGTTTTCCTTTATTTTAATGGAAATTTGCTTATGTTATATAATGAATGTCTGAGTTAAACTAGAAATCATAGTGTAAAGTTAAGAATCTTTAGATCTCTTTTGTTTTTTATTTTAGCCTTCCTGAAAGCATAGAATATGAGGTTAAAAATAATACAGTTTAGAGGTGGGAAGGTGGCTGTGTGGAAAATGCTTACTGTGCAATCCTAAAGACCCAAGGTAGAGCTCCCAGTAGTTACAGAGAGCTGGACGTTGTGATGTATGTGTCTGTAATCCCAGTGTAGGGGGCAGAGACATGAGACTCACTATCCTGGTTAACAGTTAGGGAACAAGAGAGACCCGTGTCTCTGACCACCTACCATACGTGCATGTCTGGATACACACATACTCAGTGTGGTTCAAATAGTAAATACGCTCGTACAGACTATGGAAATTGTGTTAACCTAAAGTTTCTCTCTTAGGCTTCTCTTACATATGCTGAAGCACAGATGAGAATTGACTCAGCATCCATGAACGATGAAATTACCACTAGTCTCCGTGGACTAAATAAACTAGCTAAAATTCTAAAGAAAGGAAGGATTGAAAAGGGGTACGTTCTTTAAAACTACTAACACATGCCTTAGTTTATGATTATGATTACTGTCAATCATGGCACTGAGATACCATTTGGCTTCTTTAGAGTATTTTGTTAGAATGGTGATTAGTTAGCTGGTAGACTGTATTATTACATTATATCATGGCATTTGCCTAACCATGACAGGTATAAGAGAAGGAATGTCAGCTCAAACTTGGTAGAGAGAAAGCAGTTAAAAATTGCTTCAGTTTTGAAAGACTGGTATAAGTGTAAACAAAGTACAAAAGCCTTTTAGAGGTTGGTCCCTGGGTACTCACTACATCTTGAAGAATGCCACAAGCAGTTAAACGAAAAATGCTTTTGCTTGTGATGCAAATGCTGCATCTGTTCTGTTTGTACAGAGTGCCTAATTTATGTCCCTGAGTGCCTCACACCCACAGATAATTATGCTCAGCAGCCAGGAGTGGCCAGTGACTACTGTATTTGAATAATTAAATATGAAATTGAAAACTTTATAGATTAGGTATGTACATGAAAACAGAATTATTAAGCCTTAGTAAAGCTGCTGCTCAACTTTGTCACTTAAGTATAATATAAGGTTAACATTACTTTGTTTTAACTTGTCCAAGATTGTCCAATATCATTAAAATTACTTCAGACCATGCGTAGTGGCATGTGGGAGGTAGAGGCAGACGGATCTATATATAACTTATGCCTTAGGCCAGCCTGGTCTAAAAAGCTAGTCTCAGTCTATCAAAGCTTAAAAGTACAGCCATGTCTCAAAAACTGAAGGAGACAAGAAACAAACTTTCAGCTTGATTTGGAACCTGATGAAAGTAACATAACATCTGAAAATACTTGAGATTTCTGGATATAACCTTGTGTAGCCTTGGTGATTAAGATATTTATGTAAAAAAAAGGTGTTGGTCTTGTCCTCACCATCATTACCCATCGCAGTATATTGTTTTCATGGAAAATCAAATACCAGTCTGCTTGTATTTTTAGCCACTTATAAAAAGTAGTTGCAAACTTATGTAGCTTAATAAAAATGTAAGAAGTTAGGCTTTGTATGAAATAGAACATCAGATTTAGTAACAGTCATAAAGCCTATCAAGGAAAATGCTCACGTATTTGATATTTTCATCTCCTGTTTTAAGGGGATTACTTGTAGAATGTTTTCTCTGTCCTTGGATCATCTGACTGATTTCTCTCATTTTTCCTCAGGGCTTTGACTCTGTCTTCTCCTGAAGTTCGCTTCCACATGGACAGTGAAACTCACGATCCAATAGATCTTCAGACCAAGGAGCTGAGGCATGTGACCTTTTAAAAATTTATACTAAATATTAATTTTAAATGTAATATCGTATGTATATACTAATCACCAGAGCTTTTATACCCAAAATAATTGTTATAATTAGGATAGCCATGAGATTTCTTGGCTTATTAATGATTTGCAAAAGTAAATGTCATCTTTTTAACTTTTCTTATATAAAATTGGAATAAGGTAGTAGAAAATGTCAGATTTTCTCTGATTTGATGTAGGCTTGAGTAGTAATAGTTACAGAATAGGAGTGATAGACTTGTTAAGGACTTCATACAGCAGACAGAGATGAGCGGAGCCACAGGGTTTGCATGTGAAGAGGCTGCTGCCTTTTGGGAGGGTCCAATGTCACTTCCCAACACCCACATCTGATTGCTCACTTCCACTTGTAACTCCAACTCCAGGGGGAGTCAAAGTCTCTGACCTCCACAGACCTACAATCTTGTGTATATACACAAACACATACACACACGCACACAGACATGCACATAATTGAAAATTAAAGAATCTTTTTTTAAAAAGTACAGTTTTTGAAACTACATTTAGAAATGTTTTAAAGAAATAGATCATTTTAATAACTGAAACATGATTGAAAATTAATACAGTGATTCCAGAGAAAGAAATAGTAGATACAGCATGCAGATCACTTACTAAACCAGCTTAGAACTTAGAAGGAAGTACTATGGCGAATCAAAGGTGTGTCAGATTGTTTTAGGAATGGACAAGTCTACCTGTGAACTCATGTTTTGACAATGGTAATCAAACAACTTCTATGAACAGACTAGTGTTGCACATCTGTCAGCTAGAAATCAGTTGTGTGTGCTCCTGTGTTTACAGCAGAAAGCCTTACCTGGGGTAAGCACCCACATCAGCTGTTGAAATATATTTGTGATTTATTGGTAAAAAATGTAGGAAGTTTAAATAATACCGTGTGACCTAGCTTTTAATTCTTTCAGTAAAGTTTGTTTTCCTAGCTCTGTTTGTGTTTATGTTAAAGTTAGAGATGTTTCCTTTTTTTCCTTGAGTACAATTTAAAATGACTCTAGTATACTAGATTTACCCAGGAGAAACGCAGGTAATAGAGTGCTAATATAGCAGCTGAGAAACTAAAGAGACATAAGGTTCTATGTACTACATGTGAATGTTTTTACATGGGAAGTATTTCCATGACCTAGAAAAGTTAGCTTGTGAATAAATGTGTGACGGCTGTCTCAGCTTCTTTCCTTACTTAATGCTTTTCCAACTGGCAGAGAAACAAATTCCATGGTAGAAGAATTTATGTTACTTGCAAATATTTCTGTTGCAAAAAAAATTCATGAAGAATTTTCTGAACATGCTCTGCTTCGGAAACATCCAGCTCCACCTCCCTCCAACTATGAAATTCTTGTTAAGGCAGCCAAGTCCAAGGTAAAGTAGTAAAAATTGAAAAGTCACATATAGTAATCTGTCCATTGCACTGAAAAATTAATATGCATGTTTTTATAAAAGTTTAGTTGATATAAAATATACCAGTAGTTCTTTTTTATATTACAAAAAATGTGATTTGGAATATGAACATAGCTCTTCCTACATATCCATTGACACAAACTACATACTAAAATCCTTTGTCTGATAAGGAACACCCAGTCCTAATGTCAAATAACTGTTCTTTGCAGTGTCCTGGGCGTAGTATGTCCTTCCATTGCTCTCTCTTATACATGGTGTACTGGCTAGCTTTTTGTCAACTTGACACAAGCCAGAGTCACCTGAGAGGAAGGAACTGCAGCTGAGAAAATGCCTCCGTAAGATCTGTTGGCAAGCCTTTGGGATGTTTTCTTGGTTAATGATTGTTCTCAGCCTGTTGTAAATGGTGCCACGACTAGGCAGGTATAAGGAAACGGGGTGAGCAAGCCATGGGTAGCAGCCAGGAAGCAGTGCCTTTCCATGGCTTCTACTTAAGTTCCTACCTCCGGGTTCCTATCGTGGGCTCCTGACTTGATATCCCTGGATAAGACTGTGATGTGGAATTGTAAGATGAAATAAATCCTTTCTTCCCCAACTTGTTTTTGGTCATGGTATTTTAGCATAGTTATAGAAACTCTAAGGCACATGGCTTCTATGAAATGCATAGCTTTTAGAGATTTTACAAATGTTTTTACAAATTCACTCCAATTCAGCTCTCTCTGTATCTATACGAAAAGGCTATTTATGACATATGGAAAGGGGTACATTTCTCCATCTTTATACCCCTTTGTCTGGCTACTAGACTTTATTTTCATTAGGGTTGGCATGATTCTAGCTTACTTTGTTTTTCCCTGAATTATGTATAGGCCCCTTTCCTGTTGCAAGCATGTAAAGAATGGCACTATGCAAATAGTATGGTATGAGTTTCTGGGTTTATAGTTCACTTACACTGTCTTTATTCATCAGAGCTGCTCTAGCCTCCCATCCCCACGGATTA
The DNA here is from genome assembly GCF_943737965.1 of Phodopus roborovskii. Taxonomy (NCBI): domain Eukaryota; kingdom Metazoa; phylum Chordata; class Mammalia; order Rodentia; family Cricetidae; genus Phodopus; species Phodopus roborovskii. The sequence continues at coordinate 19,822,758 of NW_026126511.1, forward strand.
CTGAATATTGGGGGATATGTCTTGCTAAGGTAGAATTCAGCAGTGAGTTTGATGCACCAGAACATTATTCGTACTGAACTTTAATAGATGAGCTTGCTACTGGCCTTTATGTCTACTTTCAATGGAAGGAAAGCATCTGCAGAATAGTAAGACATACAGAAAATTGCCCATGTCTTCTTTATTTCCTTTACCTCCTCAAAGATCAGCAAGCATAAACTGGACTGTGACAAAGAAATGTCACTATTGCCACCACTGTCCTCCTCTCCCTGAGAACTTCAGTATTCTTGATACTTCAGGGCTTTCAGATGCTTTGAAGAATTTTTAAGCTTTAGTACTCTACAAAACTACCATTATTTAAAGTTATTTTTAGTGCTGCTAGCTAACAGATAAAATGTATGAACTCTTACTGTCTGAACACAAATTCTATGTTTATTTGTTCTATTTATATTTTAAAGACAAGATACCAATTCTGGCTGGGCATGCTAATGCATGCCTTTAATCCCAGTGTTGGGAGGTAGAGGCAGGCCATTCTCTGAGGGTTCCAGACCATCTAGGGGGAGAAGGAGAAAGAGAGAGGGAGGAAGGACAATACTACTCATTTTGAAATGTTTCATTTGGTGCTTCTCTTTCTTTTATTGACAGAATTTGGAAATTAAGACCGATACAGCCAAATCTTTGGCTGACTCTTTGGACCGGGCTGAATGCCCTGATTTCCCGTATCTGAACACTCTTTTAAGAATATTGGCCACTCGCTGTATGATGCAAGCTGTCTATTTCTGTTCTGGAATGGATAATGACTTCCATCACTATGGCTTAGCCTCCCCAATATATACACATTTCACCTCTCCCATCAGAAGGTATTGCTTTTTCTGTACAGAAGTAAAGGCGACAGAAAATGGTAACTTTTAATTTAAAAATTTAAAACTAACTTGCCATTGTTCTTATTTCCTTTCTAAATGTAGATATGCAGACATAATTGTTCATCGGTTGTTGGCTGTGGCTATTGGGGCTGATAGTACTTATCCGGAGTTGACAGATAAACACAAGCTTTCAGATATATGTAAAAACCTCAATTTCCGCCATAAAATGGCTCAGTATGCTCAGCGTGCATCAGTAGCTTTTCATACCCAGGTATTTGCCTTTTATTTGTAGTGCCAGGAGTGGGAAATTTTGTTCATTTGTTATTTTTCTAAATTATTTTTGTAAGTTTCAAAATAATACTTCTAACAAGATTGTATGCATTTTACAGCTGTTTTTCAAAAGCAAAGGAATAGTAAGTGAAGAAGCCTATATTCTCTTTGTAAGAAAGAATGCAATTGTGGTATTAATTCCAAAGTATGGCTTAGAAGGCACAGTTTTTTTTGAAGAAAAGGATAAACCAAAGCCACAGCTTACTTATGACGATGAGGTATAGTATTGCTGACACTTATTTTCTTGGGGAAGAGAGGCATGTTTTCTCTGACAATTGGCAAACCATAGCTATAAATCGTTAAAACTTTTCTGTATTTATGTAGGTGGAGTTTCTCTGTGTCTAGGCAGCCGCTCCCAAATAACAACTCTGATATTTCTATTAATTTTAAATGCTTAGCTGATAGCTTAGGCTAACTAGCTCTCACAAATTAACCCATATTTCTAATCTAAGTTCTACCACGTGGCTCATGGTTTGTTACCTCACTTTCTACGGTCCTGTTGCTTCTGCATCTGGCTTGTGACTCCTCCAATTCTACCCTTCTTCCCAGTGTCCTTAGTCTGGTTTTTCCATCTAACCTTATCCCGTCCAGCTATTGGCCAGCCAGATTCTTTATTAAACCAATTGCAGCATAATTTACACAGTACACAGAGGATTATTCTACAGCATATTTATGTCTTAAAATACATGCCAGAAAAATCCATATCTATCACCTAAACTTTTCTTGCAAGAATATTTAAATGTTGTGCTGTGTTCCTTCACTACAAACAGCTAATTCACTAAGATGGATGATGTATGTCATGACTACTTTAGTGATGTAGTGTGTATATCAATAAATTATATTTGAGACTATTAGGTTAATGTGGGTTTTTTAATTCAATACCTAGATACTTACTAATATTGGGCTATTTTGTTCTTTGAAGATTTCATATATGAGTAAAATATATCTTGATCATATCTACTCCCTCACTTCTTCCCTACAACTACCTCCATCACTCATCACATCTCCCTCCCAACTCCATACCCTCCTTAACTGGGGAGTAGTTAAAATTTAAACTTTTAAATTACTATGGAAGGTAAGCTAGAAGTGAAATAATGTTGATAAATGTTTTTGGCTTTTTTTGTTGTTTTTTTTTTTGTTTGTTTGTTTGTTTTTGTTTTTTTAAGATACCTTCACTGAGAATAGAAGGTACGGTGTTCCATGTGTTTGATAAGGTCAAAGTGAAAATAACATTAGATTCATCAAACCTTCAACATCAGAAAATCCGCATGGCCCTTGTGGAACCACAGGTAAGAAAGACAAAGCTTAATTTAATGGTGTGGGAAAACTAACATCTAGTTGTTAAGATCTTAGGTATCCAGGTATCGGCATTGGATTTCAGGCATCAGAAATTCTAGAGATCCTTAATGCCAGACCATTCAGTTCTCTTGCTTATTCTTTACTCTAGTTTTATAGTACATAAGTTAACTGTAGGTAGTTCACCTAAGATCCTGGTTTTTAACCTTTTTTTGGCTTTTGATGCTTGCTGTCTGCTGCAACATAAGTCCACTGGGGTACATTGGACACAAGGAAGACTTGTTACATTACAGACACACCGCCCAGGTTGAATGAAGCTTCTCAGTTTCCTTGCTATGTAGACAAGGCTAGCCTTGGATTTGCTGAGATTGCAGTTGTACATCTGTCCCCTCTGCAAAGCTTCTCAAAGAGACCACTGGCTTAATTCTGCAGAACTACAGTTAGTTTGTGTGAATAACTGTGTATGGTACAACCTTCTGTCTGCAGCCCCTCATGGAAAATCTGTTTAAAAGTGGTAGTGGTAGAGGGAAGGGTGAGGTAAAAATTTCTTCCCTGATGCTTCTAATCACTTTCTTTTTCCCATCTGTCCTGTTTTAGATACCAGGAATAAATATTCCTCCTGATGTTTCAGACATGGATCTCAATGGGCCAGGGGGGAAGAAGAGGAAACTTGACAAGTAGCTACACGCAACAGAGGACTTCAAAGACTGATTACCTTTGAGCACAACAACAAAATTGAAAGCATTCTTACAAGCTCATGTGCATGATAGTTACTTTTAAGTACATTTCAATAATTTTAAGAAATGTGCATTTTTATTGAGTTGCTGCCAGAATCTATCTTTTACCGTGCTTCTGCAACAACAAAAATTATACAGAAAAATTCATTTGAATATCCATCACTCAAATGGTAACAGAATAGCAACTTCAGGGATCTGTGATGATCATTTAAATGGAGTACTCATCTGCTCATTGAAGAGCAGGTTAATTTTTATATAAGTACTTTAACAGGAAAAACGTGTCAATTTCTGAGGAAAATTAACCTTTTACAAGCAAAGAAGCTACCTTTCTAAGTCTTAAGCTATGAGTGTTTGTCATTTGGTCGTTTTATCACTCATTTGTCTACTTACAACACTTCACATACATTTTAGAAAGCCTCCTGTGCTTGACTAGTGGTCCTCAGACACTTGTGAATGTTTCTGGATTATGGCAAAAAAAAAAAAAAAAAAGAACTCAGGTGTCTTGACCTGATTGGGAACATTGTGAGTTTTGTTACTAACAGGCACTAAATTTAGTCATCATTATCATTATCCTTAATGTTTGTTCATAGTTTCTCCCAAACATGGTATTTTATAGCTCAGGAAGAGTAAAAATGGGAATGTCTGCTTTCTTACAAAAAAACAGATAACTTTTTAATTTTAGTTATATCTAATTATACAAGAGAGGAGGAGGGCATATATTAAAGACATTAAAAGGAACAGATGAAGTCTTATTTGGTGGTACCAGATTGACTTACTTACCTTGCAAATTCCAGATGAATGATTACATTGGGGAAAATTTAACATTTCACTTTGTTTAGTCAGTTTCCAGTCAAGAAAACTACTTCTGTATGGTAAACACAGGCTGACAAGTCCCCATGTATACATATGATGTGGCTTACAACTATAGGCTTTATGAACATGTGGACGTTCAGTATTGTTGATTTTTCCAATTTCCTATTACAGCGGAAAACATATGTTCAGGCAGAACTAGGTTGCACAGAAAGCAGACAGCCTTAAATAGCATTTGGTCCAAATAAAATGGATCAGTGACTGATAGAGCAAAACACAGCAAGCCTTGGTTGTAAAAGGACACAGCATTTCAGACTGTTTGCTGAACTACAGCACAGCTCTGCTGTAATTGTAGTTTATAAGCAGCCAAACAATATGTAAACAGGCATGGTTATGCTCTTGGGAAAAAAAAAAAAAAAAAAAAAAGCAATTTTCCAAAGAAACAAGCTTCCATTCTACATATAAGAGATATTATATAAATATATATTACTTTTGAGCATTACCCACCAGTCACTCAGGTTCTTTTGCTTTGAATTTGGTATGTAGTTCAGTGGTATAATGATTGTCTAGTATGTACAAGGCCTTGGATTTGATCAGACTACTGCAAAACACAAGACAAAGACTGCCAGGCTCTGGAAAGATGGCTTGACAGTTAAGAGCAAGCACTGGCGGCTTTTCCTGACGACCTGGGTTTGATTTCAGTGCCCACATGGTGGTTCTTGGCCATCTGTAACTCCAGTCCCAGGGGGTCCTCCTGGCCTCCAGCACTCATACAAACCTGAGTACATGCAAGAACAAAGTTTAAAACATTAAAAACTATTTGCCATAGTTTGCCTACAGTAGAGGAAAATGGAGTCGACTTGGTAATAGAAAGCCAGTTACCTCTGTGTTTGTGCACAATGCGTGTTCTTGCTATGGGCACTGGTTAAGACCAGAGTTGGACATTGGATGTCTTCTCAGTTGTTTCTCCACGGGGTCTTTCACTGAACTTTGGGAGCTTGTCACCTTGAGCTATGCTGGCTATCATCCAGTTTCCACCCCAAATCTGGGGTCACAGCCATATGCTGCCATGCTTAGCACTCATGTAGCTTAGGTTTTCAAGTGTGTACAGCAAGCAGTTTACCTATAGAGCAGCCCCCATTGTCTGCTACCATTCTAAATGTGATTTTAGTAAGTACAAGCTTTTATCTCAGTTGAACAAATTTGATTTAAAAGAAAAACTCCCAAGGCCTCTTCTTTGAAGCTTTAAAGTGTTTTCTCTGGTGCTAGTTACGAAGCTAAGTAGGTAACAGAGAACCTGGTCGGCCTCCCAGTGCCCAGGCTTCGCATCTCCAGATAAAAGATCAAAGTACTCGTGGAGAAAACGCATCTGTGCTTTAATACTGTTAGACATTTTCTTATTGGTCAGTATTCTCAAGATAATACAACTATTTTCATTGTATTTGAGAGGATCTTAAGTATATAAAAAGATGTGCATACCTTACATGCAAAGATTATGTCATTTAATGAGGGACAGTAGCATCTTTTTTTTTTTTTAAATCCATGGAAGGTCCTGGAACTAGTTCCCCCAGGATACTGAGGATGAATGGATTGCAGATAAAACCCAAACAGCACACACCTTTAATCCTCACAGTCTAGAGACTAAAGTAAGACTGAAAGTTCAGGGCCAGCCTAGACTACGTTGTGAAACTGTCTCAAACGGAAGGAGCCCCTTCAAGACTCCCATTTAACATGAAACTCAGATCAAGCATTGAAACGAATTATTTTAGTTAATGGTTATTTTAAAAACTGGAAGGTAGCCAGGGAGGCGATAATCTTAAGACTCAGAACTATAGATAATAGCTAGTCTTCAGATAAAACATTAAATTGGCCAGTCAACTTCACAACATTGGCTATTGTTGGGATAGGCAGACACAATCGTGTGTGTGTAAGCAAGCATACAAGGATGAAAATGACATAATTACACATTTATTTTCTAGGTCTAATAATCATTTTGAATGCATCAGTTTTTATGAAATAAGCAAATATAAAAATAGTCTTTTGATATTTCCAAATGCATATCTTTTTCTAATACAGATTTTTAAAAATGTATTCTTATTTAGCTTTTGTTTCTTCATGGTTATAAGCCCAAAAGGAATTAATTCCAGTGTTCCTGATAATTCTGATTCTCCGGTGTTCTGTTCTTCTCCCTAGCCAAGACTGAGCCCTAAGGGACACCCTAGGAATGGTGGTACATATACTACTGTGGCATCACATACTCACCCTCACAGATGGCAGTGTACAGGACAGTGCTAGTGTTTACACTCACTAGAGTATTAAAAACTAAGTCATTTCCCCACAGAAATAAATCTTAGAGAGTCCATTTCATTTCCTTTACCTCTTCATTAAGTTTTATAGTTGAAAATTTCTTTCACACAGTTTTCATGTGAAAGCAAACAGTGCATTCACTTTTAACATTTTTATCAAATTCTAAGATTTGCTAAATTCAGAACTATCATTCCAAGTCTTAACAAGTGGTTCAATGATACTGTAGGAGAAAACCATCAGCTGGTCCTAAGTTTTTGTTAAACAAACCACTCAAAGAAAATACAAAAATATTTATTGGTTAAAAAAATAAGGTTGTAATTTAATAACGTGGAGCTTCTGTTCCTGTCAGTGATTTCCTTTGCGGACTGACTTCACATTACAGAGGGAGCTAGGCACCATCGTGGTAGATCGTGTGTAAACCCCAGGGGCTACTGAGTGCTATGCTGGTCTTCAGTCTTGAGACTATGGGCTGCTGCACTGAGATGCCTTTGCAGTTTTCACCCAGCACCTCTGCACTGTGTGGTCGTGCTGTGAGAAAGAAGAAAATACCTTGTTTTCAGTTTAGGACATTCAAAAGTGCAACAATGATGTGAACTATTTTTTAAAATCTAAATGTTGATTTCCTGGTTCAGAAGGGCTAGTAAAGATAAGAATTTTTGTTTGGGATGTTCTGTTTCTTGTGTTCATTTTTCCTTTTTTAGTAGTGCTGGGACTGAACCAGGATATTGGGTATGCTAGTAATCAAGTGTTGTACTGAGCAATAGACTTAGCCCAGAAGTTAGTATTTTAATATTGTTTAAAAGAAGCCTTTTAGCTTAGGTTTTGAGGAATAAAAGAAATGAGCTGGATTATCAGAATCAGCTTTGTTAAAGATACTAATACTAGAAGAGACTTGTTTTGATATTACATGTAATAAGGGAAAATATGGTTGATTTCTTAATGAACTTGGCAACAGGTTTTGTTGCAGTTAATGCTTATAGGTATAATAATAAACTAGTAAGAGACTGTCCTGTCTAGTTCCTAAGATGATGGGTTTCAAATATGAATGTGTAGTTGTAACCATCATATCAAGGTTCATAAAATGCTTTTATCAGTATGCTATATTAGTACAAATTCTTGACATACTAGAAATACATTTATTTTCCTTAGAATAATGAAAACCTTTGATGGCTAATAAATTTTAAGAAATCCTTCAGGAAAGAATAGGAGAGGATTAATACTTTCCAAGTGCATGATAAACAACAGTGCTAATACTGAGACCGTTATTTTATATGACTACTTACTTATACACGAAATCTTTTAAGTGCTTTGAACCTGATATGTAATCAGTAATACTATTTTCCTCTCTAATAGTAATTATTTTTATATTTAGCTCTGAACTTTAGCTTTGAAATTTTTCAAAGACAGAAAAACCAATTTTAGAGGCAAAAGTTTCTGCCTTTGCTGTTTCCATTTTGGACATAACTTTCCATGGTTAGAGAAGAGCTGGTTCTCCTTCTCCAACCATTCTCTCCCATGGGAGCGTGAGGAACTCTTGAGTGTCTGCTTTTAAAACATCTACTTAATAACAGGACAAGACGGGGGCATAAGCAAGACAAGCTATAGAGAACGGTGGAAAGACAGGTTGAAAAAGTCAAAAAGATGACAGTCTATATTCTTATCAACTTGTTTGCTCCATACCTTTATATTACAAACTTGAGCTTTCATTTCCACTTCAAAGGACTGTGTGACATTTTCTTTGCAGTAGCTTTCTGTCCCAGCAATATCAGTGATATTGCTTCCACACGTCTGTGTGTTGTAGCCACTGTCCATCTGGGAGGAATAAAAAACACTGCAAACTCTTTCATTTTTCTAATTTACACGAAATATTGTAAGAAATGTAAAGGCTAAGAGAGCATATAGTATAATTCACTACATCTGAACAACAGAATAATCATAATGAATAAATTCAATACATAATCATAAAAGCTCTACACAAAATTGCTTCTCACTGTAATACTTTATAAAATACATTACATGGGAAGGAACTGTAATTCCTCTAGCATCAGTAGACAAGTCACCAAGTGCTTTTCTGCTCTTCTGGGATCATGTCCAAAATGAAAATAAAAACAAAAATCAGTTTCCTTATCTCAAAATTGCTTGCTTGTATAGTTTCTAAATGCTATTTGGAGTATTCAAAAATAATACAAAATAAAGCCTGCATAATGCTCATACCCAGTTCATTATGGTACATATGTAAAAAGTTGTTATAAAACATACTGGCTTGCCCCAAAAGAGTAAATGACTTGTACACTTTTAAGATGGTAGATAAACCCCTCTTATCATGGAGGATATCTTCCAAGACATTCCAGGTATTGCCTCAAACTACTTGTGATACCAAACCCTATGTCTACTATTTTGTCCTACCTACACATACCTGTGGTAAGATTTAGCTTACAAATTAGGCACAGTAAAAGTTCTACTTGGTTTTCTAACACTGGCTAACCCAGTGTTGCTTCAAATTCACAACTGTGTCTCAGACTCAAGTGCTGGGATTACAGGCATGTACCACTATGCCCAATTAATCTATACATATGTTTACAAAAGTTATGCAATGTGGTGTCAAAAACTTTACTGTATTTTTTGCACTTTTAAGAATTCTCTGGCTTTTTACATATACAAATGGCTAAAATTATGTTACTGCTTTTAGTCAATATTAAGTTTTTTAAAAACTCTTTGAATACAAGTAACATGTTAACTTAGTGGGCAGCTTGATAACTGCAATGGCTGCTGTGTGAATAGGAAATAGTATAGACTGTGGGAACATTAGTCAAAAAGGTTTTTTGACATCCTAGTGAGGGTCAGTTCAAGATATTATGATTCAACAGGGCGTTGGTGGCACACTCCTTTAGTCCCAGCACTCGGGAGGCAGAGGCGTGAGGATCTCTGTGAGTTCGAGTGGGTTCCAGAACAGGCTCCAAAACAATACAGAGAAACCCTGTCTCAAAAAAACCCAAAAAGATACTATGATGCTCAAATAGCATGGATTTTGAAGCAAACGTTTTTTTTTAAATGTAAATTTTGGACCACAGGTATGTGCTGTAACAAGCAATTACTGAATGAAAATGCTTGGTCCTCTGTGGCACTGTAATGCCATTTTTATTTTGTCCTTTCAACATCTCTGTACAAGTAAGGAAGTGAAGGTTCAGAAAGGTCAACTCAGTGTCATATAGTAATGAGATGAAGATCAGAGGCTCCAGTTAAAGTTTTTTAACTTCACAAGAGCCATTTATTTACAATAATGCTGAGTACCAACACCCCCATACACAACACACACACAGCACATACATACACCACACACACACACACAGTACACACATACACCACACACACATACACACAGTACACACATACACCACACACACAGCACACACAGACACACCACACACACACATACACACAGCACACACATACACCACACACACACAGCACACACATACACCACACACACACACAGACACACAGCATACACATAAAGACACACATACACCACATACACACACACAGTACACACATATATAGACACACACACACATACCACACACACAAAACACATACAAAGACACACACCACACACACAAACAACACACATACTCATACCGCACATACACACACACACACACACAGCACTGGCCTAGTCCTTTAACTTTTCTGTTACCATTCAATAGATACTCGATAAGAAATGTAAATATCAGGTTGCTAAAAGAGTCTGCCAATTACTCTTCATTCTGATATAACTGCCAAATAACTGGCTCATGACTTGGTTCTAATACAACTGTATGAAGGCAAAAGTAACCCAATAGTACAGGAGAGAGCAATGTGCACAGAGAACCTGTCCTATCTTATAGTAAGAGAATTAATGGCCTTGCACCCATATGACAATTCACAGCCATTGGAATTGGAGTACCCTTGTGTACCAGGAAAAGATCCCACTTAGAAAGAAGGGTAAGCGGCAATGTTTGTAGAAGATTGTGCATTAAAAGTTTCACCAATAACTGAAAATAGTCAAAGTAATACCTTTCAGTTCTAAAGGGTAATTATGTCTAAGCTAAAATAGCCATCACATCACCAGGAACACACTTCTTGAAAAAACACATTCTTCCTTAGCCACCAGAAAATGTGTTCCAGGAAAAATGAGAAGTAATCCAGAAAAGAACACAGAAAACAGGTGTGGTAAGGAAATTCACAAGGTGAGGACAAAGTGAGCTGGGATGACAGCCATTCACCACGGACAAAGCCAATGACCTAAGTCAAAAGGCTTGGAGAAAGCACTGTTGTATCTGAACACTTGATACAATGTATACAAACGTATCAAACTAAAAGACAATCGAAAGGATAAAGGAGACCTACATTTTAGCTCAATGTAAGGAGGGAAAGTATGACAGTCTTGGAAAGGAAGGAAGTACAATACCCATGCAGAAATTAGGTGATGAGTTCTTGACTACAGTTACAGGACAACATAACCTTCCAACAGGTAGTTCTACATGACTAATATACACTTCAACAAAACACGTTTTGAAATTCCTCTATAAAAAGCTTGCTACAGGAAAAATGAAAATGAGCGGAAAAAAAGTTAACAATACCTTTAGAGTCAAACTTGACTAGTGTGCTTAGGATACCAAATTAAAATATGTAAGCTAAAAGAGACTGTAATATTTTCTAAAACTAAGAATGCAGAAGCCAGGAGAGGTACTACAGTCATAAAAATCAGCAAACATGTATGAAGATGCCATAATGCAGAGCTGCTGGTGGCAATACTGGTTCTGTCCTTTACTTGCTTTATAAACTTCAGCTTTCTTAGAAAACTGGAAATGTACAATTACATGCAAAAGTGTTTACTGCTTCATGTGTATAAAGTTACACATGAAGTGCTCTAACTGTTCTTCCTCCCTGAATTCACATTAAGGAAAAACAAAACCATTCAATTTTTAGAAAACAAGTATTATAAGTACTATGCTGGAAGCTGCATTCTTCTGATAGCAGATTCCCAGGAGTCAGGCATCTCCTGAGAGAGGGTCTGAACAGAGTCTTCAGAAACACCAGGCTCATTTCTTCTCTGCTCATTACTACTATTCCCAGCAGCCAACAGTTAATAGGGAATATGAAATATGTCACCAATCCTCCAGGTTTCTTTTGGTAATGTTGATTTTTTTTTTTTTTTTTTTTTTTTTTTTTTAAAGCAGCTACAGAGTCCTAGCTGGCCTGGAACTGGCTTTGTAGAACAGGCTGGCCTTGAAATTACAACAATCTGCCTGTCTCTGCCTCCCAAGCACTAGGCTTAATGGTGTGCGCTATCACGCTTAGCAGCCTTGGTAACTTTAAAATATCAAATGCTACAGCCCTCACATTTAGCCTTTTATCGTTCTAACAAGGCAAACACCTCACAGTTAACCTATTACCTTTCTCACGCTGTACCACCCAGAGTCAGAGACATTAAAATATTAAAAAGCCTTACCTGGATAGTACTGCTTTCACAGGGCAGAATACTGCTTTCTGCAAGAGGCGACATGCACATATGAGAGTTTTCGATGCTGAAGGCAATCCCATTCACAAAATCAGCCATGGGTGAATTGCCAATATGCACTGGCTCCTTTATCCAGGTGCTTTCATCCACTGTGTCTATAGGATCGAACATATCCACGGTGTCATTTTCCCTCTTGCTTTCAGCATCCTCCAGCAGCGCTAGCTCTTTCTCCGAGGCACTAGACTGACTCTGTGTAACAGACATGGCAGTGACTACAGGCTTGGCACATGCCGAAGTCTCACAGTCCAGCTGCTGAAGGGCTACTGCTGCATTTGTGCCTGGTAGAGAGACATCTGTGGAGGGAATGTTGTCTTCTTCATCTTCATCTTGGGTCTCAAGAGTAAAAGGGATCCGAATCAGTGAGGACAAGTACTGAGGACCACCTCTCAGTCTCCCCGGAGACCAGTTTCTAATTGGTGAGCAGCCATCTATGTATGGACTCCTGATGCTTGGATTAGTGATCCCCATAGAATTTGCTCCATATGAAGCTTCAGGAGAATGAAATGTAAACTTCCTCTGTTCTGAAAGAGTGAAGGGGAAAAAAATCACGTCATAAAAACACAAAAACAGAAGTCATTTAAAAAAATAAGGATTCCTGTAACAGCTGTGTATATACTAAAATGAAAGGCAGTATGTACCTCAACAGACTCAACCTCCAAAACTGTTTCTACGGCTCTCTCCAAATTCTATTTAAAATACTTTATTTCTTGTGAATTATTTCTTCATAAGTTTACTGCATTATACCAAACTTGTTCATACACAATGAAGATCCCTAACAAGCTGGCTTTTAGAAGCTACAATTTAACAACTGTACTTGGTAAATGTGTTGGTTTTATTTAACAGACTTGCCACAATACTAAAGGGCAAACAAAAACTGGAAAATGGTATTTATAATAGTAAGGAGCCTAACAATAATCAAAATGATAAATGCTTTAGTTTAACATTGTTTATAATGAAAAATTCAATTGATATAACCTTTTATGAAGAAAGTAAGTAAATTACATCGAGAGCCTTAAAAATATGGGCAGGGGACACAGAGCAGTGGTAGAGCCCTTGCTTAGCATGCGTAAGACCTGTGTTCAATCCCCAGTACAATGTAGGGAATGAGCCTTCAAAACAGCTGCCACATTTGATGAATTTTTACTTCTGGGAAATTAACCTAAGGGTGAAACCAGGACCAAGAAAAACAAAACAAAAATAAGACAAATAGAATGATGCATGTATGCAATGGTTCAAAAGCATGGTTTTGAAGCAACAAAATAATTTCAATGACCTGTGAAATAAATGCTTTGTGAAAAATAAAGATCCATGGACAAAAATGTACAAATTTGTTATCAACACATCTATATCCCTATATAGAAAAGCAAAGCAAAGTTTTTAAATTTCCATAGTTTTTCCCAAAAATACTGTTAAATGTTTTTTCTAAGAGTATATACATTTCTGAACATACTTATTTTAAAAACCTTAACCAAGTATATATTACAGGATTTGAATACCTGATTGTCAAAATCTATTACTATAAGTAAAAAGGCATGTAAGAATCAATTTATCTCTAGAACTTATTTTTTTGGTAGAGTGAAATAAATACGCTTATGAAAATAACTAATCCTGGCAGTGGTGGCGCACGCCTTTAATCCTAGCATTCAAGAGGAAGAGGAGAAGCATGAGGATCTCTGTGAGTTTAAGGCCAGCCTGGTCTACAGAGAGAGTTCCAGGATAGATGGTAGACAACAAAACTACAGAGTCTCAAAAAAACAAAACAAAACAAAACAAAAAAAACAAAACAAAAACAAAAAAAAACCCAAACTAAACTAGATTAGAAAAATTTCCTGAGAAATTTAGACTTTGACTTTGAGGATAAATTATCTCTCCAGCCTTTTTCGTAGTGCAAGGAACTGAATGTAGGCAATACATAGCATATACATATACTCTACTCTGAACTATACCACCACCCTTTCTTTCCCAAATATGGCAATTTTATTTGATAAGGATGCAGACTATAGAGCAAAAAGTGATTCTATGGGAGGAACCTGACATCCTATTATATTTTACCTAAGTTTTCTTCTTTCGTTGTTAAATGTTTGGGGTGTTTACATTAGTTTCCTTCTTTCGTTGTACAATGTTGGGGTATTATAATTACACAGTTTCTCCCTTCCCATGCCTTCTTGCACACATTCCTCTCTAGCCCCCTGTACTACTGCTTTCAAATTCATGGCTACTATTTCTTTGTGTTACATTCATGTGTGTTCCTACATACCACCTGCTCAATAACCATGTTACTTTTATACATTTTCTTCCAGGGCTTACCACGTTAGCATGTCTACTGGTGTTATCCTTGTTCAGGTCAAAACTGTTTAGGCAGCCATGATGGTGACATGTCATGGATGCAGCTTCTGACATTTCCGGGAGACACAATCTCACATCACAGCAAACTCCGTGTTCCTCTAGCCTCCTCTTTTGTTTTTTGTTTGTTTGTTTTGTTTTGAAATGGGGTCTTTGTTTTATTTCTATGAAGAAACACCACGACTACTACGACTACTACAACTCTCGTAGAAAACATTTAACTGGGGGCTTGCTTAGAGTTTCGGAGGGTCACTCTGTGGCATGCGTGGTGCTGGGCACAGCAGACCTGCATCCTGATTGGCAGCCCAGGAAAAGGAGAGGCTTTTCAAACCTCCATCAAGACCGCAACTCCTAGCCCTTCGAATCCTTTCCATAGTTTCTACAAATTAATACCAAAGTATTCACTACTAACTGCTAAAAGAGCCTTTTCTTAGCAATAAATGTGGACACTACAAATTCTGTGTATGTTATTGTGAGACATACCTGACAGTGGTGTCTTTCCTACTTGAAGTGCAATTGGTGAGAAAGTGGGTAAGGAAATAGCCGGAGGGCTAGTTATGCTCCCCAAACTGTATTTTCTTGCACTGTTTTGAATGGGGCTTGAAGAAAACTGTCCCTGTGATTAAAAATAATAATAAATTAGAAAATAAAAATGTTAGTAATCAGTAAATATAGTTAATTTCTCTTTGTCACAGTTATATTGCATGTTCTTTGTCTCATTCACAACATACTTACAAACTAGGAATTCACAAGAACCAACCCATGAAAGAAATCTTGAAACAAAGGCAACTAAGACTGCTATAAAAATCTTGAAAAAGAAAATGTCTAAACATTGGAAGGTGTTAAGTTAATAAAAAAAAAAAATAATGAATTGGGTTTAAACAAGTCATTCATTATATTCCATACCAAGTAGCTGTCTGTGAAAATAGCAATAAAGTATTTTATTTACTCCATCAATGCTAACTCAGTTGTTACGCTAATCTTTATGTAATTCAGTAAGTAACCCTTGCTTTGTTTCCTTGAGACAATGATCAATTTGCTCACCCTGTCTACCTTAAATACAAAACTGAAGTCTCACTGAAATCTTATCTACAAACTGCAAAAATGCTAACAAACACCCAAGGGTGATATTCCTGGGTGTGATGGAGTATCTACATTCAAGCATATCTACAACACACTAACCAGCCACTTGCTAGCACACTTTTTACGGTACATGCAGTCTACACAGGGCTCACAGGCTATATGGAGACAAATCTATTGGATAAAACACCTCAAGAGAGTCTCCAGCACTGCTAGGAGGGCTTCCGGGAGAAGCTGAAGGCAAGGAGTCAGAGATACTCCCATTCACATCCAAAAAGAGCTTCCTTCTTAGAGATGAGGAACTGAGGTTCCCAGGAGATTGGTCCGAAGCATCATCAGTTCTAAAATAGTCTCCTGCATTTAACAGTTAACAGAGAAAACTGATCACTGCAAGAACTACACTTGTATCACCTAATTGTCATGAAACATGTTGGAATTTTTTCAATACATATATGTGTGATGTTTATTATTCTTTATGTTTGGCATGTTTATTTGCTGTTACTGGTGTTGTGCGTCAGTGCTTACTACAGACCCAGGCTGGACTTGAACTTGTGGTAGTCCTTCTATCTCAACCCGACTGCTAGGAATGTGCCCCCCCACACCTGACTGGTCATTAGTAGTAAAATGCAGTTCATCTTTCACGTCCACAGTGACATTCACTATGACAAAAACACTAACTCCAACCGTGTTCAAGAAACAGAACCATGTAGGGCAGTTTCCTGCTTAAGGAAAGGCATGGCTGCACTGCCATTTACAAACAGCCAAACAACCCAAGAGCCTCGGTTTGTGTTAATAAAGACAGGGGTCACAGTATTTACCCAACACGGCTTCCAAATTAAAATCCACAGGAAGAGACAGCAGAGTTTGACAAGCAGCTGGAAATAAGCAAACAGATACACGGATGCACACATCAGTGAAGGCATGTGACGTTCAGTTCAGCATGTGCCAGCCAACCACCACCTCCCAGCATGCTCCAGGACAGTCAATCTGCTGCTGCACTCTAGTACATCCCTTGCCACCTTCCTGACGCAAATCTGCCAATGGTAGAAGTTAGCTCCTGCCTCTGAGACCGGTACTCGGAAGCGGACAGGGTACCAGCAGGCACTAGGGGGTTTCCCAGACCAGCAAACCACTTGTGTTTTCTTTAAACTTTTCCCAGGCTTGAAATCAATTCTCAAATCTCACGCTTCAAAAAGGAAAGCAACACATGGTTGCTGTTTCTAAAGCATCCGTCTGTCAAAGTCAGTTTTCCTGGCATACGGCTCATTCACAAAGCAAACAGTGTCTGATCTGAAAGTAAAGCGATACTGTGTGGTGGACTATGCTGGAATCAAAGTAGCTTACTATGCAACAAGTCTTTTCCAGACCCTGCTCACACCCACCATTGCATTTCTCAGAGGGAAGCAGCAGTTTCGGAGAGTCACTGTTGCTATTAAGGCCTGCAAAACATTTTACACAGAAAATTGTCATTTTGTATGTATTTAATTCAGGATCACATCATTCAGAGTAAAACTCTTCACACCAGAGGCTTTCCCATTTTAAGGATAAACATCTGCATTTAAAATTTTGCTGTGTTTCTGTTGGATTATCTAATGAGGAAAAGTTAGAATAAAACTAAAAGACTATAAAACTAAATGATAATGTGATTAGCAGTTTTTAGTGACAAATGACTGCAAGTGGTCTTGGTATACAATGTGATATTGATATGTATATATACTGTTGAATGAGCAAGTAAGGCCAAAATATCTCAAACACATTCTGTCATTTAATGTTCCCAAAATGGGTTTAGATAAATTCAATTAAAAAGTTAGATTGTTTTGACCAAATAAGGTGATAAATAAGACGATTCTCAGTTTTTATCAAGAGTCAACAATACAGTTGCAGGGAATGCTAGTGCACACCTTTAATCCTAGAACTTCGGCGGCAGAGGCAAGAGGGTCTCTGTGAATTCAAGGATCAAGAGGTCTACAGAGAGTTCTAGGACAGCCAGCGCTACAAAGAGTGACCCTGTCGGAAAAGACGGTTCAGGTTTTTAAATCTTCCATTTTATAACTTAACAATCACCAGCTCGAGTGAGAAATTACTGAGTAGACCAACACTAAATGAGACCAGGTGTATTAGTGTGGGCCAAAGAAGGTCTCCTGTTATACTGTCAGAATGTGAAGCGAGTGCAATTTTGGACTCTAATGCTCTTCTGCTATAAAACCACAGCGGGTTCAGAATGAAGTCCGAATACCTTAGTGGCTTACAAACCCTCACAATTTTTGTCCCTTGTTCTAGCAATGTTGCCACCTGTTTCAGTGCTGTTCTCACTGTGGCGCTCAAACAGTGGAGTGAATCGACTTACTAAAGGGAAGGTTTATGCTAGAGCACATGTCTTCACAGCAGGACAGCAGAAACGGGGGTGGGGGGGGGCACAAAATACTCCCAGGCACTTGCTCTAGTGACCTACTTCCTCTCAAGCTCCACCTCCTAAAACCTCCAAACTCTGCCCTTAGCCAAGCATTCCGACAGTGTCCTCCCATTCATCCAGACCGCCACTCCTCAAGGAGGTGACACAGAATAGCCTTGTCACACATAATGCACGCTTGACAGACACTGGAGGCCATCATTTGGATCTAGAATGTCTCGCAGTGGCCCGTGTTAAAGGCCTTATCCTTAGCTTAGTGCTACTTAGAAAAGGATACATTTTAAGGTGTGGGCCTCACTGAAGGACTTATCAGCCAATAGGTATAGCCCTGAAAGGGTTACCTGGGACCAAAGTCCCCTGTTTCCTCTCTTCCATACATGCTCATGGTTAAAACAGGTTCCCTGCACCATTCACTGACTGACTACCTGTGCTGCTACAGGCCCAAAGCAAAAACGTCAATCAACTAACACTGAAAGCTCCAGAAGGGGGCCAAAAATAACACTTATGCTTACCTAGCACGGAGGGCCCTGGGCTGGACCCCAGCATGGCATCCCTTGTGTGGACCTAACATGTATAGCTGGGTTTAGTACCCAGCATGGCATCCCCTAGGTATGCTGGCCTATTACCAGTAACCACAGTAAACCCAGCATTCAGACGGTAGGGGCAGGAAGATCAAAAGATCAGGCCTTGGACACCAGACCTCACTCAAAAGAAAAAGGAGAGGAGGAGGAGGATGGAAAGAAGCAAAAGAAAGGAAAGGAAGGAAGGAAGGAAAAAAAGAAGAAAGGAAGGAAATAAATCCTCTTCTATAATGAGTTATAAGCAAATCTGCTACAAAGGAAACCTCTTTATTATTATAGACATGAAATAAATCTACTCTCTTTGGAAGGTTTCCCAAGGGTGACCGTCATGAAAACATCTTTGAAAATACAAATGTGCACACACACATACACCTCTATACACAAGCATAAATATGAATAGAACTTTTAAAAAAGATTCTTGGGAACAGTATCCTTTTATATAACTTCTTGTATACGTTCAGGACTGACACTCCCCAGGGCTTGTCACACAGCATCATTTTACACAGTGCAGCCCTGCTAACCACTGCACTATGCTACAACCATCTGGGTCGTCTTTATAAAGACTATGCTTTTTTTTCGTTTTCCTGACACTGCCTCATTTTTAGCAAAAAAAGTTTCTCAGAATAGAAATAATAAAAAATAAGATTACACAGATGTTTCCTCATCTGCAAAAACCTAAGATTTAAAAGATGGGGGGTGGGGGAGAGACTAGTACTTATCAAAATGTCAGCATGAACACAGAATTTCAAAGTTGTGAAGATAATTCTCTAGCTTAATCCTTTCATTTTCCCAATAGAAAACCAGAATAAAAAAAGACCAAATAGCCAAGACTACTCCTCTAGTTAACAGTACCCAGACCTCCCTGGCACGTTAGTTTGTAGTGGCTGATGATATACAGGATGATCTGAGGTACCTCGTTTTAATCCAGGCTTCACAACTTTTACAATCTCAGTAACAACCAAAGAAACCCCAATCACATTTCAATTAAGGTTTGATCTTTACTCAACCAGGAGTTAATCTTGTCACGTGGAAACTGAATTTTAAGAGGCTCTTCACAGAAACCAGTACACGGACACTTCTCTACAGTGGTCTGCAGCCACGGCTCTTAGAGATGCGTGCCAAATACTCACGTTTACTTACACCCTGGTTTTGGCATGTTGAGTACTCACATTTACTGGGATGAAGCTCTAGAGGCTGCTTCCCATCATGCTCAGTCCAGGGAGAGGGTACGATGACATCTTTAGTGAAAAACTGGGAAAATTCAAGTTGCACAATTACGCATAAACTCCACAAATGGAAGAGTACCTTCGTTATTTTCAAACGGTCATCAAGTGGGTCATATGTACTAACTTACGTTTATTTTTAAATGTTCATATTCAACATAACTGACTAAAGTTAAAGGGAAAAAATATAAAGTACACATATGGAGACATCTTAATATTTTAAATCAACCATTTAAATTTGAAGCTAAGGGTATGACTCATAGGTAAATTACTTTTCATTTCTCTACCAAGTTGTGTTGGGGTTGGTGACAAATGTAAAATTAGGAAGAAAGGATTAAATGGAGATAAAGGTACACATGTAAGAAAATGGTGTGATAGACTTTAGCCTGTAGTGACTTTCAAGATCTGATTACCAAATATTCAAGAATTTAGATACCCTCTGTTAAAGTCAATACTAAATATAAAATTGTATAAATTTACAATTAAATAAATTATACTGAATCATTCAAAACGTTGTTGACCTTGCCAAGTCAGGGTAAGACAGCCATTCTACCTCCCTGCTGTTGTTGTGGTCTGTCAAGTTCTCTTGGCCTTAGCCAAATCTGGGTGTACCAACGTTGCTGTGAGACCTAGGGTGACTGTTCAGGTGGCTTGCTGTTTCTGTCCTTGCTGCACCTTTTGGAAGTTGTCCATCCGCATTTCCTGTCTACTCTAGTATTGTTAATTTCCTTCTCAGGTCTTGATGAGGTTAAAGATTAAACTATCACAATTATTATTCTCTCTTCCTAGTTAGATATATTAGGTACTAGACTTACGTTTTCCAGCTTAGGACAACTCTATTGTAAACTCCATTATGCCCTCACCCTAGGACTAGATATGTAGGTCATTTTGTTCTTGATTTTCCTTTTCTTAGAGCACACTTGTTATTCACTGTTTTGTATATAGTTTTATATTAAGCCTAAATCTTTTCTTTAGACTAAAAGGAAAATTGTAGTGAAATAGTCCTTCTATAGCACTGACCACACCCATTGGGGGGTGGAGCCATGGGCAGAAATGACCTATGAAAGGAGGTCGGAGGGGGCCAGGAAAGGCGCTTTTTCTGGCGTGACTCGGACAGGAGAGGATCGGGTTGAATTTCCTGGTGTTCATCTGTCTAGGTTGTAAGTTATTTCTCCCTGAATAAACATCTATTCGGCCTATTTGTTTATCCTGATCCTTATTTACCGCGATACTTAACATTTGTCAGTATCTATGTTCCTGAAGTTAATTACACTTTGTATATATATGTGGTGGAATTTGTCTCACATGTGTGTACAACTACACTTTTCCCATTCAGGGATAGTGTATTAGTACTGGAAGTTGAGTACAGTTAGAGTGTTTATATTATGGGTAGCAGCAATCACAGAAACCATCCGAGGTATGCAAAGAGAGTGCCAGTTGTTACACATGTACCTCTATGCCACTATCCATCCTACCCAAATGAACAAAAGACAACTACATTTAACCATCCATCCATCCATCATCTGTCATCTATCTCTCTATCTACCTATCCATCTTCTATCTGTCTATCTATAACTATGTCTTTTGATTCTAACTCAGTACTTTTCCCTTCCCTTTATTTCAGGGTAAAACATTTTCTTTTTACTCTGCTACAGATAGAACACAGTAAAAGTCTGTCGTCTAGCTATCCATCTTCTATCTGTCTGTCTGTCTATACCTATGTCTTTTGCTCCTAATGCAGTACTTTTCCCTCCTCTTTATTTTCAGGGTAAATCATTTTCTTTTTATTGTGCTACAGATGGGATGAAGTTAATTCCATTAACTAAAGCAGGGATGAGTCTGAACGGAAAATATGTGAAATGAAAAGGAATGGGAAAGATATAATGCTATAGGAGAGTTGCAGAAGAAGTGTAAAGGACCCGTAGGCTTATGAAATATCACACACATTTAAACAGTAACAGTCAACATGAACTGGAGCCCAGATATGACATCAGACATTGTAAAGTTTGAGAATAATCAGTGTTGTGGAGAGGAAAAAGCATCATGATAAACAAGGAGCATAAATGGTTCAGACTCTCAGCAAGGCAATATGGCAAAACCAACTCAGACTGAAATCCACAAAGCCTCTGCTTACTGGCCCACTACAAGTACATAAAACACATGAACAGACCACAACACTGCGATGTAAAGAGAGAACTTAAAATCTATCAACAAGACGTGTTTATGTATTCTTACTAAAATACAAAACTCTCTGTACAGGTGATTACTTTTACAAATCTAAGAAAGAAGAAAAAAATAACAAAAACAAGGTATAAAATCAATGAGAATGAAGCTAGGTGACTAACACATTTAAATAGCTAAGGAATAGAGATGGGTAGCAGAAACGAGAGGGAAGAAAGGAGAGCTCAAAGCATGTCCCTACCACACACAGCAAAGAACTTTCTCAGCAAAGAACTCGGTAATCCTAATACGCTAGGAAGAGTATTTAATTGAGGAAAAAAAAAAAAAAAAAAAAAAAAATCAGGCAAAAATGTGGCTTCATTGTTTTTACTAAAAACAAAGAAACCAAAGACCTAACCTTTGAACTTGGAAGTAAGTAAATGTTAAAAATGCTTAAATATTACAACAAAAGACAAAGTCATTGTGAAGGTGCAGGATTAAACCACTCAGCTTCCTTTATAGAAACTCCAAGTTGAATCAGGAGTTTGGGCTACTCAGTATTCTGAAAGCACAAGGAGACAAACTGTGCTGGGCAGAGGATGACATGATGATCAGAGGACTGTACTGGTCAAAACCAGATCAGTCTAGGAAGAGAAGCACCAAGCCTAAGAGAGACACAGCGATGGGTGGAAAACTCAGGGTCCTGAAAAGAACTCAGAATGGTGTGGAAACAGGTGGGGAGGGGAGCACTAAGGACCAGAAGGGAGCACTAAGAATAGAGGGGAGCACTAAGAATAGAGGGGAGCACTAAGGACCAGGAGGGAGTACTGAGGACCAGGAGGGAGCACTAAGGAATGGAGGGGAGCACTGCATGAAGGGGAGCACTAAGGACCAGGAGGGAGCACTAGGAATGGAGGGGAGCACTAGGAATGGAGGGGAGCACTAGGAATGGAGGGGAGCACTAGGAATGGAGGGGAGCACTAAAGACCAGGAGGGAGCACTAGGAATGGAGGGGAGCACTAGGAATGGAGGGGAGCACTAGGAATGGAGGGGAGCACTAGGAATGGAGGGGAGCACTGAGGACCAGGAGGGAGCACTGAGGACTGGAGGAGAGCAATGAGGACTGTAGGGGAGCACTAGAACTGGAGGGGAGCACTAAGGACCAAGAGGGAGCACTAAGGACTGGAGGAGAGCGATGAGGACTAGAGGGGAGCACTTTGACAGTGACAGATTTCAAGTCTTCCTCAAGGAGAGGGCACACATGCACAATTCACTGTTGGCTGGCTTAATGATTGTAACAGTATTAAGTTACCTCTTCAATGGCCTTTTGTCTTTTGTCTTCCACATCTTTATCTGTTCTATACAGAGATAAAGGAGAAATATAACCAGGCCATTACTTCAGCTTATTGAACATTAAAAATAATAACCTTTCAAGGAAGTAATTTCTCTTCATTGAAAACTGATAAATATTAAACTCATTTTCAAGGAAAAACTGGCACCAATTAGTTAACGGCAGTATTCTGAAATTCACCATTAGCTATTAGGCTCACTTTCCTTTCACTCAAAGTTTAATGGAATAAAACTTGCTTTTAAAAGGATTATGTTAATATATCAAGTTACTACCAACAACATAATTCAAATAAAGTGTTTTAAGCAATAGAAGTAAAGTATTTCATTTGAAAGAAAACTAGCAATTGTCCAAATTCTCTTTTTTCAGTTATAGCAATTTCATTATAGTAGTTATTTTAGAATATACTTTTATTCTGAAAGGAACTAAACAATGTACTGTTTTGAATAGACAAGTAAAAATAATTCTGAAACATAGTAGCAATATAAAAATTTGCCCAAATAAATGCTTTCTTTGTTCTACTACAATACAGAATTACAACACAAGTTTCTCTGCTATAAAATTTAATACAAAATGTCGGGTCCCAAGCACAAGGCAACACTTGCCAAGGATATGGCAACTGGCCTTGTAAGACCACTTCTTTATATCATTCCAGGAAAGAATTATTGCAATCCATCCAAAAATTGGCAAATAAATTTTAAAAGACAATACAATTTCATATTATTTTTCTCAGTAACTGTTCATGTACATATCTGTTCCTGCATTAAAGGAAAGAAAAAAGGGAAGCTAGTATGAGGGTTTATGAATTTCAGAAATTTAAGTTAAACGAAATTTTCAAGTAAGGGAATTAGAAGAAAATAAACAATGACAGTCATCCACGAGTCCTGGCTTGGATGATCGTCATTTTGAGTGTAACAACTCAGTGACCGTTACTATCATGGCCATATCACAGCCATGTCAAAATGGCTGTACATCCATTAATTTTAGTTTACAGGAAGTTCCAATCTGGCTTCATCCCATTCCAAAAACCTCCAGCTCTTTCACTGAGGAGCTTGAGCTGAAATACTCAGCTGATTGCTGGAATCAGTTAAATGCTGGAATGGAAAACAGGTGACAGATAGGGCAGAGGACCTTGACTAGCACAGTACTACACACCAGTGATGTACACAGGTGGCCAGTGCTCTGACCGGATGTGTTTGTTTATTCCAATGTTCCTGTGTGTGCTATAGCACAATGAAGGACAGCCTGAGATGGCACTGGTTAGTTAAGCAGTAGCAGAGGCCACTGCTTTCCTAAGAATGAGTCAACATACTCAGATGAGTGTTTTCACTTTCTTCAGGAGAAGCCTTATAAACATTCAATGAATTACATCAGTAAGCTAACATTAGAATACACCCCCATTTTTCCCTCATATAATTTATCTGTCTACTGAAATTCGCCAAAATTCTTTCTAGATTCAACCAGATAACACACCCCTTATTTTTTGTAAAATGTATTGCAACTGTGGTCTAATTGTTCAGTTAGCTCTCTAGGGTGGGAATAATTAATATTCAGTGCATTGCAGAGCTCGGGAAGTAGCGTTTTTCTGATGATATCATAGTTGTCTGGAATTCAATATATTGAAGAGATAAAGCAAAAAAGTGAAGTACATAGTATTTATGGGGGGAAAGTGAGTCTTGATTTTTTTTTTTTTAAGCTTCTCTACAGAATTAAAACTTAAAATCCTATATGCCTTGTCTTCAGGCTATTCCCTTTGTACAAGAATTCAGGTGGGAATTAATTATGAGTAAATGGTCATTAGAATAGCAAGCAGAGAAAAAAGGGAGTAGAAACATTTGGAAGAACATCTCAACATGTGCATCTCTGTGAATGAATTCTCAAGTCAAAGCGGAATAGATCCCATTCCTTTGACTAACAATACAGCTATCTTATGATAGAAAATTAAACACTGGACAAGCCATGCATTTGATTATTTTCTAATATTAAGCACAGCAGACTATAAGCCTCGCTTAGCCATCATCAGAGAAGCTTCCTCCTAAAGGAAATGGGAACAAATACACAGAGACCCAGAGCCAGACATTATGCAGAGTGAAAGATCTTGGAACACTCAGCCCTAAATGGGATGTCTCCATCAACTCCCTCCCCTTAGGGCCAGGGAACCCTGCAGAAGAGGAGGCAGCAGCAAGAGTCTAAGAACCAGAGTGGATGGAGAACTCCAGAAAACGAGCAAAGCTTGTATGCGGGACTGAAGCAGCGTGCACAGGGCCTGCGCGGGTCTGCACTTCCTTGACTGCTCCAGCTCGGTGGATTTTAATGGGTTCCTGAGCATGGGAATGAGTGGGTCTCTGACTCTTGTGCCTCTGCTTGTGCTCTCTCCCTGCTGTTTTGTTCAATCCCTGTGTGTTAGGTTATGTTTCACATTAGTATGTTTTTTTATTAACCCTTAGAGGCCTGCTTTAAAGGAGAAGAGAACGGGGATGGGATCGGGGGGGGGGGGAGCAAAAAGTGGGGAGCTGGGAGGGGTAGAGGCAGGGAAAAACATAATCAGGATATTCTATGTAATAAAAGAAGAGAAAGACAAAGACAAAGAAAAAAATCAGACTATAAAACAAAGGCTCTTTAAACTATGAGCAATACTGCCTAGCAATGTGTTAATTAAAAACCCAGCTCTGGTCCACTAACAGAGGTGTCAATAGCATGTTGCCACACTGAGCATCACTGAACAGCACAAACACCAGTGTTTGGAAACTAGACATGAGAAGTGCACACTATGCCCGGGACATGAAGACTCAAAGGAAATAGAATGCACAGGCCCACAAGATGGCTCCATGAGTTAAAGCCCTTGTCAGGGCAACCTTCACCACCTGAAATCTAGCTCTGGGCTCCAAGGTGGAATGAGAAATCAACTCCCAGAAGCTGCCCTCTGACCTCCCCACGCACACCATGGCATGTGTGCACCCACACGCACAGACACTGTAGTAAATAAAGAATAATTTTTAAAAACAATTGAGATTCCTCAATGAACTGTGTTAAAACTCAATGATGCCTAGAAAGCTCTCTGTTGCCAATAAATGCTATTTCATCAGCTCTTAGCTTGTTAGGGGATTCTAGACTTCCCCAGATAGGCAGCAACTGAACAGAGTCTTTTGTTATCCTGAGACAACAACAAATACATCAGAAGCCACAACTATAGAGAAATGTACAAATGTTCAAGGGCTTTTCCATCTAATCAAGTGTTAGAAGACAGAAGTATTTAGAGCAGTGGTGTGTCTTTGTGTGCGCGCGCTCACATGCTGGTGGTACACAAAAAGGATTCCGATATAGACTGGGATTGTAAGTCAAGGTATCTTTCTAGACAAAAATTCTTTAAACTCCCTCAGAAAAAACATCCACATTAATTTTTTTCTTTCTTGGCACATTTACATATATAGGTAAGTTACATATACATATGTAGCTAATTAGAAGCTCTTATTTCTCTTTACATAACAGTATGTTACTACACTTAAGTACATGAAAGGCAGACTTACCGAGAATGACTTAAATAGGAGGTCTGACGATGAATCTCCTCTGGGTCTATTTCTACAGGATTCATTATAGCCAGCTGATCGATAGACCACCTAAATTCCCCTGGAGTCTAATAAATGAAAGCAAACACACATATTTAAAATACTCCATCAAAATGCTACCCAATGTTACCTTCAAAACTGTAGATGGCTATAACAAAAGTATTTTCAAATCTGAGTTTAATCACTCTAAATTAAATGGCAAATGGTAACCAAATCGCACTAGGTCAATCTGAAAATATCAAAACCTGAGTAATTTTAAAAAATGACATAATACTCTGAAAGTCAGAGTAACAAAGGTATAGAAATATCACAGTTAGCACTCATGAGGGAGAAACCATGATCATGAATAAACAAAAACTTTAATTATCTATTGTCACTATGAATGAATTAAAGTCTTAGCTACAGAAGAAGCTCCAGCAGTTTATGAAATAACTGACCCTCAAACTATTTAAGAATGGCACCCAGAGCTGGAGAGATGGCTCAGTAGTTAAGAGCACTGGCTGCTCTTCCAGAAAACCAAGGTTAAATTCCCAGCATCCACATGACAGCTCACAACTGTCTGTCACTCCAGTTCCAGGTCATCTGGCATACTTAGACATACATGCAGGCAACATACCAATGCACATTAAATAAATCTTAAAAAAAAAAAAAAAAAAGATAAACAATGGTACCCATACTGGGAGAGTATGCTATATTTTCTGGCTTTGAAGTTTAATTAAAATTTAATTCATATTGGGAAGTGGTGGTACATGCCTTTAATTCCAGCACTTAGGAGGAAGAGGAAGAACTCTGTGAGTTCAAGGCCAGCCTTATCTACAGAGCTAGTTCCAGAACAGCCAGTCCTGTCTTGGAAAACCAAAATAACAAAAAACAAACAAGAAATTGCATTGAAATCATTATTGTACTATTGTGTGTACATACACATCCACGTTTGTGTTGGTACAAAATATGTGTTTGAGTACATACACGTACAAGCGGGCTAGAGATCAATTTGGGACATTACGCCTCATGTTTTGAGACAGGGTCTGTCATTGGCCTTGGCATATCAAATAATCTAGGCTGGCTAGGCAGTAAGTGCCAAAGATCTGCCTATATCTGCCTCCCCTAGAGTAGGACTATAAATGTTCACCACAAGTAGCATTTTGATCTAGGCATCTAATTCATGCCCTTGTGCTTGCATGGCAAATGGCAAGCATGCTATCAACGGAGCTATCCTCTCAGCCTCCATTACTTACTTTTGATTAACACTAAAAGATGGCTAAATTTTATCATGAATCAGAGGCCAATATGACACCACATAAATTGTATATGGTCCCCCACACCTTCTCACTGTCCATGCTGATATGAAATGCAGCAGAAACAGTCACCTGGTATCTTGGTTATGTTTACTGTTGCTATGATGAAACACTACAACCAAAAGAAAACTGCGGAGGAAAGCATTTTTTCGGCTCACACTCCCACATCACTGTTCACCATCAAAGGAGTCAGGACAGGAACTCAAGCAGGGCAGAAACCTGGAGGCAGGA
This sequence comes from Phodopus roborovskii, assembly GCF_943737965.1. NCBI lineage: Eukaryota > Metazoa > Chordata > Mammalia > Rodentia > Cricetidae > Phodopus > Phodopus roborovskii. The sequence continues at coordinate 19,850,898 of NW_026126511.1, forward strand.
GCTCATGCAGAGGACCTGAGGGTTGCTGCTTACTGGCTTGCTCAGCCTGTTTTCTTAGAGAATCCTAGCCTACAAGCCCAGGGATGGAACCACCCACAATGGACTGGACCCTCCCACATCAATTACTAATTTTAAAAACACCCAACAGGTTTTGGCTGCTGCCCAATCTTATGGAGGCATTTTCTCAACCGAGTCTCTCTGAGACCCAAGCTTGTGTCGAGCTGACATGCCAGCACACCTAACTGTACAGGTTATCTAGGTCAGTGTGGTTAACCAATCAAAAGACCGTCCCCAGTTTAGCAAGTTAACAGTAAAAACAGCTAAAGTCATGGAGCCTTCTCTAAATTCCTAAGGAGCACACTTCCTTCTGGACCTTCTGATAAATGTTAATCATCACACATATTTCTCTATTTTGAAAGTGTTCACTTTGTCGAATTTATTCCAATAGCACAGGAGTCAGCTCCCTTTTATAACAACCTCTGAGCTTTAATAGGGCTCGGTGTTTTCAAATGTCCGGGAGAAAGAAAATAGAGGTTTCGATATTGCATGACAGACAGAAAAATAACATGAAATTCAAATTTCAGCGTCTGTAATTCCATATTAGACCATGGCCATATTTGTCCCTGCATTGTTCTTGGCTGCTTCTTTTGATGTGAGGTACATATGAGTAGTGCAAACAAGACCAGGTGACTTGCAAAGCCTGTCCAGTTCCTGGGGAAACGTTAGTTGCTTCTGTGTTGGCGTGGAGGTTCCTAGAGAGTTTGCACCAAGTGATCCTAACTAGTCCACTGTTATTCCAATGCATAAGGGCATTCCTATTATGTTTGCTGGAAGAACTATTAGAAAACTAGGTGACCCGGCTTCTTCTGGAAGATATTTACATTCAAAATCATTTGCAATCACTTCCATTTAAAATCACTTGTAAACATTAGGCAAGAAAAACTTACTGGTAGTTTTGTGGATTTAAAGACAGAAGGACTGGCAAGGGTTTGTTTATGGAGATTTGAATAATCACTAGGACTTTCAAAGGGATTTAAAACGGGGATCTTTCCTGGAGTTTCCGGTGTTATTTGCATTTTTAATTCTCTCACATCTCCCATAGCCCAGGAAGCAAACTAAAAAAGAAATCAGAAGTACATATATTAAAACTATTAAGTACCATACACAATAATCCTGACAGGATACATCTAACATTTCACAAGGAGTTAATTCCAAACCTGATTCTTTGGGGATTATTTTATAGCTTACAAGAGAGCATCCTGTACGTTTTCCTCAGATGATCCTGAAACTAACCTTGGAAGCTGAAACGGTGCTCTCACTTCTCAGAGGAAGTTAAATACACACCACTCAGCTATAAGTTCTGGCCGGATGAGAAGCAAGGAAATCATACTAAGCACAAGTACCTTTCCAACCAAACGAATTCTCTCTGTAGTTTTCTGTATTCACGATCCCAAGGCTAAATAGCAAGAACATCCTTCGGATGCTCCAACAATTCTATAAAGAACTACAGTTACTGCTCCAGGAACGTTGTTAGCCCTCACTAGGGCGGGCTGATTGACAGGGTCCAGGTGGGGGTTTAACTAGTTTTCCCGAAGACGTCCACCCCTCCAGGGCACAAAAAAGCACAATGCATTCCTTCCAAAGAAGGGTTACAGCCAGGCGGGGGATGAGAGGAAAAAGGATTTACTTTTGGAAGATCGAAGTCGAGCCGGCTCCCTCGCGAAGAGCAGAGACGTCACTTCCAGCCACCATTCAGTTTCCAGGTGCCCCGTCTCCCTGCTCCCCTTCTTCGCGTCGGGGCGAGCGCGCAGGCAAAGCAGGGCGCCGGGGAAGCAGAGGGGTGCCCAGCTCGGCGGAGGGGTCCAGGGCCGGGGCCACGCAGGACTTGCCTACACCCGCGGGGGACGAGGGGGTTCGAGCATGTCCTGCAGAGCCCACCACAGGCGCCGACTCTTTAACTCCCTCCGCGCCGTCTCCGGCCAACCAGGGCGCGGGGCGGGGCGAGGCGGCCGGCCAATGGCGTCTCACCGCCGTCCGCGAACCGGCCAATGGCGTCGAGGCCGTGGAGCGAATTCGAACGCTAACTCCTCGCCCTGAGTTCCGCGCTAGCGAACGAGGCTCCAAATTCAAATCAACGCCGCCCTGCGTCGGCGCCCTGCGCCAGGGGGCGGGGCGGGGCCGGCGTGGGCGGGGCCTGGCCGTGGAGAGCGCGGCCGCGCGGCGGGCCTGCGGGCCGGAGGCGGGGCTTGGCCGGCGTGGGCGGGGCTGGCCCTTCGTGGGCGGGGCTTGGCCGTGCAGAGCGCGGCGGGCCTGCGGGGCGGGCGCTCCGTTTCCGGGTCAGGCCCTCTCCCACGGGCGCCGGCTTTCTCTGCTCCATGGCTGGCGGCGGCGGTGCGGGCGCGGCGGCCTCGGCCAACCTGAACGCGGTGAGGGAGACCATGGACGGTGAGTGCGCGACGCGCTCGCCTTACCCGGCCTGCGCTCCCCGGCGCCGAGCCCCAGACACGGAGGCGTCGTGGAGGGCCCGGCGGCCCCGGCGTCGACCCCAGCGCCGTCCTTCAGGCGCCCGGGCAAGGGGACCCGCCGCGATCCCGAGGCTGGCGGTCCTTCCCCGGGAGCGCTGGCCCTCCGCGGAGGCGTAGTTTGGCGCGCGCGCGGCGTTCCGGCCCCGCGGCGGCCCGTTGCGCACACCCAGCCCGGGCCCTCGCGACCCGCCCCTGTCCCGGGCGCGTGCCGGTGGCGCCCGAGAAGCTGGCGGCCCAAGTCCCCAGCAGGCGGGAGCAATCGTGGATCTTCAGTCACCGCTCAGCCCCGGGCCCGGGCGTTTCAGTAAGGAGCTATTCGCCACCGCCACCAAATGAGCGGATCTTCCCGTCATCATCTCCCTGTCCTGTCTTAGACCCGGTGACACGGGAGGCCGTTGATGTGGGTGTGTGCGCACGTGTTCGGAAATAAGTGCCTCGGAGTTGCCCCCTCTCGGCTGCGGTTCTGCAGCCTCCTGGACCCAGCACTTAGATGTGCAAGCCGTAGCTGTCTTGTGTATAAAATATAACTACGGCTGCGAGGGCTGTTGTGGGCATTTAAAATTGGACAACCAGGTGAAGTGTGTATCAAAAGTGTTCAGGCTTGCTTTGTTTGTTTGTTCTTTTGCATTAGCTGGCATCCCATTTGCATTGTATCTTTCTCTTCATTTTACTCGTTTCCATGTACATGCGGTACTGCATGTCCCTATTGGCAGTGGCCTTAATGGTTTCCAACCCTACTTACTGCATGCATTGTGTTTCATTCACCAAATGCCTGCCATCTTATCTTGCCCCTTCTAATTCTTGGAATGTCTTGCTCTGGTCACTGCTTACATTTATTTTTTCCACCTAGTGGTATATGTTCCATTGCTCTTTTTCTGAAAATTCGGTTAGAAATACCATATCCAGCCAGGTTTTTCATCCTGTGTGTTTCAAGGCTTACTGTTTTATAAAGTGAACTTATGTACCCAAGGATTATCTGAATAACATTATCTTCTTGCCTTGGGCGACTGTGGGTTTGAGGGTGTGTTGTTTTGAGACAGTCTTGTACAGAGTCTTGTTTTGTATTCCGGAGTGACATCAACTTCTCTTTCTGCCTCTGGAGTGTTCTTGGAGTGCTGGGTCTCTAGTGCATACCCCTTGCACCAGTGTGCATTTTGAATAATATCTGAAGATGTGGCCGTCTGTCCATCCAGTTTCCTTCGAAGGAAGACTCTTTGGTGGGACTGCTTTTGCACTGCTGACATCATCACCGTCTTTTCTGAGAGAATTTGATGTAAAATAAAAATTACAGACAGTAAGAACATGTAAAAGTGAAGACCAGAGGTGTTTTTCCTTTTAATGGAGGGAGAGTATGTGTGACATTTGATATTTTATTGCATTTAAATCCGTGCATGAGAGTCAACATGAAGTTTTCAAGCTTTTTGAATCCTGTTTCATCCCTCAATAGTAGCTTTTCTTCAAGATCTTGTGTGTTTCTCATCTTCTCCCTCCTTTCTGTGTTACCTAACAGTGATTTAAGCTTTTGATGTCTGTGGTTTGTCGGAGTAGTGGGAGTAAACTTTGTTAAAGCTAGATTACACAAGGGAAAAAGCAAATAGGCTTTGTAATTTTCTACACACTCTGCAAGGAACCCAACCCTGACGAACTGTAAGAGCTGTGAGATAAGATACTCTGCTCACATCCATGTTACACTCAATATACACTTCCAACGTTTCTTCTTAAAATAGCCAGACCTGGGACTGGAGAGATGGCTCAGCAGTTGAGAGCACTGATTGTTCTTTCAGAGGACCCCTGGTTCAATTCCCAGCACCCACATGGCAGCTCACAACTGTCTGTAACTCTAGTTCCAGGGGATCTGATACATTCACACCATAAAACAAAGTTGAATAAATTTTTTAAAATAGCCAGACTTTTCAACTACTTCCCCCTTTCAGTGTAACTCCTCAAATTTTTATTTTACTACTCATGATTGCATTCTGATAATTTTTCTTTCCAGAGGCTTTAGTATCCTAGCAACTTTATGTATCAGGTAGTAAGCTTCCAAAATCTTTCTAAGCAAAGGTGTTGAGAGCCATCAGACTAGTCAGTGACAATAATGCCATCCTTCCCCTTGTGCATTTGAGAAGGATATCTGGGGTCACTCTGATTTTCTTGTGTCTCTCCTGCCTCCTACTCATCACAACGGCCTTAAAATTCATCACTAATTTGATATTTGACAACTTAACTATTTCTTTTCAGGCCATCTCATTTACTAGTATTACCAAAAGTACAGCAATATAGACAAATTCCATGTCATACATGACTTGTTCACAAAACAAACCCATATTTAAAAACTGTCAGATACAGATTCCTATTTTATATCTATCAATAGTGTCTCAAACTTGAGTTCTTTAGTAGGGTCTTAGTAGATTTTCATGGCTCCTCTATTTTCTTCTCATTTGCCCCCTCATAACTGCCTGACACTGGCTGTTATCATCAGTGAGTTGACGAAGTTCCTGCCAATCTAGGAGCCATTGCACAGGTGTACTTTCTACTGCTTTGCTTCCTCCTGCCTGGAGTTCCTGTCACACTTCCGTCTAAGGTTGTTACTGCCTCAGGCAAGTCTTTCTCAAGTACTGTCTTTTCAGAATCTGTTCAGTGCTCCTGCAATTTGTTTTAGTGGGATCAGTCTTTGTTTTATCTTGCTGTAACAGATTTTACTTTTCCTTGCATTATGCTTAGTAATGATAAATTCACTCTGCATAGGAAATACTATCCTAAGCATAATGCAAGGGAAAAGTATACAACGGGTGATATGTTATCACTTGACTTGAATTCTAAGCATATTGTGGGAAACCACCACCATTTAACAAAGTCAGTGGAACTATTGCTTGTATGTCTTGTAAGGCAAAGTGTGGACGGAGGTTTCTGTACTTAACAGTACCGTAACCGTTTGGTCACAAATAAACACACAGAGGCTTCTGTTTGTACTATGGCTCGAGCTTCTTATTGGCTAACTGTCTCTTAATTATTAACCCATTTCTATTAAACTATGTATTGCCACAAGGCTGTGACTTACCTGTAATACTGCGGTGTAATTACCCCTTCGGCAGCTACAAGGCATCTCCCTGGCGACTCAGTGTTCCTCTTCCCAGCCTTCTCCTACTCTGGTAGCCCTACCTATACTTCTTGCTCGGCTATATCCTGTCTTTCCATTGGCCAAAAATACAAAGAAACATATTCACAGCGTACAGAAGGACATCCCCCATTAGGAATGATTCCTGGAAGAGCAAAGTGACCTAGGTTCTTAATGCTGCTGTTTTGAACGTCAAAGGGATACTTTAATGAGCTACCACAAAATACTGTGCTATAGAAAATGAAGTTAAGGATGTGATGCTATTACATACCTATATGCACAACACTGATGCACATAAAATAGAAAAGTTTACAAGTGAAAGTAAAGTGCACCAGCCTTTATTAATAAAGTTAACAGATGCAATTACTCTGTCAAATTATTGTGAAAGGGTCTAAAGCTATAAATGGCTATGTTGCTGAGTAGTTCTTTTAGAATTTGTCTTGAAATACAATTTAGTATATACAGATATATTGCAGTTACCACAATATTCTATCAATGGTGGAAGTGTAAGAGCAACTTAATTCTGAAAACAGTTTGGAGGTTAAGAACTTGGCATTTCCACGAAAAGGCATGTTATGCAACTATTTCTAAGTTTTTAAAACTGAGACACTTGGATGGAAAATCAAGATGGTTTACTAGGTAAGGGTCCCATGCCAGCAAGACTGATGAGCTGACTGATGTGCAGGGCCTACATGGAGGAGGTAGAGAAGCAATTCTGTAAGTTGTCCCTCAGACTACTCTACTTGTGCACTGTGACCTATGGGAACCCACAAGTACATACACATGCATTAGTCAGTCAATCAGTAAGTGTAAAATCAACTGAGAAGCACATGCTGGACTCTGAATCCTGAAGTGTTGATTCCTTAATAAAGCAGTGCTCTGCTGAGCCATTGTCAGAGCAGCTGCTTCTTGCAGGAGATGGGAGCAAATAGAGACATCCACAGCCAGACATTATTCATCCCTAAGTGGGATGTCTGCAGATCCTCCCCTCCCAGCTCAGGGAACGCTGCTGAGAAAGGGGCAGAAAGGGTGTGAAGAGCCAGAGGGGATTGAAGACACCAAGAAAACAAGACCCTCAAAATCACCATGAGCAAAACTATGAACTCAAGACTGAAGCAGCATGCACAGGGCCTGCACGGGTCTGCACCTGGTCCTCTGTGTGTGTATACCATGGCTTCCAGTTTAGTAGGGTTTGTTTTGTTTTGTTTTGTTTTTTAATGGGATTCCTTAGTTTGTAAATGAGTGGGTCTCTGGTTCTTGTGCCTTTTCTTGGGCTCTTTTCCTTCTGTTTATTTTGTCCAACTCTGATGTGTTAGTTTTTGTTTTACCATATTATATTATCCCTTGGAATCTTTTTTGTTTTTTAATGAGGATGGAAGGGAAGTAGGGTCCAGATGGGACAGGAAATGGAAGGAGTAAAGGGAGGACTAATCAGGATATACTATCTGAGAAAAGAATATGAATATATATAACTTTTTTTTTTTAATGTGGGTCTCTACACCTGCTTCTATCACTTACTTGATGAAGGTTCTGTGGTGACAGGGTAGTCATCAATCTGATTACAGGAAAAGGCCAGTTAAGCACCATCTTCTCTCCTAGGGGTCTTAGCTGGGGTCATCCTTATGGATTCCTGGCTCCTGGTTTCTCCCTAGCCCAGTATTGGCTCCCTCTGTTGAGATATCTTTCATTGTTCTCCCATTCCATCCCTTCCCCGAGTCAACAATCCCATTCTCTCATGTTCGCATCCCCCACCCCACCCTCTAGTTTAACCAGAAGATTGCATTTATTTCCCCTTCACCGGTTGGTCCATGTATCCCCCTTAGGTTTCTCGTTGTTACCTAGCTTCTCTGGAGCTATGGATTTCTATCCACTTATGAGGGAGTAAATACCATGCTTGTCTTTTTGGGTCTGGTTACCTCACTGGGATGAAATTTTTTTCTAGTTCCATACATTTCATGATATCATTGTTTTTCACAGCTGATTAATATTCTATTATGTAAATGTGCCATATTTTCTTTATCCATTCTTCTGTTGAGGGGCATCTAGGTTGTTTCCAAGTTCTGGTTATTATGAATAATGCTGCTGTGAGCATAGTTGAGAAAGTATCCTTGTGGTATGATTGAGCCTCCTTTTGGGTGTATGCCCAAGAGTGCTAGTGCTGGGTCTTGAGTAATTTTCTGAGAAACAGCCATACTGATTTCCAAAGTGTGTAAGTTTGCATTCCCGCCAGCAGTGGAAGAGTATTCCCCTTACTCCACATCCTCTCCAACATTTTTTTATCTTAGCTGTTCTGATAGGTGTAAAATGGTATCTTAGAGTCATTTTGATTTGCATTTCCCAGATACAGAGACCCATATCCAAGCACCAGGCTTAGCTACAAGAATCCAGTCAAAGAGCGGGAGGAAGGATTCAGGGGGGTGGGGATCACGGTCATGACAGGGAAACCCACAGAGACAGTGGGAGCTCACAGACTCTAAACTGGCAGCTGGAGAGCCTGTGTGGTACTGAACTGGGCCCTCTGCTTATGGGTGACAGTTTTGTAACCTGGTCTGTTTAGTGGGCCCCCTGGCAGTGGAACCAGGATCTATCCCTAATGCATGAGCTGGGGTTTGAAGCCCATTCCATATGGTGGGATGCCTTGCTCAGCCTTGATTGCTGCGGGGGTGGGTGGTGGGTGTCCTGCCTGAGCTGAGTGTGCCAGGACTTATTGACTCCTTACCCTTTCTGAGGTGTAGATGGATGGGGGCGGGGTGTTAAAAGGAGGGAAGGGGGAACTGGTTGGTATGGAAAAGGAATACAAAATATTTAAAGTGTGAATGAATTCATTTTCAAGTGACAACTATTACGTTAAAGTGCTTTTCTACAAATTCTTTAACTCTTATTTTTTTAACTTCTGAGATTATAATTTCTTTCCTTCATACCCTTCTATACTGCTCTCTGTTCTTCAAGTCTGTGGTCTCTCTTTTTACTAATTGCTATTGCATGCGTATGTATATACATAACTCTGCCTAAAGAAAACCTGTTTAGTCCATCAAGAAGGAAAGAAGAGCTGTGTGGGTTGTTTTTTTTTTTTTTTTTTTTTTTTTTTTTTTTTTTTTTGGTGTTACAGGCTTTTTAATGTGTCTCTATCTTTTTCAGTTCTGCTTGAGATTTCAAGGATTTTGAATACCGGTTTAGATATGGAAACACTGTCTATTTGTGTTCGGCTTTGTGAACAAGGAATCAATCCAGAGGCTTTGTCATCCGTTATTAAGGAGCTTCGAAAGGGGACTGAAGCGCTGAAGGTTAGATTTGCATATTAGTTTTTTCTTAATTTTTTTCTTAATTCTCACCTCATATGTCTTGATCCCCATCTCCCATCCTCTCCCATCCACCCCCTGCTCTTGCAACTGTCCCCCCAAAATAAAACAAAATAAAATGCAAGAGGAAAAAGGAAGGAAAGGGAAAATCTCATCGTGGAGGCTGCAGTGTGACAGAGTTACGCAGAAAAACACCTTTCCTTGTCCAGAGTAGATCATAGGCTCAGGCTATACTGGCATTACTCCTCCGGTCATACAGTGACAGGTACTACTACTACTATGGTTAGTAACATGCTGCCCAGGAAACCGAAGCGTATAGTAAGTAGCCCAGCTACTGGTAGTTAAGTAGTTGACCCAGAGTTATAATATGCACTGTCTGACAAAGAATATGTAAGCCAGCTTTTTAACTGTTTTCTTTTTTGAGACAGTCTCATTATGTATCCATAGATGACCCCAAACTCATGGAGATCGTCCTGCCCCTGCCTCCAGAGTGCCACCACACCTGGCAAAAAACATTTTAAACTCTGCTCTAACTCTTTTGTGTGGGAAGTCCTGAGAAGAGAAACGTTAACTCAGACTATATATTTGTGTACTGGCTATTCTAAGGAGAACAAGGCCAGTTCTTTTGACTGTTAGGAAAAAGGTTAGGCCTTTTATATTTATTATTGCATTATTTATAATATCCCAACATTTTACCATATTTTCTTGAAATATTTAGAAAAGAAATTTTAATTAGTAAGTAGAAATAGAAGTACATCATGTATTTTGCTAAGATCAAATTCATCATTTTCAGGTCTGGGCAGTGGTATACCACTTTAATCTCAGCATGTGAGGCAGAGGCAGGTGGATCTCTATGAGTTCAAGTCTATTCTGGTCTACAGAGTTTAGTTCCAGGACAGCCAGGACTACACAGAGAAACCCTGTCTCAAAAAGCAAAGCTCGTGATTTTCATATTGGCATTAAGAAATTATATAAAGTCTTTGTCCGGCTTTGTTCCTGGGTGATAGAAACAAGGTTTGTTCCCCATGGCGCTCAAGTTTGACCTTCAGTTTAAGTTGTTCCTGGCTTAGCCTCCCAAGTGCTGGGTTACTGGCAAGTGCTTATCCTTTCAAGTTGTTCCAGAAATACATATCAGATCGGTTTTTTTTTTTTTTTTTTTTTTTTTTTTTTTTGGTGAATGATCAGACACATCTGGGAGGTGAAATTACCCACTTCTAGAAAGAAACTGACTATTCTCTCTCATATGCGGAACCTACTTGTAAAACATGTGTAATGACTGTAAGGATGATTTTATACTTCAGAGAGGAGACCAGGAAAAGGTGGTGAGGAAGGACAAAATGCAGGGAAAGGGTCGTGAGTCCTGAAAGATAAGAAGCAATGTTTTTCTAGTTTTAACTCTGTCGTGCCTTTCCCCCCACCCGTGTGTGTGTGAATGTGTAAAACCCTAAATGAAGGGACATTCTAACTTGGAACTGGGAGTACAAGTGTGATGTCTTTTTTTTTTTTTTTTCTGAGTTCATTACAATAAAATGATTTTTTAACATAAATATTATCACAAGTAACACCTTTAACCAAAAAAATGAAGTAGAGAGAGAGGTTAAAAACATGTTCACTGTTCTTCTATTGCTGGTGCTCTGCCTACTTTGTAGCTTAATAAGTTTTCTCATTTTTATTTCTGTTTTTTCACTATAATAAAACAAACTAATGAAGACCTTGGAAAACAAGATTATGTGTTAACTCTTGAAGTAGTACATTTTTACATGTTCTTTATTATTTAAGATGACTTTCTGTTTGTAATCCAGCAGTGAATGCAAAGGATAATCTTGATAATACAACAAAATAAAAATAAAAATCACTGTATTTTTTTCAGTAAAAGTAATTCGGCTATGTTAGGGAACAGCTAGCTGTTTGTTCAGTATAGGCTAGAACTGACAGATTTACCTCCAAGGTGTGTCTTCACCATGGCTTCTGAAAACACGTCTTGTTCTCTTGTTCTAGGCTGCTGAAAATACAAGCTGACTTCCAGTGAAGCGCTGAGCTGATATATCAAGCTCTGCAAGAAAATTTGAAGATTGCAGTGTAGTCAAGATGTACAGTGATATTACTGCTTGCTGCATAGAAAATGTTTCCTTTTAAAAAGAATTATAAAACCATGTCTGTATAAGTCAGTGGGAAGTGGGTTAAGGCAGAACTAGCGGGCATGTTTACATCACAGCCATCTCCGTTGTTAATGGCCCCAATTCCATGGCATTGCTGGGCTCTTATTTATGTATTCCTTATTTATAGCTCTACTAGCTGTAATTTTCTAAACAGTATCTGTCAGATGTACACAGCTGCTGTGCCTGGTTAGTGGAACACATCAGAGGTGATGAATGGTAGTTATGACTTGTTGACATTTCCATTATAAGCCTTAATTTTGAATTGTTTATGCATAATAGCTGACTATGTTCCATTGGGCTGGAAGTTGATGGGATTTCAACTGCCATTTGTGAGTTTTGCCTTTTGTGTGTGTGTTTCACATTTTTTTTTTTTTTAAGAAAAAAAAAAAAAGGTCAAAAAGCATATCTTCTAATCATCTCCTTAATAGAATATTTAGTTTTTTAAGCAGGTTTTTTGGCAGTTAAAAGTATAAAGATCAATTTTTGTACTGACTAAAATTTAGAACTTTTAAAAACTTAGATTTTAAAGGTAAAATGCCAGGGCTTGGCTTAGCCTTATTCATAGTGAACTATTTAAATCTAGCTAGAGTATTTGAGAATGCTTTTCTTCCCAAATTTTATACCAAGTAAAGGCATACAAAATAATGTATAAAATAAAAACAGCAAACGTGCATAAAAATAATAGAAATTCATACTAATTAATCTTGACTGGCTATTTAATCAGTACATAGGTGTGTATTTCAACCCATTGATCCATAATATTTTCTGAAGAAGTAGGGTTTGCCACTTGTTAAAAAAAAAACTATTGAAATGTGTACTAGTAATTTTAAGTATGACTTTGCAGAAAAAATTTGTGTCATTATTTTAAAGCTTAAACTCATGAAAATGATGGTTCAAAAATAAATTTTAAAAAATTATAAAGACATTGGTTCTGTTCCTGTTAGAGAATCCCAGTGGAATAATTTTAACAAACTTAATGAGGATTTAATCTGAATTTTTTGTTTCTTAACTTTTAACTTTAGTTCTGACATTTATATGATTACAAACATTCATTCTTCTGTAGCCTTTTTTATAGTTCAGACAATCGGAAGTGGTTTTTAAAAGATTTAGTAATTAAGTAGCTAGCCTCTCTACTGCCCTAATCTCAACTCTTCCCTGCAATCAGAAGACTGGGGCAGAGGAATTAATTGCAGGCTACCTTGGGCTGCAAGGGCAACATAGCAAGACCGGACTTCAACGGACAAAATCTGGAGTTGTAGCTATTTTGACTTTTTAAAAGCATTGCATCTTTATTAAGTAAATTGAAAGGTCTGTTACAGGCAACTCTCCCAAGTTGGGAGATAGTAAGTACTTGTAAGAATCTGATTGCTGATATGCAGATACTGCATATCAAAAAGTTTTCTCAGACTCCACAATTTGTATTTACTTCTAGGACATAGAGTTGATAGTTTTATTTATGATTTTGTAGATTATTTATGTGTGAAACAAAGTAGGGAAATATATTGACAAAGGATTGTGTTTTTAGAAAATATATTGTGTCTCATGTTTATAGAGAACTTTGTGTTACATTTCCAAATGTAAACATATATTTTTAATGAGCTCATAAGTAATATTTAAGAAACCAGTGATGATAATGGCAGTATCATGCATGTTGTCAGTGACAAAAATAAAATGATTTTGGTATTGGCTTGTCCTTTTGATACAATATATGCTTCTATGAGTTCAGTGGTGTTTAAAATTAAGCTTTGGGTAGGAGTGGAATTTTTTCCTGATAGAGGAGATAATCATATTACTGGTTTGGTTTCAAAACTAAATAGACAATCCAAATAAATTTAATACTGTGCTTTTTTTTTTTCTTTTCTTTTTTTCCCCTATATCTCATACATGATAATCTTTATGTGGAAATTATTGTAAATGTTATCCGTGTTAAAGTTATTTGTTTTTCAAATATATGTGAACATTTCCCAATAATTGAATCAAATATGTTTTAAACATTTACTTAAAGACTTGATTCCTTGGTCATCTTGACCATTCTTTATTGTTGTGAAAGATAATGTAAAATTTATGATTTTTGGTGATTTAAACTGAGCAGCTTAGTGACCTGAAGAACCTGCCATTGCTTTGTAACCCTCGCCATCTTTAGAGCTTTGTCATCCATCTTCTCAGACCGAAACATGCTAGTTAGTGATTCCCCATCCCTTTCACTAACTCAGCCAATGCATTTTCTGCACTCTGTCCATGAACGTTATTCTAGCCATCTGTATAAGTTGAATCACATAACATCTGTTCATTAAGTCTCAGCATCCATTGTAATGACTGTGCTGTGTTTTCCTGTTTGTTCACAGGCCACTGGGGCTGTTGTGAGTGGTGCTGTGAACATGGTGTGCAGATATCCATTCAGCCTCTTCCTTTTAGCACTCTGGAGCACATGCATGCTCCACAATGGAAGGATGGGTTAAATAAGGGGACTGGACAGGATGTTGTGATAGCAACATAGGCCTAAGTGACATTAGAAAATACATGGAACATACAGAGTGTTACAGGGGAAATGCACTAACATGACTGGGTTTCTAAACGTAGGAAACCAAATGGAAAATCAAATTCCCTTTGAATTTACTTTAAGCAAAGATCTTAGCATATGTATTAAGCTTCATCCTTGCCAGCCCTCCCGAGACCCCTCGCTATGTCTGGTTTTACTATGCAGCATTTATGGCCATTTCCAAGTAGAGTTTTGTAACGAGTAGGTTTTTCCTCCCGCTGCTGGTCTTGACCAGCCCCAATTAACACATCGAGACTCTGTATTGGATATAATGCTGTTGGCCAGGTACTAGTTTCTTATCGGCTAGCTCTGTCTTAAGTATTAACCCATTTCTGTTAATCTAATATTTCCACGTGCTTTCATCTTACCCGGGAATGGGGCCTGGGTCTGGTCTCCCCAGCCTCTCCATGTTGACTCCTCCTTCTTCCTCTTTCTTCCTTGTCTCCTAGTCCTTCCTCTCTTGCTTTCCTATTGGCCAACAGTACTTTATTCATTAGCCAGTATGAGAAACATATTTACAGAATGACATCTCCCATCAGAGATTAGTGGTTGTTAATTGCTGTCCACTTCTATCTGAAAAGTCACACAAGGGCCGGGGTTTTTCTTGATTTTGTTCATTAATGTGGCTCTCATTTCTCAGTAAATACATGTCAGACTGAATAGATAAACTGGGCATCTAAAACTGCATTCATCCACCATATGGTTGAAAAAATTATGGGAGAGACTGGGGATCCGGTGCCCATCAATGTAGTTAACGATCTGGAAGAAGATGGTCACAGAGACAAACTTGCCTCTAAGGCCTCCCTTAATCAGCCTGCTGTGGATGATGATGGCCTCAGATTTCTGTAGCATCTCAGAAAATCAAACTACTGCCTTTTAATTAGGATAATAAAGATGCAAGCCGCACCTAGTGGTGCAAGTATACCCACCATTTGGGAGACAGAAACCAGACAATGGCCAATTCCACCTGCCTGAGCAGTTTAGCAAGGCCCTTTCTCAAGTCTTAAAAAGGAAAGAGGTGTTGGGAATTTCCATCACCCGGACTGCTTGACCCCCAAAAGAGGGAGAAAAGGAAAAGTACAAGGGAGGACAGCCTAAAACATTTGTTTGCCATAAATGTAGGTGATGAATTGACCTCTGATAACAACTAAACAAAAACAGAAAGTCAGTGTTAAGCTAATATATACACCAAGTATTTCAAGTATTAATTTTCAAAAGTCACAGCCTCAGATGGCAGCCTCAGTCTGTTAAAAACAGTGTCCATTAGAACAGAGTGGAATATTGAGGTATCTTGTGAATGGAAGTCTGGGATGCAGGTGTTGAAAGCGTTCAGGTTATCACCTGTACCAGTAAATCAATATGTGCAGTGCAGGGTTCCATCAGTCGTTACAGGGGATTTTATAATAACTATAACTTCCAAAGAGTAATACTTGAAAACTTTCACCTGTTAGATATTCTAGAGGCCTGCCTCCTACTCTCCT
Source organism: Phodopus roborovskii (assembly GCF_943737965.1). NCBI lineage: Eukaryota > Metazoa > Chordata > Mammalia > Rodentia > Cricetidae > Phodopus > Phodopus roborovskii. The sequence continues at coordinate 19,866,016 of NW_026126511.1, forward strand.
GTCAGAAAATGGCCTTTTTATTGTCAGAGTTGTAGTTTACACTTTAATTTGCTGAACATAATACATTGGGGGTGTTGCTGATGTTTTTGCTGGTTTTATTTTTTTTTCTCTTTTTGGGGAGCTACTATCCAGCACACAAATCACACATAGAGTCTTATATTACTTATGAATACCCAGCCTTGCTTTGGAGCCTGTCCTGGAACTAGCTCTGGAACAGGCTGGCCTCGAACTCAGAGACCCGCCTGCCTCTGCCTCTCGAGTGCTGGGATTAAAGGCATTCGCCACCAATGCCTTGCCCTGATTAACTTGTTTCTTGCCAACTTTCCTTAAATTATCCCGACTACCTTTTGCCTCTGGGCTTTTCCTGTTCTTTCTCTAAGTCTTATTCTTACTCCATGGATTGCTGTGTAGCTGGGTGGCTGGGTGATGCCCTCCTTTCCTTATTCTCTTGCTGTTTTTCTGCAGTGAATATACAAGTGCGTATGTTCTTACATTTCCTTCTCCTAGAGCATACTTGATACTTGCTATCTTTGCATCTAGTTTTGTATCAAGCCTAAATCTTTTTCTTTAGACTAAAAGGGGAATTGTAGTGAGATCCACCCTGCCTGCACCTGTAGCACTGAGCATGCCCGCTTGAGCGTGGTCACAGGTGTGGACCTGACGGAATGGGCTTTAGGTCTGAGGTTGGGACAGGTGGCTCTCTCTGGCTTCTTGTGGCCGGGTCACAGAGGACAGCCTGGGTGGATCCTTGGAGAGGGAACTTGCAGCAGTCCCCTGCTTCTTGTGTAAGTGACTTCTCCCTGAATAAAGTTCATGCAACCACTGTTGAGTCTAGTAAATCTTGATGCCCTCAGAATATTCTTCCTCAGTTCTATTTATCCTCTCTGCCTGCCAGCCCTGCCTATCCTTGCTCCTGCCTCGCTATGGGCAATTCAGCTTTTTATTAGGGCCACCAGATGTTTTAGACAGGCACAGTAACACAGCCTTACAGAGTTAAAGAAATGCATAAACAAGTGACACCTTAATATTCCATCGCACTAAGAAATCCAGTAAGATCTAATATTTAAATTAACCTGACTTAACGTAAATACCCAGTCAAACTAGTTTAAAATAGCACCCTCTTGAGTATCATACCACTCAGCAAGAAACAGCTACGTGACTACTCTGGAGTGGGACACAATTTCAGATTTCTTTAATTCCAAACTGTATTTGTTAATCAAAAGATCTGCTTTATCTCCAGGAGAAACAAAAGTAACTAACTCATTTTTGATGCGATTGTAGCACATTTTGAAAGGCAGAGAGAGTCACAACTCAGATCCCTGGCACTTGAGAAAAAGCAGGTTGGTAATACACACCTGTAACCCTGTTACTAAAGGGTAGAGATGGGCAGAACTGGGGTTGGGAGCTTGCTGACCAGCTAGTCTAACCTTAAGAGCAATTCCCAGGTTCAGTGAGAGACCACATCTCAAGAGGTACAACAGAGGAAGACACGGAATAGCGTCTTCTGCCTCCAAATAAGTAAGTACACAGGCAAGTGCACACGAACACGAGAGCAAAACGGTACCAAGTCACACTTTGCCATCAGAAGAATGAGAAGAGGATTGCACATAAATCCGTTATGGACTTGTTCCTACATTTGAAGTGTAGCGTTCCCATGCTGCCATCTTTGATGCCCCTTCTACACATCTGTAAGCCACAAGGATGGTCTCATTGAGACAGGTCTGGTTTTAGGGTCACAGAAACTGGATTCTGGGTATTCCTTCCAAATCTCTAGGATGACGGTGTTAAGACAATTAAATGGAGATAATGAGTGGATGTTAAACCCATAGCGTGCCACCCCTAACATTGTAGGAACTAAATGAATAGGAAATTGTAGGTTTTGTGTGAATAGAACTGTTGCAGCACCTCAATTTCAGGACTGCCCTAGTGATTTAATAGCATATCCAGTGTACATTCCCCTTGTGCTGTCAGACCTGTTTCCAGGAGCCCCAATTTTAAAGGATCTTTTTCAGAAACAAACAAAAGGTATGTAAATATAAGCATATGCTGTGTTTGTACAGTGAGGATTGAGACACCATACTAATAAAAATGGGAGATTAATATGTAGCTAGATTTTAGTGTCGAGGCTTGCATAGCTAATTAGAGAAAGGGACCCGTGGGGATGAGGATGTGTTGAGAGAAAAAATAACGATTATGAATAAATTTTAAGTCTCTTTTCCACATAAAAAGAACCCATTGTTCTCAGTTGCCGCCGATGGACCCAGCGGGAATATCAGTGATCTTTGTTCTTGTTGAACACGGGGAACCATCATGTAAAAGAGAAGCAAACAGCTGCTAAATGAAAGCTTCCTTGGCAGTCTAGGTATAGAGTGTTGTGCGGGAGGAGGGCAGCCATGGAGAGAGAGCTCTGTAAGGTTTCATTTAAACTCTTGGATAAGCATCTTCTCTGCCTTACCTAATAGAAACAGGAGGAGTTTTGCCAACTAAGACAAAGTTCAGAAAGCAAGAAGAGGTAGGAAGGAGCTACGGGCACACACACAAAAGTGCTTAGGAGTCTCCCAGATAACTTGGGACTGAGGTGCATTTACACCAGATTTCTTGCAATAGGAGCTCTAAGGCAAAGATGCCATGGACACAGACATCAGCCACTACCATGACTTCAGGTGATCTTATGACCATCACCTGTCACTGACCAGGGACAGGCTACATTGCTATACAGAGAAACCCTGTCTCAAAACAAAACAAACAAATAAACAAACAAAAACAAAAAGACCCAGAGACATATTGGGGTTCAAGCTGAGGGTCAGATAAGCAAAGCAGCCAGCCACTGGATCTTACCTCTACCAAGCTGAAATAGCAATCTTATCTTCAAGAATCCTCAGAGACAAAAGCTCTGAATTCTGTCTCCTCCTCCGTATATTCCTTTCTCCGCCGAGCCATGTCCTCCTGTTTCCACCTCCCTAGCACTGGGATTAAAGGTGTGTGATCCCAAGTGCTGGGATCGAAGGAGTGAGCTCTGTTACACTTCACTCTTGTAGGCCAGCATGGCCTTCAACTTTCTGTCTCCCGAGTTCTGGCTTGAAAGGTGTGTGCCACCACTGCCTAGCTTCTAGAGCTAACTAGGGTGACTGGCTTTGCTTTCTGATACTTCAGGCAATCTTTATATTAAATCATAAGTAATATATCACCACACTTTCCTGAACTCTGTTGTTTTGCCATGCGTCCTTGTTTTACAGATGCAGACCACACCCAGCAGTTTATACTAAGATGTTTCTCATCAAACATTTCTCCTCACTAGGGAAAAGGTACCTCCTAGTGATTGATTCCTCTGAACTGAGCTCAACCAGCTAGGCAGCACAGGCTGATAGGAGAGGCAGGCTGGTGCATGGAGGGTGCTTTTACTTCACTTCTATCACTGGACTGCTGGACCTAGCACTCTCCTAAAGCCATCTGGTCTAAGATCAATTCTTCACGTTAGCCGGGCTCATGGTCTATGAACAATACAAACCAGATAGAGCACCATATCTTGTCTTATCTTTCCTCTAAAGATGCAATTCATGTCTCTCTTTGGCTAGCCAACTTCTTGCAGCTCTTACACTGCTGCTCATCCTCCACAAGCTAGCCAGGTAAGTAGATTCTAGATAAATGCCCTGTGCAGGAAATAAGGTAGGTTGGGACCAAGTGCTATTACTGTAATACTTCCAGGAAATCAACTGGAGTGGTCTTTTCCAATATTATCCTAATGCATCTAATTTAATAGAGTGGTTAAATTATCAAGTCCCCCATCACCAGATCAGGGATGATTTTTATAACTTTGTCACTCAGAGAAATAGCTATTTTATTTCTAGAACCGAAGCACATATGTAAGCAGTAATAAAGCAAATGTGAGTGTATATAGCTTTCATAGACTAAAAGAAAACTTTGAGCTGGACATGGTGCAGTACATTTGTAATCCCAACATTTGGAAGGTGGAGGCAGGAGGATCAGAAGTTCAGGGTTATCTTTGGCTACAGGGTGACTTCAAGATCAGTCTAGGCTACATGACACCACTCCAATCTTATGTGGATCAATGTGAACACTGGCTTCTGAAAAATCAGCCCTGTCTCTTGAATCTTGAATCAAGGGAATTTTTCCTCTTGATCCTCAAAACTGTTGCACCCATCATATGTAATAATATTCAGTAATATCACATGCACGGTTCAATATGTCCACATGGAATATTCCCGCTGCTGTTATTGACACTGTGCTTCTAGTCTTCTCTGAAACAAACACATTGTCTGACCTTAGCTTTTGTCAAGTTGGCATAAAACTACCCAGCATAGCCTCCCTTAGAAAATTGGGGTTTCCCTAGGTAGAGACTCACTTCTGTTGGACTAGAAGTTATAGCTCACTTCTGTCAGACTAGAAGATGAAGAGAAAAAGGTAGCCAAGGAGCTCATGCTGTTGGCTGGGCTGTGATGACATGCTTTGTCTCTGGTGATGACAAGCCTTCCCTCTGATGCAAGAGTCTCCGTTTTCTTCGCTTATGAAAATGTGGCTGGTTAGTGTTCAGTATCCAAGGAGGGGAAATCTTAGACTTCACTGAAAAGACTCTCTGCCTTTGGGAAGCTTTTTACCACCTCACTTTACTGGAGTATGTCTAAGACCTTTGGCAGAAAACAGCTCCATGAGTGTAGAATTTGGCAGAAAACACAGCTCTGTGATTAATCTTTAGAATTTCCAAGTATTTTTATTGCTTCATACTTGATTATACATCCCAAGGGGGTAGGAGATTATTTGTGTTTCTTTATAAACATTTAACTTTTTTTTCCTGGAAATAGAAATCGGCTTTAATTTCATTAATTCAACAAAAGTATTTCCAATGTCTATTAAGTGTAAAACATTAGAGGAGTATTATATAATTACTTCCTTAAATGCTGTGTACACTCCTTAAGCATGGGCATAATATCTAATACTTTTTTTTGATCCTTTGTAATTGTTTCTCAAGGTGAGTCAACGAATACTTATTTACACCTGCCATAAGCAGATGGTATGCTAATTATTGAGTATACAAATGAATAACAGGGACTCCCTACTCAAAAGGAGCTGGTGAAAGGAGAGCCATGCCGTCGGAGGAGGGAGAATAGAAAAAAAAGGAAAGATTGGCCACGCAGAAATATGGAGAATATGGCTATTCTCAAGGCCCTCAATACACAGCTTTTTTTTTTTTTTTTAATTTTGGTATTTTCAGCATCATAGAAACACACAGTGTAAAAAGTGATTAGGGTAGACTGATAAAGACTGATAATTCAAATTAGAAAGTTTGTTGGATCCTAGCATATAATCCAAGACAGCCATCTAAAACTCATTTTTCTATGCTTTCTGTATTAGAAATAATTGTTACTGAGCTCTGATTCTATGTGTTTAAAAATGTATGCCCAACATGTGTGTCCAAGTAGAAGAATGTATTGTCCTCATCCCACCACAGACTAGAAATGTGTTCAATGTAGGGGGTGGGGAGATGGCTCAGGGGGCAAAGCATTTGCTGTGCAAAATATGAGGACCAGAGTTTGACATCAAAACACTAACATTAGAAAGCTGAGCCTGACAGCTTCAGTCTGTAATCCTGGAGCTGATGGGTCTGAGTTAAGGGATTCTTGGGGTTCCCAAGCCAGACAACTGGCCATAGCTAGAACCTGGTCTAGCTGAGTTGGTGAGCTTCATGTTGAGTAAGAGACCCACTCTAAAAAAAAAAAAAAAAAAAAAAAAAAAAAAAAAAAGATAGAAATACATAAAGGAAAGTATTTAACACTGACCTCTAACCTCTGCATACTGGATATAACCTAAAAGATAGAGCCTCTAATTTATGTTTATATTATCTCTCTCTCTCTCTCTCTCTCTCTCTCTCTCTCTCTCTCTCTCTGTGTGTGTGTGTGTGTGTGTGTGTGTGTTGTGTGTTTACATGGTCAGATTACACGTAGAGGTCAGAGGACAATTTGTGGGAGTCCTTCCACCATATGAGTCCCATGGATGATGCTTAGGTTGTCAGGATTGAATAGAAAGCACCTTTACATGCTAATCCATCTCACAAGGACAAGATCCTATACTTTCACCATCATCAACATTTTTAACAGGCTCTCACTATGTAGATCTTGCTGCCCTGCAATTAACTACATAGACCAGGCTGGCCTTCCAAGTGCTAAAATTTAATTTTTAAACACTGATGAAGAACAAAATGAGGAGGATCTTGAATGCCAACTTAGTGGCATGAACTCTGTATGTTGAGCAGAGGCTATGATCACTGATGCAATCAGACTTGTGAGAAACAGGAGGATTCTTCGCAGCCGTGGGAAGGACAGACCAAAGGGTAAAAGTAGAGTCAGAGAGAACAACATGGAGGCTACAATGATCCTCCAGGGGAAAATATGGATAGAGACAAAAGACATGGAGATGAAAAGGGAGACCAAAACTCAGAACTGTGGCTAGAAGAGATTGGACAGAATGGCTGCTTTGATGTGGATGTGGATGGGTGATGTTTGTGAAATGACTCTGAGCCTTCTGTTCTGTAGAGAGAGGAGGATGCAGACAATAACAGCAAACAGCCTTCAGATACTATAAAATACCCTAAGATGAGAATATCTCACAGCTTTGCATGAGCAGCCAATCTCCAATGCAAACTTTAACCTTTTGTTGTGATATAATTTCAGACTTACTATCATTTTTTAAATATGTATAAGTGTTTTGCCTACATGTATGTTTGTGAATCACATGCATGAAGTGCCTTTAGACACCAGAAGAGGGCATCCAGTTCACTTGGAACTGGAGTTATGGGCGATTATGAACTGCTATGTGGTGCAAGGAACTGAATCCCAGCTCTTCAAGAGCAGCAAATGTTCCTTTGAGCTATCTTCCAAGTCCCCCACCCCCATAACAGGTCTTTCTTTGGACCACTTACTCCCAAATAAAGTCACAGAGACTTTTTGTTAATTATGAAAGCTTGGCCTTAGCTTAGGCTTGTTACTAACTAGCTCTTAAAATTTAAATTAATCCATTAATATTAATCTATGTTCTGCCTCATAATTCATTACCTCTCCTCAGCAACATATGTCTGACTTCCTCTGCATCTTGCTAGCAAATCCCCCACCTCTCAGATTTTTCCCAGAGTTCCTGTTTCTTCCCAGAAGTACTACCTATTCTCTCCTGAGTAACTATTGGCCATTCATATCTTTATTGAACCAATCAGAAGGTGCCTTAGGCAGATGAGGTAAAACAGCAACACGTCTTCACACAATGCAATCAAATATCTTGAAATATTTTCCCCTTTTTGTCTAGATAAAAAGTAAAGTTTAAATTCTAACACAGATATATATATATACATAAAACAATTATTAGTTATTAATTACATTTGTAATGTTCAGTCTACTTGTATTTGGCAAATTTAGAGAAAGTACTCTGTCATCTATCTATCGTGGTGCACCCAAAGTTTATACCTAAACCACTTTCTATCATAACTTGTATTGTCAACCTCAAAATATCTTTTTAGACCTTAAAACATTTTCTTAGGTAAATAACTTTAAGTTTTTATGTCTCTTAACCTTATAAATTCAAAATCTTTTTTATGTGCGTTTTTAAAAACTATCTATAGTTATAGTCAGAGACCCGAGAAGGATGAAATATTACCTGAGTAAACAGGAAGTGCAGAGCAAGCAACTTCTGAAACTATAGAAATGACAGAGACAGCTGGCTGCCTAGACAGTCACCCAAGGTTCCTCTGCAACATTGGGGCATCCATCTTTGGCTTATAGACCTAGAATATCTGACAAACTTTCCTGTGAAGCAGGAATTTTGAATTACTGTCCTACCTTGTCTTGGCAAAGTTTGTGCTCTGCTTGTCTAATTTGGACAGCAAGCTGTCAACAGTCAGGGCAAAGGCAGTTTCTTGTCCAGTGGCTAGCTTTGCCACATTGAAAATAAACTCTATATGAAGGTTCTTTTATGCCTATAATCTCTGAAGTTACCTGGTGCTGTGAGGAGCAGATAGATCTCACTGTCATGAAAAGCCTTATATTATTAAAACATTTTAAATGCCACATTCTGTATATCTCTGAAATGATTGAAGACCAACTATCTATCTAAAATATATGTTTTACCTTGAAAACATACTTAACATGATTACAAGTTTGACTGTTATAGATGATGATTAAACTACATATCTTAATTACATAGATCAAATATGATCTTTATTAATTTTGTATGAATCCATAGCTTTTCATTTCCTATGGGAACAAAGGCATACCTCTCCTCCAATGCAACACATTTCCTGATTCCCATTTTGAAGTTAAGACATTCTTAAAATATATAGAATGGTTTAAATTCAGCAGGTTTTTTTTTTTTGCCATAATTCAATGTCCCTCCCTTCTTCCCTCCCTCCCTTCCTTTTCCCCTCTCTCCCACCCTCACATGCACCCCAACCACCCTTTCCTCCCACCCATCCCCCACTCCACATGTAGGATGATGCCCTCCAGGAGGGGTCATCTAAATCTGTCAAGTCATTTGGAGTAAGGATTTGGACTTCTCTCCTGTCTCTAGGTTAAGGGAGTATCACTCCATGGGGAATGTGCTCCCAAAGTCCTTTTGTACACATTCTCTTTTTCTATAATTATTGTTATATATCATTTATGTTTATGTATCTTCCTGAGACAGAGTCTTACTGTGTATCCCCAAATGGCTTGGAACTCTATATGTAGACCAGGCTTGTTGGGAATTCACAAAGGTCCACCTGCATTTGTCTTCCATGTGCTTGGATTAAAAGTGTGTGACACCATACCTGGCAAATACATTTTGTTATATATACATACTCCAATTAATGTTGGCACATGCACATAGGTATAACGCTGACCACTAGGGTGAAGGCAACTGATCAGAGGGCTCATGCCTTAGGAACACTGACTCCCCCTCTGCTGCCATCAACTACCTATCACTTTTCAACTAGGGGTAAGGCGCCATTCTTGTTGAGAGTTTGACTGGCGGTCTTGTTCAGGTTTTGTGAAGGTAGCCATATTGTTGATAGTTTGTGGGTGCAACACCCCTGCACGACCAGAAGACTATTTTTCAGGAGCCCTCCTGGTCCCTGGCTCTTCCTCAGTGTGACCCTTGTGTGTAGGCGTTATATAATAGATGTCCCTATTTGAGAAAAGTCACTTCAGCATCACCTGCTTGCTGTGCTTTGACCAGCTGTAGATCTCTGTCTGCTGCAAAACAGAGTTTCTTTAATAAGCAAAAGCTTCACTTATTTGTAGGTATAAGAGAAAAGCATCTATTTCTTTGCCATGCAACCTTGTGTTTATTAATTTTGGGTAGCAATAATAGGTACGAAGGGTCTCATATTACAGAGATATGTATACAATAAAGAAAATGGATCAGGGGTAAAACAGCTGGTACACAGTCAGTTAACAAGGAGGCTAAAGACCAGTGCGAATCACTCCAGGTACCAAACATACGTGAAAAGCATCTATTTTTTTAAATTTTATTTTTGTTTATGTGTACATGTGCATGTGAGGGCATGCCATGTGTACAGGTGTGGCCACAGAGATCAGAAGAAGGCGTCAGATCACTTTGAGTTGGAGTTAAAGGTAAGCTGCCTGACATGGGTGCTGGAATTTAAACTTTGGTTCCCCAGTAGAGCAAAAAATTAACCAACAAGCAATCTCTCTAGCCCCGAGGATAAATATTTAGAAGCAGTTAGATACTTAACAATTCAGTGAAATGATGGTAATGGATTTTTCTCTAGGGTCTTTTTCCTTTCCGGCCACAAGTTCTTTGGTTAGGTTTATAGTACCAGGCATAAGTATATCCTATTGATAGGGCACTACAAATCTGACTGGGAAGTACTTAAGTCCAACCACACAGCTCTTGGTTAATGCCTAGGATAGTGTCACAGATGTGCTGTTAGACATATCCTGCTGATTTGGCCATTATTGTAGTCTATAGGATTTATAGCTGGGAAGGATTGTTGATGATTTTTCTCCCCTGGTGGCTTTCTTATCAAGTTTGATTCATGAGAGTTAACTATTAGGGAGGCGGATTCTGTATTAGTAACAACTTGATTTCTGCATGTCTTTTGAGAAAGTGGTTGATATCTTCAGCAATAGGGTATTTCTTCAACTCCCCATGACCAACAACTTGAAGAGGGGTATCCCTTTCTTGGCATTGTGTGTGTGTGTGTGATAATCTGTGGCTTCTGGGAGGAGCTTTTATTTTCACTTTAATCATTTATTACTTGATTTATTTTATATATGTATATATGCACAATATGTCCATGCATGTGCACACACTTGTGGAGTCAGGAACTTAGGTGGAATTTTAGAGAAAGCCAGAAGCAACCTGCGTAATTTTCTTGAAGTCATTCCCTTTTGCAATTCAGAGATGGTTGCGTTTATCCACATCTGGTCTATGTACAGAGCAAATCTGGGAGACAGCAGCATGCTTTCTTGATGTTTCAAACAAGCTTTTCCTAAACACAATAGAATTTTAAAATGTAAATTATGCATCTCCTTAGATTTCGTTTTTCCACTAGATGGCAGAAAAAGCTCTTGTAATAGAGACTTCTTTGCCCTCTAATCAACTCTGCAAACTTTTTTTTTTTTAAATCACAAAAGGTATATTTCAGTTCAGTTTGAACAGTAGAATATGATTACGAGACGACCTACTATTCTTTAACCAACTTAATCACATTAAGCTTAAAATTAAAAAGAAAAACTTTAAATTACTCTATGTTTATTTATGCATCTGTGTGTCCACACATCTCAATTGAGATGCAAGGGTTTTCAACAATGTGTCATGTTCTCTTTAATGTAGACCTTTAAATAAAATTTAGTAATTAAATGGGATTTTCAATGAATTTTGAGAAGTTTTTATAGTGTACATGAATAGAATTATATACACAATAAAAATAATCTCAATTGTGATATACAGTTATATAAGTGACTACAATAATAATATATACAGGCAACAATAGCTTGATTTTTAAAGAGCAATGATACAACTGGTTATAAAAACAAAATAAGATTTTTTTAATCTTAAAAAGTGAAATAAGAACTATGTTTGCTGGCTGGTGAGATGGTTTAGCAGGTAAGAGTATTTGCTGCTGTTGCAGAGGAACTGGGTTCTATTCCCAACAGTTCTAGAGAGTCAATGTGAGAACCAGACACACAAATAGTAAATAGGTATATTCAAACAATGCATTCATATACGTAAAATAAATCTAAAGAACTATGTTTGCTGAGCAATGTGAGAATTAAACGCAGCATACAGTTTTTTTCTTACTATATTAATAATACTAATTTTAAATTCCACATGTTTGTATAATTGTAACTTATCAATAATAATTTTTTTCTAATTTAACTTTTTTTATTCTTGGTGGATTTCACATCATGCATTCTGCTCCCATTCATCTCCTTGTCCCTTCGTATCTGCCCTCTGCCCTTGCAACCTCCCTCCGAGATAAAATAAAGTTAAAAAGAAAAGAGTCTCGTTGTGGGAGCTGTAGTGTGGCGAGTCTCACAGTATAAGTATACCTTTTACTCCATACATCTTTACTTGGAAGTATTCATTGCAATGAGTCTTTGGTCTGTGGGCGGCCTCTGGTTGTTGCTATACTGTCAATGCTGGGACCTCACTGGGACTCCTCTTGGATATCCTGTTATGTCATGGAGATCCTGCAGCTTTGTGTCTGCAGGACCAGCCCCTGTATATGTCTAGCAGAGAGGGGGGGAGAGGAAAGAGGAGAGAGGACAGAGAGAGAGACAGAGAGAGAAAGAGAGAGAGAGGAAAGAGGAGAGGACAGAGAGACAGAGAAAGAGAGAGGAAAGAGGAGAGAGGACACAGAGAGAGAAAGAAAGAGAGGGGAAAGAGGAGAGGACAGAGAGACAGAGAAAGAGAGAGGAAAGAGGAGAGAGGACACAGAGAGAGAAAGAAAGAGAGGGGAAAGAGGAGAGAGGACAGAGAGAGAGAAAGAGAGAGAGGGGAAAGAGGAGAGAGGACAGAGAGAGACAGAGAGAGAAAGAGAGAGAGAGGAAAGAGGAGAGAGGACAGAGAGGGGGGGGAAAGAGTAGAGAGGACAGAGAGAGAGAAAGAGAGAGAAGAAAGAGGAGAGAGGACACAGAGAGAGAGAGAGAGAGGAAAGGAGAGGACAGAGAGACAGAGAAAGAGAGAGGAAAGAGGAGAGAGGACACAGAGAGAGGGGGGGGGAAGAGGAGAGAGGACAGAGAGAGAGAGAGAAAGAGAGAGAGAGAGAAGAAAGAGGAGAGAGGACAGAGAGAGAGCGAAAGAGAGAGAGGGGAAAGAGGAGAGAGGACAGAGAGAGAGAGAAAGAGAGAGAGGGGAAAGAGGAGAGAGGACAGAGAGAGAGAGAGAGAGGGGGGAAAGAGGAGAGAGGACAGAGAGAGACAGAGAGAGAAAGAGAGAGAGAGGAAAGAGGAGAGAGGACAGAGAGAGAGAAAGAGAGAGAAGAAAGAGGAGAGAGGACACACACAGAGAGAGAGAGAGAGAGAGAGAGAGAGAGAGAGAGAGGAAAGAGGAGAGGACAGAGAGAGAGAAAGAGAGAGGAAAGAGGAGAGAGGACAGAGAGAGAGAAAGAGAGAGAGAGGAAAGAGGAGAGAGGACAGAGAGAGAGAGAGAGGGGAAAGAGGAGAGAGGACAGAGAGAGAAAGAGAGAGAGAGGAAAGAGGAGAGAGGACAGAGAGAGAGAGAGAAAGAGAGAGAGAAGAAAGAGGAGAGAGGACACACACACACACACACAGAGTACTCATGGAGGTCAGAAGATGTTCTAGTTCGGTTTTAGTTACTTTGATAAGCATCATGTCAATTTCAGGGAGGAGGTAAGAGTTTTATTCTGGCTTACAGGTTACTTTGTATCATCAAGGGAAGGGAAGGGAAGGGAAGGAGGGGAGGGGAGGGGAGGCAGAAACACAAAGCAAGCATCAGTGAACCAGAGACATGGAGGATGTTACTTGCTGGCTTCTTTTCTCTGGCTTCCTCCGCTACCTTTCTTCTTTACCCCAGACATACTTGTTTAGCGATGACACCATGCACAGTGAACTGGGCCCTCCTATGTCAACTAGCAATCAAGGAAATGCCCCATAGGCTAGCCCACAGGCCAATCAGATGGAGAGAATTCTTCCGCTGAGGTTCCTCCTTCCCAGGGAACTCTAGTTTGAGCCCAGGTGACAAAGACAAGAGCAGAGAAAAGCTGTGTGGTGTGTTGGTGCTCTCCTTATGCCTTTATGTAGGTTCTGGAGATGGAAATTAGGTGACTAGGCTTCAGCCAGGGCCTTAACCAGCAGAGCCATCTCGAGGACTAGAACAAACCCTTATTTTTATTTTTGTTACTGTTAGTCTTAGAGCTGGCTTTCAGAAGTTAGAAGGTATGCTGCTAGCAGAGGAAGAGAAACAGGCTCAAGCAAGAACATGGGAAGGGTTAAAATAAAGTGTGGGCAATCACTTGTGCAGTCCATGAGGATTTGGGTATTTGCTCCAATCCAGGCAATAGTAGTGGGAGCAGAGGCGTGGCTCCCTCTTGCAAGCTGAGAATGTGCAAGAGATGGGGAGACCAGGATAAGCAAATGGGCAAAGGAAAAATCATTGATAAAAACGTATGCTGTTGGCCATGCCATGCTGGTGCCTCAATGACACCCCTCCCACTCTTCCCCGGCTACTTCATGCCCAACAAAACGAAAACAAAACTCCAGAACACGCCAGCAATTCTTAGTCTGCAGAAGTATAGGGAGTGTCTTCTGGTGCTACAAGAAGGAGGCTGCAACGACCTCTAAGGGCTTGCTGATTGTGTGGGGTAAGGAAGTTATAACCCCTCCTAGGGTTTCTAGCTTAGAAAGCTTTGTGCTTTGTTAGGAATCAAGGCGAGTCATCAATTTTCAAGGAATAACCCAGTCACGCCGTATAGTAAATACATTTCCAGGACGGTGGAATTTCTGAGTAAATTCTCCTCTTTCACATACTGGCAGAAGACTTTTATTTTTATTTATTTATTGTTTTGTTTTGAGTAGGAAAGTGGGTTTAAAAAAAAAAAAAACAAATGTGAGGCCTGCAGGGAATATTACACTGGATTTTCTGGAACATTCCCTTGTGGAGTCACATTTTAGAAGGGGTTCCAAGTCCTGTTGCTTGTGAGACATGGGGCTCTGGTTAGTCACTTTAGGTGTTGGGGCTCCAGTTTCTGAGAGATCTTGTCATGATGAGGTTAGAGTTCCAGAGTTAGCGTTCTCCACACATCTACAGAGAAGAGAGCAAGTCGCGATTCAGCTGAAGCAACACTATCACATTGACTCGCTCAGTCCCCTCTCTCCTTTTCTGTTTTTCTTTCAGAGCTGGAGTGGAACTCAGAGTTCCCTGCACACCAGGCAGGCACGCCACCCTTGAGCCACATCCTCTCGCTCTGTCCCCTTGCATGAGGTCTCTGCCTGAACCTCAATTAAAGACCTAGGTATCTGGGCTTACTGGTGTCCTGCCCTCCATGGTGGCGCTGCAGGTGGCTTCTTTAGGTGGCATGAAAAAAACGAGTGAGTCTCTTCAGCTGATCTAGCTCCAATGCTCTGTCCCTGCCTGGATGAATGGTTTTGGTCCTCCTGCTTAAGCCCGGGAAGAAAGTGGAGTGGCAGCGTCATAGCTCACAACCCCATGGCTCTACACTCAGCACACCTATAATGGGCTCAGCTCGATGACAGCTGTGACGAATACCATGGCAATTTCCCAGATAAGATTGTATCCAAATCGGGGCTACATTTCCTTCAGCCTTGTAGAGGCCATTATTATTCTTTGGAGAGGAATTCTGGGGAGGAAATAGCTGATTTAAATGCCTGCTGTCAGTTGCCAAAGAAATTGTTACAAAATACTGCTATAATGACGTGGAAAACTGCCCGCTGGTTTGGTTTCCATTCTCTCTCTCTCTGGTTTGGATTCCTCTCTCTCTCTCTCTCTCTCTCTCTCTCTCTCTCTCTCTCTCTCTCTCTCTCTCATTTATCATCGGAGGCCTCTTTGGCTAGCCAGGTACATGAAGACTTGTGCATTCTAGGACCTAATAGCGAGCTCTCCATTTGGATGGTTTTGCTGTTGTGTTTACCCAGCTGTTTCTTGTGTCTTCTTAAATTTTCCCTTTGGCATACCAAGAATGCATGCATGGTGCAGAAATACCAGCACGGTTAGCCTGTATGCTAAAGTACACTTATTCAACAAGCACTTGGTGAGTGTCTGTTATTTTCCTGAACATAAGGTACCACAATGCACTGGTCAATTTTATGTCAACTTGATACAAACTGTAGTCATCTGCACCTACATGGCCTATGGCTGAATGCAAGGCTGTAAGGCCTTTCCTCGATTAGTGATAAGGGAGAACCCAGCCCACCATGGGTGGGGCCACCTTTGGGCACATGGTCCTGGGTTCTCTAAGAAAGCAGGCTGAGAAAACTATGAGAACAACGCCAGTCAGCATCCTCTGTATCAATGGTTGCCTCCAGGTTCCTGCCCTGTCTGAGTGTCTGCTCTAATTGCTTTTGATGATGAACTCTTATGTGGAAGCATAAGTGAAATACACCCCCAAATTACTTTTGGTTTGGATGTTTCATCATAGTGATAGAACCCCTAAGACACACAATATGGTAGTGCCCTTGAGCCAGTTCTCTGGGGTGAAACTGCCTGGATCTTAACCCTGGCTACAGCAGGATGGCCTATTAATAGTTGTGTGACCTTGTTGGGGGACCTGTTTTGTGACTTCAGATAAATTAGCTTTTTTTTTTTTTTTTTAAAGTCAATTTCAAGGATCCAATGGCAGTAGGACCTCCTTCACGTGGATGAAACAAGTTGGGGTTTCATAGTAAGTATGTTGCAATTTAAAAAGTGGCACAAAAAGAGAAAGATGCTATGTGACAGCGTTCAAGTGGAGGGGTTTTTATTAGAGGACAAGGATGGGAAAAAAAGGGAAAGGGCGGGGGGTGGGGTGGGGGGGGAGACCAGCCTCTGGGGACAGGAACAATGGGAAAGAGGAGGGGGGGGCAGCAGGAGAGAGGGAGAGAAGCCGGGAGAGGAAAACAGACAGAGAGAGGGGAAGAAAAAAGAGAGAAAGAAGGATGGGAGGTGGGCAGGGTCCTTTGAAAAGGGAACATAGTGGATGTTGTGCACAGGTGGTGCTCTTAGTGGCTGCAGCTGAAGGCATATCCTGTCAGAACTCCAAAGGCAGGCCAGTACAGATGCCTGAATACTAACAAAGTATATGTTAAAATACTCGTTAAATCTGCAAAGAAGACAGCATCATCATAAGGAATTTACATCTGAGGTATAAGAAAGTACATACAGGAACAGTATCAAACAAGACAGTATACCCCAAGATGACCCACAAAAACCATAAGCAAGCAAATAAAAAGCTTAAGTCAAAATAAACAAATAATTGACAAATTGAGCAATGTTTGTGGACACATAAAACAGGAAG
Organism: Phodopus roborovskii; assembly: GCF_943737965.1. NCBI lineage: Eukaryota > Metazoa > Chordata > Mammalia > Rodentia > Cricetidae > Phodopus > Phodopus roborovskii. Next base: position 19,882,493 of record NW_026126511.1, read on the forward strand.
TGCATTTCCCACTCGTGTGGTTGAACAGAAGTTTGGTAGCTTGCTTGCCTCTAGGACACTTGGTGAGATGTGTATCTGTGAAAACTAGGAAAGGCTTTTAAAGTCTCAGAGGAATAACATGTTTGAATTAACTTTGATGAAAACGGCATCCATGTTTTCTAGAACTAGAGTTGCTTCTAAGGAAGGCTCATAGGGTAGTACTGTGTTGGGAGGGGAGAATAATGGCCAATAAAGGATTAGGATGCTGGCAAGGTGAAGAGGAAGCTAAGTTCTAGCTTCCCAGTGAATGCAAAGGAAGAGACAATTATGAACGTTCACTAGGGTTAATAAACACTTGGTTCTGACAGGTTTTCTGACGTTTTTGAGCCTATGGAAGGACATTTCTGAACGAATGTTCTTATGACATTTGAAAGTTGAAGCAGGGAAGGTTAACAGAGGGGGGAAATGTGGGTTTGGGGCTTTCATGGAAAAGCAAACCAGCTCGTCTCCATCTTAAAAAGAAGCTAAGGGCCGAAGCACAGATCAAACCACAGAATCTCTTTCCTGAGTGGAGTCTAGTTCTGAAGGCAGCAAAGGACTTGTGGAAATGACAGACTCCAGTCATACCTACTGAGTCAGAATTTTGAGGTAAAAATGGAGACTATAATTTTACCAGTCTGCCAGCAGATCCTGTTGGCTGGGTCCTCACATGATGGAAGGGGCAGAGCAGTTCCCTTGGGGACCTAATCCCACCCACAAGGGTGGAGCTCTCTTAGCCTTATTCCCAAAGATCCCACCTCTTAATGCCATTGCCTTGCCCAGGGTAGAAACAAAGTATGTGCTTTTTAAAGGAACATAAGCATCCTGTCCTGGACACCAACTTACACCAAGAAATCCATTTCTGTTTTGAAAAGATTTCTCTGTGTAGTCTAGGCTGATCTCAAAGCCACAACCCCACGCCACTGCCCTCCACCGAGTTGGGATCACAGGCATGTGCTACCATACCCAGCAGGCTTCATTTTCCTTTCCTCTCCCGCTCTTTCTTGCTTTCCCATCCCCTTCGCTCCCTTTTCTGCTCAGAGGGTGGAATCCCGAACCTTGAGCATTTGAGCTGCAACACAAGCTCAAGAAATTCTTAACCCAAGCAAAGAAGTTAACAGACGAATGTGTATTTAGGGAAATTAGGGATGGGGATTTGCTCCTTCTGTTTTCTCTTTTCTTATGGCCTGTTCTCCATATCTACAGCTAAGCCTGGATCATTTTGCCTAGGACCAATAATCTGGAGATTGAGCAGAAATACTGTGCAGACAGACCAGCTGGCTTTGGGCATTCACTCCCTATTATTCCCTGTTATGGGATACATGCTCATACTGTGAACCCCAAGTTTGCATGCGCATTAATTAAATAACATCCGCTTTGGGTCAGGAGGTAGAGCTAGTAATCACGAGAGTCAGAGGAAGTCTGGGAAAGAGAAAGAGAGACACCCAGGAAGCAGTAGGGAGGGACTTGGAGTGTGGCAATCCTTTTTGGTTTGAAATGATGGAAAAGACACTCTTTCTGAGATGCCAGTGAAGAGAAGAAAAAGGTCAGCTGGTTGCTTCTCAGCCTCTCTGAGCTAGCAAGTTTTCACCACAGCCTCTGACTCTCCAGTCTTTATTGGTAAGTAGAATGATAGAAATTTAGTTAAAAACTACACTTGGTGGCAGTGGCAGGAGCTGGACCCAGCAGGAGGTAGAAGTCCCTGTGGGCCACTGCCTAAGACACAGTTACTGACTGAAACAGCGGTAGATTCAGGTGCAGCCTCTGTGCCAGTGGAGAAACAGTTGTCATTTCATATTTTTGTGGCTTCTGGATCTCTGGGGACCTGCCTTTTCCAATGCTCCCCTAACCAGAGGAGCTATGTGCTAGGCAAAACCGGTGTGATCAGTAGTTATTTTGTGATATCTCAACCCCTCCTGTAACTGAATATATGTTATATATGATGTTATTTCAGTAATATGGACTCTTTATCCTTTTGCAGCTAAATATTGCAAAAAAGTGAAGTGAAGAAATTTTGGGTGGAAGATTCCAGCACCAACTCCTGCCTCTCCCTCCCCAAGCCTCATCTCTGCTTTTCTGAAGAATCTTGTCTAATAAAATGAATTATAGAAACACTTTCAACCTGAAGGAGTCTGTGATTAAAATAGTCTAATAAATCTATCTGCATAGTTTAAAAAATCTGAACAAAATAAAACTGACCACACTCATCCTTGCTCTAAAGTGGTACTTTTATCAAATGAACCAGAAATTGAGAGTGAGCAATAAGAGCTGCTTAGAGAGAGACTCCAAAACACCATCTGTATGAATCTGTATGAAGAGCGACAACTCTACGTTCTTTAAGGAACTTGTGGACTTTAAGTATTATAGTATCAGTTGATGCCAATGTTACAAATATTGTATTTCCTTTCATAGAATTGCTTTATAATGATTGGCTAATTAAACTCTGAAAGCTCTGGTGCTAAGAAAAGGGAGCCCATGGCTCACTGACTTTTGGAATTGAATTAGGCTTTCATAGTAACCTCATATTGTTTCAAGGAAGAAAGCAAGAAGAATGACATTGGAAATCATGGGAGGAGCAGGAACAGGTATGAGTTAATTGCTTGCCTTGGAATTTTGCCAAAAGACAGATGTTAATAACTTTTTCCATAAAAAGCACCAAGAATGTTCTTTAATGAAATCCGCTATTGTGAATTTCTGACTCCCTCTTCCATCAGAAAATGATGCTGCCATCAAAAGGAACCCACTTGCATTTATTTAAGCATAGACTCCTAAGCAGTGGAAATGCCTGCAGAGGGGTGTTCCAGTCTTTCGAGTTAAAGGCGAGGAAAGTACATGTAGAGCAGCTACTCTAGCATGGAGAATATTTTCTTAGGACCACCCCATGCATAGGTTCTCTACCTTCTCCTTGCTGATGGAGAAGTGTGCTTGGCTGAGCAGGAGGAAGAGGGGGTGGGGGAGGGGGGTGAGAGAGCCATGGGGGAGGTGGAGAAGACCACTGCCTCTGGTCATGTAGATGACCCCCTTTCTCCACATGAGCTTGAGTGCCAGCCTTCCTTCCATACTGTTTGGTGGTTTTCCTTCTCTTGGCCTTTGAAGCAAGTTAGAGTACCATCTTCAGACTTTGGAGCTATTCCATTTCCCATCATTTCATAGTCAGGTGGCATTAAGAATTAAACACTTGCTGGGCAGTGGTTGTACATGCCTTTAATCCCAGCACTTGGGCAATAGAGGCAGGCTGACCTCTGGATTCTAGGCCAGCCTGGTTTACAAAGCGAGTTCCAGGACAGCCAGGACAGTTACACAAAGAAAACCTGTCTCAAACAACAACAACAACAAATTAAAAAAAAATTAAACATCTCTAGCTGGCTGTGGTGGTACATGCCTTTAATTCCAGTGCTTGGGAGGCAGAAGCAGGTAGATCTCTGAATTTGAGGCCAGCCTGGTGGTTTACAGAGTGAGATTCAGGAAAGCCAGGGCTACATAGAGAAATTCTTTCTTGAAAACCAAAACAAAATAAAACAAAAATTAAATATTCCTATCCTGACTCCCAATAGACATGAGTTTGAATTCTATCTCTACAGTATTCTATCTATATATTGTAATAATATTCACAATAAGGATGCACTAAAATGCTTTGGTCAGCTTGGGATGCTACAATAAGATATCGGTGACTGGGCAGTTTAAAGCACAGAAATTTATTGCTTGTAATACTGAAGGCTAGGAAGCACAGTTTCAAAGTACAGGCCAATTATGCTCCTGTAGGGGGCTTTCTAGGTTAGCAGGTGGATGCTCTTTGGCTGTATACAGAAAGAGGAGGTGTGGACAAGAATCTCTTGCATCTCTACGTGTAAATGCACTGACACCATTGATAGGGTCCATTGTTGATGGCCTAACTACCTCTCAAAGGCATCCTCACCATCACATTGAGGATTAAGACATCAGCACATAGATTTGGGGTCTGGAGGAGCACAAACATTCAATCCATAGCAATAACATACCCTCAAATTTAGTGCCAAATATGATCATGGTTATGGTTCACAGGTTGTATTGGCTAGGCTCCAGATTCTAAGCTATAGTTTAACCTACATCCAGGGATCAGCGACTTCAAGGCTTAACCCCATGGATTTTTGTCCTGTGGTTCAGGCTGGAGGGTTTGTATCCACTTTAATATGTTCTTCTCATGACAGATCACCAAAATGTAAGAAACAAACCAAATTGGTGGAGCATATATAAGATCGCCGCTCATGATAGACATTAACATTCTGTAAAATCAGTAGATCCTCTGGCCAAGTTCAATACCAAGAAGTCAGAGAAGTCTACTTTGTACAATGGGGAGGGAAGAGAGAATTTGCTGAACAACCATCTAAATACCTTGGCTACAGGACCTTGAATATGCAGCTAAATTTCAGTCAGCATCAATGTTCTCATCTTACATAGGAATGACACTAACAGTAAGCAGCTACCTTAGGGGATTGAGGGAAGTGGATGGACAGGCTCCATAAAGAAAATGGCACGGTTCCTCATGGGCAAAGCCTTTGAAAAATGCCAGTTCTTACTATGAATTTCTATTGTAAGCCTGTAGGAAAGTGAGAAAATAAGATAAACAAGATGATGCAAACAAGAGAAGAAATTAATGACCAACACAGAGGTAGTAAGATTAACTTAAATTCTAAGCTCATATAAAGGGCGTAGGAAAGAGCCAGACATTGTTGTGCGTATCTTTAATGCCAACACTCAGGAGAAAGAGGAAGGAAGATTGAAAGTTTAAAGCCATCTCGTGTAATATAATTGGACTAAAAAAAAAAATGGGGTGGAGCATGGAATAGGAGGAATATTTTATGCTACCAAGCAGTCAATGCGTAATTATGGTCCCACATGTTATTATCAGTCATCAGACATTTGTTCCTACTGTTATTTGATGTTGTGAATTATGCGCACATCATGCTATAAAATGATGAACAAATCCAGCCAAAGCCAACATCTTGTTTATTAGGCAATTTGGCAAACATGATAAAACTATATACTTGAAGAAAAATGCACAACATAGGAAAAGGCAGCAATTAAAAAAAGTGCATCATAATGAATATGTTTAAGCAGTCATTGACAGCATCTGTAATGTATAGAAATACTATATTTTAACTAAAATTTTAATTTTCCAGAGATCCATCTGGTTTAGCAGAATTGTATGCCTTTAGGGAGAAAATACTAAAGACAATTGAGATTAAAACAAAAGTCACTGTATAGGGTTGACTCTCTTGTTTCTTGGAGACTGAGTCAGATCACAATCCTTTTTGACATCATTGATCACCTCTCAGCTCTATCATGGTGGCTGCTCAATAGGCTGGACTCACTCCACTTAGGCAGATTTGATTGCTCTGTGTAGATACCGCCTTAGTCTTGACATTTAATCTCCCCATTCTCTAATATTACTTCCTTCCATCTGATAAAAAGCAAGTTTAAAAGCTCAGAATTCCTTAGTTCTATCGAGCTAGAAAATCGTCTCTTTTAGTGGCATTTAACTGCTGAGCTCTGATTTCCATAAATGGAACATAGTGGTATTTGCTTATCTCTAATCTGAGACCAGCTCCTTCCATAAATATTCTAGATGACCTAAAGCTATTTTTAACAACAGTACCAATGATAATGAGGGAGGGCAGCTTCGCTGCCATTTCACGCACACATTTCCACAGACGGGTCTCACAGATGGCTTGCTTAGCAGGCGACAAGAGAGACTTAACCCAGAGCTCCCAGCTTCTTCTCTTCTCAAAAGCGCTTTCCTTCCTTTTCCCAATTCACACCTGCGCAGTGTGGCAGGAAAGGGCATCTCTGCCCTCCGTCAATGTGAGCTTTAATTGAACGTCTGCAGTTCCAGCTCTCATTTCTGTAGAATAGAATGGTAGAGCTTTGCTGGTACTTATTTCACCTGGACATTTATTTCCCTTAGATATTTATTTTTCCTAGACATTTATTTCTCCCAGTTATGGAAGCTGGAAACCTGGGATCAGGGCGATTGGCGGCATCATGAAGTTCTGGCAAGGTTCTTTCCTGAGTCGAACACAGCTGACTTAGCCTATGTTTCCTCACGTAGCAGGGGTAAGGAAGCTCAAGGGGTTCATTTGCAAGGGCACTCATTATGTTCAGGAGGGTTCACACTCAAGATTTAATCATGTCCCAAAGCCCCTAGCTCTCAGGGCCATCACATTACGTTAGGGATTCAACATATAAAACTGAGGGACACAAGCATTCAGTCTATAACATGTACTCTCTGCTTGTATGACTTACAGATAAAACACAGATGTTGACACTACTTTAGATTGTTCACAGGCACTCTAATTCCCTGAGTCTGTCAACTCATCCAAGTAAGCAGAAACTCAAGGTTCTCCTTATAGACTGGGGCAGAACAGGCTTTTAGAAGACTTCTCTTTTTTTTCTTTTTCTTTTCTTTTCTTTTCTTCCTTCCTTCCTTCCTTCCTTCCTTCCTTCCTTCCTTTCTTTTTTTCCGGAGTGGTTTTCCTCTGTACTTTACATTAGCTCCCTTATTCCAAAAGGACAAGGGGTCAGGGGCAGAAAGGACCAGAGAACCATTCATTGTTTCTCCTGCTGTCTTCCATTTATTGACTTAACCAGTATTTACTGAGTGCACATTGCGCTGTGGATGCAAAGGTGAGTGGATGTGTTATTTGTCCTTGATGAGTTCGTAAAATAATAAAAGCTAACAGGTCATTCCAAATCAGTGTAGGACTACCACAGTAGAGGTAGTGTGTTCCTAGTTCGTAGGGATCAAGAAAGTTCTTTGGAGCCAATGCCTTCTAAATAAGACCTGAAGATCAGTTTGACAATATTCACGGGGGGCTTTAAAACGACTACAACTGCATGATTGTGTTGGTGGTAACTAGTCACTTTGTGATTGCATTTGAGGCTTACCCCATGGGTCAAAAAGCCTATAGTTGGGGAATGCATGGGCCCAAGGAGGCAGCACATTACCATTGCTTTTCTAAATGAACATATTGTCAAAGTGCCTTTTAAATGTGTTTGTTTATAGCCATAAAAGCTGTGGAGCTCTCAGCCCGGGGCAAGGAAGCTCCTTAGTACAGAGGGCTACCATTTAGGAGATTCATATATCGCCAATGTGCTGAGAGTAAGTGACTGTTGAGTTCTCAGCCTTAATGGGACATCCATATCACTAATATCCACCCCCAGAAGCTCCAGGGAACAATACAGAAGGCAGAAGACAGAAAGTATTCATTCAAGAGTCAGAGGACAGGGAACTGTGTCATGAAATGCTGCCACCCAGATATACCACCACTGATGTAGCCATCCATGAACACGCAGCCACTATGGATACCTGCACTAGACTGGGCCCTCCAATTTCCCTTCACGAGAGACGGGGTGTCTATGAGACCTCAACCCTTCCTGAGGAGCTATTGATTGGCAATGGCTCCTGGATGAAGGGCTGCCATTTTCTCCTATGGTGTAGCCACATGGTGGGAAGAATAATGTGGTTCAGAGTCAAGAAAGGTAATTAGGGGGTAATATAGAGGGTCATTGGTGGGGTAATATAATCATAATCCATGATATATAACACTGTCAAAAAATAAAGAATAAATAATGCAGAGGAAACAGGCAGAGGAAAAAAATCGTGTGCAAAGACTCAGAATCTCTCTCATCTCCACGCTGCATTTTATGTCCCTTTGGCCAGTCATGCTCCTTCCTCAAAAGATTATAGAGAAATAGATGGAGGAGGCAAATGCCCAGGTTGCATATATAAACCTGTAACCCAAGAAGACTGACTGTCAAACACAGAAGCATATTGGTCTTGCCCTCTTTCTTATTTTCTTCCAGTTCCTAACATTAGTTCAAGATTTTTGTGGATACCAGAAACAATCAATCTTCTCCCTCCATTATTCATGCAGCTCCATCTTTTATCCACAATGAGTGATAATTCCCAATGGGCTATTTCATACCTTTCTGGAAAATTGTATTTCAGACAGAGTCTAGTAAAGCAGTTGGTAGGTACTATGCAATTATTAACAGCATGGACTCTTCCTTTGCACCTGATATTCTTGAAGGCTGAGGTCTTAAGTGTTCTCAAGTGCCAGTGGGAAGGGTCTCCCCACTCCTTTCACTGGAACTGTATGGCTTCTCACAATTCCCACATAGATTTCTCCATGACTCCTTGGTATCCCCTGATGCACTGGTAACATGTATAACCCCTCCATCTGCTTTATATCATGTTATTAAAAACTTAGAGAAACTTAGAGAATACAAGGGTTAGAAGAATAGTATTATTTCAACCAAATCATGAGTAAGGACATTTGCAGGCTTCCCTGGTTTCCTATCTGCCATTGAGAGTATGTTTTCTTTTGAGACAATGTATGGTAATTTGTAAAGAAAGTTCTATCAAGACAAGTCTGCTTATTTTAACCTTTCATATAGGTTGGAAAGAATTAGAATATAATGGCTGGCGATAACTGAGTGATTGTTATGTGCAAAGTACTACACTAAGAGTTTTATGAGTGTTAGGTCACGTAATCTTTATAAAATCGTAGAGTAGCATAGTTTATTATAACAACACTTGTATTATGAAAGACACAAACAATGTGTAAAGCTTAAGTAACTTGAATAAGGTAAATAATGAACTGGAATTAAAACCCAAGCAATCCAACGTGAGGAATTTGTGCTCATAAGCACTGTACTAGGCAGTCTGTTTGTCAGGACCATTGCAGGCTATTTGAAAGAACAGTCTTAGAGCTTTGGTGGAACAATCAGCTAGTAGATGGTACTTACAGGAAAGGATACTGCCATGATATATAGTTTGAACTCCAGCAAATAAAACTTGCCTGAAGATCAGAGGGTGGAGGTAGCCACTAGTTAACCATAGAGGCCTGGAGGTCTCTACAGACAGGCAGGAAGTGATATGGCTGGTCAGAGACAAGAATATAAAGTAGGAAGGGACAGGAGCTCCATCTCTTTTTGGTCTGAGGATTTCATAAAGGGAAGAGCTCTAGTGGCTGGGTTGCCCTGCTTCTCTGATCTTTCAGCTTTCACCCCCTAATATCTGACTCCAGGTTTTTATTATTCAGACCAATTAGAACTCGTGTTACAGAATACTATCTTGATATAACAATATATTAATTAAAAATAAAGTAAAAAGAATAAGCTCTAGTAGACATAGGTAAAATTAGATATTAAATATTCCTAAATTCTCAGATGAAATATTTGTCTTTGTGCGTTGTTATATCTCACATAATAACCACTAATAATATTATAACTTTCTCCCTGAAATTAAAATGATTAAAAAGTTTCTCTGAATTGATTTATGCATATTCATCTTCATTGCTTCCTAGATGTTCATTCATCTCAATTTGTCCTAGAGTTATGCAAACTGCTTACTAAACTCATTATCATTATGTTTGAGAATTATGCGAAATATTTGCATCAAATATATTCCACTTTTTTAAAAGTCCTGTGTAAGCACATAAGATGGATACATGAACGCGAAGTGTTACGAACACTTTGGAAAACAATATCGTGGTTTCTTACCCAAACCAGCACCCAGTACAATCCAGCCATCTCGCTCCTGTGAGTCTACCTGGAAGACTGACTTGGGTTAAGATCACACTTTTCTGACAAATGACTTACGATCAAATCAGATTGTGTCACCAAGTGAGCTGTAAAACAAATCGCAGATTTTTAGATTTGGAGATTGTGGACAATGACTTGTGTCTTAAAGTTTTTCTTCCTTTTATTATTAAAAATTTAGATATCAGAAATGTAACTATTCCATTTTACCTCTAAAACATGTTTATGAGGCAGAATCTTAGATCGTCCAGACTGGTCTCAAACTCACTATGTGGCCAGGGATGACTTTGAACTTTTGAATCTCTTGCCTCTTCCTCCCCTCTGGGCTTATAAGTGTGTGCCTTTATGCCCAGTTTATGCAGAGCAGGTGACTGAACCCTGGCCTTCGTGCACATTAGGAAAGCACCCTGCCAACTGAGCTCGACCCCAACCCCACCATTTACCCATTTGCAATATAGCTTGTTGACACTAATTGTGGTCACAATGGTGTACATCTTTTTACCATAATTCCCAAACTCATCCCAATGTACTTTCCATAGCCAAAAATAGTTAAGTTACTAGTTTTCCCTACTCCCAGTTCCTGACATCTTCTAATCTGTGTTCTGCTTCTGTGAATTTGCCCATTATCCATATTTCACGTAAGTGGAGTCAAATGCCATTCGTTACGTTGTGTCTGGCTTATTTCCTTAGCGTGAGATTTTCAAGATTCATTTGTTCATTTCATTTTATGCTAAATGACAATCTGCTTAGGCATTTTATGCCAAAGTTGATTATCAACCAGCCAGTCAGCTGAGAGACTGTGATATGCAATGTGCTGTAGACTTTCAGAGGACAAAGTGGAGAAAGTGGAGAGAGAAGGCAGTGCACAGCACTTGGTGTGTGTTTATCAGCTTCACTGTGCGAGAGCAGACAATCCTTGAAAGGGATGTGCACTTGCTCTCCTAGGATTTCATAAAACTGATTTAACTCATCGGTATGGAAATGTTTCTTTGAGTGTATTGTTAAATCTGCATTTGACAGTGAAGAATCGCTATTCTGGGTGCAGCTCCTGGTAGAGTATATTGACTGATATTAGTGAACTCTGGTCTCCATCTCTAGCAGTGGCAGTGATAATGACAATAACAAAAGCATGGTTTTCAGATGATGACTTTACAAACTTGTGTGATCTTTTATTTGTGTTGTGACAAAGCTTGCCTAGAGACCAGAGGGCAGAGCCTAGCTGTTAACCAGAGAACCTGGGTGGTGGCTCATACCCTTAATAGCAGCACCAGGGAGGTGGAGACAGGAAGTGAGAAGGTGGGGTGGAGATAGGATCTCAGTTTTTTGGGATGGAGGAAGGAGACAGGGAGGAAGCAAGTGGCAGCTGCTCCCGGTTCTCTGATCTTCCAGGGTTTTATCCCAATATCTGACTCCTGGTTTTTATTGATTAAGATTAATTAGATTTCGGTTTCAAACACTCATATTCTATTTACCATGTCACTTGATTAGTGGTTCTAAAGAAACAGAGGTGAGAAAGGCTGTCTCTAGGGGTCACATATATACAAGTAGCTGATATCACCAATCCTACTGTAACTCTGACCACTGACAAGCGAGAGTCTCTCACTTTCCTGACATTTAGACTTATCTGTGACTCACAGTTAAGCTCGCAGTGTTAAAGGCAATCAAAGAGAAGAAGAAAAAGAGAAAAAATATGCATGTGTCCACACTTTCTAAGACCCTAGGCCCCCAACTTTGAAAAGAAAGTACACAGAGGTTGTATTGACTATTGCTTTAACTTTTTCAATGCAAGAACTGTTTCCAGGTAGGAATGATTTGAATATCTCTGCCTGACAGAGGAATGCTTATTTAAAAATCTTTTAAAGAACTATCAAATAAAGGTTAAAAAGGGTACAATTTAGACACACATGACATATTTGCATGTATTCATTTACTTTATTTTTGTGGTCCTTGTGTACTAAAAGTATGCAGCAGAAAAGTATTCTAAGAATACCTTTTCCCCCACGAGACAGGGTCTTACTTTGTAACACTGGTTGGCCTGGAACTTGCTATGTAGATGAGGCTGGCCTTGAACTTGCAGAGATCCTTCTGCCTCTGCCTCCTGAGTACTGGCATTCAAGGCATGTGCCACCACAGCTGGCGTCTAAGAACACAATTTTCTGCATTAAGTTATTGCAGCCAGTAATGATTGTGGCTTTGATTTTAAGGAAATGTAGTCATAATTATGATGTATTTGTTTAGTGAAGTCCTCTGAGACAAGGTAACTTCCCTGCCTGCCGTCCTTAAGGACAGATGCAGAGAAACTTGCCTGGCTATTGTCTGCTTAATGAGACCACATTTGGGGATCCACTCTCTAGGAATGCATAGCTTTGAAAATAAGTTTCCTGTCCACTGACGAGTACTTGGTATCTTCTTAGAGAATCTTGCTTCTCACTTTGCTGATTTTGCAGCTTTTTTTTTTTTTCTGTTCTTCTTCTTCTTGGTAAGAAGAAATTCTTTCTACTACTTCAGCATCTAATAATTAATTTCATGATCCAGCCATGAATTTCACTTCTTTAGAAAGCTTCAGGTACTCATGGGAAAAGCCCAGAAATTAAACAAAACAAAAACTAAGACAGCATAGAGAATCAATAGTCCACCCTCCAAGGTATCTCTGGCTAACATTTGTCATCTTTCTTAACAAATGTCTACATAGATACACATACGCACATGTGTATACATAGTACATAAATAGTCCCTTTTAAATAAAATTCTTGTTGACTTTGCACTTACCTTTTCCTCCAAAGGTATATGATTGTCCACAACTAAATTGCTTCTATAACAGTGCAAATGTTTATTTCTTTTTCAAAAGATGGTGCATGTAGGTGCTTATAGTAAAAACCCAAATAATGCTGAAACCTGGATCACAGAATGTAAATTTCAGTCTGTTCTCCCTGACCACACACCTGTCCTCTGGAGAAAACAAGCAATATTTTACCAAAAATGTCTCATCTGAATGTCTAATCAAGACTTAACATTCAGTTATAGAAACCTGGGGGACAGAGAGATTAGTTATTCACCACCAACAACTTGATGACCCAGAAGTGGGACATTCCATGAGGTAGTGGCAGTCACAGGAAATACAGGAGCCTGCTCTGAGTGGAAGGAAACTGAGGCTGTCTGATCATATCTGAATCCTCAGAGACAGCCATTGTCACTGGAGTGGCAGTTTCCTGCAGGCCCTTGTGTACACAAATAATGAGCCCTCAAAGCCGAATTCTGACCACGCTCCACACTGTCTTCTGATCTGTTTCTCCTTCAACCCTCATTGGACAATCAGTTTTTCTTACGTGTGTTTTAAACCATTGCTTATTATTTATTCTTTCTCATTATATTTAAACTGTAAAATTTCTTTCATCGAGGAGTGCAATTTGTTTCTTATTTCTTCACATTATAAATGAGCTGCAACGACCATCCAACCGACCACACTTGTAAAAATCCATTGGATGAATTATTATAATTAGAACTGCTAAGCCAAAGAGATCACATATTTAAAGCCATGTGACTATTTTCATTTCTTCTCAGATTTGTTTAACTTGTTTTCTTCATATACATTATAATATTTCCTCAGATTATAGATTATAGATTCCTCAGAGATCTACATTTGTCAGAAATTGCTGTAAGTACATATGGAATCACTCAATTATTCTTTCCTTCTCTCTCCCAACTTGTATCTCTTTTCTCTCCTTCATCCCTTCCTCTTCCCTCGTCTCTCCTTTTCCTCTTTCCGTTTCCCACCTTCCTGCCTCCTTTCCTCCCCTCTTTCTTCTTCCCTCCCGTTTTCTCCCTCTTTCTTCCTTCCTCTTTCCCAGTCCTTCTCTTCTGTGGCTTCTAGGTTTTCTTTTGAGAACATTTTTTTATAACTTGAAATTTTAATCGCTGGCTGTGGATTCTTCCTGATTTTAACGGGGTCAAGTCTGTAGAGCCCTGTCCTCACTGCTTTCGGTGGTAACAGGAATCACGGACATTAACGTAGATCACGGCTGTGGCAGGGCCACAGACCTAGAAACGGCCCAGGATGCAGCTCAGGCTGTACAATGCCATTGGCCCATGGGGCAGCATATATTACTCCGGTCTGTATGGGCCTGCTAGCAGCACAGTCTTCGGACATCAAGAAGGCCACAGCAGAGGCAGAGATCCTGAGCATCAGTGTGGACTTTGGTGGTAACATGGTCCACAGACAGCACAGGCGGTGTTTTGAATGTGTTGTTGAATTCAGTTGGCAAATACTTCACTGAAGATTTTTATGTCTACGCCCATCAAAGAGTTTTCTTTTTCTTTCTGTTTATTTATTTATTTATTTATTTTGGTATTCTTATAAGGCTCTTATAATTGGGTTAGTATTTGGTTACTAGAATAGCTTTGAAGCATTTATTCCCTTGATATCTTTGAGGAGTAATTTGAGGAGTATTATTTTTTTTTAAAGATTGGTGAAATTCTATAGTGAACATACCTGTTAGTACATCTTTGTTGAGAGATTTCTTTTTTAAAATTATGACTTCAATTTCATGGTTATTATTTTTCTTAGATGTTAAAATATCCTTTTTTGTAAAATCATTCTCTTAATTTCTTGCTTGAAATGGTATACTATGGGTTAATGTAGGATTTTCCTGATTAATGGATGTTTATATAAATTTAGGTATTTATTTAAAATTTCATTTTGCTTTTTCCAGACAGGTAATACATATTAAATTTTTTTGCTTTCATGGCTTTATTGAACTTTGATTCACTATCTAACTCATGAACATTTTTATAAAGTATAGAAAAGAATGGAAAACTTTATTGTGTTTAGAAGTATGAATATTTACATTTATGTAACTCATTTCTCATGTTACTTAAGTTCTACATACGTTTTTTGATTAGAATTTTTTATTACAAGAAGCATAGAAATTCAAAGAATACCTTGAATAAGCACACTCACTAATAGTCTGCATATTGACAACTGTAGAAATAACTCAATTGTGTAACCAAAAATACATATTGTGAAGACACAGCTTGTGGAAGAAACTGAGAAAATTTACATAATGTAGACTGAAAAATATTTTGTGCTCTGTTTATGTATTTCTTTTTTCTTCCTCCTGATTTTTGAAGACAGGATTTCTCTGTATATAGCTGATCTGGCTATCCTGGAACTCACTTTGTAGACCAGGCTGGTCTTGAACTCCCAGAGACCTGCCTGCCTCTGCATCCTGAATGCTGGGATTAAAGGTGAGCACTGGTACCAGTCACCTGTTTATACATTTCTATATTAGAGTGCTTTGAAAGTGATTATAGCATCAGTCTACACCACTAACCGAAGTCTACTGCTTGCTTTGCTTACAGAGAACCCTGATAGCCCTCATTTGTTTAGCTTATGTTTCATTTATCACACTTAGAATGTCTCAGATACTGACTGAAAACAGAACTAAGTAACTTTATAAAGAATACATGTTGACATGGTTGCTCCCAGAGGGTACTTGTGTGTGTGTGTGTGTGTGTGTGTGTGTGTGTGTGTGTGTGTGTGTGTACATGAATTTGAAGGCCAGGCATTAGAGTACTATCTTTTAGACTGGACAGTGTCTTTCCCCCTACTTTGGACAAGGTATGGTGATATCTTACTTGTACAAATAAAGCCTATGGTGAAGGTCAGAGAATGGAGCTTGTCACTAGCTAACCATAGAGGTCTGGAGGTCTGTACAGACAGGCAGGAAGTGAAGTACCCGGGCAGAAACAGGATTTAAGCAGGGAGAAACAGGAACTCACTCTCTTGCCTGTGCGAAGGAGGTAAGGTGTGGCAGTGACTTGCTCCTTCTCTCTGATCTCTTGGTATTTTTCTAGTTTAGTAGCCCACCTATACTTCCTGCCTGGATACTGGCCAATCAGCTTTTATTCATCAACCAATAAGAGAAGCATATTCACAGCATATGGAAGGACATCCCCCAACAAGGTCTCTTACTTAGGGGGAAAGTGAGAGAACTTGACAAATAACCCAATATGGCTGTGCTGTGAGCCTCCTTTCTCTTCCTCCCCAGTGTTGGGGTAACAATGGTGTCAAGGCATACTGCAGTTTTCACTTGAGCAGGTCCTTCCTGCTCACCCGACAATGGCTTTAACTACAAGCACCCATTGTGTTCCACCGTCCCTCAGAAGACATGAAAAAAAGAGTCTAACTCACATCAGACAGAGAACTGAGGAAGACTGAGGTAAGGGTATTACTGAAGTCTAACTCGGTAAACCACTGAGATGGATTAGAGTTGCTTATCTGGGTATGGGCGTGGCATGGCAGAACAGAAATGCCTTAAAGATGGCTGCACCAAACCTGTCCCAGCATGGGTCATGACTCATTAGCAGGAAACCTAAAGCTTTCTGCACAACTTGCAGGAAGCTTGGCTGTGTCTCTTTCACTTAGCACAGGTGGTTTGAGCCTCTTTCAGGCAGTTTGCTATTCTAAGAGTGTCTCTCTGTAGTCCTTACTGTTTGTAGAGTGAGGAGCCTGGTATATCTGGTCAGTTTCAAGGACTTCCTGAAGTTTTTGAGTTGTTTTCTTCTTGCGTTTTAAAGTGATATAAGAATGGAATATTTTGTGTACATTTAGAACTTTCTGGGTTTTAATGTGCTTCCCCACAAGAAGGAATATTTTGTATTAGAGGAAATAGGGAAATTACTACATTACTACCACCTCCTCAGCCCTCACAGAGGAGTAGTAGGAGTGTTCTAAGAAAATTGGCTGACTTTTAATTTTTTTTTTTTTTTTAAATGGGGTCATACCCTCTACCCCTGACTAACTGGAACTCACTATTCAGAACAGGTTGTTCTTGAACTTGCCTTCTTTCTCCTATCTCTGAATCCTGAACTTGTGATAACAGATACACACTACATGCTGAACCCTTTGTTTCTTATTTATTTGAGAAAAGGCCTAGACTTAGGATGGCCTTGAACTCACATGTCTTATGAAATGCCTAGCCTTGAATTCTTGATCCTTCTGTCTCTACTTCCTGTGTTTTGGCATTAGAGACATGGGTCATCCTGGCCAGTAAAAGCATATTGTAACCAAAAAAAAAAAAAAAAAAAAAAATACAGTGGTTGTCATTGAGCACTGGATCTTTATGAAAGTCTATCATTTTTTATGATAAACTAAAATGCAAAGCTAAATTATGAAGCTGCATTATTAAAAGTCAGCATTTATTTTAAAGTGTGATTTATAACTCTCAAAATCCCTACTAACCAAAGCTGAAGTTTTAAATAGAAACTGATGAATTTTCAAGGAAAAATGGCAGCTGAAGTTTACCTTTTGCAACTGCCATGATAGATCAAAGTTTTAAGAACTTTTCTGAACAGTTGGCTTGGGGTTGTAAGTAGAAAGTGAACCATAACTAGTAACGTAGAACTGAGCTATGTGGGCTTTGTAATGGAAATAGTGCTACAAATCAGTTTGCTTTTTCTGGATATTTTCCCAGTTTTGTTTTGTTTGAGAGGAAGTAACATTTTTCCTAATACTAACAAAACCATTTGTTTTTTCACTAGCAAAGATAATAATAAATACATGTTGGAGCAGTTTATTGCTTTAAAGATCTTATGGATAGGAAACATATGGACCCTAATAATGATCACTTTATGTCCCCTGATGCATTTGGGACATTTTTCAGTGACTTTTCTACTCTCAGTAAACTTGAGAGAATTCAGATATTAACAATACTTCAATTTATAAAAATAATTTTCGATCTAGCCAGCAACATTGTTTATGTTTTGTCTTGAATTAAAAAGCAAACAAACAAAAACCAACACGACTTTGTGTTTTATCTCCAAGTTAAAAAGAAAATTACAGTGGTTGTTTATAGAAACATCTTAATTTTGGGGGGGAGATTATTTTAAATGTCTCATTTGGAAATAATTAGAGAAAGTTAAAATTAAGGAAATTTTAAAAGCCTTGTCACATAAAGAAACATAAGGGTATAAAAGCCTTCCAGCTGCCTCTGCATCCAGCCAATTCTCTCAGTTAAAGTAAGAATGTAATTTGGGAAAGAATGTGAGACACTGTATTGGTAGAAGTTTCGAGCTGAAGCAAAATGGAAATTGTTTTTAACTGTTGCTTTTCCTTCCTAATGTTGTAATCAACAAGTTAGGTGGCCCCTCTCTTTCTACCCTTCTCTCCCTTCCTCTGATCTAAGTGTTCCAGTCTTTCATTTTGCCATTCAACAGCCTGACATTCAAACGCTTTGCTCAGACAGTTTAATTTAATCACTGCCACCGGTTCAACAAGATGATAAAATCCCTTGTGCTGTACAACATCCAACATCCAGCTCACTGTTATCTGATACTGTTTGAAGCTTCTCTCGCCAATGCACGCTGATAGCATAGGAATTCCAAACATGTCATAGACAATATATTAACGTCCCAGTTGGAATTCCATTAGAATAAGAAGTCGATGAAGTTTAGGGCCTTCAAGAGGACCAAGGTAATAAAATGTAATTTGGACTAATCTTCTCAGAGAATGTCCTGTGTTTGAAGCTGGCAGTCTCCTATCACGTGCAAAAGTGATTGCTTGTTGACTGCATTGCAGACTTTTGAGTCACAGTCTTCGTACTTCACACAATCCCCAGGTGTCTCAGCTTGAAGACAATCTGCCTCTTTGTTTGAACGGAAAGACATCTAAACTATAATTAATAAAACAAGCAGTGAGTACTTTAATGAATACATATTACTCAACTAGATTGGAATTCGTGGAAACCTGAGGCAGAAGTTTGAAAGCAAAACACAATGGAATACTTATTTGAAGTGTCCATTCTGATGATAACATCTTAAAGTTTTTCTAGTTTTAAAATAAATGAAAATTCCCACAAATAGTTTAGAATTTTGCTCAGTATGTAAAGTTTAAAGCTAGCTGGGGAAAGATGAAATGGAACTCTTGTAATTTATTATCTTTGAAGTATTTAGATTCTTCAGTATTAAACTTCTTTTATGACTTGTGAGAGAATTGTAGACACAGTTAACTTAAATGTTACTCACTGAGGAAACAAAACCTTTGCTGATGGTCACTGTCTAACAAATAACACTCTGGATTATTTTATACAGTACCTACTTTGGGGATTTTGCTCATTTGGATTCTTTAAAACTGAAAATAATTCATTTAGTTACAGAGGATTCCCTGCTCCCTCCCCCCCACCCCCCCAAAAAAAGACTAAGGAGTTTGCTCAAGATCCTTTAACTGTTGGTAGAAATAGATTTAGATTCAGGCATAAACAAATGTAGCACATTTTTACAAAGTTAAAGTAATATTCTGAAACATAAACAAGTGTAACACGTCTTTGCCTAGTTAAAGTAGGCATGGAAGTACGCCATGCAGATTGTTTGAGGAAAAGTTTCAGCAGAGAGAAAAACCATGGCAAAGACCCAGACATGAGGATATGCCTGTCTGGTTCCAAACATAGCATAGCAAGGAGACCAGCATGGCCATAGGGCATTGAGCAGGACAAAGGATCCCTTGCAATGATGGTGTCCCAGAGGTGGATAACACAATCTTGTCTCAGAAGCCACTGGACCTTGAAGGGTTTGGATTTTGCCTGTAATTGAAGTGGAGAGCAGGGGTCTAGCCCGATAGGAATGGCTCACAGAAGGAGGCAGACCTGGAAGCAGCCAGTTGGGGTGGGGACATCTCTTGGGTGACATAGGAAGGTCACTTAGAGCAGTATTACTAAAAAGATGCCAGCCTGTGGCTGACTTGGAAAGGAGAGACAACAGGGGAACATAGAGGCTTGAGAGAAAGTTAAGGGTCAAGAATGATTCCAAGAGCTCTTCTCAGATAAACTTGAAAGTTGTACTTGCTGGGTGCTGACCGGAAAGTCTGTTGGGCTGGTGGAGGAGAACAAGGTGTCCAGTTTGGGCTCTCTGAACATTTTGAAGTAGTCTCTCAAAATTTTGTTTGGTAAGCTCTTTGTCATCACACTTCCCCCCTCCCTTCCCAGGCTTCTTCCTCCTGCTCTTCCTTTTTTGCTTCTTTTGAGACAATGGTCTTATATATGTAGCTCAGACTGGTCTTGAACTCACTATTCAGCCCAGTCTGGCCTCTTAGTCTCCTGGGTGCTCAGATTGCAAGCCTGTGCTGGCACACTAGTCTCCTTTCTCAGTTAGGAGCAACTGCTGAGCATCCCTTTCTGTCCTATGCACTGTCTGTCTTTCTGATTCTAAAAGAGGTCTCTGTAAACCTCGGTCTGTTTAAGCCCATTTCACTACTACACCTGGGGAACCTTCCTGCCTTTCTCCTGTTTCACATCTCTCCACAGCAGTTGGGACTAGTCCTCAGCTATCATAAAGGACTCTGTTAGCATTTGTAGAATGAATCAAGGAGTGGTCCCTGCATGTACAATTAGGCCATCTGCTAATCTGTGAGGACCAGAACACTACAGAGAACCAGAGATTTGAGTTTGTTAAACTTGTTGTCTCCAAGTCCCAGAGTTTTTATCAATGGTCCCTTGATCCCATCCCTGTGTGCTTGTGTTGAAGAACATGCTGGAAGGAAGTGTGTGGTGGGAGATAAGGCTCCTTTCAGATGGAGTCCTGAGAAGCAGGGAATCCTGGGGCAAGAGACACCTTTCAAAATCCCTGTGCTAGCGAGTGACTTCTTCCCAGGCCTTTATAGGCAGCTAGGGATAAATTCACAAACACATGGGTCAGTGCCCTCACACAAGTCACTCTCAGTAGCGCCATCCACTGAGAGTCACACTTTTATCCCATAGTCTTCCTGGGAGAGGGCACCTCATATCCAAACCATCGAAAACCTTTGTTTTTAAAAATACAGTTTTATTGAAGTGGGGTTGACATAACAACAAACTGTGTACATTTAATGCACACTGCTTGAAAGGGTGTGGCCTAGGAAGCCACCACTGCTGAGCACAACAGTCATGCCCATTTATTTTCCTGCTCTTTTTCCAAAATTTAGCTCCCCCCAACCAAAACTCTCATCTTGCCTACCTTGTCCCACCAAGCTATTATTGATCTGCCACTGAAGATTAGGTTGCATTTTCTATAGTTATATGAATAGGTTTGCATAGTCTGTAACCTTCTTGTCTATCTTTTATTAATTATAATGATTTTGAAGCTTATTTAGCTTCTGTTTATTAGTATTTGTTGACAGTGTTGTGAGTGTCCTCCTGTTTGAATTGGCCGTTAATTCTTGAAAGGCATTTGCATTATTTTAAGTTTTAGCTTCTATAAGTGAAGCTACTGCAAACTCATGTGCAAGGTTGTCTATAGACAGAGGCTTTTATTTCTTTTGGCAATGCAATGGCTGGGCCAAGCATGGTGGCGATGTCTTTAATCAAAGCACTTGGGAGGCAGAGGCAGGCAGATTTCTGTGAGGTCAAGGCCAGTATGGTCTGTATAGTGAGTTGCAGAACAGCCAGATCTACATAGTGAGACTATGTCTCAAGAAAAATAAAAAGTAAAAAATAAAAAAAGAAAGGAAGAAAAAAGAAAGAAAGAAAGAAAGAAGGAAGGAAGGAAAGAAAGACAGACAGACAGAAAGAAAGATAAAGGCAATCCTGGATTGTATGACATTTAACTTGTTAAAAAACTGCCTGTCTTCTGAAGCAATTGAGCCATTTTCCACATACACCATCAGTGTCAGAAAGTTCCATTTACTCCTCATGCTTGTCAGTAGTTGCTATGACAACTCTTAGTTTACTTGTTCATTTATTATTCATTGGGTTCTTTGACAGTGTCTCACGTAGCTCAGGCTACCCTTGAACTAACTCTCCCAAGTGCGAGGCTTACACATATGCACTACCACACCTAGCACTGGTCTTTGACATTTCGACCCTTCTGGCACATACACTGTGGTTTTAGCTTGTGTTTCCTACACTTGCTGTCTTTACATATGCTTAGTTTTTAGAGATCCTGTTTAAGAGTCTATTTAAATTAAATGCCATCTTATTGTTTTAAGAGTTCTCCAATACCTGTTGGAAACAGGAGCAAACACCCATACATAAACACTGAGTCAAACTAGAACCCAGATGCAGAGGGAGAGGACAAGACCAGGCTGCAGAAACACATAGAGAGAGCTGACCTGAACAAGGAGGAGCTAATGGGCCACCAGACTGATAGCTGGGAAGCCAGCATGGGACTTTAGGTTTGTTGTTGTGTTTCTTTCTACAAAGCAGCTACTGTAAGCATCACTGATAAATCTTAAAGTTCTTAATTCATTGACTTCTCATAAAGAATGAATATCGAAATTGAGTTAGAAGGAACATGCTTCGTATTCGCTTTGTATTTTTCCTGGAATCTAAGACTTCTCATAGCTACCTCCCCGCTTGGCCATTTCCCCCTCCTTATTAACATTCCTTGCGTACAGGAAGGCAGGGTTAGCGTTACTCATTTCAGTAGTGTTGAGCACATAGAATTAGTTGTGTTACATATAAAGTCATTATAATGGTAATGTTTTGCACATTTCCTTAGACTTTATTTGCAATACCATTCATTATTATATCTCAGGGAATAAGACAAAGCACTAATACATGTGGCTTCGGTCCTCTGGAATTCATAACATAATTCAACAACTATAAAAACACTTTTTCTGGAAAGAATTCCAAGAGATTGATTGTTTCACTTCCTCCAGTAAGAAAGTGACCAAGGGGGAAAAAAAATCAATCACAATCTTTTTACAAATGTGCCTACTATGCACCAAGTGGCTGCTTCCTCTTTTAACAAAATTTATCCATCCATTAGAGTCATAGGCAAGTGAACAAAAAATGAATTGTCATTTGCCTTATTTTATTAGTGTCATATGAAATTATGGCATGTTATTGACTGACTTCTTCAAGAATATTTTACTTGAGGAGGCACAGTTTAACATGCACAAATCAAGATCAATATTGAATATGCATTAATTCTTTAAAAAATGCTGCTAGGCAATTTTTCTCTACAAATCCCTTGTTGGTATTTATTGTTGTATAAAAAAATTATCACTGTGCCCAAAGATAATTTAGCTGAGCTTTAATTACAAACAATGAGTTGCTATTTGAATTGCTGTGTTGCATCCTAGACATATTTACTAACCACTTAATTCATTTGTTCACTTTTTGCCAAAGGAAGTCTAAACAATTTCAAGTATTTTTGCTGACTCGATCTATTTTAATATAATCATTTTCTTTCCCTTATGGGTCTTTATTAATTAGGGAGTTATTAGGTCATTACTTTTACCTCCAGCGGATTCATGAACTCCTTATATGACCAAGGTTACATTTCAAAACCTAGTCAGTTGTGTGATATGGACAGTCCCTGCTAGCTTATAGACTAACTCATCTGCAGAAGACTGTACATTAAGCAGAGAGATCTGGAAACTCCCAAGCCTTACTTGGGGTTTAATGGTTCTATTCAACCTAATGTTCAATTAATTAATTTGTTCCTATGTCACAGACATCAAGTGCTCTCGTGACAGTAGGTGCTCATGCTACTGTTTTGCTGTTAATGATGAAAATGAGAGAATGTGTTAATTTAAGCTAATGTAGCATACAATCCCTTTAAAGTCGCTTTGTGCCTCGTCTCTGGCTCCAGCTTCCCTTTACCTTTCAAAGGGTTGTATGTCATCTCCTCATGTGTGATGTCACTTGCACTTAGATGAGAAATTCCATTTTTCTTTGAGTTGTTTCTTTACCAATATGTTTCTGAACCTTATTAAAGGTCCTATCAAATGTCTCACTGTGAACATACCCTTTCCTCCTACCTTTCTTCCTCTCTCCATCTCTTCTTCCTCCCTCCTTCCTTCCCCTTTTCCATTGTTTCCCTCTTCTCTCTTCTCCTTTCTCTTCTTGTTTTATCTCTCCTCTCTCTCTCTCTCTTTCTCTGGTGCTGGACATTGAACCCAGAGCCTTCAGTATATTAAACACACCTTCCACCACCAATCTTTGCACCAACCTTATACACATAGTTCATTTAATAGAATAATAAGTTCTTTAAGACAGAGAGCACTTGTTTTGTTTTTTTTTTTAATTTGTGTCATTAACAGTACTGCATACAATAGTTTCTCAAAAAAATCCTTGATAATAAGAAAATGTTTATTTTTTTTAAAACAGTGCTTATCAATCTCTTGGTATTCATGTAACTTAAGTACAACAGCATCTTTGATTCCTTTCAGAAGAGAATTTGGACAATGGGTCCTATCAAGAAATAGTGTGCACATCTTGATTTAGCTGAGTGAAAATCTAACTCACCTGTTTGTGGATAAGGTGATTGATTTGTGTCCTGTCTGCCCACAGCAGCCTCAGACTTTGTGTGTCTCTCTATGTCATGTCTGTTAGTTCAAAGTGCCCCCCCCCCAAATGGCAGTGGTGCTGACACTGTGCTAGAAGACAGCCTGCAACAGATCAAAGTCCCCACACTAAACCCAAGGCTATTCCAGGTTGCGCCCTCTCCTGCTGCTGCCTTTCCAGTAAGACTGGCAAGGCTTTTGTGCAGGTTGTTGTCTTCTACTCTCTGAGGCAGTGCAGCAGTTTGTTTCAGTTTGTTTTCCCAATAAACTGTTCTTTTTATCCAAGGAGCCGTCTAATTTGGAGTTTTCACTGGGGCCTGGCCTATTTTTCAATGTAGTTCATACCTTGTGTGGTGGTTTGGCTGAAAATGGTTTCTTAGAAGGTGTGGCCTTGTTCCATTAGGGGTTTACTAATGCAGTACGTTTAATTGTCAACTCTAATAATCCGGAATCACCTGGGAAGGGGCTCAGTGAGGGCCTGTCTACATTGGGTTGGCCTATGGGCAGATCTGTGGGCACTGTCTTAACGTTAGTTGCGGTGGGATATCCCAGCCCGCTGTGAGCAGCACCGTTCCCTAGGCAGAGACCAGACTGGGACATGTAAGTACATTAAAGTTATTTCGGAGTAGCCTAAAGTGAGCTGTCTTGGAGTCTGTAACCCAGTTTTGTCCCTGAATTTCACTAGCTACGTGACTCTAAGTAAATGTCTCAATCTCAAAACTTTCAGCTTTCTCATCTGTAAAATGAATAATAATTACATCTATTGTGTGGGGTTTCATTGAGAAATACCTGAACCACTCAAAGTAAAACGAGACATGAGATTTTTGCTATATAATGAGTGGTACTATTTAACCATCACCATCATTATTATTCAATTTTTCATGTAATTGTTGAATGTTTTTTAGGAAACTGTAAGAGAAATGGAAAGATGGGCAATGTTATATTTTAAGGTTTTGAGGATTGAAATAAAAAGTTTAGTAATAAGTGTCATTGTAGTTCTTAGGGATTTTAATTTTTCTGTTATATGTATGTTCATTCAGATGATTGAAATATATATATACACTCATTCATATATGAGCGAAATAAGTAATGAATTAAGAAGTATAATATTGAATAGGGCCATATAACTCACAAATTGAATCTTTCATTAGAAAGTTGTCAAAAGGGGACAAAATGATCTTTATTTAATAATTTAGAATATCAACTTTGTAATAATGATAAACTGTAATTAATAAAATCTATGCTACTCACTTACTCATTCATTGAAACACATTTGTTGAGCATTTGTTGTATGCCAAACCATTATGTAGAGATTAATAGTAAAGGCAGTACTCTAGTAGCTCTTTATTGTTTAGAAAGACAGTTCACTGATGGTTAGTGAACAGGGTCTCAAGTAAATGTGAGAAGCTGTGAGGGAGGCATCCGTTTAATTTGGGGACTGAGAAAAAGGACATGTTAGGCCTGACATACGAAGTACATGCAAGCGTGAACTGGACAAATAACAAAGGGTCTTCTCAATAAAGGAGAAACGTTTAAGTATGCCTTATGTAGCTAGTGGTTGGGTATATAAGAGGAAAGGTAGGAAAGGGAGCTGGAGGGGAAGGTAGTATGCTGGACCAAGACATTTTTCACCTGAACCGGGTTAAGAAGGACAGTGATTACAAGCACAAATCATGAATCAAACTGTCCAACAGCTTTAAGTTCTTACTCTATCAGTTATTACCTGCATAAAACCTGTTCACCCAAAGGCTTTGCTTCCCGCAAATGGTGGCCATTTAACAGGTAGAGAAAGAGAGATAGAGACAGAGATGAGATAGATAGGTAGATACAGTTAAATGAATATTCTATGTCAAAAATGCACTCAACCAACACCAGTCATTGCTGTTGTTACAGCAGAGGGTGAGTGGTAGCAGTGGTTTCCCTCCAACGGGTTTGTGCCTGGAAGTGTCTTATCAAGGGGTTGCCAAACTGAGAACGAGAAGTGGACTATTAAGTGAGAGTTAATGGTAGACAGGAAAGAAGAGGTGTGGGCAATTCGAGGGGTTCACAGAATATGAGGTTTCTATGGTAAACACTCAGCAAGGTATAAGAGGGAATGACATTGCAACACAAGCTGTATAACACTTCCAAGCAGGTGGATGGCACAGACAGACTCGAGACATGGCAGGGTGATCTCCTAGACATTTGGTGAGACCGATACTGAAGTTGGAAAGGGACACCATCCAGAATCTGTATTACTATCACAGCAACGGAAGAGTTGAACGTGAAACATTCACGCAAGTGACACAAATGGACTGACATTAGGTGGTGGGAGCTTAAGACGGGGAAATTGAGGATGGAGCTAAATTATCAAGGCTTGTTTGCAGAGTATCATCAAGATAAGCCAGACTGTGCTGTGGATGCAAAGAGAGAAACCTCAGTGAGTTAGCGTCAGTAGGTAATGTGATGCGCTTCATGCAGATTCTGGAAGCACGAATTCTAGTAGGTCTAAATAGTAAACACCTGGAGTCGGATATTGGGGTTAATGCTGGAGATCAGAGAAGCAAAGCCACCATTGCAGCTGTATTTGTTGATCGGGATGGAATAGAGATCACCTGATTCCCTATACTACCTATAGTGTGAGCAGCACATGTATCCTAAAACCATTCTACTCCTCTTGATTTAAAAATAAAGACAGAGTAAGCAGTAGACACATAGAAAAGGAACCCAGAGAAGAAAAATGGGTAACAACTAGCAAAACATTAAAGTATGATTTCTAGAAAATAGCAGCTGTTCAGATATAGCCTTTAAAGACAGGTTTTAAAATTACTCCACTTAATTCTCTCCTTTGTTATTAGTGATGTTTTGTGATTATAAAAACATCTTTAATATTTCTATAACGAGTAATAGCTCTTCTCTACCCACTGGCTAGCTGAAATTTCTCTCTATAAATTTCTGAGTCTTCTCCCTCTGGACAGATTTCTCATGGTTTCTTGAGTGTCAGGAAGGATTTTTGCTTGTTAGCTCTCAGCTTTAGAAGACTTAGTACTGTGAATTTTGTATTGCTTCTCTCTTGGGTAATAGATAGAGAAGTAATATTCAAAGATCATATACTATAGGAATCATTTAGCAATTGAATAAAAGTTTATTAATTTAGAATACATAAGAGAACAGCAAATCTGTCTTCATGAATAGCCTTAACACAGAAGCTTCTTGCTGAAATGCAGTCTTAATGTCTCACAGACAGTGCTTATAATAAACTAAGCTACAAATATATGATACATAAAATCATGTAAGTTAATGAAAATATGTCTTTAATGTACTATATAGCAATGTGCAAAACTATCTTTCAATAACTTCTGAAGTACATTTCAAAGAACCGTAAAATTTATGCACTTTTAGTTTAAAATAGCTACTGCTAACATACACGAAGAAACTATTTCATTATTTTTTGCTACATTAGAATCACGTGGTTCACATCAGAAGGTCAAAGATTACAAGGAAATGGAATTTACTGTATTGGACCACTGTTTTGGTTACACAAAGGATATTAATTTGTGATTCATTCTGAGAAATCACAGGCTAGCCCCTTTCATATTAAAATTATTTTAAAATAAGAAAAAGAATGAATAGATGAGCTATGACTACCAGCTATGGCACAGGCATCTCATTTCACCATTTTCAAGCATACCACTGGTGATTAATGTTGAAAAGGTCATAGATTATTAGCTATACATGTGATGTTTGAAGAATTCCTATTTCTTAACCAATATTTCTTTAACACCGTACACACATCATTTACTGATATAACTGTGAATGCTGTTTTGGTGAGCTACAGAACAAATATTGCTATTAGAGTCTGTAAGGTATATGCCTTTTTAAAAAAGTTGTACAATTTTTATTGTTTTCTGTAAGTATAGGGGCTTGCTTTCTCTATAAGCACTTGTTTTTCTGAGTAAATGTCATTAGTATGACGTCAGCAGGTATAAACTGAGCACATGTGATTCTTCTAGGAAAGTCATCAGTGAGAATGCAGTCTACACATTGCAAATGCTGTGAAATATTCAGGTAATGCTCAGCATAATTTAAACTCAGCAAGTTCTTCTGAAGTCTAACCCAAACAGCTCATATTGGATCATTGTGTGGATCATACTCACCATCGATTGCTCTCCTTTCCTCTTAAAATAATCCACCACTTTTTGAAATACATCCCTTTTTAGACCATCTTGGAAAATGAAGATGAGCCCCAATTTATTGAAAGTTCCTATTGTTTTTAACTTACACACACACACACACACACACAAAAAAAAAATGGCTATTTCGCTTGGCTTAATCTAATACTTTAACAAAAATCATTAATTTGTCTTCTGTTCAGGATTCAGGTCAGCAGGCTAACTCAAAATCCCCAAGGGTAGAGTCCAAGTGAGTATCTATCCATTATTTTAATGGGACAGACGCAAGGCTGGCTCTGTAGTTCAACAAGGCAGCATTGCAATTATAGCCGTAAATGGTGTACAGCATTATGGAAACAAGGATGAAGGCATAGCAATCCTTCACACTTCATATTTGCTCATAGTAATCCACTGACCTCCCCAACATTAATACTGAGTTTAGGTAGGAGGGACTCTGTCAGGCAGGCTCACTCCTCTGTTCTGCAAAAGAAAGGGAGTGTTAATCAGCTGTGGGTGGGATGGGTCTCAGGGCAAGCCTCTGAAGGCCAGTCAGAGCTCATCTACAAGAGGGCGGGGGTGGGTCTCCAGGCAAATCTCTGATGGCCAGTCAGAGCTCATCTAGAAAGAAAGCCCAGGCAGTTCCAGCCGGATTCCTTTTAATGTCACAGTTCATTTGCAGACCCATAACTGGAATCAAGAATTAAAAAGCCTTGTATAAAAGTCAGTAACATTAAACCTTTAAGACTCATGTTTCATGTGTCATAAAAAGCCTATGAACGGATTTTATATTCTGTACAGTGTTTTAGCACTTTCAATCACTTTTTTTTTCAGCATAACTTTTGTGAACACTTTTATAGCCTCTAAATGAAAAACTAAACTATGTGTCATTCAAAAAAAAAAAAAAAAAACGTTTTATGGATCACAGAATTTAATAAAAGTTCTGCACCATAACAAGTGCCTGATAAACCTTTATTAAAATTCATTAAAAATATTGAAAAATATTTTAACAGAAATTAGACCTCACGTTTTGGTAAACATGACAAATAGCTCTTCAAAAAGTATACTTGTTTATCACATATGCAGATTCTGGAGTGGTGAAGGCAAGAAATATAGGACTAAATCTGCTACTAATACTAGGAAAGTATTTTCTTGTGTTTGATGGGAATAGTTCACTTAGTCTTTGATTTGGCTTGCAAAAGTCTTTAATAACTATGAAATACATACTAAAGCTTATATGAATAGAAAATATTATTGAAAATATATAGTATGTAAATTAGTATTTCCTTATATTCGAACCTACCAGAGCAACTTTCCTAGTGTGTTTGTGTTCTTAGGGTCTGAAAGCAGGGAAGGATTTTT
Organism: Phodopus roborovskii; assembly: GCF_943737965.1. Lineage (NCBI taxonomy): Eukaryota > Metazoa > Chordata > Mammalia > Rodentia > Cricetidae > Phodopus > Phodopus roborovskii. Next base: position 19,911,860 of record NW_026126511.1, read on the forward strand.
CTAACATGATTGGGAATTCAGATTTCTGAATATATTTTCTTCATACTGTTTTTAGGGTAATATATACCTGAAGGCTCTAAAACATTGATAAATCATAAATTTATTTTTATATATGTACATACCCTTTCTAATATTGATGTAAATACAGAAAATACACAAGAATCTACAGATCATGTAATACATATGTTTAAACACACTCCTTCATTAACTTAATTTTAGCCATGTAGATATTAGTATATATATGTATGTATGTATGTATGTATGTGAAAATTTTGAAGATTTTTATGGGTGGGCTATTTATTATTTTTGTAATGACAGTGTTTTCAGGCTGTGTGCATGAGTGTTGTATAGGTATGAAAGCCTCTAAATGGTAGGTAACTAAATACTAGTTATGCAAATAACAATGGATCTCTACAGCATCTCCTTCAAATACAGTGGACAAGCACCTCTTAACACAACTCTCTGTCATGGATCTCTGTGTATGGGGCCAATCATTTTAGGTAGAAACACACCTAGTTAAAATCCCTATGACGAAACCTCTACCAACCAATTAAAAGACTGATATGGCTGAGACTTGAGCAGATGGTAGATGAATCATCACAATTTGTAGATATTGGATAAATATTCTCGGACTCTGCACAAGCTTAAAGACTCCTATTAATAATAGGTTTTCATAGTTTTGTTTTATTAAATGCAATCTAACTTATATTAATAGTTCTTCCAGTATTTTTCAGTAACTCTCATAGCACCTTTTAATAGTAGTGGAGCATTTGTCAGGAGAGAAAAGACCAAGAAAAGGTAAATATAGGGTGATTCATCTAGTTTATTTGTTTAAAGAGATGAAACAAGTTTTCGAAAGATTATTTGTGGAGAAAACACTCAAAGTTCACAATGATTTCAGGTAGCACAGACCTAACCTATTTCTGCAATATGTGCGAAGCTTCTGTGTTAATGTTTATTGTCTTGACAGCATCCATAATTTATGCTTGTAATTATGCTTTTTTTTCAGCTGTAAACTCATATTGTTTCCTTACAGTCATGAAGTCACTATGCAGCAATGTCATTGTCACAAACTGATGGAACATAATGATGTGGATGGAAAAAATGCTGGACAGAGAATCATAGCATATTTAAAGGGGATCAGAAGAAAGTCTGTACAACAATATGATAAACATGTAAGATAAAATACATACACAATTAAAAGTTTATACATACTGTATTCTTTTCCCTTCCTCCTTTCCTTTCTTCCTTTCTTTCTTCCTCCCTCTCTCCCTTTCTTTTTTTCTTACTTTCTTTTTTTTTTCTTTTTCTTTTTCCTGTTGAGACCATGGATTCAAGGCCAGACCTTGAGCTACCAAACAAAGGTGATTTCATCTCATTTTAAGCCACCACTAGAAAAGGAGATTGCATGAGCTTTCTTGGTAAACCATTTGTAAACATATCAGTAAGATTTTTCTACTCATGGTGCATTTTCTTTTAGTGTGCTCCTTTTATTTTTATCTTGAATTGCTCATCTACTTCTGCCAGCTTTCATCTCTCAAATACCTTTTTCAAACTGCCACCTACTTTTAAAGTTTGTTTCATTTGCTTTCTATTTTATGTGTATGTGTGTTTTGCCTGCATATATTTGTCTGTGCACCACGGTGAGAACAGAGCCGAGGGAAGCCGGAAGGTGGCAGATCTCCTGGGACTGGAGTTACAGATAGTTGTGAGTTGCCATGTAAGTTCCGGAAACTGAACTTGGGTTCTCTGCAAGAGCAGCCAATGCTTTCAACCACTGAACCATCTATCCAGGCCCTGGCTACCTACACTTTATTGCTCTGATTTTTCATAATTTCACTCTAATTTATTTTTTACACTCTGGGAAAGATCTTAAAATGTAACCCACACCAATATTGTCATTGTTTAACATTTTCCAAATGTTTCATCTTGCCTTCAAAAAAAAAAATGTTTAGATATCTCTACATGACACAGAGACTTCCTTGTAATCTGACAACCATATGTCTCTGTTTTCTGTAAAATTCATTTTAATTCTTCTTAGTCTTTCTTTATACAAATAGTAATGACTGCCTTATCCTACACTCTGCTGAGGAATTTACAGCTTTTCAGTTTTACTGTGTTTGTTGAATTGATTTCTAATATCCCCTTTCTTAGCAATGCATCTTGTATTTTTCTGCCAAGAACCAGGAAGAAAGCACTGAATAAAACAAAAAAAATTCCTGTAGTGATGGAGCTTGCATTTTACTTTTCTTCCCACAGATTTAAAACAGTAGACTTTGAGCTTATGGCTTAAATATAGACTGTCTGGCATCATGAGGTGGGCCTTGTTTAATCAGGTCTAAGCCTTAAGCAAAGACCACTGAGCTTCTCTGAGAATGAGAGACCTCTGACCCCAAACTACTCTTTCCTGGGTTTACAACCTAAGGGTCCATTGTAGGGTTCAGAACTGTCAGTACCCACAATTATGTGATTCAACTACTTAAACTAAATTTCTCTGAACTCTCTCTCTCTCTCTGTCTCTCTCTGTCTCTCTCTCTCACACACACACACAAACACACACAGATATACAAACACATCCAGACACACAGACAAAAACACACAAACACACACATAGACACCCACACAAGCAAACACACAGACACACACTGATACACACACACAAACACACACACACAGACACGCAAACACAAACACAAAAACACAGAGAAATACACACATATATAAACACATAGACCCAGACATACAAACACACACATAGACATACACAGGCACACACACATTTTGTTGTTCCAGTCTTCCTTTGGAGAGCCTAATGAATACACCAAAATCTTTTCCATCTTTTTAAATACAGTCTGGACTACTGGGATTCACCATCCCACATCATTCATCTTTCCTCTCTCCTACCCACCTCTTTTTTTCTTTCAGGCTCTACAGAAGTCTTTGGGCTCTGCCATAGACCAAGATCATTTTCCTTGAAAGAGGTGGCAAAAAGGCAAATGGACAGAACTAGAAGAAACCATCCTAAGTGACGTAGCTCAGTCACAAAAAGACAAACACTGTATGTACTCACTCATATGTGGATTTTAGACATAGTGCAAAGGATCACCAGCCTACAATTCATACCACCAGAGAAGCTAGGAAACAAGGAGGACCCTAAGAGAGACATACATGGTCCCCCTGAGAAGGAGAAAGGGACAAGATCTCCTGAGCATATTGGGGAGCATGGGGGTGGGGGTGGGGAGAGGAAGATAGGAGAAAGAGGAGAGAAAAGGAGGGGAAAGGACATGAGGGAGCAGGAAGATTGAGTCAGGGAAAGAATAGAGGAGAGCAAGAAAAGAGATACCGTGACAGAGGGAGCCATTATAGGTTTAAGGAGAAATCTGATACTAGGAAAATGTCCAGTAACAGAAAGGAAGGAGTGATGCACAAAGGGGTCAAGGCCAAGCTGGAGAAACCCACAGAGACAGCTGGCCTGAAGAAGGGGGAGCTTATGGACCCCAGACTGATAGCTGGGAAAACAGCATAGGACCGGCCCAGACCCACTAAACCTATGTGTTCTATGAGTCTTTACACGATAAGCCCACCCAGTCCTACCACAGTTCTGGTATATAGAGAATTCTTTTCCCCTTTGACCCATCAGGAAACTGAAGCCCAAAGCTGCTAGATAACTGACCTAGCTGAAACACTCACACTGAAGGCAAAATTCAAATCCATGTCATTGTGGAAATGTCAAATGGCTTCTTGCAACTAATTCTTATGCCATCTTTCTTTCTCTCTTTTCCTTTTTTTTATTTAAATTTGAAACAAGCTTGTTTTACATGCCAATCCCAGTTCCCTCACTGCCTCCTCCTCTCTTGTTTCCCCAACCCCCATCCCATCCCCCTTTCTGTTCCCCAGGGAGGGTGAGGCCTTTAAGGGGATCTTCAAAGTCTGTCATATCATTGGAGCTGGGCCTAGGCCCTTCCCCATGTGTCTAGGCTGAGAGAGTGTCCTTCTATGTGGAATGGGCTCCCGGAATCCATTCATATACTAAGGATAAATAATGTTCCACTACCAGAGGCCCCATAAACTGCCCAGTCCTCCTAACTAACACCATATTCACAGAATCTGGGTTAGGCTCATAGAACACTGGCCACAGCTTAATTAGTGCTAAAAAATAAATGTTTGTGACACAAGTAATAATTTTATAGTTCCCATTTTAGGCTATTTACCCACAGCTGAAGACCAGCTGAAATCTGATAATAGGCACCTTATAGTGCATTCTCCAAACACTGGGAAAGAATAAAATTATTTATACTTCCCTGTCTATATCTATCATGTATTTTTTATCTTCAGAAGAGATGAAAAATACATAGATACAATGCAGGAATTAAAGGATATATAATCCAGATCAACAATCTGTAGACATTTTCTGTGATGGGCTAGACGTAAATATTTTGACTTTGTAAGCCATCCAATCTCTGTTGCAATCAAGACTATGGCAATGTCAAAGCAGCTACACAGACGGATATGACTGTATCCCAATAAAACTTTATGGAAGATTTTAATTGACACATAGTACTTGTTCATATTTATAGGACACAGTCAGATGGCTGATACATGGGCATGATATAGAATACTAAGCATATCCATCACTTTGAGTATTTGTTAATTCTTTCTCATGAGAATAGACAATCTGTTTTCAAGTTACTTGTACAAATATACGGCATGATGTTGAGGCACACCTGAGTGTGTTTCTTGTAACGTTAACTTTGTGTTTGAACCAGCTTTATCCATCCCCTCTTACCACATAGCCATCACAGACTCTGGTAAATACTACTTGACTCTTAACTTCCATGTTACCAGCCTTTTTAGAGTCTACAAGTGAATTCAATCCTGCATCATTTATTTGCCTTTCTGTTTGGGGCTTTTTTTTTTTTTCTCTCCCTACATTATGAGATCATCTCTTTTTCTTTTCTCTTTTTTCCATTTTGATGCATGTATTAGATGTATGTATATAACATGATTTTGCATGTTTAGGGGTGAAGTGTGTGTGTGTGTGTGTGTGTAGCCTGAGATTAATATGAGAAATCACCCTCATCACTTTTGTACCTTATTCGTTGAGGTCCGTTCACTCAATCAAACCCAGAGCTTGGGTATATGACTATTTTCTAGCCAGCGTGTTCTGAAGATCCCCCGATTCTCTTGTAAAGCTGGAATTATAAGAGACTCTCCACACCCATCCAATATTTATGTGTGCTTCTGAGGCTCTGAACTCAAGTACTCATATTTGTAGTGCAAGTACTTTAACCATTCAGCCATTCCCCGGCCCGATTTCATTCTTGTTTATGGCTAGTACTCTTCTTCGGGTACACGGCACATTTCTCTATCTGTTAATCTGTTGGTGGATATTTAAGTCAATGCCATATTCTGGCTATTATGATCACTAATGCAATGAATGGAGAATGTAAATATCTGTTAAACATACTGATTTCATTTCTTTTGCATACAGGCAAGAGGGGAGGGTTGTTGGACCATATAGTACTATTCCTTTTTGTGGGGGGCGTTCTCAACGTTATTATTTAGCATGCCTGTGCTAACTTACGTGCCTATCAACAGTGTGCAAGTTTCTCTTCTCACCCCTCAGCAGTACTTTCTATCACTGTTGTTTTGTATAATAGGCATTTTAACTGGAGTGAAAAGGGGGTTAAAGTGGGTTTATACAACATTTCTCCAATGATGACAGATTAGTAATGCTGACCATTTGCTCTATATGTGTTGATCAGTTACAGGTCTTCTTGATGATAACTATTAATAATATTTAATTAATCAATCAATCAATTTTGAGACAGGAATCTCTGTGTAGTCCTGGTTATCCTGGAACTCACTCTGTACATCAGGCTTGCCTGAAACTAGGAGATCCACCTGCCTCTATCTCTCAAGTGCTGGGATTAAAAGCATGCACCACCACTGCTGAACTTCTGAATATGGGATGATTTCTGAATTTGCATGTCATCCTCATGCAGAAGTCATGCTAATCTTTTTTGTATCATTCCAATTTTAGTATACATGCTGTCAAATTGAGCACACTTTTTTCCTGATAATGTGTTTTTATTTTGATAAGATCCCATAGTGTATTAGTTTCTTTTCTGTTGCTGTGATAGAACACTCGCACAAAGGTTACTTCAGAAATGGAGGGTTTACTTAAGTTTATCCCAAAAGGGGATCCAGTGTTTTTATTTTGATAAGATCCCATAGTGTATTAGTTTCTTTTCTGTTGCTATGATAGAACACTCGCACAAAGGTTACTTCAGAAATGGAGGGTTTACTTAAGTTTATCCCAAAAGGGGATCCAGTTCATCATGAAAGGGAAAAGAAGCAGGATCAGGTGACTAGTCCCACAGGCAGGAATAGAGACAGAGTAGCAAGTGGGTCAGCCTATAAAACCTCAAAGCCCACCGCCAATGACAACCATCCACCTCCTAAAAGGTTCAAGATCTTGCCAAACAGCAACACCATCTTGGGATCAAGTGTTCAAATATACAAGTCTACAAAGGCCATCTCATGTTAACCCTCAACATCCAGGGAAGAGGAGGAGTGTCACTATGAGTTTGAGAATGGTTGGAGCTTGGCTAGGATGGAGAAAGGCAGGTCACACTTATGGGGGGGGGGTGTCACTGTGGGCCAAGAGCCATCTGCCTAGATTAGGTACAAATTAAGGGCCAAGTAAGTCTTTGTTAAATGAGAAAATGATCGAGTCATGCTACCACAGTACTTTTCAAATAAGTAAAGAAATCTGCACTGGAGGAGCATGCTTTGTTGTTCTTATTACACTCTAAGCTGTTGGGTGCTATGGTCTGAAACATGTATTTAAGATTATTTACGTGTCTTTCCTGATTACTATACATTGTCTTTCTTTAAATTGTTTCTCTGTCTTTTGGCCTTTCTGAGCAAGTGAATTAGAACACCAAAATGTTCACTGTCCACCTCTTTACTTCCTAGGTTTGTCTAGTGAGTTCTATATTGGATTTGTTGTTATCAAGAAACATAGGTGTTCAGCTTGCTTGGTGGAGGAGACATTTATGCGAACACATTGCTCCCAGCTTAGGAAGTCTATTTCAGACCTGGCTATAAAGGTTATGAATATTCTGCGAACACAGGATTTTGGAAAATTTCCAGAACCATCAAACACTGAAACGATGCTGACTTCAATTGTTTTACTCACAGGGTGCCTCCTAATGACCTGGACAATAATCCTACTTCACTTTGTGACTACTGACTGATGCCACATGGGTGTGGTAATGAAGCCATCTTTGAATATGTTGGAAAAATGAAATTGGTGTTTAAGTGATCACAATCTTTCCTAAATATGCTCAGATTTAAAGCATGAATATTATTTAAATGAGCAATTATATAGTTACTTCCTCAAATACAACTTAAATTGTATCAGAAGATGCATTGCTGAACAAAAAATTACATATATAATATGACTATCATGGACAATGGTATTTTAGAAGCAAGTCTCCAGTACCATTAAAGAGAACAACTGAGACCCCTCCCAGCACATTGGACAGTCTAGAAAGCCTAACACATTCATTCCACTTGTGTCTGAAGTTAACACGACACACCTGTAGAGAATAGGGATATTCTGGTAGACAGTAATGAGAGCTAATTTTAATGTGGGTTTCCATTTTTAAAAAATCCTCATAATCTGTTTTATATATAGGTAAATACCTTTCCCTTCTATTGGTTATAGGCATTTCTTATAATAGAGAAATGTAATTGTAGCTTGCAAGTAGCATTGCAAAAGAAATAAATATAAAGTCCCTCACAGAAGGGGGAAGGGACAAGTCCCACAGAGCACAGGGGAAGTGGGGGGTCAGTGAATGGAGAGAGCAGTAGGAGAAAGAGAGGGGGAGGAGAGGAAAGCACGTGCGACTAGGAAGATTGAGTCAGGGTAGGAATAGGAGACAGAACAGAGAGGGAGGGGGGGAGAGAGAACATAAAAGAGGGAGCCATTATTGGTTTTAAGAGAAAACTGAACCTAAAGAAAGGTCTAGAGACCTACAAGGCTGCCGCCAACTAACAATTTGAGCAACCATGGAATGGCTACCATAAATGCCCTTCCTGGATAGTGAGATCAACAACTAACTTATCCATGGAGCCCTCATCTAATACCTAAACACTGAGTCAAACTAGAATCCAGATGCAGAGGGAGAGGACAAGACCAGGTTGCAGAAATACATAAGAGACAGCTTACCTGAACAAGAAGGAACTAACGGGCCCCCCCAGACTGATAGCTGGGAATCCAGCATGGGACTGACTCAGACCCCCCTGAATAAGGGTCTCAGCCAGAAGGACTGAGCAGTCTTAGGGACCTCAGACAGTGGAACCAGGATGTATCCCTGGTGCACAAAAGGACCTTGTGGACACATCCCCCATGGAGGGATAACTGCCTTCACCTAGAGACAGGAGAGAAGTCCTAGTCCCTACTTCAAATGACTTGACAGATTTACATGACCCCACCTGGATGGCATTCCCCTACATGTGGAATTGGGGTGGGGGGATGGGAGGGATGAGTGGTCAGGGTGCATGTGAGGGGGCAGAGAGGGTAAGAGGGAGAGAGGGAGGGAGCGGGAACTGGGATCAACATGTAAAATAATAAATTAAATAAAAAAGAAATAAATATCTTTTTTGAATAGCAACTATCAAATTTCTACAACTCAGATAAGTGTTTTTTGTTTTTTTTTCGTATCCCACTTGCTCAACCACCCAGGCTGAGATGAATTATAATTCCTCTTGAAGTTTCCCATAAAGAGAATCAAAGCTCTTTGTCTATGAATTCCACAATATCCTTTGACTAAAGTCATTTTATTATATATCCTAGAATACTAATAATTTTTATCTTGTTTATAAAAATGAAATGAGGGAAGACTCTAGTAAGCACCTGCCCATCTTTCTTTGTTTAAACACAAAAGTACCACGTGGAAAGCTATTTCTAATCTGACTTACTTTTAAAGTGCCCTGTACGTATGCCAGTTTTCCCGCATGTTTTGACAAATGACACATTTCCTTTGGTGCTTCCTTGTGGGTAACAGCGTGTGAGGATGTGGTGTTGGAAAAATTTATTACAGTTATTTTGTAGTTGATATTAAAAAATGTGATGTATTATACCAGGTGTCTGACCTTTAAAGATCTTAGGACCTAATTCATTACAACATAAAATTTACATATTATTCAAGTTTGCTGCAGAGCTCTTAGGAACAAGTCATGGTGTGTGTCAGGACAGAGGGGAAAAAAAAAGCTACGTTCATGCAAGAACTGGGGACTAGACTTGGCGTGTGCATGTGTGTTCTGGCTTCTGTGACTTAGAGCAGAGGAGCTGTGTGATCGTCTAAGTAAAGAAAGGTGTAGGGAAACCTGGTATAGCAAAAATGTCGTGGATTCATGGGGAACACCTTTTCAGTGACTCCCATTGAGTCTGCCTTCAGGACCGGGCAATGAAAAGTATACCTAAGAGAGAATGAGTAACCATGTGGTCCCACAGAGTAGCTTTAAGGGACTGAACCTGATGCAGCCAGCAAAACAACATCTAAAGGTTTTTATATCTGACTTAGCATTTATGATAAGAAGTCAAAAGTGAAAACTTGTTAGGAAACAAAAATCCCAGGTTAAAAAAATGTATTTGAAATCGGGCGCGTGTAACAGTTTTTCAAAAGAATGAGAATGGGAATCATATTACAGCAAGTTAGATTAGGTGCCCCTGAAAATTAGATTATGCTACTTGAATTCTCTTAATTATTTTTAATGTTTCCTCTAATGAAAACGAGAATATCACTTTATCATAATACATACTTGCATTGTTTGTGTTTCCAATCAAACATATACCTATTAAATTGAAAACCATACTTTTAATAAGTGCATGTAGAATTTCCTATAGAATAACAGCAAGTGCTCATTTGTAAAATCATGGTCTTCATGGCTTCCTATCTCTCAAGGCTCCCAAATCTTAATTGATAATACTATCTTGTAGGAGGTTGATGAAATGACATCTCCCATACTATCTTTCCCTGAGAAGGTTCCAATATTATGGCAGAAAAATAACTTCAAATCTTTCTTTCTATAGAGATTATAAAATAATTTGAGTTAATGCAGACGGACTATTCATGTCAATACAAGTCAAACACTGTTTAAAGATTCAGTTTGCTATCACAGATAATGTTTCTTTATTCTGCAGTTTAATTAGTGAGGAGGAAGCATTTCATCTCAAATGCTGATTTTTCTAAATTACTTTGCTGCAAGGTATAGAAATATGCTTAAAATTTCTTTTTTGGGTATGTGCTGATTTTTAGCAAGTGTGTGGAGGCCATTAAAACAAGACAAAATGGAAAAGGCCATAATTATCCTCCGAGTGAGTTGCTTTTGGCAAACCCAAGCCAATCCCATGCGTTAAAAGGCAAGGTGAGAAGTGTTGTGTTTTTGCAGTAGAGGGAGCTGTCTTCTAGCGCTAGCAAAAAGAGAAGGTCACTCCGTCTATTGATAAATCACACTGCCGTGATTCCTAACTGACAGCTCAAACTAACATCAAGCTGGATGAGGGAGAACAAAAGGCCATCAAGCAGCCATTTTCTTGACACTTTTATTCAATCACCAGCAGATTGCTTACGACAGCAATAGCAGCTGTTTTGTCTTCATCTTTCCACATTTGATAAAAGGTGTCAACTCAAATTTTTGTAAATAATTCACTTACCCCTACTGCACACACCAGCACTGTTCAGCATATGTATTTTGTGGGAGCAGATCACTGAGGCAGGTCAGAGCTCAGTGATATCAGCTGAAGGTCGTCTGTGATCTTAAAAGACATCTCGATAAAGCCATCCTGTCCTTCAAGGTCAGAGATAAGACTATGCGTAGATATTTGTGATGGGAACAAAAGGTTACACAGTAAGGAGAAAAATATATGAAAATGTTTCCTTCAATATAAGACTCACTCTCTTTGTTTAAAAAATCTCACTTCCAGCTATTTGGTCAGTTATCAGTGTAGGGTATTTGTAAACCCACTGAAGAGATTAAAAATCTAAATTGCTCTTTCAAAAGTTTGAAGAAAACATTATTTGTAGCCTGCTATTCATCATGACTGTACGGAGGCCAGAGCTACAATCCATTTCTACGTCCTTTTAAAAAGAATCATAAAACGAGTGTCAAAAATTAATATAGTTAGAGCAAATTTCATTTATCTAGTTCATTTAAAATTCTACCCTGAAATGCATTTAGGCTTGAGAGCTGAGGGAAAAAAAATAAAGAAAGAAGGTGTTTTATATCATAAGAGCTTCGTTTGCTTTAAGGGCTTAGAGAAACTAATAGAGAAATCCTTGAATTATTGCAATAAGATACTCTATCTGGTGTTGGCAAGCAGCTAAAAGTGCTGAGATTAAAAATGATACATCCTTCAGTGCTAGCTTGTTTTTTAGGTTACATTACTCACAGAATGATCTAAACAACAAATAGAAGCTATTTGGTTTATATTTTCTAATAGGAAAAGTCCATGTGTTTTTGAGATTCTGTCTGACTGAGTGCCACCGCAGGGGAATTTATTACCTGTAATTGATGTGCATGGGGATCAGAGAGCACCTTCCTTACATTTTCTCCCATTCTTTCCACGTCAGAAGTGGGGGAAATAACTCTTGCAATTCCATGGAAGGTGTGTGGGAGGATGAAATGAACCAGGATAAAGTACTGCTACGGTTAAACAGGGCATTAAATACAGTTTTGAACCTAAATTAGTTACTCCAGTTCCTGGTTAAACATTAATTCCCATAAGGAAAATTAATATCTTCACAACTTAAATCTTTATAAATAGTCAGCAAACAGGGATTTAGAAGAAAGTTTTAATCTCCTGTATTTCAAAGTACAGGGCTACCTTCTCAAATTCTTTCCAGGATAATACATATTTGCCCTTTCTGACTTAGCACATGCCATCTTACACTGTGGTTTGTCTTACTACATTTACATCTCAACAATATTGTAGGATCATGGGAGTAGAATGCCCATCGGATCAATTTCACAACTGTAATGTTCTCATAAAGCATGTAAAGCACTTGTATTCATTATCCAGTTTTTATATTGGTCTTGTCAGATAGGTGATCAGAAATTCTATGTAGCAGATGAGAAGGAATGTGGGTTTGGGAATCATGAGGTAACTATACATATGTAAGCTGAATCCATCCTTGGAGATTCCACCATGCAACCCAGTGCTCCTGTACATTCCTTACCACTCTGAATTTAGGGCTCATACTCACATAGATGGGGCACAGTTTTTGGCACAGAGTAAGCATCCAATATGTTGTCAAAAAAAAAAAAAAAAAGTGATTAGGACATGTGTGTCTAACTGAGAGATAATATAGATGGCACTTCTAAGCTTTCTATTTTTAATGACAATAATTTGCATAATAGATCAATTAGAATAAATAGGTGTCTGGTCAAGAAAATTACAAAAAGCATAGTGTTTATTCCGAAGAAGCATCCATTCTGAAAAGAGGTGGGGCGTGCTTATACGGCAGAGGGTTCTCTTTCTTGGTTGTAAAGTGGGGTGAGCATTCACAGTTGTATCTCATCAGATTGTTGTGCAGAGGGGAAAGGGTTTGTAAGCTGTGAAAGGCTCCATTGTTATGGCAGTGGCTGATCCTGAGAGCTACAGTGAGTTCAGAAATGAGGCAGGGCCATTCCTAAAGCAATGTGGGACATCCTACACATGATGGAAAAAAGCAGGAGGATATAAGCCCAAAGCCACAGGAAAAACAAACAAACAAACAAACAAACAAAAAACCCAAAACAAAAGCTTGAACACAAAACCAACCTAGACATATGTAAAGCACTGTAAATAGCTTACACAGAGTGCTGACTGATGGTGAAAAATGTATTGATGCCTTGAGAAGGTTGCAGATAGAGAGGAGTACCTGGAAATCTTGGTACCTTGTGAAAGAGCCTGACCTCAAATAAATGGTGATTGCTTTCCTTTTAGCTAATTGCACATGAGGATCTCACAGAGGACTTTAAAGAAGCTAAACAAATTCTTACAGGAAAAAGAATGCACTCTATGGAAAGTGTAATGATTGTTAGGAGAACATTCTCCAGATATTGTACAAGAACCAGAAGGAGAATCACACCTTACTCTACCTGTCTCAAATTATTCTAAGTAAAGTATTTATATTAATTCAATTGATCTGTTCACCAAATGAGGTAACTGTGACCAGAAAGGTTAAGTATGTATCCCAACTCCTAGCAGTGGGAAGTTGGAGGGCAGAGTTCAATGTCTGTTTATTTGGCCTCAGTCTGGCTGCAGAGCCCAGCTCCAACACTACCATGCTGTAAAAGTCCTGACGAACTGTTAAATTCAAAAGCACATAGGAAAGTCATGACATCAGGTATGCTCACTTTGTGAAATTATTTCTGAGTTGAGTGGATGTTTTCCCCATATGAAACACTAAAATAAAAAGTCATTTTAAAAAAGAAAATACTACCTCCACTTTGAACAAAAAGATTAGAAATATATATATGAATGTATCTTCATGTTCTCATGAATGGGTATATTTTAATTTTTAATTTTACCTAGCTGTGTTTTATTTTCAAATGTTTGTGTGTGGATGTGTGTTTTGTGTATGAGCATATATTCAGGTGGCTGTGCATGCACTGGTATGGGCACATACATGTTGAGGCCAGAGGTCAATGTTGGGTCTCTTCCTCTATCCCTGTTTGACCTAATCACCTGAGAAAAGGTCTTTCCCTGAGCCTGGAGCTCACTAGTCTGCTATGGTATTCTGGGGATATGCTTGCTTCTGCCCGGACAGTCCAGGGATTACAGGCACACGCCACCACAGTTGGCTTTACATGGGGGTTGGACATCTACACTCAAGGTCCCATGTTTGTGTGGCAGGCACCTCACTGACTGAGATGTTCTAAGTACTTTATTTGCCATTATTTTCTATGCTTTGACAAATAACCTGTTAAAATTTTATACTAGGGGTATTGATTATCTTAGGCAAAAAAAGAAAATTTTTGTTCAAGAAAGGCTAAAGGCTAAAGGATTCAGAAGTGGATGGAGAATTCTGGAATAGATGCTCCAATTTAGCATTATAAAACAATCAGAAGTCAGAAGCCATATTTTTTTTTAAAGTGCTAGATTGATAGAACAAAATATAAGCTTTCTATCATGCAAAAACCAATGTATCCCAAAGTTAAGCAGCCTGTGGATTCTAGAGTGTGTTATAATGATTTGGAAATGTGCAGACACGTTTTTCTTTTTTTCATTATAAAGTAATAATTTAATTTTTTAAAATTTGAAAGAAGGTTGTTTTACATGTCAATCCCAGTTCCCTCACCCTCCTATTCTCACCTGTCACCTCCTCCATACTCCAGCCCATCCCTTTTCTGCTCCCTAGCGAGGGTGAGGCCTTCCACGGGGAGTCTTCAAAGTCTGTCATATCTTTTGGAGCCAGGCCTAGGCCCTCCCCCATGTGTCAAGAGTGAGAGAGTATCCCTCTATGTTGAATGCGCTCCCAAAGTCCATTCGTACACTAGGGATAAATACTGATCCACTACCAGAGGTCCCTGAGACTGCCCAGTCCTCCTAACTAACACCCACATTCAGGGGGTCTGGATCTGTCCAATGCTGGTTTCCCAGCTATCAGACTGGTGTCTATGAGCTCCCCCTTGTTCAGGTCAGCAGTCTCTGTGGGTTTTCCTAGCCTGGTCTTGAATCCTTTGCTTATCCCTTCTCCCTGTCTGCAATTGGACTCCAAGAGTTCTGCTCTGCGTAGCTGTGTGTGGCAGAGACATTTTTCATGCTTGTTCTACACCTGGTGGTGCCTTGAAAACTTCGGGAGGTGGCTCCACCTAGTGGAAGTAGGTGGTAGGCCCTTTGAAGAGTGCTCCTGGCCTGCTTCCAGAGTTGCTCTCTGCTCTTTGGCTGGCCATGATGTGAGCAGCCTCCAGCACAAGCTCTCTCTGCCACCAAGGAACATCTATGCCCTTGCCTTCCCGATGTAATCGTGAGCCCAAATATGACTCTCTTCGCTTGGGTTGTTTAGGTATTCTGGTCACAGTTTAAAAGTAACTAGTTCAAGGTGCCTTCTCAATTTTTGGATTCACTATTAGATGTTTTCTCTAAACTAAACTGAGTAACTCCTCGGACTTTGCTCGTGAGGACGCAAATTTTACTGAAAGGGACAGTTTTTAATCCATACAACGCTGTTGCTGCTGTTTGTTTTACCTACTATTTGTGCAACACTTCATTGTTTGCCCTTCAGATAAAAATGTTCATATTGCTGGGCATTTTGCAATGACACGTTATATTAGCTGTCAGGCAATTTGTACAGTGACCAAAATGTAAAAGCAGTACTTAAGTGTTAAGAAGGTTTTTTTTTTTCTTTGTGTATAAATTGGGAGAGAAATAAAGATAGAAACAATGGATCCTGGTCAGTATCACAAGGAAAGAAAACAATACATTCTATAGTTTTAAAACAGACAAACCTAGATTTTCTTGGCATGTGACCTTGGCCAAATTACTTGAACTCACTGTTCTTGTGTGAACCAAGCCATAAAATGACATTAAAAAAATGTCCCCTGAAAAATGCAGACATTCTATCTGACTAGAGGTGCTCTGGGTAAATAAATTATGTCTTTCCTGGTTCAGGCTGGAACAAAAAGGTGAATACTGTTCTTTTCAAAGGATGCTTTCAAGGGTCATCCTGCTTTCCTCCCATAATTTTTCTTCTCCACCCATGTGGCCATTTTATATTTTATTGCTGAGGTCTTACTAGATTGTGAAGCTAGCTATAATAATAATAATAAACACCAATATTTTTCTTCCAGCAGATAAGGGCACCAAAGGGCAAAACAAATTTTCTAATAGTATCGTTCGCGGTATTTTCCTGTTTAGGAAACAAGCAGTTCTCTGGTGTGGCCATCCTGTTTCTTCCTGGGTTTGTATGCACAGTAGGTTCTGCTTGTTGTTTTGCCAATGTCTAGGGAATTACTGATTCTGAGGAAACGAAGGCAAATTCATGAAAAGGCAAACATATAAGCTAAGTGTTAACTTCTAGAAAATTCTAAAATGTATGGAAAAACATGTTTTCTGAGCCATCTAATTGCAACTGGCTTTTAGGGACCCTTAGATATCAGCTGGGACAAAGAACTTAATGTTGTGAGACAAATGTGTGACATTTAGGTTAGGTGAATAAGCTTCAAGAGATATTAAAATGTCTCCTTTTTAATAACTCTCCATGACCGTTCCCCCTACACCATCTCTTCCATCTGTGCCTTGTTTTCTCTTCAAATTTTGGTGTTATATGCATGCCCCGTTATCCCTTATTTTGTACACTGAAGTGTAAGGACCAGAAGAACAAAATTTCTCCATGTCCCTGAGTACATAACTTGTCCTAGGTGATAAAGGAAGGTATAACTTCGTAAAGGTTTTCAAATGCAGGGGAAAATGGTAACAAATAATGTTTGATTTGTACTATAGAACCAGGACCTTCGTGATAATCTTAAAGAAGGGTTCATATGTGCTGAGAGCTTTAGGACTCTGGCTATTCTCAACAAAGCTGGTATGAAAGTATAAAAGGCAGGCTCAGGAAATATTTTCGTGAAGCTAATCTAGGCAGAATAGCTATACAAAAGTAAAAAAAAAAAGTTTGACATGGCTTTGGGGGCTAAAATGCTAGCTTCAAGTGAGAATTGTGCATAGTAGAAAAATATAACCACCTTAATTTCATTGAGAGAGCTAGATAGCAGCAAATAATGAACTCGACTCCCTAGTCTTGTTTCGTCTCTTCTGTATCATTTTGGTCCCAAGTTCAAGTTTCTTGCAGATAATGTAACTACTCGATATTTTGAGGTCACATGAGGTTTGAATTTGATACCAAAAATTGTAGAAGGTAACAGTTGAAAGCTGGAGGGAAGAGGGGATGATGTAGCAGTTGTGGAAACACAAAGGTGTGGGGATCATATAAACAGAATTTACCAAGGGCAAGAGAATCAGGAATTTGATAAGATGGTCATGGCTTGGCTGAGATCAGATCACAGGTGGAGAAGAAAGGAAGAGAAGGAAATGTACATGATTTTTGTGTTGGCTTCTGTGTTCTGGGGACATTTCTTTCATGATCATTTATTTCTGTATTGGTAGGAAAATTTACTATTATGGACAATCAAGTAAAACAAATTAAGCAACAGAAAATGCCTTCAATTTTGAATGTACTGCCACTAGCAAATAGAAACAATTGGTGTGAGAAAACATTTGTGCAGGTCCTTTGAAACTTCATTCACAGAATGTACAAGTCAATAAACTGGCATTTCTACAATTGGCAAAAACCTCTCATAGTCTACTAAGGTAGCTCCTGGTATATTGATTGGACAGATTAATAATGGTTCTTCTTTCCTTTTTCTTTGGCTTTTTTCTTTTTCTTTTCTTTTATTTCTTTCTTTCCCTCCCCCCTTGAGACAGACAGGGTTTCTTTGTGTAACAACCCTGGCTGCTTGGAACTTATGCTATAGACTAGGCAATCTTTGAACTCACAGAGATCTGTCTGCCTCTGCCTCCAGAGCTGGGGTTAAAGGTGTGGTCCATCACTGCTAATGGTTCTCAAACCATTCTGTGCATCCAAATCACCTGAACAAATTGCTAAATCAGTTTGGGACTCCATTCTCAGAGCTTTTTATCCAGTAGGTCTGTGCTCCAACTGAAGACTGTACACTTCTAAGAAGTTCCCAGGTGAAGCTGGTGCTGGCCTTGCATCCATCCTTTGTGACTCATTGTGTAGGCTGTTCTGTACCATGGCTCCTGGCCACAGGAGGAAAGGAAATGTGACATCCACAAGCAGACTTCTCAAGACCCCACTGATGGGAGCTGTCATTCTGTAAATATGTTTCTCTTATTGGTTAATGAATAAAGCACTGTTCGCCAATAGGAAAGCAAGGTAGGTGGGACTAGGAGACTAGGAGGAGAGAGGAAGTAGTAGGGAGGAGATTGAAGATGGAAGACCAATAGAGAAGAACACCAGCCCCTCTCTCCAGTAAGATAAGACCAGTGGAAGTACTTCGATTAATAGACATGGGTTAATAATTAAGACAGAGCTAGCTGATAAGAAACTAGTAACTGGCCAACAGCATTATATCAAATACAGAGTCTCTGTGTGTTATTTGGGGCTGGCATGGCGGTGGGGCCAGACCAGCAGGGAAAACCTACTCATAATACCCCACTGGCGTGCTCCATTGGCTTTGAGGTCCAAATTGCTTCTGCGTTTGGAGAACAATGGCAAACTTACTGGTGATACAGCCACTTAATGTTTTTCAGAGAGCAGAACTTCTAAAGGGTGCAAGGTTTGATGCAACTTCTCTTTGACAACACTGCCACTATGTTTAACTCTAACAAGTAGAATGGTCTTAGACCAGTCACCTAATCTCAGATTCCCCCCTTTTCACCTGTAAAATGAAAAATCAGTTTAGATCATCCTTACGATTTCTTTCTGCTCTGAAACTCATTGTGTATAATCCTATTGCAGAGGAAGAGCTTAAATTACAGTGGCAAATCCTCAGTTTCTCCTTGTGACAAGGGAATTTTTTTGGAAGGTGCACTAAATTTATTGGTGATAGAAGTTCTTAGTGGCCTAAATGCTTTCTCTTAGTAGAATGAAGAGTCCTCTGAACACACTGTGAGCAGTGGTAACCTAACAGTGCTGAACATACTCCAAGCAGTAATCTCCCATCCTTTCACTCTCTGTTCTTTCCCCTAATTGTTAGCAGCAATTCATTAACATTTGTTTTCTGTTCAAATTTCAAGAAATGTACGAGGAATTTAGCCTCAGCCTTCGATATTCTATTCAGTTCTTTACTGCTGTTGTTTATGTGTTTTGCCACCAGATAGCAGAATTACTCTTGTTATAATATTTGTATAACTAAATGGGTTCACTGGAAGCTCGTAGAGAAATGTGGGAGAGGATGTCTGCCCTACCTCGGTATCAGAGCATAACTGGTTCTGGAGAAAAAAAGGACTTTAAAGTGACTCCACTTAAAAATGCTGACCGAACTGTGATTGGTTCTCTACCTTCCCCAAGAAGGCTCGAGTGGGGGCCATTTTGTGAATAAACAAAAACAAAAAACAATTACAGATATGTTTGATTGCTCTTATATCTAGTCAAACATAGATTTTATTTTCAAATATGTGCTCAGAAAGGAGTTCACCTGCCTCCTACCAGATTTAGATGGAATCAGACCCATGGGTTGTTTCTTGGGCTTATCTGAGATGGCATGGCCATGAAAGAAAAATTGTTGTAATGTTATGTTTCATGTTATGATTCATGAAGGACGGTCCTTTGACATTTGAATCTGCTTCTGAAAACTCCGTTGTCCTTGCCTTGCTGACTTGTGTTGTCCATTGCTGACTGGCTTAACAACTCTGCTCTGATTTCATGTGGAATTTGAGAAATACTTTTGTTGACTTCATGGAATTCCCAGTCTTTTGTAAGATTTGAAATTGCATGTTTATTTTTCGTTATAAAACCATGTTGTCTTGAAATATGAGAGTAGGCATTCAATTAAATATTAGTTTAGCTAGTAAGAGGGAAAGGATTTTCTTTGAAAAGCTTGATGTTACTTTTTGTTTATTTTATTGAAAGTAGATTTCCTTTTTTAATATAATACATTCTGATCATGGTTTCCTCTTCCTTATCTCCTCCCAGATCCACCCTGCTGCCTAGCCATACAACTCCATGCCTTCCTTCTCTCTCTCTTACATTGTTTCATTTTAACAAACAAACTAAAATACACATATGTAAATGTTCACATGAGGGTACATTCAGAGCAGTGCACAGGCTTTCAACACTTTTTATTTCACAACTCAAGCACTTTCATATTTGATTTCATTGGTAGCACATCCAAAGGCTGTATCAATCAGCTTTAGCTACATACTTCTGTTAGGAAGCCATCTTGAAACCCTGGCTTAAAGAGACAATCAACCATTCTCTCATGGATATATAGGTTGTAGTACAGCCATTAGTGTGGTAAGTTGTGCTCAGCTGCTGGAGAAGGGAGATTTGAATGAGATGTTTTTTAAAACATAAGTTCATGAGTTTCATTCCAAAAATATGACACATTTCCACCCAATGAAACAAATCTCAACACTGTCTGGCTTTCAATACGGGTTCTGCTTCGTAATAACTGTGGTAACTTGGACAATTTACTTAATCTTTCAATGCATTTATTTCTTCACCTATCAAGTGGGGATAAAAATAGCACCCAGTTCACTGGTTTTTATGAGAATGGAATGAGATAATTAACAAATAATTGCCTGGCACATACAGACTGTTTACTAAATGTTAGATTTTTTGTTTATTAAGGAAAAAAAACCTACCTGATTGTAATAGAAAGGAATGTGTTGGGGATATAGGAGGAAGGAAAAACTATGAACTTGGGATGGGGGGGGAGGCTTGAATCTATCTCCAGTTTCTGGTCATATAAAGATGGCAAAACCAATATTTCATCATATGCAACATGCATATGCATAGAACCATGTATTTCATTATAGACAGCCATAGAACTCAACCACTGTTAACTAATTGAATCGAAATATCAGCTCTATAAGATAGCACTTGATGATTGTCTCTATGTTGTAGACTGGAGAACTCAGGTACAAGCAAGGTCATGCAGCATCCTCAAGGTCAGCCTGCTGGACCAGACCTGGGATCTAACTTCTAGGAGTCTTTAATCTTTGGCCTTTAGTCCTGGAGATTTCCCATCATCAGAATGAAGGCCAGGTCATGAGGTTATGATGCCTTCAATTAGCCATATGATCTAGAGGATCTGATTTTGAGGATTTACCTCTACTCATCCCTTCTGAACCTGAAGGTTGGGGGCAGTCTTTCTGCCTGTTTTTGTCTTGTCTTTGCCTTTCTCCAGCTCATTCCCAAGTGGAAAACAGATCCCAGGGGAATCAACTACAGACTGCTAGAGAATCTCTTTGTAAAGATATGGCAATCCATCCTCTGGCTTGCTGACTCCTCACTCTTCTTCCTTAATGCAAGGAGGAGGACCAGGACCACTCTATCAGCTTTCTTTTGCTCTCTAGTAATAGGGCTTTTTATTGCTAACTTAAGGGATAGGGAACGAATGAGAGCAAACTAGGTTTTTATGTCTAATTCTATCTTGCGCAGAGAAAGCACACCATGCTAATAAATCTTTCATACTAAAAACGCATCCGCACAAGGCAAAGGACAATGTTTGTAAACCTCACTGAATTGAGCTTAACTTTGGTGCCTTTTGGCAAGTAGAGTTTGGGGATGAGGACTGTGGAGCTCTCAACTGATATTCTGTGGGTAAGAATGACAAGTTTAGGTAATTTTGCATTTTAGCCTAAGATCATGGCCTATAGAAAGCTTAGCTGAAGCTTTGACATGCTTCAGAGTCCAGGCATATGAAGCTGCAGTTGTCATGGACAGGCTGGTCCACATATGTGCCCATGTTCTCTATTATTTTGAGTCAGGTGTTTTTATTTGGTATTGCTTGTATCTCAGCTGAGCCAGCTCTCTTTGATCCAAACAAGATAGGGTGGATTTTATTAAAAATTTAACACATATCTCATAGCAATATTTACTTTAATGTGGTAAATCAAGAAATTCTTTTTCTGAATGAGATATGTTGGTAAGATAAACTCAATGCTGTAAGATAAATATTAACTTTATAATGAAAACTACAGAATGTCTTATCTGGTACACTGCATCTGTATTTCTCTAAGGAGATGAGAAGGCGTCCATGCTTTTGGCTGTACCTTGCAAGAGAAGTGATCATTTAGATTTTAATCCTTAATTATCCGTCCTGGCTCACTTTAGAGTGACATATCATCCTGTGTATTCTTCCACTTCTAATTTTAAAAAGATCAAATGTGTTAGCTCAGGCAAGAGACTAGCTGGTCTGAGGGTTGCAAAAGTACAGGTAGGCACTTTTACACGCAGGAGTCTTGGGAGAATTGCTAACTTTAGTGGGTAAAATTCATTAGTGGAAAGGAGACTTCGGAAGTTTTAAAGTTAAACTGTCTTCTGGGAACGCAGGTGAACAGAACGTAGAATCCAATTACACAATGTTGGAGTGGAGTTCAAAGGACACCTCTCAAAGTTTTGATAAAGTTGCCACTCTGGAAAGAACCAAGATATACTACTCTTCACTGTGGTGATTGTCTATGTACAGGTACCTTCACACAGTGGCACCAGTTATGAATCCTGTAAGTGACTTATTAATAACAGCAATATGAATGAAGTGTGCTGCCTAGAAAATGAGGTTGCCTGGCTCTCATAAAATACCATTTTCTTTCCATAATTTACGGGATGTGTTGTCCAAGGAGATGAAGTATTTCACGTTGGTCAGTTTGGGCTCCGCCAAAGCCTAATACTATGTAGAATATTTGTAATGGGTGACTGACAACACAGCGTCCGTTCCCTGCTGCTCAGGCTTTCTGTGATCACAAACATCAAGGCCACAGACACAATTTCTCACTGGGTTTATCTCCTTAGTAGTTACAAATACTATAGGGGATCTAAATAAAACGGCCCAACAACCTCATTTTTATTGTGTGTCATTAAGTTGTGAGAAAAATTGGAATTCAAAGATGTGGTCCTTGCTTTCAAGGGACAGATAGTCTTGGAAGAAAAAGATTAATTCTCTGTCCAAATGGTGTTAATCAACCAGTTCTATCAACTTTTACATATTTACCATATGCAAGAAATCATACTCAGAGGTGATCAGTTTCTGACCTTCCTTAGGGCTCACACACACAGAGGGTACTGATTAGATGGGAAGCGCTTCAAGAGCTTAGTGTGTAATAGAAGATAGAAAAGATTTTGTCTTTTAAAAACAATGCATGCATTTTCTTCATTTTTAAAAGTAAATTTTATTTAAATTAGAAACAATCTTACAATTTTACATATCAATCCCAGTTCCCTCTTCCTCCCACTCTCCCATCCCCCCCCCAACCTGACTCCCCCATTCCATTCCCCATTCACTCCCCAGGGAGGGTGAGGCCTTTCATGAGGGATCATAAAAATCTGTCAAGTCATTTTCAAAGCATTTACATGCTCAAATTTTATTTTTTTAGATCTGCAAAGAACTTTGCAGAACATGTCATGTGATGTAGTTTGAAATCATTTGTATAAAGGAACATTGCAAAAGGTCTGTCTGAAGCAGGTGTAGTAGCACACATCTGTAATCCTGGAATTCAGGAAGCAGAGGCATCACTGCAAGTTCAAAGCTATCCTGGTCTATGTAGAGAGTTCTAGACCAACTAGGGGTAAATAGGGAGAGTCCTTCTCAAAACTACAACAAAAATATCAAAACAGCCCCCTGACTACAAACAAAAACCAAGCAAGCAAAAAAGCAAACAAACAAAAAGCAGTTGATCTGGTACTCTGTTTATACTTGGCCTTGGCCTTTTTTGACTCATAGCCTTGTTTCTCTGTCCAGGTTATTTGCATCTACTTTTGTGGCAAGGCCAGTACTGGAGAATTTCTTTTGCTTTTCATACTTCTATATTTCTTTTTGGCTTGCCTATGAGATTCTTAAGAGAAATGATTGGAGCCACAGTTCCAGACAAACAAGCTCATTACATGGTCATTTACTTTTACCTGTGTATAGGTTTCAGGTGAGGTGGGTTGGGTTTACAGATATGGCTATTAAATGATTGTTATAATCATTCTTTATTGTAGACCTTTTTGCTTTGTGTTTTATCTTCTCTAGCATATCTTGACTTCCTCTGGAGATGGGGGACGGGGATGTCACTGTCATCTTGTAGGTTAAAGAAGTATTGATTATCAGCAGTTGCAAATGGACTAAATTGAATGAATGTGATGCTTTATTTGAAATGGAGATAGGTTGACTTTTTTTTTTTTTTTTTTAATCTCTTCCCTTCCCTACTGGTGTGACCTTGGGTAAGTTATTTAATATGTATGGGCTTAATTTTCCATACCTACAAAAATGCAGCGAAAGTACACTGTGTCATAGAGCTGCATGGAATATTCTATTGTTGATAATTAGTGCATGTGCATCACGCCTGGGATAGGAATGCACCCCTACAATGTTTCTTATGTATTTGTTTGGTTTCCAAGCCTAGCACCATCACTTGTTTGTTCTAGGTACTCAATAAATGGAGGATGAAAAACAGTTGAATTGGAGCCCATGGCTATGGTAAATGTCCAACAAATATGTACTGCATGCGCGAGCCGTTCTTGCTCCAGATCAAATGGTCCAGAGAACCACCTGTGAGTTACTCATCTTAGAGTTAGCTCCGAGAATTTTAGCCAGCAGGGGCTCTGCTTCAAACAAAGATTCACATGAAAAGCAAATCAAATGTGAATTTGAAGGAGAGGCGAAATGCATATTTTCTTGTTAGGCTTGCTGTTTGATTTTCATTAGGCGTTCTGCCTGATTCTTATTAGGAATGCCCCGATTTCCTTTAAGTCCTGGTCATTTGGGGTCAGTGCTCAGATGCTATCTAATGATGTCATTATTTGACTTTATTGCTTACATGATGTAGGTAATGATTCAGGGTTTATTCCAGAAAATAATCCTAAGTACCTAATGCTGATTGGTTTAATGATACAAAAACTAATTTGGAAAGAATGGAAGGTTTCCTGGGGCACAGCTGATGATGTGAATGTGAAAAAGCCTCATTTCCCACATTTAAAGAATGGAAACAGCCTGCAATTGCGTGCTCTTCGATGAGGTGTTTTCTTTGAAATGGAAGAACCTGGAAACCAGCCATGTGAGAAACGTGGAAAAATGGAAGTCACTGCGCCAAGGTTACTTTCCCTTTTTTTTCTATATCCTTTATTATTGTTATATTTGTTTTTGGCTATAAACACTTGCTTTCACATTTTTTTCTCTTTAATATGAAAACCCAATGGAAAGACTGATGATGTTGACCAAGACTGAGGGGTTAAAATGAACTTTGTAATTTTGTTTATCAGCTTGGGGTCAATGACATAGAAATTCTGTACACTATAAATGTAAATATGAGCACGACTTCCATGTGCTGGCTTCATTCGTGCAGAAGGTGGGCTCAATTCTACTGCCTGCAATCACCTACCTCCTACCAGCTAACAATTAGTCAATTAAACAAGCCACCCTGGGGTTCCTCAAGTTAGTTTTACTTGACGCCCTATGGTACTCTTCCATGCTCTTTACTGGAGATTTATGCTTGGATTTGATCCTTGTGATACATCAACAGGCATGGAAGCCTGGCCATTGCTTTCTCTTGATGCTTTTCTTTCGTTTGAGATGAGTAGGGGAACACTTCAAGCAACAGCTTCACTGGTTTCAGCTTAACTGGCCTTAATCATGTGAGTAAATCACCCAGGTTTCTCTTGTTCAGTTTTTCTGAATCTGTACCTCACAACACTGACACTGTTTACTAAATAAACAGGAAACAATGGACTTCTGTAATTTATTACCATTTGTTTCAATAATGAGAATAAATGGTTACGATTTTAATTTCTAACCAAATCCTGAGTCTATTCCCTCCCCACCCCCTTATTTCTTCCTCACATCAAGACTCTGTTGTCTCCATACCTGGGAAGGAAGGATTGTAAATAAAACAGAATAAGGCTATAAGTTCAGTGTCTTCTTTTCCTCTCATTTGTCATTCACCAGGTTCTAAAATGACCAGTTCACCCAACTTTATCAATTATCTTCCAGTTGGTTCCAGCTTGACATTCTCTGACTATTTCTGATCATCAAAATACTGTTTTCCTAAGATTTGATAGATGTTCTCAAGTGTTCTGAGTACAAAAGTCAAAGAGCAAAGTGTGTCTGAGGGAGGAAACAAATGGAGGCATCCCAGGACCTGAGACCAAGCTCCAGTCATGTCACTGATTTGCTGGGCATAGTTGGGCCAGCTCTGTCCACTCATGGTCTTCACATATAAAATGAGGAGTTGAAAATGGAACACCCAGGAGCATTTGCATAGATCTTGGTTAGATGCCTCATCTATAAAAGTAGCCATACCTATAGGGCTTGCCTCATAGAGTGTAGGCACAAGACAAATTCAAATTATATGTTTACCTATGTATTTATGCGTAATCTATTTTAAGTATGCATTTATATTTTAAAAATATGTGTGTGTCTTGCCTACACGAATGTCTGAGTACCATGTGTATACCTAAGTGTCCAGGGAGACCAGAGGAGGGCATTGGATTCCTGGCACTAGAGTTACAGATGGTTTTGAATGGCCATATGGGTGCTAGGAATTGAACCTGGGTCCCTTGGAAGAAAAAGTGCTCTAAACTACTGAATCATCTCTCCATTCTCCATACATTTTTAAAGCATGATGTCTGCAAAGGAGTAAGAGCTCGCAAACTCATTGCAGTGAAACTCCAAAATGGAGGTAATTGGATGCTTTTCTTGGTCCAATCTTTGCTCTGAACTAAAATTTTCATCGGGATCCAGTGTAGAGTTTGCTTAGTATATTCAAAGACCTGGTTTGATTCTAAACACCTAGAAATAAAAATAAAGGTAATGTTTTTCTACAAGGCACGAGCTAGGTGGAGAAAATCATTCTCAGAATGGTTTGGGAGAGGAATTCCCTGAATCCTAGTCTCCTTGCATAAGATCAACAAAACTGAGCATGGAAGAAATGGTCTTTCCCAGGGAAGAGACCCCAACCAGATATCTAATTCCAAATGGTCAGTCCTGAGATCATATGCATACCAGTAGCATTATACAGAGTGAGTAGATTGTATATACATATTTAGTAACACACACACACACAAGTTAGAGCAAGAGGGATGTATGGGAAGGGTTGGAAGGAGAAAAGATATGGTGAAAGTTAGATAATAATTTCAAAAATTAAAAAAAAAACAAATTTAAAGATGTTTCTAACTAGACAGCAGGGTCTCCTAAACTGTAGCTTATCCTGAGATCTGTAATAAGCTGAAATAGTCATTAACTGTCTTCACAAATGTGGAAGGCAGAGTGGACAGCTTTGTATCTACAGGCAACAGTAAGCAGCTGCAGCATGGTTGTGTTTGGGTCATTCCTTGGAACCCAGCTAACTAACTATATAGGCCATTTCTAATCACTAAATTAGCCTCATAATGGCAGAGCCACCTTATAAATTAAACTCTTTAGCCTTTGTCATAGTTTATTTCTGGGTGAAATATATATGTTAGCAGAGAAAGTTGGCACATATTCCTTAAATCCATGTTGTATGTGTAGATGCCTTTTCTTATTGTTGTCATAACTATTTTCATATATATTTTAGTAACAGAAGGCTAGAAAATTGGATACATATCAATGGGGATTCATTGGTTCAAATGGTTGAAAACTCAAGCACTACTGCATCATCATCATCATTATTATTACTATTATTTTTTAATCTCCTACTTTCCCACATCTCTGGTCCAAACTTTGGTCTTCTCTCTTGTTTAAAATCCCAGAAAGACAGTTGCCTGTGGCATGAATTCAGTGTCCACTTCTTAAGGTTGTTGAGAATTTTAAATGAAAAATATTAGATTGATCATAAGAAATTGCTTATAACTGACATATAAACATGATGATCTCACGACTTATTTATTACTTGTGAGATCTATGCCTAGTGCCATAGGTGGTGGTTCCCTAAATGGCAGTTCACATAGGGATGGTGGAAGAGGGGTCAAATAGGTTGTAGACTATTAGCGGTCTACTTCAAAATTCCACCACATAAAATTTCTATATAGTCCAATGCATTTTAAATGGCATGGTTCACCCTGGTTTTAGGCTAGGTTGAGGCAACCTTCAGAAGTGGCCAGCCCTTGGGAAGTTTCGGGGGCAGGGAGATGGTGTTTAGAATGAAAGAGGATGTAGATAGCACTGGATGGAAACCATGAGTGTTGGAGGAGAGCCTCTGTTCTGATTCTTTATATACTCACACCCATAGAGCACTCTAAACTTTCTCACCCCAGCTGCATCAAGGTGAAAGGTATTTTAGGGGCCATTTATATGCATTCATATTGAAGTAATCACAGGGTGAAGTGAAGCTTTTATAGTTCTTGCCCTGCACAGACTCATTAGATTGAAGTAGAACAGAAATAGCAATGAATTATAATTAGTAACTATATTGTCCAGAGAAGGGAAAAGGTACTTTAATGCTGAGCAATAGTAGCTAGAAAGACGGACCACTCTAAGGTTATCGGGTCAACATCAAGATGGAGGTTAACCGACCAGACTGAGATAAAGAAAGGAACTATATCAGATCAAGAAGCATGATAAGGACTGGGAAAAACAGACTAGATCCAAGGACAGAGATACAACTAACCCTCTGCTGGCTGTTTTTTTTATTATCCCTTGAGAAGGAAGGCAAGTGCTCTGTACTTTAAACCCACCTGCAATAATGCTTGGGTTAATTGGTAACAGAAACGGATATTAAAAATTAACTGTTAAGTTAAACCCTTTGTGGGTTTTGTTGTAAATCACTTCATGGTTTTTTTTTTTTTTTTTTTTGAAAAGAGAGTGGATTCCACAGATAAACTCACATTTATAGTTAACATCTTGGTATGCATTCAGTCTATACTTTTTAAAAGATTTCACAATTTATTGATTAGCATCAACAATTGGTGAGTTTCAGTGAGTCAAAGTCAAGAGTTAGAACAATGACTGAGTAAAGTGATACAAACTATAATAGCAAGTTAATGCTTTTAGTTGCAGGGATACCCGTGGGCACAGACTTAGAACCATAGGAGAGGTTAAAGGGTGGGAATACGACATCAATGGGACCAGAGGGGCTCCTAGGTAATGCAAGTCTAGAGGGTCTCTTATTCATAAAGCCTTCTTGGGGAAAGAATTTGAACATGAGAGAGGATGATGAACCCAGGACTTTCATTTCTGCCTAAAACCTTCCTTTCTATCCTCTGGTTAGTAAATAGCTTTCTGGCCAATGTCTCCTTTGATTCCTACAACAACCCTAAAAGACAGATAGAGTGAGAAGCATTCATTCAGTGTGACACATGAAATAACTCGGCCTCCAGAAGATTTACTGGTTTGCTCAGATTAAACTTAGTTTGTAAGTTGGTTCTTGCTTTCGCCAGTACGCTTAAGTCTTCACCAAGGCATTTTATTCACGTGTGCTATTTGACATTGAACTCCTCTTCTTGTTATTTTGTGCTATTAATGTCTATTAAAAGGAAAATTGGAATCTGGGCAGTGGAGCAGTATAGGATTAGAAATCAAACAATATATGTCTAATTAATTCAAGGAATACTTGATTAATATTTGGCAGTTGCATTTTCATTACAATATAATTAATTAGAATTTCTAGATAAACAACTCCACGCAGTTGCTGTGAGAATTAAATGTGATAATGTATGTGAAAGTATCTACCACGGTGACTGGCAGTTAGAAGGGACTCAATTAGTTGACTATGAATCTTATCAAGACTCATTTTTATGAAGATTTTTTTTTTGAGGTGAAACTTTACTCTTTAGTAGACAACTAAAATGAAGAAACAAAGGTTCGCTTGCTTTACTGTAGCCTTTCTACATGGTGTTGCCACCAGTATATATAAAAGCTTCATGAAACTGTTCCCATGTTCTAACACGGAACTTGGGGGAACAGGAATCTATGCTCCCAGGCTGTGGTCACTCATAATTGGCTGCAGAATAAGCAACCCCTCACTCCCTTTGAGCTGCGCTTCTTACAGCATCAGCCTGTCCACACTGGAGACTTCTCTTTGCCTGAACTCCTACTTCTATTAGGTCAGTCATGTGGTGTGACTGCCAAGCTTTCTAGTTTATACCTCATGAACTAATTCTTGATTTTCAATATCTTTTACAATCTGGACTCTCTCAATACTTTCAAACCCAACTAACGTTTCACTTCATCTAGTAACACGAAATGGCCTATGTTCCGTTTCCTTTTTATGTTTTTTAAGTGTTTATTCAGAGGTGTTCTATATTGTTAACAAGTTCTCTCTCCTCAAGGTTGGAGAGCAGTGGGTAAGAGCTCCCTCTCTTATTCTAACAAACCCATGTTCAATTTCCAGAACACACGTTCAATGGACCTGTAATTATAGCTCCAGAGGATCTGATCTGACATCCTCTTTTGGCTTCCTGAGGTACATTTGCACGTGTGCGTGCGTGCGCGTGCACACACACACACACACACACACACACACACACACACACGAAATTTAAAAATTTCCCCCTTTTGTTTTTCTATCTCAACTGTAGGCATGTTTAAGAAAGGGACTCTGGAGGCTGGGGAAATGGCTCAGTGGTTAACAACACTTGTTGCTCTCTCAGAGACCCTGGGTCAGTTCCTAGCTCCCACATGACAGCCTACAACCATCTAAAATTCCAGTCCCAGGGGAGCCAACACCCTTTATGGTCTCTGCAGGCCAAACACCCATGCATAGAGAATAAAATCCATCAAAGAAAGGGACTCTTTCTATGTTTTCAACGCCATCTAAACCTATCCTATATTTTTGGTTGTGAGCTTAGCCTTTAAGGGCTGAGCCATCTCTCCAGCCCTAAACCTATCCTATTAATATAATTCTCAATCATTATTTATTGGACTTTTAGATTAAGTGATTTTAGTTATGTGATCATTTGTGTGTGTGTAAATGTGGTCATAGATAACCACAGACATTGCATCTCCTGGAGCCGGCGTCCTGGGCAGATGTGAGCTGCTGGACCTGGGCGCTGGGGTCTGAACTGGATCATCTTTAAGTGAGCCCTTTCTCCTGTTTGAGCTGGACTTTGTTGCTGGCCTTTGTTTGGGGGTTGTTACCAGGAAATTTGGGCATAAGTCGCTGCAGACAGTGGCACCCATGTGAGCATCAGCTAATGCTTGACTTGCTTAATAAAAAAACAAAACACAACAAAAACTGCACTGTACAGTTCACATTTAATTATGGCTTTACGTTACTTTTAAAATTTTTTTTAAAGCTTCTCCAGTTTTTTTTAATCGACATTAATTCCAAATACTATCCCATCACCCCCCATAGTGTGTTTTTATGATTTAATGTTTGGTTAGATGCTACAGAATGTTGGGCGTAGCACAGGATTAAAGACACACAAGGGCACACATTTAAACAAGTGTACTTGGATTGAAAGTAGAAGAAACAAACAAACAAACCAGCCAACTCCTGCACATTCTGTAAAGGAGTACAGCCCCATCCATCTCTCACAACTCCTAAGGAGCTGAGAGCCAAATCTGGACAAACTGTGCAACCTTACCGTGGTGTAGTTTGGGTGAAATTTCTGTCATTGGTCCTTTTCATGAATATTTATTTAAATCCCCCTGGAAATCATCCTTCATCTGAAAGGGCGTTAACAGCCCTTAACAGCCTCTTCTCCTTTGATTGATGTTTTTGTCACTTTCCTTGAAGTAAATAGATTCCATTAGCAAACCAAATCTGCTCTCTGCCCTTTTACCTCTGCAGACACTTCACTGACCACTCACTTAAGATTTAAATATCCCACCTAGGGTTTCCTTGTCAGCTCAGGGTCAATCCTTCCCATGGAAAGGAAAGAATGTTACTATTTAGCTAGAGTGTGGATCTTAAACACAGACCAAATGGTTTCCTTTGTAGTAAAATGTGGGGGGCGATAGGGGAGGAGGGAAGGGTGAGGGGACTGGGATTGGTATGTAAAACAACGTTGTTTCAAATTTAAAGAAAAAAAAGGGAAAAGAAAAAAAAAATGTGTTCTGCCTTCCATGGAGACAAGTTTATTTGTTGTGCCTGCAAATAGTGCGAAATGCCAGGATATTCAGATCAGTGTATTCTGAGGAGAAAGAAAAAAAAAAAAAAAAAAAAAAAAAAAAAAGGATGAATTGGGTAGTACTGGCTATTTAAGAACATTTTTTTTGATTCAAACTATTATCAGAATTGATTATACACAGAGCAGATTGAAATCAGTATGTCTATTCATGCCTAGTCTCCTATTATGTAAACGAAAGTATTACATTAATGGCTTGGAGCTCTTCTCGTTTTCTTTTGGGCCTTGAACTCATCCAAACAGCACTCTAGAGTGATCTCTCCCAGGTAGCTCTGCAACTATCAGCCGACTATGCATTCTGGTGCTTGGAAAGTAATCAAGACTTTAACACTTGTCTGAGATTCATTTACATATTAGCTTTCACCAACTCAAAGCTAAGAAAGGCATCAGAAAGCCCCTAAAACCTGCACCAGCAATTTTCCTACTTTGCTCTAACTTGCCTACCTGATGTCCCTACCGATGTATCTGTTAAATGCCCAGATGTATGACTTTCTTTTGTTCTGTGATTATAAAATGTTCATGCAACTGCTTCTACATTGGAACAGGTCATCCTCTTCCAGGGCAACTTGAAACCATGTTCCTGGGCCATGAACATCCTCAAAATAGGCTGAGAGTAAATAGTATCTCCTCTTTGGAGTCAGAGCTCTACTTTGCATCAGTGGCAGCAAATCGCACACATGTCCAGGTTGTTAAACAAATAAAAAGAAATATCCATATCCAAACTCAGACCTGAACTTTGGGGTAGATTTTGATATCTCAGAGCCAATAACTAGAAACAAAACCTGGAGCCTGTCCAGAAGAAACCAATTACAGTGATTAAGGAAGATGAAGACTCATTTATGAGATGTAAAAAGACAAACACAGCTATGCACATAACTACTGCCTACCACGTGAAAAGGTGGTAGTGGCATTATTTTAAGAGGTATAGAAAGGTAAATCACAGGGGCAGTTTAAACAGAATTCTGTGGCAGTGAAAGCCACTTTTATAAAACTCTTGGTTCAGGAATTCAAAAGTATCTGTTCTGGACACTCAAAACCAGACAAGATAAATAATTTTTGATTTTGAAAAAGTTGTTTGTGGTCAAGTGGAAAGTCTGAGCAAGTTTTTGTATGTGACTTCTTTCCCTGTGACTAGAAAGTCAAAGATGCTAAGATTGGTTAACTTAATGTTTGTTATTTACTCAATGGCTCTTTCTAATTCTTAATACCCAGCAACACTTGGACAACATAATTAAGCTCTGTGCGGTTGGCTGATTTCAACAGTTTATTCTCTCATATTTTTGGGAGGTGAAGATAATTGGTTAGAGGCGTTATATTTCCATTCCAAACAGAATCTACCAGTGTGAGACACCCATTAAGTAGAATGCTATATTTATTTTACAAGGAGCCTATTTACATTTGAGTTGGTTACAGAACACACTTGAAGTGTTTACCTGTAGATTGGCTAGTTGCAAAGACTTCTTTGAAAGTGAGAACAGCTGGCTGACAGGTTAAAAACGCTGCCCATCCCATTCACTCTTCCATTTCTTTCCACTCTCTCAGGTTAGATCCTTTTCATCTCCTGTGAGACTGACTCAGTATTTCCTCCTCCACTTGATGCCGCTGAACACTTATTAATGCACGTTCCTCAACATCTTTTCTTAGTTTGCAAGTATTCAGTGGCATTGGCAACCTGTCTACTTTCATGTTTAAATTTTCGACAGTAAGCAAGAAGATAGAAAGTATTAATGAAAGTCTATGTTTCGGTGAAGAAGTCTCAATGGTTCAACTTTACAACGATGACAAAGAAAGCTGAGGAATTTTTTTTTCTGCAAAACAGTCAATGGGTGATAATTACCTATGGATAAAATTGAGTCTCTTTCTAGATGTGGGCTGGACTGCAGGCTCAGCAGCATCTCCACCTGCTTCTGTGCTAACAACTGCACTGAGGTCCCAGCATCCCTTGTCTATGCCTCTGCTCATGCTGTCCTTTTGCCCTGAACCCTTGTTATTCTCCATGGTCTTTTCTTGTAGGCCACTTCGTCCACAAACTTATTTGGAGTGCTTTAGCTGAGATGACTCAGTCAGTTCTCCAACTTTTCTTGTAGTAGATCTGACATGCAAACTGCTCAAGTCAGTTTTCAGCTGCCCTTGTGAAAAGTTACAATTTTCCTGAGGGAAAAACCTGGCTCTCAGCACCCATACTTCTCAAAGCACAGCTTTGTCTATAGTAGGTTATCAGTGCATGCTCACAGGGGGAGGGAAAGGTACTCGGCTTAGCTTTTTCACACTAGAGCTTCTTGGAAGTCTAATTTATAAGTTCAAGACAGGATAGGATGTACATCTATTTTTTTCCAGGTTTATTTTGACTTGGTCAAGTTCAGACAGTGCAAAGACAAAATCTTCTCCCTTTACATCATCTGTGGCACTCCAACAACCTAGAAATAGTTGTTTTTTTAAAATCCCTAGTCATTTTTCACCACCAGGTACATCATATACTATAAATCACCTACTGTTATTCACCGCCAGGTACATCTTATACTGTAATTCATTAACTTACTCAATAATGAGTTTTTTTTCTAACTTCTTTCTCTGTAGTGTGGGCTTCTTTTAACCTAGTGTTTTATCCCTATAGTTCTCAACAACATGTAACATCTAGCAAGTGCTCGGCACATGCATATTGAACAAGTAAGTGAATTTGCATCACACCATTTGTGATATTTGAAAAAAACTACTATTTTTGGTTAATATCAAATTTGAAACCATGAAGCATGGCATTCTTGAAACTCAAAGCACTTGATAATAATTTGAACCACTCAGAAAGCCTTTGTTGGTTCCTTAAATCTTTATCTTAACTAGACGGTGTTATTGTCCATGGATGCTAGCTTTAAGGCAGCCTGACAGCCAAGAAAAGACAAAGGTTTTATGCAGAGACCGTGCTTATTATAGAGAATGCCATAAACATGAAATACAGCCAAGCTCCTCAGATAATCCTTGGACTTTGGGGACAATGATATACCTGATTTGATACAGCGTTTGGCATATTGTTGTGCATTACTTGTTTCTCATCTTTGTTCTCTCCACAGATTATCACTGCAGAACCAAATCTAGTTCACATTAGCACTGCAATATCCTGCCAACCTGTGGCAGGATTCCTAAAGGTATTTTAAGGGCAGCGCTTGTGCAATTAAAGGAGGAAAATAAAATGCATTGGACTCTTGAATTGTTCGAGCCTTTGATCTTAGCTGTCTTGCTGGGTGTTGTTCACTTTGTCCTACACACCGTGTTCACCACCCACAGTGTGCATAAGGATTCTGTTATAGGAGTCTGAATGTGAGCATACTCTATTAGTGTATGTTGCATGCAGGCATGCGTGTATGTGTCTGTGTGTGCATGTAAGTGTGTGTTCATGTATGTGTGTGTTGGGGGTCATGGATACACATGTATTTGGGTACCTGTGGAGGTCAGACATTGATACTGGGTATTTTTCTCAATTGCTCCTCACCTTATTTTTTCTATGGCAGTCTCTCACTGAACCTGGAACTCACTGATGATTCTGCAGGCTAGTTGGTCAACAAGCTTCAAGGAACTTCCTCTTTCCATTTCTCCAGTATTGGGATTCTGGAAATTTATGACCATATCCAACTCTTACATGGATGACAGGATCCAATTAGGTCCTCATACTTGCAAGGCACCCCTTTACTGATTCAGTCTTTCATTAGTTTATTTTGTAATTTAATACCTTTCTTTTCGATTCTCTCTTTTAAGACCTGAATTTACACTCCATTTTAATGAACTTAATTAAAAATTGACACAGAAATCTTAGTTAAAATAAAAGTAAACAGAATCATATTTTTAAGTTTAAAAATTGCTAAAATGGAAGGATTGTTGTTGGCACTCTTATTAATGGCATAAAACACATACTTTGAAACTACTTGTTTCCATGATGTTATGTGTGTAGGTCACACAGACTTCATTTTCTCTCTTTTTTAACTATTTACTGATAGTTTGCAACTTCTAAATGGCAAACTTTCACTAAATAAAAAGCAACATTTTTGCCAAAACTTCCAATACATACCCAAATTTCTTTATGATTAAAAGCTAATGAGTATCTGATTAAGGAGTCTTTTTTTTTTTTTTTTTTTTTTTGTTTGTTTTTTTGTTTTGTTTTGTTGGGTTTTTTTTGACATTTTTTTTTAAAGAAATCATACTCTTGATAGGTTTATTCAACTAAAAATGACCAAATTAATGATACATACTTCTCAGGCTATACTAGGTGGTAACTTGACCCCAGGCACGCTAATTGGTATGTATAGTAACGTTGGAAGTGGAGATAAATTTGTGACCTCTCGTCGAGAATGAGGTGGAATGGAATTTGATTTCCAACAGACACCACGTCCAGACTGAATTCTGCTACAGGGTCTTTCTATGATCTTGGTAAGTCACTAGCTCCATTTGTCTTAGTGTTCCCATCTGTAAAACTGTGGTCATTACACTTGACACTTCCTTTCCTAAATGGGGATGCTATGAGGATGAATAAGGTAATGTTCTGTGGTAAAGTGCTTTGGGCTCCTTAGGAGAAAGGTGTTACATAAATACAGAGTATTATCTCATGTGAAAAATAGTCACCATACTTTATATCTAACTGAGAAGGGCCACAACCAACTCATTTATTTATTTTTCCTC
This sequence comes from Phodopus roborovskii, assembly GCF_943737965.1. Classification (NCBI taxonomy): domain Eukaryota; kingdom Metazoa; phylum Chordata; class Mammalia; order Rodentia; family Cricetidae; genus Phodopus; species Phodopus roborovskii. The sequence goes on from NW_026126511.1 coordinate 19,948,291, forward strand.
ATTGGGGGAATTTCCTATCATTAAAAAAATTATGTTTATGTGTTGATTGGAAAGTATTTTATCACTTCTGTCTATTATTGTGTCACTCATATACTTTAAAAGCTTAATAGTTATTGAACACATTACCAGTCTTCATTTTTTTTTTTTAAACACTGGAAACTTTGGAGTCATCTTCAGTAAGTTTTCTTTTTTCAAAAGTCATTTGACCCCACCTCTTTCTCTTCTTGTTAGAAATATTTATTTGCTCTCTTTTCTTTCTCTTTATATCCCCAGGAATTCTAGTAAGTTATTATAGTTGAGAGACAGAACTGGAGTTATGGTGCTAGCTGGTGTGGTGGTGCAGGCCAGGCTGGCCTGGGGTTACAGAGTGAGGGTCTGTAACAGAAAAGAAAGAAATGCAAGACTAAAGTGAAAAGTTCATAGGAGGGCTGTGGAGTGGGGGCAAATAGCTCTCCAGGTAACAGTGCTATTCAGGCATAAGGACCTGCGTTCAAAAAGCCACGCTTGGCTGTGCATGTCTCTAACCTAAGCACACCCAGAGACAAGAGGTTCTCTGGGGCTTGTTGGCCACCAGCTTAGTTCCAGGTTCAGTGACAGACCCCATCTCAAGGGTAGAGAGTTATGGAGCAGGACTTCTGATGCTAATTCTGGCCCCCAAATCCACCACACAACTTATAGATACACAACATACACTCTCTCATACACAAGCCATAGTATTTGAATTCAAATCACAGTTCCCCTGTTGTTTGGACATGTGATTTAAGTTCCCTGTAACTTAACTTGTTTATCCATAAAATGTGTATAGTATTGATATGTATATAAACAGGTTGAAAAGGGAAAGAAGCAAATGAATGCATGTAAAGCTACTCATAACTGCCAGGTGCATAGTGGGTTGTGTAAGTATCATGTGCAATTATGTATCATTCATTCATCATTGCACTTACAGAATTCAGTGCATAGTTGACTCTCTACCTTTGTAATACAATTCAACTTTCTCTTCAAAATTAAGTTATCTTATTCTTTTTATTTTGAATTGAATCTTCCCCAAGCTCCCAAACAATAACCGTCTATCTCCTAATCATGTGCTTGAAATTGCACTTAATATTTCTCAGGAGCCACTTGAGTCTATCCAGACTATCTGTCTTCATTGCCAGAGGCACAGACGGGCATGCAGCTCCAATCAGGTTAGTATCCCTGACATTTTTCACCAATGTTTCATCAACTTCCATTCTTATCCTCTATTTCTCTTTCCAAATACATGACTATTCTTTCCCTGATTCCAATCTTTCCTCCTCTCCCCAGTTCTGCCTAAGATTTCCCTCTTTCTGTGTAATCACTTTAAGAATAGGAACACATTAGCACATCATACAGGTCATTCATGTGTAACTGAATTTGATTATATAGTTGGTGTGTTTATAGCTTTATGTGCAGTGTAACTTCATAGTACTTCTTGGATCAGGGTGAGGTAGTATCCATATCGCAGAGAGGCGCCTGGAGATCTTTCTTGCCCTGTCATGGGCACTGTAAATTAGTCTGGAATGGGCATTGTATGTACAGAGTTCCCCGACAAGCTTCTGAAATTACCCTTTGTTGATTTAGCAGTTCCATAGCATACGGCTCTTCTGGCTTCCTGTTCAGCCTCCCAGGTCCCAAAATTTTCAATGAATTGCTTAGGACTGCAAGTTTTGAGCTGAGCTCATATCATATGTAAATACGTTATTTTAGGGAGCCTTAGAGAAAAGTTTTAGGCAAACAGCAATAACTACCCAGACAATCAGAGAATCTGAAGGATAAAAAGGTCTAAAGATGTCATCTACTCTTTGGGACCAAGAAATCACAGTACCAATGTCTAATTCCAGAGAATGAGCTGATATTTCACTGTCTCTATGAAATACTGATTTTGTGTATCATTCATTTCAATTTTTCACACATTGTATCATGTAATTATAACATAGCTTTAAGGCAGTAAAGTTTCCGATTTGTGGGTCCAAATAAGATATACAATACTTAAGGCTGAATTTGAAATTAAAGTTATTTTCAGTGTCTAAATAATCTTTGCCTCAACTATTTTATCTCCAGACTTAAAGACAAAGGATGCATGAATATGGCATAGGGAGTCATTATTTTATATATACCCCAAATCATATTAAATCATATTTACACAGCATAAATATGCTTATATTTAAAATAAATCACACGACTTCAGGTGACAATGCTCCCTCCAAAAGTCACTGACTAACAGACAGAAATCCCAGCACCATGTATGAGAAAACATGCATGAGTTGTTGGTCAGGGGAATCCAAAAGATTTCCCTGAACAATATAGGCTATAACCATTGCCTTTGGTTGTCTCTCAGAAATAGAAGGTAAGGTCCTATTGTGGAAGACATAATATACTTTGGACACAGGACTTGGAGTAATTGAGCTGGGACTGAACTGGAAGCTTCATTCCCAAGGAGTGGTTCTCACAGCATCAGAAGGTGCTATGCTGAAAAAGGGAAGGCGTATTCATGGTAGTCCAACTCAGATACACAGCATATGCACTACAGCAATGACTGAATCGACAGCATTTCAACAATGGCGAAATAGCACCACTTTTATCTTGGCTGTTACCAATAGCTATCTAATGGGATTTGGGCCTCACTCAATATGATGGTGGTTGGGGAGATTATGCCTGCTACTAACTTATCACCTGTAGTTGGAGAGGTCATAGACCCACAAGGAGAACCTATGACTGCCAATGTTCCAAACCAGAATAATTTCCCAACTGTATTCTAAATATTTGTTTTTATACCCACAGATATGTGTAGGTCTCAATTGTCATCAGATATGCTTCTCTTTTGCAGAAGACCATTACAGAAAGCTACAACTAGTTAAAATGTAGAGAACAACTGATCATAGGATGCCCAATCCCAATGAATACATCTTTAACATAACTCCTGTACCCAAGATTCAGGGAATATCATGCAAGAGAAGGTAGAAAGAGCCTAGGGGCTAGAAGACCAGAAAGTCTGCCCTTATACTGCTCCTTCTAGCTATGACAGGAAAGTTATACCCACGAATCTCAACAATATGGCTGCCTAAAGACCTGAACCACCCTAACAACAAGTGCACATGGAGAAGTCCGAAGGGGTTCCATCTTTAGATGAAGAACAATAACTTATGAGAGAGGGACAATTAGTCTTCCCCCACAATGAACCCTTTAATTGGATATGCAACAGTAAGTGGTCACCTCTAGAAATATATGCATGTAAGCAACACTAAATGAACATACAGGGTTGTATTTATAGAAGTATTCATTTACATGCTGTGGTGATTTAAATAGGCATGGCCTCCATAGATTCATATGTTTGAATGCTTGGCCTAGATGGAGTGTGACCTTGTTGGAGTAGGTATGGTCTTGTTGGAGGAAGTATGTCACTGTTGGCGAGGGCTTTGAGGTCTCACATGCTCAAACTACCCCCATTACATAGTATCTCCGGCTGTCTGTGGATCAAGATGTAGACTCTCAGCTCCTTCTCCAGCACCATGACTGCCTGCACACTGCCATGTCCTGCCATGATGACAATGGACTAAACCTCTGAAACTGAAAGCCAGCCCCAATTAAATGTTTCCCTTTATAAAAATTGCCATGGTCAAGGTGGACATTGGTGGCACATACCTTTAATTCCAGCACTTGGGAGACAGAGGCAGGAGGATCTGTGTGAGCTCAAGGCCAGCCTGATCTACAGAATGAGTTCCAGGACAGCAAGACAGGCTCAAAAGCAATACAGAGAAACCCTGTCTTGAAAGAAAAAAAATTGCCATATAACAACAATGATTAATGATAAAAGAAGAGTATATTGTAAATTATGGAGGTAGGGAGGTACATGAAAGGGCTAGGAAGGAGTAATGTAATTATATTGTAATTAAATAAAAAGCAATGTTATTTATATTTCAATATTTTAGAAAAGACTGAATGTTTACATTCTTAGAATACACAGAAGAATTTAACAGTGTTAGACTTCAGTGGAACCAGTGTTTAGAGTTTGATGTAGCAGGACAGGTTGCCTGCATCTTAAATTTGAGTTAGATGTATATAAGCTCTAAACTATTAAGGATAATTTTTACTGGGTACATTTGAAAGTTAGTCCTATTGTTTGAAGTTACAGAGCATTTTCATTGCAATCCTATGGAATCTTGTTGAAATGTTAGGCCTTATTTCACATCTACCAACAATTCTCTGGGGTTGGATGCAGAAATTCTTATGTACATTAAAGTTTAAAAAGTACTGCTTCTGAAGCATTTTTCCTATTTTGTGTGTACTTCCCCTTTAGACTATAGGTATCTCGAGAGCCATAATATTTTATATTTTACAAGATTTATGGGGTTTCTATTTAATTCGTGTGCCCCTTGGAAGCCATCCCATCACAAATGCTCAATAAATATTGTTAAAAATGGAATGGAATTACTACAAATGTATTTGCCACTTTATATACTTTCAGAAAATTCCCATAAGATGTCAGAAAGAATGAAAGTGTAAAAGTGCCTGCTCCCATTGTATTCCTGCAGATTATTAAGCAAATAGGTTGTAAGTGTTCTCAACACAAAAATAATAATATGGGGTAATAATATGTGCTAATTAACTACATTCAGCATAAAGCAATGCATAATTGTAAAATATACAGTCTTCAGTCTGCCAATTATAAACAAGCAAGTGACTGTTTTCTTCTTTAAAAAATTTTGCTTACATTTATCTATTTATATTCATTTATACAAATATGAGCAGTAGGTGTATGCTACAGCACATTTGCAGCTGTAAGAGTCCCGTCTTTCTACCATGTGGGTCCAGGGAAAGGAGTCAGGCCATCAGACTTGGTGGCAAGTACCCCTAGCCACTGAGCTATATTGCCTTAGTCCCTTCTCCTGATTTGAGGTTTCCGAGAACATGTTATGTAACACTGACTATGACTTAAATGGACTGTCATAGTAATTTAGGTGACTTTACCCTTAAAGCCATTCAATGCTTTCTCCTGGGCATGCTGGTAGAATTTTGAGAAGGAGCAGATTTCATGACTGTGCCACCTGAACATTTCTCATAGTTGCCAGTGGCTCCCTGGATTCCAGACCCATGAGTCAGCTGCCTTCACAGTCTACTTAACTAAGAAACCTCTCAAGCTAAAACTTTTGATATCCTCAGGGTCCTTGGAGTCAGCCTCCCTTTTTAGCCCACGTTTTTCCTCTGATCAAGTACTTTAGTACCAAGGTTAAAATATGTATGCAGAATCCAACCACTTTAAAAACAGTATATAGATACATAATAGATACATATGTATACACAAATACACACACATACATATATACATATACATACCTACACACACACACACACACACACACACACACACACACACACACACACTAGAGGTCATAGCGCTGTCCTGAGCAGAGACTATTGTTTACTTTATTGCTCACTCTTGATTCAACCTCCTTTTAATTCCTTTTGCTCATCCCTAGCCCAAATTACTATTATCTTTGATGCAGATCTTTTGGTTTAAAACTTTCTCTTAGAGTTGGTGAGAGGGCACAGTGGATAAAGGGGTCTGCTCCTGAATCTAATGACCTGAATTTAACCCCTTATGGTAAAGTGAGAGCATTAACTCCTGGAAGTCGTTCTTTAACCTCCACATGCATGCCTCGGTATGTACACACACAAGCACACACACACACCCCACATGCACACATACACACTACACATGCATGCACACACACATATACTACACATGCACACACACACACACACACACACCACATGCACGCATGCACACACACACACACCACACAATACACATACTATACACACAATAAAAAACAAACGTCCTATGTAGATATTAGTGGCAACAATAACAACAGAGTATATAGTAGACTTTGGAGAAATAAAAACTTAAAACAAAACTAAAAGCCTGTCTGGGCCTGACAGCATAGGGAAGTCACTGTATGCCTCCCATGGACTGGAAGTGTTGCAGCTGGCCAGGCACCGTCTGTTGTATTGGAGCCACCACTGTGCAGCAGTATTTTTCAGTGTGATACTTCCTTTCTAAGGGAAAAACTAAAAAGTGGTAGTTAGACTAAAATATAATCCTATCAATTTTGCATAAAATATTGATAGGAAATAAAAATTTAGCATCCCTAGTGTGAGTTCTACAGACTGCACAAAATATAAATATATAGATTAAGCAAAGTTAACATAATCTTTTTATGGGAACTAAAATCAATTACATGTCAGCTTTGTAGTATTATAAATGCATTTAGTCAGCATAGGATTTTTCCAGCAGTGTTTTCTGCAGATTGAAATTGACTAACCAGATGTTAAATATTAAATAGAACTAATCAGAGCATGGTTCCAGAGGCTTTAAAAACAATGATCAAAGGGAGCTATTTATTACCTGATGCATTTTCTGTTGAAATATCAGTTCTGGAATATTATATTTTGATGGTTTTTGCAGGATTGAATTTTTAGCTTTGTATGAACAATAATTAATGTTAACAAATTAAGTTAAAAAATTAACTAGGTAACTGAATTATTGTATATAATCATGGTTTGAAACTTGACCAAAAATATAAAGTTCAATTCATAGACATAAAGCCTTAGTGTTATATATATATATATATATATATATATATATATATATATATATATATTTCAATAATAATTCAAGTATAGGCCTTGATTAATGAAGAGGAAATGTTTTGTGAAGTGTGTCTTGAGGCAACCAAGTCATTATATGAACATCATACAGTGTACTTACACAAACCCAAGCCACATAGCCTTCTGCATGCCAGGGCAACATGCACCCGCTAGTCTTTGCTTTTCTCCTAGGGCTAGATGAACAAAACAACATAAGATTAAATTCAGCACAAGGGAAAATTCTATGATCAGGAGACATGGCAAACAGACACATGAAGCTGCTGACAAGTGACGTGCTATAAAATTAGGGTAAAAATATAGTAAATGTGTGAGCCAGTGAGTGGTAGCCTTTTACTAATGTCACTAACTGTGATGGGCTGCCATGTGTCTGTGCTCTTCTGTGTGTATCTGCAAGTGTGTTATAAGTGTTGATGGAAACATTTGCACAATGCTATAGCATCACTTGTCCACTAAGAATTTTCAGCTCCATTATAATCATATGAGATTACTACTGTAAATTCAGTCTGCTGTTGACAGAAGCACTGTGCACCATGTGTAGTAAATACTACAGTTTATTTAGCACGCGTCTACACCCCAGAGAGCATAAGCCATACAGAGATGCTGGACAACTTTGAACAGTCCTTGTAGCTATCGTTTGGTTATGGCTTTTAATTTTGGAAAAATTTTCCATATCCCAGAAATAGGAAAATGATCTGTTGAGGGCAGGAGGCATTACAGGAAAAGGCACTCTAGAATATCTTATAAGTACTGGACAGTTTTATGTCAACATGGCACAAGTTAGAGTCATCTGAGAGGAGGGAGCCACAAATGAGAAAGTGTCTCCGTAATCTCCAGCTGAGGACAAGCCTGTAGGCCATTTTCTTAATTAATGATTGATGGGGAAGGGCCCAGCCCATTTATGGTTGGTGCCATCTCTGGACTGGTAGTCCTGGATTCTATAAGAAAGCAGACTGATAGCTGGGAATCCAGCATTGGACAGACCCACACCCCGTGAACATGGGTCTCAGTTAGAAGGCCTGGGCAGTCTAAGGGACCCCTGACAGTGGAACCAGGATGCATCCCTTGTGCACAAAAGGACTTTGGGAGCACATTCCCCATGGAGGGATACTCCTTTAACCTAGAGGCAGGAGGGAGGGCCTAGTCCCTACTTCAAATGACTTGACAGATTTTGTTGCCCCCTTCTGGAAGGAATCATCCTACTTGTGGAGTGGGGGAGGGAATGGGATGGGAGAGTTGTGGGGGGGTTCATGGAAGCATGGAAGTGTGGGAGAGAGGGAGGGAGAGACGGAAGGAGAGAGAACTGGGATCAACATGTAAAATAAGAAAAATGAATAAATAAATTTAAAAAAGAAAGAGAAATTAAAAGATAGGAATTGGGGAAAAAAAAAAAAAAAAAAAAAAAAAAAAAAAAAAAAAAGGCAGGCTGAGCATGCCAACTGGATTAAGCCAGTAAGCAGCATCCCTCCTTGGCTACTGCATCAGCTCATGCCTGCAGGTTCCTGCCCTGTCTTCCTTTGGGTTCCTGTCCTGACTTCCTTTGATGATGGAAGTCTAAGCTGAATAAATCATTTTCTTCCCAAGTTGTTTGGTCAGTGTTTTACTAAGACATGCACCCCATTGTATTTTTATGTATAACCTCTTATGACCTCATTTCTTAATGAAATCAAGATTGGGGCAGAGGAAGAATGTTTGTCTAGGATGTTCCTTTGCCCCAAGGTAGCCATCATGCAAACAATCAACATCAACCCAAACAAAGACAACAAACAGATAAAAAGAACAAACACACAGAAACATAAGTCAGAAAGGATGCTATATATTTCAACTCACCTCTCCCCATCACACACTTCAGTTTCAGGTGTACTCTGCTTTACATGGCTTTCTGTAGTTTATTCAGAGTACATTTTCAAGGGTTCTCTTCTCAGGCGAAATAGAGATCATTACTTAAAGAGAACAATGTGTGGTTTCCAGGTCTTCGTACTTGTCAGAATAGCTCACACAGTCCTGGGAAAGAGATGGTAAACAGAGAGCGCTCCATGGGAGATGTAGTAGAGGAGAGTCAAGATATAGGGACCTGAGGGAAGAGGTTCAGACCCTCTCTCCAGTAGGATAAGACCACATGGAACCACTTAGATGAATAGAAATGGGTTAATATTTAAGACAGAGCTAGACAATAAGAAACACTAGTAACAGGCCAACAGCTTTGTATCTAACACAAAGCTGTGTGTTATTTGGGGCTGATGCGGCTGTGGGACCAGACTGGCAAGAAAACTGCTTGTAACACATCTGCGTTCTGACACTATGACCTTGAGATGCAGGCAAGGACACATGACCATGGATTTGAAGACCACAGAGAGAAATAAAACTGCAAAAGTGCGAATCCAGACCATATCTGAAAGAGAAATACTTCATTATCTGTTTTAGCTTAAATTTTAACAAGACTCTATATAGTGAGAAAAAAATTATAAGTTGAATGAGGACCCCCACTCGGCATCCTTTATATTTTGTTGTATATAGTTAAATACTTATTAACAGTATGATAATATGGATATAATCCTCATTTTTGAATGTCTCTACTCTCCTCAGTAAGTCATTTTGATGTCTTCATGAAGTCTCCAACTGAAAAAAAAATTATCCAAACACTGCATAAGATTTATTTTCAAAATTTGAACATGATTTTGTGTGAACCAAAATGAGGCAAACTGAGTAAGTGGTACCACTTACTGAATTTTGTTCTAGAAAGGTTCATTTCTCACTGGGAAGGCTGCAAATTACATAGAGAATCTGGGCTTTTTGAGTGGCAGTTTTCTATATAGTAGGCTTTGTGTGCTTAACAGATTAACTGCTTTTTATGTTATTCCTTTCCCCAGGATTCAGGAAAGAAAGTGACATAATAGATTTCTTTTCCCTGGGATCACAGTAAACCTCCTTAGTCAAACCCAGTTGCTCTTTGGGAGGTAAAGAGCGAACTAACCTGTGTTTCTACAAGTTACAAAATCATTTACATTTATTACCCTTGCACAGTGAGGCCCCAAAGCCTCAGAGCTATGATTCTCCAAATCACTGCATTCTAAGCTTGACTGATTGGTTTAAAAGCTTGTGAGAGATTTATAATGATTCACTGTGTAAGCCAATGATTTTACATTTAAGGCAAGGAGACTAATACAAAGGGTGGAAAACTTTAGACTGTCTTGACTTACTGGGTGACTATTTCCACAGGTTTAGAGAAAACAGCATTCCCTCTGCACTGTGTGAACCTCACACTTTTGTGATGAATACACACTCATTATAATGAATATAAGGATGATGATTTTGTGCCCATTTATGCTGCCGGTTTGAATAACTTATTTGTCTGTATTAACCTCCGAAACTTAAAAGGCTCCATTGCTTTTGAACTTTTTTTTGTTTACTCTCATAAAGTTTAAATTGCTTCCCCAAATTCAAGATTTGTTACTTAATAGCATACAGCTCTACATTATCCTTGGAAAAATTACTATAGTTGGGATTATTATAATATTTGACAGTAATACGCATCAGTACGTTGATTTTTGAAAGTTAATGGTAAATTACTATTGTTTAAATGTGGCATTAGTAGAGGTGAGAGAAATAAGTTGAGTATATATTAAAAATATTAAACCTTACACTTTGCCTTGCTGAGCAACAGACAATTTGACATTTGTGATGAAACCCAAGTGTTGTTGGGAGCATCACGGTTACTAAACGTAAGGAAAGGGGAGAGTTGAGGAAGCATTTACTGCATAAGTCCCTTTTGGCTCTTATAAACCAAGTAAAGATGGTTTCATGATGGGTAGACATATTTCCCAGTTAGTGGTTAAGTCTTTTGTGAAACTGTTTACATCCAAGTAAAAACACCGTTGTGTTATTCAGTATAATGATTTGCAGAAGGAAGCACACTCCATGTGTGTGTTTCTGAAAGATCTGAATTCACTTTGAATAGTGAACATCTGTCTGTATCTAAGCCTATGGTACTTTGCTGTTAATTTCATCTTAATATAATTCAGGCTTAAGAAAAGACAATGTAGACTTCGGAAAAATACACCAGAATGTGCTATTCTGACATTAGAATATTAAATTGCAGTTGGTGCTGCCTTTTTAAACATTACATTTAAAAGGTTTTTTAAACATTTAAAACATGTCCAGTGGTGCTTACATTTGCTATCAAATACAAGTGATTAATAATTCCATGTTCTCTGAATTCTTGATTTGTTTCCTGTGTCACAGACTGGAGACCATTAAGAGGCGATTAGGGAGGATGTCCTTGAAGTCTCTTTCACACCAAGAATCTCCCTTTTTTTTTGGTTCACTTAACTTAATGTGGGAGTTGCTTGTGATATTTTCTACTTTTCACCTTCCGAGGTTATGGACCCCATTCATATGCCATATTTCCCTCTCAGATGAGTAAGTATGACTTTTATGAATTTTTCTTCACTTGTGGAATTTAATTTACATGAATAATTAGGAAAGGACCAAGTGAAATTTCTCTCTCCCTAGGCAAATAATCTTGTTAAGAAAATCAACCGCAAACTTTTACTTTCATTTTTTTTTCTCTCCATCCTTAAATTTATTGCTTGCTACAAAGAAGCAAAACAAGAAGAAATATAGAGTAATACAACTTACAGCTATTTTGCATATTGATATCGCAATAATTACCTTAGGGCATATTGAGTTACAATATGAAATACTATTTCCTCAGGGCATTATCTTAAAATATTTTAGTTATTTAGCATACAGCTCAATATTTTAGAATTATGTAAGGAGTATAGTTCTTAAGTGACATGGATTGTGCTGGCCAAAACAAAAGATTAGAGAGACTTAATAAAAACAGGGAAATTATTTGCAGACTTTCCAGAATTTAAATACTGGCAAAATATAGCTAGTCAATTACAATAAGCAACATAGTAAAAGATAAAAAGCTATAGTCATGTACAGATGACTGGTACATGCATATTTTCTCTTTCAAATTATGTTCACATGGAATCCTGTTTGATAATTATTTCTATAATATTGTTTTTTTTTCAAATCCCATTTGCCCATTTACAATGCAAAGGTCTGAAAGAGATGTCCTAAGAATAGTAGGACAAGAAGATGCTGGCTGCTGGGGGCTTGATCATATTGGGACTTGGACACAGCAAACTGTGTTGTGGTGTAATGTGTGTAACCAGGGTGATGTGTCAATATGTGCCCTACTCCATCCTTTGTAGACTTTGCTCCACAAAGTCATGTTGAGGTGTGTGTTCACTAACAACTCTAGACCAAAGCAAAAGCTCTCCAGGGTCAGAAACACTGAGTCCATGTGGAGCATGTCATCAGATGTGGGCTTGAGTTTTGTGGTTCTGTGGACTGGGTGAGGATGATCAAATTACTTCCTTAAATTGTTCAGCTCCCCATGTTCTTATCTGAGAAATCAAGTGTGTGAATTAAATGAGATCATGCAAGAAAAACACATGTTTTGCTTCCTGATGTCATTATCATTGCTTTTGTTGCTGTAATGAGACCAGATTTTCACAGTCATCGGAAAAAGGTTGCTAATTGCCACTGTTAAAACCAGAAAGTATAGCACAGATTCCAAAATAGGCAATAAAAGAAAACAAACCTTTCCTGAGTATCTGAGATGATGATGTGTGTTTGCTTCTGTAGTTATTTTGAGGTGCTCTTTTCAGGAAATCAAACATAACTATAATATTTGTTTATTAAGTGGTTCTCATTATAGAAATTCATCATATTTGTTTTGCTTATTGCAAAGGAGAACAATGTCTAATTTTTAATGTACTGAACTAGGTATTTGTCCTGTCTTGGGAGTGGGCAGCCTTCTATTAATCTTGCAGAGGGAGAAACGGAGTGCAGATTCAACAGTGTGATTGGTGTCTAGTAACACAGAATCTTAGTGCTGAGCTGGCTTTTCTCTTTGAACTCAGAAAGAAACCTTGATTCTTTTTCACATTGCAGCTGCGCTGAGGTAACTCGGTGACGGGTATTTAGCATCTCGCACTAACTGACCAAAAGCTGAATTGACTTCTACTGCATTATCAAATTACTTCAGAAAATGGTTACTTTGGACTTCTTCATCTATTAATACAATAAGCCAGCACCTTCTCAGTGCTATCGGTAGATGGCAAAAGGAAATGTACTTTGTCACAGATTGAAAATCAATTGAAATAACATTTCCACCTTTAGTTGAAGCAAATTCATTGAGAGAATGAAATGGAATCCTGGTGATATCTGTGGTCCTGGTGTCTGTTGCTGCGTTTCTAATCAATTAAATGCAAGAAACCCAAGTCCTGCCAAGTGTCTATCTGGATGTCCCCTTTTCTGACCTTTTCTCTCCTTTCTTCCTTGTTTCGTGGCTTAGTTCATCTTGCTGAAGGGGAAATGCATGCCATATAAATATATACTTAGGTTACTTAAACACTTTTTTTTTTCATTATTAGAAGACGAAGCACAGCTGGACTGAAAGAAACATATTCCTAACAGAATAGTTTCTGGCACTTTGTTAGTTTGCTGCTGGTTTGCTCTCTCTCTCTCTCTCTCTCTCTCTCTCTCTCTCTCTCTCTCTCTCTCTCTCTCTCTGTGTGTGTGTGTGTGTGTGTGTGAGAGAGAGAGAGAGAGAGAGAGAGAGAGAGAGAGAGAGAGAGAGGAAGAGAGGATGAAAGTTTCTGTTTCATCTGGTCCTACAGTTGTTTTGTCCCAAAAAACACACAGAGGCTTATATTAATTACAAACTGTTTGGCTGATGGCTCAGGCTTCTTATTGGCTACCTCTCTCTTAATTATTGACCCATTTCTATTAATGTATGTATCTCCATGTGGTGTTGGTTTACTGGAGAGTGTTCAGGCATTCTACCCACCTGGTGGCTACATGGCATCTTCCTCTGGCAACTGCTTCCCTGCTCCAGAATTCTCCTATACTTTCTGCCTGGCTACAACCTGCCTGCCCATTGGTCAAAACAGCTTTATTCATCAACCAATAAGAGAAACATAAGTTCACAACATACAGAAGGACATCCCCCATCGTGTGTGTGTGTGTGTGTGTGTGTGTGTGTGTGTGTGTGTGTGTGTGCTAGATTCATTGTGCTCATACAGCAAGCCAGATTTTTTTTTTTAATTGGGGCAACTCAAAACTTACAAGATGTATTCCTAGCTACCATAGAAACTGCCTTTGAATCCTAGTTTCACATTCTCCAGAAAAGGCATGTCTGGTTGGTCAATCTTGTTCCAGCTGTCTGTCCCCATTCATATATTGTGTTTAGGGGCGTTGAATCACCAGGCTTTGCCTATGTGTTCAGACCACGTCATAAATGGAAATGGCTTTTAGAAGAGAAAGAGCCCATGACCAAGATGAGCAAATACTATAAAGAACTGCCACTGATTTGTTCCTCCCTTAAGGCTCAGGACTATGTATCATTGATATTTATTGTCAATAGTACTTAGGATTTTGGACAGACCTAATGAACATTAATACATATTGTTGAATAAACAAATCAGATCTAGCTAAAGTCAGACATTTTACTAAATGTAATTCCCATTTCATAAAATATGAATATTTTGTAAAATACTTTTACAGTTAACCCAGTGATCTGAGCCATAGTCCATTTGTGAGAAGGGAAAAGAGAGGTCTAGAGCGTGAGTCAGGTGATAATATGGAGTTATCTGGAACTGACTCATAGGGGTTTCTGGAGAGACTGTTAGAACAGTTTAGGTGATGGATATGAGGCTGTGGTCCAGGGCAGTCCCCAGTGAGACTGGAAAAATGGAATAAGGAGGTTCCGTTTAAATTCATAGGCTTCGGTGACCAACTTATTGCACACAGAGGAATTATATTATGTAGCATATTCATACACATCTGAAAATAACACATATGTATAGAGACATAATATTTACTTAGCGTAATAACGATATGATGAGCTGGACATATGGAATTTCAGCTCACTTGTAGTATCTAAATAGCATCCCAGGCATCCACAACTCTGGGACTGAGAACCAGTGAGACAGGACTCTTACATACTGGAAGTGAAGATTGTGCTGATCTAGGAAAAACAGCCAAACAGAAAATTTAATAATGGAAAAGGACAAGTGGTAGCCCATTCATAGTGGAAACAGTCAGCCCCAACTGTGGGTTAGAGTAAGAATATCCATATTTTGGCTAAAATTCTCAACAAACACCGTGGTGTGTGTCATCCTACAAAAGATATTAATTTAGATTCTTATCGGATATCATTTAACCAGAATTTTAAACAGCTCACTACATGATTCACTAAGATTAGGGAAATAGACACACAGATTCCTACTATTGCTTGGGATCTTTGGTGTAGGCATACGTTTTTAGGAATAAGGATGGCAAAGATTAACATGTCACCCAACTCCTTATGCACACTCCATACTTTCACACTGCACCCGTGGAGTTCCTCCTCCAGTCCCTACCGGTAAAGCAGAAGTGGACACAGAAAGATGTTAAATGACTCGGGCACTGGCACACATAATAACTGGCGTGGTTGGGATTCTAGGCTAAGAGTATTCGGCACCAGAATTCAGATTTTTAAATGCCACATTGCTATGTGAGCAGTATGCGTGAGGACTATTTTTAACATTACTTAGTATGTCTCTTTAATGACAGTGATCAAAGTGGTGCTGTCCAGAGAAGAGTATATCTCAGTGTTTTTCATCCTATAATAATAGGAAACATGAAGGCAGTTAAAAATCTCAGAGATATTCAATTCTGTAAAGACAATAATCATATGAAATATCATCAAATCATAAACATGTTCTGGCTGCCATTTGGATTAATGACCTTTTTCCTCCTAGTTATCCCAAGTCATCATGCATGGATTTAGTTTCCGATCACAAAAACTTGGCTGTATTTCTACTATAAATTAATGAAAATGCAAATTTTACAACAGAAGCGGTTATCTAAATAACTGCAATTATTTTGGAGTAATATGCGTTCCTTTTATTTTGCTTGGTTTCATTTCCTTAATAAGTGACAGGAAGCTAGGGCCTCTGAACATTTTACTTAGAGCACAAACTATGCAGGAAAATAAGGAATCCATCCAATTTTGATTTTTAGATACATTTTTGAAACCATTTTTTTAAAAAAAATTTTCTATTTGGATGCATATTTTCCAGTTGGATAATTGGTGCCAAAGTTGTAAAGTATTCAAAGTGGGCAAAGTATGACATTCAAAGGACAATTACTAATATCTTTTATCAGTTGGTGGCTGTGCATTTGTTGAGTTGGAAACAAAAGGGTAAATATGCATCTAAAGATGACAGTTAAACAAAGGGGGTTGGAATTCAGTCTTTGAAGGCTTCTGTGGAGTAGAGTGTGAGGATTAAATTGGATGCAAATATTTAAAAGGTATTTTGACCATTTCTCTCAGGAAACATAAATATAAAGCAGGACACATATAAACAATGATAAACTAATAATTTGTTAATCCTGATCACTTGTTTGCTTTTAGTAATTTTAAAAAGATTTATGAGCCTGTGCCTTCGCACTTCAACGACAGTAGATTCATTACAATCATTAGTTTCCTGTGGCGTCGTTATACCAGGTATGTTTTCATCAGGACTGCTGGAGAAATTATCAACCATAATATTAAGATTAGAATAAACAAGAGATCCTTTCCTTATACAATCAATTCAAATTTTCATTTCATTAAAGTGTAAGGTGGCAATGCCAGCAAATTGCTATTTAGACTATTACCAGTCTGTGTTAATAGTCTTAATTTATCAACATTTATTTTAACCTTTGCTATAAAGCCTTGCAAGTAAAGCTGATTATTATTAATTTTAAGATAAAAACAAAACTAATATTTTATGCCCGAGTCTTTCTTTTTTTAAGTCATTGTCTGTTCTTAGCAGAAGATTGTTTTTAAAAGTCCTTTTATTATCAAGTTTTACAAGTCTTTTTATTTAAAAGTCACCCTTTTTAGTGCTCAGAATATTTGTTATGTAGCTATGCATGTAACTTGTAAGGAGCATGCTGCAGAACTGTTATGTTGTAAGGTCAAGTGGGATCCTGCAGGAGCCTGGGCTTTGGATATAGTGCGGTAGAATTCTACACTTTTCTTGTTATCTCACTTGTCTGGTCTTTGTTTTCCTCATCACTGAAATGGGATCATGATTGCCTGTTTGTCAGCACTCCAAAGATGTCAAAGCTTGTTCTAGAACCTGCAATTTGATTGCAATGATTAAAGGGAGTATGTAGCTTAAAAATTGGTTTCTGTGTGGCTTGGAGGTTAAGCAGATATTTTCCTTCTAAAATGTGAACAAAGCAATGCAAGGTGGGCTCTGGGTCTTTGCAGGATTAATGAGGCGTGCCCATCCTGGTGCCTGTCTGCATTAGTCAAAAAGAATAACATTAAAAACCTTAAGTTTGCTTGGTACTTACTTGGTGACATAATTTTAATTAGGAGCCTCCATTTTAACTCATAGTGAGTTCTGAAAAATTGAAAGTGAATTGTCACTCGACGTATTCTTTAGTGCATTGTTAGCACAGACTCTACTATCTCAACACACTATCAAATATTTTATGGAGAAATAAATGAATCCATAAGGGTGTGGGTGGCAGAGTCTTAATGTAGGTACTGAATCCATCTGGTGAAATGTTTCATCCAAACCTTCCTTGGAAGCCATTATGCTCCATGGGGAGAGGGGCTTTCTAGCCAAAATGATTAATTAGCGTCCCGTGAAGCCTAAAGCTGTTTGACTGTTTCTCTGGGCTCCCTCACAATTTCACTCATGTCTGCTGATTGGCCAGTGGTTCTCATGAGTTTTACATTATGACACTTAAATAATCATTTGTAATAGGTATGTATCACAGGTTAAAAAAAATCCCCAAATGTCCTCATAAGGAAGGCATTATTTTTGTTTTTGTAAGATCCTAGCTTCCCATGCTTTTTGTGGGGAAAAAAATGAGGTTTTAAAATTGACCTTGCTGCCTAGTAAAGAAGATATTTTCGTGCCAGGAAATCTAGGATTAATAGTAAAGACAAAATATTTCTGAACACATTTTCCCCTGCAGAACAATTTTACATACAATGTATGGTAAAGACAAAAAGAAATTACAAGGCATGTATTCAATAATTGAAAAGAATTATTAAAAGCTTGCCACATACCAGACCTTGTGTTCAGACCAGCCAGTCAATAACATTTTACTTTTGCCTTCAAAGGTGACAAAGATAAAAATCTCTTGAGTTCATGTTAACAGTTAGGTTTTAGGACCACAAAAAGTCGAGGAAGCTCTCATGCAATTCAAAGGCAGGCATAAAGCATTGCATACTGTGCTAGGCACAGGGTGAGACCTACAATACAATGTAACACTTTTTAATTGTAAATGTGCAAATGGCTACTTTGTGTGGCTGTGAGTGGGGTGTGAGTGGTTGAGAGGTGTGTGTGTGTTCATGTAGAAGCATAGCATACTTTATGAAGAAAATGCTCTTCTGGGTTTGCATATTAGATGATGGCAGTTGAGACACATTCCAGGGGAAGACAATTGTATAAATAACTAAGAAAGCAGGATTGCACGAGGGACAGTGTAACTCTTTTATTTCTGAAGCAAATGGTTTGTAATGAGGCCTGTGAGGAGTATGGTTAGAGCTTGTTCCTTGGAGACCTCACATCTGTCAATATTTGTGGACTTCTATGTTTGAGGAAAGCATCTAAGCTCTGATATGAGTTGATGGTTTGTGTATTTAAAAAAAAAAAACACGGGTTCCCTCATTTTGTTTATGAAACATCTAGTCCATGCCATGACTGATGAATCACAAAGCACTTGAGAAATTGGATGACAACCACATTGAGAAAATCCCTTCTGTGCCTGGGCTACTGCTTTGGAGGATCAGTCAGGTCATTGCTAGTGCAGAGTGGGAAACTGAATCTCTGTGGCTCGATGCACTGTAGGGTCCTCCCAGCTTGTCTATGCGTTGATGGCTTTGAAGTTAAGATTCTTCCATGTTTAAATGTTCTCTGTGGTTTCTATGTTAGGGGAAAGGAAACAGACAACATAGCACAATGCCAGCCTTAGCTCTCCCCATGGATGCATGCCCAGATAATTTTCACTTGCCTTTCATTTCCCAGAGACCTACCTGACATATTTTCTTTTCATTGCTTATTTCTGGAAGGTAGAGATTTCATTTTGTTCATAATTTCCACTCAACACTTGGCAAATGGTAGGCATTTGACAAATCCTTTTAATTTTATTTTTCTTTTAACTGTTTTGTAGTATTGGGAAATCAAGGTAAGAACTAAAACAATATAAAGTCAAATAAAATGGAAAAGAAAAGAACCCTTTCTTAAACGTTTCAGTAACAAATGGATGTAATATCAATTTTAAACTCTCTGGAACAGCATGTAAAATTTTAAAATATCTCCCTATTACTTATCTTTTCATAGTTTAATATTTTACCCACACAGATAATGTTTTAAAATGTTGTGTAGATATTATTTTGTATCACTTTACTCATTCATTTTCTCCTTTGATCAAGCTTGGTGTTTGAAATCTTTGGAATTTTCTTGAGCATGTGTATGTGTAAATGTATGAGTATATATATGTATGTGTGAATGCATGTATGTATGTATGAAAGTATGCATGTATGTATGTATGCATGCAGGTACTTGTGTACTCTGATGCATATGTGGAAGTCAGAGAACATCTTTCAAAGGAGTTTTCTCTTTTCCACTTCATTTTTGAATCAGGGTCTCTCTTCTTGTTGATTCTGTGCTGTGTCCTCCAAGCTAGTTGTTCCATGAACGTCAGGCCAATTCTCCTGTCTCTGACTCCCATCTTTCTTTTTTCCTTTTTAAAAACTGTGTGTCTGTGTGGGTACATGAAGTGAGTGCAGGTGCCCTGAGACCAGAAGCATTGGATCTCCTTGGGTCTAATGGTCCAGATGTTTGGGATCTGTCCAGCCTTAGTCTTGGGAACCTCTCTTTGAGAACAGTGTGTACTCTTAGCTGCTTGCTGTTGAGCCCACTTTGTAGCAATTCTGTCTCCTATCTTGCAGTAGGAGTTCTGGAATTCTAGATGTGCTACTACATATTTTTCCCCCCATGGCTTTAGGCTGGAACTCAGGCCAGTAGACTTGAACAGCAAGTGCTTTTACCCACCGAGTCACCTCTGGCCCTCCTTCTTTTTTTGGCTCATTGCTACCTGCTCTTACAGTTTCATAGAAAAAAACCTAGGAAATCTAACACATGATTTAAATGCTAAATTTAATTATAACGCTTCAATTTTCATTTAAAAATACCCCTTTGATGTATTTTTAACAATTGAATTAAAGTAATAGAATTAAAATAATAGTTGCGTGTGATAATGGTTGTCACCATTCTTTTGTAGATGGTGTATTTTTCTCCAGCTTTCTTAAAGGCGGAGGATTATTAAAGGCTAGCATTTGAGTGTGGTCTAGCCTTAGGAAAGATTGTTGGCAAAGAAGAGACAGAATTTAAATGTGATGTGTTGGATCTATAGAAAATCAAAAGTAAAATAAATAAAAATCTTGAGTTTGTGCTAGAAGAAAAACAGAAGAAATATGAGTTATTGACAGGTGTCCCTAATGTTCAGAGAGCATTTCTGAATTAAATAATACGTTTCGTATTCAAGGCAGCCTTGCCTTGAAAGGATGTGTTTAGGATGGAGAGTTCTGTAGTGAGAAAAGGGAGTGTTTATAATATGGGGAGCAGAGTATTTGCTCATCATCAAGGAATCTTCTAGACACCATTCAAGCTGCCAAAGGCATCTTCCCTTCAGAAGCCCAAGGGGGTCACCACTTCTCTGGATATCATTTTGTGGCTGTATGAATTCACCAATGGTCTATAAATAGTGGCACTTTTGATGGAATTGAAGTTGAGATTCACCATGGATGCTGCCGTTAATAGTACTTAGGAGAGAACTGAAATGATAAGCACCATAGAGTGAAGACAAAAATAAAACAAAGCAAAATACTCTAAAGACTGAATTCACAGCTACCGAAGACACATAGGGAACTCTTACAGTGTTAGGACAGACTGGTGTGGATCTATACAGGACGGTGGGCTTGGAAAAGTATGGTCAAAAGCAAGCAAGTGTAATTAAAGAGGAGAATTCACACCGTTCCCAAATGCCTTTTGGAAACCCAGTCGGACTTCCTAGTTTCATCCCCCACTGCCACCTTCACATGTTCTGGTGCTGCAGCCAAACTGGACACTCTTACAGCTTCACTGCTGGTGGGGAAGCTGTAGCCTCCGCATCCTTCTCTCTGCTTAATACATCAGTGTTGTTGCAGCATCAGAAACTTGGTAGGTGGGGACTTAAAAGAAAGTGTAGTTTTGTGTCTTTGTCATTTATATGCAAGGTAACGTGTCTTTTGTTGACTAAATCTTCCTCTTGAAATTCAAGACTTAGTTACTTACTCGTTATTATCATTGACGTTTTCCTGTGCTTTCATTTGTTTCTCTACCACTGACTGTTTCCTCAATCTCATTATTATCAAACAGCCCTTCTGTGATAGACTGCTGTTCCCCATCTTCATATTGATTAATTTCATTTTCACATGCATCATTCTGATTTCCAACATCTTCAGAACAGTCTTCAGAAGATGAGTCATTTGCAAAGACAGATTTTCATTAGTGGAGTCATCCTCAGAGTCAGAATGTGATGGTCTGTTCGCAGGAATATTGTTTGCTCCTCTGTGCCTTTCATTATCTCTTGGAAGGGATGTGCCTGATGTACTCGCTTGGTCATTATCCAAGTAATTAAAATCAAATGTACTTATTTTGTAGATTAAACAAGAACATTCTTTATTATGATTGTTTGCAATTGAAGCTTCAGGGACACTTTAGGCTAGATATTACATTAAATATTATTTTCCTTTTAAATTAAAACATTTAATCAGAATTTCTGAAAAGCAAGATATGTAAGCTAATGTCTCATACATTAAAGTCATGAAGCTGCAGTTTCAATGTAATATTCTTTTGTGAAGTTAATGTTCAATGAGCAAAGAGTTTAAGAGATTAGCAACAGTGACTATGGATTATAGTCACTGGCATGGTGACTCTTCATGTGTGAGTACATTTCCCAAGAGGGTAGGGCTTGTTTAGCATTGAGACCCTTTACAATCTTTAATAAATGGGTCCCCCACCACATGTATACTTTTTGTAAGCACAATATTTAGGATGATTAACTGATTAAAATTCCTATGTGAAAACATGCACTTTGGTTGATAACTGATTATAGGAAGGGAATAAGAAGAGATATTATCTTGTGTGTCTCAGATCCATGGGTGCCTCCTATCCTACAGCATTACAGACCAGAAAGGTGGTCATGGGGTATATTTGGGTTCTTCTGAATATGTATCTGATAAGCAAGGGGAGTTTAGTGGCCCTTTGGAGAGAGCCAGAACATAAGATGGTGGAATTTGCATAAGCAGATCTTGTTGAGCAGCTCTTTGTATTGGTACTGAGGCATAGGATGGACAAATTTGGCTGAGCTAGTATGGAATCTAGCTTTGTAAAGCGAAACAAGAAACTAGAGAACAGAGGAGTCAGGAAAGTGTGAGACTTCACTGGGATTAGCATAAAAAGCCAGAACTACAGAGCTGTATCTACCTCTTGAACACAGCAAAAGTTATGCCTGGAACCCTCCAAGTATTGGAGTTGCACAGTGGGTTAGCATAGTTACATCAGGGGAACTGTCACGAGGTACAACAGTTTTTATTGCTCTGTGGTTTTGTTTTTAATCCATTCAGCTCCCTGTTGTTCAAAATGATCAAATAGAAAATCAAAGAAATAAATAATCCCCAAGTTCTAAAATGCTCATCATTCTCGGTAGCATGATGAAATTTCCCAGCATCCCATCCCATCTAAGGCATAAGTCAACCCTTTCTCCAGTGCATCCATGCTTCATGTTATCTGCCTGCTAGTTATTTAGCAGGAACAAATAGAGCATAAATACATTTTAGTATTACTCATAGTTTCAAGCATCCCCTTATGTACCATGTCCTATTTTGTGAGGTGGCAACTTTGAGCCTAGGAAGGAGAAGGGAAGATCATAAAGCTCTAGCTTACAGAACACTCAAACATTAGATGCTCCTAGAACTAGATACCATGAAGAGAGAGCTTCCAGCTACTTGTTTGAAAAGTGTAGCTAGGGGAAGATGCTGTAGTTAAATTAAAAAAAAATAGCCAACACTATTAAGTCAACCAGATAGCTTACTTTGGGTTGTTGTAACGAAACACTAGGGCTGGGAAGACAAGCAACTTAACTTTATTTGTCACATTTCTTGAAGATGGAATGGATATAGTGCTAACACAGTGAGGTTCTTATGAGGGTCTGTCTGTGTCTTCTTATGGGGAGTAGAGTTGATAGGAGGGAGGAGAGGAGGAGGAGAAAGATATCTACACAGAGACAGACAGAGACAGAGAGAAATAGGTCAAACATCCCATTGTGTAGGCTCTACCTTCCTGACCTAATGAACTTCCAAATACCATCACACTGGGACCAGAATTTCAATATATGGATTTTGGAAGGGTGGAGAACTGGCAACCACGTCCACTGAAGGGTGGTGTGAAAAGAAACCTTTTAATAGAGAAGACTTTCTGTAGCCAGAGAGGAAGCATATGCAGTATGCTTCCAGGTTGATTTAAATCTTGACTTAACTCTAACTGTTATGGAAACATTGACTTTTATTTCTACAGGTGGCTCCTGGCACTGCCCACACCAGTGGAAACTCAAGTCACAAGGAATGGATGGCAACTGGGAACTAATGGGCATTTGAGAGCCTCAGTTGATGTATGTTTCATTCTTATGTTTTGAATTTGTGCCTATTTATGAGACATTATAACATGCCTTTTGTTTTTTTTAACAAATTATTTCAATTACTTTCCTTTCATTCATTTACTATATTTATTCTTCCTCTGTGTAGCATAACATATATTTTAAAATAAATCATTAGTTCAAAACAGCAAGTTCTTTGGATGGACTTTATAAGTTTGGAGATTGTGTTTAGATTTTTAAACTGTGATTCTACTGCATAATTCTCCAGCATACCACAGACCTCAGCCAGTTCTGAGTTTACTTAGCCATTTGCTGTAATAAACAATCACAAAGGAGTTTCATCTGCTTCCATTTCTCTTCATGACACTTGATGACTTTTATGAAAGAATAAGTTACAAGTGGTTGTTGTGGGGGAATGGACTCCCTCAAAGTGATTCCACTGTTACCAATGTGGCAAAACAGATAGACTACCAATCTGAGATAGACTACCAAAAACAAGCAAAACAAAAGATACTGTTGCAGAAAAACAACTGAAATAGGAAACAAGCAATTAAAAATATCCCAAAGGACTCCCCACCTCTCACATCCACTTAAACCAAAAAGCAGCCACTGATTGATTTCAAATTATAATGTTGGGGAAGTAGAAAAGCATGTACATGAAATGTTGCAACCATGAAAATTAGTCACTGGTGGGAAAATTTTTTCTCTCGCCTCAGCCATTTTTCTTTCATAAAATAATATCTGGTATAATAAAGTCTCTGTTATTTTTTTTTTTTTTTTGCCAACACAAAGAATGGATAGTAAAATAGTAGTTAACAAGCCATCGCTCCTCGCCATCTATTTAAAGGCTCTGTTCTTTGTTTCAAGGTCCTGTTGAAATAAAACAGAATGAAATTAGTGGCCTTCATACCGACTTCCTAACCAGCTTTTGGCAAGCGACCCAGTCATCAGTCTGTTGATAGCTGGTGTGGTTTCAGATTTCCTTTGCAAAAAAGAGAAGAAAAAGAAAAGAAAACTCAATTCTCTGCTACAAATGACCTATTTCCATTGTTTCTTTTAAAAAGCTAACTACATTTACACATGTTACATACAAATAAAGATGTGTTTTGTTGGTAAGCTTTGTGCAGAAGTGAAGCTTGACTGGAAATGTTTTATTTCAGGCATATGGAGGAAGCTGCAATAGTGAAGCAAAATATTTATAATACTCCCCTGTTTGGTTAGGGTTTGTCAATCTTTTCCCTTCTTTACACAAAACAACATCTTGCATACAAACTGTTTTAAAGTTGAAATAAGTAGCATTCCAAATGTAGTTGGAGAAAGGAAAAACGCAGTCTCTTAAGAGATGGGGGTGTGCTGGTGTCCCTGCAGCCCTACTGCAGGGAAGTCCCGCACTTACCACTCAGTCTGCGAGCCTTACTTTTTATTCTAAATTTAATTTGTTTGGTACTTATTTACTCTTGTTTTTTTCAACATTCCTACTATTTCTTGCTGCTTATTTACTTATCTTAGAAACTCAGTCAGTATGCTTTGTTTCTTGTGTTATGTATTCATTTTCCTGCCTGGCTCCGAGAGTGGGACATTTATGTTTTTATCATTTGGAAAGGGATGCTAGTTGGTTCTTGAACTTGCATCCTTTGTCAGTATGCAGTGGCACTGGAGCTGTTTGGTTTCAGCTGCAGGGCATGTGATTCCTGTGTTTCGGTGACACTCTAGAGAGCATTCCTCCGAGTGTGCGCGTTTGTTCCCAGTCAGATTTCCTGAAATCACAGACACTTTATTATTTTTCTTAATCTTTTGTGACTTCATGTCCAACCCCCATTCTGTTTTGTCCCTCAGGGTCCTGAGTGATTTTTCACTGTGACTTTGAGATCTTTCATCTTCCACAGAAGTTTGATCCAGAACAGAGATCTGTTTCATTCAGGGATAGAGTTTCATTTTTAGGAAAATTTTATCTCCAACATCATTTGTAACACTTCTTATGAGTTTATAGAGAATGTGGAGTGATTATTCAACCCTCAGCATCTCGTGGGGAGGAAAGGCTTCATCTAACCAGTCAAGCATGGCAGAACATCTCAACAAGTGTTTTTTAAAACCAAGGAAGTAGGGTTGGAGGAGACGGCTCTGCAATTAAAGTTATTTGGGCATAGGTAATCTCTTACCAGAGTTCAGATGTGCAGCGCCCACATAAATGGGGGATGTGGTGGCTAACCGGTAGTTCTAGTCTTCAAGGCAAAGATAGGAGATCATAGAGAAAGTTGGTTGTTGAGACTAGCTCTGGGTTTGATTGATACATCCTGCCTCAATGAATAAAGTAAAAACTAATCAAAGAAGATTCCTGTCACCAACCTCAGGCCTCCACAGATACACAGGGGCACTTATGCACACATGTATCTTATACATACAATCACCCATATACATACACGCATACCACACAGACAAGCAGAAAAAAAAAAAAATAACCCAACCAAAACACCCAAACAAAAGCCAACCAAGAAGCAGGCTTCTCTGAGGAGTTTCTTCTGCATTGAGGTAAGCAGGGCAGAAGCCGTTTTGAGAGACAACCCAAGGGTCAGGAGAGGCTGCACTTGTTTATTTCTCTAGATCTGTGCCATCTATTTACTGTGTAGACTGATCTTTTCTTGACCTCTTGGTGCTGTTTCATTTTTCTAGTCTTTTAACATAAGCAGTTATGTCATGATGTGGCACCTTAGCCTATGTTTAAGGTTTTCTCCCGAGGCCCATAGTTTAAAAATCATTTCCCCTGTACTCTGCCATTTTCTTGAGTAACAGACAGATTTTTCAGTCTGTTGGGTCTATTTAGAAGTATGCCACCCCCCCCCCAAAAAAAAACTAATTGATATAGAAAGCTATGTGAAGAAAGATCTTGCTGAGAGGAAGGACAATGTAAAGTACTTTTGGAGTTCTACAGCCCCCCCCCTCGGGTTCTAGCTACGGCTTGGTGCATTTGAACAACTTGCTAAACTTGGTCGAGCCTCAGTTTATTCATCCAACAAATGGGCTGTTAATACCCAATCTGAGGAGAGAAGAACACACAATGCCTGGAAGGCTCTCAGCAGATCTCAGTGAGTGGCCACTGCCAATATTAACTACATGCTTGTGCTTTATTTGAGCACCCATATTCATGAGGTTTAAAGGAAAAGTATGTCTTATGTGTTACTCCCACCATCTTTATTTGATACACTCTCAACATGCAGTCTTGAACTTCCATGACCCGCTTTGTAGACTCCCCTGGGGACCAGGAGTCTTGTGATACACCCACTCATTAAGCTCATAAGAGGCAGCTGGTCCCAGATTCCAATTCTGTTACCCTTCTTACCCCAGGCGTGTCTTCAGCCCTGCTCTCCCAGCCTTTCCTTTTCAGTAGGATGGTTCCAGTCCCTGTTCCTTTCCAGGCTGCCCATTGCAGGAGCTGTATTTGCATAATGTGCTGGGCGGGGCCGGGGCTGTGTGGATTTTCTACTTTGAACATGAAGGGTCTTAAACACCATTATCACCATGTTTTAAGTTTTAACCTTAACTTTGCCATTATCCCTGTAGGAGACCAAGGGGGTTTATTTCATCTCTAAATCAGTGTTCTAGAATAAAATTCTTTTAAAATCATTTTTTAAATTTTATTTTATATGTACGAGTGCTTTGCATTTGTGTGTATTTGCACCACGTATACCCTGGTACCCTTGGAGGCTGGAAGGTCTCAGGTCCCCTGGAGCTATGGAAGGCTGTGAGCCACCACGTGTGTGCTAGAGCAAACATTGTGTCCTCTGAAAGAATTGCCTCTCCAGCACCTAGCAAAAATGAATCTTAGTTTTTTTTTTTTTTTTCCCCCTCCTGGTCCATGGAAGGCAAAACTGGGTGTTAAGTAAATTTTTCCTCCAAATTATCTCCTTCTCCCAAAATAAGTAATGCAGATCGCAACACAAAGTGTTGCACCCTGCTGTCTTTTCTGAGAGTGGACGATTTCAGAAAAAAAAAATGTTAATATCCCAGTTAGACAGTTGCAGATGGTAACTGGCCTCTGAGAAGTTTACACCCCCGATAGGGTTGAAATGGTTAACCCCCCCCCAAAAAAAAACCCCAAAAAAACAAAAAACAAAAAACGACAGGCTGGAGCGTGCCTTTTAAA
This sequence comes from Phodopus roborovskii, assembly GCF_943737965.1. NCBI lineage: Eukaryota > Metazoa > Chordata > Mammalia > Rodentia > Cricetidae > Phodopus > Phodopus roborovskii. Next base: position 19,975,883 of record NW_026126511.1, read on the forward strand.
AAGTGTCTTGAGTCTTTTTCCTCGTTGAGAATGTTGTGTTTCATTTGTTTTACTCCTTTGAAACCAAAAGTTGTGCTTCCAGAGCAATTCATGGCCTCTCTAATTGTATGGGGACTTTCTGTCTCTTAAGGCTATGGGGAATAATGAGCAGATGATAAGGGTCCAGCGGCAGCCTCTACACACACATTTGTGACACCTTATCTGCATAAAAATGCTCTACTTATTTCTTAGGAGTCACAAAGACAAATAAAGAAATGCTCTTGATTAAATGAGGAAGGAAATAATAGCGCCCCTTGAAGGACCTGAGCTGGACCTTCCTGGCCTGAAGGCTGTGACAGGACTGCTAAATGGCAGGCAGGAACTGCACCTCTGCGGTCACACTTCCAGCGATTGTCACTGTCAAAAACGTAGCACATTCATTATTCAGGTACAAAACTATAATTAAGAACATTGGCCAAGAAAGGGGGAGGGGAATTGGACGGTTCAGGGAGTTGGAAGTGGGTTAAAGAGCGGTTCTCTCTAGGTCACTAGTTCAAACTTCGCCAATATTGGTAATGACTGACAGTCATTAATATATGATGGCTGTTTGATGGCCTATATGAGTAGGTGCCCATATCAGAAAAGTCACCATTGTAATTGGCATTAATTGGCACTTCTGTTGGCAGCGACAGCCGAGAGGCTGAAGATTGAATGGGCTATAGCGGGTGAATTATCCTCTCATCCTGGGAAGTGGGCCTCCCAGGGCAGAGATGAAGCCTCCACGCAGTGCCTGCTGGGAAGGCGACTGCTGTCCTGGCTCCCGGTGCTCTGCTAACAGAGGGCATCAGTGAGAAATGCAGCCTGGCATGTGGTTGGAGGCACTGAATCTACTTAACAGCCAGCCTCACCAGAAGGGACAACAGGCCACGAAAGCCGAAAGACCTGAGGCTGACAGATCGTGGGGTGCAATGAGCCGAGTGTCTTCTCCTGCATCCCTGTGACTGGCACAGGCCAGAAGGGCCACACTGCTCCTTCCATGACCTACAGAAAAGCCTGAGTTTACAGCTAACAGACTCCAGCGCACCAGCCCTCCTTGGAAACGAAAAAGCCAAGGCTTGCCGGACGACCTGCCGTAAAACAATGTTGAACTTGCCACCATGTTGACTTTTTCCGGTTGAAAATTAAAGATCCACTGTAATCATTTTCTGCTCTCCATTGATTTAAGGACCCAGCCGAATAATAATTCAGATTCGACTTCTCATCTTTGCATAGGCTCATGATTTGTAAGCTCTTTCTGGCAACCGTCTCGGTAAAACGGATCAAAGTTCTTTTTATTCATCTCAGATTTTGGCTCAACTCCCTCATAATTAGCTTTCGGGTCAAAGTAACGAGTATTTAAGACTAAATTCCCATGGAACCAAATCCTAAAGGACACTTCACAGGAGCAATACCAGTCACCACAGCCTTTCTGCTTGTTTTAAACTTAGGCCGCAATGAATTAACCGGATGATAGGTTTTCGCAAAAACAAAAAGATAAACAAAACAAAGCGTTGTGAAGACATTTATTCACGTGTGCTTTACATAATTCTTGTTTTCAGGCAGCAGAAAATCAGATTGCTAAAACAAAACTCATAGAGTGCTAAGAGAATGACAATAATTAGCACTGTCTTCTTTGAAATGCCATTTAAATAACAAGTGTTGCAGTGGTTTCAATTACCTGAAAGCATCTTTCCTTAGCCAGAGAAAGTCATGTCTTACAAAAAAAAAAAAAAAAAAAAAAACCGTCAAATTTTTTATTTTTGAATAAATAGGTCTGATTTTGAACTAAAGCCTGCATCTCATTTTTTAGACATTTTTTATTTTCCTCAGTCTTACTGGCTCAAAAAAAAAAAAAAAAAACCTAGCCATTTTTTCTGGGGTTTCGGCATTTTTAAGGTAAATGTGGAAGCTTTACTATAGGTGGCGCTCTTGCATACATCTTGCTGTTAGAAGCCTCTCACTATATAGAAGGAGTTTGGCAGGCAAGTTTAATGGAAGCTGCTTAATAGTATACATTATATATCATAAATTCTACTTAATGATTCTGCCCAGATAAAGAGCCATGAGCCCATTCCTCCATGATTGATATGCTTGTTTCATCCAAATTACCACCATTTGGTAGATTATGACTTTTATTAGCAATCCAAGAATTTTAACAAGTAGATCATGGCTCACCCACATTAAAGTGCAAGGAAACCCTAGAGTTTTCTGCTTTCTTCCAACTGCAGAGATGACACCACTGGTACTCCTCATTACAAAAATAAAAGTATGGTGGCATCATTAAAGGGAGGTGGCCATTTGAGCTACTGCAAGGAAAATTCACTTTCATGCAAACGGATGAACACAGGAGTATCACATGGGCCCAAGGTTAGAGAACATTTACAATAAAGATATTGTTCATGGTTTGATTAAAAATTCAGCGTGTGTGGCAGTAAGGGGTCGTTACGTATTACGCATATTAACATTTACGTGAGGTGAAGGGAGGACACCATGGATATTTAAAATTTGAAGAGATTACATAATGAGGAAGTACATGCAGGCACCTAAGCGTGCACTTGAGAGAGATGCGTGGCAAGAGGAAGATGAGAGGCAGGAGAGGAGGGGAGGAGTCCAGTTGAAGGGACAGGCACTAGGACCCAGTCATCCTCCTTCTGGAAAGGAGACAGGACACTGCTGCTCTTTCTGGAGGCCATTCTTATCACAGCCACCCTAGTTTCTTGAGACAAGGTCTCCCATAGCCGAGGCTGGCTTCAGATTCTTTATGCTTCCACAGGTGACCTTGAACTTCCAAGTGCTGGGATTATAGGCCATGCTACCTGGCCAACTACCTCACTCAATCTGCCCTGTGCCTTAGTCACACATAAACTTTGTACTTTCAAAGTATTGCAGAGAGTATGTTTTGGTAAGATTGTATTTATATGTATTTGTGCATATGCATGCATGCACGTATATGTACATAACAGAAATTATCAGAGAAAAAGAGAGTCACTTTGAGAGTCAGGGAGTATTTGAGAGGTTTGAGGGAGGGTTGATGGGAGCTGTGGATGGAGAAAAGGGTGGGAAGAAACTGACGTAGTTCTATTTTATTTAAAAACATTTCAAAAAGTAAAAATAAAATGTTTTGGAAATCTTTTCATTTTCTTTTAGGAAATGTTGGTATGAGTTTACATAAAATTAATAACCCATAAATCTGCCACTTTTGTCCAACAAGAATGTGCCACTTGCCAGGCCATTGTATTTCCTCCTGAACTAACAATTTCTACTTCCACGAAAATCAAAGTTTCTGTGTGCAGAGCAGAAGATCAAGTTCATTCATCATGGTCTCAAAATCTTGTAGAAACACAGTTAGCTGTTCCCGTTAAACCATAAGCCAGGAAAGGATGTTGCCTTAGTAAGCAATGAGGAACACCCAACGCGTCAAATGCTGCTGGAGTAGTTTTCTTTTGTAGTGTGGAACTAGATTAGATTTCTTCCTTTCTCCCTGCTTCCTATTGATAAGAACAAATGCAAGGCCTTTTACTTTCTAAAAAAGCATGCCATTCATTACCTGGGCTACTTTACATCATTTGTCTTTCAGAAATAGCACTGTTAATGGGCCGATTTGCTAAGACATCCAGTAAGATGTTTGCTGATGAATGAACTTTTCATACTAGGAAAGTTGTCCATTAGCCAAATCTTTATTGGTTGTCTATGTGCTGGACACTGTTTTACACACTTTTTATATGTGAGTATTTTTAACCTTCTCCAAACCTTATGATGTAGGCATTGTTGACCCTTCTTTAGAGAAGAGAGCTGGGACAGGAAACTCTGATAACCAAAATCTAGTCCTATAGCTGGAGAAGAACCCTTCAGGGCTTTGCTGCCTGTCACACCCTGACTCTGTGGCACCCACACTTCCACAGCATACCCGAGGCTTCCCTTGTAGTAAGGAGATGGGAGTTAAAGTCAGTCAGGGAAGGGGAAACCAAGGAAGTTGTCTATCTGCTTTAAATCTATTGTACCCTTAGAGGCAGGAAGAAATACAGAGCCACGACAGAAATGCTGTTGAGGACACTGATCTGCTCTGAGTCAGTCCAGCTGCTGAGGACACTGATCTGCTCTGAGTCAGTCCAGCTGTTGAGGACACTGACCTGCTCTGAGTCAGTCCCATGCTCTTGACTTGTAGCACTGCTGTGGCAACTGGCGGGGTGTACTTCCAAGGTTCTGTGTGTTGGGAGCTTGGTCACTAGTTAGTCTGTAGCCCGAAAAAGAAAAGACTCAGAGACAGATATTGGTGTTCAAGCTTCAAGCTGAAGGTCAGAAAAGCAAAGCAGCAGTCCATTAGCTCTTACCCTCTTTCTACCTTAGGCTGAAAGGGGTGATCCTGTCTCACACTTGAGACTGTTGCCTGTCCTCAGTGTGACTGGAGAATATATACCTTCCTGTCCTCAATCGGGCTGGAGAATGGATGCCAGCTCTTGAGACCTTGTTCCTGTTCTCATGAGTCCTGGGATTAAAGGCGTGGGCTCTGTAACTATTTTTTTTAAATTAATTAATTAATTTATTTTTTATTTTACATGTTGATACCTGTTACTCTTTTAGACTGATTCAATCTTGTATAGCTTTGGGTGGCTTTGAACTTCTATAGCTATCCTCTACCTCTTAATCCTGAGTCCTAGGATTAAAGGAGTGTGCCACCCCACTGCATTGATTCTAAAGCTAACGGGTGTGGCTGGCTTTGCAAACTGATCTCCAGTGGCTTTACTAGATCATAAGCAATCACCACATTTGACTCCAAGAGGCAGTCTAGTGAGAAGTTGAGGGCTGTGTGTGATGAAGGCAGCTCTTTAGAAGCCTTCATCTCTCAGAAGATGAGACAAAAATTATGATCAAAGCTAAGCTCAAGCCCTGAGTCTCTCCCTCTGCCTTCCTGTTTGGTGATGTGGTCTTTCTTACGCACATACTCCTGCCAAGGCGCCATGGTTCCTGAATCAGAGGCTGAATCAATGAGGCGGCTGGCCTTGGACTATCCTCTCCCCAAACTGAGAGCCACTTTATAAAGCTAGCCTCTCTCAAATGTTTTTGTATTTGTTGTGAGACAGGCTCTTTCCGTGTAGCACTGGAACTTGCTTTGTTGACCAGGCTAGACTCGAGCTCACAGAAATCTCCTGCCTCTGCTCCCTGAGTGCTGAGTTTAGAGATGTTCACCATCATGCATGGTTGTGCCTCATTTTTTTTTTAATAGCAGCAGTGACTAGTCCTTAAGAATTCTTAGAATACTGGACACTTACTAGATTGGAATATAGCATTGGGTGGAATATAGCAGTGTCAGGAAGACACTGACAGCTTTTGTTCCCAACGATCTTTTCAGGGATGTGGCTGCAGAGACCTACATTAGGAACAGCATATTCCTCTGGAGAAAAGGGCAGAATATGTTTACTGTACATTACAGTAAATGATTCAGGATCCTGGAGCTCAGCACCACTTTCTCTAATGTAACATTCTACCCATGCAGAGTTTCCCACCCTTTCTCTGCTCCTGATGGTGTTGGGAAAAGAACCCACAGCTTTGTAGAGTCTAGGTTAAGTGTTCTACAGAGATACAGAGATGAAAACTCTGCGCTAAGCTAGTCTCCTTTGGGTCACCTTGTGGGAAAAGGGGCTGGAGAAACAGAAAAATAATATTACTCTGGTCATTGCTATAACTGACAGCAAAAAGATTCTTTGACTCTCATCTAAAAGGACCCCACACCTCTCAAGTGTGGACATGTCATAGCAATAAGGTCAGAAAACTTTTGGAAGAGTTGGTTATCTCCTTTTACCATGTAGGCTCCTGGGGCTGAACTCAGTGATACAGTAAAGTGCCTAAGCATCTTAGAATCTTAGTTTAGTTATCCTGTTTAGTATCTTATCGTCTACCAGCATTCATCAAACTGTGGCAGGTGAAACCAACTAGTAGGTAGGATAAACTCTTACATATGGTCCTTGATAACTTTTGTTACTGAAAACTATGTGGGTTATGCCTGAAGTGATCACCTCGTTCACGGCTCTGTGTGTGTGGAGCGTTAGTTACTCTTTCTCCATAGCAATATGGATTGTGTGGATTATCTCTGAAAAATTTTCAGTGTAAAATTTAACTAGTAATTCAAAATTTTCATGCCTTCCTTCCTATTCTTTACCATTCCACTTCAAAACTCACATTTTCGATATGTATATCAGAAAGGAGAAAATATGCATAGAGGTAAGTCAAAGGGACTGAGAGAGAGACCTGGAATATTATATGGGCTGTAATTTGGAAATCATTGTTTTAAGCCATTACATCTTTGCAAGATGATCAAACTATATTCCCACCCCTCGAAGAGTCCAGAATATTTTATTCATCAGAGAATTTCCATTTAGTTCAGTAACAGAGTGGTCTAACAGAGTTCTTGATTAGTATGGGGACACCTAACTTCTACTCCTTACTTGGTCAAGAGTGCTGTATCAGCAAAGTGTCTCATTGTCTCTTTTTTAAAAAAGTGGGGATAATAAACCTTGCCACCTGCCTGCCTAACAGCAATATTAAGAATACTAATGAGAGTCTCCTGAGAGTCTGTGAATTTTGCAGAAGGAAAAGCTATATAAACACACAGCACCACATCCCATTTCACAACTCGGAGAGCTCACAGAAGTGGCGGGCTAATCCCTTCATTTGTAGGAGAAGAAACTGGAACCCGGAAAGGCTCATGGCTAGTCTAAGTCCACTGAGTCAGAAAGTATAGGTAGCTCATTCACCTGGTTTCTCTTTTCCAAAAATCATTATTATTTTTAAAATTAGAATTATATATTTAGAAAAATTAGAAGGGATTTCAAGCATTTTCACTCTAAAGAATCAATAAAAGTTTGTCTTTTTTCAGTTTAACCTGACCTAAATAAATATTACACCTGCACACCTGTACTGAAACAGTACTGAAACATCACAAGTACAATTTCTTTACATTTTCATGTATCACTGGAAAATAAATTTAACAAAAAGTTTGAACAAGCCCAGATATATTTACATATATCATCGTGATATTCTCTTCTTGATGTCTAGGCAGAAGACAGATTGCTCCCCAGGGGCAGGTAAATTTATTAATTATAGTTCATCAAAGATTTTTCCTGCATCAAATGAGGATTTGATTTTTGGCAGTAAAACTGACCCTCTCTGGGTGAACAATATTTTTAAAGATTCTCACGGAACAGTTGGTGCCTCAGGTGTGTGTGTGTGTGTGTGTGTGTGTGTGTGTGTGTGTGTGTGTGTGTGAGACAGAGAGAGAGAGAGGGGCTGATTCACCTTGCAGGTGACTGGAACCGTGATGGAGGTTCGAAGCACACACATGCTTGAGCAGTCATCACAGCCTCCCTCTCGCAATTTCTCCTCAGTGGTTTCCTCGCTGGGATTGGACTTCTCCAACTGCACTGAATGTTTACTACTGTTCGTTTGCCAAACAGCCTCAGCACCTCTCTGGGCTCTATAGTGCCAATGACAGCTGAGCGCTGTCAGACAGCCAAGGCTCACTACAACTGTTTACTCATACCCAGGTATAAACATGGAGCCAGAACCTGCATCACTTGTCGAGTTGATGCTCCTAATTAGCTCCTAATTAAATATTGTGGCTGGAAACTTCCTCTTTCTGTGCTACAGAAGAATAGTTTGCAGAGAATGCTCAGTGACCAAAACCACACCGCCGTTCTATTTCAATCATGGGAAATTTCCAGATGGTTTAAATCAGGAGGCCCTTCTCCGATATTAGCACAGGCAGGTTGCTCAAAGTCGGTCAACAGACCTTTTGGAAATATGTCTTTGGTTTGGAGTTTGTCCATTCAGGGTACCAGAATTTGGTTCTGTATTTGCCACTTAATTCAGGAGCATTTACTTTAAAAAGACTCTGGATTTGCCCATTTGCTGTGACTGATGGAAGCTCTGCTTTGAATGACAACCCATTTTGCTGAACCCACAAAGGCCACTAACAGAAACACAGTATGTTCTGCTATTATGTTCCTGTCCTTAGCCCTAATCAACAGCTGATGACTTGTACTCTTTTATAGGTATGTCATGGGCATGACTGTCTGTTCTGGTCCATCCTAGACTTTCTTTAGAAAGTGTTAACTATGGGCTGAAGTGATGGCTCAGCCGTTAAAGGCTAGGCTCACAACCAAAAATATAAGGCAGTATTAACTATAGCTCCAGAGTCTTGTTTCCTGCCTTAGATCACTGGGTCCCATTCTCATCAAGTGTTGCTTTATGTGATGCTGTTCTCTTCCTTGTCTTCCTCTTTCTTGAGTAGCCCTGTACCATAGTGGGAAGGGACACGTTAAACATGTTTTAGTAAGTGGGATCCTCCATCATCCCCCATTTTCCTGTAACTCTTCCACACAGCCCCGGAACATTAGCAGAACACCTGTACATCTTCCCTGGCACTGTGTTTTCTTATTTCAGTGTTGACAACACACAGACAATTATTTATTATTTAATTATTTAATAGGGGCTTCATAATATTCTCTAGCCTCAGGGTTACTCTTTTCTTAATTTGGACCAAATAATAATGATTACTCATAATGATATTTACAACTCACTGTTCCCCACCTACAAGGTAATAAGATGCTTTTTGAAATGACTTGCAGATACTAATTCATTTAACCTTCAAAATGTAAAGAATAGACATTCATCTATTTAAATTATTGGCATGCTGTCTTCTGCTAGCAAGAGGAGTACAAAATATACAGAGAAATTCTTTTAGGCTTAAGCCTATGCTATGCATCCTGCAGAGAAATTTTGTACCTACCTCTTAAGTATGCTCATTTTGGGTTGGTGACTAGAAACTCTTCACCAGTGATTTTGCACAGAATAGCACATGTCAGGTTCACTGATATGATTCAACAGGGTTATTATCCTCGTGGTTTGTATTTATATAGGTTTACATTGTCTGCTGACTGTTAAAGAAAAATTCCTCATCAGCGGCATGCTTAGCCTCTTGGGCAGTGTTCTGGATTTAGAGCCAGTAGAAGATGGCAGCACACTCCTGTGTTTACCTGTGAAGCAGTTTCCTGAGGCTTACTGAGGCTTTGAATGTGTTGACAACACCTTGGCCTAGGGTCCTGAACTGACATGGGGTAAAAACTTATGACCCTTTCCCTACCGATTGGCCCACTGTGAGCTACCCTGCTTTTCCCGAAACATGGAGCTGAACCTTTTGAAACAGTGAGCCAAAGTCAACCTTTCCCTCCTTAAAGCTGTTTGGGTCTGGTGTTCTGATGCAGCCAAAAAAAAAAAAAAAAAAAAAAAAAAAAAAAAAAAAAAAAAAAAAAAGAAAAAAGAAAGGAAAAAAAAAGATAAACACAATTTTTGTGCTAGGTTTGGAGAGCTGAAGAAACCAAGTTGTTCTGTTTCATTTTGTTTTTAAATAAAATATCAGGAATATAATTGCACTGGTACCAATGACCCATGATATTGTAAGAGCTCTGAGGTTATAGTTATTTTGGAGTCAGGGTTTCACGGTGTATCCCAGGCTGGTCTTAGATTTTACCCTTCTATCTCAATACTCCCAGTGCTGGGATTATAGGTGTGTGTGTCACCACACTCAGCTGTATTTTTTAAAAAATAAAACACCCCCCCTTACCCATCAACAAAACCTCCTTTTAGGCACTGGTATTAAACAAGAGTTTTCTTTAAACTTTAAGTAAGGTATAAATAATTTGTTTGTAGTTTGACTTTAAAGATTATATGTTATTTCTTTAAAAATATTGCAGAAGTCAAGTTTTACATGGCAAGTCACTTATTTACTTTATGATCTCCATTTGTTGAAACATGTTTTAAAGATGTAGCTCATGTAAAAATCACACTCCAATCATCGTAATACCCTGTAGCTTATAGATTGATTTTAGAATTGCAATATTTTACTTTTTTGAATTTTACTATAGTGTAAGAAATGAAGTTAGGACCTTACCTTAGTTTTTAAATGCGGTCATAATTCTTATGCTATTTCTTGAATTGTTCAAATTTGATTGGAAATGCATCTTAATCATGGGATATGTCTGTTTGGTACTTACTATAACGCGTATTCTGCTATGTTGATTTCATGACATTTTCTTCTTCATCTAACGCCATTGTTTTGAGTATGATAATTAAATGGTACAGTCAATAGATTACAAAGTGTTTTTTGCTTTCCCTCATACAGGATAGTCTTAAAAAAGATCCTTAATATTTTTAACCGGCTATATTTACATAATGTACGGAATCATTAAAAATACTCTGAGGCTTTAAATGGGATTGTACTAATTATTTTATTGAAACAGGGATAATTTTCTGAACACATTGAATCTTCATATTTTTACATTTGATCACATTTTCATTTTGTTATTCAGTGGAGCTTTATAGTTTTCCTTTTACAAGGTCACATATTCATTTACTTACATAGTTTTAGAAAACAATTATTTAAATATGTGTTATATATACATTAAGTGTCCAAATTGCTACAGAAGTTAGAATCTCTTATTAAAATATTTTACATACTTTTTAATTAGAAGGGGTGGAGGTTTTTCTTTGGGCACTCACCACCCAGGTACCAAATAAATACATAGAGACTTATTTTGATTTATAAATGCCTGGCCTTAGCTTGGCTTGTTTCTAGCCAGCTTTTCTTAAGTTACCCAGTCTACCTTTTGCTTCTTGGCTTTTCCCTTTCTCTGTTCTATGTGCCTTTCTTTCCTTTTTACCCAATGGTTGGCTGTGCGGTTGAGTGGCTGGCTCCTAGTGTCCTCTCCTTCTTTTCATGCTCCTCTCTCCACTCTTCTCCCATTCTAAATATTCTCTCTGCCTAGCAGACCTGCATGTTTTTTCTCTCTCCTGCCTACCTATTGGCCATTCAGCTCTTTATTACACCACTCAGCTTTACAGAGTTAAAAAAATGCAACATAAAAGAATATTCCACATCATTAATATCCTACAATAAGGGACATGATTTTAACATTCTATAAGATAATTTCATTAGAATGTTCTGTTCATTAATGAAGGATTAAGTTTGTAAATGTGTATTAATAAATGTACTATAGTACTGAAGTTATTCTCATTTACTGAGATTAAAAACAGAGGACTCCAACATGGGTTTTTAGAGATAAACATTTCAGAGAATTCCATTTTGTGTGATATAATCAGTACAAAGCCATATGTATGTCATTTATGTGGATATATATAGAGAGAGCAATGTCATTTAGTTTTGGCATGGGAGAAAATGGATTATTTGCTTTTCTGAATTTGGCTTATTTCTGATCTGCAGTTCCATGCATTTTACTTGTTGGGCTTTAAATATAGTGTTTTATTTATTCATTTTTACTTATGTGTATGTGTGTCTCTTTGTGTGTATGCTGTCTTTGTGTGAGTGCTCACTGAAGCTCCCCGTAGTTGGAGTTATAGATTATTGGGAGCTGGTTGACATGGGCTCTGGGAATCTTACTCAGGCCCCCTGGAAGAGCTCCAAGCACTCTTAATCACTGAGCCATTTCTTTAGCCCTTAAATAAAATATTTAAAGAACTAAAACATATATGTTACAATGGCCTATTAGTCAACTTTCATTCTATATTTGTATAACTCAGTATATCCAATAACTGGATATACTGGATAACTGGATAACTGAAATAAATAATTAAATTGAGCTCAGCTCCAAAACTAACTCTCACCTATTATGACATTTGCACTCATGATGGTATTGTGATTTGATAGAAGAGATGGTTACAAAATGTTTAAATTTCCTTATTGACACATGACCAACATTATTTTTATTACCATCATTATTTTTATTACCATCAGAATATTATCTGTTATGACCTTAACTTATACTGAGACTTATACTTTTTGTGCACAATGTAATTACTACCTGAGAATGATACATTGATATTGTATCACAATAAAGGCTGTGATGTGGAGGGTCACAGGACAAAGGGCTCTATCAGTGCACATGGGTTATGAAGAAGCCAGGCATGGCCAAAGTTGATCTACCCCCCAAATTCAAGCTTCATGATCCCATCATCCTGTCTCAAACTTAATTATTTGTCACAATAGTTTTATTCTTACTTCTCTATTCTTATAACACATGTTTTTGTTTTTTGTTTTTTTTCCTCTAGTGATTCGAAATCTGAAGACATAGGCAAAACTTGCCAAGCTATTCAGAAAAAAAAATGATATTCAGTGGTTTTGAACATTTGACTCATCAAGATTTAAAATTCTCTGAGTTTAGAGGTCATGCAGTCACTTTACAAGATAAAGAATGTGATCTAGGTTCAGACAGTTGGACAATCTATCTAAAGTCATCAATGATAAACATCTAATAGTTACTAATTGCCTGAGGTTTTCTAGCTGCTTTATACATATTAGTATAACCTTAAAAATTATATACATAAGCAACCATTACCATGTATGCTTAACAGGTGAGGAAAAATGAGGCATAATAGAGTTAAACATGAGAGCCACATAGCTCTCAAGTGATATAATTCTCCAATTGGAGTTAAGCATCTGGTTAAGACTTTGTCCTTGATAGAGTAGCATGTTGCCTGTGACAGAAAGCCAGGGCTACTTGTTTCTATTTAAATTAGTTCTACTATACTGGAAGATAAGTTCATATTTTATGAAAATGAAGAAGACACTCTGGAATTTGATATGAAGAAATACTTTTATATATTTTAGAAAAAATAAGGAATACTCTTTACAGCAACTTCCATTTCAATGAGATCTGGGCAGCATCTGAAACAAGGCTTGTCTTGAGCTGCTTGTTGCTGTATGGGATGTCATTGATGATGGCCTTTACACCCAATACCTGCTGATCTTCCATAATGCTAATATACACCCCATGGTTGACATTTGCTGGACTGTCATTGCAAGCACAGATGTTAGACACACAGACATTTGATTTTGCCTCATCTTTTACTTTGAATAAAGAGATCTAAAAATCAATCCTTATAGCCTTGTTTCATTTTCCATGAATATAGGTCAAATATTTCAGGGCAAGGACAGTATTAAAAGTAATCTATGATGTCAAGGCAAATATATCAAGTAAGCAGTTTTTAAAAGTCTGATTTAAATATGATGCAAAACCTTATATATGTTGTTTTGTTATCACTTTGCAATGGACATCTGAAACTTAGCATTTCCCTAAAATATTAATTTTGTACGTGTGTGTGTGTGTGTGTGTATGTGTGTGTGTAATTTATTTCTCTTACAACTGGCAGATTACTGAAAAGAACCCAATGTGTCAAAAATTTTGAGTTCAATTTAACATACTGTGTGAGTTTTGGGTAAGTTACTCTTAAAATAATCTTTTGTTTCCTCATCTGTACAGCGAATAAAATAATTTGTAGTCTATTTTGTTAATGAAATATGTAATTTAATTGCAAAGTGTCATCAAGTCCTATTAATTTAACTGCTAATGAGCATCCATTTGTGGGACAGGATGTGGTAGTGAGCCATGCTGCAGATTAAGAGGTACTTGATTGAATTCTGATCCTGCCTGGTTACCACAGTTACTGTGTGAGCCACAGTAAATATCTGGAATTCAATTTCTTGTGCAATGGAAATGTTAAATCAGGACAACACTGAAGGCTTGCTCAGTCCAGGATTTCAGTGACCCACAGCACTCTGTGCTACATGTGCTCAAGCAATCTGGGTACCATTTTCAGAGCTGATACAGGCAGGTTGTGCTATAGATGAGTGTCACACACATACCCTTGTAAGCAGGTTATGTTCACCTTTGAAATATGGAAATTGGAATCAGTGCTCAAAGATTCTCATTTAAATTTGGAATTAAAAATACATTTTTGTTGGTTTAAATTTTTCTTTGTTCTTAGGGTGACCTACAGTTGTTGGACGGTGAAATAAATTCTGCTTCCTAGATTTCTCCATGCTTAAGTCTATTCTCCTCTTGAGAATGTCAGCCTTTGTGATCATCTCTGTATTTTCTCTAAACTTTCTGAACATTGGGCTTAACATTTAGCTTTCTTAATTTTCCCCCTTTCAAGTCTAGTGTACTCAAAGGATATATTTGATGCCTCTTTCACTGAACAAAAATGCCAAATATCACAACTGTTACTCAACAGTGAGTTTGATCTTTCCCTCTAAATGTTTATCAGACTCCCAATGGATATGACTTACGAAGAACACCTAAGCTCTTAAAAGGGTGAGATTTCAGACACATGACTGTAGTGTTTCTTTTTCTTTTCCTTCCTCACAGACACACTTGTTCTCACATGAAATAAGCTGAACTTTATCACTTGTATATATCCAGCTAAATCACCGCTATAAATAGCTCAATCTCAGTTGCTCAGCATTGTCAGGAAATGAGCTCTTGGGGTAAGTAAATTTCCTGATGACATTATCTTTTCAAGGGTCAGGACTTTACGTTTATTTTAGATTGACATCTTCCCAAATTATATTCAAGCACTGTATTTACTTTCCAGCCATGGCAGGCAAGGGTCCTTAAGAACTCTTTGTTGAGGGATTTATTTAAGTGTGAACGAGGAAGAGAATGAAAAACATTGGGAACAAAACTATTATGCTCTTGTAAATACTTTTACAACACGGCTGGGTTGAAATTCCTACTAATATGCTAACTAAGCTAACACAATCCTAAATGAGAGAATATCAGTGGTGTTTTAGAAATGTTAAATAACGATCATTTCAACTCATTTTTGTTTACTATTCCTTTATTACTAGGATCTTTTCTCCTTCAGTGACCAGTTTAAATAGCAATTTAGTCTGATTTTGTTCCAGATGATATTAAATATTATCATAAAAAGAATTCTCTTATATCAGTGCTCATGGCCAACTGGGAAACTCTCCGTTCATTCACTCAGCAAGCAGATATTTATCTATTGACCTTTCCTGATCCTCTGTGGGTTTGACAAGCCTGTGTATATGATATGGAGCTTACAGGTAGCTGAGTACTGATTGTGGCACTAGGATATACTTTCGAGGAGAAGAAAAGCCCTGTGTTAATATGCCTTTGGGTCATTTGTTCCCTTATAAGAAAGTGGAGTGAAGCTTCTGCAGCCACAGGACCTCTTGAGTAGCTGACTTTTTCCAAAGCTAATTAATGAATCAAAGGCAAGTGCTTTCTCTCCCAGGTGTTTTCTGCCCTCAAAATCCCCTTCCTGACTTCTCTCCTCAGTGTCCTTTGACATACACTCCACAAACAAAGCCTCCTGTATTCCTGCATCCAGCTGAGCAGACAGGAGTCCCCTTACCCTCTGTTTTCTGCTTTGAGCATGGTGAACTTGTGACAGGAAAGGGACATTGTATGTCTTTGCCTTGGAGATTGTACTTGCCCCGGGGCAGACACGGGTCTAGGATCTTCAGGTAGAAGCCCTGGAACTTTCAGTCTTAGTAAACATGCTGGGTGAGTTCTATAATTAAACCCACACAGAAAGCTGTGTGTAGCCTTTTGAGGCAAGTCAGTGCAGGTTTAAGTTTTCTGTACGTTAAAAACCAAAGAAGCAAGCAAGCAACTTGAGTGAAATGGCATGGGTCCTGGAAGGGGTGAGTTTTAGTGCCTCCTTACTAATGGCCCAAGATGAGTCCTTTAGCTTATAAGAGTGAAACGAAAAAGTTGACAGAATTACCCACTTGCGCACTAGTTTTCCAGTAACTGCCAATAGCCCACTGTGTAAGGTGTAATTGCAGTCTCTGGGGAGACTATAAAGAAGGGTCACTTCCAAATGACTCTGCGATCATACGTCGTCTACTTCACAGGGTCCCATGAACTATCTGGTGCCATCAGTATCTGGTGGAAGAATGGAACAAATCATTCTTTTATCACATTGCTATTGCAGTACATTTTTTTTTTTCTGTTTGAGCTGGATCTTCATATTACACTGCATGGTTGGCAAATGAAGTCTTGTATTCTAGCAAAACAGATGGCTTTCTAAAAGAAATGTCAACACTTCATTCTCTGGACTAAGGAGAAATTGTCCCAACTGCAGGTACCTTCCTCTTGGTTTTCGGAATGAAATGAGTTGCACTCGATATTGGATACATTTGTTCTAAGTTAAAGAAGGATTTGTTTAGTAGGGTTTGCCCTAAAGCCAAGTCATGGGATGAGCTCTCCAGATCTCTTCTTAGCTGAAGAGTGTTTCCCCCTTGGAAGAGCAATATATGTGTTATGGTTTCAGTATGCCATGTCCTTAGCGGTGTTATTTTAGGAAGTTCTGGAAACTTGAAGAAGTGAGACCTAGTTGGAGGAGAGAGAAGGAAAATGTAACTCTGGGAGTTCTATCAGTCCACAGACTCCTCTGTCCTCCCAGCTTCCTGCCCACTGTGAATGTGAGGTGCAGACGCCCCTCCCCTCACCGTGATGATCTGCCCAAGCATACAGGGCCAAGAGGCCATGGCCTCAGTGAACTAATTAGATGCTTCTCCCCACATTAGGTTCTTCAGTGAGGTTTTTGGTCAAAGTTCTACAAAAATAGTGCTACAGTGCTGTGCCTTGGGTGAGCATGATGGGAAGGTTGTCTTTCTCATTTCAGCATTTGTTTTTTCTTCCACATCATGACTGACATTGAATCTCACCAAAAGTTGGAACCACTCTAAGATAAAAAGCACAGCAGGGTTGCACACTGAGGGGCTTCCTGAGTCTGCTTTTTCTTTGACACTTTCTTGGGTTATAGTGCAGATGTTTTGAGATATTTGGTTACTTTTCGGGTTCAATGAATTCAAGACCCTTGACTTGAAGCAGTTAAAGGCTTTAAGGTTGAAAAGTCCTTGGGATAAGAATGCACAGATCCGGCTCTACTAATGCTTTGTGAGAAACTTTAAATTCACAGCACGGTAGTTCTAAAGCACAGTGGTTGTAGGTGTCTCATTCCCATAAAGCGTTGTCTGTAAGGTTAAGAATTTAAAATTAAACCAGAAGTCTCTTTGACAAGGTCGGATTCTGTATTGGGGATTCGTTGTCTTTTGTTGGAGGTTCCAATTTACTCTTAAGTTTTTTAGTCATATGTTACTATTTCAGTTGCTGAAGACTAAGAAAAGGAAAACTTGAAGATTGTGAAATAAAGCAAAGGATGATGTTGGAAGACAATTAAGCATTCTGGCATCCTTTAAAAGACCAAAACTGTTGTCTAAAATTAAAAGGCGACAAAACTGTTCAAAGCTGACAGGCCTGGCTTAGAACTTCTTAAATAATATCCTCATTCAGGTCTAGAGGAGAAAGAGCCTGAAGTAAGGATGCTCCACCCCTGAGGAAGGTAGGTGTATTTTAGTCCTGAAGTCCTTCAATGTTGTAGCTGCAATAGCCTACTACATTAAGGAGGAAAATCATCATTAAAAAATAAAACAGGCTTCCCTGTACAAGTCATTTAGTATCTCTCTTAATTTCTCACCAACTAAAAAAGCAACGCCACATACAACAAAGCATGACTGTTAGAAGCAAATGAGAAGTCAAAGGACACCAGTTTTGCCCTGTTTTGGGACAAGGTAGGTGGCCAAATAATTTTCCTCCAGACTATAGATGTATAGTATCACAGAACCTGTAAGGTCATATATCTTAACCATAGAAAGTAGGGTTTGAATTTACAGGTTATTTAGACTTAAAATGTGTCTTGTTAGAAGAACCAAGGAAATATGTTGGGTGTATCTCTGACGATACAGGAGTATGTCAACAGCTCTCTGGCAGGCTTGGATTAGAGACACTCTGGAGCTAGCCCACAGAATGATTTGAGGTTCCCACCTGTAGAAATGAAAATGCATAAATGTCATAACTCTTCTAGTGTGTCACTGGGCAGGCAACTCCTGTTCCATACCTCACTCTGCCACCCGCGATCTGATGTGTTGTCACCTTCTCAATTATCTAACCCTTTGCTTTGATTCATTCCCTTCCAGTGTGCTTGTCCTCTTGTAAAAGTGACCCATTTTGCACTGGGTTGGTAATAGGCTTCATATCAGATTTCGAGGACTGCAAGATTTGATTTCTCCCTTCTCCCCAGTATTTTATGATGATTTGACATCGGTGAAAAAACAGGCATCTGTCGCTTTATTACTGATGCTACTGTGCTTCGGTTGCTCTTTGGAGGTAGTGCAGCAAACAGTTACCCTTTTGTCTCTTCATGGTGTACCCATCTTTGATAAATGTGTTGGTTCCTAAAACGAGGGAAAAAAATCAGGAAAAATTACTAAAGTGGAGATATGAGGACTCAATAGGGTTTTAAACAGTTTTCCTTGTACCTTAGCTATGGTGCATCTATATTATAAATTTGTGAAAATAAATAATTGAAAACCAAAGACAAATTGATGGAATAACATTTTGCCCAAATATATGTCAACCTAAGAGTTTTATATTTACAAATTTTGATAATTTATAATTCAATTTATGTGTACTTTGATCCTTTCCATCTATCATAGCAGTAACCGAAATTATGTTTGCCAGACTTGGTTTGAATCATAATTCATGTCTGTGTTTTATTTTACGTGTCGGTGTCATAACTTTTCTATCAATGGGGATGGAAAATAACATTTACTTGATGCCTACTATTTTACAGGTACTTTGTATGAATAATTTTCTTTGATCTTCACAGCAACCTTAAGATTTTATCTGTATTTCACAGCCAAGAAGACACAGGCTAACTGAAGAAGAAGCTCCTTCCAGTACTGCTCTGGAGTGGCAGAGCTAGCAATGAGCCCAACTCTGGGGAGGGTGGGTGTGCTCTTTCCAGTATATCACGTGACTCTCTGATTCCAGCTCTGTGTGCTACTTGAATGGAACATTAGTAGGAAGTTGCTTGAGCTTGGCAATGCTCTCTGAATTAATGCAACTCCCCAAATGTCTGTTTTCTGGCATTTACAAGTTGAGGACTGCAGAACATGTATCTGAATAAATAACCTCTAGAAAAAGCAAACGTGTATGATGACTTTACTACCCCCTCCATACTCAATACCCTGTACCCCATAATCTAGTAATCTAGTGTGGGACTACGGTATTCAGAGGGTGCAGAGAGAATGCAGAGAGTCTTAGTTAGAGATTTGAATGGGTATTGAGACTGTTTGGCCAAAGTTAGCTCACAAGGAAGAAAACTGTGGATGCCAATTTACACTCTTGACACACCTTTGTTTTTTAATTTGTATCATTTTTATCAATATGTATTAATTATGCACAATAGTGGGTCTATCATGACACTTGCATACATATTACAATCACATTCACCTGGCCCTTCACTCTCTTTGTCTGCCTCCCATTCCTGACAGTTCTAGTGTGGCAAACAGGCAAGGAAGCCAGAGTCCCTTTAGTGTGTGTGTAAAGAACCCACAGAAAAAGATAGCCCGGGGCTCTTCTGAATCCAAATTCAAAGTGCGGCTTCTCTCACTAGATATATGTCTAATCTTGCTGCTCTGTTCTTAGTCTTGTCCCCTGTGAAACCAGCATTAAAGATGTTCTGCAAAACTGTTGTGGGGTTTCACTGAAACTAGTAGGGAGCTCAGAGTCTGCTGTAGAGATCTCACTGTGAATGCTCCATCCACATCAGCTTCTTTCTCTCAATACATCGGGTTCCAAGGAGGCTGGCACAATAAGTGATTTTATGAAGCCTTTCAACTGCAGCTGTCTCTCCGTATCTGTGCTTTCACTTTCCACACACACAGTGCATACTGTTTGTCTTTGTTTTTGAGAATATAAGGCTACATTAGCAGAACTTTTAATGTAGCAAATTGTCACAGTGGTTATCTAATCTAATCTGTTGTTATTACTTTATTAGACGTCTATTTAATGACTAAAACTTGATCTTATTTTTGTATGTGCATATCTAGGATTTGATATGTACTTTGCAATTTGACACTTGCACTGAGGATCAAGGAATGTGTGCCCAGGACAAGGATTTTAAGTGACTGCATTAGGAGTCTTATTCCCGTTTACTCAATGAGCTTTTAGAATGCTTTAACTCATGTTAAGAAACCATATTATTTATAACGACAATCTTTTTCAACAGCTGACCTGTCAGTTGGCTAAAATAGGTAAGATGGACATTGCTGTGGTATCTACAACCTCCACTCCAGGATCAGGACCACAGAGCTAATGTTTTTATTAGCTGGGAAAAATTGTTAAATCGTATATTTTTTATGTTTTACTTTTAATACCAATCCCAGTTCCCCCTCTCTTCCCTTCTCCTGCCTCCCCACCTCTCCCCTTCTCATCCCCATCCACACCTCAGAGAGGGTAAGGCCTCCCTTGGGGAGTGAACAAAGTCTGGCATTCCAATTTGAGGCAGAACCATGCCCCTCCCCCATATCAAGACAGAGCAAGGCATCTCTCTCACCAAATGGGCTGCGAAATGCCACTTCATGCACCTGAGAAAGTTGCCGGTGCCATGCCAGTGCCCCCATCACATCAAGCCACATAACTGTCACCCACATTGGGCCCATGCAGGTTCCCCAGCTGCCAGTCCAGAGTTAATCTTCCTAAGATATTCCTTAATTGCTCAAAATCTAAAGGCAGGTAAAAAGTAGAGGAGCCCTAGTAAGAGGAGAGAGGGACAGAAAACAAATGACAAAAACAGTTGACAAAACAAATGACAGACGACAAAGCCAGCAAAGGAAGGAGGCAGACTCCGTGGTTTAAAAACAAGGTCACCCCAGAAGATAAGGCTGGAGGTGGCATCTGGAAGGACATATTTTGTCATTGGGAAACATTGTTACTGAATCAGGAAGGCTGAAGCTAAGTGGAGAGCAGAAGAGAGACTTTTTAAGGAATTTGCAGGAGACAGGAAGGACTAAAATGGCATGGGGAGAGACGGGAAGGCAGGGGAAACGAGATTCAGGGAGGAGAGAGAAGGAAAGGGAAAGAAGGGGGGGGGTGAGAAAAGAGACAAATAGTCAGACACACGGAGAGATAGAGAGACATAGAGAATAGTATCCACTATCTAAAATTGATTGCTTACACCATCACTTTCTTGTCTCCATGCATGTCTGTGGTTCTGGTCAGATCCTGCACAGTTTTGTCAGGAGTCATCAATAAACTCTTGGGCTATATACTTGCTGTCCTGCATGAGAACTTGCTCACAGACCACTGTTAGCCAGCTATGTGACCGTACATCTGGTAGACCTCATGTCATTTAAATGAAGGAACCACGTCCTTATGTTTAAATGCCCAGCTCTACCACAGAGCCGTGTGTGTGTGTGTGTGTGTGTGTGTGTGTGTGTGTGTGCGCGCACGTGTGTTGTCCCTTCAATGGACAGATGAACAAAGAAGGCAAGACAGGAAGAAAAGAGTCCTGTGAGAGAGAAAGTGTGATGGTCTGGAGGCAATATCTAGCACCTATGGGAGAGTGCTGGGCCAGACTGGAGGCAGAATCCCATTTGTGATTGGCTAGGCCACCCCATCAGGAGGGTTAAATGCCCTAAGTCAGAAACGGGAAAGGAGATGTTTTAAGGAACACTTTCATGGGAAATGTGCCAAACTAGAATAAAAAAGAATACAGAATGCAAGACAATAACTTATGTCTAATCTTTCAAGCAACGGGAATAACAAGGAAAGCAAACGCTTGATCACAGCAGCTGGGAAGGGCCAGCGCACAGCGGCAGGAGAGAGGGGCTCTGGATTTTGGGCCTGTTGGGTGGTCTTGTGGGTAATAGTCTATTTGTGTGTGTGTCCTGTTCTTGGATCTACCCCAGATGCATGCTGGCTTGCTTTCTTTTTCTTTTTCTTTTTTGTACATGTGTCAAGTAGCGTTCCTCTTTTCATCATTTTCTTTTAAAAGCTTCTTCCATAAAGACTTTCAGGAATGATCCTCCCTTACTGGAAAACATGTCAGATGAAAGAGAAACCTCCAGCTACTAAGATTTAACAAGCAGCTGCACAATTCAGAGACCAGAGTGTCTGCCTCAGAGTCCTCAGTGTTTGTTAAGAACCCGCCATGTTCGGTTAGGATGAGATGAGCTCCAACTCATCTGTACTTACCTATTGATTTTTCTGTGCATTTTCACATTTGAATATTAACAATTAACCAGTAGCGGTTTTAAATAAAACAAGCCTTTCGTTTTCAGATCATACTGACTTCTCTCTCTCTCTGCCGGTCTCTGTCTTTCTCTTCTCCTCATACGTTTATGCTGGAAGGCTAACTGATTTGATCTACAGGCAACCACAGATGTTGTGAGTTCATAAGGGCAGTGTTCCTGTCAAATGCAGAGGACATTGTTTTAGCTCTATCCTCCCTACCTTTGGCTCTGAAAATATTTCAGCCTCCTTCTGCCACAGTGGTCCTTGAATTTCCAGGGGAGGGGAGTGTGATATGGATGCCCCACTTGTGACCAAGCATTTCACAGGCACTTATTCTATATGCTTTGACCAGTAATGAATTTCTGTATTAATCATTGTCCACTGCACAAAGAAACTTCTCTGCTTAGGTCTGAGAGCTACACTGATCTCTGGGTAGAAAAATACAAATGAAAAGCTCTATGTTCAGTTTGCACAATAACAGGAATAGTCGATTCACTGACCAAACTTACAATATCAGGCATACCTGTTTTTCTGTGGGTGGGAATACAAAGCAGAAAGTGGTTGATTACCCCTATAACGTTCAAGCCACTATTGCATAAATGGGCATATCTTGTCATGCTGTTCATTATTGTGGCTCATGGCTTCACAACTAAGCAAGACAACTTTGCTCTTTTTATGAGCTCTTAAATTAGTAGAAATTGTAAAGGATTAGGAACTGTTATGAGGCAACTGGTAATTGTATTTATTTATTTGCACATGCATGTGTGTGTGTGTGTGTGCATGTGTGAGTGTGTGTGCTCACATCTGTACACATGTATACCTGGGTGTATACTGCATGTGTGATGACCACCAGAGGACAACCTGAGTGTCATTCCTATTGTACTGGTCACCATTTTTTCTTTCTTTTTTATTTCCCCTCCCTCCCTCCCTCCCTCCCTCTCTTTTGACAGAGGTTTTCACTGGTCAGTGCCTTGACAGGCTAGGGTGACTGGCTAGCAGGCCCCCAGGGTTTTCCTGGTCACCCTGTCTAACCTTGGGATTGTGAGCAGAGGCCACAAGGCCTGAATCTTTATTTTGATGTGAGTGCCAGAGATATCTCTGCTCCTCATGCTTGCAAGGCAAGCATTTTACTGACTGAAACGTCTCCCCAGCCTGTTTCTGATAACTGTAAAAACAAGACAGAGGTAGGAATTACTTCCCAAAGAAGCAAGCACACAGTTCTTGGGAAGGAAACATTAGCCATTGTTCTCATTCAGTACCATCCACTCCCTGAACCTACCCCTGCCTGAATCTTTTGAAGGCCACTTCACTTATTTTTTTCCTCCTTCCTTAAAACACCAATAAAATCAGTCATCCACTTCTGCAAGACACATGTAAAATGACTTCTTTTGTAGAACAAACCCTTTGTGTGTAAATAATGTGTAAGCCCCTTCCTGCCTTAAAGCATTGTGTTGAAAAAAAAAAAACCACATAAATTGGTTGTATAGATAGCCTGATTGTAAAGCAAGATTAATATGAAAACACAAGGAGTCTGCAATAAAATCTACTAACTTAAATCACTCACATTTGTGTACAAGCATTCATATTTAGCAACAGTCCCAAGGCTGAGATTAAAGCTCTTTGGTAGGTTACTTCAAGGCCTTTTTATTGCTAAATCTTATTATGTCTCTAAAATGTAGAAATTAATCACCTGTCATCAAAGCTGCAGTGGATTATTGACTTCTAAATGTCTCTACAAATTGATTCATGACAGAATGAAACAGGAGACTGAACTAGCATTGAAATTCTTTTGCATGTGATAAAAAAGGTCTATTAAAAGCGTTTCAACAAATGCTGTCTATTAGGTAATCATCACAAAGCACTTTCCTATCAAAATGAGGTGCTTCTGGAATGGTTTTGATGAGATATATATTTTTTCCAGCACTGATGTGGTAACATGAAATTATTCTGAAACCCCAGGAAGCTGATTTGGAAATCCATTTAATTCTTATATTACAGAGCACACAATTTTTTCAAGTATTCACAGAATATAAAGAAGACAATGAAAAGGTTTACCTTGTGTGTGTGTGTGTGTGTGTGTGTGTGTGTGTGTGTTCTCGTGCCCATGTGTATGAGTTCTTGTATATAACAGACTCTAAAGATTACTCAGGTGAAAAATGCTGCCATGCATCTATCCACAATGGAGGAATTACAACAAGTTTTCCTAATAAAGATCAGTCTCATTGTTTTGACTGTGCTCTGATTTCTTATCCCTGTTATATTTTGAATTAGTGGCTTTAAATATTCCTGCTACCCCTGCCCTGCCATGTGATTGATATTGGGCAATATTTGGGGACAGTTCTGTCTGTCTAACTGATGATTGTGGCATCTGATGAAGAGGAAGCAAGGATAGCTTTAAATACCTAAGACAGAATCAAAGTCCAAAGTGTCAATAGGGCCAAGGACAAGACCCCACCCCGTCCCCACTATATCTAAGGAAAACATTATTTGACTTAAGGCAGTGGGAACTAAAGTAGAATACAGACAATTTTTCTCTGTTAGTGGTTTTTTTTTTTCTTTTTCTTTTTTCTATTTACTTTTTGGTTTTCTCTGCAGCTTTGGAGCCTGTCCTGGAACCCCTCTATAGACAGGGCTGGTCTCAAACTCACAGAGATCCATCTGTCTCTGCCTCCCTAGTGCTGGGATTAAAGGTGTGCCTCACCACTGCCCAGTGTGGTTTATTTATTTATTTATTACGTTTATTTAATGTGAACTCCAATGTGTATTTTTACATGTGGGTACAAGAATGCTACTATTCAGCTGTTCTCAACCTGTGAGGTGCCACCCCTTGGGGGTTTTGTATCAGATATCCTGCATATCTGATACTTATTTACAATGTGGTTCAGGACAGTAGCAGCATTATAGTTTATGAAGTAGCAACAACATAACGTTGTGGTTGGGAGTCCCTACCACACACAGAACTGTATTAAGGGGTCCCAGGGTGGGAGAGGGAGAAGCACTGTCCATGTGTGGTGATCAGAGCACTCTACCTTGTGGGTCCCTGCTGGTTTCCAGGAGTGCCTTCACCCTCTGAGCCATCTCTTTGGCCAGAAGCCATTTTTATTTGATCAAATTTCCTTTCTTATTTTAGTACTCTATTTCTTCCTGTCATTTAATTCTCAGAGATGTTTTTTATTCTAGAATTTTCTCTGTGAGCCTCTCATGCTCCATGTCTTGCTGTGTTAGCATTCTGCGCCTGTAGGACTACCCCCCTCCCCCGCCCCGTGATTAGTTCAAGTCGTTCTCTGTAGATGTTCTTAGAGATCAATATAAGGAATAGCCATTGAGCTAACCAGTGATCAAAATGCAATTTGATGTTCAGGTAGTACCCCAGGACAATAATTACTATTTCCGCTAAAGAGGAGCTTAAGTGTACCAACAGAGAAAAACTTCTATTTTGAGTTTCTGTCCCAAAAAACCTCAACCCAGTTATGGGAAAACAAACAAAAAACCCAACAACAAAAAATACACATAACACACACACACACACACACACACACACACACACAAACAACCAAAACAAAACAAAAAATAACAACAAAATAACCCCAAAATAAGACCTTTAAACCCTTAACCCAAACAATCAGGATTCCTTGTTATTTTGTAATGTTGAATGTTGCCCCTGATAACATGTAAATTAATCCAAAGAGCAAATGATATCGAAACTTTGTGCTGCCGGCACTGGATTGTGAGTTCCACACCGTCAAGAATAGCTGTTTTTTTTTTTTTTTAATCTTTGTATTTTCATGGTTAGATCTCTGAATATATGAGGAAATTTCATTCAAGTAGAGCTAAAAGGGAACCACACTAATTCAGAAACTGTTTCCATAGACCATGCTCTATGCACATCATCCACACAGGATAATATTCTCACAGGAGGTGGCTAAACTCCTTTCCCATGTTCTTCTCAGGTCCTTGACTCCTTTGCTCTGCTGTCTTCCTTTCTCACCGACTACTCTGCTCAATTGCTAGTCCTCCAGGCTCGTTCTTGATGAGGTTGAAGCTCTATTATTGGCTTCCATGGCCCTGATCATGATCTATAACACCTGTGGTTGATGCTCAGCTTTTGCTCTGGGCAATGGTCTTCTCCAGGGCAAGGTTGTGTCTTAGCTATCGTCTTGGCACAGAGCAGAGCTGACACGTACTTGGCACTCACCAAGTGACATGGAGTGCAGACGGCATTACATGGAAGATATCACTGGTGCCTACATTTCCTCGTTGAGCTGTAATTGTCATCTCTGCTGAGTATATACCTCAAGGTACAAAGCAGTAGAGACCTGCAAGGAAATGAATGGATGGATGGATGGATACAAACAGTTGTTGGGCAACTTAAAACGGGGTCTATGGAGCCTACTGTGAGATATAGAGTTTTAAACATTGCACCTGACTTTTGAGAGACTGAGAAAAACCTCATTCCGGCAGAATAGCTGCAGGCAGAGATTTATCTGCACAGTGTTGAGGGCTTATAATTGCTTCATTCTCTTACACCCCTCTCTTCAAGTCTTCTGTTGGGCCAGTTGGGGCTAGTAACCTTGGGCTCTCAGCGTCTTACAGTCGGATTGTCATTAACCACTTCACTGTGTTGTTTGTTCCCTCTTTCAACACGCCAAGGCCATTTCTGGCACTTGTCTAACGTTTACAGGGAATAGTTAAAATTTAACCGATATTTGGGGAAAACTCTTGTTAGCAAGGATTGTTTATGCAAAACTGTATCTCGGAAAGTATCTCCAGCCTTTTTGAAGACTGAGAACTTAAAAGGCAACGTCTGAGCTGAATTCATATGTCTTTGTCTTTATTTTAGTTGATCTTGGCAACTACCTCACATAGAACCCAAGACCAAAATGAAGTTCCACTCAGAAGGCAGTCACGTTTCAGTGATCTTATCCTGGGAACGCCTGCTCTTGGCGTTTGCACCACATCATTTGGGAAACAGTTTACACATTTACTCCTGTGCTTTGCAAGGGGCTTTTATGATCTGCCAAGTGGACAAATGTCAACAGGCTTTAAGGACTGATTTACCAGGATTTCTGTCTCTTGTGAACAGATTACTGTAGCTTCGAAGAAAGCATATGTAAACAAGGCTTGGAGGAAAACATAGTACCCACCAGACTGGCTTGATCACGAGTTCTAGCACAGTTGCCTCTTATTACTATAAACTCCTGGAAGTGTGACAATTTTCTGCCACTTGAATGTTCTGGAAAGGTCCTCACAGCTGTACCACCTGTGCATAGTTGGTAAGAAGGGGGTGTGTATTAACACCTATTTGCCCTTGGCTATTATGCTACAGGGGTCCCTACATGTTTCTGCTATGCTTTCTGGTGGAACTTGAAAGTGGTTCTGACCACGAAGACCTTGAACTTGTCTGTCTAGTCTCCTCAGAAGTGATGCCCTCCTCAGGACCACACAGAGGAAATGGGGTTATCAACCAGGAGGGAGAATTGGGCTGAACCTTGAATTCAAAGCTGCTATTTCCTCCTTGCTATTTTGTTATAAAAAGAACAACAATGTCACATCGTGCAGTTTGTCTCATTTTGTTTCCATGATGTGAAAGACTTTGGGTTCTGAGTCTGGTCCTTTTTGATTTGACTCTTTATGTGATGACAGGAGATGAGGTCTCTTGCTTCTCCTTCCTGGTTGCCCACACTTTTCCTGAGTCACTAGAGCAGGAACAAAGCATCTATTTCTGCTGGTCCTAGTTGGAAGTTGGACATAGAAGAAACTGGAGAAGGGACTCAAGCTTGCCCTGACTCTATACTGAGCTATCCCTGGAACTAGCAGGTGGGTTGTTTCTGTATCTGATTTATCATCCCAGGAACATGGGAGCACTAGGCTAGCAAAACTAACCCTTCTCTTCCCAGCATCGAGTGCTGAATTAGGTTCTACTCACAAACACAGTCCTTAGTGTAGATTCAGCATCACCTGTCTACTTAATGTCTTTTGTATACATATCCATTTGCACCTTCCACTCACTAGATTTTTAATTTTAGAAAAATGACTCAAGTTCTGTTTAGAAATGGAGTACCAATATAGAATCAGTCCACCTCGTAAATTTGTTGGAAAGGTAAATTAAACAGAAAAAAGCGTCACCCAGAACTGAGCACACAAGATGCTCACCCATAAAACCCCTTCAGGCTCATTTCCCATCCGAGGGAACTCGAGAGAGCAGTTCCTGCTTGTGTGGGCCCCTGACAACTCCCATTGACTCTTTCAAATCACATTCTAAGCCCTGCTGGACTTGCCCCAGACATATGACATGGGCTGATTGGGCTGAATTGTGGCTTTCAGCTCTGCCTTCAATTGGTTCCCCTGTGTAGACATTCTGTGTGATATCTACCCTCTACTTAAGGGAGGAAGAGGCTATTTGGGCATGGGTATTATTTTCTTAAATGCAGAACAATACGGGACCAGCAGGGTATTTCAGTGAAATATCTCCTTTGAACTGTCCTATTCATTTGCTCTTTTATGAATTCACAGCTAGGGGTTTCCAGCTGCTCCATTGGACTGCTCTCATGTACAGAGCACAGAGACAGCAAAGTGGGGATTCCTGTAGATTCTTAACTTATTAACAAAGGCAGCTATGACTGTGGCAACCCCCAGAACTGACAGCCAGTTTCAGTCCTTTGTAGGGGTTAAGAGAGGTAGATGAGCTGGGAAGAGGAGTAGGAGGATTTTAATAGAGACACTGTGCCCTGGGATAGAGCAGTGTGCCAGGGGAAAGGGACACATCACTCAGGACTGGAAGACCTCAGCTCTTTCTTCCTTCAGTTTTCCATCAGAGTAGATGCTCTGAGCTCAGAGAATCAGTTGCCTCCCTTGTGACTGGAGTCCAAGCGTCAGGAAGCCTCAGGCTTTCGGGATTGGCAACTGTGTGCTTGGGAGCACATCTCATAACTTCCTTTTAATTTGCAAAAAAAGGCACACATGACACAAGGATGTCTGTTGTAGAATGTTATTTTGACATGTGCTACATTTGTTTGTACTGTGGAATATTTGTTTAAATGATGCAAAGATGTGTTACATTTATTTATGTTGCTCTTAACTATGTGAAGCTGTGTTACTTTGCCTGTTTAAAACACCTGATTGGTCTATAAAGACCTGAACATCCAACAGTAAGGTAGGAGAAAGGAAAAGCAGGGAAGAAATCTGGGAGGAGCAAAATCAAGGAGCAGGAAAAGAAAGGACCAGTCACCCAGCCACATAGCCAAACACAGAATAAGAAGGAAAGAAAAGATATATAGAAATAGATAAAGGTAAAAGTCCAGAGGCAAAGGATAGATGGGATAGTTTAAGTTAAGAAAAGCTGGCAAGAAACAAGCTAAGGCAGGGCACTTGTAAGTATTAGTAAGTCTCTCTCTCTCTCCCTCCCCCCACCTCTGTGAGTGTGTGTGTGTGTGTTGTGTTTATTTATTTGGGAGCTTGGTGGTGGGCTCCCAAAGAGTAAAAGAGAAAAACAACCAACAACAGATGTCTATACATCAGCAGAGGTTGTTCTAGTTTAAACAAAAGGCTGCAAAGTAAACTGTGCCCTTATTAACACTTTCAGTGGGAATCTCTAATGGGGCTATTCTTAGTTATGTTTTTTTTGGGGGGGGGACTGTATTTCTTCACTTAGTTATTTAGATCTTGCATTTTTTTAAGTGTGTGTGTGTTCACATGAGTGCAGATACCTGTAGAGTCCAGGAGAGAGTATCAGACATCTTCAAGCTGAATTACAGGCAGCTGTTATGTGCTCCAGTGCTTGGAACCATATTCTGGTCCTCTACAAGGGATGCTGGCACTCTTAAACCCCAGGCATTTCCAGAGATAGCCTCTCTTGATGAACCAGGAGCTCTCCAGTTTTGTTAGATTCACTGACCCACAGGCCCTAGGCTTCCTCCTGTCTTTGTGTTTCCTTAGTGCTGAGATTATAGGTGCATGTTACTGTGCCTGCCTTTTTTCTTTTTTCCAACATGGGTTCTGGAGAATCAAACTCAAGTCTTTAGGCTTGTACAAGAAGTGTTTCACTGGCTGAGGCATATCCTATCCCCAAACAGAGAAATTTTAATGCTGTGTAGCTGCCAACTCATTAAGAGACATGAGGGCAGCTGGCTTGAATATGACTCTTGTGCAGTAAATTGAAAAGACTTTTGTAAGGTGCATACAGTTGAATGTGTTCCAGCTTGGCTCTCTTTATAAGGATAGGGCTCTCAGCCAGGCATGGTGGTGCACACCTTTAATCCCAGCACTGGGGAGGCAGAGGCAGGTGGATCTCTGTGAGTCTGAGCTATTACACAGACAAACACTGAAATCCTATCTCAAACACGCATGCACGCACACACTCTGAGATTAACCAGGCTAAAGATGGAAACCTGGCTTCTCCTTCCTTGCTTCCTCAGTCTCTGAGTTTGCCTTTAGCTGCAGTTCAGGGCTAATTTTGCTTCTGAGTCTGGAAAAGTCCTCACTCAGACCAGCATTGCATATGGAGTTGTGACTGATGAAGTGACACTTGTAGAAACCATCTTTGGGTCTTATTCTAGTTTATGGCACCTGCTGAAGGTGCCTGATGCTGGCTTTTCTACTTACCACAAAGCCATTTCCTATTAGCAGTTCCCTCTCCCAGCTCCAAATCAGAGTGGAACCTTTGACTAATGGACAGCTGCAGAAGTGACAGGCAGACAGTCAAACGTGAAAATTCTCAAAATGCACCTCTCTTTGGAATGCCCACAAGACTTCCAGTGGGCGATCTCTAGTCTGTTTTATAGTCTGCTTTAATTCATCTAACTAATGACATGAAAGATATAAAATTGGTAAAAAACTATAGTGTTTGGCTTGCTTAAATTAAGTTTATGAGTTTTGCTTAAGCCTGCCAAACAAGTTAAATATTTCATGGCTTTCACAGGCTACAGTTCTAATATTTATAACTCTTGTGTACAGATTTCAAAAAATTATAATTACAACTCCCAGGATCCCAGATATAGCAGATGTTCAATATTTCTACATGTTGGCAGAAATGCCTCTCATGCTCTTTTTGATCTCCTACCCATGTATTGTATCTGTTGGAACAAGCTGTTGATAGGAAAGTCGACTGCCATTCTTTCATTTTAATGACCTTGGAAAAACTAATTCGAAATAGGAAGAGAGATGGAAAAGGTGATTTTTTTTCCCCTCCTAAAAATACATTACGGCACATAAGCAATGCTTTGTCTTGGAGAATGGCATGAAAGTTCATTTTGGCACAAGCCACGTTGTATTTACTTTATGACCACAATGCCCTTCTGTATAGTTTCCATCTTTTTAAAATTAAAAGAGCAAAATTTCCTTTTGTCCCCTTTTGTCCTTGGCCTCTTTAACCAAGCATCTACACGTATCATTTACCCTTCAGAAAATTTTGGAAACTTTTGTAAGGTAATGGGTTAAGACTGAAGGGTTTAGCCAGGCATTGGTGGTGCGTGCCTTTAATCCCAGCACTTGGGAGGCAGAGGCAGGCAAATCTCTGTGAGTTCGACAGCCTGATCTACAGAGGGAGTTCCAGGATAGGCTCCAAAGCAACACAGAGAAACCCTGTCTCAAAAAACAAAACAAAACAAAACAAACAAACAAACAGAAGGGTTCTTGTAGGACTTACACTCCAGCTCCGGAGAGTATTAATTTCCAACACAAATGTATTAGCTATTTTTTTTGTGTGTTTTTTCTTGCTATAGTCAGGATCAGAGACAATTTGCCTAAGACAAATTTAATTTATGTTAAGAAGATCCTAGTCCATGGATCCTAGGATGTGCTGTAGTGGGGTATAAATCTGCAGTGGTCTGAAATGCTCAACTTCCTCTGCTTCCCAGTTTGCCTCAGACCTGCAGTGGTCTGAAGAAAGACTTTCAGATTTTTATGTGACATAGTTTATATACATAATCAATAAATAGCAAAAGAGACATAAACATATGGCATTTATTTGTTCGTTTTCTTAGAGCTTTAAGTATTTGAAAGGCATGAACATTCATGGTCTTCTAGGATCACTCTGTACGAATAACCCACCATATATACCTAGATATGTGAAAGTTTTTCAGAAAAGTTAACAAACCTCAAATTAATTTCCATGGACTTCGCTTCCTACCTCACAGCTGACTCTTCTGTCTTCTATCTCAGATTAACATTAAAAAAAATTATCTGTGATGAAATGAAATGTGACTTCTGGGAGCACTTCTAGCCTGAGGAGATGCCTGAGGAGGATGCCTGAGAGAGGCATGGGTACCAGAAATAGATGTCTTAGCAGTTGGGCTTTAAAACAGGCAGGCATTGGGAAAGGCACCCAACACTGACTCTCTGATGTTCAGGAATGACAGCTGGCTCCTGAGGGGCACCACCATGAGAAGGTAAGTAGCAAGTGTCGGGTGAATGATGTAATGATGTAATGGTGTCATGTTTCTCACCCTGCAAATGAGCAGAGGTCTGCGTCACAGACATGGCAGGACCACCTAGACCCATGGAGGTGCCTCTTGATCTGCTTGTTGATGGCGTATGGGAGTATTGGTATGCTTAGCTTTTAGGGGCTCATCAGCCTTCCCTACCCCTTCCCTTTTTACAGAGGTGGGCTCTTACGGCTCTTACTACTTTCCTTC
The DNA here is from genome assembly GCF_943737965.1 of Phodopus roborovskii. Classification (NCBI taxonomy): domain Eukaryota; kingdom Metazoa; phylum Chordata; class Mammalia; order Rodentia; family Cricetidae; genus Phodopus; species Phodopus roborovskii. The sequence continues at coordinate 20,008,497 of NW_026126511.1, forward strand.
ATGGACTGTCTGAGTTACATTATAAGCTCTCGCTGTCACTGTTGACGACGGGGAAACTGGTGGAAACTCTTTGAGGATGCTTAGCGTTGTCCTCAGATCTTCCATGAGTAGTATTTGAGCAGCTGGGGCCATGTGTGAAAAGGGCATGGACCAAAGCCGAGAAGTGGGCGTGTCCTAAGTTACAAGAGGGTTATATACAGATTTTAGAAATTTTATAATAGTAAGTCTACAAACTGTGGGATTCCAGTGAGAATACAAAGTGCCAGGGAGCTAACAGGATCTCAATACCTATTTCCCAGAATTCTCTTCTCTACTATGAGCCACGAGGGACATTTTGAAATGCTACTGTGTTCTTTCTGATTGCGAGAGGAGTATGAGGCAGGAGAAGCTCTGTAGCTCAGGTACACTGTCACACCCACGCTGCCTCACCTGGCTGGTGTGGGGTCTCGTCTGGCCCTGGTGGTCTCCTCCTTCAGTTCCTCCCTCTCTTTGGTGAGGGGCTTGCTTAGCTCCAATGGGCATAAGCTTTACCTACAGGATACATTCATCTTCGGTATGTGGCATTCATAGGTGAAAAGGCAGACGTGGCTCCAGTTTCATCTTTGCGGATCTCCATGCCTGCAGTTCAGTTTTGTCCTATGGCCTCCTCTCCATGGCTTTTATTTCTAACTGCCTGTGCTTATGACTTCTGGCTTCAACACTAAGCATGTTTGTAGCAGCCAGTGTTCAGTGTTTAGCAGCTCACACGAGTGAGCAGAAATAAGGCCCTACAATAAATTCTTTAGAAAGTATATATTTCCTTGTGTTTCTCATGTACGCTCATTCATTCACTTGGGGGCGGTTGACTGCTGGATGGAGGGGCCTGGTGATGAGCAAAGTAGGGTCTGAGCGCGAGAATCACACACAGTCCGGTGAACGAGAGGAACTCTTCGGTGTTAATGTGATGAGGTTCTGAAAGTCTCATTCTTCAGACTTATTAACAAAGAAGTTGGAATGCTGCTTTTCCTGGTCTGGTAGCAGAATCTATCTGGACAGATACTGATCACAAGGCATGTCCTTTACCCCTGAATTTCAAATAAAAAAATTGTACAAATTAAATTGATGAAATTTATGTACATTTACCTTGTATAACTTATTTTAAAGTATACACACTGTACACACACACACACAGTATATATTATATTTTACCATAAATCATCTCACACATTTTTCTTATATTTTGTGGTGAGACTACTTAAAATATATATATATATATATATATATATATATATATATATATATATATTCTCTTGGCAATTTCTAAGAATACAGCATGCTGGGATTGGTAAAATGACTTCATGGATAAAGGCACTGTCTCCAAACTTGTGGAGTGGAGTTCAGCTCTCAGAATGCACATGGTGGAAGAGAAAACTGATGATTGAAGTTGTTATCTGACCTCCACATGTAAACCATAGCACATGTGTGCCTGCAGAGCACACACACACACACACACACACACACACACACACACACACACACACGCACACACTCAGAATATGAACAAACAAATGAATGAATGTACAAAATAATGCAATGCATCGTCATTAACTGTACAGTATGACGAATGGCACCTATTGAAATACTTCTTCCTAAATAAAATTTTGTTTTGTCCACCAGTAACTCCCCTCTCCATTTATACTCCATTCTTGGCTGCCTGAGATCAACTATGTTAGATCCTAACTATCAATAAGATTATACAGTAATTTTCTGGTTGATTTTCCTTAACAAGTCCTCAAGGCTCACCCATAGTGTTCCAAATGGAATTTCCTTCTTCTCAAAGGCTGAGTTGCATTTGGCTGTAGCTGCAGGTGGTGCATTTTCTCTATTCACTCATGGAAGTGCACACACAGGAGGGTCCCATTCCCAGACTGATGAACAGTGAGTTCCGCAGTGGACTTGGGATGCAGGTGTCTCCTGGACATGCTGATTTTATTTCCTTTACTTAGCACTGGGATTGCTAGATCATATTAGGATTCCCTTTAAAAATCTTTTTGAGTGACCTCTCTCTATATTGTATTCCATATTGACAACACTAATTTTATATTCCCACTAGCAGTGTCATATTTTATTACATTAACTTGTTGGTTTTGACAAGCATGCAGTCCTATCTCAGTGTGGTTTCTCTGATGACCAGTGATGGCGAACATTATTTCACATACTCCATGGCCATTTGAATGTCTTCCTTTGAGATACATTTCTTCAGATTCTTTGGTGTATGTTTTAAAAATCTGACTATATGTTCTTTGTCATTGAGTTAAACATATTTAAAGAATATATTTTGGACATTAGTCCATTTTCAGATCTGTAGTTTGTATTTTCTCTATTTTGTAAGTGGTCTCTTTACTATGACAATTATTTTCCTGACTATAATGAACCTTTTAAATTTGATTTATTCTCGTCTGTCTGTATTTTATTGTGTTGCCTGAACTTCTGGTATTATACCAAAAATGTGTATGTCCAGACTACTGTCAAAGAATTGTCATCCTATAAATTTTTTGTTTATAGTCTTCCATCTATCATCTATGTCTTCATTCTTTTGAGATGCTGAGGGTCACATGTCATTATTATTTTTAAGAAAATTCTATGTTATTTTCATAAAGTTGGTTTAACATCCAGTTTTCCCAGCCATGTATATCAAAGAGACTGTTCCATTTCCGTTGTATATTCTTAGAACTCTTTTTTTGAAATCAACCGACAATAAATGTGAACATTTATTCCTGGGCTCTTTATTCTGTTTCAGTGGTCTTTTCTTCATTATTGCACAGGTGTCACACTTTTTTGGTTAGTATAGCTTTGCATTTTGAAGTCTCTATGTTGCTTTTGGTGAAGATCATCTTGATTATCCAAAGCCTTTTGTAGTTCCTGATGGGCCCAGGACCACAAGAATCCCTAGTCATGATTATTTCTTTGGAATTAAAAATGCTATTGTGAACTGAAAAGCACCATTTCAAAATCTTTACCCTAGCTGTCAAATGACTGAATTTCATAACGGCATTATGAGTTAGGATGCATCGGTATAATGCTCCATTTATAGACAAAGAATTTGTGGTTCCAAGATCATCATTAAAGTCTGAAATTTCTGTTTTGTAGGGTGGACCTTCTGCTGCAGTGGCGATGTTTCTCCTCAACAATCCTGAATCAGAATCCTGATGGATGCAATGAAAAATTGGATACTTTTCATGGGTATACATTGCCCTAGAAAATGTGTAGTTGCCTGAAGGGACAACATGCTGTATTGTCTCTTATGGTCCACTTGCAGTAATGCTTTGAGCAAAGTGTAAGCTCTGGAGAGATGAGTGCTTAAACCCTTAAATGCCTGTTTTCCCCAGATACCACATAGTATTTATAAATACTAACCCATTTCTCAGAATGCAGCAACCCCCATCCTCATTAGGTATTTTCCATAACAAAAATTAACTTAAAGCCTATAGGGATATTTCACTTTGGATTTTCTCACCATCAGTTTCCAGAACTGTATAAACACTCCTCTCTCTCTTTGCCAGTTTTGAATTTAATTTGATTCACCTTTTTAAGTTGAAATAATTCATCAAATGTTCTTAATCTAGAAAACCTGAAGCAAAACTATCACTCTCTTGGAAAGGGGAAGAGGTAATAGAATGCCCTTGGTAAGGTTAAAGGCTATCCTCCCTTCCAGTAGACAAGAAACATCAGGCTTATGTTGGAAAATGTTAGATATGGGCACTTGATTTTTAGCAGGTGGTGATTCATATTATGTAGCACTTTATACCAACTTCTCAGAGAACAGAACATGACCTTGAGCTATGGAACTGATGTGCAAATTTTCAATACCTGGGAAAATCTGCTTGTAGTATTTTCTTATTTAATTCAACACAAGGTATTACCCAAGAAATTTTAGGTCCCTAGATGTTGTACAGAGACAATTTAATGTTCACCCAGTGTCTAGAAACTCTTTCACATTTAGTCAAGGCTAGTGTTACTGGATAATATGAGACTGCAGACATGGCAAGAAATGTTTTCATAAATCTTCAGAGGGTACATTTGTCATTGTTTCAAAAATACACACTTTAAATGCTGGCTTCTTCCCTTTCTGTTTTTATTTACTAAATTCATTTTTAGAGCATTTTTAGAACATATGCAAAATTCATTCCCTGTAGTCACTAAAACCCAGTGTAAAATCACAAATGGCATCTGTCATGTTTGTTCTTAGGGCTATGATACAGAATTTTTTATATGCCTTTATTTTTATAATTGCTTTATTGAAAGCCTATATATATATGTGCCTATATATATATATATATATATATATATATATGTGTGTGTGTGTGTGTGTGTGTGTGTGTGTGTGTGTGTGTTTATACATTAGCCAACTAGTATTTAACACATGCCTCACCTGGAACAACCAGATCCCTTTTATATAACTAGAGTGTGGGCTATGCAATGAGATTGTATTATGCAAAGAAATTCTGCTCTTGTATGTAAGTACATAATAGGAGGGCTTGACATGAGAAAAAAATATAGATTATTGAGTTCTTATGAAGCTAGGAGAAATTCACAACATAATGGCAATCTAGCATGAAAGAAAAGAAAATGTATATAGAGGAATATCTGGTTATAAAGGCAGAGCTATTAGAAGAAGAGGGCTTGCTTCCCACCAGGTAGACAGCATTTAACATTCTGATATATTTGTTAGAGATGTCTTTTTGTAATGTTGATAACAAAACCACGTAGATTATGAGGCTGAAAACAAATTTAGTACCAAACATCTCTTTGGTTCTAATGGTTACCGATGCTTTTCATCATTTTTGAATCTCTGAGAAAGAAAATAGAAGCATGAAAATAATGCAGAAAACCCCAGGATTTGCATGTTTATATTGTTAATGTGATCCATAGACTATTGCCATGATACTTACATTATTAATATCACTTAGGCAGTAGCAATGAAATATTTTCTTATTGATTTTACTGTAAAACTTACTATTGAAATGATATCTGTTGTCATACTTAGTTGTGCACTGAAATAAAGTCATAATTCTAAGTCTCCAGCAAGGTTAGCCCTTATATGGCAGGACAGACAAATTGAATCTTAAGAGATTTAATCTTCATGGCTTCTTTCTTCTTGTAGCCATTCTTTCCCACAAGCTAATATAAAGCATTTGGAGCTTGAATTGTTTTATGTTGTGTATTTGTCTTTGTTTTTGTACATTTAATAGTCTCTAAGTTCATCCTCAAACACTAAAGCACTACATAGTACAGATGAGATCTGATGTGAGCCATCCAGCTTTGTATTTCGGCGATGGTTATCACAGAAGCACCAAGAGGAATTTCTCTAAATGGTCATATAAATCTCACAAATGTGAAGCTGGGACTCTGATTTGTACACCAAGCAATGGGAGCCTTGTTTGGATGAAGGGGTCGTTGTGATGCTAGGCTGATGTTAGACCATTGACACTTAACCTGGTGATGCTGTAGCCTTCAGGAATCCCCTAATGGAAATAAACTCGGTGTTTTCATATAGCTTTCCTGCTGATCAAATTCAAATCACCAGACCCCCACATTATATACAAAATGGATCTGCAGACAGCAAACACAAAGAGGACTTGATTTCCAAGGCATAAGGAAAAAATGGAAAATGAAGAGTATGACTATGAAAGTATTTTATAAGGAGAATGGTATAAATAGTACTTGAATCTGACCTCACTGCTCACAAGGCACTCTCTGCAATCTGGCACCTACCACAGTGGATGTCAGTTAGCTCTTTGCATGACAAGAGTAGCTGTTTCTAATTGGTGTATTTTGTTAATTTTACAAAAGGGACCTGGGTAGAGTTTTTCTTACGAACAACATAGATTGGATTTTTAGAAATTTTAGAAGTTCCACAGCCTTCAGAGATCTCTCAGCCTAGTGAGTCTCAGACTTTAATTTGCTCACAGATCAGGGGGGAAATCTTGTTAAACACTGGTTCTCCGTTGGCAGAATGGGTCAACGATGTCCAAAGGTCTGGATGACTGGCTAAACTTCCAAGCCTTTGACTTGACGTACTGATCTGGATTCCCACAAACATCATTGACATGACCTGGGGAAATGTTGGATATGTAGCTTCTCATAATGAAGGTCTCAGGAGTGTCTGTCTCCCTCCCTCTCCTTATCCCATATTGGCGATCATAATCAGGACTTTGCTCATGCCTGCTGCGTGCTCCAATAGTGAGCCACAATCCCAGCCCATCCAAGTTCTAATGGAATCTTCTGGGTATTTAGGAACCAGGCCTTTGCAGCACAAGAAACTGAGACTTCTAGAAACACCAAGACTTGGACCTCACGCCAAATAGGAAGGTCTGGCGTAATTATTTTTATTGTCTCCACTTAACAAACAGGGGAAAGATAAGTTAAAAAAAGTGTCACATCTGTGCAGTTAGTGAGTAGTAGGGCTTGGACTAACATGAAGGACCTGTTCCTTCAAGTTCAAGTCCTTGTTCATCCCCTCCACAGCCTGTCTGCTGAGTACATTTGCCGATGGGACCTCAAAGTGGAGACTGGTACTGTTTGTACTGCTCTGCCTCCAGCCTGGGCAGAAATGCCCATCAATCTACCTTCTTTCAAGAAAACTCTATTCTTCGAGGTCCTTTGCACTACTTGGCATCTCTCCCAATCGGCACTGAGTATACACTTAATTTCTTCTTAAAAGCCACCTGGTTTTGTTTTTTGTTCATGCGTATGCCTTTTTGTTAAGTGGGTGAAGGATGTGTAATCTATCTCATGCATAATTTGTTTAATATGAATCATTAAAAATGCACTAAAATTTAATATGCTGTATATGCTCCTGAAAGAGTTCCTTTCCCCATGTAAATGAGTTTGAAAGTTTTAAAAATAGTTTTCAAGATTTTATTGCATGCCATTGTTTGCAATACCTCATTTTAAAGCTCTAAAATTAACATGTATTTCCTATCAATTTTGTTTTCTGTTTGCCTGTTATTGATTTCTTTCTTTCTTTCTTTCTTTCTTTTTTTTTTTTTTTTTTACTCTCTGCGTGTCTAATGGAGACCGAGCTAATGGGTCTCTGCTTTGTTTATTCCCTTGCTTATGCAGCAGCGTGGTTTTGATGTGGTCAGCACAGCTCTGGAATGGGGATTTGAGCAACGGCAGCAGTGGAGGGAGTTTCACAGACGTTCCTTTTGATTTCTGTAGGTTCTGAACAATTTCCTCTTTTGTCCCCTTCCCCTGTCACTGCTCCTTTTGGTTTGTCTCACTTAGTTGTGTTTTGGCGAGGCAGTCTCATTTCCCTTCAAGGATATCCCCAAGAGTGGTAATCACAAAAGATATATATCCTCCTTGACTGACTAGGAAGATCAAGCTAACTGCCACCTGTGAGTAGCTTCTCTCTGATTCATGAAGCAATCTCAACTTCTCACTAATCCGACACTGCCAGACACACTCCTAAAAGCCCAGCATCCTTGAGGGGTGGGGCACGTGGACCAGGACACTGATTGCTGTATTTTATGTACCAACCAACAAATAACTTGGGGAGAGAACATACCTTTCATTCATCTCTTAATAGATGCAAGATGTATTTATTGGGGATTCTGGGGTAGGAAAGCCAGAGTTTTAAAAACATGAAAATTCACAAACCCTATCAGACAGATAGATGTCTGTATCTTTTGCCAAATTCCAGTGATCTGTGGTCATAAACAGCAAGTATCAAATTAGAGAGGAATATGCCAATGGGATGAAAGGCTAAAAGGAGCGGTGCCTCTGCACCAAGGAACAACATTGCCATTTGCTATTGACTTAAACTATTCTGGTTGGATGTGACCCCGAGATGAGCACACAGTTGGCGCATTGGATGCTTTCTGTCTTGCTGCCCATCCATGTATTTTTATCAGGCCCACAGTTAAGCAGAAGACCTGGTCTCTGATGCAAATATTAATGAACAGTGAAATGCCCCAAAGGCAGGAAGCAAGAGGCAAGGAAGAGGACTTGATAAACCACAAATGGATAATTATTCTCTAAATAATTAAAAGCTGATGCTATGCAGTCGAGGACGTGGCTCAAAATAATACTGACACAACAGAAAACTGTTGATTTTCTTCCTTCTTGGGGAATTCTCCTAAGGTCTCTAGAAATTTCATTGGCCGAATTCTCTTCTGCATTCTCCAGAAATGGCCAGAATGATTCCCATCTGTTTTAAAATTTATTTTCATATTTATTACAAGACTGAGTATTGAACCTAGGGCCTTGTGTATGCCAGGCAAGTGCTTTACCATTGAGTGATACCCTTCCTCTTTGAAAACAAAGGGATTTAAAGCAACCATGCACACTTCTATTCAGCTACTTCTTTAGTTTATCTTTTCTCTTTGGACTGAACCCAGGGTTCACACACACCAAGCAAGTGACGTTCTTACATTAAAGTACTTCTCCAGCAGAGGACTACAACAGGGAAGCAGCAGGCTTCCCTTCTAGTGGGAATGTGAACCTGTGGGGATGCCTAGGGCTGGGAGCAGGAGTAAGAACTTGCCTCCAGCCCTATCTTTGATTTGTTATATAGCTTTAAACAAGTCGTCTTATCACTAGCTCTCTATTTTCTTATCTGTTTAGCCAGGATTATGTTGGCTGCTCACCCAGCAAATATATTTTAAAGATTAATGGAAGAGTGCTTACATCGTAACTTTGAACACTTTATGTCAAAATGATACACCATTCTTGTTACACTGTTAAAGTTAATAAAAAAAAATCGAACTCTCTTTTTATCTAAATGCTCAAAGGCTGTATCTAAAAGACCGGAACATTTGGTTTCCATAGTTGATACAGGTAAAGAACGGGGGAGGTTAGGCACAGCTCAGGGCTAGTATTTGCTCCAAGATGTCTGTACACAGGCACACCTAGAAGGTATTTTCCTGTTCAGTGCTTTGGGTGCTAGATATTCGTCTTCCATTCTATTTTTTTCCCTTGTAAGAAGCTGAAGAGAGCTGAGAGGACTTGCCTTTTACCTATCAGCTGCCTCAAGTTACCTTGCAGCTTTTTTTGGTTTTGTGCAGTCATCTGTGATGGGCGGGGACAGTCACTTTTCTTTCTCTCCCTGAAGGTGTTTGAGGAATTAATACAAAACAGGAAATGAAAGGCTATGAGAAAAAGATTAAATAGTTGTGATCATGGATGACTAATGTTTGTTAGGGCTAAAAATAATTTGACCTTGGGGGTGGTTTTCCAGAATTCTTGAAGTATAAAATACATAGCTATATGTTTATAAAAATATATTGGAGACATACAAAGTGACCACATTGACTAGGTCCCAGAAAGCATACAGTATGGCTAAAGAAATACTTTCAAAAAGAGTGTTTACCACCTAATATTAGTACTTTAAATATAGGGCTTTCTGGATAGAAAAAAATACCTCAAATTTAGAAAACATTCCAAAATTAATACTAATCTTTCAGTAATTAATATCTTGACGAAGAACTGTGGCAGAAAGGGATTTAAGGTTGATAGCTACCTAATGTGTAAATCAGAGCTCATTAATGTTGCTTTTTTCATATTTAAAGTATAACAGATTTATTCCAAATGTATAAACCTTACTAATTATATGTACACACAGAATAAGAAACTGTATTAAAAGTTAGCATGTGACTGCAGCTACTTCACAAAGGCAATGAGACAAGTATTTAAAAGCCCCTATAATCCAAAAGTGCCTTTTAGGTCAGGAAATGGGGACTATAACATCTGTGTAAAACTAAGGGAAATTTAACTAATTGTCCAAGTTGGACAATAGCCAAAACCCTGGAGTTAGCACACCTGGGTAATATCTATATAATGTTTCTAGAGAAATAAATTCCCATAAGGAAGAAAATAATAAAACTTTAAAAGGACTAATGAGGGAGACGGAGAAATTTTAGGAAACACATTTATGGAATGATGCTGTAGACTATCACCCTGAGTGTCAGAAGGCAAACACATTCATACCCACAAATAAAGGAGAGAGGCCTGAAGAGATCCATGTCTGTTTACTCAGACACAAGATTTCATCTTCTTGGTTTCTTCACAATGTGACACACAACTGTCATCTAGTGGGAGAGGCTCAGACTTACCTTGCAATTCAGTCTGACAAGTATTTCACTTGTCTTCTAATCAGAGAGCTTGTATTACGTTGGGGATGAGCCATGGTTCCTGGAGACAAAGGAAAAATAGGATCTTGAGACTGTAACCCAAAGCAGAAGGCAGAAGGGCCTTGAAAAGTGTGCTTAGTAACTCAGACAGTCATACTGCTTGGTTAAAAATAGAAGAAAAGTAAAACAAGAAAGAGAAGCTGCTAAAGTAAGTAAGCAAAATGTACTGTTATTAAATTAATTTTGTTTTGTTTTGTAGTTCAGTAACCACACAGAGGGATTCCATGGTTATTTGTGGGATTCTTTCAGAGACCCAGTGTTGATATTGGCATGGTGAAAGGCACAGTGTAATTTAAAATTTTTAGGACTGGACTGAAGAAGATGACTTAGTCAAAACTGCTTGCTGTGCAAACTTGGGGAGCTGGGTTTGGGTTCCGGGCATCCCCATATGAAAATAATCACGTAATCTTGGCTCTTGGAGGAGGAGACAGAGGATTCCTAGGGCTTCCAGGCCAGCCACTGTAGCCTAACCAGTGAGCTACAAGTTCAGTGAGAAACCCTGACTCAAAAACCAAACCAAACCCAACAAAAGTCCCCAAACAAACAAAGCCAACCAACCAACCGACCAACCAACCCATCTACTCACCCATCCAAGCTGGAGAATAGTTGAGGCAGATACCTGATGCCTCTAGCCTCCACACACATGCACTTGCTCTTCCCAATGCAAGCGTGTAGACCCACATGTACCATACACACCTACAAAATAAGTAAATACAAATTATGGCCTTTTTGAAAAGATCATGTATGCTTTGCTTCATTTTCATGGCTTTATTTAATCTGTTCAGACTGAATATCATACCTTCATGTTGGAAGTTTAGGGACATAACCAGAATTTTGGTATACAACTACAAACTGGAAGAAATGAAACACTACAAAGAGTAAATGAAAGACTAGAGTTGTTAGCAGTGTAATTATAATACTATTACAACTAGGATGTTAATTAAGGTATAGTATAGCACAGAGAGAATCATGAACTTGCCCATAGGTATAGGATGCCCAATCGGCAAGACTTTTGATAGGTTAATAAATGGAGTTTAAAAGCCATCATGAAACTTTAGATAGCTAAAGATAACTTAAATGTAATACCATCCGGATTTAAAGAGGAAAGATTCAGGTCATTTTAGATTAGTTTAATCTCAATTTAAACACTGAAATAAATATTAAAGGAAAATTTACTAATCAATCTTTTTAGAATAACAGGATGAGCCATAAGTATTTTTAAAAGAATAAATAATGATAAGGAAATCTAATTACTTTCTTGATAGAATTCTGGAAGATTAAGTCAATGAAATTGCTATATTATACTTTGATTTTGGTTTTACAGATCATGAAATTATATTTGCAAATTTTATGCAAATTTACTAAGAGATTAATGTTGTCATGTTCTGTAGACCTAGGACAAAGAGAATGCTGTTAACATCATTGGTTAAAAAAATGTACAAAGAGATTCCAAGGTCATGGGTTCTGTGCCTAGATAGCTAGATGGATTTATGTTCTTTCTTTCTCATTGTTCTTTCTCTTCTACCTCCATTTTTCTCTCTTCTAGAAGTCTACAAGCAGATTAGTGCAGTCTCCTGGTCACAGGATCTCCTCGGAGATGAAGGAAGGGGATATCTCAAAAGATGAGACCATGGAAGTGACAGCTTTTCCTGCTGGTGCATAGTCCAGGGCCCAAATGGGGAGAGAGGCAGCATTAAGGTTTTCATTATGCCCTCTGCCAGGCACAGGTTTATCTTCATGCGGTAGCCATATTTCTCACACTATGCTGATGCACGTGTCTTAAAAGGCTTATGACTGTTGTAAGGACAAGCAACTCTACATACCTACTGATAAAGATGCTTGTAGATCATCACTATATAATTTATTCCATATTATTGTTATTATTATTATTATTATTATTATTATTATTATATGTCCATGTGAGTGTGGATGTATGTATGCCAAGGTGCCCATATAGAGATCAGAAGACCGCTTTTAGGGTATATCTGAAAAAAATAAAAAGATATCTTTTCTCTCTGGAAATTACATTATTGTGGGTAGAGTGAAATTATAACCATTACAAATGTGAAAATAATACAGGATGGTAGAAGGCAGTAGGGATCTACTACACAACAAAGACAAAATCAGAGCAGCATTTGGAGGAAGAGTGCTCTTTTAAGTGAGATCATCAAGGAAGGTCTCGTAAGGAGGAAGATGACATTTGACCAAACGTTAGGATGCCTTGAGTGACAGCATGTCTGGCAGAAGTGTCCCAGGCAGAGAAAAGAGACAGCACAAATGTCCTAAGGAAGATGTGTAGATCTGGGAAGCTTAATCAATATGGGGGTCAGAGATGACAGGTGACCCACAAATATTAAGTCTAGCTGGCCATCATAAAATATTTAGCTATTACTCTGTCAGGAAGAGGCATAAGATAATTTTGAATAGAAGTGTAAAATGATCTGACTTATTTAAAAGGATCATTCTGGCAGCTGCTGAAAATCAACTCTCTGTCATCAAAAATAGACATGGCATGAACTTGTAGAAGACTCTTAGAGCAAAACAGGGTCAATTTCATAGGATATAATTAGAATATAATTTTAGAAACCACAACCTGGAATTTTATGGCTTGTGTTCCATGAATACAAATATTTTCATTTCAATAAATCTCTAAAGTGAAATTATTTCCAGGAGTCACTTATGAAAACAATATTTGATCCTCAAAAGTTCAAGACCATAAATCAAATCTATAATTTAATCAGTGCAATGATTTAGGTGTGTAATTTCTTATAGTGTTCTCTATGTGTTAGTAGGGAAGATCTTATTTAAAGCACACAAAGACTCTGTGGCCTTGGAGAATTGGTGTTTACTGTGTCACTTAAAGTAAAGGACCTTATATAACTAGATAGTGACTGAAGCAGGGTGGGATTCTGTCTTTCTTAGTCCAAGCCTAACATGCTCTCTATCACTTTGCCTTAGACATGACCTACATTAAAATTGCTGTTAATGACCCACAAATGAGGGGAATTTCCAGAAGATATTAAATTGGAGGGGATGGGGGAGTGCATGGGCAATTAATGAGAGAGAAATAATAAAAATCAATCGTGATAACTTTGCTACTTCATCTCCTGACCCTCTATTTTCACCTAAAAGTCACTTATTCAAATACTGTTGGAAATTGAAGCTCATTCAAGGTCAAAACTTATGGTGAAGTGGCTAGTAGCCAAAGCTAACTTTCTGTCAGAATTATCTTTAAAAGAGGGTAGGCAGAAGGTTCCCTTGAGGTCAGAAATAAAGGTATTTCAAAAACCTTGGGTCAAGCATACCTCTTAAAAAATTAAATGAGGTGAAATTTGTCAAAAATTAGTAAGGTCTGTAAAACTCCATTTAAGAAGTTAAAGTGCCATAGATCATGAAGCTTGCCAGTTTTTAAAGTTTAAAACTCTTTTACCAAAGTAGGCTGAAAACCAGTCAAATTGTTAAGTTTCTATTTTATTGCCAGTGGTGGTCCTTTCTCTATTGCATTTCCACTCCAAAGTCTCTGAACAACATTGTTGAATATGGGCTATTTCAAGATAAATTATCTTAAACTCCCTAACTAGTTTGACCTTGAGTCAGGAGTTGGACTTGGCTCTGGGTCTCCAAGAATCTATCAATTCATGGATAATTAGTCTGGGTAGCCACACTTCCTAGGTTGACCAGTAAGCCTTCTCTGTTAGATTAGCTTTGACTCCAGAGAACTCACCAGTCTGAATGTTTCTTTTGTGTGAAAAAGAGGAGCCAAGTGAACTTCAAAGCTGGGGAAGTTGAGATGTTGGAACAGTAGAGTGTCTTCACAAATGGAACAGGAGAGTGACTATAGACTGAGTGGGAAATGCTCTTTACTTAGTGCAAAGGAAGTTTTTCTTTACTAATACTGAAACAGAGTTCCAGTCACTTTAAATAATAGTCTAACAAAAAAAGTTCTAACCACAGATTTGTGTCTCCTCTAGCTCCATACTTTCCCTTAAAATTAATCTATCCCTGAATCTTATACATATTCCTAAGCCCTATTGGTGCAACACCCTTCATACTGTAATAGTGATAAGAATGCCTCTATGTATCTCTGTGTGGCCCATCTACACACACTGAGGCTACACCTTTTAAATTCAGTTGCTCTTTGGGAAAATAATGATTGGACTATAATAGTTGAAGCAAATAAATTATGATAGAAATTGAAGTTAGCTTTGATAGATACACATTGTTTTTGAGTTTAAACTTTAATTTTGTTTTCATTTTATTTACCAACTCCAATTTACCCCTCCATCTCCTGGACCAGCACTGCCTTCTCCCCATCATACCCCCCATCAACTCCTCAGAGGGGGTAAGGTCTCCCTTGGGGAATCAACAAAATCTGGCATTCCAAGTTGAGGTAGGACCAAGACTCCTCCTCTGTGTCAAGGCCGAGCAATGTATCCCACCACAGGGAGTGGGCTCTAACAAGCCAGTTCATGAACCTGTGATAAGTCCTGGTCTAGGGGCCTCCCAATAGATGAAGCCACATAACTGTCACCAACATTCAAGTGCATAGTTCATTCCCATGCAGGATTGTACAATGGAAAGAAGAAAGCATCTTCAACAAATGGTGCTGTCATAAATGGATGTCAACATGTAGAAGATTGCAGATTGATCCATATCTCCATGCACAAAACTCAGGTCCAAATGGATCAAAGATCTCATCATAAATCCAGCCACACTGAACCTCTTAAAATAGAAAGTGGGAGATACCCTTGAACAAATTGATACAGGAGAGCACTTCCTAAACATAACACCGGTAGCACAGACACTGAGATTGACAATTAATAAATGGGACCTCCTGAAGTTGAGAAGCTTCTGTAGGGCAAAGGATAATGTCAATAAGACAAAACGGCAGCCCACAGAATGAGGAAAGATCTTCACCAACCCCACATCTGACAGAGGGCTGATTTCCAAAATATACAAAGAACTCGAGAAGCCATTCACCTAAACACCAAATAATCCCATTAAAAAATGAGGTACAGATCTGAACAGAGAATCCTCAGCAGAAGATAGATATACATCTTCAAGCCAAGCATTCAAGTCACTTTCTCTACATAAGTTGCCTCTGCTTATGAAGAGTGATGACAGATAAAAGTCAGAATGCAAATTTGGAGAATCTCTCTTTTTAGTTTCTAGTTTGGTTAAATATACTTACCAAAACATAGTACTACTAAAGCAAGGAAAAGGCCAGAAGAAAAGTAAAAAGATTTCACATCAAAGTGAAATATTGATGATTATTTCTGAATGTTATGCTGACAGACTCTAGCTAAAATCTGATTAGAAGATTAATGTCAGATATATTAGCCAGAGATGATCTCTCCATATCAATTTAAATCACATCACTCAACCTTCCAAAGTCTGGGTGTGCTTTCAGCTATAATGACCTGAATTCAGAGCAATACCTGACATTCCACTCCATCTCCTCTTCACTGTCTCCAGGAAGACATCCCTAGCCCTATTCATCTTTCTATGCCTAAGGTCCCAGATGATGCTCTCTCAAGATCATTATGTTATCTTCAAATTAAAAAGACAAAGGCAATTTTTACTTTGTTAAAAAAATATGCCTTGTTATGTGTCACTTGATTGTTTTGGGAACACATTGCAGGATTCTGATATTAGTTGCTAAGTTTATTAAGATTTTTACTATGTAGGAGTTAAACAAATTGGATTCATGGAATTATTGTTGCAAAAATCCATTTCCCTTTGTTTAATATTCAATATCAGTTGCTTATATGAGTGAAATTATACTTTAGTCACAAGTTGTCACATGGGCAACTTTTTCTTAGGTTCATGTAAAAAATTTGGAAGTGTAATGAAGATGAGAGTAAGAAATGAGACCAAATTATGCCAAGTTATCTTCTTCTTTTCCCTTTCTCAGTTCTCCTTTGCTTTCCATTGCCCTTCTCTTTGTTTTATTTACTAACCTCTTAGCCAAAAAAGCAGTAAGGTTTAGATTATTTAACAGACTGAATGGGTTCCTTAGCATATTAATGTTAAAAATTGTATCAATGCTGCTAAATACTCAGTCACTCATACACCCAGACAGTGCTCATCTGCTCACACCCAGACAGTGCTCATCTGCTCACACCCAGACAGTGCTCATCTGCTCACACCCAGACAGTGCTCATCTGCTCACACCCAGACAGTGCTCATCTGCTCACACCCAGACAGTGCTCATCTGATCACACCCAGACAGTGCTCATCTGATCACACCCAGACAGTGCTCATCTGATCACACCCAGACAGTGCTCATCTGATCATACACCCAGACAGTGCTCATCTGCTCACACCCAGACAGTGCTCATCTGCTCACACCCAGACAGTGCTCATCTGCTCACACCCAGACAGTGCTCATCTGATCATACACCCAGACAGTGCTCATCTGATCATACCCAGACAGTGCTCATCTGCTCACACCCAGACAGTGCTCATCTGATCATACACCCAGACAGTGCTCATCTGCTCACACCCAGATTGTGCTCATCTGATCACACACCCAGACAGTGCTCATCTGATCACACCCAGACAGTGCTCATCTGATCACACCCAGACAGTGCTCATCTGATCACACACCCAGACAGTGATCATCTGCTCATACAGCTGAACAGTGCTCCTCCACAAGTGTGCTGGCACTTGACAAGATGTTAGAAATAGAAACAGGTTAGTGTTCAATGTTGGTTGTTTTTCTACATTTAGTTTACATAAAAAAGGATTGCTTTACATTCAATTAAACAATCTGTTCTGGCAATAAGGTTTTTTGTTTTGTTTTATTGTGTGATGGGTTAGGGTTGGGTAAGTGACATCAGTTTTTTTATTTGTCTGAAAACATAGTGACAAATCATTTCAAAACATTTCATGAAACATTAGATTTGGTGTTTTCAGTTCTAGTACTTTAAAAATACACATGATGAATACATTCCTCAAGTTCATATAACTATTAACTTTGTCTCCAAACTTCAGAGTTTTCAGATTTGTTTCCTCAGGAAAGACATCACATTGGGTTCTCAGAGAGGATGTAGAGAGTGAGCACACCCTGGTGTGAACAGTTAAACCATACCATGGTGTGAATATTTAATATCAGTACAGATGCACAGCTATGAACTTGAAGTCTGTCACCAGGGAACCACTTCTGCAATGCTTCTCCTAAAGATCATCGACAAAGTGGGAAGAATTTGGCTTCTAGAGAAGGCTACTTCATCAGATTTTATGCCCAAGATGATTTAGAGCCATCTTGCATGTACCAAACGGGAAATGAACAAGGAAAAGGGTTCTCAACAGATGGGAAGCCACCACAAAAGAGATTTAGGAGACACAGTTTTTCCAGTTTTCCTTCTCTTCTGTGTCATGCTTATGGAGACTGTGAAACATCTAAGCAAACAGTAATGCCACCAGAATGTAACCTTCTCTGTTACACTAAAGAATTAATATACCATGAAAAGGTTTCTGCTTCAGCAAAGCTTCCTAACTTCCTTCATGGTTATTAAGCCCATGTATCCAAGGAATTATATTTATTTTCTGTTCACTTGAACTAACTCATCAAGATTTGACTCCATTAAAATATAAGAAGACTCGTGTGTTCATTTTCTCAAGGCAAATGAAATATCTCAGAGTCTGACACACAACATTTTCCCAAGAAATTATTTCCACATTTAGAAGGCTCTACTAAAAACAAGTTGTGGCTTTAATTAGGACCCAGAAATTCAATGACATATGAACATTCTCTTACAAGCACGGCTTTCTTTCATTAGGTGTGTCCCCGAGTTTCCAGTTTAATTTCAGGTTAATGAAATAAATTCTTTAATGCAGCTCTGTTTTTTTCATATCCTAATGCTTTATGAATGAACAGGGCAGCATTCCAAATTCCAGGCTCAGTCTCTGCCTCTCACACAGGGTCAGACATTTGAACATACTCAGCAGACCCTTGGTCTCACTCTAAGAACAAAGAAGTTCTATTAAGTCTTTTGTTGCAATTGAAGGATTCTTGTAAGATCAGTGCAGGTGTTTTCTTTGGTGATGGGGCACTCCACCATAAAATGGAAGAGGCTAAAATGGGGTACAGCATTGTCTTCAGGGAACCCAGGAATAGGTGGTCTTATTGAGCTTGAGGGCAAATGAAATGACACCTTTGCCATTTGCCACTGCTCAGAAAACTCCACTCTGACATTTCATTTTACCTTGGCAAACAACTGCAATGAAAAATAGCCAGGTACATTACAGGGTATGGCCTTATGCATGATATTTTGTATCGGATATATCAGTCACATTGCAAAGGACTTAGATCAACTTAAAAAAATAAAACCCAATAGAATGATTACAGCCGCTGCCTAGAATGACAAGTATTATCAACAAAAATTAATCAGGCGCATCTTTTAGTGAACTCAATTAATAATGTGCAACAACAGGGTCTCTTTTCTTAAGATGAAAATTAATTAGTGGAGGGAAGGTCACTTGGAGATGCTGACATCACTCATCAGAGTTCTCTGGCAGCTCTAATTATTTGTCTTCCAGGCTTGGGTGATCAGAAATTATTGCAATACCTGAGCAACATTTTGAAAAAGCTTTGTGCATGGCTCTTTTAATTAGACCTGGTATTTGATTAATGCAGCGGGAGCCTTTAGATCAGGCTCTTATCATTGAGTGACTTAGAAGTTTTAGGGAATTATACTGTGGAAGACAGGGTCACTGAAGGGGTTTTGAATCTATACATTTTTATTATTAAAAGAGTTATAATGCTAAATTTGATTTATCTTTTTCTCTTTCAAGACCTTCCTTCATTGCCAAGTGTGATAATATATGGGATAGAATCTCATTAATTTTTATTTTAAACTTTTTTGCTTCTCAATTACAATAACTTGCTTGGAGTTTTGGATTGAAAATTCAGTCTAAAGATCACCTAGGATTTAGTATAGGACAGTGAATTCAAGCACTATGTCAAAACTCAGCATTAAGGGTGAGTGTATTAGGCTCTCGTACGTTCAGACATTGTGGGCTCACAATCTGATAGAGAAACAGACAAGCAAAATTAGTGCAAAATTGTCATTAACTTAAACATAGCTATTTTACGTGTTGAATAATTAAATTTCCAAACTCAAGAGCTACCATTTCTAGCCATATGATAAACTTGTCTATATTATGTATGCAATAGCCTAAACATAGTTTGTGTTTTTCATCCAATTTTACACGGAATTCATTCAGCACATTTTTCAGCTGATGTTCAGATGATGTAGTATTAGCTAAGTCTTTACGGATCACAAGGTAAGTTAGAAAATGGTGACTTTCATGATGAGTTTTGAAATTTCCTTATGTGAGACGTGTATACACACGTGAGAACCTGCACGTGTGCCCTGCCATTCTCTACTCATTCCCTTGAGACTTGGAGCTAGGCTGACAGCAAACAAGCCCCAGTGAGTCCTCATGTCCCTGCCTCCACACTGCCGAGAGTATAGGTGTTGCACACTGCCACACCTAGCTTTTTACATGGGATCTTAGGATTTGAACTCAGGTCCTTATGTTTTCACAGTAACTACTCTTACCCATCGCTTCAGAATGGCATTTTTATCTGCTGAGTCGTCTTTGCAATTGTAATATATGAAACACACCTGGCCTTGCACTGCAAGACGGGTGCTTCAGGCTCAGCTGTGTTGCATCTGTGAGGAAATTGGAGGCCAATGAAGCACCTCGGCCTGGCGAGCGCAGCTGCAGATAAGGAAAGTGAAGTAAGGTCATGTCTTTCCCTCTGCTCTTCTACAGGAAGCATCCCCAGGTGATGGCTGTCTATACAAAGGGGAAAGTGTCCTGCAATATGCTCTCAGAACACTTGCAACAATTAAGAGTGACACTTCACATCCTGCTAGAAGTTTCTGAAACTCCACATCCTTTATTTGTCCACTCCTGAGTTTGGTGGTCCAAATTTTTCGTTGCAACAACATGTAAGTTGTCTTCGTTGAGTGCATTTCTTTGGATATGTGATTGCAATAGGAAATCGAATTCAAAAACCAAAGCTCTGCAACCCAACCCATTCTGCCCACTGTCTCATTTACTCCCAAAGTGAAGGCCTTTTGGCCTCAGGACAAAACTGTAAAGCCGCACATTCTCAAGGGGCTGGGGAGCAAGGCTGGCTTAGCAAAGAAGGAACATACAGTTAACTGAGCCCAAGCTTGTCCCCCTCTCCATTCCTCCCTTCTTCCCCTCTGTACACACATCTATTTGTTCTTGGGGACATTTGCTGTTATAATTAGATTACCAGCATGCAGGTAGTAAAATGAGTTTAGTTTAAGGTCGCAGAGGCCTGGGGTCACATCTTGAGTCTGTTGATTTATATCTGTGAGCTCACAAGTAAGTTGTTCAATCCCTTTGGATCTCAGTGCCTTTCCATAAAGACAGAATAGCCCCGATTGCATTGAGAGTGAGCTTGAGGAAGCCTGATAAAAACCTTAATTCTATTCTCAACTTTAGACACCACTGTTTTGATTCTCTCTCAGCTTTTTGAAAGGAATTTAACTGCTTTGTATTGCTTTCAGGAAATACATTCTTAAAAATCAACAAGTTGATATACGTCTTAAATAGCCAGCATACATAGTTCAAATAATCTGTTTTGGAATTGTCTGGGATGCAGATATGACTTGGATCTTAATGAAAAATAAAGTTACTTGTACTCCATTCACTGGTAGAACATTTTAGATACTTATTTCTACTGATGAATTATGCATGCAAGGGCTGAATGGCACTCATTGATTTATTTTCTCTCTTTGCCTTGATTTTCAGGCTGTGTGCAAAGCAGTGTATATTTTTTTTTCCTATTCTGCACTCCCACTGACTATATTATGCTCATGGGGCTCTTCAAGTGGAGGAGACACGCAGCTCTGCTCACGGATGGCAGGTCGGCCGATAAAGCCAGGTAGTGAGCGGGCATTGGGGAGAGAAGATTTTAAAATTAGTGTCAGATGTGGAATAGTTACAGTGAAGTACAACATCTCCACTTGGATGTCAACTGTACTTGCTCTGCTCCTGTGCATCTTGAAAACCTACCATGTAACAGTCTTAAAATCCCAAGGCTTTGACCACAAACCCAACAATGACACTGGATCCTTGTGTTTAAATTTAATAAATGTTTATGTAGCATTTACTGTGTGCCACAAAATATCTTGATCATTGTAACTATTAATAGAAAAGAAAATCTCAAGCTGGGAAAATACCTGCAGTTTCCAGAAGACAATAAATATGACAAGAGGCCTTAGCATGTATTTGATAGTTTCTTGGGTTAATTGGTGCCACACAGACTCTTGCCTACCCCGAATCCTAGCAGCAGATAGTCATATGAGTCATACAATGCTGATAAGAGTTTCCTTTACAGTCCCTTTCAGATTTGCTGGTTAGTGCCACCTATGGCTTGGAAATGAAGACATGAACATACAAACATACGAACAATCTGGGTCAGGTGAGTTGCGGGAACTCTGTTGGAGTGGTACCAACTACTCACCAGGGGGACCTTCTGTGGGTTTATTATGAATAGCAGGGGGAGAGGCATTAGCTAGTCCCAGTAAGGGTCTCTGTAGGTTAGCAGTCAGAGGCTGGAACATCTGGGAGGAAGAAGCTGCAGTTGCTCACAAACGCTTCTACTTAAACCTCTCTCAATCTTAGTACTTGCACTAGAGTAAGGATTTCTGTATTTCTCTAGCCTCATCTCAATGGCTATTCATGATACAGAGGCAAAGGGTACTTGACATGGCCATGCCCATGCCAACACTGTCACTTGAGACTTCATTCTCTCCTTATACATTGACTCAGAGCTTCCTTGGCTCCCCATACCTGGCTAGGGGATGATACTCACTGTGAAAGCATAATGGTGATGACTAACTGAAGACACAACTCATGCTGTTTTGTAGGTTCACAGAGTCCCTAAATAACATGAAGATTGCCTCTTGTTTTTCTCCTCTCTTTTCTGAGTCCCTGCAGGTTGAGGATAAGGGTGATGTGGCAGCTGTCCTCTGATCCCTTAGTTCTATTTGTATTCCTGCTTCTGCTGTGAGTCGTCGAAGAGCCCTGTGTCTAATTCACATCTGTAAACAGTGATAAAGGAAGACACAATGGGAAGTAAAATTTCCCACACTATGTCCCCTTCCTGCATCAACTCTTGATGAAGAACCAGTTCCTATTCACAGGGTTTTAATTCACCCTCAAAGGATTGTTAGCTGGTGGCCCTATCACTGATGCTCTATTACAAAGCAGTAATTGGAACTTTCTCCTGTATTTCTTAGAAACTGGCCTAAAATATGACCTCCGTTGATTGACGCACTTGTTTCGTTAGGCAGTCTTGGTCCTGTATGATTCTAATACAGTGATTGTACATAGGCATGCCTAGCAGTACTCCTTTAATGGGCAGCAGTTGACTACTACTGAGGCTCCAAGCTGCTAGTTCTACGTTGGAGTGCTCTCAGGGAATATTTTTCACTGCAAGTGAAAAAGCAGGTACCATCCAAGAGATAGGAAACTTTTCATAGAGGAGCTAATGTGAGCATTTCTGGGGCCACACATGAGATGCACCCAGATTCACTATTTTCCTTTAGATAGTAGAAACCTGGCTGGCTATGGGAACTGACACAGCATTGCCCAGGAGGGTCAGCTATTACATTTGTGAAGTGAGTTTAGACTGAGACAGGCTGCCTGTGCTTTGCAAGTTGTAGTGCTAGGATCCTAAAAATATCACTTGAATAACCCAAAGGCTGATAGAAGTCCCCACCTTTCTCCTGAGAGGAAGAATCTAAGAGTTCAGAGCCCACCAGTCCCATGATAGGCTTTACAACACCCACTTGTGTGCTGCAGATAATTGTGAGGCCACCCAGAATCCGTCAACTCCCCAAGAATGTCCTGCTTTGTTTACAGGCCTTTTCCTTCAGATGAGCAATTAGGTCGAGACCTCCACCCAGCATCAGTACAGACAGAGGAGACCTGTGCTGGCCTAACTTGCTCAGAGTTTTGAATACAATATTGTAAGTGGGACAGATCGGAGGCGCTTTCAGACTTGAAGTAAAATATGGTACTTTTGGAAAGATGCTATTATCAGTCCCCTGCTGGAATTCCTATTAATTTATAGCATTTGAAACAAATTATAATAAACAAGCGCTTTCTGTCTTAGCATCATATATCTTTGTCTACATGAGCTGATGAGTAACCGATTAAATTAGCACAACCTTTCTCCGTGTTGAGACGGGGTGCTTTATTGGCGATAGTATATATCATTTCACAACAAATTCCGCTGTGATTTTTCTTAAGCCTGTTAGTTTGATTCTATCCAATCAATAGAAAATGTTCCTGAGACAAGCATTGCTAGTAAATTCTTATTCTTTCTCCAGGACACATTATAGTTTAACTTGTCAGGAATATTTCCATGTACGCAATAAAACTGGTCTCTGTCAGATATGAAGCTGCTAAAGAAACCCTCGTCAAGCACACGGCACTGCAGTCAGTGGAACGCACTAGATCAGCTTGCCAGCTCTCTGCTATTTGAGAAACAAAGGAAACTACACGTGTATATTAGAACTGATTAGCACTGTAGCCTAAAGCAATTAAATAAATATTAGAAGAAACTCCCACAGCCCTTTGTTTTGCTATAAGGGGCTCAGCTGTGCTCTCTCTAACCCTAACTACATCACTTCAAATTACCAGTAAATTAACAGAGGAACACTTTCAACCTCAGAGCAGATTTGATCCAAATAGTCTTTAAATGCCATTTCTGTTCCTATTAACCTAAAGATCGGCATAGCAGATATTTTCTCGGGGCTGCCCAGCAGTCCAGGGCATGAACGGTGAAGTTCTGACAGCGCTTTTCATGATGATTTATGATTCCGTGTTTAACTTGATTACGCCAATGCTGAGTCGGAATACTATTTCAATTAGTGCACGGAAGGTCACATCACAAATATCCCTCTATAATCTATTCCTATTAACACTAATACACAGAGTAACCAAATCTTTTCACCCTTGTTGATTCACGTCATCCATAGCCCTAACTGCAGGCCTGTTTACTGGTTTACTGTGTTGGACACTTCTTTGAGTGTCAGTAACAGCTGAGCCATGACGTGCAGAATAAAGCGTCTCTGGGCTGCCACTTGTGTATTAGTGATTATCAAAGTCTCAGATTTATTAAACAGGAGATGTGCTTTCTAAAATGCCCGTCGAAAGCACTATTTCATGACCAATTACTAAATAAATACACAAAAGATTTTTGGGAAATGAAAGCAGCTTCCTCCTCAAAGTCAGTTTTAGCAGTAACTAACTCTCGTCTCATTATTCCCCCCAAGAACTCCAGGGAATTGCTCTCGTTTATACGTAACCAATCATCAGCCTGTTTTCCTTACCCTTCCTTTCCTTCTTTTCTCCTCTCTCAATTTTCAGGACTAATTTCTACGTCTAACCATTGGGGAAAACTGAGAATACGGGGTCATCAGGTCTCTCTTTCCCTCCTGTGAACTGCTTATAAACAGTCCCTGTGGTGCAGAGTTAAGACTACAAAGAAAAAAGGAGTTTTATTGAAAAAAGAAAAAAAAAAAACTTTTCAATTTGTCCAAAGGTTAAAGTGAAACCAACTGCTAAAGACAAAATCCACACATCATTTAAACAATTAGTGAGGAATGTTCAAAGACTTTATGTTCAAAGTGCACCCAATCTGGATTTTCAGTGTATGTGGAGGCAATATAGATGGCAAGTTAATTAACAATAAACCAAGAGGGCTTCATCATATCCTTTAACTGTGCACGAAGAGGCTGGCGTCCAGCGGAGAGCTTGGTGGGAAGGAGGGGTGGGAAGCTGGAATGTCACAGTGCCCAGTGGGTCCCCAATAAATGCTTTATTAACAGTGATGATGTCATTCTTGCAAAATATTAAAGGAGACTCATCTCTGTGGTTTGCTTTTTTTTTCTTATTCTTTTTTTTTTTGTTCTTGGTTTCCTAACCATTTTTAAAAACGAAGTATTTACATGAGAAAAGAAAAAATCAATCATAATTTTTCACAACTCATAATTGCCAACCTCTTGAGAATTTGGCTTTTGAGGATCCTCCAACATTCAAAAATCGTATTCAAATTCCGCTCACAACCAGTTTTTCTGATTGCTCATGAGCTATTTGATGTAAGCCAAGTGCTTATTGGAGCAAGAAGCAGATGAAACACCCCTTGCTTGTTTTGAAGGGAGGGTCTGTATTTATATAATTAGCATACCTCTAAAAAATCTGAACAACCAAGAGAATTTATTAAAATACTACTTTTAATAAATACTAATTTATTAAAATGTTCTCATTTCCCCATTACTTATTTCTCTTCAGTATTTCTTCTTCCCAAGATCAGTTTCTCTCAAGATTTGCTTCCTAGGTCATCTTTCAGATCCATGTTCCATAATTCAAAGGACACTATCATCTCCCTCCAAACATAGGTGGGCAATTAACTGATATAGAGTACTGAATGCTGAGCGAGCATGCCACTGTCTCCTGCCCATCTGTTAAAAAATGGGTGTTTGGCTCCGCTCAGTGAAGTGATGTATGTTAGCGCTACTGTTTGTGGATGAAAGTTCTGTGAAGTAACCTTTGAGTTTGACACTCAAGCTATATAATCAGTTTGCAAACTTTTCCATATGTTGAGTGCTGATAACTCAGAGCCTTGAATTGGGCTTTTCTGAAGGGAGTTATATACATTCTTTAGGAAGGCACCATCCCTGGCTCTGAGATAGGCATATCCAGTTCCAAATGCAGATGATACATAAAGCTGAATGAAAATTGCTTCTACTGTCACAGATATTCAGCTTACTCCCCTCCATATTGCAAAGTCAACCCTCACATTCAAGAAATGGGGAAGCTCTTCCGTATCCCTTTCAATAATGTATTACTACACACTAAGGGCCAAGAACTGTGCCCTTGGTCTTTGACGGTGCTTGAGGAAAATCTGTTTTTACCTCTTAGGCTCTCTATCACCTCTTCCTTTCCATCTCTCACTCTGCTTTCCCTGAGATGAACTTTTAAAGATGAGTTAACCATGAGGTGGACCCTCTTTTCCTGGGTCTGTGTCCATGGCTCATGTAAAATGGGATTGGACAAACAAGATGTTTGCAAGACATTTCCTCCTTACAAACAAGGATTAAGTTTCCACACAAACACTGGAGTTTTGGTTGAAAATTTATTTATAAGTAAAAGAAAAGCACAGAAGGGAAATGGGAAAAGAATTTCATACCGGGATGGTAAAGTGGGAGAGAGAATCATCTAATTTTTCTTAGTTGCCTACAGACACACTTAAGAGGGCTTAAGTATGGACTGACAAAGATGAGTGAACCTCCTTATTGTCACATTAATAGGATAGTTAGAGTTAAGGATCAGTGAACATTTATACTTACAATAAAAGCTTTCTTTAGTTTTCCATATAAATGTACTTCTTTGTATAATAGTATCTGTGTGATAATCATAAGTGATGCTTAGTCTACACGTCTGAGTGATTAGGGAATAGTTATAAATTTTTATATGCATATACCTGTATCTCCATGTGGATACAGCCTTCATTTCACAGGTGGTTCATAAAAGGGTTGTAATAGAAAAGACCCACTTCAAATGAAAGGTTGAGCTGTTACATCTAGATTGGGAGCGATCACAGAGATTAGCCCCTTGCTCAGAGTAATTTATAAAAAGCAAATGAGGGGTTGGTGGCCATGAAAATAAATATAATTAACCCACTTAGAAAAACCTTCACCCTTGTTACAGATAGTTTCTGCTTGATCAAATTGACTAGTGCAGAGCATAAATAAATTCAGAAAGAGATTCCAAGATTTTTTAAGTTTCCTTCTAATTTCTCCATAAATAATTGGACTGTAGAAGAATAGGCCCATTTTTCAAACTCTGAATAAGCCCTGCATGTATATGAGTCAGTTCATAATTTCTGCACAGATGTCACACTCCACGGGATATAAAAACAAACTAAAGATAGCTGGCCATATAATGTGTAGATATATCATCGTTACAGATGCTCAGTAGAGCCCCTGATTTTTTTCCCCCTGAACAAATCTCAAATCTACATATTTTGAAGATATAAAATTGTCATTTGTTATTCTTGGACAGGCTCTCTCTCTCTCTCTCTCTCTCTCTCTCTCTCTCTCTCTCTCTCTCTCTCTCTCATTTAGTTTTGAAAGGTTCCAGGCTGACAAATCTGGCATGCAATAGAAAAAGCATCTCTACACAAAGAGCCCCAACAAAGCACCCACTGGGTTTCTGACATGTCTGTGTGGCTGGAATGGCAGTGTCGTCTCTAGTGCACCCTGGCTGGGGGCCCACCATTTGGAATCTTGGACCTTGCAAATGTCAGAGATGTGAGAAATCTTTTCTCGACTGTAGCCTGCAGCAGAACACACAGTAAACACATCCCTTAAGCAGGTGGAAGACAGAAGTCTTTCCTAGAGGGTTCCTCCAGGTGTCCATCTCTGCCCTCACCAGGAGGCTGATGAAATTTTGTGTCTGCTGCTCAAGCTCAGCTGTCTTTCTCTAACACCCAAAATATGGGGCTGGCTAAACTTTGGTTCTCTGGAGAGTGTGGGGCCAGCTCTATTAAAACAAGTAGGTGCCAAATATCATGAGTTTTCCCATAGGAAGCCCCCTTAAACAGACCTGCCTTTGTGGAGGTTCTATATCAGTGACAGAATGCTACTCTTCTATGATGCTGATGGGTGAGGTTTGAATCCTGACCATTGCTGCTCAGGGTAAGACTTGGAGTTATTTCATTTCATGGGCCTCGTTTTCCACCTTGTACAATTGGGACCATAATATTTACCTTTATGATGCCATGAAGATTAAATAAAAGTGTACAGAAGGATCCTGGCACACAGAGTTCAACACACATGACACTATTCTTATTGATGTTCTGCATATTGCACAGAAGGAATCTTTTCTTGCAGGTTCCATTAGAAATATAAGGAACAGACACTGCTTAAGATGGAAGGAACAAAGCCAAATAGCCCATTGTTTCCTGAGGTGCATAGACTTCAAACGTGCTTAATAAATGCCCTGTCAATGTGTCACATGTGCATTTAAATTGGAAAGAGACTCTATAGAAGCCAGGAAGCAAGAAAGAAGGAACAGAGGAGTTGGGGGTGAGAGGAAGCAGGGGATGCACTAAAGGTTGAGAGATTGTGAATAGTAAGGCATGGGATGTAAAAGTAGGTAAGGGGATACCTACCATGGCAGGGGGTAAATGAGATTGGGCAGGGGAACTTGTGTGGATGAGGTTCTTCAAAAGCAATAGAGGATGCTAGAAGTTGACTTAAGTTGACTTCATAAACTAAAAAAATACAATTTAAAAAGGATCTTGGGTTGGAGGAGCTCTTGCTCCCACAACCCTGAAGCTTTTACATAGGAACCCCAGCATCAGGTGCAGGGTACCTTCCCATTAGTTTTTGGTCAGAGAGGTCTCAGACACTCCTCAAAGAACACAGGCTTTCATCATTGGTCTTTGTTGTTCACAAGCACTAGATGGTGAAAGGCCTGTTGCTGAAGACAACCACACAGTTGGGCTACAGAACACAGAGCTACCTGGAGGGAACTGAGTGGAACCCTCTCTTCCTGCTGCCTAGTGCTTAGAGTCATGAAGTGTTTGAAGTGTTATTTAGTCTGCTGGAGGAGAAAGCTCATCAGAGGTCTCACTTTGTCTAGACCATATGTGCTATGATACCAGCCACCTACGCAAGACCAGCTCTTTGTTATAGTAGAGGCTTGACTTTTTGGGGGATGACCAATTACTTTGTAATGAGACTTGAGGCTTATTCCACAGGAGGGACTATATACATGATACGATAAACCTGGTTAAAGGCACATGGTTGAGGAGGGTCTGGGCCCAAGGACCCACCATTGTTTCCCTAAATGAACTCGTCCACCTGCCTTATGAATATGTATGTTCACCATAGACTGCTGTGGCTCTCACCCTGGGGCAGAGTAGTTCCTTGTTTTATAGGGTGTTGGTTAATGCAGTGACTTCCAGATGGTCAAAGTGCTGGAAATAAGTGGCCGATGAGTGATCAGCCTTACGTGGAAAGTCTATATTGCTCCTTCCCTCAAAGCCCAAGGAATATCAGTGTGGCATGAAGATATGAACCAAGACTGAACACACGACTATACACAAGAAGTACCATGGATGCATCTTGACAGTGTTTTGAGTTCACTTATTCTTTGTTTTGTTTTCTCTCTCTCTTTTCATACCTTCCCAATTTCTTCTGTGATTGAAAACCAGATGAAATCCATCACAAGATCCTAATTCATGTTTAAAACTTAAAATTCCCCTACTCTGAGCCCAACATTTCCCCTAAATATTTTTGTCAGACTCAATCATAGTCAATCCTAGTGCTCTGTGAGTGCTATAGGCAGCAGGGTCTGTATGGAATTAAACTTGCTCTTAGCTTACTATGCATGCTAAACCTTGCATTTAGAAAGGTAATGCTGGATTGCTTTGAGATGAACTCACTTTCCCTCACTGAATACTTCCTGTTAGCTTGACAAGGCTACTGTGCAGACAGATTGCAAATGACTCAGGGCTGGACCGTTCTGCAATAAGTGAAAAGCTCTTTTCAGACTGGGTTTTAGTTGTGTATTGTTATTTGTCTTTGAACCCATTTATTAGTCCGGAGATAATGTGACAGTTGACTCTTACAGTAACACAGTACTCATTAGCTAGCTTGACAGGGAGGTGCCAACATGAACTGGAGAGTGTATTTTATTAATCTTCATGGCTCATTTGGAAGCCTGGCTGGCTATCTTGTAATGTGCCCCTAGTGCTGACTGGGACAGAGATGTGTAGCCATGCTTACGACTGAAGAATATAAACTTGCGTGATAAGATCTTTCCCTTCCTAGACCTGAAATGAATGAAGAAATCTAGCAAAGCCCAAGTAGAAAAATAGACTATGCTGTGAAAATTTCTGCCAGAAGAATCTATAGCATTTCTTCTGGAATCTGAGTTCTTTGAATTTAAAACTCTTTTGTGCTTGATTATTACATAAGGTAAAATCAGAGGAGCATTTAATTAAATTTAAGTAGGTATGAGAAACACTTGAAAATGTATAGCTTTCTGTCATCTCTCTCTCAATTTTCTTCTTTAGTGGCAATAACTGATGTAAGCCTTCTCCATGGATCCAGATGTTTTTTTGAAACTTAGCAAATTTGAATAAATCAGTCTTCTTGGTTTCTAATTATACTTAGCTTGTATTTGAACAAATTCAATAGAATGTCATGACTTGTTTTTTTAATCTAAGATTTTAGTCGAGTTTTGTTTGCTGAATGGACTTTAAATTGTGACTAGGTTTGCTTGGGGTTTATTGTGTTGTTGACAATTATAAAGGAATCTATTATAAAGAAGTAATTTTTTTCAAAAGGAGGAAAAAGTTGAAAAGTCTTGAAAGCGTCATGGCTTGGTGACTTTCTGAACACTCTAGCCATTGTTTGATTTTTGCACCTTTACTTAGAATATTCCACCAGTATGTCTGTGCTTCTAAAGGCATTTTCACTTATTTCTTACCAATTCAAGTGTGTCTTACTCAATATTAACTGAAAATAGATACGATTTGGATGTTTTCTTTGGCACTACACTAATAAGGCTAATCAAGATGAGATTCCAAGGCTTAAAAAAAAAAAAAATGAAATCAACATGTGGTTTAATTCTCACTACTAATACTACTCTGAAAGACTGTTAAGCTTCTGATAGAAAACAATAAAAAACAAGGAAATTCACTGTTAAAACTGCAGCATACCATATGTCCTTTAATACCTAATTACAACAGGGGCACAATAAGAAAGCCATTAAAGCTGCACCCCATTGTGCATAGGTAGCAGAGCGCATATGGCACATTTCAACCATTAGGATAAATTTGATTGCATCTGTGATTTTCTGTTACAACTTTGACTGTATTTTGAAGAAGAAAATGTTGGTAGACATATTGGTCATTGGAAAGAATTGCCAACAATGAGAAATGGGACCATTTTTTACCCCTCTTGAGGTAGGTTATTATAAATTGCCTAAAAGCTGGCTAATAACCTTGTTGTCTCTTCTGACTTTCAGTGTTCTTTGATGTAATATTTTCCCCACTGATGACTTCTGACACAGATTATTTTCATTTGCCAGATAAGGGAGTATAGCAAAATATGCGATTCTCACTAAACATTGCCCACACATAAATTACATCGTAAGCAATGGAAATGAGCACCATGTCTGTACTTTATCTTATGGAGATGGGATAATGCCACAAAAATGGAATATTCAAAATCGGTATTTTCTTTGTATGGATCATTTTCTAATATCTCTTTCTCTCTGTGTCTGTCTCCACCCCCTCACCTGCCTATCTACCTGTTTATCTTTGCAAAGTAACTAAAAAAGCAAGTATTGAGAGTCAAGGATCAGCAGAACAAAGGCTCTGAGTCTCACTCACCTCCATGTCCACAATGTGGTACATGCAGCAGACACACAGTCACCTGGCACATTGAGATGCAAAATAAAGATAGCTTTATTTGGATCAAATACATATAATGTATTTGCATCCCATCCTCCTCTCTATTCCACGTCAAAATCATTGATCACCCGCCATTTGCTGTGTGCCACTGTAAATGCTTGAAGCCAGGACTTCATCGACTACCCATTTTTGAAGAAAATCAGTAAGTAAAAAGATGCACGGCTTCTCAGCTGATGATCAGTGCTCTAAAGAAAAATAAGACATGAAGGGAGAAAGAGTGTGCTAGGGGCTATGAACAGAACTTTTGTTGCTTCTCTGCCAGCAAACTGTATGACAATGCTCAGGAGGTGAGAGACTGGGCTAGAGTCTAGACTTCATAGGACCGATGGAAACATGGGAAAAGGACACATGGACCTCATTCGGATGTTCTCAAGGGAGATGCTAACTGGCAAACCAGGTGGATGGTAGGGGACGGAGTTCTTTCTATGGAACCTTGCAGTTCTTCATCCCCATTATTAGTCCTGGGAGAGCAATGTGGAGGCTAGGCAGACAGTCCTTGCAGTCCTTGGATTCTCTGGGCTCATTCCTGTGCTCAGGGAGAGCTGTGGGTGGGAGGTCTGGCTTGGGGCTCTTTTGCTTGGCACAGTACTTGAGGCTGTAGAGATTCACTGTAGATGGCAGAAGTTCTGAATTATTCCTGACTGTTCAGGTTTGTTGACAATCACATTTTAAAAAAGTCAAGTGTCATGCCATTGTATGAAGCCTATGCAATAGAGAACGTCCCTTATTGAAATGTTATCCTGGAATATACTACATTGATTTGTTTTGTCTATGAACATGATATATGGTCAGTGATATAAAATGGTAACTTCATCACAGTCCATTGCCAAAGTTCCTCTGTTTAGGACTTAATCCCTGCAGCTTCCTGCATGTTGAGAACTGCACTCATTTGGGGCCCTATAACCAGCATAGGGATTGCTACAAAAATGCTTTACAAAGCACTGATTTCATGAACATAAGTCTTTTAAATATGAACCCCTGGCTGTTATACAGTCAAGATGGTCTGCTAACCTAAGTTTAAATATGTTTATGAAATATTTTGGAGCTTAGAATGTAAACAAGAAGTTATTTTATGTGTAAGGGTGTTTAGTCTACATGTATGCTTATGTATCATGTGTGTGCCTTGTGTTTATGGAGGCCAGAAGAGGTTGTTAGATCACCTAGGCTTGGAATTATTCACAGTTGTGAGCAGCTATGTAGATGCTAGGAATCAAACCTGGTTCCTCTTGAAGAGCAGTCCATACTCTCAACGACAGACATTGCTCCAGCCCCTAAACTTGGAATTTTTGGTGGAGGGTCTCAGGAAGGAAGGTAAGGAAGCATTCTTTGAAATCTTTTTTATTTCTCTATTGTGAGAAAATTGTGAAGCTTTCTTCTGGTTTTGGAGTGCACAACAGATTGCTGTCAGCACAGTCAGCCTGAGCACCAGAGCACCAGGACTTGTCGATCATCTGCTTTGTCCCCATGGACCAAGCTCTCTCTATCCACCCGTCTTCCAGTCTCTGATAGCTATGTTTTTACTTTCTGCTTCTCCATGTTCAACTTTCATAGATTATGCTTATGGATATGGTGATATGATATATAAACTATGCCTTATTTTAGCACACAGACAACCACCCTCATGGATCATTACATAATGTCCATGTTTTGAACCATCATGATAGATCCCACAATATGCTGAGTTGTTATTTGCCAATTAAAGAAAAAAAAAAGTTGGCTCCAGACAGATGTGGTGGCACATGCCTATAATCTCAGTTCTCTACAAGATGAGACAAAAAGATCATGAATTAAGCCTGGGCTACACAGGGAGAACATGTTCAAGTGAGGAAAAAAAAAAGGCAAAACAAAACCAAAGAAAAACATAGCAAATCAAACCAAACAAAAATATGATTTCAACAGTCAATAAGAGATGAGTATACAGTGATAAGGCCCATACTACACTCTAATGGATTCTTAACTTAGCAGCCTCATTAGTGATGTTTAAATATCATTAAATGTTTAAATATCATTTCACTTCCCACGATCCTCATCTTACTAAAAACATTAAAGGCTAATCCAATGGGATATAACTGCAAGTTAAAACTATTTGAAACCAACTACTGATGAAGTCACTAAAATAGAATTAAATTGGTATTTTGAGATTTTTCAAGTTACTGACATTTTGATGTGTGTGGTAGGGGTGCATTTAACTAAATTTTGCCTTCATTCAAAATTCTTCTGTGGCCATGTCTTCACATGCAGCTTATCTTCTGTGACATTTGTTTAATTTTCATTTTTTCAAATGTTTTTCTCTTTGTTTCCATGTTTATTTTTTGATTTCATTTTATATTCCAACCACAGTTCTCCCTCCCAAACCCTCTTGCCTCATTCCCCCTCTTTCACCTCCCCCAAACCCACCCCCAGTCCATCCATTCCTCCTTATGGGTAAGAGCTCCCATGAAGAGTCAACATAGTCTGGCACAATAGTTTGGGGTAGGGTCAGACCTCTCCCCCATGCCTTAACACTGAGCATGGCGTCCCACCATAGAGAATGGGCTCCAACAAGCTAGCTCATGTACCAGGACTATATCGTGGTCCTACTGCCACTGAGCATGACATCCCACCCTAAAGAATAAGCTTCAGCAAGCTAGCTCATGTACCAGGTGTGTATCATGGTTCCATTGCCAGGGGCCTCTCTGATAGCTCAAGCTTCACAATTGTCTTCCACATGTGAAGGGTCTAGTTCAGTCCCCTGGAGTGTCCACAGTTGTAGGTCTAGAGTTCATGAGTTTGAGGGACACATGGAGCACCCTGGGAAGAGAAATTAGATGAAATCTACAGGGCAAACAGGGGACATATGTTTGTTTAATTTTAGATGAATTTTCAAAATCAGAGGCCAGTCACACCACAATGTCACTTATTTTTGTAAACAGGCTGAGTTTATTGTTTTCAGGTTTAATTTTCTCCATGAGCACAGTAGTTAAGGCCATATAAATTGAAGTCATGTTGTAGCATTAGAGTTTTGAGAAACAATCTCTCCTTCTCCCACTTTCCCCTTGCTGATAATTGCCCATCTGTAGCATTACAAATATAATATTTTTTCTCACTTCTCACTTCATGGTCAGCAGAGAGCATCCAGTGATCTAAGATTTAGAATGCAACATAAACAGAGGGTAAATACTTAGTTTTGGAATCTTAGCACTTGAATATCTGTGATATTAAATGCCAACCTGGGCTACATAGTGAGGGTCAGACCAGCTTGGGGCTACATATAGAGGTCCTAGCTCCTCTGTGATCAAAAACCAACCAACCAATCAACCAAACAAGCCTAAGGAGTACTCGCTGTACTTTATACTGATAATGATCAGTAGCCTACAATGATTATTTAATTCCATGGGTTATCCCCATGCCATTTAACTCTAGTAGGTAGTCTATCAGCCCCAGACCTCATCCCTTATTAATTAAGCCTATGTATAATTTGATGTGACTATCTCAGTGTTGAACTGCATCCATCATATAGAAGTTGGCCAAAACTGTTTCTGATCAGTGATGCAAAGAGACAAGCACACAGTAAGGAGCTCAGTTAATGCTGTTGTGATCGATTGGTTTGGTAGGATAATTATTTGTTGAGAAATTGGAATTTTAATAATTTTCCCCATTCATTCAAGAAAGTAGTCGGAACATTTTTGTTCCCTTGCCTCAAGGTCATTGTTGTATAGTGCAGAAATCAGACAGAATTTTTGTGAACAGTAGTGTATTTTGTTTGCATCCATATAACTACTGGGTCTAGTTATGTTTTCATTCTCAAATTAAAGGTCTTGGTATGTATGTCAGGCAGGCCTGGAGCTGTCTATGTAGTCAAGAGTGGCCTCAAAGTCAATATGCCTCTGCCTCTATCTGTGGGGTACTGCTATTACAGGTGTGTAATACAGACAGTTCTGGTGTTAGATTTTGTAAGTCAAAGTTCTCTGGAGATATTATGGCAGTCATCAGAGAACAGGAGACAGAAAGTGTCTTGGAGACAGGAGGATAGAAGCGGTAGCATCTGGGCTAGGGAAGTTAAGGCCTTAGGACCAAGTAGGAGTACACCATGTTTGACCATTTGATGAGATAGATTTGGGACTACTTGGGGCATCATAGCTCCCTTTGGAGCTGGGCTTTTGTCATCCGGCTGCAGGAAACCCTGTGCACCAGAATTGAACACTTGACACTCCAGGTCAGACAACAGTAAGCCTGAGACAATGAGAAAAGAATGAATATTTGGTCACTTGACCGGAAACACTCTTCATAATTTTATTGCTAAAGATTCTTGGGATATCCCAAAGAGGGAAGGAGAAAATGGGGGCTGGGAGAGTGGGGAAGGATGAAACATTTTAAGGGTTTATCTCAAACACGGCACTAAGACGGAACCAGTACCAACTGGATGAAGTAGACAGACAGACGTGCCACAGAAGTGTCTTCAAATGCACATTGCTTTTGCGGCAGTGGAACTTCTGCATGCCTTTCCAGAAGTCTAGTGTTTTGTCCCCAAAATACAGACATTAATTTTCTTTGGAGCATTGATTGGCTGCTCCTGTTTGAACCTCATTGGGTTAAACTCACCAGGAGCTCCACCCTTCTATATTCAGCCACATTCATTCCTGTGTTCTCAGAATACTCCATTTGAGGTCTTAGGGTAAGCATGTTGGAAACATACTGTTCTAAGGGCTTTTGTACCTTGGCCAACTGCTACCAATTTTAGTCAAGTGCATAGATCACGAGCATAGTTTTGTCTCTTGCTGACAAAACTATGGAGTGGCTGCAGACATTAGGCAGAGGAATGATAGATATCCTTATTTCATTTTTGACTTCATTGTTGGTTCTGAAAAAACTAGGTACCATGCATGTCAAGCACAGACATTTGGCTTAGTGGTGTGAAGGAGGGAACACAAGCTAACAGAGGCCTGGGCTGGGAGATTCTGCTTCTGCTTTGCCCCCAGCTTCAGCCACAGAGTGAGCCATTGCAAGGTTGGAGCAGAAAGCCAGACAAAGTGGAAATGACCACAGAGCTTCTGAGAAGTTAATTTAAATCATCTAATCCATCAGGATCCACAAGGCACTTTGGAGAAGAGATAGTTTAAGAAGCTTTCTTTTGGTTCCTTAACCTTCACACACAGTCTTGTAAAACACACTATGATGATTTATCCCAGAGAAAGTGACCGAGCTCCAAGTTTTCAATTTTCCTCCTTATTGGACTTAAGGTCTTAGGGGGATAGATGTCACAATTCTTCATGACATTAAAAATATGGTATTCTTTCTATTTGCAAACATGAGCCTTTTAAAACCAGGTATTTTATTTCCCTCTAATCTTTATGCATTTTTTAGAGCTTTAGTTTGACTAAGCAAGGGAAACATCTACATTCCCTGTGGTTTAGCTCCTAGAATTACATTTTCTTAGGTCAAGGAAAAACTTTTAAAAATTGCTTTTGCTACCCTCTAACTGGCACATTTTCACTGTGCCATTTGAACGAATTGCCAATCTTGTTAGAAGCTGGTTTTTAAGCCATCATTTAGTATAGAGCAAGATCAGCTCATTGATGATGTAGAGAGGAAACAGGGATCTAAAACTGGGGAATCAGAAATTTGCTCTGCAGATACAAGAATACATCGCCATACTTCATTTCACTTACAAAGGAACTTCAGGGAAGAGTGACTGGAGTCCAAGGGTATGTTATTGTATTCTCAACATCCAAAAATTAACTCTCTCACTCACTCTCTCTCTCCCCTCTCTCTCTCTCATCTATTCTGGATCAACTTATGTAACTTCTTGAGTCCTCAGTTTCCTTTTCTGGGAATTAATAAAATGATCATGAATAATCAAATCAGTTTAGCTACTTATAAAACTAATTTCAGTTGTAGGGCTTGATGCCATATTGTTAATATGATCAGTGCTTTGAGGCCAAAGTTTTGTTTTTGAGGAAACTGACTTGGCATAGCTGAACTATAGCTGGCATTTTAATTTAATATCATTTAGAATGTTAAACTTTATCTTTTCACAAGGAAAAGCATAATTATTGAAGGCTACAGACTTTTTCCATCAAATGGAAAAGGCAAGAGAGATACACTACAATAATTTCTTTTCCACATTTGTAATCTGTCTGGATAACAAAAGGTCTTATAAAGCCATCTTGCATGTATATAGTAAAATGAGCACACATATCCAAGATATTTTAAGCATATAGCAATTTATAATTCTGAAATCTTTGCATTTTGTAAACCCAACAAAGAGTGTAAAGTAGTGTAGGCAGTGCCGGTCACTTTCCTTCTTAGTGTCATGTAATTATTGTCCTAGTGAAATAGAAAGGTGTTATTCTATTAATAAACTTAGCAGTGGAACCCAGCACAAATAGGAGATAAATAAATACAATGTCAAATTAGAAAAAAAATGTTGTAGTTTCATGTTGTTGGTTTGCAAATTGAATTTTTACATAAAATTTACACTAAATGGAACCTCATTATATAGTGACGAGGTCCAGTATGATCCAAATCATTAAAATCACTGTGCTGCTTAATGACTCACTAAGTGGTACTGCAGCACCATAAATTTAGCTCTAGTTTCATGATTCAAAATACCAGACTGAGACACCAGCAAATCGTATGTGGATCATTAAATTTACAATGAATGTCAGAGATGAAATAAGGGGGAAAAAACACTTTGAGAGATAGGGATAATATGTGCTCTAAGGTGACATACATCAAGATAAATGATCTTACACCACTTGTGCTTGGATAATAATGGGGGGTAGGGTTTTTTTTTTGTTATTCCTCATTTCATAATTTCCAGAGGGGCTGGAAGTCGAAACTCCTATGAATTAAAGCAGCTGTCACTTTTTGACTATTCCATGATCTGTTTCATTTATATTTATAATATATGCATTTATATATGCCATTACATTTTAAACTTAGCTGATTTGGTCTAGACACTATGGTGCATCTCATTTCCTCTCATATTAGTTCAAAATAAATTTTTTATGGTTGGATGGAATTTGGACTGGTATTACACAAAACTTGCCATGGATATCAGGTTTAATTATGAAATCTTCAATGATTTTGAAAGAAAATATGCTATCAGTGAATTTTTAACATTATTTTAGTGTTTATTTTCTTGGATTGGCTTATGTAGCTACTCATGTATTACAAGCTTTGAAGCAGAAAAATAAGTGGGCTAACTATCTTGCAGACCTTCATAGTCTGTAAGTTTTGCTGCTAGAGAAAGGAGGGATCCACATTTGGGAGTGCATTTCTTCAACATATGACTTGACAAATGAAAGGGGTGCATTTCTTTGGGCTTTTAGGAAATCTGCTTTTAAGCAATTTTACTGAGTAGGGTATATAAGATACTGGTGATTGTCTATAGTCTGATTAACAATAGAAAAAAAAGCAACAATTTGTTACATTATAAATCTATCACATTAGCCAACAGTGTTACCTATAGTATGGGTTACTTGTAAGGAAAAAAAAATCTAATACTCGTCACATGGTGGAGATGCTGTCTTCATTCATGTTATACTACCTTCTGGTTCTGGAGCAGTATGTTATGCTTGGGTCTATTACAGCCTTTTCTAGTCAAGTGTGTCAGTTAAATACTGAGGACCTGGAGAATGGAACTCTGTCCACAAAAGTAAGATATAGTGACAGCCTTTGTGGGGAAGGGCAGGCTTGATTGTTATGTGTATAAGAAGGATAATCATGAAAAACAATTTAAAGGAAGCACACAATAGATTTATAATCTTAGCAGGATTGTGTCACTAATGACAAGTTTGCAGATATATCTGTGGAGGTTAAGGCTGAATGCTGGTGAAGGTAACTCATACAGAACTCATAAAGAACAAACAAACAAACAACAACAACAACAAAAACCCTGCCTTTTCTTTTTCACACAGAATGGGACAGGCTGTGTGTTTTTCTCCCAAGACAAGGATAAAAGGATGGTTTGGGTTTTTCTTTTTGTCTTCGAGACAGAGTTTCTTTGTGTAAGAGTCCTGGCTGCCCTGAAGCTCACTCTGTAGATCAGGCTGGACAAGGATAGATTCAAGCTCTGAGGTGAAACATTTAGAAGGAGTTCAGTAATTGTTTCTTATAAAAATGAAAAATATGTTTACATTGTATTTTTCTTTGGAGGAATAGTTCAATTGATATCCAAAGATAAAGAAAAATAAGTTAATGTAAGTATTCCATATTTTTAGTTTACTTAATGTAATATGGTTCTTGTTTTCGTTTTCTTTTTTGAATTTTTTTTTCTTTTAAATTGGCCAAACACTCAAGACAACTTCTCCTTTTGGGAAAGGTATTATTATTAGTAACCATAAAATGAGTTTCTATGGCCTTCCCTTTCTCCCAGCATTTATGAAGTTCTTGGACTATCCAAGTCAAATACAGGACAACAAATAAATCAAACTTCAAAAGACCAAAGGGAACTATAAAAAAAGAAATGCATTCACATTGTCCTTAAAACTATGAAAACAACTTCTAAAGCAAACCAGTTATGAAAACAGGGTAGGATATTGTGTCAGTCTGTGCAGGACATGATGTGCAGGAATCGCTTATAGCAGATGGGAATAGATAGCTAGGGAAGAAAACTCCAAGTGATGTTGGTGTCTCCCTCAAGAAGCCGTAGGACAGGACTATTACATGTGCCAAGATTCTGAGACAAGCATTCTACAGAATTTCATTTGGAAACCCACATCTGGTCAGTACTAGGCCACGAAAGTATTATCCCTCTTCCTTCTCCGCATTTGAGATACCTCCTAAATATGACCAGAAGTTCAAAATGTCCTAATTTAAGTACGTTTAGTATGAAGCCAATTTCCCTCTGCCAGTATTGGGCCCTGTTAAGAAGGAAAAAGACGAAACCATTTTGGAAAGCTAAGGCATAAAGGAATATTCTGTTCTGTTTGGCACAGGAAAAACAGAACCCCAAATTTACCTGTGCATGTCTTGGGCTTAGCAGGGAGATGATGAATGGGCAACGAGGGGGAAGTTATCAAAATTATATCTCTCATTTCCTTTTTGACTCCCAAACATCTAAGTAGAGGGGGGAGGAAAATTTTCTAGGTTGAGATGGAAATAAAAGATTGAGATGCTTTTGTTCATTTTTATGCTTCTACTGTTGACTCTGTTGGGATACTGAAGAGTGTGTCCTTGCATAATATGGGACCACTGATGTATTACAAAGCAGTGGTGCAGAGGGCTCAGGTAGCTAGGACATCCATTTTGCATTCTAGAACTTCTGCTTCTAACATGCACAAAGTTTCAGTGGACAACCATGGCAAAGAATGAATGGGCAATGGAGGGCAGGGATTCAAGAATATGACAGGGGCTTAGCAGGGTCTGCAACAAGAATAAAGAATATAGATCAGGCCCATGGAGTGGACCATAGGGCAATACACAACCCAGAAATAGTCAAATGCAGTGGTTAGCTGTGTTGTATAAAAGTCTGTTATTTGAGGAGACAAACATTACTTAGAAAATTCCAGAAAGCCAATGCATGACATAAGAATCTCTTTATTCCTAGGACCATGAAGTTTTTTAGGTTATTGACCATATATGTAGGCACTATTTTGGGCTAGATCTGGGAAAAAGAGACGTTTCTAATTATTACCTCACACTACCTTAAAAAAAATTTAACGATCCTTTTTATTTATTTATTTATACTTATTTTTATGTGCATTGGTGTTTTGCCTTCATTTATATCTGTATGAGGGTGTTGGATTCCCTGGAACTTGAGCTACAGACAGTTGTGAGCTATCATGTGGGAGCTGGGAATGGAACCCAGGTACTCTGGAGGAGCAGTCAGTGCTTTTAATCTCTGAGCCATCTCTTCAGCCTCTCATATTACTTTTTAATGCAGATTGGATTAAATTTAATTTACATGTCACTGTTTGTTGACTGATCCCTTCATTAGGAGTATCAATTCAGTCTTAAAAGATTAATATTTTTTGTGTGTATTGTCTTGGTAATGTCAGAATCACATGTAATAGAACAAGTGTTTTTGTAAAATTTAGAAACATTGAGTATGTTGTGGGATTGTTGATCACACTATGAAACCCTGAGTCTGTGTTAATAAAAACCAACCTTGGATGGGGGCGGGGCCAGCAACTAGTTGATAGGAATACAGAGGATACAAACAGAGAGACACACAGGGAGGAGTAGGGAGGGATGTGGAGTCTCAAGGTGTTTTTGGTTTGGCATGGCTGGGGAGGCATTCTCTTGGTCAGTCTCTGGCCAAAATGAAGGGTCAGTTGTTAGTTGCTCAGTCTCTCCGAGCTACAGATATTCACCCCAAAATTTGACTCCTACTTCTTTATTGGTAAATAGAAAGATACTTAGTTTAAAACAACATGAATCAATAAAAAAAGCATCGGAGAATTTCATATAAGAGTACTGTATTCAGATCATTTTCACTCCTTTCTGTCCGTTCTCCAACTTCTCCCTTTCAAATTTATGCTTTCTTCTTTAATTAATATTGTTACGTCATGCCACACACACACACACACACACACACACACACACACACACACACCCTGTTTGCTAAGACCATTTAGTGTTTCTTTCAAGTGTATGTATTTAGGGTTGACAGCTTGGGATTGCATAACCTATCAGGGGCTTTTCCCTGGAGAAGACTGGTTCTCCCTCTTTGAGCAGCCATGAGTTACCTAAACCTCTTTTTTGCAGGGGTAGGGCCTTGTGAGATTTCCCTGATCCATACTTTCATATCATCTAGTACTGTCACTGTGTGAGATTTGTTTCTGCAACTGAGAGCCCAAAATTTTACCTCCTCTATGGCTGTTAGTTTTGTGTGGTTTGAAAGTAGGAGTTGAATATCTTTGAACACGAACAAAGCTAGAGAGACCAATGACATGGGACATTGACAGCGGCATCATTAGGCTGAAGGCCAACTGACTGTGCCTCGGACAAGGCCTAGAGGTCTCATAAAGGAACACATATGTCTGGCTTGCCGAGTATAAACAACAGTGTAATTATTGAGCCACTGGTGGAAAATTTCAGAATAAAATCGAGAGCATCTGGGATGTAGAACTTCTCTGTAAATGCCTGGCTTGTGTTTGAACGATCTGTTTCTCTATCATTGTGAGCACCAACAAGCCATAAAAGCTCATCACTGTCAGTAGCTGTGTTCACTCAGCTGTTGGTCAACAACCTTGTTTGGATCTGGTCTTGCATCTCTTTAGTATAGTTCCAGAAATTTATATATTTTGCATATGAATGCTTTTTGACTAGGGAAATGTCTTGCTTGTGATCTCTTTTGAATCATGAGCTTCTTCGTTTGCTCAACAGAACGTACTGTTGTGTGTTTGAAAATGAGAGGTAGCATGTCAGGAGTTTGTGGAGAATTCTAATTTTATTGCAAAGTCAGGGTTGGCTCCCTGTCTTTGGAGAGTAGAGATGAGGAGTAAAGAAGACAGTGAGGTAGAATGGAGAGAAAGGGCCAAAAAGTAAAATCCCCCTTTTAAGCACAGGAGTTATTATGTGGGTTTCTGGTTTCCACCAATTTCCGCACCTTATAGAACCTTGAAAGCTTGTCTAAAACTAGGACACAGAACAGTTCCCTTTAGAATAGTAGTTAAATAGCAACTTTCAGTTTTAATTTCTCTTTTAGGTGGTGGTTCTGAAAATACCTGTGTTTTCTGATCCTTTCTCTGATTGTGACCCATCACACATTCCCTATGTTCTAAATATCCATGCGATACTAACTTTTACATTTCCATCTTCCACCTAATAGAAACTTCAGACAACAATTTTTAAAAAGGTTTTGAAGGTGGGAATAGGCTCAGAGTTTCTATAAAGCACATGCCAGGAAATGGTGAGAAATTGAGCATGAGAAATAGTCCTTTTCTCACATATGTATAAATCAGGGTTTGGGTAAGCAGTGTAAGCCCTGGCCTCCTGTCCTCCATTGTGTGACTTTGCCCTTAGCCTATTCCCTACTTCTCTGAACTAATTATTGATTTTATAGATGGGGGGGGGGAGGAGAAAGCTAAAAACACCTTCTGCCATTATAAAATACTAGGAAATCATGAAGTAATAACCATTATATCTACTGGAATTATGTGACATTTTTGCATTTTACCTTCAGGTGCGCTGAGAGCGTGATGACCCTTCTCACCCCTGTTCTGTTTAAGCTCAAAGACCCAGCAGGGTTCACTCATCATCAGGGGAAGAAGAACCTTCTGTTTCTCCATCTTCTACAAGTACAGGGATACCCAAAGCCTTGCTGAGCTCATGACAGCTTATTGACTGTTAATAACCTTGACAATGT
This sequence comes from Phodopus roborovskii, assembly GCF_943737965.1. Taxonomy (NCBI): domain Eukaryota; kingdom Metazoa; phylum Chordata; class Mammalia; order Rodentia; family Cricetidae; genus Phodopus; species Phodopus roborovskii. The sequence continues at coordinate 20,052,520 of NW_026126511.1, forward strand.
TATTTTTCTTAGAGAAAAAGGAGACCTGATGACTTCTTTGTTCAATTGCCTGGTGCACACAGTAAGTGTCATTGGTAGGGAATTGTCCAGGAGGCATTCAGTATGTAAATGCTCTAATTAGATCAATGTAAAAGAGTAGTCGTACATTCTGTTAGAGCAGTGTGTCTGGTTCCATTAATAAAACCTCCCGAAGGCATGCACTACTAGTTTTCTCAATTAGTTTGTCCCAGATCACTTCATCCTAGGGTAAGGAGCAGAGAAAGGGTAGCATGAGAGGGTGAAGGGAGTTGGCAAATTTACAGGTACTTTCTCCAGTCCACAGATTTTTTTGTTCCTTATTCACTCTTTTGGCCACTCCAGTGGCTTTTGGCAAAACCATAATTCCTGTACAGTATTTGTAGAATTGAAAAGTTAAAACGCAACTTTCCCCCATCATCTCTCTTAAAGGAAACATGCAAATTGTTTGTTGCCTGTGCTGCTGCTGCCATCATCTTCTTTTCCTTCTTCTCCTCCTGTTTCAGCAACTCCATCACCTTTATGCAGAAACTCTAGCATGGTGCCTGGAACTCGTCTGTTTAGTTAGGATTTTTGTGCCTTTCTTTTTTCTCAAAGCTGCAGCAGACCCCAGAGCTTTGGAAAGACAGCCACCAGTGGAAAACAAAACAGCAGTCAGTTTGCAACGGTGAGAAGGCTACAACTCTCTCCCTTACCAGTGGCTTTCATCTTACTAGCTTGTCAAGCTGTTTACTTAAAAAGGATCTGGAAATTTCAAAAGAGAGATATTGCAAGAACTATTTTTTTCAAACACCTGGAGGAGCAGGGAAACTTAGAGTGAACAAAATCCAGCAGGGAATATAAGCACTGATTGACTGACTTGAACACTGCCTTCCAACTTGCCACCCCACTCCGATCCTCCTCCAGTTCTTTCTCCTCTTTGGAGGTAAGCCTTGGTCAGTGCAATCTCCAAACCCCTCCTTTAAAATCACTCCCTCAAGAGTTAAAAACCCTTGGGGAATTGGAAAATAGAAGGGAATAAGATCTGGAGCGCCATCAAAAATTGTAGTAGCAGAGAAGTGGCATTCCTGCTACAGGCTCTGTCTGTTCTAGGTTACTGAGCTAACTGTCCTAGGAAGGAAACCCAGAGAATTTACTGGACAGTGTTCTGCTTCTCTTATATGGTTCCTCTTCAGTCTTCAAAAGCTTAGGAGACTTAAAAAGACCATAGAAGGAGGATGAAAAAAGAACATGCCTATGCCTTTGCTGCTTGCCTGTTCTTGCTGTAATGGCCATCCAACTCTGGGACTCAGTGTTCAAACCTCTGAAGTGAATATAGCATTATCTGCCTTGTGTAGCTTACAGGACTGAGATTCAAGGGCAGTAACTTGTTCACACACCTCCCGTCCATTTTATTATCTTGTATTCCCTGCTTACTTTGTGTAAAATCCCAATTGCTGTATGAGGTGAGCAAGCAGAACTATCCAAGAGTGGCCATATAAAGGAAAATGACCAATAGATAGTTTATCACTGTATGTCTTATATATCAGAGACAATTGTTCATTTATGTACACATGTACCACATATTTATATGTGTTATATTTTGTACACACACATATAAAGAAATAGATGGTGTTCGGGTAAAATGAAACATAATTGGTTTTGGTTATGATGTAGATGATAGATGACTATTTTTGGAGTCCTGTTACTTTTTTCATCTAAATTGTGGAATTTCTGATATTTGACTACTCCTTATCTATAAAGTGACACTTTCATATTTCATCTGGTGTAGGAGTCAGAGGTGGTAACAGAATGAGTGGCAGTGGCAACTTGAATGTATGTTTGAGAAAGATTTGGTTGTGTTTAGTATTTAGTATTTGGTTGTGTTTAGAAAGGGAATCCAGGTTTCTCCAAGGGAATATTAGAACATCTATACCTTCTGTTCCGAATGGTTAGTCTGACCACATAGAAGCTCATTAAGATGTCTGGTTAATTTCGGTGTGTGAAGCCATATTTGAAAGTTTTTTTTTTTAATATAATGAAGTTTATAAAAAGTAATAAAGATCCAGATACGGATCCAAAGTGTAGTAAATGTAGGATGATTATAAAGCATTGTTAAGATTTGGGAAGAATTGGGATGCAGTGAATGCTAGTCTCTGCTGTGATTTCTGGCTGCCTTTCCATCTGGCTTGTGGATGCTCAGCTTTCAGGCCTGGCTCATGAAATCTTTCCTGTTTTAGCTGAATTCATGCTGTCTTTCTGTTGTGTGATTTTGTAATGCTCTTTGAGTTTCCTTTATAATATTATACTGAAGAACTCTCAATGCGTGCGCACGTGTGTGTGTGTGTGTGTGTGTGTGTGTGTGTGTATGTGTGTGTGTGTGTGTGTGTATGTGTACTAATTTCTGTCTCATCATCCTCTCTGGATTCTGGAACGCAATAGGTGCAAACTGTGTTCATCTTTCTTATGGCCCTCTCTCTAGTGTTTGGAGCCAGAAATTTTAAATGTCAAGGAGTTTGAAGGGTAATTAGTGAAGATGACGATTTGAGAACTGTAAGAATGGATGGCAGAAAAGAGAGGCTGAATGGCATTAGAGCCTGAAGAGACCACAGAAAACCGAAGTGGAGTGTTAGCCAAGTAGGGGGAGGCGACTGACAACTGATATAGATGGAAGGATTTGTCACAAATACCTGACTTTCGAACACTGGAATTTAAAAATAAAAAGTTGTTGTTAATAAATGAGGAGGCACTTCCCGTTTCTCTAAATCTGTTCCCCTCTCCCTAGTGCTATATTCCTTGAGCTGGTAAACATGAGAAGATGCTGTGAGCTCAAGGAGTGTAGTCTGTGAAGGAACAAAATTGTAGAGCATGATGGAAAAGCAAGGTTAAGTGTCACTGTCAGAGGACAAGTTTATCAATGAGTGTGGCTTCTAAGGACAGGAGACAGGTGCTGAGTGGGAGCTGGGAGTGGAATGGGAAGAATACAGGGGGATTGGCAAATTTCCAGGGAAGTTTGCAGTGAGAAAAAGTAACCGAGTAATAGATAAGAAAATTGGATCTAGTGAATAGCTGTGGGTGGTGTTCAAAGGAAGTCCCTGAAGAAAACAGTTGGGTAAAGTAGAGGAAGAATGTTTTCTGGGAAGAGAGATGCTGTTGAATGCCATAACTTCCATGTCTGGGTCTCCCTAGAATTCCTATATTGAATTCTAATCCAAGGATGATAATGTTTAGGGATGGGGTCTCTGTGAGAATGCCATTTAGTTCATGTTAGCAGAGCCCTAAAATGAGATTAGTACTCTTAAATGAAGAAGCCAGCAAAGTGGCCTGCTCCTTTCCTGTCTTGTGAATATACGAAGAGAAACTGGCAGTTTATAACCTGGAAGAGGGCCATGGATCAGACCATGAAAACACTAACCATGCTGGCACAGGATTTTGGACTTCCAGCCTTCAATACTGTGAGAAATGAATGCTTGTTGTGTGAGCCACATAGTCTGAAGTAATTTGTTATAGCAAACCAAACTAAGACAGTGAATAATAGACTGTTCCTTGAAGTCTCTGCTGGTTAGTAGACCCAGATTGCTGATAAGATGGCTGGCCTGCCATGTGTTTCTACATGCTATTCTTCCAGCTAATTTAAGAATATACAAAAGGTAGGGGGTGAGGTCCCTGCCCTAAAGCTTAGGCTCAAACTAAGAGCACAAGGAAATTTCTCTCTAATTATTCAAGTAGTTTAATGATATGCTTTAACAGTTATTTTGCTGCATGGCAATTAGATTCAAATGGTAAGTCAGTCACACAAATGAATATAATTAGTAGTGTTTTTGCATAGTTAAATCAAGCATTTAGACTCGGGTTAGGGGAATGGTGGTCCAAAGAAAAGGAACATTTGTGACTTCTAGCATTTATTTTGATAAAGGGAAGGATTATAGGTAGCTCAAAAATCCCCGCGTGGACGTGATTAGGACACAGCTGCCAATGAGATAGCCAGATGATTCTATTTTTGGCTTTTATTTGTCTGTATCCCCCCTTCCAAGAAAAGAGGAAGAGAAGAAATGGCAAAGGAGAGGGCTGAGTGGGTACACGTCTCTTTGAAGGAGAACCTTACATTTTTCTGAATTTTGAATAATATCTTACCATCTTTTGCTTGAGTTCATTTTAAAATTAGTATTACATTTTTAATCCTTACATATTTCAAGCAGAGAAAGAGAAGGACAAAGAATGTGAATCATCATAAACTTGAGATTTTAACATATGGTATATTTGCTTTAGAATTTAGAATAGGAAATCAATGTCACATTTTAGGTACAGGAGAAGTCCATTTTTGTTCTACCTACTCATCTAATCCCCAACCTCCACTTAGAGGAGTTGCTGTAACACACTAGGCACACTTCCATTTTATGTATGCTTGTGGACTTTTACTATATGCATGTCTTCTAAAGTGCAAATGTGTACTTTCTAAAATAAATGTAACATGGCTATGCATTTTAAATGTAAATAAATGATATACCATGTGTTCTTAGCGAGACTGAAAGGATCTCTTCAAATTATGACACTTAAACCATATGACTTTGGCCTTAGGTGATGATTAACCTTGGTTGTCAACTTGACACACCTGTGAAAAGGTAATCTCAGATGAAGTGTTGCCTCTATCAGATTGGCTTGTGGACATCTCTGTAGGACATTTTATTGGTTGCTAATTGACACAAGATGGCCTAACCTACTATGGTACCATCCCTAGGCAAGTGGGCCTGGACCGTGTAAGAAAGGTAGTTGACTATGAGCCTAGAAGAAAGCCAATAAACAATTCCCCTTCATGATTTCTGCTTCATTTACTGCTTGAGTTTCTGCCCTGAGTTCTTTCAATGAGAGATTGCAAACTAAATGAAATGAACCTCTTTCTTCCCCAAGTTGGTTTTGATAAGCATTTTATCATAACAGAAACCAAACTAGCAAACCTGGGAAACATGTAACTTACAGGTAAAGAATTCTGGAGAGAAGAAGCCTGGAACTGCACAATAGTTCAGTGATGTCACCAAAGCCTGAGAATTCTTACAACATCTTGCCTTGCTAAGTCCAGGAAGTGACATTATTTTCCTTTGGCTAGTTAATTCAGGGCCATCACATGGCCACAACCAGGAATTACTGTCACATAACTGCATCCAAGGCAGAGAGAAAAGCAAAGGAGGAAATATTTGCCTTATGCACTTGATTTCTTCCCATGAACCCATTCTGAGAACGTGATGGATCTACTTATTTAAAGCATTCATTTTATGTTTTATCCAAATATTTACTTTTAATTGAATTATTTATGGTATACAATATGATGTTTTAAAATATGTACATCTCATGGATGGCTAGTTCAAGCTAAATTACAAATGTATTACTTGACACATTTTTTCAGCATGAAAACATTTAAAACCTACTCTCTCAGTATTTTTCAAGTATGTGGCATATGTATTTCTTACTTAATATGTATCATCTTCACAAAATTGTGAAGTAAAGTAAATGGTTAAGTTCAATCAAGGACCAGCTGTCCACTGTAATTAACTATAGACACAATGTTGTGCAATACATTTCTGAAATGTATTTTCTATGTCTAAGAAATGTCCACAGTTTTTTTTTTTTTGTTCTTTAATCAGATTTGTTTTTCTTGCTACTGAGTTATATTGTATCTCTTGTGTCTCCTGGATATTAGCCCCTTACTGTATGCATAGTTTGCACACTTTCCCAATCATAATTTCTCCTATTCTATAGATGTGGCATTACTTCTCTTTAGCTTTATTTCAAGGCTATAGCTTGGCTGCAAACAAGCTGTCATCAGCTGTCTCTTGGACACTGCTTTCCATGCAAAGCTTGGTAATTTTTTTAATCCCTATTTGCTTTTGCTCTACTGTCTGTGTTTTGGTACCATATCAAAAAAATCTTGTACAGATGCAGAAGAGTTTTTCTGCTGTTTTCTTGTAGTAATTCTACAGTTTCAGGTGTATACCAGATACCAAACTCAGCTCAATATTTTATAGTTTCTGGAATATGTGTCTTTTACTTCCTCAGTGTTTCAAAGTATTTTATTCCTACCTATTTTTAGAATAGGTTGTTGTGATGGTTAGCTTTAACTGTCAAGCTGCTGTGACCTTGAATCACATGGGACGAGAGTCTCATTGAGCAATTGGGTTGGCCTTTCAACATGTGTGAGGAGGATTCACTTAATAAGTTCATTTATGTAGGAAGATCCAGTCAACTATTGGCAGACTCATTCCCTAGACAGGGCTTTCTGAATGATATAACAGCAAATAAACCAGAATTGAGCACAAGTAAGCCAAAAATTGGGCATGCATGAATTCATTTCTCTGCTCTGTGGGTGTGATGTGAAAAAATGGTTTTAAGTTCCTGTTGTTTTTACACATCTGAGAAGTACTATAACCTCTACTTGTAAACTAAAACAATTCTCTACTCTAAGTTGATTTTTGTCAGGTTATTTCCTTACAGCAACAGAATTGAAGTTAGGAAATCACTTTCTCCATTTCCTTTTTAGATAGTTCATTGTTAGTGCATTAAAAACTACAGTGACTTTTATTTTGAATTTGTGTCTAGTAAATTTACTGAATTTGTTAGCTGTACCTCTTTTTTAGTGGAATTGCTGGGATTTTCTATTTTTAAGAACAAATGGTTTATGAACAGTCAGCATACATTTTGTTTTCTTTTTTATTTGAATTTCCTTCTCCCGTATAACTGTCCATATGGGTCATGACCAACATCATATTTTTTTTCCTGCCATGATATAAAGAAATATCCACTCATACCAGGTCAGCCACTATTGACAAAGACCAAACAAGCGATTTTCACAAAGTCTAGGTGAGTGGACTAGTGAGTTTATTCCACTTACTTATAGTAACTTGCATGTGATGTTGCTTACAGAAAACTGGGTGATTCCAAATCATCTTCATCACTGAAATCCCTAGATCATCTTGCACAGCTTTCAGGCATCCTGATCTGCTTTGGAGTCTCCTTTCCTTTGTAACTCTTACTGTTTATATAGCCTTGGGAGGGACTCGTGGATCTCACAGCTTTCTGAGCTCCCTGAACTTCGTGAATTGCATGAGTTCTGTCTCTGAACCCCAGGAATATTTTAGCCATAAAAAAAAAAATGGCTGTATAACACTGTGATGTCCAGTACTACGTAGAGTAGAAGTGGTGAGTTTAGACCTCCTTGATGATTCTTGACCTGAAAGGAAACATTTTCAACATGTCATATTGAATATGATCTTAATTATGCATTTGTCATATTAACCATTGGATTTTTTTATATCGAGCTTCGTTCTTGCTATCCCTAACTCGTTAAGAACTGCCCCACCTTTGTCAAAAGGCTCTTTACCTGTTGATATGGCAATAAGGGTTTGTCTTTCATCCTATTCATGAGGCACATCAAGTTGTTTTACATGCGCTAAGATTTTAAGGCATTATCTGAAGTATCTTAATTAATCATGATGGTTGACCGTTCTAGTTTTTAGAAAATATTTTAAATGTTGTATTTTAATATCTCTGTTCACTATCAATAGTAGGATGGCTGCTCAACGGGTTGGCAAATAGTCCAACTCCAGAACTTTAGCATTACTGCTTCTTAGAACCGCTTTTCTCACCAACTGCTGTGGCTCATATTTCCTAGAAGTAAGGCCTAAGAAAGAGCTACTGGGAATTGTTCTCATGTTTTCAGGAGAAAAAAAAGGTGGAGAGCAACAGGGTAGGCAGTAGAAGGTGCTTCCATCAGGATGAAGTCTCAAGGGCAGCCCAGTCCTCACCTCTTCCAGAGAATTCTGTGGGGTACACACTCAATCATCAGGCTTCTCTTCCAAGCAAGCCCAACCCCCTCTCCTCAGACAGGCCTTGGCTCTTATCTGTTCTTAAGGGTTACAGTGAAGATGGGTTTCCCAAGTCAGGCTGCTCTTATTTGACAGAAATTCAGTCTGGAAAAGTTTCTTTTTTCTATTCCTTCCTTCCTCTCTCCCTCCCTCTCGCCCTCCCTTCCTTCCTTTCTTTTAACTCTATGCCATTAGTAGCCAATATTAGATTAATGGACCAGTCCTGGACAAGAGGATGTGGTTCAGGCATGATAATTGACTTCAGTAAGGAGGATCCTATCTGGGCCAGATAGAGAAAAATGTTTCAAGGGCTGTGAATCAACAGACTCATATAGGACTTAAGTTAAATTTAAAAGATGCTTCATCTTCTAGGTCGGCACAGTCCATGGCAGCATATCTTGATGTTTCCTCTAAGTACTGCTCTTGACATTAGCAGGATTTGTACTTAAGTTGTATAAATCCCTTCTTTAAAGAACACTGTTTTCCTACCAAGTCTGTAATTCTTCAAGACAGTTTGAATATATTGAGCTCTGAACACTCAGAGATGGTAAGTGAGTACTATCCCCAGCTGCCATCTGCTCAGCCCACATGTCCGCATGGAGCCCGCACACTCACACTCCAAGTGGATAAGCAATGCTCCTTGTTCCCCTGCAGGCTTGGGTTCATGGTGTTTAGACGTCTTGTCATACTCACAAAGATGTACACTCTTCAGAGCCACTGGGGGTCTGACAAGTTGGGGCTCTCGGAGCTTATTAATTCGAAAAAGCCCTTCATCTGAGGTAGCAGCTCAATAAATAACTTTTAAGTTTCTATGACTTCGACATCTGAATGCTTAAAATAAAAGAAGTCTCATGCTCTTGTTATTCCAAATTCCCCCTCTTTCAAAAGCACTCAGGCTCTTCATGATTAAGGTCTTACAGTGATGAGAATCCACTTCGATCATTTCGACATCATTCTGTGAACTTCACCTTCACAGTTCACGGAACAACGGCATTTTGCATGCAGAAACCAGTCCTTACTTTTTTTTACTCCAATAAATTAGCGAAACCTTTATTTTTTTTATACATCTTTTTCATTTCATGTGTCTGGCTGAGGTAAGTGAATGTAGCTTTCCTGTATAAATCCCACGTCTCGGGTTCCTTACTGACAAATCATTAGGTCGCATTAAGTTTTAAATAAGTTTTAAATAAATAAAACTGTCCACTCTTCTCCCCTTTCTTCCTCTCCCATTTGTTCTTATCCCCATCCCTTTCTCTCCTCCTCCTCCCCTTCTGTTCTTCCATCCCTCTCGCAGTCCTCTCTTCCTTCTTTGAAAATTTTCCGTCCTTCCCTGGAGGGCTGGGAAGGTTTTGGCCCACAGGACTGAAATTCACTTTGGTAGAGGGAATGAAAGTTTGGGGGTATGCAGGAGAGCGTGTGCCATTCATGCTGTATATGATGACTATGAAGGCAGTTTGGGGGCTAAAAGGTGAATTTCTGTTCTAGTATTATCACACCAGGAATGTGGGGCAGTTAGAGGACAAAGGAGGATGGCTTCAGTAATGATGCCTTGTTGTTTCAGTAGAATGATTTGGTAGAAGAAACAGGAAAGGGAGGTAATCAGAGAGCCAATCTACTAAGATTAGATAGTGAAGAGCCCAGAGGTCGCACCAGAGGAGCAATCACTTTAATCATAAGAGCAACTTTATGTGGTAGAAAAGAAGGCATATGAGTTATAAAGTAATTTCACATTTGTACCAGGTAACAATTTCCCAATCCTTGGAGTACACTATACTTCCTTCTTAGGACTGAATAAAGTAAGACACAGAGTTTTCCTAGGTGTTACAGCAGCCAAACATTGCACCAAGCATTAGAGTTTGTTCTAGGTTCTCTACAGGTTACCCTTCATCCCTGGTAACATGCACCGTCTCCTTAGATCCTATGTGGCTTCCAGAGGTTTATCGCCATAACCTCTGTGCTTTTTGGGCTTTCTTTAAGGTTTGGTCTTGACCCATTATTAGAGCAGCTGGTGTCGATTTCCAGGGAAGGATAAACAAGGCTCTCTTTTCTCGAGTTATTGGACGTGGAAAATGATTATTTCTCCATGGTCTACATTTTTAAACATTTAAATTCCTTTATACATGGGGTAAAGAGATAAAGATACTATCTGTTATATTTCTAAAATAAATGAGATATTTCAGAAATAATTGAACATAAAAACATTCCTTGAAAGGGCTTAGGTCCTGCCCCAAATGATGTGACAGAGTTTGATGATCCCCATGGGAGGCCTCACCCTCTCTGAGGAGGGGTTGGGGGGATGGGTTGAGGGAATGAATGGTGGCGAGGTGGGAGGATGGGAGGAAGAGGGAACTGGAACTGGGATTGGTACGTGAAATGAGATTGTTTTTAATTTAAATAAAAACATTCTTTATAATTTTGAAAATGAGATCAATGGACGCTAAAGGCAAGAAAAGTAGATCGGCATTACTCTTTGTGAGCTTTTGTAGATTCTGACATTACCTTAGTGCTAAGAGTTAAGTATTATTAAATGTGAAATTATTTAGGGACGAGTGTCTTTATCCTTGGAAATATGTAACAAGGTCTTCCCACCTCAGAGACCAGGGCAGAATAAAGTTGATATGACACTTCTTTTTTTCAGTATCTGCCTTTATAACTTCATCTCCTACTTTTTCTTTTTCTTCATCTACAAGAGGGATGCACAAATGTTGAAAAGTACATCTTCAAAATACTGGCGCTAAGTCTCTTCTGCATCTACTGATGGCCATAGTTTAAAGAGGGAGAGTATTTGTGGTCAAGTATTTTAATTCGTGAATAAAACTTTCATCAAACCCCAAGAAATTATAACTCCCTGTACTTGGCTTTATGATAAAGAAGGCAGTTGCAGGCCAGGATACCATCTGAGATTTAGATGGAAAAATAAAATCCAAACCTGCTTGCACAGCTTTCTTGGTTCTCTTCAAATTAGCCCACAACCCAGTTGTATTCCTGTCCTGGCCCCTTCCTAACAAAGAAACCGATCCATTGCCTGTGCAAGCTATTTCATCTTTGCCCCACAGCTCATTGTTAAAGCCACCTCAGTGAGCTTGGGTGGACAACAGTATTTTTCAAAGACGGTTATGTATGCATGTTTAGTATCCCTTGCCTGAAAAGCTTGGGACCAGAAGAATTTATTTATTTGTTTATTTATCTATTATGTCTGTGGTTTGGGTGTAACTTGGCATATGCAATAGGTTGGAAACTCTCTCCTTATGATATCATGACAGGGCTCCAAAAGTTTCAGATTTGTATCACAATTTTCACCTTAGGAATGTTCAGCGTGTGCACGCGTAACTTAATCATTGTTTTTGTCTTACTATATGATAGTGATATTCTGCCTGAAGAGACGGGGTCTGTGCTCTTCTTTTTGATCTGGATGTGATGTGAACACAGCACAAGTGAAATTGTGTGACTGGTGGGTTAGGTTAGAAAAGTGTATTTGGCTTTTACCTGGTTCTTTCTTTTGAGACGATTGTCATTCAATTTACCCACCATGCTGGGGAAGCCCAGATTAGCTCATGCAGAGTTCACATGGCAAGGTCCATAGGGACCAGTACTGAGACCATTAATCAGGAGTCAACATCTGCTGCCAGGCTCATAAAGGGAGAGAACCTCCAGCTCCCTGCAGCTCTAGGCTCTGAACCCTTGCAGCCAACCCTTAGAGGAACAGGGGAAGCGGTCCCTGACAGGTGCTTGACAAACTGAAGGCTTGTGAGCAAAATAAATGTCAACCCTTATGAAACCACTAAGTTTGGGAAAATTTTCTTGTATGGCAGTAGTTATGGGATGACCTTGTCACTAAAAATATCCTTTCTTTTGGTTGTGAGCCTAGCCTTTAACGGCTGAGCCAGCTCTCCAGCCCAAATATCCTTCCTTTTAAGAATATGCTTTATTCTTTTTTCCTAGCCTACTACTTTATTCAACTTTCCCCTTTGACTCTGTGTTCCCTTTCTGGCCATACGCCTAGAAATCTCCTCTGAGATTCTATACAGGGACCTGCATCTGGGAAAGAAACAATTACTCCAGAGGCTCTGGGGGGTCTTGATGAAGACTGAGGGTCCCAGGGCTGGGTTGCTTGGCCCTTTTATTTTCTTGAATCCTTGTTCTCTCTCCTCTACTTTTTCCTGTAGTTCCAACTTCTTCCCAGTGTATATTCTCAGCCTCACAGTCCCCTCTTCCAGAGCTCTGTGTAAGGCTCAACTCTGCAGAAGACATTCTTTGCAAACAGATTGCTAGGCTCACTTCCTTTCTATGTTTTCCTGCTCAAGTCCTAATTGTGTCCCAGCAGCAGAAGTAGATAGAGCACACACTCTGCAAGATCCAGCTACGAAGTCAAAAGGAAAACAAGCCAATTATCAGTTCACAAACCTCTGTGAATTTTATAGGCTGACACAAGAAAAAATGATTTTGATATGTAGAGCAAGCTCAGAAACACTGACAAATTGATCATTTACCAAACCAGTTATCCATGAATTGAGGCTCTCAGGATTGCCATCTGCAGGACCATGTCCACTCTGCTTCATAGACACCAGTGGCTTCTCTGTGGATCTCTCAGGGCATACCAGCTCTTGGTCTACCCACTGCCTGTGTCCTGTCTTCTCTCTCACCGTCTCTCTGGTCTCATAAAAAAATCCAGCAACACTGACGACAAATGTCTGAGCCCACTGATACCCCTACCTTTCCCACCTGCGCACCATCACCCTTCTGTTTGCAAGACTTTCCCTCCGTTATCCATTCGACAAGTCTTCTAAAACTTCGGGTCTCCCATTCAGAAAGTCCACCTTGCATGTTTAGCTGGGGTGCCATTCATTACCATTGCTCTATCTGGAAGAAAAAAAAAAAAACAACAATAACAAAATCAGAAAACACCGTCAACCAAATAAGTGTGCCATCACAACTGAATTTCTCCAGCAATTCTGATTTTCATTTCTGCAGACTCACTAGGTAGCCTAGATACTGGCACATAGTAGGCGCAGAACAAATCTGTCTTAAAACCATTTGCTTAGAAAGAGTTGCTCCGACCATCTGCTGTTTGGAAATAATTCCTTCACAGAACCAATTTAAAATGACTCCCTCAGGCTACATAATAAAGAAACACATAAAGAGATGTCTGTATTTTGTTCAAGACTTTTGCTCAAATCACAGTTCACTTTGTGGTTGAAAGCCCTTGAATAAATATCCACAGCACTAACCTCGCTTCCCTTAGTAGAAGGTAAAAGTTTGGATCCGCTGGCCCAAAGCATGCTTCGTTTTATTAAATATTTCATAAGATAAGAAGGGGCATGGCCCTTGCCTTTCTTTCATGCCACCTACTATTTTAGGTTTTGTTCAGTTTCACAATAAGGGGTTTCATTACGGCGCTTTCACACATGTATGTAATGAGGTTTAACTTCCTTCAGTCCCTCCGTTTATCTTTCTTGTCCCTTTCCCACTCTCCCTCTTCAGCCGTACCCTACATTGTCCCCTGTTTATGTTCCCATTATTCTACTTCAGAGTCCACACATGGGAGAAAACACGGGACTAGTCTGTGAGAATATATCATTGCAGTTAACATGATGATTTCTGGTTCTATCCATCTTCTTAAAAATGATGCAATGCCATTTTTATTATGGAGGAATCTCTCTGTCTCTCTCTCTCTCTCTCTCTCTCTCTCTCTGTATACACACACACACACACACACACACACACACACATTTGCGTGTGCATGTTTAGTGAACACATAGGCTGATTCTAAAACTTGTCTATTGTAAACAGACATTTCTTTACTAAGTTGACTCTTCTTTGATCTGTTCACCATTTTATCTCCACTTGAAGAGAACTAGGCTAAATGTTTTTCTGTGTACACTTTTTCCCGTTTTTTAAAAATTAATTTACTTTTTTTGAGGTAAAGTCTCATGTATTTTAGGCTGGCCTTAAGCTTGCTATATAGTTGAAGATTATCTTGAATTTATTATCCTTCTGCTGTTACCTCCTGAGCATTGGGAATACTGGAGTGATCTACCATCCCTGATTTACATAGTGTTAGGTGTTGAGCACAGGACACTCTTACATATAAAGTTAATACTACCCATAGAGCTGTACCATCATTCTGAATGTTCTATTGTGTGTGGTCACATGTATCAGTACATATACATATGCATATTATGCAGAGGCCTGAGGTTAACATTAGGTGTCTTCCTTGATAATCACTGACCTAATATAATGAGACAAAGTCTTTTTCTGAACTCAGAGCTTGGCATTTCAGTTAGTCTGATTCACCAGCCCATTCAGGGAGTTCTCTGTTTCTGTTTTTCTACATAATAGGATTACAGGTGGGCTACAATGGTCATTTAGCCTTATATGGGTTCTAGGGATCTACACTATGATTCTCGCTTTACCCCCTGAGTTGTCTCCCCAACCACCCTGGCCTCTCACCTTTTAATCCTCATTTGGATTTTCAAGCCTTAGGCCTGTTTCTTCTAAGTTTTCTTAGTGTAATTTTCTGGGGTTTAATTTGTCCATATATATAAAGTTGAGTAGTATGGCAGGTAAACACACTCACAGATTTTTGTGATGAACTTATGAATCTTGGTGGAATAGACTAGAAAGTTCAATCTGAGTATTTGTCTTTAGTTTTCTTTTAAGAACTAGCCTAAATTATATTGCGCATAGTTTACTATTTTCCGTTATTTCCCTTATGGTCAAAAACAAAAAACAAAAAACAAAAACAAAACAAAAAACAAAAAGAGACTCTGGTTAGATCATGGCAACTCTAGTCACACATGCAATCCCTACATTGTAGGTTGAGTTTTTTTGTTTGTATTGTCCCCACAGTGTTGAATGTACAACATCAATTGCAATTCCTTCAACTCTATTGTGAAAGTAGATAGGTTGTTTACATATAGTAAAAAGCCAATAAGAAAGAATAAGTTTGCCACCAAAAGGTAATTTAATAGGACAGTAGGAACACTCATTTTTATAAGTACTAATATTACTAATATTAATTATGAACAGTAATAATACCAGTAGCTCATACTTGCCAAATTCTTCCTATGGGTGTAAGTCTATGTTGAGTGCGTCTGTGCATTGCTTTTAAACTATGGAGTAGTATCCTTCATACACACTTCTTCTAAGGGTAAGGAATGGGGTTTATGGAAGTTAAAGCACTTGTAAGTTGAGTTGAGATCCTCATTTAGGATGTGTGACTGCTCAGGCCCAGTGTTTTAGCTAGTCTCTATAATATGAACTACTCAGGTACACCTTCAACTCAGCCCACTGGGCTACCATAAATGAATGTAGGCTGAAGAAAACAGATTCGTTTTGAGTTTTGTTACAGTGGCCACTAGTTCTCAAAGTTTCTTCTTTTCCTTGGTTCCTTCTCTAAAGGATGAGTTCTGTGTTTATGACATCACTCCCAAGCCATTAGAGAGGCTGCTGCACGTGCAGTTGTACTCTTCATGGTGGCTGCTTCTTGCTTTGTGCCCAGTCTGGCCTATACCCCCTTAGCCTGTGTATCATTTTATCATTTTCATGACTACAACTTTTTAAATAATTTTTCCACTTCCTATTTTCATATGTTTGTGTGGTGTATACATGTGGATGTATTCATGTTTGTAAGAGTGTGAGCATGTGTGTGGAGGTGGAGGCTGAAGCTGATGTTGGGAATTTGTCTTTGGTCTCTTCCACCTTATTTATTGGGGCAGAGTCTTTTAGCCAGTCCTGCAGCTTCTCTGTTATAACCATTAGCCATCCTATTCTGGGGATCCCCCGCCTCAGCTTTCTCAAGTTGGGATTACAGGTTGGCATTTGCCCAGAAAACATCTCCATGGATTCTGGGAATACAAACTCCAGTCTCATGCTTGAGAGGTAAGTGACTTATCCACGGGTCCATCACTTTTGGACCATCACAGTGGGTCCATCACCAGTCCATATCAATAAACCCATAAATACATTTGAAAATTTCATCTCAGACTCTCAAACTCATTCTTAAGAAAGTTGAAATTAATTGAATTTATCAAAATTACTTATGTCTTTGAATGACAAATTAAGAATTAGATCTTTTGCACTTAGGTAATGGTACTGTTTCTACATTATCCTGTGAGCTTACCTGGACTAATCTTTGTTTCTGCTTTTCCTTCTGCACTCAGGTTTGTTTGGCATCTTCAGCAACATCTTACAAGACTATATAGATGCTCATTCCCTACTTGTAAAGCTTTAGCTACTGAAAAATATATGATGTCATATCACCAATAAATCAGTGCACAGGGCAGCTCACAATAAAAAAAAACTTAAATGATATTTTCCTTAGATCATTAAAATATAAGATTTATAAACAATTTAAAAACATATATATTAATGTAGTGTGAGACCCAAGCTAAAGTTGGGCAGTGTTAAGAAAAATGCAAAAACATCATATTTTATTTTTTAAACAACATGCATAAATTGTTTTATGGAACCAAATTATATATATGCATGTATATGACAGAGTTGAGTATGACCTGAATTTATAACGGAGTCTCTAACTGATTTATCTGGCTCAGAGTTCCATTATTCTTTAAAGAAGGTATTACTCTTGCATGAAGAGTCTCCCATTATTCATCAAGTGGTCCTAATCTTGACCTTGTTCCACCTTTTGTGATCTCAATCCTCCATTTTTTGTAGGGTGTGTTTTGCCACCTTTTTGTGTAAATTCTTAACACACTAGCTACACATCTCCCCTTTCCACAGGAAGAGTGCTACTTCTCTCTCTCAGTAGTCTCTATCAAAACCTTCTAATTAGTCTCTGGCATTTTTTTTGTAGTTCAGTAATTATCCATACCTTCACATATGCTATAACCTCAAATTTTTCATGGATCCCTGAATTCCCAAGGATGTTGTGGGTTATCCAAAGACAAGAATCTCTTCTAACTTTGCAGCCTGCTTGGTACGTCATTGACAACAGGATGTGAGAGGTAATGTTCTCTCTTTTCACTTGGGTCAGAAAGAGCTGGACTTTGAGAACAATTCCCCATAGGCAACTTTCACTGGTTTGTTGTCTCCTTCAGACTGATGTGTACAGAATCACTGTGGCTTAGTGACATTCAATCTGTACGTGTGATGACTTCACTGTCTTCTTAGTAGTAACAGTTGGGCTAGCCATTTCTGCCTAGAGCTAACTTTTCACTTTCATATTTTCCACAGAAACAATTTCAAGGTTAACCAGGCCAGTAACCATGTTCATTGCTACTTCTTGTCAGTTGCTGTTACGTGTATTATTGATACTGGATACTGGAGTCTTGGAGTTCAGAAACAATAAAAATGAGATTCAGTCATTTATTTTGAATAAGGTAGAAAATGTTTCGGTGGGTAGGGGGCTTGGCATGAAGGCTTATGGTGCCTGTGATCAAGGTAATTGTACAACTCCACCCCATTGAAGGAGTTAGAAGCTCCTTTGGATTTGTTTTTTTTTTTTTTTTTTGGGAGGGGATAAACAAACTTTTTAGTAATTATTCATTAGTCACTGGCATAGTCTCAAATAATGCTTTTCTTCTCATGTGGAAGCATTCTGGCTTTGTACTTTGGGGCATAAGAAACTGCTAGTTATAGTTGGCATTGTCATAATCTTGTATAACTGTCTGACATTGGCTGAAGGACTTTCAGCACTTAACTTAGGAATGGGGGGTCCCTCCTGCTGTTAACATCATCAGGTTGTATGATTTGCCTTGAGCTGCATGAAAAGACTGAGAGACTGATGGAGTTGAAATTGGTAAGACAGCATGACGACTAGGTAGAAGAAACACAAAGAGCAAGAGGCCAACCTGTAGCACAAATAAGCTGAAGACCAGACAGGAAATGAAACCAGCCATAGCGAGTTCTTGCTTCTACCAGTGTTCAGACCAAAGGGGAGATCGTGTCCTCTGATTGCATCTCCAAAGTGCACTGCTCCTCAGATTGCCTACTGCATCTATCTCAAGTCCTATATTCCTCCCTGGTGCTGGGATTAAAGGCATGCCATCCCAAGTGCTTGGATCAAAGGTGTGAGCTCTGTTTCTCTTTCAGACTGTTTCATCCTCATGTAGTCCAGGGTTGCCTTGAACTCACAGAGATCCATCTGTTTCTGTCACCCTAGTGCTGGGATTAAAGGTGTGGCCACCACTGCCTGTCCTCTGTGGCTAACTAGCTGCTTAGCTGTGTGTGGCCAACTAGTGGCTTAGCCCTTAAGTAGGCGTGTGGCTAACTAGTAGCCTAGTTCTGCATTGTGATATTCAGGCAAGGTTTATTTGTTACATTAAAAACAATATAGCACTACAGTGCAATGTGATGGGAGAGTTGTGGCACAGAAGACTGAAGCAGCCGGTAACATTGTGTCTGCAGTTAGAAAGCAGGGAGCCAGGAATTCAAGTGTTGAGTGGGAGTTATTTGGTATTTTCTCTAGTTAGGGACTCAAGCCTGGGGGATGACACTACCCACATTACAGTGGCTATTTCTATCCCAATTAGCACAATATAGTCTGAATAGACATGTATGAGTTATGTTTTATGGTGATTCTAAATTCCATTATACTGACATGTATGACTAACCACCACAGTCACCATGCACCACCATGGTTGGGTGGAGTTAGTGAATTTTAAACGTACCAAGATCCAGCAAAGCTAGAGTATTTATTTAGGTTTTCATTCTGGTATCAGTTGCCCATCATCTTCCTCTTTTGTGTGGTTACAGAAAACCCTGGTATTCTTGGTTTGGTTTAGTTGTGGGGGCTCCTGAGCTGGTGTTTCATGAGTGGCTGAAGCACACCTTTCATAAGCAGCACGTTAAGCAGGTTGAAGGCCTGGTGTTCCCTGTGGCAGCTCCTACCTGTTTTATTGCTCCTTGCATCTCTGTTATCCTTCCTGGAGCTCATTATTTTTCTCTTAGCTTAAGTTTGATCAAGTAGTTTAAGTCTGTAAAGTGAAGTTATGTCTTTTACAGGAAAATGGATAAAGCTAGAGATCGTCACGTTAGGCAAAATAAGCCGAACTCTGATATATGCATATCACGTTTCTTCTCATATATGGAATCCAGAGTTTAAACAAAGGGAGATATACAAGCAGAAGGAAGGCTATCTGGGAAGAGGAAGGGAACTAGCAGGCGAGCAGGACAAGAAAGGAGAGATATGAACATGGACAAAATACATTATATACATGTATGAGAATGTCATGATGAAGCCTATTAATTTCCATAGGAATATATGCCAACAAAAATGTAAATACTCAAATTAGAGATAAATATTTAATATAATTTACAACGAATAATTAAAAGAATCTCTGAATGTCTTGGTTCAAAATGCCTTTAGTGGGATTGGGGAGGTGACTTGGTGGTTAAGGGTGCATGCTGTGCAAACCGAAGGGACTGAGTAAGAATCCCTGGCATTCTCATAAAAGCCAGGTCTGAATGAGAGTGCTTGCAACCCAGTGCAACCCAGTGCTCTGGGAGTTTACACAGAGGGATGTTTCAGGCTTGCTGGTTGCCTGCCTAGCTCTCGGCTCAAGGAAATAAGATGGAAGGAGACAGAGCAGGACGCTTGATGTCCTCCTCTAGCTTCTGTACATCCATGTGCACAATTGCGAATCTGCACATATATGCATATAGCACATATGCACATACAAAAATACCTTCAGCAGCCTTGGGAAACAGTCTCGTGTCATTACCCTTCTAATGAAAATGCAAAAGCAGAAATGGTCACTGTATGATTTCTAAATCAATAGGGCAGTTCATAACCGAATAGACAATGTTCTTAGAGGAATGAGAAAAGACAGATTTATGTGGGGGGACTTTAGAGCAAATGCATCTTCAACTGTGCTAAATAATACAGCCAGTTATTAAGCACTAGAAACTTTGTAGTGCCAGTAGTGTCCCCAAATTAGTGTGGTGAAACCAAACACTATTAATTATATGCAGCTAGTTCACTGGGAGAAACATCCAATTTAGACACATTTGGCTTTAGTCAGAGGAAGTAAACACAATGAAAGAGAAAAGCTGCTTTAATATACTCATAGACCGTGATTGCTTCAGTGAGCAGGTGAGGAAGAGAAGCAATTCTTTATTTCCAAATTATAAAGTACGATCAAATTTGAAGCTGTGAAAATATTGAACTTTTGCTAGGAAAAAAAAATAATAAATGATTTGAAGCCCTGCTGATCACACAGAGAATCTCGACAATTTGACAGCTATGAATTTATCTCACTTGTGAATGAATAACCTTTGTAAGTCACTGGGGACTTAAATATTCCCAACACATTTCCCTGGAAACACTTCAAAAGGCGTAGTTCATTTCTGTCCTTACCAAACAGCCCCTTTTGTTTGCCTCTGCTTTGCTGGCTTTTGTGCTTTGAGAAGGGACTTAAAAGTTTGAAAATTAACATGGTTACAGCTTGCCAGTGGGCTCTACTCTTGCAAGAATGAAGCAAGATTAACTCTTTGATTATTTTAGGGATTAAACAGCTTCTATTTACATCTGAAATAAGGAAACTTCATTAATATTGTTTACAAACCTTTATCCCTGTCCCTGGGTTAATGTTCAATGTATTTTTGTATTTAAGAGGGCACATGTGCCCTGAGCTATGTGTGGCAGAGGAAGATGATCACATCTGGTTAAGTTGAGCTCCTTGGAGTTTCCTAGAGAGTTCCTGGAAACCAGGTAGTTTCTTAGAGCTGGGTCCTGGACATCAAGTCCAATGCCATAGCTCTAGATACTGTCCTATGTGTTTTTTGCACCTTTAGCTTTGTGATGGGTTCTTGGTATGAGGTTTTCAGACTCTGGTTTCTTTGCTCTGAGAGCTGATTAATTTTCCCTTGTCAGGTTTAGCCTTACAGACACACTGTGAGTGTTGTCGATGGAGGGTCATTCCTGGAACGGAACATGAAGGATGAATCTTGAGATGTGTATGGCTTCCCCTCTCTCTAGATCATACTGCGCTATCATCACTGGAAAAATCGGTCAAAATCCTTAACCGTTTCTGGCACATTAACTTCTTCCTACCTTCTGCCACCACAGGCAAGAAGATTTGTACGACTTCCTTTACCTCCAAAATGAAATCAGTGCTTCTGTCTCCTGCTGCAGTTTCCACCCTATGAAGTTGGCCATATGCTAGTTGCACAGACATGCTCAATGGAACCCTGCTTTCCCCATTATCTACCCTTGAAAGAGGCCTCTCATTTTGGTTCAGTTCTGGGCATTCTGACATAGTATCATGAGGTTTCTGGGGATGGTTTTGTCATAGGTAACAACATCAGGTCAAGCTAGATTGAGGAAAAGGAGGCATCTGAGGATACAGAAGACGTCAGTGAGTCACAAGTGAACATAACTGCTGAGTCTTCCTGGGAACCAGGGGCTGGTTGTATCCAGAGTAAAGCAGATGGTAAGCGTTAGCAATGACATCTCACTCACGCTGCCTACCTGTCAATTTCTCTTTCTCCCCCTCCCCTTCCTTTGTCCCTTCCTTCCTTCTCATCTAGTATTATTTTTGTATTGTATATTTGCATATGTTTTATCAAATCTCTCTTTTAGTATCCTGCCCGATCCAATGTACACGTGTTAGCAAGAAGGATATCTGCTTCAGCATAGCTCTGAGAAACTGCACAATACATGCTAAGGGCTCAGCAGGGCGTCAAGCCAAGCCTATCCTCACACTTTTCATTTATTTAGAATTTCATTCTACACGCCAAGCACAGTTCTCCCTCCCTTCCTCCCCCTCCCCCACCATCTTAATTGGTCTAGATAATAAAAAGCTGGAGTCAGATATAGAGGTAAATGCTGAGAGATCAGAGAGAAGGAGCCAGCCACAGAACACCTTACCTCATTAACATCTCAGCACACAAGAGATCAATTTCCTGTTTCTCCCTGCTTATATCCTATTTCTGCCCAGCTATCTCACTTCCTGTCTGTCTGAACAGACCTCCAGACCTCTGTGGTTAGCTAGTGGCAAGCTTCATTCTCTGAACCCCAGGCAGGCTTTATTTGTACACATAAGATATCACTCCCCAGCAACCCCCCCCCCCCAATTACTCTCAAAGGATAAGAGGTCTCATGGGTTATCAATGAAGCCTAGCCCATTAAATTGAGGCAGGACCAAACTACTCCCCTCTGCATTAAGGCTGAGTATGGCATCTTCTGACAGGGAATGGGCCCCAACAAGCTAGCTCATGCACCAGGGGTAGATCATGGTCCTACTGCCAGGGGCCCCTCAGATAAACAAAGGTACACAAGTGTCTCCCACATGCAGAGGGCCTAGTCCGGTACCATGGAAGCTCCACGGCTGCCAGTACTTGTAAGGAAGATGGTTGGTAGCTGAAAACATTTTGTACCATCCTACAAAGAATTAATGTTTTCACAAGAGCTCACAGGTCTTTGTTTCCACTATGAACCTGCTTTTCAAGTTAATCGTTCCATGTCCTACAAGCCCAAGGTGCTGCCTTGGAAACTTTTATTTACATCCTTTTGTAAACTAAACTGTGATGTCTCACACGCCTTTCTTCAGCTTCTTGATCTTCTAAGTCCCAATTCTTTCTTCAAAATGTCACATCATACTGCTTCTTTCCCCGATTTCTCCATTCTCATTGAGCTTCTTATCATCTCCCCCATTTCTTCTATTACAGAGACCTTTTAATTTTAATTATGCTGCCACTGACATCCAGCGTCTCTTATAACCACTACATCATTCATACCGCTGACAAGCTGCTCATAAAACACCCTTTCAGTCTGTCACTTGCCACCAGAAGGCTTCAGCGACTACGTAGCCTACTGGAAGCTGAATGGCGCAGCCTGAGAGCGTGGCATCTTGACTACGACAGCACTTTTTGCCCACAGCTCTGACTACTCGTTTCACTGGCACTGAGTCCCTTCCCTAATAGTTAACTTTCCTGATGTGCATTTGCTAAAACCCACCTTGCTGGCCTGACTTGTGCTCCCTTCTGACTGTGTGAGTCATATCCATCATTCAAGTCTCACTTGAATCATCTAGGTTCTATCTAGCCCAACCAATAATTTATTTCTCCGAATTATCATACATCTGCACGTTCCATTCATTAAATAGTATAGTCCTTCTACTGGCTTCATTTCCTCAGGTTATATATTGCATGCAGCAGAAGCCACTTTTCTATGCATCCTTGTCCTGACAAGCACTATACATATATAATGCTGGTCCTAAAATAACCGAAGATTGGGACAAAAAAATTCTCCGACGACGGTTTACTAGGATGCTGAATGTATATTAACTCGATAAACCTTTGTTGACATGCCACTTTCATTAGTACTTTCCATGGTGATTAAAATGTTTAAAAAAGTAATATATAGGCTTCTAAAGTAGGAATGACTTGTTTTGGATGGGAAAAATGTCTCAGTGCTCAGGTTGTAGTATGGCAAGTCAGGCGGCAGGTGGAAGGTAGAGTGTGAGATGATTGACTAGCTCCTAGTGTCTTCTCCTCTATGTAGCTGAACAGGGGAGAACAGCAGGTTTCTAAGCAGAAGAAAATGCCCTGTGTCTTATGGGGAAAGTAGGCCAGCTTTGAAAATGAAGAAAGCGGTTGCCAAAAGAAATGCAGCCTAGTCTCAGTGAGCCACTAATTGACTCCAAGAGCGAACTGCTTGTACAAGTTCCGGGCCTGGGTTTCATGGTGGTGGTGGTGGCAGCCGCTATGCTTTAATTTCCCTTTCGTCTGCATTTTCTACTAAGTTCTCTCTCTCTCTCTTTCTCTCTCTCTCTCCTCTCTAGAGGAATTAAGAAAAATGATACAGTTGGGGGGAAATGAAAAATTATGATTTTTTTGTTTTCAAAATGGTTGACCAAATTTGCTAGTTTATTCAGTAATTTGGAGACATGACATCAGTGTTGCAATACATAGTCCCTTATGTCTCACAGAGAAAGTAAAACGAAGCACTTTGCAAACATAAGAAATCACGAGAAAGCAGACACAGGAACCAGGAATTCCTGGGTGAGGAGCTGGTGTAACAGTGATCATAACTGCTTCGTGCTTGCTCTTGGTGCAGTTCAATAAAGCAGGGCTATTTTAATTATGTCTGCTCCCGACTTGTTTAAAATTATGTGTGTGGGTATATGGGTGCTTCGGAAGACTCTGCTCACAAAATCGCATAATTTTACCAGGTTTCTTGCTTTCCTCCTTGCAGGCTGTTTTGCTGAGATGCTCATTTTACAGTGGCTGTGGTTGCATCATCTTTACTTTTACTTCATTTGTTTCCTTGGGGTGTTTGTTTTTACATCTCTTTGGCTTCCTGAACTTTAATTTTACCGGACAGCTCCTTAATGAACCAATTTTAAGCTTTCTATAAATGTGTGTGTTTTGAAAATCCTGTTGTGAAAATTCTGCTCCTGTTTAGACACAGAAATAAGCTCAGTTATGTACTATGCACCTCTGAAAAGAATAGAAATGAAAGAGGAAAGAGAAAGACAGCATCTTTTACTCAAGAAAAAAATCACCACCATCCTTGAATATCTAGTTAGGCCTATATAACTCAGTATCTACTCACTTAACTGATCATTGAAAACATAGCTTTGTTTTCAAAGCATAAATAAAGGAAGTTGGAAACATTTGGCACAAGATCATTGCTAAAGTTTCATAAAAATACACAGCATTTGCTGCACCACTTTTAATTAATTATTATTATTTTTTACACTTGGAAGGTGAACAGTTTTAATGAAAAGTCGATGGTAGAGAGAAGATTTGGCATCAATCCAAGATTTAAAGAAGCAGGTTCCTATTCTTTTTGCCAAAAGTGTTTAGGACTGATTCCAGCTCCTTCTTTCAGCCAAACACCTATATTTTAAATGTTTCAATATTTTCAATATTTCAGAGGAAGCATGAAATGGTTACCTTGATAATTCACTGCATTTAAAATTGAAGTCTTTTTAGTCTTCAAATGGGCTCCTCTGTAATGGGAAAGAGAGAGACAGAGTGGAGGAAAGACGAAAGGGAGGAGAGGCAATGGAGGACAAGAAGGAGGGAGAGAGGGAAGGAGGGATGGAGAGAGAAAAAAGAGAGGGGGAAGACAGAAGGAGGGGGAGGAGAGCAGGGGGGAGGGCAGGAAGAGGGAGGGAAGGAGTTAGAGAGACAGAGACAGAGGAGATTCTTCCCTTCCTTTATAGTTTGGAAGGTATAGAACATCTTGCCCACACTCACACCTGTGTAGAATTTTTCTTTTGGGTCATGAAGGAGAAACCAATCCTCTGATGCTATCAATCCAATGTTGAAGGAACTGGTTCATCAACTCCTCATCTATGAGGAGAATTTTGTAAGCTTTAAACCCTTTATCGACACTAGAAACTTCAACTTAAACAGGAAAAAGGGACGACTCTTCCGACTGCTTTCCATAGCACTATATTCAATGTTTAACTAACGTAAATGAATTAAGTCAAGTATTTTGTAAAATACACGAAGCACAAAGTCAATTGTAAAAAACTAAATGATTTTATGATATAATTTATAGAGCTGACAATCTTTTTTCCTAATTTTCAACTTCTGAATCTTTGGGTGCATCTTACTCTTGCATAGATCTCAAGGATGTTTAACTTCTCCAGCTATAAAAGAAGCATCTAGGAAGGTGTTAATCACATAATAGCATCCCATTGATTTATCCAAACAGATGAGTTTAAAAAAGCTTAAATAATGCACTCCATCACTTGTTTTTGCATTGTGTTAGTGGTTATTGAAGTGATCATTGGAATTGGGTAAGAATAGATCATATTCATTTGGAGTAGGGACTAGGCCCTCCCCCTGCCTCTTGGTTAAAGGAGTATCCCTGCATGGGGAATGTGCTCCCAAAGTCCTTTTGTGCACCAGGGATACATCCTAGTTGCACTGTCAGAGGTCCCTTAGACTGCCCAGGCCTTCTAACTGAGAACCATGTTCAGGGAGTCTGAGTCGGTCCAATGCTGGATTCTTAGCTATCAGTCTGGGGGGCCCATTAGCTCCTCTTTGTTCAGGTCAGCTATTTCTGTGGATTTCTGTAGCCCGGTCTTGTCCTCCCTCTCTGCATTGGATTCCAGTTCAGCTCAGTGTTTAGCTGTGGGTGTCTACTTCTGTTTCCATCAGCTACTAGATGAGGAATCCATGATGGTGGATAAGTTAGTCATCAATCTCATTATCAGGGAAGGACATTTATGGCAGCCTTTCCACTGTTGCTTAAATTGTTAGTTGGGGTCAGTCTTGTAGGTCTCTGGACATTTCTCTAGAGTCAGTTTTCTCTTCAAACCTATAATGGCTCCCTCTTTAATGGTCTCTCCCTCTCCCTCTCTCTGTCCTTCTCCCTGTCCCTCCCTCCCTCCCTCCCTTCCTCCCTCCCTTCTTTCTTTTATTCCTCCCCTGAGTCAATCTTCCTAGTCCCATGTGCTTTCCTCTCCTCTCCTCTTTTTCCTAGCTCCCTTGCACTCACTGCCTCCCCTCCCAATACACTCAGGAGATCTTGTTCCTTTTCCCTTCTGTGAGGGACCATGTATGAATCTCTGAGATTCCTCCTTGTAGCCTAGTTTCTCTGGTGGTGTGAATTATAGGCTGGTGATCCTTTCTCTATGTATAAAATCCATATATGAGTGAGTACATACCATGTTTCTCTTTTTGTGACTGTGTTACCTCATTCAGGATGGTTTCTTCAAGTTCCATTCATTTGCCTGTGAGTTTCAAGATTCCGTTGTTCTTTCCCACAGAGTATTATTTCATTGTGTAAATGTGCCACATCTTCTTTATCCATTCTTCAGTTGAGGGGCATCTAGGTTGCTTCTAGTTTCTTGCTATTACAAATAATGCTTCTATGAACATAGTTGAACACATGTCTTTGTTGCATGGATGTGGATCATTTGGGTATATGCCTAAGAGTGGCCAAATGCTCATCTTTAGACAAACATTTACACTACCTCCTCGATGACTCAGGGAAAGTCCTTGGAGGAGGTGGGAAGAGTAAGAGCCATTACATAGGGATAAGAGTGGCTAGCTGTCATTTTCTGGGTACGACTCATTGCACTGAGCCTACGCAAGGCTCATCTTGTTCATAGTTTGTCACAGATCGGGGAGGGCTCTGTGCTGAGCTTTAGCTACTGATGGATTGACAGAAAGAAAGAGTCTTTCAGTTGCTCATGCACTGGTGAGCTCATACACACTCCAGCGGATAGTTCCAAACCCATGCTCTCACAGGTACCTAGTGGGTGAATCATAAAACAAAGCAAAATTATGTGAATGAATGGGGAGGATTGAGTTTTAGAAGAGAGATTAGACAGGGTGGGGGATGAAAGTAATCAGAATGCATTGTATCCATATATGAAAGTCTCAAGTAATAAATTTAATTAGTAGAAAAAGAAAATCAAAAGAAAAACATTCCTCGGATTCTTCCTAATATTGGCATCCATTGCTGTGTTGTGTACGCGGTACTTCCTCTTTTCCCTGTCTCTCCAAGCCATCTAATAGAGCATTTTATGTTTGTGAACACTTAAATTCAATTTGTTAGATGTCACTTAGGAAAAATAAAGCGGAGAGGACATCAGTTAATAATGTACTTTTACATTCCATCATCCCATGCATGGCTCCATGTCTCGCCATGTTGACCTAATTTGCCATGACAGGAACATGGCCTCGGTTTCAGCGTTTCCAACTGCAGCAATTGCTGAACCTTGGTGGGAGTTTCTGTCCCTTGGCAAATTGAAGCAGACTGGATTTTCCAGGACCATTTAAGATGGGTGTCTGTGAAGGAGAGACAGGATGTGATAGAGAGTTGAGAAGTGTGCCTAATACATCACAAATATATGGAAATGTGATCATGACTATTTTATTACTGAGTGCCTAGTTCTTACTGTTAGGATGAACTTGCAGAAAAAAATTGAAAAGCATATATATAATTGTATAATTTTGGGTAAATTGTTTTCTTGTTTCTTCAACCCTACAGTGAAGATGATAGTAACATTAACATCTATATGAAATTTAATAGTTTACTCTGTATGATGCTACCTATATATATATTTTCAGGGCTGACCATTTGGAATTGAACAACAAATTGGTTAAGAATATATATTTTTACTTGCACAAATATATGTACATATTATCACACACATACATATATATTGCATATACATATGTACATACACACATATGTACATATGTATTTGCAAAAACAATAGTAAAAAAAGATACCATAAATTTTAAGGAGAGAGAGGGAAGTATACAGGAGCGTTTAGAGGGGAAAAAGAGCAGGGAGAAATGCAATTGTATTATCACAGGAGAAAAACTAACAAGCAAGAGGACTTAGATCGTAATACTGGCTCTGGAAAGTTCTCAAATTGTTTTTAAAAAATTAAGTTTGGAAGATTTGAACTGAATGAGCATAGTAATAGGAACCCATTTCACAGAACCGTTCATCATGTAGGATATAAGTATAAAGACTATACAATAAAAGCTAAAATTGAAAAAAATTCCAGAGTTTGTCAGACAATCAGATGTGTGTTCACTTTTAAGTAAGCATTGAGAAAAACAAACAGCATTTCAAAATGATTACTTATAGTTATTATACCTTCTTCACATTTTTAGAATGGCTACTCTATACTCATAAGAATGAATCATTTATTTTTATCTGCTGCAAAATTAAGACATATGGATTGCTTTATATTTCTATGATAGCTTATGTTGCATCTGTGTTGGATCTTGGTCCTATAACCCATATGCATGTCCTGGCCTTTACCAGCCAATGGCAGTGCTTTTTTTAAAAATCAAGATTAATAGCAGTAGGTAACCACCTTTTCACAGCAGGGCCTGAAAATTTCCATCCACCCCTCCCCAGGGGTCTATGGCATCAGGAAACTGCTCCTCTTCCTTTTCGCATGTTTGAGTTTCTTCATTAAGAGTTGAGAGCTGTGTTCCAGGGTCCTGCAGGAGACTGAGAATCTCTACAGCTTTGCTGCCTGGACCTCTCAAAAAATCAGAACTGTACTGGAGAGCAACAATATGGACAAAAATGTCTGTTCCCACTCTGGGTCATCATGTATTGCTTGTGCACTGACCCTCTGGATCTGGAATCACATCATTGGTCTTTCTCTCCCCAAATCTCCCAGAGAACAGTGTCTCAGGAAAAATCTTGCCATCACTGAGCTATTGTTTTTATGTCTCCCTGTCCCCTGAATTATATGACTGTCAGCATTTGAACTTTTTACTTTCCCAAGCTTACTGTCCAGGAGGGTGAACACTGGTCCTATCAAGGTGGAAACATCTGGATCAGTGCTAATTCTTTGTTTTTCTGTTGCAACAATTGGTTGTCCAAGTGGACCAGTGTGTGTAGTGGTGGCGGTGATGGGACTGTCTATGAATAATAGTCTGATATGGGAGAGAAGGAAACTCAGAAGCCTGAGCAGCATGAAGTAGCAGTCCTCATATGTTTGATTTCAGGATGTCTGTTTTACTCTCAAAAATGTTTGAGGATCCTTCCTAGAGAATTTATTATTATGCTGGCTATTGATATTTTCTTAATAGAATTTAAGATGAAAATGTTTCCAAAATATTTATTCATTAATTCATTTAAAATATCAATATAATTGATTGCATACAATACAGGGCAGATGAATGGTCATCAAAGTCTGTGATGCTGGTTAATGGTTATTGGAATGTAATTAGATGGCAGGAACAACTCCTAATATTTTATAGCGCAGTTGCTCAACCACGGTTCTTAAATTTTAACTACATATTTCAAACTAGATAACAGAGAAGACTTTGAATGCTCCACGCATAAAGAGATTAAATACTTGAGGAAATGGCTACTAAAGTAACATTGATACCATCACTAGAAACCATTCACTTGTATCAGAATAATCATGCTTTTCTACGCATGCAATTATTTATATGTCAATGAAAAATAAAAATAAGCTCATTGAAACACAATGCACTTCCAGGTCAAACTCCAGTATTTTCTGAAACCAAAAGTAAAGGATTAGAAAAATGTCATCGATTAAGCTTCTTACAGCCAGTGTTTTGAAGTATTACACATCATGTGTGTTCTTGAAAATCCCACTCTATGCTTTTAGCAGAATGAGATCAAGAAGGAACATGCTACTGTTATGAGAATGGCTTTGGTCTTGCAGACTTCTGGAAAGCATCCTGTGCCCCAGGCTGCTTTTCCTGGGTTTGGTGAGGAGGAAACCTGGGCCTCACTGAATGCTGTGGCTCATGTATTTGAACTCTTGACTCACCAAGAGTTTTGGGAGGTGGTGAAAGTTTGGGGACATGGGGTTTTCCAAGAAGAAGTAAATCACCAGGAGCAAACTCTGAAGGCTAGGCCCATTTTTCGTTTCTAGACCATGCTGTCCGTATCCCGGTTTATCGCAATGAGCTGTAGCCACAGACTCCTGCCATTGAGAATGGAGCCTCTGCACTCACTGTGTTTGCTCTGTTGTGAGGGATGCAAATGTCCCTGAATCCATAAGCAAGGATAAACCTTTTCTCCCTCGAGTTTCTCTGTCAACTCAAGTAATAGTCTGTCTTACTGATGAGAAAGTTTACTAAAAGGCCAGCCTTGTGTGAAGAAACAGGGGAAATGACCTCTGAGAGGAAGGGATACATTCCTACCTTTTTCTGGACCCATGTCCAGGTTTGGAGTTATCTGTATCCCACAGTGTTCCTGGGTAAAAGTGCTGCATACTTAAGTGAGGAAGGTTGGAGTTTGGCCACCTAAAGCTGTACCTTGTACCGAGCTTCCTAGCTGGTAAGATGAGGCTTGGTCAGCAAGTCTGTATTAGTTTCACTCCCTTGAGCTCTGATAAAATTCCTGGGGAAAACAACTCAGGGAGAAAAGACTTGCTTTACAATTGTCGTTTGTGGTCCATTATTGTAGGGGAGTCAGGGTATCAGGAATTTGAAGCCGTTAGTCACCTCCACAGTCAAGAGGAGAGATGATTGCCTGCTCCTGCCCAGTCACTCAGGCCTTTTCATTCAGTCTAAGGCTAGCACATGAAGCTGGCACTCTCTACATCTAGGGAGGATCTTCCCACCTCAAACAAGCCAATTAAGAAAGTGCTTCATAGATATGTCTACAGGTCAAATCCAGGCATTTCCACATCAAGACTCTCTCCCCTGGTTTTCTAGATTGCATGAAGTTATCTATCACAAAACTCAATGACAGCTCTTAAGCAAGTCACATAAAAGTGACCTGAAGTGAGAGTGGGCCCAACAGCTACCATACCGACATGGACACAGCTGGAGGCCAGTGACTAGAGCCACTGGCGGACTCCTGATGTGTCCCTCTCTCAGGAGGTCCTCTAAAGCTCTGCTTCTTCCCGTCCCTAGGATCCAAGAAAGGGCAGGCATGAGAAAGAAACTGTACATGTAAAAATGTTGAAGATATCTAAGATAAATGTGAATAAGTAGACTGGCAGCAACTGTTAGAGCATACCGCCAAGTGTAGCTCTTCATTAACACGCCAACCTTTTGGGACCTTGTGGAAGGAGATGGGGTAGTTGTGGAATAGGCAGCTGGATGTGCTGTTGTGTACGCACATCCCAATACTCTCCTACAATGCTATAGCAGCATCATGAGTGAAAGCAGCCTCCTCCCTACAGTGTATTACATTGTGGATTCCCTATGTGCCATCCACACAGTATATGTGCCTTCTAAACAGTATGCAAACTGTTCTTGTTATGACACAGTGCATCATCTATTTATGCCAAGATCTTGACTGGCAGTGTGTGAGGGGCTTTATGCTGCCAAGTGTTCTCGAGAAACAAAGACTTTATTAAAATCTGAAATCATTTCTGAATCAATTGTGCTGCTTGATTCTTGGATTTGTATACCTGTTTGGATTTGATTCTAGGTTTGTATATCAACGGACATCAAGACAGAGAAAGTAAAATCTGACTAAATATTTCCAGTTTGTAAGTATTGGCTCAATTTTTCTTCCCCCTCCCTCCCATTCCTGTCTCTCCTTGTACCTTCCTTTCCAAATAGGACTTTCATGAACTCTATCACAACAGCCTTCTGTGGACTACTAATGACAGGAGAGGTGCTTTGAGAGAGTTAACCTCATAGATTTCCATCGTAATTGAAGAAAAGCAGCACCATTTGACAGGGTTCAAGCAGCGGGGTTCTTATTAGGGAAAGGGAACATAAAAAGGGGGAAGGGGAGGGAGGAGACCAGCCTCTAGAGACAGGAGTAGCAGGAGAGAGGAAAGGGGGAGAGGAGGAAGGGGAGGAAGGAGATGGAGAGAGGGAGGGAGAGAGAGAGAAAAGAATGGGAGTTGGGCACAGCCCCTTTAAAAGGGAAGAGGAGTGAATGTGCACAGGTGGTGCTCTTAGTGGCTGCAGCTGAGGGCGTGTCCTGTCAGAACCCCAAGGATAGGCC
Source organism: Phodopus roborovskii (assembly GCF_943737965.1). Taxonomy (NCBI): domain Eukaryota; kingdom Metazoa; phylum Chordata; class Mammalia; order Rodentia; family Cricetidae; genus Phodopus; species Phodopus roborovskii. Next base: position 20,084,722 of record NW_026126511.1, read on the forward strand.
AGTACAGATGCCAGAATACCTAACAATTTCCTCCTCTATTTAAACCCAAGTAGAATCTGTAAGAGTTCTTTTGTATTTTAGATGATAGCAATTTAGTGACTACAAAGCTCAAAGGTCAGGCCCAATACACAGTGGAAAGCTGATGAAGACAGCTCTTCAGTTAAGTCTGGATAAAGTCAGGGGTGTGGAGAAGTAACTTATAAGAGTATGTTTTTGGCCAGGAACTTCTCAAGTTTACGGTCAGTTAGAGGTAGTGAAATCTGCCCAGGAGGATTCTGAGTTTGATTTGGCTCATAGCACAGAAAGCATCCAGTCAAGTTCATCATCTCTTAAATAAAGAGTAAGCATTAGATCTCAAGCTAATATTATAACTGAGGCTGTGTAAAAGCTATCTTGAATATTACATGAAGATGGCTGTCAAGATACCCGTGTCTTCAGTAGCATGTCAAGGATTTCCCCATTGACGGGATAAAACCCTGGGACACAAAGCAGCTGCTGGTGTGATAATGGTGCTTTGCATGTAGTGTGGAACAATCTACCAAACGTATTCTGCTTTGCATTTGATTTTCTGAAGGGATTCTTGTTTCTCACAGGAAGTACAGTTTTAAAAAAAAAATAGTCAAAATATAGAACCTTAACCTGTACTACCTCTGTGTGAAAACACTGAGTACTTAAAATATACATCTCATCTTTGCAGATGACTTTCCTGACAATAATTTAGTCACTCACCACATTCCCTCAGGGTTGCTTTACTATAGTTATTGAGAAGTGTGCATTAAGCCTTGGGCTTCATTTCACATCTCCAATATCAATCCAAAGCATTTGCTTTCATGAAATTTTGATCTCAGCTCACTGCAGATTTGAGACAAGATTTCCAATTGCTGCTTTGCAGGCCTAGTATGTCCCTCAGACACTCTTCACATCACACTTTTGACAACCCTACAATTGTTCAGTCCCAACACAAATGGCAGTTTCTCAGAAGCTGTGTCAGATCCCCTGAGTCCCAGCTAGTCATCACTCTGAATCTATAAGCATAAAATCCTAAGTTCAACAACTATCATTGTTCCATTCCTTTTGTTGTGAAGGAATATCTAACGTAAGCTTCCTTAGGTCAATTTACTTACTTTGTGAAAATAAATTCTTTTACTAGCTCTAGTTCTTGGGCTTAGAATTTTTTGATTAAATAGATTTGATAGATAATTATCTGTGTGTTGTGCTTGTTTTTAAGACAAGGTATCAATACCTAGGACCTGCTGACTTGGAACTTGTGATTCTCCTGTCTCAGCATTCTGCATGATGACAGAAAACTTAAACAGTCAAAACAAAACAAAACAAACAAAACTTAAAATACTCCTATGTACCTAGTTCTATGATAATAAAATACTCTAAGGCAAATATAGATGATGGACTCTAGATGTTTAGCATACCAAAGATGAAAAAGAAAGATACTTTCCTTGTCTCACTAGAAAGTTATTTCTCTCTCTCTCTCTCTCTCTCTCTCTCTCTCTCTCTCTCTCTCTCTCACACACACACACACACACACACACACACCAGCCTAGGGAGTTACCATGTCTTAAAGTTGCTCTCTACAAACTGATGGTAAAACCCCCATGGCTAATAAACAAACAAACAAACAAATAAATAAATGAAAAAGGGAATTTCCTTTAGTCCATGGAAAATGTTCAATGAAAATACAATGGATTTGAAACTGATAAACTGTTAAAAGGCAACTGCTTTTGACTTACATTTACTGGGTTAGGAGGACTTGAAATTTGCAATGATAATACAGTTGAGAAAACTCATACTAGCAACAGTTTCCTTGTTTGGAACTGGTCCTTGGTGCAAGGTTTCCATGCACAGCATGCAAATGTGTGTCATGTCCATAAATCCATTCACAAATGATGGTTTTACGACCAAACTGTATTTCTTCCAAACAAAGTGGCGGTAATATTTTTAAAAATCTGCAAGCCCTTTGAGAGTCTTCAAAAAGAATTTCATCATCTTTTCTCATTGAAGTGAAGATATTTATAACGAAGAGGGTGCTGTATTGCCACTATGGGGAGGAATTGCATTCCCCACCTAAAAAATATAGCCACTGATAGCGTGCATGTTTTGCATTTAGCATTGAAAATATATGAGGAACGAGATGTAAGTAGATGCAGTAGAATCTAAAAATTAGCCTAAGTCAGCTCTGGAGATCAGATTTAGGGAGGGCCATAAATCACTTCCTAGGAGAATATTACTATTCAGGACACTCTAAAATGTACCAAGGATCACAAACCTATTTGTAGCCTGTATAAGTTGTTCTTTTTCTACGTTTTAGCAGACTCTGTAGTTCCATAAAGGTGTGCAAATCAGCTCTGAAAGCTATTTTAGGGCTTTTTATTTTCTTTTTGAAAACACTGAATCTCATTGCTGTAGAATGCCCCAAGGTCTACAGGATTATACCTATGTTTTCATAAATACTAAAGCTAAAGGCTGAAAAAAAATATTCTTTTGCAAGACCCCTCTTTTCCACTTCCCCATTTTGTTGTAGAAAAACAAGTTATCAGTTCTTTAGGTCTCATGAAAAGCCATATTGTAAATACTCCACCTAATTTCTAGGAACATTTGCTCATAGTGATTTAAGCACTTTGGCAAGGAACACCATGAAGTAAGCTTTTGGAAGCCATCTTTGACAGCTGGTCAACCAGTGTCAACCTCTGCTATCTCCAGCAGCCTACAGTTCTCACAAGCTCTGCTGTGGATGTGGTGGTATATGGAAGCCTCCTGGATGACTTTTCTAGGATGACAAAACAACCATGGATTTTATGGAAGAGTGAGCCTGAAGTTGACTTTAAGATGAACCTTCCTCTCCTACAATTTGGGATCTGCATGGAAGGGAGATCTTCCAAGATATGTATTTGAAAGTCTGACTCCACCTATCTTCTTGAGCAACTGTGCTCTGTTTGTCATGCTGACAGGCATGTCTAGTGTTTCTTTGACATAACACTTTCTGAGTATCTATCATGGAACAGACATATCCTTATGATGACGTGGCTGCCTTGGCCCCATGGTGCACATAGCCAAGTCACTGTCCTTATGGGGTTTATGTCTAGTGGAAAAGAGAAACGGTACACAATGAAACAAATTCTAGAGGGTAGGATATACTATGAAAAAGGGTTTGTATTAGGTAAGCTGTCAGGGGCAGGCTAGCCTCTGGTAACATATATGCTATGGTTACATCTTTCATTTTCAATGATTTGTGCTAATTAATTTTATAATAATTGAATTTTAGTAATGGACACTTATCTCAATATTCATGTTGCTTTCATGGTATCTGCCTTGAGTTTCACCAGAAAATTGCTACTGAAGTTCTCTGATTGAACCCCAAAGGACCTGTAAATCCCCCAGCAGCCTTTAGAATGACAGGTGTCCAGTGTGGAGTACTCTGAAATGTAAGCACTTATATCTTCTTAGGCTGCTGCACAGTCCCTGAGAAAAGTGTACATCAACAGTTACTCCTGAAACACACCTTTTTGATCCTGCGTTTTTAGCCCAGAAAAAGCATCATTGGAAGTGGACCAAGCTGGCACATGTCTAGATGAGGTTACCTTCTTGCAAGAACAGTGGACCCTACTGAACCAGCATTATCTGCAGGGATGAGATGACTAGGCGATTAACCTGTAAATCCCTGTCTCTGCTGTATGCCTTGCAGCATAGGAGCACCAGAGAGAGAACACAGTGCTCCCACCCCAACAACTGCTCCTGGATCTCAGTAGTGCTTGGAGATGCTCATCCCACTGTGATCTAGGATGAGGCACTGCATCTTCTGATTCTGTTCAGAAGTGGAGAACACAAACAATAATTTCTAGGGATTGGTTAGAAATGCATTTTCTTGGTTCTTCCTGAGAAGTCCACATGTCTTCCGAGATTTTTCTCTTTTTTTCTTTTTAAGCTCAGGGGTAAATCCTTTATTTTATGATTACTTACAAGGGAGTGTAACAGAATGTGAGTTTTAGGTGGTAAAAATAATTCAGAGGTTATCAAAATTATACTGCTTTTGATTACTGTGCAAAGTAATATTAATTAACCAATTAATATTAACCCATATAATGCTAGACACTAATTAATTAATTGTGTTCATATGACATTAAGCACATGTCACATGCACAGCAAACAAACCAAATGCACATTGTGGGTCATTTTGTGGTATGGCTGCTTTCTACACTTTATAATATAGTTTCTTCGGTGATATAGTCAAGGTTTTATGATGTTAAATTCAAAGGCCTTTAGTGACAGTATGTGAAGTTCATTTAGTAAGATAGAAACATCTATGATTTTGGCCTCTAAGAAAGATTGTTTCTGTGGTCTTTAGCATGAAAACAACCTCACTGATATCTATTTGGGAATCACAGAATTTTAGAGAAAGAGCTGGCTGTTGTTCTCAAGTTGTATTCTTATTTCCAAGCAATAATGTATTAAAAGTTATCATTTGGATTCTCCCAAGAATCTCTGACATCAATTTTCATGATATCTTTACCCCCAGAGTTCCACTGAAAGCTTTTTGTAGACCCCAGTTTTAGCTAGGAAGTTGTATGAATACATACTCCTCATAATATTGGCAGAAATATATAATTTTAGCTGTTGACATGCACATTTTTTCTCCCCCTCTGATGGATGTATCTTGATTGGAGAAAATTATTCTTGCTAATTCTCCTTTTATTCCATTAGTATCCTCCCTGGGTCACAAAAAGTGAGAGGGAAATAGCTGAGGAATTCAGCCTCTGGTACAAAACCCTATAATAGTGTGATACATTCTAGGGCAGTATTTACAAAGACATGTGCTGTTTTTCTCTCTTTCATCCATAGTTAAATCATATTTTGTTGGTGAGATACCTATCTAGATTCTTGGTGAGATATATGGACCTTTTGAGATGTTTTTCTCATCATTTATGATACATTTTTATCATAAATAAACAGACTCTTAGATAATGGTTACGCAAGGGAGTGGTGGAGTAGTAACCAGTTCCTTGTCCATGCTCAGCAAGCAATCCACCACTCTCCCGTGTCCTTAGCCATTTTCATTTTTTTTTCTATCAGTAGAAGCATGCTCAAAAGAGGATTCCTGGATTGACTTTCTAAGATATCATGTCATGACAACAAAGATTATAAAGCTTGGGAATCCATCTATCCACCATAAAATATTAATATTATTGTCTTTTATATAAACATTACTTCTATCATGACACATGCAGGTAGAAGCAATGAATTTGCTCATCTGTGAACACACATGTTTGGGAAAGGCAAGGGGAATTTAAAAAAAAAATCTTTCAGGATCTCACAAACTGCTATGACATGGAAGCAGTATGTAATACCATGCAATTTCCTGATACATCTAATGTATTAATTCACTAATCTTCATCTCTTAGGAAAACTTTCCCCTTAATATCCAGAATTTAGTGTTATTTTTTACCCCAAGATCTATGGCTGTCCTGGATCTCACTCTGTAGATCAGGCTGGCCTGGAACTTACAGAGATATTCCTGCCTCTGCCTCCTGAGTGCTGGGATTAAAGGTATGTGCCACCACTGCCTGGATTACTTTTAGTTCTTATATCTCTGTCATCTTACTCTGCATTTTAAAAACTCTTTCACTCTGGTGCAGAGAGTTCATCCCTAAGCCTCTTGTATTCTGGATGGGCACCCTGCAGTGGAAGTAAATCTCCTTATGCTTTGTATCCTTTTGACTCACAGACTTAGTTTTTAATTTTGAGATAATTTAATAATTTAAAAACTCAGAAACACACAAAAATCCAAAGCAGGTCCACTTTTAAATTTCAGAATAAATTCCTTTCTAAGATTCAGTAATTGTTTAGTCTATCTCTTTCCTTTGTTTCTGTCTTTATCTAGATAGACATAAATACGCAAATAGATACATAGATAGACGATAGATTAGATAGATAGATGATAGATTGATCAGTGCATACTTTTGTTGGATATGAGATCAGAAAGGAGTTGGAATTATGTATGTAAAACACAAATCAGAAACATATCATGATATTTTAGTGAATTCACAACTTTTAGCATGTATTGCACTTAATAATTTTTAACACTCTTCCTCTTCTCTCACTAACTTGGCTTACCATACTGGCAGGGATGCAGTGCTGTGATGGATGGTGTGGCCACCTACTTGTAGCTGTGAATTATGGCAAAAGAAGCAACCGAGTTGTAGAATCCTGCCATGAAGAAGTCTTTCTGGACTTTGGGGAGGTACATTAAAACTTTTCCAGCATTAATAAATAAATTCATGAACTCAGAGAGGACACAGCCTATGAATGAGTCATGGAGAAAAGATTCAGCACTTTGGGTCTAGTCACAGCCTCAATTAAACTCTAGCAGCTTTCTTGAAGTCTGTTTCCACTGCTGACAACACCTGGAAGCCTATTGCAATACTGAAGACTCAGCACATCCCAGATTTGGTGCGTGCTAATTTGCTGCAGCTATATGATCTGTTCTCATCACGAAATTTAGGCTTTGTCACTAGGCTCTTTCAGATAAGCTAATCCCCTTCAACCAGACAAATGAGGACAAGCAAAGACTCAGTGTAGACTGACTGCTCTGAGATGGAGGCCAAAGACTTGAAAGAAGCAGCTTCTACTGACTCCAGTTCGCTGACCCCGATACTAGTGGAGTAGTTGTGACACACAGTAGGCATGGCACGGGTCCATTTTAAACCCTTCTCCACCATTTTGAAGAGGCCAATAATAAAATGGGAGCTTGGTGAGTTATAGTTTCCTCCAATGACTGCTTATTATCTTTCACAGTTTGTGAAAGTCGGTGGAGATGAAGGCTCAGGCTGACAGGCTTTTTGTTAGAAACCCGCATTCATGATTTGGTGGAGCTAGAGCATCAAATTGTTGTTTTTAGTGTCTTGGATTTACAGCTGCATTAATTGTTTTCTTTCAAATCCTGCTTCTGTCAATGCCTTTGATAACAGAAAAATGCTTTTGTTGAACTCTATTCTGTTAATCTTTTAAAATGTTTTGTGACATTTGTATCTTATGATGATTTGGGCCACTTTAACTTTTAGGATTTAGAACCAAAGCATTTGTTTTTGTATTTGCTCGTATTTTATTATTTTTCTTTGACTTTTCATAATGAGCCATTCTGTTAAAACTGACTCAAACAGTTAATGAGAAAAAAGAGGACATGAGACAAAACATAGACTTTTAGCATTGGCCACCACTCATTTTTGTTTATTTATTTATATTTATTTATTTGTTTTTTAATGTCAACAGAACCTTTAATTTCTTAGTTCATACTGTCTGATGAATATATAAATGTGTTAGCAATATGTTATGGACCATGTAATGACAATATAGGAGCTAGTAGAGTGTTTCCATAATTGACCAATTCTGCTATTTAATGTAAGAAAAGGGATTTGGCTCTATGCAATCCTGATATGTATTCCATTTGTAGCAGTCCTCATTTGGAGCTGATTACAAAAACAATGTGGGAAAAGGAATGGAATCCCCTCATTCACATTTTGAACAGTGAATATTTTTAGCTTTGTGAAACACTAGATGATAGAAGGATCCATGTGAAATAGCACCTGCATTCATGAAGCAAATATGTTGAAGATTTCCCAGATACCCTAAATGGAATTGCTTGATAGTCTTACATTGTTAGAATTTGCCACACTCAACAAGAATTGGTGTCAAGGAAAATGCGAAACAATGACAAGACATTAAAGACTTTAAACTGCAAAGACACTCTTCGAGCATATGTACTTACATTTTATAGTTTTAGTTCAATAAATGAAGTATATTTGAACAACCAAAGGGACCCTTTAATAGGCCAATCTTGTGCTAAGGAATAGAATGTATTATAGTTTCAAGAATGTAGCATAATAATTGTTGGGAAAATCTTTGAATGACTTTTGTAATTGTTATTATTTATCTTGTTTTAAACAGGGTTTCAGGTATACCAGGTTGGCTTTGAACTTGCGATGTAGCCAAGGATGCCTCTGAGTGCTAGTGTTACAGAGGTGCATCATAATGTTTCCTGTATATCCTGTTGGGATTAAAACCCCAGGCTTCCCTTATGCTTAGGAAATGACTATTAACTGAGCTGGATCACTAGCCTAAACACCTTCTCTTCCCACAACTAATGAAAACTGCTGTCACCATTTGAATTATGAGATGGAAATTAGGAACCACTGCTATAAAATGTAGAAACAAAGCATCAACCAACATACTTCAAAGCCAAAAGTGTAATAATGAATACATTTCAGATAGCTCAAAACAAAACACAACAAAAAAGGTCTTTAAAAGGAAACTTGCCTGAAAGAAATGAACATTCTAGAAAACAGTTATTTCAGGAACTGAACAGTCATGCTCAGCTATAAAATAGCAGTGTGTGGCAGCACAGTCTCTGTTACCTCTAGGAAAGCATGCGAGTTCACAGGGAATTGGTCAGCTACTAAATCTGTGTGCGAGATTGTTCCCAGAGCACTGAAGGCTAATGTAGAAGAAGAATGGGATTGTGGTCCTCTTGCCTGAATAGCACCCTATTCAAACAATGCTCTTCTCAGATGGAACTACAAAATATAAACAAATAGATGACTATTTGATAGACAGGTCAGTAGGTCAGTGGCTGGGTAAATAAACAATCACCCTTATGTGTAGTGGCTACTAATTGTTTAATGCCAGATTTGCTCTCTGGATTTTTTGTTGTTGTTTAATAAAAGTCTGATCTTTACAAAATGGTTTTGGTTTGTTTTTGTCCTTTTCTTTTTTGCTAGGTAGATGTCAGAAAAGATTGTTCAAATAATTTGCAGAGAGAGGTGACTGAATAGTCCGGGTCAAAAGTGTACATGCACTTGGTTTAGCAAATACCCCACATTTTTTCACCCTTGCTTACAGAAATACCATTGAAAAAGAACACCTTAGAAGTTGAAACAAAACCAATTGTCTTTCTAAGTTGTTTACATTTATGACATAATGCTAGTATTATCTACTCTTGGCATTCTTTAAGGTAAAAAAGAAAACAATACATGGGTGACCACAACCAGAGTATAACTCTTTATTGATGGAATATCTATAAATATATAAACAAATATACAATAAATATATACATATCTCTCTTTATGTGTGTATAATGTATATGTATATATAAGAGAGAGAGAAAGAGAGAGAAAGGAGAGAGACTTGTCACTGAACTCTCTTCTCAACTTATACATCAGACCCATGAAAATATGTGGGCGTGCATCTGTTTGAGATAGTAAAGCATTTTTTCTGGGTTATGTACTGTGTGGGAAGGATTCCTTTTAAACAACAAAATGTTGTTTTATTTCTTTTTGAAAAGAATTCTAGGCAAATGATGAACAGAAAGAGGAGCAAAGTGACCATGTTTCATACAAGAATAAAATTGTGAGATAAACTTGAAAGGGTAGATTGTTAATCAGGCTCATGATTCTTCCCTACCCCAGAAGAAAAATCCAAATTCTTGTATCTCTGTTCAGTTTATCCCTGTGACATTGGTTATACATATGTGCATTTCATTCACATACACAAATCCTTTCTATGAGTCTATTTTAAGAGTTTCCTCAGTATTTTAATGTTTCCTTTTATGCATCTATTTTCCCTTCTAAAATATTATTTACAAATTAAGCTATCACTTTCACCTCTTTGATGTTGAAGAATTATTTTAATGCTTATGGTTCCCATCTCTTTCTCATGACTTGTTTTGGAGGATGCCATTATTTTATATTAGGTCCAATTTTAGTTTATCCCTTTCCCCCTGTAACAAGTTGTTAAAGAATATAAATATTTTACATAATTTTAAGTGACCCACATTTCAGGGTTTATAACAGTAATATAATGGAGCATCCCTCATTCATCAGAGTAGAATTATCATGTATTCTGTTTTAGAAGTAGTTTCTATCAGTGTAAAATTATAAAGTAAGCACTGTTATCTACATTCACTTTGAGAAAAATTACTCGGCAAGTACAAAGTAATTAAGCAATAAGACATGACAAGCCTTGCATTTTGGGCGAATTATTATACATCTTAGATGTCTTGAGAGGTTCAGGCCAAAGGCTGAATGGCTTCAACCACCCAAGAAGACTAATAAACCCTCAAGAAATGTACCACCTGTCATATCTTATTGCTATTATGGAATGGAAATCGTGAAACCAAAACAAGGGGAAAAGGTTAGCTCCGTGCCTTTGCTAAAGATTACTTACAGGGCTGTGACATCACTGACAGGTCTATGTGTGTCCAGAGAATTCTAAAGCCATTGCATAATTATTGCACAAACAACACAACTCATTTGAAACTGCTGCCTCAGCACCCGCAATGCCAATTTTGTCATATAGCAGTCCCCCAAGGCCCTCTTCTTACCGAAATCATATTGGTGCTCTTCCTCCCAAGCTTTCCTCTTGCCCTGAGCACACAGCTTCAGGGGCAGGGGTGCATTTGAGAGAGTAGGCAGAGATTGTTATGTAGAAATAATCTTGCCCCTTAGAGGACTGGAGGCATTTGGTTCCTTCTATGCCTTCTAACACCCCAAGGTCATTATCTCATGATAATCACATCTCCTGGAGTTGCCTTATTGCTTAAACTGAACACTAAATTTTAATTACAATGAAATAGAGCTCTTCTGGTAGTTTACACAACATCTTGTGTTCTCATTGCCAGATGGAAAAAATGCAGAGCTTTTACTGTAATCGAGCGTGGTGGTCCTGGGCTCCAATGCAATAAACACACATTGTTGCATTGTTGAGGAAAACACTTTGCTTCGTGGAATGATCTGCTTTCTTTTGGGTTATTTCAAGCTGACTGTTTACTAAAGGATTTCTGCTTTTGTTGAAAAACATTGAAACATGGCAAGACTATTTTCCCCAACTTTGATTATAATGGGCAAATTTAATTAAAAAATAACTGAGGTGCTACCTACTACTCGAAAGGAGATTACAAAAGGTTTTATTCTTGTCATTCCTCCTCGGTTATTGCACCATTTTGAAATGTAGGACATTAGTATGCACACGTTTTAGTGACCTTGTTGCCGTTCACCTATTAACCACACTTCTCCACATGGTGCCTGCGTATCTAACTCCAGTATCTGCTGTCACCTTAGGCTTCTACATCATTCTGATTTCTATATAGTCAAAATTTTTACTTGTTAGAAACATGTGTAGTCTTCAGAATGATTCTGAATCATGACTCAATGCTATAGGTTTATGGGAAGTTGAGATATATAACATCTGTGGAAAAAAAAACTGGGCTGGGATTATAGCTCAAAGACAGGGTACTTGCCTAGCATGTGTGAGGCCACAGTTGAAACCCTAACACTGTAATGGCTATCTTAAAGATAGTCATCTCTAGAACAATTGCTTATCTTTTGGATCTGTGATTAAAGGAAAACAACCCACTTGTCAAGTTGTAAGCTTTTAATACGTTATGTTCTTTATACACTGTGACTTATGGGAGTCCTTTATTAGAATCCAAGGCTCCTACATTATGAGCTGGGGAGAGTACAAAACGACACTATGCCGCTCATGACACTCAATTCTCTTGATTTTTCCAAGTTGTAGGCTTGCCATGTTTAAGCTAATGACTGAAATACTGTTAGCTGCATGACACACTGCTCCTTCATGCCCTTGTTTGCTTACAGATCGTGCTGGTCAACTACTCCCTTGCTCACTTCTGCATCTCTCAGTATACTATGTTTTTTTTCCCATGAAATTTATTATATTCTAAGCAACTACACAATTCAATTATATATTAAAGTTGATATATTTTGTTTGATAGAATTTCATTGTTTGAGAGGAGAGACCTTTTCCTTGTTTTGGTTATTAATGAATTTCTGATTTTCTTCAAAGGATCTCAAGTGTCTAGAGGAATTCTTGATGCATACTGTTTGTAATGATTACATTTCAAGGGAGGAGTTCCTTATGTCAGCTCATGGTTTCAGAAATATCAACTCAAGAGTCCTTGGCTTTGTTGATTGTGTTTCTGTGGTGAAGGGGAGCATTGTGGTTGGGGACAAGGAGGCTGTTTTCACAGGGAACAGGTACCCTGAGGGAGAGCAGAACCTGAGCCAAGTTTAATCTCACAAAACCATGCCCCTACAGGTTACTACTTCTAGGTAGGACCTACAGCCTAAAGTTTCCAGAACCAACCCAAATAGCTGAGAGAAAAAGTGTCCAACATGCGAGCATATGGAGACGGGTCTTACTTAAACCACAATACTGCTTAATAGATAACTTTTGAGTGAAGGGATCATGAATAAACACTTTTAACAGCCCCCAGAACTTCAAAGCAAGAGGAAGTTTGGTCTTTTTTTCCTACCAAGTTTGTCATAACAATCTGGAAAAGGATTAAGCCGTATCTATCTGGCAAGCAGAATCATAATACTGGGCTCTTTATTGTAAAGACATTTTAAAAAGAAGTCCCAATCATTTATGCCTTACTTTTTGTATACTTGAAAGTACTTTAGTATGCTCAGTGTCATATCTATAAAAACGATGTACGTGCTACTACCTTGACAGTAGTTTTCTCTGCCGACGCAGTAAGCCAGATCAAGCCAAATTGAAAAAGTTTATTTTGAGCAAAGCAACTCCGGGTGAGTCCTCCAGCCCCGCGATTGAGGTTGGAGAGGGGGCAGGAGAAATCACATGGACCTATTAAAGCAGGGTGCTTATGTACCCTGCAGGTGAGGGGGTGATGATGTGTCTGCTACCCACTGGGTTTGTGCCTACTTGTAATGCTTTGGGTGGGGACTTGGGCTGCTGGCATCTTCAGGGGAGGAGCCAACACAGCCAGCAAGAATGTGAAACTGGGCTTTTTAGTGGTTTTCTTTCTGGAGATTGTCTGATTGGGCAGGGTTTGGAGAGGAGAGGAGAGGAACGGGGCTTTCTCAGGAGTAAGCTGGAAGTTCCAATCAAATACATTGAACTGCTTCAACTTAGATCATTCACTCACTTTCTAAAGTGCTGGCTATTTTCTCAGTTCCTTTTGAACAATTAAAACAGAAGCAGAAATCTACTGGTTTATCTCTTTAGTTGTGAAGTTATTTTAATCAGTGTTCGTGCTGTCTTATGATAGAGTAATGTTTGTGTTTTAACTGCATAGTCTATCATCTATCTATCTATCTATCTATCTATCTATCTATCTATCCATCTATCATCTATTTTCTATTTGTTTCTACAGGTTCACACATATGTCACATTGGCCTTGAACTTCCACTGTAGCTGAAGATGGCATTGCAAGTTTGATCCTCCTCCTCCCCTCCCATGTACTGGGATCACAGGCATATGCCATTACAACCATTTTCTACTGTGCTAGGAATCAATCTGAGGACTTTGTGAATGTTAGGTAAGCATTTTACCAACAACTACTTTCTCAGCTGTCAATATAGAATTTAAAGATTGCACCCCATGTATTTAGTAAGCTTCTAGTCAGGAAAATTATCATTTTTTTTTTTAAAAAAAACAAAGTTTAGAACTCTATTCTTACCCTACGAATGAAATGTAGAAAGCAATTATTTCAAAAAGAAAACGTTTTTAAAAGTTAATAGTGTGAAACAAATTAAAGACTAAATATATATTGAGCTAGCATGCAATTTATTTTTTACAGGTAGAATTTCAATAATTTTATCAATGCTGTGATCATAACAAAACCCTTCTGTTTCAAAATGCTTAGGACTATGTGTTTTAATTTTACAGTGCATACAAATGTGATGGAAAGTTGTATTTTTATCTATCAGTGCTCTGCATCCATTTCTTGCTTAATTGTTTCTTGTTTTCCTTTTATTATAATTTCTTTTGTCTATTTTTTTCCTCCTTTCAAATCCTCCCACAAACGCATCCCTGATCTTTTTCAAATTCATAGTCTCCCCCAACCCATGCATGTAAGAGTGCACACATGCACAAACACACACACAGTCTTAATGTGTTCAGTTTATATAATGGTAACTTTTACACATGCTTTCAGGGATGTTTTGTACTGGAAAACAAATTGTTGTACTCTTCCCTGGGGAAGGCCACCTCTTCTATTCCTACCTTTTCTCAGTTGTCTACAATTCTCTTGTGGGGTTGAAGCATTGTTGGGATTTTTCTGTTCAGTTTGGCATGTTCACTGGCATCAGCCTTGTTCAGCTCACATTTGGGCAGGCATGATAGGGAGATTTTATAGGTGGAGGTTCTGACAGTCTCACGCAGACTCCCTGATGCCTGATCATGGTTTCTCTGTCCTCTCTTTCATGCTGTACCCTGAGCTTCAGGTTTGGGGGTGTTTGGTAGATCTATCCACTGAAGCTGGGCTCCGCAGCCCCATGTTTTGATTTCTTGCTTCTGGCATGGACTCTGTCTGTTGCAAAGAAAAGCCTCCTGTTTTGCTTTCTGTGACATTCTACCTACAAGGATAGTTTACAAGGTCTGTTTTTAACTTTGTTCCTTTTGAATGCACTTATTTTGAAACCCTTTTTACTTTTGATATTTTTCATCCCTGGTTGTAATCTTATCCTACCTTTTCCAGACTGATTACTTACAATCATTAATGATTTTAGAATCCAATCCAGGCCATTCCCAGGCTGTAGTCTGCCTGACTACAACCACTGCCATTTGCATCCTCAGTACTAGGGTTCTGTTACCAAGATGTACTACAGTGACTTGTCTCAGCATTTTTGTTCTTCACTGCTTCCTGAGTAGGGGCCAGCATTATTCTGGGTTGCCACAGAGTGTTCCAGCTCCTTTATCGAGGTGTGCCCCTAAGAGTTTGTCATTACAGGACACTGTTTATTCTATGGGCTGCACACATCAGCCTGCAGTTGTTTAGTATTTTTCTCTGTTTTCACTACCATTCTCTCCCATCATAGAATAAGCTCCCTGAGTTTGAAGGCAGTAACTGCTTTGTTCCTAGTCGTTTCTTCAGGAACTTCTCTGTACCATAAATTCAATGTTTGTTAAATGAATGAGTAACTCAGTTAAAGCTGGAGTCATTTTCCTAACTCTGAGTACACTGTTGTGGAATTTCCTGTTATCTCATGAATAGTAAACCCCACCCCCAACACACACACTCTATGTTCATAGAACTAAAAGCTGGACAAGGGCAGGAATACTTTTTAAATAAATGTCTGTGGGTAATAGCGGTGTAATATTTGGCAAGATGTTTTTCTAATACTGTGTAACTCCTTCCTAATGCTGTGTTTCCCTTGCTTTCCTTCTTCTCACATAGAATGGCAAAATTTGGTGCTTATGGGTGTTCTATAGTGATTTAACTGATAATCACGGTTGGCATGCTTGTTTTTACACAAGGTTTTGTTAATATACATCAGGGGAAGACATTTCAGGGGTTTTAAAGAAAGGATCTCAGCTACTCCTTTTAAAATTCTATGTGTATGGCTTCTTTGCTTGCATGTATGTGTACCATGTGTGTGGAATGCCTGGAGAGGCCAGAAGAGGGCATCAAGAAACTGGAAACTGGAAACTGGAGTTACAGAAAGTTGTGAGCCATTATTTGGATGCTGAAAACTAAACTCAGATCTGCTTTTAGCTGCTGGGCCACCTCTCTGGCCCCTTGGCTCGCCCTTAGGTAGCACATAGTATGTTCTTTGCATTCACTAGGTAGTTTGAATTTGCTGGGTGAATGTATTGTTTCGTGCTCATTTCAAAATTCTTTTTATTTTGCTTATTAATGTGTATGTCTATGGGGGAAGGTGTGTGTGCTCATGCAATGGCAGGCATGTCGAAGGTCAAAGGACAACTTTTAGGACTTGGTGCTTTCTTTACACAAACCTGGGTTGCCAGGCTTGCATGTAACTTTACTTACTGAGCCATCCTGCTAGCCCTTGAAAATTCTTAATATTTTCTTTGAATGCATCTGTCACACCTGGAATCCCGAACTGTCAGGCTGTCTGAGAAATGTTGGACATCTTTTTATTTATTATCTTTTAAAGGTTACTTTTATTTAAGCATGTCTGTACACATATGTGGAGGAGTGGTGTATGTCTATGAGTATATGCCTTCAGAGTCTAGAAGAGGATCCTGGAGCTGGAGTTGCTTGAAGTTGTGAACCACCTAATGTGGGTGCTGGGAACTGAATCAGGACTCTTTGCTAGGACAGTATGTGCTTTTTTCTTCAGAGCCATCTCTGCAGCTCCAACTTCTATTTCTTTTCTAATTGACCATATGAAATAGGACAGGACATGGAGGATGTCTCAAACTCATTGTTTCCTCCTTGCTTTCAGTATTAATGAACCTGCTGCCCTTGCTTAGCATGATCAAGTGGAAATATAAAGAAAACATTCAACTTCATTTAGTAATTGTCTGCAAGGCAGGAAGGCAAAGTATTATCTATAGCATGGGGCGATCCCATTGTGGACACTTCACTCTGCAGCCTCTTATCTTGTTCTGCTCTTACACACAGGTCATATTATGCACTGCTTTGTGCTACTTTGACAAGAACTAATGTGGATGCTTAAATATTTTAAAGGCTGAATGCTTCCGAATGATAAAATACAGAGCTGATCAACCCTTCCTGTTGCGTTTGTGGTTAATGATAAAGTAATTTAATACTTTTCTATTTTTTGGTCTATGAATAGTTTCTACACCAAATATTCAAGTTCCTTAAAGGAAAAAAAATCTTCCAATAAGGCCACCGGATGACACTTTTTAACTACAGTTGTTTTTTATTCAGCCATAAAATCTATCTTTCATAAAGAAACCCACTTACATGTCTTACTTCAGTGAAGGTTATTTGTAGACTGAAGGTCTTTTCTTGTCAAGATATGATGAATACCATGTGTGAAGACAGAGGAGCATCAGACCTGTATTAGCTGGAAAACCCACTGATCTGTGAATAACCTAAGAAAGAAAACCTGAAGATTAGCAACGTCGCTTTTAAGAATGATCCATCAAATTCAACAAGCAGATTCATAGAGATGAATCATCGGGTCCCTTTTTATACCTACGATACAGTAAAGGTTATTTCCTGTGCCTACAAACAGAAGCTCAAAAATAAAGGGAAGGGAGGCCCTGAACAGCCTTGGTAAAAGTCACTATCCTAAAGTACTTCTGATGTTCTAGATGTGTTTGAATGTTAAGTAAAATGGTGTTTGGTATTGAGTTCAATGCCTGGGCAATTTTTTTTTTCTTGTGTACTGTGACATGGGGGAGAAATTACATTGTATACTTCCTCCAGTTATTTATCTCAAGCTTTAGTTTTACGGTCATTTAAAAGATTTGCTGCAGTATTGTATTTGTTGTGGAAATTATTTTAAAGACTTTCCTGCATAGTTTGCATAGTCAAGTAGCAGTTGGATAAAAAAAAAAACCAGGACATGAATATTCTGGAAGACAACTTAACTGGTTCAAAGAACAAAAACGTTGCTTCTGTAAGATTATTGTATGAGTGTCCAACTTTGTTAATGTTAAATGCTTTTAAATTTTAAAATTGATTTAAAAGCATGGAGCTAAACACACTTTTCACAGTGTAATTTCCTAGTTTAATGTCCTTTATTTGAGAGGTGTTTTCATTCATCTACTTTCAGATTGAGCTCAAATGGATAAGACAACTTGAAAATTGAAGACACCTAATGAGAAACCACTATAAAGATTTTTCAATTTTTTTTTTCAGACCAGTAACTTTACTAGGTGAGCATTTCCTACAATAACTTAAGTGAAATTTATTTATACATTTACTTTTTTATTGAGGTGACAGAATTAGACAAAAATAGCACATCGTAACACAGTAATAGCAACTGAATTTTCATGCTTAATTCTTAAGAAACTGTTTTGGCAATACACACTTTATAATAAATCAAATTGGCTTGGGTTATATTTTTTGGTTTACCTCTTGGTAATTTAGTTTTGAAATGTATTTTCTCAAAAATATAGATCTCATTTGAGAGGTGTCTCATACTGAGTTTTTAACTAAGCAAATTTAAATAATTAGTTCCTAGCTTGCCCCACATAATGAAAAATAATTTTAATGGTGATTGAATGACAAACTTTCTTTGTGTTTAAACAATTAATAATCATTTCTGCTTTGATGTGAAACATTCAGATAATGTTATTTATAACCATTCTCATTATGTAAATTAAGCAGGGAACTAAAAACACCACGCGGAAAGAGTGAGTTATAGTTTCTGAATGAGAAGTTTGCTGTTAGATAAACCCCTTAAGTTGAAACTCCTTAGGAAGCCATTCCTCATCAGATTATTGCTTAGGAATAAAAAAAGCAAACAAAGGCTAAAACAGCACGTTGTGAGGACTTGAGGGGACTTTTATTTTAGAGGAAATTTGAACATATGATTCACAGAGATATGCTTTTTCTATGTCTCCGGAATTTATTATTTTATAACAGATTAAGTTCTGTTAAGATCCGAATACATACATACATATATATATATGTGTGTGTGTGTGTGTGTGTGTGTATTTTATGAGTTTAATCTGAGAATGGCAGCGTCGGTTTAAAGAGTAAGAAAGGAAAACTTTGTTGGTTATTAGAAGCTTAAACACTGAAAGAGGCCTTGAAGCTTTCGTCATAAATCATCCACGAACTCTTGGGAGGAGAGGACCGTCAGCGAAGCTTAGATACCGTGCTGCAGGAAAGTGGCAAACACAGGCTTTCAGAATTCAGCACCTAAGGCCCAGATAAATGCTATTGATTTTAACTTGAACTGAAATAGTCAATTTAATAATCCTTTCTGTGGATGATGAAACAAATTTTCACCAAATAAAACATGTCTTTAAATAGATGTGGCATTTATGATAAGCAAAGTGGGAAACAATTGAATTAAGTTCCGGTCTTTGCCGTGCTGGAACAGTGCACGGCGTGTGCAGTTATTAAATGGAGAAGGGAATTGAGGGTACAATCCTGACAATCCTGCTCCTGGAAACCCATGTCCAAGGATCCTCCCTGCTCTCTTCTTCTTCCAGAGAAGGCCGGTGCGGTTGAGGACTGCTCTCTCTGTGTTTTGTGACCCTCGCATGAATTTAGATAGTTTTGGTCTCTCAGACCCAAACCGAGAATCATAGCCTTAGACCCAGGGGAGCCACTGGCTGTGGTTGGCATGTCGGGTGGCCACCGATGAATAGTTTTCTTTTCCCTCATATGATTTTAGGTCTTCCACTTGCTGTGTTTCAAAGATGGGTCCATTTTCAAACAACAGCTGCTTTCTGAATAAGATAAAAAGAAATCCAAAGAACAAAACAACTTGAGTAAATCAGAAGGACGGAGTCATCTCTCCAGCTCTAAGTAACCAGTTCAGAAAGACATCAGTAACCGATTCCAATTCCAATGAAAAATAAACTGTGGCCAATTACAGAAGACCAGAAAAGGAACCAGACAGAATATAGCATCATCATATTAGTAATTTGCAGTCATAGCTGTTTCTTAATGAAGAAGCTGCTGACAATGAGTGGGGTTTTTGTTGTTGTTATTGTTGCATTTTAAATTTTAATTTTGGAAATTTGTAAGCACTGTGTTGAAGGTGATTTCATGTTTCATGAGTTAAGATGGTTCAGTGGTTAAGAGCACTGGCTGCTCTTCCAAAGGTCCTAGGTTTATTTCCTAGCACCCACGTGGCAGCTCACAACTGTCTGTAACTCTAGTTGCAAGGGATCTGACACTTTCACACCGATGCATATAAAAGAAAAATTAAATAAATTATTTTTAAAAAAACTGTCCATTGTGGAACATACATATGTTTACATAAATGTAGAAAATGTGTTGGAAAGACTGGATGACACTGGTCAGTTTTTATTTAAATTTTAAATAATGCAAATGACTGCATTGCAGGTAACTTTTTTCATCCTTGATATCACCACTCAAGTACACCAGACTTGATTATATTCTCAGAAAATATAGTTCAGTCAAACTTAAAAATAAGAAATTTAAAGCATCATATATATCTAAAAATATAACTTCTTATATGTTATTTAAAAGTGATTGGCCAAAATGGAAAGAATGCAAATGGTTAGTGTATGTCAATAAATCAAAAGTCTTTAAGCAAGGCTAGTAATTTTCAGCTTACTATTAAAAGTTAATTTATAGCCTCTTGTTGAATAGATAAAATCTTAGCATTCAATGGCCATCTAATAATGAATATAAATGAATGGTTTATGATTTCTTAACATGGTAAGATAGTTTCAGTTGCCGTTTCTATTGCAAATATTAATTTATGAATTCCTAAATTGATATGATTCAAGGAGAAATGTGAAGATGCTTAAGGGACGGGACTAGACAGACTTTGACATGTAGTACTGAACAAAGAAGAAGATGACAATTCACTAACATGAATTGTCTTCATTCTAAGTCTTTTGCTTCAGATGTCATCATAGCACATGGGCACAGGAGCAAGCATGTAAGAATAGTTCTATGTCAGTAAGGACAGGTCCTGATGACAGAGTTGCCTTTGAGCTATTTTTAACAGATTTAACTTGGCCTCTGAGGTACCAGGTTAAGGAAGATGCTCTCTATTGTCTGTTTGCAATCCACAGATAGTTACTGAAAGCCTACTCTGTCCAAGGTACTAAGCTGAGAGAAAGCTTAATACGAACATAATTCATACCAAGCTCCAATTGAATAGATTGTTTCACATCTTAGGGATGGTGTGTACTAAGTAGCAAGCACACTGGAAGGTCTGCATGGAAAACTTAATTCCAGGTGATGGAATCATGCTTTTTTTTTACTTAAAATGGACTTGAAAGGGTAAGTAGTAGCATGTCAGTAGGTAAGAGAGGCTGGCATTCTAGGAACTGGAAGCAGCTTTTAAGCAGGGATAAAGGTGGCTCAATGCAGAGCACAGGTTTAAACAGTGGGGGTTGGAGACCAGCATGCTGGGCTCAGGTCTTTGCATCTTATCCTGTATGTTGCTAGGAAGCACAGGAGGACTCTGAGCTCAGACAGGGTATAATCACTTGCAGTATAAACTTAATTGAAACATTCTTTCTTGTTTAAATAATACTTGCCTAGTTAGAGGCTTGTCAAGGCATAGAATATGGATGGACTTTGATGAAATTAAATATTTAGTGGTCACAAGTCCCAGTCTAATGCCATACTGATTTAAGTATAGGCATTTCCCAGAACAAAAGATGGATTATAAAAGCCAAGTATTTTATTCCTTAATTGCTTAGAGGCTCATCTCCAATTACAGTGTTGAGCTTCAGCTGAGGTAACAATGTCTCAGCAAAAGTTAAATTTAATAGAACACATCAGTTCTTCCCCATAACAACCAAGACCTAGGGCAATTTAAGAATGCATTTCCAGCATGTGAAAACAGCAGACATTTATAAGGTTATAACAAACTGCCCTGTGATATTTCAGCTAGAACACATCACTATATACTACTGTATTATAAAACAATTGGCTTAGCTGTTTTCAGAGAGCAGATGGCATGCTTATTTACAAAACAACCAAATTTATGTTGAAAATGTCAAACAATATTTATTTGGTTATTATCAAATGAGTCTTAGTTAATATCTAATTTTTAACAAATTTCACATTGAGAGCATTGGAGAGAAGAGGAAATCCAGACAGTATTATTATTATTATTCTAAGGGAAACATTACCAGTTGCTTAGAGCTATAACATAATAAAGACAGAAAGAAAGGTACACACCTCGATATAAAGAGCCCCTATGAAAAACTAGACAAGTGTAGCAAGAGAATCTGGATACTTTTTGTTTGTTGCTCTCATATTGGATGACACTGACTGTTTTCCTCAGATGACTGTGAAGCACATAGTCACAGATTGGCAGCCTGTCTGAATGCTCATCAGCCGAGTATGGAAAATGAATTTGGAGACGAGCTGCCTCAGACAGAAATGAAAGACATCAGGAGGAAGTCATTTGGGGCTTGTTGCCAAATTATCCTCAAGCTCACACAGATAACTTTGTTTTACATTAAAACCGTTGTTTCTACATCTGTTAGAACAACTCTTAGCTGGCATGTGGGAGGAGCCACAAGGTTAGTACTGTCTGCGTATCACAAAGAATTTAGCATAGTGATATGTCTTGATATACTAAATGGGTAGAAGCATCTGGCAATAATAAATATTATTACATGATGCATAATCATACTTTAGTACAATTCTAGCAGTGTAGTTTCTTTTAACAATGTCATTCTGAATTGAACTCAACTGCACTGTCTCCATTTTTTCTTTAGAACATTAATTTTCTTAATTGTCATTGCCATGATATTTATCTCCTTGTCATAGCCTTTTAACTCTAGTATCTAAAACTTATCACATTCAGAACCAAAAAATGACAAATGGGATCCAGACATCAGAAAAACAGAAAATGAATTAGGAATTTATTTTATTCCAAGAAGAAACACACTTTTATTATTTTCATTAAATGACTGATTCATACTTTAAAAAATAAACTTAAGACACCCACTAACACAGAGAGAGTGGGACTTTGACCAAGGGTCATCTTCATTTTAACTTTTCAAATTAAAAAGGGATTGATTCTACATGTATTCTAGATAAAAATTATTTTATCATATGAGGAAGAAATATACAGCACCATGAAGCAGAAGTGCTTTATATTGAACATATGTTCTACCAAAATCATATAAAACTAACTTACATAGCATGATTAACCCAAAGCAAAAACCACATAAAGCTTTTAATGAGTGGTTAATACCAAAGTACCATTTATAACCAAAAATTGGCCTGTAAATAATTTAAGTCTCATTATCAATCTATTGATATAATATTTAATTACACAACAAAAGACAAAACAACATATATCCTGGTTCTGATTGTGCTATGGTAACTCAAGACCATGCTGGCATCTTTTATGCACATTCCTAACTCAACCTAATTCAATTCATGTTAAACCAGCTTGGAAAATACCAAGGACTGAGGGCAGACAGCACTGGGATAGCATCAGAGATTGGAGAAAGTAAGTGAAACCACTGACATTGTCCGGTTACCTAGAAGGTACTGCACATACAGTTAACACTGGATCCTTAGACCAAAGCATTGGGTGGCCATGGAAGCCCCTAGGAGTTAGAGATGGTAGCGTCTGGTCTGGACCTGTGATAACATTCCCTTGTTATTCTAATGTTTGCTTAGTGATGTCACCAAACATCTTTACATTGATGAGAAAATTCCACAGACTTTGAAAGTGAGTCTCAGCTTGAGGTTAGTGACATACCAATCCAAGTGCCAAGAGAAGGAAATACTGTAACACTAATAAATTAGATGGGGAGAAAAGTAAACAATTTCTGAAGAAGTTTAATGTAAATGGCATTGATTAATCAGTCAATCAATCAATCAATCAGCAATCTAAGCATCAGTTGCATGGTGTTTCATTTCCCATGTGAGCAACATCTTTTTTTTTTTTGCATCATTTATCTAATATATAAACTATGAGTTTTGAATATCTTTTTGTTTATTCAGTATCTCACTAAGAAGTCTGAGCTGGCCTTGAACTTAGGATCATTCTGTCTTCATGTCCCAAGGACTTGGATTACAATTCTTTAATGATTCATTTGGAAAAATAAGAGCTTCTGCTGCCAATAGCATTTGCTTTGTATGTAGGCTCCCTTACCTCTGTCAGGCTTCTGCTGTGTTATACAGTTAGCTGTTGTTCTGAACCGCAAGCTCCAATAGAGCAAGATTAAGCTTTGCAAACTACCTCTCTAGCATAGACTAGATAAATTTGTGTATCAATTTCAAAATAAACCCTATTATATAATGATGACTATTAGTTATACTATCCTTGAGGAAATATTTAGGTCCATATTTTATGAAATACAACCCATTTTCTAATTGCTATAGACAGCCATGTTTTATGCTAACCCGCTGCATCTTTTCATAGTTGCATAGTTGATAGAAATTTCTTTAATTTTGTTTTTCCTCCTCAGTCTCCCCCTCCTTTTGCTTCTGGTTTCTTTCCCACTCCTTTTCCTTGCCTGTTTTGATTTTGTACTTACTTTTATTAGAGGAGTCATGTTTACTCTTGTCACAACACTATTGAAAACTTTCTTCCTATAATGAGCTCACTGAATAAATATGTGACTAGAGGATGATGCTTGGATGACCTTTATACTGGAAGACTTCTGAGATTCTTGAGAAGACACAGTGGGGGGTGATGCTTCAGAAAGGTAATCTAGAGTGGTCTGTGTGAAAAAGGTTTGAGACCATCCTAAGGAGATTCCACTGTACCAAATGAGCTTGGGAGCATTCTCTCTTTCTTTCCAAGGGTAAAAATGTTAGATTTTTTATTCCCCCGAGACCGAAATTAGTTGAAAGTCTCCTCTTCTTCCATAATTAAGTAATAATATGAGGCAAAGCGTGAGTTATTACATAATAATTCATCCCATTGCTTTACTAAGAATGAAGCTATAGGATGAGTGCTTGTTTAAATGCACAAAGTTTGAGTTATTATACCATAATTCACACCTTGAGGTGTCATATTGTGATTATAAAATGGCCCTGTGCAAATATTATTAATTTTTAAAGTTCAGAAATAAATTATTAAAAAAATAACACATATGTCTTCAAATGATCATCTCTAATGTGAATTCATTAAAAGTGGAATGAAAAATGAGTTAGTGTTCATTGAACCAGAATTATCTATCACTTTTCCAGAGGACCTGCTTTCATTGACACACTGTTGGGAAACACTATAATAGCAGCTGTTGTATAGATGTCTTTGTGCTTTAACACCCAACAAATAATATATTCTTGCCTGGCTTTTTCCCTCTTAAGGGCAACACCCTCTGCAGTTGGTTCTGTATAGCTTATTTCATCAAAGCTGATGTACAAATCATGAAGTATAAGTCCAGCATCCTTCTGCTGGCCACTAGTGTTTGAAGTCCACTCTTTCCCAGGTTTTTGGAACAATACCTTTGGCTGGTCTCTCTCTACCTTTGTCTCTTCCCCATCTTTTATAATTTTCTTATATTTTTCCTATTAGATATGGTTGGTATTGACACTCACACTTTCATTTTTCTCTTTTAAGTCCAACTTCCCCAAGATTTTATCTATTTCAGTTGTCAGTTATTCAGACAACTCTTACACACTGTACTATTTCTAACATTTTGTACATAGCCGACATTGCTAGCATTTCTTGTTATTATTTTGCTGATAGTACCCCACAGTCCATGAGGAACCCCCTGTAAAATGAAGTGCTCTTGCTTATTCCCTGGACCAGCCCTTCTTACTCATTCTCTCTCTGAGCTAGCAATGCCCTTCAGCCATTACATGTCTTGTCATGCCACAGTTACTTTCTGATATTTGAAGAGAAATAATTTTAGGTGGGCTGGAATAAAAGAACCAATTAAATAAATAGCTAGGAAGAACAGGATATTCAAGATAGAACAAGTAGGTATATTCAACTGCCTCCCCTTGGTAGTAGGGAAAGCTCTAGCTCTGGTGAACTTTAAGGTGTGAGGAGTCTCAGAGTGTGTAGTTCAACATCTCCAGGGCAATCATCAGGAGAAAGGCCTGCCAAGCAAGGGCAGAGATTTTCCCATGTAGTTTACTGGAAAAATAGTTTCTCTTTCACTAAAGCACAGTGGTGGATGGTGCTTTGTTATGTTAATGTTTGGATTCCACAAAATAAAGCAGTAAGTCAATAATTCAATGGAAAAGTTTTTGCATCATAGTGAAATACAAGAAATCACTGCAAGATCTTCAGAGCCACCGAGTCCTTCTTTCTTAAATCTCATAATTTTCCTCCTCCTTCTCTCCATGTTATTTATTTGTTTCCAGTGGGGATGGTGGATTTCACTATGGAGCCCTGACTGGCCTCTGGACTTTTCTGACTTAGTTCCATGGATTCTGGGCTTACAGGTGTGCCCTATCACAATGTGTTCAGTCTTCATCTATTGTGTAAAATGCCTTCTACTTTTATTCAGATCTTCCATCTATGTGGCCAATTCTACAGTTCTAAAACATGTTACTTCTGCCTTTGTATAGCACACTTTCACTGATTTCATCCAACCTACTGTTTTCTGTTTTGTACTCTTTTACAGATTGTTTCCTAAAACCTGAATTCCTTGCTGTCTGCACTTTGATTATAGGGTTATAGGACCTTCCTTCCTTCTATCCCTCCCTCCCTCCCTCCCTCCTTCCTTCCTTCCTTCCTTTCTTTCTTTTGTTAAACTGTATGTATTGATAATGTCTGTGGGTGAGCATAAGTTGTGGTTTGCTTGCGGAGACTGGAGTCAACCGTCATGCTTGGCAGTAAGTGTCTTTGCCTGCTGGGATGTATTGCCATTCTTCTACATTTCAATCATTTTATTCTTCAAAGATCTCTGCCCGACTTTCAGGGTATCTAACACCTTGATCATGGGTTGAGACAAGGAAAGGTATATTTTTTATGATTTCAAAAATTTAGCATCAAATGGAAGTAACATCACAGTCTTCTGCACACTCACTTGCCTGTGTGTTTCATGCTCTTGCAAACCCTGTTTATTATTCCCTGAGTCACCTCTAATGCCTTCTACTCTCTTAAATTTTAGTTGAATTATCACATTCTCTGCAAAATGATTTTCGCCACTTCCATCTGCTTCAACTTTCCAACTTCTATCAACTCAGTATCAGTGTAACTTACTATTCCACTGAGTATAATTTACTTTAAAACACTTGCTGAAATTAAAATACTATTAACAGCAAGTGAAAGAAACAAGGAATAGCAAGGGACAAACAACACTATTTGTATTTCCAATGCATCAGGTGCTCTCTGTATTGAAATACTGAAGTCTAGATTCCTAGGAATTTCAGTTAGACATGAGGCGTCCATGTTTAAACCTCTGGTACAAAGGATCTTTGGGTGGTGCAGGTGAAAGAATAGTGAAGACATAGTGACAGGACGTGTTTTGTCTGGATAACTAGAGACTAGAGATGTCTTTAGAAGGTGATATGAATTGGGCACTCAGTAAAGAACTGACTTTGGGATGTGTAGAGCTAAGCCCAAGAACAGTCTAGCCATGAGAATATCTGAACTAATTACTAGGAAGTGAAAATATGTGTTGGGCATGTGGAGAAAAGTAGCTAGAATATAATTTAATTCATTGTTGATTTCTTATTGGATTATCTCCTTATAGCTATTTTGAAAATTTCAGCAAACATGGATTCTTTTTATTAATAAACAGAAATGTCTTAAAGTGTATAGGATGGACTATGGCAATGATAGTCACTAAGAAGCATGTGCTTGACAGTAGGAAGCAGAGATTTCTCTAATGTTTGTATTTTCACACCACCTTAATTCTATGTGTCTTCAGGAAAAGTCACTTGCTTATTTGATCTTCATAAGAGCCTCCTCAAAACTGGAATCTTGCTAGATATATTTTTACAAATACATTTTCTAAATAATGAGCTATATAGACAGTAGCTAGAATTACATGCTTCAAATGGAAGCAACTTTATACTGTATATCTCTCTACTACTTTCTTTGCAGAATGCAAATATTTCATGACTCTGAAATGTTTCTCATTTATTTTTATATTTTGCTAACAATGGTATAGTATCTATTTTATTTTCTATTTTATTTCAAGCTCTATAATAAAGCTTGAAATATCTAGAAGGAAAAATCGCAGCATGACTAACACTGGGAAGCAATCATAGACTGGCAAAATGTATGAGATGTAGTTAGGAATGTGTACTGAGAATTAACAAGCACTACAAAAATACATTTCTTACAAGAATTGCTTTCCCAAAGTTTATTCCATCCCAGCTCAGTGCACAAACACTGAAAAGTGACTGATACTAACATCACAACAACATCTCAAACAATAGTGCTTTCTAGTGAGGTTCTACTGCTCTTGGTTTAAACTTGTCACTGCTCTTACCAGGTTCATTGCTATATATTTCAAATAAAACCAAAGACAGAGAGGAACAGTTTGTACTTAAAAAAAACCTTTCTATTATATAGGCAAAGTCGTAAGATTGTTCTAGCTAACATATGCATGCCCACAGTGCTTCCTAATTCTCAATGTATGCTCTTAGCCTAGTGATAAATATTTTTTTACCCTTGTCTTAGCTTAGGTGCACCTAAGGTGACAATATTATTGTTATCAGCTGAATTTCATCACTATTGCTGAACTCCTGTGACAGCTGTCCACTGATTCCAAAGCATAGAGCATGCAGAATTTTGCATGCATCTATTAACTGCTACATTATCATTTTTGGGGCTGGAGAACAGACGACAAAGTCAGTCAATGATAAGGAAAAAAACAAAACAAAACAAAGCAAAACTCCTAAACCTGGCTCTGGGAGCTACATAACGGCTGAGTGAAATGTGTCTAACAATGCTGACTTTATTTAGGCCACTAAATAGATGCTTGCTGAATTACTTTTCCTGCCTTTAAACTGTTTCTCTAGATAAGATGATGGAGGAAGGGCAAGAGAAAATCAAAAAAACAAACTTAATAACACCATACCTTCGGAGCAGCTTGATTTATAATGAGTTTGTGGGAACACATCGAACCTATTTCATGTTGAATTACAGTCCAGCTTTCCAAGTGGCTGCTAAGAAGGAGTTCATGAGCATCTCCCATGTACTTCTTCAATCCTCTTCCTGCTCAGCCACTAAAATTTAAAATGTGATACAAACAAAATGCATCTATAAATTTATATAGTAACTACACAAACAAATGCAAACTCATTCTTAGTAACCATAAAATTACCTTCTGTTACCTATCACTCTGTGAATTATAGCCCCATTGCTTGGGACAGCCACCAGCACAGAATTACACTGCTCTTCTTAGCCTGGTGTCACCGCTGGTCTCCTTGCAGCAATCAATAGCCTTGTGGATAAACAAATGATTAAAGGCCAGTGTGAACTCCTGTAAATAAGGATCACATTATCTACTTCCCACTGAACATCATTTTCGGAATCAGTGTCTGTTTTGGGGCACCTGGATTGACTTGGAATATAAGAGAATACAAGAAACATTCTTTTAACCTGCTGATTTCATCTTTTTAAAACATGTGCAAAGTAAACAAAGAAAGGCACCTTTGAACAGATTTCTTACTGTAGAGCATTAAAAGTGCATGCACAGAGTAGAATCATAGAATATGGAGACATTAACTTCCAGGTCATTGTGATCTTAAAGATTCTCCTTATTTAATATTAATCCAACCGGGGCCACTGGATAATGTGGGAGTTTCAAAGTTTTATGCTTAGAAATTGTATAACATTATTGCTGAAATGAAAATGTAACATTGTTAACTACATATAATTATAAAATGAGATTTCTTTAAGGTATGAATTAAACAATGTTTAATTTCATTTTTAGATCACAAAATTAAATTCTAGAATAAAAATACAGTCCCGATGTATTTTCTGCTTCAAGATTCTGAATACAGACTAAGATGGTCTAGTTTTATTTTGACTTAGTCAATATAGGTTATGTTTATCAATACCAAATAAAATGTAACCAGTATGTTTGATAGTGATCTTGTTTATACTCTGTGGGAAAAGTTTTTGTGCCATATACAAATCTTAAAACTCTTGATTGAACTTCAGCAGCAACATTTAACTAGGTTCATTTTTGAATGTTTGTTATTCAGTTCAACTGGCATCTCTAAATGTAATGACCTTGATATAGTCCAGGAAGTGGGTTAAAGGAAAAGGGTGGAACATTAGAAAGAAAAACAGAAGTGTATAGAGAATCAATACATAGACCAACAGTCTAGATAACAGCATCATCAAGTGTAATGAAAGACAGTGTCATTGAACAGGAGGAAACATGCCAAAGATGGGAAAATCAAGACAAAAGAAGATATGAAAGGTTTTAAAAGTGTTTTTCAGAACACCAAAGATGCTCCAAAAGTTTCTAAAATCAAATAGATAAAAACAAAGCAACAATCATTAGATCAGCACCGAGGAGGTTCCAGATCTGATGTCCTAAAATGTAATATTTAGCTTATTGAAGATATCTTAGAAAACTATGAGTGCTTTCCTTCTCTGTTGTCTTCTCCTGGAAGCAGGTCACAAAACCTAGTGAAAATTTCCTAACTTTCTTTTGAAGTCAGTCTAAGAGCTTCGTATGAGAGGTGTTCTCTTTATGCCCGAGGGAAAAGAACATAATTCACTCTGAAGACATGGGACATCAAGAAGATGATCAAACAACCCTTGCTGAGGTCTCCAGTTTATTACCTGAGATCAGGGTCTCCTTTTTCCTAGAATATTTCTCCAATACTCAGTTCTTTAGCAAACTAGTATTAAAGCTCTTCATTAATGTCCCAATGAAATCATAAACTTACATAAACTGAATCTTTATGCTTTGCTTCTTGTTAACCTATTTTTTTTTGGTATAGGGTCCCTAGATAATGAACTTAAAATAGGAAGAAGGAAAATGTATATTTTTTTAACACTGTAAGCATCAACTAATATATATATATATATACATATATATGTATATATATATGTTAATTAATAGAAATTAATAGAACAATACTTTAAGAACTCTTAAGAAATAATTGTTTAAATATGTACTCAGCCAATAACTCTATCAAACCTAAAGGTAGGAGAATCCACAAGTCTCTCCTTGATGTCTACTACAGGGTACAGCACTGGGGCTTAGGCCAGAAAACACAAAGATGTACAACCCAGAGAATTCTAAAGGACAAAAGGCATGGGAATGGATATCAGTGATGGGAATAAGTCAGAACAGGGAATTCTGGGGCAGCAGTGCCAGAAAAACAGAAGGAAGTCCAGCAAATTCATTATGCTGTTATGAATTTAAAATGTCTTAAGGGAAAAGTAAAGACAAGCAAATCTTAAAAATGTAACCAAAAACTGAGGAATAAAACAAGACAGTAAAATCTAACAAATGAAACTATATATATGCACACACACACACACACACACACACGTGAAATGTATTTAAGCTATATTATTATCTATGTAGCAATAATATTTACATAGCCACAGCAGCATAGTTAATGATAATTTCTAAGCATAAGGAAATACTATGAGGCATAATTATGTTCTACAGAATTGGTTCTCAATCTTTGGGTCACAATCAGATATTTACATCACAATTCACAACAGTAGCAAAATTATGATTATAAAGTAACAAGGAAATAATTTTAGGGTTGGGGTCACCACAACATGAGGAAAGGTATTGAGGTATTGTAGCACTAGGAAGCTTGAGAACCTCTGTTCTATGCTCTGGAACATGGGGACCATTGGGTGAATTTGGGAGTTGAAAGAAAATGGCAGCTAAACAAATTATAATTTTTCTATGAATGAATCAGTAAGTTGGTTTATTGATGAAACACTGTAAAATACTACATATAGTCATTTATTTATTAAGTTATAAAAGTAAATAATAGACTGAAATATAAGTGATACAGAGGAAGGGATTAAGAACAATAAAAACAGGATAACATTTCACAATTATAAGAACAATAACTTTATTTACCATGTAATACATACTTGATTGAAAGAAGAAACTAAGAAAAAAATGACTTGACAGTGGAATTTGCATTTTTCACGTGACATTAGTCTGAAACATTGTTATCCTCTATTTTAGTGTCCTATTGCTGTGAAGAGACACCATAAACACAGAAACTATTATAAAGGAAAACATTTAATTTGGGTTTGCCTACAGGTTTAGAGGTTTAGTTCATTATTATCATGACAGAATCATGGTGGCATGCAGGCAGACATAGTACTGGATAGGTAGCTCAGTTCTTTATCTGGGTTGGCAGGTAGCAGGAAGAGAAAGAGATGCTAGGCATGGCTTGAGCATTTAAATCCTTAAGGCCTATCACCAGTAAGATACTTTCTTTGATAAAGACACACCTATTCCAAAATGGCTGTACTTCCTAATAGTGCCATTCTCTATGAACCTATGGTGGCCATTTTCATTCAAACCACTACACTCTCTAAATATTGAGTGAGTAGTCTATATCAGCCCCTGTTTCTGGAGCAATATAGATAAGTGACCCAATATAAACAATATAAAAGATATGTTTAATATTACAGTCAAAATTGTGTATTATTTCACAGAAGCCTACATACATTCCTGTATGCCAATAACTATGGAATGAGTAATCTGTCGTGTGAGAAGGGATTACTTGAGGCTGCTCATAGCTAGGGATCATTCAGTAGGAGCTTTAAAATAGTTTGTATAACATAATCATAAAAGTATGTGATTGGAAAGGGTATACATGCTTGACATATGGGAGCATGGTCTTTGAAGGAGTTACAAACTGTACTTTGCAAATTAAGATGCTAGAAAAATGATGGCACAGAATGAGTCTGGAGTATTAAAAGGTTATGTCTTGAATGTACTTACCCTGCATAGCTAAGCATTCCCTTCAAAACACAGCAAGTAGTTACTGTAGGTGTGAAGCAGAGAAGTAATATAGCTGGTGTCTTTTGATATTTTGTTGTTGTTACGAATACCTGAGACAAACAGTTTAAAAAAGGGAAAACTTATTTTGGCTCATGGTTTCAGAGATTGAAGTTCACAAGGTTGAGTTTTATGTCTCTGAGCTTATAGTGAGTTGGGACGTCACAGTAAGAGCACATGGAAGTCTTATTGGGTGTAGCTTCTGTCCTAGGAGACAGTCACACAGCAAACTCTCTGATCATCTAGCTCTCTTGATCTTTCCACTTCATAGTCTGTAATGGAAAAAATTACATAAACAAGAAAGGAAGCCCATGGAGGGAGGAAAGTGTTTCCACCATTGCAGACAATTAGCAGAGAGGCTACTTCCTCCTGCTCTTGTTCCATGTAGGTCCCCAAACTGTGGGTGGTGCTAACCACATTGAGGCCCCTCCCCATTAAATGAAAGATCTTTGGAAGCTTCCCGGAAGGTAACCCCAGAGGTATCTTTACTAATCTATTAGGGTCTTCTCAATTTAGTCATGATGGCAGTGAGTTTTATCCATCACCAGCTCTGACAAGTGCATGAGAAGACTGACTAGGGTATGCCATGGTAATGGTATAATAGACATTTTAGAAATAATTTAAATGCACTTTGCTCAAATGGGCTCTGGTTATTGTTTGCATTTCTAAGGAGATACTTTTGTGAGAATTTGATAGTGAAATTTGGAAACTCAGAGAGTGAATTAAAATACTTCAGAAAGAACGAATAACAAGCATGAATAAATGAATAAAAATAAATAAAATAAAACACACAAAAAAATCATTTGGTGAAGATTGGTAAGATGGTCCCCCCCCCCAAATCTGTCATCTGCAGACAAGGCTATGGGATGGCGTAAATTAATATAAGTCATCATAAGTCACATAAGTTTTCCATAATTTAGTTTCTCAGATACAAGGAACCTAAGAAGAAGGGCCTCACAGGAAGTTTATTGGATCATTCAGTATCAGCATACAGTTAAGAAAATGGTACATTGAAAGAAAGAACATTTATTTTTATTGAATTGTCTTAGTTTTTTTTTTAAGAAATAAGAATAAGATTATATAGAAGTACATCCGTACCTGTGCAAATATATTTCTACAAATGTGAGTATATAACCTGTTCAGTCTGTATGGTACTCATAATCTTTCGTTTTCTGAGATGATAAATTGGTGTTGGATAACCAATTGGTGGGCTCTTCCCTGGGGAAGATGATTTCTCTAGCTTTTAGCATTCCTTAGTTACCTGTACCACAACATTGGTGAGAAAAGGTAAAGATTTGGAAAAGAGCAAGGGTGGAACATATGAGAAAGTTTGAAAGGAAGAAAGAGAAGGGAAATGATGTGACTATATTATAAGCTCAAAAGAAGATGTTCATTTTTTTAATGTGGTGATGTATTGTTTATGATCTAATAAAGACAATGAAGATCAGAATGCAAAGGCAGCCACACTAGTCAGCCATAATAGCTGGGTAGTGGTGGCACACACATTCAATCCCAGGACTCAGGAGACAGAGGCAGAAAGGTTTTGAATCTCTGTAAGTTCAAGACCACCTTGGGCTACCCAAGATTGAATCAGTCTACAAGGGTAACAGAGCTCATGCCATTAATCCCAGCACAAGAGAGAGAGAGAAAGAGAGATAAGCATCTCATGTGAGATTCAGTTTTCAGTCACAGGGGAGACAGCTTGGTAGAGTTAAGAGCTACTTGGCTGGCTGCTTTGTTTCTCTGATCTTCAGCTTGAACTCCAATATCTGTCTCTGGATTTTTATTATTTGTGTTATAAAAGAAATAGAAATAAGAAAAAAGACTGTGGAAATGATTTAGTGCTTGCCTCTCAAATATGGGAACTTGAGTCTGAATCCCCAGAAATCACATAACATCAGACATGGTGAATATAGCGTTAAGACAGATATTGGGGTGTTAACAAGCACAATCATGCAGGTCATTGGCCAGTCACCTGGCTGAATTAGAGGTGATCTTCTGTTCAATGAGGGTCCTTTTCTCCAAAACTAAAGTGGAGAGCCACCGAGAAAGACATCTGATGCATATGTATGCCCTCATATACACACAAGTGGCTGTCACATGCACATATGAACATGTATGTATGCAGCAATACAGCATACAAATGTAGATACACACAAGGTAAAAATAATTTATACTCAGGTTAGTATGAGGAGGTTGAATAATTATCAAGGAATTTTTTTTCATAATCTCATTGCAAAGGACAATGTACGCATTTCAGACTGTTCAAAAAGGCTTTCCACACCCATGCCATGAACAATGAGACTCTGTTACTCCACCATAAGTATTAGCATAGTAGAATCATTTGCGAATATCACTAATTTTTCTTAGTAACTTGGATTCACAGTCAATAAAAAGTCTATTTCAGCAACTCTGTCAAGGAAATTGATATTACTACTTCCAAAATTGATTTTTTTGACCTCAGGCTTCTTAATTTTCTTTAAAACCAAAGCCAGTTATTAGGCTTTGCTTAAGACACTACCAGAAAAGGACAGAGATAAGAGGAAATGCACAGCTGTCTCCACTTAGGATATCTTATTTTTATTTTTATTATTGTTATGAAAATGTACTTTCCTCAGGGAATGGAGTTTAAATGAACACTTGTCTCCAGTCCATTTCCTAGGCCAATCAATAATGACCTCATTCATATGGAAAGAGTATATATGCATTTCAAGGTAAAATTTATGATTCCCACATAAGTAGAGAGAAATGAATTTCTAGTACCTGGAGATAGCAAGTACAGATCTGTGTTGGAAGAAAGCATTTGGGAAGGACTCATTCCTCTAGAATTATATTTTCACTAGATATAAAGTTGGGTATTCGTCAGATATCTCTGCTCCCATCCCAGATATTTGAAAATTATCTGATCCCCAAATTTCCTAGTAAAATTCTTAGTAGGTCAAATAGTTGGTGGCTCATTTCAAAGAGGTTTAGGAACTTGCTGGTTAGATAAAAATGAGTAATTTGAATTGACCCATTAGAAAGTAATAGACATGAATTATCATAACAAAAACAATTGACAGGGTTGTTTGATACTCCCCCTCCCCAGAGGAGGAGGTCAGAGCTTTGAGCAATGATCTACTGTGTGCATTTCCTGTTTAAATATTTGTATGTGTCATCAAAATAACTTCCATTCTGTCATCCAGCAATGGGTCATTGACAGGGAGAATGGAAACCTTCAGAGTGTGGATATCTATCAGAACATTAGCAGCAAGGTCTCTTCCATGGATCTCAGGATATGTGCCCTTACACATCTCTGCCTGGCTGCATGGCTAGCTGACCAGTTATTCGGATGTATTTATGTGATAATGCTTTATTTGCATAGCCTTTTATATGTGTGCTACCATTGCCAACGCTTCAGATTTAAAATAATATTGCAAATTAATATGAACAGAAGGAAAGAAAATTGGGTAGTTGAGATGGAAAAAGGATGCTCATGTGTGGGATTAGACCATGATGGGGATTTGATGAAGTGGAATGATAAGAAGCTGTTCAGGATGCTCATTACCTACATACGGCTTAACATCGGTGATACTGATTGTGATGGGAGTCTGCATCAGAGGAGCCTCCCTCGGTGAGTTCCCTGAGTATGCAGAGGAAGGGAGTTAGAATCCAAGAATCAGGGGGGTAACAGTGCAGTTATGCATCTTTTTCTTAAAATGTAGAGGAAACATCGCTGCATCTTTAGTGTGGGCTTTAGAAATGGCTCCCAACAGAGAAGTTAAGGCAGGAAGCAGAGTGAAAAAAAGAAATATGCTGGTTATCAATCTGTTTGCATTGTGAAACACTGGCCGTGGGTGGGTCATGGCTTTGTACTAAGAGTTAGCATGGTACCAGGCACCATTAGGCCAGGTGCATGTAAGCCTCCAAGAAATAAAAGTTAGAGGCAACAGTCTACATTCCCAAATAGACCATTTCAATAATAAATTATTTTCTGTTGCAATCTTTGTACCAAAAGGCAGACATGAAATAACTTGAAGTGAACACATAGGTTTTACCCCACTTATAGGTTGATTTCAATCCTGTTTATAAGGGAAAGTATCTTTAAAACTCCTAGTTTGCTCCCACCTCTGTCCCTGAACCATTTTTCTCAGTCCTTTTCTAAGCATAAAAGCAGTCACTTTTGTGTGATTCATCAGAACAGTTTCTCTGTTTAACAGAGTAACATCCTGTCTGATTCTAGAACAGACAATAAAGCCAATTAAGATAATGAAATGGTCATTTGTTCCTTGAAAGTGTTTTCTACCATTTAATTATAAGCAACATTCCATGTTAAACATTTACATTTGAGGTCTGAAGGGAGGCATCTCAAGTATTCCAAGATTCTTCTACTTTCTGTGTAAAGTCTGGCTGTGGGTCTCTGTTTGTCCCCACCTGCTGCAGAGGAATCTTCTTTGATGATGGCTTAATGGGGCACTGGTCTATGAGTAGTAGAATATTACAAGGACTAACTTTATCACTACATTTCTTTTTCCTTTTTAGACAAGTATTGTTTGGTTATACCCTAAGTCCTTGGACTTTATTTATTTATTTTTTTTATTTAATTTTATATAACAAAGTCCAATTAAATGAAAACAAACATTTATACACAATATTTATACGTCTCCTCAAAAAATTTTTTTATAATTTCATCTACTTTAATTTTTTTATTATTTTACATATCTATCCCAGTTCTCCCTCCCTTGATCCCTCCCTCCCTCCCATGACCCCCAAAACCCTCTCATCCCATTCCTCCCCTTTCCAATAAATTATAGTCAATTATTTTACGCAGAGACAAAAGCTCGTTTTCTTTCACTTTCTTTTTATACAGTTTTTAATTAAATATTTTTTCATTTTACACTGAAATTCCAGTTCCCCTTGCTCCCCTTCTCCTGCTTCCCTGCCTCCAGTTCCCTCTTCTTACCTCCATCCACTTCTCATATATATATATCAAACAGACAGGGTAAGGCATCCCTTGGGGAATCAACAAAGTCAGGCTTACCTAGTTGAGGCAGGACCACGCCTCATATATATATATATGTATATATATATATGTATAAAGGCCGAGTAAGGTATCCCTTCATAGGTAATGATCTCAAAAAAGACAGTTCATGTTCCGAGGATAAGTCCTGGTCCCATTGCTAGATCCACCACACAACAGATCAAGCCACATAACTGTCACTCACATTCAGAGGGCCTAGTTCAGTCTCATGCAGGTTCCCCAGCTGTCAGTCCATAGTCTGTGAGCTCCCACTAGCTCCAGACAGCTGTCTCTGTGGTTTTCCCCATCATGATCTTGACCCTCTTGTTTATATGATCTCTTCTCCCTCTCTTCAGCTGAACTCTAAGAGCTCAGCTCATGGCTAGGCTGTGGGTCATTGTATCTGCTTCCATCAGTTACTGGAAGTAGTTTCTATGATGACAATTAGGGTAGTCACTAATATGATTATAGGGGAAGATCCATTCAGGCACCCTCTCTAATATTGCTAGGAGTCTTAGCTGGGGTCATCCTTGGAATTCCTAAGAATTTCCCTAGCACCAGGTTTCTTCCTAACCCCATAATAACTCCCTCTATCAAGATATCTCTTTCATTGCTCTCCTTCAAACACGGCTTCATAAATGGATATTATACTTAAAGCAAAGTACAATCAGGTTACAAACCACAACCCTAGAGAAGCTAGGAAGACCCAAGAGGGACACACATGGCGGGCCCTAGGAAGGGAAAAGAGTTAAGATCTCCTGGGTACACTGGGGGTGGAGGTAGGGGTGGGAGGGAGGGGATGGGGGACAGGAACATGAGGGTTCTTTCACTTTCATTTGGATTTTGCTCTTTGGAAGAAATTAATGCTGGATTCTGATAGGTGCCAGAAACCATTTCCCAGAAGGAGCACCGAGCACAGAGGGGAATCCAGCTATATTCAGCAACTGCCTCATGGCCTTTCTAGTATGCTGCTCTTCCTGGAAGACAGAGCTCTTGTGCAAGGTGGAAGTCCTGTGTGGGACAGCCACACAGAAGTGTCAGCCATCAGGTAGACTTGTCCAGTAAATAGAACATCCTAGTGGGTAGAGAATACCAGAAGCTTTTCTTGATGATAAGCCTCTTCCATGCCAGATGAGATGAAAAATGAGAGGTGAACTTGATCCTGGTGATAAACACATCATGGGGTAAGGGGACAGATTTTGAATGTTATTTTTAATAGCTATAATATGTTTTAGAGACTAGCCAATACAAATTTATTCAATTGTGTATGCTAGAGAAGAAGACACATTTTACCTGTCAGAGAAAGAATGATGTCCTATTTCTCCAAGTCCCCAAGGTCCTGTGGTGAAGATCCAAGAAGCATCAAGTTACCAATTAGCAGCCATGGGGTTGCATGAGGGCAGGTTACCCAACCTATGTTTCAGTTGCTTAATTTTCATAGTGATGATTTGTCAGGATTAAATCTGCAAAGGTTCAAAATATTATGTGTTGAAAGTGTTAAAATGTGGCAAGTGTCAGGTTAAGGGAGTATCCCTCCATGGGGAATGTGCTCCCAAAGTCCTTTCGTGCACCAGGAATACATCCTGGTTTCACTGACAGAGGTCCCTTAGACTTCCCAGGCCTTCTAACTGAGACCCATATTCAGGGGGGTCTGAGTCAGTCCAACGCTAGTTTCCCCCTCCATCATTCTCCCTGTGGAGGTGGGGGGAATGGTATGGGAGGGTGATCATGGGGCATGGGAGGGAGGGAACTGGGATTGATATGTAAAATAAAGAAAAATTATATATATATATATATATATATATATATATATATTAACTGAAAAAAATGTGGCAAGCATCAAAAAGTGTTATTCTTCAACTGAGGGGCCTTAAATAATTGAGGTTAGGTTGTGATAGCATAATATTATCTCTTTGGCTTGCTTACTCTAGGGCAGGAATTGCAGAGAGTAGCTTCAATGTATAAACTAAAGGTCAGTGGAATTGCCTTTGCACATTCACAATGTCCACCTTTTCCTCACAGTAGCTGTACTTCTATGCTACTACCAACACATGGGATGCTTCAGTACATTCAAATTCATCAAAGAGCCAACTTGCCTTCTCTCTTTTATAGGGAAGTCTGAGAAAACTTAAACATCACTCATACACCATTAACGATTTTATTTTCTCATAATTATTCAGTCAAGAAATTACGTATATTTGAAAGTCGGACAAATGAAGTCTAACCAGCTGCCCGAGAAAGCTTTTTGAGAACTTGTTCACAGACACCCTGAATACCTTAAATATCCAGCATTTATGGAAGCCAATAAACATCAGCTTGACTTTCCAAATCATGTTCAGGTGATACCAGAAGAGGCATGCATAAGCCATTCTATGTGAAATGTATTACCTAATGAATAAATGTGTAGCCCTTAGCAGTGATCTACCACTTTTAAATGCTGTTATTGTATACAAGGCTGTATTTATTTAATATTCTGTAGGGGAAGTTCAAATTATACTTTGCTCTCAAGGAAGACAATGACAGTGTTCAAAGAGATCATTGCCTGGAAAGTTTACATGATTGATTTCTGAAGGCCACCCTCATCCTCCTAGAGGATTCAGACAGCTTTTGTACGTCTTTTGATTTGAAGATCAGGAATAAGACTCCAAGTTACCAATAAACTCCTGAAGAGGACTAAAACTTTCCATTTGAGACTGCTTTCTGAGTCAGAGAGAGTCCTGCAGAGGAGTGTGATGCCACTTCTAATGCATGCTCAAATAGATTTTTATTCACACCTCTTAATAGCCTAATATTCTTAGTAAAGCTGATTTGTTTTCTCCATCCCCAAAGGGAAAACTCAAAGTACTTTCTTCCTTAATATTTTCATTTAGTGTTTTCTGTAAATGACTTCCATGAACTTTTAACACCGGCAGCTTTCAGAGTATCAGATGTAAATTCTTAAGTGTGTTCAACTTTTGAGTTTTGAGTGACTATTAAATTAATAAACATACTAGTTTTTGTACTCATGAGACACTCATGCGAGGAAGTAACAAACTGAGTTGTTCTAGAACTAAACAAGAAACCTTTTCTGCCTTGTTTCTGTTTAAAAATAAACAAAAGGATGTGTGCTGAGATGAAATGAGTGGATGATATTCCACACTGACAGTGGAAAAGGTAAGAAAAAGACTGTGCTGGCTAGCTAGATTTATCTCAAAGGAGTGATTGTCAATTAAGAAAATTTCTCCATAAGGTTCAGCTATAGGACATTTTGGGGAATTGATGGGGAAGGACCCAGCTCATTTGTCAGTAGTACCATCTCTGAGTTGGTGGTCCTGGGTCCCATAAAAAGCAAGTAGAGCAAGCCATGAGGAGCAAGCCAGTAAGCAGCATCCCTCCCTCCCCCCCCCCATGGCCTTTGCACCAGCTCCTGCCTCCATGTTCCTACCTTGCTTGATTTCATGTACTGACTTTCTTCAGTGATGGACTATAATGTGGAAGCATAAGCCAAATAAACTCTTAACTCTGCAGCTTGCTTTGGTCATGGTATTTCATCACAGCAATAGACACTCAAAGACAAAGACATAATCCTTTGCCCATTCTCTTTGTTTCCACTTGCATCCTGCAAATTGAATTAAATACCATCTTTATGGTGCATGCAGAGTCATATAAATATGAGGATTTTAATATGTATGCCATATCTATGTGGTGATGTATTATTTATGATTTATTAAAGCTTGGCTGAAGGGCACTGAAAGCAAAGCTAGCTACAAGCCATAGTGCCAAGCCATGGTGATACATACCTCTAATTCCAGAAGCCCAACTAGCTGGTC
The DNA here is from genome assembly GCF_943737965.1 of Phodopus roborovskii. Lineage (NCBI taxonomy): Eukaryota > Metazoa > Chordata > Mammalia > Rodentia > Cricetidae > Phodopus > Phodopus roborovskii. The sequence continues at coordinate 20,125,843 of NW_026126511.1, forward strand.
ATAGATCCAGACAGTGGTGGTACACACCTTTAATCCCAGGACTTAAGAGACTAGCCGATGGATCTCTGCAAGTTCAAGGCCACATGCAATTGATCTGGTCCCAAAGAGAAATAGCTCACACAAAGGTGATCTCAGTACTTGGGATCACAAACCTTTAATCCTAGCACCAGGGAGGTATAAAAGGAAGAACCAAAGGGTCTCATGAGAGAATTACTCTTCAGCCATGTTGAGGAGAGGCAGCAATTTGGGGTTGAAGGCTGAGGAGAGATGCAATCAGAGGACACAATCACCCCTTCAGTTTGAGTATTGGTAGAGATGAGAAATCTCTAGGGCTTGCTTTGATTTTCTGATCTTCAGCTTGAAGGCTGAATCCCAATATCTGTACCTGGGTTTTTATTAATCATGGTACATACATGTGCACTAGCACACCCCACATTACACAAAAACATTTTCTTAAAAACAGGTATTGTTCAGGCCATTCTGATGAATTGCACTGTAATAAAACTGTTCATTGCAAGGACAATAATGTCTATTACACAAACTCATGTATACATGCACTCCATATATACAATGTCTGAATTTAAGTACATCATTGAATAAGGGATGTTTTTCCAGAAACTAATGAGTGTAACTGAGTAAGACAGAGGGGTCCTGGTATGATTCATTCATATGATTAAGCATCTGTGTTATTTTAGTCAAAGTTTGACCTAATTGCAATGCTCTACACAGAACAGTTTCTTTCTGGGGAAACTTATCTGTATTGTGATTTGAGCAGATACTTATCAGAAACTTGTCTATGACAGGAGTGCATTCTGAAGGCTCAACTTCCAAGTATAAAAACGCCTTCCACATGTGACATGTCTGTGATTGCATCCCTTTCCAGTTCCTACTTTATGTTAATTTTTAACTCAGATTTAGTGTTACATACATTCCTGCTCACAGGCCTGCAGTACACTAACACTCTTATCAGAATGAGGAACAAAGGATTCTGGTTTACATAATTCCTAATACTTAAAAACCACATAAAGCCTTTTAATTAATTCCTTCAGCATCTCCCTCCATATAGAATGACTGCTAACTTGGTCACCTTGAGCATCACTTAGTCATTTCTTCACGATCTCTGCTCATCTCTGGGGGTTTCAATGTCTGTCCTGTATACACATTAAGGTCATCTTTTTTTTTTTTTTTTTTTTTTTTTTTGTTGTTGTTCTCAGCATTGCTTACATGACTTCTTCTTCGGGTTTCATGGTGAATAGTGATCATCTATTATATGCTATCTGATTATCTATTGGCTTTTCTGGGAGGTACTGAAATTGTGGACAAATGGTTTGAAAATGGTTTCAAACATAATTTTATAAGCATAAACTGAGTTAATGCACTATTTCTCAATATAGGATCTGACTTAGTCCACTTGACTACTTATAAAGAATGTGTCTGGACAGTGAATCTAAGAACCTTTTTAAAAAAGCATATGAATCATACTCAATGATTTATTCACATATCTATTTAAAAAATTCCATTGGTCATGCTAAAAAAGGTTGCAAGCCCTTTGACTTAAGTATTTCTATAATGGCTGTTAAAATCAATTCTGGCATTAAAGTCTCCAAGAATGAACAATGCATTGAGTGGAAAATTGATTACATGGTCAAAGAACAGTCCTTTGTGGCCTCGTTTGCTTTTTCGATTAGCACAGCTGTCATGGCTGTTGTAGGTGGTCCTCAAAACTTACAGGGAAAAAAATCTGTCCTTGACACTGAATGTTTGTCTATGGATTTGGCGAAAGAATTTTTTTTTTTTTGATTGTTAGCACCCACTGCTACAGGGTTCAAACTGGAAAGATACAAAAGAGACTAGTGTATGAAGATTTCTTGTCAGAGTAATACAGTAAACATTTTTGGGGTAATCATTATCTTTATGGGAAATATATTCTTATAATGGAGATGTTGTAATAATTATTATAGTCATAATACTTCTAGTAACTTATAAAATTCTAGTTGATGAATAGTTATAGAACGCAGTAGCTAAAGGTGCTTTCCATATGCTACCACCAAAAAGAGGCTAAATGATTTCTGTGGAACGAAAGAGAGGAACTGTCTCATCAACACACTGATCTCATGCACATGACCTTGAGCCCCAGCCAGTCAGAGTGTGGTAGGTGCTTATTGAAGTGTGTTATTGATTTATCTTAGATTTATTTACTTCCTTATTTTGTATTTTCCTTTCAAATGAATGGGCTTCTAGAGTTCCGGAACATTGATCTGCTTTCCTTGCTTTGAACACTGCTTAGAAAAAGTTATATACTGTGATGGGTCTTCTTCATTGTCTACTTGATGGGATTTAGGGTCACCATGGAAACACATCTGTGGGCGTGCCTATGAATACATTTCCAGGTTTGATAGAACAGAGGAGCCCCACCCTGGGTGTGAGTGTCATTATTCCATGGGTCTGCAATATTTGTGTTAAAAGGAGGAAGCACATCTAAGACCCTTGCTCATCTCTCCGCTTCCATATTTCTGATCCAGACTGTGCAGCTGTCTCACCCTCCTTCCATGACTTCCCAACCATATGTTGCATTGTCTTCTCAAGTTTCAAAGAAAAATAAACTCTTCTCTAGTTGCTTTTGTCATAACAACAAGAAAAACAACTAATACACACACATATCAGTCCTCCTTGCTCCTCAGACTAGCAACAAAAGTAGAATTTTTATTTCCTTTCCTCATGCCTAGTGTTTTAGCTTCCTTCATCGATGAAACAAATAACTGTACACTTACTGGCTCACAGCAACATAAGCTTATCATTATATAACGTAAAAGAGCAGATATTTGATGTTTATTTCATTGTACTACAGTGAATTCTTGGTGGGGTTTTGTTCCTGAGGTGCTGTGGAGAATTTATTTTCTTATCCCTTCCAGATTCCACAGGCCACCTGAATACATTGGCTCGTTACCTTCTTCATCTTCAAAGCCAGCAATGGCCTGTACAGTCTTTCTCACACTACATCATCCTGACATTGATTTTCCTGATACTATTTTTCACTTATGAGAACTCTTGTGATTACATTGGATCTTCTTGTATGAGCTAGGATTAGATATGTCTGTGTTTCAACATCAGCCAATTAGAAGGTTTAATTCCACCTGAAGCCTTAATTATCATTTGCAGAGTAAGAATACACACACAGGTTACAGAAACTGGGACATGGACACCTTTGCATGCTACTTATATGATTGCTATGAGATGTGTTCATGTAAAGTAAACTTCAGGCATCCAGATTTTTATTAACTGTGCTATCACAATTGTGCTTTCAGTAGAGCAATCATACCTTTGGGGAATTTCAATGTCCTTCTCACCATCCTAGAGGCAACTGGTATTTCTAGTATAAACAGAGTTTTCTAATCAAGTTGTAGATTAAAGTCTGTGCACTTCATATGTGTGCATCTTTGGATCTGAAAATTTTAAGTTAGCTGGTTTGGAAAGTGATCTTTTTCCTTCCAGAGAAATCATGAGCAAAAAAGTTCATGCATTTTAGATATATTTGTACTTACCTCTGCAACTAATTACCATTGTTCTTGAATAATAATTTTGCTTTTTCTCTTCCTCCTAAGAAAACTAGAGCAACTTTCAATCATTTTAATCTTGTGTTAATATTTATGAGCATCTGACTCAAGGTCTACCAGCATCTTCTTGGTGCATTAGAGGTTAATATGAAGTTTCCAATATTCTATTATGTTCTTACATTGACTGAGTACTGTTGATGAATAAATTACCAGTACTTTTTCAATGAGAAGTTTTTTCCATTTCTACAGCTTTAAGTACCATACAAAGCACAGCTATCTGGCATAACTTGATCTGGAATTTTGGGGTATGTTTCAAAACCATTTACTGTCAGTTGTGTTTCTTTTGTTTGACTTCATATTCTTTGGCTCTAAACTTTCTTGAATACCATTTGCTTTTTATGTCACAAATATTTTGTGATGTCACAGTAAAATACAAGGGCATACTCCTATTGGACAGTTAGTCTCTTTTCCTACTAGTGGTTGTCGATGAAATTCCCTGTTCTTTCCTACCTGATGATTGAATCTGGCTTTTAGAATGTTCCCATAGTAAAAGGGAAATGTGGACAATGGTCATTATAAGGGTCCAGGACTTGTCAAGTTTTCATTCTTCATGTGCTTGGCATTTTTATGCTGAAGGGTTTATCAGTACTCTTTCAGACCACAGGGGCCTCTATAAGGGCACAGTGAATGGGTGACTAATTTGTGACAGTTTTCACATGCTTCCATCTCTCAAGGCTGTTGCCCTACATCAGACCTTGGGAGGCAGTGAAAAGGGGAAAATTTGGCACAGTACCTCTGAAAGGTTGCCAAAGTTCCTTATACCCTACTGCCTTGCTTTCTACCACCTCCCACTCTCCAGCTCACTTTGATTAAGTCTTTGCAGATAATTGCTAGGCCTTCAATACAATGTTAATGTTTTAAACTTACTCTTTAAAACAACAGCAACATTTTTAAGAGCTTTTGTAAAAGCATTTTACAGAGTGCAATACATGGTATTCTGTGTCATGAAGCAACGGGTCATTCATCTTCACTTTACTATAAATACTCCTGTAAAGCTTGCAATGTACAGCAAAAGATAAGGAAGAGAAGGACACAGAGAGAGAAGGAGCGACAGTCAGTTAGGTAGTAACACCAATCAAAGAAACAACACAAGGGATCATTTTGTTAAATGATAATTGCGAAGACTGTGATAAAAGATGAACGCGTCCTGTTCAAGGGAAGGAGATGGTCATATTGGTTGGAGGATGAAATGGCGTGGCTTTAATGGCTGGAAATGTGGAGAGGAATCTGCAGTTTAAACAGTAAAATGAAATAGAAGGTCTGATACATTTTATGACAGTGCACTTCTTAGCACCGTGTAGACCTTATAGAAACTCATAACTCACTCTTTATATACCAATGTTGGGATAACTCCACCAGCCTGATTTTTAAATCATAGAAAATAATGGTTAATTTACATAACATACAATGTAAAGATATATTTTAATTTATATGTGAATGCTACAAGTACACATTCCGTTAGTAAAATTCACAAGAAACTCTGTCAACAATATTTACGAAAAAAAAAAAAAGGCTTGCTGAAAATACAGTCTTTATTTCAATAATGGAATGGGTTTTAGCAAAGCAATCTATAAAATCTCTTTTATAGTATAAACATAGTCATAAACATTTCATGGATTTCTGTCCAGAGTCTGATCTGTGTGTGTGTGTGTGTGTGTGTGTGTGTGTGTGTGTGTGATGTTTGTGACTGTGGGGATCGATTCATGTGCTAACTTGGAAACTTCAGATAGTTAATAATGGCTTTTGGCTTACAAAGAGCAATAGACAAACTCGAAGCATATAAAATATATCTCCTTGTGGAAGCAACTATCCAACATTATTTTAATAAAAGACTGCCTCCCATTCTTTTGATGAATTTCCTTTTATATAAGATAAAATATCTAGCAAGAGAGCTTGAGCTACCCATCAGGGCATCTCATTCATAAATATCCAGGATGTTCCTCTTAGAGGTCCTGATGATTCATAGAAATGGTTATGTGTTGGGTAGAAGTACCCAGTGAGGACATGTCCCTTTGCAGAAGGAAGTTACAAAGCCACACCTGCATGCTCTTTTCTAAGACATTTTATTAGAATTCAGCAATCTGAAACACTTCCTCCTTTCACTCCTTTACCACATCTCTATAACATATGAAACTCGCCTCTATCTCCCACACCTGTAGCAGGCACTTAGCTGCTAGAAGGGAATTTTCAGCTGACTGCAAGTTAGTGACTTTGAAGGAACTGCTAACAGCTGTTCAAGGCCAAAATAGATTACTCTGTTGTATGTAAAAACCTATCAGCATTTTTTCCTAGTGCACATTTCTTTATTTTCTCAGAGTTAATTGCTAAATGTCACCCACTCCTGCTGTTCTAGAGAGGCTGAATTTTCTCAAGATGTTCTGTAACTTTCCCCTTGGAGATTTCAATCTCTGCCACATATTCTAATTTTTCTCAAGCCGTAGCTTTGAGGCAGGGGCACCCCAAGTGTCTTTTACAGCAAAGAGGTACAGAACTATCACACTCCCTCTTAGTTATCTTTATTCTTGAATAGAAATTTCAGATATGCTTTTATATATTTGAGAAAAAACATAGTTGGAAAGTTTTCATTTTGACTTCCTTAGTTTTCTTCCTAGATGATGGCTTCCCCCCTCACTTAAAATTCTATGAGTAATTGATTATATCCATTGCACTTTTCCATAAATCCAAAAAGATAACTTACTAGCAAGCTCTACCTTTTTTAAGTGGCTATGGATGTCACCTTCTTGCACTTTAGGAAGGGTCTCTTGAGTTCTTTCAAAAATGTCTGAGTTGAAGACATTTGTTTATATTCTTTACCTAAAGGGTACCTTCCTCTTTTCACATTGTAACTAGGTCCTTTAGTCAAAATGTCACACAGGGGCCTGTCAACAAATCATGAAACAGGTAGGATTCCTCTGAAGGTCATGCATATGATTGCCCATCAAAGAGCTGCATTAAAGGTCCTGCAGCTTTGTCGCTTGCATTTGCTCATTCGACACTCTCTTTGCCTTTTCTCGTGGTAAGTCTACTGCCAGCCTCTCCACTGTCCTCTACCCTGTGCCTTGCACTGTTCCAGCATCCTTATTCTTTAGTCTGTGAGACGTATGCATTTAGCCCATGTGGAATAAAGTCCTTGTTTTAGCTGAGGGGATTCACAGCTTGGCACACACTCCTTGTGTGCCAAGGTGGTGCTGTTTGTACCAGAGTCACATGGACAGGAACGTAAAGAAAGGCTACAAGGAAATCTCAAGTGGAAACTCAACGACAGGTTCTTTAAAGAAGGAAGTGGTGTGTGTGTGTGTGTGTGTGTGTGTGTGTGTGTGTGTGTGTGTGTTCCTATATACATGAGTACAACCTGCTTAGTCTCTATAGTGTTACATGTATGTATATTTCCAGGACTGACCATTCAGTATGGGATAATATGTTGGTGTGCTCTTAATGAAAAAAAAAAAAAGCCATGAATTTGAAAAGGAGAAAGAATAGGGGAATGGAAAAAATGGAAAAGAGGAGGGGGAGAAATGTTTTAATTATAATCTCAGAAAATGAAAGAAGTGGCTAAAAAAATGAAATAATAGACCAGCTCCATGTTTGCACAGACATATTCAATGGAAAACTACAGGCATGGGTTCAAAGCGACCTTTTAAGACACAAATTGCATAAGATCTTTTAATGTGATTCAGTTCACAGATAACAATCATGCTTTCTTTACATGGATACATCACATCGAGGATGGTTCAATTAATCATGTTGCTTTAGGTCCAACCACTGAACAGATCACTCCTTTAGGTATATTGGTCTCCCTGGAAACCAGTGGTGAAAGGTCCTAGCTGTTTCTTTAGAAAAACAGGATGCAACTTGGCATCAATGGCTGAGTCCATTGAGCAGTTCATTATATATCCTGTGTACTAAAGATAGGGGTGCTGAACAGAAGGGAAAGTGACAGAATGAATACTGTGAGTCAAATAGTAGTAAATGCATGCAGACTGAGGAGGTCATACCAAAATTCAGTGAGGTAATTAAAATAGGAGACAATAAATTTCCTTGGTCAGATCCACAGCTGGACCCTTGCCTCCATGCTGTTCTATCTTATCCATATTAAATACCAATGTCCAAGACAGGCTCCGAAGCTACACAGAAAAACCCATCTCCAAACAAACAAAAAACAACATCTTAATGTATCTAACTTTGTTGCTTTATTTTTTTTTCAAGATTGTCTCTACTTTTTAACCTTTTTATTTGGTTTAAGATTTATTGTTCACAATTTCAATCAGAAAAACAAATCTACTAGGTTTCCATAGAGATTATATTGTGCCTCAATTGGGAAGATAGGAGTTTAGGGTATTGAGTCTCTTCATGTAGGAATACAATGTATCTCATCTATGAAAACAATGTACCTCGTCAAGGAATACAATGTATCTCATCTAGGGAAACAAAGTATATCATTTAGGAATACAATCTATCTTGTCTAGGGAAACAATTATTTCAAAAGGTTATTAAGCATTAACTATTAAAAATTAATATATAAGGGGACATCAACATCAAAAACTTTTGCTAGACTCTCTCTACATTTGATGCACTGTATTTACTGCGGGATCAATAAAGTCAGTACAAAACTATCGCCATCAGAATGTACAACTTGCCATGTATATGCAAATGTAACCTACTCAGCCTAAATAGAGTGAATCCTTGAAACCCACAAGAAAACAGATGAACATCATAAATGTCAAGTTGAACAAAAGTCAGAATAAAACTGGGCATACATATTGTGTGGCTCAATTTATAGTAATCTACTGTGATAAAAATCGGGTTTTTTGTTTTGTTTTTAGTTGTTGTTAAAAAAAAAATCCCGATAAGATTTCTCCAGCCCTGAAAAAAAATTTACCCACATTCAAAGCTCTGAATACACACTGTCAGAATTTTCAAGGAAATTAAAGCCAGGTAGGTACTGTGTCACATGCTTATAATTCCAGTATTCAGGAGGCTGAAGTAGGAATATTGTCAAGTGTTCGGGGCCAGCCTGGACTATAGTATATGACACTCTTTCAAACACACACACCATTGAGAAAGAAGGAGACAGAAAGGGAGGAAGGGGGAGAGAGGAAGGGAGAGAGAGAATGAATTTCTCCTAGAAATGTGTAATAAAGAAGAATTGCATGCATCTTAATCTGACCTTGGAGGTACTGATTTATTTGCAAAGACTATTTAAGAATCAGGAAAGGTTGGGGAGGTCAACTGTGTTGAACTGTAGTATTTAAAATAGGTTTTAAGAAGAGAAATATCTATAAATGAATGAATTTGTTCCTGATAACTATTACTATCCCTCTTGTAGGCATTTCTCTTCCATTGTACCCGATTCTATACCCTTTTCTTTATTGAAAGACATGGCCATCTCAGAGTAATATTTTTCAAAGTTGCCCAGTGTTTACACTGACTCCCTTGTCTGACTTATGGGTTCATTGAGTGCTCTGTTTTACAACAGAAAATGTCCATTTTACTTAGCATATTTTCATATTACTCTATTGTTAGAAGTTCACAATCAAATTCTCCTATTAGGTGTTTAAGTAATTACTGATTTCTCATACCTATGTTATAAATATCTTCTCCATACATGTAGTAATGTGACCAGGTATTTTATTAGGCCACACCTTTAGAAACAGGAGAAGGAAAATGCATATTTCAATCTTCTGGATGCATCAAGTTATCCAGCAGCCATAAGTTCCCAGAACAGGGGGGTGATCATTTTCGCAAATCTTCATAAATGTTTTTCCTTTCTTTCATCTTCACAGGTATCTTTCTTTCAGGATAAAGTTATCTACCTGCTAATTTGCATTTAGCTTAAATTTCTCTTATTACTAGTGCCATGGCATTTCTTTTACTTTCTTAGTACGTGAGTTAGCAATCTATATCTCACAGGTCAAAATCTGGCCAATGATCTATTTTTTTTGTATGAACACAGGTGAAGAATATTGTATTTAGACTTTTATTAGTTTGTTAATGCTGACAAATAAAGAAGAATATGAGAAAGAAATATGTAGCTGGGGAGTAAAGATATTTACTACCCAGACCCTTGTAGAACATGTTTAAGATCCTTGGCTCACTGTACAATGACAGTAATTTAAAAAAAGCTAGCATTATTAAATCTAACCAGAGACCACACACAGTCCTAGAGGCCTTACCCACAGTGTTTTATTTAATCTCTTCTTCAACTCTACAAGATAAATATCCTTTTATGACTATTTTAGAGCTGAATAAACAAACTCAGAGAGGTTAAGTAATTTTCCCAATGCCTCTTCTCCAATATTTACACAATTTAACTGCTATGCTAAATTACACACAAATTCTCCAGTTTATCTGGACTTCATATAGAACCATAACATCACAATTTATTTATGACCTATTTTGTATGTCTCAGTGAAGGTTTTTAATTTTTTTCACAGATATACCATGTGTCATCAATATGTTAATTTCCCCACCGAGTTTTATTTTGGTTTTATGATTAATGATATCATCTTCCTTTTCCAGACTGTCCAAGGTTGTTATTATTGAGAAAGGAATTTGGCCACTGGTGTAACCATTCTGTAACTGCTTAGATGTTTTGGGCTTCCTAAAGAGCTGTGGTGAAATACCACCTCTCTCTCTCTCTCTCTCTCTCTCTCTCTCTCTCTCTCTCTCTCTCTCTCTCTCTCTCTCTCTCTGAATGGTCCAGACAATCATAGTAAAGGTTGGCTACCTTGTGGATGATACTAGTATTTTTCTTATTGTTTAGTAACTGTACTACACCTTCTACTTCCAGAATGTGCACAGGCAGTTTTGTATCATTTTGAACCCAGTAGTGATAATGTCACCCGTCACTAGCAGGGTCCTGGATATTTAGTTTGTGATGACACTGCTCTCCTATTTTGGTCTTGTGTAGTTGTATAATACTGGGTTTTATTAAATCCTTTTGGATACTTGTTTGATGAATATATGATTTTTGTCTATTGTCATGAATATGTTGGACACTATTACCAGACTTCATACCAAACCATCTTTGCACTTTTGAAATAATCCATACTATGTACTGCTGAATTCTGACTTTACTGCAATATGTCTTATTAAACAAGTTGGGTGACAGATGAAGTTTTAATCTAATTAATTTTATCAATAAAAACCTGAAAGACCAAAGGAGCAGCAGTGCAGCCATAGTTCTTACTTCTGTTTGTCTGTCCAAAAGGGCCATGATTTTCTCTCTGCCCTGACTTATCACTTCCTGTCTCCTTCTGTACAGACCTCCAGACTAGTGGCTAGGTTTGTTTTGTTCTTACTCCAAGCAAGCTTTATTTGTCAGGACACACAATATTTCCCCCTTTTTGTCTAAGAAAAAAGTGAAGGTTTTAGTTACATAGTAAAACTATATACAATAAATACAGTAACTATGTACAAATATATAGAAGCACTAATTATGTAAGGTCTATTTTTCTGGAAGAGAGTTTCCTCTTTTGCTTAATAGAAATGAAAAGCTACTCTTGATGTAAAAATGGTGTTTGTTTATTTGAGGTTTTTTTCCCCATTTATATTCTAATTGAGTTTATTTGTTGATTTTCTTTTCTTGAGTTTTGCTCTATCTGGTGATAATGCCATTACAGTACAAATTGTGTGCTCCCTCAACTTGTTAAAAATGCTTTTTAAACTATCTTTTCAAACACATGCAGGAATGAAGTGTCCCTTAAGGAGGTTTGCACTATGGTTTGTTAGGAAAACATGGACCTCGTGTTGCCATTTTGAGCTTTTATTTGCAGACTATTTTAAGTTTCTTACCTTCTATTTATGAGCTAGGATGGAAACTGGACACAGTTTATTTTCATCAAAATTTCTATACCCTGATTTTATGTGTGAATACATTTCATGGCATACATAATGTTTCTCATATATATGTATGAATTAGACTCCCCATAAATTACGTTATTAAGCCAAGTCCTGCTCTTATTTAAGGTTTTACTATTTTATATATTCAAATTAATAGATTTTATGTTTCTGTCTATTGAAATTACATCTCATTTTTTTTTGGAGACAGGGTTTAATTATATAGTCTTTGCTGTCCTGGAATTCACTATGTAGACCAAAGTGGTCTAGAACTGACAAAGATCCACTTGCCTCTGCCTCCTACGAGTTGGAATTTAGCCATGCACCAGCCACTCTCAACAAATTTCAAGTCTTTCACTTATTTTTTGCTTTTCATTTTCTAGTTTGCTGATTTTGTTAGATAGTTCATTTATTTTCACCATTTCTTATTTAATAATAGGAGGAATTATGCTTATAAATTCTCCTATGATGAATACTTCTTGCCCATCATAATTTGTGTTATGATATATATTATATATTCTTTTTTTCCAGTACTAGGGATTGAACTTAGGCCTTATATATCCTAGAGTTATGCTCTAGCACTGAACTACCTTTCCACAGAGCCACTTTTAATTTTTATTCAGTAACAGGGTCTTATTATGTTTCTCAAATTGACCTTTTCATTGAGCAGTCCAATCAGGCTTTGAATTCGTAGTCTACTTGTCTTAGCCTCTCAAGGATGTGATAATGAAGTTTTGTGTTAGCAAGTTCAGATGCAACTGTTTAAATGATGTCCCCCCCAAAAAATTTAATGATACTTTCTTACTTAATAGATAACTGAATTATTATTTACTAGGTTTTATCTGAATATTTCTGTCAGATTGTAGTGTGATCATAGAGAACAATTATTTTTACTTTTGTTAAAAAGCTCTTTGGGACTTTGCCCTCTAATTTTTATAATCTTTGAAATTTTTATAAATTATATGAGGAAGCCAAATAGGAAGAAACATGGGCTGTCCAGTGAAAGAACAAAGGGTTCACTAGCAATGTGGATTAAACACTTTTCTTAAAACATTGTTGTTAGCATTGTTAGTCAAAATGAAAAGAAATGTGTTAAAGCTTTGCATGGCTGTATCATTTTTATCATTTTTTTTTCATTTTGTGTCTGTTATGTTTGCTTGGCATAGGGTATTACTTGTTTCTTTTTTAAAATTTTTTTATTCTCTCTTTTTTAATTTAATTTTTAAATTTAATTTATTATTTTACATGTCGATCCTCATTCTCTCTCCTTCCCTCCCTCCCTCCTTTTTACCCTCTCTGCCCCTCACATGCACCCTGACCACCCTCCCCTCCCATCCCCCCACCCCAATTCCATATGTAGGGGAATGCCATCCAGCTGGGGTCATGTAGATCTCACAGGTCATTTGAAGTAGGGACTAGGACTTCTCTCCTGTCTCTAGATTAAGGCAGTTATCCCTCCATGGGGATGTGTCCACAAGGTCCTTTTGTGCACCAGGGATACATCCTGGTTCCACTGTCTGAGGTCCCTTAGACTACTCAGACCTTCTGGCTGAGACACATATTGAAAGGGGCCTGAGTCAGTCCCATGCTGGATTCCCAGCTATCAGTCTGGGGGCCTGTTAGTTCCTCCTTGTTCAGGTCAGCTATCTCTATGTGTTTCTGCAACCTGGTCTTGTCCTCTCCCTCTGCATATGGATTCTAGTTCCACTCAGTGTTTAAGTATGGGTATTTTCTTCTGTTTCCAACAGGTATTAGATGAGGGCTCCATGGATAAGTTAGTTGTTGATCTCAGTATCTGGAAAGGGCATTTATGGTAGCCTTTCCATGGTTGCTCAAATTGTTAGTTGGCATCAGTCTTGTTGGTGTCTAGACCTTTCTTTAGGTTCAGTTTTCTCTTCAAACCACTAATGACTCCCTTTTTTATGTTCTCTCTCTCTCTCTCTCTCTCTCTCTCTCTCTCTCTCTCTCTCTCTCTCTCTCTCTCTTTCTCTCTCTCTCTCTCCTGTCTTCTATTCCTACCCTGGCTCAATCTTCCTAGTCACAGGTGCTTTCCTCTCTTCCCCCTCTCTTTCTCCTACTTTTCTCTCCATTCACTTCCCTCCCCCCCACTTCTCCTGTGCTATGCTCTGGGGGACTTTCCCCTTCCCCCTTCTGTGAGGGTCTTTATGTGAATCTCTTAGAATGCACCTTTTATCCTAGTTCCTCTGGTGGTGTGAATTATAGGCTGGTGATCCTATGCTCTACGTCTAAAATCCATATATGACTGAGTACATTACCATGTTCCTCTTTTTTGTGACTGGGTTACCTCATTCAGGATGGTTTCTTCAAGTGCCATCTACTTGCCTGCGAATTTCAATATTCCATTATTTTATTCTGCAGAGTAGTATTCCATTGTGTAGATGTGCCACATCTTCATTATCCATTCTTCAATTGAGGGGCACCTAGGTTGCTTCCAGGTTCTTGCTATTACAAATAGTGCTGCTATGAACATAGTTGAGCACATGTCTTTGTTGCATGGATGTGGATCATTTGTATATATGCCTAAGAGGGGGATTGCCAGGTCCTGTGGTAAACTAATTCCCATTTTCCTGAGGAACCACCATACTGATCTCCAAAATGGCTGTATGAGTTTGCACTCCCACCAGCAGTGGAGGAGTGTTCCCCTTTATCCACATCCTCTCCAGCATGAGTTGTCATTGGTGTTTCTAATTTTAGCCATTCTGGCAGGAGTATGATGGTATCTCAAAGTTGTTTTGATTTGCATTTCCCTGATAGCTAAGGACATTGAGCACTTTTTAAAGTGTCTTTCAGCCTTTTTGATTTCCTCTATTGAGAATTCTTTCTTCAGTTCTCTACCCCATTTTTTAATAGGGTTATTTTTGGTGTTTTGTTGAGTAGTTTCTTGAGTTCTTTGTATATTGATGAGCAAGAAGTATTCATCATAGGAGAATTCATAAGCTTAAATCCTCCTATTACTAAATAAGAAATGATGAAAATAAATGAACTATCTTACAAAATCAGCAAACTAGAAAATAAAAAGCAAAAAATAAGTGAAAGACTTGAAATTTGTTGAGAGTGCACGGCTAAATTCCAACATGTAGGAGGCAGAGGCAAGTGGATCTTTGTCAGTTCTAGGCCACTTTGATCTACATAGTGAATTCCAGGACAGCCAAGACTATATAAATAAACCTGAGAAGAGGTCCCATTTATTAATTGTTGCTCTCAGTGTCTGTGCCCCTGTAGTTATCTTCAGGAAGAGGTCTCCTATACCAATTTGTTCAAGGGTACCTCCTACTTTTTCTTCTAAGAGGTTCAGTGTGCCTGGATTGATGTTGAGGGTATTACTTGTTAATGACAAAGCTTGACTATAGTCTTTCTAGTCATTCACAAAAATTTCTCTTTCATAAAAGATGAAGAGCAGAACTCTCTGCATGGATATGGCCCCCACTTACCTTTCTATGTTATCTGCACATACACAAAATGATTTAAAATTATGTCTATATTGCACTTTCCCATATAAATTTGTTTTGAAAAAAAAAGTTTCTTTTAATAAAAACAGTTGAAAGATTTTGGTGGGCAACTGTAGTCATTTCTTGGTAGACCATAGTGCCAGGTATGTGTTAAACAGAAGCATGATTTTTGGAGAGAAGGATACTTCTGTTTTATTCACTAGAAATGGAAAGGTACTCTTGGCCTAAAAATAGCTCATCCAAGGGGAAATAAAAATTAGATATGGTAATTTTTACTGCAAAAATTTAAAACAACATTTAAACATTTTATTTTGGTAAATTTGAAGTGTGCTCACAAATAGGATAGCAGAATGTACTCCCTCCATGTTTGTTACCTGACTCCAACAGTTACCAGCCCTTTCCTGGTGTACTAGTGCACCTGCCATCATATGGTATTTTTCTGGAGTATGCTATACAAAAGCCTGTCTCACCTTCACTTCAGTATGTCTGTAACACATGAGGACATTGGAGAGTGGTGGTGGGGATGATGACATTACTGCATAAGAAAAGTTTAATTTAATGTCATTTGAATTTTCCAAATCGGTTAGTTTTTAAAATTATTTTGGCTGTTTGCTCATAGAAAGAGCCAGACAACTTTCCCACATTGTATTTTAGTGTATTCAGGGCTCAACTGCAAAAGACATTAGCCTAAGTATTTTTATCTCCCTCCATTCCTTTATTGAAAAGAGATTTTTCACACATAATATATATAGATTACAGTTTCCTCTCCCTCTACTCTTCCTAGATCCGCCCTGCTTCCCCTATCTTCTAATCCCATCCCCTTTCTGTCATTAGAAAACAAACAGGCTTCTAAGGGATATTAACAAAATAAAATAAGACAAAAATTAACAAATTGGAATTGGACAAAACAAATAAACAGAAGCAAGAGCCCAAGAATCAGTGACCCACTTATTATCCTACTCAGAAATCCTGTAAAACACTAACCTGGAAGCCAGAATATTTATGCAGAGTACCTTGTGCAGACCAGTGCAGGCCCTGTGCATGTGTGTGTGAGTTCATATGATTGTTGATCATGCTATTTAGAGGACCATATTTTCCTCCTATTCTCCATTCCTTTTGGCTTACACTGCCTCTTCTTCCCCTGAGCCAAGAGGGGAGGAATTTGATGGACACATTCTTGTAAGGAGTAAGGTTTTTCCTCCCGCCACTGGTCTTGTCCCGCCGCCGCCACGTGCCAGCCCCAATTAACACACCGTGACTCTGTATTTGATATAATGCTGTTGGCCAGTTACTTAATTGTTTTTATATCGGCTAGCTCTGTGTTAAGTATTAACCCATTCTTATTAATCTAAGTATTTCCACATGGTCTTATCTTACTGGGAAGTGGGGCCGGCATCTGGTCTCCCCAGTCTCTCCATGTTGACTCCTCCCTTCTACTTTCTCTTTCCTCCTTGTTTCTTAGGCTCTCTTCTCTTGCTTTCCTATTGGTCAACAGTGCTTTATTCATTAACCAGTATGAGAAACATATTTACAGAATGATATCTCCTATCATCTACCTCCCTGCTGTTGTTGTGGTCTGTCAAGTTCTCTTGGCCTTTGCCAAAACTGGGTGTACCAACGTTGCTGTGAGAACTTGGGTGGCTGTCCAGGTAGCTTGCCATTTCTGATCTCGCTGCACCTTTCGGAAATTGCCCATCTGCACTTCCTGTCTACCCTAGTATTGTTATTTTCCTTCTCAGGTCTTGATGAGGTTGAAGATTAAATTATCATGACTATTATTCTCTCTTCCTAGTTAGATATATTAGTTACTAGACTTACGTTTTCCAGCTTAGGACAACTCTATTGTAAACTCTGTTATGCCTTCACTCTAGGACTACATATGTAGGTTGTTTTGTTCTCGATTTTCCTTTTCTTAGAGCACACTTCTTATTCGCTGTTTTGTATATAGTTTTGTATCAAGCCTAAATCTTTTCTTTAGACTAAAATGGGAATTGTGGTGGGATATTCACTTTGTCTCCTTCTGTGGCACTGACCACGCCCATTGGGGGGTGGAGCCAGGGGCGGAAGTGACCTGTGGAAGGAGGTTTGAGGAGGAGCTGGGGAACACTCTCTTGCTGGCAGGACTCGGAGAGGAGAGCATCCGGTGGAACTTGCTGGTGTTTATCTGTCTAGGTTGTAAGTTATTCCTGAATAAACATCTATTCGGCCTATTTGTTTATCCTGATCCTTATTAAACTTCAGTACATCCCATTTAGGGCTGGATGTTCCAAGTTCTTTCACTCTCTACCTATTGCCTGGCTTTGGGTCTCTGTATTTTGTTCCCATCCATCTGCTGCTGGAGGAAACTTCTCTGACAATGGCTGAGCAAGACACTGATGTATGAGTATAGTAAAATAATAGGATGTCATTGGAAGTTACTTAATTTATTGCCTTTTTTTAAGAATAGTGTTTGGTTTTATCATACATTTCCTCGGCTATCTAGTTTCATGTTGCTTATTTTCCAAGGAGTACAAGGTAGGGATTTCATCTCATGGAGTGGATCTTAGATCAAAGCAGTTGTTGGTAACTCCCACAAGCAGGGAGGATACCAGTGTTACCCTGGAAAGTTTACGAAGTACTAAAGCATAGTTCTCAGTTCTGGAGGCTAACAGTTGGAGATCAAGGTTCCAACAATTTCTCTGCCCTCTGAAGACGCTTTTCCTCCTTGTCTGGGTTTTCTAGTCCTTTATCCTGATGGGAGGGGAAGAAGCTCCCTAGGCCTTGTTTGAAAAGGAAAATCATCAGTGGGACACTACCCTCATGTCTTGGTTACTAACCAAGGCCACAGCTCCTAATATTATCACTTTATTGGGTAAAGTCTCTACTTATCCAAATTTTGAAGAGCACAAACAACCAGACATTCATAGAGCATATAGCTAGTATGCTTATTGCTTAGAAATTACTTCATTTTATTTATTATACTGTGTGTGTGTGTATGTGTGTGTGTATGTTTGTGTGTGTGTGGTGTGTCCCCATATGTGTAGGTATACTAGAGAAAGTGCCACTGTACATGCATGGATGGCAGAGGATAATCTGTGGGGTCTTTCCACTATGTGGGTCCTGGTGATGGAACTATGATTATTAGGCTTGGCGACAAACACCTTTGCCTACTGAGCTGTCTTGCTGTCCCTATGTATGATACTTATATATTTTAATTTTAATGGCGAAACATCCCGCTTCCTTCCTTTGGTCCATTTATTAAGACACTCAGCCACTTAAAGTGCCTTAAGAGCTACTAGAGCCCTAATAGTGATGTTGAGACTTTCCTCTTGTACAAGTTACCTCTTGTAACTTAGAAGATTCAAGTCAGAGCACATTTGAAACACAGACTCTTTCTACTATGCCTAGCTTCACAAACACAAGTACTTGAGTATGGAGAAGTTTGTGAAATGCTCTCATTTACTGTGTGAAATAAGGAGACCAGAACATCTCAGTTATTAGTTTTTGCTTTTTAATCATATAATTGCTAATATCCAAAATTCAGCATCTTTGTAGTTCATATGAATAATTCCCTTGCACAGAAAGAATTAATATTCTTTGTACATTTTCCTAAAGATATTGTAGATGTGGAGCAGGGTTTCACACTCAGTGCTTATGAATGAGTTTCTCAGGCCAGTACAATAATGTGTCCTACAGGCAGAACATAAAGTCTTACATACAACACTTGCTGCATGGTTATGCAGGCTAGAAGTCAGAGATTAAGCATACATAGGGTTGGTTTCCTTTGATAGCTGTGAAGATGTAGTGCATGGCTTGCAGATGACACTTGGTATATCTATGGTGTCCTCCCTAAACATGTCCCTGTGACCAAATGTCTTTTTATGCAGGTGTCATTAATACTGGATTAGAACCCACTCTATTGGCTTCACTTTAATCTGATTATTTCCCCAAATATTCTATTTCCAGATTATCACATATTAAATACCTGGATATGGGATTTGAACATATATTGTTTTGTGGACACAATCATCTCATCAAAGCATGACAGAACAGAGTTCCACACAGAATGCTTGCCCTGGGTCTTTGTAATATTGTCACATCCTTTCTAAGTACCATCAAGCTTCCTTACTGACCCAGTTCCCTTTCCCGCAGGTCCACATTTTCCTTTCCTCCTGGGAACCAATTCTAGGAGGACTTTTCAAAATGTTCAACCTAAATACATTCTCCTTGGGAGGAGTTTTCTTTAGCTGAGTGAGGAAGATAAAAAGAAAAAGCTAGTATCAAGTATCAGGCTTTTAAACTTGAAACACATGAAAATCAATCTAGACTGCTGACCAGCTCAAGGAGTGTGAGAACATTCTCTGACAAGAAAGAAGTAGTTGTAAAGAGAACACATCTAATAGTCAATGAGCCGTGGTTTCAGCCACGTCACATTTCTTTTCCAGTTCTTTAGCTTTTGTTTGTGTTTTTGAAATGTTGTTCTTTGTAATATTCTCCATGTTCTGTTGTTCTTGTTAAAGGTTTCTGTTCTAGCTTTCATAGAGCCAGAGTAGAGAGGTTAACTGTATTCCATGAAAACAGTTGAAACTCAGCAGTTTTAAATGTAGATTGTGATTCTGTGATTCACCTATATCCTCTGCTCAGGTTCACAATAAGCCTTTTTAGGTAGTAAATAAACACTTGAAATGTCTAGTCCAGACATGAAATAATCAAGATGATAGAATTCACTCTACAGTGACAGAATACAGTGTTTCAGATGACATATCATAATCTCATATCCAAAACATTTTAGAATATGTGAAAACATTTAAAATGAACACATTTGCCTTTACATTTGAAGTTTCCAGTTACTTCCCCCCCCCCATGAATTGACATGAGTAGATAAGAACTGGGTTAGTTACTCGTATGTAGTTGTCAACTAGGCAAGAGGTTTTATTTTTAATTAATTAATTTATTTTTATTTTACATGTCGATCCCAGTTCCCCTCCCTCCCTCTTACCCTCTCTGCCCCCTCACATGCACCCTGACCACCCTCTCCTCCCATTCCCCCACTCCAATTCCACATGTAAGGCTATGCCAACCAGGTGGGGTCATGTAAATCTGTCAGGTCATTTGAAGTAGGGACTAGGACTTCTCTCCTGTCTCTAGGTTAAGGGAGTATCCCTCCATGGGGGATGTGTCCACAAGGTCCTTTTGTGCACCAGGGATACATCCTGGTTCCACTGTCTGAGGTCCCTTGGACTGCTCTGCCCTTCTGGCTGAGACCCATATTCAGAGGGGCCTGAGTCAGTCCCATGCTGGATTCCCAGCTATCAGTCTGGGGGCCGTTAGCTCCTCCTTGTTCAGGTCAGCTGTCTCTATGTGTTTCTGCAACCCGGTCTTGTCCTCTCCATCTGCATATGGATTCTAGTTCCACTCAGTGTTTAAGTATGGGTATTTTCTTCTGTTCCCAACAGGTATTAGATGAGGGCTCCATGGATAAGTTAGTTGTTGATCTCAATATCTGGAAAGGGCATTTATGGTAGCCTTTCCATGGTTGCTCAAATTGTTAGTTGACAGCAGTCTTGTAGGTCTCTAGACCTTTCTTTAGGTTCAGTTTTCTCTTCAAACCAATAATGGCTCCCTCTTTTATGTTCTCTCTGTCTCTCTCTGTCTTGTTGTCTCTCTCTCTCTCTCACTCTCTCTGTCTCTCCTGTCTCCTATCCTACCCTGACTCAATCTTCCTAGTTCCTCTCTTCCCCTTCTCTTTCTCCTACTTCTCTCTCCATTCACTGCCCCCCCACTTCCCATGTGCTGTGGGAGGGTTTTTAAAATATATATAAATAAATCTCAAATTGGATAAATCACATGAAAACAATTGGAATTGTCTGAGGTTAGAATTAGTAAAATTTGGTGACTTTTAGGAAAATTCATTATAATTTACTTAGGAAAAGGCCTAAGCCCCATAAATCCAGTCATGTTTGATCTGTTATTTCCTCTCAGGCAACCTTGTATACATCAGTGAAGTCCTAGCTAAACCATCACTCCAGGAACAAAGCTGCTCCATTATCTCCAATCCCGTCACAGTGCTGCATGTCAATACTCCGAGCTGAAGCCTTTCTCTGAACTTGATGGATGCACCTCGTCTCGCTGTGCATGTGCCTATAGTTAGACTTCGCTTTTAAAATGGAGCCATTAACTGTGTCCACTTTAGAGTGTTTTCTCTCTCTTTTTTTAAATGTACATAATCTAACTGATGCTTAACTGTTTCATGACGTGTGTTTCTAAAAGGTATTGCCACAAGAATTCCTTTAATATGTCTCTTAAATAGTATAAGGAAGCCCCTCAACGTATTTAGAAAAAAATAAACTTTTATTGAGGACAGTTGTTTTCTCTCTGATTCTTTAATTCCAGGTAAAGAATTTGGGAGTGGGGGCTGGCAAATTGTAATGTGTCTCTGAAACTGCTACCTGTGTTTGGGTCATATGACACTGATGGTATCTTACTTTCTTCTTAATGACTTTTATAGTCATGTCCTCTGCAAGTAGGAAGATGTTCAAGACAAATAGGATGAATAAAATGTTCATAATAGTTCTTTCAAATTAAAGCTGGGTGCTATTAATTACTTCTGTAACTTAGGCTTGTAATTTGAAGACTCAAACTTCAACATCAGAAATCAAAACTCTGTTTTTAGTTGGCCTAAATTAGATACAAAATTCTGTGATGGCAGATGCTTATAGATTCCATGATTAATAATGAATCGCACATAATTTTAGACCATTTTAGCATTGCTAGATATCTAAATAAGGAGATGTGGTGGTAAGTGACTGAGAACCATTGCAGCTCAAATGCTCTGGAATGGTCTCCCTGAAGCGGTGATATGACATTGGATATCTAAGCTTGAAGGAGGCAATGACCAAGGTCTGGAGGAAGTTCTTGTCAAGGGGAAGGAACCAAGATAGCAATGGGAATGAACTTGGGTCCTTCCAAGGGGTGGGGTTAGAACAGTGTGTCATTCGACAGTTGTGTCCTTGGGGGGAACTTCAGACAGAGTCATGTCCCTTTAGGTGGCTGCTGCCTGCTGACTGATGCTGTAGCCTTAGGTGCATGACTTCAGGTCTATAAGCTACAGAGCCCTCTTCTATAAATGGCAACAATTCATAACCATCATGACAGCTTTTGGGGGCAATGATAAAGGATAAAGGGGTGTGCAGGACACAAGGTAAGTCCTCCATCAACGCCAAGTTTTTTATTTTAGGCTTCTTGTTTTCAGGTAGATTTTTTTAAATGAAAGTTTTTAGCATCAAGTTAACAGAAAAGGAATGATAAATTTTTGCTTGAAACATGTTTATAAGTTTCTTCAAGGCCTAAACTAAATTTCAAGACTTTATGGCCTCAAAATATGATATTGTACAGAGAAGGTATAGGAATAAAGTGGAGGCAGCCCTTAAAGAGGGAGAGTCACATGGCAGACACGAAATTGAGCTGGATTTGAAAGGTGAAACGTTTTCTTTGAAGGGGTTTTTAGTCACAAAGCTATGCAATGAGACTGAGGATGACACAGTCAGAGGTACACAAGGAACACAGGAAGTGATAGTTGGCTGTCCCACCTTCTGCACGTTTGAGTGACTGGGCAAACTGATTGGATGTGTTGCTAAGGAACTGAAGATAAAAGGATCCAAGAAAGCAAGGTCTTGAGAGCAGGCAAAAAGCTGCTTGAGCTTGAAGCAGGTGTCAATATTTTCATCCCCAGTCTACCAGGAGGTGGTGGGCAGAGCAACGGGGGTGAGTCATCCAGACTGAATGAAGAAAACAAAGAAGTAGCCACGAAAGATACCTTGAAAGCTTAAGTTCCACCTATGTAGCAGGAGTTTTATTTTGACAGGATAGCTGCCATGAATTAAGGATGACTGCTTCAAGAACTAGACTAACTGCTGTTCATTTGTCATCTCTATTACTCTAATGACCCAGGGACATTATTCAGTTTTTACAGATGGGGAACTAAAGCTCAAGGAGATTAAGGGGGGTTTAAAAATAATAGTTGACTTACTTCACCCTTGTTAATGAATATGCTGCTCCAGTTCCTAGAAGAGACCAAAATGCTTATTTGACCCTAGGGATCTTTGAAGATTAAGGTAGGCTTTAAGAGATTATGGTTAGATTGTGGAGGTCACAGCTATACAACAGAATGCAGGCTAATTTGTGACTCTCTTGTAATGTATCACTTCTTCCTTTTATATCTGTGTCCTGATTAGTGGCTACAAAGGAACAAAAAAACGACACTTAAGAGGTATTGTGAACAGACATAGCTTCTCCAGTTGTCAAAACTTGAGTTTTTAATGTTAGCACATAGATCAACATGTATATCAATATGTGTAATTTCGTTGGTTAGTTTGTTTTCTTTACATCTTAATTGATTTGTGTCTATGGGTACTATTTGATAAGACTTGCAGGTTCTTTTGTTGGCAGACAATAATACAATTACACTCAGGTAGAAAAAGGCAGAGCATTTAGCTACAGCGCCAAGGGAGAGAAAGGGACAGGTAGCAACATGGGGCACAGAAGCTGATGTATGATAGACAGGTGCAGCTGTTTAGATGTCTCTAAACCAGTGAGGGTTGACTTATTTTAATAGTTTTATATGTTTTGGGACACAGCCCCTCTGTCTGTTTGGTTGGCACTTGGCTCTTAGGCTATTAAAGCATCAGTAATCCGGTAAAGATCCACCGTGAGGGTGCAGTAATGTGTGGACTTAATAGAGTGCTCAAGAAAGAACAGCCCCTAGCTGCTGCTTCAAACTCGGCTCAGAGCAGCATTAGAAACAAGCACCGCGAAGTATGATAATGGTAATGTCAGTCTGGATCAAACCATACAGTTAGGCTGATGATGTGGTTCCGTCTGTAGAGTGTTTGCATTCACACATGATGCTCTGAGTTCAAGCACCACCATTGCTTCAAAATCTCTCTCTCTCTTTCTCTCTCTCTCTCACACACTCACATACACACACATGCACATGCACACGTATGTACATGAGAGAGAGAGAGAGAGAGAGAGAGAGAGAGAGAGAGAGGGAGAGATATGTAAGTGCTATGAGACCTGACCCAGCCTCTACCCCGGGTTCCGAAGGTGAAATGCTTCTCAGGAGTGAAGGAGGGGTAAAAGATTTCTATAGTAACCTCACAGACAACCCGAGGGTCATGCTCTTTATTGCCTGTGCTTTTTATTGTTCTGTTTCTACTCTAGCAATCCTGTTCTACTTCTAATTTATCCATGCCTCTTCTTCTGGCTTCCTCTTCTCTAGTTTCTCTTGTTATCCTATTGTTCTGCTATGCTGCAAAAAGTAGGCACTGAACAATCAACAATCTTCCAGCTATAGCCAGGTGCAGGGCTGGAGTTCTTCAGGTTCATAGAAATAGATACAAATTCTACAGGAAGTGGTAACTGGCAGTCTTTCTCTATGCTCAAGGTGGGAGCCGTTAAGGCTCTAAGAACATCTGAGGTTAAAAAAGGGGGGAGGTTAATTAAGAGAGGGAGAGACTAAGTCATTAGTGAAATCTAAGAGGGGAATACACATGCTTTTGCTAGTTTCTTAAATGGACTAAGTAAATAAGCCAAAGGTTATAATCAGTGAAAATCAGGCAAGAACCATCTTTGAGGATTTGCTTTAAGGCTAATGTGAGGTCATCTTGGTACAGCACTCCCCTATCTGCTGGCAGACAGAATCCTGGACACTCTTGTTCTCTATCTCTCTGAGAGCTATGACTCAACAACTTTAGACAAGCCGTTATTCTTGTCCCTGGGCATCTGTGAATATCTCAATTAAGGTCTCTTTGACGGGACATTAACACTGACCAACTGTCTGTCAAGGAAGATAATTGCAGGGGGTCAGATTTCTAAGTTTATACAAAGACCTGGTTGAGAGAGTCAGGGCATTGACTGTGATTACTTTCATGACAGAATCATGCATAGCTGGGGAGAGTCATCCAATGTACCAATACATAGGGGGAAATGTGTCCAGTAATTGCTGGGGTTTATGGGATTGATCCCACCATAGAAAGGCAGCACTATGCATTTACTGGGAATTTACAGTAAGGTCAGTGACTATTCATAGAGCAAGTACTCCCCCCACCCTGCGTGTGGGCCTCCTCCGTCAGATGATCTCAGTAAGTTTGCTTTTGTGATCTTGTCAGCTGAGCTCTCACTGTATAATTCTGTGGTCTGTATTAGAGGGAGAGGGAGAGAGAGAAAGAGAGAGAGACAGAGAGACAGACACTCCATTAAAAAGCATGTTACTTAACATTAAGTTTTGAGAGAAAGCTTTCTGTATTAAGCATTAATTTTAAATATAATGCAAGTTTTATCCCTTGTATTTCTCACAAAAGAAACCCTGAATTATGTTTCTTGAGAGACTTTTTTTTCTGTCCAGTGAACTTTGATTTTAAAAAATCCTTCCTTATCTCTGACTAACATTATTTGAGGTTTAATTTCCAGATATTTTATCTTTCAATTAGTTCTAATAAACTCAACCATAGACACATATGATATACACATAGAAATCCCAGGAGCATTAAACTAA
Source organism: Phodopus roborovskii (assembly GCF_943737965.1). Taxonomy (NCBI): domain Eukaryota; kingdom Metazoa; phylum Chordata; class Mammalia; order Rodentia; family Cricetidae; genus Phodopus; species Phodopus roborovskii. Next base: position 20,151,300 of record NW_026126511.1, read on the forward strand.
ATTTTTAATTTTTCTGGGCATTCAGCCCAGCTTGATTTAACTTTTTAAAAATTCTCATTGTGTCCTAGATCTCATTTTAAAATAGGCAATTTATAATTACTAATTAGCAAGAATATGAAGATAAGGAAGGTGATTAGCTTATGAAAGCTTTCCCCTTTTTAAAAAAAGATCGAAATCGCAGTACTAGATATCTGAGATGTAAACACTCCCCACACAGTGAAAGTGCATCTGCCTCTGACAAGCCCCACTCCCTCCCATACGGCAAATGAATTAACTCTGTCAGGAAACTCAATCATCTTGTTGGCCTACAAAATTTTATCTCCTCTTATCCTCTGCAGATCTCGCTTTCTGATCAGTAAATTAGTTCCAAGAGCCTTATAGCAATCTAGGTAGTTTAATTGTTATATCAGTGTTCCCAACAAAGTCAGGCATACCTTTACAAGGGAGAGTAGCTGTTAGGCAAATACTTGTGTTGGAGATGTGGGAGGTATCTTCTGAAGATGAGAGAATATGCTTCTGTAAATACACATGCAAGTTTTAGATTTCTTAACTCCTGTACAGTGCAGAGCTGGCAATCATGAAACACCAAAGCGCTGATTTGTATGTAGCATGTGTCTGTGGTAGAAACCTATTATGTGTCATGCCAGATTTCAAGCAACCAATGTGCATCAATAATGCAGAGCTCGAAAGAGATGTCTAGCTGTGCACAGTCAATTCTATCACACAGACTTAACAGATTAATAATCTATGTGATTTGATAATAGTAACATCTAGTGGAATTATTCTAAATGTTTACAATTGCCTTTCAAAATACAATTTAAGCCATGAGTGGTGGCCCTGGTTAATTATTAGTATTCTAGAGGCTATAGTAGGAAAATCTCATATTGAAGGTCTTTCCATGCTGCCTAATTAACTCAAGGCTGGCCTGGCAAATTTCATGAGGCCCTGTTTCAAAATAAAAAGTACTAAGAGGACAAATGTTTATAGATTGCTGTTAGAAATTAAGCTGCTTAGTGGTTGTAGATTCTCCTTCAATACTGTGACTTAACTAGTACCAAGTATTTAGATAGGTTTCCACTAGCAGAAATGGTTTTCCTTTTGTTGAGAGGGTCTCAAACCCAATTAGAGAGATGTTGGTTGCTGCCAAGGTACATATGCCTCTACTGGGCTGAAAGGGATATTGTGCCATGCTGGTCATTTGTGTCCTATGTGGGCGTCATAGCTGGGTAGGACTGTTGTTTGTTTCCCTCCTTTGGAAGCTTGTATGATACCTTCTGGTACCATGAAAGCTAGTCCTTGGGGAGGGAACATTCAGATTAGCTCTAAAAATATGCATATAAATAATATTATATGGACTTAACATATTTATTTAGGAATATATATGTATATAAATAATATATGTGTACAATAACAATTAATGAAAAAAGAGGCTAGAAATTTGAAGGAGAGTGGGGAAGGTATAAGGGAAGGTTTGGAGGAAGGAAAGGGGACAGAGAAATGTAATTAAATTACAATCTCAACTGAGAGGACTGGGTATATAGCTCAGGGGTAGGGCATTTGCCTATGAGGCTTTAAGAGTAATCTTCAGTAAGGGGAAAAACAGCCTGAAAATATATTTAATTTAATTTTGAATCATAGACATAATTGTCAGCTACTTGAAACATTCCTGAAAAATTAACATGCTGCTGATTTCAGATTCAGCACACCATTGACTCATAGTATCAGGTGTCAAAAAGTCAGAATTTTAGATCTGAGTTCTTTACTCGTTCTAGTTCTCAGAGAACAATTTGATTAATTTGGAAAATAACTGTAAGATAAATAAAACAAGAGCAGTATTTTACTTTTTTAGATACTGGTGATTAAATCCAGGGCATTGCTCATACCAGGTGAGTGCTCTACATTCTGCTGTATTACTAGCCCCAGTGGAAAGATGTAGAGAGAGCTGACATATTTAGAACAGACAGATAAGTCACTAGTGTAGTGAGAACTCTTTCCCACCAGCCTGGTCCCACAGCCTTGTCAGCCCCAAATAAACAAACAGATGCTATATTAATTATGAAACTGCTGACCAGTGGCTTGGGCTTGTTATTGACTATCTCTGTCTTAATTGTTAATCCATAACTACTAATCCATGAATTTCTACATGGTTCTATCTTATCAGAGAATGCCTCACTTGTGTCCTCTCTTCCTGGGCTCACATTTCAACTCCTCTCTGCCTATACCTTCCAGAATCCTCCTCATCTGGTATCCCTGCCTACCCTTCCTGCCTGGCCACCAGCCAAACAGTGCTTTATTCATTAACCCACAAGAGAAAGATATTTATAGAAGGACATTTCCCTATCATCTCCTCTTTTCTGTATAATAAAAAGAAAGCTTTCAACTTTAAAAGAGTAAAGGTATATATAACAAAACATTATTAAGCAAGATCTATAATTGCAATATTTAGACTATTAACATTTAGCAAGATTTAAAGAAAATATTCCATCATTTATTCTATCTCTGTGAGTCTAAAGTCTTATATGTAACTTATCTTTTGTCATAACCAAGGAAAACTGTAACCATAACTATCTATTTCCAACTCCGTCAAAGACCATAGAAGGATAATATGCAAACTCTACAATTGACAAAAACATATTGCTACCTGGACAATTACCACAAGTTCCTCTGTAACGTTGGAGCATCAGTCTTCAGCCCATAGGCCACAGTGTGTCAACAGACTTCACAGTCAAACAGAAAGTATTAAAGTGTCTGCCTGTATTGGCAGTTTGTGAGCCACTTTTCTCTGTGTCTGCAGAAAGTCTGGGAGACTCTTCCATGAAGAAGGGACCCTGCAGCAATGTCCCATCTTGCTTTTTTCTTTTTTGTCAAGTTAAGCAGTCACTTTCCTGTGGGTCCTGTATATCCACCTTATACAGCACATACTCAAACAGTCCAGGCAAGAGCAGTTTCTTGTCCAAATGGCTATTCCTGTCATGTCAAAGGCAAACTCCATAGCGAGTTTCTTCGATGTTCATCTTCCTTTCTGAAGTAATTGGTGTTGTCAGAAGCAGTTATGTCTCACTGTCATGAAAAATCCTAAACCATTTTAAATGCCATATTCTGCACACTAGAGATTATAAGAGAATCTAGGTATTTTATGTTTGTTTAGCTCATCTCTAGTACATACACTCATTACTGATAAACTCTGAAAAACAAGGAATGCATTTATCAGCTAATGGTCTGTTTCCAAAAGATCTCCATATTTGTGTGATTTACAGAAAAAAGTAAGTTTTCAATTCATAGGACATGTGACATATTCATGATAGTTCTTCTCACACTGTGGAGAAGCTACCTAGTGAATCAGACCTTACTGTGACTGACCATACCTGTCTCTCAGCAGAGCAGGAGGAGGTAGCCGAACAAGTGTTAATTCCTAAAATAACATAAGCAGTACCTGCTCAGATTTCATTGTTAAAGCAATCCCATGCTTGACCTCAATAGATTGAGGATACCTAATCCTCTACCCAGAAAGGGTGTCCAAGACAGGGAATTGTAGCAAATATTTTACATATAGTATAATTTCCCAAGGAAGGTGGATCAAGAAGATGGCTCAATACCTAGGGTTTCCTACATTTATGTGTTCATCTTCTTTCTGATCATACTGATAACTTTTATTTAGACTCCTTTGTAACACAAAAAATAAAAGACCCAGAGTCCAATATTGGGGTCCAGCCTGAAGATCAGGGAAGCAAAGCAGGGAAGCTACCTGCGCTCTTACCTCTAACAGGGATGCAGAATGAATGCCCGATACTGAGACCTTACTTCTGTCATATATACCTCACATGAGTCCTGCAGTTAAAGGAGTGGACTATAATTCTCTTTTAGATGACTCAATACTGTGTAGCTCTGTGTGGCCTCAGACTCGCAGAGATCTGTCCACCACTTAATCTGAGTCCTAGAATTAAAAGTGTGTTCTGGCTGCTGGGATTAAGGGTGTGTGGCTGTCTTCTATGGTCTGTGGCTGACTTTGCTTTCTGAATCCTCAGGCAAGCTTTAGTAAATCATAAATAATATGTCACCACACTCCTTAGAGATATGAATGGATGAGTGAGTTTTGGTGCCTGCCAAAAGTACAGATGTCATTTCTATTTATCTGTCTTTTAATGTTCAGATCAAATCACATGATTATGCTTGAGCTCAAGACATTGAGGATAGGGCAGTCTTCTCAGGAGAAGTGACAAGGAGTGGAACATCCTAAGATTGTGCAATAAATATTTCTAACTATAAAAGATGGCAGAAATAAAAAAGGATATTGTGGTAGAGAGAGCTGGTATTCCCACAGTCATGGATGTGATCTGTTGCTGTATTCCCCATTGTCATCTGATTGAAACAAATGGCAAGAATCTATTGGAAATTAGAACACAGGGTCCAACATGCCTATGTTGTTTGACCACATGAGTGTAACCAATAAGATTGTTAGATATACTACTTGACTAACCTACAAATTGGGTATTTTAATTAATTGTTTTTAGAATTTCATATATAAATAATCTTTTTACATTACTTTCTTCCCTTCTTCTTCTCTTCCAACTTCTCCTGTGTCCCTCTACTCCCTTTTAAATTTATGAGTCCTTCTTTACTTGTTACACACACACACACACACACACACACACACACACACACAGAGAGAGAGAGAGAGAGAGAGAGCTTGCTGAGTTCATTTGTTGTGAGTCATATGTGTATGTGCTTAGGACTGACCACTTGGGACTAGTGTGGTCAAATTTACCCTTAAAAAGGAGCACTCTAGCTGTTACTGTGAAAACACAGACTACAGTGGGATAAAGACTGGACCAGTGAATAAGTTAGAAGGCCATAGAAGTCATCCAGAAGAGAGAAGATGCTGACCCAAATCATGAATGAAACACAGGAGGTATTAGTAAGTATTCAAACCATAAATGGATTACGGAAGTAGTCCTCTTAAGTTTTGCTTTTGGATCAAACATGAAGTATATGAGACACTACGGTGAGCATGACTCTATTGTGATATAGGTGAAACAGACTGTAGGAGACTATGAGAAATTTAAGTCCAAAAAAGCCAAGTTTGAGAATCTTACTAGATGTCCCAGTGTTAATACTGCAGAAGAAGCTGGATATTCTTACTTTCCTTTGAGTTGTCAGTCAAGGAAGATGGAGAGACTCCAAAAAGAAATATAGGCTATGGTTGTTGGCTTTGGTTGCCTCCCAGAATTTGAAGGTAACACTGCATTGCCAAAGACGTCACATATTTTGCACATGGAATTCGGAATAAAGCTGTAGCTGTCCAAGAAGACTCCTCCATGAGAGTTAGTTCTCATAATATATAAAGATGTTATGCAAGATGCCAAGGGAAAAATCAGTTAATACTTCTACCCCGCTGTAACGCCTAGGAAACCACAATAACCAGCATAGCAAGAAGTCTCTTAGAGTGCAGCAGTGAACATATATCTTGGTCTCACAGCTGGCTAATTGGACGTAAGTTGCATGGCATAGGAGGGAATTCCTTGGTACTATGAACATAGGTGATTACCCATGACTGGGCAGCCCATAAGCAGTTGTTCTCACATTTTGACCAGTTGTAGATTTCTTTCTGTACACAAAGAAGATTCTTTGATGACAGGAGAAAGCTACACCTATCTGTGGACACATATAGGACTTTTATTTAGAATGAAATTAGAAAGTATGGTGGTTTAGGAAAGTGGCAGTAGTAGGGTCCTTGGCCTAACCAGTCGTGTATGTGTGTGTGTAAAACAATATGAAGAAGAGGTTATAAAGTTAAGACGGTGCAGAGGACAGAGGAGAAACTGCAGGGGTAGAAGAAAGGACTGAAATGATGTAAATATAGCATTCATGCATGAAAATGTAAAAAAAAAAAAACTCCTTTAAATTAAAAAAATAACAAATCAACAACTGTCTGTATTTCAATGATTCTAAAAGCCATGAACTTGAATGATGCATCAAGAGGGTATGTGTATGAATCTGTAGGATATTAAGGCGAGTAAAGTAAGTCAGGCATAGAAAGATAAACTGCACTTACATGTCAACTCAAAAAGTCAAACCCCCCAGAGTCATAGAGCTAAATGCAGTATAGTTACTGATGGCTAAGCGTGGCAGCACTGGGTTTTAAAAAATGCTTGAAAGAAGTGCTGTTTCCGTCAGGCAGGAGGAGTAAGTTCAAGGGCTCGGTTAGATAACATGGTTATAATAGATTACAAGTGCATGGCGTACATGTGAAAATTGATCAAGATAGATTTGGTGTTCTTACAAAAACAGTGTTTTTGCTTTTTTCCTCTCTCCTTCCCCTCCCCCTCCCTCCCTCCTTCTTCATGTACCAGTGTTTGCCATGTACCCTGATCTGGCTTTGTACCCCTGATATCATTTTACTTCAGCCTCCCAAGTGTTAGAATTACAGGTGAGTGCCACCACACCTAGGTTAAAAGGAATTATTGCTCTGTCAGACAAATAAAATGTTTGGCTTAGCCATTTCACAATGTATATACATATAAAAACAATGTAATGTGTACTATAGAAATGGGTTGTTTTAATAGTCAATTTGAAAAATGAGGAGACTAGTTAAGTTAGTGCAGATTGTATATGTTGCAAATGAACTACTTAAACTAAACAAATCAGAATAGATGCTCCCCATGGCTCACTCAGCCTCCCAGCCACTTGGAGGGCAAATATGGTTTGCTTCAGCTGACTCTGTCCAGACATTCTCCTCCACACACTGGGATACATTTCCTACTTCATACCTTTCTCAGATTGATGCTATAGATAATTGTCTACAGTTAATAGTGCAAATGGGGGGCACTGTGCTGTGTAGAATGTATTTTCTCAGAAAAGAAAAATACTACACAGGGTAGTATTTAGGATTAATTCTTGCCAGATCTCCACCCATTGCATATGCATTATTAACCAAAAGTCAGAGCTTGTGTATTAGTCACCTTTCTTTTCTGTCTGACAACAACAGCAAGAACAACACCAACAAAATCCCTCACAAAATCAAGTAAAGAATTGATTTTGGTTCGTAGTCCAAGGTATCAGTTCATTCTGGTGGGGAAGGCATGGCAACAGCAGCAGATGAGCCAAAACCCTCCGACTCCAGAAGCAGAAGACTAAGAGGGTCCATCGCCTCCACACTCCAGGGGCAGAAGACGAAGGCTGGTCTCCACTCTCTTTATTTTGATTCAGTCTGGAATGTTAGCCCATATTCAGAGTCAGTCTTCATACCTTAATTAACCCAATCCAGAAATTCAAACACATGACCAGAAGCTATCTCTACATGAGTATAGAGTCTGTCAAATTAACAATTAAGATCCACCATCATAGACAATATTGGAAAGAAGACTTTGTTATATAAAGAAAAGTATCACAGGTAGAAAAGGAACATGAATACATTCAAGCACTATCTCAAGCCTTTCTAGTGCTATGTTGTCAAATTTCAATATTAATATTCAAGTAAAATTGCTTTAAATGCCAATTAACGGGTACCCAAAATTTACTTATGTCCACTGAGCCATTTTCCCAGGGCCATTTGAATTTTTCTATAAAAAGAAAAAGTTTAAGTCTATAAATAAAAATTGAGACATCGTCCAAGAGCTACGTTTTACTCTGTTCTCTCCCAGAGGATTACCTTTAAGTGAGTGCACCATTAAGAGAACAGTTAGTGTATCCTGTCTGGTGTTATTGTTTTCTACAAATCAATATTTCTACTGCATTGTTTGAGGTTGTGCTTAATATGTCTCACAAGTGGTTTAACACATAGACACTTGTGACTACACCCAAGTGGAGGTGGTTACTGAACTGGAGTTATATGGGTAGGGTTATGGAAAACAGATAATGAGAAAAAGAAGCTTTCTGCTAAAACAATGGAATAGTTCTTCTTCTTCTTCTTCTTCTTCTTCTTCTTCTTCTTCTTCTTCTTCTTCTTCTTCTTCTTCTTCTTCTTCTTCTTCTTCTTCTTCTTCTTCTTCTAAATCAGAGACAAGGAGAAGGTTACAAATTATGCTGTGTTCTTTTGTTTTTTGAGACAGGGTTTTATGCAGCCCTGACTCACAAAAGACTTAATTCACAATACTCCAGCTTCCATGACCCAGTGCTGGGAAGAGAACCACAGTATCTGACTTACCATTGTTTTTGGAATCATCTGCTAGCTTTCACTTAAGATTTACCACCGCTATTCATTGTTACACATTGTGTAGGAAGTCAGACCAGGCTTTAACATATCCTGTTAATTTTAGTGAGGACTAGAAGCATTTCAGGATTAATATGAACCTTGCTTTTAGTGAAAATTACAGAATAAGTGAAACAGTAATAAGGTCAGAATGAGAAAGGCAGATATCAAGTAAGAGCGATGAAAGATGGATGGAAGAGAGATGTTGGGAATGGGAAGGAAATGACATATTTTCCTTTCAAGCCTGTGCCTAGCTCTTATTTGAGTATAGTAATTTGATTCATGCTTATACTCTGTATCTGATTTATTACTGATTTCATCATGAGTGCCCAGCTCCATTGGCTCTTACCCATTTGTCTCCAAGCTAGTGAAACCACCATCCACACAATGACTGTACCAGTTGACCCTGTTAGCACTTTTAACTCTCAACTTAAATGGCTCCTTTTGCTAGTTATTTTTAGATTTATTGTTGTATGGGATGTGTACGTTGTATAGCAATATGATACCTATGGAATGTTCTGCACTGTATAAATCAATCACTGTAATAGCATCTCTGGGTGAAACCAGGGGCAGGGAGGACAGGATAGAAAGGGGACAGAGAACAGAATAGGGGATGCCAGAACGAAGGAATGACAGAAAAAGGTGAAGATATGACCAGGAAAACACTAGGAATTAGGAATATACAGTGATGTGGAGACAAGGGAATAAAGCAATGATTTTCTTACAAGTAAATATGATGGTTTAAGCAGAAATTTATAGTCAAGATAACATTATTTTGAAGAATATTAAAAAAACAATTTCTGATAATGGATTTGTTTATAACTGTGCCTGGGCATTAAAAATTCCAGAAAATTAAGCCAGGCATACATTATATCCTAGAGCCTTTGGTTCTCAGGGCCTGGTGAAAATTCATTGAGGTTATGAAGGAAAAAATACAATAGTGGTTAAACGTTTTTGTGAAGAATACAAAAGTGAACAATTTTGAGACTAATATCAGCGTAAATAAAATGCAAAAGTAGTTTTTAAATTGAAGTCTAACATGAAACAGCATAATTCTAAATTTTCACTAGGAAATTATTAAACTTAGGGTACGTTGCTTTCTCTCATTGTTTATGAATGAACAAGTAGAAAATTACTTTTAGGCACTTGGTACCCACTGTATATTTTGGTGTTTCTTATTTCTTATGGTTAGTGCTGCATGTTGGGATGAATGTCCAAGACCGTTCAGTGAATGATTTTGTCTTTTCAGAGTAAGTTGCTATAAAAAGAGCAATAATTAAAGGTCAGTCTTAATTATAAAAATGATCTTTACCAATTTCTTCTCAAGACTTTCAACAACTGTGTTTTCAACAACCCAACTTTCATACTTTAAGCAGAATTATTTTAGAATTTTTAATTAGATGAATAATAATTGAGGTGAAGGCTCTTTTGCGAATTTCTCTAAGAGTTGACTTGCTACTAAATAAGCATGAAAGATACTTTCTGTTTCCATTATTTCTTACATTAATAATTGTACCATTTAATGTTTAAACAAGAACAAGACACAAGGACTTAATATAAAAATAAAATAAGATTTTAGTCTTGTCCTTTGTCATTAACTTTCTATATTTAAAGTGCACACTTTACTAATTTCCTAATGAATTATTGTTTTGAATTCAGATTTGAAAAAATTAAACAAGATTAGAGATTCAGTATTTAAAGTTACGAAGTCATCCCAGACATCAGGGATAAAGTAACTGTGGGTAATCTATATTGAACTGGAAGTTTGGTAACAGACCATCTACTGATCTAACAATGATTAGATTGATTAGGAATTTTGTCTGTTGTTTTAGAAAATTTCTCCCTTTCAACGATAAACTCCCCTGCAGAAAGCAGATGAGTTCAAATGGAAAAAATAGTCTGAATGCTTGCAGATTTTCTAATCAGAAAATATGATCCTAAATTAAACATAACTATAGTTATTCCCATACTAAAAACATCTAAGTCTGTGCATAGTTTATCAGCTCTTATATTAAAGTGAAATTTCTGTGGAATGATTACATTGGTTGAGGCTTGACTTTTTTCCAAACTTTAGTTGTATTAAACCACTTCCTATAAGACAAGTTTCAGCAGATCAGCACAAATTTTTCTTAATTTCATTACAGTCTCTAAATTAAAATTAATGAGTCTGACACCCACAATTAACAATGAAAAATGCAGATTGTTGTAATTACTTAAGCAATAACATTGCTTTACATAGAAGACTTAAGGTGCTCCACAAATTATTTACAAGTGTTACATAAAACACAAAAAAATGACAATTTCAATTTATTTTGTCAATGCAAAAAAACCAAAATCCTTACTAAAACCTTTCTCGTTTGGGAATCTCTCGCCATGCATAATTAAGCAAATTTGATTGCAATTAAGCCTGGCTTCTACAGTAGAGTCTTAATTAATGCAAATCTGGCATCTACATCTATAAGATTAATTTTAGTGAATTAAAAGAAAACAACAAAGCGCATTTGAAAGTGCAGTAGCATTGTCGTGAGGACAGGGTTTAACAGCGAGTTATTTTTCAGCCTTCCGAGTGGCTAGCCTGTGACTCAGAGTTTAAAGGGTTGATATTTTACACAAATTTGTTTTGTTTTTAAATGCTATGTTAACAAGATCATCAAAATTGCATAAACATTTCAGAAAAGTATCTTAACAATTCAGCATATCTCTTGAACAGGGTTTGTTGTCATACACACTCATGCACAAACACACACCTTGATTCCTTTGAAAAGTTACATGTTAACCTCATCCTCAAATACATACAGACTTCAATTTGTATGTTTAAAAGCCTGTCTGTCTAAAACTGCAAGATACTGATACACCATTGTTGATAACATGCACACTCTCTTTTACAGCAGTTCTTAGGTAAACTACCACAGAAATTACAGATATGACTTGTTTTTTTTTATCATGTATATATATTTATATATGTGTTAATAATGCTTGATATAATTTTTTAAATTTTCAGTTGAAATATTGTAAAGCATGTTCTATTTGATACAGAGATATCTTTTTGGATATCTTTTCATCTAAGAACTTTGTACATGAGATTATGTTAATTGATATATATTTGTAATAAATCATTAAGAAATTTATTTTAAAAGAATTATCTAATACATAGATATACCTGATATATAGTATATATATATATGTATATATATTACACATGCATATGTATATATATAATTTTACCATTTATTAAAGACACGAGAATTTATACACTAATGAGATGGATATATGAGTCTTTTGTCATAAAGAATTACATCATGGCTGAGTATTTGATTCTGTAGGATATATGGCATCTTCAATGCTTTTCAGGGTTCACTGATATTTCAATCAACAATGTTGAGAATGCTGTTTCAAACAAATACACAGCCACAATGGCAGAAAGTACATTTAGGGATATTTCAAAATCATTGTTCTGCCTTACTCTCAGAGCAAAATTCATTCAACAGTAATTTTTAAAATAAAACAGTACAATCCAAAAGCCCTCTTAATTTTAAGCTTATCTTCTGAACAGAATGGACGAAACTACTGAGCTTTGTTTTCTGCAATTAAGCTATGTTTCTACAAGAGCAAAAATATTTGCATGCACAGTCAAGGCTCTGATATTCACTGTGTCTGTAGAATCAAACTGGGGAGGTCTTTCAGGAACATTTGTTGGTGTTTCATGGTGAAGTCACATGATGCACCCTGGGCAGGCCACTCTGCAAACCTTAGATCCATCACAGGTTCAATTTTGAATGAGGTTTTAGTTTTGTGTGTTCAGAAACCTTTCACTGTTGCTAAATTCCCCCCTCCCGCATTCAATTTTGTGACATCACTCTCCATATCATGTTGTGACCCACAGATTAAAAACACATTATCTGAAAATGACATATGACATGATTTGAAAACAAATGGAAGAACTTTGATTTATGATTCATGCCAGGGAGAGCAGGGGTCTTGAACTGCTCCTGGGTCCTCCCTGTGTAGGTTAGTGACACTGGGGTGGTTTACACAAAGAAAGGGAAAAAAAGTGATATTTTAAAAATTATATTTTGTTTGTTTTGTTATTGACAATTAGTTCTCTAGAAAATATGCAGTTATTAAAAGAAATTTATTGCTTTCCAAAGATTCTTTTCTTTGATTCTTCTCAGAATAAGTTGGCAAATTGGCTGGAAATGGTGTTTCTGTCTCAACTTTGCCTGAGGCCTTCATGCAAAGGCAGAGATGGCAGAAAGTGACATTGTCAGATTTTCCAGGAACAGGCAGGCCACACACTTGAGCAACATGGAAGGCTTTAAGGTGGATAGTAGATATGCTAATAAACATAGCAGCATTTGCCTATTCTCCTTCACTGTAATTAGGGACAAGGGTAGGCCTCTGTCTCTTTTCCACGGTCATGTGACAGGTGAGTCTTTGAGAAGATTATTCAGGGAGATGGAGAATGATTCTGAGAAGTGGGGCTGCTGGGCACACAGCTGAGGGCTGGAGAACAGAGGGATGCTGTGCTGGAGCATCACCCTACATTCAACAGATACTGTCATTGCCAAGAGAGCAATCAGGAGGCTCTCATTCATGGAAAGCACACGGAAGTACCGTGAGCTTGGCATGACTGCATTTAACTGAAATCACAGAATTTGTGATCAAGAGTTTGAGGACAACCTGGGATGTATAGCAAAAACTTTTTAAAGGGGAGTTACTTCACAAACTATTTCAAATTCTGTCTTAAACACCTAATTCAGTTAACAGCAATTTTTAAAATGAGATACACTCTAATCCAAAAGACATACTAGTTTGATACTTACACGCCTTTGCCTCTTTGTGAACTCTACTAATACTGGCTGTGAAAATCTCGATCCCTAACAAATTCATTGCCTGCTTCCAGGCCAGTGAAGACTGTACCCACTTTTTACCCTATTTTGATTCTCTAGCAGTCTAGCATATGTAGACCCATGCTGGAGGAAAAGAAGACAAGTGATATGAATAAAAAGTAAACAGAAGTCACTGCAATGGACCTAACTATCAGGCGAAGCTTTAACATGAAATGAGGTCTCAATTAAGTGCTACAAAGATCATGATCACTGAATTGAGGACAGTTTTTTTTTAAATTATTAAATTATATTGTTATCTTTTGTTTGGGGGATTTAGGGCCACAGAGAACACATTTATATTTTTCACTAGGGGGTTTGAAGAGGCATCCTCTGTGGTTTGTAAGTCCAATACATGAACAAGGCAACTTTGATCTGTCAAGGGCATGCCAATAACAAGTAAAATTGTCATAGTAAATAGATGTGCAGCATTTATGTGATATTCTGATTTCAGTCTACAATGGTGTTAAGCCTATACTGTCTTTTAAAATGTTGATTTGTTGCTGACATAAAGCTTTAGGATAGATATTATACATTGTTTTATAGTTCTATATATTTAAAGATTTAAAGATGCCTAAGTGAATAAAGTAGCCGTTGTACAAGCATTGCAGGGGTGCTTGCTGGAAGGGTAGTTAAAACAAACACTGAGCATCAGGTTCAGTGGAAGATCCTGTTTCAAAATCAAAATAAGGACTGCTAATCTAGCACCCAGCCTTACACTGCATGATGAGTGCCCCGACGGTTAAATCATTAGGTACTGCTTTTTTTTTTATGACACCTTAGATGTACAATAAAATTTCAAAGAATTTTGGATCATATTCATCTTTATAATGAGGATATCGCACAATCCTAAGTGTATGCAAAGCCACCAAATTGTATAATATTGGCTAACAGATTCTGTGGTAAATGGATTGCACCTCAATAAAGCAGTTCAAGATAAACAAACAAACAACAACAACAACAAAACACAGTAAAAGCAACAGATAAAGATACCAAGTATCAAATTTGGTCCTCCATGCATAAAAACACACACAAAGATAACACATACACACATATATGAGGAGAAAGATTGAGAGATATTTTAGAACTGAACTCACACAAAATTGCAAAACACAGTACAAATAAATCCTATGTATTGTTAATCGTATGTTCTTCAGTTGTAGTGTCATTCATAAATATAGTACAATAGTACAAATAAGAAACTGACATGATAACAAATTAAACTGCTTTTTGAGAGTTTGCCAGTGAAAACTCCATTACATTTCAATATTCCTTCTGCTCTCCATGCTTTAGTGCATCTATCAGGTACTCAGTTGACATTTTAATGTAATATGTATACGTTCAGCAGTACACAAATTATCCACAAGTAGAAATAATACAACAGTCTCTGTCTCTAGGAAAATCAGACACATAACATAAAACTGCATTATTTCACATGGTCTAAGATGGCATTAATTGTGTGATGTGCCTTTATGTTAATGTGACATTAAGAAATAAATTATGTAAAATAACATTTTGCTATTGTAAGACATAACCTGACTTTAAAAGAAGTGTAACCTACAACATACTGTAACAGAGCTTTAATGTGTGTATGGTGTGTATAATAGGGATATGTAACATGGCGGCATGCAAAGCAGTTCAATGATCAATTCATTTTTAGGGGTAGGTTATAGTTAAAAAGAAAAGCACAGAGAAACCATGGTGGTGTCCTTGGTACTAAAAGACAGTGGGAGCTTGCTATATGAGAAATGGTGAGTAGGACACTCTACTCTAGGACTATCCCCTAACAAGCAGTTCAGTATAATTCATGTATGGTGGTTAGTGCAGAATCTGCGTGGAATGCCCGACAGTCATATGAGACCGAGGCCAGAAAGAAGACTAGAATGAGCCAGATGGTGGTGGTAGAGGTGAGCATGCCTTTAATCCCAGCACTGGGGAGGCAGATGTCGGCAGATCTCTGAGTTCAAGGTCAGTCTGATCTTCAGAGCTAGTTTGAGAACAGCCAGATCTATTCATAGAAACTCTGTTTTTGAAAACCTAACAATAAGTTAATTTAAAAAATAAATACTGGCAGGAGCAGATGGGAAAGTGTGTGTGCTACTTAAGAAGGCTGATAACTGGGTAACATCTCACAGGATGGCGTTGTCTATATTTTGGTAAGAGAAATCATATGAACATGCAAGAATGCATCACAGGAGCAAGAGTGGAGGAAGGCTGGTGATGGGAGATGTCATTCTGTAAATAGTTTCTCTTATTGGTTAATGAGTAAAGCCCTGTTTACCATTAGGAAAGCAAGATAGGTAGGACTAGGAGACAAGAAGGATTATGGGAGATGTATTAGAGAGTAGTCAAGATGTAAGCCATGAGAGGAATAAGAGGTCTGGACTCTCTCTCTCTCCCTCCCTCTCTCTCTCTCTCTGTCTCTCACTTTCTTGCTCTCTCTGGTAAGACCACATGGAAGCACTTATATTGATAGAACTTAGTTAATATTTAAGACAGAGTTAGCCAATAAGAAGCTCTAGCCATTGGCCAACAGCTTTATAACTAATAGAGTCTCTGTGTGAGACTCTGGAATAAGCCTGGTGGGAAACTGCTCATAACAAACTGCAATGTGGGTACTAAGAACTTCCATTTAAAACTTGACAAAAGCTTAAAAAGCAGAATTGCAAAATGTATTGCCAGTAGGAAAAACAGGTTATGCGTTTTTTCCTTAAGGGGAAAAACGGTGGTAAATGTGTAATGGCATCTTGCCTTGCAAGTGAACTTGTGGTAGTGGCCACATTTCTTTTGGCATGGTTTCAGGTGTAGATGTTCTCTCCTCCTGAGCAGCTGTTAAAACAGTATGGTACCCAGCTCCTCTTCTCCCTTATAATGGGTCACCTCTGCACCTGAAACCACACCCAAAGTGTGTAGTCACCACCACAAGGTCACTGGCAAGGCAAGATGCCACTGCATAAATGAAATGCTTAAATTGTCTGAAATGAGTGTATTGCCATCTAGAAAAATAAAATCACTTGCCCTCTCTCCACTACCAGCCTGAACAAGAATTTCTTCCTTTCAGGTACATCAGTATATTTTAACTATGTATTCATCTGTCATCTAGGTCACCTCACTTTATGGTTATTTTTTCTTCATTTTTTGTAGAGTTCAACATTTTGGCTCTGAAAGATTACTACCATGGGGGTGTGGGGAGTGGGTGAACAGGAAAATGGGCTCCAGAAATGCAGAAGAGTATTTGAGCTGGGGAGCTTCTGCCCCAGGGGGATCAAGGGGAGAGGGTTAGTCTAAGTGGGGGCAAACTGTTTGAAGAGTAAATGTCTAGAGATGCACACAAGCTAAAATTCAGGTTCTCTGAAGACTGATAGCCAGCAGTGTACAGAACAGGTGGTTTCAAGGGGGACTGAAATTGGGTCTTTGGAAACAGCATCTGGGGGAGAGCTGGTGTTTACCAGTGATGGCGTAACTGGAAGACATTTGGGGACAATGTTGATGAAGACATGTCACAGGGAGTCTCATTTTGTGAGCAGGACTGCCTACCAAGTTAATGCAGTCATTGCATATGCTTGGAAGCAAAGTAGGAAACTATTTAAGTCAACCTGAGACCTGAGCATTCTGCTGTCTGTGAAGTGGCTTATGGGAAGAAGTTCAATGACCCAAAAACACCTGGAAACAGGTGGGATAATTGCTTACTGTCTTACCCATCCATTTTTTAAAGAGTGATATGTGGATAGAAAAATCTAGCAATAAAAAGTTGGCCTTATGCAATTATGGGTAATATACAATGGAAACTGAAATTTGAATAGTGGCATTAGGGCACTTTGTTATTTCACTAAGCCATGGAAATGAAATGTTATACATGTTGGAACTATGTAAAATGAGACATTCTCTCTTTCTTCAATAAGACTACACTCTAAATTTACAAAAGTAAATCACAGATGGATTATTTTTGAGATGGTAACTCTATAAAGTTAGGTACATAAATTTCTGCACATGGTGACCCCATCTGAACTTCTGTGCTCAAATATTATCAACTTCAAGTGTAGTTTTCAGCAGCACAATACTGTGTCTTTAGGTTGATACCTAAACCTTCTTTCCTTAAAATGCCTGTATGAAAATTTCAATATTGCCAGTAGAGCTTATTTGTTCTTTCTCAAGTCTGATAAGGATCAGGTAAGATCCCATGATGGTTAATGCCATATGGTTAAGGCCATGGGGTTCCTAGATATTTGGTCAGGCATTGTTCTGAGTGTAATTCTGAGGGTGTTTTAGGATGAAATTAAAATTTTCATTGATACGCTCAGTATACTAGATTATCTTCCATTGATGGAGATGTTTGGTAGCCAGTCTGTCAAAGGACTAATGAAACAAAAGGCTTTATCTAGCTTTCTGTTACCGTGGCATAATACTATAGAAGGGGAAAGCCTTATTTTGGTGCAGAGTTTTGGATGTTTCAATCCACAGTCAATTGCCATTGTTGCTTTTGGACCTATGGCAAAGAAGAGGATCAGGAAAGGGGTGCAGACAAAAGATGCTCATTCAACTAATGGCTGGAAGTGAAAATGAAGGGAAAAGGGGGATTTGATTTCATAATCCTCTTTCCGAGAAATTTCCCCATGACAAAGAGACCAGCAGTTTGACTCTACATCTTTTTTTTTTAACTTTTTCCCCATTTTTTATTTTTTGATATCATTTTACATTCCAACCACAATTCTCCCACCTATCCCTCCTCTCACCCTCCCTCATCTTCCTCCCAGCCAGCCCCAAGTCCATTCCTGCCCATGGGTGGTAGGGCTCCCATGAGGAGCACAATAGGTTGGGACAGGGCCTGGACCCTCCCCCGTGCATTAAGATTGAGCATGGCATCCCATCATGGGCAATGAGCTCCAACAAGCTAGCTATTTACCAGGATTCTATCATGGGCCTACTGCCACTGAGCATAGCATCTCAGCCTAAGAAATGAACAGTTAGCACATGTACCAGGTCTGTAGCATGGTCCTGCTGCCAGGGCCCCTCTTATAGTCCAAGCTTCATAACTATCTGCCACATATGGGGGGCCTAGTTCAGTTCCCTGGTTGACTCCACCTCTTAAAGATGCCTGCCATGTTCCAACTGGAGACAAAAGCTTTAACATTTGGGACTATCAGTGACTGATCTCATAACAGATAGGAGGTATTCATTCCTTCCTCACCACCTCAGTTGGAGCACTCTTCCCTTCACTCTCCTCCCCTCTCTTCCATCCTACCCACCTCTTTCTTTCTTTCTGTCCTGGTTGCTCTGAGTTCTGCAGACCATAGGTCATAATCTGCCTTTTAAAGCAGTAACTTTAAATACCTTGAAGTTAGGAACATAACCTTTCACCTTGGAGATGTAAAATTACAACCCCAAGCTGTGTTGTAATTTTGGAGCACTACAACACGGCATCAAGAGTCGTCTGTCTTTAAAATGCTGGGGTCCATGAGACTAAGTGAAGGCTGAGAAAGCTATCTATTTCATGTACACTGCAGAATACTTTCCCGTGAAGAGTTAAGACGATTTCCTGTGGGATGAGGAAACACTGAGAAATGGGAGTCAAGTGAAGTGATTTGTTAGTCTTATGAAATGGAACTTAGAGGACCAGTTGAAAACATCTCGCCTTTTCCTCCATTCTAGTTTCCTTTATGTTACTGTGCTAAAACATTGACAACAAGTGATTTAGGTTGGACAGTTATACAGACTACCATAAATGAAATGAAGAGAAGGAACCCATGAAAGAAACCGAGGCAGAGGGAATAAGGACTGTTCGGTGGTTTGTGCTCTGGATTGTTCAGACTCCTTCTTAGCCAGATTTCATATAGAGTCATATAGAGTCTAGGAACATTTGCCCACAGAACATGCTGTACACATTAGGACAGACTCTTCTACATCAATTAACAACAATGCAACCACCACAGATACTTCCCACAAGTTTGTCTTGTTTGGAAAATAATAAGGTCAGATTTCCTTCTCAGATGACTCTAGGTTGTGTCAAAGCGATAGTTGAAATTGAGGTATTCTGGCAATTTGAAGAAAGTAAAGATTAGGTCTTATTTTGTTTCTCTCTTTGTGTGTGTGTGTTTACAAGTACATTCAGAGGTCAGTTACTTTCTTATATTCCCATCCACTGTATTTTTGAGACACTGATTCTCATTGCATCTGGAGCTCACTGACCGGCTAGATTAGCCAGCCAGCAAGCTTCTAGGACATTGTGTCTACACCTACCCAGCATCTGGGATTACAGATGTGTACTGCTGCATCCTACATAGGTTCTGGGGATCAAACTCAGATCTTCACATCTGCACAACAAGTATGCTACCACTCACTCAGTCATCTCCCCAGTCCTAGGTCGTTTTTCAAAGGTTAGAATGTAATAGCGTGAAAGAAGAAAGGGCTTTAAAGAAGTACCAAAAGCTAGAGCGAACCAACAAATCTATCTAATAATGGTAACAGCAAAACTATGATGCTGACAGTAGGTGACTATATGGCATTGTGTAAAGGAATCTTGTGTAAATTGCCTAACTCTATCTTTGGGGCAGCTCTGGGTTCAGTGAGTGAAGGAGAGCTAGAGATAGACTGGTAATGCGGAGCTGGGTGGGAAGGGCAAAAGTGTACATCGCTTGGCTGGAGTCTCAGAAGTCAGAGTATCAAAGTAAAGACTGCTGGCACAGCTAAAATTGTGAACCCTCACGATCCTAACGTGTTTGTGTGGAAGTCCTCCCCCCCCCACCTTTTTTTCTCTAAAGGACTGTCTACACTGCACGAGCTAACCTGCAGTTTCTTTAAAGTTGTGCCCTATGGGAAGATTGTGGAGCTTGTAACATGGATTCCAACAAAAGAATTCTTGTGTGCAGTGGTTTGTATTGTAAAAGGTATTGGCAAGATTTGTGTAAGCAAAAGCGGCCTTGGCTTTCCTCGAATTGTCACCGCAGACAGAAAGATAAAACTTCATTTGTAGTGGGAGACGAAAATCCATCCTGTTCATTCAGAGAAGAAAGATGTAAATTACCATCTTGGGCATTTAGAGAAAGCGAGGCAATAGCTGTTACTCTAAGAGATATGAATTTGTGCCCCACCAGCCTAGATGTGACACTATGATCTGGAAACAAGAGCATGTGAAAATATTACCGATTCTTAATGTCAAAGAGGTCCAGAAGGCAGGATGTGAGAATTGAGAATGTAGGACATTTGGGGCCTTTAGGGAGAGGGTAAATTGCTTTTGATGCAGCCTGTTTCGACCCTAGGGAAATTCTACCACATATTTGATTTTTAGCTGCAATGTGTTACTACATATTTATGCCCTTGAACATGTATTTATTACGGTTTTATGCAGCCCATTTTCATGACGTGAATCGTTTTTCTCTCTTAAGGGATATCTATGCTTTTCCCCCAGATCATGTCAAATGAGAAGAATATGGAAAACAACTCCATCTGAAGCAGAGGAAATCCTGCTTTGCAAATCAAACCCAAACAATTAAACATGACTGAGGGGTAATCATAAGAGAATTTGTACCTGTGACTCGTGATTAATTTCTGTTACAATTGTGGGTTTTTTCCATCTCTTTTCTCATCTCTTTTTACAAATGTGTCTTTTCTGTTCTGAATACATCCAAGATTAAGCATATTTTCCTTTATATATACATGAATGCAAGTATTGAAAAATCATAGCACAGCAGGGAACTTTGGTATAAGATTAATAGACTTTACATTACAATTTCTTCTCCTGTCTCCCAAGAATGGCAATTGATCAGCATCCTACCTCATCATTTGTACTTTAGTTGCATTGAGACAAACTTAAAATTCGGGAGGGTTTTCCTGAAGCCTCATAGGAGGGATAAGTAAAATATGTGGGAGAGCTCTTACATCCTTTCCAAATCCACCATTTTCTCAGATGGGCAATGAGGTACCACCCGTAAATCCAACAGTGATGGCTAAAAAAATGATAATAGAAGTAAGAATTATGGCTAAGGCACCCTATCCCAATCAACTCAATAGCTTCTAATAATCACCATTAACAAGTCGGAATTTGCCTGCCTCCTATTCTTAACCCAAAGTGGGCTAAACCCTGTTAGGGCCAGCCATCTGCAAGCAACATTTCAGGTACTCACACAGCCCAGAGAAGGCAGCAGTTGCAGTGGGGAATTGCTCAGATATTTGTCTCCACAGGCAGCAGGAGAGGGGCTTGTTTCTTTCTCAGTGATGTGGGAAATAATTGGCTTATTTGCTCTAACCCTTGTCTCTTAGCTGTAATCCTGGAGAGTGGAGAGGGGAAAAACCATCTAGGACCTGTTTAGGTAACAATGTAAGTACAGGAAACAACAAAGACAAAACTAGACAACATCTCAATTAGGATTTTAGAGGCTGCGAGTACAGTATGGAGAACTGTGAGGATTCTAGGCTGTAGAAGGCTCAATCATGAAATGCTGGACCCCAACCAAAGCACCAGCCCTTGCTAAGCTTTTGTATGGACACCAAGCATGGTCTGTCTCCTTTAGCATCAGAAAGAAAATAAATGACATGCATGTTCTCTTAGTACTTCTGCTGTGATGTGAGTCCCTTTGGTGCAATAGTTACCACCTCTGTAGTCCTCCTCTTCTAAGGAAAAGAAGTCTGGAGTTTCACATACGGTGAGGTGAATTTCTCTCAGGAACTCCTGGTCTGCATCACACGGACAGCTCCAGGCTACTTTTCCAACAGCGATTTGGGGATTTTCTTTTACTCCATGCATATTCAACTTGTATTTCTGTTCTTCAGCTTGTGTCTGTTTCATTTTCTATACTAAAGAGCCTGGCTCACCGTCTCACACTGGTGATTTCTTAATTAGGCTCATGGTTATTAGACTTATTATAACTAGAGATAATAGGCTTTTTAAGCTTAAAAAAGTATTCAGAAAAGGAGTCCTGGGTTATAGTACATGATTGATATTTAGTTCTAAATTAAATAATATGCTCAAGCCTAAGGGAAGAAATCAAAGCAGGGCTGGGTTTGGGGCCCTTTTGTCTTCTTGAGGCTTCTGAACCTTAGTTATCTGAGATGGTGTCAAGATACAGAAGTGCCCAGGCTCAATAAAAAGTAATCTATCCTGAAGATTTGTGAAGCTTCTGGCAAATAACTGTTACCACCCTCCTTCTCTAGCATAACTCCAGTTCTCCTTTAATGTTTCAATGCTCTACTTCTAAGGGCTCACATCTTCAATTCATACATTAAGATAGCCATTCTCTAACTAGAAGTGAACCTAGTAACAGTATGAAGGTTCTCTGTAGAGATAAGTATAGTAAAATAGAAAAATCTTTATGGCAAGAACTGTAGTTTTGGGGATGTTGATGTAGTGAGAATGTCTTTAGTTGTAAACAAATGCACATATAGAGCATTATCCTAATCCCAACACCACATATGTTTTATGGCATTTTATTTGATTTAATGACATATTATGTGAAAATGTATTCTGTTTTCTTCCTCCCTCCCTCCCTCCCTCCTTTCTCTTTCTTTCTTTCTTTCTTTCTTTCTTTCTTTCTTTCTTTCTTTCTTTCTTTCTTTCTTCCTTCTCTCTCTCTCTCTCTCTCTCTCTCTCTCTCTCTCTCTCTCTCTCTCTCTCTCTCTCTCTCTCTCTTTCTTAGTTTCTTACCAAGATGGTGTTTTTATGGAGTGGAATTTAGAGACCATATGCACAAAGAAGGTCTTAGCAACTAACCTTTGTTTGTGGGGGTGTTTTACTCACAGATATGCTTTCCTTGTTCCACTGAATAACTTCCCTCCCATGCATAAGCAAGTAACTAATTAAACTCACTGGGTCACACACAAAAAAGAGGACCTGCAACTCCTTTGCCTGCAGCATGACAACTGGTCAGAGTCTCTGCAGAGAAGAGAGCGATCTCCTGTTTGTCCCTGCTTATATCCTGATTCTACCCAGCTACATCACTTCCTGTCTAGCCAATCAGCCAATCAGTTTTTTATTCATTAACCAGTAAGAGGGACATATACAGAAGAACATTCTCCATCAAGAACCATGTATTCAATTACATCTTCACCAGCTTTCTCTCTTTTACTGCCTATGTTTGGCTGTCCTGAAACTTGCTCTGTAGACCAGGCTAACCTCAAACTTAAAGATCCACCAGCCCTTGTCTTCTGAGTGCTGGGATTAAAAGTGTGCTCGCCACACCTGGCTCTAAGCTTTCCTTTAGTTCTTTATCCACATGTCGGAAAGACAGCTGGGTGGGGTCTTCCCTCAAATCACCATTTCCTTTATTTCATTTAGCCATCCATTCATCTCCTTGAGCAGAGAGAAGATTTAGTTGCATTTCGCTTCCTGATGTTTTTTTTTCCTCTTCAGAATTTACATTTTGTAATTTACCCTTCTCAGCTTGCTCCTTTTCATTATTAATATTCTTTAGAGTTACCACTATAACATCAACACAACAGAGTGTATACTCAGCTATTTCAGATTTCTTCTGCCAATGGAATTAATCCCAAACTCTTCACTTTGCCTCAGGCAGACTCCAGACAAGGGCAAAAAGCAGTCACTTTCTTCACCAAATATGGAAAGACCAGTCTTTAGGCCATACAGTGACATTCGATTCCTCCATAATTAATCAAATCACATTCAACCCCACTGTCTTCCATGCTCCTACTAGTATGGCCCATTAAGCACTGCTTAATGCATTCTACTGTTTTTATAACCCAAAGTATCAAAGTCCAAATTCCTCCCAACAAACACAAGGTCAGGCCTATCACAGAAACACCTTTGTCCTTGGTACCAACTTCTGTCTGAGTTAGAGTCTCTATTACTGTGAAGAGACACCATGACCATTCAACTCTTTTAAGGAAAACACTTAACTGGAATGGCTGGCTTACAGTTTCAGAGGTTCAGTCCATTTCTGTCATGATGGGGAGCATGGTGGCATGAAGGCAGACACGATGCTGGAGCTGACGGTGCTACATCTTACAAGCAACAAGGAGTCGACTGACACGCCGAGCAGTACCCTGAGCATAAGAATCCTGAAAGCCAGCTCCCACAGTTACACACTTCCTCCAATAAGCCCATCTCCGCTCCAACAAAGCCACACTTCTTAATAGTGGCACTCCCCATGAGACTATGGGGGCCAATTACTTTAAAACTACCACACTGGGTAACAAAGAAAGAGAATGTGATTGAGGAAAAGGAACAGTCCCAACAGACTTACCTACTGCCTTTGCAATGGATAATTTTGCAAGCCCACGGAAGGCCTGTCCTTTGCTGAATGTGGCAGGAATGGATGGGGAGGAGGTTAAATGGGAAAGGGGAGAGGATGAGAGGAAAGGAGGGAGGGGAAATTGGTTGGTATGTAAAATAAATGAAAAAAAATATTTAAATAAGAATGAACGATTAAATAAATAAATAAAAACTAAAAAAGTAGTGGAGAGGGTGCCTAAACTGGCCTTCCCCTGTAATCAGATTGGTGACTACCCTAGTTGTCGTCAGAGAACCTTGATCCAGTAACTGATGGAAGTAGATGCAACAATCCGCAGCCAAGCACTGGACCAAGCTCTGGGAGTCTAGTTGAAGAGAGGAGCAAGGGGTGGGTGGTGAGAGGGAGAGGAGTCAAGAGCATGATGAGGAAACCCACAGAGACAGCTTACTGGAGCTTGTCAGCTTTATACAGATTCTAATTGACCCTAAACCTGGTAAAGTTGAAAAATCAAGGGTATTCATCACAATATGTTTAATATGATCTCCTCATTGCATTCTTGAAAGTTCTTATCTGCTCTCTAGGAAGTAGACTGGATTAAGGTTAGATTTAATTGCTCTGAGGCAGTGGCTGTCCTTACCCCATCCTACCAGTGCCACTTGCTGCAATGCTGATTGGCTGTGTATCCACTGGATGCCACAGAGCTTCACCGGGGCTGATGATGAGGTCATCATTGTTAATCCGTTTGCTCCTAAACTATTTGTGCAGTGCAATTTTCCTGATTCTAACTTAAGCAAATATAATTTGATTAAAATTTAGCACACTAATCAGCCCAACAACTTGTTTCAAACAACGATTTGGCTGAAATGAATAATCTATAGTTTTTGTAATTTTGAGTTCATTTCCAGTGAATAAGCCATGAGAGTAAATTGACTGAAAATGAATGGGAAGTAGCAACCCCTAAAATAGAGAGACATTTTCAATCCTAGACAAAAGGAAAAAAATGATTAAGATGGATAAAATATGACAAAAATCTCTAATGCATGAACATTTGCTAATGGGTAGCTCTCATTGCCCACAAATAAACAAACCAGCAAAGAGATAACCCATGACTATGTAGTGTTCATTTACTTAATCTCCAGTTAAATGATTTTGTGAACATTGTTTGCTTTGGTCCCTGTGTTATGCAGTTGACCTACTGCAATGGTCTGTTGAGCTTCAAAATAGTTAAGAATCTCAGTACTTGCCAGATGAGCAGAGATTCAGATGGCAACCCATGGACCTGTTTTCTCCACTGTGCTGTTTTGGAATGCATACACACACACACACACACACACACACACACACACACACACACACACATTTGGAATGCATAATATATGGAATGCATATAATAATATTTAATAATATTTGCATATATATATATGCAAATGAACTCTCATTCTTAGGCCAAACCCTGAACTCACAACAAATAAAGATGGATGCTATACAACATCCTTGTTATGTCTTCTAGGTCCATAAAGCAGGCTCAAAAACCAACCAGTTTTCATTTAGGGGTATACATAGTCTATGAATAATGCTAACTTCCTACCAATCCTTTAAATATGGGCCAGTGATATTGCATCTTCCTCCCAGCTTATCTGCTATATATACTAAAATGCCTACTAATTCACACCCTGGGATTTGTTTTGGCCATGTTCTGTGTTTGCTAATGCATATTCTAACTACATTATTTGGCTTGAGGCTGCCACTACACCTTGAATTGCTTGTGTGAATTTTTTTTTTTAAATCAATGACTGTAACCTAAATTGATACATAGATAAATTGAAAATCTTACATAGGAGTTTAATAAGCAGGGCCTGGGATGATGGCTCAGTTGATAAGGAGAATGTCATGGAAGTATGAAGCCTTAAGTTTGAGCTACTAGTATTCATGTACAAAGCTGAGCACAGAGGTGAGCTTCTAAACAAGGGATTTCTGGAGCTCAATAGCTAGACATTATAGCCAAATTGGTGAGCCTCTGGTCTAGTGAGATACTGTCTCAAAGTAAAGGTGGATAGCCACAAAGGAAGAAATCACCTGTTTAGTTTACACCCACACACACCCACACACACAGTAACAAACAGGTAAATCTCATCCAATCGCAGGCAGTGATGTTGAAGTAGTGAATTGAACACCAGCAATAACTATAGAGAAAAAGATGAGAGATTGGTTAGATTAGGCATACAGCTAACTGTATGTTAGAATAGGAGATGGAAGGTAAACAAGAAGGGATGAGTGTAACTGAGTGAGAACAGGGAAACCTGGACATCCTCAGTGCTGGACATACTCAGTATTTAAAGCTAGACATGTCCCTTTCCCCTTCTCTGTGGGAGCATGCCTATCTCTCTTAGGGTCCTCCTTGTTTCCTAGCTTCTCTGGGGTTATGTGGGAGCAAGGAAAGAGTGGGAGGGAGAAGGGGGATGGGGAGGAGAACATGAGGGATCAGGAAGATAAAGTTGGGGTAAGAATAGAGAGAAGGAGAGCAAGAAAAGAGATACCTTAATAGAGGGAGCTATTATAGGTTCCAAGAGTGGTCTGGCACTAGGGAAATGTTCAGGGATGCATAAGGATGACCCCAACTAAGAATCTAAACAATACTGGAGAGGCTACCTTAAATGCCCTTCCCCTATAAACAGATTGATGACTACCTTAAATTCTAGAGCTTTCACCCAATAGCTGATGGAAGCAACAGCTGAGCACTGAGCTGAACTCCTGGAATTCAGTTGTAGAGAGGGAGGAGTGATGAGCAAAGGGGTCAAGACTGTGCTGGGGAAACCCACAGAGACAGCTGACCAGAGCAAGTAGGAGCTTATAGACCTTGGTCTGACAGGTGGGAACAGAGCACAAGATCAAACCAGACCCCTTGAATGTGGATGCCAGTTAGGAGGTCTGGGCAGTCTATGCAGCCTCTGGCAGTTCAACCAGTATTTATCCCTAGTGCATGAACTTTGGGAGTCCATTTCCTATGGAGGAACACTCTCTCAGGTACACTGGGGAGGGCCTAGGTCTCATCCCAAATGATGTGAAAAACTTTGATGATCTCCTGTGGGAGGCCTCTCAAAGGTTAGAAATCAGACCTCAAATCATTTTAAGACAAATGTGTGACAGAAGAAAACAATTTTTGTGAAGACAGAAAATTTTGCCTAGCCTTAACAACATCTTAGCAATTCAGTTTAGGTTTGGATGCACTCTGATAGTTGATTGCGATTGTAGATTTATTAGCGGACACATACACACAGAGGAAGAGAGAGAGACAGAGAGAGAGACAGAGACACAGAGAGACACACACAGAGAGAGCACTAAGTATTTACAATTTTAGGGATTGTTTCCCTGAGCCAATCATTATCAGTGAGTGTCTTTTTGTGATGCTAAAAAGTGGCTGGCTTCACAGGTCAGAGGCAGAGATAAAACACTGGGAATGGTGTAGTCTTTTGAAACCTCAGATCACACCTCCAGTGACACAGCTGCTCTAACAAGTTCCCACCTTCTAATCCTTACCAAATGGTTCCACTCAATGGGGACCTGTTATTTACACACATGAGTGGGGGGGGGGGGATCATTATTTATACCACTATAGCACGTATCTGAGGGTGTTTTTCTGGATTAAGTAAATTGAGTTGGAAAGACCCACTGTAACTGTGGGCACCTCCACTGCTTAGGCTGTGGGCTTGGAATGAAAGGGAAAAAAAAGGAAGCTGTGTTCCCTGCTCGTGCTGTTATGCCTTCCCTGCGGCGATTGACAGTCTTCCTGGAACTCTAGGCCATGTGTACAATGGTGCTTTCGTCATACATTTTTTGTTGAGGTAAGGGCACGAAAGCGATGCGAGTAGTGAGACCTTGCTTCAGTCTCCTCTGGTGAGCACTAGGTGACTGAGATGTTGTGATCAAGTGGAAAGCCTCAGCTTTGACAATGCCTGTTTGCAAATTGTTCTTACTCCAGTATCTTTATTAGGAAACTCTGGATCCGAACCCACGTTACTGCTTTCAGGCTTGGTAGCCACATTGCAAGAAAAATTAGATACACAGAGATTGGAGGTTGCTAATGAACAAGACTCACATAGACATAGTCCCTGGACAGCGAGCAGGTTCATATTCTAGACAGAAGGGAAGTGTGACTCATCTGGCTATGGAGATAAACCACTTTGTGGTTTTCTAAACACCAAATCAATTTTTAGTGATTTGTAAACTTTCTTTTGTTAGTTATTTCATGGTGTTGTCACAGAGTACTCTACATTAGTTTTATCATAATTTTTATAGTGCTGGAAGGTAAACCCAAGGCCTCATTTATATGGGGAAAACTTTCTACTACTAATTATAGCTACAACCCTCTACCCATTTTTTGATACCCATATCTGTGGGTGAACTATTTTTTTAAATTTGTGGCTATTAAATCAATTTATTCGACTTCTCCTAGGCTACCAGCATCTAAGTATCTCTGTTTCATTTGTTTAAAGTTAAAAATCCTTATTTTTATACCATAATTCAAACAAGCATAACTAATTTACATTAGTAATTGAAACTATATTGAGATATTTGTGTTAGTATATTTCTCCCAAACACAATGATTATAACGCCCAGCTCTGAAAAGCTAAAGAACTTTTTTTTTTCTAATTATGAACTTAAGGAGGCAAATTGGCAACACTTAATTTTGATATTGCTCCAGGTTTCTCTTAGTATTTTGATTTCTGCAGAAGTATTTTTTTTTTCTGTGTGCATATTGCAGCATGTTACATTATGGAGTTTTTTTGGTTATATTTTGCATTGGCTACAGACTTAGTGAGACTTTGATAAAGTCCATTTAATTTGCACATTATTAAGAAATCCACACACTTCTAGGGTCATAGAAGAGCAGGGCAGGTTGAATAAACTTTACATAAGTCAAGGAGTGGTGCCATCCTGCTTTAATTGCACACATTTCAGGATCATATTAATTTTCCTAGGGCCTCTGCCTTAAGACTCTGTCTTGTCACTTTTCTGAAAAGTACATTAAAGGGAAGGCAGATGAAGGCAGAAGCAGAGGACACCAAAGAAGGACAGAGTGCACTAAAGCTGAGACACTGTCCTAGTTTCCGTCTCACTTTCTCTCACCTTGTCCTTTGTAGCTCTCGAAACACAGGGTGTGAGAGGGGGAAAAGGAGCTGGGGTCTGGGTTCATCACAGACTAACAAATAGTCCTCTATTTTTTATCATACTTTCATTAAGTTCAATTTATAGAGCACTTTATTCAAATTGTCAAATCAGTTAAAACGCAATCACTACTATTTCTGAAATTAAATATTTTAGGAAACAGTATTAGTAGTGATCACAACCAACTTCAGTGCTTCAGATGAGAAGAGGTTTTGCTTTCACAGTAGATATTTTCATCTAACCACAGTTTGTTCATTTACAAACTCTACCAACAAATACTTCAGACTTAATGTACCATTTTGGAAATTACGTTATTAAATATCTTACAGGAAGTTGATTAATATACAAAGAACTGAAGAGAATATGAATTAGAAATGCAGGCTTGCTATTGTGGTGGAAGCTAACTAGAATGTTCAAAACAAACAAAATAAAACAACATATATATATATATATATATATATATATATATATATGAAAAATGTTTAAAATTTTTACAAATAGATGAGAACAAGAAAAAAGAGATACCATAATAGAGGGAGCCATTATAGGTTAGAAGAGAAAACTGACAGTAGAAAAATGTCCAGAGACCTACAAGGATGACCCCAACTAACAATCTGAGCAATAGCAGAGAGGCTACCTAAAATGCCCTTCCCCTATAATGAGATTGAAGACTACCTTATATGGCACCACAGAGCTCTCATCTAGTGGCTGATGGAAGCAAAAGCAGACAGCCACAGCTAAACACTGTGCTGAGCTCCTGGAATCCAGTTGCAGAGAGGGAGGAATGATAAGAAAAGGGGTCAAGACCAGGCTGGAGAAACCCACAGAAACAGCTGACCTGAACAAGGGAGAGCTTATGGACCCCAGACTGATAGCTGGGAAACCAGCATAGGACCAACCCAGACCCCCTGACAATAGGTCTCAGTTAGAAGGCCAGGGCAGTCTCCCATCATCTCCCCTTTTCTGTCTAAATAAAAAGAGGGGTTTTAACTTTAACATATTAAAATATATAACAAAACAGTTACCAAGTAAGAACTCCAGTTAACAACATTTAGTCCATTAACATTTAGCAAGATTTAAAGAAAATATTCCATCATCTATTTTATCTTTGTGAGTCTAAATTCTTATATGCAACTTATCTTTAATCCTAACTAAGAAAATCTATAACCTTAATGATCTGTCTTCAACTCCATCAAAGACCACAGAAGGATAATATATAAACTCTAGAATAGACAGAGACAACTTGCTGCCTGGACAGTTACTTGAAATTCTGTAATGTTTTATCTTTAGCCTATAGGCCATAGTGTGTTTGGCACACTCCTCAGCAATGCAGGAAACTTTAAACTGTCTCACCTGTGTTGGCAGTTTCTCACTTTTTTCTGTGTCGTGCAGAATGTCTGGCAGATTCTTCCATGAAGCAGGAACCCTATAGCAATGTCCATCTTGAATCAGCGGTCACTTTTCTGTAGGTCATGCATGTCCAGTTTATACAGCATAAAGTCAAACAGTCCAAACAAGAGCAGTATCTTGTCCAAATGGCTTGTCTTGCCTTGTTGGAAGTAAACTCCATAATGAGTTTCTTAGATGTTCATCTTTCTTTGTGACACAGAAAGTGTTGCCAGGAGCAGTTGTTCCTCACTGTAAAGACAAACCCTAAACCATTTTAAATGCCATATTCTATAGGTCTTTTAAAGGTTTGAAGAATACCTATCCATTTGAAATATATTTCTGTATATCTAGAAAACCTAACTAACTTAACTATAAATTTAGACTATTATAGGAGACTATCTATAATCTGTACTAAATTATACATTACATTTTTAAATGAGCTATATAAACACAATACCTAAAAAAAGGAGAAATATACTTATCAGAAAATTGACCTCAAATTTGTATCAATAAATGAAAGTCCACACCAATGCAAAGTATTCATCCATATATCATCCCCCCTTTTTCCTTTAAAAAGATATTGGCTGTGATCATTGACCATTTATAACCAACCCCATTCAGATGAAAAAAAAAAACATTTATAGACAATATTTGGGAATTTTGCCATTGTTATTTACAAACTGCTTCTTGCTGGTAGGGGGCACTATCTTGGGGAAGCCTAAGAAGTTACAGAAATACTGGCTGTAGTGGTCTGCAAGGCTGCCTTGTCTCATCTGTTTTAATGTTGAATCACCTGGGACACTGCTTTAGGGGATCTTGTTTAATCAAACCATGTTAGTATGGAAGGAATCCACATGAATGACCTTAACATTCTTTCTTGTGCCTTTGTAATTTTTTGCTTCTAAAATCAGGCAAAATAAGGGTTGACGCCAAGAAGAGAAATGAAAAAATAAATTACTGCCATATATGAATATATAATTAACTATTTTATCCTGGTTTCTGTTTTCTTTGTTTTCAGAATGGCACTACATATTGGAAATCAGTGAAGATTCTAGAAATAGCAGGTTCTATATGGGTTTTAGTGCTTTTGTTGTTCATTTGGTTCTCACAGTTGGGTGTATTTATGCTATGGAGGACTATCGGGCTATCCAGGACTAATGTACCTAATGACTACATTTCCTGGGAACTGTTTTTTGTTCTCACTTTTAATTAAAATAATCATCACTAAAACTCATGCTGGTAGCATTTGCTGAAGGAGGCAGAGGTAGGAGGATCATGAGTCCCAGGCTAACCTGGGCTACACATTAGCTTCGGTAGTAGCACATGCCTTTAATCCCAGCACTTGGTAGTCACAGGCAAGAGGATCTGTGTGAGTTCAAGACCAGCCTGGTCTACAGAGCAAGTTCCAGGACATATTCCAAAGGTACATAGGAACCCCTGTCTTGAGAAAAAAAAATTGAAAATGAATAATTATCATATAAAATGTCCTTGAGAGTTTTTAATTCTATGTTAAGTTTCTCCAAATCACATTTCTTTGCCCAAGTTAAGAATACATAGGTCCTTTCTGGGCCTGGTGACACATAACTTTAATTCTAGCACTTCATACAGAAGCAGGCAGATCTCTGAGTCTGAGGCCAACCTGGTCCACAGAATGAGAGAGAGAGAGACAGAGACAGAGAGAGACAAACCCATGTGCATACACATATATTTACTACCACTGAACAGCAATGTTTCTAGCATTAAGCACTTATTTTTATTTTAGTTTTGAAATTTGTGAACATTGATATCATGCACATATCAGTTATTTTTCTCATTGCTGCAGCTGACCAAAGTAGTTCAAAGAATGAAGAAGGATTTATTTTAGTTTAGAGTTTAAGTGTTCACTATGGCAGGAAGACACGGAGGCAGGAAAAGGCAATGGGTTAACTTCATCAATAGGCAAGAAGCAGAGACAATAAGTGCCAGTGATTAGATTACCCTTTCTGTTAGAATTCTGTCTGTTATGCAGGTCCATGGGATGCTGCAACCCATTGTCAAGGTAGGTCTTCCTACCTCAGTCAAACCTCTGGACACAGCTCTGGTAAATAGAGCTAGATGACTCTAAATCACTTTGAGATGAATAATAGTGATTAACTATTACATTCCATTGTCTCTAAATTTACTGACTCAAGCAGAATTCACTCTGCAATGATACTGTATTAGTTATTATTCTGTTGTGGCAAAATTCTATGATGAAAACAAGTTGCAGAGAAAAGTTTATTAAAGTGGACATGGAAACTTAACTATTGAGGACTTCCTGTAGCTCAACATCTCAACCACAAAGCTACTTACTCCTCTCATCACTATTGCAGTCATTCATATATTATCAATTTTCCCCTCACCACTGAACTTTGAAGATAAAAGTTTCAACGACAAGCCCAAGAAGCTGAAGGTGCCTGAACTATGGGCCAATCTATTGAGGCAAGTTGATGGCATGGGGTGGAATCAGCCTCAGAGAAGGGATATATGTGCTATAATTGGAAGAACTAGACAGGTCAGGATACCTGATACTTTTGGAACCGAGATGATTCCATTGTGAATGGCAGAGGCTGGTCATGGATCTAAGGATTTGATGTTTTCCCAGTTAGATTAGGTTTTGTTTTTGTTTTGTTATGATATTTCCTTGGTATTCCTCTGTTTTTCTCTCTCTCTCTTATTTTTTTGGAATGGGAATATGTACTTCTTGCATTAGATGCTGGATGTCCATAATTAGTTTTTTTATTTTATTTACTGTTTATTTTACAGATTGGTCACAGTTAAGAGAGTGCCTTGAGTCTCAAAATGACACATTGGACTTGTGAACAGTGTTAGGAGTGTTAAAGGCTATGGGTACTTTTGAAGTTGTATGCGTCAAGAGATGACCATCAGACTATGGGTCCCGAGGGTGGGTGAAATATGGTTGGAATGTGAAGTATCCCCCATAGGTCATGTTTGAAACTTTCTTTGGAAATAGAGTACTGTTTGAGAAGTTATGGAAACTTTCAGATGTAGAACCCTGCTGGAGAAGGTGGGTAATTGGGAGCGTGACTTCAGGCTTTACGGTTAGATTCCACTTCATGCTCACGCTCTGATTTCTAGGTTCTGAAGCAATGTGGCCAACCAGCTTCCTTTTGTTCCTGTTGCCATGCCTCCCCTGTCATAATGGACCATATTCTTCTGGAATTGAACAAAGATAAACTCTTTCTCCCTTACAAGAAAGAAATGATTACAGAAACATAGACACATACACCACTGTATTACCAAAATAATGATTAAAATACTAGTATAAGCTGTACTTAGTGGTACAAGCATGGAACTCCAGTTACTTCGGAGGCTGAGTAAGAAAAACAAGGGTTCAAGATAGCCTGGGGTATACAGTGAGTTCGATGCCAGTCTGCATAGCTTAGTGGGACACCTTGTCTTAAAATAAATGTGAAAAGAAGGCCGAAGAAAGTGTTTCGTTGGTAGAATACCTACCTGGCATTTATGGGTCCCAATACTGATGCCTCAGTTTATCAAACATTGGAAGTAACTAAATATACAATTAAAGAATAATTTTAAAATACAGTTCAAATAGGTTCTATAGACTTTTAATTTTATAGCATGAAAGGGTATTTAAAAGAAGTATAGTGGTATTTATGTTAACACTAATTGAAAAAAAGAAGTCATAAAATTGTACACATAGCATGGAGTGGAACTAGAGGAACCTGTATCAGTGTCTATTAAAGCAGAGTGGTTGAATAAATTGCATTACATTCCATAATGAGATGTTATAATGCAATGAAAATACATCACCACTGACTATATGTAATAATATGGAAATTTTTTAAAAAATGTAATATTGAGTAAAACAAATAAGAAAAGCAACACCATTGGGCAAGATTGCTCATGAGTAAAAATGACTTAAGGCTGACAACTAGACTTTGATTCCCAGAACCCCTATACAGAAGTAGACAACAGACTTCCGGAAGTTGTCCTCTGAACACCACACACCACTGAACCAAATAAATACACATTAAAAAAAAAAACTTTTAAATCTACCATTAAAAAATGGAAAAAAAATGTTTCAGTTTCTGGAGAGGTGTTAATTGGACCTTGATCCCTTCTTACCTCTTCAAAGTTAAAAGCACAATATCTTCAGTTCTCAAATTGCCTCACTCAAATCAATCCCTGTCCTGTGTTCACTTGTGATCACACTTGGTTCCTACCCTGATAATCTGGGACAATGTTTTCCATCTCAAGATACTCTATCATAGCTGCACAATTTCTTTTATATGGAGATAACACTCAAATTCTTTTTTTTTTTTTTTTTTTTTTTTTTTTTGTGACCTGGACTCCCATGGTGGCTGTTATTCAACCCATTACACATAAAATGTTCTCAATTTGATCCAGGAGCATGGATGAGCCTACTAATCATGTATAGCAAAACTTACAGTTTTGTGTAGCAGATACATATGGGAACTAATTGTTAGGAAAAGTAAACACTATTTATACAGAATGTTTCTAAGGAATCTCTAGAAAGGAAAAAGAACAGCAAGAAAGATAATGAAATGATCCACGAGGAAGCCTTTAATTCCTTTATTTACTAGTAAGATTTTGTCAAATAAGTTATTAAGTCTCTGTAG
Source organism: Phodopus roborovskii (assembly GCF_943737965.1). Taxonomy (NCBI): domain Eukaryota; kingdom Metazoa; phylum Chordata; class Mammalia; order Rodentia; family Cricetidae; genus Phodopus; species Phodopus roborovskii. The sequence continues at coordinate 20,186,752 of NW_026126511.1, forward strand.
GACTCAGTAACTATATGATAATTAACCTAGTAACTTCTAATTTCTTCTCCTGTCCACACTTGCATATTTTTACTCCTAAAATGGTCCTCACAACAACATTATTAGAAAGTGCTATGGGCCTTTAACAGGTGGAGCCTAGAGATGTTATGTTACTGGAATCATGTCTTTGGAGGAGAGTAGGGGTTGCTTCTGTAATCCTACAGAAAATATGATCTTTGTCCAACACGTGCTTGTCATTGCCATCTACTGCTCTTTCCAGAATGGAGCTGATGAATGTGCTGTCTTCGATCCTCCAAATTCATGAACTAAATGAACATTTTTCTGTTTTGTGAGTTAGTTTCTCAAGTAATTTATTGTAGTATTATGAAGGTGAAGGTAAGTAAAGAGTTTGAGGTTTTTCTTTTTCTATTGAGATTCAGAAGTGTCATGCTAAAGTATAACATCATGACATGGTGAAAGAGCAGAGACATCAGTGTCAATCTTCCCTCTTAAAGCAGGCCATACATTGTGCATGTGTGCATGTGTGTGGTTTGCTTGGGTTTTGTATGTGTAAGTGTGGATATGTGTCAAGGTCAGAGAACAATGTTGGGTGTCAGCCTTTGCTCTTTGCCCTGTTTTAGGCTGTTTAATCTGTTGTTCACAGCTGCATATTCCAGACTGGCTAGTGTAATGAGCTTGTTATAGCAAGTCTCCTAATTCTGCCTCCCTTCTCTCTGTAAGGCTTCACTCAAGGATTATGGATACTTGCTCTGTTGTATTTGAATTTTTTTTTGTGTGTGTGGCTTCTGAGGACTCAAATTTAGTATGTCAGGGTTGTTCTGTAAGCACTGTACCTACAGATGCATCTTCTCAGCTTGCAGGCTATTCATATAAGAAGGATTTTTCTAAATCAACTTATAAAGTTTTATTAAATATATCTCTTATCTATATACCCAGAGGAAAGAGACAGCTGTGTCTGAAGACACAGGGACCCAAACAGGAATCTGAACAAACACACTTTGTTAAGCCCCGCATCTGCCCCTGTTTTATTTAGATTTCATTCTCTTCGTCTGAGATCTCTGTAGTCTGTAGTGCTTGGTAAAGAAGGGAAGGTAGACTTCTGTTGCTCTTTCACGTATGAAGTAAAATTAGCAAGAGATACCTCAATCTAGTTTGGATTGTGATTCTGGTTCTTTTTTTTTTTTTCTTTAATAAAAACTAAATAAAAGTTTTTTTAAAAAAAATAATCGCAATTACAAAAACTAAAAAACAAACTGCCTATTTTACCCATTATCCATATTTATTTCACTTCTTTGTCTGAGTAAAAAGAAAAAGACAACTTTCCAAATTCAAGAGGTTTTTGATGTTGTAATGATTATCTGAAGGAACATAGAATGAACCCCTGGTAGTTACCATATAAGGTGTTTTATGTAAGGTACATAAAAGGTCACCAAAATTAACATTAAAACTAATATATAGGCTAACATGCTGCTTTCAGTTTTCTTTATAGAGTCCTAAAACCAAATTTCCAGTAGGAAAAATATGTTGTAGCCATTAAAAAACTTTCAAACTATGTTGCATAACAAAACATTGGTATCTGTGGTTTTATAAGATCCGTGGGGACATTGTCCCTTTTTTCTGGGTCCTTTGCCAATGTTGCCTGAAGGGTATCTCCTAAAGGTATATCTAGGAATCTAATTCAGATTTAGAAGAGCCTAAAAATTCAATTTTGGGGAGGAAAGTGAACCTTCTAGGTTCAAGAATTATGTAATGTCTAGGAGCAATAATTCAACCTGGTTGCCTGGGATTTTCCTAACTGATCCCTTCCCTCGTGGGGACATTTATTTCTTTCTCCTTTGAATCTTGTGACCTTGGATTGATTATCCTCTTGTCAGGGGAACACAGGGTGTCAGTTGTGCATCGCAATGAGTGACAGGAAACTCTTAATATGGACAGATAGGAACATGGGTTGCACACCATTTGAGGTTATGGTGTCAACTTGTGCTAGTGTAGGGGGTGGCATTATTTTGTCTTTTAGTTTTCTGTAGGATTGTGGAAAACCTGCATTTAAAAAAAATAAAGTCTTTGGTGGACATTGCTTCATTTTGCAATCAAATAATAAATGCCTTATTGGACTCGGTGTGAAGTCAATTGATAGTTTTTTTTTTTTTTGTTTTGTTTTTTTTTTTTTTTTTGTTTTTTTTTTGTATTTAGAAGTATTTCTTTTAAAAGAACTCCATGAATGCTTAGGATTTTGAGTTTGAGAACAGGCTGGGATGCATAAGGAGATCCTTCCTCAAAACAGTTGGTACTTCTATGCTTTTATAGACTTGTGTTATATAACAACCTTAGTCATGGAAAAAAAAGGTATTTTTGATTCTCAATACTCCCGAAAATAAGTTTTTGGTGATTTTTTTTTTAAAAAGATTTTCTGCTCACACTTTGAAGATAGCATGGTTTTGGATAATTTGAAAGTACCCTCTTTTGAAATATTAGAAACAACTAGCAAGAAACATAGTCACCAATTTATAATGCTTCTTATTCACTTATAAAAGATTGCAAGGTTTTGTCCTGGATAATGACAAACCTTTACTCCCAGATATGTAGACTGTGTAGTAAAAGGCAAATCTATACCTAAAGTAAAGCTTTAGAGGTAGGAGGCAGTTCAGAAATCATTATGTGAATTTGATTTTAGCAGATTAAAAAAGTATCTGCCTCCCAGATAATTGCAGAAATAAATAAGAACAAGCCTCTAAATATAACAATCTCCCACATCTCATCCTGTAAAACAGCATCATTCTCAAATGAGGTCTGGTACAAAGTGCTCCAAATACACCTTCTATCTGCAAATTTACTCCAAGTAAAATCTAAAGAGCAAAGGAAAAAATTAACAGATATAGTGAATTTCACGAATTTTATTATTGTCCTGCTGACATTAGTTATCAGGCTTTGGGCTGGCCTTAAAATATGGATGGCATGAAACTAAGAGCTCTGCATGTGCTGAAACTGTGACTATGGAGAGTCCTCAGACTTTGCTTTTTTCATTTTTTAAAAACATGAGTTTGAATGACATGAACTTGAGTGAAAGGTTTTGGATGAGTGTAAGAAGTAAAGAACAACCGGGTGGATTTCAGAGTGCAGATAAGATGCAAAAGAAGGAGTTTATCAAAAGGCAAAATGAAGGTCACTATGTATGTGAGTCCTGGCAGGAACTGCTCTCTTTAGTTGTGAAATTAAGCACAGGGTCTCAAGTGCAGGGCTGATATTTTCCATGGTAGCCTTCAGTATCTAGATTCTCTGTATCACTATGTCTGAGTTCACAGAACTCAGACCTGAAAACCAAGACAAAGTTGTTTATTGTTTTATTATTTTTTATTCATTTTGCATACCAACAATAGTTTCCCCTCCTCTCTTCCAGCTCCCTCCCCATACCCTCATCCCCTCCTTGCAAAGGGTAAGGCCTCCCATGGGGAGTCAACAAAGTTTAGGCAGGACCAAGTCCCTCCCCACTGTATCAGGACTGAGCAAGACATCCCACCATAGACAGGGAATGGGCTCCAAAAAGTCAGCTCATGCATCAAGGATAGATCCTTTTTCCAACACTAGGGGCCCCACAAACAGACCAAGGCAAACAACTGTGTTTCTTAAATGTCATTGGAGATGTATTTGGCTGAGGATTTTTGTGATATTTATGAGTGAATATTGCTTTTTTCCTATTTAGTAGGAAAATATTGAATTTTCTTACTAAGGGAACATAAGGTTGTTCATATTTTTGTTTTAATTGAACCTTTCAGGACACATGTATCTTGGCTGCTGACTATTGCTTTGCCCACATGGAAATTTATTTATTTTATCGATGTGTAACATCCTTATTATGCCCCATTTGAAGAAGATCTTAGGAACTATAAAATAGTTCTGTTTAACAGTCCTACTTTTCAAAATGGCCTATTGTTTCATTTTACTGTGGTTGTGAAGTCACTGGAAATATATACCAGAACAAAAGCCCATTGCAGTATGCCCATAGCCAGTGAAAGTCAGATGTATTTGGCACTTACTTTTCACACCATATTAATTTTATGCCATGCACTTAAGTTTTATTTATTTGTTTCTTGCTTTCTGAAATTACCACATTATTCTCAACAATTTCCTCACTCCATCTCCTGGAAAAGGAAAAATTCCTCATTACGACATCAGGGAAAAAAATAGATCAAGGAACTTTCATTGCAAATGAGGCCATGGATGCTGGTGGTTTCGGTGGGATGGCATGCTCTGGGTTTCAGCAATAAGATAACAGCTCCCTGGGCTGCTGTTCTTGGGCAGATCTGGAACGATTTAAGGCAACAGTTTTGGTATGGTGCTCATGCTAACACAGAGACCAAATCAGTGCAGAAACCAGCGGACAGCTTGTTTGCCGTGGATCATATATGGACCTGGTGTAGATAAGTTCAAGGAACAATGTAATTCTGTAGACCGCCTTTGAAGCTTTCCTGTCGTTGAGACTGGTTGTGAGAGACACTTGTGCTAGACGGGAGGTAAAGGTTGCAGGTAGCGTATGTATAAGGAGATGACTGCACTTTCACAAGCGGCTATGGAAGACACTGTGCTGCTGTGCTGATGAGATGTGGAGGAAGTGCCTCTAATGTAGGATGTCACTAGATGTCACTCTGCGTTCCATTATTTGGGAGTCTAAAGATTTCAGTGGCTTTGCCGTTTTGCTACCAGTCCTTCTTACAGAACATGACTAGACAGTGCCACACGGGAGTGAGGAACAGCAAACTGCCGATGGAATGTCAATTTCTGAGCTTGTGACTTCTATTGATCACTCATTATTGACATAAATGTCTCTAATGTTTTGCTTTTCAGTTTAAACTCTTTCCCAGCTAAAATCTCCAGGCATCTGAACGGCAAAGCCTTGAAGAGGGGCTAAATCGGGTCTCGCGGGGTGTTTTACAAACTACTTTGACCTCTGGAAGAAATCACAGATATTTTTCATAAAGACTCAACAACTGCTTTTAATAAAAATTCAAATATACAGACAGAAAAGCAAGTATGTTCTTTTCACATTTAAAATAGTTCATTCCCACCTATCTGAATTTAATAGCTAGAAAGACAGTAAATGAGAAAAAAAAAAACTTGCATTTTCTTTGTGATGCTTTATAATAAATCCATACACTTTATTTGGTGTGCAGCTAAGTAAAATCACAGTGTCTCCTTACCCAAGGGCAACAAATGACGTGCTATACAGTAGCCCGTGATTGTGGGCCCGTGGCTTTATTTCCTTTAGCTTTGTATACATTAATTAGGGATACACAATCAGAGCCGAGTGCAGAGGCAGCTAAATAAACAAATGACACCGTGGAAAGGTCTTTCTGCATACTAATCATATCCCACATCTGCAAGCAACAGCTCTATAAATCGATTTGCTCTTTCACATCAAAAGACAAACAGTGATGCGAGTCAGCAGTTCTTTTGTCAAAGTCACAGAGACCGCTGCTCTTCACAAACACATCTTTACAAGGCAGGAGCCAACCATCTGACGAATAGCGTTATTGGCCACTCTTCAGAGAAGAAGAATCACCCAGCGACTTGCTGTTGAACTGGTCACCATTTTTATGATGTTTCTCCCTGAAATCCAACTAAAGTCGCTGGCATTTGAATTCTTGCTTTGAGGAAAAGGAACCGAGAATAAGTCTTCAGACTCCAGAGGCTGTTCCCTGTGTTGGGGGTGGGGGCAGTGTGTTAGCCACAGCGAAGGAAACATGATGTATGCACTTGGCGAAGGGGATCTCTAAGCCAGGAAAGTGGGTCCTCGCTTGCTATTTGTTCCAAAAGCACAAATACTAAGTTCCTGGGACTTTTCCACTGCTTGGAAACAAAGTGAATTTATATAAAAACAAAAACAAACAAACAAGAAAACCCAAGGTATTCCACTCAAGCTTGATGATGTTTTTCATTGGTTAGGATAAAAACAGGATGAAATACAGAATGTAAACTGCTCATTATAAAGAAATGTACTCCAAGATAGTGTAGGAGATGCTTACATGGTCTATAGTGAGATGAGTAGGTAAGATGTTAGCCAGAGCACTAGGTTCATGAACTTCGGCCATCGTTAGCATTTTTCTTTTGCTTTAATCATTTATCTTATTTAATTTCATGTATATGACTGTTTTGCCAGCATGTATACTTGTGTACCAGGTGCATGCCTGGCACCTGAGAAGGCCAGAAAAGGAAGTTAAATTTCCTGAAATTGGAATGATAGATGGTTGTGAGCTGCCATGTGGGTGCTAGGAATTAGACACAGGTCCTTTGGAAGATCAGCCAGTACTCTTAACCACTGAGCCATCTCTTTATCCCCATTATGGGTATTTATAACAAAAGACATTAAAATTTTCAGTAACTAAAATAAAATATATAAATTTCATATTTTCTGTTTTAACTAGTTATTAAATATCATGTGTTTTCTAGTTTTAGATGTAAAAAAGACAATTCCATGATCGTTATAGATTAAATGATACATTTCAGGCCTAGCAGTGGTACATGCATTTAATCCCAGCACGCTGGAGGAAGAATCAGGCGAATCTCTGTGATTTCGAGACCAGCTTGGTCTAGAGAGCTACTTCCAGGACAGCCTCCAAAGCCATAAAGAAAAAAAAAAAAAAAAAAAAAAAAAAAAAAAGAAAGAAAGAAAAGATACACAATTCAATGATTCTTTTTAAAAATTTCCTGTGTATCCATGTGTATTTATTTGAGCATCCTCCTTTACCATTATTTCTAAGGGTCTGGTATCAAATACGGAATGTTAAGAAAACCTCATGACACAACTATGAATTTAACTTACACATTATTTTTTTATACTGATAATGGGAAGAATAATCACTTTGGGGAAGTCTTCAGAAAGCATCACACAACATCAGAGATGGAATGGAGGCTGGCATGGCAGGATGGTACTTTCAGTAATGAGAACTCAACTTGGGCCAGGAACTCAAGCAAGTGGTGCCTCAATTTCCTACTTGCTAAATGGAGGCCGGAATATTGACTTATGACTGAAGAGCATTCTGAAGATTAGCTAATAAAGGACAGAGGGAAAGCGGCGTGCGATTCTAAAGTGCTATATAAATGATAGATTGTTATCACCATCGCCTCTAATAATTATAACCATCATAAAAAGTGAACGATTCTGCTGTGGAGAGCTTCAGGCTCCCAGGAAAGTTATTTTTTCTTAGTCTGTTTTCATGTTTTAACTGGTCCTTAAAGCTGCTTAATTGAATGAAAGTGAGGGTCTTGGTGCTCTAGTGGTTTGTGGCTATGTTGTAGGACCTTCCTCAGAAAGTCAGAAGTGCCTGGAATTGCCATTTGTGTGAGACTTACTCTAGGAAAGCATGCCTTTCATCAGAGTATTTTAAGAGAAAAATCAGCATGAACAATTTTTGTTAAGAAAACACATGTGCAGATAGCGAAGTTGAAAAAATTCAGTAGCAAACATACATTCTTCTTCCAAAAAACACTCCTATACTATTCATTACATATCTTTACCCTCTTCACACGAAAGTCAACATGCATTTTAACTTAGTTTACTAGAAAGAGCAAAATTAGACTGAAGAGGACTGCAGACATAAAACCCAAATCAGTTTAGCTTATTATTGGCTGCAAAACAAGTTCATTTTGCTCTTGGGTGTAAATTTTAAGTAGAACTCAATGGAAATGAGCCATGTTCCCTTCCCTTGGCTTGGGGAGGGCAGACCCATGCTCAGAATTGGAACACGTGAAGTACTGTGCATGATAGCATATTGGCCCACTTCACGTTGGGATGCACGTTTGCAACTTGCTCATGATCAGAAAGACAGAACACATGTATTTTACATGAAGTGGGCTTATGAATTATAGGTGGGAAAGGGATCCAGATGGCTAGGATTCAGTCACTCAGTCCCTCGAGTCTCAGGAAGGCTGCTTGCCTGTGCATGACTCACTGGCATTGCAGCTGAGGGGCTCAGAGAAACAGCTGATCCTCGGTTTTGTACCACGGGGCAACATGACACAGTAAGTTAAATTATAAAAGATATCTTGTTTCTGAAAGGTACTAGAACGGAGTTTGGGCTCTTTCAGCCACTCCTTCTTCTGCTGTGTTCCAGCTCATTTTACAGTTACACTTGAGAACCACAAGTGAGATGTGGGAAAATAACGGTCAGTACAAGACCATCCTGAAAGAAACCATCACACAGAATCTTCTCCAGACTGAGACTACCAACAGGTTTGGGTCTTGGGCAGAAAAGACTCAATCATTTGGAGGCTAGAACAGCTGGGACACATCAATCACAGTCATCATTCTGTGATAAAGGGTTCCCTGCTTATGCTCTCTTCAGCCTAACAGTCTCAAGATAGCCAGAGTGCTTCCATATCAGCTGTAGGATATAAGGAACACATTCTGAGAGAAAGATCAAAGTGGAAGGCGTGGAAGGCTACTGAAAGCCACACAGCCTCACTGTCCTGTTCATTTTGAGGTACTGTAACAAATACCATGGTGGAATGGATTAAGCAGCATTCCTTGTCTCTCACAATTCTAGAGGTTTAAAATCTGAGATCATGTTGCCAGCATGGTTGAGTTTTCTTGTGAAGACTCTCTTCCTGCTTTGCAAATGGCTTCATATTTCTGTTTGTTTTCATGGCGGAGATGTTTTGAAAGCATTGGAGTTGCTGTCCCTGCGTCTAAAGACACCAATTCCATTTGGAAACTTCTGCTCTTGTAACTCATCCAAACGTTCCAAAGACCCATCTTCTAGTGACATCATTATTTCAGAGTAGGGCTTTCTCTTGTTTGGTGAGATAGAATCTAGAATCTTTTAGAAAATGGGCCCCTGAGGATGCCTGTGGTGGATTATATTAGGTGTAATAAATGCAATGGGCAGAATTGTCTTGACTAGGGTAGGATTTTGGACTCTATAACATGGGAGAAGATATCTGAGCACTAAGAAGTGTTCATTGTCCCTGCTTCTGATATGCGGATGTCATGTCACCAGCTGCTACTTGCTCTTCTGCCTTGATGTCCCTGCAATGGTAGACTATAACGTGAACTGTGAAGCAAAGTAAACCTTATCTAAAGCTTATTTCATCCAGGTAGCTTTGTCATAGAAGCAGAATAAGTTTTTAATAGACTACTTTTATTATTTCAGTTTCATCTATACAAGGATACCAAATAGTCATTTTTTTTTTTTTTTTGTTCGAAAGTCCCACTTAATTTGGACATTGTTGTAAGAAACAAACTCAAAACCGAAGGCTTGACCAGTCAAAGTTTTAGGATTGATTATTCCACAGCGCTTTAAAACCAAACAAACAGACATGATCCTCCTGTCTCAGGCTCTTAACTATTTGGGATTTGGGATTATAGTCCTTTACCACAGTGCCTGAATTTTATTCAGATTCCAAAGGGAAGGAGATAATTATTTGCGTTTAGTCTTTTTTAGTATGTTAGGTACTTTTATGTTGCTGTGACTGTTATATTTAACTTAGGAAAAATGATTTATTTTGGCGTACAATCTGAGGGGCTTCAAGTTCAGCACTGCAGGGAAAGAATGGAGAAGTTGTCTGTTCATGGTGGTGGGAGACTGTGCAAGAGGCTCTTCACATCATGCCAGACGAGGACGCGGCAGTCCTGGTGAGAATCCGGGTGTAATAACGTTTAAAGACTAGCGCCTGAACTATTCCTGCCACTTACATTGTGCCTTCCTGAGATCCCACAGCCTCGCAGAGCAGCATCATGGGCTGAGGACAAACCTTAAAGATCAAAGCCTGTGGGGCACATTTCAGACTCAATTCACAATGCAAAGACAGTATTTTTAACTTAAGTGGGGTGAGTGAATGGGATAGCAGGCTTGAATCTTTTGTGTTTATTCCTCAGAGCGAATGCAAATTACATAGACATGTCTCACCCGAGAGTCTGTATTCATTTTACATAGCATTGATAAGGAAGCCACATAAGCTATAACAGAGAGCTCAGGGCACATGGCCTCTAAGATTTGCTGAATAAATTGTCTGCCACCTCACTGGCTATGGTGTAGTGCTGGGTTAATCATTTAATTTTATATAGTGCCATATTTTTATTTTTTTTAATAAATGGGCCAAGCATTTCTAATGCCGTTCCCTATGGCATTATTTAAAGACTGTGTGGATGTTGAGTTGATATGTAAATGTGAGTGTGCCTGTTGTTTGTGGCAACATGTGGATTCTGGGAGCAGGGGTTTTATTCACACCATTGACAGAACCCTCCTGAGTCCCACTTGGAATGGCATCTTGGTACCCTACACCATGGGCCAGTTTCGTATTTCACTTGATATGGAACCCTTTAGTCGAGTATAGTACTTCCATTTTTTTTTTTCATTTTTTTCCTTGAAAAAGAAACTTTCTGAGTTCCAAGAAATTTATGATAAACACCGAAGACAATTAAATGTATGTGTACTGTTCATTTTGCAATATTGGTTCCTAGACTCGGTATGAAAAATAGTACAGAAATCTTAAGAAATGCTCATTAAATAACAGACATTCATTCCGTCTCTCGTACAGTCACCACGTCAAGTTGATAGGTCTCCTTTTCCTCAGGCTTTTCTCCTCACCTTGCAGCGGGTAGGCCTCTCTGTGTCCTTCCAAGGTTTTTCCTCTGGGCAAATGGCTCCTGGTGTATGTAATGCTGAAATTCTCCTTTCTTAAAGGACACCAGTCAGGTTGGCTTGAGACTTGTTTCAGGCTTTCTCTACAGTTCTTATGCTGAGATGTTGCAGATTAGGACGTCTGTGAGCAAATTTGGGGAAGATACATTTAAAACCACAATAAAAATGTAATACGTTTGTGACATTTGTCATTTATGTTTCATTAAGTTGTGACTGTGACTTTTAAAATACAATTAATTTATATGTAACATTCAAAAGTAATACAATTGACCTAAATGGATTTTTTTTCTTTTTCTTTTCCTTTTTCTTAACTTGGAAAAAAATCTATTGGGAAAAACTTCACATCATGATTTGAATTATTAGGCCCAGGCCTAATAGTGAGGCTTTCATGTTGCCTAGATACAACCTGCTAAAGTTGAATTCTTATCTTCACTGATCTCTCTGAAACCAACCCTTCCTTTATAACTGAATGTTAAGTCACAATAATGTTTCTGCCATCTTGAGCCAGAAATCAGATTTTGGGGTTAAAACTTACACCACTAGCAGCGTGTTGGTTATGCACTTTGTTCTAGTGTTATTAGTTAGACAAAAAATGATACTGAAAGAAACCCATTACCAACTATTCAAAATTAATATTTAATAACTTGATTGCATCTCCTTCTAATTTTTATAGTGCTCTATAAGCACAGGGATTCCACTTGTGTGGTGTCTTGCTGAACGGACAGTCTGGCGCTGTCTAGAAACCTGATTTTAATTTTGTTTCTGGGTGGTTTAAAGTAAGATATGAACACTGGGAAGTGAAAGAAAGAAAGGAAAAAAGAAAGAAAGAAAGAAAGAAAGAAAATATGCTATGGAATAATTCTGTACACTGAAAATATGCATTAGTCTCATTGGCTAACAAAAAGTTGACAGGTCAGTAGCCAGGCAGGAAGTATTGGTGGGACAGTCAAACATGGAGGACTCTGGGGGAAAGAAGGGTGGATGGGAGTCAGTGGAGTTGCCAGTGAGGAGATGGGCATGCTATGCTAATAAAGGCACCACTACATGGCAGTGCGTAAATAAGGGATGTGGGCTAACTTAAAATGTAACAGCTAGTTAGTGGTAAGTCTGAGCTATTGACCGAGCATTTATAATTATATAAGCCCCTGCATGGTAGGTGGGAGAGAAATGTCTAACTACAAATATATGAAATGTGTCTTAATATTTCAGTCACTTAATGAGAAATGAAGTAAAGGCTGTATTCTTTTTTTCTAAAGTGACTTTTGTGTCGCTTTTTGGAATGCTGTATCTAGCAGTTAAATAATTGAATGGCATCATTCTTTCCACAGACGCTTATAATACAGCACAATGACTAAGAGTATGGCCTGATGACACAGAACATAGACAAACACAACAGGAACACAAAGAAAAAGAGCAGTCACCTAGACCAACAACAGTTCTCACCTATGTGGGCAACATCATTTCTGCTCACATATTCTAAAGTTATTGGGCTAACATTACCGAACTTTCTGAAGGAAACGTAGTTTGTCACCTATTTAATGGACGTCTTTCCTATATGAGAGAGGAAACCAGAGCGCAGAGTAGTAGTGTGTGAGAGATAACCCCCAGCAAAGGTCACACTTTGAGCGCCGACTTTGTTCTTCTCTTATCCCATTTCTTGTTTTTGGCTTTTGGTGTGGAGGATCTGCAGAACTTGAATGACCTCATGAATATAACCACCTGAAAAACAAAGATTGCTTATCAAAGGCTCCAAGTTGGTAAACGTCAGTCAAGCTTTGCTTGGTCACACTATCAAAACCTTTTTCTAAATGAGTGTTCAACATCTCGAATGCGGAAGGTTTACTATAAATCGCCCACCAAGGGCATCCTTTGAAAAGTACAGCAGGTACGGCAGCCAGGAGCTCACGTTTCTTCTTGGTAACCAGCGGTGGGAAATGAGGGAAATGGGCAGCAGCTGTCTCTTCTCCCATAGGTATAGTCTTCCACTGTGCTCTGGATGCCGGCTAAGGCTGAGACCACTTAGAGGTCTTTCATTCCTCCATGCTTTTCACCCTTGTTTCATTGGTCTCGGGTGGATAGTGAAGTTAAAAGGGAGTGGAAGTGTTTGTTGTACCCCCATGTCCTCAAAATTAAAAACAAAAAACAAAACAAAACAAACAAACAAACAAAAAAACCAAGACATCATTTCAGGGAAGAAATGATCTTTCCTGCCTCCAGTGTGCCTCACTCTTAGGGTGAGTAAGTGTGCAGTGAGAGTCTCCGTGTAAGGGCCTCATCTTCCAACTGCATCCCTGAGGTCGGTGTGAGTTCCAGTTAGAAGCTGTGGAAACAACTCTGAAGTGTGGAGTTGAGCCCAAACTGATGGGTGTTAGAATCCTTGGCAGATAAAGGGGCAGCCTAAGAAATACCCCTCTCTCCTTTTCGCAATTCTCTCAAGGAAGAACATATGTTTCTCATGTTCACTCCACTATAAAATTACTGTTATTTTTCTTCTGTATCTACTTCATAACAAAATTTGATGTCTGTGGATCCCATTTATGTATTATTTAAAAGCAGGGACATAGAAGTTTAAGGCAGATGACTCCATTAGGAGTTTCTCTTAATGGTAATCTGCATGTGTGAGACCTTACACTAAAGTTTTGTTTGTAACATCTTTTATCTATTTGATTGTGGAGAATCTTGTTTGTTTTATTAAAAGGGGGAGGAATTAACTTATCTGAATGAGAAATTCAGTATTGACTGTACCAAAGGTTTCTGGAAACAATATAAACCACAAGATCAAAAGATGAATGGTTGTGGGAAGATCCAAACTTCAGTAGGCATGACCTGGAAAGTTCAATTAAAATCTTAACATAAATGCCTTCAATGTTCCACACAACTATCAAAGCATTTCCATATTAGAAACATGAGCTTTCACGACCCAGAAGGCATAAGTACTCTCCTAACATTCTCAGTTGTCTTACATTTAAGAGGCTCCGTTATTATCATGGCATAGTGCTGGAAGGAAATTCCAAACACCCCATAACAGTTCATGTTCAACTGAACTTCATATAGACCATCTTAAAAAAAAAAAAAAAACAAAAAACGGTAACACATTTGCCTTTGTATTTTAGGACCGGATGTTAAGGGCCAATAATCTGGAGTCTAAACAGATATTTAGTAAAACTACTTAGTGATCAGACAATCATTTGCTTGCTTCAAAGTTATACGTATTTCTTCAGGAGTTAATGAGGCAAAACCTGGAAATTTTTGATGCAAGCCTCCATCACTTCCAGCTCCTGTGTCATGAATACCAAACTACTTCCTGCTCAGTCGGTCCCTTTCCATAATGACCTGCAAACTGTGATTTCATATGAACTCAAGGAGACAGTAGTTACAACATCACCTGGCTTTTCTAGCATTCTTTTTTCCTTCCTTCTTAAAAAAAAAAATTTGATATGTGTGGAGATACCAGCTAGCAACAGAAAATTAAATCGCTCACTTATCTTAGAAATAATAGAAAACTCTTCCCCCAAATAGTCTGTATCTCAAAGTCCTGCCTGGGGAGTCCAAGAACAAACAAGCAAACAAACAAAATGGTAGCAACAAGAATCATGTTGTTTAAATACTAATGCATTTACTATTGCAAAGAAAGCAGGGGCCAGAGCCGAGGTGCTGGGAGCTGTCATTATTGCTCTCCAGGGCCAGGGAAAGGGATGAAGACACAGTTGGGTAAAGGCTTCTGGCTTGTAGCTTCTTTGTCTTTGCTGAGGAACTTTTATTCATTTTCCCCAAGCTTACTCTTGCAAATCCTGAATTCACTTCCATACTAATTTAAAATAGTAGCCTCACTATAAAAGTCATAAGACATTGTAGATGAAAGAGAGGCTGTAAGCAAAGAATATTTTTTTTTCTGTAGATTAAAATATCCAGAAAGAGGAGATTACGTGACTACCTCAGAATTATCTCATTGGTTCATGGCAGATGCAGTCATTCCCGAATCCCTAGAACCCAGTTTTCTTATTTATACCCATCTGGCTTCTTTATCAATATTCTGTGAAATATGTGTGAAAGCCTCTCATAATTTACATACATATAGGTTATGCACCACACACAAAACATTCAAATTTAGCATCCCATCAGTTAACCTCAACTAAGTTAAAAGTGTTTGCTTTAATAATCCCAGATTGGATGGAAATAATTTGCTCCCTCCCTGCCCTTGCATAGGAGAGATTTGTGGGGTTGATTTGGATGATGCGTATCCATTTAAGAAGAGGTGTCGAGGAAAGTTTGAACTACTGCCTTCTTCTGAAGCTATATGTAAAATTATGGCTTTGTCCTAGTGTGAGCCTCATCTACATGCATAGATTTCCTCAAAGTCGTCTTTTATATTTATCACCATGGAAGAATGGCTGCCACCCTGGATGTGTGCCTGGTCACCAGGAAACAGCAGGTGCATTGGCCGAATTGGCAGAAGTTGTATCTTGAAAGTTCTCCCCCCCCCTTTGTATTTTCTTGTTGCCATTCATGCTATTCTAGTAGTAACAACCAGTTCCAAAGAAACAAAATCCCAATTCAGATGTGAGATTCTCCAGAGCTCTTCAAACAGTTCACAAGGCTTTAAAAAGTGAAGTCAGCTCAATGGACCGGAAGTTACTCCCTCACTCCCTACCGCTTCTGAAAAAGCCATTAGCAACACATCTCCTCCAGAGCATTTATGCTAACATTGTTTTCTTTGGTTTGTTTTTTTCAGTATTGCTGTCTTTCATATAAACAATGCTTGCAAACAGGAGTTTAACTGAAGATAATGGGGAGAAATAGCATTTGTCCACCCCCAGCCCAAGCATTATAGCCTCCAAATGGCTAAAAGGTGTCCAGCAATTGCACAGGCAACCAGAGATAAAGGTATCCTGTCAGGCCCAACTATCAAAGAAACAGTGTATCCAAAATAATTGAAATGCTATGGAATGGAATTTGGTGAACACTGCTTTTCAAGGCTGAGGTAAAGCAAATAACACAAACTTCAAGGAAGTGATGATGGTTCTGTGTTTCGAATTCTGTCACATAATACTTCATACAAGCATGATTTTTTTTAAATAGCACCTTCCCCTTTTTATTATTTGCTTTTTTTCTCTAGAGATTAAATCACTTCTTTTTCTAAAAAATCAATTCCCATAGGGAAAATGCAGGCCCCTATCACAGCAGGTCCCTGTCTTCTGAAAAGATTAGACATAACTCATGATGCATGTTTCATGTTGCTCAATTAGTGATAGCCCAGTGGTGGCCCTAGCTGTAGGTTTAGTTTATGTGCACTGAGACCAGATGGAAAGGCCTGCCACACAGTAGGTCTAACCAATAGAAGAGCTTTGCCAATCCGCTTTGTTAGGAATGGAAGTTCTAGCACTGGCAGTATCCTTGGAGCACCGAAAGAGTCCTAACATTTCTGTGGGAACCACTGACTCTTCTTTAGAACAGATTACTTTGGAGGTCAGAATGTCCTTTGTCAAAAAAAAAAAAAAAAAAAAAAAAAAAGGCGAACAAGAAGAGATGATGAGCTATTCTGTTGTGAATTTATATTGATTTCCATCACATTTGCTTGTGATGTCTGTACTGACTGAAATCAGACACAGAAGGAATATTGTTGTTGGGTAACAAGGAGAAGTGGATGAGTTATAAGTTGAAGAAAAACTGGAAGGGTGAAAAACAAATTAAAACGCTTATCTCTATTCAATGACATTCTCTTTAGTTTGAATAAATATCAGCAACAAAACAGTGACAGTTATGTAAACATTACTCTAAAAAGCACACACACTCTAGACACACGTGTCTCATTTCGCTCTAAAAACTTAGTTTTCAGAAAAATGAGGGAAAGAGTACAGAACAAATGAGTTGGCCAAAGTCAACTTGTTAGTGGAGAAAACAAAAGAAAGGCTTTATACTGTTCATGTATAGCTCATAGATCTAAGCCCTATGCTCTGTTTACAAAGTCACGAGCAGGAAATATGCTTCCTTATCACAATAAATACCTTAGAAATGGAATTATTTTTATATATGAATCTATGTGATACAATTTAATTCACATAAATATAAGTAGTGTAGTTTACATGAATGAAATTTTAATTGTGTTGTCATAAATATAAATATACAATAAATTATGTTTATATGCATCTCAATGTACATTTGGAGGGCATGTAGGTCTAGTGAAACGTACAAAATTTAAAAGAGCTCCACAGAAATTCTGAGGCTAGGAAAGGCCATTTAGAACACCAGCCCTTGTATGTATGCTGTCGTAGATCCAGGTGTATGGCCCAGATGGCACAGGTATAAAACCCATGAAATGGGGAAAATGTGACTGTGAGTGCGATTATCACTGTTCACCATCTATAATACATTTATCCCAAGGGGCTGTTGTACAGCTGTTAACATATATGGGCCTGTATTTTCACTTGTACTTGCAAAGATATTTAAGATTTATGATGATGGGTGTCTTTCCTCTATAAAGACTGCAAAATAAGGAAATTTACCAAGGGTGCAATCAGGTGATGAGATGTATTCCTCAGGGATGATTGCAGTAAATGAACATGGGGATAGCAAGGCTTTTCCATCCTAGGAACCAGCTATCTGGGAATTAAAAAGAGAATTCTTATTACTTAGTTGGTTCATCCTGTTATTATGTTATCATCTACGATGTAGAAGAGATGGAGGGAATTGCAAAAACAGCAATATCATTTACAGAGGAAAGACAATGAAACAGGTACCGACCTGGGAATTATCCTTTGAACTTTAGATAAGAATTTTTCAACTGTAGTGGTCGGGTCCTCTGTAGTGGTCGGTTTCACATAAGCACAATTCTATGGGACGCTTTTACTATTACACGGTGTCAGAACATTACTTTGGTCTGTTTACATTTTTGAAGCAAATATATGTTGAAATTGGCTATTTTTTTCATTTATTTTTACCGATTAATTTTGTTATTAGACAATTTCATACACGTTTATAATTTATCAGGTACATCCTTCCATCTCTTAACGCTTACGCTTCTCATCACATCCTTACCAATCTCTTTCCCTGGTTTGCAAACTTTGGTTTTGCTTTTGTGACACATTTTATTAGAACTATTTGAGGCCATTGAACTGGAACTATCACCTAGAGCCTGGTGAGGTCACCAGTGGGCACATCCCGAAGACAATGATTTCTCTGCATTTTAATTGATCATTATGAAATAGCTCAGCAGTGATGGAGGGGCAAGACTCCCGAATCCCCTCCTTCTATGCAGATCTGACTATTGACAGGGGCATTCTTGTGCAGATCTGGTATAGGCATCTGAAGCTGTTGTCTGTTCCTGATTGCAGCATCAGTGTCTTGTTCTTGTAGCTCTTCTCCCAGTCTTCCAGATAGTATATCGTTTCTAATCCCTTTTCCCAACATTCTCTGAGCCTGAGAGAGGAGGTTGTAAAGGTCCTATTTAGGAATAAGCCCTCACCATTGCTTAATCTCAGTGCCCTGTGCATAGACCAGTGTACGTATTCATTGGAAAGAGAGGCTTCTCTGAATAAGGCTGAAAGTATCACTTATCTATGGTTATAAACACAAATATTCAGAAGACCACTTGGCACTATGTCAATTTCATTAATTCACAGCATTTGGTTCTCCCCTAGGGCCTGTGACCTCTCTCGCTGTGGATTTCTAACCAGGGTTTACAGTTCCAGACATTATTCCCAGCCTCTGATGTAATCAAGAGAGCACTTGGTGGTTCTTTAGACAACTGACCTTCTTTAATAAGTGTTGGTAGTACTTTTCATTACTGTTTTTGTTGTGATGACCACACACAGTGGTTTAAATAGCACCCACACACATTATTCTGTTGCTATGGAGACCAGAAGTTCCTAACAGGTTTCCTTTGGTTAAAATTGGTGTCAGCAGGGCTGTGGTATTTTGGGAGGCTCTATCCCATGTCAAAGATTTCTTCTTGCATTCCTTTGCTTCTAGTTATTTCTCCTTCTCTATGATCAGCAGTCTGCATCTTCTTCAGATCTCATTCTGGCCCTTCTGCTTCCCACTTTTACTCATTCATAAGTACTCTGTATTTTTATTGAGTGCACCTGCACAGTCCATATGAGCCCTTCCATCTTAAAGACCTTCAGCTTAAGTGCACCTGCCATGTAAGGTTCCATACTCACACATACTTGGGATAGGAAGTACCCAATCTTGGAAGGTCATTATTCTGCCTGCACCAGGAGACAAAAGCACTTGCCTTCATTTTCAAAAGCTAACTTGCCAAAACAAAAATCTTTATATTGTATCTAATTTTTTGAAACTTGTAATGCATTTTCAATCTCAACATCACAAACTCAGCATTGAACTTTCATTCGTGTATTCCTTCTGTATTCATGAGTCCCACACATGGGGATTCAACCCCACGATTGAAAATTCTCATTAGTCTCTGTTGACCACGGTTCAGATTTTTTCTTGTCACCATTCTGTAACAACACAGTATAACACAAGTTTCTGCAACACTTGTGCTGTGGTAAGTATTATATGCAATTTAGAAATGATTGGAAATGTCCAGGATGATGCATGCAGGTTGTATGTAAATATATGCAAGGAACTTGAACATCCACAGATTTTGGTATGCATGGGGACTGGAGAACCAAACCTTGCAGATAACTAATGGGCGACATTAGTGAACAAGCATCAGCAATGTTTGTTTAATGATGAAAAACAATTCTCTGAGAAAGGGAGCAATGTCTGCAGATTTTTTAAATGTCACATTAGCCCTTTCCCCTCATCACATTCACAGTCTGCACTCAGCTCTGGTGCAGAGAAGTGTGGTTCTTAGAGAGCAGGTTTCTCTGGTTTTTCACTTAGCAGCTCCAATGATTATCAGGAAATAAATCAACCGTCAGCAGTCACAGGCAGCTATTAAATCTGAGATTTGAACATCTTAATTGGTGCTTTAAAAGTTAAAGAGCCAAAATCATGTTAGATACATAAAGCTGCTTGCATGCATAAACTTTAACGCAATATCCTGTGGTTAAGAAAGCATCACACTGTTTTCTGGGTCAGATTAATTGATTTAAAAAATATTTATTTGGAAAAATAAGGAAACTGCAATAAAAAAATCTTCGCTGCATACCGGGCAATTGTCCAGTTGATTCCAGACAATTCAAACCATATATGTTTTGTAAACATGCACAGAAATTCTGGTTTTGAGACAGTGTAACTACACATCCAATCCATCCTTTTTAATTCTCTGACCTTGGAATGTGTGGTTGTTTAATGCTCCATAATCATCCCAACATATTTTGTTTTTCTTTAAGACATTTGGGGACCAAATGATTTATTTCTCAAGGGACATATAAAATACTAGAAACATATCAGTTTTTTTTTTTAATTTGCTCTTGAGATTACTACAACAAAACCCTGTAAGCTCAGAATTCTTTAAGTTTCCTTTCTCTCTTTTCTAAAACCACAAATCTTGAGAAGGTAATATAGATGTGAGCATTCTGTGTTGGAAAGTTAATTGTCAGGAAAGAGATTCAGACATAGAAGCATAATTAGTTTTGGACAACATAATCTCTAAATTTGGAAGTGTCCTTTAAAACTCATTTTAACATGGTACCAGGTACCAGTTAGAATCATCAAGTCACATGTTCACTGGGTAAGAAATAGCTGTGCCCAACAAAATATTTCTATATATCCATTATAGTATATACAAAAGATATTATTTTAAATACTACTTCACTGTACTGAATAATCTATGATCTTGAATAATTACACAGAACTTTTTATTTGCATGATATATTATTTTTAAATTATAAAAATATGTTTATAAAGCCAGTAAGTCCATATTAAGCAGATTCCTGGGTGACAGTTTTGAGACGATAGTGAAGCCAGTACTATTTGTTCATGGAACATGTTTTTAACAAGGGTAACTGTTCATTTAACAAAAATTCTTTGTGCATTGAACTTTCCCTGTAAACTAAAGATGTTTAAAAGTGGAATATTCCCATGCCAGCTACTCAATTAAAAATGTGTGGTTTATCTATTTTGGGGATAATTTATGTCAATTTTTAAATCCTGGGTTAATTAAATTTGACCCTGCATTCCAGGATGTTATTGGATATTTATTTAAGGAATGCAAATAAGTTTAAATCTAATCTTAATATTAACCACTGCTTATGTAATTAGAAAGTAGAATCAACTAGGGGAAAGGCAATGCATTTTTAAGTACATACAAGCACACACACACAATGTCTGTGAAAATCCATAGTGTGTCTTTCTACTCCATGAACTAGTCCATGAACTAGAATTTTCATTTGGTGTTTTCATATTTATATAAAAACAACTTTTCAGACTTTTTGTAAATACCTTTCTCATCGAAAGTGCTCATTAAAATTCTCACATTACAATTGAAAAGTGTATTCTGATTGTAAAAGAGTAGCACCTTCCCTTTCTCTGTGTCTTCTAGTTACTAAAACCCTGCCTTTAGTGTTTCTTCAGAGCCTTTGTTCTCAGAGAAGTTACAATGCAAATTGGTCCCCAAGCAGACTCACAACCCTGTACAAATATTCCTTGATTTTACAATGTAACAGCAGTTTTCCAACTATTTTACTCTGTTTAAAACATATTTAGTTAGGTGTACTCAATAGCACACTGTAGTTTCTTAGTTTCACCTTGCTAGCATAGCACCTTGCTATAATAATTCATATTTTAATCATGCTCATACTATCTTTACAAATTAAGCTTTAGCAACGTTGTTTAGTTTTTTAAATACACACATTCGTTGAGTCAAAGTTTTTAAACTATTTTACATAATTCCACAGAGTTATATGTGCTAATGCTCTCACTAAATTCAGACTAGCCATTGAATATTGTAACACTTTGGCTACCACCTTCTTACTAAGTATGTGATATGAACCATGACATTACAATCTTAAAACTGTAACAAGAATGAGTTATGTTTGTACTATTTCCCATTCTCATTATATTCTTTGTCACACAATGAATTAATGTTGTGCCATTTTCTATTCTCATTACAATCTTTTCCTTATGAATGGGGTATCAGAATTTTAATGCCTTTTGTAATCTGTGAAATATAGTAGTATGTTTTGTTATACCACTATGACCTTGCTAATATTTTGCATTTTGATTGGTTAGTCCAACCTGTCATATACAGGGTAAGGTTAGAATGATTGGCCAATGAAATAATTCTTAGTGCTTTTGACTGCTTTAATAAAATCAGTTTAAGGAACAGTTTTAAAACCTTAATTTTTTACATGCTTGAACAAAATGATAACCTTGGCATAAAAGACAAGAACATTTCTCCATAGAAAAATGCAGTGGTGATTTTACTAATGCAGTATAGAGAAATTATTTTAGATTTTAAGAAAATTAGAAATGTTTTCTTATATATATGTATAGCTTCTTTATTCTTATTTTTCTATTATTTTTTATTTGAATGCATTTAATTTCAGCATAATACAGCTTTCATTATTTTGTCTACAACTTTGACCAGACTTCTTTATTAGCTAGTCATTTGAAAGTCTGTACTGATGCTAACAATTTTTTTTCCTCTGTGAGATTTGCCGTTATTTTTCCATGCTGAAATTTTAAAATCTTGTCACATTGTCTTATGTTATAAAATATTTCTGTGCAGTATCTAATATACTACTAAAATGATTTGAGAAGTTCAAGTTGCTTATTAATTTTGCTAATAAACTTCTTTTGAAGGATCTATCACATTTTATCATTCATATTTCAATCCATTTATCTGTCTATATTCTATCATTTATCTGTCATCTTTGTTTTTACTTACATCATATGAATCTCAGCTGGGGGCGTTGGTGGTGCATGCCTTTAATCCCAGCATGCGGGAAGCAGAGACAGGTGGATCTCTGTGAGTTTGAGGCCAGCCTGGTCTACAGAGTGGGTGCCAGGACAGGCTCCAAAGCAATACAAGAAAACCCTGCCTTGAAAAACCAAAAAAGAAAATAAAAACCTAAACATAGGTATCTCTTTTTATACTTGTGCCTTCATTTGGCCAAACCCTCTGGGGAAATGGTTAAAGTAAGTGCTTTTA
Organism: Phodopus roborovskii; assembly: GCF_943737965.1. NCBI lineage: Eukaryota > Metazoa > Chordata > Mammalia > Rodentia > Cricetidae > Phodopus > Phodopus roborovskii. The sequence continues at coordinate 20,209,450 of NW_026126511.1, forward strand.
GAAGTATGTAATTGCAGGTAAATTGCTGTGTGTTAGGGTTTGGAAACAATGTTTATAGAGGAATGATCAAAGCAAATGCATGGGTAGTTGGAAGTAAAAATTGTAATTAACATAAGCCATCTACTTTGGGTATTAAGTTACATGTTACATTCTTATTACTTTGAGAGAGTAGGATCATGAAGGTAATAGAAAGGTAGCTAGAGGGGGAATGAATAAATTCTAATTTGGTAAATTGTGATGGTCTGTGGCAAATTTCTACCATATAAGAAACACTATGATATAGGCAAAATTCTATTTTGCATTGTAAAGGAAGCACTCCATTGTTGCATTCTGTTCCTTGAAGTAGGACAGTAGCAATTGCAGATTCGGGACAAAATGGCAAGTGTCCAAAAGAACTTTTGATTTCTATTTCTAAAGTTATGACTTCGGAAAGTTGTTTGCGAATCTTCTAGATTCTTTAGGTCATGCCTCTTGATTTGAAGGCATGGAAGTGCATGTTGGTGCTGCATTTCACACCTCTACAACTGTATTTCGCTTCACTCATTTAGCCATCCAAAAACACTCTGATGTGAGTTTTCCCACTGACCACAGAACTGGGTCGTCACTTTCAAGGCACAGGGAGCTTTATTAGTAAGAAGTGTCTGACTGGATGATCTTGTTTAAAAGTGTCGTCTTCACATCATCTCTACACTGAACAATGTCCAGGGATTCTGTCAGTGTGAACAAAGGTTTCTCAAAGTCTAACAGAGGCATTTAGAAAATATTCAGTGGAAGCAAATCAGAGTAAGAGAGGAGGTTCCTCTTTGACCACCCACACTGACCTTGCTGTGCCAAATTGGGGAATTTCCTTACTCTGGAAACGAGAAGACTTTATCACGCTAACATCTTTAGGTGAGCATTCGACTAAATTCTTACCTTTTACTCAGCAAATCATCTGTTCTCCAGAAATAATGTAGGTTTTTACAGCAATTACAAGCTCAAAGTTTGCCTTCATATCTTGCAGTGCCTTTTATTATTTACAGTTGGGATACTGTACTTTGCTGAATTTTTTTTGAGACAATATAGGTTTCTGGTCTTTTTTTTTTTTTTTTTTAAACTTCAGATTATCCCTGGTAAGCACTGCTTTTCTTTTAACCTTTTCATTGATATTTGAAGTTTTAGTCACTGTTTATATTTTTAAAAAAGATTGTTTCTAAATAAAAAAAAACTTTGAATGTCATGGATTTTTTATATTTTTTAATGTTCACTTTTGAATGCTTATTATGTTTTTTTTCATTTTCTCTCAAATGGACAGTTGCTTAAGTTTGTTTCTCTATTTTTCATCTATCACTGAGCCTGAAAATTTGTCTTGAATGATTTCACATGGTTTGATACTGAAAATATTGACTAATTTGAGTCATATTAAATTAGCAAATGGACTAGCAAAGAGAAATTAAATGTAACCAAAGAAGAGTGAAGCCATGCTCAGATCTCCATGAAAACCTAATCTGTGGCATAATCTCAGGTTCTTTGCCAGTTCCTGGAGTGTATAGGCATCAGGCTATTTCATAATAGTTCTGGTTCAAGTTGTTCAATATGATTAAGGGTGAAAAAATTGCCATAGTGTCTTGCACGAGTTTTGCTAGTTAATGAAAGTGTGAATAGATAGCAGAGCAAAGAATTTGCTTTCAAATGGTATAAAGAAAATGAAAGTTTATATATTTGTTTTCTTTTAGGTAAATAAAACTATATGCTGATTACCTAGAATCTTTCACTGACTTAATTAAACATTTTATATGTGTTATTCTTGGCCCAGATACCCATATGATTCAGAATTTAGTTTTCTTATTCTTACTCCACTAAAAGAAAAAGGGCTAAAGTTTAAAGTAATGTGTCTTCTGATAGTCCACACACTGGCCATGGAGGATGGTGGATCATTTCACTGGATTAGAAAGAAACAGATTTTATTTTTACCTATGCTAGTAAAAATTCACAGGTTTAGTTTTCTCTTCTTTCCAGCAGATTCAACTATCACATTAACATCATTATATTTATTTAATTATGCATAATTAATGATAATCACAGCTGTCTTCTAAACCTTTATTGGGGTTTTTGTTCTTATATAAATAAGTAAACTGTTTTATAGGAAGACGCAACACGGATTCTAAAGAGTCTAAGGTAACACATGCTAGATGTGGAATTTGAGGCTAGATAAAACAGCATTTTGAGGCTTTCCCTTAATCATTTAATTATATCATCAAACAAAAAAGAATTCCAGTGAAAAACTGTTTTTGTTGGCTTCAGTTTGAGCTGAAATAGGCAGGAAGTGTTATTGCTGATCAGGATTTTCTGTTTCAAGAGCTGGATTTTCTAGGCCTCAAGGTCATAGATGGAAAAAGAAAGTTGCAAGGTCTTTGGTGCAGTTCATGCACCTATATGCCAGTCAGAATCACAGTTGGAACTGTAGAGTACAGAGAAATGCAAGAGAAGTCCATGTCTCTTATTTCTTGTGGCCTTTGAATGTCATGGTAGAGATTCAGGGATTGTGTGGAATGTTCCCTGGAGTCTCTGAGAGCTTCTGAGTGTGCAGGTCAGAAGAAAGCCATCATATGTAGCAAATGGAGAACATTGCAAAACCACTGGGCATATTAAGGGAATTGAGGCTGGGCATGATGGAACACACCTTTAATCTCAGCATGCAGGAGGCAGAGGCAGGATGATCTCTGTGAATATGAGGCCACCCTAGCCTACAGAGTGAGTTCCCAGTCCAGCCAGAGTTACATGGTAACAGCTGTTTTCAGCAAACAAAACCAGAAGTAAGACAAAAGAAAACAAGAACTGAAACAAAACAAATGTAGATAGTTGAGCTTCATGAGTTGGTGAGGTTAACTGCAAGGGGAAGTTATCCTCTTGCTTTAGTACATATGGAGAGAATTTCCTGGCTATTACAGTTGCTGAAGGAGATTCAAAGACCAGGTAAGAAAATCACAGTAAGAGCCTTCAGAGTGACACACAGAGATCACATGATTTTTCCTTGGGCCATCTGAAAACCATCTGAAAACCACCATAGGAGGAGCAAAGGAAAAACTAGGTGATGAAAGAAAGCTTAAAAATTAAAACATAGAAAGATCCTCCAAAAGAGGCCCAGTTTATCTCAGGCAAACGAGATCTGTATAGAACAATTTATTTTAGTGTTCTTTCATCTAACCAGTGAAAGTGAGGGGTGGAAGCAGTTATCCTGAGCAAGAAGAAATTTACTAACGAAGTTATATGGTGGTATAACTGTGAACAAAATCCTGCTTGTTACAACAGATGCTCTAGTGTGGCCCAAAGTTTTCACTTGTTGATGCTCATTGCTTAGATGCCCATTTTCATCCTTTACTTCCACCTCTGTTTTGTTGTTTATCTTTTGAGATTTGCTCCAAGATCCTTAAGTTTTGTGTAAGGTTTTCAAAATCTCAGTTATGCATGCCTAGTTTGAGTTGACCTATACCCCTGAGTTCCTCTACCTCTTAATATGTTTTCTCCCATTAAGCAATTAATACCTGTAGACTGTTCATCCATGGTGTCTCTACTCTCTAAAACAATACCAGCCAAGACAAATATAGGTGAAATAAATTAAATTTTCAAATAGAGCTGCTACAAAGTCTTACAAAGAATCTTCTCTTTACAATACAAAGATCCTCTCAAGTGGTCAACATTCAGAGAAAACCCGACTGGACTGCTTAGCTCTAAATCAGACATCCAAGTCTTACCCAAGGCTCAGGGATCTTTGTGGAAGAGGGGGGAATGATTGAAAGGCCAGAGGTGGTGGATAACCTCCAGGAAATGTTTGTCCAACACAACTTGGCAGATACATGTATGAACTTACAGCAGTTGAAGCGTGTGAACAAGATGTGCTCCAGCTCTAGCCAGACAATGTCCAAGCATAAGTGGGGGAAGGTGGACATTTAGTCACACCACCAGATGATGAGCTATTAGCATTTGATAACACACAGGCAAGGGAGAGTCAGGTTTATTTATTCCCCCTTAAGTAATGTGACTCCTGGAAGACTGACCACAGATCAGAACAGGTCTTCATCCTGAAGCCTACTGGTAAACACAAATGACAGACTCAGTGGAAAAAGAGAAGGAAAAGGAAGTAACCTCAAAATTGTGTGGGAATGGGTAGGAAGGTTGAGCGGATGCTAAGGGGGGGAGTGGAGAGTATATGTGTGAATGTGTTCAAAAGGTTCCAAAGAATTTTAGCAAATATTTGAAACGCTGTGTTGTGAAATATTATTTGAAGATGTGTTGCATTTGTTTATGCTGTAGAATATTTGTTTAATGATGCAAAGATGTGTTGCATTTGTTTAACTCTGTGAAGCTGTGTTACTTTGCCTCTCTAAAACACCTGATTGGCCTAATAAAGAGTTGAATGGTCAATAGCAAGTCAGGAGAAAGGGTAGAAAGGGCTGGCAAGGCAGAGAGAATAAATAGAAGATCCAGAAGCCAGAGGAAGGAGAAATAAAAGTAAAGATGACATTAGGAGCCAGCCACCAGGTAAGAGTGGAAATAAGATATACAGAAGTAAAAAAAGGAAAAGGCCCAGAGGCAAAAGGCAGATGGGATAATTTAAGAAAAGCTGGCTAGATATAAGCCAAGATAAGACCAGGCATTTATAAGTAATAATAAGCCTCTGCGTGTGATTTATTTGGGAGCTGGGTGGCAGGTCCCCCAAAGAGTGAAGAGTAAAAACAACCGACTAAAACAAAACAAAACAAAACCCCCATTATTTTGCTATAATGATAATCAGATTTGAACTTTAAAAAGATATGAAATATCTTTGGCTGTCGATGTAGAAACTCACATCAGATGGGACCATTGTGCCTGACCTTGCATTATGATATTAGGAATGTCTGAGCAAAACGAACATAAAACCTCAGAGTTGGACCATTGCAAAAATGAACAAAATGGAAACTAAGTTAATCAGAACACCCACAAAGCATTACAGTGATGTCTGTGGCAATCTGCTCTGTGGTTCCAAGGCGTGGCTTGCTTTCTCATTTGACCTTCTGCTAGCATAGTCCTCCATTCATAATTGCTCAGAACATAGGTGAGGGAAAGCAGCGCTCCCATCCCATGTTTAGATTCTGTGGATGGCATGCGCATACCTGTGCTAAATTTTGTTTTGTTCTGCAAATAGGTTTTGTTTCCGATTCTAGTCTGTCCTTGAACTCACAGTCTTCTTGCATTAACCTTCCAGGTACTGACTGCTATTACTAGTATGACAGCCACATCAAAGATATATATTTAATATCTTACACTTTCTGCTTTTAAAATAATTTTTTTTCTGTGACAATAAACTTGATAATCAAGCTCTTTAGTGTTCATTTAACAAAACTTCGAGCAGTCAAAATACAACTCTGTCCCTTTTAGGGGCCTAACTCTTGAAGTAGAGGTAGATATTTTTGGTATATGAATATTTGGATTGAATCTGGCATCTGAAATGCTGCGGAACAAAATTATCAAGGCTTAATAAACTTTACGCACGACTTGACTACAGTTGTGCATGCAAAGAAAATAAATATAGTTCCTAATTAATTCACCTGAGAATAGCAACTATTTGTTTAAAATGAGCAGTTTAGGCAAAATTATAGATAATTGTTTGTAGAATTTTTAGTCTGTGGCTTTGTTAAAATTTCAACTGTCACAAAAGGCTTCATCTTTGAAAACTTGTTCTTCCAGCTTCTGCACACTATACTTGGGGTTTTCTAAAGCTGTGTTCCTGCTGCTGTACTCTGTGATTTCACTGAAGCAAAATTTAAAGAATATTTTAAAAAAATCAACAAATTGAAAAGTTTACTTCTTTGCTCCGTATTATATGCTTTCTCTTCTGTATTTTTTCTCAACTTTACTTTTAAGGAAATTGATTTTTTTATGCTTTCTCTCCTATTTTCACGATTATCTTTATTAAATTATATTTAATATTTTATACAAATTCTCATAATGTTGAATCATATTATGAAAGAAAAGTCTACCGTCAGGAAGGGCTCTAGGCAAAGGCACAGAATACACAGAAACAGACATTTGTAAGTGTTCATACAAACAATTGTACTTGCCAGTTGATGGTAAGTAGCAGGATTGAGTGATGTTCTCGAAGACTTTCCTCGGTTCCATGACAAACTGTGACCATGTTTGTGAATGGGGTTCTCAGCCCGTGCTTCGTGGAAGGTGGTCCTGGACAGGGTTCCTTTACAATTTTTACTGTGATAAGAAACACTGAGACACCCGTGATGTCAGTAATGAACTCTAGAGGTTATTTATTTTGAGAGATTATTTGGACAGACAACTCCTAGTTCACTGGCAGTTTCCACTCTGTTTTTTAGCTTTAATTTAGCAAAGAAACTGTTTTACCATGGAGGGGATAAGGAACAATGCAAAAGACACATCAGGGAGAAGAGCCGTGAAAGTAAAGGCAGCAGGATGAGCAGACATGGATCATGGAGGGAGGTAAAAAAAAAAAGACGCGGGAGTCAGCGGGAATCTGAAAACGCTGTAAAACAAGGCTAACACAGAGGCAGAGCTAACTTGCGACCCTTAAATAAGGAACAAACCATTTCGTCTACATTCCGAAGAGTGCTCTGCCTAGAATTCTGTGAGCAGCCTTTCAAATTGGGCAGTCTGGTATTTTGGGTATTTGTTGAAGAAGGAAATTGAGAAAGTATCAGATACTTTGATAAAAGGCATATTCTGTCAGGAACCCACAAGGATCAAGGGAAGAATTAGGAGTTCGCAGGCACGCTTTGGTGTCTCAGTCTGTGTGGTTTCTCGCCAGCTTGCCCTAATGAATGGGATGTGGGGCTGAAGAGGGACGTGCTGAAAGCTTCTAATCATTTATATTCTCTTTAATCTGGGCATTTGAAACGTAAGTAAGTGACTGGCATGGAAGCCCTCCCTGTGCAGTTCAAATGTGTGAGTCACAGCCTTGGAGAGCAGGAAGCCGGCAAGGAATGTGGTGATGTGGTTTCAGGATCCATCTGGCCGAGGTCTGTGATCAGCCTGTTGGAAAACCCACCTCTGGGCACGGTTGCACGAGTGGAGGTTCTGAGCAGGAGGTGGGTCTGATCAAAGTTGTTTAATCTGACTTTTAAGGGCTGAAATACTGGAACTCTGGAACCCTGTTGAGATGCAATTGCAGAGATCTAAATAAAAGGTGAGGAGGGCCTGGTAAGCTGTGCAAAGCCATGAGACTAGGCAAAACAGAACCGACACAGGCAACTTGTGAAAAATGATTGCTATGACCTGATAAAAGGCAACATTAGTCAATGGCATGGCTTATAAGATGATCAAAACAGACCTCTTTTTGCATCATAAGTCAAGTGTCCACGGGCTACATGGCCTTCACTGTATCGCTGGCTTTTTGATTTTTGATTTCTTAAACTGTGAAAAGGATGAGGACATTTGGAAATGTTGAGCAACTGTCTTGAGATACATCGACAGCGGAGAGACTATAATGTTTGACACACTTGATGTAGAAGAGCGTGATCAGTATCATTTATTATTGTTGGGAAATGGGTAAATCCAAGAACTGGAAGAATTAGGCAAATGATTCATTCTGTATAGAGATTTGTAGCTTTATTCACCAGCTACCAGAATGGTAGGCAAACAAGTGTATTTTGAGAATGAACGAGATGGATTTGCTAAAACAAACAAGAAAACAAACAATGTTTATTGCAGTACTGTGGTGACTGCCAAGGCTTGACAGTGGCAAGAGCTGATGCTAAATCGGGTGGTATCCATTAGACCACTTTGTGTCTCACTCATACTGAACTCAATGTGAGTTCTACTCCACATAAGATGTGTTTCTCTACTGTTCTTTCGGTGCTGCCATTGAAACACAAGTGCTTATTCAGGTCGCCACTATTATTTTCATACAGAAGCTATTGTTTAGAATAGAGGTTCTCATCCTTCCTAATACTGTGACACTTTAGTAGAGTTCCTTGTGTTGAGGTGATCCCCCACAACCAGAAAATTATTTCCATTGCTACTTCATAACTGTAATTTTGCTACTGTTATGAATCAAAGTGTAAACATCTGTTCTTTCTAATGGTCTTAGGTGGCCCCTGTGAAAGAGTCATTCAACCCCAAAGAGGTCACAACTTACAGATTGAGAAATGCTGGTTTTGAAAGCAGCTGCCATGATAGTTGACTTTCAATACAATTGAGGTATGGGAAACCACCATTGTTCAAGTAAGAGGGGCCTGGAATGGATGTACTTTCTTGGTTCAGTTATGAAGATAGTCTTCAGATGATGTCTTATAGTTTATGATTTTGCATATAGCTGTCTCAGAAAAAGAATCTGAAGTATGCTACTGTATAAAACATTGATCTTTTATCTTGAGGACTAATGGGAAATTCTCCATCACTTTATTTTTTAAAGACATCTTGCTGTGTGTAGTGAATTTCATTAAAAGAGCAGGTTCTGAAAACCTCTGACAGCTTCTTCAGTAAAACATCCAGGATCATCAACCATTGATGCAAAGGCTAAATCTGCTTTGACACTTCAGAATTGGCAATGCTATGTCTGTTTTAGGTGTTTGGATATACTGTGCACCTCAGAAACCGTGTTATACAGCATGCCTAAGCCATAGACAGAAGCTGCTGAGGGAAGGGCATTTCCAAGTCTACTGCACTAGCTTCAGTGTTTTTGCAACCGTGGATATGTCACATGAATACATCAATAACATCCCTTTGGGGTCTGATTATGAATTCTAAATATTTTTATAGCTCTTTTACTTGCTCATGTAAGAGAACTCAAAACTCACTACCAATTTAAGCAATACCCAATGAGAATATAAAGTATTTGTGTAAGAGATATATGTAAGAAAAAGAAATGTTTCACAGAGTTTGGCTAAGTTCGAAGTAATGGCCATTACAAAGAAATCCACAATCACATTCTTAACCTTGTAACCCAAGAATTGGTTAGGTTATAGGACAAATAAGAATAGAGATAGCAGAAGAAATGAAAGCTGGTAATCAACGTGCCTTAGAATAGGATTACCCTGGACTATCCACATGTGTTCAACATAGTGACAAAACCTATAACACGTGGATGTGGACGACACAGGGCTGTCAGAGTGATGCCATGTGAAACAGACAAAGTTGGTGGTTGTTGGCTTTGGAAAGGTAAAGGATTCCTGAGCCAAAGAAAACCACTTGTCTCTTACCTTGGAAAAGAATTCAGATACTCCCTTAGACTTTCATCAAGGAACACAGACTTCTTGCCAGTCAAATTTTAACACTGAGAAATTCATATCAGCTTCAGCATCTCACCTACCCAAATATACATGTGCAGCAAGAGAGTCATAGAGAGGACAGTCTTCTTACGTGGTATATCCTGGCCTAGAACTGTGGTCCTCATCTTTCAGTCTTCCAGATGTTAAGATTCCCAAGGTTTACTGCCAATCCATTAGTATGGGCTGTTTGAGTACACTTTCAGCAATTTCTTAACACCAGTCATAAGACATAAACAAAGAGTATGTTCAAAAAAGATTTGTACATGTCTGGGTAAGAAGGGAACTTTGAAATTCTCTCAGATTTAACTACAAAGTTAAAAAAGTTTCAACAGATTTATATTGTGTTTTGTTTGCCTTGTATAAAACTTTATTTTAAAACAAAATTAAGATGAAGTATACTTTAATGCATACCTAGATTATTGCATTCTTAATGGAGAATTCTATAATTAATATGTACATAAATATTCTGGAAAATGTTTAAGATAATTATTATTTCAAATTCCACTCTATAGCTATCACTTAGGAAAAATGAAAGATAAGTCAGAAAATAGGATACACTAGAATTGTAGCCCATGAAACATCAGCAAAAAATGAAATGTTTTGATTGGCCATCCTCACATACTCTGAAATTCTAAATTGATAAAGCTAGAGAATCTTTTCAACTTAAAACACGTACCTTATACATAGTCATCATGCTATATTGTTATAAGATTGGAAGCTATCTCACTGAGAAACGAATTTACTCTAGAAAATTTCAAACATGAATAAAAATAACAAAAGAGTACAGTGAGGTCCCAACCATTTGACTTCAAGTTTATACAGTTAGCTGTGCATAGCCAGTCTGGTGCTATCTTTGCTCAGTAATTTTCTCCTGGCATCTATTTTATTTAAACAAATTACACAATCATTTAAATCCATTAGTGTAGGTCTTAGTGGAAAACACGACATCAAAAGGATTCTTCATTTAACATAATGCATTGCCTTGATCATATCTTTAAAAATTCAGTTAAATACTAATATCATCCAGATATTGCTTACATTTCTATTTATTTTATAAGCAGTATTTTGGAATATAATTATGCTGATCAGAATCCAGATGAAGTTCCAGAATTATGAACAACTGACAGGTATTTCAAATATCATTTGATCTACAGCTTTCTCCTCCCTGTCTTGTTTTATCTTGCTAACTTGTTTGTTAAAGAAACCATGCTGTATGTCCTGTTGTCTGCTTCCCTCTGGAGTTTGCAGATTCATCTCCACAGTGTGATTTGAGATGTTCCTCTGTCCTTTGTTCTTCTTATATAATAATGATTAGGTTTGGAGTCTGAATACAAACAGGTTCAGGATACCACCTACTTTTGGTAGATGAATATATTCTATGTCTCACTGATGCTTGCAAATGAGTAACCCTGTGCATTTCAAATGTAACCACAGTGTGAAGCATGGCTCAGGGAATTTTAAACTATTGTTCAATTCTTGAAAAAGCTCTTCTGATATCATTCATGACTAGAATAGAACATGCCTCCTTTCAGAATAATGAAATGCCACTTTAAGGGAGAAGATTATTATTTTTTTTTAAACAGTTCAGGTTTTCACTTAACTAGGAGGTGAAAAGATGATTTAAATAATTTCTTAATTTAAATAATAAAAGAAAAATCTAAGTATAGGTTTGTTCTGAGTTAAGATTTTATCTCTGCCCAACCCTAATCGGAGGGACCAGCTACCACACATAAGGTGACTTCCGGAACTCACCAAAGACAACTGCAGAGGAAAACAGCAACTCCTATTTACTTGGTACTTACCATATACCAGCACCATTCAGGACTTTGTTTCAGTATCATCTGATCAAAATCTCATACAACCTTATCTTACACAGGAAGAGTTAAATGTGAAGACATCTAATGAGTGAATGATGTGTGAGAAGTCAAGGTCAGGGAGGCTGATTCCTGAGCCCATGTTTAACCTCTCAGCAAAATGGTCCTCCCCAGTAACATAAGGTTGGAAGAAGATGTACATGAATAGCTAATTAAGAGCTTTTCTGTCTTTGTTTTGTTTTATGGATGTTGCTATTAGCTTTATGTCTGAGTTCATTGCCTTTCATTACACTACAGTGTAAAGCCAATCTATTCAGGCACAGACATTACATTTGCCTTTTAATTCTTCCAAAAGATCCATGAAGAAGGGTCTACAGTTGCACCTTGAACTCTGAAAGAGAACCAGACATGTTTATACACTAGTTATACAGAGTCACTCTTAACTGTTGCAGATATAAATCTAGAACTTTGTCTTCAGATGTTTGTGCAGTTTCTTCTCCTATACCGTCTCTATGCACAGTTTAGTGAGTCAAGTAGTGTCAAAAATACATTCTGTTGTTTATTCTTGATCTCCTAATTCTTTTATTGCTCAATTAGACAAAAAGGTTTAATATCTAAAACTTCACAACTAGGATGCACTCTTAGAAGTAGGACCCTTCCATAATTACTTATTTCAAGTAACAATATAAATATCTTCACAAAGACATTCCTTAGGTACAAAGGTTAAGTAGAGATGGAAGTACATCTTTGGATGCGGACTGGAAGAAATCACAGAGAAATGGTTTTCCACTCTGTCATCAAAGGGGGGGGGGCAATTGTATTAAGCAAATTAAGTTTGTCTTAGATAAATATCACATGTTGTCTCTTATTTGTAGTTCTTAGATTTTTATATAGATACACAATATCAGGGGCATATGTAAAAATGAAGGTAGAAATGAAACTGTTCAGGGGCACATGGTGACTAAGGCTATGGGGGAGGCTGAGATCTGGGAGGGCAGAGATGTAAAGAGGGGGATATATTCAATGTATTATATGTAATTTTATGAAAATGTAAAAAATAGAAGTAGTATAAGGAAGATGGTTGTAGTTTTTGAGATAGAGACAAGCTAGTCAAAGGCCACACAGTAAGACAGTGTTACAAGGATGGTATGAGAATTGAGTAGAGGTGTTCTAAATGTTGAGTTTTCTAAACACAAAATGTCATGATTTAAGAACAGAAGAAATCAAGGTAGATTTATGTATGTTGATTGATGATGTATTCACTTGTGTTTGACAATACTGAGAGTCACATTTATGAAAAGAAATTCTTAAAATTTTAAGCAGGATTTATTTTCTCTCTAGATTACATCACTGTCAGTAAGGGAAAAAAGGAATTGTTTGAAACTTAATTACAAAGGTTATCTTGCCATTGTGTTTTGTTGTATTTATGGGTTGTTTTAGTTAAGTAGTTAAAATCTATTTGGTCTCTTGTTCCAGGATGCTTTGCTCTTCCATAAAATATAATTTGTCTGTAACATTTTCTCAATTTTACAGGAACTATGCAAAAACATTTGGTGCAAATAGAAGACTACATTCACGAAAGCATTTAAACAAAAAAGTGTTAGGTAGCAAATACCAGAGAGTGTCAGAAAACTCAACAGGAGTGCACAGAAAGGACCTATGATGATGGGAGAGAGAAAATAATAAAAAGCAAATGATTTACAGATGTTTAACTTTCATTTAATCAACCAAATGTATTTTTTCAAATACAAATACAAATTGTATACATGTCCTTTTAAGAGAACAATAAGGATCACGATGGGTTTCAGATATTGGCTAAAAATTGTCAAATGTAGAGAAACAGTAGTGACAGTTTAGGTATAAAGATTAGCAGGAAGTAAGACAGGAAGGTCACTGTGTAGTAAACTGGTCTGATCCCAAGTGACATTTATTTTGGAACACGAAGGAGAAAAATTAGGGGACAGGACATATACTGGTGAAGGGCATGGATTTTTGGAGTCAGGTGATTTTCTCAGATCTATGTTTAATAACTGTGTGATCTTGCACTTTAAAAATATTCTTAACTGTTTCCTTATTTATCTAAATAGGTTTATAAAATATGAATGCTGTCACATAAATAAATCTCCTAACAAAAGGACTGATTTATATTTAAATAATCAATATTTATAATTAAGCACATTTTTACTAATATTCTCTAGATTTTGAGTAGTTTAATCATACAAGTACATATAAGACACACACACACACGAAAAATTTGTTTTGACAAGTAGCATAAAATTGTCCCTAGGAGGTAACTGATTTCTTTGCCTTTTACATTTAAATTTCTTTCTATTGCCACTTTAAAATTTTCAATGGGTTGTTATGTATCAATTATAATTCTTGAACTTTTTATTAGCCTTTGATTTTATCTATATTATCACTTGTTCTCATTTGTTTGGCTAGTTTTTATTAATGCAGTATACTGTTTGTATTTTTGTTATATTCAGCTTAATCTTCCCAGCCCGCATTTGAAGACCCAAACAGGGGGAAAAGGCATGCTTTCATTTTGTGCAACCAGAAATCCAATCTCACAACCCACACAAGGAATAGCTCCTCTCTATGGCCCCAAATCCTCCATAGAAACCCTTGAACTCTATTTTACTGATTCCCATGTGTTTTATTTATTTATTTTTGTGGTTAAGTTTTTATTTAATTTATTTGTTTATTTTATATCTCCTCCCATCTCTCTTCTCATCCCTCTGATGGGAAATATCATTCTGTACATATGTTTCTCTTATTGGTTAATGAATAAAGAACTGTTGGCAAATAGGAAAGCAAGATAGGCAGGACTGTGAGACAAGGAGGAGTCAGGGAGAGGTAGGAGGAGATTCAACATGTAGGACTGAGAGAGAACTCTGTACCCTCTCTCCAGTAAGCCAAGACCACGTGGAAATACTTAGATTGATATAAATGGGTTACTATTTAAGACAGAGCTAGCTAATAAGAAAACACTAGTAAAAGGCCAACAGCTTTATATATAATACAGCGTCTCTGTGTGTTATTTGGGGCTGGTGCAGCTGTGGGAACAGGGTATCGGGAAACTACTTGTAACAATCCCCCCCTTTGCCTCTCCTCAATCCATTCCTCCTCTGCTTCTGTTCAGAAAGGGTCAGGCCTCCCATGGGTGTCAACAAAGCATGGCATATCAAGTTGCAGTAAAGCTAAGCTCCTCACCTTGTATTTAGGCTGGACAAGGCAATCAAGTATGAAGGACAAGTTCATAAGAGCCAGTCAAAGCATTAGCGACAGCTCCTGCTCCCATTGTAAGGAGTCTCAGAAATGGACCAATTTACATAGTTGTCATATGTAGAGGGCCTAAGTCATTTTGATGCAGGCTTCCTGATTGTTAGGATAGAATCTGTGAGTTCCTATGAGCCAGATAATTTTTTCCTGTGGGTTTTCTTGTGATGTCCTTGACCCCTCTGATTTCTACAATCCTTCCTCTCTGCAGCAATATTCCCTGAGCTTTGCCTAATGTTTGGCTATGGGTCTCTGCATCTGTTTCATCAGTTACTGGATGGAAACTCTGTGATGACAGTTGGGTAATGACAATTCTGATTACAAGAGAAGGCCAGTTCAGGCTGTGTATCTGCTATAGCTTCCAGTATTAGCTAAGGCCGTCCTTATAGATTCGTGGTCATTTCCTCTGCATCAGACCCTGAAAATGCTCCCACTTACAGCCATCTCTTTCAGTAGTGTCCCTCTCTACCCCTCTGGTCAAATTTCTTAAGTTCTTACCTGCACTTGCCCCAAGTCCACCCAGGAGATCTCTTCTATTTCCCATTTACATGGAAATCCATGAGTTTTCCTTTGGGCCCTCCTTGTTACCAGCTTCTCAGAGTTTATGGATTGTTGCATGGTTATCATTTATAGCTGATATCTGCTTATGAGTGAATACATACTCTTTTTGTCTTTCTGGGTCTAAGTTAACTCACTCAATGATTTTTTTTCTAGTTTCATCCAGCTGCCTTCAAATTTTCTGATGTCCTTGTTTTTAATGGGCAACTAATAATCCTATTGTATAATTGTATCATATTTTCTTTATCCATTCTTTGGTTGAAGGGCATCTAAGTTGTTTAAAGGTTCTAGTTATTACAAATAAAGCTACTACGAACATAGTTGAGCAGATATCCTTTAGGTATATGCCCAGGAGTGGTATTGCTGGGTCTTGAGGTAGATTGATTCCCAGTTTTTTTCTTTTCTCTTCTTTTCTTTTTTCTTTTTTCTTTTTTTTTTTTTTTTAGAAACCACCATATTGCTTTCTAAAGTGGCTGTACAAATTTATACTCCCACCAGAAATGAGGAAGTGTTACCCTTATCCCACATCCTCTCCAGCATAAGGTATCATTTAGCCATTCTGACAGGTATAGATGGAATCTGAAATTCATTTTGGCTTCCATTACCCTGATGCCTTAAGATGTTGAACATTTCCTTAAGTTTTTCTCTATCATTTGAGGTTCTTCTGTTGAGGAATCTCTGTTTAGGTCTGTACCCCATTTTTTTTTAAATTGGGTTATTATTATTTGTTGTTGTTGCTGTTGTTTTGTCTAGTATATTTTAGTTCTTTATATATTTTGGAGATCAGCCCTTTGTCAGACATAGGGTTGGTGAAGAACTTTTACTGCTTTGTAGGTCGATGTTTGGTACTACTGACAGTGTCCTTTGAGTTACAGACCCTTTTAAGTTTCATGAGGTACCATGTAATAACTGTTGATCTTAGTGTCTGTGCTACTGGTGTTCTTTTCAGATTGTTGCCTCCTGTGCCAATGCATTAAACACTATTCCAAATTTCTCCTTTATCATGTTCAATTGTAACTGAATTTATATTGAGGTCTTTGATCCACTTGGACGTAGGCTTTGTTCAGTGTGATAGATATGGATCTGTTTTCATTCTTCTACATGCTGATATCCAGTTACACCAGCACCATTTGTTGAAGATCCCCCCCCATTGTATATTTTCATCTCTTTGTCAAGAATCAAATGTCCCCAGGTGGATTTATGTCTGGGTCTTCAATTTGATTCCATTGATTCACCTGTTTTCTTTTATGCCAATACCATACTGTTTTTATTACTACATTTCTATAATAGAGTTTGAGATTAGGGATGGTGATATGTATGGCTGTTCTTTCTCTTTTGTACAGACTTGTTTTAGTTATTCTGTAATTTTTTCCATATGAAGTTTAGTGTTGTTCTTTCAAGGTCTGTAAGAATTATATTGGGATTTTGATGGGGATTGTGTTGAAAATAGGTAGATTGCCTTTGGTAAGATGTCCATTTTTACTTTGTCAATCCTACTGATGCATGATCCTGGGAGATCTTTCCATTTTCTGATATCTTCTCCAATGTCTTTCTTCAAAGACTTTAAGTTCTGTTATGAGCACTTTCCTGCCAACCTGCTCCCCCACTCGCATTAGCCCCAAATAACACACAGAGATGCTATATTAATTATATTGCTGTTGGCTAATGTCTAGAGCTTCTTATTGGTTAGCTCTGTTTTAAATATTAACCCATAATCACTAATATATCTATTTCTACATGGTCTTATATTACCTAAAACGCCAAACTCATATTCTCTCCTCCTAAGATCACACCATGACTCTACTATGTTCCCCAGAATCGTCCTTATCTCCTTTTCTCACTGATCTTGCTTCCCTATTGGTGCTTTATTCATTACCTAATAAGAGAAACATTTTTACAGAATGACACCTCCCATCATTTCCTCTTTTCTGTCTAAAATAAAAAAAGGGTTTTAACTTTAACATAATAAAATATGTAATAAAACAGAAAATAAAAACTACAGTTCATTAACATTATCAGGAATTAAAGAAAATATTCTATCACATATCCTATCTTTGTGAGTCTAAAGTCTTCTGTGTAACTTATCTTTAATCCTAAGGAAACTTATAACCATAACTATCTGTCTTCAACTCCATCAAAGACCACAGAAGGATAGTATGTAACCTCTAGAATTGACAGAGACAACTCGCTGCCTGTTCAGTCACCCGAAGTTCTTCTGTAATGTAAAACTGTTTATCTTGTGACTGGAGATGTTTAAAAGTACTTGTGCTCTTGCAGAGGATCCAAGTCCAGTTTCCAGTAGCCGCATTAGTCGGTTCACAATTACCTGTAATGCCAAGTTCAGAGGACCCAATGACCTTTTCTGGCCTCTGTGACCACCTATACACATATATAATTTAAAAATTATTATCTCAGGCATCTTGTCACATGACAGAAATCTGATTACCATACTTCCAGAGGAAAGGGTGAAAGCACTAAGCTTCTACCTTGGAGAGTATTGCTAGTCCCTTCTCTCAAGTTTGCTCTTGTGTAGTCAGAAAAGTTGAGGTTTGATGGTTGCCATGGTGATTGAACTTGTTCTGACTCCACCTTGGTAGATGTTAAAAACATTTGATTTCTTCATGCTTTATCTATCAGCTTTGATGAAGAATGGCCAATTCAATATTGAAATCCCTTACTATATTTTATCAAATATCAAGTTTAATGTTTAGTTCTACCCTGCGAGGAAGATATGATTGATACCCTAATTTCAGAATAAGGAAACTGGAAATTTTGAAGAGGGATCTGTCTTATGTTATAGCCAGCCTTGCTAGGATTGGCAGTTGTGTCTATTATTCTCCTGAAACCAATCTCAGATTTAGAGTATGACATTTCACTACACCAGTAAATCTGTTCCATCTCTATCATTTTAAATTTTAGCAAAAATCCATAGAATTGAAAAATTATATTCAGTAGGCCTATGATTTAATCAGATTCTCTTGGCTAAAATGTAGGATATAAATCTTGAATTAGTAGTATTATACAAGTAAACATACACCATCTGATAGATTTGCACTTATATATTATTTATAGACTCAATTTTAAGGAGAGTAGCAATGCCCATAAAACAGAGAAAGCAAATAACTTTATATAGAGTGCATCTGTCTCTGATAAGTTAGGGCTGGGTCCTTGTTATCTATCATTGGGCTCTTTGGTTTTGAGAAATAAAACTGATCATCTTATTATATATGCCTGAAAATAAACATATACTTAACAATAATTTCTTCTACTGGCCCTATTTGGCATTTCTATGTGATAAAAAAAAGTTTAAAATAGGGAGGGATCAGCAGAACCAAGGAAAGAAAAGGAACTTTACTTTGATGGCTAGCAATATTCTATTCTATTAGTGGTTTTTCCTGGACTCAAATGAATTAGGGATGGCTTTTAGAGAAGACATACATACAGAAATATTTCGTGTTACTCTGTTGTTTTTGCATTTTTGAATATGCAAATTACCCAGTTATTTGCAGTTTTTGGTGTGTTGGTTCTCTTAAAGCAATTACAGAAAAAGAAAAACAAAATTCACAATGGATGTGGAAGAGTGCTGGTACTGCCAGCATCAGGTTGCCAGTTCCATTAGGGAGTTTGCCCCTCACAGGTGCCTGGAGGCAGATGCTAAACTATTATGTTTCACTTGCTGAACCTGTGAATTGAATACCATTACAACATTAAGTAGATTTAAAAAATTAGAGCACATGGAATATATACGTTGGTAGCAACTCCCCCCTTTACTAGATGAATGTATGGTGGGTGCATAGCTTATTAGACAAATCTACCCTGAAGATATTTTATATTAAACATTAATATATGTGTACTATATTATAAAGAACTATCTGTAAGATGAGCAAATATTGAGAATACTGGTGAATACACAGATGTTTTAAACATTCAAGTAACTTGTGTAAATGACACATAATATCTAAGTTTGGCAGAGTGTTTAATTATAACTTTAAGAAAAATCCTGATTTCAATCATGAGAATGCATATAAATAAATTTGATTACTGATGACAAAACCAAATTATCTATCATCTATCTATCTGTGCATAGTTTATAATGTATCATCTGTATCTACCTAGTCCTAAAGTGTAACATCAATCATTTATTATCTACCTATATCATCTACCTATCAATTGTGTTCCATCTTCTATCATTTTATTGTGAAGACTGAACTTAGAAATGAATAATAGGAAGTTCAGTTTTCTCCTTTGGTGACTGAATATTCTCTCTCAAAATTGAGCCTCTGCTTTCAGTAAAATTTATGGGGTTAAAAAAAATAAAAAGGTTTGCCTTAATATTTGAAGATGGAGTTAACCTCCTGCTGTGCCTTAAGCATTTGAAGACCTGCCACAAAGTGGGATTTTAAAGACAGCTTAATATTAAATTCAGTTTGTAGTATTCGTATCTAATTGTTATAGGATGCTTGCACGGTGCTGTTAATAAGCAGCTGAATATCAGTGTTATTATGTGACTTTTACAGGCATTTGTCAAAGGACACTCTCCTTATAAATGTGTTGTGAGCCATTTATACAAGATTTCTAAAATTATGAATTGTCATTTTTTTGTTCAGCTAAGATATTATTGAACTAGTATTATATATTCTTATTCATGCTTAGCTCTAAGTTCAAGCCACCTATTCTAAAATGTGAAAATATCAATGGTTACAATGTAATATATGCAAAACATATGCTACTTGTTCTAAAGTATGATGAAAAGACTTACTGAAGCCTAGACGTTTTAATAAGTGGACTTAAAAAATCGAGTGGAGCTTTTCGCTGACATTTTTCCTTTGTGTTTCGGTTGTTCTGTATGTTCAGAGTGCCTTTGTGCCTCCTTTATAACTAAAAAAAAATAGAAGTCCTATATTAAAATGCTACAATTGTCTGGAGAAGAAGAAATGATTGTGTGATACAGTCATTATTAATCATTAATAACATGACAGAGAAGTTGAATGCAAAGGGAAGAATCAAGTCAGTTTTATTATTCATTAAGACTTCCTGAAGGAGCTAACTTTCATAGAGAGAATAGACAGTAGAATTATAATATTTCACGGTTACGATGAACATATGACCATGTGCCAGGATGCCTTGCCTTTTCATATTTTCAAAGATTTATGCTTGTGACTGATATCACAATCTATTGTCATTATCTCTCAGACTTTGGTGTTGGACTATTTTGTATCTTAAAACTATTAGTTACTTTATCTTTTTGAAAGAAATTTTTATGAGATTTTAATACACACTATTATCATAATCACTAGAATTATTTGAATGACCTTAGGAGTGTTCCACTTTTGATCTAGGCATAGTTTCAACTTACAAGCAAGAATCCTTGACTGTAATCTTGGCTTCTAGAGTGATTTTTTTCCCCCATACCATTGGCCTAATTATTTAATTAATCTTTAGTTGAGTTACATTCATTCCATGTGCTCATTTTAGCCTGTGTTTACTGAGAAGTCCGAGGAGGCTGTTTGTTACTTGTCATACATCAAAATTACAATGAGCTTTGTAAAAATTATGAAATAGATCTAGTGAAAGTTTGATGCTTGCTTAATAGTAGAAATAAAATATTTTAATCCTCATTTTCTGTAGATTATCTAGTCCTTAATTAAGTGGGAAATTGAAAGCCATCCAATATGGTCTTCCTTGAATCATTTTTGTAACTTTTATTGTCCTTGTATCACTTTAAATTTGTCCTTTCTTATCTCTGCTGAATAAAGATTCAAACCGTTCATTCTCCTCTAAACCAAGGTTTTATTTGTAGTTTCTGCCCTATGAGGTGAGAACTGCTGAGACACTTTTATTAATTAGCACACTCTCTCTTGGCTTTGTGGTCTAGCTCTTGTTTTCATCTATGCCTTCCTGAACAAATTTGCTGTGGGTTCATTCTATATTCATTTTCTTCACACTTGTTCATAGACACAGTACAATCTGATTCACCCCATTGTCTCTATACAATGATTTTTTTTTGTTCATTTCTGCTGAATATTTCTAAAAGGAATAACAACATTCTAAGTTAGTGTGATGTGTAATTGATTGTCAAGCTGACAGGATGTAGCATCACTTAGGAGACAAATGTCTGGGCATGTCTGTAAGGGCGTTTCCAGGGAGTTTTAGCTGAAGTGGTAAGACCCCAGGCAGAGTGGGGGTGACACTGTACCACAAGCTGGGGTACCAGACGGAATAAAGATGAGAAAATAATGAGAACACTGCCAGTCCTCTTCATCTACTTCCTGACCATGCAATGTGACCAGTGATCCCACACTCCTCACACCATACCTACTTTCCATGAAATAATGAACTGTTTCCTCAAACTCTGAGCAAAAACAAACTTTTCCTTAAATCATCTTTGTCACACCAATGAGGAAAGTAACAGATATACAGAAATATAAAAATAAAGCACTCCAGTTACTAAGGAGGTAAAAACTCATTCTGACATTAGCTAGGATGCTTTTCATAACACCTGGGAACTAAGAGGATGGGGCACTTAGCATGGCAGGAAATGAAGGGTTCAATTCAACAGTCTTAGGCTACAATTACAATATTGCCTTACTTTGTCCCCCACCACAGTAACTTCACATGGATGTATAAAACACCAAAGCTTAAAACAGGATATATATATATATATATATATATATATATATATATATATATATATATATATATATATATATTCCTCTCAGCTTACTATTAACGGAGTAATTTCTGAAGAAATATTTTGAGATGAAATTGTATCACATATAGAAAACTAGAAAACTGATAAGTAGGGTCTGAGGCTCGACTTCTCTGCATATTTTTTTTCTTTGTCTTTAACAAAAAAAAAAAAAAAATAGAAACAAGCAGAAGAAACCATCATGCTACCTTGGAGCAAAAGTGCATTTTAAAGCCAGAGAGCAGAACCATTGTTTTATAGCTTATATAATTAATGTAGGCCATAAATTCTAACTTTATATTGGAAGTACTACATAAGTAAACCCATCCCATATTTCTTCTTAACATACATTCATTTCAGATAGCAAGAAAAAATAATTTCTTTTATAAGCCCCAAGAATTTAATTTGAATTTCAGAATTAGTTTAGTTCTACCCAGCACATGAGGCACTCATAAACCTAACATTGTCTTTAAATAATACTTGTGCCTAAGAGAAGAATTAACAGATTTTTGCCAGCAAGCCATCTTACATAAATTTTACTATATATGAGCCTTGCTGTTTTCTCAGTTGTTGTAATACTTTTTCCTTGAAAACATATATATATATATATATATATATGTATATATATATATATATATATATATATATATATATATATATGAACTTAGGTGTTTATTCTGGTTCAATTATAGTGCAGGTTGGAGATACAGATTCGACTTAAGAATGTTGTCCTTACCATTGGAGTCATTGGTCTACAAATGCTTCCTCTCTGCCACAGAGTGCAACTTTGTTTTGTTCAAGATAGGTTCTTCCTATGTAGTCCAGGATGACCTCAAAGAAACAATCCACCTGCCTCAACTCCTGATTGCTGGGATTATAAGCATGTGCCACCTGACCAGGCTGATACGTCTTGTTTTGATAAATAGGGTAGATTGCAAACCCGGCTGGCTTCACGCTCTGTTACTTTAGCTTGCTGTGAGCTCAGTCCTCCAGACTCAACCCTGCAAGTCCTGGACTTAAGGCACGTGCCACCTCACTGGGCACTGCTATAGGATTTGCTCATGCGCCCTCTTTCTGTGGACAGAATGGCCCCACTACCCCATTCTTTTGTTTTCTTAGTATACCCTCAAAGAAACCTGTACTTGTCATTTGAACATTTGACAATTTTAACTAAATAACTGTTCAAGCCATCCTTTCTTCGATTGCCGTATTGCCACCACTGACATCTGAAGATCCCATTTGTAGCTGGCTTTTAATCAAGCTTTGCCACACAAAGAGAGAAATCACTCATAGTCAAACTGTAAATCCCTACTATTTTGAATGTTCCTTTCATGTCTGATTTTGAGTCGCCCTTTGTTCTGTGTAGGTGTCTTTTGGTTCTCACACTAAATGTGCCCGTTTCCACAGAACACACACTGTTAACAGTCTACTCGCTAACATTGTCTCCTAATAGTGTAAGTTGACCCAGCACACGTGTTGCTTCACAAATTACTTCAGCCAACAGTGTTTACCTAGTGTTTGCTTCAAAAAACTTAGTTTGCCATTTTTCCAAATTTTAGTATCTACTCCCTGTCTTGGGTATTGTTAATGCAAGCCAGTGGCACATATTTAATGTGTAGTGTAAGTGTGTGTGGATTCACATCCCTTATGTCAGGATTAGCTGGGTCCGGCTGAGACAGCAGGGGTTTACATGTTAATTTGATTTCCATTTCATAAAAGTTTGATATTTGCAGTTACAACATCTTAAAATAACCCCTCATAGACAATTTTAAATTAGGAGGAATGTGTTTTGCTTGCTACTGTGAAAGTTCCTATCGATGTGGACATAAAGATGCCAATCCCACTTAGAGTTGCTACCTAAACTTGTAAATACAAGATGGTCAACAATCCACAGTGTGCTATTGACTCAAGGGAACAAGTAAATTAATTTTCTTTATTTCTTCCCTTTGATTCAACTGACCAGAATCGTAGTATTTTAAGATAATGGAAGAGGTACCTACAAGATGAGGCAGCCCTCCAGTTCCATGCAAACTAAAATATATCTTCATATTAGAGGATCCCTCCATTCCATTCCTCACTACCGATCATGTCTGCTCACTGCCTGTGTTCACTGATAAATCACAGTGTAGAACGGAGAGAATTTTAACTTTATGCTTAGTTGCCTAAGAAAGAAAGCTGAACTCCTTGAGTATCACCCGGAGTCCTTCTCATTACAGCCCCTTCAATGGTGAAATGTCATTTCTTCTTATAAATTCTAGCCTATCCCTGTCCCCCACTTGGGACCCACTATCTCCCTTCCTCCTCTCCTTCCTTTCTCCTAACTTCTCTGGATCTTTGTTTGCTACGGACTTAACTTTTACACTGACGATAAATATTCTAATTCCAAGCATCATTAAGGCCTCCAAGAAGCAGCTGGAGTGTATTTATTTATGTAAAGGACTCCCAAATGTTGGTCGGGTTTAAATTTGAACACAAAAAGTCTTATAGACATGTTTTTAAATGCTTCAAAATCATATACATTGTCCTATTTAATTTCTTCAGTGTGATGATGCAAATATTAAGGAAAG
Organism: Phodopus roborovskii; assembly: GCF_943737965.1. Classification (NCBI taxonomy): domain Eukaryota; kingdom Metazoa; phylum Chordata; class Mammalia; order Rodentia; family Cricetidae; genus Phodopus; species Phodopus roborovskii. Next base: position 20,233,613 of record NW_026126511.1, read on the forward strand.
TAAGGAAAGGTGAGAAAATCATCAAAATAAATGGTGAGTAAATTTCATCCAATTCGGGTTATATAACATCCCTTCTTATACTTGTGTTACAGATTTTTGTTACAGATTGTATTTGTAGGAACTGAAAATTTTGTACTAAGAAATATTTGAGAATTGGACTTTTCAACTGAAAGTTAATGCAAAAACATTTGCAATATTAAGAAATTACATTCCTTAACAATACAAAATTATTTAAAATAATTTACCACATTATTTCATCAATAATATTTCAGTTAAATGTCTTGCATAAGACACATATTTCCAAAAATTAGTATGTTCTGCTTTATTATGGGTTTTAAAAAAGTTTTCTAAGACCCACTAAGTATAACTTGATTTTTAAAAGTAGAAACATGGCCCAATTAATTTCTCAATTAATTCATTTGTTCTACAAAGCTTTGATTTTTTTTTGACTAAAGAATTTATGTAGGACAGCTAGAAATAAAAGCTCTGTACTCAAGATAGATAATTATTTTGTTCTGTAATTCTTCTAAATATAAAGCTACACTAATAATAGGGAAATTAAAAATTATCATTAACATACTTATCTTCTGTGAAACTAAACTAGCCTTTGGCTGGGTGATTATAAATTCACAAGAGCATCATTTCAATCCCTTCTCACTGCAAATCTCCATTTATTAAACATCTTGGTATCACAGTATCTTAGTTTTCATAGAGAAGTAATTACTTATTCTCAAAAAATAGATATTACATAAAGTAAATAAATTACAAACTCTTCCTACTTACAAAGTGAATATGAGGATATTTAATTTAAAAATGGAGGGAATATGTGAAGCGAAGAAGTAATTTTGAGAATATTGAGTCTCATGTAACACAATACTGAACAGCCAGAAGTCTGTTCAACTTGAAAGACATTTGCATCAAATTGATGGAATCTGGAATATACATACATACATACATACATATATATATGAGTGGTTTACAGGGTGTGCTTGGACCAGCCCAACAACGACTGCTTACCAATGGAAAGAGAAGAATCTGACAGTTGTTCAGTTCACAAAACAGAACATCTCAGTGAGCCTTCAGTCTATGCTGGGAACCTGAAGAAGTAGGTTGTCATGCCATCGAAGTAACGCCTTAGCAGCTGGCTAGATGAATTTGCCAATGAAAGTGAAGCAGACAAAAAGCAATAGCTCCTTTCATGTCCTCTTATATGAGCTGCTACCAGAAGCAGTGCACAAATGTAATGTAGATCTCCCCCCCTACTCCAGTGATCCAGTCAAGAAAATCCCTCAAAGGCATGCCCATCTGTATGGGTTTTAGTTGATTCCAGATGTAGTCAAGTTGACAACCAAGAACAGCCATCAGAGATGGAATTAATTGCTTTAGGGACAGCACACACTTTGCCTGTATGAGGTGAAGATAATGCCTTGGCTTCTAATGCAAATCTTGTTAGGTATACTGCAAAAGAATTTCTAGTGTGAGTCATTGTATTCCTTGGTTAAATATTTTAGCTTAAATAAATCTATTGTACATTTGCATATGACATGGAATTTACATCTGATTCACTCACTTTCATGATGAGGATATAAATTTAACAATAAACTTATAGTATTCACTCTTATCTAGTCAATAATAAATCATTTAAATAAGGATTTTATAAGAATATAAAAAGGTTTTAAGAGTATTATTAATTTACCATTTTATTTTAAAAGAATAATATCAAAAGGATTCTGAGAACTATCTCACATACAATGACTAGGGCTTGGTGCTTAAAAGAAATTGATTTGCTGACAATATTTTAAAAATAAAAACAATAAGATCAAACACATTATATAAATGGGCCATTATTCATCAATAATGAAATAGCTGATTTTATTTATGCATATTAACACATTTTTGAAAGTTAACATTTAATTTCATATTATTCAGAATTTATGAGACGATTTCAATATTGTAAATATAATCAACTGATATTATCTTAATCCTATCAAAAGTCATTCTAAAAAAAATTTAAAGTTAGTTTAATATTTTTGGAGGTGGGCCTTTTATGTTTTGTGAAACAGAAATATATTATTCCTTCAAGAATTATAAAATAGACAAAAATTAAGTTTACATTACAATGAAATGACTATAATAAAGCACAAGAGCCTTCACTTCCTTGTTCTTCCTTATTTATACAAGCTAAATTCAGTTTCTGCTATTTAAAATAGAAAAACTTGCTTCAATATAAATCTTTAAAATTTAGAAACAAAGTATCCAACTCATTTAATTGCATATGAGACAATCCTAGTGACTTTTCATTATTGGCATGAGGTATTACATTGAAAATGGGATGTTTTATATAAGATTGGTAAAGAAATAAAAATATACACAGTCTAGAAATTACTACCCATTGGTTTATAGTTTATCACTTCTTTTTCCCCTTTTATTGAAAATATACTCTTTTCTCGTACAATATATCCTGATTATAGTTTCCTCTTCATCTTTCCTGTTCCTTCACTCATTCCCTCCCATCCAGATCCACTCCCTTTTTGCCTTTCACTAGAATAGAACAGGCTTCTAAGAGATGACATCAAAATATAATGGCTTTCAGATTCATGTTTTTATGGGACTCCTGAGTGTATAGACAAGAGGGCCTCTGATTTTTGTGGCTTCTTTTGAGGTTCTTTTCCTTCTGTTGGTTTGTATTGTACAAATCCAATGTGATAGTTCTTGTTTTATCTTCTTATACTTCTTTTGTTGTATTTTATTATTAATATAATATTTTTAAGTGTACAGAATTGTATGGATTCATTATAATTCTGAAATTCTTATGAAGTGCTTGGGAGTTGTTACTTTGGTGCAGTCATGTGTTTTTATTAGCTGTATATTTACAATTACACTTTCATTTGATCAGTTAATATCACATTGGATCTTTTAAAGTAAATTGGTCTCTAAGCAGGTATTGAGGGTCTATCTACAGCAATGTGTTAGGTCTATAGAAAGACATTCTTTGGTTTTCTCACAAACCAACACACTTTGAACATATACTTGTTTAACAAATCTCAAACCTCTCTGTGTTCATTTTTATCCAGCTATTTCCCATCTGTTATTGGCACTATGCAACAATGGGATTTCTTGTTGATTGTCCATGTGGCTAAACCCTTGTAATACTATTGCGAGTATAGGTTGCTCTGACTATTGTGTAGTTTGGTAGTTTACTCTGGCATCTAGTTAATGTTAGGGAAGATGTTTAAAACAGATAAAGGTACTTGCTGCCAGTTGTGACAACCTGAGTTTGATCTCCAGGCCCCTCATGGTGAAAGGAGTTTTCAGTCCTTGCATGTTACATCCTGATGTCCATCCCTCAACTATGGCATACATAGTCTACATATAGATGCAGACAAATTAATTAATTAAAAACTCACAGTATTGTTGGCAGGAAAAAATTCTAGTCATGAAATCCATCTAATAGACAAGATAATGCAAGTAAAAGATGCTTTCCTCTCTTCAGAGAGACACAGATAAAGCAGGAATTAAAGTGACAGAAGAAACATCATATAAGGATGGAAGAAAGGTCCGACACAGTGACCCACATTATGAATTAAACAACACACATTTAAAATAAAGGAAGTGGTAATGTCTCCCAGCTGCAATATCAAAAGCAGCCTGGGCAGCAGAGGAAACTTGTGTCATCAAAGCCAAAGGAACTGTGTGAATACACATGCCAGAGGCAAGAGCAGACCCTGCAATGCTCAAGGACTAGAACTTTGATGCCAAAGAAATACATTTAGGACTTCTTAAAACATTGAAGACACTTAGAGGGTGATCTGAAATAGTTTTATTCCTGTGACTGTGGAGTTATTTTACAGCAACTCTCACCTGGTATTCTTACACAAACCATTCACGATCATATTTCTGGAGAGGATAATCACAACAGCTTCGTCTATTCCTAGCTTTTCCACCTTTAACAACCACTGAAGCTAATCACTGGTGCATTGCACGCACTACCACCTACTCCTACTCACCCTTTTGTAAATGTCACACACCATCTCTTCATTACACAGTGTGGACACATTTCTGTTCTTAAATTTTCTGTACCATTGGTCGGTTAAACTCTTACCCGTCCTACCTCCTTCCCTTCTTGCTTGTTGCTGCCCCCTCTTTTCCTTCCTTTCTTCTTTCTTGCCTTATTTCTTTCTCAAGACAGGGTCCCTTTATTTCTGATTCTGACGTGCAGCTATCTATTTAGCCCAGACTGGCCTTGAACTCCTGGGCCTCTTTCTGCAGGCTAGGTTCCTAGTCCAACACAGGATACAGCCTCTTTCCTCCCTCCCTCCCTCCCTTTATTCCTTCCTTCCTTGCTTCCTTCCTTCCTTCTGGTGGCTTCATTGACCTTTTTGCTTTTAACTCATTCTTCTCAATCCCCACTCAATTTATCCTCTGTCTCATGATTTCACAGACTTGGACTAATCAAACACCAGTTAGAAAAATAATGCTGAAGTGCCCTCCCTTTCACTCACATAGCCCCAACAATCCCATCCCTTCCAGGATCTCTCATGTAAAGACTGATCTGATTTAAGTATGTAACTCCCCTACTTACAGTTGAAGGATAGCTGCCTTCATCAACATTATTTAAACCTCTACACTGTTTCTTACCTGTTGTAGTATCGAGAACTTTATTTGTCTTATGGCCTGAGTTTTTCCTTAATTATTTTAAAAATAAACTTAGGTACTAAATTTAATGTTGGTGCTGCTTTGTGTAATGTATGTGATTTCATAGAAAAATACATAAACTCTAGTATTTAAAATAAAGACATCAAAATGAGACTAAGGCCAAGAAATCCAGCCACTTTTTAAAATTATTATTATACCATTTGACTAAGTAAAAGATGATCCACTAATGCAAAACTCAAAGTAAGGTATTGTCAATAAAATACTTGTCATTTCCTCCTGTGGTCATTTAAGAATTCTGCATTTCTCTGACACTGCTTCTCTAGAGATAAGTTGTGTGTCTCAGAAATGTCTTCTTTCTTTCCTAATCAAATATGTTAGCGTTAAGATGGGGAATATGGATATAATTTATTTCTTAAATCTATACTGAAAAAGATAAAGTTAGAATCAAATATAGTAATAAGCTGCCATTGATGAAAAAGAATGCCTTGCCCTAAAAATATGATGATTTAGTGTCTTCCCTGACTGATTACGTGCTGGCTCTCCTCTTCCTTCATTTTACTGCAGAGCTTACTGGCATTGAAAAGGGAAGCCTGGAGGTGAAGGTGTGCATTTAAAGTAATGCTTCCAGTAAGTGTAAAAATGCCCAAAGCATAACTGTGTTTTCTAATTGCATCCACATGTCTGGACCATATATGCCTTATATTTGACAAGTTTAAATGTCTTGTGGTTGAAAAATTAAAAACTTTTGATTGTTTGAAATCGTCTTCAATGGCCCAGAAGATGACCCTCCCACATATGCAAATGTGATGCATTTATCACTGTGTGATTTCCAAGGTGGCTTACTTTCATTTTGCCATTCCTTTCTTACCCTTAATTACCTCACCATGGTCTTTTGACATTATGCAGTCTGCTTTTTAAGCCCTAGTCTTAGCCTGAGCTTTCCTTTCAGAGGATCTTGATAATAGAAGGTGCTGTTTCTCTGTGCTTAGTACTCCCTCGAAAATCTCTCAAGCACTTAGCTTCTGGGGAGAAACTCATTCCTTCTTCATTTTGCCAGTGGAGAAACGGAATCACAGAAATGATGAACAGTCATCTAGGTCATCCAGTCAGTAAACTGCTTCCCAGGGCTTCACCTACAAAGTCTCTGTGAGTCCACACTGAGGCAGCACACAACACTACTTAGAGGATGCTATCCTAACGAAATGGTTTGATTGATATTCTGTCTTCATCTCTGGCTTATTTTATTAGCTAACATGTGACTTCTGTGTGTATCCATGCATTTGTTCATATACTTTTAAAATCACTTAATTCCATGTGGACCCTTTTTATGATGAATATTCATATTCAGGGAAGAAAACTTGTTTATTCATTGTTTTCCTCTGATTCCTCATTTATTTACTCCCTCCTTTTCTCCCTCCCTTCCCCCTTTCCTTTCCTTTCCCCTCCTTCTCCTGATCAGGAGAACTCTTCCTTTATTAATTTATTTATTTTTTTGAGGAATAAACACAGTCTAGTACCCTTTCAAGATTTCCTTGACATGAGATCCTGCTGATTTGTCCTTCAGCCTCCTGAATAGCTGCAATGGCATGGTCGCCAGACCCAGCAAGAATGAAATGTTTTATAAACTAAGTGTTCTTCAAAACTTTGGCATAGAAATAGAGAAATGATGTTGACAAATTGGAGCATTCCACAGGGAGATTCTGGGGAGATGTGTCTCTGAAGTGTTTTTCCTGAAACACACTTTTCTGTCTTTACAGTGTCCATATGTAGCCTATGCTTTGCCGAGCATGCTCTAGGAAGGCCGATTTTTTTTTTTTCCTGTCATCAGCTGACTCCGATGAATACCTTCAGATCTTATCTCCACCACCACTTCCCACTCTGCTGTGGTCAGATCCTAGTTTCTTATGTATCCATAGGGTTCCTATAGCCTGGTGGCCCCTTTTAGTCTAGGTACAGTTGGATTCAGGAGAGTCCCTGAACTTATTTTTACATGATATGTCCCTGCCTCAGAGATGTCTCATGTGATATGGGATGAGTACATAAATATATGTGGACCATATATATTAATACCGTCAGGATTTGTCTGTATTTGGGGCTGTTTGTGGAGCCAAAGTTATGGTTATTTCCCTTTTTATTGTATAATTTATTTGTTATTGTATTCACTTTAAACTTTTATGTGATATAAGGGAGCAAAAGAAACTCTCTACTTTTATTTTTGGCATAGGGCAAGGTGTATCATGCTATGACATACCTTGGATGCTTGTACAGGACTTGCAGACTCTGACATTAGACATTCCAGACTTGTCTTTGGTGTTGGATGTTGTTTTCCTACCTCACGTGGAACTCTGTTCTTTGATGGGGGATGTCCTTTTGTATCCTGTGAATGTATGTTTCTCTTATTGGTTGATAACTAAAGCTGATTGGCCAATGGGCAGGCAGGAAGTATAGGCGGGGCTACCAGACTAGGAGAATGCTGGGAAGAGGACAGGAGAGAGAGTGAGTCACAAGCAAGATGCCCTGTACCTACAGGGATGGTGGGATGCCTAGTCATTCTCGAGAAAGCCATGACCATGAGGAGAAACCTAGATTAATATAAAGTAGTTAATAATTAACAGAGAGCTAGACAATAAAACCCCTGAGCCATCAGCCAAACAGTTTATAATTAATATAAACCTCCCTGTGTTTATTTGGGACTAAACAGCCGTAGAACTGGGTGGAACAGAAGCTTCATTCAAGAGTTCTTGCTTGACAGCAGTAAGAATAGTCTTTTCTGTCTCTCTCTGGTTTCTTAGGTACTGCCCAGGCCTTGGTCTTCGGTGATGCTGTTCTCCAGGATTCTGTCCCAGATTTTCCCCTCTGACTTGTTACACATTGCACTCTTCTGAAGAGATTTTATTCCCTCATGCCCTAAAGGCGCTTCACCATGCAGCTAACTGCCCATCATAGCACTTTTCTTCCTCTGTCATATGGTCCATTTTACACTTTATCTTCCGCAAGTGTACCCGGCTACATTCATGCAAAGTCACCCAATTTTCTTTCTTTCCAACTTGTTCCTTCTTCTCTTCACATGTGGTTGATGACACTGCTTTACTCTCCACTAACTAAAGAAGAGATTCAGGCCTTCCCTAAGTTTCTCATTAATCCAGAGATTCAGGCTTTCTCAAATTTTCTCATTTTCAGCATCTTCTTCTTCTACCAACATATCCTGTGATCCCTTCTTTGGAATGTCAACTACATATCTTTTTATCCACACTTCATAAGCCACAGTGCCCTTCTTTTAGTTCTTCTTCAAATACATTCTGCTCCAATGCAATTATCTCCCAATTTATCTCCCAGCATCCAGTTCCATGCTTCTCTGATCCACTCCCTATCTTGATGTTGGAGGTATATTTCTAATATTCAAAACCGATCCTGCCATTCGGAGGATTTATTGTTGGTATGGCCTAATCTCAGAGTCCTCAGATCCATGCTGCAAGGTATAGACAGCTGCATGGTGTATTATTTTTAAAAAGAAGTTGGGCAAATAAGAAGCCCCTCATAAACAAATACTTTGAAACTATGCACTCTTGTGGCAGATGAACTGTGTGTCTCATATTGACTCCTTAGGTTTTCTGAGCAAGACACACTCTCCTCTCTGCAACTTCATTCACAATCATTTCCTCTCTAACTTCTCTCTTAAGATGAGTAAGTTTTATTCACCCCTCATTTCACTATCAGATAACATTTCTGACACCCGAATGGTGGATTGAGCATCACAACAATGTGATCTTGAAAACAGCTTTTACACCCTTAATCTGTTGATTTCTTTAGATCTATTTTGAGCAGAGTGAGAACCCAGCTGAGTACCAGGCAACAGAAATGCTTTAAATATTTTTGGGTGAAGGAATACAGATGGTCTGTAATAGGGAACAGGGTGTATGTTTTATATTGGTCCACAATATATATTTATTGTTAAATTTAGCTACTTATAAGTCCTTCTCTGTAAAACTCTGAGTAGTTCATTTGCCTGTTAAGGGGAACTCGGCTCTGTGTGTTTCCAATGTTGGATGCTCTGATTTTCAGTAGAGACCACATTGACAGAAACATGGGAATGAGTCTTTGCTTGGTGTTACTACTAATAAATTTCATTTGGTGTTTCATGTTAACATAGTAATTGTTTGCTCTTATCTATGAATATTCATGTGTGACTACACACTTTCTCTGTGAATTCATTTTGCTGTTCCTGTTCTACCTTCAGGACCATGCTGGCTCATCGCAGTTGCCAATTCCTTTTCCTGGTCCTCTGCCTGTATTTACTTTTCCCTATAATCATCATCTTTAAGGGCTGACTACTGAGCACATCACTGTGGCTTCCCATGGGGTCCTGAAAATGTAAATCCCATGCAGAATGTGGTGAACAGGAAAGGACAACTGTGGTCTCTCCCATATATTTCAACTTCCTGCAGCTAAATGTGGTGACTCCAACATGGCTGTTACAATTTGGAGTTGTCCCATGCCCACATGCTCATAACTACTGATCTAATCCAACTCTGACCACATCCTTGGTGTACTTTTGTCCCTCCAAGTCCAATGTTAAGATTAATGACTTTCTAAATTTCTTATTTCTAATACTGGGGACCAAGAACAGCCAGTGTTGATTTTTTTTTTCTTGACCTTAGCAGTACCATGGTGAAGAATCTCTACACATTCAAGCTTTCATCTGAGAACTCCTGCTACCTGATGAGATTATACATGGCAGTAAGCACCATATAGTCCCTGCCATACTACAAACGCTAAGTGATTGATTGCGTAAGTGATTCATTCATTCACCTACCCACCACTGGAAATCTTTTTGTTAAGTAACTTCTTCACATTGGTAAGGTTATGGGTTACTAGTAACTGAATATCAAAAAGCTGAATTCTCTATATACAAATTAATATAAATGACAAAAATATTTCCTCAGAAGGAGGTAGCCTAATTTTTACATTGGGCAGTGCATTTATTTCTTTTATAAACTTTTATTACTGTTTGTGAGACAGAAAACACAGGAAGAGTTTTCTATTTAAATTGACATGAAGGGAGGAGATGCAAAGATGCTGGAAGAGAAATGCCAGTATGGCTGTTGCTGATGCTGGTTTTCAGTGATGACAAGTAAGAGATGCTGACTTTTCACATTGAACTCACACACTTGTAGCTTATCCTTCAAGCTGTGTGTATCTCAAATCTATTACATTAAAATGTATACACATGGATAGGTATTTTGCAAGAACTGTAAATTATCTCACAGTGGGGTATCAGATGAGCTTATAAACACAACTAAATAATTGCTCACAGAGAGCAAAACAGGAATGTGAAAAGGAAATATGATAGAGGAGAAAGAAGTAAAACAGTTCCTTTAAAAAAAATCATTTAAACTTAAGATATGTATCATGGAAACACTGCTGTGTATCTGGGGACAAAATGAAGGTTTACAGTAAATGTTTGAAGGTTTTAGATTTTAAATACTTTTACTCAGAGAAACTTGAATTCTCTAGTGTCCGAACATAGACTTATATTTTAACAGTGAGAAATGAAGTTTTGGGAAATATATTAATGTAACAAGTTGTTTGATATGGTCTCTACGTTTAATAGTGAGGATCATTCTTGAGAGATAGCAGGTACTGTTGAAATTAAATATGCGAGCAGGTGCCTTTATTTCTAGGCTGACAATTGAATTGAATTGCCACATCACAGTGTTTGTATCAGGGTTTGTATCAGGAAAAAGGTGTTTTCCAATATGATGTTTAAACGTCTGTCCAGGAAGATGCTATTTCCCAAAACCCAGTACTGATATTATGTTACAATCCCTATGAAAAAAAAAAAAGGTGTCCCCAACCAGGAATAGTGGTTTACATCTTTAAGCCCAGCACTCTGGGAAGAAGCATGTAGATTACCGAATTTGGGGCCAGCCTGATCTACAGAGTGAGTTCCAGGACAGTCATGTCTACATAGGGCAATTCTGTCTCAAACAAACAAACAAAAACAAAAGCCCAGAAAACTATTGACCCAAAAAAGGAGAAGGCATTTGCTGACTGCTTTTCTTTTACCTCTCTTTTTAATTTCATAGTGACCAACTAGTGAGTCCCAGAACACTGAATGCTTCCTAATAAAGCACATCCAGTGACAAAAACATCTCATCAGAATAAGTCTAATGTCTCACATTAAGCAGTACATTTACTTCTTTATTAAGCTATGTAAATTTTATGAAACTTCCATGATTTTTGAGATGGTAAATACAGGAGGATCTGAGAGTGATCTGAAGGTGGATGCTCAGAAAGGGAAAGATAAAACCCAAGTGGTCATTGTGTCGGTTGCTGTTCAGTGTATAACCTTTGTAAAGGTTTTAGGTAGAAATTATGTTCATCATTACTTTATGTCATTCTTTGTTAGCAGTGTATAGCTAGCTAGCTTGGTTCTAGTAATTTCAGGCAGAACACAACTTTAATATAAGGTATAGAAAACAATTAGGAAATTTTGCCAAAAATTACATTTCTAAAGAAAATATTGTATGAGTTAGACATGTATGTTCAGGAGGCAGGCATGTAGATTTAGTGATTTTAATTTAGAATTCTAAATGTACTTTATGAAAAAATAGTATTTTGCTAAGTTAATATTTGCTAAAGGAAGGAATTTAATTAATGGATTTCAGCAGTCTTGTCTAGGACTTCCTTCGCTGATGTGAGGCGAATAAACCAGCCTGTAATAAAGGTAACTATTTAAGGGTTTATAGGTAGACAGGTCTCTTATGAAGGTTAAGTCCCCCCCCACACACTGGGCTTTTATCATACTATGTCTTTATGCCACAATATCTACATGCTTTCAGACAGACATTGAGTCATCTGTGTGCACAGGCAAAGAGCCACAAATTTGCCACATAAACACAAACAGGTATTCATATGGACACTGGTGTAGAGCCTCCAGAAGGATGCTGCATCGCAGCGCAGCAGTTTCCAGCTGCTCTGGGCAGGACACTTTCATTCTCAGCTGTGTGAATGCAGTGCAATGAAGAGCCTCAGTGTGGAGCTCAACCACAGCTGACAGCTGCTCCTGGTGCCCTACCACCTTGGAGCAAGGTCATTCCTCGGAGGCCCTCCCTCTGCTTTTCTCTCTCCTTTATCCAACTGGGAATTCAACAATACAATCTTGAGTGGAGTCTTCAGACTATAGCATTAGCTTATTGAGCAACTGCACCTGCTTTTAAATTTTAATGATGCATTTTTAATATGATAAATGTAGTATACTTGAAAGATTTTATATGCAGGTTGGATAAACTATGATTTTTGTTACTCTTCAAATATCATTACTTACATAAGGCCAATAGAGTTTAGAGACGTGCCTGTGACTTAAAAAGACCATGGCTCTGTCTCAAGAAGCAAAAAAGAAATGTGGGCAGCAAGAGCTTTACAGATTACAGAAATGCAATTACTGTAAGACATAATTGGCAGGAGGGAACGTATGGCTTGTCAATATTACAGATGAAAGTATTTAAGCAAATTTTAGTTTATAGAAACAATGTGAAGATGATATGTAGATGTTACTGTGGAAACTACGCTGGATGTTACTCTTCCATGGCTTGAGGAAACACAATTCAAGGATTTTTGATATAATTACACAATTAAAAATGGAATTATCTGGATATCAAATTTATTTAAAAGTTTGGATCTCTTGCCCATCTTAGACTCTTTAATCTTACAACTCCACAGGGGACTAACAAAGATCCAAGGGGAGAGAGCGAAGGAACTAGTCTTGTTTTTAAAGCTATTTAATCCACAATGAGAAATACAAGGTTGAGGTGAGCCAATTGCCCAGGTAATTAAGAAGTTTCCCTGAAATTATTCCAATTATCTGGATATTTCACAAGAAGGAAAAGATGCTTGGTTTAAATTAATAGGATACTAAACCAAATTCTATAGTTTGTTTCTGAGAAGCATTCTTTAGATGAAATAGTTTTAAAATGGCATTTGTACAAATAATATAATAATCCATGATTGATTTATATATACATTTATTTTATGATAAATATTTTCTTTGCATTAAAATGCTCTTTTAATTTTTGTCTGATAAGGAACTAGTACCTACATTTAATTTTGGTATTATTCTTTTGAACTGCTGTACACTTTAAATATATAAGCGACTGGAACTCAAGATAATCATCTCCAAACACATTTTAGTAAACAGAAAAAGATTAGAGGGCACATGCATCTTCTAAATCATTATAATAAATTTAGTGCAGTTTATAACAGTTATAAACAAATGGCCCAACTTAGTCTTGGCTTTCTGTTGAAAAACACACTTATAAGATCTATTGAATTTGCCAAGCTGTATCCCAAAAACTCTTACAATGAACACAGGCTTCTTTGAAAATTAAAATGCCATCTTAGAGCCTTCATCTAGTAGCTGATGGAAGCAAAAGCAGACACCCACAGCTAAACACTAGCTGAACTCCTGGCATCCAGTTACAGAGAGGAGTAAACAGCAAAGGGATCGAGACCAAGCTGGAGAAACCCACAGAATCAGCTTTCCTAAACAAGGGAGAGTTCATGCACCCCAGTGTGATAGCTGGGGAACCAGCTAGGACTGACCCAAACCCCCTGAATGTGGGTGTCAGTTAGGAGGACTGGGCAGTCTCTGGGGCCTCTGGTAGTGGATTAGTATTTATCCCTAATATACGAATGGACTTTGGGAGCCCATTCCACATAGAGGTATACTTTCTCAGCCTAGACACATGGGGAGGGCTTAGGTCCTGCTCCAAATGATATGGCAGACTTTGAAGACTCCCCATGGAAGGCCTCTAACTCCATGTGGAGTAGAAAGGGGATGGAATGGGGATTGGTGAGGGTGATAGGGAGGATAGAGGGTATGGGAACTGGGATTGACATGCATATGGGTTTTTGATAACTAATGTAATTATAAAAAATAAGCCATTTAATTTTAAGAGAGTTACATACATGCAGAGATAGATTGAAAAAATCATTCTCTACTATCAGTATCTTTTATATTTGGGTGAAAACATACACCATAGGATGTGCCTTGAGTTAATGTTAAACCAAAGGACAGTGATTTGTTAAATGCAATAGCAATCATATTTGTTATTCATCCTTTAAAGAATTTATAAAGGTTCAGAATGAACTAAGACCTGAATTTAATTTAATAAATTGCACAACGTTAAAAAAATGGAATTAAACGGAAGTTACAGACAGACATAGTGTGATGAATGTGACTGATACTATTTATTATTGATGTTTGTGAGATAAAACCAACAATAATTTGCAGAAGTATTTGGATATTTTTAAAGCTTATTTTACATAGTTAATTTGTTGATTATGTAAGCTATAAAGTCTCAGAGAAGAAAACTGAGCTTTTAGCAAGCTGTTGCATTAGAAAGAGCTACGGTGTGAGATCTGGCTTCCTATGAAGAGACCTGGCTCACCTTGACCTTGAGTAATAAAAAGCCAATCTGCTCTCTTTCCCTTGGATTGGAATCCAGCACACTGAAATCATTTGTGGATTTTGTTGTGTGGACCAGAATATGAATTCTTTCCTGGAAGACACTGCCATTTCTGTTCACACTCTCACAGCCCGGCACAATGGATGGCACGCAGTCATAACCTGGTTAAGATGCAATGAGTAGGCATATAGCTATGGTGCTTCTGAGGCGTGAGAACAGAGCAGTGAGTGTCACTTGGCAGGTCCATCTGGAGGCAAGTCAGCTGGGCCCCGGGTGCTTCACTTTCATCATCCAGAGGAATTGTGTATCTCCCAGAGGCAATAATAAAACTTCACTCCCAATTTAAGCATTTGCAGTAGGACTTCAGGAAGCAGCTTTATCTACACACTGTGGCTAGCAGGTATGATAGACAGACTGTGGGTGAGATTACTGTCTGCGGGGAAGGCAAAGATGAAAATCTAAGTTCATATGTACCCTGACCTCTTTGCTGAGATGACAAAAGTGTGCACATTTGCTCTTGTGTGCTTTGGACATTAATTTACTAGAAACTGAATTGAGTCCAAAATCTATTTCTATTCTGGCAGGGTAGCATGCCAAAGCATTTTTTTATGTACTTTTGGCATATGTTCAACTATAATTAATTCTTAAAATAATACTTTACTTCCATTCTGGTTTGAAGAAATGAAGTCCTACCAACAGTTATTTGTACCAGTAAGTGGCTGGCCTGTGCCTAAAATGCAGTGGAAGGCAAGGATGATTTCGGGATAGAAGTTAGTATGTAAAACTTTCAAGTGAAACACTTGAATCTAAGGGTCTCCTACAGCACAAACTGTAGCCTAATGTAAATGTTAATATGCATAATATATAGAACCATCTGAAAAAAATGTCGTCTTCTTGTTGCTTTTTGTGCTCTCCATATCCATAATTAGAACACAGCTCTGTTTGTTTTGTTCTGCTGTAGTTTTGGTTCTTGGTATGTAGTGGTTGCTTGGTAAGAAGATACTGAGCGGGGCTACAAAGATGGCTCAGTGGTTAATAACACTAGATGCTCTTCCAGAAGACCCGGGATCTAGTCCCAGCACCCATGTGACAACCATCTGTGACTGTAGTTCCAAGGCATCGGATGCCCTCATATGGCCTCTCTGGGTACCCTAACCCTAACCCTATTATAAACATACAAAAATAATTTAAAAAATCTATTTAAAAGTTACTTAATCATGAATATGATCCTTCCCCAAGAATCTATGGGCCATCTATTTACTGCAAAATTATTCTAGTGACTTGGAGGATTAAAAAGAAGTTGTGAAGATGTAGACTTGCCCAATCATAATTTTTAAAAATGAAGCATAGTGGTTTAATTATAGAAAGTCAGATCTTTTAATACTCCCAGTGTGACAGGTAGAGAACCAGCAGAGGACCAAACCAGGCCCACTGAACATGGATGTCAGTTAGGAGGCCTGGGCAGTCTATGGGGCCTGCGGCAGAGGAACCCATATTTGTCCCTAGTGTACAAATGGGCATTGGGAGCCCATTCCTCATGGAGGGATACTCTCTCAGCATAGACACATGGAGGAGAGCCTTGGTGCTGCCCCAAATGATGTGACAGACTTTGATGATCCCCCATGGAAGGCCTCCCCCTCCCTGGGGAGAGGGGGGCATGGGAGGATGAGAGGTAACTGAGGTAACTAGGATTGATACGTAAATAATAATGTTCCTAATTTAAATAAAAATTTATATAAATGTATTTCTCAGTCATTCCTCAGCATGTAAATATAGATGTGTATATCTTTAGACTGTATTTTATCAGAATGTTTTACTTTTAAGATATTTTTTGGGTTGCTGCCTGGAGTTTTATAAAACTGACTCAGTGAGTAATGGCGCTAACTGACAATCCTGATGATCTGAATTTGTTTCCCCAAATCTATGTAGTGGAAGGGGAGAACTGACTGCTACAAACTGTCCTTTGACCTCCAGATGCACACTATAATATGAAACTACACACAAAGCTAAATAAATGCAAGCACTTTATTTATTTGAAAAGCAAAGTAAATTTTGGCTTGAGACAAGGGTAGAATTTCTACAATTTCTGAAATGGCCTTAAACATACTTTTCCTATTTTGCACTATGTGTTTATGTGAATCATTATTCTCAGTTAAATGAAATGAAATAAAAATAATCAACTTGAAAAAAAATCTGGAAAATGCTCCATATTCTACAGTATTAAATATTCAGCCAAAATTTATTTTTACATAAAAATCATATCCAGCTTATTAATATTCACATTTGCTTTCATTTTTACCTCTGACAGTGGAACCAGGATGTATCCCTGGTGCACAAAAGGACTTTGGGAGCACATTCCCCATGGAGGGATACTCCCTTAGCCTAGAGACAAGAGGGAGGGCCTAGTCCGTACTCCAAATGACTTGACATATTTTGTTGATCCTTCCTGGAAGACATCAAACTCCCTGTGGAGTGGGGAGGGATGGGTATGGAGGGGGGTCTGGGGCCTTGGGAGGGAGGGAAAGGGAACTGGGATTGATATATAAAATAAGAAAAAATAATAAATATATATATAAATAATTTTAAATGTATTGATTTGTGTGGGGGAGGCACAGAGGAGCATGTGTGCCATTGTACACATGTAGAGATCAGAGGACAACATGTGGGAGTTAGTTCTCTCTTTCCAACTTATAGATTCTCAATATTGAACAAAAATCACCTTTGCTTTAATTTTATAAGTGGTTAAATTATAAGCATATCAGCTAATTGTTTTAAAACACATTTAATGAATAATAATCATGGAATGCTTGATTTGTGTATCTATTTTATACTCTTGTATACTTAGACTTGATACATATATATATATATATATATATATATATATATATCACATATGTGTTTAGGAACAATGCAAAAGAGAAATGGTGTGTTTACTGGAGGAGTGGGAAAGTGAAAATGATGTAATTATATCAAAATCTCGAAAAACAATAGAAATAATTTTAAAACATAGATTTTTTTTGTAAGACCTGGGAAGGAAATTTTCCAGAGCTGCAGCACAAAGAGAAATTATTCAGATCAAGGAGAGAGTAGGTCTATTTCTGACAAGATAGATGGCACATACCAAACCTGGAGGGAAGAAAAGACATGGCATGTTCACGAGGTAGCATAGCGTGACTGGTCTGTACAGGGTAACAGGACCACCTCTGTCAAACAAGCATGACTGTAGTTTTAGAGGTAGCCATGAGGTGGCTAAGACCCAAGCTTTGAGTAGGCAAGACATTGGTGCCTCCAACTGAACTTTTATTCTGTACCCTAGGCCTAATCCAGGATCAGTGAGAAGGAGGGTAGCTTTGGTAACTGTGTGTTTTGAGGTAGAACTCCCTAGAATTCTTGGCATTACGTTGTACTCCAGGAAAAGGATCACATACATGAATAAATACAGTAGGATTTGAAGCCCAGAGTGGCAAGGATAAAGTTAATTTGGGTGTGAATTTAAGTCCTTGCAACAATCCTCTGGGTAGTAGCCACAACTAATCCCTTTGTTCCTGTAAATCTACTGAAAACACACATATCATATTTGATATATTGCTGTGAAGAGACAGCATAAAGAAGGCAACTCTTATAGATAGGAAAGCATTCAATATGGGGCTGTCTTACAGTTTTAGAGGTTTAATTCACTATCATCTGCAATGAGGCACTCATTCTGAATCCTTATAATCTTTTAAAATAGTTCCTACTTCCAGGTGACTAAGCATTCAAATAGATGAGCCTGCGGAGACACTTGCATTTAAATCAACATATTTAATGACAATTTTCCTTGCATAAAATATATCCAATTAGCAACAACAAAAGCTTTACAGGGGAAAAATGGTATCCAAATTATTGGCCTCAATTGAGCACAATTTGCATGTTTGACACTTTGTACAAATAACTAATTTCCTAAATTTCAGTATCCTTTGTGAAGATTGGGTCCATACAAATGTCAAGATAAAGATGAATAATTCTTATGATGAACCACACACACACACACACACACACACACACACACACACACACACACACAAACACACTTATAGCAGGTCATAAAAAAGCTCATTGTGTTACCATTTAGATTTCTTGTCTCGTTTTTGCATTTCTCCCTCTAGACTTAAAAAACGAAAATGGAATGCTACAATTCTTAACTGTCCTTCATCTGAGAATCCTAACTTAGATGGGGGCACTTATTTAACTGTCATGTTAGAGAGACTCCCCCTCGTGCTGTTAAGATATATCATGGGAGTCTGAAGTTTTGATTTTTAGTTTCCTTAAATAACAGTACAAGCATAACATGCACAGGAGTTTCTTTTGTGTCATTTCACATTTTTTTGAATGTTGCTAATCATTTCATTCATTGTCAGTTCTCATCATTGGTTTTCCTGTGGTAATCTGTATTCCTTGTGCTCTTATACATTCTTCACTTCATAAAAGTATGCCTTCACCTCCTGGGCCTTGGACTGTTCAGGACTAAATGGTACCACATTTCCTTTAGACCATGTTCTGTGGGGAGAGTCAATTTTGTTGCAATTTTCTGGATTTCTATTGCAAATAGTATTTATAAGTTGTTTTTATTTGGTGCTTTACTTGATTTTAAGAATACCCTGTATTAAATTAATAAAGACAGTTACATGATCTTCTAAAAAATTAAAATAAAAGTCATAGATTCTGTCTTCCATTCTCCCAGTATAGCCAAACTCACCCTCTGGTTAAGTACCTGGATGGTGAATTAATACTATGCCTTCTGAAATATCAATGGTTCTTTATCCATTAGTCTGAGGCTGCAAGTTGCCTTTTTCTTTTTCTTTTTTGTATAAGAGTCTTTTGTCAGTTTTTTCTTTCCAAGAAAAGAATATATGAGGCACTTTATATTAGAGAAAAGAACAGAGGTGAACTCCTCTGTTTTATTTTATGGAAGAAAACATGATTACACTGATTTCTCCCTTCGGATTCTTGCCTAGAATAGTGGAAGCTAAAGTACTCATTTTGGTATCATTTACCAGAGTAAATTATAACACACTCACTAATATAAAATACTTTATTTTCCAGATTCATTAAACTCTATTATAATTACCCTTTATTATTTCAATCTTCAAAGTCCTTTGCTATTGAGGGTGGGAGTGAGTGGGAGTGTGGTGTAGAAATATTTTGAGTATTGGAAGATGAAATGACCTTTTGTATTGCTCACTCTTGAACCATGTTTCACTTTTTGCAGCAAATATGTACAAGTTGTCATGGAAATGGATGATGGTAACATATCAAGTGTGGGTGTGCATTCAGTGGTCTCCACTGTTCTTATAAGGAAAGAAAGATGCTTGAATTAAGTTACAAAAAATACTAAATGTTCTTCAACATTATTTTAAATAAAGCCCAAACTTAGGTGCATGATAAAGAATTAGGTATTTCCTTCTGGCCAGTGGGCTTTGTGATACAGGTATATAAGCAATTCTATTTAGCCATGTTGGGGGCGGGGGGGACAATGTGTAACAAGTTTGGAAGCACAGCCACACTTAAGTTGGACAGGCTTATTTTTGGGTGCTCTCTTCAGTACTCCTCATTTTTCCATCTTGTAATATAAATCTCATTACATGGTACAGGTTAAGTACTTAAAAATCTTGAATTTGTAGTTTAACATGACGGGTGATGAGTCAGAGTTTTCCACCTTGATAAGTTGAATGTTTTAATATGCATACAGAACTGGATCCCACCTAGATGTCTGTCTAGTGGACAGGTGTTAGGGAAATGTGTAGATGGAAGCAGTTAAGACATGCATGTCACAATTAGTTGGAAAAGGGACCCTGAATTTAAAGAGAGTAAGGAGGGGTGCATGGGAGAGTTTGGAAGAAGGAAAGGGTGAAATAAAATAATCTTGCAAATAAAAGAAATAACTTTAAAATGAATGCTGCGTCTAGAGTTAGACTGCTTCACACAGCCATCACATACTGGGGATGTGGAGTTTCGTAATACTGCCTTTGACCAGGTATTCTGCATCTTGACATCCTCTCGTGCTCTTTTGGAAGAGTGCTAATTCTGTGATCTAGGAAGAAGTGGAAATGTGCGAATGAATTCATTATTTAGCAAATGACTTGACGATTCGAAAACAATCACTGAACAAGTGCCCAGAATCTATAAAGGGTACAGCTTTCAATCACCATTCTCAAGTCTGTAGACACCAGGCTGAAGGGCTACGAGAGCCTCATTCCCCCAACTGTTCTTATCACGGACAAAATTTTGAAGAAAAAAAAAAAATATCAGTGCTCAATTTATGTTTTTCACACCTAATGAGGTGAGAAATTCTAGTCAGGCCCAAGAAACATTTTTGGTGTACTGGAATTTGATCTCTGTGAAATTTAGCAGTTTCATTGTGACAGCTTCAGCTTAAATTTGCATAGTTTTCTATTGCATTGTTTTTAAAGTTATGCTTTACTTCGCTAATAACACAGATGGCTCTGAATACAAACCAATGATATCTGCCTCCTTTTGTTCAAAGTATGCAAAAAGAGTTAAGTGGTAACTTCCATGCAAACTTTCAAGTTAGGAATGTTTTCATTTTTTCTTTTATTGAAAATTGACTCTTTCATGTAATATATTCTCATTCTGCTTTCCCCACCCCTTCTAGTACCTCCCATCCCCTTCCGTCTGGATCCACACTCTTTCTGTTGCTTCCTAGAGAACACACAGGCTTCCAGGGAATAAAAATAAAATAAAGTAGAGTATCTAAAACATCAAACAAATCAGAATATGACAACCAAACGAGAGAAAGAGCCAAAGAAAAACCTGAAGAAATGCATTTACATGCAGAGACACATGTGTTCACATACACAAGCTTCCATAATGTTTGGCTGTGGGTTAGGCAGAGCATTGGGACTCCTGCTGTAGAGAGGGAGGAAGTATTGTAAGAGCCGGAGGGATCAAGTACAACACAAGAAAACCCACAGAAACAACTAATCTGGGCTTTTAGGTGCTCACAGAGTCTGAACCAACAACCACGGAGCTTGCATGGAACCAATCTAAGCCCTTTACATATATGTGACTGTTGTGTAGCTTGATCTACTCTTAGGAGCAGGGGCTGTCTTTAACTGTTTGGCTGGCTTTTGGTAACTTATTCACCATACTAGGTTGCCTTACCCAGCTTTAACACAAGGAGAGGTGCTTGGTCCTAGAGTAATTGATACGCCATGTTCTATTGATACCGCTGAGAGGCCTGCCTTTTTCTGTACAGAAGCAGAGGAGGGTTGGATTGGGTGCTGGGAGGTGAGGTGGAGAGAGGGAATGTGAGGAAAGGAAGGATGGGAAATTGAAATCTGGATGTAAAATAAATATATAAATAAACTCAATTTTAAAAGTTTCCAATAAAACCCACAATTGGAATCTGTTATGTGTGCAAAAGAACCTGAGCTAAAATCAAAAAAAAAAAAATCAAAGAACAAACCAATCCAAAACAAAACATGGCAAAAAAAAAAAAAAAAAAAAATCCCAACTTAACACTGGGAGACAAAGAACCTTGAGTTTTTTTGTTTGTTTGTTTGTTTGTTTTGGCTGATAGTCTTGAAGCCTACCCTTAAGAATGGTTTATTTCAGCCAGGCTTTGGTGGTGCGTGCCTTTAATCCCAGCACTCTGGAGGCAGAGGTAGGTGGATCTCTGTAAGTTTAAGACCATCCTGGTCTACAGAGCTAGTTCCAAGACAGCCTCCCAAACCACAGAGAAACCCTGTCTTAAAAAAGCCAACACCAACACCAAGAAAAAAAAAAAAAAAAAAAAGCAGAATGGTTCCTTTCTCCAGTGATACTTCCTTAAGGAAATTTAAGTTTTCATTAGCAAGCTGCTGTTAAGTGGAGAGAGCTTCTGAGTTAGAGATGGGGGCAAGTGTCCTTTTATCCTCTCAGCTTTAGGATCCCATCTGGTGCAGACCTGTGCAGGTTCTGTGTATGCAGCCTCAGTCACATGTGTGTCAGCTTTGTTGAGTCTAGAGAGACTCGATTACAGTGTCTTCCATTCCCTGTGGCTCATACACTCTTTTCATCTCCTCTTCTGAAGAGTTCCCTGGGCCCCCAGGGAAGGGATTTGATGGAGATATTCCTTTTGGGTCTGAATCTTCCAAGGTCTCTCACTCTTAGTAATATTTGACTGTGGTTATTTGTTCTCATCTGGGAAAGAGGAATTTTCTCTGATGATGGCTGAGCAAGGGACTGATCTATGAGTATAGCAGAATGTCATTGAGAATCATTTTATTGCTATGTCCCTTTATCAGAATAATAGGATTTGGCTTTCCCCTAGATCCTGGACTATCTAGTCTCTGATTATTGACTATACAGGTAGCTTTGGGAATGGGTGGCATCTCAAAGAATTAACCTTAACTGAAATCAGATATTTGCCAGTTACCCACATAAGGAATTTCACCATTGTATCATTCAGGCAGGTCACTCTTACAGATCAAAGGGTTTGTTGCTGGGTTGGTGTTTAAGCTTTTCTTTTGGTAGCATGCAGAGTACCAGCAAGTACCATGGACAATAGTCTGTTAGAGGTGAAGATATTTGTCCACACCAGCTTGATTTCTCCATATTCAATGAATTGTGTAGGTATTGGCTTTAGCAACAGGGCCTTACAACAGTTTGTGGAGAGGGTTCAATAGCTTTGACAATAGCTTGAGTTTTTTTTTTTTTTTTTTGGAGGGGGGTGTTCCTATGGAAAGAACTTTGGCCAACAGCTCAATTATATATAACCCGTTTCTGGTACTGGAAACTTCACTTGGTGATAAGAGATAATTCTAGAACATGGATTGAAGAACTATGATTAGAATCTTAATATTAAAAATGAAGAAATACCATAATACAGGGAGCCATTATAGGTTTTAAAAGAAATCTGGCACCAGGGAAATGTCCAGAGATCTGCAAGAATGACCCCACTAACAATCTAAGCAATAGTGAAGGGATTACCTTAAATGTCCTTCCCCAATAATGGGATTGGTGACTACCTTACATGCCAACCTAGAGCCTTCATCTAGTAGATTATGGAAGCAGAAGCAGACACCCACAGCTAAACACTGAGCCAAACTCTTGGAATTTAGTTGCAGACAGGGAGGAGTGATGAGCAAAGGGGTCAAGACTAGGCTGGAGAAACCCACAGAATCATCTGACCAGCTGAGCTCATGGGGAACCAGCATAGGTCTGACCCAGCTTCCCTGAATGAGGTGTTAATTGGGAGAAATGGGCAGTCTATGGGGCCTCTGGTAGTGGATCAATATTTATCCCTAGTATACAAATGGACTTTGGGAACCCATTCCACCACAGAGGAATACTGCCTCAGCCTAGACACATGGGGGAGGGCCTGGGCCCTGCTCCAAATGATATGACAGACTTTGAAGACTCCCTATGTAAGGCCTCATCCTCCCTAGAGAGCAGAAAGGGGATGTGATGAGGATTGGTGAGAGAAACAGGGGAGGAGGGGGGGGAGGGTGTGGGAACTGGAATTGATATGTAAAACAAGCTTATTTCAAATTTAAATAAAAAGTTATATAAAAAATAAAAAATGAAGACAATATAAAATATGTGTTTTCCTTAAAATGTATTTCTTGATTTTGATTTATTATAATAATGAATCATCTACGTAAAGTTTTTGAATGTCGGTCTTCAAAAGGTTGGAAGAAATATTTACCCAGAGAGTCTGTGTTAATAAGTTCTGATATTTTTGCATACATATTAGTTAATTCTTCAAAGGGGCATTAATTCCTTGAGGCCACTAGACAAGCACAGCTGTACCATTATTACCTTTATGCAATTAAATAATAATCTCCACAGGTGAGTAATTTACTCTGAAGAAGGAACTTCATTCACTAACAAAATAGACTAAATACACTATTTGATTGATTATCTTGTCATCTTGTCAAGTTTAGAAAACCCAACAGTGGATGGGATGTGAATATCATTTTAAACTGAGGAAAGAATGTTGAGCTATACATTAACGTATTTCTCCAAATCTGTTCTTTCCAATTCCTAAATCTTAGATTTTTGCAATTACTTCATAAGCAGTCCATTTGATTACAGAGCTTGTTCTCAAAAATCTAATGTGTTTGTGGCCATCGGATGATTTTCTAAAACATCACATTAGTGATTTCTCAGCTCAGAAATAATTACTAGCCTTTTGTTGTCTAACACCAACCATAAGATGTATTGTTTTAGTTCTATCTTTCTATCTTTTCAAAACTACACTTCAGAAAACACTGTAGGTATGAACCAGATGGGTGTAAATACTAAACTCGACACTCACTTCAACAAGGTATTTTTCACTTGCAATTTAAGTCTTTTATTTTGAATGGGTTTAACACTGACAGTTTCACATTTGTGGCTTTGGGGAGAATAAAGTGAGCTAAACCATACAAATACGGAGAGTGGTGTTAGCAATCCTCCCTCAAGTGGGTGTAGATATTAGGTATCAGTATTTCTTCTGATGCATTTTGTGACTTTGTTTCTGCTGTCATTATGATTTGCCATATCTTCCAGGTTTTGCACATTTAATTATCACTCCTCTCTAAGGCCAAGGCCAGATGTTTATTTTTCCTGATAACTGAATTATTTTTACTATTATTATTGTTGTTGTTAGACTTTTTGAGAAGAGCAGCAGATAGCACAGGCTGATCTCAAACCTTCTGTGAAGCCGAGGGTACCCTTTAACTACTGAGCCTCCTACTTCTACCTCTAAATTTCTTGGATTTTAAAAACTCTATGATTATTGAAACAAATGTTTATGTTCAAAATTACTAACACATGGCCTATTCCAATTTGCACAAACTTCACTTAGCTAGTATTGTACTTAGTTGTATTTTGTCCACTGGCGGCCGAACTCTTGGGGGCAAAAATGACATTCTAGCATTGTTGTGCTTCTGTCTGTGTCAAAATAGCAATCTAGCAGAATAAATATTGGAAAAAAATGACTCTTTAGTTGCTAAATATTATAATACCATATCTCTCAGGTGGGCATCTCATATTTGTTCTGTGACCGGACTTCTTCATTGTTAGCTTGAAATTTGACATTTGCTTAAAAGTTTTGTCACATATTGTACTTGCTAGCATAGCTTTCCCACCCCCCAACCTTAACAGACTAGAACCACAATCATTATTCTTAAGGGAACCCTATATGGATGACATACCAAAGCTTATTTTTGTGTATTCCATAATCACATATTAGTTTTAGATGTTTACATTTTAAAAAGTTATTATTTAAAAAGAGACATACAATCAACCTTCTAATATATAGAGAGGATCTCTCGTATGCCTTGACCCTTATTGAGGAGATATTAGACAGGACACACACACACACACACACACACACACACACACACACACACACACTTGGAGAGACAAGGGGGAGGGAGTGAGAGGGAGAGAGAGACAGAGACAGAGAGAGACCAATAGTTTTCTTTAAGGTTGTGGCCCCTTAAGTCCATTGTACTCCAGTAGATAAGTAGATAGTCCCACCCATTTGCATATGTGAGCAGCACAAATAGAACTCAGTGGGCTAAAAACATTAACAAAAAGAAGGTATGAATTTGGAAAGTGACTTGGGAGGTGGTGGGTGGATCTGGGTGGAGTCAAGAGGTGGAGTACTATGATATGATGAAAACACATTGCATTGAGGAAATTCTCCAATGGCTAATAAAATATATATTAAAAGGATAATGCTGAAAATTTACTACTTTTTCTCATACGCACCTATGCAATTATTTAAAAATTATAACAAGATGTATTGGGCCTTTCTAAAGGAGTGCATCTCTTTGTCATTTCTATATCATTAATAGTTTTTTTTTTCTGATACCACACCATACTTAAATTTTAAGTTTCAGTCAAGAGCGAATATAGAGAACTATATTTACAAAAATCCAGATATTATTCATCTGAATTTCAGCCAAGAAGCAACTTGTCATGACACCAAAGCAAGATATGTCACTATGGAATTTGATTTATTGCATGCCTCAGTTCTTAATGGAACAGAATAAGGCAATCTACCATGATTGTTGCTGGGAGCATAAGGTTAGGGAAGAAGTAGCGCAAACAACCTCAAAACTGGATGATGGAAGCTATCCGCCGCTCCCCGGGCTCCTCGCTGACATCCACCTTGGATCCTCGGGTCACTCTCAGCCAGATCATCTCAATCATTGGCCTCCTCGTGTGACATCTGAACAAGCTGAAAAATTATTTTTGAAAAACTGGAAAAATAAGCGGTTACCCTGCATCCTCTGTGGGAAATTTGGAAGTCTGCTTTGTAGATATGAGAAATTCATGAGGCTGAAGTGATTTATGTCCTCCTCCAAGAAAGCAAGGATTGGGGTAACAGAGAACCTTCTTATTACTCATATAACTCACTGCAAGGTCAGTGGCCAATAAAGACATCACTATCGGTGATTAATTGTGGATGGGCACCTCCCCTAACTTTCCTTTGATCCCAGAGACCCAGTTAAACAAGATGATGGGGCCTTTAGTGTTTCAGCTTCGTCCTTCTCAGGCACCTAGCATGATACAGGAGGAGAGAATTAAAAGACAGGAAGCGAGAGGCTGATAAATGTCATCTGGGAGGTAACATGCCTCTGTTACTGAAGGTGCTTCTGTGGGATGAGAAATAAAATAGATTCCTTTCACCAGCGTGAGAGCTATCCTAATGTGTTCGTCATAACTCATACATTGCTGCAATGGCTTATGTTTCAAAAATATCTCGTTGTTTGCTTTTCTGTAACTGAGAAATAAATTTGGAGTTCGAGGGTGCAGAGGTGGTTAGGACTTATTCTTGAAGGATATTTAACCAAATTAACAGAGGCAGCTCTTAGGCATACTGTTAGTTCATAATTATAGATGTTTGTGGCTATTCAATTCTGTTTTACTTCTTATTTCAATTCACAATCTTCAAAGCACATTAAAACCCCTTTAGCTAAATTATATATATGTATGTATATATGTATGTATATATATATATATGTGTGTGTGTGTGTGTGTCTGTGTGTGTAATATACATAATAAACACACACACACACACACACACAGGATTTTATTGATTTCTTTCTCTGTCCACCTCCCTGTTTCTCTATGTGCTTATAAAGCAGAATTTCTTACAAAATGCTCATCTACTCTCTATACCAGCCTTAAGTCCAGTATGCAAATGTGGACAAACATTTGTAGAAAACTTGTAGTTTTCAAACCATGTCCATATATTTATTCCCGCTAACGCATTTAATAATAATTGAAGAGATGTGTAGCTTATTACCACGTTAATTCCATTTAATTCCATTTTCAAACAAGGAAACAGGCATAAAAATCCAATGGTTATCCTTACCATAGGAGGTGAAGCCAACTGCACTAGAAATACATTCCTCTATTTGAATTTGCTCCTCAAATAACTGTTAAATGATTAGCAAATACCTACAATGAATGACTGTGTTCGAAACCCTGCATATGAAGAGGGGTAGGAAAGTATAGGCAGGGCTACAAGGCTAGGGGAATTCTGGGAAGAAAACAGCAGAGACTGAGTCCCCAGTAAGGAATATAATGGGCATGCAGATCCCTGGCACTTTCTGAGAGAAAAGATAGGTGTCAAGGAAAGGAAAAATACTGCAAAATATCACAGTTCTGTTCTCAAACGACCACACCTAGATGCTCTTGATCCCACAAAGAAAAGTTTCTAGAGTCAATGCCAGTCTCATTAACTCGCTATGTGGGCGGGCCATATTGTTGAGGATTATGTTGTGTCCACGGGAAGATGCAGCTGTCCTTGGGCTGTATGTATCAAAGGAGAAAGTGATAGGAGAAGCAGCGTTCATGATACTTTGCTTCTTGACTATGGATGCAACCTCCTTCAAGGTTGCTGCTGCTGCGACTTTCCTGCCACGATGGGCTGTAAACTCAAAACAGTGAGCCCAAGTAAGCCCATTCTCCTTTTATTTGCGTTCGTTGGGACATCTTATCACAGCAACAGGAAGGTAATTAGCACAAAAAGGAATCAGAAAGAGACCTTGAACAAAATCATTTCAGAAAGAAGGACTTAGCGTGCAAATAGAAGATGAGAAGGTGTGAGGATGAAAACTGAAGATGCTTTGAGCTCCTTAGGATACAGGTTGTGAAGAAGAAAACCCTCCTGAGCAGGGATGTTTGACATTCTGTGGTAAGGCATTTGTTGTGTGGCCCTAAAAGAAAATCTTCATTTGAAACTGTTAGTAATTTTTAAAAATTTGTGTCTACATTTCTGATTACAAAACCAAGGCCAAAATAACTTTGAAATATTGGAATCTGTTTCTCATCC
Organism: Phodopus roborovskii; assembly: GCF_943737965.1. Lineage (NCBI taxonomy): Eukaryota > Metazoa > Chordata > Mammalia > Rodentia > Cricetidae > Phodopus > Phodopus roborovskii. The sequence goes on from NW_026126511.1 coordinate 20,262,053, forward strand.
CAGTCATAGCTTTAGTGTAGCAAACATCAACATAGAGATGCTGATTTTCCTCCAGCTAATGTGAATCAAGGAGATTATATCTTAAAATGTGGAGAGATAATAAACACATTTTCTTGTCTTTGTCAGCAAGGTAGGTATTTTCTCTCATTATTTTTGTTGTTACTGTTTTTCTTCCCCATGGTGTTTTCCTTGGTTTCCATTTTCCTCAAGTTTCATTTTGACAGATTTTCTCATTAACAATAATAAAGAAAAATGGGTCATTAATTTGAGAAGGAGTGAGGGTGCATGGGAGGGAGCAAAGAGGAGGAAGTGATGTAATTATATTTAATTAAAATATATTTTAAAAAATTGGATGCTCATATATATGTACCCAGAAGAGGGAGTGACCCTCTGAGCAAAAAATTCATCCTGTGATTCAGTTGCTAGCCACCCTCTGTTTCCTATTAACAAAAGGATTTCCAACCTTTTCTGAATTTGCTATCAGCAGATTTGACAACTTTACCAAGTTGCCATGTACTTAGACTATCCTTATCGCTGGTAATAGTCAGGAAATGAAGTAGTTCTTAAGTAACCAGCAGGAAAAAGCTCCAAATGTGACTTCAGCCCCACACCCCTGGGACAGACTCATCTATAGTAACTGAACATTCTTGGGAACACTGACCCACGTAACTTGGTTAATACAAGTTATTTCGCTCATATAGTAAGCTTTTTCCTAAAAAGAATTGAGATTATAACATATTCCATGTTTCATGCTTACATATATTTGATGTTGCAATTCAGATACTCTCAGACAATATTTACCTAAAATAATAATGAACAGAATGCTTCTGATGATTGAATAAATAGAATAGTAGCTTTTCAGGCTGGAAGTTAATATCTGGACTTTATAAGCAGTGCTCTTAGCTGTGCGCACTGGATAACGGTTGGTATAGTCATTGCCTTGGGATTTGCCTAATTGTTTTATAGAGAAGATAATTTAATCAAAGGCTTAACTTATTGTTGAAAATGGTAGATTAATGCATGCATGCTTTTAGAAGTTATCTGTCTATGAAAAATCTTATTTTAGAAATCCCTTAATCCAAACACAGTCTGAGAATAAAAATAGCATTTTCTTTTCTCATTTTTTTTTTAACTTTTCATTTCATCTGCTGTTTCACTGTGGTACCAAATTGCTCTTCAAAAGTCTTAAGCCTCTTTCAAGATTCTCACTAATTTCAAGTGATAACTAAAATCATTGGTTATAGATCTAGTGTCAAATAAGTCTTTATCTCTTCCTGTGGGCGGCTATCTTCTTGACTGATGTAAGTGAAAAAAAAAAAAACAAGAACTGTATTTCTTTTTCCAGTTGAAAATGGACAATTTAGCCACCACATGTCTGCCAATGCACCTCTGTATGAGATGTAATTATATGTGAAATAATAACCTCACTGCCAAATAGTTTTCAGGGCTTTGCTTTATATGAGAAACAATACATTTTTAGTTCCAAAAGGCAATAAGATAATGGCATTCAAGTCAATCTCTTGCTGCTTTTACTCTCTTATACATTTTTTAAGTCTATGGTGCATACTTTTCTAGTTTTCAGAATGTTAAGATGACAATCTCCTATTATAATTTAGATAACATAGCCTTTGGTTAATTTTCAGTCTCATTTTTTTTCTGAATACGGATGTATTAAAAAGTCCATTCTCTATTTATGATAACAGGTTTTAGAAAAAACTTCTCTCATATAAATCACCAACTATTGTACAGTGTTAGGAGTTTATATAGTATGCTCTCTCCACTAACCTATTTTAGTAAATTAAAAGCTTGTCCACACAGAAAAAGGAGACAACTAAAATAAAAAGTCAATAATAGCACAAAATATTTATTTAGCAAATAACCAAGGATCAGCCATTATGCCAAGAGCTTTCTATGCATGTTCGAAGCTCTTCCTTCTGAAAGCCCAGGATACAGGTATAATCCCTCTTTCCCTACTTCATGTATCAAATTTTGATTTTCATGTATGATTTTTCTCTCCTGCAGAGAAGCTAGTCAGGGGGCATCACTGTGTCAGAGAGTAGAAAGCAAAATCAGCAGATTCTGAAGAGACATTTATTTCCTAGCTACAATAACTTAGGCTCACTGAAACAGGATTTGCAGACTTAGGGTAATATGCACTGAGCCAAATTCCAGGGAAAAGAAATAGCAGTGACATATCATTTCCCACTTTGGAAGACATTTTGAAACTCAGGAAATGAACACAGTATACATATGATTTACTGTTGCTTTGTCGCAGTGATCCTAAAGTGTCAGAGTGTCTGTTGATGAGACTATGGCAACATCCTACCTGAGAGCTTGTGGATAGGTATCCTCCACAGTTATAGTCATGTGAAAGTTTGATGGAGGGTGCAGAGTCTACTCCTAACGTGGCTCATCATTACCCCTAGCACACTGTTGCTGGTGGTTGGACCATGGCTTCTTTTCCTAAACAACTGGGTCTCCTTAGTAAGATGGTTTTATGAAACTGTGAGTGACTTTTCCACTGAGGGAGTGATACAAGTTGACTGGCAATATCTGTTGTGATTCCTCAGAAGTAACCCATTATCTCTTTTTCCATGTTCTGTATCTACATTCAGAAATTATGGAAGGTGCCTACTCAAAGTTTTGGATGTCAGAAGACACACTAAAGACAAGTTTGTATTCCGGATTCCACAACACCAAACACCACAGTCCAAGAGCACCTTTTCCTTAAAAAATATGGAATTGCCCAAGACCTTTGCCTAACTATTATAGGGATGTTGGGTAGCCTTAAAGTGAATAGCATGACTCTGCTTAAGTGATGGCTTACAGGCTTGTTCATAGGCAGCCAACATGTTTATGCAGTGCATTGTGTGTCTGATCTAAGCAATAGAAATTCACTGGGAACATAAGATTGAAAAATTCATCCTGAGCTTTAGGTATAAGGGTTTTTATTTTAGATGTGTCCTTTGGCACTTGAGTCTCTGCATTGTGTCCATTTGTGGTTTTTTTGCAGTGGTCTACAATTGCTTCAAAGAGAGAGTTCTTTGACAAAGTGTGAGAGCTATACTTATCTGTGGTTAAAATGAGTTTTAGAGTGTTGCTAGAAATAGTACTTGTCTAGTAAAATGACATCAGTAGCATCTCTTCAAAGATTCAGTCTACACTAGTTCCAGGTAGTTATCTAGGTTTCTGGTACCAGCCATGACTTCCCACCTCTTGATTTGTTTCAGACAAAATAATGAGATAGTTGTCCTAGTTGGGGCTTCTATCGCTGCAATGGAACACCATGACCAAACAGCCAAGCTACATGGTGTGTGTGTGTGTGTGGGTTGCTTACCTTCTCATATTACTGTTCTTTATTGAATGAAGTCAGGACAAAAACTCAAACAGGGCAGGAACGTGGATTCAGGAGCTAATGCAGAGGGCTTGGAGGGTGTTGCTCTTACTGGTTTGCTTTTCCATGGCTTGCTCAGTCTGCCATAGAAAGCTAGGATGTAGGACCACCAACTCAGGGATGGCACCACTCACAATGGGCTGAGCCCTTCCTCATCAATTACTAATTAAGAAAATGCCTTATAATTGGATCTTAGGGAGGTATTTCTTTCCTTTTTTTTTGATAATTTTTTAAATTTAAATTTGAAACAAGCTTGTTTTACATGTCAATACCAGTTCATACACTCTTCTGTCCTTCCTTGTTCCCCCAACCAACCCCCATCCCATCCCCTTTCTGCTTCCCAGGGATCAGACTTCCATGGGGAGTCTTCAAAGTCTGTCATATTATTTGGAGCAGGGCCTAGACCCTCCCCTGTGTTTCTTAGGCTGAGGGAGTATCCCTCTATGCAGAATGGGCTCCCAAAGTCCATTACTCCTGTCAGAATGGTAAGGGAGGCCTCTCTTAATTGAGGGTACATCCTCTGAGATAACTCTAGCTTGTGTTAAGTTGACTCAAGACTAGAAAGCACAATATAGTATATGCATTTACTGAACATATGGGTACCACCACATGGCATAAAAAATAAACTGCTTAAGACAAACCCTGAGGAATTTTTCTTATCCATAAAAGATTTAAAAACTCCCATGAATAGTCATATCTTTTCTCTTCATGTTTTCCATTTTACTCATATGACACTGCTTTCACCCCATATTAAAAGTAGTGTGTGTATGTGTGTGTGTGGAGCCCAGGTAGCTTTACAATATAGGCAATTCTCCTGCCTCTACCTCTTACGTTCTGAAGTTACAACCTCAAGCCACCAGATCCAGCACATAGACAGGTAATTTTTCTAATTCAACTTTATGTATGTGAATTTATTAATGACAAAAGAATTTAGTTCTCAGCCCTGCTGTTTATTATTTCATTTTCTTAAAATCTGGCTTTAGGGTTTGGAATATATCTCATTGATGAAATACCTGCCAAACATGGCTTGTAATTAATTCCTTGCATCTACAGATAGATTTTTCTGACATATAGACTAACATTTTATTATAATTATAAATTATTATTGTCTCCATGTATCCCCTATTGTGAAACCTGTACAAACAAAACAAAACAACAACAAAAGAACAAAAATTAAACAGGCCTTCCTTCTCTGTTATTGTCATCTGTGAGTAGAGAAAATTTCTTGTCTAAGTAATAGCCAATAGTAGATATTGTTGTCACTGTCAACTTTAAAGCCCTGCTCTAAATACAATCTGCTATCTGAACACTGTTCTTAACAGTTTCAGGGAACGACTTTCATTACAACCATTTATAATTTCTTCCACTAAGCTTCAAATTCATTTCTTCTAGTTTTCTCCTTCAGTTGAAATAAAGAACAGCACAATGTGCAAACAATATATTTTAATATTTATCGTCATAAAAGTTCTTATATGTTTGAACCAGAGTTGTAACAAAACAATGCCAATAAAACTTCTTCTATCAATGATCTTGATGTGGTTCTCAGAGGTGATGTGCATATCAGGATGGACTGGTACTGATTTCTGAATGTGAGGGCTCATAGTATGTCAATCAGGGCATGGGACTTTGAGATAGGATGTGATAAATCCACAAATTCATTAAAAAGCTTGATCTAGGGTTTTCTAAATTATTTGGTTAAGTAGTTCATTTCAAGGATGATGCCTTACCAGACACTTTCCACAGGATACTAAAAATCTTGGGAAAGTGGAAATACACTATTTCCCCAAACATTTAAGAATTTATATTTTTGTAGCAAAAATTCATTTAGTATTATTGATCTTCAAAAAGAGCTTCAAATTTTATTACTTTTATTTTTAAACATAAAGAATTGTTGGCCCGTGTAGGGAACGGTGTGTCTCATACTCTTCTTGCCTATACTTAGGACTCTTTTCCTCCTTTGGGTAGCCCTGCCCACCCTTAATGTGACAGCTCTCACCTTTTCTTATTGTGTCTTGTCTTGTCCTGTTTGGTTGTTGTCTCCTAGAGGCCTATTCTTTTCTGAAGGGAAACTGAAGGCGAGTGGATGAGGCAGAGGGTAGTTGGGGCAGGGCCTGGGAGCGGTGGCGATGGGGAAACTGTGGTCAGGATAAATGATCTGAGAGAGTAAATTATTTTTGAAAAGAAAGAATTATTGGACTGATTGCTGGTGGTTTTGAATGTCTGAATGGTAGTAGTACTTATAATAGATTAAAAAACATAAAAGAAATGAGTGGTTTTAATTCTCCTTGGTAGTGTATAGTCTAATTGGTAAATGTTGGATGGTATTTCTGTCCTCCTTATTTTCCATTTCTAATGTAGAACCAATTAAGAGGAGACAGTTGCAAATAATTCTGAACATAATTCTGTGATCCCTTTCATAATATAGTTAATGTAATTCCTGCAAGTAAATGGATATCAATTTCAATAAGATTCTCAGATGAGGGTGCTGTGAGGCCTTCGTACTGTCCTTTACATCAGCTATAATTATGTACATAAGAAGAAAGGAGTGATCTCATTAGGAAACTACAAATACCTGCCCGTGCAACTGCTTTCACCACAGTTAATACCACATTTCCTTTAAAATTATAAAGGGTAAATTTTCTCCATTTTATTTAGGTTATTTGAAGTAATTACTTAAATATCTTTATATGTAATTTTATTCATAAGATATATAATTTCTGTGTGTATATACACAGTATGATACAGAGATAATACACATATATGTATAACATTACATATGTATATATCCATGTGCACACATTCTCTTTCCTTTCCTTTCCTCCATTTAAAGAATGGTAGATAATCTTTATACAGCAAGAGAACAGACTAAAAATACATGTGAAATGATTACCATGTAATTATTAAACCATTATCAGTTGAAGCCCTTGGAACAATAAAGAAAATCTGCAAGTAAATTTTAAGGTATACTGGAAGAATACAGGTGCCTTGAAAACATTAGAAGCATTAAAGATTGATTATGGAGTGCCAGGGTTGGGGATCTTGTCCTACACATGTTGGTGAATGATACTGTGACGATGTGAAAGTATATGCTAAGATTGTGTTTCTTCACATAGTGTCAACTGTCATATTGAATACATACATGTGTATCTCTGTGTGTAGATTGTATTATAAGTTGCCTATACACTAAATACATTTATATAGGAAACAATAATCTCTGTGTGAGTTAATTATATTCTTTAAGGTCACATGGTAAGGCTATTTAATGTCATTGATTTTTATACACCCAGGTATTTTTTATCTCCTATTTATTTTTATAGTAATATTCTGTACTATAGTGTGTGGGTTCCACATCCCTTTATCTTTTTAATTCCTCTGAACCTATATCCTGTTTTAATACCTCATATATTCTTATTATTGCTTAATCTTATTGTCCTTATTACAAAATATAAATGTTCTGACATTTTAATGCAAAATCATTCTAAATATTCCTTTTGTTTACATATTTGTCAGTTGCACTGTGAAATCAGAATAAGAATGGAATGTGGTGATACATTAAAGGAACACTAAGGTATTATTGCTTGCCACTGTTCTTCATGAAACAATTTAAATTTTGCATTAATGTGAAAGCACTCTACTCAAAGTATGTTTCTATTAGGTAATATAAGTCATAATTTCCATAGAAATACACTAGGTGATAATTTTCAGAAAATAGTGCTATTGTCTGATAGTGTCTTTTTTACAGTGAAAATTGAATGTGATTCAATTTAAAGAAGAATCTGAAAAAATGGAAAACAAATTTGAAAAAAATGAATGTGCCAATTGTAAAGAGGTTTTTTTTAATGCCTTTGTCTATAAAGTATTTTAAACAGACTTGCATTGTTTATTTGTCTATTTTCAATAGTAACTAACCATCTCTAATCCTGGTTAGCATTGTATCTCAAAGGAAACAGAGAGTTTATTCATTCATCCACAGAATTATCATTTTGTAAACAGGAAATGTATATGCCACAATCTTTGGTTTCTGCTACTTTGTGAGGGATAAAACATAAAGACAACTGCAACCTAAACCATTGATGAGACCATCAAATGATTACCTCTCATCCCACAGTGGAGAGTAATGACTCTTGTGTGAATTAACTGTAATGGAGACTGTTGGGAATGGACTTACAGTGCCTTAAGAGCACTTGAGGAAATAAGGAGTTTAGCAAGAGCATTCTAGGCAGAAGGGGGACTGGTAGAAGCATGCAAGTCCATGAGCTAGTTGGAGAATGATGCTTAATCTTAAATTGCTCTGACAGGAAGAGTGGTGAAGACTATGATTTGGACATCACAATATTTCTATGACTATAAATTGAGGACAGGTTAGAGGAGACATGAAAATACTGCATTTATTTATTGTTTTTCCTATTGTCCCAAAGAGAAACATTAAGAAATTTGAATGTGAAAGCTGAGATTTGCCCTCATAGCAGTCCACAGTAATTCTTTCCCAGCTTCACCTTGGTGATCATCCTGCCTCTGCATCTCTGAGTGCTAGACTTATAGGCACATTCAACCATGCCTAGTTTATAAACTAAGGTCTTTATTTGAGTGTTTTTGATGCACAAAGCAAGTGACCTTGTTGGGGGGGGTTGTTTGTTTGTTTGCTTTGTGAACATACACATTTTATTAGAACTATATTTTGTAATTAAAAAAAATATTTTTCATTTTACAAAACAACCCCAGTTCTCCCTGGCTTACCTTCTCCTGCCCCGGGGGCTTATACTGGCATGAGACTTTGGATTGACTCAGGGGAGGAATAGACGAGAGACAAGCAGAGGGAGAAGGAGAGGGAGAGGGAGAGGGAGAGGGAGAGAGAGATACCATAAAAGAGGGAGCCATTATAGGCATGAAGAGAAAACAGACTCTAGATAAATGTCTAGAGGCCTACAAGGCTAACACCAACTAACAATTTTAGCAACCGTAGCAAGGCTACCATAAATGGCCTCCCCTGATAATGAGATTGATGACTAACATCATAGAGCCCTCATCTAGTAGCTGATGGAAACAGAAACAGACACCCACAGCTAAACACTGAGCTGAACTGGAATCCAGGTGCAGAGAGGGAGGACAAGACCATGTGGCAGCTTACCTGAACAAGGAGGAGCTAACCGCCACTAGACTGATAGCTGGGAAGCCAGCATGGGACTGACTCAGGCCCCCCTGAATATGGGTCTCAGCCAGAAGGACTGAGCAGTCTAAGGGACCTCTGACAGTGGAACCAGGATGTATCCCTGGTGCACAAAAGGACTTTGGGAGCCTGATCTACATAGTAAGATCTACATCATCTAGGGCTACATATCTGGGTACTATCTCAAACAAACAAGCAAGCCAGCAAACAAAAAATTTCATTAATATAGCCTGTTGCTGATACCACCTACAGCTATGTGATACAAGGAGATGGATAGATTCCTTGAATGCATATTTTGTAAATAAATGTCTTGTGGTAGTTTGGATGTAATTGACTCTCATAATTTCATAGGGTGTGGTTTTGCTTAAATGGGTAAGGCCTTGTTCGAAGAAGTGTGTCACTGTGGGGGTGGGCTTTGAGGTTTTCTACGCCGAGGATACTGCCTATGCCACAGTCAACTTCCTGTTGGCAGCAAGACATAACACTCTTAGCTCCAGCATCATGTCTGCCTGCAAACCACCAGATCCCTGTTGTGATGATAATGGACTAAACCTCTGAAATAGTAAACAAGCCATTCCAATTAAATGTTTTCTTTTTAAGACTTGATATGGTGTCTTTTTACAGCAATACAAAACCCTAATTAAGACAAGCCTTAATTGCAACTTCATTTCATAGGTGGTTTCAAAAAACAAAAAACTTATAATTTAGCTTTATTCAACACGTAATCTAATAATTTTTCACTTAAGAAAGCTGGAGACATAAAATTCAGGATGTTGATTTTGACAGGCAAGAACTGTGACTCCTCAAAGTATCAGATACAAAACATAAAATGAGTATTTTCTTTTTAAAAAGTTTAAATAAATCTACCAGCCCTGAGCTGTATCTTGCCTAACCCTGTCTTACCCTACCCCTCCCTGTGATTATCACTGAGGTAACAAGCTTTTGATTGATATAACTTGCATGTGTTTCACCTTAGTTGAACTATGGACCCATTCCCTTTTCCCCTCAGGTGTTTCTGATGACTAAACACGTTTACTTGCTTGCTATGCTTTGCCTCACTAAGGATGGGAGAAAATAAATACATCCTTTGTTCTTCCATCTCCTATGGATGGGGATGGGATTCTAATGAACTTTATAGATGGCTTTTCCAAAGGCTTATAGGTTCAGACTCCCAGTGCCTTAGGTAATTACTGATGGTGTGGCTCTTGGTTTTCTTGTTCTTTCAAGCTTGGTTGATGTCTATCTTCCTTAGAGCTGAGCTGAGATCTACTCATGGTATCATGCTGTTTCTTTAGTAAGACTAGAAATAATGGTACAAATTTTAAACTCTGGCTTGGGAAAAGTAGCCAATATTACAAAGTAGATATAATTATTTTTGATAGAGGCTAGATCGAAGTGACTATGACTTTACCAGTAGGGATCAATGGTTACAGCCTATGTTATTCTCAAGTGTTACAAAGATGGGCAACTAAGCTAAATGTCCCAAGAGTCATATAAGCAGAAACAAGTTGAGCACTGGCATGGTGAAATGTGGAATCAACTACCACAATGTAGAATCATAACCTTCCATTGAGATTGTTTTCTATGTTAATATATAGCTTAGCATTGATTGAAAGAGAACTGGGTTAAGAAAGGTTGCATTATACCACAAATATATAATGGCAACTTCCCCTTTCCTTCCTTAAACAGATCTGTAGCCATATAGTTGCTTGACTGAGGACTGCAAGAGATTCCTAGCTGACATTTATGCTGGGAGACTCTGCTAGAATACAAGCCCATGGAGGTAAATGGACATGGGTGGGAGTTGGCTTTACATTGGTCTAAGTGGCTTCCTGGTGAGTATTTTTCAGGCCCCCACTGCATACTTGGAAAGAATATAGTTAGAATTTTGAAGAAATTGACATTTGTTCCCTGTCCTTTGCATTAAGAGCCATTCAACCCAAAAGTACAACCATGATTCACATGTAAATATTTGAAGCAATATCTTAAGGGACATTTCATAATAATCATTCAGTTTTTGACACTTGATCCACGGGTTAGATATAGGAAATGTGTTTCTCTCTAGTTATCATCTTAGCGAGGCTCAAAGGCATATTGTTTTTGACATAGATGTTCATTTTCTACCTTCAGAGTTGGATTCACTCTCCTCCCCATCACACCTTAGAGTAATGTGATGTATTCATTTACTGCATTACAAGCACCTCTAAAAATATCTGGAGAACAGAAAGGGACATATACTCTGCACAGTCTGCTGATAAACAAAGCAAGACAATCCCATTTCAGTGTTAGAGGCATTGTATTTAAAAGTACTTTACTGACATGATTTTGGGGTATATTGAAAACCAGTTGGTTTTAATGGGGTCAAAACCAAGAGAGAGTTCTGCAACAAGATTAGGTTGGGCTCTAAGGTCTCCTGCTGATTAGGTCACATAATGAAGCTAATATAATAATTTAAGGGCCAGAAATTTTGTCATACACTTACAATCGTAGTACTTTGGAAGCCAAACAGGAAGATAGTGAGTTTAAGACTAACTTAGACTGTATAGGGAGCTTGAGGACATAGTAAGATACTATGTAAAACAATGGTTGATTATGACTATGGTAGCTAAGTTTTGCTCTGGAGTGCAGCAAACTCTAATAGGAGAGACAGCACTGTGTTCTAGGTTTCCTTGATAAAATTAACTTTGTGGAAGAGAAAATTTCTTCCCACTTGAAAATACTATCTTGTGTGCTACTTGCTATATTCTAGTGAACAAACCATTAAAAAGCAACTGAATTTTTTCATCAAAACCATCTGTCATGAACTAGGTCTGATTTTTTTCCTCAAAACCATCTGTTATGAACTGGGTCTTACTAGATCCATTAAGTGTTAAGGTCATTTTGGTACAGTAACTGTACATAATACAGAAGAAATGTTTTATATTTCCAGTATTAAAACCAAGAAGCTCATGAGAATAATTTAATTGTGCTAAATAGTGACCTGGTGCCATCTCTCTCAAACTATCAATAGCACTCCTTAATCAAAAACTGATGAACTCATATAAGTAAGAAGGATATTCATATAACCAATACTATACAGTCTTGGTTCAGAAGTAAGTAGCGTGATATGTTTAACACTTTAAGGTAGTAGTCTGTGATCATACTGCAACCCCCTTACATCATTGCTGCTTCATGAAACTTAAGACTGACACTATTTATTGCAGTGGAAAGAACTGCTTTTTATAATTTAACGCCTTGGCTGCAGGAGACATGTAGTCAAGGGATGACAAATGGGGTGGCTTAGCTAAGGTTTGGAAGAAACAACTCTAGAAGAAGCCAAATGTCTAGTAGGAACAAAAATGTGGGGATACAGTGAACATAGACCTTAGGGTTCATAGTGAAGTCTACAAGACAGAATCCATCATAGGCAAATTTCTCAGCTACAAGGCTGACAAGTGACTTGCAATGTTGGTCACCTTTTCTTCCTCGGACATCTTAATTATGTCTGAAATCAACCAGTTAACAGAGTGATATTGTTGGACATTTATCATGTCTTACTGGACACAACATATGCTTCCCTAATAGCTTTCAAGTGCTTAAAACTCAGTTTTCTATTTGATCCAATTGTTATCATGAATACAAGAGGATTAACATCCTTCAATTAAGAAGAAATAGAAGCTACTAGATTAAAGCAGGCATCTATACTTTCTCAGGGTCATTACCCTAAGGCATTCCAGATGGGACTGTATTCCTAATTCCACAATAACGACTAGTTTGAAACCTCTTGTTGAGTTCTTTTCTCATTTATTTTTCTTGGTAACTGAATAATATTTTTTTAAATCACCTACAATGGTTACAGTGAAAGAAAAGTATCCAATGGGAGGAATTTTAAGATCAGCCAAAGTTTCTGGTAAGGACTTCTATTCAGTACTGTGTTGTGACCTAGAAATACCAACAGTAAGCTGAATAATGCTCTTCCAAATTCATGTTCATCTGGATTCATAGAATGAGACCCTGGAAAGGTTCTCAAGATGAAGTGACAGTGGGTTGAGAATGAACCTTGGCCCCAAATATTAAAGTGTATGAATAGGATATGTAAAAGGATAGACAATATGGAATAGAGTTATTATAAGCCCCCAAATTAGAAATAATTATTGGTCACTGAGAAGTGATACTTTGGTATTAAGATAAGAGCAGATTATTTCTGTGGAAAAGTGAAACAAATTGCTGCTTCATAACACAAACAGCCAGAAGCTCCAGATGGATTGGTATTCAGCGTGAAATGCAAAAGTCTGCAACTCTCTTAAGAAAATATCATTATGAGTTATTTTAAATCAGATAAATAAAAACTGAATAGAGATATTTGAGTACATTAAATTTTCATAATTTGTAAATTTAAGAACATCTGAAGGTTAGTAAAGGAGAAAACCAAATGTTGGGGGGGGGGGGGGAAGAATGAGAAATGTAAGTGGCATGTTAGGATAGTGAGCATGTATAAACAACAGCATTTACAAGAAAAAAGAGGGTTTGTGTGTGTGTGTGTGTGTGTGTGTGTACATATATGTGTACATGAGTGCAGGTAACCAATGGGAACAAAAGTGGCCAAAGGATGTCACGGAGCTGGAGTTAGCAGTGCCGGTGGCTGCCTCACATGGCTACTGGGAACTGACCTATGAGATTGCCAGCACCCTTAAACATGGTGCTACCACTCTAGCCTTCAAGTTTTAATTAGTACATATCAATTATGCATAATGGCTTTCGTATGGCATTTAGTGTGTGCTTATAATGTAGTTAGATAAAATTCAGCCTCTCGTTACCTTCTCATGTGCCCTCTAGTCTTGCTAATCCCTTTTCTTGTCCCAGTTATTTACTTCTAATACATTTTTTTTTTTTACATTTTGAGAGTTCTATACATGTACAGAATGCATTTTGATTAAACCCACCTCCCTGTAAATAACATAATTATTTAAAAAATTATTAGACCTCATGACCTCATCCAGGAGACAAAACGTAAATGGACAAAAAATATTTTAAAAGATACTTTTTCTTTTGAAAACAAGAAAATTAAATTCAAAGTCACAATGTGACACCATTTCACACCCTCATGATTGGCATAAATCATGACAGTGTCAACTTCAAAATGCATTGCTAATAGGAATGCAAATTATTTTAACAAAATTTGAAAAACAATTTTTATTACCTACTGAATTTGGTTATGTTCATACTCTATGATTCAGCAATTTGATCAGGTATCTCAAATATCACTTGTCCTGGATATATGTAGAAGGTTATTCATAGTAGCATTGCCTGTAATAGTAAATAATTGGAAATTACCAATAAAGCTTTGGCCAACACTACAACTGGTAAATTAATTCATATTTACTTTCATGATAGTGACAGTAAATCGATAATATTTATAAATATCACCACAGAAAAATGTCCTAAACATAACGATATAACCATGAGGGAAAAGAAACCAAAAACAAGCACAAATAGCAACTAATTAATAATTAATAAGCACCAATTGTCTTTTGTGAAGAATAACCCATTCTTATCTCTTTTTTTCCCTTATTCTTTCCCTCTTTCTGTTCGTATTCAGGCATCTTTGCTGGCCTGTCCTTGGAGTTCTGACAGGATACATCCTCAGCTGCAGCCACTAAGAGCACCACCTGTTCATATTCACTATGTTCTGATTTAAAAGGGGCCTGCCCACCTCCCATCATCCTCTCTCCTCCTTCTCTCCCTCTCTCCTCCCTCCCTCTCTTCAGCCTCTCCCTCTCCTCTCTCCTGCTCTTCCCTCTCTCCCCCCTCCACTCTTGTCCTCAGGGACTAGTCTCTGCCCCTTCTCTCTCCTTTTCTGATAAACCTCACAAGTGAGCCCTTTTTTTAGGGCATGACTCTCTCTCTCCACTTTTAAAATTATAACACTTTCTCTCGTTTTTTTCTTTGGCTCAGATTATCCTTGAATTCACTATCCTCTCCTGCCTGCCTTCCACATGCTAAGACCACAAGTATCTGTCATCTGGCTCCTGGTTTTCCTAATCTTGAGGGAGGATGCTGTAGTCTTTGGAATATTGTATTTTCATTATCAGTCAACTCAGAGCAGTTTCTTATTTTTCTTATATTTTCTGTTTTGTTACATTTATTGTAAAAGAATATTTTAATTCTCATCCACGTATCATCTTTCTGTTACTGCTTTTTAACTTCATCCCACTGTAGATGGAGAAGATGCCTTGTGCAATATCAAGTTGTTATATTAATGGATCCTTATTTTGAGATTCAACAAATGGCTTCTCTGGAGAATATCCATGTGCACTTGAGATGAAGGTGTATTTTCTTTTTTCTCTCTCTCTTTTTTATTTAAATTTGAAACAAGCTTGTTTTACATGTCAATCCCAGTTCCCTCACTCTCCCATCTCCCCCTACCACCTCCACTGATCCCCTATTCCATCCCCTTTCTGCTCCCCAGGGAGGGTGAGACTTTCCATGGGGTGTCTTCAAAGTCTGTCATATCATTTGGAGCAGGGCCTAGGCCCTCCCCTGTGTGTCTAAGAGAAAATATCCCTTAGAAGGTGTATTTTCAAACTCTGGATGTTCAAGAAATGTCAGGCAAGTATGATTGCTTTATCCTTCCTGTGTGAATAATGTTTACATCCTGAAGATTATGACTCAGTAGGAAGAAACAGTTTAAAAATGGAGGATATGATTGAAAAAAAAAATCTCCGGTAAATGAAAAGACGTACTTTTCCATTGATAGTGAAAGGAAGTGAGAAGAATGGATTGCAGGCACATTGAAAAGGTATCTGAGATGGTAGGTTTTTAATAGTACTGTGACTTACAATACCTTTAAGACAGCTAAGCAAAACACAATAAAATTTGAAACCTCTTAGAAATTTCAAGACGTGAAGATATTCACTGTGCTAAAGGATAGATATGATTCAGGAAGCACTAACAATTTTAGATTTTAGAAGTATAATGTAAATGATTATGATTCACATTACTTTTGAAATTGGGCTTAATATATATATTAATATATATATATATGTATATATATATATATTTCATACAGATACCTTGCCTCTAATAATTTCTCTGAAATCCAAGTACACTTTACATTTCTACAAATTTTGCTTGGTTCTAACTAGTTATAGTAACTGTTATACAAACAGAACCATTCTTTTCTTGTCATTGACTTCTTCGAGTTGATGCCATTTGTCCAATCTCAGATGCAAGTTTCCGAGGCCACATTTTGATGTTTAACAGGACACTGAGGGGCAGACTTCTTAGTCCTTTGGTTCTGGCCATCTTTCCAGTCTCTCTTCCTCTATGTTCCCAGATCCTTGAGTGTAGGTGTAGGGTTGTGTTGGAGATGTGTCTCTTGCAGTTGGGCACTGATGGTCATATGTTCTCAGTTTTGGGTTTCTGTAATGATCTACTGCAAAGAGAAGATTCCTTGATGAGGGGCGAGAGCTGCACTTATTTGTGGGTTTCAGAGTAAGTGTTCAGAATGTAATAAAGTCTCACAGGGCTCTGCCTCTAGTTAAATAGGAAACAGTCACTAAGAGAGACAAGTCATTCTTCTTTAGGAAAAGATGCTTAATAGCTTATCCAGTCAGTTAGCCTTAAACACAGATAAACATAAGCAACAGTAAATGGACTATACACATGGCATTTTCATATAGGCATTTTTTTACATGTATAAGCATGCAACAATAAAATCTAAAGAAGAACAGATCATGCCTTTAGGAAGGAGCAGGGATGGACAGGGAGACGGACATGATATGAACAGACTACTCATGTATAAAACTTGGAAAAACTTCAAATATAAAATAAACTTCGATAAGGACTTGGGAAAAATTGTGATTGAAGATGCAAAATTAATTTAGAGAATTACAGAAATAGTTGTCCTTTGGAATCAACTATGATCCAATACAAACTATACTAGAGTTTTAGTAAAATTAAGTTTACTTTTCACATGAAACATGGAGTGTTGTTCCATCTCCATCATGAGACTTTCAGTAGCTCCCTGCACTGGGGACCAGTCCCCAGAGACAGATGGGAGTCTCCTGTTTCCTATGCAGAGCTCACCTCACATTTACTATGGCAGTTTTTAGGAGAAACATTTGTATCCTTCCATTTATCTCCCCATCTTTGCGCATACACAAGTTTCCAGAGTGATTTTGAACCTTGCTTTAGAAAGTGTTTTGAGCAAGTTATATACTTTTATTGGTGTGTTCTAAATTTGCTTTAACCTAGGAAGATCACATTTACTATTTCCTATAAAGAATGCAAATGATATGGCATATGCTGAGTTTGCACACTTCCAGGTCCACACACACGAAAAGCAGAGTGATAAAATTCAAGGCTGTTAAATCAATGGTGATGGCAGTATTTCTCAGGAGAGCCGGAGACATGGGTCTCCTCTTTAAGACTTCTGATTGTTTTCTTCCTTGCCTTAGACTCGGGGATACAACAATAGCAATGACAGCTGTTGGGGAAATTTATTAATATCAGCATTATCTTCTGAGGATTCATGATACTGAACTCACCATAGGAGAAATGGCTATGTAGAACATATAAAATTCCATAACCAATCTGGAAAGACAGCTTAAATGTATTATTGGGTAATTCGTCATGATGTCGAAGATAATGTCTTCCATGAATGCATTATCCATGTGGTCATAAATACCTGATGAGGCCTAGCTGCGTATGGCCTACTAGGATATATCTTGGCTAGCAGACATAAGTTCATTAATTTGGTAAACAGGAAACTATCCTACTTGAATTCACTTCATTATTATTGGCATTTGTTTTTATTATTCCAAACACTTTCATCCAAATTTCTTGCCCAAAAGTAGACATATTTGAAAATAATGGTGATCCCTAGTTGGTCTAGAATATGCTACGATTAATTTCATTCTTTCTCAAACTGGTCTTGAGGACATCCTTGAAGATTGAGCATCATGAAACATGCAAGGAATCATGAAAAATGCTGGTGGAACTTTCTGCTTAGGAGTAGCTCCCCTGGTATTTCTCAGTTGATGGATTAGGAAATGAAGCAAAGGAGGGAATATAAAGAGGTATATGTCTCTCACTTTCTTCTTTTACAGTTGCCTTCCCAGAGTTCTCTTGGAATATTTAGAAATGTGCTTTACCTCCAAGATTATCCAAAGATTATCCATTAGCAAGAGATATGAGCACAAGGAAATAACACAGTCATTACTAAAAAGAGAAGAATGGTGGAAAATTATAAACTACCTTGATTTGTTCTATCACAAAAACAGTTCTTGGGATTCCATGGCATTAGAAGTGGGCTCTTTTATTCTTCCTAAAGTAGATTCTCTCAAAACACCCTAATGCAAAGTATTTAATTGATCTAGAGCTTTAAAATTAGCAACTCACAAAAATATAGAGTTGAAATAGACTTATAAGTAATAGTATACAAAGCCCTAATCATCATTTGCATGAGTCTTTTTTTTTCTGCAATGACTTAAATTACAATGTTCTATGGGGAATGTGCTCCCAAAGTCCTTTTGTGCACCAGGGATCCATCCTGGTTCCACTGTCAGGGGTCCCTTAGACTGCCCAGGCCTTCTAACTGAGACCCGCATTCAGGGGGTCTGGGTCGGTCCAATGCTGGTTTCCCAGCTATCAGTCTGGGGTCCATGAGCTCTCCCTTATTAATGTCAGCTGTTTCTGTGGGTTTCTGAAGCCTGGTCTTAACCCCTTTTCTTATCACTCCTCCCTCTCTGCAACTGGATTCCAGGAGTTAGGCTCAGTGTTCAGCTGTGGGTGTCTGCTTTTGTTTCTATCAGCTACCAGGTGAGGGCTTTATGATGGAAAACAACAACAAAAAATTACAATGTTCTAGTTTTTGTCTGTTTGATTATGAGATGGAATACCCAGGGATTAATTCCTTCAGTATATATTATCATGTGCCTTTAAAAAACACAATTCCATTCAAATCTACCTTGCATAGATTCAAGAGCTGTACGCTATTAAGTTATTTATTTTTATAATTTTTTCATTTAAATTTGAAACAAGCTTGTTTTACATGTGAATTCCAGTTTTTTTTTGCACCTTCCCATAAGTTTATTTTATACTAAGTACAATTATTTGTTGCATAATAACCAGCTTCTTGTGTTCCAGAATAGAAGCAATAACTGCTTTCACTGGACTCTGCACTTTCCGTAAACCTAATTAATACCCATGCATCATTTTTCTCATACTTACCTTATGTTTTCTAGACACCTTCGTTATATCTTACAGCACAAAATCTGTGTCCATCCAGGTTCATTGCTAAATTTTTTTAAATGCCCATGAGATGTTTTGAAGCTTTTACTTAAAACTCTTCACTGATGAGTTGACAGTTATGGAACAGCTTTTCCAATAGTTTGAAGCCAGTGGTTTGGGGGTTCATGTTTAGTGGCATTTTTCAGGTCTGTTTCAAGTCAGGAACCCACTGTTCATTAGTGTTGAATGCACTCAGCAGAAAGAACCCATGCTGTAAGACAAGTATATTTCAACAAAAAGGGCACTCACCACATGTTTTTTCTTTGCCATCTAACACCAGGTACTGATCATACTATTTATAGTGTAATTCTAACTGAAAGGAGTCATCTTTACTGCCTTTGTCTCCCACAGCAGAACTTGCAGAATAAAAATTATTCTTAGTATTTCAGATGTCCTAGAAACTTGGCATTATTTTTTAAATTAGACACCTCAGCTACCTCATCTACTTTTACCAATTTTGTAACTAAAAGTTTAGCACATTTCTATAATGTTTCCCAAGTGAGGAAACTATAACCCACAGGCTGGATGATTTGCTGAACTGCAGAAAGCAAAATGTTTAAAGCTGAATCTTATTTTGGGGTGCTTTTTCAACAGCCTTGTGTATTTCCTGTTTTCTCTTCTTTTCTTTTTTTTTTTTTTCTTTCCTCTCTCTCTCCCCTCCTCTCTTCCTCCTTCCCTTGTCCCTTTCTTCTTTCTCTGCATCTGGATTCCAGTTCAGCTCAGTGTTTAGCTGTGGGTGTCTGCTTCTGTTTCCATCAGCTACTAGATGAAGGCTCTATGATGATGAATAAATTAGTCATCAATCTCATTATCAGGGAAGGACATTTATGGTAGCCTTTCCACTGTTGCTCAAATTGTTAGTTGGGACACATGACTTTTATACTGGGATGTGGCCTGGTTATTGTTCATAAGGAAGCCTTAGGGATGGCAGTATGACCACAATAACATAGTGGCCCTATTATCCTTATTAATTCCTGCATACAAGGGTGGCCATTGCTGGCATCTAGGGACTTGAATTTTAGAAGAGTTTCTTAACTCTAACAGACACGAGTCTGTTTCTGATTGTTCATATAAATTAGATGGCTTAAGTTCAATGCCTATTTTTGCCCTGGAAGTGCAAATCGTTGATGCACGCTAGGTAGTAGCCACCTACCTAGTCCTTTCTAAAATCCTGCACATTGTTCTTGAGTCTGCCTTCTTGCTGGACATCACTTTACCATGTTGACATATCTCACTGTTAGAGGAAGAAAATGTGATCTGGTACTCTTCCATGGAAGCTGTTCAGAGGCTGTATCTGGTTTTCTATTTTAAAAATGTCCCCTTTCCCATGGCTTTTAATTATAGTGTCACCATCACAAGACTGACTACATGCTTATTTCCCTGAACCCTTTTTAAGGACATAGAACCTGTGTCATGGTGGCTTTGGCCACTCTTGACATGTTAAATAAGTGCAATGTCTTACCTGTACAGAAAATTTAGATGGTTTTAACACTTTGCCTAAGAACACTACATGAAGGAACTTGTTGATCCTTATTTTAACCTCATGGCAGATCTCTCCTTATGAATTTCTCCATTTTTCACAGGAGTAAAACAAAGCATGGTAGAAGATACTGCCCATTGTAAGCTACTGAGACAGAGTAATAAGGGAGTTAGCTGGCTAAATCTTGACGACAAGAATCACAATTGGTAACCCACAAAATTCAACTTCTGTCTTATTTGGTTCACTGCCTGATCAGTGACAGATAATTCAAGCATAAATTTTATTTCCTTTTAAGATTTAAACTGAACAAATAATGTAATTAGATTTCTATGTGCTGTCTCTACTATGAAACTATAGGATTTTATTCCTGATAATGACTTCTTCACAGCTTTGGATATTTGATTTTAAGTTCTTTTTCCCAAACCTATAATCCTACTTTATCTTATACAAGAAGAGTTATTGCACCAAGTTCTTTTCACTTAGTCTTATGCAAGGAATTGGATGAAGCTTTTCTGTACCTTGTAGACTTGTGGATGGAAGTTTCTGTACTGCCTGATCCTGCAACCATTTAGTCCCAAATGAAGACACAGAGGCTTATAGTAATTATAAACTTATTGTCTGGCTCTCTCAAATTATTAACACATAACTATTAATTTATGTATTTCCACGTGGCCTTATCTTACTGGAGAATGCCCAGGCGTCCTACCTTCCCGGTAGCTACATGGTACCTCTCTCTGGTGACTGCTCCCTTCTTTCATCTTCCCAGAATTCTCCTAGTCTGGTAGGCCTGCCTATACTTCGTGCCTGACTACTGGACAATCAGCATTTATCCATTAAAAACTAAACTAAGAGAAACATATATTCACAGCATATAGAAGGCCATCTCCCATCATAGACTCATATTTCAGTTAAATTGCTGTTACTACAAAAAACACCACAGTGCCCAAAGCAACTTGGTGGAATTACTTTCATATTATAGACTATAGTCAGTTGAAGAGGGAAGCCAAAGATAGGAACTTAAGAGTATGAAGCAGAAACCACTGGATAATGCTCCTTATGGGTTTCCTCCCTGTGCCTTACTTGGCTATATATTTTTTAATTTTGAGATTATAATATAATTACAATATTTTTCCTTTTTTCAGTAATTGCTTTTGCATGTTTACATGTATATGCATATTTAGTAATACTATATACATATTTATATGTGTATTTTTATAGACCAGACCTTCCTGCCTGTGAATCTTCATCTTGGCTTTTGCACTTTCACTATCAGATCCACCAAAGTAAAATATCCGTGGTAGAATTAGAATATATATACTCATATGCATACATTTTTATTCAAATTTCTTATACTTAAAATATATACATAGGATGCTTAATGAACCTTAAATTTTAAGACACATTTGTCTTTTTTTCTCTACAGATGGAATTGAACAAGGGGATTAGAGATGAGTCTGTTCTAAGGATCCAAAGAAATTCATTGGGAAATATGGATATTGTTAGTAGGCCTTCATAATTCTATATAGGTCAAAATGAGGGTGATAAGAGGAGAAGCAGATGAATAAAAATTTACAAAAACAATGAGGATTCCAAAGTGAGTTTTGGATGGAAGAACAGCAAATACAGGCTACCCTGATTCTCCAAATTGATTCCAGGCCGTTTCCATTGACTGATACCAGGAGAAACAGTAGGAACTCATATTTGCTGAGCACCTCCTACACATCAGGTATTATTAATCTATTTTCTTATCTTCTGTAAGAAAAGCCCATAATATTATTATGCCATAGGCACAATGAAGACGGCAAAGTGGAGTTCAGGGGAGTGGGGTAACTTTCTCTTTGTGGTAGCCCAACCCCAACATGAAGCATGGTTTGAGTCCCACTTAAGGGTGTCCCCTTCATAGTAAGTGTCCTGGCTAAGCCAACCAACTGTCTCAGGCTATAATTTCTCAGTGGGGGGTGGAGACAAATAGCACAGCTCTTTTAATCTGTGCATTACTAACTTTGCTATTGCTATGATAAAATATCACAGCCAAAGCAACTTATAGGAGCAAGAGTTTATTTGTGCTTATGGCTCCAGGGGAATTAGTGTCCCTCATTTCTGGGCGAAATGCCAGTGGGCAATCATGGCATTCTTCTAAAAGGTCACACCTCCCAAACCTTTCTAAACAGTGACCCTAACTGGAAAACAAGTGCTAAAATGCTGAAGACCACGAGAGACATTTCTCATCCACACCACAACTGTGTGATGAAGTTCTGCTCAAAGACACCTACCTAAAGAACAGATCCTAAAGGACAGGTGCCATACTCAACCCACGTATTTTCATCTCCAAATTCATGAAATAAATCATGTAAGCAAAGGCAGGCAAACCATAACCAAAAGACCCTATACAGCCCCAGCTTTAATCTTTTTATCTTCTCTCATACCACCCCCACAAGACACTCCCTATATTTGTAAGTGGATTCTAGTTCAGACAGTCACATACTTCCTGGGACATCTCACTGTCCTTTTCAATTACTTAAGAACCCTCAACTGAACTACTCCATGTTGCCTTGGCAGCCTTTCCTACAATGCTTCCTTTGGATGAAATCTTTCCTCTCCCTGTTGTCCACCATGTTAACCTTCAGAAGTCATGAAGTCTTAGTGTGGTTAGATCGGTTTATTGTTGTACACAGGCTTCCGGTTGTCGTGTATTTCTAAACACCATGGTGACTGTGGGCGTTTTATTTTTAGATTTCCTCGTGAACTCTTACTAGGCCTGTTAACTATGAGCTTTGTACTGTCCTGAGAACAGCTGTGAAAACAGTGGGGGAAAAAACTATCATAAAAATTACTTAGAGAAAAATGTGATAAACTGTCAAAAATTGCACCATTTATATACCAGGATATTTTTTTTTCTTATGTTGCTGCCATAAGTTACTTGAACTTAAAGACTCAAAACCATTATCTTAACCATTCTGGAGGAAAATGGTCTGAGATTAAGTTGGTCCTACTGTGCTCCTTCTGAATGTCTGGTTTTTTCATTTGTCTTTTCTGGCCATGGGTGCTTTCCTGCATCCCTTGGTTTATTGCCCATCATTCCAACCTCTGTTACATAGTTACATCTCTTTTCCTGACTCTAGCCCCAATCTTTGTCCTGTGAGACCTGCTCAGAAATATCAGATCCACACATATAGCCCAAGTGAACCTCACCATGTAAGATTTCTAGTTTACTCACTTTTTCTAGGTAAGACACGGTGGCTATAGGATTAGAACATTAATATATTTGTGTGTGTGTGTATGGGGGGTGTTCTGCCTGATACACCAGGGAGAAGAATAAAAGGTTAACTGCTGTGAGGATGATTTTAAAGAGACTTGCAAAGGGAGGGCTCCAGGGCAGTCCATGGTGGTTAGGTCAACACAGGGTAGAAGCCATTCTTAGTGAAGGCTGCACTGAAAATAGCAAGGAGATTGGACTATGTTCAGATTCTAGAAGACAGATTTCACCTCCTGTCTGGGCTGTTTTGAACATCTTGATGACAGACACTGAGCCCGAAAGGTCTCAGTTGTTGTTCACATATCACTATAAGATAAAGTAACGTGTACCTACAAAGGCCACATTCACCTGCATACAGAAGACATAAAATACATACCTACCATGTTTGCATCTATGTACATATATATGAATTAAGTTTGATCAAACAAGAATCAAAATTCTAAGTATTTTTATTATTATTTCCTTTAAAAATAACACCAGCCCTGTAACCTTTTGATATTAAAACTGTGTGATTTTATTTATTTATTTATTTATTTATTTATTTTTTGGAAAAGCAAAGAAGTCAGGAAGTGTCCCATTCTGTCCCGTCACCTATTCTCACATACTCTGGCACATGGGAGAGCAGGTTTTTTAGTGAATGTAAGCATGAACAATGCAGTATTATCAGAAACAGTGGATATTTGAAAATGTCCCCACGGTCCAGTACCAGTGATTGAATTCAATGGACAAACATGCATGAGAAGTTTTAGACTGTATTTATGGGCTGTTGGTGAATCAAATAGAAAATGGGTGTAAATAACTGTGCCTTTTTATTTTTAAAAAAATATGACATTTAAATATCCAAAGCAAGGGTTTCATAACGAAAGGGCAAGTTAACCTAACTACATGCTGATTACTCAGTATAAAATAGAAAAGGAAACAAAGCGTTTTTTATAAAATGTACCAAATCCTAAGAGTGCTGTTAAACTCATTAAAGAAAAAATGAAGTTAGAGAAACTGGTCTTATTTTTTTTTTCTCTCCCAGTAGAGTTCATTTCTACTTCAACAACTAAGCCAAGGTCACATTTAACTCACTTCAATTTCACCCAGTGCACAAGCTAATGTCAATAGTACAGCTGCCATGCAGAGCTAAAGACTGATGGTTAGACAAAGCCATTTACACAAGGCTGACTCTTTCATCTTCGCTCAGCCAGTGACATAAGAAAGCACCGAGGTTATTCTCAACTAGAGACGAAAACTGGCGTATTAGAAAGAATGTTATTCTCCTTAGCTGTCACAAAAAGGATCTGAAGAAATGTAGAAATGTTTTTTTCCCCTCCTCCCCCCTCTGGTCATCTGGGGAGATCACAAAGTGACTCTAATAGCCTTCACTCTGAAATTTTCACATGGTTTAAGTGATTGCCAAGTCTGATATTTTCCATTTACACTTCATTGCCATCAGAAAAAGAAAAAAAAATCAATATACCTACCTACTCAAGTGTGTCACAGGATGAGCTTATAAAAGAAGACATCAGTCTTTTTAGGGCATGAAAAATATACTTATTCAAATATATCTTATTTAAAATGACATAAATTGCAGTGGTTAGTCAAGATTCGATTTCCTCTAAAATATAAGATTTAAAATATTCCTTGACTTGCCAGGAAGCAGGGTACTTCACATTGTTGATGTATACAGACACACTTGTTTTTCTGATGTAAGTCATTCTGACTGTATTTTATTCCAGTGCATTAGTGACTGCATTTATTAATTTCACAGGAACTAAAGCCTCTCATTTTGCGAGACTGCACAAGGTAGTAGGTAGATTTTTTTCCCACTTTCCCAGGGAATAATTCAATTTTGAATCCTACTTTTCCATTGTATCGGTTCTTAGACTTTTAGTCTCGGAAGAAAATGAGAATTGTTTCTTTATATTATTCTAATAATATTGTACATTAAGATTCTCTTCTGTCTTAACTTGTTTTAACTACTAACTTCTTTATGCAGAGAAGGTGTAATGAGTTCGGTGTAACATTTCAAGTGCTTTTGTTCAAACCAGAGGTAATTTTAACTGTCAAAGGAACATCCATGTCAGATTGGTCTTTCAATTAAAAAGTCTCATGTCAAGTTTGAGAGCAGTGGCTGTGTGTTATGTACATGCTGGATGCTGGGAGTGTTTAGACTGGGGTCTCCCATCCCTGAAATGGCTGTTGCAAAAGAGAGTTGACTGGTGGCTGTGCCCTCGATTTTCCGTGTTAATTCAATGCTCATGTGTATTTCTTCCAGACATCTTCCTGTGTGTGTATGAGATCAGTGTAGCAGGAAACTGAGAGGACCAATACAATCCTTTCAAGTTTAGACGTACCTTTCAATGTCACCTGTCAAGGAGCTCCGAGACACTGATGGAACCTTCACCATCTTACTATTAGAGTGCCAAGTGGTGGCTCTTCCAACCTTTATATTTGTTTTTTTCTGTGCTGCCCAGCTCTTACCTGAAAGATAAAGGTGGTCTGGTGAGAGAAGACAGACCACACCAGAGAGAATGGGGGTGGTGGCGAGCAGGAAGGGAGAGAACCAGAAATAGGAAAAAGCAAACTTTTAAGTCTGGGGTCAGTCCTGGATTCAGTTCCCTGTGTATTTGCAACACACTAACAGTTTGAGTTACTGGGCCGTCCCCCACAGTTACAAGTATTTCAAGGTCAATTTATCAATTTAACAGCTTCATCTTCTTAATCACTAAACTTGTGTCTCTTTGAGCTTGTGCTGAAAGACTGTGACTGCTAATTAAAATGGAGCTTTACCAGCAAGTACACAAATTAGACCCTGTCAGTAAGTTTATTCTAACTATTGGTCATTTCTAAATGCCTTTTTAATCCCCTAATTTTTACATTAAAATTCAAAAGCCTAACAATCTTAATCACCCCTACATCAAATTCATCATTAAGAACAGGAAGCCAGATGGTATAATTTTGATTTACCGGACTTCAGCGTGAATTAATGTACTGAGTGCCGATAATGAATACATCAAACCTGATATTGCAGAAACCTATGAATCTGGCATGTTAAATTAATAACACACTCTGCACAATGAAAGCATGTAAGCTCATATAAAGCTGAGAAGTAATGGGCCCTTTTATTTTAAATGCTCTTTATTAGCCTTCCGTTCTGACTCTTAAGAGAAAGATGAGCATTTTGTTTAGAGTGTGCCGGTCCCCTGTCTTTTTCCCCAATGTAACACAACATGGACGAAATTGGGATGATTGATAACAAGCTGGCCTTCAGAAATTCCCCTTAAGGATTCTCAGAACAGCTGATAATCCAGCATTTGTTTTTGGAACTGCACATATCAGGAGAGTTGGGAAATTTCTGTCAAATGTTATGACCCATTTAAATATTATGTTCCTGTTTTCTTATGTTAAATAAATTGCTCACAATAGATACACCAAGGGCACTCTTTTTCACTAAACATTTTAGAAATTTCCTTATGTTACTCTATTCCTTCTTGTTCGGTGCCTTTAAAAGTGCATTACCTTGGTCGAAAAATTAAATAGAATCTGTACCTGTCATGCAGGTCATGTGGGAAAAATACTCTCTCAGGATGGCTGACACAGAATTGTTAAGTATATAGAACACATCAACACTCTGCAATAGCATTTATTTTCATATCACTAAGAATTTATTGTGTTTTTGACATACTTGGAGAAAATTCCATTTTTATGCACAAAGATTAAAAATAAAATATATTCATCAGCTTAGTGAAAATAAAACATATGTGGAATCAATTGAGTCCTAAATTATATAATGTTTTGGAAACTTGGCATTTGTGTAAAATAGAGCCAGAAGTATATATTATTTCCCCTTGAATTTTCTAAAATAGAAATTTTAAATCAAATTGTGGCTGTTTTGTGTAAGTGCTGTGATGTGTTTCTTCCACAAGGGAGGCAGGATTACAAATCGGCTATCTGCTTTGCGCCTGCAAATGGCCCTGTGTAATACACTTAGTAAATGAAGTCTTCCAAATGCCTGGAGTGGTTTTGCTTCATGTCCCTAATACATATCAATAGACAGTGTAGAGATTCAGAAACGTGGAAGGGAGCAATCTTTGCTTTTGACTTGACGCCATCCATAATGGTATTTGAAAAAGGAGAAAATGGCTATCTTGTGTTTAAAGTGGTGATAGGCGACCAAACACTGAAGGTTAACTTAGCTGCCGCTAAGTTTCAGGGACCTTCTTTTGTCACAGCTGTGCAGGTGCACAAACTATTTCAGCACCCTGACTCTGAAACGTAGGCTGTGCCACAAATAGGATAATGCTGAAAAAAAAAAAAAAAAAAGGTACAAACCTTACACTAAGTGCTATTTTCTCCATGACATTGTTCATTGGTTCAATCTAGACTCACACTTGCAAGGCAGTGTAGAGGATAATTTGTATCTCTTAGAGACACTGAGCTAAGATTTATTGTGGAGAAGGGAAGGGATGTATTAGTGCTTTATCTTAAGGGTAAGGAAAATAAAAGCACTTTTTGGGATACTGGTATTTATTTTTGTGACAGCCTTCAAAAATTGCACATTTTTAATAAAGATTAGGCTTTAAGGAAGTGTCCCTTTAAACCTTACATCAATTTGAATGGAATAAGTCGGTTATTTCTGGCTGAAAATTTTTCTTACTCTTAAATCTCTCTAAGTGAGGCTCATTTGACAAACCTATTATAAAATGAATAAATGCAGCACCGTGTGATTTGTCCACTGTCAACATGTTAACACTCTTTATTTGAAGGTAGATTGATGGAGGGTGGCTGAAGGAGTTTACCCTCCAGAGTTAAAGAATAGAAAACCCTTTTTTCTTCGTTTTTTTTTTCCCTTTTTTTTCTTAGAAGTTCACAAGAGTAGATATACAATTATCCTCGACTTGCTGATGCAAAGGAATTGAGCATTTAGTTTCTTGTCACTCTCTCTGAAATTCCTAAAGGTACAATTAGCATTTCATTTGACATAATGTTGAAAGGTTCATAGATTGATCTTCCCTAAAATGCAGCAAGAATTTTTTGAAATGCAAATTTTGACATTTATTAACTTTTATTCCAGATCTGTTTATAGACTGTAAAACTGTGCATACATTTAACTCGAAGAAGCTAAAAGGACAATGTTTAGGTGGATACTCTGTGTTATAATAAAAGTCTATTTTATTGTTTCAACAATGAAATTTTTATTATCAGAGATTTATGATATCAGCACAGCAGTTTTTACTGCATGATTCACAGTGTTTTTATAGATGTATATTCAACAAAACAAGGAGAGAAATTGTACTGCAGTACTCTCTCTCTCTCAGGAGTGCATTTCCCCATTGAAATAATGTCAGCACTTTTCCACCTTCAAAGCCCTGTGTTTTCAAATCAATTAACAATTCTAATTGCCCAGGAACAGTTGTTCACTTAGCTTGGCAAATGGGACAGGAAACATTATTTCTTCTCTTTGCCTAAAATGAAGACTTTAATCTTCTGAACCACAGCTAACAAATAACACACGACTGAAAAGTTACTCAGTTGGTAGCTCTGTCCACTTACCTCTGCCTCCTTCCTGCCTTTCTCTGTGGCCTGCATTAATCTCTCAGCTTTCTGCAAACCTTGCTGGGAGCCCAGAGTAATAACAGCTTTTACATTGCTGTGTGAACGACCCACCTTCAGATTCATTTCGACTTTTCTCTAATCAGATATCTATCTAGCTAGGCAGTTGTAAAAGTTATTACTTTTCGGAGGTGGCACACCAAACGTTGCTTCTGACCTGAGTTGCGACACTCGAATGCAGATCTGTATCTGTGAGTTGGAAACAGCTGACCGGGCAGTGTGGAGGAGCTAGGTCTGCTGTTTCACTTAAAGTCCTAATGTCATTTCCACTTAAAAAAAATTTTTTTATTGGGATTAAAGTGCAGCTTGTAAGATATTGAACAATGTGGTTCATAAAACAAGGAACACATGCAGTCTTAGAAGACATTATTAAATATGTACAGTTTAACCTTTTCTTTTTCACAAATGTATACTTGAGTTATGGCTCATAATGTCTGTCCTTATTTATAAAATACATAACGGCATGATTAGAGAAGCAGATCGTGGGTACTTCAGTCTTCATGGAAAGAAAAGGTGTGTTTTATTGTATTGCATTTTTGTGGAGATTATTCAAATACATACTTTCAGAAAGATGGCTTGTATTTTACAATAATTAGAAAGCCTGTAATTTACAAGGATTCCTTGATTCCCTTCGCTACAAAATTTTAATTTACTACTTCTCGGGCCCATCTCAGTGTGAATAAACCATGGCTCCTTATTCCATATGAGCCTTAGAGAGTCCACTGCTGCTTCTTGTTTTCTTTTAATGTGATAATCCTAGTTCTTCCTGATCCTATTTCCTTACTCATTATGCCACCACATGTCAAAAATTTCACTATCTAGGTCTCCCAAATGAAGATCCAAATGCATTCTTTGTGGTCTCACGAAGATCAAGTGTTAGGAAGTGTGCAGATAAAGCAGCCCCTCTCTGGACACTGATCCTTTCAACAGGACTCCCGAAGCCTACTGAAAGGAGAGATGCCTTTCCTGGCTGCTGGGGCTCAATGGAGAAAACCAAATTTGGTCAGGTGACTTTCAAATGTTTCTACAATGTAAGTTCAAGAAGGTCAGTGAAGGTCCTCTGGGCCAAGGAACCAGGAATGAATATCACGGCAGTACAGAGGATAACACAGGACATTGTCATGCATGTGTCTCTGAGACATAAAAAATAAATAACAGGGAAAGAAACCCCAGGCTGATGCATTATCTTCACATTGTGATGCAAATGAAAGAGAGTTGCTATCTGAAGCAACTGTGCTTGCATGAAAGCAAATACTGTTGGATTGAGCTGTTCATCTATAATAGGGCCACATTTCTACCTCCCAAGAAGTCTTACTTCAGTGTCACTTCAGAACTGGAGTGGAGAATGAAGGGCTTTCCTGTTCTTCTGTATTTGTGTAATCGTTTATAAAATTAATTTGCTTTATTGCTTTCTTTTTCTTCATACCATTCCTGCTTGTGTCTCTTGCTAGACTTTACTGTGAGCTCTTTGAATGGGTCCCAAAATACCTTGTGTACCTGGCTGCCCTTGCTGTGCGGCAGTGCCATGGTATAGGCTGTATCTCGATAAGGTATGAAATGGTGTACAGAAGCAGATGGTGACAGTGTTTCTCAGCCCCAGTGCTGTGGACAAGTAAGGGCAATGGAGCACAGTGTGGGACTGTCCTGTTCACTATAGGACTTTAGGAGTATCCCTGGGCTCCACCCTGAGTCCAGTGTGAAAAGAAAAATAGACACTAGAGACTTTGGTAAGAATCATCTGGTGAGCAAATTTCACTACTCCTACCTGCAATAAAGGCTACTGAGTACACACACACATGCACACACACATGCACAGGTACAGGCGCTGGCACATAACATACACAACCAGGCACACATACATACATACATACATACATACATACATACAAATGTATATATATTCAGAAAAAGATTCAGCCATTTTTTAAACTATTGATACAATCCAAGCAGTATTTACCTTCTCAAATCATCTCATTGGTCAATGCTCACAAACCTAATGACTACATCTCTCTAACTGCTTTAAACATTCCCAGGAACACAGTTATTTCTTCTTCTTCTTCTTTTTTTTTTTTTTTTTTTTTTTTTTGATGTAATGTGTCCTCTGAACATTGGAGGAACTGCAAGTTTCATGTTCACATTCCCTTCCTTCTATGGGGTGTGTGTGTGTGTATATGTGTGTGTGCCTGTGAGTGTGTGTGTGTATGCCTACATGTGTGTATGTGCATGTGTATGTATGTGTGCCTGTGTGTGTGTGTGTGCCTGTGTGTGTGTGTGTGCCTGTGTGTGTGTGTGTATGCCTATGTGTGTGTATGTGCATGTGTATGTATGTGTGCCTGTGTGTGTGTGCCTGTGTGTGTGTGTATGCCTACGTGTGTGTTTGTGTGTGTGTACGTATGTGTGCCTGTGTGTGTGCCTCTGTCTGTCTCTGTGTGTGTGTGTGCCTGTGTGTGTGTGTGTGTGTGTGTGTGTTTGGAGGGTGTCTTGTCAATGGCTGTGTGCATGGGTGTGGCAGCACAAAGTTGATGTCAGATTTTCCTTGATCACTTACTACTCTTGAGACAGGGTCTCTTGAACTTGGATCTTGCCATTTCCAGCTAGTCTATCCAGCCAACTTGAACTGGAAAGCCTGACTCTGCCCATCAAGTGCTGGACTTACAGGTGACTTGACAAACTGGCTTTTGTGTAGATTCTGACTATCCGAACATTGGGCCTTACATCCACAGGGCTAGAGCTTTCTCCACTGAGTTGTCTCCGATGCACCCCTGTTTGATTTTAAGAGTAAAGTATTAACATTCAAATAAGCTTGGGATCTACATTTCCTGGTATATCAAGCTAAATGTTCCAATGAAGACTCAAAATTTAGCTTTGCAGGTCCCATGAAGTTCTGTTTGAATTTTCTTTGTTCCTGATTTAGATTTGAGTACATTCACATTTGAAATTGTTTCTAATAGACAGAGAAAAAGAAATGAAATTGCAAATGTGGAGATTCAACAAAGGAATTGTATTTTGGAAAAGAAAAACCAAGACAAAGAGAAAGTCAGGAGAAAAAGAGACTTGGAAGACATCTCATCAATAAAAATTAGTCATGCTTCATGTGTCTTCCATATTTTGTCATGATTACTCTCAATCCGAGGCAGATGCTCATCATTCCTCAGCCTCCTCACCAGACCAAACTCTACCTGTCTTTCTCTTTATGTATCTTAATATAATTACTGGTATTATTATTATTTTAGTATACTAGTTTAAAATCTCATAATACCACAGAAAGAAATCATCTGAGTTTTAAGTGGAGAAATAAATAAAAACAGAAATTTAAAAAAATTTTAGAAAGAGTCCATATGATAAAACTCTGTATAGTTATAGAAATTTAAACATTCATTAATTTGTTCCATTCAT
Organism: Phodopus roborovskii; assembly: GCF_943737965.1. Taxonomy (NCBI): domain Eukaryota; kingdom Metazoa; phylum Chordata; class Mammalia; order Rodentia; family Cricetidae; genus Phodopus; species Phodopus roborovskii. Next base: position 20,294,619 of record NW_026126511.1, read on the forward strand.
TCTTCTCTACTTGTAATAAAAGAAGCTAAGTACTACAGATAGATAGATAGATAGATAGATAGGTAGATAGATAGATAGATAGATATTTGTAGGATGGTCAAATACACTAATAACCTTAAATAGGGGGAGGAAAAGGGCTATAAAAAGAGACATTGTATGAGTCAAGTTTCTCTAGAGGAAAAGAAGTAATCAAATTATATATATATATATATGTGTGTGTGTGTGTGTGTGTGTGTGTGCATTTTTAAGTGAGTTTACATATGAAATGAAATGGGGACAATTGTCTCACTCCTGAGAGGTGCTGAGAACTTAGTTATTGGTAGGTTCTTGAGGCTGGGTACCTACCTACCTCAGTAATAGAAGTAGGTCCTCAATAGCTATCTCACACTGAGGAATCTAAAAACCAGGTTGTTTTTGGGTCCAAGAAGCTGGGGACCTCAATAATCTTAATGTGACACCCTATGCACAGGGATTCTTGGGCAGCATCTGGTCCTTAGTCAGCAATGACAGTCTGGAACCCCTGGTTCTGCTATCAGTGAACAAACCAGCAGCAACATTTGAGTCAACCAACACAGTAGCAAAAGGGAAGGCCGAAGCAGCTAGAGTTGAATAATCAACTTCCCTTCTGCCATGCCCCTTGTGTCTGGTTTGCTACCAGAAGGTGGCACCCACATTAGGGGTGGGTCCTCTCCTATCAATTCAGGCAATCTGGAGGATTGCTCAAATGTGGCTCCCAACTCAGATGATTATAATCTGCAGCTGACATTAAAACCAACACTCCAGACATGAAGGTGGGTGTTGTAGATTATTAAGCAAAATGAATCTTTAATACTTTTCAGAGATGGAGGGCATAATTATTCCTCTTTTTTGGGGGTGGGGGCAGTAATTTGAAATGGAGCCATCATGGATAAGCCCCAGCTGCTTTTAGATGAGAAACAATTGTGTAGGCAAGCCCAAAGGTAGCTTATCTTGAGATCAGAGAAACATTTTATCCTTTGGGAATTTAATCTACTTATAAAATGCAGGATGAAAGATTTGGGGTTAGTCCTGCCTCAGCAGAATTTGCCAGGCTTGGTTGACTCCCCATGGGAGGCCTTACCCCTTTGGAGGAGTGTTTTGGGGTGGGTTGGGGGGGAAGGTGGATGGGAGAAGGTTGGGAGGAAGGGGGAACAGTGGTTGATATGTAAAAATGAATACAAAATAAAATAAATTATTAAAAGAGTAAGGAATATAAGTGATCTTGCACTTTGTAGTATCCAAATAATAACAAAAGCACTGGATTATGTAGTTTTAAATTCCCTCCCTCTTATAAGTAGAATACAAACTTAAGCTGGAGAGAAAAAGAAATGTTTCCTTGTTACTAAATTATAGGGGAACTTTGTCATGGGAATGCTCATCTGAGACACTTCAGCTTAGATGATATTCAAAGTCTTCCAGTAGGCTTTTGCAAAGGATACAGAATAGCTCTCCAAATGGATGAATGACTATTCTTCAAAAATGACCTTTTATAAAAGCTGAGGGCATAAAATTAAATCATAATTCAGCAAAGGCATTTTTCCAGAAAATAAGATAATATAGTCCAGGTATATTACTTTCACATGTCCTCACCCAGGTCAGTAAAAGCATTCAAGAACTTTGAAGGAATATGAAGTTAACATTCTTTAGATCAGTGGTTTCAAAGACTTTCTCTCCTAATCAAGTAACTCAAGGCAAACACTGGACAAGGAAGAAAAGGAAAAAGGAATAAAATTAAAGAAATGTGCTCTCTCTACTTTTGTGTACACACTATTGCCCTTGGTTACTCATAAAATAGTATTCGTATTAATTATTTGAGAATCTTATACATGAGTATAAAGTATTTACACCATATTCCCATCTACCTCATGTCAGACCCACCTCCACCTTCTTATACCCTTCTGTGTTGTCTAGTTTAATGTCACCTTGACATAGGCTACAATTCTATGGCTGGGATGGAAACCTCGATTGACAATTCCTCCACAGGCAAGCTTGTAGGGTATTTATTAATTAGTGGTAGATGGGGGAGGGCCGAGTCCCTGGTGGGTGATGTCATGCCTGAGATGGTCGTCGTAGGTTCTATAAGAAAGCAGGCTGAGCCAGCCAGTTGTAAGATCAAGCCAGTAAGCAGTACCACTCCATGGCCTCAACATCACTTCTGCCTCTGGGACCCTGCCCTGTTTGAGTTCCTACCATGACTTCTTTCATTAATGGATGGTGATGTGGAAGTGGAAGCCAAATGCACCCTTTCCTCCTCAACTTGCTTTCGGCCATGGTGTTTTATGACAGCAATAGTAACCCCAACTAAAGCACCTTCCACCTTTGTGACCTTTTGTTCTCCTCTTTAAAAATAGCTGACCCAGTCCAGTTTGTGCCATACATATACTCGTGACTATAGGCACACCCACTGGATCATTGTTAGCCTGCCAGGGGCCACACTCTTAACCCTGACTCTCTGTCCCTCAGAAGCGATCAGCTGTAGATTTGCAGGGTTGGGGGAGTTCATAAATTTCTCCTTGATCCATGCTGTAATGTTGATTGACTTGGTCTAGTGCAAGCAACTGTAGCTGCTGTGGGTTCAAAGAGTACCATACTGCTGTAATATCTAGAAGACATTGTTTCACACTAGTCCCTTTTGCCCTCTGGTTCTGATAGTCTTTTCTACCTTCTACCACAAAGGTCTTTGAGCCCTGAAGAAGGAAGTATGGTAAAGATAAGATTCTATGATGCACAGGAGAGGGTTCATAGACCCTACTTCAATTATTTTACTAAGTGGAGGTAGTATCAAACTATGTTCTATTGCTATGATGATGACACACCAGGACCACAAAAGCCCTTTATTTAAAAAAAAAAAAGAATTTAATTTTGGGCTTTCTTACAGGTTCAGAGGGTTAATCCATTGTCATCATGGTAGAAGAACATGGTGGTGGAATACAGGCAGACATAGTGCTCGACAGGTAGCTGAGAGTTCTACATCTGGATCCGTGGACAGAAGAAAGGGGAAGAGACTGGGACTGGCTTGAGCATCTGAAACCTCAAAGCTTACCCCTAGTGCCACTTTTTCTCCCAGAAGTCCATGCCTACTCTAACAAGGCCACCCCTCCTAATCCTCCTGAAGTTGCCTCACTCCCTGATGACCAAGTATTCATCTATGAGCATATGGGGGGCATTCTTACACAAGCCACCACTTTGCTTTATGAATTCCTATCTCTTGTCCATGGATTAGTTTGGCTTTCAGAGCTCATCAGAACGGTGTCTTTGTGAAGAACCTCTAAATATCAATATTTCAAAAGTAGGAAATAATGGTGGGTTCTAAGCGAACAAAATTAATGGACAATTTCCATTTTCTTTTCCACATTACAGCGGGATTGGATGGTGCCACTGATACTGAAGTAAAAGTATTCATTTTGAAGAAAATACTTGGTCCATAATAAAATAATTAAATAATGATTTCTTGTCTATTCATAATATAGTATCTTTAGTTTACATGTGGTTCAAAATGTATTTCTTTAACGGTGTCAGAGTCAGAAAGGAAGATGGGTCGAAATCTCCATGGACAAATATTGAAAGAGAATTTGTGATTTCAGTTTGTAAAGAGGGACCTATAACTTCTATTTAAATCTCAGGAACCTGTATTTGCCCCTTTGGCTATTTCTATCTTCTCCATTCAACCTCTGTCATTTCTTTCTTTGACTAAAGGGGAAGCTCCTGGTTTCCTGTCTCACATTCTGCACTGATACTGAGCTTCAGCCTGCACTTCAGAAGTGTACCATGGCCCAGAGTCCTCCCAGATAATGGAATCCTTCTGTCTTAGCTTCATTTCCATTTCCTTTGTGAATTACCTATTTACTGGGCTACATTTAATAAACAATATTTTTAAAGACAACACGGTTAATTTTTCTAATTTATTTTATATCTGTCCTTTTATATATTATAATTTTTGATATTTTTACACATTTTTGAAGTATGTTTTTACAGCATCTACCTCTCCATTCTTCTTCTACATCTACATTCAGACCACCACCATCAACATGTTCCTCTTCCAACTTTATGTCCTTTTAAAAAATAGAAGTCAATCCGTGCTGTCTTTATGTGCCTGGGTGCAGAGAGATTCACTGAAAATGAAAAACCTATTAGTGGTCAATCCCAGAGAAAAGTGACTCTTCTCTCATCAGCCACAAACTGCCATATCTCCTCAGCTAGGAGTAAGACCTCAGGGGTCCCTCATTAATTTATTATGGAATTTTGACAGGCTTGATCATGTGCAACTTCCGTGCAAGAAATCACAGCTCTTGTAGGTTCATAAGTGCATCAGCCTTGCCATGCTCATAAGACAGAATTTCACAGCTCTCATCTTTGGTTTGTACATGGCTTTGCCTCCCCGTCTATGATGTTCCCCGAACAATGGGGTGAGCATTTGATACCGATGTCTTACTTACAGCTAGGCACTCAAAGAGACTTATTTTTAGCATTTTAACCAGTTATGATTCTCCACATTAACTCTTTTTCCAATGCAAAACAAAGTTTCTCTGGCCAGAGTTGAAAGCAGCATGCATGTGTACATGTAGAAGGCAGTTTGGCAATATATTGTTTAGCCAAGTAACAAAATAACCTCTATCCCATCCCTTGAACCTATGACTTCTAAGCCATGGACTTTTGACCAGGTTTATAGTACCAGGGGTGATTTCCCTTCTGTGGAGAAGACTTTGAATCTAGTCAGAAATGTTTGGTTACTCTTTTAACAGCATGCCTCTATTGTACTCATGGACACACCTTGCCTGATAGGTTTACACTGAGTATGCAGAGACTTGCTGAACAAGGCCAGTGAAGTCTTTTCTTTCCATGGAACTTATATAGTACCCTCTGACACAATTAAAACCAGCCAGCATGAAAGAAGTTTCCCATCAGTCTGAGATTGATTTCTTTATGTCCTTGCAATAAAGTTTTATAAAGGTAACATTTTTATAACATATTTTTACCTCCTATGATCACTTTCTCTTCCTTAACTCACCTGCAATTTGGAAAATATTACAAGTGAAACAAGCTTTTTCTCTCACTAGGTCAAAACAAAGCATCACAGTAGCCTCTTAATAAATGTCAATTACTTTCCCTTTTCTCTGAGCATGGTATTATGCTAATAACATTCTCTTGAATATTCATAGAGTCATAGAACATTTGATCAAGCAAGGAGGTTGTAGATGCCTTTGCCCAGTTCCCACTAACAAGATGAAGTCATGGTGGCTCAGAGACTGGAAGTGGCTTGCTGGAGATTGGCCAGCAAGTTAACACTAACACACAGGAGCCAAGTGTTAGGGAAGAACATAGCACAAAGGATGTGATTTAAGGAAAGGAGGCCATCTGAGACACAAGAACTATGTTACAGATGGTACATGGTTGACAATACAGGATTTTAAAGATAGAATTAAGGATTGAAGAGTCAGAGACTTTACATATTAAATGAAAGTTGTTTGGCTTTATCATGCTCACATTTTGAGAAAGAAACTTTCTTTCCCATTTTTATTGGGTAATAAGGTAATTCTTATACACGCTCATCCTCAGTTCAGGGTATAATACTGGTCTCTCTACCAAGAGTACTTTTATCTGGCAGTGTGAATTGAAGGCTGGTGATCCTTTGCTCTATGTCTAAAATCCATATATGAGTGAGTATATGCCATGTTCCTCTTTTGGTGACTGGGTTACCTCATTCAGGATGGTTTCTTCAAGTTCCATTCATTTGTATATGAGTTTCAAGATTCCGTTGTTTTCTTTTCTGCAGAGTAGTATTTCATTGTGTAAATGTGCCACATCTTCTTTATCTATTCTTCAGTTGAGGCATCTAGGTTGCTTCCAGGTTCTTGTTATTACAAATAATGCTACTATTAACATAGTTGAATATATGTTTTTGTTGTATGGATTTGGATATATGCCTAGGAGTGGGATTGCCGGGTCCTGTGGTAGACTGATTCCCATCTAAGAGATTCATACAAAGTCCCTTGCAGAAGGGGAAAGTAAAAAGATCTCCTGAGCATATTGGGAATGCAGGGGCAAGGAGTGGAGAGGGAGCTAGGAGAAAGAGAATGGCAGAAGAGGAAAGCATGGGGGACTAGGAGGATTGAGTCAGGGGAGGAATAGACAAGAAAAAAAAAAGACAGAGAGATACCATAAAAGAGAGAGCCATTATAGATTTGAAGAGAAAAGTGACTCTAGAGAAATGTTCAGAGACCTACTAGACTGACCCCAACTAACAATTTGAGCAACAGTGGAAAGGCTACCATAAATGACCTTCCCTGATAATGAGATCAAAGACTAACTTATCCACCATCATAGAGCCCTCATCAAGTAGCTGATGGAAACAGAAACAGACACCCACAGCTAAACACTGAGCTGAACTGGAATCCAGATGCAGAGAGGGAGGACAAGACCAGGCTATAGAAACCCACAGAGACAGCTGACCTGAACAAGGAGCAGCTAATGCCCCCCCCCCAGACTGATAGCTGGGAAACCAGCATTGGACTGAGTCAGACTCCCTGAACATGGGTCTCAGTTAGAAGGCCTGGGCAGTCTAAGGGACCTCTGACAGTGGAACCAGGATGTACCCCTGGTGCATAAAAGGACTTTGGGAGCACATTCTCCATGGAGGGATACTCCCTTAACCTAGAGACAGGAGGGAGGGCCTAGTCCCTACTCCAAACGACTTGGCAGATTTTGTTGACCCCCCTCCTGGGAGGCACCACCCTCCCTGTAGAATTGGGGAGGGGGAATGGGATGGGAGGTTGGTCAGGAGGCATGAGAGGGAGAGAAAGAAGGAGGCAGTGAGAGACGAGAGGTAACTGGGATCAATATTTAAAATAAGAAAAATAAATTAATTAATTAAAAAAGAATACTTTTAAAAGCATTTTGACATTATACTTATGGAAATTCTCCTTTTCTTTTCTTCCCTGGAAAACTTCCCATACATCTCTCTTTTAAGTTCATGGCCTGTTTTTCTTTCATTGTTGTTGCATGCATACATCTCCCTTTTCCAACAGTTCATTTCAGGCTTCAGCAGCAATGTCACCCTGTTTCCAAAACATCTTCATTATAGGTCTAAAACACAGGTACACTTTCTTTCCCTTACTCATCCACCTTTGCAGGCTTTTCTGCCTGTTCTTATATATTGGTTTCTCATACTTGAAAATTCATAATATTTCTGACATTTTACCTGGTCCTTGGGTGCTTCTACAGTTCAAAACTTTGATTAAATTGTATTTTGAAATTCATACCTCCCCATATGTGTCTTTCCCAACAAATAGAAAAGGGGAAAAAGTAAAAATTTCATGACTAACTTAACTGCGTATTTGGTGTGCATTTTCCTGTGGTTCTTGATCTTAGAATTTGTATGTTTAAGAGACAGGAACTTAACAGTGATTGCTATTCATTTATTTATTTTTAGTTACTTTCTCTTTTTTAATTTGGACTATGCACAGATTCCATTGCTTTGAATTGTGTAAAGGTGTTCATGGACTAGAGTGAATGCAGTTGTGAGCACTTACAGACATTCTCCTTAGATTGTGTTGAGCCCAAGTGGGAGTCCATATCAGATTCAGATTCTAAATTTGCAAAAGATGCGTGGTGCCCAATTCTTGTAGCTACCTTCATATGGAGGTTAAGTGGGCAATGACATTTCTGTGTTTTAACTGAAGGAAGAATGCTAAGGAGGGGGAGAAAGAAGACAGAAAGGGAAAAGAGGAAAGCATGCAATGCCGAAGACATGCATAGCATTTATTTCTTATCATTAAAAGAACTGATTTGTGAGCTAAAGAAGAAATAGTTGAGAATAAAGGAAAAGGTTGTGTTTAGGAACAAAATTATGTTCAGGACACAAAACAAGAGCTAACTTTGGAGGCTTTTATTCTAAAATACTACCCCAAACTGGGATAAAAATTAATATTTTTTTGCTCTATTGTAAATCAATTAGTTTACCAGATCAGGGAAGCTATTAGTTAAAGAAAGCAAGGTATATGAAAATAATGTTCTCTTAAAGAGAAAAATATGATGAAGCCACATCACCAGGCTATGATGTGAGACTGTGATGGTCTCTTGGAAGTAATGAAAGGATATTGAAGTAAATCCATGGTCTTATAGGTAGACTCCAGTATCATAAGTACCATAAGTGTAAATATCATCTTATTTATTCCAGCAAAGATTCAGGTTGTATGGTTACACACACACACACACACACACACACACACACACACACACACACACACACACAAACACACACACACACACACACACACACAAACACACACACACACTACATGTATATATAATTCTTAAAATGGTCTGTTTGAGGAGAGGGTTATTATGCTTATTTTCAGAAGGGGAAAGAAATGCTTAGGGAAATTAAATATCTTGTCAAGATAACAAAATTAGTTAACCCTTGGTGGTCCTGAGGCTCAAACTCTTCCACTGATGACTCCCCCTGCAGGTGCTTTTATACTAATACTGTATGACTACTGACTGCTTAATAATTGCTTTGTGATGTTTTGAATATCTCTCCCAGGTGAGAGGTGGCCAAAATAAAATAAGAGATACTTAATAATTCTGATTATTTGTTTATTTACCAAAAGGCATAATAAGATTTCAGGAAGAATGAGGGCTATGAAGTCACACTTCCCTGAGCTGGAATCCAGAAGTCGCCACCTAAGTTACAGAGATCAAGAACTTACTTTTCCTTTCTGAACTTTAGCTCCCTTGTAAAAATAGAAGCATGTCCTTTCAATACCATTCTGAGAACTAATTGCATTACAAATGGATTGTTTGCATTACAGCACCTACTGTTTAATTTGCTGTCATAGGATGATCCTTGTTTTGATTATTGGCAGTTCTTCAGGTTTTCTTGAGTTCCTGAGCCCAAGGGAGAAACTGTGTGAGCCATGTCAATGCAGAATGCCAATGGCTCATGTAGTCTGTCACGTCTAGAATCACTTTGCTCCCTTCCTGAAAAAGCATCTCTCTCTTTCTTCCACGCATCTTTTTGACTCTTACTGCTGAGAAGCAAACTGCATCTTCCTTTCCTGAAAAGGAAAATGGATAGTCTTTTATCTTTACCAAGTACTCACATTACATGTTTATCAACATTTAAGTGTTCTTTCTCACAACGCCTCTCTCTGAGGCCATGGAGTATGTTTCTTTCACTTAAAGGAACATCAAACAGGCATTTCTGTGTAAAACTCACTGAGTACTTTTTTCTTCGCTATGCTTTGTCATGAGACCATATGGCCGTAAATGATTTAGTTTTCCATGAAAAATGGTTTTAAATCAAGAATGAAACCTGCTAAAAAGAATTTGCATACTTGATGAAAAATAAAGGCAATAAAATGTTTAATCTGGCTGTGAGAAATGTACTGGGATTTCATAAGCAGCTCTTATGTAATAAGGAAATGCATTTTCATTATGACTATTACATTAGCAGTGTTGTGGAAAGTTGGCCTCTTTAGAGAGTGATACAGAAAACTGGATCATAAATGGTACTCACCTTATGATTCAAGCAAGTCTGGCACAGATCTAAAATGGCTCAAGTACAACCTGGCAGTTCATGTCAATGAAGGGCTCATAGAGAAGACACCAGATTAAAAAAGAATAGGGCAGGGGAGCTGATGCTGGGACCCTGGTTGAGTGCTTGGTGAATAAGGCATGCAAAGGAGCATCTTTAGATGAGAGCAAGCGGACATATGAAGAAGTGATCCAGCAACTTCTCTCTGTGGGGAAAACAGTGGAAGGACACAATGACATGGAAAGTAGCATTGCTGGTAGAAGAGGTCTAAGACATCTTGACCCATACATAACTGACAGCCTTGCTCAGGTGTCAATATAACAGTGTGTGTAGAAGGACCATCGAATGAGAACGCTAGATGCCACTCACTGGAAAAAACAGAAATGACTTATCATTGTTATACTGGGTCATGTGGAAGCAAAGGACCAGGGAGCAAAGACCATGTGACTCTGTCTCCCTGGAGATTTAGAAATATCTTTAAAGACTTTTTTAAGAGTTTTATGCTAAAATAAATTTGGTCTAAACCAGTCTCTGTAATTTAATGACAAGTTTTACATAGTGAACTATACCTAGACTGGTGTGAGAACAAATCATAATTTCTTATAATTAAACACCAAGCAATTTCAGCAATTGTAGACTATGTGCCTATAAGACACAGAAGCCAATCAGATTATCCTTTGTGTCAGTGTCATCTTCTTTATTCTGGTTATAAACAAAATCTATGTATGTGTTAGAATGAAGATATTATGAACTATTGTGGTTTTGTTGTGTTGTCTAATTCTAGGCTCTTGGCTATCTCAAGTTAACTTCTTGAACTTGTCTTTTTACATTTATCAAGTTAGTTGGGTCCAAAGAAATTGATAGGATGAAGGAAGAGGCTAAGGGAAGGACTCTAGCTAGCCACGAAAAGACATTGTAAGGTACATACTGAATTTCTCATACTTAAGTAAGCTAATAAATCCTGCTATAAACGGTGATTGTTGGTTGTTCATGCTCTTTAATGGGTACACCAAACATTCATCATATTTGCCGTTTATTCTGCTACCCCTTTGGATTTGTATTGGAAAGTAACATTGAGAAACCACCATGACAAGAACAAAGTAGAAACAAAGGAAAAGCATAACAATATTGTTTCAACTATGAATCAAGCACAGAAAGCTTGGTACTCAAACTACCATTTTTAACAAAATAGCCAGTACGTCCTGCAATGAGGTGTGTTCTGCATCATTCAAGAGGCTTTTTCACAGTAAGAACTGGATGAGTGGGTGATTTCACTCATATCATATATACAGTGGACCATGTGGATCTTAGGAGAGATAAATCATTTCTATGTCAGTGTCCATATATGAAACACATGGTCAAATGCTGTATCCTTTCCTCATATTCTAAACATAATTTTTTCTACTGTTTACTTCCTTTAATTTGTTATAGTTTATAGATCTAAGGTTAAGATCAAGATTAAAAAGCATGTAGAGAATGTGTTGAAAGAATGGGAAGTAATAATTTTACATTTAATGAGCAATATGAAGGAGGCAGAACCAGTGTCCTCAGCTTGCAGTCATTAACATATGAGTAAGAGCACCCTCATTGTGTGTGGTGAAAACTTCAAAGTTTTTAAAATGTCAATCTAGGTTTTCTGTTAAGAGGTGCCATGCTTGAGCCGGTAAGAACACACATTCTGATTCCTCTATTTGTTGTGTGCCTTTTATAAATTACAACAACCTCAGTCCTCAGTTTGTCTACCTTCAAAAAAGAATCCTGTGTGGTAGGGCTCAGTGAAGATAAGAGTTTGGTACATTGTAAGCAGTCAGTGGCAGCAGTCTGCTTAAAAAGTCTTATCATGACTTCCAAACAGTTCTTAGAGCTTTCGAAAAATCAGATACATCAAAGAGAAGACATTTGAAATAGGAAATTGTGACCAACAAAGACTTACGTTTCAGACTATAAAGATCACAAAACTGCTTTCGCCATTCCATCTTCTTATACAATTACAATTACACATGGGACAACTGACATTACAGCTGGGGTTGAAATCAGCTTAAAGTTGCACAGTTTGAAAATGTACTAAGAATATCTTAACTCCAAAGAAGGACTTTCCAGTTTGTGGTAAATTAATCTTTTAAAGTTTGACACACATAGAATTTCAACAATCTTTAAAATGTATTGTTTATATTCCTTAATTAGCTTTAAGCCATTTGCATTGACTCAGACCTATTTTCTTTTTTTGTACTTGTAGATGAAATGTTACTGACAGATGCCTAAGTCATAGGCATCATATGCCACTACCCTTTCTGGGGACTTGGAGTTAAAGGTCATTTATTGTAGGACAAAGAGTTGTTTGGTTTAGAGAGTCTGGGAGTGGAGCAATGAATGAATCTGTCAAGACTCATGATATTTCAGAAAAGTATAACAAAGATTATAATCTTATATTTCTCTTCTGTTGGAATCTTGTCAAACATTGAGCTAAGCTAGAAGGTTGTAACACAGCTTCAAGGTTATTAAAAGCAAGGGAAATTAGAGAACATCACAGTTAGGAAGCTTAGGTGAATGGAGACTAATTGTGTTATGGATTATTGGATAGGACCTCCACTAGGGAACTAGTGATACAAGGATAAATTGTGAAGTCCAGTTAGCAATGTTGAAGGCATAATTTTCAAAAACACATCTTTTTATGAAAGGTGTGAACACCAGGGAAAATTGAGTGTGGATTTCCTAAGAGTACTCTATATTACCTATGCAACTGTTCTGCAAACCCAAAATTATTCCAAAGTAAAAGCATTCGCAGTAAAACCAAAATAAAAATCCCTTGGTGAGGTCAAAGAAAAATGGATTATCTATTAATTTATGTTATGGTAAAAGCAAATAAACAAACAAAAAACAAGTAAACCTTGCTTACTTGGTCCATTTTTATTCCCACCATGGCCACATGGAAGATCTTTGACAAATCCCTTTCTTCCTATATTTTTGTGATTTGCATTTAAGTCCCTCACACACCCCTTTAGTGCCTTACAAAAGTAAGAAAAGTGAAGAGAGATGCTTATGATTCTCAGTGGGAGCTCCCAGTAACTTCCTGTGAGAGCAGGAAACACTTTTGCTAATTTGTTCACACACTGTTCACTCACCACGATCCTACTCTGTCTGAAGCATAATGTGAGGCAATGGAGAACTAGTGGAAGAAAAACAAAGTTCTTGCACTGGGGTAAGATTGCTGTACTTGGACAACTAGATAGCTAATGCACACAAACATAAAAGAATCCGGACATAGCATAGAAAAGTCAGGGCCAAGTATGCCCTACGCTGAAGAAGCTGGTCCCGGTAGAAACCCAGGTAGAAACTTTTAAGATTAATCTCGGTAGAGTTCATGAGGAGGACAGTGATTGAGGAAGTAGGCAGAGGTAGAGAAAGCCTCTAAGTGATGCATGCCATCTATTCCCCTGAGAAACCTCAGAACGTGTCTCTTAGATGAGTGAGAAGCAGATATGGAACCTGAAACAGTAATGTTAACCCTGGTGGTGGAGGGACACAGTGTGGATTTTTTTTCTCTTCCTGTAATTTTTGAGATTGTGATGATGTAATAATTACATTTCTTCTTTCCCTTTCCTCTCTCCAAATATTTGCATATTTCTTTTCTTCCTCTCTTTCAAATCCAGGTTCTCCTTTTTCAATAATTGTTATTACATTAATATAGACATATTATATACATATATATTCCTCAATATAAGTCCCACGGTCTTGTATCCTGTTACTTGCATATGTTTTGAGGGTGACCTCTTGGTACCAAGGATGTGTTCTTCAAGGAAAAGACCACTTTTCCCTCTCCTGGCTTTCCTCAGTTCCCAGGGCTGAAGTCTTATGAACTTTCCCATATTCACTTTGGTGTGTCTATTGTTGTTTTCCTTGTTCAGATCATGTTTAGGCAGTCTTTTTGGCCAGACTTAATTGGGGTAGCTTCTGACATTACTGGGAGACACATCTCACTGCAAACTCCCCGATCTTTTGGCTCTTAAAAATCTTCCTGCTCCTCTTCTGAAATGTTCCCTGATCCTTAGGTGTTAGAATATTGTTTGTCTTATATCCTTTGGGCTGACACTACAACCCTTTAGTGATCTCTCTGTTGAAGAGACATTTCCTTGATGAGGAGACTGCTTATCTGTGGGTATAAAAGACACATGATTAACTTGATGTTGGGGATTATGCTGGGTTAGTAAATCAGTAGTTGTAGAGTCCCTTCCAATAACCATGGCTACACTAGCACTGTGCACTTAGCTAGCTTTCCAGTCTCCATCTTCATCTTCAGCTTAGCTTTAATGGTAGAGTTTAGGCATAATCTTTAAGGAAAGGAATGGGTCTACCAGGCAAGGATTTCAAACTCGATAATCATCCATTCCTTTTTCTTCAGTCCTCTTGGCCAACATGCACTGTCTTCACTCAAAGCATCTTTTTTGACAATCTTTATTGCTCTGTTGTAGACTTGAAGCTGTGACTAAAGCTGACCAGGAACTGGAGAGACTGAACAAATTGTGTCTGCTCATGCTTTTCTTCTTCTGCATCCTTGCTCTAGTTAGAATGTTTTCTCCTATGTCAAATGGGTATGAAGGTGTTAGTCTATATATGGGACTGTATTAAAATACCTGAAATTGAGTGATTATATATATTTCCTCAAAGTTCTGTAGGCTGTGTCTCTGATGAAGGCTGAGCTCCTATGGGGGATATGCTTGCTCTGGGAAGTAGGTTCACGCTTCGATTTTTCTGTCATGTGAAGATTATCATGTTGAAAGCATACCAGTATCTTGGTGTCTTAGTCAGTGTCCTATTGCTGTGAAGAGACACCTTGACCACAGCACTCTTATATAGGAAAATATTTAAGTGGGACTTGCTTACAGTTCAGATGTTTACTTCAATATCATCATGACAGGAAGTATGTTGGCTTGTGGGCAGACATGGTGCTGCATAAGTGACAGTTATTCAAATGGTAACAGAGTGTAATCATAATTTACTCTCTTTCATTTGGTGGTTGTGAGGTTTCAATTATACACAGTATAGTGTGGAGAAATCACTGATGGTTCCTTATCAAATGTGGGGTACCTTAGTTCCATGAGCAGTTGACATTTTACATAGTGTAGTTGCTTGGAGCTCTGTTGTCATTACTGGTTGTGTGACTTTGGTCAAGTTTAACTCTGTACCTTAGTCTTCTCTCCATTTGTGTTAAGCTTTTGCATTGCTATGACCTAATAACTGAGAAAAGCATCTTAAGAGGGGAAAGGCTGATTCCTACATATATTTCAGAGAATTCAGTCCACAGAACTTGGTCCATGATACCAACCTGTTGAGAAACAGTACAGTAAGGGGACAGAAGTTTTAGCTGCTTGTCACTACAACGAGGTTGCAGAGAGAGAAAAGGGGACCAGGTGTGACTTTGAAATGAATGTCCCCAAAGATCCACATCTTGCAGCTATATTCTACTTCCCAGACTTTACCCAACCTCCCCAGGCTGTACCACCAGCTTGTCTCCAGCATTCAAATCATGATCCTATGGGGGGAATTTGAAATTTAAGCTATCATGGTGATAGAATGTGTTGCTATGAGTAGAAGGCTGAGAACAGTGCCTAAGACTTGATTGGCTGTGGATAGAATGAGGGTGTTAGTAAAGACTATGCATGTTCTCTGTGGGCTTTCTCCTGTTTCCATTGCCTGGAACGAGAGCTGAGTGCTTCTAATCCAAAGCAAAAGATGAAGAATGAAACGCTAGGCCAGCCCCAGGCTGAACACATCTTAAGTCAACTGGCGAAGGTCCTCAATCAAAGAGGTTATTACCTCCCAGGCCTGTGACTGTTGACACTTGTTCAAAATGGGGCGAAGGCAGCCAGTGAAAGATTAAGCAATTTTCTTCAACTTGAGACTTATTTAAATTTAGAGAGAAATTCATAAGGGTCAGAAATAAGTTTGGTAGGCTACTGCTGCTGCAGATCTCTTTTACATGGTGGTGTGATTTTACACTGGTTATCACAACACAAGGGGATACTCCTATTAAAGTTTGATTATAGTACCAGACCACAAATGCTCCAGACTTTCATTTGTACAAAAAAAAATTGCACTTATTTCTGATCAGAGCCTTTCACTTAGTTATAATCAGAATATAAATATCCCTCAACAAAACTAAACTGCAATGCTATAGAGCTAGCTCCTTTAGTAAAGTGCTTATGTGCAAGTATGGGGAAAGCATCCTTAGGACTGACACCTGAAGTTAGCCTCTAAAACATACACACACACACATACACACACACACACACACACACACACACACACACACACACCATGAAAGCCAATAATTTGTGCTCAAATAGTCACATGTAATTACTGACTAAAGCAACACTTTCTGTTTAGTACTTCCACTTTTATTCAGTACCAAGTATACAAGACAATTGTTGCCTGGGATGTCGTGATGCTCTGAACCATATAAAAATAATCCTTCTAAGATACACTCCACAAACCATTGAGCAACGAGAACAGGACTCATGTCACTAATACAGACTGACGGGTCATTCCTTGGCATTTTCACACAATATTGAAAATCAGCCTGAACTGGCAGGTGTAAAGTTCCCAGGCTCACACTTGACAGAATAATTCAGTGCTGATACTTTGTAGCTGGTAATAGGCAATAGGTGTGCAACAGACAAGCACCATGGGACAGAATGAAGTTTTATTCAAGAGGAAATGAGATATAAATATTTTTATGTATTTTCTCTACAGCTTAGTGCACATGGAATTCTATTATCATAATGCAATAGATTATCTTGAAAACATAACAAAACATATTCATTGAGTACCCCTAATAGATGATAATATCTTTCCAACACATCCTCTCAATATGTTTTCTTCAGAATTTTTTTTTTATTTCTGACTTGCCAGACATTTACAAAGGGATAAATTTTTGGGTTGTTTTTATGTAAATGTGTGTTCTTTATGTCTCAAATAGTGCCTACCCAAGAGAGATGCATGCTAGATAACCATACTGTCATCTGTTTGCCTATGATGTTTAACAACAACTTTAAAAGACTAAGTCAAAAAGAAATCATTTCTTCCTTCTTCCCTCAACCAATAGGAGAGTTTGGTCTAGAAACTTAGAAAATTCATTTGGCACTATACCCTATTTATAACCAAGCCCCAAAGGTTCCTCTTGGCTCCTCTCATGAACAAAGGCATGAGACGTCACAGTAACTACCCACTCCTACCCTGTGCTCCACTGGGCGTTTTACACAATTGAGCCTTCAGAAGCAGTGCTTCCCCAACTGAAAAATGCACGCATATCCTGTGGATACTTGTTAAAATGCAGGGCAGAATTCAGTGGGTCTAAGGTAAATCCTGAAGCATCTCTACTAGTTTGCTCTAGGCTAACAATGCACCCGAGATGCTGATGCAGTTGGAATGCTGGTGCAGCTGGGATGTTGCTGCAGCTGGGATGCTGGTGTAACATGGATGCTGGTGCTGCTGGTATGATGGGGCAGATACAATGCTGGTACTACAGAAATGCTGACCTAAATACTACACACCCAGCATTAAGACACTAAGAAAGTGAGAACCTAGCCCATGACAACATTTTTTACTTGTTTATGTGGCTAAAGGAAACCTTTATTCTAGGATAGCAGGTCCCTAACCAAGATACTTCAAGGACTGACATATTTTTATTTATGTTTAGGTAAGTATTTAATTTGGATAGAACAATTTAAGCTATAAAATTAGGAACGTTAGTATTTATAAATCAAGTTACAGAATTATTTGCAGAAACCAAACTTTTTCTTTCAGAGTACTCTGTTTGAAAGAAGAAATATCTTGATACTCAGTGTATTAAAAATTATGTGAACCCCAGATTGCTTCAATACACCCCATGTGTGCTATTTGTCCTCATTGCCCCTCATGTTCCCAAGAAAATTCCCTTATGAGGAACTTAAAACTCAAAAGCTAGGGCTTCTCACAGCTTCCAGGCTTACAATGGGGATCTCAGAGTTCTGCTGCCATCTCTTCTTGATATGACATTCTTTGGGCAGTCCCTTACTGAAACTGTACTCATTTGTACTTGTTAATGCATTCAGTGCAACCTTGCAAACGTTTCTTAAACATTATTACCAGGCTCTGCAGGACATACAGATAAATAAACCTTGGTTTACCATGTAGATTGATTGTTATGACTGCTAGCATGTAAGATGTGTGCTTTCGCTGTAGTATTTAAGTTTCTTCATCAACTGGGTTGTGACCTCCTGGAAAGAGTATGTCTTTTCTTAATTATCTTTGTGCTTAATATTTGTAGAGTTCCTAGGCAGGAAATTATAGGGTGACTCCAGTAAAGAAGTCACTTTTTTTGTTGCCCCTTTCTTCATAACTAGTATTACCTAAAACCCTTCACAGGAAAATGTAGCTCCCAGGTGAAGGTAGGGAGGAGGAAGAGAGAGCCCTCAGAAAGAGTATCACCCTCTCAAAGCCCACAAGACATCTGTTAACTCAGCTTTTTGTCTTGCAGGTTAAAATAAGTGATGCGGCTACTTAAAGAGTTAGGGCTTTTGCTTTTGGGCTTTGCAAAATTTTGTCCTTTGAGACATGCCTTGACTACTACTGATGGACATTAACAACCTGCAATATAATCCAGCTCCATTCTGAGAATATTATACTTAACCTACTTAATCCAAATAATTGTCTGTCTCATGAGTTAAGTCCTGACTTAGAACTGAACATAGACGTTGCACAATCTGCTCAAAATTAAATAATCCTCCGAAGAAAGGTAGAACCAAGGTGTACCATCTTTTGGCATTAAATTTATAAAATCCCAAAAGATGGAAAGACATGTACAGCTGCTAAATCCATTTCTGTGCATGTAAGCCTCTCCAGACGGCATCTTAGCTTGCACATTTTTTTAAATATAAGCATACATATATTTCTGGCCCACTTCTACTATGTACATAAACTGTACTTTCTGAAGACACAGATATTCGGAGAAAATGCAAGTTTCCTGTTTGGCTCTGAAAATAAAGTGTTCATGTCACTGATTGATACACTGGCTCACGTCCTCTGTACCTTCACACCAGATGGTGACAAAAGAAGCAAAGGCCCCCATTCTCAGAGCCAGTGCAGTGCTGGCTCCACACAAGAGGTTCTGCGCTTTACCTTTCCCTCATGCAAAATAGAACAAACCATCATTCTATGCATGAGCAAATCTAGGCCTAGGGAATGGGGAATAAATCAGTTTACCCAAGATTACAGAACTCAAATAAAGTCTAGAGCCCAGCCTCATGTGGCTTGCTGTTTACAGTTTTGAAGCTTGATTTTCCTCCGTTCTGCATTTTAAAATCCCCACCCATTAGCAAGATTTGTGAGTAGGATCACTGTCATGTTTTGCAGGATGCAAGCGATGTATGTGTGACACTAGACCAACAATGACAGAATCCTTGTGCCTTATTGGAGCTTGCGGTGACCTTTACCCATCAAAGAGTCTTTTTTCCTTTTTCTTTTGTATTGTTTTACCACCATCCTTATGTACCAAGAGTTTTGAATATGCTCCCTGTCAAATTGTAAAGCCGCAGATTTACTTAAGCATACCAAGGTTCTGTTGTCAGTTTTAATATATTACTAATTTCTATCATAAGCTTGCATTTGCTAGGGATGGAATACATATTTTGAGGGGCAAAGTTGAAAAGAACGCCTGGAAAGCAAAGACTTCTTTATGTTTGAGATATTGTTGGGGAAGAAAGCGTGAATGCTGACATTTGGGTTGATTGCTCAGTCTGCTTCCTCATTTTATGGGAGTCACTTTTTATATCTGAAAATGATATTCCTAATAAGGACATAGCAAAAACCCAGCACCAGCCTTTCTATTAATGGCTTAGGAATAATTTAAATAGAAGTCAGCACAGTATTACACTGTTAAACTTTATTCTAGAATTATAGGCAACATGCTATTAGGTTCACTTCAATTCTAAACTGAAGATTTCCCTTCTGGATGCTGCTGCCTGATTGGAACTGAATTGTTTTTCTGTGTCACCATGAAGACAATGCAAATGCTGATTAAAGCAATTAAAACTTCCCTTTGTTTGCAGAAAGAGATGTACCCAGATCTGGCTTTTTGTTTGTAGACATCTTAATAAGCACAAGCAGACTGAAATGAAATCTGTCATCAGTTATATTTTTCCCTTAGACAAACTGTCTCCTTCACATACATATTAAGCAAGATTTGTTACCCAAGCTTTCTTATATTTCTATTTGTTGTTGTAAAATGGTAAATGAAGAAATAACACTAGATCTATCAATTTGATAGTATAATGCAATACATCTGGCAGCTGAACAGGAAAATGTAATGACAGATCTGGCATAGTGAATGGTTTTTATTATGGAGCTTTTCTTTCTTTTTTGCAGAATTTTGCCATTTGTTGTAAACTAATGTCAACGAGAATAAAGCATTGTTGGGGATGGGAATTTAGCTTTTGTGGCACATAAGCTGGCTGCTATGTGAATAAATATCTGCTTTATTGCTTGTTAAACGTGTAGTTACTAAAATGATTTGAACAGGAAAGTTTGTAGGGAAGCATGGCCCCTGTTAGCTATACAGCACGGTGTTCTTCTGGGGTTTAGATTTTTCTCCTGTTTGCATCATCTTTACAAATTTACATTAAACATTACTGTAAGTCCCTGTAAAATATACAGACTAATTCTCTGAAATGTGTTTGATAATCTGTGATGGGGTAATTTGTGATTGGTAGGGTAACTTTAATTTTTTTAGTTTCAATAACAATGCTATAAATCACCATATTTAATGACATATACTATTTAGTCGCAAAAGGCAGAGTGCCCAGTTCACTTTTTCACTCACTCTCACATCATCAAACATTTCCTTACCCATGCTGGACTTGTCTCTTGAGACATAACTGTGAATTAGTTAAGAAATACTCACCTTTCCGGGAAGACGTGTATATAACATAGTAGTTTTAGAATAGAGACATTTGCAATGTGTTCCCACAATACATACAAGACAATGCACTAGGAAAGCACTTCTAATTTCATTTTTGTTTTTTTGAAAGAAGATTATGGATATTAAATAATGCAGTATGATACTGGTGCTTGAGACTTTTGATCTTGAGAATGTTACATCATGTTATTGAGAAAGTATCATCAGTCTACTCTGGTAGACTGAATTGGGAATAATTTATTTTTATTTGACAGGTATGAGTGTTCGTCTGCCTGTTTACATGTGCACTAAGACTCATGCCTCTGTTGAGGTCAGAAGAAAGAACTAGAATTACAGGAGATTGTCAGCCACTGTGTGGGTGCTGAGAATTCAACCCAACTCCTCTTATGTACTGAGAACATATAAAAGCACATATAGAAGGGTGTTTATAGTGCTCATGCTTGAGGATTGACCTTTTATTTCTATTTACATTGTCCAGAAATTTTATGATGAACTCTTCTGTTACGAGTAAGTTTTCTCCTTCCAGCCTGGACACACCACTGCACCAGCCCCAAATAACACACAGAGACTCTGTATTTGATATAATTCTGTTGGCCAGTTACTTGTCTTTTACCGGCTAGCTCTGTCTTAAGTATTAACCCATTGCTATTAATCTAAATATTTCCTCATGGTCTCATCTTACAGGAGAGAGAGGCCGCTGGCATTCTGCTCTCTCCGTCTCTCCATGTTGACTCCTCCTCACTATTTCCTTAAATCCTCCTTGTCTCCTAGCCCCATCTATCTTACTTTCCTATTGGCCAACAGTGCTTTATTCATTAACCAGTATGAGAAACATATTTACAGAATGATGTCTCCCATTATCTCCTCTTTTCTGTCTAAATAAAAAGAAGGGTTTTAACCTCAACATAGCAAAATATATCACACAACAGTTATCAAGAATCACAGTTAACAATATTTAGTCCATTAACATTTAGTAAGATTTAAGAAAATATTCCATCATCTATTTTATCTTTGTGAATCTAAAGTCCTATATGTAACTTATCTTTAATCCTAAGGAAAACTATAACCATAATTAGTGGTCTTCAACTCCTTCAAAGACCACAGAAGGATAATATATAAACTCTAGAAATGACAGAGACATCTCACTGCCTGGTCAGTCACCCGAAGTTCTTCTGTAATCTGTCTTCAGCCTATAGGCCATAGTGTGTATAGCAGATACTTCAGCAAGGCAGGAAACTTTAAACTGCCCACCTGTATTGGCAGTTTATCAGTCACTTTTCTCTGTGTCCTGCAGAATGTCTGGCAGAATCTTCTATGAAGCAGGAACCCTATAGTGATGTCTATCTTGTATCAGCAGTCACTTTCCTGTGGGTCCTACATGTCCAGTTTATACAGCAAAAAGTCAAACAGTCCAAACAAGAGCAGTATCTTGGGGCCATAATGTTACCAGTAAGTTTTTTTCCTGCTGGCCTGGATCCACCATGGTGCCAGCCCCAATTAACAGACAGAGACTCTGTATTTGATATTATGCTGTTGGCCAGTTACTAGTTTCTTATCAGCTAGCTCTGTCTTAAGTATTAACCCATTTCTATTAATCTAAGTATTTCCTTATGGTCTCATCTTACTGGAGAGTCAGGCTGGTGTCCGCTCTCCCCAGTGTCTCCATGTTGACTCCTCCCTACTACTTCCTTGAATCCTCCTTGTCTCCTAGTCCCGCCTATCTTGCTTTCCTATTGGCCAACAGTGCTTTATTCATTAACCAGTATGAGAAACATATTTACAGAATGACATCTCCCATCACTCTTCCTATACTTATATGTTTTATTTTTAATGTATTTTACTACAATCCTTTAAAAGCTTTATTAATACTTTTTTATTTTAAAAAACAATCTTATTTTACATGATAATCCAAGTTTTCCCACCATAATTTTCCCATCTCACCCCCCCCCATCCACTCCTCAGAGAAGGTAAGGCCTCCCATGGGAAATCATTGAAGTCTGTCATATCATTTGGGGCAGGACCGAAGCCCTCCTACCTGTATCTAGGTTGAGAGAGTATTCCTCCATAGGAAATGGGCTCCCAAAGTCCATTTGTATATAGGGGTAAATAATGATCCATTACCAGAGGCCATAGACTTCCCAGTCCTCCTAACTAACACCCACGTTCATTCCCAGCTATCAGTCTAGGGGTCCATGAGCTCACCCTTGTTCTGGTCAGCTGTCTATGTGGATTTCTCCAGCCTGATCTTGACCCCTTTGATCATCACTCCTCCTTCTCTTCAACTGGATTACAGGAGTTTTTCTCAGTGTTTAGCTATGGGTGTCTGCTGCTGCTTCCATCATCTACTGGATGAAGGCTCTAGCATGGCATATAAAGTAGTCGTCAATCTCATTATCAGGGAAAGACATTTGAGGTAGCCTCTCTAATATTGCTTAGTTAGTTGGGATCAGCTAGATACTTTTTAATGGAAGACAATTTTAAAAGTAAATATAAAACCAAACCATTTGAAATACATGATAAATTATTTGTTCTTATCTGATTTGTAGAGATTTGAGTTAACTTTGAGATTATTGCTAGAATACCTTTCTGTTATTCTTGACCTTGGGAGCAGTGTGATGAAAATGACATTGAAACAATAAGGTTCTTTCAAGTCTTCTAAGCAATGTCCACAGTGCCAGGGCCTCTTCAGTGTGTTCTTAAGTTTAAACTTCATAACCAACCTACTCCTTACTTTTTTTATCCAAACACGAGTGTCTGAATATATATAGACTAGAGTCTCTGAACTACACTGAGATTTATTTTTTTGTCAATTGCTAGCACCCCCTCTACCACTCCAGTGCTGCCAGGATCAAACAAGAACAAACGAATAATCCATCCTGTCCTGACCTTCACTTCTGGCTGCTCTGCTTTGCTCCCAGTTAGTCCACTTAGCAAGGTTCCTCATAAATCCTTCCCTTTGCTCATCAACAACTCTTCTAACTCCAAATCCCAATTCCCCAAATCTGGTGATGCTGAGATTAGCATCAGTTCACATATCACATGTCTTTTGTTGTTGTTCTTCTTCTTTTTCTTCCTCCTCCTCTTCCTCCTTCTCCTCAATATGCATCTTCCCCAATGGAGATTGATGGCTTCTGAGAATGACAAGTTTAACTATAAGTTTGTGTTAGTAAGACAGAAATGTTATATAATTTAAAAACTCCCCTTAATCCATATTCACTTCTTTTCTTTTGAATGAAGTCTAGAAGGAGCAAAGAATTTAATGGGAAGGAGATGGAAAAATGAAGGGAGGGAAGGAGGGAGCAAGAGAGAAAGAATAAATATTGGTGTTATTTACGCACTCTGCCTGGTTGATTTTTCTTTTCAGTAGTTGTTTTTCTTTTAAGTATGAAATAGAATGAATTATCTATTACACTTAAACTGTAAGTTAATAAAGAACTTTTTTTTATAATGGTGAGATCACAATTCAATAATCAGTCTGGCTAAGAAATTATCTCAGGGTAGTTACATTTAATGAAGTATTTGACATAGCTATTTAATGGAGATAATCTAGAGTTGAGATCTGAAAAAAAAATTTCATTTTAATATATCTTTAGTTGGTTTTGCTAGTGATAACATTTTGCTCTTATTCAGTCTTCCAGGTTAAGCTGAGAATTCATTCCAAAATTTTCTCTCTTCTGAGAATTAACATAATCAGAAAGCTACCTCCATTCTCCCAAGGATTTTAAGTGGAAAGTCCTATAGGTACTAGGGGATTCCTTTAAGTCCCTGCCGCCTATGTTCTGCTGCCCTACAGAATCCTCTCAACCTTCAGCTCTCAGTACTGGCAGCCCTATTTTTGATCAGGTCTGTCATATGAGAAAATAGTATCTGGGATTTTTCTGAGGACATCCATTCTGCCCTGTGTGGTCTCACCCTCAGCAGCTACATATGGTAATTCATACATCACTGCATTCCAACATGTCTTGTTGATCCTACAGTATCTCTCTGCATTTTCAAGGGATGTGTCTTTTAGGCAGATCACAGGGATCCTTTAAAGATGTGGCAAGGAAAAACTGTTGTCTCCATCGCTACATGCACCACATCCCTACTCTACTTTCTCTGAGGCAGGGACCAGAAGTTCCAGACCTCTTCTCTCAGCTCATTTCCGGTTTGGAAGTCGGCCTTTTGGGAAGGTGCTGTCATGTCATATACCACAGTCTAGCAAGTTCTAACAATGTTATGTGGGACCCTTAGGAACTGTTACAAAGTTCTATTTTTTTTCATCTTCCTGTGGTGTCCAGACTGACCCAGACAACTGAGGACCTACCTAGACAACCAATCCAACCATGGCTGATGATGACACTTCACCTTTGCTGGAGCAAAAATTGGCCATCTATCTAGTGAATGATGACCTTTCTTCTCTAAGCAACAGGAAACACACTGTGATGGTAAATGTTCAAAAAAAAAAAAAAAGAAAAAAGAAAAAAGAAAAAAGAAAGGAAGGAAGAAAGAAAATTGAATTGTTTAACTATATTTCTATGTAAAGAAAGAGAATATGCCTGTGATTTAGAGGTCTCACACAAATTTTTGCAGCTCTACTGTTTATAGACATGCTACAGCAGGAAGGAAGTGTAACTTTACTGTCTACACCCATCTACTCAGCTTCAGCAGTGACAAACAAACTTGCCCCCAGAAACCACTCTGGTATCCATCAGCCTTCCAGTGTGCTCTCCGATAAATCATTCACCAGGGAACAATAACATAGAATACTGCATCCTAAACTTTACAAAGTAGGATTGAAGGATAATATTGTTGGTATATTTATAAATTTCTTCAACTGGAAGGTGCAAAGCCCATTGTGAACACTAAAGTGTGTCCATTTATTAATGCCTTTACCACTAGTAAGTTTTCCTCCTTGGTTAAGGAATGACCCTAAGGAAGAATGTATATAAACAATTACTGAAAGTTAATGCATTGATCATCTGTGGTACACAGGAGTCTGGGTGATGGGAGGTGACTCAGATGCCCCAAGAACAAAGCAAAGCAAAACAAACAAATGAGAAACAAAGACAATAAACACCCATCAGAAAACAAATGATAGATTGTAATAGTGGGGATTCTTATAAAATAAAGTTTAAGTATTTGTAGAGAACACAGAATAAGTCAACATAAGACCTGTTTGGGTTCAGTCTTTTCTGTTCTTTGATTTCAATGCTCAAGACTAAATTGTACTTAAAAAAATGAATTTGGATAGACATATGAATATTTGAAGATAGCATGCACCTAGAAAGTAGAACAATTTGTAAGTCACTAATGGCTGTAAAGTAACTTTAAATTTTCTTTTCTTTGTTTTATTTAGAAGCAATCTTGTTTTACAAATCAGTCCCTCTGTGCCCTCTCCCTCCCACCCTCCCATGCCACCCACCAATCACTCCCACCCCCACCTCCTCCCCAAGGTTAGTAAGCCCTTCCATGGGGGATTATCAAGGTCTGTCACATCATTTGGGGAAGGGCCTAGGCCCTTCTCCATGTATCTGGGCTGAAATAGTATCCCTCCATAGAGAATGGGCTTCCAAAGTCAATTTGTGCACTAGGGATAAATATTGGTTCCACTGATAGGGGTCACATACACTGCCGAGGCCTCCTAACTGGCACCCACATTCAGAGGACTTGGTTGTATCAAATGCTGGTTGTCCAGTTTTATGACTGGGGCCCCTATGCTCTCATTAGGTCAGGTCAGCTGTTTCTGTAGATTTCTCCAGCAAGGTCTTGACTTCTTTGCTCATCCCTCTTCCCTCTCTACAGCTGGATTCCAGAAATTCAGCTCAATCCTTATCTGTGGGTGTCTGCTTCTGCTCCCATCGGCTACTAGAGGAAGGCTCTAAGATGGCAATTAAGGTAGTCATTAGTCTCATTATAGAGGAAGGACATCAAAACCAGCCTCTCCACTACTGCCTAGATTCTTAGGAGGTGTCATCTTTTTGGGTCTCTGAGCACGTCCCTACTGCCAGATTTCTCTTTAAACCAATAATGGCTCCTTCTATTAAGGAGCTCTCCTCTATTTCTCTCTATTACGTGCTCTCCTCTATTTCTCCCCTGAATCAACCTTCCTGATCCCTCTTGTTGTCCTCCCTCCTCCTCCTCTCCTGTCCACTTTTCCTATCTCCCTCTCCTCTCCCTTCTATGCTCCCAATTTGCTCAGGAGTTCTTGTCCCTTTCCCCCTTTTCAGGAGAACAAGTATTTCTCTCTTAAGGTTGCCCTTGTTTCCTAGTTTCTCTGGTGATTTGAATTGTAGACTGGTCATCCTTTGCCCTACGTCTAATATCTGTATATGAGTGAGTACATACTATGCTTATCTTTCTGTGATTGGGTTACCTCTCTCAGGAAGATTTCTTCCAGTTCTATCCATTTTCCTGAAAATTTCAAAACTTCATTTTTTTTGTTTGTTTTGTTTAATTTTCCACTGAGTAGTACTCCATTGTGTAAATGTACAGCATTTTCTCCATCCATTCTTTAGTTGAGGGGCATCTAGGTTGCTTCTAGTTTCTGGCTATTGCAAACAATACTGTTATGAATATAATAAAGCATATTTCAAGTTGTATGAATCCTTTGGGTATAAGCCCAAGGGTGGAATTGCTGAATCTTCAGGCAAACTGATTGTCATTTTTCTGAGAAACCACCAATACTGATTTCCAAAGTGACCGCATATGTTTGCAATCCCACCAACAATGGAGAAGTGTTCCACTTTCTCCACATCCTCTCTGGCATGGACTATTTTGGTGTTCTTTATTTTAACCATTCTGACAGGAGTAAGATAGTATCTTAGAGTTGTTGTGATTTGCCTTTCCTTGATGGCTAAGGATGTTGAGCACTTAAGTGCCTTTCAGCCATTTTGGATTCCTCTATTGAGAATTCTCTATTTAGTTCTGTACCCCACTTTTTAACTGAATTGCTTGGTGTTTTGGTGACTAGCTTCTGTCAGATGTGAGGTTGGTGAAGATCTTTTTCCATTTTGTGGGCTGCCATTTTGTCTTGTTGACTGTGTCCTTTGCCTTACAGAAGCTTCTCAGTTTCAGGAGGTCCAATATATTAATTGTCAATCTCAGTGTCTGTGCTACTGGTGTTATTTTCAGGAACTGGTGTCCTGTACAAAGTCATTCAAGGGTATCTCCCACTTTCTCTTCTAAGAGTGTCTGTGTGGCTGGATTTATGTTGTCTTTGATTCATTTGAACTTAGGTTTAGTGCATGTTGATAGATAAGGTCAGCATCCAAGTTATGCCAGCACAATTTATTTGCTAAAGATGCTTTCTTCTTTTCCATTGCATAATTTTAGCTTCTTTGTCAAAAATCAGGTGTTCCTACATGTGTAGGTTTATATCTGGATTTTCAATTTGATTTCATTGTTCTACCTGTCTTTTTTTGTGCCAATACCAAGCTGTTGTCAGGACTATAGCTCTATAATAGAGCTTGAAGTCAGGGATGGTGATGCCACTTGAAGTTCCTTTATTGTACAGGGTTGTTTTGGCTATCCTGGGCTTTTTTTCTCTTATAAACTTGAATACTGTTCTTTCAAGGTGAAGAATTGTGCTGGGATTTTGATGGGATTTACATTGAATCTGTAGATTGCTTTTGACAAGATTGCCATTTTTACTCTTTTGATCCTACCCAGAGCATGGGAGATCTTTTCTTTCTCTGGTATCACCCCAAACTTGCTCTATCTTGTCTGAATTTAAACTTTTCAAAAAGGTAACATTAAGTATTCAAAAATATACAGAACTACCTTCACAGTATATTTTTATTATATATAGAACCAGAGACAATGATTTCATATCTCTGAAGAATTTCTTGAGGATATTTTCTAGCAAATCTCAAGCCTTTTTCTTCTTTTTGCTAATGTTAGCCATCTTGTGTATTCACTTAAAGATTACCAATCAGGTAACAGGAATGTTTGAGGATAATATGGCCCTAGTGTACTATTTGTTAAAACATCAACATTATTGTTATTCTCCCATGAGTTTTCTCTCAGGTGTTCTTCATTGTTTGTTCAACCCTAATAACTCACCTTTGGGAGCAGGAAGCATCCTGGGTAATAAGCACTGCAATTCAGTTGGCAAGAAATACTGTGAAAAAATCATCACAGTAATTGGTTGAAGAAGTTAGATTCTCTGGTAAAGTGTGTGGGGATTTTGTGTGCATATCACATGAAAGTACTAAGACCTCTTCCCAACTGGAAACTCAGTAGAGTGATAGGTGACCAACGCGGGATCCAGCCCAGCTGTTGTTGTGATTTCCTGATTCAGTTTTGGCAATTCTTACAGTAAGCCTCCATTGTTTGTCATCACATAAGGTTATTGTAGCTGGTTTCCTTTTACTGAAGAAGAAATAATAATTGTCTCATAGACCAAGTAAACACTATTGGCTTTGATCCCATCTTCTTTTCTCTGAATTTGAGAGACAGGTCTAGGCCTGGAAAAAGTTCATTGACAAATGAAGCACACAGGTCTGGTTCTCACTGGGTAAGACCAGATGTAATTTATCTATGAAGGAAACATTCTAAATGGTTATCATTCTGATAGTTGAAGTGTGGCTATTTGCTGTTTTGGTCCTTTCTATTTTAATATAAATTGATTAAATTATTTTTGTTGACATTTTATCTTCTATTTTATTCTTAAATTGGTATTTGGTTAATCATAAGAAAATTTCTCTGGTTGTTAAAATATAATGAACAGTTTAAAATAAATGCTAACTTTTCCTGACTTCAATTACTGACAAATATGTTGAATACCAAATTTGAAAACATGAATTGATGGGCAAATAGTTATAGGGTATTAAAAATACCTCTTGCCTACTCTTCTTTCCAGAAAGTCAGAATGTAGAATGCATTCCTGGGCTAAAATAAGGCAATGGATTTGAGACATTTTTATTAATTTATTTGATACCCATACTGGAAATGATCTTAAAAGTTTCAAGAACCATGACCTCTGTCCTGTGAGTCAGAGAATTAGGTTCACTATCTGAGGTAACACTTAAATGCTCCATATCAATGCCACAAAGCCTTTTAATGCATGCCAGAGACATCAACAACCCCTAAATCTACAGTCAAGAAAAGGAATTTCCTATTTGTTGAGCCCTGGTTATAACAGGCTTGAACAGATTCTCATAAAGAAATAAGGTCTGTGTGAGTTTGCTGCTGTACATGGACTGAGCTGGGATGAATGTTGTTCCCAGGAAGCCTAATGACAACTGTGTTGTCCTTCTTATGACTATTTAAGAAGAGTTGTGAGGTCAACGGCAATGATATTTCTCCTGGTCATAAATGCCATCCAGCAAGTCTTCTCCTACCCCAACCTGTTCTTTTAGAAGGCTCCAGTGTCAAATATTTAAACTTAAATGTTTTACGGGAGAGAAAGAATCTGACAACACCACTGAACCACATTTGACAAGCAAAATGAGAACTACAGGGGTCAGGTCCCCGCCTGTGGGAACACAATGAACGCTTACACTGCAAACGAAGTAGTGGAATCGACCACTGGAGCAAGCAATTTTCATAACCAGAACAACTTCATTAAAACAAATTTTGTCATATCCCATGACCTCTGTAAGTTTCAGAAACAAATTCTTCAGTGCATATTTGGAAAATAAATAAATAAATAAATAAATAAATAAATAAATAAACTGTGACCCCAGTAAATTGCCAAACAAAAGAGTCCAAATGGCACCTATTTTAAAAATTAAACAGAGCAGGGAGTAACTTTACTTATCACTTACATTCTTTACTGGAAGTTTTCTTTGTCCCTCAAGTTAGGAGGCTCATCTCCTCAAATTTTACAACAGGAATATTAAAAGTAGAAGCTTTAGTATGAAGATGTGGAGCTCAGCTATCCAACAACTAAATGTTAAGGCTAAAAGCACATTGCACAGCACTTACTAGATGTATTCAAATACATATTTTTCCAATGTGCAAGGTGTTGTATTTCTTTTTACTTAACATTATAGCTAAATATTCTATCAACACTGTAGTAATCAGATGCAGTTCCCCATATGCTTCAGAGACAAAAAAAAATTTATTTGAAAACCCATATTTTTGTATCAATCTTTGAAACATACATTATGAGTCAACATATAAAGTTTATATCATTTTTATGAATCTTTCATGTTTCCAGTTTTAAAAGTGAGAGAAAAGTAGATATATCCATGTAAACAAATAAGCTATTATGTGTGCACAGTTTACAATACATACATTCCTATTGAAAAGTTTGTTTAAAAGTATGTAAATATGAATAATAAATATGATTTATTTGAAAGCCTAATGCTGATAATGCTGTATTTGCAATGCACCGTCTAAGTACAAATAACAGCTATTTTATAGTTTGAAATTCATGGACTTAATTACAGAGAGTAACTAGGATAGAAAATTAAGTGGAAGTCCAAATTCTATGGTTCACTGCGAAGAATGGACCAAAACACATTTTATAGATGGTTTTATAGATGACATGAGATACCGGCACGTGTGTTCAGAACAATCTGAATAGATAAAACTGTATTAGAAATACTCTCATCAATACAGGATCTCATTTACTGGTGTACCACTGCTTAATCTCAGTGACATATTTTCTAGGATTTTCTCTGTACAGGCCTCATTTTGTGTTAGAACCAGAGTGGATCAAATTCCTTAAGTGATAATAAACCTGACGGTCATAAGAGAAGAGATGGCCAATAAGTTATAAGGGTTAATTTGTTTGTTTCTTATTTCACCTTCCAATTCTATTCTTTTTTTTCTGACATTTCCCTAAGTACACATCTGAGAATACTTGAAGAAAATGTAGTTGACATGCAGTCTTAATTCTTCACAGATAATTTGTGGCCATGTTTCTTCTCTATAAGCACACAAAGGCTGCATGATTAACAGTAGCATAATAATAAGTTTATTTTGAATTTCTTCTTTATAGTCTCATAAGACTTACATTGGAATTTATATCTAAGGCATGTATTAGCTAAAATTAAAAAAATATATAGTCTATATGCATTATTTTATTGTTTAAATGGTCTTCATTCATGTTTCATTTCAATAATATTTCCCCAGCTTGTAAAGCTTATGTTACATTGAGCTCCTCTTTAAATTCACAATGCATAAAACTGCCAGGTGGGCTAAAAACAGAGTGCATTAACAGATTGAACTATAAATCAGGTGGTTATGTTCACATACTGTAAAAATACCACCAATTTCTTTCAGATTATAGTTTGTTCAGATTCCACAGAGTGATCACAAATGTTATGTAGAATTTAAAATGAGTAAAAAGGTCATTTTTTTCTAACCTAAAATATTATGTTCTTTACCCTATAGGAATTTTATCAAACTTGTATCATTCTTGGAGAACTAATGTGCACCTATATTAATAAATACAGTGCCTACAAAACACTGCCTAGTGAAAACTATTATTATATCTAGTATTATTACAACTAAGCTACAAATAAACCATTTTTGATAATGGCATAATGCTGTTATTGTCATTTGTCTCAGCATTTTTGAGTAACCCAAAGGATCATGCACTATTTCTGAACAAGAGTGCAAGTGAGAAGGAAGGAATTGCTTATCTCCCTTTGACATGAGTGGTTAGAAAAACCATCATAATTACCATTCTCTTCAAAAGGTCAAAATGTTGTAATATATTTAAAAATTACATATAAAACACTGGACTTTTAATACTTAGACAAAGAACCAAAAACTGCAATCTAGTATACGAGATGGAAAACAAAGATTCAACTTCCGATTTCATGCTTTTTTTATAGTCCAAAGGCAACTAAACCAGAGCAGAAGACCCGTTTACACACCAACAATACCTTCCCTTTGCATAGTGTGTAACAGTTTAAAAAGTGCATATAAATTACATATTTTATGAAATAAATAATAGAGTTAGAGAAGGATGCTGAGTTTCTATTTTTTTTTTTTTTTTTTTTTTTTTTTTTTTTTGGTACAAAGCTGAATGCGCTGTCTCATTCTCTTAATTTGATGCTGTCACTAGCACTATGGAACTCTGTTCTATGAGTGTTATGGTAACAGAATATACTTTATAAACCAGCGGAAACAAATAAAATTGGATTCTATGTTTCAAATTGAAAGAAACATAGTGGCTAGAAAAAGAAAAATCTTCCCATATATTTAAACTCCGTGTGGCCAGGACAGAAGAAATTAGTAATATTAAAATGTTATCTAAGAGAGTAAAATACCAACATTCAAAAGCAGAATAATGACTTATTAAGGTAACTTTCAAAACTGTTTTTAAAAAATGTTGACTCATTAACACCCTAAACTGAAGGGGAAGGGGCAGATCGAACTGCATTTTAATTTATGAAACTAAATGTGAAGTTCTTAGTACAATGAAAGTCCAGATATAGTGGGATTTGTATGGCATGTTGAGGCTGAGTAGACAAGATTCATTAGCTCAACACAAAAGGCCTAGTCCTTACTCTAATGACTTGACAGATTTTTGTTGACCCCTCCTGGAAGGCATCACCCTCCCTGTGGAGTGGGGGAGAATGGAATGGGAGGGTGGTAGAGAGAAGGGAGGGAGGGAAGAAAAAAATATAATAAATAAATTTTTTTGAAAAAAAAAGAAAAAAGACATAGACTTTTCCCCTGATTCTGCCATATCTTTGGTAAATTACATAATTTTTCAGAGTCTTGACTTTTCCCTCTTTAAAATGGATATGCTGGGTGAACTATCAGTTTCTTAGAATGAAGAAATTTGTCAAATGAAAAAAAATTGTTTCAAATCTCCTATAATTAGTTATATGAAGATGACTTTTAATTCTATGATACACAGCCAAATGGTTTATAGTTGCTTCACTTGATGAATTTAGACACTGGCCTCCAGTCAGCCCTTGCCTTGGTTTTACCAAAAGTGTGCACACTGTAATAGACAATGGTGACTACTGTCAGTGGGAGTTTCAATAACCTGAGCCCATTGCCCCTTTCATACATATGAATAGGTGTTTCCGCAGTGCAAGCCCATCTTCAGTCTCCTTTAGTAACAAAGGTAATTCAACAGAGCTGTTAGCTGCTGAGGTCATGCTCGACATAGAAAAAAACACAGAATATGAAATGGAAGCTATCCTTAGCTTAATAATTAAGAAACCAGAGGAGTCATCTTGAAAGACATTGCTCATGGTCACCGTGTGCTTTGTGCCGATTCATGCTGTCTGTCACCTGAGTCCCTGTGTGTTCTTAAACAGGACCGCGAAGGACAAAAAGGCCATTTACATCAGAAATCTCATGAGATGACCCAATAGCCACTACTCCATATAATTTGTGTTTTACTGAAGAGAACATTTGACTATATTGAAATGTGATGAGAAATAATAAGATAGGCAAAGCTCTCCATGTACATACATAAAAAGAAGGGGATCTGGCAAATGAGTTTAGGTTTCAGCTCAGACCTGTGAGCCCCAAGAGTAGCTGTGCTTCACATGATAACCTTTTGATCTATGCCTTTTTCATCCTCCCACCTTTTGGTTATTTTCCACCAAATATAGTCTTAATTTCTACTTGCCAGAATGGGTTACTTATTCAGCTTCATTTAATTTCCTATTGTGCCTAGATTTTCATCAATACTGTATGTAGAAAGGCAGTTTTCAGGACTGTGAACGGCAGCCTTCCTACTGCTGATGTCTGTGCAGAAATAGGGATATTGGTGTCAGATTGTCCCTATTGATCCATGCTTGTTTCTGTTTTGAACTAAGCATCAGAGACACATATGCTTTTATTTATTAACTCCGTCTCCTCAGTCGGGATGGCACAAGATGGAAAGTCAGATGACAGAATTGATCTCAACCTTCTGAAATCTTATAACGAAAGATAAGCATGCTAACATCAGGGCAGGAGACAACCAGGTGATCATGAAGTGTCTGTAGCTGTGTAAGTGCACTGCCAAGAGTTCTAACTATACTTTTGTAACCTTCAATAGTTTCTGTGTTTTTGACCTTACTGAACAGCTGTTAAAGGAATTATTCTTTCATGCTTGGCAGTTTTGTTTTGTGACTATCTTAAAATTCCCCGTAAACAGAGATATAGTGATCTGCATGAACCCATTTCAGGAGAGTGAAGTCTGATGTTTTATTGCAGGCATCGTATTTTATTGTATTGTCCTAGCTTCTGTCATCATCCACCTTTCTAAAGAGATTGTAAATGGAATGCTATGCTGTTGTCAGTCATAAAATTATAACTTAGTACACTTCCAAAAGACATGCAGGTGTTTCTATGCATAGATTTTCTCCTGCAAGGCAAGGATGCTTTAACAGAACTATTATATTATTCTCTTTATTTATTATCGTCAGATCTGAGAAGAAAGGGCTGAGAGGGTTCAGCACAATACCTTATCTGAGTGTAGGGAGGTAAGTGCAATAGTGATGACCTAAGGAATATGAGAGCAGAAATGTTTTCGGGAGTAGCATGTATGAGAGGATGTGTAAGCTGATGAATACAGTAGAAGCCTGTGGCATGCTGGTTGCAGACATTACCAGGAGTGGCCAGGGCATGCTACTGTTTCAGTAACGTGTAAGAGTAAAATCTTAGGCAAGAATTTATTTGCCCTCAGAGTCCTCTCAAATGTAAGACCTTTAAAAAATCCAAAAGAGAAAAAAACCCTACTGACTTTAGAGATTCTTAGAAGTCATTTATCTTATCCCAGTGTTCATGCAGACAGAACATGGTACCTCCTGCTAGATAATATCTAATTGTTTTAGAAGGGGCTTTTATGGGGGAGTTTTTGCTGATAATCCCCCATGAACAACACACACATACACATACACACACATACACAGAAAGAGAGAGAGAGAGAGAGAGAGAGAGAGAGAGAGAGAGAGAGAGAGAGAGAGAATGAGTATTTTTCCCTTTGCCTGGGACTTATTTCTCAGTCTCCCTGGTTCAGGGCACTATTGCTCTGCCCATAAAAACTTCCATAGACTTCAAGACTGTTAAATTATCTCTGACTTCTCATTTAGAGGAGAAATAATTCTTGTTCTTTTAGTCTTCTCTCAAAGGTACTAGCCTTCAAATCTTTTATCACTTTCATTGCTCTTCTTTGGAACCTCTCCAAACATTTCACAGGGCTCTGAAGTTTTGGAATTTAGGACGAAGAAGTCATGTCCTAACAAGTGAGGGGATGACCTCAGATTCGGCATAGCATGCGTTTCACACATTCCTGGGGTTTCATGTTTGCTCTTGTAAACTACAGGTGATTTGAAGCACAGAACTTGCTGCTCCACAGTATTGTTTACTCATTGCTAACTTAAAAAAAAAAAAAAAAGTAGCCAACATTGCCTCTTTCAGATTTGTGTGTCGTATTTACTTTTCTCTCTAACAATTTCAGACTAGGAAACAAAAGTTACAAACAGAGGGGCATATTTAGTTTACTCATAGATGCATAGCAAAGATGACAAAATATGAAATAAACCAAGCAAGGCCTGCTTTACTGTACCAAACAAAAGAAGGGGAAAGCAAGACCGAAGGGCTTGTGTGCTTTTTCTTCTTATTGTTGATATTATTAAGCCACCAGCTGCAATTTTATGTGTCTGATATCATGCCCCATTATGAGCAATGAGACTGCAGCTTTATGCAGGCCCCACCTTACCTGGGATTTGTGGATCAGTAAGTGTCGATCATGGTATGCTAAGGTACTTCCTAAATAAAAGGTTGACTGTATCTGTCTGCTAAGAGTATTTTAACAACAGCTGGAGATGTGCCTTGGCTACAGTTTATCTAGCATGGGCAAAGCCCTGGGTTCACACACACAATGCAGTTTGGTTTGCGGAGTGCAGACCAGATATAAGCAAAAGCTTTTGTGCTCTAAACAGCATGGTGGCGCATGGTGTGTCTGTCTGTCTGGTTTAGTAATTGCTGACTATCTGTTGTAATCTGAACCTTCTGCATGAGTGAGCTTCCTGGCTTTCCAGCATCTCTCAGCACTTCTCACTCACAGTCGACTCCTGCCAGCCCACTCTTCTCTCCATCAAATATGCCCAAATCTGCCTGATCCTTCTAGGTTAGTGGTCCTGCTGCTTGGGCCAGTCTTCTTTTCTGCCACAAAGCTCTAGTCTCCTAAAGTGTAAAGTTAGCACCAAGTGTGTGTGTGTGTGCATGGATGTGCACATGTGTGTATGTATATGTATATGCAGAGACCAGATATAACACACAGGAACCATCCACAATTAATTTTATACAATCTAACAAGGACTAGGATTTGCCTGCCTCTTCAGCTCTGGGATTACAAGTGTGAGCCGCCGTGCCTGCCTTTTCTTCCTTCCTTCTTCCTTTATTTCTTTCTGTTTTTTTTTTTTTTTTTTTTTTTTTTTATCAATGGGGTCATCTAATCTGAGTGACGTTCTTGTGCTTGCAATACAAGTGCAACTGGACCACATTCCCAGCCCACTTCTTTTGAAAATTCTTCTATGAAGTGCCCAGATTAATCTATGTGCTTTTGTGACATAAGAACCATTATTCCAAACAGGCTGTAATTCCCATGAAGGCAAGATCCTGTTTTCAGCATGCCTTTTGTAGTTTTTACAACGTACTGACTTCAGCATTGACTTACTAAACCACAAATATACCTCAGTCATTTTTCTTGATATATTTTGTTGTAATGGTAATTAATATTTATCATTGAATATTATTAATCATTATTCTTAAAATCTGTGGTTTTTCATTGATTGCAGAATTGCACATGCTTTTTCCCCCATTATTTTTAATTGGCCTTTAATTTTTTTTCAGATTTAATTCTTTTATTATTCTTTTGTTATTTTGCATATTGATCCCAGTTCTCTGTCCCTCCCTCCTTTCCATGCCCCCCATCCCATTCCCCATCCAGTCCACAGAGAGGCTGAGGCCCTCCATAAGGGATCATCAAAATCTGTCAAGTCATTTGGAGTATGGAGTAGGCCTTCCCTCCTGTCTCTAGGCTAAGGGAGTATCCTACCATGGGGAATGTGCTCCCAAAGTTCTTTCATGCCCCAGAGATACATCCTGGTTCCACTGTCAGAGGTCCCTTAGACTTCCCAGGCCTTCTGACTGATACCCATGTTCAGGGGTTCTGGGTCTGTCCAATGCTGGTTTCCCAGTTATCAGACTGGGGTGCATAAGCTCCCCTTTGTTCAGGTCAGCTGTCTCTGTGGGTTTCTGTAGCCTGGTCTTGACCCCTTTGCTCATCACTCCTCCCTCTCTGCATCCAGGAATTTGGTTCAATGTTTAGCCGTGAGTGTCTGCTTCTGTTTCTATCAGCTACTACATGAGGGCTCCAGGATGGCATATAAGTTAGTTATCAGTCTCATTATCATATTTTTACAATACATCCCCCCCTTTGGCTATAACATAACTTTTAAGCTTCTCTGTATTTTCTACTCAAATTTTCACAATTGTTATAGTACATTCAGCTATGTTAATTTATTCTTGCCTTATATGTTGACACAAATTCTAGTTACCATCACATCCTTTCCATCTAACATTTTACTCCAGCATTTATTGCAATAACCAGTTGTGCCAAGGTATACTCTAGCAATATCCAATCCCCACTACACATAACCCTTGCTTCTCACCTACTATGGTTTGTAAATGGTGGTTTGGATGAGAAATGTACCCTTCAGTCTCCTGTCTCAGCATACTTGTTACACAGTCGATGATACTGTTTGGGGAAGCTGCGGAACTTTAGGAGGTGGAGCTTTGCATGGTTCAGTAACAGAGGAGGCAAGCTTTGGGAGTTTAGAACCTTGTTCCACTTCCACTTTGCTTCTCTCTGCTTCCTGTCTGAGATTGAATATATGGTCCATTAGTTTTCTGCTACGGCCATTGCTGCCACGTCTCCTCTACCCTTATGGACTTTCCCTCTGCAACTGTGTGCCAGAATAAACTTTCTTCCATCAGACACTTTTGGTCATGACATTTTAATTGCTAATAGAATGTCAGTAATAAAATATCACTAAGAGGATCATGTATTAAATGTTTGGTCATCAGGATTCTACTACTACAGTGGTGGCACAATCTTTAAGAGGAAGTGTCCAGGTTCTGAGGTCACTGAATGTATATTGTCAACAAGGACCGGGGTATCATTGTCTCTTTTTGTTTTCTGATTCTTGAGGTAAGTGGGTTTGCTCCACTGTGAGCTCCTAACACAGTGTGTTTCCTTAATGCAAGGCCAATGCAATGAAATAATTTGATTGCGGTTTGGAATCTCCAAAATCAGGAGCCAATATAAACCTTTTCTAAGTTAATTATGTTGGGTGTTTCATCATAATGATGCAAAACTGAACAAAATGCCACCTTAGAACTCCTCCTCCAGCATCCCTGGAGTCACTAGTATGCCTCTGCTCAACCATTTTATACCTACTCAAAACTGAAATCCCAATGAGCTAACACAGTGAGGAAACCTGTGACCAATGCAAGCAACAACAGCCTGTTCCACACCCTGAGCAGACAAGTATGGCACACAGCTAGCATGTTAATCCATGGACTCCCACATGCCTAGAGCCCTGCTTATCCACAGTGGGAACTAGGAGGGAAAAGCCCCTTGGGTTGAAGTATGGCACACAGCTAGCATGTTAATCCATGGACTCCCACATGATTAGAGCCCTGCGTGTCCACAGTGGGAACTAGGAGGGAAAAGTCCCTTGGGTTGACATTTATTCTTCCCTAAATCTGCTTATATTATCTTCCAATGATGCTCAAGTGATCAGTTGCAAAACAATTTAGCTGTAGGCAAACCTTTTTTTTTTTTTTTTTTTTTTTTTTCAAGACAGGTTTTCTTTGTTTTGCTTTGGAGCCTATCCTGGAACTAGCTCTGTAGGCCAGGCTGACTGCAAACTCACAGAGATCCACCTATCCACCTACCTCTGCCTCCCGAGTGCTGGGACTAAAGGTGTGTGCCACCAATGCCCAGCTAATTTTTAATTGATAATGGAAAAACCAAGGTTGGAAATATCTTGATATCTTAGTATGCCATGTTTACATTTCTATGTCTTGTCTCATGTTCTTGCAATTCTTACTGAGGTCACACCAACCTCCCTTTATTTCTTAATGCTCATATTTATTATTCAAATCCAAACACAAGTAGAATTTCTATGAATCCTCTCCAGACTTCCTACTTCTCCTCCTGGGCTTGACTATATGTTGTATGTATCTCACTATAGTAACATTATAATCAATTATCACAAATTTATGAGAATATTTATACAATATTTCAGGGAATAAGCTTGGGTACACTGATTTAAAAGAGATCTAAGAAGATATTCTAACATCAATATGCAGGACTATGTAGCATATTAAACTATTCATGTTCCAAGCTGAATTTATATAGCACAGCTGTTCTCCATTGATCAGTTCAGTAGGCAATTCTTCCTGGGGTCATTTTGGTACTGTTAGTATTCAAGCTTTTTTTTTTTCAGTTCTTAGCAACAAGTCCAGAGCCTCATATAGGTTAATCAGAGCTCCCCCAATGCCTTCTACCTGCAGTCCAAGATCTCTATTATTTCCTCCTAGCTAAACAGAAGAATAGATCCCAGAAGCATTTGCAGGAGTTCCAGTAACCTGAAGGGAAGACTGAGGAGTTAGGCGTCAAAGACTTAGCAGCTAAGGACAAAGGGGAAGCAGGGGGTTATTTTTATATCACCAAGAAATGCACTGGAGCTGCTGGGCAGGTCCTTGAGTGACTGTGTGTGACAGAGTCATACAAAGATGATGCGCTGATACCTCCTTCATCTGCAGAGCTTTGATATTCAGCTGACACAGAACAAATCAAGAACAAAAACCATGTGGCCTGACAGAAAAGAGAGTGATGACTGATAACATGGAGACACCCCAAGTATACAAAAATGTTTCAGGGTGACAAAAACAGTGCACTTCCTATAATGAATCTGTGTCAACATCAGTACCTTATTAGGACAGGCACCAAGAAACCAAGTACCCAGTTGACTAATATTTAGTGTCTATGAGTCCAACTTTGATGGCTACAGGATGCTACTAATTTCCCTCAGCTACTGAATATGAACTGTTTGGGTTTAGGAATTCAAATGTTAAACTATGTTATTCAAAGATGATGATTCCCTTCAGGCATATATGTTAGGAATACAGACATGCCTTCTTTCATGGCCTCTATTAATTGGCACTTTTTAGCTCCCCATGTAAAACCATTTGTAAGGCTATGTTAAATGCAAAACCTGTGCATGTTTCCTCAAATTATGAAAACCTTATCCCTCACAAAGTCAATAATTCAGAATCCTATGAATTTTGTGTAAATACTAAACTTTGAAAAAAATAAGCTGATCTTACCTGATTGGTTTTGTCTCTCCCACTCACAACATATTACCAATGATCCTGTTGGATAAGCCCAGAGGATAGAGGGGGGGGGAATCTATGGGCTTGAAGAGTTAACTTCTCAGTCTTTTCTACTGAAAGGGCAATTCTAGAATAATGGAGTCTTTATTAAAACATATTAATTGATTGATTTGTTTCATTTGTATCCATGTGAGGCCACATGAACTGATGTATACCATACTGATGTGGAGCCATTGGAGTCCAGAAAATACTGGATTTTTGGAAAAGGAGTTACAGGTTGTTATAAGCACCATGTGTATTGCGGTAAATAAGGGTCAGGATAAACAAATAGGCGGAATAGATGTTTATTCAGGGAGAAATGACTTACAACCTAGACAGATGAACACCAGGAAATTCAACCCGATCCTCTCCTGTCCGAGTCACGCCAGAAAGAGAGCGCCTTCCTGGCCCCCTCCGACCTCCTTCCTCAGGTCACCTCCGCCCATCGCTCCACCCCCCAATGGGCGTGGTCAGTGCTACAGAAGGACTACCTCACTACAATTCCCCTTTTAGTCTAAAGAAAAGATTTAGGCTTAATACAAAACTATATACAAAACAGTGAATAACAAGTGTGCTCTAAGAAAAGGAAAATCGAGAACAAAATGACCTACATATCTAGTCCTAGGGTGAGGGCATAATGGAGTTTACAATAGAGTTGTCCTAAGCTGGAAAACGTAAGTCTAGTACCTAATATATCTAACTAGGAAGAGAGAATAATAGTTGTGATAGTTTAATCTTCAACCTCATCAAGACCTGAGAAGGAAAATAACAATACTAGAGTAGACAGGAAATGCGGATGGACAACTTCCAAAACGGTGCAGCAAGGACAGAAACAGCAAGCCACCTGAACAGTCACCCTAGGTCTCACAGCGACGTTGGTACACCCAGATTTGGCTAAGGCCAAGAGAACTTGACAGACCACAACAACAGCAGGGAAATAGAATGGCTGTCTTACCCTGACTTGGCAAGGTCAAGCAGTCTTCTATATTTGTCTCCTGCAAGCACATAGGACTGCATGTCCAAATCAGTGGTCAAGGTGGGGGCAATTCTATGCCCAACAGGCCATTAGCTGAGGCGAGATTGAACTCCAGCAGGAGCAACAACAGTGTCCAACATATTTTCGGGAAAATGCACGGTGCTGTCAGGAGCAACAGTGTCTCATGTCAAAGGAGTACTAATATTAAAACATTTAAATGCCATGTTCTGCATGTCTATGAAGGATTGAAGATTAAGCATCTATATCTGACTAATCTCATAGGTACAGGAAATGTGAGTGAAGATAATCTATAATACTCGGGAACTTAGCTAAAAAGACTGATTAAAACTTTCCTGAGTAAAGCAGGAACAAATACTTAAACAATATAACTAT
This sequence comes from Phodopus roborovskii, assembly GCF_943737965.1. NCBI lineage: Eukaryota > Metazoa > Chordata > Mammalia > Rodentia > Cricetidae > Phodopus > Phodopus roborovskii. The sequence goes on from NW_026126511.1 coordinate 20,336,829, forward strand.
TTGCATATACCTACATGTAAATCCCTAAAATAGAGGTAGAGTATAAGTGTCAAGACAAGAGGTAGAACTATAAAGGGCAGCAAGATAAATATCCCAAATTGTATCAATATACAAAATGTCTTGAACACAAGAAAAGTATACATACATAGAATATGGTAAAAAATAATGTGCATAAATATTATAAGTGGAAACATTTAACACAATATAACAAAATATAAACTTAATTTTACATAGCTTACCACATAGGAATGCATAACAATGTAAGCTGTAAAATACTATCTCATTCAAACTCAAATTCTCAAGGAAATAGGCTAATCTACTTATATCCCATCTAAACCATACCTTTACCCACCATTCCCTATTCCTGTCTAAAAGATAAACCCGAGTGTAAGCATCACCCAATCCCAAATAACTAAAACCAACCCAAAGACGATGACTATTATCCCAAATTTCCAAGGGTAGGGAAAGGGGGCGTAGTCATATTAAGATTACTTCCTGCTGAAATGGGACGATGATTGCTCCAATGGATCCTGTAGGAAGAAAATTTTTAGCAACCAAATTTCTCAACAGAACTGGCTGTGACATATGTAGTTAGTCACTGTGTGGCAGAAAATTCTTGACTGTAGTTCTATTTGAAACTGGCCAGGGTGTAATAAAAAGGTGCACCATTACAGCTAGCTAGTCATGAGTTGTCTCGAGCAAAACAGTCTCAAACCGGTTTTAGGGTGATGTTTGTAGTTCCGATGCATCAGGTTGAGTCAAGTGGAAATGATGATGTGGGGCCCCATCTTCTTTCCGGAAAGTTCAAAGACTGCTGTTAGGAATCGTTATTATTCCTTGTGGAAAAGTTACACATCAATATTAAAGTAAAATTTTCAAGTTTTAAGGTATGCATTAGGGAAAGACAACAATAAGCATTAAAAGTATGTGAGAAAATTAGGATTTCAGAGAGAAAATTGCATAAGATATGAGTCCCCAGATTTTGTTTCTTCTGCCTTACACCAATTGGCTTCTTGATTTAAGGCAGAAACCATGAATTTAATCTTAACAACATGCTTGAATTTAGAGAAGGAAAGCCAAATCCAATTCCAAAGCCAGCATTGGTTTACAAAATTTGGGACTTCAGGAATACTAGATAATAGAGAGAAATAGATTTCTATATAGAAATAGTTTACTACAATTAAATTTTTTTTTTTTTTTTTTTTTTTTTTTTTTTTTTACCATATATCAGATTCTGCTTCCTTAAGTGATTGTTTCTGAAGAGCTGTCTTCTCTTCTGTAGGCACCTACATGTTCAGTGTCTTTTGGCTGTTTGATGATAGGTTTTCTCTGTTTTCCTGTAAAAACAAGAACAGAACACTTCCCCTACCTTTGAGAGGCCTCCGCACACCTCATAGGACCTAGTTTGTTGGATGACTTGTCATTTCTCTTCATTAAGATGCTTCTCTTGTTCAACTCGGATCTTGATTAACTTAGATGGTATCCATAGTTTTTCTTCTCCTGTAGATACAAATGCAAAACCCCTACCCCAACGTAACACATATCCTGCTTTCCATTCTGAGGTCAGTACATCCTTGAAATACACTGGCTGATTTAGTTCAGAAGTTTTTTCTATTGTCCAGTGTCTTTCTGCAGCTGTTTTTCCTTTTTCATCAGCATTAAGAAAGTTTAATGTTAATAAAGCATTATGTAATCTGTGTTTGGGTGTTTTGGTTCCTCCTGCCTGTTTATGGAGCATTTCTTTTAAAGTACGATTGGATCTCTCAACCACTGCTTGTCCTGTAGGATTGTGTGGTATACCAGTTATGTGCTTTATCTTGTAATACTCAAAAAACTGTTTCAATTTGCTGGAGACATATGCTGGAGCATTGTCAGTTTTTATTTGTGCAGGTATGCCCATAATGGCCATTACCTCTAAAAGGTGCGTTATAACAGAATCAGCCTTTTCAGAGCTCAGAGCAGTAGCCCACTGAAACCCTGAAAATGTATCTATAGTGTGATGTACATATTTTAATTTTCCAAATTCTGCAAAATGAAACACATCCATTTGCCATATTTCATTCCTATTTATACCTTTAGGGTTACTGCCTGGTGGTAAAGGAGTTTGGTTATAGAATGAGCAAGTAGGACATTTCCTTACTATTTCCTTGGCTTGTTCCCAAGTGATAGAAAAATCCTTTTTTAAACCTTTGCTGTTCACGTGGTGTTTCTTATGAAACTCTGAGGCTTCTAGCACACTTCCTATCAATAAACGATCAATTTCATCATTGCCTTGTGCTAGAGGACCTGGCAGACCCGTATGGGATCTGATGTGTGTTATATATATAGGATGAGTCCTCTTTCTGATAGTATCTTGTAACTGTATAAACAATGAAGTTAATTCTGTATTGTCAGGAATAAATTCTGCAGTCTCAATGTGTAAAACGACTCTCTCTGCGTATTGAGAGTCAGTAACTATATTGAGGGGTTCTTTAAAATCCATAAGTACCATGAGAATGGCATACAATTCTGCCTTTTGTACAGAATTGTAAGGGCTTTGAACCACTTTACTAATATTTCCTGATTTATATCCTGCCTTACCTGATTTATTTGCATCAGTGTAGAATGTATGAACTCCAGAAATAGGTGTTTTTCTTACAATGCGTGGAAGAATCCAAATCGTTTTCTTTATGAATTTGATTCTCTCAGTTTTGGGATAGTTGTTGCTAATTGTTCCCAAAAAGTTACTGCAAGCTCTCTGCCAATATTCGTTATCTTTCCATAAGGAAGAAATTTCCTCATTAGTTAAAGGTACTATAATTTCTGCTGGGTCCCTTCCTATTAGCTGACGAAGTCTTAATTTACCTTTTATAATCAAGTCAGAGATCTTTTCTATATATGTTTTCAGTTTTTTATTCTGTTTATGTGGTAGGAATATCCATTCTAATATGATATCTTCTCTCTGCATCAAAATCCCTGAAGGATATTCTCTAGATGGTAATATAACCAGAATACAGTCTAGGTTTGGATCCACACGGTCCACATGTGCTTCTAGTATCCTCTTTTCTACCCATTCTAATTCCTTCTCAGCTTCAGCTGATAGTATTCGTGGACTATTCAAGTCCTTATCTCCTTTTAGGGCCATTTTCAAGTTTTTCAAATCATGCCCTTCTACTCCAATTATGGTTTGCAGTTGAGAAATCTCTCCTAGTAATTTTTGAAGATCATTAAGAGTCTGGTAGCGATCTCTTCTGATCTGTACTTTTTGTGGTCTAATTTTCTGTAGACCTATTTTATATCCTAAGTAGTTGATAGACTCTCCTTTTTGTATTTTTTCAGGTGCAATTTGTAATCCCCAGCGAGGTAAAACTTCCTTTACTTTCTCAAACATTTTTTCTAATATTTCTCCTTTAGAGTCAGCTAACAATATATCATCCATGTAATGATAGATTATGGATTGTGGAAACTGTTTACGAATTATTTCTAACGGCTTTTGTACGAAATATTGGCACAGGGTGGGGCTATTTAGCATTCCCTGTGGCAAAACCTTCCATTGATATCTCTTCACCGGTTGAGAATTGTTATAATTAGGTACCGTGAAGGCAAATTTCTCTTTGTCTTGTTCTTGTAAAGGTATAGTGAAGAAGCAATCCTTTAAATCAATAACTATAATAGGCCATTCTTTGGGTATCAAAGAAGGCAAGGGCATTCCAGGCTGTAGAGAGCCCATTGGCTGGATAACTTTATTGATGGCTCTCAGGTCTGTAAGCATTCTCCATTTACCAGATTTCTTTTTGATCACAAATACAGGAGAATTCCAAGGGCTGGTTGATTCCTCAATATGTCCAGCATTTAGCTGTTCCTGAACCAGGCTTTCTAAAGCTTCTAACTTCTCAGAGGTCATAGGCCATTGTCCTACCCAGACAGGTTCCTCTGTTAGCCATTTTAAAGGTAGGGCTTTTGGTTCCTCTGTTTGTTCAGCATTTGTATTTTGTTTTTGTACTGCCTGGATATTTGGTCTCTGTCTTGTATAGTACTTAACAGTATTCTTTCCACAATCATGAGGTCGTCTATGGTTCCTATCTAATACAGGAGGAATGTTAATCTGTGTATTCCATTGCTGTAATAGATCACGACCCCATAAATTTATCACTACATCAGCCACATATGGTCTCAACCTCCCTCTCTGTCCTTCTGGTCCTATACAGTCAATCCATCTCGTGCTTTGTTTTACCTGAGCCAGGGTTCCAATCCCTAAGAATTGAACATTTACCTCATGCAGGGGCCATCTTTGAGGCCAAGATTTATTAGATATGATAGTTACATCAGCTCCAGTGTCCACCAGACCCTCAAACAGTCTATTATTCATCTTAACTATCAATCTAGGCCTATGACTATTTATAGCAGTTTGCCAAAATATACGTTTTTCATTTCCTTCTGTCATGTTTGATTCAACTTCCGTCACTAGTTCGTCATCCAGAGCAGTATGAGTTTTTATAATAGGCACAGAATTTTCTAATTGTCCTGTGGGAGATTGTCTTCCACTGTGACTGGGAATGTTCGAACCACCTGTGATGTGGGGGCCTTCGAGAGGCCCCCCAAGGAGTTTCCCGATGGTAAAGGGTTTCCTTGCTTGTCTCTGGTCGATCTACACTCATTTGTCCAGTGTCTGCCTTTGCCACACCTTCTACATAACCCAGAAGGCTGAGGCCTTCTGTTTGATTCATTCCTGGGGGTGTTACTTCTAGGGAAGCTTTGCCTACAATTTCTTTTTAGATGTCCTATCTTACCACAGTTATAACATCTGACATTATGATATCTTTTCAAACCTTTGGGGATGGCTTCTCCTACCCAAGCTTCTAAGTCACCATAGTAAGGAACTCTGTTATCTTGATATCTTCTCTGACCTTTAGATATGGCTTCTCCTATCCATGCTTCAGTCTTATTGTCATTATACTCAATGTTGCCTGTATATAGGACCCATTCATCCAAGGGTGCTGATCGCATTTTTAAAGGCCAAAGCACCTGTTTGCATTGAGGATTCACATTCTCATAAACTAAAGATTCTATGAGTATTCGCCTAGCATCTATGTCTGCTATCTCTAATTGTACTGCCCTAGATAATCTTTCTAAAAAGATACTAAAACGTTCTCTAGGTCCTTGCTTTATCTTGGTATAAGGTTCTATCCTCTCTCCTAATTCATGAACCTTATCCCAAGCATTCAAAGCTGCTGTACTGCATAGAGACAAGATGTGTTCATCATAGGCAGCTTGGGTTTCTGGGTCAGCATAGAGACCCTCACCAAGAATTTTATCTTGGGGAGCTTTATACCCTTTCTTTAAGCCCTGAAGTTCAAGAGCTTTTGCTTCCTCTCTCCATAAAGCCCTCCATTCTATTTGAGAGGCGCTTTCAAGGACAGCTGATATTAATTGATCCCAATCCTTAGGGGTTACCTTGTTATTCCATGCCCATGATTCTACTAATTGCTTCACATAAGGTGAATGCATGCCATAAGAGACTACTGCTTCCTTTATACCTTTTAAATCTTTCATACGTATTGGTTCCCACTGATATGCAACGACACCTTTTGGATGTTTCTTCGTTGCTGGCTTTTCATGAATAGATACAGGGAAAGCTCCCCTGACCCTAAATGGTGTGGAAAATTTTAAATCTTTTTCATGCCCTATTACCTGTAGTTCTTCTTCTGATGTATCAGACTGAAGGTCTTCTAAAGCCTGAAATCTATTCACCATTGTTTCTTTGAGTGTCTGAACTTCTTGAATCAAATAACTTTCTAGAGACTTCATTGTATCAGTCAGTTTCTTACTTTCTCCAACTACAAATGATTCCATGTTTTTAATCTTATCATCCTTAGATATTATCTGAATGGCGTGTAAACTGCCTTCCAGAAACAATGTTCTATCTGCTAGCTTGTCATTATCCTCAGACATGGAAGAGATTCTGTCATCTAGTCTTTCTATCTGATGTTCCAGTTTTTTAAACTTATTAGTAGCTTCCTCCGACCAGGAGTGGGCTGTTTCTGCTAGTTTGTTAATGCATTGCATTGTTTCTGTTCTGGTTATTGAAGTATCTGACATTAAACAAATTATACCTTTCAGCTCGCCAACGCCATCTTCAATATTCTGAATCTTTCTTTCTATATTTTCTATGCTTTGAATTCTATCATTTTCAATGTTTCGAATCTTAGTCTCTATGCTTTGAATTCCATCATTTTCAATGTTTTGAATCCTTGTCTCTATGCTTTGAATTCTATCATTTTCAATGTTTCGAATCTTTGTTACTAAGTCTCCCATAGTTTGTACAAGTTCCTTATTGTTTGCTGTAATCTCAAACCATTTCTTTAAGAATATCATGTTAATGATGAAACCCATTGCTATTACAAAATAAAAGTATATATTGGTCCAGTCATAAGTTTCTTCTGCTAAAATCCCTTCTACATATGAAGTAAAATAATTCCTAAAGTTCTGCATAGTAAAATTATCTGCCATAGTTATAGAACAATTTATCTCAGATTTTATATCAGCTTAAATTGCAAAAGATGTTACAATTACCTTAGGTGTAATTCTGCTGTCCTGGAACTTTGATGCTTTTAGTTGTATATCTCCGCTTGTGGTAGCTACGCCTGGAGGTGTGTCATCAAATAGCGCCTAGCCGCCCAGGCTCGTCTGATCCCGGTTCCTGTAAAAAGTTCTTAACAAACTATGGCAAGCAGAATTTTGTTAAAAGGGGACTTTTGGAGTTACTTGTAACACAAGACGAAACGCGTGCAAGCCGGGCGGGTGCCGCCGGGCGGGTGCCGCCGGGTGGGTGCCGCCAGGCGGGTGCCGCCGGGCGGGTGCCGCCGAGAGGCTCTGCGCGAATGCAAAGTCCCGTGCGGAAATGGGCAAAAAATGTTAAGCGGTAAGTGCCTTCTCAGGTCTGCTTTAGCGGCAAAGATCTCCTTTGCAGTAAGGAAGAGGCAAATGTCCCAAGGCTGTGGTGAGTCCACCTGGTTAAACCCTGCCCGTTGGGGAAGGTGGGGGAGGGGGGGCGGCTTCTGCCGCCTGGGGGCAAAACCCAGGTAAATTCCGCTTCTGACACCAGATATTGCGGTAAATAAGGGTCAGGATAAACAAATAGGCCGAATAGATGTTTATTCAGGGAGAAATGACTTACAACCTAGACAGATGAACACCAGGAAATTCAACCCGATCCTCTCCTGTCCTAGTCACGCCAGAAAGAGAGCGCCTTCCTGGCCCCCTCCGACCTCCTTCCTCAGGTCACCTCCGCCCATCGCTCCACCCCCCAATGGGCGTGGTCAGTGCTACAGAAGGACTACCTCACTACACATGTGGGTATGGTGAAATGAGTCTTGGTGATCTGCAAGAGCAGTGAGTGCTCTTGTTAGCTAAAACTTTTCTCCAGCCCCAACAGAAAGCCCCTTAGTCACCTGTGAACACATTTGATCATTGATTTTTGTGAAATCTACTATTTCACATTGTAAGCACTGGTCATACAGGTAACATATTGTATTAGCAGTTTAGTACTTCCAGTTACTTAAGGTTTGCATCATAAATTATATTTTTGGTAAAGTAATTTGAGATCTAAGACTACCAATGATAATAGTTTTATTATCTTGTAATATTATGATAATAAGTGGCTTGTTATAGAAGTTCAATTTATAATTCCTAAAACACAATATTTTAATAAATCATTTTTTACTTAATTGGCATCTTTCAAAACTAAAGGCTATTGACTTTTATAGTGGCAATATTCTAAATATTCCACAGTGGTAGAGAATTTGTAGCTTAGGAATTTCATTATTGATTTTTTTTCTTTTTCTTTTTAGCGGGGTGAGGGAGGCAGGGGTTAAGTGGTATAGTAAGATATCTAAGAATGATAAATATTACTTGTATAGTTCTAAGACTTACTAGGATTTTGTATTCATCTATAGTTTTATCTATAATTTAAATGGTTTCTGGGGATATTAGGCTTCTTAGTGAAGTAATAAGAACTGGATGAAACAGAGTATGAACATCATGGGTTCAAGTGTATCCCATAAGCAAGGTCTCAGAGCCAGGGCTGATTGTCTTTCAACTGTAGAGGAAAGAGTTGTCTGCTTTAGACATTCATAGATATGCACACAATGCTAAGTTCAAACTGTCTCATACCCAAGAAGTACTTGGTAAAAGGACAGAAGTTGACAGTCTTGGAATTCCTTTGTGGCAGAGTTTATCAGTAGCCAGCATTAGAAGCATTTGGTGAACTTACATGAGGGAATACTCTTGAACTGGAAACCAACTCTGGCTGACATACTGAACTAGATTGCCCTGCATGATAGGAGATAGCTGTGCATCTCTAAAATGTTCTTCAGTCACTACAGGAGGGCTGTGTTTCTCAAATTTGAGTGGTAAAATAATTATACAGGAAATATATTAAAAGGCACATTTCCCTTAAACAATAAAATGTCTAAAAATAAGGATGTGGCAGGAAACAAATCCCAACAGATATGTTAAAATAACTCTTTCCCAATAGCCTGGCCCTATAACCATGTCAGGCCCAAATGAACACTCAGGAATTTAACATTAATTATGAAACTGTTGGCCAATAACTAGGGCTTCTTACTAGCTAGCTCTGTCTCAATTACTGACCCATTTCTATTAATCTAAGTATTTCCACATGGTCTTATCTTACCATAGAAAGGTCCGGGGACCTGTTACTCCTCTGGTGTCCTACATGATGACTACTCTCTGCACCTCCCAGAATCCTCCTCATCTCCTAGACCTGTCTATCTTGCTGCCCTATTTGCCACAGTGTTTTATTCATCAACCAATAAGATAAACATATACAGAAGAGCATTTCCCTATCACAGATATTGTCACCCTAGGATCAGAGGTCATACTTAGAGGTGCAAAATTCTGTCTTTCATGAGAAAGTGATTCTAAGTGATCACAGTACCTGCCAAATGCATCTGTATAAAACTTCTGGGTCACACTTGCCATCTGATGGCTATGTCCAAGAGTTAATCATTTTCTAAAGTTCATTGTGCATAACTTCCATTGTCACATTTTTTTTTAATTTTTTCTTCCTTCTTTCCCAGGAATTAGATATTTCTAAAATAGTTTAAAACTTTTTTTCCGTGGTGTGTGTGTGTGCACATGCGTGTACATGTGTATGTGTGCATGTGTGTTTGTATATGTGCATTGCGTGTGTGTGTGTGTGTGTGTGTAAGAAAGGAGGAGAGAGAGGGAGGTCTTCCAAACTCCTTTTTCCACCCCATCACACAAAGACAATTGATCTCAACATTTTAGTCAGTTATTTTAAACTACCATGGTGTCACTGGGAATCTCCTTGCTTCACAGTAGATTAATGAGTTCTAGTCATTGTTTGTTGTCCTTTCTATGTAGGAAACTTTACAAGTGTCCTATCCTCTAAAACAGTCATAGCACGATTTAGATTGGATAAATATTGCCACACAACTTTTCTCCAGAGTTAACAACTGGCTTAGTCTTAGCTTTCTGCATTTTCTCTATAGATTATAGTTTCTAACATTGTCCTTATCCGTTTCATACTTTTCTCCTGTGCTTAGATACACTGGAGCATTATCAGGGCACCCTTGCTAGAGATTTCTCTTCAGGAGCTTTCTAGTCCCCTGAAGTCTGCAAAGACTGGCTTGCACACCACTGCAAAGTTGATATTCTGGGACCCTTTGGTCTGTCCTCTTTGCCTAATATTGAGGCTTTGGCATTCTCTACCTGATATCTTCCTGCTTCCTCCTGATTTTGGAAGCAAAGCCACAGCTTCTAGCATGGAAAATAAAAATATAGTTGACGTTTTGAAAATGTGGATGTCTGAAAACATCCTCATTGTGCACTCAAATCAGAATTTGCTCTTGGTTGTTGTACTATCAGCACATCTGGTACATGAGTATTTTGTTACTTTTCTAAGTCAACTTGAGCTTCGTTTTGTGTTTGTTTTGTCTCAGGTTCTTTACTTTTCCCATTTGGGATTCCACATTGTAGGGTGTAAAAATTCCCACACCATATGCCCATTTACTGTCAGTTCCACAGATTGTGTTACTACAATTTACTTTTACAGTATCTCCATCTCTAGAGCTTACTGTTACTATGAAAAGTACTCCCTATTTTATACTCTCTTACATGAAGCACTCCAAGAGAGAAGCTACATTAATGGCATGTTCTCTCTACTCTCCTTGTTGAGAGGCAGTGTGCTGAACTCTTCTGTCTTGATTGAACCACCCTGTTAAACACCCTTCCATATTACTTTCCTTCCTCAAAAACTCCTCTGTTTGCTTCCAGAACAACTTTTTTTTTCCAGTTTTCCTCTGGCATTTTATTTCTGTCATTTTTAAAACTTAGAGAATGAAACTATTATTCTCTACTTAGATGTTAAATGTTGTAGCACATATATGTCCCATTTTGTTGCCATTTCTTCATTTTTTAAAAATTCTTCTGGATCTATGCTGTTCTATCTCATATATATATATATATATATATATATATATATATATATATATTATATATATAATTTTTTTTTCATTGTACATATCGATTCCAGTTCCCTCTACCTTCCTCCTTCCCATGCCCTCTGACACCCTCTTCTGTCCTATTCATTCCCCACCCACTCCACAGGGATGGTGAGGCCTTCCAGGTGGGATCATCAAAATCTGTCAAGTCATTTGTAGTAGGGACTAGGCCCTCCCTCCTGCCTGTCTTCTTCTTCTTCTTCTTCTTCTTCTTCTTCTTCTTCTTCTTCTTCTTCTTCTTCTTCTTCTTCTTCTTCTTCTTCTTCTTCTTTTGCTACCACTATTCATCAGGGATTCCAGCATTTATATATGGAGTTCTCTCCTCTGAACTTCTGCTTGATACTGCTTTATAGACATCATGATGAGGCCTCAATTTCTACATTTCTTTTTTTCTTTCCATTTTATATGTCATGCATTCCAATCCTGCTTATCTCAGTGTCCCCTCATATCTGCCCTCTGCCCTTGAAATGCCCCCCTAAAGAAAACCAATTTTAAAAGGAAAATCAAAGAAACAAGGGAAAAAAAAGAGAGAAAAGAAAACTGAAAATAAAGTGAATGCAAACAATTTTTGCATTTTTACATGGTGTTATCAGCTTGTCCCACTTTTTCTAGATTGTATTCCCAAGTAACTCAGGACAGTACTTACACAACTGCTTATATCACTGGGCTTCTCCTTCCTAGAATGGGATAAACTTTAAAAACCTATCATCCATTAATCTGTCCTTAATCCATCATTAATCCCTGCTGATTTCTGCCCCAAATGTTCCCAATGTTTTCCTCTTCTCTCTCCATCATCTACAATCTTATTTTACCTCACTTAAGTAAACATACCATTTTGCCCAATAGTCTTCTGACTGTCACCTTTGTCCCCTTCTGAGTATCTCTTCAAGCAGCAGCCAAATCCACTGCCATTATCCATGCACCTTGATCCAAACAATCCTTTAAACATCTTTCTGCTGCTCCGTGAAAAACACAGGAGGAAGTATTGGTAGTTTCCCTCTCAGCATTCTCCCTACTCAGAAGGCTGAGGCAGGAGCATTCATTGAGCCCAGAAGTGGGCAGGGTAGCCTTGACAAGACAGTGAGATAAATAGCATAAAACAAGTAAGATACCATGTAATTTCTTGATAAGCATTATACTTCACCCAGTCTCTTGCTTTCCTTACTTAAGCCACCTCTATTAGACTTCCTTTAACTCCTCAGGAGTGTCAGGTTTCCTATCACTATGGGACAGTTGTCCATGTTATTTCCTTTGCTGTAATTTTTCATTCACTTCCCTGAGAATTGAACAATGTGGGCCTGAATGTCAGGTTTTCTGGGGTATCTACTTGACCCCCATATCACATGTCATTTTTTTTTTGGCTTTTCAGGAGTGTGCAAAGACTTCCTTTAGGTCATTATCTTTCAGAATTCTTTAGCTCAGTAGTAGGTAAAAGTCACTTAGTGTCTTCTCATACAGTAATAAAAAAGCCATACTCTATGGTAACTTTCAATATCATTATGCTGAATCATATAATTATTATTGTTTGGCCAAAATAAGATAATAATTAAGACATTGCTAGAATAGGTAGACATGCTTACCTTTGCATGACTCTACCACAAGTTAGGTAATTTGAAACAACATAATGGCCCAGATCTGGGGTTACAATTCCAAAGTCAAGGACTCAGACATGTCACATTACCTCTTTTTGTCCTGTCCGACATTGAGTCGCCACTGATAAAGCTGTGTATTCACCAATCCAGTCTCTGTTTCCACCTTTCTATGGAATTTTCTTCATGAGGGAGTCTTTTTTTTTTTCTCATTCTTTTTTTTTTTGTCATAAGTTTTAATTTAAATTTAAGACAAGCTTATTTTACATGCCAATCCCAGTTCCTGCACCATCCCATCATCCCCTGACCCCCCACTAACCCCCATTCCATCCCCTTTCTGCTCCCCATGGAGCAGACTTCCATGGGTAGTGTTCTACATTTGTCATATCATTTGGAACATAGCCTAGAACTTCCCTCATATGTTTAGGCTGAGGGAATGTCCCTATATGTGGCATGGGGTCCCAAAGTCCATTTGTATACTAGGGATAAATACTGATCCGTTATCAGAGGCCCCATAGACTGCCCAGGCCTCCTAATTGACACCCATGTTCAGGAAGTCTGGGTCAGTACTATGCTGATTTCCCAGCTGTCAGATTGGGGTCCATGAGCTTCCTCCTTGTTCAGGTCAGAAGTTTATGTGGGTTTCTCCAGCCTGGTCTTGACCCCTTTGATCATCACTCCTCCCTCTTTGGAACTGGATTCCAAGAGTTTGACTCAGTGTTTAGCTGTGGGTATCTGCTTCTGCTTCCATCAGCTACTAGATGAAGGCTCTAGGATGGCATATAAGGTAGTCATCAACCTCATTATTGGGGAAGAGCATTTAATGTAGCCTCTCCACTATTGCTTAGATTGTTAATTTTGTTTCCACCCAGATCTCATCTTGATATTCATATTATTATATTTACAAATATATCTTTTACAAATAATTTGACATTTTGTGTGAACATACTATTTTAGGTTCATCATTCAACATAAAAAATTATTCATCTCTACACTATGGTCTCAGTGGTGTGTGTAGAGTGGAGTTATATTAAAGGAGGACAATGAGATGGTGTGTGTGTGAGTATGTTTTAGAAAATTCTCCTAAATTAATTCTAACTTATTTCTTCCTTTTTAGTTGAAAACCTATGCATTGAAGAATTATTATCAACTATATTTTAAACTTGTGCATGGTTGGTGAACTCTATTTGCTCCTGGAAGGTTATAGAAGCCAATCCTCTCTTGTACAATACATTAAGGTCATTTCTGAACAGTGAAGAGAAGAGCTAGTGTGCAGGATGTTTCTCCCATTTTTTACACATGATGACTGTTTCCAGAACTCAAAGGAGACTTCAAAATTAACAGAAGATACAGAAGACAAAAAGTAAAAGAAAAGAAATAAAAGTGTGTCAAAGAATAGAAAATCATCATGCAAAAGCCAGATAAAGTGACCAGAAATGTTCTATGTTGTGGAAAATACAAGTTAAATTTAAAAAAATTAATTTAGTGCTGGTGAGATGTCTTAGTTCTTATCATCAAGCCTGATGATCTGATTTGTTCCCTGGGACGATTATGGCAGAAGGAGAGAGCCAAATTCTGTAACTTGTCCTCTAATTTTCAAAAGCACACCATGATACATGCATACATATACTCAGGTTCACACACTACACAAATATATGTATCAATAAATAAATGTTCTAAAAGGATGAATTTTGTCATCAGTAAATACTTGTTTAATTTGAACTGAATTGTTAATGGAGAAGTTCCAGTCTATAAATGGTATCTTTCAATCCAGATGTGTTTTTACTTAACCAATATAGTGAAGTTACATGGTCTTTCCTTTAAAAAATGGACCAGAGTCCACAGAGCAAGGCACAAATATCACCTTGGTACTAATAGAAGTTCAAATCAATGTTCCTTAGTCACAGACCCCTCAATTGAAATCTGTGTTTAAGCTAATGATTACTATGTGAATCAAGGGTTGTAGTAGACTAAAATAGTTTGTTTGTTTGTTTGTTTGAGACAGGGTTTCTCTATAGCTTTGGAAGCTGTCCTAGAACTCATTCAGTAGACCAGGCTGACCTCGACCTCACACAGATCCACCTGCTTCTGCCTCCCGAGTGCTGAGATTATAGGCATGAGGCACCACCACCCAGCTTAAAATAGATTTTTTTATAACTGCTTTTCTGAATAAAAGGTAGTAGGCTTTAAAGGAAATACTTACAGGCTCCATGGTTGCCAGGCCCAGTTAATAAAGCCTGTTCCTCAGTGAGGGACATCAATATGGATTCTAATTTTCAGGCTGGCTTAAGATGGTCCTTCCTTGTCTTTGCCCTGCTAGCAATGGTTAGTAGGAATGCTGGTTCAAGCAAGAGGAAAGCCTCTCCAAAGGGGGAGGTGGTGTTTGCTACATAACAGAGAGTTTCATCAATTAGGAAATAGGACCCCACTCTTTCTAAGAAACAGAAAAACTGGTTCCTTAATACAACTCCTTTTCATCTCTCACAAGCTACATTATGAGTTTAAGCTACTTGGCTTCCTTCCCAGTATCTCTACAGTTTTTCTGAATACAGGCTGCCAGACATTCTGACCCAGGGGACCATGTTGCCTTTTTTCATTTAAAAATGGCTTTAGAGCCCAACAAAGGCTCACTCTTCTCAGAAGGAATGAAGTAGACAAAAGTTACAGGGTGCAGTCTAGAGCAACCACACAGAGCAACCTGGCTGAACTCGTTTTGCTTAAGAGCTAATCAAATCTGTATCATCATACAAACTTTTCTGCTTGCTTGGCCTTGTTTTAAAAACAATATCTTCTAGCTGTTGGGACTAAATCCAATATTGCACAACATGAAGGTGAACTCCAGAAAATATTGCTCAGTATGAACACGAACAGTAGAATTAGGCTTTTCACAGTAAGCATTTTCATCCTGAAGAATTGCTCAATAATTCTCTGTAGTAGTCATAATTTCAATTAAGACATTTTATTCCGAATGATCATAGAGCAGAGGCAGCCATTTTAGACAAGAGTGAAGAGAAGACCTTGGGGTTCCTAAGTGGTATCCTAAGTTTTTTATTTCTTTTTTCCTTCCTTCTTTCCTTTCTTTCTTTTGTTTATGATGAAACATTACAAAACTGAGAACAATAAAGCATCGTTGTTACTTTGACCTTCAATATTTTTCTGGTTCAAGGTTTATCTTTGTAAAGAGATAAGAATAGAATTTGTCATTGTGATACATTTTTAAGATTCTGAAAAGAATTTTTTTAATTAGGTAACCTTTATAAAGGTTAACTAATAATTTCTTTTAATGCCATTTCTACAGGTAGTAGAAATAAATTATGCTCATGAAATACTTCTTTTAGCACTCTGATCATCTACAAAAATGATGGAATTTAAAACTAACTTTTACTACCACATATTTCTATGATTTAAACTAGGCTCCATAATTAATCATTACAGGAAAACAAACAGGTCAAGGATCAATATTTTACTATTAGATAAAAACTGGTTTAAGTTCTTGTGAAGCAATTTGCTAACTTGAGATCTTTAGCAAGTTATCTGGACACTGCTTTAATGATATCGTTGAAAAGAGAAATGAAGAGAAATAGATTGTACTTCTTCAGAGTTCCTGTTAACCAGTGGAGAAGCTATAGATGATGTGTTTGATGGGGCAAGTGAGTGGTCAATCCTATGTTATCACACAATTTTGATTACTTATAATACTTAATATAATAGATTAAAGTATGCCAATTTAATTGTGGATTTCATTTAGTAAGTGTCAAAGTATACAAAAAAAGTTGGTTAGGTGCTATATTTTACTAAGTGTTGTATTCTGGCACAAGAAGCTTTTAGTCTGCTTCAGATCTCATTACTAAAAAGGGAGTAACATTTTCCAAGCCAAGTCCATTGACACATGTCTTGTCCTTGACTGTAGTAGGACACTTAACTAACAGAAAAAGGTTAAGAGTTAAAAGCACATATTCAACCAATATCATTTGGCTATCCTCAAATATGCATATCCTGACAATCAGCAGTCATAGGTTTGTGCAGATATCACTAAAATCAAATCGATGATGCCAATTCTCAATGAACATTTCTAACTTCGTGCCCTTGTTTTTTTGTTCTGAATTTAGTTTTGACTATATTACTATATTTTTAGTTTTGACTATAATATGTATATACATATATATGTATATATGTATATATACATATATATGCATATGTATATATGCATATATATGTGTATATATATATGCAGTCTTAGTTTCTGCATGTTACAAAGACTTTCTGTTTCTCAGTTATGTGCTGCAAAGTTGTTTTACTCTTTACGGGGAAGTCTTTTTTTTTTTTTTTTTTTCTCAGTTTTTTAGATCCAGAATTTCCTGTCCTAGTGTGTTGTCATGGCTTAATTTTTGTCCCTCCAGAGAATTGTCGAGTCATACATATATATGATAAAATGTAACATGTGTCCTTGTAAGGAGAGGGATTTGAACACAGAGGTGCATGGTGCTTGCTCTCTTCAGTAACACAGAAAGAACTTGACATGATGCAGGTGCAAGCCAAAGGTAGGTGTCTACCATCAGAAGCTCGGAATGGACAAGCAATGACTACTCTTTGGGTCACAGAAAGACCATTTCCTGCTGATATGGGCATGTAGTCTCCAGAATTGTAAGAAAAGGCATTTTTCTTGTATGGAGCCCTTAAATTGCTTGCAGTTTCTAATATACCTGTGAGACAAAGGGAGATGTGCCCACACTGTGTTGGTATCACTTTTGTGTCCCCCTTTTCACCAAAGCCCAGTATATTATCATGCCAGGCTTGGTTTTCAGAATTAGTGTGATAGCTACCATTAGGAGTGGAAATGACTGAAATATAATCTTTTCAAGTGTTTTTCCCTATGTGGCCTAATCATATGAAACAAACAATGCCAAGATCTAAAGGCTGGTCAGAGAAGGAGGGAGAGAGGGAGGGAGAGGAAGAGAGGGAGAGGGGGTGTTGTAAAGCTGTCAGATTGTGGCTAGTTCTTGATCATAATTTCTTTAGCATTTTTTTCTGTAAGCTACAAGATTCCTTTCAGTTGTCCTTCCATGGGTCTCATTGGGATCAAATACAATAAACTAAGGTGAATGTACAATGTTTTAATTTATTCCTGGGCTTGGAATAGAGTCCTCCCTACACTTCCATAAATACAACTTCAGTATAAGCATAGTCCACACTGAATGCTATTATCTTTTACCCTTAACATTGACTGCTTTGATTTATGTGTTCCTTACTACCAGACAGAGCATGTTGGCCACAGTTTGGTCAATGTGACAGATACCTGAGAGAATACAAAAGGAAAGATTTATTTGAGCTCATGGTCTGTGATGTTTCAGTCACTGTGGCACAGTAAGGACAGGAACAAAGCAGCTTACATCCAAACAGGAAGGAAGCACCCAAAAAGGAATGTGTTGGTTCCAAGAGGCTTTCTCTTTTCCCTATTTTTGCTTCATCCTGTCCCAAAACAAATGGGATGGTCCTACTCACATTTAAGATAGTTCCTTCCCTCTTAGTTATTCTGTCCTGAAAAGTCTCATAGAGGTATCCCCTACTAATCCTCCTGTGTTTCTCTACATAATAAAGTTAACAAACAAACCGTTTTACCCTGGGCCACACAAGGCACAGCTTTTAATTTCATCATAATTCACAACCATGTCCAAGGTACTAGAGTTTTAAAAAGCCTCCCCTGCAAACTCTTCAGGTCCTTCAGGAGTACTGACTTCTTTCGCTCCAAATGTTTGTTAGACTCTTGGTGGTCATCTACCTCACTGCTCGCAGGCTCTTCACCACCAGTCCCTTGAAGGCTTAAGGATGCCCTTTCTCCCTTAACTCTCTACTGGCAACTACTCTGCCTGGCTATGACTTCTGTTTATTCAGCTAAACATGCATCTTCACTTTTGGCATTCCCTTCTTTCGTGATTTGATTCCTAGTATTGTCTTTTGAAAGAACAG
Source organism: Phodopus roborovskii (assembly GCF_943737965.1). Lineage (NCBI taxonomy): Eukaryota > Metazoa > Chordata > Mammalia > Rodentia > Cricetidae > Phodopus > Phodopus roborovskii. Next base: position 20,354,911 of record NW_026126511.1, read on the forward strand.
AAGAGAAATTTTAGAATTGTGGCTAAAATAAAATCAAGTTTAGCTGCCCATACATTGTCAATACAATGGTATACACCTGGTATTTTAACTATTTCCATTTCCTTATTGTTTTCAGGTAAAAAAGTTCTTTTTTCTTTTAATCCATGCCATGCCAAGTTTTGTGCTGATTTTTTTTCACAGACAGAAATGAGTTCTAAAAAATGTGTAGATTCTTATATTTTAATCTAGTTTTACTCTGATGAGTACAGAAGTGGTGAAGTTGAAAGATGACAGCAATTAACATTTCTAAGGAAATAATTTAAAGTTTATTTTCCACACAGAGTTCTGGAAAGACAATATAGGAAAGAAATAATGAGCAAAGTAGTAACATGTTATGGTCCTTCGGGTTCTCTCACTCCCATTCTGCCTAGGAAGGCATAATGATCATCTTAAGGAAACTCTCAGACCTACAAGCAGAAGTCATGGAATTAAATGCCAGATGAGGTGGCTACTCATATGTGGCTTAGCACTTCTTTTCTAAAACCTGCTTCCTACATAATTAGATGATCGGTGTTTATCCATCTATCTATTTATTTATTTTAATCCAATATTATTTTACTGATCTGGCAGCCAAAGACAACACCTGAATGCTTACCTCATCACCCTGGGATCAAGTCTTTACAGCTGTCTTAATTATTCTTAAGAATAAGCCTCTCTCTCTCTCTCTCTCTCTATGTCTCTGTCTCTGTCTCTCTCTCTCTCACACACACACACACACCACTCTCTTGATAAAGTTAGTATGCTAATTAGAAAAGAACATAAAAACATTCTCATTTCCTTTTAACATTCCTTGCTTCCTATATTCCTTCCTTCCTACTTTCTTTCCTTCTTTATTTCTTCCTTTTATTCTTCCTTTCTTTTCTTTTGTTATTTCCAATATTTTTGGATGTGAAAGTGGTTGTAGAATCATTACACAATGTCTACAGTAATGGAACAGGCCCAGTGGAGTGAAAACTGAGAGTTAGAGAAAGCGACAATTATTAGTTATAGACTAGTGTGTATAAGCAAGCTTGAAGGAATGATCCAGCAGCTTGTCAACTAGTGGATAATAAAGGAAACTTACAACTTGGGGAAATGAAGTCTTTGAGAGTAGCAATATTTTGGTCACTTTGAAATATGCTTCTTTCTATGCCTTTGCCAGGGTATTTTATCATGCAGGTTTATACCTGAATGGTTTAATTCTGTTTAAGCCATTTTGTAGTGTCAAGTACATAAATGATAAGCCTAAACACCTTCTGTTTTCTTGCAGCAGAGAATTTTGCATTTGTTTACTTTGTGTGTGAATTAAATATTGTTTGGATTACTAAATCATAATGGCTATTCTTTAGTCAGTCTTTGCTTGTCTTGGATTCTCTAGAAAGCATATTACTAGAATTGATCATCTCCTTCTCCATGAGCTTGAATAATTATCACTGCTTTTCCTGTTACCACATTAGACAAGTAAGCTAGAAACTGGTAGGATTTTCAGCCTAGCCTGTTTGGGAGCCCATATATTCTCTTTTTTCCCCCTGCAGATTGGACTCAATATTTTTTAAATTTATTTTTTTTCTTATTTTACACAATCAATCCCAGTTCGCTCCCCCTCCCTTCCTCCCATGCCCCTGACCACCCTCCCATCCCATTTACCCTCCCCCACTCCACAGGGAGAGTGATGTCTTCCAGGAGGGGTCAACAAAATCTGTCAAGTCATTTGGAATAGGGACTAGGCCCTTCTTCCTGTGTCTAGGTTAAGGGTGTATCCCTCCATGGGTAATGTGCTCCCAAAGTCCTTTTGCTCATCAGTGACATCCTGGTTCCACTGTCAGAGGTCCCTTAGACTGCCCAGGCCTTCTAACTGAGACCCATGTTTAGGGGGGTCTAAGTCAGTCCAATGCTGGTTTCCCAGCTATCAGTCTTGTTATTAGCTCCCCCTTGTTCAGGTCAGCTGAGCCCATATATTCTTAACAATTAACTACCCAGTTGAGTTCATGGTAACAGACAGCCAAAGCCAGAATACTGATCTAGCAATTAATCTGGATTTTGCAAACATGAGTCAAACAACCAATTTACTCAATCTATTTTCCTGGATGAACTGATGGTATTTCTAACTCAACACTGTGACACCCTGCTATGTCTTAAAAGATCAGACATTATATATGAAATTCTCTCTCCCCTACACTGTCTCCTCTGCTACTCCTCTGTCTCTCCATCCTTCTGTAACTCTTTCCTTCCCTTTTTTCATCTGAATAGAGCCTCATGTAGTCCAGAACAGCCTTAAACTTGAAATTTGCTGAGGATAACTTTGAACTTCTCACCCTTCCACAAACTGTTGCTATTGTAGGTATGTAGAGCTGTGGTTGGATGTTGTGGTGCTGGGACTCAACCCAATGCTTCCTATGTTGCTAGACAAGCATTCTACCAAGTTTCCTTTCAAGCTGCTCTTCTCCGGTTTGGTTTTATAAATGCTATTCAGAACATGCACTTAGTTAATGTTGTAACTCTCTTCAGAATGTGTTGGTGTAACAGAAGTTCTAAAATCCAGCATAATGTATCTAAAGTATTTCATTATTTATTTACTTAAATTTTATTTTGCATTCCATAGTTCTCCCTCCCACCCCTCCTCACCTCTCCACTCTCCTCCCAAAGGGTAAGGGCTCCCATGGGGAAGTCAACACCTGGCATGGTCTACTCAAAGACATGGGGATGCCCTTTTCAAGGTGCCCCTATTCTCAGATGAACAAGTGTGTTTCTGACCCACTTTTTACAATTTAAATTTGAAACAAGCTTGTTTTACCTGTCAATCCCAGTTTCCTCCCCCTCCCCTGTCCCCCACCAAACCCCTATCCCATCCCGTTTCTGCTCCCTAGGGAGGATGAGACCTTCCATGGGGATCTTCAAAGTCTGTCATATCATTTGGAACAGGATCTAGGCCTTGCCCCCTTGTGTCTAGACTGGGGCTCCCAAAGTCCATTTGTACACCAGGGATAAATACTGATCTATTTCCAGAGGCTGCATAGATTGCCCAGGACTCCCAACTTACACCCACATTCCGGGGGTCTGGTCGGTCCTATGCTGGTTTCCCAGTTATCAGTCTAGGGTCATTGAGCTCCCCCTTGTTCACTGGCCCACTTTTATTAGTCTACTTACTTGACAATGCTGCTGAGGAAGCAGAATTGGACAGACCTTAAGTTCTGAATCACCAGTGATGATCTCTAGTTGCTATCAGATTCCCCTAGTGCAGGTAGATCTCAGGTTAATTTTAGTCTTTACCGCTGTGCTGACTCTTTAAAATGGTATAAATTTACATGTCTTCTGTGTTTATGTGAACAGTTTCAGAACCCCATCCTCAGCATCCTGAACTTCCAAAAATGCTAATTGCTAGAATTTTTATGACTCTCACAACCTTGAAGGTGGGAATGTTTTTATCAAAGATTGAAATTTAGCCAAAGAGTTTTTTTTTTTTTTTTTTTTTTTTTTTTAAATCCACCAAAGTTTAGCTTTTTTGTGAAATTGTTGAAGTAATTGTTTATTTCCTATTGTCAATTTGGTCTTACATACATAGCACAAAACCTGCTTTTATGTATGACAGAGAGATGGTAGACAACTGTCTACTATGTATTGGCTAAAGGTATTAATACACTGTAACTGACTTGACAAAAGTAATGTGCTAAAAATATTGTTGTGAGGCTTCTACACTGAATGAAGTATGAATTTCATTTCAGCAGAGGTATAGAACAGTGACATAGTGACATGCGTTTAAACTAATAGGACTGAAAGAAGCCTTCAGTCTTCATGTTAGAATAATGATACATCAAGACAAATGCTTTCATTTTTCTATGAACTTAACTATAATAATCTCCTGGATGTTTGCTATTTGGGGCAGGTATAATATCTCCCAATTATCAGCGTAATATTTTCCCATGTACTTTCATCCTCTTTGTCACATATACCCCGATGCTTAGAAAAAGTAATTAGTGCTTAATGAAAACAACGGGCTCATTAAGAAAGGAGAAAGTCCCTCCAAGGGAGTTTTAAGAAACATGAAAAGAATTTAAATTCAGGTACTTAGAATTACTATGACTAGATATGATTTTGGACATGAGATATCTGTTTGCTATTTTGATGGAAGGATGGTGGAGTGGAATCGGGAAAAGAGGGTATAAAACTGCTTCACAAAGACATGAGAAATTTCCAAGCATCGTATATGATATCTTACATTATAACACTGAGTAAAAAGTTACATAAAGGGAAGCATAGCTTTTCTCGGGTATTTATTATGGCAGTAACAAGAATTAGCTTTCTTACGTTAAAAGAATTTCATTTTTTGATGATATTTGTATTACTCAGCTAGTGCCACCATAACAAATTACCTTAGCCTGAACAAAGTTAATAACTAAAACTCATTTCCTCAGAATTTTGGAGAGCAAAATGTCAAGATAAAGGTGTTGGTTCCAGTGTCTTCTGAGCCCCTTCACTTAGACATGAAGAAGGTGATCTTCTCTCTGTTCCCCATGTGTCTTCATCTCCTCTCTTTATTAGGACACCAGTCATATCAGATTACAGCTCATTGTAATTACCTCATTTAACCTTAATTACCTCTTTAAAAACCTTATCTTTGAATAGAGTCACATTCTGTGCTTCTTGGAGTAATGACTTTCACATATGAATTGGAAAGGCATGGTGCAGTCCAACTCCAAGCAGTGTGTGAATGTTTGTGTTAATATTGGTTATAAATTTTATTTGCAAAGTCTCTTTGTATCATTCATATTTCTCGCCTATCTCCTGTTTTAGTAAATGTGATTCTAATTTTAACATAGATTCATTGAAAATTTTATGTATAAGAGATGTTGGACATACTTGTCAGATTATATTTGCATTGGGTATATCTTCCTTATTGTACTTTAAATGTTTAGTATTTAACTTTACTTTTATCATTTTTGGACCAAATTTCTCCTTATGTCCTCAAAACATAATGCTAGCCAGGCACATATAATTCAGTACAATGAAAACAGCCAGATTGTGTGTCTTAACAGAAGGCTTAAAGTCCAATGCAATATAATTAAATAGCTGTATTGTACATATGAACATTCTATACATTATGTTGGGAAATGATCTCCAGCAAATTCTGAGATAATTTTGCACCAATCGTTTGATCCAAAACTTACTTCTTCTCTGATTAATTTTTAGCTCTTCCATACAAAAAGTGTTTATAAAACATTAATGGGCAATTTAACTTCAGTTTCTAGAGAGAGATTTCTGCTGTATCAGATCTTATATTTGCTACAACACAGTATTCCCTTTCCCAATACTTGCACTTATTTCCCAGTAGGTCTCACCATCTGCTATTGATGCCTGTCTGAAGTAGGAAATTCCTCCTCCAGCAATTCTTGTTCAAATATTACTCTTCAATACCACCACTTTCCCAGGTTACAAATTGTTCCTGTATGTTTCTACCCCAAAGTCAAATCTGCAGATAACAATCTTCAAAGATATTTAATGACGAAGTGCCTTTTAATCTGCTGAAGCCGAAAGCAAAAAGGAAGAGCATTAGAAACATCTCTAAGGAAGATAGCTGCCTTGCACTGTATATATTGCAGGCAAATTTTTCTTAAACAGATGAAGCAACTAAAAGAAATCCTTCAGGAACATGTATTGTTCCTTTGAAAATATGTGTAATTTAAGTTGAAGCTAGTAATTGACTATGCTGAATTTAAAAATAAAAAAACCTTTTATTTCCTTAAACCATTAAATTATATCAGACATTTGTATTTTCTTAACATGGAATGTGTCTTATATGCTTCTATCTTAGTTTATCGGTGTGGGATTTGCTGGGTGATCTTTATTTTTGTGGATTGTGGATACAGAGAAAAGGAAAAATTAACCTTTTGGTGAACATAACAAAGATTCTAAGAGGATTAATTGCCCATTTTTATAGAGCATAGAACAGATAACCTATCTGACTACATTTAAAAAATAGTTTTTTCTTTGTCATTATATGTAAATTAGCATATTTTATGTGTGTTGACAGGCATATAGTGAGAATTTATTTATAATGCATAAAAATAATGATATGAACAAAATCAGAACTTGAAAAGAACTTTACTTACCAATCAATATGACCACTTAAGTAATGTAAGGGATAAATTTGATTCATTTAAATAATAAGAAAGTAATTCTAGCCACATATTGTTAATGGTTGATTATCAAATAGAATGTTTGGTATCTACTCTCAATGCTTAACGATATAGAAAAGCAAGTGTTCGAGCATTGAGTGGTCCACTAACTCCTGATCTTGTCTAGGTTTGTTCTTCTATTTGGGGATATATGTGTGCATGCTTAGACTTATTGCTCCCAGTTCCCTGGACCCTTTTCTAAATTTCTGTCATTTTTAGCTTGCCAACTAGAGCACACTCCAGTGACTACAACACAGCAGAGAGGAGAAACAAAATACACATAGCATTAGAGCCCAGAGCATTGACCAGAGCACTGGCATTCCAGAGATGAAATGACATCTGATATAATGAAGATTTAGAAACTGGTACAGATTTTCATTCTCTGAAAACATGAAAAACTTTCCATGAGTTTCTGAAAGCAATTAGGTGGAATTATCATGGGACTTTATCCATAAGAGAAGTGGAAGCTTGAAGCCAAGTATAAATGTAGATTTTTCTAAAAGATGATGTAAATATGGGCTGAGAGCAGAACATGTATTTTGTATCCTAATACCTTCCTCCCAGAAACAAAGCTTTATGCAGCTGAAGGACCACCAAGGAACCTAGGATGCTGTGTAGTGAGGCATGATCCATGAAAGAGGAACTTTAGGAGGCACACTTACTTCATGGGAGATGTCATTCTGTAAATATGTTTCTCTTATTGGTTAATGAATAAAGCCATGTTGGCCAATAGGAAAGCAAGATAGGCAGGACAAGAAGACTAGGAGGATTCTGGGAGATGTAGTAAGGAGATTCAAGATGTAGGGACTTGAGAGAGAAGAGGTCTGATCCTCTCTCCGGTGAGATAATACCACATGGAAACATGTAGATTAATAGGAATGAGTTAATATTTAAGACAGAGCTAGTCAATAAGAAATGCTAGTGACAGGCCAGCAGCTGTATATCTAAGACAGTATGTCTGTGTGTTATTTGGGGCTGACACGGCTGTGGGACCAGGCTGGCAGGAAAACTGCTCACAACACTTAGTAGAAAGCACTCGGGAACTATCTGTGCCTTGAAATTCAGATCTGATTGATAGCTGAAGCATCAGCAAGTGTGATGGACCTGTTTCTGACGATGTAATACAGAGCTTTACAAATACTCAAGGATGCTTGTATGGATGCTTGGCCAACTGTTTTAAGGTCTCTTTTTCTTTTGTAACAAGGCCTCTCTAAATGGTACATAGTGCAGGCAGCCTTTCAACTCTCAACCCTCCCAACACTTGCTTAGGTATGCTGGGGTTACAAGTGCACATTGCTAAAATGGTATTTAAGGGTCTTTCCCCCTTTATAATTGCTGAAGTTTTTAACTGATACAGATTCATCATCATCCTTTGCCTCCACACGTCTTGGCATTTGTATCAACAATTTCCTCCAGTATAATCTGGCTATGACAGAAGAAATACGCCTGTCAAAACATAAGGCAACTTGTACCATGTGTCTCCAGAAAAAAGCTACAATTCAGAAGTGGTCCCATCTTTCATGGCATAGTTTGCGTTATGCCTCTTCACAATCTGTCTTTCTCACCTCTCTCCTACCAGCGCAACCACTTTCTTGTGTTCCAGCCATGCTGACCTCTTAGCCTTGTTTCCGTGCGCTAGCTTCTGGCACTACAGGACTACCCACTCACTGAGTGTGCTTCGTGGTATCAGGACACTCTTCCTGTGTATATCCTTCCTTTGACTTCTCATTTCTCCCTTCACATCTCTATCGGTCCTCTTCCTTCTTCTATGTACTCTGGACATCAGATTCAGTCAAACTTCCCGCTTCTCCCTTCAGTATTTCTCCCTCAAACTGACTATGATTTTATGATTTTTTTCATATAGCATTAATCATGAATATTTAGGGGGCTATGTGGTTTACGAATTTATTTCTTTCGTTATGTGAGTCATCAACTGGCCACTAACCTAAAGTTAAGGTATTATTTAGCAATGAGAATATAGCCCAGACCACTGGGGAGTTTTACACAGATCAGCCAGACTTTTCTCTATTTAAAAAGATTCCATGACATTATTCTAACTGTTCATTAAATTCTCCTCATAAGAGCTTCCTTGACTTTCTTCTAATTATTATTTTTAAAACACAGAGTTAAATGTTGAAAGAAGCATTTAAAAAGTGCATATTAACTAAAAAATATACCATTCAAGTATAATATGATAGAAATATTAAAATGATACGTAGATTATGAAAAATTAAAAGTTACAGGAATGTTCCTCTGGGATGAACAAACAGTGCTTCTTCTCTTACTCCTACCAGACATAAGTAAAACTCAGGAAACCATATGCACAACAAGTAGAAAGGGACTGCACTATACAGTAGAACCAGCAGACTTGAAAGACCTCAGAAACTGTGGTACAGCACAATGGATAGTTGTCGGTAGCTCCATTTTTTTCTCTCATATTTACCCTCAGAGCTAATGAGCCATCATCCACCAAGTGTCAGTGGGTATCCATAAGGGCAAATACCAAGGAGAAAATGCAGTATCTGCTCTCTTTATCCAAAGCGCACTGGGAAAGACGGGTTCTCATGAAGAGCCAGCTTCCCAGGGATATCAACCAAACACCACATAACAAGATGCAATAAGACTAGACACAAACCCTCATTTCAAGGTAGGATGAGGCAACTCATTAGGAGGAAAAGGGCCCAAAAGCTGGTGAAAGAGTAAGAGACACACCAACTCCCACTCTTAGGAGTTGTACAAACATCCCAAGCTAAGCAATGACAGCAGGTGAGCAGGGGATCTGGTACAGATCCATGTCTGCTACACAATTATCACTTTATTCTCTTTGAGCCCCAGTAATCTCTGCTTAGTTGATTCTGTCCGCCATGTTCTTGTGGTATTTATTCTAGACCCCTCTGGTTCCTACAATCATTCCTCCCTCTCTTTCTCTGAGTACCTCAAGCTCTGCCTAAAGTTTGGCTGTGGGTATCTGCATCTGCTCCCATCAGCTATCAAAGGACGCCTCTCTGATATCGATTAGGCTAGGTACCAATGGTCTCTGAGCCATCCAGCTTCCAGTTCCTGGCCATCCAGGCAGTGTTAGCCATGGGCTCCCTCTAAGTATGGTGGGCCTCAAGTTAGGCCACTCATGGATTGGCCACTCCTACCAGCTCTGAGCCACCATTGCCCCCTGTATGTCTTTCATGCAGGACAGGTTGTAGGGTTTTTGTTTTGCTGTTTATTTCTTTGCTTGGTTGGTTGGTGGCCCAGACCTTCTGAGAAGAATAAAAGACAGAGTAGAGAAAAACAGCCAATGTTTAAAATTATTTTCTCCAACTAGGTGGTTAAAAAATATCAATTTACTTGGAACATGAGTGAAAGATATAAAAGAATATTCCCTTGACAAATGTTAAGATACATACAAAACTGGACACACAACTGTTATCTCAGCACAGTCTGGGGGGTGGGGTAGAGGTGAGGTTAGGAGGATAGATAAAGGACAACCCGGATTACATAGTGGGATCTTTTCACAGTGTGTGTGTAGTGTGTGTGTGTATGTGTGTGTGTGTGTGTGTGTGGTGTTTATGAAGCATCATTACATACCTATGAGAACGGATGAAATATAAAAGAAAATCACTAGCAGATAATAACAAGGACATTTAATAGCCAGGGCATTTATTCAGTGTTGAAGGGATTGTGATAAGATGCATGGCCTCTGGAAAGTAGTTTGGTGGTTGGTTGTTTTACAAAAGAACAACAAAATTTCTATACATACAAATACCACGCAACCCAACAATTTCACTCCCAAGCCTTTATTTATTCCAGAAAAATGAAGAAATACCGTCCTATGAATCCTGTATATAAATGTTTATAGCAAGTTCATTTCTAACAGCTGATACTTAGAAACATTCTCATGTCCTTCAGTGATTATATATTTAAATAAACTGGTATGTCTATACCAGAGAATACTATTCAGCAGTACTTAATAATGAATTATTGATCTTTTCACTGTCCTGGATAAGTCTTCAGTAAATTATGCTCAGAAAATAATCATCCCACAAAGATTGCATAACATATAATTCCATTCATATGACATTTTTGAAATAAAAACAGAATCAGTTCTTCCAGGGTTCAGGATGAGGTGAAAAGAAGCCGTGAACATATAATGCAACATAAGAAGCCTTTGTGTTGATGGAAATATTCTGTGTCCTGACTGTTTTCATTACTGTCAATATTCTGTTTGTGATATTATAGTTTTGCAAGATGCTGAAATTGGAAGGAACTGTGCAAAGAGATCTCTCTTAAAATTACAAATCTACAACAATATGGATGTAAGAAGCTTCAATTGTTATAAAAAACTTAAAAGTCCTGTTTCTTCAAACCTTAAAATTCACTATTACTCACCTAACAGTACTTGATTCAGTAAGATTAAAAACAAAATCTTGAACCAGTTAGACCTAGGAAGCATTCATAAAGAGTTTATAGAAGTCCTAAAGATAATATCAGACAAACTTAAATAAAGAATTTAGCCAAGAGTTAAATTCAAATATAACCAGTAAGACCTGTTACCCAAATTTATGTAAGACTGACTAATTCAAAAAAAAAAAAAAAAATGGCACCTATTAGTTTAACCTCCCTGGGAATTTTGATAATTCTGAACTTCCTTCTCAAATCTGATTTGAAAACCAGTGATGATAGGATTTTGTAGGAGCATCTTTCTTTCTTTTTAAATTTTATTTAAGTTAAAAAACAATTTTATTTTACATACCAATCCAGGCTCCCTCTCCTTCCCATCCTGCATTCCCTCCACCATCATCTCCCCATCCCACCCCATTCACTTCTCAGGGAGGATGAGTCTTATGGGGGAATCATTAAAGTCTGTCACATCTTTTGGGGCAGGACCATGGCACTCCTCCATGTATCCAGGCTGAGAGAGTATCCCTTCATAGGGAATGGGCTCCCAAAGCCTATTAGGAGCATCTTTTCTTTTCCTTTTTCTTATTTTTACATATCAATCCCAGGTCCTTCCCCCTCCCTCCTTCCCATGGCCCTGACCCCCCACCTCTGACCCTGTCCCATTCATTCCCCACCCACTCCACAGGGAGGGTGATACCTTCCAGGAGGGATCATCAAAATCTGTCAAGTCATTTGGAGGAGGGACTAGGCCCTCCCTCCTGTCTCTAGGCTAAGCAAGTATCCCTCCATGGGGAATGTGCTCCCAAAGTCCTTTAGTGCACCTGAGATACATCCACTGTCAGAGGTCCCTTAGACTGCCCAGGCTTTCTAACTGAGACCCATGTTCAGGGAGTCTGAGTCAGTCCAATGCTGGTTCGCAGCTATCAGTCTGAGGGTTCATTAGTTCCCCCTTGTTCAGGTCAGATGTCTCTGTGGATTTCTCCAGCCTGGTCTTAATCCCTTTCTTATCAGTCCACCCTCTCTGCAACTGGATTCCAATAGTTGGGGTGAGTGAGTGTTTAGCTGTAGGTATCTGCTTCTGTTTCCATTAGCTACTACATGAAGGTTCTAGGATGGCATATAAGTTTATTATCAATCTCATCAGAGAAGGGCATTGAAGGTAGCTTCTCTACTGTTGCTCAGTCATCCTTGTAGGTCTCTACAAGGATATTTCTCTAGAGTCAGTTTTCTCTTCAAATCCAACATCTGACTGATCTTGCTGATCTCCAAAATATAAAAAGAACTCAAGAAACTAGTCACCAAAACACCAAATAATCTTACTAAAAAGTTGGGTACAGACTGAATTCCTCTCAATAGAGGAATCCAAAATGGCTGAAAGGCACTTAAGGAAGTACTCAACATCCTTAGCCATCAGGTAAATGCAAATCAAAACAACTCTGAGATACCATCTTACTCCCGTCAGAATGGCTAAAATCAGAAATACTAATGACAGCATATGCTGGAGAGGATGTGGAGACAGGGGAATATTCTTCCACTCCTGGTGGGAGTGCAAACTTGTACAGCCATTATGGTGGTTCCTCAGGAAAATGGGAATCAGTCTACCACAGGACTTGGCAATTTCAATTTCACTCTTAGGCATATACTCAAATGATCCACATCCATGAAACAAAGACATCTGTTTAACTATATTCATAGCAGCATTATTTGTAATAACAAGAACCTGGAAGCAACCTAGATGCCCCTCAACTGAAGAATAAATAAAGATGTGGTGAATGCACACAATGGAATAAAACTCAGTGGAAAAAAACAATGGAATCTCGAAATTTGCAGGCAAATGGATGGAACTTGAAGAAACCATCCTGAGTGAGGAAACCCAGTCACAAAAAGAGGAACATGGGATGCACTCACCCATATATAGACATAAAACAAAGGGTCACTAGCCTACAATTCACACCACCAGAAAAACTAGGAAACTAAGAGATTCATACAAGGTCCCTCACAGAAGAGGAAAGGGACAAGATCTCCTGAGCATATTGGGAGCAAGGGTGGGGGCAGTGAATGGAAAGGAAGTTAGGAGAAAGAGCAGGGGAGGACAGGAGAACAAGTGTGACCAGGAAAATTGAGTCAGGGGACAAATAGATAAGAGCAAAAGAAAGAGATACCATAATAGATGGAGCAGTTTTCTTTAACATAGTCTGGCATTTTTCACCTTTGGATGCTTTCCAATTAGTATTCAGAGACAGAACCAAGGCAGATGTTTTAAGATGCAGCCTCTGAAAGAACTTGGCTGCATGGAGTTGGACCATTCAAACTCAGCCAAGAAGAAAGCTTGAATGCAACCCTCTGTCATGCCATGCCAGGGACGGTTTTAATGTACACAGTTAAGAGCAAACTGGGCACCCCTGATGTGAGGTTACCTACCCCTACATCTGTGGACAGAAGGTCCTCATATGTAGCTGAGTAAACCAGGAAAGGCTAGCAGACTTGTCTCAAATCCTATGCTAACGACAAAAAGAAACCCTGGGAATCCGGCTAAGATTCCGGCGGGTCTTATTTTCATGCTCTAACTCCTGCTCATTCCAGAAGCATGCCAGGGCAGATAATCCTCAACTATATTATGTAAGGACCCCATTGCCCAAGTCGGCTTGGCTCACACTAATTCATTCCTTGTGCTGAGATACACAGTAGGCAAAGAGGTTCCAAATACTTCTGCTATATACATTGCTGATGTTCTATCAATAAATCCTGCTCCAAGCATGTCTGGCTACTTACTCACATTTGTACTTCAAATTTTTTTAGTTCAGATAGATTTTCAAGCACTTTTGTTTTTATTTTTTAAAGAAAATTTTGTATAAGTTCTATTGTAGAATAGAGAAATATATAAACCTCAGTTCATTTTTATAAAACCAGGTTTTCCTGCTTCTATTCTTTTCATTATCTCCCAAGGACACTTCTCTCTTTCCCAATCCAGCAACTCACTTATCAAACTCCTACACTCCCTTTCAAGAATCGCCTACTCACTGCCTAAGTCACATTCCCCACGAGACCTTTCCCACCTCTAGGACAGGTTTTCTTTTTGTTTCCTCACCATGGGCTGTATTCTTTTGTCACACTGCTCCTTTTTAACTGGTGATTCAATTCTGTTATAACATTATGTCCTTGTTGACATAAAAAGCGATTTTTACTATTTTTGAATAGTTCAACAAATGAACATGTACATGCATGAAATCATTCCATCAATGTTGATACTCTTAAATCTGGACACATTGCCTCCAAATATAGTTAAGATGAGGACATTGAATCCACACATAAGAAACTAAATTTTGGGAAACGAAAATAGTAACTAAACCAAACCAAAATGCAAATGCAAAACCAGTTCAAGTTGCAAAATAAAGTAATTCCACAAAAGATTATCAGAGATGTCCTAAGACCCTAAAAACCAGATACCCAAGCCAGAAGCGGCTCCTTGGTAGTGAGGTTAGCAGGCTAGGATTTATTTTATATCTCTCTGGCAAGTAATTGAATAACTTGTCACTGAATCATGTAAATTCTGGCAAGAAAGAGTTAAACTCGACATGCTCTTTCAGAGAGGTCAGGGGTTAGGGGAGAGGCATTGAGTTATACATCTATCTCTATATATCTATATATAGAGAGACTATATATACACACACATAGAGAAAGAGACAGAGAGAGCTATATACTGATAGATACTTTTCTCTGAACAACTTGTAAGAATGATAACTCAAATATATTTTAAGCCTAATCAAAATCCCCTCCTTATTACTCCTATTGTTAAATCTCTATATGGAAAGACATAAGGTAGGACCTAGGATCTACTATAAAACTAAACAATAGGGGAATGCCAGAGGCACGGCCCTGTCTCTAGATGGCCCGTACAGACTTTCACAGCCATTGTCTGCGGAAAGTGATGCAAGCAAGTCGATTTACGAAGGGCTCTAATTCTTGGGGCGATCCCCCACACATCATCGTTTTCTGTTTCACAAGTGATACAATCGGAACCCATTATACTATACGCGACAGGACTTGTTCTGTTTCCTAAGCTTGGGGGCAAATCTTTCCGCCCACAGAAAATAATTTATCAGTTCACCACCCACTCACAAAAAGAACTGCCTTGAAGTCCCTGAGCCCAGAGGCTGCCGCCATAGGTGGTTCCTGAATCTGTGAAATGCATATTCTGTCTTGTGTGTTCTGCTTGAGCTTTCTCTCTTGCTGTCCTCAACATCTCCAGACTTTAGGGCTACAGTCCTACTTGACTGTGCTATCCCCTCTGCCACTTGCTTTCCCAAAGGTATGTGAAGTGCACTCCTATTCCCGCTGATGTATTTTTCAAGTGTCTTAAAGAAGCAGCCTTTAATTTATCACCTGGAAAATCATTAATAAGGTAATATATGAGCATGCAGTCTGTGAGAAATCAGTAAACCACTAAGCGCTGCATTTCAGACAGTTGTATGGAATTTTCAGTTGAGACCAAGCAGTTACCAAAACTGTTCCAATAAGAAAAAAAAAAAATCAACCTACTGCTCAGGTTTATGGGTCATGAAAGAGTTTTATTCCTTTTACATTTAGAACACCTGAAGATACATCTGGAAGGGCATGGTTGACAAAGTTGAGCACTAGGCTGCCTCCATATATCACGGCTTTACCAGAAGTAACTGTTACTTTTGCTAAATCAGGCTGTTTATGTTACAGGGTATTGCGATTTTTATTTTCGAAGTTATAATTACATGATTTTTTCCTTCCCTTTCCTGTGCCAAACTTCTCCCACATATCCACTTGGTCTGTCTCAAATTCATGGCTGCTTTTTCTTTAATTCTTGATATATAATCTAAATATATAAACACAACCTTCACAGACTGTGTAATGTTACTTGTATGCATGACTTCTGAGCTGACCAGCAAGGTATTCTATTGTTTTACTTCAATAGCAAAGAACTTTATTTTATGCCATTAACTTCAGAATATAATAAGATGGTGCTGACATAATGAGTTATGTTATTCTTCAAGTTTCATTCCAAATTAAAAATGTATTTGCTTTTTTAAATGGAAACTTGAAGCTTGTTGCTCTTGATTTAGAAAAGTTTGCATAAGTCCCAGGATTTTGGTGGAAACTATAGCTGGAGGATGTGCTTACCTTTCATTTCAGGATTGCTTTATTGTTTCAGTAGGTTGCAATTTATTTACTTTAAGAACATGTTAATTGTTATCAGGTGTACCTTCAATTTTGTTTTTAAAAGAGTGATCTGGGACTACAGAGCTGACTCTAAACAAACAGTTGCTTAAGTGCACACAAAATAATTATTGAGTGCCTAATAATCCTAGTTGCAGTGATTAGATGCCTATTCAAGGTACTCAGTGCAGGCTGTAAGCACGTAAGTGTTCTAAATGTCTGGCGCATACTCCAAATTAACTTTATAATATAAAACTTACACTGCTTGCTCCTACTGAACGCTGCTAACAACTGACACTCAGAAACGTTGTTGTGTGTTATATGTCTATGCGCTGGAGGGAGTAGTATAGGATAGATGGTAGTCTCCCTACATGTTTGTGGCAGCACAGCTTTGGTTGCTGTGGTGGGCATACATAGGAAGTCAAGACAGTCAAGCACTTCACACCCCAGTATTCAGTTTTACTGAGACAGTTTATTGAGAACACTGCAAAGAGGAAATGAGCAAGGACGGTAGCTTGGCGGGACAAAGGGCTGTGCTGTTTTCATTTAGAACATGCTCTTTCTGGTTTGGGTTCCCATAATGTAATTGCAGCCATGCAAATGAGGCATGTCGTGGTTGGTTGGTATGTCCAATTTTCTTCATCAGTCCTGTGGTGAGCCATTTTTCTTTATATTTTGATTGGGCCCATCCTTACACATTCTAACACCACTTGTGGTCTTGGCTGGCAAAAAAAAAAAAAAAAAAAAAAAAAAAAAGCCACTGTTTTCTACCATGGGGTTAGCAGTTCTCTCAGTACCAGATTGGCACTGTGGAGATTCCCTACCAGAGCTCTGTCTTAACTCCTGCTATGCTGTAGTTGGAGATAAAT
This sequence comes from Phodopus roborovskii, assembly GCF_943737965.1. Lineage (NCBI taxonomy): Eukaryota > Metazoa > Chordata > Mammalia > Rodentia > Cricetidae > Phodopus > Phodopus roborovskii. Next base: position 20,371,553 of record NW_026126511.1, read on the forward strand.
TCCAAGTCGCTGTATGGTGTAAGTACGGAAAGGCATAACTAAAAGTGAAGTATGCTTTCGAATTGAGAAATGCAGCAAATATTGAATGGGGAACTGATTGACTGGATCCTAGTCAGGGTTTGTTACAATTAGCTGTCTGACCTTAGGTAAATCAGTTAATCTTGAAGGTTCCCTCCTAGTCTAAAATTCAGTCACTCCAATTACCAGTAGAGCGGCCTTGCTTTGTATTATTAAGCATGCACCAAGAGCACATAGAAAAGTCCCAGCAACCACCCTCATTAATTCACCATTAAACCTTTGATCATGGTAATTTAAGTACTTTGAAACCCTAGGAAGAAAAACAATGAATCAAGGATAGCTGTGGCTATTGTAAATAGTAATAGGAAATAGGCTTCTGTTTAATGAATCTCTTCCAGATGAGTTTCTGCTGCATGCCTCTGCTCCTCTGTACACTGGGGGGAGGTTTCTCTTAGGTTTTTTACTTTATCAGACTCCCAGGTAGAGCATTCTCACCTTTGCAGAAGTAGGAGTCATTGCATTGATTGTCTTGAGTAAAAGGAAATGGCTCATGCATCTTTTCTACATTATAACAAATGTCCTTTTGCATTATAATTGAATGGTGATTGTTGTGTTCAATCAATGGGAAAGGTTAAAAGAGCTTCTCTGCCAGCATTTTTAATGGAGAAGTCGATTAAGATTCAGTTTAATCATTCTGGCTGCCTCAGAATTAAAGCAACAAAGACCATCAATGGCACTATAATTACTAGTCTTTCTGTAAGTTTACACTGCTATTTATGCAGCTATAAATTTTATTATAATGCACAATGCATCTGGGCTAACTTGCTGCATTTGCAATGTAAAATATTTTCTTTAATTGTATGAAGAAAAAAAACTGTTCTGATCAAGTATATATAATTTAATCCATTTTTTTTCAAAGCCTGGGAGTTTAAGTGAATCAGTATGATACTCTATGTTAAATAGTTTAAAGTCATGGCCTTAACCTTGGGACACTTGAGACATATTTCAGTTTATTGAACATGGAGACTAACATCTCTCCCAGGTGACTGTAAAGGGTCAAATGTATTATTCTAATCCCTGTTCCAAACAGAGAAAAGGTCATTATACAGTACCTACTGCCTGTTGTAAAGAATGGAAAATTCACACTGGGGGCGTGGGTGCAAATCTATTTCAGACTTGGCCTTTAAAATGTTTTTTAAATTGAATGATTAAGTGGTGATGAACCAGAAAAAATACCTTGAAATTGATCCCATTTATTAATTAGTTTGCACATGTAAAGGTCTTTCTATAAATAGTTAGAAGACTGGAGAAAATTGTTCTTCTTGAATGGAGGAATGACTTTCAAATTAACCTTTTTTCACTATGGAAATGATGCTTATAAACTCACTTATTACCATCCAATACTTTGTCAGTGAAAGAAGTTGTTCTTCAAAGTTTGCTCTCCTTGGGTCAATGAGATGGTTCAGTAGATAAATGTTCTTACTACCAAGCCTGGGGATAGGAGTTCAAGCCCCACAATTCACATTCTCACAGTATTAAAGAGCTCACATGTGGGAAGGGAAGACTTGACTTCTGAAAGTTGACCTCTGACCTCCAAATGTATGTGTATGTGTGCACATATGCACCCCCACATGTGTACAAACACCAGTAAATAAATGCATAAATCTTTTGAAAGTTTGTATTTGGTCCACAAGGCAACTCTAGGACACAGCTCTAGAAAGAGCAATTTAGTAAAGAAAAACACAATTTGTATTATTCTTGAAAATACTAACATTGCTGTGAAGCTTGTAGAGGTTTTTTTAATTTTTTTTTTTTTAATTTTCCATGTCAATCCCAGTTCCCTCTCCTCCCTCTCTCCCTCCCTCTCTCCCTCTTACTCTCTCTTCCCCCTCACATGCACCCTGACCACCCTCCCCTCCCATTCCCCCATGCCCATGGCTATGCCATCCAGGTGGGGTCATATAAATCTGTCAAGTCATTTGAAGTAGGGACTAGGACTTCTTTCCTGTCTTTAGGTTAAGGCAGTATCCCTCCATGGGGATTGCACCAGGAATACATCCTGGTTCCACTGTCTGAGGTCCCTTAGACTGCTCAGTCCTAGCTGAGACCCATATTCAGGGGGTCTGAGTCAGTCCCATGCTGGATTCCCAGCTATCAGTCTGTGGGGCCCGTTAGCTCCTCCTTGTTCAGGTCAGCTGTCTCTATGTGTTTTTGCAACCTGGTCTTGTCCTCCCTCTCTGCATCTGGATTCTAGTTTGACTCAGTGTTTAGTTATGGGTTTGCTTCTGTTCCAATAGGTACTAGATGAGGGCTCCATGATGGTAGATAAGTTAGTTGTTGATCTCATTATCAGGGAAGGGCATTTATGGTAGACTTTCCACTGGGTTTTTAAAAGTCACCAGTGAATCAGAGATATTGAATGCTAAAATTAAGAAACAAGAATAACCCAGGTAATTTGTGGTTAGAGATTATTATTTATCATTTTCTTTATATTTGAATAAGGAGACTTGGCAAACAACACACAAAGGGAAATATGTTGCTATAATTCTCAAGGAAAAAGAAAAAAGTAAAAGTAAAATTTCCAGTTATTCAGATCTTCCAGAACAAACTTTCTATAAACAAAAGGAAAGGAATAACAAAAATAAATTCATAGTAGTGAAAGAACACCATTCTTACAGTCTTTATTTTTATCATTTTATAGGTGAAATGGCTAAGATCTTGTCAGTTCTCAAAACCCACAAGAGTGATTGGATGAGAGGGAATCCTAGCAACTGTGCTCCTGCTGTGTTCAAGTCTCCACATTGCTATGATTGGCCAGAATCTGCACAGATGCCTTAATTTTTTAAGATTGGGTTTTACATATTTTCTCCTGTTACTGAAAATAGATTTGTTTTTCCCCTCACATCACATATCTTGATTATGGTTTTCTTTCCCGATACTCCTCCCAGTTCCTCCACACCTCCCCTCTCATCTGGATCCACCCACATTGTAAGGGACAATAATAAAATGAAATATAATATTAGGATGAAACTAAAACTAACACATTGGAAGTAGAAGAACAAACCATTAGAAGGAAAAGGGCCTGAGAGAAGGCACAGGAACCAGAGACCCACTCTTTCACACACTTAGGAATCTCATAAAAATACACAGAGGACCTGATATAGACGAGTTCAGCCCCATACATGCTGCCTCAGTCTCTGTGAGTTTATACGAGCTTTTCTCATGTGTAATTAGAGGGCCTTGTCTTCTTGGTGTCCTCCATCCAACTCTGGTTCTTTCAGTATCCTCGTCTTCAGGGTTCCCAAAGCCTTGAGGGGGAAATTTGATGGAGACCTCTCATTTACAGCTGGTTGTTGTAAGTTCTTTCATTCTACGTATAACATCTAGTTGTGAGTCTATGTATTTGCTCCCATCTCCTCCAGGAGGAACCTTCTCTGACAATGATTGAGCAAGGCTCAAGTATTTAGTTTTATCCTAGTTTCATGGAAAACCTTGTCTAAGGTTCTTTGCTACCTTAGCAGTGTAAATTCCATCTTGTGGAGTAGGACTTAAGTCAACTCAGATATTGACTAGCTACTTGCACAAGCCTTGTGCTTTCATTACATTAGCATATCTTACAGGCAGGACACCTTTGTCAATCAAAGGGTTTGGGAATATATGCCTGATATCAAACCTACATACATTTTGCTCTGGTTGTATGTAATCATTCCCTATAAATGACAAATAATGCTGCCCTCGACTTCTATACAGAAAATGAAGGGCAGAGAATTGATCCTTCCTATAAGCCTTCTGTGTATACATGAGCTGTTAGACACACTGGACTATTTTATTGTAATGTCCTTATCAAGTAGGCATAGTTGATTCATATTTTAATTTAGCAATGGGATAAGAATGCTAAAACTTAACACACAACAATGCAAACTTGTCCAGGTTTTAAATTCTACAGCTGCAAGGCCAGGGTGTCCTAATGTCCATGCAGTTTCCATGACAAGTAGGTGTGTCCTTGGAGCAGCCATTGCAGGGTCTTCAAGTTTAGACAATAAAGTATTCATACTACACCTTTGATTGTCAGAGAAATCCATATCAATTGATTTTTCTTAAATTATGCATGCATTTTTATAAGTTTTTTCTCTCATTTGTGAACATACAATGCATTTCAATTTCACTAATAAAGTGCTGTGTTTTTTTCTATTGGAATTATGAAAATTGAATTTCATTGTAAAGTGTATTAGGAAAGATAGATCATTAGACTCATAGAAAAGCTTTTATAATAAAGCCTTTCAATGCATATAAATATTTTCTATTATATCTGAATAGTTTATTTCTACAACCTAAGTGATTAGAAGTAAACAATTTCTACTAATATACACTAGGAACTTGTACTTGGTCTCTTGTAAGAAATCTTAATCATCTAGTAAATTTGGTTAATTTTATTTAAAAACAAATTTATGAATGTTATACTCATTAGAACCAGAAACATTGAAAAGTGAGAGAATTTTCTCATAAAAACCAAGAACAATGTGATCTTAAGCTTAAGTATTTCAAATTCCTATGCTTTGAAATGTAGAAGTTGTGTTTTAAATTTGTGAAGGTAACTACAAGTTAGTGTGTTTATTTGTAACTAAATAAAATGTATGTCATTGAAGGGGTTATAACGTCATAGATACTCACTGAATTAAGGCATCACAATGAATAAGAGTAGGAGTAAATCTAATGAAAAATACTTCTGTGGAGTTTTTCATAAAGAACTATGTATATGTAGAACAGGATACAAGCTCAACAAAGGCAGCCATACTTAGGTTGTCAATAAGTTTCTTTATTTTGCATTAACTAGTATAATCCCAAGTTAATCTTTAGTCATAGTCTTTTAAAGATATTGCAGGTAGAACAGCTACAATGCTCTTTGGCATGATATAATATAATTTATATTATCCTAAATAGTGTAACATAGAAGCCCTAGTGTAGAGTTTTATTCCAGAAAACACTTTTCCCTCTTCATATTTCATAACAATACCATGAAATGTTTGACAACATCAACTTGAGCCAGCAGTCCACAAGGTTCAGAATCAAGATCAATGGTTATTTAGGCAGTTGACAAGCATTCAAGTGTGGATAATAAAAGTCAATGTTCCCACTATTATTTAGAATATGAACAAAGATATTTGCAAAATACCTGATACTTCCTCAACTTTGAACATCATATTAATTCATTCATTTTTTCTCCTTCATAACAAAGGAAAATACTGGGTTTGATGGGATGATAAAACCAACACTGTTTGTAGAATGTTTACCTCACCATTATTTCAATTATTTTATTAAGAAATCTTCCTTAAATAATGGACACATTATGAGTCATACTCAGAGCAACATAAAAGTTGAAAATAAATGAAATTTGGAAGGCAGAAAAGTAATTGAACGAATGGAAAGTGGGATTGCAGAGAGAATGGGAAGTTGGTTTGCTACCAATTGAATACCAGTGAATTTCTTAGGAAAAGATATAGTGTCTAAAAACATATAACCATGAACAAAAATGAACAATGTATCATAACTTCATTGAAGAGTAAGAGCTTACTATATTATTTTCCCCATTTTTAAAGATATTATGTGGGCATTTTAGCTATACTCAGATAAACTACCCATTTTCATAAAATGCTAAATGTAGCCATTATGTTTTGCGGCTGAGATTTAGGAAAGTAACAGTCAACTTGATGAGAAATACTTAAATGAGAAGTTTTATATATTGGAGTTTCCAATAGACTGCTTAGGTTTTGACATTTAAAGTAAATTCAGTATTTCAAACTCTAATGAAAGCCATGATAACATGTTTGCAGACATGTATATTAATGTCTACATGTTTGAAATAAACCAAAGACATTGAGTAAGGCAAACATAGGAGCTTGTTAAGGATGTTAGAATTAGGAAGTGAATAGTTGAGTGGTTAGAATGGAATTCTACATAGATCAAGAGAAATGGGTTAATACTTAAGACAGAGTTAGCCAATAAGAAACAAGTACCTGGCCAACAGCATTATATCAAATACACAGTCTCTGTGTGTTAATTGGGGCTGGCACGGTGGCCGGACAAGACCAATGGCAGCAGGAAAAACCTTACTCCGTACAGAATTATTTAATGTTTATTTTTTTAAATATTCAAGTATTTTGTTGAGACATAGAAAACACATAGCATACTTCTATCTGCCTGTGTCTGTTCTCTCTCCCACTGATTTTTGAAACTAATAAACTTCCTTTCAATTCTTGCTAGGCACAATAGCTTTGTTAAGTCATTCATGATTTTCCATTGATCTTGCCTGAGTTTCTGGTCTCTACCAATTCAAATTATCTATCACAAGCAACTTGTTGTCCTTCTCAAGCATGTTTCTTCTAGAAGTAGTGGAAGATAGTCTGAACCTTAGTGCAGGAAATCCTGAATTAGCTGAAGAAGGGAGAGAGGGTAAAAGGAATCCTCTGAAAGCAGTAAGACCATCATCACATAGGGGAATCAGCAACCTTCCTTTCATGCGGAGACATCAAGTCTCCTGAGATATTTGACCCAATTCAGGTTCCTAATGGCATTAATGTTATCCCGTCATGCACAGTCCTTTTCATCATAAGTAATTTCAGAACAATTTTAATGAATCTTCCTCTCTTTGAAATATTATTTTGTTTAATCAAGCTCAAGATGAGTTTCTGTGTCAAGTAGCAAAAAAGTTTGATTAATAGGAACTAGCATTAACAAAAATAATAAACACAAATATGGATATATGCATGTATGTAGAAGTAGATAGTAATCTAAAATAAACTCAAGGATGCCTCTCATCCTCCCATAAAATTTTCCTCCTAAATATGGATTTATAGGACCTTTAGCTTGCTTCATATCAACTGAATATAATGAAGGTGATGGCAGAATTGTTCACTTGATTACATCATTCTATAGGACTCTGTCTTCTCTAACATAAGAAGGTGTTGGCCTTGAAGAAGTCCATAACCATAATGTTAGAGGACTTGGAAGGGTACTGCATAGCTTCATTGAAAGCCACTGAGAAAGTGGGGATTTAGTCCTAAAAGCAAGAAAGTGAACTCTCCTTAGTATTATGCGAACTGTGAAGCTGTCTTCACTCTGTACCCCAAAAAGGTCCCCATGAATCCACCAAAAGAACCTAGCCAAATTCCTGCTTACTTGTGTCCAGATTTGTGCTTAAAATATGAACTTTATTGTCAAAAACAAAAACTTGAAAATGCAAAAATGTCTTGTAGAAAATCAGCCCGAGTTTGTATATCTCAGGGGCTTCTCTATACATTTAAAATAGCCACTCCAAAGCTTCAGCTCTTCCCACTAGATTTTAAGCTTTCACTAGTGAGTACATTTTGATGCACTTTAAAGTACATTCCTTCAGTGATAAGAAAATGGTGTAGTAACCGCCAGAGAAGCTAGGATACAAGGAGAAACCTAAGAGAGACATACAAGGTCCCCCACAGAAGGGAAAGGGACAAGATCTCCTGAACATATTGGGAGCAGTGGGGGGAGGGGGAGTGACAGTGAGTGAGATGGAGTTATGAGAAAGAGAAGGGGAGAAGAGGAGGGGAGAAGAGAACATGAGGAACCAGGAAGACTGAATCGGGAGAGGAATGAAGGAGAGTTAAAAGAGAGAGAGAGAGAGAGAGAGAGAGAGAGAGAGAGAGAGAGAGAGAGAGAGAGAGATATCATAATAGAGGGAGCCATTATAGGTTTGAAGAGAAAACTGGCACTAGGGAAATGATCAGAGATCTACAAGGATGACCCTACCTAACAATCTGAGCAATAATGGAGAGGCTGCCTTAAACACCCTTCCCTTATAATGAAATTGATAACTATCTTATGTGCCATCCTAGAGCCTTAATGTAGTAGCTGATGGAAACAGATGCAGTCACCCACAGCTGAACACTGAGCCAAACCCCTGGAATCAAGTTGCAGAGAGGGAACTGATGAGCAAAGGGGTCAAGACCAGGCTGGAGAAACCCACAGAGACAGTTGACCTGAATAAGGGGGAGCACATGGATCCCAGACTGATAGCTGGGAATCCAGCATTGGACCAACTCATATTCCCTGAATGTGAGTCTCAGTTAGAAGGCCTGGGCAATCTACTGGACCTCTGACAGTGGAACTAGGATGTATTCCTGGTGCATGAAAGGACTTTGGGAACACATTCCCCATGGAGGGATACTCCCTTAGCCTAGAGGCAGGAGGGAGGGCCTAGACCCTACACCAAATTACTTGACAGATTTTGATGATCCCTCCTGGAAGGCCTCAAGATCTCTGGGGATCAGGGTATAGGACAGGAGGGGTTCAAGGGATGGGAGTGAGAGGGAACTGGGATTGCTATGTAAAATAAGAAAAAAAAATGATAAAGAGAAAATGGTATGATAAGAATGTAGGTTTGTGAGCTGCTCCATTCATTGTAAATTTCAGCCACCAGCAGAAAACTCCTGTAGATGACAATCAGACAAGCACAGGCCAACCATGATGATGTACTTTAGCACAATTATCTCATGGAGATTTTTATCATTTTGAATTTTAGGTTGTAACATGATGGCAATCTAAATGGAAGTTTTGAAAAGTTTCATTGTAATCTCAACAGGGCTCTATGTTGATATTATAAACTCATACCAAACTGGGTGGTGGTGGCCCATGCTTTTAATCTCAGTACCTGGAGGCAGAGGCAGATAGATCTCCCAGTATGAGGCCAGCCTTGTGTACAGAGCAACTTCCAAGATAGTCAGGGGTTTACAGAGAATTATTTAGAGAGAAAATTATTTACGAAAAAAAAAAAAAAAGAATCTTAAACTAAGCTCCTTTGTATGAAGGTGTTAACACTATGATTAAAAAAAAAAATACTGTACTGCTTTGGTTTTATAGTCCTTTTAATCCTCCCCCTGCCTTAGTCTTTCACCAAATCACATCACCACATTGTCTCAAATTCTTTGGTAGCAACTAAGTAAGTGTCTGTGGAGGAAAAGTCATACCAACTGGTTGTGTGGCCATGGCTTTCTGTAATTTGGTGTTTCAGATGCAGTCAGATGAAGGCAAGATTTGGCATCTTCAATGGGGGGAGTTGAGGGTACCAGGGAAAGTTGTCTCATGCCATCACTTCTTTCTCTTTAGTGGATGAGCTAAGCTGTGGCTGTTCTTCTCAATGTGAGGAAAAGATTGAGTAATATGTCTAAATGCTGATGGGCTTGTGAACAGGCAGGAGATGAGCTCGCCAGAATGGAAATCATATGGGCCGGGAATTCCCCTTCTGTTGACCACAGAAGGTATAGCCCTAATCTATCAAGAACAGAATGCATGCCATACTTTGTTCATTAGCATTTAAAGAGGATGTTTGGCACCAGACAACAAATACAATACTTGCAAGATCTTGGCAGCAGAGTACTTTGTCAGTTAATGACAATCCACAGCTTTTAGGGAAAAGACTAATGCCTGACGTTACACTGAAATTGTTTCATTTTCACCAACTACAGTGAAATGAAAGGAAATGAAAAGTGTTCTTCCACTTCTACCATGACAATCAAGCAGTAAGGAAAAAATGAGAAGTCTCTAAACAGCAGGGGGGAAATATGCTTCATGAACTCTAAAATCTGTCAGATCAGAGTGACTTAGTGAACCAAACATGAAGAAATATATCCAAAGTGACCAAACAGGCTACACTCTGTAATATTGTTAGAAGTCAGGGCAGTTGTACTATGAGGATGACTGACATACATTCCAGCAAGCAGAAAAGGAGCAGAGATGACATTGATTAGATTACAACAAGCAACCGAATTGTATTTTGACCCTTGTGTGATCAATATTTGCTCATATTAAGAACACAACAGTATTCTTCATAGTACAAATGACATACACTAACATAGTCATACTTTAGTTCATATGATGCTGACATCTTAATATGAATATGATTTGAAATTTTTAATCTGTGAGACTTGGTGTCTTATAATACAAATAAATTCAAAGCAGTGTACCGATTTTGCTTATCATATGTATTTGCAATTCTGACAGTGCACATAAATGGATTCCATATTAAAATATAATCAAAATAATATGAAGGTATATATAGTATTTTGCACACACATGTAAATACCTAACACACAGAATTGCAGAGATGAAGTTAAACATAATTCCTACATAACTGAGAATACAATTTAGCATGGTTGTTTGGGAGATAATCCTGCTGTAGATAACACCAAAGAGATACCACTACATGTGCCATCTTGTCTGAAATTCCTTTTTTCTCCTCAACAGGGTTCTTTTTTCTTTGGTTTGCAACTTGTTCTACAAAGTTAGCACCCAATAACACTTATTATTGCCTAATGTGGTGGTTTTCCACCTTCCTAATGCTGTGACCCTTTAATTCAATTCCTCATGTTGTGGTGACCCCCAAACATAAAATTATTTTTGCTGCTACTTCATAACTAAACTTTTGCTACTGTTATGAATCATAATGTGCATATTTTGGTGAGAAAGAGGTTTATCAAAGGGATTTTGACCCATGGGTTGAGAACATCTGGCATAGTATAGGTATTTTTCTGTAGTTTTGTGGACAATACTTGTGGTATTAACCCAATAATTATTTTTTAAATATTTTAAAGCTTTTATTTTTAATTATGTGCATATGTGTGTATACTGGGGGAGTTATATACACTTGTGAGAGTAGATTCCCATAGGCAGTAGTGAGCTACCTGATGCTGGTAACTGAGTCTTGGTCCTCTTAAATAGTAATACAGGTTCTTAATGACCAAGCCTCTTTCTTAGCCTGTAATTCACTAAGTCTTATTAATTATAAAATTAGGAAAATGCTGAAAGATACCCATTTAACTACCAAGATATATACCATCAAGTAATTTGACAGAAGTAGTTAGTTTAGATGAGTGTTCTACAAAAAGGTGAATGATGAGTTTGTGTTATATTTAATATATCCACATGGATCATTGGTGTTTCAAATTTTACTTTTGTTGACATACATTCATTTTATCTTCCACAGTTTGTGGGTTAATTGTGTATTACTGGATATTTTATGTAATATGTGTAAAAGAAAACATTAGGCTTCCGGTGGGTGTTTGGAGTGTTACTTGTGAGACTGGTGATGGCTTCCGTGCTCCCCCACTCCTAGCACCACCAGAGATGCCCCAGTGGCTCTGTAACTAACCCCATGCAGAACAGCATTTGATGTGCGAAGCAGTTTTTATATTGCCTTTCCAGCTTATTGTCCTGGCTAGGTTTTATGTCAGTATGACATGAGCTAGAGTTAGCTGGAAGAAGGGATCTTCAGTTAAGAAAATTACTTCATAAAATGGACACCATGTAGGTCTATAGGGCATGTTCTTAATTGGTGATTGATTGGAGAGGATTGTTCATTGTGGATGGAGCCACCTCTGGCCTGGTGGTCCTAGGACCTATAAAACTCTAAGTTGAGGAAACCATAAGGCACAATTCAGAAAACATCTCCATGGCCTCTGCATCAGCTCCTGCATCCAGGTTCCTACCCTGTTTGAGTTCTTGCCATGGTTTCTTTTCATGATGAACTGTGATATAGAAGTATAAGTCAAATAAACACTTCTCTTTCCAAGTTGCTTTTGGTTGTGGTGTTTCACCACAACTATAGTAACTTTAAGATAAGGCACTCTTGCAGATCCATAAGAAAGCATCTAGTATGGACCCTTTTCCATGTATGATTGCAGGATATTCATTAGGTTTGATATGGACATAATATACAAACAGACAACATGCTTTGTTCTGGAGCCTTTGTAGCCCCATTACTAGATAACAGACATGCTTGGGTAGTCTTAATTTGTAAATACATGAAAAACAAATTCACCATTGAAACCCCAAGATGTGTTAGTTCCAGTACAATGCCAGGTGGGAATCCTGTTGTATAGTTTGAAATGAAATGTGAGAAATATTAAAGCCAAGAATAAGAAAATCACACAAAGCTCTGAGAAGACAATCAACAGAAGTCACTGATGGTGAAGAAAACAAAATGCTCAGGATGAAGTGAGATCATGCTAGGATTCTTTGCTTATGAGTACACTTTAATAATATTCATCTTGCCTCCTGTATTTGTTGGTTTTTAGTTGAATCCAAGTAGTGTTTGCTTCTCAGGAACAGCCTGTAAAGACACACATTGAAATCAAGCCTGGGAACCAGGAATTATAAAGTGTTCTTTCTTATGCAAAAGCACACTGAGAAGAATAAACAACAAAGTACAGCAAGGCTGAGGATAACCAGTAATAACTGAAGGATGAAGGGCTTATGAAGATGTTTCATAAGAGACAGGCAAACCTTTCTGGCTCCAGGAATAGAAAGGCTGAGGAACAACATGGAACCTTGCCCCACTTCTTCTGGTAATACAGTTAGTGCTGACCTTGGCAGCCAAGAAAATTAAGTAATCAAAGAGAAGAACAAGGAAACAATGAACTTTTATGTTTAACCAAAACTTTCAGCTGGGCCTGGGTAGCTTTTGATTTCTGTTCCAATTAAGAACTATGAGGAGGAGAGGATATCACCTGGAACCAGGAAGATTGAGTCAGAGGAGGAACAGATGAGAGAAAAAGAGAGAGATAGTGTGTGTGTGAGAGAGAGCCATTATAGGTTTGAAGAGAAAAGAGGTAAAAGAGGGAGCCATTATAGGTTTGAAGAGAAAACTCACTCTAGAGAAAAGTCCGGAGACTTACAAGACTGACCCCAACTAACAATTTGAGCAACAGTGGAAAGGCTACCTTAAATGTCCTTCCCTGATAATGAGATTGATGACTAACTTATTCATCATCATAGATCCCTCATCTAGTAGCTGATGGAAATAGAAGCAAACACCCACAGCTAAACACTGAGCCGAACTGGAATCCACTAGGAAAAGACCAGGCTACAGATACCCACAGAGACAGCTGACCTGAACAAGGAGCAGCTCATTCACCCCCAGACAGATAGCTGGAAAACAGCATTGGACTGACTCAGACCCCCTGAACATGGGTCTCAGTTACAAAGCCTTGGCAGTCTAAGGGACCTCTGACAGAGAAACCAGGATGTATCCCTGGTGCACAAAAGGACTTTGCAAGCACATTTCCCATGGAGGGATACTCCCTTAACCTAGAGGCAGGAGGGAGGGCCTAGTCCCTACTCCAAATGACTTGAAAGTTTTTGTTGACCCCTCCTGGAAGGCACCACCCTCTCTGTGGAGTGAGGGAGGTAAGATGTGAGGGAGGAAGGGTAGGAGGGACAGAGAGAGAACTGGGATCGATATGTAAAATAAGGAAAATAAATAAATAAAAATAAAACAAATATAAAAAGAAACTATGAAGAACTAACCAAGGCATCAGGTATGACAAATCATTCAAGCATGAAGTAGAATAGTCAGCATGGGCAGGCAGACTTGCAGAAAAATAATCACATTACAATGTAATAAGAACTATTGGGTGAAAACTTTGTGAAGTGAATTAAAAACTGAAGAAAAGGGAATACTTCTGAGAAGGGAAAGAGATTTCATGTAAGATGCCACATGTAATTGGCTTTCAAATGTAACTTTCAATTCACAAATATAAGAAGGCAGTGGAGGGCTCACTGGGCTGAGAGAAGATCATGAACAAAGACACAGAAGCAAGAAAGCATGATGTTTTTTTTTTTTCAAAGTATTGAGCAAGTGCAGTGTATACTGTGCACAGCCTAGGACATGCCTATGTAGCAGTGCATTCTGGGTGACAAATGTACACGTGGTCACTGAAACTGGGGCAGTGCAACACGGAAACCTACAGAGTAGCCCACCTACTTCACAGGTGAGGTGACCTTAAAGATATGCTGGCACAGCAACTCTTTAAAAGAAAATACAAAGATTAACAAACATGGAAGAAGACTTTGCTATTTAGAAAACCTGTTTAAAGACCACCTGAAACAGAGTACCAGGTGATCCTACATTCAAAACAGCTGGACAAAGCAGCCTTACAGACTACAGCCAGGATTTCTGCATCTTCTTAGAATCCCCCATGACAGCGCCCCTTACCAGCAGGAAGTAGTTTGGAAAGAACGACGCCCAAATTCCCAAATATTGTCTATAAATGTTTGTTTTCATTGAAATGTACTTGGTTATATAAAATAAAAAAAAAAAAGATTCTTGTAAAAAAAATAAATAAATAAACTCTGGACTACCAAGTGGTTCAGTGGGTAAAGGTGCTTTCTTCCAAGGCTGAAGATCTGAGTTCAGTCCCAGAAATCTAAAAGGAGGAAAGTGAAAAACCAACCAATGGGAGTAGTCCTCGGACCGCCACATGAACACATAGGCATTGTGTACTCACACATACATGCACATGTACACATGCCCCACTCAAAATGAATAAATCAAAATAAGAAGTATGATACTACTTAATGACATTTACTGACTTTAGAATGTTATCATATCACTGTAAGACTTTAAGTATTACAAAATCCCCAATGTAGGACACAGATTATCACATGATTCTGCCTTCCATACAGGCAGCTTCATGCTTTTCACCAAATTTTCCTGGTACCACAAAATAACTTCTAACTCAAGTTTGGTGATTTTTTTATTTATTTTTTTTACCTATATTTTGTCTCTGTGCATGAAATGCAATGGACATACCTCCTTTTCACTTTTATGGAAATGATGCAATTTTAAATTTTATCTAGACAATTGCAAAAGTATTTTAATAGGAAAAAATGAGTTTCTTGATTTTATGATGAAGCATAAAAAAGGCCCTTGAAGCAACTTTTGGTCTCATCCCACCAAGTTCAAGTTATTCTTCTTCTAAATCTTTGTAGTGGACCTATGAGACTTTTTCCCATTGCCTTGGCTTATGTATTTTAATTATCCAAGAAGATAACAACGGTATCAAATATTTACATAATGTTTGTCTCATGGTTTTGTTGCATTGGGAGTTGGAGGATGTATTTGTCATTATTTACAGAAGCCTTTCCTATATAGCGTAGGATATCTATAACATGTGTCAGGTATTTGCTATAAATTGGCTTAGTAAGAAAAAGAGTTTAGTTCTGTTTCCCAGGTAATAAACAAAGAACATATGTGTTAAATGGAAGTGCTTTTTAAAAATATGTCATTAATGTTGACTAGAAACACTAATATACTTATGGTAGATAATCAGAAAAGAAGTCTCTGATATAGTGGCATGTGAATAGACAGGAGAGAATGTCCACGAAGCACAGTAAACAGTTTACACAGACAACAGAATTCATTTGAGTTTATTTTACCTGTTAACATTATAAAGTAAATAACCAAGTGTTTGCTTCAACTGGCACAAGAAATTAATAAGCCGCTTCTGTTTCTCTTTCTTCTTTCTTTTCCCCTTTCCTCTGCCACCTCTCTCCTTTTCTTCTTCTGTTTGGTTATGGGGATGAAACTCAGAGATTCATACCTGCTAGGCAGTGACTATTTATTTCACCAAGATACACTCTCAACACTTTTTACATTTTCCAATGGTCAGACATGGTTTCATCAAGTCTCCCAGACTGGTTTCAAACTTAGGACCCTTCTGCTTTATCCTCCAGAAGAGTGGCATTGTAGGCATGTACTGCCAGTGCTTTCTTCTATCTTGAAAACTGTGTCATTTTATGATTTTTGTTGGACTATGTGCTTACTTAAAGATCATTTTAAAATACACCATATAACAATTTTGTGGCTACACATATAATCTTTTATATCTATAATTTCACTTAGTCCCTCAATGCAAGAAATAATTTTCTACTCAACCCCATTCTCCTTATGTTTCATTAAACTATTATTTTAGTTTTGCCTTTTTCTCATAATTTGTAATTCTTTTTACTCTACATTCTAGTATAATTTCTGAGATTGGTTTTTAAGATTAGTAACTCTAGTGGTAGCCATACCTATTTCATTTTTTTTTCCCTCAGGGATTTATTTTTGTACTTTTAATCTTAGAGTGTTGATCCTCTCTCTTTTTAACGTGTTTGTCATTTTATGTGACAGCATGGATTTAATTAATACATATTTTAAATCTATTGTCTTTTAATTATCATTTAGATTTAATATTAGGCATTTCAAGTTCTACTATGCCCCTTTCCTTACAATGTCACTGTGAGACATTTGATCTATCTGCAGAGATCAGTTTCTGTGGTCGTTCTGGGTATCTGTTATATCTACAGAGCCCATTCACTAAATAATTATAGTTATTAACACATGTAAGAAATTTCAGGGCAGAAGTGTACAACCCACTTGGTAAGTGTCTTAGGTAGGGTTTCTATTGCTGTGAAGAGACACCATGACCATGAAAACACTTATAAAAGAAAACATTTAATGGTGGTGGCTTGCTTTCAGTTCAGAGTTTCAATCTATTATCATCATGGGTTGCCATGGCAGTGTGCAGCCAGACATGGTTCTGGAGAGATAGCTGAGAGTTCTATGTCTTTCAGACAACAGGAAGTGAACTACATTCCTGGGCTTGGCTTGAGCATATATGAAACCTCAAAGTCTACCTCCACAGTCACACACTTCCTCCAATATAGCCACATCTCTTAATAGTGCCATTTCCTTTGGGGGCCATTTTCTTTCAAATCACCACAGTAAGCCTTCCTGAACTTAACTCTTTATTTATTACTTGGAGGATGTACTTATCTGTCTCCATTTATCAAATGAAGATGATAGTATAAACACATGTTGATTAAACATACAGAACACTTACCTTGGTAGACAGTAAGTTCCCTTTTGTGTAGATCTGTCTGACAGGCTTTATGGATCATTAGACAATATTAAGAAATATCCAAACATGGATGATTCTTCTTCTAGGGGTATTAGAAGTGCATTAATCAGACCTCCCTCTTTCATTGAGATAGATTCAGGGGGAAAATGCTCTATTCCCATGTGTTATGTGAAATAATCTCATGACTGGGGCCCCTTGAGTCGACAAAGGCTCATGGCTGGAAACCTTTGCTTGAGTAAGGTAAGTTAGTAGAGCTAGGCTTTCTGTCACCCTACTTATTTTGACCAATCATCTCTGCAGGCTGTTTCTTCTTGGGCAAATTTGGCTGCTAGAGGGTTACTGGTCCTAAACATGAGACCCAAAAGAATGTGTCTGTTACAGCATGCACTTCATGATGGAGGAATCTGTTTTCCTTGAGGAAGGGGGCATGTAACAGAGATCTGAAATCTGGTCTCATCTACTAACTCAAGAAAAATGACAAACTTAGCTGACTAAAGCTCTGACTGAGCTCTAGTTTTTGTACTAATTTCCCCATTCTATATGAATTTAGTTAAGAGACCATTTGGGTAGAGGAAATATATTGAAGACTACTCTTATTTTATTTTGCTTCAAAATGCTCTGCAGAGATGTTCTCACAATCCGGCTGGTGACCTTTCCTCTCAATATAGCTTTTCTTTGTTCCTAGTATGGAAAGCTTCCCTCTGTTCTCAGCAGGACTCCCCTGCAGCTTTGTTGGTGAGACCCCTTGTGAGGGGGTCATAGATAGTGCAAAAAGTCTTGCCTTGGCATAGTCCACAAGCTATCAGTCTTTAGTGGGAATGATGTGGTCTTTGCAAGATGGCCAAAACAATGCCTTCTCTAACTTTCACCACAGTCTTTCTCTTGGACCAGCAGGAGGTTTGTTGGTGTTCATCATTTCACAAATTTCTTCCTTTTCTTTTCCTGCCCCAGTTCTCCTCAAGGATGTGCTTTGACATATAAACTGAAATAAACTCTTTTCTCCTCAAGTTTGTTTTGTCTTTTTAATAACAGTAGCATAAAGCAAACTAAAATTGTATATTTGGGGGATTAAAATGCATAAACAATAGGAGATATGAAGCAGCAAATAGTACTCTGAACAAAATTACTTTTTGCTGTAAATTGGTGTTAGATTGAGAATGATTTTTGCCCTTGTGCTTCTAATTCCAAGTTGACTACAATTGCTTCAGGGAATTTTTGAAATAATTTCATTGCATACTTCTTTTCTTACTATCTTATTTGGTACTACAGCTCAGATTTGGAATAGTCCTCAGATGTCTGTATGTGAAAACATGTTCCCCATCTTGGTGCTATGGAAGGATATTAGGACATTTAAGAGGTGGGATCTAGTTGAAGGTCTACAGGTCATTAGGAGAGTGAATGTGAGGAACACAGTGGAACTCAGCATCCCCTTCATCGCTTTATCTTATAATAAATGCCATGGGGTACTTGTTTCCAAAAACCTTCATGGATATCTTAAGTATCAGGGAACCAGAATTTCCAAAACAGCCATCAAAATATACAATTTCTGCATGTAAGTTCAATATTTTGGTATTGCTATAGTGACAGAATGCTGACTGACATGCTAAGTATCACTAGGACAACTTCTATACTTCTTTTGTTCATAAATTCCCAGATATAGATTTTTAATTAATGTTATCAAATTTATTTTGTCTTCTCTCTTCAGTTCCAATAATTTTCATTTGAGAAAATTTATTTATTCTTGATACCACTCTTTATAAAAACTCAGTTGTATCTATGGTGTAAAGCTGAAAAGCTCAAGGTAGGTAGCAGTCCTCACCAGGTTTCAGTGAGGATTTCAATCATCTACAACAGAAAACCCAAATGCAATATCTCTAAGGATGCAGTTGATTTGTCTATGCAACAACTAGAGGCCTCAATATCAGAATCCAGATCATAGAGAGTCATTGCTATTCTGTAATGCAAGTGTTTTCCACCTGTCTGGAGGCTTTCACCCATGTACATCTTATGGTAGCAGTTTAAAATGTAAGCAATAGCTTGCAGTTATTGCTGTGAGAACATACAGGAAATGCCTATGGAGATCAAAATGTCTTTTCCATGAGAAGTGCTGTCTTTTTATTCTAGAAGGGAGTTCTAGCTCAGAGACTTCCATATCTACTTCCTGGTTTATTTATAGTCAAATCCTCTGACTACTCCTCATAATGATGGTTAAGAAAACTGAATATTGATCTCCCTAAACTACAAAAGTAAAAGCTGTCAGGGAGACAATGGGTAGGGATAACTGTTGAGAGAAGCCACCTACCTACTACAGCTTCAGTACCATGAGCAATCATCTTTAAAGATATTTGATATTGAAGACAATTGAAGACAAGTGAAGATATAGTAAGTCTAAGTTTGCTACATGCAAGACATCCATTTAGAATTCCCAATAAACAAAACAAAGTTTTCTTAGTACATGTGGTTACCCCATGAAATATTTGGGGCATCAACTTATAGACTAACACTTATTGCTCATCTGAGATTCAAATTTACCTAGGTATCATGGGTTCTGCTAAATCTGAAGGTTCTGTGTGAAGCCTTCTGTTGATTTTCATGGTAGCTGAAAAAGTAGCTGCCTTATTTAAGCCTAAATTATAAAAGTGACAGGGCAGTTTGGCTGTCACGCTCTTACTGCATTGGTTATTGTGGTTCAATGATATCCAAGTGACTGTCTTCTAGAACTCTCTGAGATATCCTTACATGCTAGACTAGAACTCTGATCTTTGTCTTTACCTAAGTTCTGAAGGCTTTTTCTTTACTTCTCAGTCTAGTCAACAAAGTATAGAACCCGTTACCCTACAATGCACACACACACACACACACACACACACACACACCATATCCCTTGTTGTCCACCTCAGAAAGTTTGAAAATTGAGAGGAGATTGTAATAAAGCCTGAATTAGTTTACCTGAAAAAAAAAAGATAAATGTATCTGTGTTGTCTGTGGTCATCATTTCTTCATACATTTATTTGCATTTGGGAAAGAAAATTTCATTCGAGGTCTTTAATCGCTAGCAGAAGAAAAGTTCAGTCCAAATGTTAATTCTAATTCCCAACTGTTTTCAAAACAGAGCATTCCTCAGCTACATGAGATTGCAAATTTTCTTGTGTTTCCACTTCCCCAGGTCTGTGTGACATTCTTCATCAGCAGCTCCTGCTCACAGACACTCTTCCACCACCCAGGCAAGCGTTCACTACTCACGCCAGAAATGATGGCTAAGCTGCTTATCTCCATTTCCTTTTCCCTATTACATATGTAATCTGGCAGCATTGCTCCCCAGGGAGGAAATGTCTACCACTGTTTGACAGGAAATCAGTGAGGATTGGAGTCAAAGAGAAAGAGGACTGGCTTGTGCCTGAGGGAGAAGGTCATACACAAGAACCTAGGAGAGCAATGGCATTGGAGTTACTGAACATTATAGTCAGAAATGCCTGCCCTCCCAGTTCATTTAAACACTGGAAGGTAGGAGACTGTATCCTCTACACGAATTAAGAAGACATGGGAGCCTGAAGTAGCTACTGGAAGTTATAGTAAGAAATACCAGATATGGAACCTCCATGGGACTGAGCTAGATCCTCTGCATGTGGGAGACAATTGTGAAGCTTGTTTATATGTGAGTGGGCCCCTGACAATAAGACCAGGATCTATCCCTGGTACATAAGCAAGCTTGTTGGAGCCCATTCCCTATGAGGGGATTCCATGCTCAGCCTTCATGGGGGGGGGGAGGAGCTTGGTCCTGACCCAACTAAATGGACCAGGCTTCGTTGACTTCCTGTCGGAGCCCTTACCCTTTGGAAGGAGTGAATCAGAGCTAGGCTTGGGAGTGGGGGTGAGGGAAAAAGGGTGGGAGGGAGAATTGTGATTGAAATGTAAAATGAAATTAGATAGATACATAGACACATACATAGATAGATTGGTAGATAGATAGGTAGATAGATAGATAGATAGATAGATAGGTAGGTAGGTAGGTAGATAGATGACCCACAGTTGACTATAACACCGGAAGGTAGGAGACTCTATGCCCTACATCACTTACGAACACATGGATACCCATGATCAGGTAGCAGCTTTAAGTAGTTAATCCCAGTGACATGGCCTTGGATTATAGCTACTGCTCAGGAGCCACACTGCAGATACTTCACCTTACTTTTCAGACTTTAGACACTTTTGTGTCCCAGACAGGGGTATTGCATGTGTCTGAAATGACAATTGTTAAAAATACCATTGATTGGAAGCTGACGAGGTTTTTGAAAAATGACTGTATTATTAACTCTCACACCTAATCAACAGATTAATCCATTGATGGATTAATAATTGAAGGTACTACTACTGGAGGTTGGTAGAAGCTGTGAAAGTGGGTCCCTGATTGGAGAAGTTTGTCCTAGTGTTGTGCCCCAGAGGAGTGAATTTATTCATGCCCTATTCTTATCCATCTGTCCTTTGCTTCACAGCTGGAATGGAAAAACTATGCCCCAACACACTCTTCATACCATGATATTTTGTTTGCCCACAGCCTAAATCTATGGAGTCAGGTGGTGGGCAACCATGGACTGAAACCATGATCCCAAATAAAACATACTTCTACCTTTCAGCTATTTTTCTCAAGGGCATTGTTACAACAACAACAAAAAAAAAAAAAAAAAAAAAAAAAAAAAAAAAAAAAAAACATCCTACTGGCACGAAAGAGCTCATATCCTTCTGTGGTTTCACCACTATACTTGATGAGGATGGTATCAAGTTGGGCTGTCTCCCATATTCACCAGAGGATAGTGTACCTAGTGGCAGACCAAATGAGACCCTCCAGGAATCTGAACAAATTATTTTGTCCTCTCTACAATAAGCAATGGAAAACAAGGTAGAACCAGAGGGTAGAGCATGTGAGCTCTTGGTCTTGGACAATCTGTTGGTAGGGCTGGAGGTTCAAGACCTACTTAATATTGTGATAGTTTGCATAAAAAGGTATCTAAGCATATTTTAACTACTTATCTGTTTATTTTGTGTATGAGTTCATTATGTATTGCTTAGGCTAGACCCCAAATCCTAAGCTTGACTGATCTCTGTTAACCTCCCAAAAAGCTGGAATTATAGTCATCTGGCTTGGGATATTTTTTAAATACTTAATGGATGCTGCTGCTCAGAACTACAGCTTTTTGCGTGTACAATGAAGATAGGAACTGTATCTTTCCGTATCTCCAGGCTATAAATTAATATCCAGATTCCATAAAGATTTGAAGCATATCTTTCTTAAATAAATGAATAAATTAATTTCTGACTAATTTCTTTCTATCTTCCCAGGGAAGAGAATAAAACAATCTGATTTGTTGGGAGACATTTACCCGAGGAGATAGGAAAGCAAGTTTTCTAGTCACAGTCAAAGATTATAGAAGTAAAATGCATAAGTAAGAGTACGTTTATAGAACTCAAGTGAAAAATTCCAGATGTCCTAGAAATAATTTCATACATCATAAATTTTGCCACCTGGAAGTTAGAAAATGAAATGTTTAATGATGAGAAGTTTTCTAACAGTCCTCTTATTTTAATTCCCTACAGTGTCTTTTCAAATATTTTTAATTTATAAATTGCAGAACCAAATTTCATCCTAAGTTCCCTCAATGTATTTTCATTCTAGAGTTATGGACTTCCCAAAATGATTCCCTCTATGTATTTGTGATGCTACAAAGTAGCTAGTATTGTGCATGCATGTTTTGGTATGAATATAAGTATACTCATGTTGAATGTGCTTTTTAAAAGGTCAAGTTGTTAAAAAGTACATACATATTTAAAATTCTGGCCTGGTGCTTGCTTCTAATCCCAGTACCTGGGAGGAAGAGGCTGGTGGATCTCAGAGTTCAAGGCCAGCCTGGTCTACAAAAGATTTCTGGAACAGCTTGGGCTACACAAAGAAACCTTGTCTCAAAAAACAAAAACAAAAACAAAAAACAACCCCACCCAAACAAACAAACAAAAATAAACCCAAAACCAAAAACAACTTCAAAATTAAATTCTGATATGTAGTGCCAGTAACATAGAGGATGTCCCATTTTTCTTTATTCTTACCAAAACCTATTACTAGTGCTTTTAATGTTTGTGGTCTTGTGGATCACAGCATGTCATTTTAATATTTATTATCAGTTTCTGGATTAGACATTAAATATATTTTTTCTATGCTTTTGCACTTTTTTAACATTTTATTTTATATGAGTTTACTTGTATGGATATTTGCTTACATGTACAAATGTGCACCATGTATGTGCTGGTTTCCACAGAGTCCAGAAGAGATAATATAACTATTTAATAATTAGTTATTTGTATAATATTGAACTGAAACCCCTTGACACAAACTCTATAATCTTATATATGCTATGACACTAACTCCAACATCTTTTAAAAATGGAGCAAATACCAAGAAGTTGTAGGAAATCTACTATTGTCAAGTACGCTTTCTCAAACTAATCACCGTCAGTGCTACCCACATCCATAAAAGGAAAGTGGAAATACAGAAAAATAAAGTACGGGAAGATTAAAATTGCAGGTCCTTGACTATACAAGTAAGATAACAAAACAGCCATCCATGGCTGATACCCAATACAGCAATCCAAACTTAAAGTATGACTAAACGTAATCATCTGATGCCTTCTTTGAAAACCAAATACATAAAAATGTTTTAGTGCAAAATATAAAGTTTAAAGAATTAATCATTTTGCAATAAACATACAGGTGATTATCTGTAACAAATTAATTATAGAATTGAACTTTCTGGAAATAATAGACATGGTTCTATGTGGAACTAAAGCTAAATATGATTTTTAAATTTTGGGATTATTTTTATAGGAAAATTAGATAAGGCTCTATATAATTTTGTTATTCTTTAAAGCAACAACACTTTTCTAAGCACATTCTCAAATGTGTGAGTCATTTGTGTATGCATTACTGTGTATGCATTTCTTTTTTCTGTCCTAAAATATTTATGCAGCTACTGCTTCAGGTTTATGGCTAGTCCGTTACACGCCATTTGCCTTTTTAAACCTCAATAGCATGGCATTGATCCTGGGATTCCATGATGATGTCATAATCTTCCAAATGGGCTCAATGCACTATGTCATTGTGTAAGCCAAAAGGCAGTCACAGTCTTGAACTACAACTTAAAGGAAATGCGCCAGGTTGAAGATAAAGCATTGTCTCTTATTCATAAGGATGTTCCCGGATGTTGTGATTGACTTCGGTGCTTGAGAAAGAGTCTCACATCAAAATGAATTACCAGCAGTCAGACGTGGATGAGGCAGAAGATGGACTGTGACTTGGATATTCAGTTCCACCAAGTCTCTTCCTCTTCTAGGGAGTCAGATAGTGGATAGGGAATTTGCAAAACAAATTGTAATTGAACTAAGCAAGATGTTTTGATGATTATGACAGCCAATCACTGGCTCCACAAGGTACACATTGGTAGTGATTCATTCTTAAAATGAAGAAGCTTCCAGAGAAATGGTTTTCTAAAGCCACAGAAGTTGAGATGTTAGCATAAATGTTAAAATCTTGGTCATTCCAGGACCTTTTGTGAATTCTGGTTCTCAGGGTTAATCTCATTTCTCTTTCTTTCTTTTCTTCTCTCTCTTTTTTTTTTTTTTTTTTTTTTTTTTTTTTTTTTTTTTACTTTTTTGGTTGTTTGAAACAGGTTTCTTTGCCCAGCCCTGGCTGTCCTGACACTTGCTCTACTGATCAGGCTGGCCTCAGACTCACAGAGATCCACCTGCCTCTGCCTCCTGCGTGCTGGAATTAAAAGACTCAGCTACCACCACCTGACTTCATTTGGTTTTCTTACTTGAAATGAACATCTTGCAGATTTCAGAAGGAACCACAGCATGATCTGTTTGCCAGACTTCAAGGCATTCTGATTGCTAAAATCATGAGCTACAGAGAAGACTAAGTAGGACTTTATAAACCATATTAATATATGAGAGAAGGAGAAAAGGCCTAGGGATTAAAAATGATTGTGAATAAGCACACCAAGCTCAGGGCCTCCAATGTAAACCTGACTTCCCTAGGAAACTGGATCTTCAGAGCCTGGGTTATTTCTGACCACAGCTGACTGTTGTCTTTCAAAGATCATTATCTTCTCCCTTCAATAGTAGAAGAGCTAGCTTGAATTGCACATTTATTATCATTACCTCTATTGTGCCTGCATGGGAGTCATTGATATAGCACAAAGAAGGGTAAGGCACTAGCACTAAAAGTTCCAGGGATGAATTTGTGGATTTTCCTTAGTGCAGCATTAATGGCCTATGATATATCATATTGAAACTGAGGCAGTGTGTTTGACAAATGGAAAAAAACCCATGAATGCATCTACCCTAATCTTGCTAATTCTTAGTGTATTAAAAACTAACACTAGCCAAGGGGTAGTGATGCACGCCTTTAATCCCAGCACTTGGGAGGCAGAGACTAGTAGATCTCTGTGAGTTTGGGGCCAACCTGGTCTACAAAGCTATACAGAGAAACCCTGGAGGGAAAGAGAGAGAGGTGTGGGAGAGAGGGGGAAGGAGGAGGAGGAAGAAGAAGAAAAAAGAAAGAAAGAAAGAAAGAAAGAAAGAAAGAAAGAAAGGAAAGACTAACCTATTTTTTCCATTCTTAACAATCTGTTTATAATATGGCTTGTTATGAATTTTATAATAAAGAGGAAGCATAGAGTGAGAAAGTAAAACAAAGAAGGGCATTAAAACTACCTTATAAATAAGTGGTTCTCAAATGATGTTTAGAGACCCCTTTGGTGGTATCACATATTTGATATCCTATATATCAGATACATTATGATTCATAACAGTAGCAAAATTACAGTTATGAAGTATCAATGAAAAATTTGATAGTTGGGTATTTTACAATGTGAGAAACTGTATTAAATGGCCACAGCATGCTCTAAACCGATCTCCATGTATTTATATTGTTCTGATTACAACTAAGGTTATAAACAATCAGTACTTTCTTTTATTCCTCTGTCTTACAGACCATCATTGCCATGTTCATTCTGAGAGTGGAAGAGACCTGAATAACAGATTCTATGTTCGTGTTGTGGCCAGCATTTGAAAATTAAAGAGGCTGAGATATGGAGTAAGCAAAATATTTCCTCATTCTTTAATATCAGAACAAGAGTTTAAAAAGGCCATCTCTGGGAAACAGTCATGGGCTTCTCTGTTCATTGCCTTAGGCCTGTCTAAAACCAAGGAAGAGTGTAGAGACCTGATACTGTAACTGATATACATCCAGAAACAAATTAAGTGATAGGATCCAGCCATTTTTACATCTCTTGACTGCAGGTAAATGGAGTAACAGAAGTCAGAAAACCCAATAATCATCAACTCAGGGAACAAAGGAGAAGCAGCCATTTAAAAGTGTGCTTTGTGTCAGTAAGTTTATTAAATAGAAAGACTGGCAATCCCCGGTAAAAGAAGACTGTCCATCCAATTAAATCACAGAATATTAAAAAGGTCAAAGCAATAGAGAAGTCCTCTAATTCATAGAAAACACTAAAATTCTGATTTCTCATACTCCCAGCAAAGATTGCAATTGCAATTTGAAAAGGGTAAAATATTTATCTAGTCCTTTGACAGAGATTGAAATGAGAATGTGACTGGTCATGAATGTAACCTCACAAACATGACCTCACAAGAGTGATGTGGTATGAAGACTTTTTTTTTTTTTTTTTAAAGGCTTGGCTGGTACACTATGTCTTTGTCTTGGAGAGGAGGATCACAAATGATGGTTATAACCAGAAACATTGACCTTACCCTGTTAATATATGTTTAGTCATTCTGCCCTTCTGGCTAGCATCCTATTAGTTGCAAAGTCCTCGTGAGTTTCAATACCACCATAGCTTTCCGTCTTCATCAGTGTGTACTATGGAGCAATCTGTGGTTTCCTGTTACTATTTAGTTCTCTTAGTGTGTTGTTTAAGACATCCAAGAATGAGGGCCTGCCTGTTCATCAAATCCTCCTCCGAAGGACGTGAGACATAAACTGCAGCCTGTGCACAATAATGCTGTGGCTTTGTTTGTAATAAACATTTAAAATGACCGACTTTCTCATAAATACACTAAGTAGGATGATCTATGAGATTTCTAATTTATTCTTGTTTAAAATTTAACCATGCTTTTTTAAAGCATATCAATTTTGTTAATACCATGTAATTAAAACATGTCAGTGCACAGCAAGTTTTAGTCTAAATTAATGACTATGAGAATTATTTTAATTAAATAACCAATTATAGAAAAATCGCAAGCATGAGAGCTGACATTTAAATGAATTTCATTTAAATTGCTTCTTAACATTGTCCCATCTAGGACACTAATGCAAAATGAACTATTGTATCAACTTAGATTATCACTATTTTTGTATGCACATAATGTATTCACATTCAATCACTGGAACGGAGAAGAATATTTGGTATTGATCTAAAACTTCTATTAATAAAAACCCAACAGAATGAGCTCAAGTAAAAACAAACCATCTTTCTTTCTTTCCTCTTTTTTTTTTTTTTAAATGTGTGCTGATGAATGTCATTGTAATTCTCACAGCTAGCACACTTAGGCATTTGAGAATCAGGAGACTTGACACTCCATCTGTAAGTGTACATAGATGACTTCAGTGCCCTGCGCATAGTGGGGCTCCGTAAAAGCCATCTCCTAGGGAGAGTACATATAAATATCTCTTTGTTTTCTTTTTTCAAATGTGCTGGTGTGGCATATGGCACTTGGACAATTCAAGTCCCTTATGAGAGGAAGAGGTCACATATTCTATGACAGTACAGCTGGATACCAGTCCATTGCTTACTTTTTATATACAGTATAAACAACAATGCTGTTTTCACAACACAAATGACTTACTGATACCTAATGTTTTATGACTTAATGCAGACATTCTTCCACATATGAGTTAAGATTTTTATAAGTAACTAATTTATTACAGCTTTCTTCACTAAAAACCCTTGACTTTATGCAGCCATTTCTCAGAGAAGAATGCATGAAAAGAAAAATGAAAAATTTAATCTAATCATGCTTTGCTTACTGCAAAACACAAGCACAGAAGGAACTGTAGAAGGAGCTAACACTTCTTCCATAGGCTAAGTGAAGTTGAACACGTTTGGATTTATTATGAAACTATCGGTAAGAGTATAATAAAGGTGTTTTATCTAGGCATACCAATACCCTTTTGTTTGCTGTCATATAGTATGGATGGATACATAACAAATGATTCAAAGTGGACTATTGCTATCTTTTTAAGTCGATTTTTCTAAAATGGATTTTACTAATTCAAGTGAAATCATACTTAGTGGTATGCAATCTGGAAAAAAAAAAGGAGTTTTCCACTTCTTGGCTGGAACAAATCAGAAGCTTATTTATCTTTGATTAGTTAATTGTCCTCTTTTGGCGAGCGCGACAGTGTTGTTTAATCATGTTCCTATTTGCACAATTCACTGTTTATCACCACAAAAATATTTAACATCAGTAAATTAGAATCTTTTTTCTATGTATTTCAACTAGCTATCTCTTTAAAAATAAAAAGGGAAAGAGAAGGCTACTGCATTTGTTGCTCATTGATTAACCAGTAATGTTATGTATAAATAATGTATCTGACAGTATGGCAGCCCACTTGGGACATTATGCCATTTACTACAAAATAGGATGCAACATACAACTGAGCAGTGAGAACAAATTAAACATCTTTTCTTGGTAACTTTAGCATTTTTATTAGGTGATAAACATCACAGTGAGAGGAAAGCAGATGTAGTTATTTCAGTAATATTAACCTTAATCGAAAGCTAACTTGACATATAGTGTAATACTTTTGCATTATAAAATTTTGTCCAATAACAATGGAAACCAAATTTTCCAAGGTCATTATGAGACGGTATCTGCAGAAATTAATGACTGTCCTGTGTAAAATTTCATCTATAGCTACTGAATTTTATTATTAGTATTGATGAAAAAAATTAAACATAAATTTAGAGACTTGTAAGTATGAAAAATGCCCAAGTATGTTTATTGTTATATTTTTCTTGCCTTGCCAAGCATGTCCTGTAGTGTACTTGTCTCTGAGTGAAATTTGTTCTTTGAAAGCTGTATGTATATAATCTCCAAACTCCTATTCAGAATCAACTGGGGAGTGAATAAAATTAAGGGCAGCTATGTGTGTAATTAACAATCATCATCCATTCTCACTTGTTTTTTTTTTTCTTATTTTATTCTATCATTTAAGCACAGGGATGCACACATAAAAACCCAGCCTTAAATAAGTTAACAATTGACAATTGAGTGTTAAAGAATAACTGTTACAATGAATTTAATACATTTGTCTTCTTCCCACTCCCTCTCATTTTCTTCTTACCATTTAAGAATATTGCATTCTTATATGGAGTTAGACCCTGTTTTTGGAGCTTCATCATGCAGTACTAAACAAAACAAAGATTCTGCTGCAAATCATTCTCATATATATACGTAATGGTAAGGCTATAAGGACAAGAAAAATTGTAAGCAATGTAGATGGTGCAGTGAATGGTTGTAGAAGTCGTTGGCAGGGTAGCCTTCATTGAGAAGGGGCTATTTGACTTCAGGCTGAAGGAGGTAAGAACCTGGCTTTACCTATGCAAAAAAAGGGAATAGGGCAGAAGGAACAACAATATAAGGTACACACATTGCCTCAAAAGAAGGCTGTGCTGGTGGAACAAGGAAGTGAGGTGAGGGCTGCAGAGAATTCTTAGAGGAGCTGAGATACCAAATCACATAGGGCCCAAGTGGCCAATATGAGGAAGTAGGCCTTTTTAAAGAAAAGGAAGTCAGCACAGGGTAAGGAGTGTGGCAAGATGTTTGATGTGAGGTCATAGGACCACTCTGCTTCTGCATTGGAAGTTCACTAGAGGATATCAAGTTTCAATTCACCTTTGAAGACCCCCGTAGAATACCAGAATCTGAGAAGCTTACTCATTGGAAACGACAGTTTTGAAGACTATAAATCCAAGACCAAGTGCTTTGATCAGGTTGGTTCCTGGTCTCTATGGCTTGATATGCCCTCTTTCTCATTGTGTGCTCCCAAGGCATTTTTCCCCTCGGTGCATACTGCCACAATCTCTTTTACTTGATTATAGTCACATCCTAGGACCTATTTGACCTTGTTTACCTCTTAAACGGCTATGTCTTAAATAAAGTCGTATTGGTGGTTAAGTTTCAGCATATGAGTTTACCAGGGACACAAGTCAGTCCATAATGATAAGTTTGAAAAATGCGGCTGACTATAATACTATCACAGAAAATCAAGAAAGAAATGGTGCAAACCTGAAACAAAATGATGGCAATAGAAGTGGTGAGAAATGATAAATTCTAGAAATATTTTAATAATAAACCTTAATTTCCTGGTTCATTGGATATAAGGTATAAACAATAAAGCCAAGAGCAGGCTAACTCCAAGGTCTTTTGGCCAAACAGCTAGAAGAATGGAGTTTCCATCATTTGAGACGTGTTTAGCTGCTGAGGGAATAGATTTGGGGCAAAAGGTCATTAAGGGATCATAATTAGACATATGGAGTTAGAGATTTCTGTTAAGTGGAGTAGGGGATATGTCAAGGAAACAGGTGGACATGTCAGTCTAGTGACATATGTAGGTTAGGCATGGGGATTTGCAAATGGTTGATGTTTAGACACTATAGAAGATTTAGAAAAATAAAATAGAGGAGTGTTTGAAAATGATAAAATGGCCAGTCTAAATTTCTGTGTTCCATATTGGAAGAGGCGTGAAAAGAAGAAAAATCAGCCAAGGACAAGAGAACACAATAAAGAAAAGCCCAGATGAAATACCAGCAGCCAAAGAAGGGAGAGGGTTTGGTGCTGTAGAATTCCGCTTAGAAGCCCACGGCTGACCATAGGATGTACTCTCATGACCTTTCACCTGGCCAGTTCTATTAGGTAAAGCCAAATTAGAGAGAGTGAGAGGCAAGAGATCAGACACTAAGACCACATAACTGCTTTTGAAGAGTCTTTTCCTTGAATCTGAGAAGTTTTAATGGCTGATGAGGATGAAGGGTATTAATGGAAGATTGTAGATTTAGAGCAAGAAAAATTGCATCAGGGTACAGTAATGGATGAAACGCTGATGAGGGTTGTTCTGAATGAAGTGAAAAGGTGGTGAGTTCACTCTAGATTGAAGCAAAAGTGCATCTGCATGCATAACCAGCAGAAAACCAGACCTGTGTACACAGAGGCGGGGGGATGGGCAATGTGATCAAAACAAATGAATGTTTTCCCCTCTTGTTCAGTTGTCCCCCAAGTTCTAGAAGGAGGTGAAAAGCTGCCAACTGGCAGTTGTTAAGTAAAGCCTTGTGATTTTTAATCCAGTGTTATATTTTTATATACTGAGTCTGAGTATCGATCTAAACAATTATGCTTCCTGTAGAAGACAAAAAACAAAGAGTCAGAAAACAAAGCTTTAAAAAACATGTCTAACTTAAATCGAATTTAAATGTAAAATTCAGAGTCAGAAAGTGCAATGGTGTTTATTACTGTTACTGAATACATTCATGCACAATCCTAACAGCCACAGTATATATCCACTACATCGAATGACGGATATGTTCATTGGCTTGGTTGTGGTGACAATGCCAATAATTTGCCTTACACCAAATTAGCAAGCTGCACATACTAGATGCATACAATAAAAATTATAACAAAAGTACACTACATTTACAGCACTGTTGGCAAAGAAAGGTATAATAGTGCATGTTAAATGACTTTGATCCTCATATTTCTTGTGATGATTTTTGGCAGAAGAGCAGACCTTTTATCAGTTACTTTTCTTATTACTGTGAAAAGAGACCATGTCCGAGGTAATTGGTAAAAGAAAACATGTATTGGGACTCGTGGTTCCAGAGGGTTAGGGTCTATTATCATGGAGGTGAGCATGGTAATAGGCAGGAAGGCTTGGCACTGTGGCACTAACTGAGAACTCAATCCTGATCCAAGGCGAGAGGAAAGAAAAAGAGAGCTGACTGGGAATGGTGGGCTTTTTAAAACTAAAAGCCCACACTCAGCAACACATCTCCTTCCGTGAAGCCACAACCCCTAAGTCTTCAAAAACGATTTCAGCAAACTGGGGATCAAACATTTAAATATATGAGCCTATGCGGGCCTTTCCCATTCAAACTACACAATGAACAAAACAATAATGTATGTATCTATGGACAGAAGGCTTAGATATTTTAATATCTTTGTAATCAAACACATAATCAATGTGCTTTGAGAAATCATATTGTGCAATTGACAAAACCTAAAATACCATTTTAAACTTTGAATAGTTAAAAAGTCACATGACCAGATCATTAGATATAGAAAAGTTCTTTGACAAACTCAAACATGCCTTCATGATAAGTCCTGGAGAGACTAGGGATACAAGGGCCATACCTCAACATAATAAAGGCAAATTACAGCAAGCCCACAGCAAACGTCAGTCTAAATGGAGAGAAGTTCAAACTGTTTTCACTAAAATCTGATCTCTTTAAACATAAAAAACATATTTCTTCCATAAACTAGAGTGTGGTTCTAAACTAATTCTGTTTGTATTTTTTTTTTTACATACATGCTTATATTTTGTGGTATCTACCTGCAAAGCTAAACAACTTTCAAGGGAAGGGAGAACTATCAACAAATTAATTGATCATTATACTTCTTTGTTGGTAACCATTTCTACTGGAATTATTGATGTTAGAAATTCAAAGTGCTGATGGAGAAGTCTCCCACTAAGATATTGTAGACTCATGGAACCGGTATAAAGTCACAAGAATATCCATGCAGAACATCTTTATGATCGACGCCCTAACATAAACATAGCAGGCTATATTTTGGTAGAAAGAAGCAGAACTTCATGTGTTGTTACCATCCTTCCAAGTTCTTCCTTGTATTCCTTTTATGACTCATCAATGATGGACAGAATCTAACATATGTTCCACATACCTATGTCATACACATATCTAATGTGGCTTCTTCATGACATGCTGTAGTTTCAGAGTCTACCACTTGATGGCAGTTATGGTAAAACTCATTTAAGAGAGGGACAAAGAACATCCCCAAGTGCACTGCAAAGCCCCTGGAGCTGTGGCCCTCCTCATCTTTCACCAACTATTTGGAGTCAAGGGGCCAGCTAAACAGTGTGGCAGAGCTAGGGTGAGGCTGTTTGCTTGCCAAGAAGAGAAAGGCAGGGGCAAGGTGAGTAATGCAATAGAATTGAGAAGAACTCTCAAATCCAGCAATAGATCATAACAAAATATGCTTAGTGAAATAGCCAACATTCACTGTTCTGATTCTAAGTGTTCTGATGGGGCAGCCATTTAGAGAGAAGGAAAAAGTTTAGCTTACACACACACACACACACACACACACACACACACACACACAGTAAAAGCTATACACATTTGTAACTATACTCTATTACACATTTTAGAAACAAAATAATCTGTGCTGTAAGGTTGAAGTGTTTAACACTATTAGATTTTATCAGCTGCATGGCATGGCAAGACTGATTTCTCACACATATATGCAAGTAGAAATAGGTGTTTTGTTACCGGATGCTCAGAATCAGAAAAGCAAGTTCTCCTGCCCAGCATAAAATGATTATGTGAGCCCTATCTTTAAAAAGCAGGGTAAATGGTTATGAAGCTATTAAAAGATAAAGTGTTTTTCTTGAGTTTCTCTTGATTTAGCATGGGAATTTTACAATTGTTATTTTATATCAAAGTAGTAGCACATTAAAATTTTAGGTTATTTATATATATTGATCATTTAGTCTTATATTGTACATTCTGTGTTAAACACAAATCTGAAAGCATTTCTACCTACATACAGAAGAACCAAAAATTAGGCAACCAGTTTATTTTGAGACCTGTGAACTTTCTTCTTGCCAGTGAAATGAGAAAACTGAGCAGAACTCATCCAACCATATTTTCATGGTTTTTACTTTGGTATGCATACATTTTTCTAACTGGCTTACAAGTAAGGATAGATTGAAATGTAAGGGAGATATGGATTCCTTACCTTTTCTTGTCCTTAGTCACCATTTTCAGCAGACACTAGTATAGAGAACAGACATGGATACAAAAGTATACATATTCTTTAGTCCTTTATATTTGATAATATGTTCTTTGTGATCCTTTCCATAAGTGAAGCTGGTCCTTTGCACTTACTTTTCATGTTCTTGAACTCCCAGATATTGCCAGGTCATGGAATTCTGGGCTGAGGTACCTGTCAGGATTGCATGAAATTGTATGAGGAGCTGCAGAGCTATCTCAGTAAGGTGCTCAGCGAAAGCATGAGACTTTGAATTCAATCTCCAGAACCAACAGTACAACAAACTAAGCACAGAGGCATTTAATCGTAATTCAAACACTAGAGCAACAGACCCAGTCTCATAGACCTGCCAGCTGTGGCTCTGGTGGCAGTCTCTAAACCGGTATGAGACCTTTCATCCAACAATGAGGAAGATGGTGCCTGAAAAAATGACAATGTTGGTATGGCTTCAACGTGCAGGCACACACAAGTGCCCTTTGACAGGCATGTTCGTATTGTGTTCCCTGCCCACACACAAATAAATGGCGGCAAGAACTGTGTACTCCCTTTCTTCATTCATGTGTCTCATTGTCTTTAGAGATTAGACTTCAATATAAGACACCAGTTTAGAGATAAACTAATGGAAAATTTCATGGGAAATAGCAGAACATTAGGCTCAGCCTGACACACTTCTGAGCATAGGCTGTTAGTGGAGTAGAATTTCAGCTGTGTAGACTTAGTTTCATGCACCTTGTTAATAGTGTTCAATTATTTGAAGTTCACTTGGGGGACACGTGGTACATGGCATAACCAAGTAACTGCTATACATAGAACACATGCACTAAATTCAAAAGCTTTTCATTGTTTTTTTTGAAAGGCAAGGATTAGAATTGACCTTGTGAAGTCTTTCTATAACAATTACTGAAAGTAATCTCATTTCCAGAGGCACACATGCAAACCCAATACACCCAATCACTCTCCTGCTTATTGCCCTGGCAGCCTTCACACCTGGAACAATGTGGAGAAGCAAGGCCAATGGCAGGTAGGTCTATTGCGGTAAATAAGGATCAGGATAAACAAATAGGCCGAATAGATGTTTATTCAGGGAGAAATAACTTACAACCTAGACAGATGAACACCAGGAAATTCAACCCGATCCTCTCCTGTCCGAGTCACGCCAGAAAGAGAGAGCGCCTTCCTGGCCCCCTCCGACCTCCTTCCTCAGGTCACCTCCGCCCATCGCTACACCCCCCAATGGGCGTGGTCAGTGCTACAGAAGGACTATCTCACTACATAGGTCTACTCTTGTAAAGCTAGCTATTGAAAGGGGAAGAGATGGAAAGGATGTAACTCTCCAATAACACCCCTTCAATGAGTCAATTATAGAAAGCACTGTGCATAAAAGTACAATCTAGAGACTGATTCCCTTAAGCCATGCTTAGAGTACCTATACTATGTACCCATTAGAAAGACCTTACATGATTCCAAGGTAGCTAGAGGCTCAGTCTGGAAAGTAAAATAACTCTGCTGTTCATTAAAAGGCATGAAAATGAAATTTAACTTGCACTAATTTTGTACAAAGTTGTTAATAAAACACACCTGATTTGATCCAGAAAGCTCTGAGTACAATAAATCCTCACAGAATGAACTAAATATTGTCTTTTAGATAAGAAATATTTCCTTTTCTGAGATTTTTGTTCTTATGACATAACCCCAGAGAATGTGGATAAGGAAGTTAGATGTCTATTGAACTCTCAGAAAGGAAATGTCTATTTTTCTTGGCTTAACAATACAAATGTGTTCCCTTTATCTTTCAGGCTGGAATTGTTTTTTTTAATTGAACACCTTTCTTTCCCTTACAGGACATCTGATTTTTAGTAAAATATGCTTAATTTATAATAAACGTTTTTTATAATTTCTCAATCTTCTTTATACATGAAAATACTTTTAGCCTTTTATGCTTCATCAGCAATTTCTATAAAGACTTTTTAAGAAGGTGGTTTAGGATATCCCTTGTATTTTTTTTTCATTTTACTTCATAATCCCACTGGAAAACAAAAGGTTTTGGCTTTTTATTTTATAGTCCCTTTATTTAACAACAGAGGCAAATGTATGTCACTCTTAGGGTCCTCCTTGTTTCCTATCTTTTCTGACAGTGTGAATTGTAAGCTGGTGATCCTTTGCTCTATGTCGAAAATCCATATATGAATGAGTACATACCATGTTTGTCTTTTTGTGTCTGGGTTACCTCACTCAGGATGGTTTCTTCTAGTTCCTTCCATTTGTCTACAAATTTCAGGATTCCAATGTTTTTTCTTCTGAGTAGTATTCCATTGTGTAAATGTACCACATTTTCTCCATCCATTATTCAGTTGAGGGGCATCTAGGTTACTTCCAGGCTCTAGCTATTACAAATAATGCTGCTATGAACATAGTTGAACAAATGTCCTTGCATTAATGTGCATCTTTTGGGTATATGCCTAAGACTGGAATTACTGGTCTTGAAGTAGACTAATCCTCATTTTCCTGGGAAACTGCCATGCTGATTTGCAAAGTGGCTGTCAGAGTTTGCATTCCCACCAGCAGTGAAGGAGTGTGCCACTTTCTCCATATCCTCTCCAGCATAAACTGTCTTTGGTGTTTCTAAATTTAGCCATTCTGACAGAAGTAAGATGTCATCTAAAAGTTGTTTTGATTTGCATTTTCCTGATGGCTAAGGATGTTGAGCACTTTGTTAAGTGTCTTTCAGCCATTTTAGATTCCTCCATTGAGAAAACTCTATTTAGTTCTGTACCCCACTTTTTAATTGGATTATTTGGTGTTTTGATAACTAGTTTCTTGAGTTCTCTATATATTTTGGAAATCAGTCCTCTGTCATATGTGGGGTTGGTGAAGATCTTTTCCCATTCTGTGGGCTGCCATTTTGTCTTGTTGGCTGTGTCCTTTGCCTTACAGATGCTTCTCAGGTTCAGGAGGTACCATTTATTAATTGTTGATCTCAGTGTCTGTGCTACTGGTGTTATGTTCAGGAAGCAGTCTCCTGTACCAATTTCTTCAAGGGTATCTCCCACTTTCTCTTCTAAGAGGTTCAGTGTGGCTGGCTTTACATTGAGGTCTTTGACCCATTTGGACTTAAGTTTTGTGCATGGTGATAGATATGGATCTATCTGAAGTCTTCTACATACCACCATCCAGTTGTGCCACCACCATTTGATGAAGAAGCTTTCTTTTTTTCCATTGTATACATTTATCTTCTTTGTCAAGAATCAGGTGTTCTTAGGTGTGTGGGTTAATATCATGGTTTTCAATTTGATTCCATTGTTCTACCTGTTTATTTTTGTGCCAATACCAAGCTGTTTTCAGGACTATAGCCCTATAATAGAGTTTGATGTCAGGAATGGTGATGGCCCTGGAAGTTCCTTTATTGTCCAGGGTTGATTTGGCTATCCTGGGTCTTTTGTTTTTCCATATAAAGTTGAGGATTTTTCTTTCAAGCAGAGAAAACTTATTAAGAAACTGTGGCAACACACACAAAATCTGCACACCTTCAAGCCATATGGGGTCCCATTGCTGAGCAGGGGAAGGGGGAGGGAGGGAGGAACACAAAATCAAGCTCCCAATCAGGAAGCTATCTACAAAAAACACTCACTTGGAAAGGAAAAAATAGTTTTCTGTAACAGAATCTCATTGGGTATATTAATCACATTTAATGATAGGCTTCATGTCCAGTAGTAGATAGCCAACATTAAACAAACCCATTGATATTTCTATAGGTTGTTTTTTTTAAACTCATGTTGTTTTCTTTGGGCATTTTTTTCCTCACTGGTCATTATGGTTTCTGATTTTGTGTTTTCATAGTATATGTGTATGTGTGTTTCTTGTGTTCTAGTGCCTTTTTTATTCCTGTTTGTTTATTTATTTTGTTTGCTAAAATTTGTTTGCTTTATAAAAAATCTGATCTTAAAAAATCCTTCAAGTTTAAAAATATTGGAGAAGTCTTCATACTCAGAATTATTTAAGATGAATATTCTCTGATAGTTACTCAGTCTTGATACTTTATCTGTTTTGTTTTTACTCTTTGCCTAATATAGAGTACTTATTGTATTTTAAATCATGATCACAAGCTATTTTCTAAAATGCAGGAAGTGAATTTGCATTCAATACTTTCTAAAATTTGTTCTGGTAAGCTTTTAGATACACTGCTAATTGAAGTTACTCAACATAATGTTCCATAAGAATGAATGATCCTCAGACTTTGAAATTCACAATGTATTACAAAGTCATCTTCTTTTTAACCAAAGAATATTTAACCTCTTAATTATGTGAACTGGCATGGGCACTGAGTGGTGGTGACATTGAGCACAGGGATGATCTAAAACCATTGTGTCATGTTGAAATGCCGCATGAAAGAAAGATTGTTCATTATTTTATAAGAATCAACACCTTCATATCTCTCTAGGCTCACCATGTAGACATTGTGTCTGTGCTATTGAGAAATTGCCTGAATAAATTTATGAACATTTATATGTCACCCCAATAACCAATAACATGTACTGGAAGAATCTCTTATACATTAAAGAAATGGTTTCATTTCCATGTATTGAAAAAGATCTCAATATATTATTGATTTTACTTTCTAATTCTTGTTAGGAATAGTAGCCTAAGATCAGCTGTTCAAAACTCAAATCATGATCCTGGCAGATGTTCTTCAGAGTAATTGGATTATGCCCAACACTTCTGTGTAGCAGGTCAAATCATTCATATTTCTATGGATTCATTTTGCAAATTAATCTTTCTTTCACCTGAAGTTAATTGTCAAAGATGTGATATGCTTATAGATACAGCTTGATGTTTTATGTCATAAAAAGGTGGAGATAATGGTAAATACTAGCTTGGAATTCGATTCCATTATATGTTTATTTGTTGAAGCAGAGGGAGAAAAATATTTGAAGATGATCTCAACCCTTCTTGTCATTGATTTGGCCCTCTTCCAAGCAAAAACAACATGGCTTATTTTCAAAAGCATATTTTAAGTGTTGTTTATGTTACTTTCAGTGTCAAACACACAGCTTCACTTTTAAAATTGCAGTACTGAATCCTCATAGTCTACATTTTTTTTGTGTCAAATAGTATTGACCTTGAACACACTGGTGTCCAAGTCTCAAGGATTCATTTCAAAACACAATATTCATGAAGATATATAATCCACAGTTTATTCTAGGTACTATAATTTAATTCTGAGGTCAAGCAACCTGCATACTTATAACACATTGTTTTGGTATAATAACGATTAATTTTACTGCATTTTCTCATGAGAACAGCACTGACATCATTAGGGAACATAATAAAAAAAAAGCATAATAAGAAACAACAATCATTAGCAGGACTAGCCCTAGGGATACTGAGGACATTTTCACTTTTATCACACATAAAGGAGATCACATAACACTATGTTTCCCTTGCAAGAATCATGTTTCCTTTTCAGGAACCCTGATGAAAATTTCCTTTTCACCACTAGAAACTAAACTTATTCTCAGTGCTAGGCTGTGGGTCACTAAATCTGCTTCTGTCAGTTCCTGGATGTATGATGACAGTTAGGGCAGTCACCAATCCGATTAAAGGGGAAGGCCAGTTCAGGCACTGCCTCCAC
Source organism: Phodopus roborovskii (assembly GCF_943737965.1). Lineage (NCBI taxonomy): Eukaryota > Metazoa > Chordata > Mammalia > Rodentia > Cricetidae > Phodopus > Phodopus roborovskii. The sequence continues at coordinate 20,411,050 of NW_026126511.1, forward strand.
TATTTCTAGGAGTCTTAGCTGAGGGCATCCTTGTAGATTTCTGAGAATTTCCGTAGCACCAGGTTACTCCCTAACCCCATAATGGTCCTTCTGAGGAGTATATGGAGTAGGGAAGTGAGGGGGAACAGGGATTGGCATGAAAAATAAATAAATAAATAAATAAATAAATAAATAAATAAATAAATGAAAAATTTAAAAAGATACTAGATATATTCTCATTGCCTATATAACTTTTCTTCTAGCCTTATTCTATTTTCTTTTAAAATAAAGTATCTGGCCATTTTAAAATTTTTAATGTTTTACTTTTTGAGAATTTCATACAAGTACTATATTTATATCATTTCCACCCCTCTCTCTACCACCTCCAATGTCGACCTTGTCCTTCCTCCATTCCATGGCAAATTCATCAATTCTTTTTTTTTTTTCTTGTGAATAGGAAATATTTTTAATATTTTCTCTTATTTTACATATTTATCCCAGTTCCCTCTCCCTTCCATCTTCCCATGCCACCCAGCAGAACCCCCATCCACTCCACAAGGAGGGTGATGCTTTCCATGAGGGGTCATCAAAATCTGTCAAGTTATTTGGGGTAGGGCCTAGGCCCTCCCCTGTGTCTCTAGGCCAAGGGGGTATCCCTCCATGGAGAATGGGCCCCTGAAATCCATTCCTGCACTAGGGATACATCCTGGTTCCATTTTCAGAGGTCCCATAGACTGCCCACATTCAGGGTTTGTGGGTCTGTTTTATGCTGATTTCCCAGCTATCAGTCTGGGCTCCATGAGCTCTCCCTTGTTTAGGCCAGCTGTTTCTGCAGGTTTCTCCAGCCTGTTCTTGACTCCTCTGCTCATCACTTATCCCTCTCTGCAACTGGATTCCAGGAGTTCAGCTCAGTGTTTAGCTTTGGGTGTGTTGTTCTGCTTTCATTAGCTACTGGATGAAGGCTCTAGGATGGCTTATAGTGTAGTCATCTATTCATTATCAGGGAAGGGCATTACCTGATAAATTCATGAACTCTTATTTTATAATTATTATTCTTTTACACACAGACATCACAAACCCTATTGAGTCCATTTTGTGTTGCTCTATGTATAAGTGTTTAAGATTGACTACCTGGGGTTGTATAATGTATCAGGGTTCTCGTTTTGGAAAATAGAAATTCTCCAACCCTCATTCATGTATTCTTAGATATGGACCGTCACTGCAATCTATCGGTGGCCGCAATCCTCAAAGGAGAGTGGGATAGTGACTTTCCCTACCAGAGAAGCCATCAATTGTCAATGGCTCCTCAACTAGGTCTGGGGCCTTGTGAGACCCTCCTTCATCTATGATGGAATTTTGATTGGATTGATCTTTATTCAGATAGCTATAACTACTGAGAGTTCATGATGCGATGGCCATACCATATCCAAAACACAGCATTTTGCATCACTCCTCCTCTTTAGGCTCTTCAATTCTTTCAACTCCCTCTTCTGAGATATTGAGGTGTGTGGTAGATGTGGTACCAGTATCCTACTTATGGTAAACATGATGATGTAACTTTTCTGTGCATAATGTTAGTTTACCAGACCAGACTTGACCTACACATAACAACAAGACTGAAATCTATAGCAAGGCGAGGTGGCATGCGTATAATCTAAGAACTTGGAGGCGGAGGCAAGAATATCATGTGTTGACTGGGTAGTACAATGAGACTTTCTCTCAAAAATACTGAAAAAAGTTTAGTAAAATGACCTGTTCACTGTGAAGGCCTGGACTCTGGCCCATCTTCCTCACTCCTTAGCTCTAATTCCATCCCTGAGTTTGCCAAGCTCCTGGCCTTTAAGATTCTATCGTCTGTTCTAGATCCTGAATCCAGTCCTTAAAGCTGATGACAGATTTACTGCTCTTGTGTGATCTTTTGTGTTCCCATCTCAAGTATGATTTTATCCTGCTCAGTATCTTTATCTATTTGTGTGAACACACACACACACACACACACACTCCCAGTAAATACCCTCCAGAGAAAATCTGCTAGTGGAAGCCTACTCAGCCCCAGTAGTCAGAATTAAACGCCCTGCCATCCTGAAGTCGTAATAAGTAAGCTCTTTCTCGCCTAAGCCAATCTTTTGCTTCAGCCTCATACTCCCTTAATGCTCTACCCTTTTCTAAGTGAGTGACTGATCTGATAATGCAATCTCAGTGTATCTTCAATTCCTAAACTAGTGGAACTTTTCCAAAGGGTTAAATATGTATATATTTAACTTGATTATTTCTACATTTTTATCATAAAGTGTTAAAATGTCAGTTAAATGACTAAGACGAGTAATTTGGAAGTGCAGACAACCCTTGAGGAATGAAGTCATTATCAATAAAGGACCATCGCTCCACATATAGTAAGTCCTTTGTTTCACCTGTTTTCACCACCAGCCACATCAGCATAACCCACAGGCCGGAAAGCAGTTGGGGAGGAGAAATAATAAGATAAGAGGTGGTGTTAGAAACGAACTACTCTTCATAGCAGCTAGCGGTAAACAGTCATCATGCCCCTACAAGCAGAGTATGCAGACGAGTCTGAATCTTAGGAAATCTTCAGAGGAACAACGATGAAATCATTAATATTTGTGACCTTCATATGATTAACAAGTCAGAACTGATATCCAAAAAGATAGTGACAAAACGATGATGGAAACAGCTGACAGAGCAGCTCAAGTCAGAAGTCTCCTAAACCTAATAGTTGCAGTCATTGTTCATGGGCCTCCCTAACACCTTCTTGCATAAAGTCATCATGGAACAGAGTAGATAAGTCCTTTACTTTTCCAGAACACACAGACTATAAACAACAAGGAAGATTCAGGAAGTCTCCTACCATCCACCCTTGCATTTTACACCTTCCAGCATCCAATACAAGGGGACTGAGCCTTAGATTCCATCTTCCTCCAACCTTCAGCTGTTTTTTTTTTTTTTTTTTTTTTTTTTTTTTCAGGAAGCAGGAGACCCAATATCAGAACATCCATTTATATTTTCCTAGGAGAAGAGCCACACTATGAATTGGTTAGGGGGAGGGGCCTTGCTGGTACTCAGATAAAAATGCAGGAAAAAAAACCCTGAAAACTGACTATGAATAAATTTATCTCTGAAACATTCCAGTTGGCTGCTGTAAATATGTGTAACTCCCAAGTATCACTGGGAAATAAACACACAGACTTCCCAGGAAGCTATTTGGCTTGGGTAGCAATGAATTTTGACATTCAGGAAACTTGCAGTATATCCCAAAACATAAAGGGCTTCTCTTTTTGCTTCTGAGCAGCGATAAAATGTTTCATAAATAAACATTTCACTTTGTTTCCCCCTTAGTGAAATTATCTTTACTGCTTTGATATATTTTCTCAGTACTTAGAGCAACCTGTCCTAACCTCTGTTGGAAGAAAATGAAAAATAATCCCTATATGCAAGATAAGACAAATCTAATAGTTGTGTTTGCAAACATCAAATAGCAGTGGGCTAGAGCAGTGCGATAGAAAGCTATCAATTAATTTTGTTGTAACTGTATGCACCTGTGAACGACTCCTTAATTAAAGAGCCAAACAGAAATCTCTCACAATCGTTCGTCACGTTACTTGCACTTATGTGACTGTCAATTAGCTGGAGTGGATAAACACAACTGGAAGCCTGCCATGTGGACTTCTAGTGAAAAAAAAGAAAGAAAACAGATAGAACCAGGAGATTCATATATGGAGAAAGGAAGACCCAGAAATAAATATGGGCCATCCTCATTGGGATACACATCCATTTCAATAAAGCAAATGAAAGCAGACTCTTTGTGCTAATAGGATAGAACTCCCCCACTCACTGCAACAAAGAAACGAAGCTCTCAGAAACACATATACATCAAAAGGAAAAGCAGAGGAGCATCTGGACTGCTGGTGAATGGGAGCTTTATTTCTGTACTAAAGAGAGCAAAGCGAATCCCCAGCTAGTTGTCTCCTGAGATAATAACATTCTACCTGGAGGCCTTACCCTACAATTTTACTCTATCCTTGGTTCTTCAGTATTTTGGAAAACAACTTCAGCGGTGTGCTGAGGGAAAGGACATTAAGACCGGTGAGAAGAGAATGTCAAGGTCCCCCCTGGATAAGAGATGGATGGCTCAAGTTTGAAATTTCCAGTTGTCAGCTCTGCTCTGCAGTGATTTATTTTGCTAATTGAAGGAAAAGAACTGTGGAGTTATGAGATTGAAAATTGAACAGGCAACATTTGAATTATGATGAAATTATAGCCCACCACTAAAAGCCTCCCTCAACCTTTGTCATCAGAAGGGGCTGACATTGTAACTGCTATAGTACAGGTGCTTTGAAGAAAAGTTAAAATGGTTTCTTGAGAAGGTAGACAGCACATTTGGTTTTCTCTAAGAAAGCAAATAGTACATTCCCTGAACCTACAAAAGGATGGAAGAATTTTGAGGGCAGGGTGTGCGTGTGTGCGTGCGTGCGTGCCTTCCTTTTCTCAGTTCCTAATATAGAACCCAGATCAATAAATGTAAATGAACAATAAGTATAAATGAAAATTACCCTATCTTCCCTAACTCCTTTGCTTCCTGAGGCTTTGGGAGAGAGCATAATTTATATTTTAGACTGTACATACACACGCACACACACAGACACACAATCTAAACTTAATGAAAGTCGGCCTCACCTAAAACAGTAGCTTACAGCTTTTGCAAGTGACATGATTTTTTTTAATTTTTTTATTTATTTTTCTTATTTTACATATTGATTCCAGTTCCCTCTCCCTCCCTCCCACCCTCCCTTCTTCTCTCTCTCCCTCTTCTCCTTCCATGTTCCCTACCACCCCCTCATCTCCCCCCCCCCCGCCACACACACTTTATAAGGGAGGTTGATGCCTTCCTACAAGGATGACCCCAACTAACAATCTGAGCATCAGAGGAAAGGCTGCCATAAATGCCCTTCCCTGATAATGAGATTGATGACTAACTCATCTACCATCATAGAGCCCTAATAGCTGGTAGAAACAGAAGCAGACACCCACAGCTAAACACTGAGCCGAACTGGAATCCAGATGCAGAGAAGGAAGAGTGATAAGAAAATGGGGACAAGACCAGGCTACAGAAAACCACAGAGACAGCTAACCTGAACAAGGGGAAGCTAATGAACTCCCAGACTGATATCTGGGAAACCAGATTGGTCTGACTCAGACCCCCTAAACATGGGTCTCAGTTAAAACTCCTGGGCAGTCTAAGATACCTCTGACAATGGAACCAGGATGTATTCCTGGTGCATGAAAGGACTTTGGGAGCACATTCACCATGGAGAGATACTAGTGACATGATTCTAGAACAAGTAAAGTATCTTTGAACATTCAGGTGTTCATAAATATAACCTCTTTTATGACAAAACACATATACAACTATATGGCACACATCTTTTCTGACTTTACTGAAAAGACACATTTTGAAGACAAATAGAAAATCTTTCAAAATAATGGCTTAAATTATTTCTAATTACATACCTGTGGTAATATTCTAAAAGTCTTGTCTGTCATCTGTCTTTGCAAATAAAGCTTTGTTGGGATACAGCATGCTAATTCTTTTATGTATTATCTATGGCTGATTTCACACTACAATGGAAAGGGTGGTTATTATTAGCAATAGAGACAAAAGAATCTGAAAATCCTATAGTATTTACCATCAGACATATTACAGAAAAGGACTACTGACCCCTGAACAAAGGTGGTGTGATTACACTTTCGTTAATTTTACAGGATGTCAGTCACTGTGGTGTAGCTCGTTAGCTCATTAGCATGGTTTATTACATTGCGTTGGGGCAACAAATATATCATGTTGCTTTGATTCGTGTTTTAATTTTCTCTGTTGAAGTTTATAAATGGTAAGTAGTCAGTCTGTTCTTGAGAGGTCACTAACTCTTAAGAAACCTCTCTGAAGCCACATGGCTAGGCTTCCAGATGAAGCCTCTGCTCACTTATCCTATATACCCAAGAGCAATATATACAATTACCTTCAAAACCAATTTCTGCACAATTGTTGTTGTTGACTGTGTGCCTTACTATCTGCCAAGTAAACAGGTCTCTTCCCACTTACTTCAGCTCCGTATATGTGTTCTCAGTAATTACAACATCTTAGGTGTTGGCCAAATTCTTATTAAGTCAGTGAGTGGATGTTAATGTCTTGTTCATATTCTAGTGTATCAGTCCAGGAAAGCACAACTAAATAACGCAGATTGCGTTGCTTGAAGGTTTATAGCAAGATACAAATGATCTGATAGGGAAAAGGGAAAGGGGAGTGGTTAAACACAGGAGAAGAAGGGAATATGACTTTAAAAAAACAGAACCTTACCATGTACATAATTCAGTGTATAAATATACACATACAGTTTTTTTACATACATACATACATAGATTTAATGAATTTTTCTATCTGGACTGATGGCTCTCCCTACAAGAGTCAAATACCACCTAAGAAAAACCCCAGCATGGGACATGGGAAGCCCTCTTTTGAGTTGTTTGCCAAGGCTATCTAAGAGACACCCAAAACATACAGCTTTTTGCTGCTCCCCCTTGGTTACACACCAGGTAGAAAGTAAGTCCCCATTGCTGAAGACAACTTGCTCTTCAGGAACAGGTCCCAAAGGCCCCTGATCAGGAAATGATCTGAGTACCCCCTCCCTGAGGACTAGCTTTCATAGCACCAGAAAGCATCATACAAGCTTTCAAAGGAGGCAGGCAACCAACAATCCCAAACCAGCTATAATGCCTGTGGACATCAGTGCCAAGTATGGCATGTCAACCCCACATGGTACTTTGGAGGTAAACAACTGCTCTATGAGTAGACTTAAGACACAATCAGAGGGATACCATGCCTGGTACTAGAAACCTTGCTAATCCATCAGTGTTAGTGAATTCACGAGTAATTTATTAAACCATCATAATCCCCAACAACTTATAAACATTTGTCTTTATACCCACAGATAAGTGTAATTATCACTCCTCATCATCAGAACTTTTCTTTGCAACAAAAAGAGACTACTACATAAAAATGCAACTGATCAAAATGAAGAGATATGGAATTCAGTCTAATAAATATATTCATGAAACACACTCCTGCACCTTATGTTCTGGTAGCGTCACAGACGAGGAGGTGAGCAATTGGAAGAGCTGAAAGATCGGGACTGTTCTGTGAGATTTTGTCTGCTAGTTACATCAGACGCTATACCTGTAAAGTTTTAGCGCATGACTGCCCAGACATGAGCTGAGCAATGAGGACATGAACAAGCTTGCCAAACTAGGTGGGGAAAAAGCCCTAGAGGATGCAACCTTAAACAGAGAGCTGCTACAGCTGAGAGTGGGATAGGTGGCTGTCCCTAGGGAAGAGCACACCTATTGGTTGTCCAGTCCCAAAGAGTCAGCCCTGAATACATGTGTACATGTAACATCAAATGGACTCAATAGGTTGTTTAGGAAGATGGGTTGTAATTAAAGTACAATCTCATTTTTTTTTTTAAAGTCCAGTGTGTGGACTTTATTGAGATCCTGATTCAAATAAGACAAATGTTTCCATTTAAAAATAGAGACTTTTGTGAATACTGAGATGCATACCTGCAATCTCTGAATTTAGGATGACAGGAGAGAAAGTTCATGAATCCAGGGATAGTCTGGTCTGTGTAGTGAGTTCCAACCAGTCTGAAACACATAGAGGATTCTTTCTCAGGAGCAAATAAATAAAGGCTAGAGATCAGTTTTGTCCAGTTTTGGATGCAAAGATGTCCAAGGTCAAAGTGCCAAAAGGCTTCCGTTCCTTGTCTTCCGAGTCTGGTAAGGGGTCTCCTCCTAGCTGACAACCATGTAGTTGTGCTCGAAAAAGCACAGTGGAAGGGGAAGGAGGGGAGAAGGAAGAAGACAATGTGGGTGCATCTACCCCTTCACCTCCTCTCTTCTTTCACTCTTCCCTTCCCCTTCTCCTTTTCTTTCTCTTCATCTTCCTTGACAATTCGTTTATTGTACATTTTATTTTCTTTGTCAGTCATAGTTGTATGGGATAGTGGTTCACCTTCTGTGGCCTTATTTAATCTTATTCACCTGCTCTTTGGGTAATTCCATCTGTCTGTCTTCCCCTCCTTACAGGATCACCAGGTGGTATGGTTCTACCTGCTTACAGGAGCAACAGTGCTCCAAGGCAACTGCTCTGGAACGTTTTCATCTAGCATGGATGGTGGCCTCATAGTACCCAGGGGATGGATATTCCACCTTCAGTTAACTTTCCCCGTATGATGTTTTCTAGCACTGCTTAAGAGGACCAAGCTGTGTGCAATCAGGACTACTGATACAGAATCTATACAACTGGCTGTAGGGTGCAGAAAGGGGTGTCTGGTCAGAAATTCCCGGATGAGAGTCCAGCAACCGTTCTCACCTGTTCTGTCTGAGTCAGTCACTAAGAGTCTAGCTGGTGATGTTTTCTTGCAAGCAACACAGGTAATGGGATGGAGACAGTGGTAGATTTTTGTTTTGGAGGACCATATTCTCCAACACTGGTTGTACCTCCTATTTTCAGTTTTCTCCTGTGGGAACATAGGGGACCAACCTTGGGAGGAACAAATTTCAGTGTATCACCACTAATATCACAGATTTTATAGGCTGGTCTGACTCAACTTGTGCTTTCAATCTCGTCGGCCCTGATATTTCTATCCCATAGGTACAAAAGTTGAGTTTTTCACTTTAAATTATAAAATTGTGTGACTGATGTCTTCCAATGAGTGTGTGAGTCACATGCTTGCTAATTGTTGAAATAGGGAAAGTCATTAATTCACAGTAGTGTTAAGAGCTGCACAGTGCTAGATTGTGTGGCATGTGATCTATTTACCAAATTCACTTCCAGTTGATTTTATCTGGCATATAGGAAGTGACTGTGCTATAGTAGCTAGAATAGGTACCAACAATAACATTTCATAGCTTTGTCTTGAACAAGGCCTTTGTCTCTTAGGCTTGAGCTACATATTGCTCAAGTTTCCATTGGATCTAAAATGATGTGACCTTATGGTTAATATAGTGAACTAATTGGTAAAAAGCCAGCCATTCCCAAACAATACACTAATTATTCCTTTAAAGACTTTGTGTAAGATTAATATTATTGTTGGCTTTCTGACTATCCATAGCGCCTGACTGAGTGACATTTTTTTTTAGAGAGAATTATTTCAAATTTGTACTGACATCTTTATTTAGACATAGGGAGACATTTTGTATAAGCTATAAGAACTGACAAAGAATGTCACAATGTCTGTCCTGTTCTCTTAGCAGCTGCTGTTCTCTCATATGTGTCCCTGTGACTCCAATTGACCCTTAAATATACTGTTAAGCACATATTTTAAACATGACAGGACAATCAATAAATCTCATAAATATTGATGTCCCAGGGAGGAACTGCATCTTTTGCTAGAGATCAGAACGTGGAGTGAAGCACCCACCCAGTCGTTCTTCAAAAGTCCTAGAGAGAATGCCATTGTCACATTATTTTTGCTTTCTTACTGTGTCATTACAGATTGTGTCAAGGATGCCTGTCAGACACTTGTACCAACAATGTTTTGAAGCCATGACATCATTTTGACAGTAATTTCCATTTTTTTCCATTATTCCATAAGAAGCCCCTCACATCTCCTGTTCTATGGCAACCATTTTACTGTCTGAGAACTCAGACATCAACTGTGTGTATTGCTTCCAGGAAAAAAAAATACTGAGGGGGGGAGGAAAGACATGTGGGTTGTTAATTATTGTACTAAAGACTAATCCTTGTATATCCTGGTATTGTGACAGAAGGTGATTGAACTGGTTCTCCCCCTAAGTTCCTGCTTAGTCACACCCCCGTTTTCCAAATATCTTAATAGCTCAAGCCCTATGGAAAGAAATCCTTGGCCTCACCAATGCATTAATTTGCAGGAATAACGTAAGTATGAGTGATAGAGAACAGTGGAAGCTAGCGATTTCTCCATGCTCTTTAGGTTATCAGCCTCTTTGTGCTAGTCATTCACACTTAAGTAAGTGGTTACACCAAAAATTTTCAGCTTATTGATGTCTCCTTCATCCTTCACTGCATGTCTGCATCTGGCTTCACCAGAATGAATGATATCACACATAGCACTCTCTACATGCTGCAAGGAACTCAAAGAAGTATGAACCGTGCCTGCCCTTGGATATTGGGGATGTTACAAATATTTCTTGGTCCTTGAATGGGGCCCTTTTCCGTTGAGTGATGTCTGCCCAGGTGCACAAGATATAACAATTTGGGAGTGAGATGCAGTAGAGCAGGAAAGATGAGTCCTTTCCCTAAGATGATAGCTTATTGTGTAAAGAAACAAGTAGGATGTCACAGTACCTAAGGTTAGAACTGAGTTAGGATAGTTAAAATATTTTTCTGCAACAAATTTAAAATTTTTGAAACTGTAGTAGGACAGGGTCATCAAAATCATGATGTATATAGATTCTGGAGCTAGCTCCTTTCAGTGAAAGCTTATTTGTGTATTTACAAGCATTGTGAACTAAAGGCAGGTTACTCAAACTATCGTTAGCTCTGTGTCTCATATAGAAAATAGCATTAATTATAGTATCTTACCTCATAAGGTAGTTAATAATGCATTGGCATATAAGGTCTTTAAAATAATAACTGGCGTAGGATACCTGTTCGTTCAGTAAATACTGAATTTAATTAGAAATGGTAGGGTTTTTTTTAATCACTCTTTAGCTGTATTTTCTTTTTAGGGGTAATTATTGCAGCAAATCTCTCAGTTACAAGGCTGCATTTAGCCAAACCCTTTCCCTATAAACTGATGACTTGTGATATACATGTATGCTTGGCTAAGTTGAACCACAGTACTCTGAATTGCTTTCTCTGGTGGGTTTCTGGTAAGACTAATCTAAGAAGAAGATAGTTCTTAAAAATACTTACTTATTATGATTTTATGTATATTTGTATCTTGCTGTCATGTATGAAAGTGTACGGCATGTAATCCAGGTACCCTTGTAGGCCAGAAGTGAGAGCTAGATCTCCTACAACTGGAATTATAAACAGGTGTGTGTACCATGTAGGTGTTGGAACTTGAATCCTGGTCCTCTAAGAGCATCAAGGTACTCTGAACCACTAAGTCATCTCCCTAAACTCAAGCAAGACATTCAGAATAGGGGGCAGATGAGAGGGAGGCAGCCATTTGTAGCATGTTTACCTCTTCTAGCTATTAACCTATAGATTAATCTATATGCTTCTCTGAAAGGACTTGCCAGGTACAGTTAAAAATAGTTGATCATCTGTTGATCTTAAATCAACAAAGACAGCCAGACTGACCAACTCATCTCTTATTTTCTCTCTTCTCCCCTCTCTCTCTGTTTAGAGTTTTTGGCAATATATGTACTATTTTCTTTTTCAATTTTTGTTTTCCTACACTGATCCCATCTCTCTTGGTTAACTCACCAGCAGTGCACAATGTTGAAATAAATTGCAGACCTTCACATGAGCTCAAGAACATTCCTTAATCTGGCTTCTAAGTTATGTTCTTGTTATTGGGATTCTTGCTTGCTGGAGACCTTCTTTGCTAGATAAATTGCATAAACACTTCTGCTTGCATGATACTCATGATCCTCCATGCTCTCTTGCCAGCCAGCCTGATTCTGTTGCTTTCCCCCTTTCTTCCTTTCTGCTTCCATTCATATCTGTCTCTCTTCTTCTGTCTATCTCCCTCTCTCTCTTCCACTTGTCTGTCCTTCCTGCCTATACACTGAAGGACTTGCTTACACATCTTACATAATATTTATCATACAGCAATTCTTCACAATACATGTTCCTCTCTTCTTTTTCTTAAAGCTGTGCTTCACTAACTGAACCCTGACTGACACATAAGCCTTTCTAAACTTTGGTGAAGAATTCTACACAGCAGAATCATCTTAAAATCCAAATCCCATCTTTGAGATATTTAACTCATGGTGGGATAAGAATTGTAAGATGCCTTTAAAGGATCTGCATAAAGAGAGATAATTCAGTGGACACATCTGCTATGACTTAACATGCACAGTGTTTGTAGTTAATTATTTGAATGTTAGGAGTTGGTGGAGTAGATGGTAGTGATGTTGAGGAAAATGTGGAAACAAAGAATTTTTGAAGAAAGAATACAATAAACATCAGATTATGTTCAGAGTCGTGCGGAGTGAAAGACATGTGCTTAAAGAAGACAAGACTGAAAAAACAGAGCATAAATCAAGAGCAAAAAAAAAAAAAAAAAAGGAAAATGAAGAAAATGGCAGTATCAAAAAATGCATATATGGAATCGTGGATTCAGGTTGTATTCATATGTTGATTCATTTAAAAAATACAAATAACAAGAACATTTGCATACTACAAAGCCCTGAATTTGGAGGGAGAGGATTAGACATATGAGGGGAAAGGAGAAGGAATGAATGTCATCAGATACAGCAAATTTTGGTAATTACCAACATCAAAGTAGTGTGTTTAATATCCAAAAGAAATTTAATTTTAACTTATTCCCAAGCAAATAACCCTCTGTGTGTGCATGTGTGTTACTTTAGATTACTTTGGTCTCTTACTACAAATGTCCTATTTATACAATGTAGGATAATGTCTTAGAAAGAATAAAGGAAGACCATCAAGTTCAATGGACATTTTCTTGATGTTTGAAGTTATACAGAGGCTAATTGTCAAAAAATATTTAAAGCCAAATTTTACAAATAATCTTAATGACACAGATATTGAGTCCACTAATAAATTCAATATGCAGACTATGGTTCATCTTATTGTAGGTTTGAATGGATTCTAGAAAATAAAAACAGTATTAATAACTACCTTGCTGTGCATTTTATAAGACTCTGACATTCATTATCCATTAATGTTGACCTCATAAGAGTATTAGAATGATGACTACCTCAGCTTCAAGTCTTGGGTAAGAATTAACAAGATGCACAGGAAATAAACTAAACTGTCTACCAAGTCCCAAGCAAATGTAACAATAAGCATGTATGTAGGCAGAGCAAATTACAGGCAGGTATAATTACAAAGTAGTGATTCCGTGTCATTACAAACACACAGTATACAAATGCATCTATACACAGTGAGGTGTTTTCCTCTGAGAAGTTAAGATTGAAAGCCTTGCAGGTGCTATGATGAATTTTCCTGTCATATGTCTTATGCAAACTTTCCTTAAGTTACTGTTTTCTGTGAAAGATAATATTTTTGTTATTTTGTGGGTATACTTTTGACTAAAATAAATATGACATTTTATTCTCACCAAATTAATATTTGTCTTTAAATGCTAGAAATTAAGCATTTAAATAAATGTTTTAGCTTTACAGCTAATTTGAAAAGTGTTGTTGAAAATATTTTAAACTTAAATCATTGAAATAAAAGTCAGTTTCCATTTAGATGTTTACATTTTCTAGCTATTCTTTGACATACTAAAACTGTAACAAACTCTTGAGTTTCCCACTAAAAAAAATCAGATCTAAAAATAAAACTGAAAGATAATATCAGCAATAGAAGGAACCCAAGGTATAAAGGCTCTGACAACAATCTACTAACAAGCCACATGACCTGGTTAATGAAGTAACTGTAATGATTGTCTTGGACAGCGGAGGTTTACATGTCTCTTACAATGAATGAATTACTCAGTGTCTCCCTTACATATAAATCCTGGTCTGGGTCAAGTTCATCACCAGCCCATTCAAAATAAATGAGTCACACTCTGCTCCCTGCCCTCAACTCATGGGAATTGGTAGAGCAGAGTCAGAAAGATAGTAACACCGTAGAAAGTCCAGGTCTTCCTGGGATGTGAATCTGTGAATCTCTTTAAAGATCTGTTGCCAGGAACCTGGATCTTGTGGCTCACGCTTCCTGGAATAAAACAGACTGTGGCAGGCATTCCAAACAGTAAACTTTCTATTAATGTCTCTCTAATTCTAAACACTTACTTTTTAGCCTTATTTTTCTTTTTTTTTTCAAAATTATTCAAAAATTATTGGATATTGGTATACATTTACAGTCACTACAAATTTACCTTGGGACAAAGATTACTATAAGGTTAACTATGTACTAGTTGGTTTATCTACCATGGGAAGAATCATTCAATTCATTTGAAGAATACAAAAAACTTGAAAATGCTGCATTTAATTGTAATGGTGGAAAACGCAGTGGTGGTGAACACCTTTAATCCCAGCAATTGGGAGACAGAGGCAGGTGGATCTCTGTGAGTTCAAGGCCAGCCTGGTCTGCAGAGTGAGTACTGGGACAGCCAGAACTGTTTCACAGAGGAACCCTGTCTTAAAAAATAAATAAATAAATAAATAAATAAATAAATAGCCTCAAGAATTGTCAAATGGGAATATTCAAAAGCTTCTGCGTGGCAAAGGACAGGAGGAGGAGAGCAAACAGCCCACACACCGGGTGTGACTGTGCCACTTATACCAGGAAAGGGAAGAAAGTGGTTCTGAGGGAGTGAGAGGAAGGTACCAACCAGGTAAGTAACATGGAAGTGGAAAAGAAGCTGTCAGGAGGGGAAGAATATAAGGTAGGGTTGGCAATGGGGAAGGAGGTGACAAACAATATCAACTCTGCTTGCTAATGATATGCCAATGCCTAATAGTTTGTATACTAATTAAAAGCAATAAAAAGAAAATTACTATAACCGTAAGAAAACATTCATTGCAAGGATTAAAAGATAGTTTTGAATAGCCAGAAAAGTGAAAATCAGCACACTTGAAGAGGAGACAGTGGGAACCATTGAATCTGAGGAACAGAAAGAAAAATTATTTGAATATAAGTGACGTCTAAGGGAACTGTGGGACCTCTGGAAAACCATTGCATACATTTGGGGTAAGAGAGGGGGAAAAATGTATAGAAAGAGAACTGGTTTGAAGAGACTTAAAACTTTCCAAATGTGAATACTTTAATATAAATGTTGCAAAATTCAGCAAACTTCAATAGGATGAATTACGAGACCTACACCATAGCACATAATAATTATGTTGTTAAAAGGTTTTTGAAACAAGCAAGAAGTGACTTATCACAAACAAGGAATCTTTGATCAGACTGCCAAAAATATTTCTCATCAGAAATTTTGGAGACAAGAAGAAGTCAGTGGACTAACAAGTGAAAACAAAATCAGAAAACAAACTCATGTCAGTGAAGAATCCTATATTTAGCAAAACCATCCTTTACTTATGTACTTTTATATTTTTTTTATTTAAATTTGAAACAAGTTTGTTTTACACGTCCATCCCAGGTTCTCCACCCTCCCATCCTCCCCTGTTCTCCCCACCAACTCCCATCTCATCCCCTTTCTGCTCCCCAGGGAGGGTGAGGCCATCCATGGGGAGTTTTCAAAGTCTGTCATATACTTTGGAGCAGGGCCCAGGCCATCCACCATGTGACTAGGCTGAGGGAGTATCCCTCTATGTGGAATGGGTTCCCAAATTCTAATCGTATACTAGGGATACATAATTGATCCACTACCAAAGGCCCCATAGATTAGCAAAACCATTCTTTAAAAGAAGAAAAAATGAAAATAAAAGCAGAACTTTGCTAAAAGTTCTACCATGTAGAAAATACTAAAGGGAGTCTTTTAGAAGAAAAATATACTCTACAGTAACCTGGGGTTTAAAAAGAAATGATTCAGAAACTACAAGAACATAGTCAATTATAAAACTGATATCATAATAACGTAAATCACCTTTGTGTTGTCTATGAAATTTAACAGATTAATTTGTTAAAGCAATAGCTTATATTTTGGACCTAATATATGTAGATGTAATTTTATGAAGTCTGTAATGGAAAGTAACTGGGTCATCACTGTTAACGGGGCAGAGTCTGTGGAATATAAAATAGCAATGTTTTAATTTTTTTTAAAGAAAGTTTTGCTATCAATCCCAAGATGGCCTCAAACTCATTATATGACTCAGGCTGTCTTGAGCATTCTCCTGTGTACTAGATTACAGGCACATGTTTCCAAGCCAACAATATGCTCTCCACAGCCAAGGATCAAAGTGGAAATTTTAAGACAAAGCAGGACAGACTTCAAGATGAATGAAAATTTATATCTGAAATACCGAAATTTATTAGGTAGGAGAAGCAGTGCTAAAGGGGATATTTATATCTATAAACACGCAGTCACACAACACAGACTTCAACTTCATAACTTAACCTGGCAAATTAACTCTCTGCTAAGAGAAAAACAAATTAACCTGAAATCTTTTTTAAAAAGGATAGAAAAAAATGAAGATTGGGACAAAGATAAATGGAATTGGAGATAGAAAAGTAATAGGGAAAAGAAAGAAACACAACAAAAGACAGTTCTTGGAAAAGCTCTCCAGAGTCAGTAGAATTTGAAATAAATGAAATTGTAAAAAAAAAAAAAGGAAAAAAAGAAAGGCTCAATTTTCTAAAGTAGATGTTGCTACCAAATTCAAAGAAACAAAGGCTTATGAGAGAATGTATGAAACAATTGTATGATGAAAAGATTGGATGACTTAGATAAAACTGGCAAAACCTGCTGACACTAACCCACTAAGAAATAGAAAAATCTTAAATGACTTATATGTAGTAAGAAAATTGAATCAGGGCTACCAAGATAGCTCAGCTGATAAATAACGTTACTTGTTGTTGAAATCTGGAGAACTGTGTTTGATCCCAGAATCACATATAAAGGTGGCTGGAGTGAGTCGTGAGCCAACCCCACTAACTCGTACTGTGACATCCATAAGCACCCCTCCACACATGTAGAAATGGACACACACAATAAAAGTGAATACAATTTCTTAAAAAGAAGATCGAATCACTCATTGAAAACATGTTGGAGATTTCTTGATTTGAAGGTTTCACTTGTGTCATGCATCAAAGGAAGTAAGGCCAGCCCTACCTAGATTTCTAAAGAACTAAGGCTAATATTTTCATTGGAAAAGGAAGTTCTGTGTATGCAGTGTTTCACATCTACTGGGTCTCATACACTAGCCCCTGGCACAGAACAGGATACTTGCTCACCAGGAGATAAAGAGGCCTACAGTTAGCTCATAGTTTCATGTAGGAATAACTTTTCCATTGCACATTCAGTGTGTATTCTTAGGTTCTTCTTAGACATGTGTGTCAATTGTTGTAAATAATATTTTTTTATTTTTTATTTTACAGACCCCACTGATTGGGGATGTTCATTTTGTTGCTACAGGAGAGGGGTGTTGTGCCAGATTAGCTATAATAGATGTCTCATATGACAAATAAATGCCTACACAAGCAGAGCTAATGTTACCACCATTCCTCTGTTCAATACTAGAGTGATGCTTTCAATTTGACAATGTCAAGTGAGAGAAAGATGTAATGTGTATGATTGTTTAGATTTCCTTGCTATTCCTGGAGAGTGACATTATGATAACCTTTGCTGATTCCATGTAGTTGAGTCCTCTTTAGCACTATAAAAAAATACATGGTATTCTGTTCAACTATTACTCATATAAAGCTAACAAAGACACATACAAAATCTACAGATAAATCTTCCTTTGTATATTTATTTAAAAATACTAGAAATTGACATATTTAAAGGTTTATTATACCATCACTATAGGATCATTATTACCAGAAAGCAAACATGGTTCATCATACAAATGCCAGTGTATTAAACCAGAAAAATACAATGAAGGGAAAAATGTGCACACTTATCTTTATTACTTCAAGAAAAACATTTTTCCCCAAACAATATCCTCTTGTCATAAAATCTTACCAAATTAGTAACAGAAAGAAGATGCCTCATCATTACATAGCCTATAGAATACCTAAGTATTAAGCATCATTCATCAGTGGAATAAAAACAATCCCTTTGATTTAGCAACACAGTGAGGGTACCCACTTTCCACCTTGGCTAGTTCTAAACAATAGAGTATTAGAAATTCTAGCCAGGAAAGGGCATTTAAGGTAGCCTATCCATTGTTGCTCAAATTGTTATTTGGGGTCAGTCTAGTAGGTCTCTGGACATTTCTCTAGAGTCACTTTTCTCTTCAAACTATAATGGCTTCCTCTTTTATGGTATCTCTCTTTTTTTTCCTCTCTCATCTATTCCTCCCCTGACTCAATCTCTCTAGTCCCACAAGTTTTTCTCTCCTCCCCTTCTCTTTCTCCTAGCCCCCTCTCCACTCAAGCCCTTCCTCACTCCCAATATGTTCAGGTTATTTTGTTCCTTTCCCCTTCTGTAAGGGATCTTGTATGAATCTCTTAGATTCCTCCTTGTATCCTAGTTTCTCTGGCGCTGTGAATTAAAGGCTAGTGATCCTTTGCTCTATGTCTAAAATCCATATATGTGTGAGCACATACCATGTTCCTCTTTTTGTGACTGGGTTACCTCAATTAGGATGGTTTCTTCAAGTTCCATCTGTTTGCCTGTGAATTTCAAGACACCATTGTTTTTTTCAACATTGTAAATCATTAAAGAAAAAGAAGAAGAAGAAGAAGAAGAAGAAGAAGAAGAAGAAGAAGAAGAAGAAGAAGAAGAAGAAGAAGAAAAGAAATTCTAGCCAGAGCAATTAGACAAGAAAAAGAAATAAGAAGCACCCCCACTGCACACTCTTCAATGCCTGAGGCAGGTGGGAGAGCTAGCTCTAAGATCAGAAAATAGGAGAATTGCCCATGCTGTAACAATCAGTAGAGTTGGCCCTGCACCTTTTGCAGGCAGCACAATAGTGCCAGCCCTACTAGCAAAGGTATGGGGGAACCAGACCTGAAGCTGTTGGCATAGGAGAGCTGTCCCCATTACTCATCTGTCCTGTGGCAGCATAGGCAGCAGAGAGATACCCCCTGTCCCAACCATCATTGCCAGAGGCAGGTTAAAGACTTGGTCCTGCCTCTCATCCACTGTAGCATTCAAGGGCTAGGTAGACTGATGAAGTGGAACACAGTGAAGAAATTAACATCTGTATCCATGGTGAAAGCATTTTCAACAAGGATGCTACTACCAGTCAATGGATAAAGGAAAGTCTTATCAGCAAATTCCTCTGAGGAAATTGAATATCTTCATGTTTCAACTGAAGAATGGATGGAGAAAATATGGTACATTTACACAATGGAATGCTACTCAGAAGAAAAAACATTGGAATCCTGAAATTTGTAGGCAAATGGAAGGAACTAGAAGAAACCATCCTGAGTGAGGTAACCCTATCACAAAAAATACACACATGGTATGTACTCATTCATATATGGTTTTTAGATATAACATAAAGGATGACTAGCCTACCTCCAGAAAAGCTAGGAAACAAGGAGAACCCTAAAAGAGACATATGTGATCCCCCCACAGAAGGGGAAAGGGACAAGATCTCCTGAGCATATTGGGAGATTGGGGAGGGGCAGTACGTTAGGAAAAAGAGAAGGGGAGAAGAGAACATGAGGGAGCAGGAAGATTGATTCTGGAGAAGAATAAAGGAGAGCAAGAAAAGAGATATCATAATAGAGGGAGCCATTATGGGTTTGAAGAGAAATCTGGCACTAGGGAAGTGTCCAGAGACCTACAAGAATGACCACAACTAACAATGTGAGCAATAGTGGAGAGGCTACCTTAAATGCCCTTCCCTGATAATGAGATTGATGACTACCTTATGTGCCATCCTAGAACCTTCACCTAGTGGCTGATGGAAGCAAAAGCAGTAGGCACAGCTAAACACTGAGCCGAACTCCTGGAATTCAGTTTCAGAGAGGGAGAAGTGATGAGCAAAGCGGTCAAGACCAGGCTTCAGAAACTCACAGAGACAGCTGACCTGAACAAGGGAGAGCCCATGAACCCCCCGACTGATAGCTGGGAAACCAGCATAGCACCAACCCAGAACACATGAATGTGGGTCTCTGTTAGATGGTCTGGGAAGTTTATGGGACCTCTGAAAAATTATAAAAAATGGGAATAATCTTTTAAGATTGTTATTGTTCATTCTTAATATTTGTTCAGATATCTATCCTAAAGACAAAGAAGTGATGTGCTAGAAATGAAGAAAAGGCAAGCATTCAGTCTGGCATGGGAGAGGGTGAGTGAAGTGGGGGACCCTTTACACACAGCAGCTTCCTAAGCAAACAGCAAATAGAAACGTGGTTTCAGAGGAGACGTGAGTGACTATATGTACAGAACATCATTAAACTTAATTATCAGAGGCAGAAGAAATCCCCTTAGGTCATCAAGAAAATAATCAAATGTAGCAAAAAGAAAACACTTTTGGACCAAATATGTACTCATTCAGAAAGGCTCATTTTGCCACTTGAGTGCAAAGAATTTACCATGTAAATACACATACTTGATTTCCTCTGCAAATAGTAAATACCAAATGCCACAAAGGCCAACTACAGATACAATGTTTCTTAGATATTCTTTGAACATTGTTAATTAAGAAGTTAAGGCAGATAATGAAGCTCAATTTTCTGTTTCTTCATGCAATTGAAGGTGATAACACAGGGCCATTTGAAATATTGAACAGAACTTGGAGTTTATTATTCCCCAAGCATGCAAAGGTAAAATTCCATTTTAAGTATTGATTGACACAGCTCAGCTCTGATTGCTGACTCTGAATTATCATTGCTTCCATAGCCAGGAACACAAGTTACCCAAATCAACTACACAGAGCATGGAAATCTCCCCCCTGTGAGGACTCAGGCAGTGTTGCTGCCAATGCAGGCCAATCAAGTTCTAATGGGCTCTAATTAGCACTCCACAAGCTGTTAAATTCTTTACCTGCAGCTGAACTGGCAGTTTAAAAGGTGTGAAATTTTTTCTTCCCTTTGAAAACATCACAGAGTTAATTTTTTCCCTAATCTCTTTCTTATATCTTAAAGTCTTCAGAGAGAACAAAAGTATAAGTAGAAAAGATGGTTGAGATGTGAAAGGTTGTTATTATGTATTTTTTTAATCTTTTGGGATCATAGGATACCTGTTTTGGCTACTGTCCCTCAGTTTTCAGGTCTATAAAATGGGATGGAAACAAAAATACCTAATTTACAGAGGCATAGTCAAGAATAATTATTTAGTGTTTATTATACTCTTTGAAGTTGAAGAAAATGACTTATGTGCTAAATTATAATCACCAACCTAAGACCAGGCAGGAATAGTTAACAGAAAAAAATAAAGTTGGCTTTGCGTGAGAAGAAACTGTATTTTTGAAACATGTAGCAAAAAAAAAAAAAAAATCAACATAATTGAGATCAGCAAATACAGAGGAAAAACTCGTCACACTTTTCTTCTCTCTTATCTGCTGCTCTGAAGTGGAGAGCCTCCAGCTCCTCAGCTTGCAATAGAAATGTCTTTCTCACATTCTATCCACTGTTCAACATCCTTCAGCATGAAAAAATGCAGTTATTACATGCAGGAGAGGGTGGATATAATTGTGCATGAAAAATTATTTACAAAAGAAAGAAAAATCACATTTGTGTTTGATGTTTCTTTCCAGCCCCTCTTTATAGTATGTAATTGCAATTATAGCCTTAGAAAATTGGAATCATATTTGTATTTTAACTTGGTGCCATTTCAACTCGGATACACATTAACAGTGTCATCAATAAACCTACAGATACCTATTGAATGTTTTGTTTTTTAACTGTTCCTATTTGAAACTAAATAAGCAAATTAGCACCCCAAATTTTGGACTTCAAATTTAATAAAGAGTTCATATGGATACAAGAAAAGCTTGTCCAAGTTTTCTATCTGGAAAGCAGACATATTCTTAGAGGAAACTTGTGTTGGCCAGAACAGAGACATTCTGTGATCTCTATTTATAGTGTATATTATGTGGATATGATTTTCCGTGAAATACTATGAGGTTTTTTTATATATATAAAGTTTCCATGTAAAGGAAATGATGTAATCAAAACAAGGGCTTAAAAACCCAGTATATATGATGACAGACCTATTAAGACTTGGACGTGACAGGTTAGCCTACTGGGTAG
This sequence comes from Phodopus roborovskii, assembly GCF_943737965.1. NCBI lineage: Eukaryota > Metazoa > Chordata > Mammalia > Rodentia > Cricetidae > Phodopus > Phodopus roborovskii. Next base: position 20,432,999 of record NW_026126511.1, read on the forward strand.
GGTTGTGCTTCTATAATTGCTATGCTACCAGGCTAATCTGTATGGGCTCCTGTGGGTCAATAATACTCACATCCATAGTCTGTTTTCCCGCACTTGAAGTTCCCACTTAAATTCACATCTTACTGGTTACCTTCAACTTGATGCCTTGCAGGGACCTAGAAAACATCTGTCTAGATATTAGTACACTAGTCTCCTTCCCTGGACCTGATATGATCTGCTTAACGGCTCTGCTTTCACCTTAAAGTCATCCTAGACATCATGTTCTACCTACCAATTCTAATGCTTAATTCATTGTTGTTCCTAAGTGCTACCCAAGTCCATTCATATTTCTTCAGCCCCTCAATTTAGTTTTGTAACTGACATCCATTAACTAAATGGGCAAGTATCATCTGGTGTCAAGATAAATCATCAACTATTTTTTTTTAAAGATTCTGTTTATTACTTTAAATTGCACACATTGACATTTATCTGTGTGTTGGTCTATGCATGTGAATATAGTGGACCACAGAAGCCAAAGAGAACTTTGGAGCCTCTGGAGCTGGAGCCTCAGTGGACAGTTGACAACCATCCAATGTGTGTGCTGTGAACCAAACACAGGTTCCCTACAAAATCAGTATGTTTTCTAAACCACCAAGCCATTTCTTCAGCCCCCATGACTCACTTTCTAGTCAGGCATGGGATTCTGGAAAACTTCTAAGGTAGGTTGCAGGGTGACTTAAATTATATGGCTTAAAGTGAACAGAAATAGACGCTGAAATCAAGAGAGAGAGATGTGCCATTGATTTGAAAATAGCAAAAGTTTGTAGCTTTTTGCTACTTGTAGCAAGAATAAGAGTCCAGAAAACTATAATGATGACCTAGTTTGAGCTATCTGCCCAACCAACCCTTGGCCAAGTTTATGAGCAACAGCTTGAGGGGTGATCTTGAGGGGTGATTTTATTCTGAGTAGGGACAAACTATGAGGTATCACACATTACTACATAAGTCCCATAGTTCCTGCTAGTGCCTTCCTCTGCATAAAGCCTAAGTGAGATTCTTAGGATGTAATATAAGCAGAACAAGACATCCTCCTAATGTCCCCCTTGTCTGTCATGGATTCTCTACTAAAGTTGCTTGGCAGCACTCTGTATCCATTGTTTGAATCTTTCAAAGTATTGTCTGAAACACTTTTTTTTTTTATACATTACTGTCTTGACTGGGTGATCCCCTCTCAAAATGCATCTGTGCTCAAAAGCTCAGAATGTGAGCCCCTTGGGCGAAAGGGTGACAGTAGTTGCACTTAGTAACGAATTCCTTTTTATAAAAATGTTGACTTTATGTTTTTATTTATTTTTATTTTAATATTTTTATTCATTTTACACATCAACCAGAGTTCCCCTTCCCTCCTCTCATCTTCCCCAACCTCCCTCCAAATCTACCCTCATCCACTCCACAGAAAGGGTAAGGCCTCCCATGGGGAGTCAAGAAAGCCTGGCACATTAAATTGAGGAAGGACCAAGCCCCTCCCCCCTGCATCAAGCTTAAACAAGGCATCCCACCATAGGGAGTGGACTCCAGAATACCAGCTCATTCAGGATTAATGCATCAAATGGGTGGGGTGGCTGGGAGTTTTTTAGGAAGAAGTAATCTGAGGCAAAGGGTAGAGGGTCTTGAGAAACAGAGGCAGATATTTCATTTCCCCTGAAGCAAACTGAGGAAGGCCTGAAATTGTGAATTTGGGGAGAAGGGAGAATCTGCTCCTAGAGTTTGTAGAGAGAACATGGCCTTCTGCATACCTTACCTTGGCTTCAGTTTTCTAACCTACAGAACTGTGTGAGGCAAAAAAAAAAAAAAAAAAGGTCAGTAAATTGTATTGTTTTGAAGTCACTAAGCTCAATTATCTTGTTGTAGCAGCCTTGGGAACTGATCTTGGCAATATAATTCTATAATTCTCTTTGTATAGACATTTTAGTATCTCAGCACTGAGAATTATACATGTCACCTGACAGATTTGCAGGAAATACTTACAGAATGAGTGAATGAAAACAGATCTGCCCTATCTCTCTCCAGCCAATGCCTCACCCTTTCCACAGTAGACATCATTCATAATTACTATACCTTAGGAATCCACAGACATTGGCATCTATTCAAACCCACTATTATTAAGAGGGTGGGAGAGGTGGCTTGGCTACTTAGAACACTTGTTGTACTACGAGAGCACCTGGGTCTGATTCCCATGTGACTTACCCACATGGTAACTCACAATCATCCATAATTCCAGTGTCAGGGGATGAGACTGACACTTTCTTATGACCTCTTTAAGCATCAGGCATGAATGTGGTACATAAATGTCAATTCAGCCATAACAGTCATACACATAATATTTTCAAAAATCTCACTGTTAAAGTGTAGCTCTGGATTTCTTAAATAATATATTGAAATACATCTAAATACATACATATTCTGTAAGGTAACTCTTACAGTAAAAAGGAAGGAATTATATACAGTACAAAGTGTAAGTACATTGTTTTAGTCAAAGGAGATAATCTTGAGGTTCTGAACTCAGGTTATGTTTTCCAAGTTCTGATTCTGTAGATTATCCAAAAAAAGAAAACCAAAAAAGCTTATATAACCCTTGTTCTCTATATTTTGACATTTTAGTTCATTATTTTCAGATATTAGGTTATCTTTCTCAAATTCTATCTACCTTGGTCCTCACCTAGACCTCTGAGGAGTAAATGATTTTAAGATGAGAGCAAGTGGATATCAACTATCTCAAATTCCAGAACACTGTCATTTGGATAATAGACTAAGAATTTAGTTAAATAAAATATTCAAAGCAGAAAGCCGTCATAGTCCAGAAAGGTAAATAACTGATATCAGATTCTGCCTTGGAGCCAAAGAGCATCTCTATTTCAAATGCCACTTTGCATATGAACTCATATACAAAGTAAGGTAGCAAACACATAGGATGCAGATTTCCTTACCCTGTAAGTCAGGTATGTCCTTTTGAACACATATAAATGCACTATGCATACACAACCACCAAAGGGTATAGTAAGTTATTTCATCCCACGCACAACAGCTAAAAACCAAGAGAATTGAACTTTTGATAGCAAGGTAATGGTGTTTTATAAATTTTATAAAATGAAACATTTACACCTAAGATCATCAAATGCAATTTCTGCCCTATACCAAAATTCAACTATGATTTTTAAAGGAAAGTATATTTTTAATGTAAATAAAATATTCTTATTTTATCATATTTTGAAAAATAAGTTTTGGCTATTACTTATTCACTGTTAAAAAGCATGTTATTTTATCTGTAAAGCATTGCAGATAAGAAGAATAACTGAAAAAGTTGGCAAAATATTTGCAGTATTGAAGTAATATTTTTTCTGAGCCTGGTTAGTCTCCTTTGTTTTCTAATCTTATGCTAAACAGCAATACTAAATGCAACTTCTTTTCTTCTTCTGTCTTATACTATTAAGACACAGGGCTTCACTAAGGGAAGTCAGGAGGGCAGGAACTCAAATAGGACCTGACATGGAAACCATGGAGAAATACATACTGGATTTTTTGTTTGTTTGTTTGTTTTTTGTTTCTGTTTTTTTGTTTTGTTTTGTTTTATTTTACAAGTCGATTCCAGTTCCCTCTCCCTTCATCCCTCCCTCCCTCCCTTCCTTCCTCCCTGCCTCCTCCCTCTTACCCTCTCCCCTCACATGCACCCTGACCACCCTCCCCTCCCATCCCCCCACCCTAATTCCACATGTAGGGCAATGCCATCCAGGTGGGGTCATGTAAATCTGTCAAGTCATTTGAAGTAGGGACTAGGACTTCTCTTCTGTCTCTAGGTTAAGGGAGTATCCCTCCATGGGGGATGTGTCCTCAAGGTCCTTTTGTGCACCAGGAATACAGCCTGGTTCCACTGTCTGAGGTCCCTTAGACTGCTTAGTCCTTCTAGCTGAGACCCATACTCAGGGGGTCTGAGTCAGTCCCATGCTAGATTCCCAGCTATCAGTCTGGGGGGGGGGGCTGTTAGCTCTTCCTTGTTCAGGTCAGCTGTATCTATGTGTTTCTGCAACCTGAGCTTGTCCTCTCCATCTGCATCTGGGTTCTAGTTCGACTAAATGATTAGTTATGGGTGTTTGTTTCTGCTTCCAACAGGTACTAGATGAGGGCTCCAGGATGGTGGATAAGTTAGTTGTTGATCTCAGTATCTGGAAAGGGCATTTATGGTAGCCTTTCCATGGTTGCTCAAATTGTTAGTTGGCAGCAGTCTTGTAGGTCTCTAGACCTTTCTTTAGGTTCAGTCTTCCTCTTCAATCCAATAATGGCTCCCTCTTTTATGTCTCTCTCTCTCTCTCTCTCTCTCTCTCTCTCTCTCTCTCTCTCTCTCTCTTCTGGCTTGTTTTTTTGCTGTTTGTCTTATACAGTACAAGCCTAAGTGCCTAGAGATGTTCCTCCCACAGTGGTCTGGACCCTCCCACATTATATATCATTTACCTACACCAGTCATCGGTCACTCAACTTCTCACAGACATGGCCACAGGTTAATCTGATAGAGGTAAATTGTCAATTGAGGTTCCCTCTCCCCAGATGACTGCAGATTGTGTCAAGATGACAATAAAAGCAAACCAGGACATTAGCTAAGGGAATGAACAAACTAAACTCTATGGGGCAATGAGATTTTGTGCTTTTCCCAAGGAATTCATACACAGACATCTTCAAGAGATTTGCTTTTTGAGGTTTGCAAGAGAGGCAGGCTTACAGTCTACCTCCTAATGACTGGTGGAAGTAATGAAGATTTCTTCCTCTTACGTTACCATGCAGTTTGGCATGCCAGATCACTGTTTCTGTAGCCATAAGATAGGACAGTGTATATGTGTGTGTGTGTCGTCAGAGAGAAGAAACTAAGTAGTTTCTACTGTCACTTATTATTGGATTCATTCTAAAGGATATTTGTAAGGAGTAAGGTTTTCCCACCTGCTGTGGTCTTGTCCTGCCACTGCACCTGCCCCAATTAACACATTGAGACTCTGTATTGGATATAATGCTGTTGGCCAGTTACTTGTTTTTTATGGGCTAGCTCTGTCTTAAATATTAACCCATTTCTGTTGATCTATGTATTTTCATGTGGTCTCCTTACCAGGGAGTGGGGCAGGTGTCTGGTCTACCCAGTCTCTCCATGCTGACTCCTCCTTACTCTGTGTCTTGCATACTGTCTGGCAGACTCTTCCATGAATCAGGAACTCTGTAGCAATATCCATCTTGAATCAGCCATCACTTTCCTGTGGGTCCTGCATGTCGTTTATACAGCATAAAGTCAAACAGTCCAGGCAAGAGCAGTATCTTGTCCAAATGGCTAGTCTTGCCATATGAAAGCAAACTCCATTATGAGTTTCTTTAATGTCCATCTTCCTTTCTGATGCAGGTGGTGTTGCCAGGAGCAATTGTGCCTCATTGTCATGAAAAACCCTAAACAATTGTAAATGCCATATTCTCTAGGTCTTTGAAAGGTTTGAAGAATGCCTCTTAATCTCAACTACACTTTTGGCCAACAGTGCTTTATTCATTAATCATTATGAAAAACATATTTACAGAATGACATCTCCCATCAGATAGTCATCCCACTCATCAGGGAATATATGAAAGCCCAAACCCCTTGACACTCAGTGGTTGGGCAATGTCTTTGCATAAATCTAGTTCCATTGCACATCTGCTTATTCCTCTTTTCGCCTCTGCTCTCTGCACACCTTTCCTGTGAGATTTTCACCTAACATAAAAACACTCCCTTTCTTGGTATGTCTTCTCAGTCCCAACTGTGTTCACATTTTTAATCTGCTGTCCTTGTTATCAACACCTTCAAGTTTACCAAAGAGAAACTTCTGGAGTCAGGTGGCTTTATAGCATTTCAGGAGGAATTACTCAATCGTCTAAACCAACAATTTCATGATAATCCTAGTTTTCTCACATTTTGTGACTAGTGTGCTCATTATAAAGGCATGGAACAGGAGAGGTGACAATTAACTTCTCAGTCACCTAGACCAAATGCATAGCATAACCTTCAACACCCCCTTTTTTAAATTAAATTTGAACCAAGCTTGTTTTACATGTCAATTCCAGTTCTGTCACCCCCCCCCACCTCCTTCCCAGTCCCCCTCCAAACCCCCATCCCATCCTCTGCTGCCCTGGGAGGGTGAGGCCTTTCATGGGGAGTCTTCAAAATCTATCATTTCATTTGGAGCAGGGCCTAGGCCCTCTGCCATCTGTCTAGGCTGAGAGAGTACCCCTCTATGTGGAATGGGTTCCCAAAGTCCACGTATATAGGGATAAATATAGGCCCCATAACGTGCCCAGTCCTCCTAACTAATACCCACATTCAGGGGATCTGGGTTGGTCCTATGCTGGTTTCCCAGCTATCAGCTCTTATTCAGGTCACCTGTGTCTGTGTGTTTCTCCAGCCTTGTCTAGATCACTCCTCCCTCTCTGCAACTGGATTCCAGGAGTTCAGCTCAGTGTTAAACACCCTCTCTTAGAACCTTGATTTTTATTCCTGTCCAAGTAAAGTTAGTCAGAGTTTGCATTAAATAAGATACTTTCATTGAAACTGGAATATAGAAGCTAGTTTTGAAAGATGGTCTCTTGAGAGGTTTACAAGAAACAAAAATTTCCACTGGATTTAACCAACTGGATTTCTCCTTGTGTGATATACTATATTGGATGTTCTTGGCAAATTCTTTTCTTTTATTTGACATGTACCTTAAAAACAAAACTGTATCAGCTCTCATAGTTTCAGCTATCATCTATATTCAGCTCTGAGTATCTTACTCTGAATACTTTCCCTGAATCTGAAATCAACTATTGAATATAGTCACTAGTAGGTGCTCTAAATATAATCAAACTGCATGTGTACTTAAGTTTGCATTGAAATTAACACACAGAAAGCTTTGACTGCTCTTCCCAGAAAGAAGGAGATATTCAACAAAAGACTACTTTTTTTCACAGCTAAGTTAGTTGCCCAATCATAGCTGGATCTATTCTTGCTTGTAACACTTGTGCCTCAAGTGCCACTGATGCCAGTACCAACGTTGAAAAATTCAAATTTAGCTGAATTCATCCCTCCCTGCCACCTTACACGTGTAAGCAACTTTATCCAACAAATACATCTTGAACTTTTGAATTCCAAGGTATATCCATTAGTATTGCTCTCTCAGAGGCAAAAAGGTCAGGCAAATATTTCTCAGAATAAAGAATTACTGCTAACAATGAAGCCATCTGTATTCGTCAAATAGCTACCCATCAACTTTTTGTGTGTTGGATGAATCAGAGTGGTGGGGACAAGACATGGATATCTTACTTTATTTGTTTGTTTATGGATAGGGTCTCATTTAGATCACAGGATGTCCTTGAATTCTTGAATCTTCTCTCTCAGTCTCCTCAATGCTGGCAAAGCATTGCACTACCATGCCTGGCTTTAGAGTGTGATATTCATTTTTTTTTTAATGTCTTGATTTGAGACTCTCCAGTTCTGCTTTCTTGTGGTAACGTTCCTAAGTATCATACTTCATGCCCTCAGTTCTGCTGGCCAACTTTGTTGAAAGAAAGTGCATGAGATCTTCCTCAGTTCTCCTTTGCAACACTGAGTTCCTCTGTGATTTCTGAAGGAGTTTATGATACGCTAAATAGGAACAAAAGAAAAATGATTAGAGGAAATGCAAGCATCATTATCACAATTACTTTTCCAAATTATAGGGTTTTTAGCCCACAATTATCGAACTTAGGACCCAAAATACCGGTATAGCTTGCTCTCTTTCCCAGCAGTAACCTGTCTCCTCTTGGGAAATTCACCCTTATCTTTCACCTGCCAAAGATCATCTCCCAGACAAATTGAATCTTTTTATCAAGGCCAATTTAAGGCAAAACTCCTAATTCTGTGGGGACTATTTTGAGTCTCTCTTCCTTTCCAATTCCTGATTTTCAGTGCTAGATTGTGGAAATAATTAGCAAGAAGAGGCCCATGATATTTTTCTTTTTAGCTCAAGAGGAATTCCAATTCCCCATCCCCTGCATGTTGGGCAGAATCTCATCTCTGTCTGCTTACTTCAGAATCAGTATATAAAACAGCCTTAATGCTATAATCATCTTAGAACTTAATTACATTTACAAGTTGTGCAGATAAGTTATCTTCATGAGCAGTTCTAAGGTAGGCAACTGGGTCCACTCCAGAAGTCCTCCTGCAATGATATGTGTAGTACAGGTAAAAGCATGTTTACATACATAAAAATGAGTTCTGAATTCATACATGAATAAACTCTCTCCACTCCTACTTTTCCAATCCAGCCACCACATCTTCTGGAAAAATCCAACACACAGCAGAGGTCTGTTGTCATATGCTACATCTTTTCTATTAATTTCCTTTCATTTTACCATTTTTCACAGCTCTGTAACTCAATACACTCTTGCATCTGTTCCTTTTATTCCTGGACACTCATTTATTTCCTGGACTTAGTTTTCTAATGTGACCTTTGAAGTTTTATTTCAGTGATTTCAGTGTGGTGTCTACCCTCCTACCACCCTCCTCCTGGCAAGGCTATCGCTCTAGTTCTAGAAATAAGCCTAATATCAACCTTCATCATAACATTTGTTAGGCATGTTATTAGTTACTTTTTATATTGCTATGATAAAATACACAAACCAAAGCAAATTATGGAAGAAAGACTTTATTCAAGCTTATAAGTCCAAAGGGGTAAGAGCCATCATGGAAGGAGGCATGAAAATATGGCAGCATGACAACCAGAGTAGGAAGCCAAGAGTTCACATCCTCAACCACAAGCATACAACAGGGAGAGTTATCTCGATGTAGGAGAAGATCTTCATTCTCAAACCTGTCCCCCGGAATTTACCTCCACTAGCAAGGCCATTCCACTTACCAATCCCCAAATGACAGCACCAACTGGGAACCATGTAGGTATTCAAAGGTATGAGATTATGAGGAACATTTCTGATTCAAACCATTATAGTATGCTAACTATACATGTACCTATATAGTATACATTTTGGCATGCCATCTTTTATTCCCAAATACAATGTTAGAAATAGTTCACTAAACTGATTATATTTTTATGTGTGACCCTGTGGTGGGGCACGGAAGCCTGTAGAAGTACTGAATTAAAAGTTAATGCCTATTTTTGTACGTGTTATTGACCTTCCACTTTAAGTCTGTACTGCCAACACATTACAAACCCATCATTTGAACCCAGGTGTTCATGGCCAGAGTCACATGAACGTTATCTCATTGCTAGCTGTGCAGTCCTTAACAAATGATTTGATCTCAACTATGCTTCATCTGCAAAATGGGAGGAGGTTAAAAAAAAATCCCAGTATAGGAGAATGTGGAAATATTCATCTAATTCTTCCAAAGGAGCTATTTGGAGGTTTCCACTTTCAAAGCTCATGCTTTTTTTATTCTGTTGTTCTATTTTTGTTATCTCTAGTTATTTTAGAAATCTGTTTTTAATTCATATATATATATATGTATAACTTTTTTCTTATTTTACATATTAATCTCAGTTCCCGCTCCCTCAATGCCCTGCAACCACCCTCCCATCCCATTCCCCTCCTCACTCCACAGGGATCATCAAAAATCTGTCAAGTCATTTGGAGTAGGGTCTAGGCCTTCCCTCCTGCCTCTAGGCTAAGGGAGTATCCCTCCATGGGGAATGTGCTCCCAAAGTCCTTTTGTGCACCAGGGATACACCCTGGTTCCACTATCAGAGGTCCCTTAGACTGCTCAATACTTCTAACTGAGACCCATGTTCAGGGGGTCTGAGTTGGTCCAATGCTGGTTTCCCAGCTATCAGTCTGGGGGTCCATGAGCTCCTTCTTGTTCAGGTCAGCTGTCTCTGTGGTTTTCTGTAGCCTGGTCTTGACCCCCTTTCTTATCATTCCTCTCTCTCTGCAACTGGATTCCAGGAGTTCAGCCTCGTGTTTAGCTGTGGGTGTCTGCTTCTGTTTCCATCAGCTACTAGATAGGGGCTCTATGATACTTTAATCTTTATGTTTTTGTTGAGTTGATTTTTCCATATAGATACTTTTCATTTTAATAATCAAAATCATGTTTATTTCAGCATATAAAGCTCTAGAAAGCTGTAGTATGGAAGATCTATAATTCCAGAACTTGTGAGAGTGAGACAGAGGATCAAGAATTCAATTCAGGGCCACTCTTGGCTGCATGAGGTTCTGTCACTAACTAAGCACAAACCACCCAAATAAACCAGTCTTTAATTTCAGTGCTGTTTTTTTAAACATTGGATGATATTCTATGGGGATTGTCTTTGGAAAATCATCATGATGATTCTCTCAAATATATAATAGGAATCTATTTCTCCACAGAAGAGAGGTTTCTTATTTTTGAGCTCCCCCACACATCATAATACCACCCCTTGTGACCATTTAAGACAGCCAGTTTCTGAGTGTTTTGGCCAAAGTAGGTTTATGCCAACCTTAGGCATCTGCCTTTCCACGACTTTGTGATCTTGAATCTGAGTCATAAACTTTCATCCTACACTCCAACTTCGCTCTGCTCAGATTCAAAGTAACTTTCTTTGAAGTCTTTTTTGGAGTATAGGATTTGTTTTTGGCTTCACTTGCCCTCGAGGGTACCATCAATTACGGTCAGGCCTCCCATCAGAGCACCATTGGGAGGTGCCTGGGTTTTGATTCTTTTGATTCGTGTCCAAACAGTTGTAAAAAAAAAATCTCAATTCATGGTTCTGCTTAGAACACACATAGAGAACTGGATATGAAGGGCGTTGATAGCAATGATTAGGATGAAGTTTGTGGTGGTGACCATAAGAAAATGACATGGAAGGGGTCTCGACAACTCGTTTCTACTTCTATTTATTTTGATTTGCTCATGTCTTATATTTTTGTCATGCCAATTCTTACATGGTGTTTAAAGGAATGTATTTTAGGCATTTTCTTCTTTTAAACAAGAATGAGGCTTGATCCAAGAGGGAAAACAATGTATTTGAAAGTAGGAAGCACATTCTTCATAACAAGTACTATTGGTAAAACCAATCTGATTTTATGTTCTGTTTTTATAATTATTTATTTGATTTTTACATATCCTAGCTCATTGTAAGCATTTAACAAATATCTGGTCACTATTTTTTTTCCCTTATTTGTATACTCACTGGAGGTTAGACTGTGTAGCTTTCTTGAGTAGGGTATAACTTTGGAGGCATGCTTATAGGACATCTGAACATGGAAATACTTAGATATCGCCCTCCCACTTAAAAATAAGTCAAATAAAAAGAACTGTAAACCATTTAAACAATCTCAAGCACTGCCCTAAAACCTTTTCAAATGGGTTCACATGGTGTTTCCCCTGAGGTAGGACTAAAATCATATGTTTATTTTACTTACCTACAGGATAGGCGTCTTTCACAAGAAGCCCTATGTTTAGAAATTAAAAGACATTTCATGGCATGGAGTCGCCACCCTGAAGATTACTTTCTGGACGTTTGAGGAGTTATTGACTTCTGAGCTCCTTTGCGCACTTTGAGATGAAAGTCAAAGTTGGCGTCTGTCGCTCTTGCTTGTTCAGCTTTTCTCAAATTGGGTACTAGCCCTGGGATTGTTTAATTCAGCCTTTTCTTCTCCCAGGCTCAGTTACAAGATAAGTCAATCACATTTTTCCCCCCTAAGAATCTGAATTTGTAATGAAGTCACAGATGTTCAAATTTATTACATTATCAGATTATAAAAGACAGTATCCTTGAGTTCTTGCCTGGAATTCCCAAGCCTGCTAGTCTAATTCCTTTTAATTCTCATGTTTATTTGCTCAGCTTTTCTTTTAATCATGAAACTACATAGCATCTTTTCAATAAAATCCTTCTCTTTCTATTGAATGAAACTAAAGAATCCTAACAGAAAAAAAATATTTTCAGTAATTTTTCACCATTGGCAAGCCTCCTTCAAGGCTCAGAGATATACTTAACCTCCAAATGTGAATGAGCTCTGAGAATAGTGGCCCTTTCAAAAGTAGATACAAATACTGACAAGAAAGACTTCTAGTCATGGCATATGTGCTGTAATTTATCCACTGGCAATGTTTCTTCTCTATAAAGTTCCATGCCCAATTGTGTAATCACACATGCAGTGATGGACTGATGGTGTCGTGAACTACCTATTTCTGTGCTTAGGAACGTCTTGCACTCTCTACAATATCCTGCATTATGTTGTATGTGATTTAAGAGTAGAGAAAAACAATAGATGTAATCATAAAAGAAAACATTAGGGACTACAATAACTTAAATAATTTGTAAGCATAAAAGAGACATATCCTTTGATTTAACAATTCAATAATCTCAAATACAAAAGTTCATTAAATTATTAGACATTGTCAAACAATCTGTTCAACAGTATGGAAGGCAGAAATATCAATCAATACAACATTGAACAGATGCTTCAATTGCTTAGAATCTGGAAAAAAAGCATATACACAAGTGGCATTCTACAGCTTGTGCAGCTTATATATAAGAATATATACGCATATATAGCTATTTCTAATATATATTCTCTACGTGCATGTAAGAGAAATTAAGGAAAAAAGAGACCATGGATTTGAAAGAGAGCAAGGGGGACTAGACGTGAGAGTTCAAAGGGAGAAAGGGACAGATTAGAATAATGTGACTGCATTGTCATCTCAAAAAATAAAAGAAATAATAATTAATCATTATGGCAGAATTTGCCTCCTAGTTCTATCTCTTTTATTACAATCTATGGGAGAGATTTTTCAGTCTTTGCTGACAAACATTTTTTTTTAATTTGAGAAATTTAGATGACTATAGTGTTTATAATATTATGAATTTTTAAATTGTTAATGCATGTAAAGTTCTCATACTCCTCATATGAGCACTAAGGAAGACACAGTTTATGGATATTTTATGATCTATTAGAACGTTATGTTTTAGAGTCATTACTGATCTCTATCATTGTTTCAAAAAGAAGCAGAATGTATTTGTAACCATTGATTCTTTAAGGTATATCATTTTTTAATGGAATAATAGAATAGTGATTGGTTTTTTCACATTTTTAGTTATTTATCAAACATGGTGGTACATGCGTATAATCTCAGCATTACGTAAATAGAGGCAGTTTAATCACAAGGCCAGCGTGAGCTCTATTGAAAGACATTTTCATTTTGTCTCCAAATCCAAAGCAAAGCACTGGAGAGGTGACTCAGCAGTTAAAAACAGAGGACCTGGTCAAGCTCCTAGCAGCCATGTTTGCCACCACACAAAATCTTACAGCTCTAGCTTGATGGGAGATGCCATTATGTATATATGTTTCTCATACTGGTTAATGAATAAAGCACTGTTGGCCAATAGGAAAGCAAGATAGGTGGGACTAGGAGACAAGGAGGAAAGAGGAAGTAGTAAGGAGGGTCAAGATGGAGAGTCTGGAGAAAGCAGAATGCTGGCTGGCTCCTCATAAGATAAATACATAGATCAGCAGAAATGGGTTAATACTTAAGATAGAGCTAGCCGATAAGAAATTAGTACCTGGCCAACAGAATTATATCTAATACAGAGTCTCTGTGTGATAATTAGGGCTGGTGTGGTGGCGGGACAAGACCAGGTGGCAGGAGGAAAACCCGAACTCCTTACATCAGCTCTCAACCCTTTCCTCTTTAGGCACCTGTACTTAAATCACATATTCTCTCTCTCTCTCTCTCTCTCTCTCTCTCTCTTCCTCCCTCTCCCTCTCCCTCTCCCTCTCTCTCTCTCTCTCTCTCTCTTACACACACACAATAAAATAAAAACAAATATCAATACTATGTATTGTAATGAAAACAATCTTTGAAAAATCACAGTTTGTACAGTTTTTTGTTAATTAAATTGTCTGAGTGACTGAACAATGTCCCACATACATGTCAGTAACTTCATTGGAAGTATTTGGATGTCTGTGAAGAAGACCTTAGAATTTTAGCTAGTCCTAAACTTTTATGTTCAGGGAAAACAGTCCTTATGAAAAATTCACATACTTCTTAATTCTAGAGTAAGTGTGTTTTTATCAATACTGTTCTTATATTCCGGCGCATATAAGTAGGACTCGGATAAAACCAATTTGATATTTTTAATTTTAATATATATTAAAATTCCTAATATAACCTAATGAGAAAAAGACTTTCTTGGGAAGAAATAGACCATCCTTGGTCAAGATCATGTTAATATAGAGGGAGGCTTTTAGGAGAAAGATTTGCTGATGTAGAAAACACTTCAAAAGAACTTAAAGTGCTCCTAGGTCTATTTGAAACCTCATTTGCAATGATCAGAGCTGTTTACTAGCCACCCCATGATTTCTGATAATGCCTTCTGCATTAATTTCTATTGTTTCGGGAGGTTATGTAGATAAAGCTCCTGGAAGCTGTCAGTCTTATCACTCTGAGATGGTAAGAGGGTTAGATGCAGACTAATTGGAATGCCTCAAGTCCGACCCAGTATTACACTTAACAACACTCATCATTAACTGCAAGCTTAGGATATACATTGTACCTCACCTGTAGTGATTAGGTTTTAGCTAAACTCCCCCACTCCTTTCAGCTTTACTAATTGTCTGTTTCGATCTATCATTCTTACATCAAAGACTAATTAAAAAAAAAATGAAAGGGGTATATTTTGCTAAAGGTTGTTGGCTCCTTCCCTACTGTTTTTCCCTCCTCACAGAGTCATCAATAAAAAGAGATACAGATCAGGGAGCAGAGGACCCTCTATGGTGATCCTTGGATCAGAGAGAGATTCTCATAGATTAAGCTGCCTGATACAGACCAGGATAGGAGATAGTGTTAGTCATCAGAAGATTTCAGTGATATTTTTCTCTAGATCAGTGTAGTAAGTCTTCCATGCTGGTGATGCTCACTGAAACCCTTGGTCTTTACCATAAGTGAGAATCCAGGTCATCTAAACACTTCACATATTTTGCAAAACATTCCAGTGCATCCTTGGATGAGAATATGATAAAGGAAGCTGAGGTTTTCAATGTTCCCAAAGATATATTTTTGTTCTTTTTTTTCTCACCCCCACTCAATCTGCAAGGAATAATTTTCACTGCAGATTTTTGTTTATATTGATTGAAATCCCATAAATCCCAAAGCACTTAACATTGGATCCTGGCCTAGGTTCCCAGTGGTCTCATTGGCTGATAAGCTACTTCTATGGAGCATCATGTGGTCTATGATACCTCAGCAATGTTATAAATACTGAACATATTCCTTTTCTGCGAAACCCCTTATTTCACATCCTTCATTGCTCAGGCTTCTCTGTCCTATTAGCTGAAATATGCTAGCATTTTAGGTCTTCATTGACAGCTTTCAATCAGTTCAACTTCAAAGCCTTCAAGCTTGAACTTCACACAAAGATTTGTCTAAAATGAGATTTTGTAATGTGTTTAAAGAAATGGAACTTAATGTGTCTTAATTGTTTTTATTGAATCTATACCTTCAATTGTTAATAAGCCACGCCACTGGGGAAATTATTTTAATGAATGATTATGTGTCTCAACTCAATTTTAATTAGTCAAGATCCATAAATAAGAATCTAAAAGATTTTTTAAAACTATGTGGAAAAGAGCTTCTTAAGAAGTCATATATTTCTATTAAATCAGAAGAAAAGAATTACTGAAAAATGTTAATTTAATTTAGATCACATACATCTTATTAAATTAAATATATTCATTATAGCTAATACTGAGTTACTTTATATCCTTTAGTACAAATTTTGTTAATTGATCTCTACTTCACTAATTCCAATGTAATAGAAGCATGCTGAATAATTTAAAGATAAAAGCAATTTGGTGTAGGATACCAGACAGAAATCTGAGCAACTGAGCTCTGCAATATACAGTACTTAGGAGTCTTGGGAAGCTATTCACCAGAAGGAAAAGTTAGGTACCTGGATCACTAGAAACTACTTTTGAATACTTGTAGGAAGTTGGTGTTCAACACTACATACATCTACTGTGTCCAGGTTTTGTCCATTGCAGGATGTCTGTGTTCAGTACTACATACATCTGCTGAGGCCAGGCTCTGGATATTGTGAGGATGTTGGCGCTCAACAATGCATACATCTCTTGTATCCAGGTTCTGAGTGTTATCGGATGTTGGTGTTCTACACTGCATATGTATTTTCTGTGTTCAGGCTCTGAACATTGCAATTTTAGCACCAGAGATTTACTAGTTGTCCTCAGTTTTATTATCATTCACGTTTAAAAAAAAAACTTAAAGTTCAGAACCAGAGGGAGGGAACATGTGAGGGGGGTCACATTTTTTTTTCTCAGTTTCCAGTAGATGGAGATTAGAGACTACCCTTAAGCTGTCTTAAGAAGAGGAAAAGGAAGGTCCTTCACTTTACCAAGGCTCACTCAAAAGGATGCTCTCCGGTGAAAACAACCATTTGGATGTTAGTTCACAAGTTTAAAAATGTGATATCTATCCGTGTAACTGAACTTGTTCAGTCCATTGACATTTCATTTAATCTTAACTTTCTCACCTAGTACCAAAGGCTTTCAGTTTTATTTAAACTTATTTAAATTGAGTTCTAGGGTAGATACAAGTCTGTAAATTCATTTGTAAGGAAAAGAGAAACGGATTTTTCTTTTAATAGCATGATATAATTCCAACTACATTTCATTCAAATGATGTAGAAAAATGATTCGTAGCAAACATAGTTGAAAGATTCAGAAGTTAACATACCAAATAAAAAGATGGTAAAAACGATGCATGCAAATGGAAGGAAAGAGGCTGAGAGAGGAGTTGAACTAACTTCAGTGACATGTTTACTTAGATTGTTTAGGAAGCCTGTCAATAATAACACAGATAAAGTGGCATCATATTGAGCTGAAAATGTTAAAGATTTTCAGCTAGGAAACAAGGAGGAGCCTAAGAGGGATATACATGGTCCACTGGAGAAGGGGAGAGGGAGAAAATATCCTGAGCAAAATGGGAGAGCATGGAGGGAGGGGAGAGGGAATTAGGAGAAAGAGAAAGGGAGAAGAGAAGGGAAGAGTTGGGCATGAGGGAATAGGAAGATTGAGACAGAGAAAGAATAGAGGAGAAAGGGAGAAAGAAGATACCATAATAGAGGGAGCCATTATAGATTTAAGGAGAAATCTCGCACTAGGGAAATGCCCAGAGATGATCTACAAGGATGAACCAAACTAACAATCTAAGCAATAGTGGAGAGGCTGCCTTTAATGCCCTTTCCCGATAATGAGATTGATGGCTACCTGATATGCCATCCTAGTGCCTTCATCTAGTAGCTGATGGAAGCAGAAGCAGAGATTCACAGCTAAACACTAGCCTAATTCCTGGAATCCAGCTGTAGAGAGGGAGAGTGATGATGAGAAAATGGGGCAAGACCAGGCTGGAGAAACCCAGAGAATCAGCTGATCTGAACAAGAGGGAGCTCATGCACCCCAGTGTGATAGCAGGAAAACCAGCATAGGACTGACCCAGACTCCCTAAATGTGGGTGTTAGTTAGGAAGACTGGGCAGTCTATGGGGCCACTGGTAGTGCATCAGTATCTATCCCTAGTGTTTGAATGGACTTTGGGAGCCCATCCCAGATAAAGGGATACTTTCTTAGCCTAGACATATGGGGGGGGGGAGGGCCTAGGCCCTGTCCCAAATGATATGACAGACCCTGAAGATCTCCCATGGAAGATCACCCTCCTTGGGGAGCAGAATGGGGATGGGCTGGGATTTGGTGGGGTGATAGGGGAGGATAGGAGGGTGAGAGAACTAGGATTGACATATAAAACAACCTTGTTTCAATTTTAAATTTAAAAAAAGGGAAAAAGAAAACAGAACCTTTGAAAAGGAAATAATAATAATTATGAAAAATTATGGGGGAAATATAAAACATCTTTAAATAGGAGCTTAGTAGTTGGTATTTAACATCACATTCAACAAAAATGAAGAAAATATAGGTGAAATGGAAGATAGATTAGGGGAAATATCTAGCAAATTTGCCTCCAGAAAATACGATAGATAGGATGTAAATACTATATGAGGAGGTCTATCATGTATATTTATAAAACACACAGAATGAAGAAAGAAAATGTAGGCATAAAGCATCTTTGATGAGACAATGGAAAAGAAACATCAAAACCTAACATAGGACTTAAAGTAGTAGACTCACAAGGCTCCGAGTAGAATGCCACAAGAACAACACCAGTGAAGAGACTGCTGTAGTCTCTGGGGTAGTGGTGGCAAGAAATGGGGATAGTAGGAGAACCAACAACATACAAGTTGGTGATGATGCACAAGCACTAATTTCAGTAGTAAGAAAAGAAACAATGGAAAACACAACTAAGGGGAAGTTAGGAGAGAAAATACTGTCTGAACTATAAGCTTAAATGATCACATAGAGGTAGATACAGTATCTGTGTCCCACCCATCTGAGAAACCGAACAAAGGCAATCTCTGTGCTTATACCCAAACCCCTGAGGAAAGACACAAGGACAATTTGGTACCCACATTCTGCTGCTGTTAAAGTTTGAAAAGACTCATCTACACCTCATGCCAGGCAACAAACAATACATACACTATACCCCAACACAGTTCTCTTTCCTTTCCTTTACATCTCCATTTAAAATATCTAATTGAAATTGAGTGGACTAAATTTGCCTTGCTCTATTCTCTATCTGCTTTTTCTGTTTTAACTTTCTCAATAAATACAAGTTGGCTTGCGATTTAGGGTTTCCTGCCTCAACCTTCCAAGTGCCAGGATTGTTTTAAGTTAACTTTTACATTTCTTTACTCTTTTTGTTTTCATTATATAATTAAATTGAAAGTTTTATCCTCTCTTTGCCCTATCTATTTGCTTTCTGTGTTTCTATGAAGTAGGACTTCAATAATAAGATTAAAAAAAACTGGAAATATTTATTCTACTAAAATGATAAAGGACATTGAAAGTTCTATTGTCTCCACTCTTGTAGTCTTAGCTAATACAGTACTACAAGAGAAGGAGATAAAGGGAGTACAGTTTGAAAAAGAAGAAGCCAATTATTCCCATTTGCAGAAAATAAGATCCTGTGTTAAAAAAAATAGACCCTTGCAGACCCTCAAAACTCTTAGAATTGACTTAAAAAATTTAGAAAAATAAAAGGATATAAAAATTAAATTTAAAAATTCAATCACTATCTTTATTTGTGACACACATACTGATAAGGAAATCACAAAACACACCATCACAATAGCTTAAAAATTAATATCCAAAAATAAGCCTAGTCAAGGAAGTGAAAGAAATGTTTAAGACACTAAAGAAAGAATTTAAAAACACAGTAAGATTGGAGACATGGTCCATAGAACTAACATAGTGAAAAGGGCTATGTTGCTAAAAGTGATCTATAGAGTCAAAGCAATTCTATAGAAATAGAAGAGAAAAAAAAAAAAAAAAAAGCCGTTGAAACACCAAGCATCTCAAATAGCCAAATAATCCTGAACAAGAAGGATAATGCTAGGGGTTTCACAATAGCTGATTTCATAAAAAATTAAATTGTATCGTTTGCTAGAAAAATGGATGCAACTGAAAACCATCATATTAAGGAAATAAGCATTGCGTGATTGCACGTTTTCTTTCATTTTCAGATACTTGCTTTTTAGTAAATACATAAAACCATACAGCCATATATAGAGACAAACTTATAGAGAGAGACAAACAACAAAGGGTGTCTTAACTAGCTTTCCCTTTTGTAGCACCCCTGCTACGATCTCTTCCACGAACTGGGTAAAGGCATAGAGAATGAAATGAGAGAAGACGGTGGGTCATTCATTCAATGGCAATGTCGAATGCTGAATGCTATTTATTGAGGCCAAGGTGCAGGCTTATATACTGACTTACAGCACAGTGGAAAACAATCAAGGATTAAGCGTACAAGTTCTCAGGCTTAGTTCCTCCCCAGCAGATGTGTGTTAGCAAATAAAGAAGAGTACCAAGAACTACTCTGGTGCAAGATGGTCCAGCCAACAGCTTTAGGCTTGCTCAAAATGCCTCAGGGGCCCATGCAGGGCCCTACACCTTGATTGGATAAGCCCTCTGTCAGATATGGCATTGATGAAGATCTTTTTACATGCTGTAGGCTGCTGTTACTCTTTTTTTGATTTTTTTTTTTTTTTAATGTGCATTTGTGTCTTACCACAGAACTGGAAAGATAGGCAGTTGTGAGCTGCCATGTGAGTGCTAGGAATTAAACCCAGGTCCTCTGGAAAAGCATTTAGTGCTCTTAACCTCCCCACCATCTCTCCATCAAACAAAACACTTTAATGAATGAAATTTTTACTTTGGCTCATGGTCATTATCAATAATATTCATTGTAATGTACTATATAAAATTAGAATATATTCCTCTTATCTCTCTGCACACTTGTACCTATTCACCAAACCTGTGTCTATTTTCATGTCTTCCCTGTCTGAAAATTTTATTTTAATTCTTACCATTTCCAGTTTTCAAACTGATCATGTGATACTTATCTATTTATTCCTCTTTATTTTACTTAACATGATGTCTTATCATTCCTTCCAAATTTTTCAAACGACAGAATTTAATTTAAAGATATATTTTGAAGAGGATAAGAAGATAAATACTTGAACAGTGTAATTTTATTGGTAGTTTAAATAACTCATGTTTTGAAATATATAAGGACAACATATATTAAGGGTATGTTATTTAAGTGATAAATAAACCAACTTAATGGTGTTCTAAAATGCTTCCATTGTTTATGAGGAGAAAATAATTTTAATTGTAGACTTTACACTTTGTTAAATTAAATGCTATACGTAATAAAATCAGTAGAACAATGGTAAACAAATATGTAACTCTGATCTAAATGGATGACGAACAAAGATAGATAATATAGTTATTTCAAAAAGAAAAAACAGGAAAAAAAGAGAAAAATGTGTAGAAATTAGGAATCATCCATTTATTCAGTCAGATCAGTAATTACATTTAATATGCAGGATATAAAACCTCAAATAGAGATAAGAGAAATCCATGATCAAAAATGAAAACTGTGTGATGTTTACAAAGATACATCTGAAATAAAAGAACAAAAGAAAAAGATTGAAGCAAAATATATAAACGATGCACAGGGCAGAATACAAATGAAAGCTGATCTAGCTATTTAATATCAAAGCAGGGTTTTAAAATTTTAATAATACAGTCTCCCATAAGATCCAGCAATTCCACTCTTAGGCATATACCCAAAATATACACATTAATGCAACAAGGACATCTGTTCAACTATGTTCATAGCACCATTATTTATAATAGCCAGAACCTGGAAGCAACCTAAATGCTCCTCAACTGAAAAATGGATGGAGAAAATATGGTGCATTTACACAATGGAGTACTACTCAGTGAAAAAAACAATGGAATTTTAAAATTCGCAGGCAAATGGATGGAACTAGAAGAAACCATCCTGAACGAGGTAACCCAGTCACAAAAAGAGAAATATAGTATGTACTCAATTATATGTAGATGTAGAACAATGGTTTACAAGTCTACAATCCACACTGCCAGAAAAGCTAGGAAACAAGGAGGACCCTAAGAGAGATATACATGCCCCTCCACAGAAAGGGAAAATGACAACATCTGAGCAAATTAGGAGCATGGGGGGATGATGGGGAGTTAGGAGAAAAAGTAGGGGAGAGGAAGATATGAGGGAGCAGGAAGATTGAGTCAGGGAAAGAATAGGGGAGAGCAAGAAAAGAGACACAATAGAGGGAGCCTTATAGATTTAAGGAGAAATCTGACACTAGGGAAATGCCCAGAGATGATCTACGAGGATGACCCCCAACTAACAAATTAAACAATAGTGGAGAAGATACCTTTAATGCGCTCCCCCAATAATGAGATTGTTGACTAACTTATATGCCATCCTAGAGCCTTCTTCTAGTAGCTGATACAAGCAGAAGTAGCCACCCAAGGCTAAATTCAGCCAAACTCCATGGATCCAGTTACAGAGGAGAGGAGTGATTAGCAAAGGGGTCAAGAACAGACTGGAGAAACCCATAGAAATAGCTGTCCTGAACAAGGGGGAGCTCATGTTCCCTAGTCTGATAGCTGGAAAACCAGCACAGGAGACTGACCCAGATTCCCTGAGTGTGGTGTTAGTTATGAGGACTAGGCAATCGATGGGACCTCTGGTTATGGATCAGTATTTATCTTTAGTATATGAATGGACTTTGGGAACCCATTCCACATAGAGGGATACTCCCTCAGCCTAGACACATGGGGGAGGGTATAGACCCTGCTCCAAATGAAATGACAGACTTTGAAGCTCCCCCATGGAAAACCTCACCCTTCTGGGGAGCAGAAAGGGGAAGGAATGGGGATTGGGAGGGCAGGGGAGGAGGGGAGGAAGAAGGAACAGGGATTGACATGTAAAGCAAGCTTGTTTGGAATTTAAATAAAAAAAAGAAATAATTGATAATGAAGCCCATCATAATGGCAAAAAGACATTCAAATCATTAGGGATAAATGCTGCCCTTTAAGAACCAAAGAACTATGGAGGGAAACTCTCTAAGCCTAGACATATGGGGGAGGGCCTAGGCCCTGCCCCAAAGGAGGTGACGGACTTAGATTATCCCACATGGGAGGCCCCACCCTCCCTGGGGAGTGGAGGGGGAATGGAGTGTTGGTGGGGGACATGGGAGGACAGAAGGGAGAGGGAACTGAGACCGGTGTATAAAATAAGATTGCTCTTCATTTAAATTTTAAAAATGTTAAAGAAAACCCAGGAACATAGCTTGGAAGGACAGTCAATTCCAAAATTATGAGCAACTTTTAATAAAATTATCTCAGCCACTTGGTAAAAAAAACAATTAAGACCAGACATTTCAAACAATTTAGATAATAATGTTTGCTGATCTCACCACCTGGGCTACTGGTAGAGAGCTTACCTACTGCAGTGTTTTTAACAATATGGGGCATTTTTAAAAAAATTGTTCATAATGTGAATTTGGGCAAATACTATTTTTCTTTGAGTACAGTTGATTTGATCTTTATATCAATTATTACCAAGAGTTAAATAGAATATCTCATAAGTCACAAACTGAGGAAAAGTTATATAAAAGTGCTGTGACTTCAATAAAAATGTCACCCACAAATTAGTGAAGTAAACCCACAGTTCAAATATTGGATGGCATAGCAACAATTCCAAGATATACTATACATATTAACATTAGAAATGAATAAAAGATTGAGTATAGAATAAAAACATGAATAAAGAAAATTTTAACATTATTGCTGGAGATGAGGTTTAGCAGTAGATGTTGCCTAGCATTTGTGAGCACTGAGGCTCACAGCAACCCCATTCAGAGCACAATTTATTGAAATGAATGAAGCTTGGAGCTTGAAATATCTCTATGTAAATATTTCTCTGCAAAGAAATTCTGGGTCCAGATGGCTTCATGTGGAATAAGACATTTGATTGTGACTTGATGTCAACCATAGAAACTATTTTAAGTAGGTTTGAAAAGGACTTACAAGAAAGGCATCCCACAACCTTAAGTGGCTCACACCAGACTCCCAAACAGAATTTAAGGAAAGCTTCATGAGCATCCAGGAAAAACCGCCCAATGGTATAAACCAGGCGAGATCCAGAAACACTGAGACATCTACCCAAACCCAAACCTCAGGATATAATTTAACCTTGGAAGGTGTATTATGTTTGCATGAACAAAACAGGGAGAGTGGTCATTATAATGTCTCAGTAAGAGGCGCAACATGTTTGACAAAATTAGTGATTCATGTTAAATATCTATAAACAAGTGAGAGTAAACAATTTTTAACTTGATAAAAATTAAGCAATAATAGTCTTAAAGTGGAGCTGAGATGGTAGGTCGGGACATGACATCTGCACAGGATGTATGAGGCCCTTGGTTTAGTCATCATTGCCTCTCCAGCAAATCAATCCAAAGAACAAAATCAAAGATTGAAAATGTAGGCTAAAAATAAGAGTAACCCTACAGCTACTGAACTCCATGACAGAAAATAGAGAGATTTCTGTTTGAAATATTTGTCATGGAACAAAGCAATGTCTGTCATCTCTCTTCAACCAAAGAGAATTTTATCAGGGAAGTTGAACCAGGAAAAGAAATAAAGTATAGATGATGTTGAGAGAAGAACATAAAATTGTCACTACTTTTGTAAGATTATTATATTTGTAGGAAATCCAAAAGAATATAGGGATAAATTATTAGAGTTAATAAGTGGATTTAGCCAGATAAAGTAATATTAAGACTAATCGAATTGCTATAAATCAACAATAAGTGGAACATAAAATTTAAAACAGATATAATTTATAAACTTTCTAATATCTAGGAACAAAAATTGCATGAGACCTTTATGCAGGAAACTATAAATATTATTAGAGAATTTCAACTGAGTAACACTCATGCCTAGACCTTTGCTACCTAGTGTGTGCTCCAGTGACAGCCATATCAGCATCCCAGGGAACTTTAAGGAAGTTTAAACTCTTGGACTATGTCCTGGACTTACAAAATCAGAAACTACACATTTGTGAGATGTATGCACATGTTAAAGTGTGAGCAATGTTATAGAAAACTTGACACCAAAAGAACTCAGGGTATCTCTGCTGAAATGTATAGGCGTCTACAACCTTAAAATTCAAACGTGTGTGTGTGTGTGTGTGTGTGTGTGTGTGTGTGTGTGTGTGTGCAAATAGGTGAAACAATATATTCTTTGTGTCCTTAATATTTGTCTTGCATAAAATAGTGTGGTTGCATTCTTTAGTTTGGATTCTGAGCAACCCCTAAACACCCATGTCTTAGATACTTGGTTCACAGAATTATGCTGTTAGAGGAACTGGAGAACTTAGGAGTCAGCACAGTCTAAGTCACTTAGGTCATGCCTTTAAAGCAGGCTGAGGGAGCCTCTTCTTTCTTTCCTTCTTTCTGACTCTGCGGTGCTTGGAACTGTTCCACCACACACTTCTACTCATGCTCTTCTATTTCTACCATCAAGTGCCTAAAACCAGAGAGCTTCTTGGAATAGAACCTCCAAATCTTCAAGCAAAAAAAAAAAAACTATTTCCCATTATAAAATAAAATTCCAAGGGCCCAGAAGAATTGAGACCTTCTTAATGGACAGGACTGAAAAATGTATGCTGAATTAACATCGTGTTACTTCGGGTTTAGCCAAAGGCCAGAACAAAAATCAGGAAGATACAGAGAGTTATAGATATAGACAGCAGGTAGGTAGGTGTGTGTGTGTGTGTGTGTGTGTGTGTGTGTGTGTTCCAGAGATGTTACCTTATATGACTGTGGGACTCAGGCAGCAGTCTGATATCTTTGAAATTTGCAATCATCTGTCACACAGTTAGAATAAAAGAGGGATGCAGAATGATGTAATATAGAGAAAGGTAAAGCCAGAAGCAGAATGTGGAAACATGGTGTTATCTGTCATGTCGATCTATATAAAATGAGAACCATTTGTGAGAAGCTAGAACCTTTTGTCCTGCTTCTAAGCCTGCAGGTGACCACGCTATGGTGAGTCAGAACTAGGAGTGCAGCTAAAGATCCCATCTGTACCAGTGAAGTATAGAAATGACAGGACTACTGTTTCATTCCCTTTGTTCATACCATATCTCAAATGTCTATTATGGCCCAACGTAGCATGAAGTAAATATATATATATATATATATATATATATATTTAAATATATATTTAAATCTGATGCCTCTATTATATACACCCAGTGCTCTGATTTAGTTTGTCTGACATACAGCCTGAGAGCTGGGATTGATGAAAGCATTCTGGTGGTTGGACGTTGAAACCCTCTTCTAAAGTCCCTCATCTACAACCTCACAGAGGTCAAGTCTAGCTGTGTTTCTCCCACTTATCCAGATTAATGAAGAGTTCCCAACAGTCCATATTTCTTTTGAGGCCACATCTTTCTCTGGCCTCATAAACCTTGATGGCTACTTCCATGACTAAAATCTACCTCTCACCCAGAGGCACTCAACGTGAAACTACTCTCTCTTTCTTGGAGAAGGTAACAATATTGGAAGGAAACCTGGCTGCCTCTGATTGTTCCTACTATTCTCCAAACTTCCTTTGTCTTCTCTTTGAAACAAGATGGATTCCACTTCTGTCTCACGTGGAAGTCATATCAGCCACTTATCCTAAAGGGCTACTTTCAATTTCCCTAATGCAGAAGGAGGTTAGGGCTCAAAATCTTTACTCTTAATGAAAAAGGGTCAAAAAGGCAATAGGTATTATTCCTATATCATCATCTTTGAAGAGAGGATGATAAATGTATTATTATGTAGCTCTTTAAATCCTGCATGAATTCACTCATCTTGAAGGTCAAATGACATGTTCCAAAGCTGACAAAGGCCTGGAGAACCTAGATGCTAAAATACCTGTTTCTCCATTCCCTAACCACAGCTTGTTCTGGGTCCTTTTACTTTAATTGTATGGTCCAGCTTGCTTTCTTAACATTCTTGGGTTCTCACCGTTATTATTTTAATCAGTGCAGCTTGCAAAATGCACTGAGGTAAAAGTGTTAGTGCTCAAACTAATATTTTTTTTTGAACCCACGAACGAACTAGCCAGATGTATTCTGTCACACCATGCTAGGATATGCTGTTTGATGTTGTGCTTCATAGTATTTTTTAAATTATTCACATATTGAATTTAAATTTATGCAATAGAATGAAGTAGAGAGTATGCACTTTCAGTATGCTTTTTTTTGGCAGCTATTTATCCATATCACTTTTTTATTTAAATGGCAAATCTCCAATTCTGAAGCTTTCTGCTGGTACCCAAAGTCCAAGGAGGATGAGTGTTGTTATTTTCATTGTTTGGGAAACAAAAATGTACCTCTGATAATTTTTGTCTTTGATTACTGCTTCTTCAAAGGATTTAAACCAGAATGAAAGCCTTTGAAATCTTCAGAGATGAGGAGACATGAGAGTTATTCTGTATGCACTGGGTAAACAGATGTCTTAGCTTTTCAAACCAAACCTGGAGAATATAATCACAAGCCTCATCAACAACGCAGAACAGTCTTTGCAGGTGTACAATGTTTTCTATTTTACTAATATGAAATGGGAGAAATAATGTCATTTTATTCCTTTTTCTTGTCTAAGAATTTAGTTCCAATTAACATTTCAGAAAACTTGCTTTTTTTTGTAAGTATCTTGGGAAGCAAATACACTACATAGGAGTAGAAAAAAATACTCTTCTTATCAATTTTGGATACAAATAAATACAATTAGAATATATATATTGTTTGGAAAGTTGAGGTACTAATTGAAAAATTCCAAATAAATAAAAGGCAAATTTCATTCATTTACTCAATGGGCCACATCTTGTAATCAAATTTATTCTGAGACACTCATTGGTTTCAGTGTGTGTTTCTCATATGGAATAATTATAGAATTAAGTACATTGTTACTAACTGAGAAAAAAGTCAAAACACTAATAGACTTTTCATTGTGGCAACCGATGGCCTATACTGGATAACCTATTCAGTGGACGTGGATAGCATAGCTGTTCACTGACTCACAGCAGTACAGAAATGGGCCTAATGATGCAAAAAAGCAAATAATCTCTATCCATTATGTGTTCAGTCTTTCCAAGATAAAAGTCTACTTACACACTTAGGAGGATAAAGAAAAACTAGGGAATCATACCACCCATTGGCTAGAATGAATGCTTGTGCAAATAGACATGAGTAGTTTTGAAGTTTAAATTGTACCTGAAGATTCTTTATAATGTGGTATCTTGCAGTTCAGCAGTGTATTAAATATCTACGTCATTCAAACCACTTATTATGAGTGCTACAAGCAGGTTCACTGTTGGATTAATTCTACTTCTTCCCTTTGATTTATTTACTTGATTATTTTTATATATATAGTCATTTTACCTGCATGTATGTCCATGTGCCATGTGTGTGTTCCTGGTACCAGTGTGGAAGAGGGTGACATTTCCTCTAGAAATGGAGTCATAGACAGTTGTGGGCTGATGTGATGGATCTTGGACTGTAATCTGATTCCTCTGGAAGAACAATTACTCTTAAATGCTTAGCTATCTCTCCAGCCTCAATTCTAATCTTTTAAATGCCAGAGTGTTTCAATAAATCCCTCAAGGAGCAGGATTTCTTCAACACTGTGCTCCAGGTCTGTAAGGCTGGCTTCATTGAACCCTCAAAATATATGTAAAGACACATATTTGGAACCCTGAAAAAGGTGAATTTTTCATTACACAAATAGGCTGCAGATAACTAAGTTGATCTTTAAACTTGTGTGGCAGATTGTTAAAATTGACGAGGCCTTCAGACACAAAGCTAGCTTATTTCTCTCTCTCTCTCTCTCTCTCTCTCTCTCTCTCTCTCTCTCTCTCTTTCCTTTTTCTTTTTTTTAACCCTCTCTGCCCCCTTACATGCACCCTGACCTCCCTCCCCTCCCATTCCCCCACCCCAATTCCACAGGTAGGGCTATGCCATCCAGGTGGGGTCATGTAGATCTGTCAGGTCATTTGAAGTAGGGACTAGAACTTCTCTCCTATCTAGGACTGAACAGTCTAAGGGACCTCAGACAGTGGAACCAGGATGTATCCCTGGTGCACAAAAGGACCTTGTGAACACATCCCCCATGGAGGGATACTGCCTTAACCTAAAGCTAGCTTATTCTTACCATGTTAAATAGTGAGGGAAACAAGTCTAACAGGAACCAAGTGAATTGCTGCAGGATTCCCATGCCTCCAGGCTACACTCTATCACTTTTACTAACCCCTGCCATCTTCTCAGGACTCTTAACTGTCTTGGCTTCCCCATGTTATCACAAAAAAATGGTGGCTACTGCTCTGCCTTGTTTTGCATTGTTTCCTCAACATAATTCGATAGCTACTTCAGGCTTCTATTCTGCAGGAGAAATATTAATTTAATCAAAAATGTAAAAGCCAGACAATCCAAGGTTTGGTATTCCTTTGTCTCATTTGTAACCAGGATTTTTTTTTGGCTCTCACATATCTCCACCTCTGAATCGATGAACCCTTACCAGACCTCAAAACTTCCCTGACTCCTCTAACTCAGCAACTCCATCAGTGCAATTCCAAAGGCAAAGTAAAAGAGTGACTGTCTCTTCACCCAAATCCCCCATCCATAAGCAAGTGCTCAAATTCATTTAAATGACTTATTTAGAAGCAAAATCTGTGAATGGATATGTTGTGCTAAGCAGTGGGAATTACTATGCATTCCGAGAACTATTTAAAAGTCAATATCTGCATCTAAATATTATTATTTCAATGTCTTTTCTGCCATAAATGTGATTGGAGAAGTCCCTGCAAGCAAGAATACTACTGAAATGGCATAGCAATGTAAAATATGGGGCATTTTATATATAACAGAAAAGGACATTGATACATGTTTTCATATTATACATTTATATTTTGTTTAATACGACTAGGAACAGTAATTACCAATCTGCCATTGTGTTCCAAAAGGGTATTATGTCAAGCCTTTGACAAAGATATATTTTAATGGCTGGAGAGTGACTGTCATGGTTGGTTTTACATTTTCTTGAATAGAGTTATCTGGGAAGAGTAACCTAAATTGAGAGAATGCTTCCATTATTGTCTGTAGACAAGTCTAGAGCCCTGGGCACACCATTCTGAGTGGTATAATATAGCAGGCTGAGCAAGCCACATGAAACAAGTAAAGCAGTATTTCTCCATGGTCTTTGCTTCAGCTCCTGCCTCCAGGTTTCTGTCTTCTATTCTTAAACCCTTTCGTCCTTGAGTAATTTTGATGTTTTGTCACAGCAAGAGAAAGTACACTAAGACAGCAACTGTTACTATTACATATGCAATATGAAATAGTTAATTGAAAAATTCAGTATGCCACAAAGATATCCTTTTGCATTAATGCTAAGAGAAGAATTTTGTTATGTTTTCCTGAATAAAAGTCATTGTATATTTTAAGGTCTATTCTGTTTTATGATAAAAATATTAATTTAGTTCAATCTAAGAGCATAGTATATTCAGGTTATATTTTTTTCTTGTTTTGTATGACCTTGTTACTGTGGGATTTTCCTGAATCTCATTTTTCTTCACATTTGCATCAGAGTGACACAGGTTCATGTGGCCACAATTATCATCTATATAGAAAGTGTTCATCAAAGTGTCTGTATTGGTTTTCTATGTTAAAAGTTATTATGAACTTGGCTATCTTAAACAACACTTACTCTTATCTCATAGCCTTATAGATTATAAGCCAATTGGATTTTCTTTACAGGTTTCACAAAACTCATGTAAGTATGTCAGGGAAGCTGGGAACATATTTGGGTTCCCAGAAGATGATCTATTTCCAAGTTCCCTTGGCTTGTTGGCAGATGCTCATCCCTTCCAGCTGAGGGAGCAGGGTGACTGTTTTTTTATTTTGCTAAAGTCGCTTTCCAGTCCTTCCTTAAGCAGCCTTATCCATCTGCATTCAGGCCAGCAAAATGGATTCGTTTTGTGTTTGTTTGTTTTCAATCTCTCTGATGTACTACTCTCTGCTACTAGATGAAGAAAACTCTTGTTTATAAAGGTTCATTGTTGATTGGATCATATTATCTTATTACCACAGAGTTGACTGATTAGTTGAGGGTGGGAAGATACCAATGAGAAAAATGCTTGCTATGTGCAATGTGAAGTTTGGGGTTTAATATCCATCATCCACACAGAAAAAGAAAAAGCAGGCATTGGTGCTGGAGCAATGGGTCGGGAGTGCAGAGCGCTTTCTACTCTTGGAGAGGACAGAACTGTGGTTCCTAGAACCGATGGTCTCTTCTGGACTCTGAGTGCATTGCACATACCAATATACATTTGCATAATTAAAAATAAAGGAATAAATATATACATTAAAAGAAGACTTGCATGGTGACATAATACCAGTTTCTTAGGGGGTGGGAAGAAGCCTGTAGATCCTTGGATTTTACTGGTAAGTCAACCAGCCTATCCAGTAAACTCCAGGTCCCAGAAAGAGACTTTGTCTCAAAAACAAGATTAATAGCTTGTGACAAACTACATCTGATATTGATATATGTATCCACATGCATGTACACACATGCGCTCACACACGGAACACTGGATATCTACATATATGTACACACACAAGCACATACACACACACAAACACACACAAAGTGATCAGTAACTAATTTAGTTACATTAGTAACTAAAGAGACATTCCCTTTCTTTGCAAAGTAAGATGATTCTGACCGTGATATCTCATTATTTTCACAATCCTAAGGATGAGGATTAGCTATCTTGGGGGGGCATTTAGAAATCCTGTGTAACATTCTGCCATTTAGGCACACAGTCCTGCCCCTGTACTATCCGGAATATATTCAGCTGTACAGCGAAAATCCTTCCATTGCTTCCTATATTCTGTGATACCAATCTATTTGAAGCCACAGTGGTAGAGATGTGGCATCCAGAAAATACAGAAGTCCCTTTAAGGCCAATTCATTTACTATTGGCAAATAGTATAATTTGAAGATCCTTTAAGAATCTTTGGTTTTTACATCCTTGAAGGCTTGTTTCCTTGAAATTCTTTCCATGCTTTTAAGAGATATTGATTATGGGCTTTCCTGCTCTCCGGGTGCTAGGCATAGTGACAATCCCAGGGCGTCACTAGCTTGTCCTCTGGCATGTGCTGAATCAATACTCACAGGCTCAAGCCCACTGTGGCACAGGTAAGCGCAGACTGAAATCTCAGAAGTCCCTTTTCATAACTCAAGGCAGTTATCTCCTCTCAGATGTGCAGTTGGGAGATTAATCCACATTTTACTTGCGCAATGAAGTATGCACTTTAGAGAAATTGGAACAAGAATGGATTTGAAATTTTACCCTTTCACTCTCTCCTCACCTACCTATCACAATTTCTGAAGAAATACACCACTAACCAAAACAAACTAAATTTACATTTTATTTCTTCATTCTGCCCAGTCTGGTATTTAAAATATGATCTTTATATACTGAGACTTCTGGGAATTTATTCTTGGAAACATCCAAGGCTCCTCTGTTATAAATTGAAACATTGACTTTCATGTTTACTGTGTCTCCTAGGAACCGTGATGGCCACTTTGCAACTAAAAGTGTAAACAGAAGTCAAAAACAAACCAAACCAAAACTCGTTTCTGAATTAATGAGCAGTGCCCTACTTAGAGTTCAGGGTATGGTAAGAGTCTATGGCACCCAGGTATAGCATGATATACCATGAATTTTACTGCAAAGTTTACGTTTTTTTTGTCAACTCACTATCCTGTAAGAAAGATGTTTGTCTTTACCAGTCTTACTACTTTTAGTTGATAATAGCAGGCTTGATGACATGATAAAGAAGGGAAGGTTCTTGGAAATGGCACCTGGGTTCTAAATAGCATCATAAGCCAATAAAAGTGAACCATTTATTAATAAGAAGAGAAGCTAAAATGAATTTTTATGTACCATAAATCCATAAGATCAAAATAATAAACTACTAATATTATGAGTTTTAATAACGTCAAGGCTATAATTAGTTTGTTAAAGGGAAATCTTTTGAAAACCTAATCTATTGGAGGAGTAATAAAGAGGACCGTCACACTTCTACCTGGATTGTTCATCTGCTCTATGCTGATACCTGTGTCAAGCTGCCATCTCTGGCAGAAGCTCTGTTTCAATATCATGCATAAAATGACTTCCATTAACTCCACTCTGATTATCTTACAATGTAATTCCAACGTTTATATCCTTCCAACAGTGTGTGACAATTCTAGTATATCATCCATATTTACTGCTATTTATTTCTAATAGCCTGTTGGATTAGTCATTTAGATTTGTGTTTAATACTATCTAATGCAATTTCAAGATTAGCTCTCTGCTTGATTTCGAAGAGTAGTATCTTGACATCTCCACAAAAAAAGCACATGGCATCTATAATATTTTAACTTGATAATTAACATTTTAAAACAAGACAGTTACTATTAAGAAAGCCAGGTATATTACTCATCAGCCATTGGTTGTAAATTTGTTTTTCTAATCCTAGAGTGTGTAATCAGAAAAAAAATAGGTACACTGTCTTATTAAAAGCAACAGGCTTGGGAAGATAGCTCAGGTGGTAGAATGTGCCCCATAAACGTGAGAACCTGAATTTGGATGCTCAGAATCCATGAAAAATCCAGGGGTATCACTGAATTCTTATATCCACAGCACTGGGGGGGGGGACCTATGGGCATCCATGTGCACACACACACTAGCACAAACAAGTACAATATACACACACATATGAATAAACACACACACATGCATACACACGTGCACACACACTCATTAAAAAACAAAGGATTGTTGTTAGTCTGAGAATCATACGGAAATTCATTGGAATTAAACAAAAGCAAAAACAACAGAAAATCTACTAATTCTGATTGTTCTAGGTCCTTACCACTATGCACCGCTCCTATTATACCAGAGCATCAATGACAAAGTTTCTGAGGTGGATGTCTGTGTCCATCTCTCTATTCCTCATTCCCCACCTCTGCATCTTTAATTTTATGTCATTTACTTTCCCTTTGAAGAATCTTTTACCATTTTTGTAGTGCAGGGTTATCATCAGCCAGCACTTTTCATTTTAATGTTTTTATTATCTGAGTTCCTGAAGAATACACAGTACTTGTGAGCATACAGTTCTGGGCTGACTTGTGACATTTTTCCTTCAGTGCTTCACAGATTGCTCATTTAGAGCTTTCAGCATTCTTCTGTGTCTCTCTCCAGTTTCTCTGTAGCCATCACATTTTAGATTATGACCCAGTGACTTGAAGATGAAGTGATTATTTATGGTCCTTTTCAGGTTTGTAATTTTGTACTGAATTAGATCTGTAATTCAGCATTTGCATATTAGTTGCAAAGTTATCAGCCATCATATCTTCAAATATCTTTCTGATTTAATCCTACACTTTTCTTCTCAGAATTTAATTACTGTATTATTACTACCACATTATAGTTACAAGACTATTATTTTAAAGATAGCATTTTTTCATTGCTTATCTCTGCATTAAACCATTTTTATTAATTTGACTTAATGTCCACAGGTTTCTTTTTCTGCTACCTGTGCTATATTATAGGAAAGTTTTTGATTCAGTTGTTTTATTTCATAGTCTAGTATTTCTAGACTTGAAAAAATAATTTCTTTCTTCTGAGAGTCCAGGATTGATTTATTCCTTTCCATTTTTTTTAACTTTAATATCTTAAACACACTGATAACATTTGTTTTTAAGCCAACTATCTACTACAGTGACAGGATACTCAAGCAAAACAATTTAAAAGAAAGAATATTTTACTTTGGTTCACAGGTTCAGAGACTTTGGACCCATGCTGACTTGACTCCACCTTTAAGAGAGATTATTGAGAGGAAGCATCATGGCAGAAACCCATGAGAAAGCAAATGGACTCACCTAGTACAGTCTGGAAGGGAATAGATGCAGAGGAAAGGTTGGGGTGAGATGCTGTTTTTAAAGACCTACACCATTCAGATAGGCTTGTTTCTGTCTTGCAATAGCCTATCAAACTGACCAATCCATTCATTAGGGGAGGGTCTTTATGATTGAACCACTTTTCCCAAACATGTCAACAACTAGAAATGAAACATGTAGGGAATGACTTTTGGAGTTCCAGTTAGATGCAAAGCATAATACTTTTTTTTAAATTATTATTCAGTGTCTAATCTAATAAGCTTCTAATAAATATTGTTTCTATTTTAACACAGTATTTCTCATGCACTCATGTTGAATAATTTTTAATCACTTGCCACAGTAGATGGCAGATATCCAGATGCAACTGTGGATTTCTGTTATTGCAAATGAAATGTTTTACTTATTCACCAGATAGTTCAGTTACTGCCTATCCTGTTTAGTCTTAATGTTGGCTTGGCTTTAAACATTACAACTGTTCATGAATTTGTGGAAGCTTCTGATTTTCTTTTTCTCCAGACTTTCTGATATGGCTGGGCTCAGCTGTTAACCTGGGGAACAAGGGAAAAAGTTATGGAATTGTTTAAGTTTGGTCTGTGCTCAGCTATTAACCTAGGGAACTCGTTATGGTATGGTGAAGCTTGGTCTATGGCATTAGACTTAATCTTCCTCCAGAATGTGACCTTACTTTTATGCCAGAATTTTATTTCCAGGGTTGTTAATAACTTAGTTATATTATATTCATACCCTGTCAGGACTGAAGCTCCACAGATTACCATTTAGCAACACCTCTAAACCCTTATTATCCCCACCCTCCACCAATCTTACGGAAACTGCCAGCCTGTAACTCTCAGGATGATTTCCCCAGCTTCTGTACACACTACTT
This sequence comes from Phodopus roborovskii, assembly GCF_943737965.1. NCBI lineage: Eukaryota > Metazoa > Chordata > Mammalia > Rodentia > Cricetidae > Phodopus > Phodopus roborovskii. The sequence goes on from NW_026126511.1 coordinate 20,468,386, forward strand.
TGACTGCATCAGATTCTCTTCCACATATCTGAATACTGTATGACATCTGCCCACACCCATTCTGATAGTTTCATCTTCACAAATGCCCTTTATTCCAGGGCTTTCATCTCCATCCCTAGAGCTCGGCAAAACTGCTACGTGCTAGAGCAGTTCTCTCCCATAACTGTAAATTTTTTCCCTGATCTAGGAAGAACCGAGTAGCGGTGGGACTCTTCTGTCAGCCAGCTAAGTCCTTAAAGTCTATGACGCACTCAAAAACTGTTGCTTATCTTTCCATGTCTCTGTTTACTAGTCTTAACTGTAACTCAGTCATGGCTGGAATCCCAATTCAAGCTGCTGCAGTACTGTCCATGTAATTGAATCCCAGAGCTGCATCCTCCTTAAATAGAAAATGAAACAGCTTATCTCTAGGAAGATGTCTTATTTTAGACACTTTGTTGAAATTTAATGTTTACAAAATCAGGATCTAGTCCAGTAGGACGATGTCAGTTTCCCAAAAACTACCATCTTCAAATGAGTCTCCTTTGCGTTTTTTTGTTTGTTTGTTTGTTTGTAAAAAAAAAAAAAAAACTTTATCAAAAGGTAATGATTTACACAGCAATATTCCCTTAATATTACAAAGAAAACATTTTACTGTTGTGAATTAATACTGAAAGTATTTACTGACTATAGTTATGTTTCAAAAATTAGGATGGTGGCTATAGTGTATAGGTTTTCCTAATTGTTTTTAATTTTCTTTTCTTTGATATCATTATGTAAGCTGTAAACACGCCTGTATCACACAGTCCTCAGTGTTCAGTTATATGTATCTTTTTGTAAATCCTTACTTAAAATGCCATGTATTGTCCACTATGCCTGTACCAGACACTGCTGCCTGCAGAGACTATAATGAATCTAATACTTACATTTAAGGGCTGGCCCTGTTTAAAAAAGACTTAGGCATAGGAATAGTAAAAGTTAGCTAATAGAACCATTCTCAAAATATTTTGGGGATCCAGATGAGAAGGATTAACTCTGCCAGGGGCTTCTGATGAAGTTTCCTGTAAAAGCTCAACTTTAATCTCAGACTCAGTGAGAAAAGGCAATCAAGGATGAGGGTTTTAATCCTGACTCAGTACTTAGCAACAAAGAGATCACTGGTAAATAAATAACATGCATATTTCACAGTCTCCATTGCTGATTTTTCCACTTTTAACTTTTTCCTTGCTAAAGTGAGAAGCCATTCTTACCTTGCTATTTTGTCATGAAGGTTTGAAATTATGGTTATATATGCATAAAGCACTAGTCATCGTTATTTTTCATACATCATGACTAAACAGTGTTGGCAATGCAGTTTTTCCTCATTTCACATTGATGATTTTCCCCTGTGCATATATATTCAGTCTTGCAAAATGTTTTAATCCATGCATGAATTATCAGTTCCTGGGAAATGATCTCATCAGCACAGGCAACATTCAATTAGAACTCCTTTCGTTATTTCAGGAGTTACAGCAGGATTTTTCAGAACGCCAAGATAACCTGAATATGTTTCTGTTTTTCTTAAACATTGCTGTAGGAACAGACTTGGGTTGTAAATTTCCGAGAATCTAAAAGAGATCTTTAGAATTTTCGTGAAAGATTATGTAGTAGTGTATTCATTAGACCTCGTTTCATTAAAAGTATATGAATTTATCACTGTCTTTCTGCCAAATCAATTTTTCTTTTTTTCAAGCTTCCATATCTTAAAGCATCATTTAATATTCCTCTTAAGCTTTGTCTTTTTTTTTTTTCCTTCAGAATTTCTCTTTGATGACGAATATTTTGGTGTGTTTAGATTGTTATGTTGTCGTTATTGTACAACCAAGTTTATTGATGAAATTTAAATATCTTATTTTTTACTTATGTGTGCATGTGTGCACGTGAATACAGGTGCTCTTGGAGGCCAAGATGTGGAAGATGAACCAATGTTTCAGGAAGTTATGAACTCGCTGACATAGGTCCTGGAAGTCAAACTTGGGCCTCTGCCATAGCAGTACACACTTTCCACATGAAATATTTCTCCAGCCCAACACCATTTGTTTGCATAAAAAAAATTCATTTTGAAAAAAAAAAAACTTAGATTCACAGACAAGCTAGTGTATGGGTATATGGAGCTTCTATGTGCCTTTCATTCTATTCCTAGTCTACAAACATCTTACGTTGTCCTGATACCTTTGTCAAACCTAAGACACCCGTGTCAGTCTACTAATTGTTATGAAAGTGTTGCTTTTCACCAGCTTTTTCCCAACTTTGTTTTGTTGGGCTACCACGTCACATTTTACCGTCATGTGCCCTAACCCTCTTCTGGTCTTTGTGTTCTGAAAGACGACCGACCATCTTGGGGAATGTGGCAATTTGAATATATTTGGCCCCCACGATCTCAATCTCATAGGGAGTAGCACGATTAAGAGTTATGGCTTTGTTGAAGTAGGTGTGGTCTTGGTGGAGTAAGTGTGTCACTGTGGGGGCAGGCTTTGAGGTCTCCTGTGCTCAGGATACTGCCCAGTGTCTCAGTCCCGTTGCCCGCATGATGTAGGACTCTCAGGTCCAGCACCATGTCTGCCTGCAGGATGCCTCTGTGTCCCACCATGATGTAAAATGGCCTGAACCTCAGAACTGTAAGCGAGTCACACAATTAAATGTTTGCCTTTATAAGAGTTACCTTGGTCATGGTGTCTCTTTACAGCAACCCAAATGAAGATAGGGAGTGTATTTGAATGTTGGGTTGTATACTAATTTCACAGTGGTTAAATGAATCATTTGCTGAGAAGTTTGAATGAATTCATTTATTACAAATAGGTTTATCTTTTTCAGGATTTAAAGATACCATTCAATTGTTTTCAAATGATGACTTCGAGATAAATCTCATATATGTATCTATCTATATGGTATCTACTCTTCCCTCTATGTTATGGGCCTTTTCACTCTTGGTGTTTTAAGGTTTCCTTTCTTTGGGATCAGTCTTAAAATTTTCATTATGTTGGCACTTGTATGGGTTTCTTTGTATCCATACTACTTGAGGATAAAAATTCTGAAAAATAAAAAAAGACTTTAATTTTTTTAGACATCACTAGTCCTTGCTTATTGGCTCTGGTTACACAGACACTTCATGGTTACTATCATGCCAAGATCACTGATGAGCTACTCATTCTGCTATGATTTTCATTCTTTCCCTTTCTATATGACTGAGTTTAGATAATTTCTTTTATGTTTTCAAGGTTACTGATATTTCTCATGGCATATATCAAATTTGCTATAAATTCTCCACATTCATTTTGGATATTGTACTTCTCAAATCTAGAAATCTCATTTAGATTTTTCCATATCTAATTCTCTACTCATGATTCTCATGTTACCCTTTAAGCTTTACTTTATTAGTAGTAGATGTTTGTCTTTAAACCTTTGTCTGATTATAGCACTAAGAAATTTGTGCCAATTTTGCTGAATTGCTTTTCTCCCAAATTTGGTCCAAATTTTAACTTCTCTTCCCAAGATATTTTTCTTTTTTTCTCTTTTTTTCTTTTTATGAGATGTTGTCTATTGTGTCCTTGTCCTGGCTATGTTAAGTTTAGTTTTAATTTTTGTTTTGTTTTTATTTTTCTCTTTTGTGCTTTGAGACACATATATGTAAATTGGTGAATTTACTGGAGTAGTTGACAAGAGCATGAATATCTGAAAGACAGCTCCATCATTGAAAAGCTTGTCTATGTGCAGGTGATGACACCCTCCCCCAAAGCTGCATGTCCAGCGCTTTTTACCCCATTTGCAGACAGCTCCCCACGGAGTGTTTCCTCCTCCCATCAAGTATCTGCTTCTTTTGGAGCCGACTCTGGGAGGTGACAATTGCAAGTTCTATGAACTTCCTGACTCCTGCAACTTTTGTGCACGCACTGAACTTCATGACTGTTACTCCTCCCTCCTGCGAAGATTGCAGGGAAATAACTATAAACTCTCCCCCTCTCCCATTCCTGAAACTTTTACACTTTCCCTGTGGCCCCTCAGCTGTGCTCCCTGAGGGGTGAAATGGACATTTGATTGTAGTTTTCCATTTATGACTGACTATGTTGTAGCACCAGTTGACTGTTTTGAAAAGTTTGGCTGGGTCTGAGTCTCTCCACTAAATACTGCCCACTGCAGGAGGAGGCTGGTCAGAGAAGTGTCCCCCAAGACTGAAGCTGTCAGCTATGGTAATCTATAGGCATAAGCACAGTATCTGTATGATTTGTGTGCTAAATTATATGTTATGTTTGCTTGTATGCATATGTTTTCTTACGTGCCTGTGTGTGTGTATGCGTGCATGTATAGAGCCAATCTCTAGCTTTCATGTAGAAAGGAATGCTGCCAAGTAAGTATGCATATAAATTCCTATTTATTGAAAATGTAAGTATTATAGCAACATAAAAAAATCAATGTTTATCCAATTATTTTCACAGACAGTATCGTGCAACGCAACATAGTTTCTCATTAGATTAAATCAAACTGTCCTTAAATACCATTTTACCAGCTGTTACCGGATAAAGGGCCATCGGAACAGTTTGTAGTAGCAAATATGTAACTCTCTGGCACATGTCTTTGCCAACATTGCTACAGCTGTGCATTTTGTTTATAAAGAAACAAATGCCCTTGGTGTTTTTCCTTGAGTTTATTGAAATACCCTTTTCTCTACCAGAATTTCTTATGTTTTTTAGTGAGGAAATAAATGATGTTTAGGCCTGAAAAGTTAGGCATATTCAATACACGCCTAAAAAATATTTTGGGCTTTGATTTAGAATTAAACAGAAAGAAAGAAGTATATTACTAAGCAATATGTTCATCAAACCAGAGTCAAATAGGTCCCTCCAGTTGGTTGTTATACATTCCTTTAAAATAGTCTACATTTCTAGTACTTTAAACTGGGATTTACTCAAATAACTAATAGTAATACTCTTTAGACAGCCCCCAAATGATACTGAAAGGACACACTGCCGCCAATTTCTTTTGCTTTTAACTTTTAAATATGTCTACTCTATGCAAACCAAATTTAATCAAACTTTTACTTAAGATAAAACCTGAAAGACTGAAACCCTTAAAAGTCTTGGTCAAGATGGCACACTTAGTTAATGAGGTTACCCTACTAGGTCCCGTGTAATTTAGGATTACATTGAGCGTGTGTGTGTGTGTATGTGTGTGTGTGTGTGTGTGTGTGTGTGTGTGTGTGTGTGTGTGTGTGCTTTCATTACTAGGACTAGAGTACATCCTGGAACATCTGCCCTTTGTTCCAGCTCACTTTGACCACATCCCGACGAACAACAAAGTTTTTATAAGTCATAAAATCACAAAGAAAATACCATGCTAACACTCAAAATTACAACAAAAATGAAATTTTAATGTTGGTTTTTATGAAAGCATTATAAGGAGCATTTGGATTTCAAGTAACCAATAAATCATTCTAAGTGCAGCATTACATATATTAGATGAACAGAAAGGGTAATTATTTCCTCATTTTACTATATGCCTCCTCTTATCTTTTTTTATCATCCTCCCTTATCATTTGAGTTTCTCCTGGAGCAGACACCTGTATAAACATATAATAATGATTATAATGCTATGGAATAGAAGAAACTGTTTGTCTAACTAAATAAAAATTTTATATTCTCTGATATTCTTCACTCTCCCATTAACAGATTTATTTTCAGCATTATCAGAGTCAATGTTTCTGTCTTACACCATGAATTTCATTGTGCATCTGGACCTTGATGAACTCATTCTGGTTATTACACTGAAGATTTTTTAAGAAAACAGAAAAATCTGTCCAGCTGTTATCTTCTTGGGACAAATGGTAATATTCTTGCTATTTTCTTTGTCAACAGATTTTCTGAAGTGTAAATGAGATCCTAAATGAGTGATTGGAGAACACATCTTCCTTCATTTTTTTGTGCTTACAGATGAGTCTACTTAGACTAATCACATTTTATATCCAATGCTGTTACCTTTCAGTATTCAGTTAGAACTGAACATTTCTCTGGAGAAGGGCACACGTGACTTCCTTTGCCAGAGGTACTAGCGTTACTTAAAGTTTTGAGTTTGTTAATGTCATGAATGTTTACTCACTTGCTAGATCCATAGACTTTCATTGTACATCTCTGGAACATACCAAGAGTTCTGAAATACCACTTCAATAGCCATATCAGAAACACAGAATAACAGATTCTATGTGGCTACTGAAAATACCATAGCTGAATACATTTGTAATGACATTTTCTCAAATGATTACTTCCTTTCATGTTTAGAATATTATTGATAATGAAATATGTTTGACTTCTTTCTATAATATACTGACTTTAGCAGGTACCACCCTTCCACAGCTCTCAAGCATGAAGTAGATAGGAGTTATTGAGGTTTCATAAGACACACTTACTTGCTATGTATCATCTAGGTCTTTGTTTGTTGTGTTTTCTCTATCTGATGCAATGTTCACTTTCCTGGTTCCTGTTCATTCAGAATATCATTTCTTCCAGGGAATTGTTCTATCCTGACAAATCTGGTAAAGGTCATCTCTCATGGTGCTCCACTCAACTGGGTATAGTGATTGTATATTTTCTCTTATTTGTCCTGTTTTGATGGTCAGCTTCCGAAAGTCCGTTGAAAGTCTGTTTATGCATTATTCACTATTTTGCTTCCAGTGCCTATAGGTTTCCTGAAAAAAATGAAAAATATTTTATAATTTAGTAAAAAGAAGAAAGGATGAATTAGCTAGGATTTTTTTCCAGGTATGGATGATTAGATTTTCCACAACTTTATAATGAAAAGCAAAGACATATAGAAAAAAAAAAAAGCTCTTAATTTTCCTCTTATCATTTGATACCATGTGTATCATTGGTTTGAAAGTGTTATATACTTTTCAAAGTAATTTATTCAAATATAAGTTTTGGAGAAACTTGGTCATCACAAAAATATGAAGTCAAGTCATTGACATTATGTTAACTAATATTTATTTTTGAAAACATCACTTGTCACATAAAAAATGTGAATTTGAATTGTACTGGTGTTTTTGTTTGTTTCTCTGTTTTTGTTAAAAACACTATGATCAAAAGGTAATGGTGCTTACTGGTTACTCACCTGTTTCATAGCTTGTTTAGCGTGTTTTTCTATGCAACTCGGGACCATCTGCCCAGGGATGGCACTGCTCACAGTGAGCTCATTCCTCACACATCAATCATTAACAAAGATGTCCCACAGGCATGCTAATGGCCAATCTGATGGAAGCAATCCCTCAATTGAGGCTCTCTATTCAAGTGAAAAAATATCAGCATTATTCCTTATTTTCTGGAATACTATTAATTGTATAGTATAGAAGTGTACAGATTCTTATTTGATTTGATCTTTCTTTTTCCATCTGCCTGGTGAAGAAATTTTCAAACATTTACCTGGCCAATGTTATTTTTTTCCACTCAGAAAAATAACTGGAAGAGTAAAAGGCAAACAATAGCCTCATCATGGAAAAATGAAACCAACCATAAAGCTAAAAATACTGGGGCACTGAGAAGTGTAAAAGATTCTTGTCACTTGACCTGACTACCTGAGTTCAATCCCTGGGACCATAATGGTTAAAGGAGAGAACTGACTCATTTCTACACACACACACACACACACACACACACACACACACACACACACTATAAATAAGTGTGAAAAAATAAAACCCAAAGAATATTCACCTAATGTCCTCTGCCTTTTGAGTAAACTGTGATATTATCCTCTGGCATAGCCTGTTTCATTGCAGGTTCTAAGACATCCCATTTTAGAAAGAATCTGGCATCACACTCTGAAGAAAGGAACACTATATAGAGAGATCACAAATGGCCTAGACAGATAGTATTCTTGGGTTACTCTACCTCAGCCTGTTACTGTTAGATTACACTCTTTTCTTTTGATCATATATCATCCATATAATAGCTCATATTGTGTCCAAACTGACAGTTAAACTTGTTTATTCTAGATCTTTGTGCCTTAAATCTGAAGAATCATTTCATGAAAATATTCAATGCTAAGTCCCCCTGACTCTCTCTCTCTCTCTCTCTCTCTCTCTCTCTCTCTCTCTCTCTCTCTCTCTGTGTGTGTGTGTGTGTGTGTGTGTGTGTGTGTGTGTGTGTGTGTGTGTGTGTGTGGTGTATGTGTGTTATATGTACATATGGTGGTATAAGCAGAGGCTTAAAGAGAATGTTAAATGTTCTGTTTTTGATACAGGGTCACTCTCTGAACCTGGATCTCCCTTTCCTCAATTGGTCAGCTGGCCAGGAAGCTCAAGTGATCTGTGGTACTGGGGCTAAGGGTATATGCCTGTTATTTTATATGGGTGCTGGTCATCTGAACCCAGGTCTGAACCCAGGATTACCCACTGAACCACCTCCCTGGCCTCATCATATTATCCTGTCTTTTGCACACAGATACCGTCATGAACAGGTAGGAAGAGACCTTCCCTTTACACGTTAAACTACAATTATAAGCATATGATTGTGGACAAGTTGTTTCACTCTCCTGTGTCTAACTTTCTATTTGTGTGAATAATTGTAAGCTACCTGATTTGACTTTTATGAGAATAAAGTAACTTTAATAAAAAAGTGAGACCCTAACACAGCCTGCTATCTGTTGGACTAAATACTCCATACCTTAAATACTTATGAAATGTTTGAACATCCTAGTAAACTCCAGGCATTTCCAGTCTGAACTTAGATACATTATTTTGTGCTATTGATGTGCAAATAACAGAAAGATAGCTGATCAAGCAAAAAGGAAATTCAACCCCTGGCAGGACAGGTTTAACCAGAACCTTCCTCCTTATATGGCCAATTGCAAGGATGGGCATTTTCATAACAGCTGGAGCAAGGTCAGGTGACAGGATTGGCCAGCTGAGAGACTCAGAATGAGCAGTGTCTTTTTAGGCAGCTCTTCCTTTTCCCTTCCCACATACCTTAATTACCTTCAGTCTTGTCAGTGTGCCCTCTGTATTTGACTTCCTCTGGCTCAGACACAGTGGAGGAGAAATTCTGTGGTCTCTCTGGTACTGGTTCATGATAACCTGGGGGTCACAGAGCATCGTTTGAGAAATATTGGCTTAAGCTATATTTTCTGTGCTTGTTGATGAAGTGTGTCATATGGGAGAAAATCAAAGGCTATCCTGAGGTTGAGAAGTATTGTGTTTATTGCTTTTCTGCTATCTACAATGTCCCTTGCTCTGTCAGCAAAGGCTATTAGATTGGCCTTTGATAATTTTCTCTTCTGACTTCATGTTAGTTATTGCCCCGTGATCTTAATGTTTGGACAATTTTTTGTAATATACCTCAGCAATTTTTAAAGATACTTACGTTTACATGAATTGGTTCCATTTTATAGCATTTCATTTTTAGTAACCTCTCTATAAGGACTCTAATAAACTTGGATATCACTCTCAACATATGTAAGTTCTGAATCTATCATACACTGCAGGATAATTGTCATCTGCACTGGTATGATGAATGCACACACACACACATACACACACACACACACACACACACACACACAGAGCCAATTATAGGCAACTGGATTTTACTGCTTGTATCATCTCTTATTAGACTTTTTATTTTCTTTTTAAATCAATTTCTGTTGTTTCTAAGTCACCCAGTGTAAGTATATTGGTGTATCCACAAAGATATTCCCTTGAAATTAGCCCAGGCTCTTGTTTGTAAAATCAGAATCTAGACAATTTAATTTGAGCAGAAAAGATAGAGATGACTAAAAAGAATAATCAGGAAGTTCAAAGAAACAGATTGTTGGGTGAGATTCTAAAAGTCCAACAAAAACCTGAGACTTCAAGTAATCTGCCACTAGTATTCAACTGTTGGCTCCAAGACTAAATGCTTAGAGCCAACAGTTGAATGACAGTGCTTAAATGCTTAAATGACAGTAATACCACTTAATTTTCTTCTTAGGCAACTAAGTTGAATGTGACTTATATCCGCTATTTTTAGACTTTGGTCACTTATAAATTATATATATGGATATGCAGGTGCCTATGCATGTCCTTTGTGATTTTCTGTTTCATTTTTATTATGGATAATGTAGAATAGTAAAGCTTAGTTGCTGTAAGATTTGGAAGTGAGAAAAATAGACCCAGTGAATTGTGTATTAAGATGAGAACAGAGGGATGGTGGTGAAAAGACATGGAGAAACTGAAGATTCAACCAAGTAGGAAGCAAATATTAGCAAATAAAGGAGTTATTAATATTTACCAAAACTTTTGGTTTGAAAAAGTCACAAATTTACAAAATGCTTCGGAAAAGATGTAGACACTACCATGAGAAAAAATAATGAACTAAATAAGTCTAGACTGGTGCCAAGACATCTTTCAGGAAACATAGACATTGCCTTGGAAATTGACTTTGGAAGTGGTGGAGCAATTACACCACCATATGTGTACGGAAGTCAAAGGACAAGTTATGTGACTAGGTTCTGTTTTCTACTATGTTGTTGTGTTTATTGGGTCCTCAGGATTCACAGCAAGTATTCTTACCTTCCAAACTACCTTTCTGGCTCAGTGTTTTAACATTCCTGACTATAGTAATCATATATATACATATATATATTTATTTATTTATATACATGTATATTTATATACATATATACATATATACTTATATATATACATACACATATATACATATATATATGTATATACATATATACATACACAATCACATACATAGTTGCACACAAAGCATGTAAAATTTACATTGTGTGTGGATATGTATATGTATACATTGTGTATGTATATACACAATACACAATACACAATACACAAAGGCATGTGACATTTAAAAATATATTTAGATTTGTAAGCACGTATAACATGCATGTGTATCTGTATATAAAACATGAATGCATAAGAGAGGTTAAAAAAAGGAGACAGAGACAAATGAAAGAGAAAGTGAACCAAATTGAGAAAGAAAAACACAGGCGAAGGAATATATAGAAAAATGACTTGTTTGTGTGTTCCATTCAGTTCAGGATTATGTCAAATCAGATAGCCTCTGCAATCAGCAAAATACAGAATAAACTCCAAGGGTTTTGTTTTGTTTTGTTTCCTCCAACAAGTATTTTTGGAAAGAATAGTTGCAGAAGTAAAGACATAGATGTATCTGCCAAAGCAATGCAGGGATACTGATTATGTTCTGTGGTAAAAATCACATGAGAATATTGGGGAAAAACATTTTCCAAGTATTATATGGTAGTAAGGAATTGTTGCTAACACTTAAGAAATGATAAGAGTGTCCTGGTTATATGTTTAAATGAGTCCTTATCTTTCATTAATATGTCTATGATTTTGAGATTTTATTCTAAATATAGCATAGATAGGGGGTGGGAATTTACTTCATGGATAGAATTATTGCCTGGCAAGCTCAAAGCGCAGGTTCACTCCTCAGCACTAGAGAAAAACTGAAAATATGAAAGAAAAGTGGTTCAGGGTTGCAGGCACATGAAGAAATTTCCAAGTAATCCAGGCCCCAGAAAAGCACGTGTGATTGCTGTGCACTTGGTCTCAATGCAGCTGGTTGGCAGAAGTCTTACTCCCATAATTACAAAGAGAATACTACGGGATCCATGTGAAGCAGTGTAATAATAGTCCAGAAGTCTTTGTTAGCGCCCATTTTAAATGCACAAACTACAATTTTTCTAAGGGTGGTTCAAAGCTTAATGCCCTGTGTTAGGTTTGTCTAATATTTAACATTCTTATTCTTTCTCTGTATCTTCTGTACTCCATAACTGCTAAGTGCATCATCTCTGTGTGTTCACAAATGGTCCTCCTTCCAACTCTATTGCCATCTTTGTAAGAAGCTTCCCAAGTTCATCTGGAAGTGTCTTTTATCTGAACCTCTGTTATGGCACTTCTCTGCCCTAAATACGTTGTATGTATGCATCTCTACTTGTCCACAGTCACAAAATTTCCTGAGAGCTGGCAGCATCCCAGCCAATATGGTCATTTATTTGCCTGCAGCCAGCAATAGCTGGGAATCTACAAATCCATGATAAATAAATATCAAATGACAAAAGAGAGAGACGAGGAAAGACTGAGAACAAAAGTTTTCAGACCAAGAAGGTAAAAACCAATAAAGATCACTTTGGGTCTCTATAAAGTACTCATTATTGAAGGAAAGATTCTTCTAGACTTAATTAACAATAAAAACTTCATCAACTTGTAACAGTAACTATCTTTAGTTGCAGCCTTTTTCACAACATTCTCTCTTCTTTCCAGAACAGATCGGCAGCAGCCACATTTTGTAGAATGGTTTGCAAACATGTCGTCAATTATAAACAGCTCTTTTGTATATAAAGCAAGATAAACTGAATTTGGAATTAGACATCCTGAAAGTTAAACTGCTTCTCTAAACCCAGAATGTACGTTTACAACTTCATGAACTTGTTGGCAGTTTCCCTAAAATGACCAATATCAAGGCTGTGTAAACACTTGGAAGATTACACCACAGATATTTCTGTGTTTCCCTTCTGCAATGATTGCTGTAATGTGTTCATTATTGGAAAGTACACCCTAAGAATGTCTCACTGAATTTTAAGGGAGCTGTGGTTGAAGAAAAAGCTCTATGTCCAACAATCATTAAGAAATAAAGATGTACAAAGTCAAACTCATTCTCAAGGATGTCAAGTTGCAGAGACTACTTAATATCATGTGGATGAAATAAAAGCTTCCAAAAATATTAAATTCATTGTTAATATTCTCATTTAAAATAATTTATGATAATAAAAGATGTCACATTTAAATACTTGGAATCATTACAACATGGGGGTGTAACTCTTTCAACATTCTCAGAGAGAACAAAAGGAAAAAGTTTCACTCCTGCATAAGCAAATACAATATGTAAGCTTTAGGTACTGAACATTCTACATATTTTTGTAGCAATTGGGGTAGATGAGAGAATGTGGCAAAATGGACTATTTTCTCCTCTTTTGTCTTTGATCCAGGATTAAGACAACACAACCCAGACTTCTGGGGCTCTCAAGGTAAGAATGCTCTCATATTCGTCTAAGCACCAGATCTGCACTGTACCATCCTATACTCATAACAGGGGGAGGATTGCTGCTTACAGTTTGCATCCTAGATGTCTGGCCATTCTCACCCTATTGCCAGAAGTCACCCTACAGAGCAATTAGTTAACTTTTACCAGCCTCCCCAGTCAGATATCTTATGACTGAGTTTTATCCTGGGAAATATCAACGATAGTGGTTTCCTTTCTGACTGTGATCTAAACAATCTACTGGTTGTTTAGTTGGTTGGTTGGTTAACTTCATCCATCTAGTTAACTGGGCTAAGGGATGCTCACACAGCTGGTTGCTTTGCTGTGTATATATGAAGTTATTTCTGAATGAGAGTAGCACCTGAGTCAGTTGACAGAGTAGACGTCTGCCTTTCTCAACTTGGACAGGTGTTGTCCATTTGTTAGAGATCCAGAGGAGTAAGAAATGTGGAGGAAAGACAAATTTTCTCCTTTTCTTGCCAAGCTGAAACACTGATCTGTTCTCAGACATGAAAGCTCATGTTTCTTATGCTTTGGACTCCAGGACTTCCACCTGGACCCCTGTTTCTAAGGACTCCAGTCTTGGACCGGAGCCTGAATGAGAGGTCCTTTCAGTTTTCAGGCCCTGAAACCTAGACTCAAAAGCAGCAATGCATTCCTGGGTTGTCTGTATTGCTGAAAGCATACTGTAGGCCTTCTGAACCTATTACTCACAGGACTTCTCATTTGAATATATATGTATGTGTGTGTTTGCATATGCAAATATAAATATATACTTGGTACAAACAAATATACATATATATTTTTCTATCCTATTGATTCTGATTATCTGTAGAAACTTGATTAATGAAGGTACCATCCCCGAAGTTTTCTCACCAAAGCAAAGTATTAATATCTGGAACAATATATCTCCCCCTCCCATCCTATATACACTACAGCCTTTACTTTCCAGTTTAGCCTACCAAATCCTACAAACTTACAGAAGCTCTTTGGGCTCTGCTCTATTAACTTCAGCAACAACTTGATGCTATAAAGATGGAATAATAGTAATGTGTCATTGAAAAAAAAAGCTCTTTTTATTTTACTGATCCTCAAATTTTATTGAAAGAAACTTATTCAGACAGCAAATTTACTATTTTCCCCAGAGCTCATTTAGAGATCTATGTGCTGAAGTATAAATGAGCATGCAAAAGCTATATGTCATTTGTGTGTGTGTGTGTGTGTGTGTGTGTGTGTGTGTATAGTGATCAAAGGCAAGCAGAAAATTGCAGATTGAAAAATCCACACTCCAGTCAACATGCACAACCCTGGTACTCTATAACCTCACCAAGTTACCTTCCTACAGGGAAAGCTAGCAAGAAGTAACATGAGTTTGAAAATAAAAATGAGATAGGCTTTAATTCTCCATGGTTTTAATAAATAGCTCCATGGAGCTTTCAATATGTTTCCCAGATGAGCTGTAGAAACATCGTAAGATTTTTTTTCACTTTTAACTGGAAAAAGTTATAAGTAAAGATCCTTGACAAAAAGAATCTTATATGTTGGCATTCTTACTGAAGCAGAGAAGTGGTACAGCCTAAGGAAAATATCAGGGTATACTTTTGGAAGAGTGTACATTGCATTAAAAATGTTAAACAATAATGGAAAGCCCGCTGAATGTCTCTAAGACACAAAGTCCTATTTCTAAATGGTATATGTAATGATATCTGGATGCCAAGTTATTTGATATGGACATCTATGTGATAAAATTGGTCACAGAAGATGTAAGTAGATGTGCCCATGTCAGTGATTAATACATCTATTCTTGTTTTTTTTATTTTCTGTTTATTTCCAAAATTTTGTGATGCCATAGTAAATGGATGTTTATATTCATTTAAAATTAAAGGCAAATAAATCAGTTCCTTAATTACACCTCTCTCTGTCTCTCTCTCTCTCTCTCTCTCTCTGTCTCTGGTGTGTGTGTGTGTGTGTGTGCACATGCATGTGTCCATGCATGGAGGTCAGAGTGCCACTTGCAGAAGTCAATTCTTTGCTTCCATCATGTGCATTTCAGGAATAAAATCAGGTGATGCCTTTACTACCCACTGAGACTTCTTGCTGACCCCAGAATAAGACATAAAAAAAAACAATTCTGCTTGCTAAGTTGATTATCAAAGGCATTGCAATGTTGATCAAAATTTTCATGTGAAGTGATCTTTCTGAACATCTTCAACCATTTCTCCTCCACACACTCTGAGGAGCTCAGGAAACAAAACCATGCCTTTATCATGCCTGTCTGTAGCTGCAGTTTCAGAACAGAGCTCTTCAAATGAACACACTTTCCCTGTGTTCTGCTCTAGATTCACTCATTATCTCAATTAAAAACCTTAACCATTCCAAAACATTTCAAGCCATTTTTATCCAATAGAATTAGAGGAAAGGTCATCTGACCAGATAGATTCCCTATCTAATTCATTCTGTGTGAACAGATATCCTTTTGAATTTACTGTAGAAATCCTCAAAATTATGAGACAACATGAATTTCCTCACTACTTGTCTTAGGAAAAAGGTAGACATAAAGTAGAAGAGAAGGAGAGGGAAGGAGTAGGGGAGAGTAGGAGAGGAAAGGGAGAAGAGAAGAAAATAAAGGAGAGAAGAGAGGAGAGGGAGGGAAGGGGGAAGGGAAGGGGAGGGGGAGGAGAGGGGAGAGAAGGGGAGGGGGAGAAGAGGGGCGCGGAAGTTAGGAGAGGGGAGGGGAAAGGACAAAAGGGGCAGGGAGGGGAAGGGAGAGGAGAGGGGAGGGGGAGGAGAGGAGAGGAGGGAAGAGGAGGGGAGGGGAAGGGAGAGAAGAGGGTAGGGGGAGGAGAGGGGAGGAGGAAAGGGGAGGGGATGGGAAGGGAGAGGAGAGGCGAGGAGAGGAGAGGAGAGAAGAAAAGAGAAGAGTGCAGAGACAGAGGCAATGGAGGGGATAGGTATGGAAGAGGAAGATACTCAACTCCAGGCCCGTGGTTCTTTAGAACAAACACAAATCCATCTATGAAGATTGTTCTTTCACGACATAAATATCTCTTGTGAGTCCTCACCTCCCACAACCGTTGCACTGAGAGTTAAGTTTGTAGCACATGCTTGAAGGATGATGTAGTCAAACAATAGCATCTCTAATTCACATCCATGGTTAGTTTCCTTTTTTGTTTCACTGTTTTATTTTTAGCAAGTGATGATACCCTTTTTCATTTAGGGAAGAGTCAACAAACTACAGCCTCTGAGCTAAATTTGGTTTTCAATTTGTCTCCCTTAAATATAGAGTTGTATCAGAACACAGACATTTTGCTGTATTTACATGTCTCTGAATTCCCTTGTGATTATTGTAGAAGAGTTGAGACCAAAGAAAAGCTTATGACCAGTAAAGCCTAACATAGTTTTTATGTGGAATACAAAGTAACCATTTCTGATATAAGACCATAAATATCCTTAGGATTACACCAACTTTTCTTCCTCACTCCCTTGCCCAGTGAATTTCAATATCCAGTAACAATGTCCTTCTGAATCCTTCTCCAGGTTGTCTCTCACTCTATTTTGATTGTCACTCCACCCAGTTCAAGCCCTTCTCCGTTGCATCTGTACAATTAATATGCACAGTATTTTCATTGCTTGCGAATGTTCTGAGAACATTCCCCACATATAGTTAGAACTATCTAATTAAATAGAAAATTAGATCCTACCTTCCATTTTGGAAATGCCTTGGCTTTCTAAGTCTGTGGGAGTGTTGCTATGGCATTGCCTACTGTTGATGGGGTACTGCATACTTTTGCTGGGTCATTGTCTATTATGCTCAGGAGCTCTTGAATACCTCAAGATTTATCACCCTGATTGATTGTTCTACTTTTACTATTGAACATCAGGTGTTGGTGTGCAATTTACTACATGACATTTACTGCTCCTCGCTTTATGAATTTGTTCATGCTATCCCTTTCTGGAAAGTTCTCTCAATAACAATGTTCACTCATCAAATGTGTATCTGTCTTTTAATTTTTAACTTAGTAGGACGTTACTGATATAGTAAGTGGGCCAAGTTTCAGTGCCCTCTGATAGTGTCTATGTTTATCTTTATGGTATTAGTAAATCATTTCCATTTTTCAGTCTTCCATTTATAATCCCTGTAAGCTTATTTTCAGTTAGTCCTTCCCATTCTAACCATAGCCCAAATTCACTTATCAAAATTTATAGTAAGATTTACCTAATCTTCCACTCTAAACTGTGGGCTCTGATCTGTTTGAGACCAACTTCCTCATAGTATGGGGAGCCTTATTCCATTCATATATCTAAGACATTTGTTCTTGACATATTTCTGAAAACAGTGATAGTTCCTATATAGACCAACTGAAGACAATCTCAGAACTTTGATTGAGAATTATAGGCAATTGCCAATCCTTCTTCTGGGATTGGTAGCAAAAGAATGCACTGTCTGGGAGAGGTGTAGTTTCTGTCAGTGCTTCTGATGAGGGCTGCTGCAGGGTGCTAAGTGGAGTCTGAGGACAGAGGCCCCTCAGGGGCAGGGCATCAGTTCTTTAAACTTTGTAACCTATTTTACTTCAAAATCGAATGAATAATACCCTCTAAAATATATCTACATGTAAAACAATTCTCTTTTGTTTCAGTCAGCTTAGGACTTGGATTTTTTTCTTTGCCACTTAAAACAAAAGTAACCTGGAATAATGTTAGATGTGAGAGTTGAAACAATAGCAGAGTTTCAGAAAATGAATTAAACAGCTGGATTGAAAGAGAGAGACTTAATAAATGTAATATTAAATATCCTCAAAGCTATGAACAATTTTGTTGTTTAATGTCTTGAAGAATCCCAATGTCATAAGCAAATCTAAAGAAACAGTTATTTAAGTAATCAATGCATTTATGGCAAACTCTAAAATTACTCTGTAATGCAAAGCTCATGTAAATCAATATTATTTCTCAAATTCAAAATGATTGAAATTTTACTGTATATTGAAACCCATATAAATGTACCAATAACTAATTCATGTAACCAATAAATAATATATAGTGGAACTTTTCTAGTCACCTCTAACTTCATTTTATGAAAATTAGCATAATGTCAGCCCATGGAAAAATCTCTCTCTCTTTTAATCCAGCTGTTTAATTTCATTTCCTGAAACTGTGCTATCATTTCAACTTTCACATCTAACATCATTCCAGGTTCCATTTAAAATCCTAGACAATAGCAATTATGCCAATTATGTAATATTTTTATTCTCTCTGACTGCAGTTCATCGATGTTTCCATTTTAAGTTCAGAGGATTCATTCAAGGCATTTCCGCAGCTCCAGCTACTAGAACTCTAATGGAGCACTTCACAGGTTTGAGTGCTTTTGTCAAAATTCTAACATTCTCTTTGAACAGTGTTGACTGTTCCTAAGAAACTCTGTCTGTTTAAGCTTACACAGAATGGTTTCTCTTTTACGTATTACTGATCTTTTCTCATCTGTAGAAATAAAAAACAACAGTCATTACAAAATTTTTGGTAAGTTCGAAATTTACCAGACTCTTTTTTTCATGCATCTCTACTAATTTCCAGTGTAGGTCAACATACATTGTGTGAAGTTCTGCATGCAACTGTCTCCCCAGACATGAAAGTGCCAATCATTATTACACTTTAGCTCTCTAGGACCAGGAAATAGTCATCAATGCCCATTTTGTCCAGATTTTTCTTGTAAGTATAGTGTTGCCTGCCACCTTCTTAACATGTCAGAAATCACAACTCAATGTAAGATCTTTGAAGGAGAAAAATATATGTGTGGAATTAATGATAAACTTTCTGACTTATTATTAATCTGTTATTATTCAGTGTTAACTAAACGTACATTAGCTCTTAGAAACTTTGACTTGAACAGTTAAGAGTTTCCTATGCCTGGGGTCCTTCTTGCAGGATGAGTCAATGTGTCACCATGTATACAAGCAGGACAACCTGAATTCAATCCTTAGAAGTGAAAATAAAGAAGTGAATCCACAAAACTATCTTCTGAACTCGTATGTGGTGAGAAAGTCGCCCCCATCACACACATCACACACATATTTAATAATAATTGATAAAGAGTTTTAAAAAGATACTCCTACCTCCTTTAAGACTTCTGTTTTAGCTTCAATTGCTGTTGCTGTGATAAAATACCTTGAAAAACAACATAATGGAAAAAGAATTTATTTGGCTCACAATCTAGGTTACAATCCATAACCTTGGGCCACCCTTCTTCGGTTTTATCATGCAGTAGTGGTAGGTTCTTGTGTAAATTTATCTGTCTGTGTCTGAGTATATTTCTTAGTTTCTTTAATATGTTTTTCTAAGCCTTGTATCTTATTAGTCAACTTTTACTATTTGGCACAAGAAATCACTATGACTATAATTGATAAAATATTAATTACCAGATTGATAGTATTTATAACCAGTATCATAACAGTCTCAATTATCTTTCTATTTTTCTGCTTTGATTTTCAAGCAATCTAAAGCAGCACTGAATAGAGTCCTATGTCCCTGCATTGTGTTATTTTCAATCTTTAACATGGGAAAGAATTTCCCAGGTTTCTCACCAAATCTTCAGAATTCTCAATTTGTTATCAGCAGCCATGTCAGCATTGAGCTTGGGGTCCCTTCTGCAGTTCCTAGAAGGAGCCAGTCTTCAGTAGTCCCCACAAGGAGACCCCACGAATCGTGTTGGGGGCTGGAACAGAGCCTTGCAAGAGCAATATAGCTGACTATGGTAGCATTGGTTGGAGTAGAGCCTTGAATGAGTGGCATCCAATTGCATAGGCACTAACTGACATGGTTTCTCTGTTTTTATGGTTGTGCTCCTCACTGGAAATCCAGATGCTGTTTGTCTATAGGCCTAACAGTTGCATGTGAATCTGCTGATAATTTAACTGCTGTCTGAAGCCCCATAGTCAGCACCCTGCTGGATACTCAAGCCGTTACCTACAGGAACTTCCAGTCTCATGGAACTAGCTCTGCCATGGCTGTTATATGTGATATGTAGGTTTTAAATAAGTCTGTATTGCTCTATTTGCCAGTAAAGACCAAGGGGTCAGATATTGGAGTAAAAACATGATAGATCAAAGAAGTGATGGGAGAAGTGGCCAGTTGTTCTTCTCTACACATTTCCTAGGTAAAAGAGATTACACAATCTCTTTGTTTCTCCCTACTCCTTTTTGTGTGTCTTCATCTTTTTTTCTGGTTTCTCTATGGCTAATTCCTATCAGCTGCTTGCTGGATCTACTCCCTGATTCAAGATTAACTTCATTAACACAGTTTCTGTGTGTCACAATGTGATCAAATATCCTGCCACAGCCGAGGCAGGTGGTCATAATGTATCTACAGACAAGAGCAAACAACATTGACTTAACGCCATGTTCCTATCCACCTGCTCTCTTTTTCATTCAGCCCTGGGCCCAGCAACAATAATTATGCCTTACGCACTCAAGGAGGGTCTTCTCATCTCAATTCGGTTGATTAAGACAATCCCTCAGTGCCAAGACCACAGACTGTTCAGCATAGAGCTTCCCTGCCTTGGTGATTCTCCTTTGTGTCAAATTCACAAATAAAACTTCATGCTCTGATTGTCTAACTCACAATCATTATTAGAAAATGAACAACTGTTTTTTCACTCAGGTGCTATATTTCACTTGCATGGCCCAAACTTAATTACACAAAGTGACTGACTCTCTAAATACATACTGAGGATTCTACTCAGAAACAAACAGAATCCCAGGGATCAAGACAATGGTATGACATAGATAACATACATAGAAGAGCTGGGATGAAGGAAAAGGGTCTCAAATCAGGCATTAGCAACCTGATTATATTAGTGGGTAGAAGCATGAAGACTAAAGAAGAATGCACACAAGTAGGAAAAGGCATGATTCTTCCTGGGAAGGACAGCTAGAAGGAAGCATTGGGCCTACCAGCAGCTAGCTATAAAGAAATCACTTCTGCTGGTGATACACTAGTAGAGGGCTACAAGGTTCAGGTGATGCTACTAAACACTAGCACCAGCATCCATGCTGAAGACAATGAGGCCCAACTCTGTAATGGCTCTAGTCAATACTGACCTTGGTACAGTTTTTCTGGTTTGTTTCTTTGGGGATTTTGTTGTTGTTGATGTTTGCTTGCTTTTAATAAAAATTTTCTAGCTAATTAATCACTTTGGTTCTGTATTACAAAATGTATCTGGGCAATACATATCTCTATCACTTGAAATAACTGAATCTATTCTGAACTACATTAAACTAAAACTGTCTAGTGAACTAATTGTGATTTTAGTCTTAGAGATTTTCCATAGAAAGCAAAGGCAACAAAATTATCAAATTTTCAATGCTAGAAAGTTTCCTGCCTGTTTCAACATCTTTATTGTCATCTATATATCCTTCCTTCTTTTACATGTATATATATATATGTGTGTGTGTGTGTGTGTGTGTGTGTGTGTCTGTGTGTGTCTGTTTGTCTGTGTGTGTGCGTGTGTGTTAATCTCCATAACATTCATGATAGGGACTAATAGTAAAATAAATGTGAATTTGTTAGTAGATTTTAAAGGTAGGTTAATATGTTAACCTTTCTTTAAATAGCTTATTTGTGTTTGTGAAGGGAGTTTGCCAGAGAAGTAGAAAACTGAAACAAATTTTGATGTAGTAAAAATTAATCTTTTGTTTTACCTTGCGAACACATCCCCCATGGAGGGATAAAGGCCTTAACATAGAGACAGGAGAGAAGTCCTAGTCCCTACTTCACATGACCTGCCAGGTCTACATGACCTCAACTGGATGGCATTCCCCTACATATGGAATTAGGGTGGGGGGATGGGAGGGGAGGGTGGTTAGGGTGCATGTGAGAGGGCAGAGAGGGTAAAAGGGAGGGAGGAGGAGGGAGAGGGAACTGGGATTGACATGTAAAATAATAAATTAAATAAAAAATGCTTTGACTCCAAAATTGAAGTTCAAGGACAAATTACTGGGGAAAAGGATTTCTATTTTTGTTTCCACAGAAAATGAAAAGCTGTGGATTCCTTCCAAACTAATGTGGTTTGATCAAGCCAGACTGCCTGAAACAGAGTACCAGGTGATCCTACATTCAAAACAGCTGGACAAAGCAGCCTTGCAGACTACAGCCAGGATTTCTGCATCTTCTTAGAATCCCCCATGACAGCGCCTCTTACCAGCAGGAAGTAGTTTGGAAAGAACGATGCCCAAATTCCCAAATATTGTCTATAAATATTTGTTTTCATTTAAATGGACTTGGTTATAAAAAATAAATAAATAAAATTAATCTCCTTTTTTAACATAAGTACTACTTTGGAGTACATACTGGGTAGCCTAGAAAAAGAAGCTATGCAGGCTGTACCCTTACACAACTGGGCACTTAATCCTCTTGGACTTAAACATGTTAACTGAGTATATTCAATTTAAACCATTAGTGTCATTTTGATATAACCCCCTCCCCATTCTATGCACTTACTTTACAAAGAAAAATTTCAAGGCCTTTATTATTCACTTCTATAGGTCCTGCTTTTTTTTTTTTTTTTTTTTTTTTTTTACATATAACACATTTTTTGTGTTTTGTTTGTTGTTTTGTTTTATTCAGATAAGGTTTCTCTGTGTAACTTTGGAGCCTGTCCTGGAACTCACTCTCTATACCAGGCTATCCTCAACTCACAGAGATCTGCCTTCCTCTGCTTCCCTAGTGCTGGGATTAAAGGCATGTGCCACTACCACCTGATTTAACATATCACTCTTAAATACACCCCTTTCTTGTAAATTTCCATTGTGACTTTTTAAAACTGGTATAGTATAATTTATTTTTATATGTCATAATGAAATGTGTCTTTTAAAAAGATTCTCTACCTCCTGAGCAGCAGCCTTCTCTCCCTAGATTTTACTGAGATTACCCAGTCTCAAACATTTAAATTAGTCCCAAAAAGTACATAAAATTTAAGAATTCTCAAGATCCCTACGATTCAATCTAGGATTGACTATTTAATTGATTTATTTTTTAGAAGGTACATAAAATTACTGATATTAGTTTCTCTTCCTAGCTGCTTTCCTTCTTTTCCTTTTCCCCAACAGATGATCTGTCAAAAATTTCTTGGGAAAGCTCTAAATTTCTGCTGATATTCTCGACTCCATTCTTAAGCTGTCAGGAAAATCTAAGGACTGCAACTTTGTGGAAAGAGTACAATAAACTGTATGGCAACACATATCTATTGTACCAGCACTTGGATAGCAGAGGCAGGAGGAGAGCCAGTTCTAGGCTCCTGTGTATTTTGTATGTTAGGATACTATATACCTCTTCCTACACACATTGCACAGAAACAGACAAATAAGTAAAGAAAGACAGGAGAATTGGGAAAATGCTAAGAATCCTGCTACTTATAACAGTGTCAAGTCATTGTCATGAAATATAACCCAGATGTTCAGACACTTCCAGTCCTAAAAGTTAAAGATGACACATAAACACTGAACAGACATGATCATAAGAATATTTATAGACCTGAATAAATGCCAGCTTTAATGGATGACAGCAAAACTAAAAAAAGAAAAAGAAAAAGAAAAAAAAATTGATGGGGGATGGGGGATTTCCTTCTGTATATATGCTCTTATTGGTTTTTTAATACAACACTGTTTGGCCTACAGCCAGTAGAGGCTTGATGATAGGCTGGGCTCAGAGACGAGGAGAATTCTGGGAAAGGTAGGAGGAGAGAGCCGGCCAAAACAGTCACCATATAGTCGACAAAGGAGCAGAAGGTCCGGACATTCTCTGGTAAGCCAAAACCATGTGGAAATACATAGATTAATAGAAATGGATTAAGAGTTAAGACAGAGCTAGCCAGTAAGAAGTCCTACTCATCGGGCAACAGTTTTATAACCAATATAGCATCTCTGTGTTTATCTGGGGCCAAATGGCTTCCAGAAGCTCCAGCTACAACAAATATCACTTACCTTTGTTTGACTAGTTTTTATTGCTGTACATTAACAATGAGAAACATTCACTTCCAAAGAGCTTCAGTGTCATTGTCATATCGCAAATGATTTCCTATGATGGTTTGACCTCCACAGGAGGAGTTGATCAAACTTCCACAGTGCCAGACCATTAAGTCACTTTGTTGCCTCCCCTAGTACCTGCCCTCCAAAATGCACACGCTGCAGGTTAATCCACAGGACATAGTAGGAAAGCCCAAATGTTCTCTAGAGTAATCCAACCTTGCATACTGATCAATCAGAGGGCATGTTGTCTTGCATACTGATCAACCTTAAACAATAAGGTTCCCTGACAATGTGATGTCGAATGACAGCACAAATCCACTGTGCATGTTCCACCCAAAATATTCAGAAAACTACAACAAGTATGATTTGCTCTATTTTTTTTTTTTTTTTTTTTTTTTTTTTTTTTTTTTTTTTGTTTTGCCTTTGTTTTAATTTTCTGGGCCATTGCTTTGGACTTTGTTCTTTTGTGTGTAAGCACAGACCTTGGGAAGGTCGCATTGACCCTATAAACCTGTAAGAAGTAATTTGAAGTACTATAAAAAACAAAATATATGTACACATATTTGGGGGTTTCCTTAAAATAAGAACATAAATTAGTCACATATTTGTATGCTCTCAGGCTCTGGTAATTATCACTATGCCAAATGTTGTGCCATACATTCAATTTCTTTAGCATTTACTTCAATACATCCTGATTTTCAATCCTGTGGATACTCATCCATGGCAAAAAAAAAAAAAAAAAAAACCTTTGAAGAATTATATAGTAAGAGCCAAATGGAAGAAAAGTCTGCTTTTTAAGGAATCTATAAATGCTTCCTAAGTGCATGCCATTTTATTCACACACAGTGGCTTTTAACACACAGTGTACAGTGCACCAGCTGCTCATAGCATGCTTACCTGAAAGCAGGGACAATCATGTGACAGAATATTGAAACTCTTGATGAATTATAATTGGTATTGTAAGTCATGTGTTATAAAATTATTTATTGCTTATGTAGCCAGGTTTCTTTAAACTTGTCTTTCCTGCCATTTAAAGAGGAAGGACAAGAGTTAAGTTTAGTATTAAATTTATTTTTATTTCACATTTTCTGTTATATTTCTACTTGTATTCTAATTAGGAACTCCCAGAGATCAAGAGCCACCAGCTTCCTTGAGCAGCTGGACTCCCAGCTGGGTGTGTTGTGAGCATAATGGCTTCAGTAATTTCCTTTCTTTTCATGTGTCTTTCTCCAGGCTGGAGGCACTGTTTAGGGCAATATTTCCTTTACAGTTTCTGTGCTACTTCCCTTCCTTCAGACATCTAACTTGATTCATAAAATCACTAGTTTTCTTATGTTGTCATTACCATTATTATAATTTTTCACATCATACTTTGTTTTCAAAAAGCTGTTTATTCTTACCTACAATCCGGTATGATTTCAACATACTGAAAATAACCACTATTACTGTATGCAGTATATTTATTTAAGAATTATTTCACAGTTGCAAACAATATGCTCTGAAATGCAAATTGCTTTCAACATTGGACAGTGGTTTATATTACTGTCTTTTGCTCATACCAGAATACAGAAGACACTTTTGACTTTTAGAAATGTTTATATTTTAAGAAAATTATGAATGATAAAAGTGTTAAAGCATAGTTACACTCATGGGAACTGGAATGTTTATTCTGTAGTGGATATGATGAAGTTTTGGTTTAATAATCTTTCAGAAAATGAGTCAAATCACATAGTAGACTCATTTAAAATTTCTGTCTGGGTTGGACAAGACAGAAGTTCTCCTTATCTTTGTCATTATCCTGTGAGTTTTGCCTCTTTGCACTGACCATTTTGGCCTTGAAGGACAGAAATTTTTGCATGCTTACAGAAGCATTTCATAGAAGACAGATGGACACAGCTTTGCTTGTACTGTGCATGCTTGTGAAGTAATCAGAAAAATAGCTAAAGCTGAGCAGAAAATGGCACATTTCAGCTTTTCATGATATTCACAGAACTTGCAATTCAGGAAGGGGAAGATTTGGATTAAAAGATTTTTGTAAACCTTTCCTTAGAATAACACCTATTCTTCAAAGCCTCATAACCCATTAAAAATACATTAGTCCCTTAAAAGTTCAGGTGAAGAGAGGGAGGAGGGATCATATGATCAAGGGGGTCAAGAGCTTGATGGGGGAAAATCAGAGACAGCTGAGCCGAGCCAGTGGTAGCCACTGACTCTGGACTGACAGCTGGAGAACCTGCATGGGACCGAATGAGGCCCTCTAAATGTGGGGGACAGTTATGTGATTTGATGTGTTGGGGGGCCCTGGCAATGGAACCAGGACCTACCTATTTTGTCCCGAGATAGAGTTAAGAGTTAGTGACTGGCTGCTTTGTTTTTCTGATCTTCAACTTGAACCCCCATGCTACACACATGAACTGGCTTTTCCAATCATTACCTATTGTGAGATACCTTGGTAAGCCTTCAATCAAGGGGGAGGGGCTTGGTCTTGTCTCAACTTTGTATGCCAGAGTTTGTTGACTCCCCAAGGAAGGCCTTACCCTATGATGGGGGAGGGGGAGATGAGGGGGAGTGAAAAAAAGGGAGGGGGAACTGAGGTTGCTATGTAAAAATGGAAAAATAAATAAATAAATAAAGAGAAAAAAAATTCCCTAATTTATATACCAAGGCAAAATGATTGAGAATCCAAACAAGACAAAGAAGGGCTGACATTTTTCTAAGAGCTGACATTATTCACCTGGAATTGAAGAGTCATGCAGCAGGCCCTTAGTTCAGAGCATTCTTTTCACTTGCTAATTTGATTGGGTATTGGTAGGAGAACAGATCACTCACAGCTAGCTCTTAGGAAACAAACAGCAACAGAAGAATAGGAATTACATTAAAACAAAGCCACTCCTGAAAGCAATCATCAAGAGAGTGGGCTTCTTCCTCGTTCCAGGTCTGGAAGGCAAATGGTTCTGGGGGCACAGGTCCTTTCATTTATTAAGGGCCAAGCAGGGTTGAAACACACTGTCAGCTCAGGAGAAGACTAACACATTCTCTTTAGCAAATTTCAATTTCAAAATGGAGATGGAGGGGAAGGAGAAAATAAATGTCCGTTTTCTTGTTTTGCTAAGAGTAACCATACTACCTGACTCTTGTAAAATACTATAAGAGGTGATTTAAATATGTTATTTAACTTAAAAATGGAAGAGAGAACTTAGGAAGGGGAACATTTTGTATTAAGCTGTAGATAGAGATTTAGGTAAATTCAGTGACTACTGTGGCTACATATTCCACTCCTTGGTGCTGTTGGGAAACTGGAGTTGCAGGTTTTTGCTTATGTGAACAAAAACACATTTCTTGGGAGGGGTATAAGGAAAAATCCAAAATCAAAAAGAAAAGTACAAGGAAATGCCTGGTGTGGTGGCACATGCCTTTAATTCAAACAGCCTGAAGGCCTAGGCAACTAGATCTCTGTGCATTTGAGGCCAGCCTCTACAAAGTGAGTTCCATGAAAACTAGGACTGTTACACAGAGAAAACCTATCTTGGAAAAAAATAAAACTAAATCAAAAGACATCAAGGAAAGAACTGAAGGGTCCAGACCCTCACCCAGGCCCGTGCTTTGGCAGCCATGACAGGCTGCAGAAAAGATGCAGTAGGACATAGGTCTCTGACTCAGCAACATGTACTGAGGTCCCAACCTTGCTTGACCTTGCCCTAATTACTGGAAAGCCAGATACCCTCCATGTGGCAAGGAACCAATCAGAAGTTATCTGGAGGGCTCTGATAACAAGGGAATGAAGAGCTTAGCAACTGCCTTGGGATGGTCTCCTTTCTGCAGCCACAGTTGACCAATCAACTCAGGACAGATTGCCCAAGCCCAGAGGGGCACCAATCCTGAGACTGTTGCTATGCAACTAGCAGATTCCCCCAAGGCACTCCCCTTGTTCTATACCAATATATGTGCTGCCCCACTGTGCTCAGGGTTCCTCTTTCTCTGCCTGCTGTGTCCAACAGACCAAGGACCCGAGTTAATACAGTTAACTTGTTAATTAAAAAGACTGCTTTTGCATCTCTTGGTGATGTGGGGAGGTTCAGAGTCTGGGCACAAGAAGAGCAAAAACCAAATCAATCCAAAACCAGACAGACAAAAACAAATAAACAAAATAACAACAAAAAGAAGAAGAAGAAGAAGAAAAAAAAAACAGAATCAATAATAGGAATTTAAAAAAGACACCATATGACACATGATGACCTGAGCATTAGCATTTACAATAATTATGCTTTGGTAAGTTGATCCCAGGCCCCAACTTGTCAACTTATTTTCAACACCCTGAGTAGGAAAGAAAATGGAATTTGAATACTGCTGTGTCTCTTGTACCCAACAAGGGAGAGATAATTCAAGAGAAAATTTGGAAGGTTTTATCTTCTCCCTGAAAGCTAAATAGATAGTTAGTACTTTATAGAAATAAGTAAAAATGATGTTGCATCTCAGAACAATGTTTTGTATTATAAATATCTCTTTCGATTTTTCTGTTTTCCCAAGCCAGTGGTTTATTTAAAGCTCATTGTGGTCTCCTGTTCATCTTCTCTTCAGTTCTGCTGCCCACCCCATTAACACTCTTCCCAGTCTATGGGTATTCCACAGAGGGCCACAGTAGTGACACCTTAAAAGTTCCATCTTGCAGGAACAGGATGTTAAGTTTCTACCAATTTGCTGTAATTGCATAGAGAAAAAAAAAATAATTTTAGAGTTGAACAAAAGTATACATTAATAAAATACTTCTTCTAGATTAGATATTCCTCTAAAACTGTTCACAAATTTTAATCCATTGAACCCTGTCCACTATCAGCAGTAGTTGCAGTAAGATTTAAAATGGCTTGCTTCTTCAAACGAGCCATTTTGTGTGCAAGTCATCAGTTTTGATTGGGAGGCAGTTTTCTCGTTTGGGATCTCAGTAATCATTTTCTTAGGAAATGAACTAAAGTCCCTTCTGTAAACTTACTGATAACTCAGAAGTACCGAGTCTTTCTTGTAAAACAACAAAAGGCCAATGGGATGTGCTGTCATCCATCCTTTTCAGAAGTCTGTCAAGAGCAAAAAAAAAAAAAAAAAATCCTGGTCAAGAGAGAAAAACATCTGCTGCTTACTTCAACTTTCCATAAACAGTCTTCATTTCAAAGTATTTTCATTTCTTCACAGAAAAAAAGTAAGTTGGCAGTGTGTTTCTAGAACATTTACAAACATTTCTTTAAAAAAAAAATACTTCGGAGGAAATTTTGGTTACACTGAGTCTAAAAAGTCTGCTTCGGCATCTGATTAAGACAGATGGCCATACTCTTGACTACTGGAAGTAAGATTCTGATCAAGTCGTAAGTGAAGCTGAGCATAAGTAATTTGAGGCACACGAGTAGGCACAGGATCATGTGTCACTATTGGCCCTTTTCCATTACAGTGCTTTATTTCCATCTTTGCTCAATTACATCAAAAAATTACAAGGAGAGAACAAGCAAATAATAAAATCTACTCTCTTCTTTTTCATGTTAGAAAAGGGAACGGTGATTCTGAAAAAGCAGGTGGTTGTGGAGGTTTGATTTGATAAATGAGCCAATTGCAAGTAGAAGCCCAGTCAGAAGGTAAGGTAAGAAAAGAATGTGGCCTTGTTTCTTCTGGAGCTCCACCTGTGTAAAGGATGGAGAAAAGCAGGAGGCAAAGCCCAAACAGATAAAGGCTAACATTCTTATTCCACAGGAAATGGTATCTGTACTCTGACATCAACGTCCTTAGTATTATGCCAAACCCTCTCTAAACATGCATAGATACTGCACATACAATCTTAAACATAAGTATAGAGGACACATAAAATTGCATACTTTTGTATCTGATTAAGTGTAAAATCATGCACATCAATTTGTAAGTTAACACAGGTTATGGCCTGAAAATTGAGGGATATTTAATTGAAATCTAGTAGGAAATATTTTCAATCCTGTAATTTAACCTTTATTCTGCAATTATTCAGAATATTGTTTGGTCACATGGGAAAAATTTAGCCAGCTTCATCTTGTAGGTCATAATTTAGTTCTGTAGTTTAATAGGAATGACACCAAAGCAGGTTTTAGTACAAGTTAAAAACACAATCTGTAAACTTTGATTGAGGTTTTCACACAGTTTTTTTTTTTATTTTACTTGAGTATTCCGTTCATTCATTGTTCCATGTTGCTCCCTTCCTGTTTGATCCACTAAGAGCTAAATCACAAGTAATCTATATCTGATACCATATTCTTTTTCAATAGAATTTAATGTCCTTCCTTCCTTTATTCTCCAAAATACTCCATCTGGATTTGCATGTTAATGCCCTCATTCACAGTGGCTAGACTCCTCTTAAAATTGTGGTGGCTTGATGCATGGCCTCTTTTTTCCCAGAAGCAAGGTCAGCTGTAGGTTTGAGAACTTTCTAGAACGGCACTTTCTGTAGGATGATGGAGAGACACAGATGCCCAGAATCTGGTATCTGTGTTTTCTTCAAATGGGGCTTTTATGGTAAAGAAAAAGCGAGAGATCTGCACACTAATTTGACATGTTTTAGTCTGGGAATAGCAGGCAAATGTTCTTTCACAGACTGTTGTCTACAACTGGTCACATGACCCAGCTGCATTGATAGGGCAGTTCATGGATATTCATGGAATTGCAAGTGTCTCTGCCACTGTGACCATTTGTGTCATCTATCCATGAGTTTCCTGACAGCAAAAACTATGCACAGCACATCCCTTCGATACCTCCTGAGTACTAGTTTGTGTCTCCAAGCAATAGAATTGTTTCTCCAAAGTGATACAAAGTCTTGCGAAAATCCAATCTGGCCTTTACTTCTGATCTTCCTCCAGGATTCTTACACAGGATATTTATCCCACACAGAGAAACACAACTATAAAATACAGCCCTTCCTTATATTACAGACAAACACACATGGACCAGAAACTTAGCCCAAGCTACCATAGCAGATGCTAAAACATGAATATATGCTGCTTCCAGACAAGGTGATATTAAAGAAGTTGTGTTAGATTTTGGTAGACATGTTAGAAAAATATAGAGAAAAGTTTTTCATGTGAAAAACAAAAAAAACAACTGTGGAAACAACAAAGGACACCAGCAAAAAACAAAGAACCCTTCAAATTAAATATTAGACATCTATTTTCTTAGACACTGTCCTTTGATGAAGGGTCCCACTCAGAGAGATTTTTGCCTTTTACCTCTTAGTTGTCTTTGTCTAGCCAGCCGTACATTCACGTCTTTTCCACTAGTCCACCTCCTCATTTCCAATCGCTTCTGCCTCCGAGAAAGTTTATTTCCTGAAGTTCTTATAGCATGTGTGCCCTCTGTTTTCTTCTAACTCTCATTTATACTTCTGGATGAAGAGCTAAGATGTGTTTCTAACCAAAGAAAATTCCTCAAGAGGACTTTTGGTACCAATTTTAGAAATATATTAGAGGTTTGGGGTTATATGTGTTTGGTATGCACAAGACTCTGAGTTTAATTTATAGGAATATCAAACAAAAAGAAAATACTTCATAATCAATGCTGTTACCTTCATATTTATAGATATCCAGCAAGTATATTTTATTTGATTGAGTTTGTTAAAATATGAAAAGCAAATGCAATTCTAATTTTAGGTTCTTTTTTTATATGATAGTCATCATGTGGTTACTCTTCTTTTTAAATAAGTAATCAGATGCTAAAACATTTGAATTTGGATTGTTGGTAAGTGCACATATAAAGCTGCAAAATTTATGCCTATGTTCAGGCCCCCTGAGTGACAAATAAGCTGTATTTTAACATTGCAATACTAACTTGCCCATCTTCTCTAACTGCAGGGTAACTGTTAGAAATATAAATATCTGGATGATTTTTATCTATGGTCATTTCCATTTGTGAATTATGTGTGGTAAAAATGATAGGAACTACAAATCAGGAAAACCTTGACAGTATAGTCCCATGATCATTTTTAACAGTTGCTGGTGAAGGTGTTCCCATGTGGTAAGAGGAATCATAGATTATACATGCACAAACTCCCTTCCTGAACCCAGGTATATTTAAACTGTTCCTTGAGTCAGCAACATCAGCATGGATGGACAACTCAGCAGAATGAAAATTCTTAGATTCATCCAGTGTAATAGAAATTCAGGAAAGCAATCTTGCAGTAAGTCTGCAGAGTCTGGAGGGAGGCTGCAGTCCTGCCCACAAGAACATGGTACATGAGTCTCAGCCACATTCCTGCATCTTGGGCTTTAAGTCCCATTTGCAGAGACATTCTTCACCACAGTGTGCCCTCGGTTCTGTTTCTCAAACGTAGCAATGCATTGTCAGCAACACAAATGCCCCTTGTATGATTCAGCAATAGCAACACTGATATTTCCAACTGCCAACCCATTTGGCCAACCCATTAACAACCCACTTTATTATTATTTGCTTCGAGGATTAGTTTGCAAATATTTTTATCTTGAAAAATAGAAAGAAGTCAGAAGCAAAGTCTTTCCTGAAAAAAAATTATCTGTAATATATATTTCATTACTATATATAAATATATATTCCATTACTATATATAAAAATAATATATATTTCTTTACTGTCCATTTGACATGTAAGTAACAAAATAGGATGCAATAGGAATAGAGCAATTTAAATGTGCATTTAAATATTTTTATATTAGAATTGTAATGTATATATCACAAAAGATTATATTTTTTTGTGTGTGTGCATATAGGTTCCTATCACATTATTTTATTCTGGGAGGGGAAAATATTT
The DNA here is from genome assembly GCF_943737965.1 of Phodopus roborovskii. Lineage (NCBI taxonomy): Eukaryota > Metazoa > Chordata > Mammalia > Rodentia > Cricetidae > Phodopus > Phodopus roborovskii. The sequence continues at coordinate 20,501,249 of NW_026126511.1, forward strand.
CACATACTTTTTATAGGTGTATATCCATGTGTATATCCATTGTACATGGCAGAGGGCTACACAGGACATTTATAGATATTTCTCTCAGATAGTATATACTGATTCCAGTTTCTGTATCTTGACCCCTCCCAGTTCCTTCCTACATCTGCTTCTATCCAGGTCCACTTCCTTTCTGTCTGTCCTTTTAAGAAAAAGGCTTTTATGTGATATGATAAAGCAAAACTATGGACAAAACAAAGCAGAAAAGGGCCCAAGAGAAGGTGCAGGAATCAGATATCAACTTGTTTGCTTGCTCAGAAATCCCATAAAAAACACTAAACTAGAAATCATAATATATACAAAAAGGGAAGTGCAGTTTTGCATGTGCTGCTTCAGTCTAGAATGTCTTAGTTAGGGTTTCTGTTGCTGTGAAGAGACACCATGACCACAGCAACTCTTATAAAGGAAAACATTTGATTGACGTGGCAGCATTCAGTCCAGAGCTTCAGTCCATTAACATTATGGTGTCATGCAGAAATGGTGCTGGAGAAGTAGCTGAGAGTCCTATGTCTTGCAAACAACAGTAAGTGAACTCAGTGTCACACTGAGGGAAGTTTGAACAAAGGAGACCTCAAAGTCTGCCCCCACACATTTACTCCAACAAGGCTACAACCATACTCCTAATAGTTCCATTCCCCCTGAGCTTATGGGGGGGGGGGAATTGCATTTAAACTACCACATCTCCCTAATCAAAACCAAATTTAAAAGGAAAAAAAAAGAGTAACCAAAATACACACACACACACGCACAGAGAGAGAGAGAGAGAGAGAGAGAGAGAGAGAGAGAGAGATTCATCATGGAAGCTGTAGCGTGACCCCTTGAGTCCCCAAGTTTACCCATGTTCCCGTCCTGCTCTCCTGTGTGTTGCAGCTGGTGTGGGGCAAGGCTACTTTTCTGACTCATGTGACCCCGGGTTGCCTGTTGCAGGTAGCAAGAAGCAGAGGGCGAAGAGCATCTTTACCTTACCCATGCTACCACATGGCAGATGAGAAGAGAGTCAGCGCTCCTGCTCTCATGCCCTAAGGTAGGCTCACCTGTGTCTCTGACCACAGGGTCAGCTCTAGTGTGATGCTCAGGTGGTGATTGGTGGGGCTGTCTTTCCTGATATTAGAGGAGAGCTCTTCCCCGATGGGTCCGACCAGCTCTCCTTCTGTAATATCTACCAAGGGGCAGAACCAGCTGTGCCAGGTGCAGTGAAGGGCAGACTCAGTACAACATGGTTGGAACAATCCCTTGTGCTAGCATGGGTCATAGACTTCACAGACCCTAGGTATAACAGGACCGCAGACGCAGACGTGGTTCTTGGTACCAGATCAAGTGCCTGGATATCACCACAACAACATTAACACAGGCTACTCATGCCAGTATGGCCCCCATGGCAGCATGGTCTCAGGAAGGTGATCAGACTCCAGTCATCTGTATGATCTTCAATGATAATAGGAACCCTGTCATTAACTCTGGCTGCTGTAGGGTCAAAGACCCAGATATGGCTCTCAGCAGCAACCCTGGTCTGGATAATACCATGGCCCCTAGATGACATTGCAGGTCACTCAGATCTGCATGTCTTTGTAGCAGTGTGGCCCTCAGACACTCTCGTGGCCACAGGTTGTAGCCCAGGCCCTGAGTGTGTATATGGTTTTGATGGCAACATGGACCATGGACATCAATACAGACCCTGGCTATAATAGGTCCATGGAACCAGACCTCCTAGGCAGCAGCCTCGGCTCAGCTATCACCATAGCCAAGGTGGCAGCACAGGCCACCCAGATTGGCATGGCCTCTTAGGGAATGGCAGTGTGACCCTCAGACACCAACATGGCCCCGGGTGACATCCCTGACCTCAGTTCCTTGCTTGCACTGCCACCAGTAGCGATGGAAGCCACAGATATTGACATGGTCCCTTTTATCTGCTCCAGGATGCCAGACCAAGATCTTAGCCCTAGCCCAGGCCGGGTCATCACCCTGGACTTGTGTGGCCAGCTGGCCATTCACAACAGCCCATTCCTCACCACCCTCACCTCTTCAGATCCAACTCTTCCTAGCTCTCTTCCACCTTCCCACCATGTAATCTCTTACCACAATGGTGACCCATAGCTCAATGTCCGGGCTCTTGGTTGAATTATAGGTGGTACTTGATTGAGTCCTGCCTACTTTGGCTACAAGGGATGTTGTGGAGCTGTTGCTTTTCCTCTTTCCAGGTGAAACCTAGGGTGGTGCTTGGTATGATGGTGCCTGACTACCCAGTGCTAGAGGCACTGGACAGCTACTGGTTGATTGTGCCCTGCCCCACCAAGCCTGTGCATGAGGGGGTCGGGGGGACCTGTGTCCACCAATTAAGGCCCAGCACTCGTTTCATTGATCTTAGCTATTCTTATGGATATATGATGAAATCTTAAAGTAATTGTGATTTTCATTTCCCTGATGACTAAGGATGTTGAACATTTGAGTATTTATCAGACTTTTGACTTTCTTCTTTTGAGAATTTTCTGGTTATATTTGTATTCCACTTATTTTTTTGTTTTCTTGGTATCATATTATCATATATATATATATATATATGATATATGATATATATAATATAAATTCAGTCCTCTCTCAGGTGTGGGGTTGGCTAAAAAAAAATCTTTTCCCTTTCTGTAAACTGTTGCTCTATCTGAATTGTGGTGTCCTTTGCCATGCAGAAGCTTTCCATTTTCATGAGGTCCCAATTATTAATTGTTCATCTTAGTGTCTGTGTTCATGGTGTTCTGTTCAAAAAGACTTTTTCTGTGTCAGTGAGTTCAAGACTATTCCCCACTTTCTCTTCTACAGGTTCAGTATATCTAATTTTATGTTGAGTCCTTTGATCCTTTTGGAGTCTTTTTTTTTTCAGTGAGATAATTATTTGTATTCTTTTACATGAAACCATCAGGGCTGAACAGCACAATTTGCTGATTATGCTGCCTTTTTATCTAGCATGTATTTCTGGTTTCTTTATCAAACATCATGTGTTCATAGATATATGGATTTATTTCTGGGCCTTCAATTCAATTCCATTGATGAACTTGCCTGTTTTGTGCAAATAACACACTATTTTTTATCACTCTGCCTGTGCAATAAAACAAACTGGGGATTGTGTACCTTTTGGAGTTCTTCTATTATGCAGAATTTTTTTCAATGTTTTGTTTTTTTTTTCCATATGAAGCTGGAAGCTATCCTTTCAACATCCATGAAGAACTGTGTTGGAATTTTTATGGGAATTGTATTAAATCTATAAATTGCATTTTACAGGAATGCCATTTTTTTTTTTTTTGTTAATCCTACTGGTCTATGAGCATGGGAGAGCTTTCTATATTCTTATATATTCTTTAATTTCCTTCTTCAATGTCTGAAAGTTTTTATCAAACAAGTCTTTCACTTGCTTGGTTAGAATCACCCAAATATATTTCATATTACTTGAGGCTACTGTGAAAGGAGTACTCTTAATTTTTGTGTTAATTTTTGATGGAGTTACTTTTCTGAAAGTCTATCAGCTGTAGGTGTTTCTCAGTGGATATCAGACTAATAATACTAATAACACTTATCATTTTAAGCTATTCTATATTAAAGATTTTCTCTATTTTAAAGCTACTGAATATTAGTGTATATGTTCATGTGTGTGTGTATGCATGTGTGTGTGTGTGTGTGTGCGTGCTGGTTTTTTTGGTTAATGTCAAATCAAAAAATCATAACTCAGTTACTTTACAATGAGAAAGAAAACAGTTTATAATTCATTCTTTCACAAAAGTATGCCTATTTCATGATAAGTACACCTTTATTATTGTCATAATAGAAAGGGAGCTCTTGTGGTGAAAACTGAGAAGAAATTAAGCTTAGCAGTTTAGAATTGGGATGACACTTAAAGTGAGCTGCGTGATTCATGCAGAATAATATGTCCTTCTAAAACATCCACCAGCTAATTTTAATGCTTCTCTAAATCAATCTGCTCTATAACTGTATGTTTAAAAAAGTACTCTTCAAAAGTTAAATTTAACTCTAGACACCTCAAAATTAGAGTTTCCAGGAAAAGGGTGAGTTTAATATGGTGTTCTAGATGTCAAATTTGGACTGTTTAATCAGAAAAGCAATGGTGTTCACTGAGTTAAAACTTTATTCTACAATAAATTGAAGTTCTCAGAAAGTTCTCAAGTACTCTCTCAATTTTGAAGACGGTGATGCCCTTCAACCAAGGGCTAAGTCCATCCCTGTCCTAGTGACTATGCATTCAGTTGTGGAGTTAGTGCTATGAAGTAATATATGTGTCTACTCAGTGTACGTTTTCTCCTGCAGAGTTTATTTCTGAATGGTAGAATTTTTGTAAAAGTAATTTGCTTCATTGACCTTCTCCCTGTTCTGATGCCTGTCATTCTAATTCTTCACCTCATAGCAGAAAATGTTCTAAATAAATTGGCTTGAGTTGTCTCTAAACCCCTGATCATTTTGGATTACTGATTCTATATAGAAATAAATATGGAGACAATAAACTTAGCTTAATATATTCTTTGACTTAAGTATTATCCTGCTCTGTAAGTAGGCCTTTTATCTAGTGAACCATTGTGTACTTTCTTTAAACTGGTAAACAGGAGAGAACTCAAAGAAAATATATGTATTCAAGAATGTACCAAATTAGCATAACTAATATTCTGCTAAACATTATAATTTTAGAATAATAAACATAGTTCTGAAATACCTCTAACTCCAACCTTATGGCGGGGTGTGTTGGACATGGCTTCAGTCACTATTCTGTGCTAAACCATGCATTCAGTTGTTTCCATTTATATTGCATCAAAGCAGTTGAAATCCAATTGAAAAGTTTCTTTAGACAGCCATTGTGTGGGAACATGATGTCAATATTAATAAAGGCTGACTTTCCCCTTGGCTCACTTCTTACAGATAAGCTTTTCAATAATACACTGCTTGCACCAAAGGTCTGATGGGACTGGGAATAGTAAAAAACACTAATAAAAGAATGTTGAATGTTTTTATATTAAATTTCCCCACAGGCAAACTGAAAAGCCTACTTAGAGAACGCCAATCAACATGGCACTTATTAAATGTAACAAGAGTCCTGTTACAACAGATCTTTAAAGCCCTAAAAACGAATTAGGAATCACAGACAAAAGACAATTGCAAATTCATTTTCAAATGCAAACTCTGGACATTTCATATCCTAGGTACTAAATTGATAGTGGCTTATTTGCGCTCCAGAAAGCATTCCTGTACAGAAGCACACAACTTTTGAAATTTCTGTTTGCTTGAAGAAAGTAGACTGCTTTACTTAAAAAAAAAAAGAGAGAGAGAAAGAAAGAAAGAAAAAAGCAAGGAGATATTCAAGATATTCATCTTACAATGTTATCCAATGGACCAAATGACTAACTTGGGAATTTAGTCATATTCTTTTTATTTCCTTCAAAATTATCTAAGTAATGACACACCAAGTCATTGACTAAAATAATAGTTGGTGAATTGGAGAAAAGGAGGGAATTGTTAATTTTAATTAATATGAGCCTAGCAAGCTGTATGGCAACTGAGAACAAGAAATAAACACTTGGGGTTCTTGAAAAGCATATCAACATTAACAACTTGGGGGTTGTCCTCAATCCACAGACTTACCAGACATCACTTCCATCTGAAGTTAAGCAATATCAAGGTGGTGACAAATATATTAAATCTGCCCATCTTTGATAACTTGAACCCCAGGCTGAGACTTTGACTTGGGTTCAGTAATAAAAATCAACTCAATGATTAAATGTTCATTATTTCTCACAGACATTAGGGGAGACAGAGACGGTTGATGTGACTTGATGACAGGATAATATAATTGTTATTATAGCTTCTATAATTTTGCTAAATATCATGGTGGTTTGATCTCTTGGGAAAACCAGAAATTCTCCAAAAGAAACTTCTACTTTGGTTCAGTTAAATATCCCATTGTATGGGAAAACAATTGCTTTAAAATTTTAGAGAAAGCATCAAATGTAGTATTAAGTACAGAATTATTAAAATGTTATTGAGTACCATTTTAACTCAGAAAAAATTGTATTGATTATAAGCCATGTATACTTATCAGCTTACTTATATATTTTAAATAAAGTTATTCTTTTAAATATGCTTATCTATTCAACTTACTTGTCTTTTCAAATTAAGTAAGCTTTTAGTTAAAACTTACAAAGGTGAATCTTTGAATATCAGTGTATAAACTAAGAAATAAGTTACTACATGACTGAGAAACTTATTAGCATTAACACTGAATATCATATTTCAAACAAATTTGCCAAGATATAAAACAATTTTTCAGGATGTAGGAGGATATTTTTGTTATAAGTATACTTCTTTTCAATATTTTAAGTTGTCTGCACAGAAAGGATTTCAAAGTTACGAGCCTTGCTTTTAAACTTTTAAAAATGTTTATTAGATTTTATTTATTTGTGTGTGTGTGTGTGTGTGTGTGTTTGTGTGTGTCAGTGTGTGTGTCACAGGTATTTGGGTGCTCACAGGGGATAGAAGAGGACATCAAATTCCCTGGAGCTGAAATTACTGGCAATTATGAGCTTCTCAACATGGCTACTAGACACCAAACTCTGGTTCTCTGGAAGAGCTACAGGCATTTTAGCCACTGAGCCCTATCTCCAAAACTACTTCAAAAATTCTAGCTATTTTGTTACTCAATGTGAAAAATAGTGTAGATAAAGGTCTTACTTTCTGCCACATTCAGACAGTTTTTACTATTTATGTTTCATATAATTTAGGCTATAAAGAAGATGCCACATTCATCCTTTAAGTGGCTATATATCAGAACATTACCTTAAGTTCACACCAAACCCACCCCCTTTTCATAAATTTGTATTTCCTTTTAAATAAGATTGGTCTTGAGAGTTTGGACCAAATACTGACATAATGCCTTTATTTTTAGTTTTTCTTTAACTTCCTAATTATATTGCTTTTCAATTGTTATGTATTTCGGAAATTCATACTTTAAAGACTCTGTTTATGGCCTTCACCAGAGCCATGGCTGCTTTTGGCCCTCTGCATACAGCACAGCTTCTGCTCTGGTGATGTGGTCCTACGTCTCACAGATGTCTCCCCTGGAGATGGCCACTGCAAAATGACAATTATACAGGAGTATTACTTTAAATGACATCTCAAATAAAGGAGTATAACAAGCACTGCACATGTTTACACTGTAGGTTTCTGTTATTTAATTTAAATGAAGGGGACTCTCAATGCATAATATGGAAGGACAGGCACTAACACTAAGAGTAACAGGAAATTGTGCATGAATGTTATACAGAGCTTCATAAATAAGAAAAAAATTAAATTATCTGTACATACCAAATTAATCTCTCTCCCTCTTCCCCCACCCTCTGTCTATATGATCAAGTGGCAATCAATTTGAAGGAGAGTTCTTGTGAAGTACTTCTAAGTTTCACCCACTCATGTCTCCAACATTCTTTTTTTCTGTTACTAACTTTAACAAAGAGCAAAGATCTTAGAAGAGCAAAGAATAAAGGATTTTTTGACATTAAATGTCTAAAGCTCAGTTCCTACTGTCTATAATATGAGAAGAGGTATCCATCCAGATCAGCTCATCATAGGGAAAAATCAAATTAAAACTAAGTAAAACCTGTGAAAAAGAGTATTGAACACCTTAATGAATTAAGGCAGGGGAGAAATTTATTCAATTTCATACGAGACTAGTTATGAGTGAGGCTATCACGGATGAGTCTAGGAAATACTGATCAGTTCATTTATTTGTCCCAACGGGACTTGATAGATGTGCTTTATTGAGTTCCTCAAGCCATTATTTATATAGTAGCATTGTCTTGGGTTTAAGAGGGTGGTTAGAAGTATAAATATTAACTCCAGTTTCTTTGTTGCTCTTCACTATTTACAATCACTGAATAGCATTTTAAGCCTCTATATTCACATTTTTTTAAACTAAAAAAAACTGGATACTGTCAAATTAAATGATGCTTGAAAACAAAGTTTGTTTCTATTCCCATGAAGAGAAACACATTGGAGATATCATGCAAAGTTGAAAACATCACCAATGACACACTGCTCATGTTAAAAGTTTCACAAAGAGATCGTGATGACAGCAGCTTCAACTTTCTCTTTTTTCTCTTGTTCCTTTGAGTTTTGATTTATATGACTCAAAAGGTTAAACTTAGTAAAGCATGGGTGAAAAATGGTTATCCAAGTGACAGTTTTAGACATTTTACAGTTCTGATATATTAACGGGTACATCCGGGCATCCAATGATTATTGGAAAATACCACACAGACAGTTTCTAACATTGTAGAATTCTTGTACAGTACAAAATTATTAACCTGTAAAGGCATCATTACAGTCTCAATTTGACTAGAAGGCATGCTAAGGGGAAATTTTCAATGTGTTTGTTGTTACTGTTTAATCTAAAGTCATCGGGCACTGTTTGTATCATTGGTAACACTTACCAAATTATAAGTACACATGTTTGGAAGAAATCCAGTGAGGTAGGGGAAGGGTTGATTAAGATGTGTCTTGTGGAACCTACGGTTTTATGAGGCAGACATATTTAAACATATAAACAGTGCAAGACAGAATAAAGTAATTGCCATTTAGAAGTTCAAAGTGCTGTGAGGGTCCAAAGGAAGATCTAATTAATTCTGACTTATAAGGAGGAGAAAGCTCAATGGAAATGAGTTTTGAAGGGGTGTGTGTGAAAGAGATGCAGTAATTCGGAGGGGAGAAGGAGGACCTTCCGTGCAGAGGCAAGTACGTCAGTGCTGATGCACAAGGTGTACTTAAGACACTTAAGAAGTGCACACAAAACTCTTGATATAGAATCCAAATGGAAATTTCCATTACAGCAGAATGATGACTTGAGGACTGATTTGTGCATTTTCTTTCTTGGTGTAAATTTTTATACAGCAATTTATGGAGAGTTTGCAATCTTCCTGGTAAGTTCTTTGGAATACTGGACGACAATAATAGAGTTTTACTGTATTTTCATACATATGTATTTTAGAATTAAATAATGTCCAGGAGCAACTAAATCCTGAACAAATTTTGTGTACATAAAAATGTACACAATTCAGCTTCTTGCCTAGAAATACTTACAAGCTTACTTATTTCTGTGATATATGCATTTACAAAATGGACCTTGCTTTCTAAAGAAACAAAAGACATATTTCACCCGATTTCTGGAATTAGAAAACCTAGTAAAAAGCAATCAGACAACATCAATGTCACTGCACATTTATCTAAGAAATACAAATTTCATCTAAATTTTCAGATTCTTTTACTATTGTTATAGACCTTAACACCTAGAAATGTTACATCATTTCAGTTATTTAGAATTGAAGAAGGAAAATAAGCCTTTATTTTTATGCTCTAATGCTATTTTAAAAAGTTTTATACTATGTATGTATGTACATATATATTATAGTCATTATTTTAAATACTACAGAATTCTTATAAAACAAGGGACCAATGTTTCATTCATTTGCTTTATTAATAGTCAGTTATTTTAAATGAAAAACACTGCAGCAAGATACAGTTGGTATCTGAATAATATATTTGTCCAAGGGAATAAAGGACCTCATTATTTTAAAGTGTTTCTTCTTATAGCTACTACTAAAGCAACTTCTACCTGAATTTTATTGGTCATTATTTTTAAAGAGTAACCATAAAATAAATTCATTTGCTTTTATTTTTCTTGTTTTAACTACAAATTTTCAGTCCTTATTCCTTATATTACAAATAACAAGTTTAAGATAATTGCCAAGTGTGGTAAAAATTTACCCCTTGTCTTATGTCTCTACAAACCTAAAGCCTATGTCTGGATCAGGGTGGAATGTCAAGATCTGAATTACTTAGAAAGGAGATTGCATGGGCACTTCACACTGAGAAAGACAGTTTCCCAGGGTAGTTGGAAATGAGGGCCAAACAAGTAGGCTACTAAAGTTCCAAACACGAGTCCTTGTCACATCCAGGGTCGCATTTATGTGTCTGTCTGGCTGGCTGGCGATCTATCTGTCTGTCTGTCTGTCTGTCTGTCTGTCTATCATCTGTGTATCATCTTTATCCCATAATCATGCTATTTTACCATCACTAAATAAATCAAACAAACAAACAAAAAACTTCTCCCATCAACATTGACCCCAGATGAAATACCTGGCTTGAGTTTTAGAATCAGAATGTTCAGTATTTAAAGGTAATTCCATTGTTTTAGCAATTGAAGTAACACATTGCAAAAATTAAATTCATGTACTCACCATAAAATAGAATTGGTATGTATGGGACTATTTTAAATACTAAAGTTGTATGATCTTAGATACTGAGAGCTCTCAAACCATTCTAGAACTGATTTCCAGCTGTAATGTCACATAAAATAAAACAGCAGTTTAGGAATGAAGCTTCTTATACCCAGTGAGACTTCATTGGAGAAAAAGAAAGGGCATGGAGTTGAGTGGGTAGAGACGTGAGCATGATCTGGGAGAAGCTAAAGGAGGGGAAATCATGATTGAAATATATTGTATGAAAAACATTATTCAATAAAAAATATGTAGTGAAGCTTTATTGTTTTGAGTACTTTATTGATATTGTAGATGGATATAGAAAATGAGTCATAAGAATTTACTTTTTTCAGTGTGTGAGCATTATGACATATTTGGATTTTCAGAAAAAACTTAAACTGACTCCTGGGCATGTTTCTTTCACCACAGCTGTAGAATAGTATATACATACATTTAACTTTAATTGGCTTAATTTTTAGTCAAATCCGAGGGATTCCTCATGTGGAAATCATGGTGAGTCCATAAAACTTGAAAAATAAATTATGTTTTTTTAATAAGTTATGAAATACCTTGGGTTTACAATTTAAAGTAGATAATAATAACTCAGTATCATGTTTTCTCATTTCTTTGGTTCCCTGAGACAGTGGCTTCTGAACTCAATTCCTAAATTATGTGCATTCAATTAAAGAAGTATAGTTTGTCAGTTGTGTGCAGATCAGTGGCAGAGTGCTTGCTAACATGTTTAAATCCCTGTGTTCGCACGTAAATCACATTTACCCTCCATTCCCCAACTCTTCCTGACCCAACCCCTTCCCTTCCCACACAAGTTTATATCCTCACCCCTACTCCTATCCCTACTGTCATTAAGGAAAATCTGTGCTGCTAAAATAATTTTGTGTATATGGCTTTCCACTGAAGCATTGTGAACTTACCAGAGGCAATACTTTTAGAGAAAACTAAGCCTTCCTCTCCCACTATTTAGGAATTGTCAATAGCTTCTGGGCTAGGGATAAGACTTGAGTCCAACTACAGGGAAAATTCTATCTAATAAAACCTTTTCTTTCTTTCCTTCTTTTTTTATTTCTCTGTGTTGCCCTGGCTGTTGTCGAACTCACTCTATATGTAGATCAGGCTGGCCTTAAACTCAAAGAGATTTGCCTGCCTCTGCCTACCAAGGGCTGAGATTAAAGGCATGTGCCATCACTGTCCAGCTAACGTTTTTTAAAAAATAATATAGCCTTTGCTAGGTCAGTTACAAAGTATAGAATCATATGAAACACATAAAGTTCAGTAAAGCAAGCTGCTTACTTTCCTCATACAAAACATTGTCTTCTAACTGTAACTCAGTTTGTCATTCTGGAAAATGTTATTTTATGCTTGGTAATTTGTAAATATTATCTTGCTTTTTATTTTTTTTTTTTGCACATAGAGTATTTTTTATTTAATTTTATATAACAAAGTCCAATTAAATGAAAACAAACATTTATACACAATATTTGGGAATTTGGGCGTCGTTCTTTCCAAACTACTTCCTGCTGGTAAGGGGGGCTGTCTTGGGGATAGGGGGGGGGGGGGGGGGGGGGGGGGGGGGGGGGCCCCCCCCCCCCCCCCCCCCCCCCCCCCCCCCCCCCCCCCCCCCCCCCCCCCCCCCGATTCGAAAAAAATCCAAAAACCCTAGCTGTAGTCTGTAGGGCTGTTTTGTCCCGCTGTTTGTAAAGAAGGAGCAGCTTGTTCTCTTTTTTGGGGGGCTGTGTGGTCCAAACCAAAAAATTTTGAAAAAAAAACCCACCTCTTTTTTTTTTCTGAAAAAAAAAAAAAAAAAAATTTCCAACAAATTCTTCAACTAAAAAAAAAATGTAAAAAAAACATATTAATAATTTTTTTTTTTTTTATTATTATTATTATACACACCCCACCCCCCCCCCCCCCCCCCCCCCCCCCCCCCCCCCCCCCCCCCCCCCCCCCCCCCCCCCCCCCCCCCCCCCCCCCCCCCCCCCCCCCCCCCCCCACCCCCCCCCCCCCCCCCCCCCCCCCCCCACAAAAGGAATGCCATCCAGTTGGGGTCATGTAGATCTGACAGGTCCTGTGAAGTAGGGACTAGCGCTTCTCTCCTATCTCTAGAATAAGGCAGTTATCCCTCCATGGGGGATATGTTTGCAAAGTCCTTTTGTGCACCAGGGATACATCCTGGCTCCACTGTCTGAGGTCTCTTAGGCTGCTCAGACCTTCTGGCTGAGACCCATATTCAGGGGGGTCCGAGTCAGACCCCTGTTGGCTTCCCAGCTATCAGTCTAGTGGCCCTTAGCTCCTCCTTGTTCAGGTAAGCTGTCTCTATGTACTTCTACCGCATGGTCTTGTCCTCTCCATCTGCTTCTGGGTTCTAGTTTGACTCAGTGTTTATGTATGGGTGTTTGCTCCTGTTTTCAACAGGCATTAGTTGAGGACTCCATGGAGAAGTTAGTTGTTGATCTCACTCTCCGGGAAGGGCATTTATGATAGCCTTTCCATGGAAGCTGAGATTGTTAGTTGGAGCAGTCTTGTAGTTCCCTCGACCTTTCTTTGTGTTCAACTTTATCTTCAAACCAATATTGGCTCCCTCTTTTATGTTCTCTCTCTCTGTCTCTGTCTCTCTCTCTCTTTCCTATTTTCCATTCCTAACCAGGCTCAATCCTCCTGGTCGCACATGCCTTCCTCTCCTCCCTCTCATTTTCTCCTACTTCTCTCTCCATTAGCTGTCCTCCCCCACTATACCTGAGGTCTGGGGGACTTGTCCCTTCCCAGTTCTGTGAGGGACTTTATATGAATCTCTTAGAATACAACTTGTATCCTAGTTCCTCTGGTGATGTGAATTATAGGCTGGTGATCATTTGATCTAGGTCTAAAATCCATATATGAGTGAGTACATACTGTGTTCCTCTTTTTGTGACTGAGTTACCTCATTCAGGATGGTTTCTTCAAGTGCCATCCACTTGCCTGCGAATTTCAAGATACCATTATTTTTTTCTGCAGAGTAGTATTCCATTGTGTAGATGTGCCACATCTTCATTAACCATTCTTCAATTGAAGGGCATCTAGGTTGCTTCCAGGTTCTTGCTATTACAAATAGTGCTGCTATGAACATAGTTGAACAGATGTCTTTGTTGCATTGATGTGAATCCTTTGGGTATATGCCTAAGAGGGGGATTGCCGGGTCCTGTGGTAAACTAATTCCCATTTTCCTGAGGAACCGCCATACTGATCTCCAAAGTGGCTGTATGAGTTTGCACTCCCACCAGCAGTGGAGGAGTGTTCCACTTTCTCCACATCCTCTCCAACATAAGTCATCACTGGTGTTTCTAATTTTAGCCATTCTGGCAGGGGTAAGATGGTATCTCAAAGTTGTTTTGATTTGCATTTCCCTGATAGCTAAGGATGTGGAGCATTTTCTTAAGTGCCTTTCAGCCTTTTTGATTTCCTCCATTGAGAATTCTTTCTTCAGTTCTGTACCCCATTTTTTAATAGGGTTATTTGGTGTTTTGTTGACTAGTTTCTTGAGTTCTTTGTATATTTTGGAGATCAGCCCTTTGTCGGATATAGGATTAGTGAAAATCTTTTCCCAGTCAGTGGGCTGCCGTTTGGTCTTGTCAACTGTGTCCTTTGCCTTACAGAAGCTTCTAAGTTTGAAGAGGTCCCATTTATTAATTGTTTCTTTCAGTGTCTGTGCCCGTGGAGTTATGTTCAAGAAGCGGTCTCCTATACCAATTTGTTCAAGGGTACCTCCTACTTTCTCTTCTAAGAGGTTCAATGTGGCTGGATTGATGTTGAAGTCTTTGATCCATTTGGACTTGAGTTTTGTGCATGGCGACAGACATGGGTCTATCTGCAGTCTTCTACACACCCTCATCCAATTGTGCCAGCACCATTTGTTGAAGATGCTGTCTTTGCCCCATTGTATAATTTTAGCTGTTTTGTCGAAAATCAGGTGTTCATAGGTGCGTGGATTAATATCAGGATTTTCAATTCGATTCCATTGGTCTACCTGTCTATTTTTATGCCAATACCAGGCTGTTTTCAGAACTATAGCTCTGTAGTAGAGCTTAAAGTCAGGAATGGTGATGCCTCCTGATGTTCTTTTATTGTATAGGGTTGTTTTGGCTATCCTGGGTCTTTTGTTTTTCCATATAAAGTTGATTATTATCCTTTCAAGGTCGGTGAAGAATTGTGGTGGGATTTTAATGGGGATTGCATTGAATCTGTAGATTGCTTTTGGTAAGATTGCCATTTTTACTATGTTTATCCTACCTATCCAAGAGCATGGGAGGTCTTTCCATTTTCTGGTATCTTCTTTAATTTCTTTCTTTAGAGTCACAAAGTTCTTATTATATAGATCTTTTACTTGTTTGGTAAGCGTTACACCAAGATACTTTATGTTGCTTGTGGCTATTGTAAAGGGTGATGTTTCTCTGATTTCTTTCTCTGCCTCTTTGTCGTCTGAAAAAAATATGGCTACTGATTTTTTTGAGTTTATCTTGTATCCTGCTAGTTTGCTGAAGGTGTTTATCAGCTGTAGGAGTTCTCTGGTAGAGATAATTGGGTCGCTTATGTAAACTATCATATCATCTGCAAATAGAGACAGTTTGACTTCTTCCTTTCCAATTTGGATGCCCTTGATCTCCTTTTGTTGTCTTATAGCATTAGCTAGAACTCCTAGTACGATATTGAAGAGATATGGAGAGAGAGGACAGCCTTGTCTTGTTCCTGATTTTAGAGGAATTGGCTTAAGTTTCTCTCCATTCAGTTTGATGTTGGCAGTTGGTTTGCTGTATATTGCTCTTATTATGTTTAGGTATGTTCCTGTTATCCCTGACCTCTCTAATACCTTTATCATGAAATGGTGTTGAATTTTATCGAAGGCTTTTTTCTGCATCTAGGGAGATAATCATATGGTTTTTCTTTTTCCGTTTGTTTATATGGTGGATCACGTTGATAGATTTTCGTATGTTAAACCATCCCTGCAATCCAGGTATGAAGCCTACTTGATCATGGTGGATGATTTCTCTGATGTATTTTTGAATTCGGTTTGCCATTATTTTATTGAGTATTTTTGCATCGATGTTCATCAGAGATATTGGTCTGTAGTTTTCTTTCTTAGTTGTGTCTTTGTGAGGTTTGGGTACCAAAGTTATTGTGGCCTCATAAAAAGAGATTGGCAATAAACCTTCTGTTTCTATCTTGTGGAACAGTTTGAGGAGTAGTGGTATTAGTTCTTCCTTGAATGTCTGGTAGAATTCTGCACTGAATCCATCTGGCCCTGGACTTTTTTTCGTTGGAAGGCTTTCCATGACTGCTTCTATTTCATTTCGGGTTATAGGTCTATTTAAGTTGTTTGTCTGTTCTTGATTTAATTTTGGTAAGTGATAGTTATCCAGAAACTTGTCCATTTCCTTTGAATTTTCAATTTTTGTGGAATACAGATTTTCGAAATATGACCTGAAAATTGTCTGGATTTCCTCTGTGTCTGTTGTTATGTTCCCCATTTCGTTTCTGATTTTGTTAATTTGCATGTTCTGTCTCTGCTTTTTCGTTAATTTGGATAAAGGTTTATCAATCTTGTTGATTTTCTCAAAAAACCAACTCTTTGTTGCATTGATTTTTTGTATTGTTTTCCTGGTTTCTATTTTGTTGATTTCAGCCCTCAAGTTGATTATTTCCTGGCGTCTGCTCCTGCGGGGTGAATTCGCTTCTCTCTGTTCTAAGGTTTTCAGTTGCGCTGTTAATTCATTTATGTGACTATCCTCTGTTTTCTTCATGTGGGCACTTAGTGCAATGAACTTCCCTTGTAGCACTGCTTTCAAGGTGTCCCATAAGTTCGGGTATGTTGTATCCTCATTCTCGTTGAATATTAGAAAGTCTTTAATTTCTTTCTTTATTTCTTCTTTGACCCAGGAGTGGTGCAATTGCACATTGTTAAGTTTCCATGAGTTTGCAGGTTTTCTGCTATTTGTATTGTTGTTGAATTCCAATTTTAAAGCATGGTGGTCCGATAAGATACAGGGGACTATTTCTATTCTCTTGTATCTGTTGAGGTTTGTTATGTCTCCTAGTATGTGGTCGATTTTAGAGAAGGTTCCATGTGGAGCAGAGAAGAAGGTATATTCTTTTGTCTTTGGATGGAATGTTCTATAGATGTCTGTTAGCCCCAGTTGAGACATAACTTCTGTTAATTCTTTTGTTTCTTTGTTGAGTTTCTGATTTGTGGTCCTGTCTAGTGTTGAGAGTGGTGTATTGAAGTCTCCCACTATAAGTGTGTGAGGTTTTATATGAGCTTTGAGTTTTAGTAGTGTTTCTTTTACGAATGTGGGTGGCTTTGTATTAGGGGCATAGATGTTCAGAATTGAGACTTTGTGTTGATGGATTTCCCCTGAGATGAATATGAAATGACCGTCTTCATCTCTTTTGACTAGTTTTGGTTTGAAGTCTAGCTTGTTAGATATTAGGATAGCTACGCCTGCTTGCTTCTTATTTCCATTTGATTGGAAAATCTTTTCCCAACCCTTTACCCTGAGGTAATGTCTATCTTTGGAGCTAAGATGTGTTTCTTGTATGCAGCAGAAGGATGGATTCTGTCTTCGTATCCATTCTGTTAATCTGTGTCTTTTTATAGGTGAGTTAAGACCATTAATGTTGAGGGTGAGTAAGGACCATTGATTGTTGATGGTTGTTTGATTTAGGTTTGTTGTTGGCAGTGGTATTGTGAATATATTTGTTCTGCTTCACCCTAGGTTTCTGGTGTAGTTGGATTATCTGTTTCCTACATTTTTGTGGGCGTAGTTACCTTCCTTGGGTTGGAATTTTCCTTCCAATACTTTCTGTAGGGCTGGATTTGTAGATACATATTGGGAAAATCTGGTTTTGTCATTGAATATCTTGTTCTCTCCATCTATATTGACTGAGAGTTTTGCTGGATATAGTAGCCTAGGCTGGCATCCGTGTTCTCTTAATACTTTTAGAACATCTATCCAGGACCTTCTGGCCTTGAGGGTTTCCATGGAGAAGTCAGGTGTAATTTTGATAGGTCTGCCTTTATATGTTACCTGTCCTTTTTCCTTCGCTGCTCTTAATATTCTTTCTTTATTCTGTATGCTAGGTGTTTTGATTATTATATGTCGAGGGGTCTTTTTTCTTTGGTCCAGCCTATTTGGGGTTCGGTATGCTTCTTGTACTTTCATGGGCATGTCCTTCTTCAGATTTGGAAAGTTTTCCTCGATGATTTTGTTGAATATGTTTTCAGCACCTTTGAGCTGGGCTTCCTCACCTTCCTCTATGCCTATTTTTCTTAGGTTTGGCCTTTTCATGGTGTCCCACATTTCCTGGATATTGTGTGTTAAGGATTTGTTGGATTTATGGTTTTCTTTGGTCGATGAATCTATTTCTTCTAGTTTATCTTCTGCACCTGAGATTCTCTCTTCCATCTCTTGAATTCTATTGGTTATGCTTGTGTCCGTGGTTTCCGATTTTTTGCCCAGCTTTTCAATTTCCAGCTTTCCTTCCATTTGTGTTGCCTTTATTTTCTCAATTTCGGTTTTCAAATCTTGAACCGTTTCCTTCACCTGGTTAATTGTTTTTTCTTGGCTTTCTGTACTTTCCTTAAGGAATTTGTTCATTTCTTCCACTTTTTTGTTTGTTTTTTCCTCTATTTCTTTAAGGGATTTTCTCATATCTTCTTTGAGGGCCTCTATCATTTTTATGATGGTGATTTTTAAGTCGTACCCTTCTGCTTCCTCTGCTTTGTTGTTGTGTTCCATTCTAGTTGGTGTAGATTCCCTAGATTCTGGTGGTGTCATGTTTGTCTTTCTGTTGTTAGGTGTTCTCTTGTATTGCCTTCTTCCCATAGTTTCTTCCTGTAGGTGTTGGTGGTGTCTCTTCCCTCTCTCTATGGTCCTTCCCAGATGGGCTTATGTGGATCAAAGATTCATTGTCTGTATCTCTGTGTGGTCCAAGCTCTCTAGGAGGCTTCTCTCTGGCCAATAGCCGGCAGAAGAGGACGAGGGCTGGACTGGAACTTGAGAAGGTTTTGCAGGGTGGGGGGGGCTCTGTGGGGAGGGGGGCGCGCCGGGGGGGGGGGCGTTTTGTTGGGGGGGGGCCTGGATTTGTGGGTCAAGGATCTTGCCTGCAGGAACTCCAAGTGGACCCGCAGAGATAGGTGGATCTCTGGGAGGGGCCTGGGACTCCAGCAGAGGACTGGAGGCGGGGTCAGGGACCAAGCCAGTGGAAATTACAGGTGGTCCCACGTGGATAGTCAGGTCTCCTTTGTTCGGAGTTGCTCCGAGAGGTCTCCAGTAGGGTGGACTGTTGGCTCCACCCTCTGTCCCAGTGCTTAACCAGAGCAGCAGGACTGTAGGTGGGGTAGGGCACAGGGTGGGGGGGTAGGCTGGAGGTTGGGATGGGTGGGGGTGTATCAGAGCTCCAAGGGTGCTCTCAAAGGGGACCGGAGACAGGAGCAGCAGGATCAGGGGCCAATCCAGGGAGTTCAGGCGGGGGAGGGGGGAAAAGAGGTTGAAGGGGACAGGCAGCCCCAATTGGGCCCAGACTCACCTCTGGCCAATAGCCGGCAGAAGAGGACGAGGGGCTGGGCTGGAACTTGAGAAGGTTTTGCAGGGTAGTGGGATCTCACTGGAAACTGGCGCTCTCTAGCTGAGACCTCGTTCTTTGGCAGGGGCCCGGATTTGGGGGTCAAGGATCTTGCCTGCAGGAACTCCAAGTGGACCCGCCGCTTTTGCTTTTTATAATAATATCTAAAATCTAGAAGTGGATCCTATGGTGAAATATATTATTTCAGGATAATTTAAGTGGGTTACTTTTTTTTTGTCTCTATTTCCTAAGATTTGTGTTATCCATCAGTTTTGATTTTTTTTTGCAATATGTTTTTCTGTCTACTCTTTTCTTTTATAGGAAAAGCACTGGGCCAGTAGGTATAACATATGCTTTTATGTGGACAACAAAATAAAACTTTGATGTAGCATTCTTGTAAAAGTCACAATATCTCCATAACATTGTATACTTTTCCTGGAGCTATGCACAATGTTTGGACTAAAGTGGGTTAAATATAAATAAATGTATTAAAATATATTCTATGAGACTAAGGTGCAAAATTACAAATTTATTCTTATATAAATTTGAGGAAAATAATAATACCTGTTAGGCAAATTAACTTTATATTCATTTAGCAAAAAAAAAAAAAAAAAAAAAAAAAAAGATGAAAATGAAGACATCTGTAAGGGTTTTATGCTACACAACTTCCTTTAAAAAAAAAATCCTGTTTTCTGGTATTTTCAAAGAAGGAAAAAACAAGTTAAAAAAAAAACAAAACAGAAATTTTGCTTTTCTAGTGTGTTTACCAAAATGTCTCTTTCAAGGATTTAGTAAATAATGTGTCACTACAGTAGACAGATGGATCTTACCACTTATTAACCCTACTAGCATCTTGTCTTCAAGGTTCAGTGATGAACTTCAAGTTTTGCTGTGTTCAAAGGGCAAGACAAGTAATACACATCTTTACTGATAACCAACCATTGCAAACATCCCAGACTTTTGTCACCACAGCAGGTCCAGAGCCATCCATCAAAGTTCATCTTTCTGTCACGTACATTTAATGTCAGCATCAGCTAGCAGCTGAGAGCTGTGGTTACCAAACATTGCCACTGTCCCCATCAGAATAAGGTTAAATACGCTAAAAGTGTGTGTGTGTGTGTGTGTGTGTGTGTGTGTGTGTGTGTGTGTGTGTGTGTGTTCTTTAGTTGATCTTATGGGTATTTTCTAAGAAGTTTTCTGTTTTGTAGAGTCATTGACTGGTAAGAAAGATAGAAAAGCTTTAGAATATGTAGTCTGCCATACCACTTCTTGACATGGTACTCTTTGACTTGGAAAAAAAGGTCTTAGTTGCAGTTTTTTTTTTTTTAATTCCCAAGTAGGATTATGTGCCTTAGCCTAGAAAATATTGGTACCATATGCTTCTTAATGTTTGATCCCCTAGGGTACACTCAGGCAACCTGAACATCAGATAATGCTTTCTATTCTACCCAGAACACAGTTCATATTCTGAGAATAAATTAGGCTTATAGAATTGAACAGATTCTGTGAGGCCACTGGGGTACTATTTAAGGAATCACACATTAAAGACAAGGAGTATTGCAAATTTTTTCCCAATATCTGAAATAAGGCAGAGGAGTGGATCAACTAGTTGCCTGCAGTTTGACTTGTTAAACATAGACAGACATACTTTTGAAGAATATGATTATATCCAGTGCACACTTGGCTCTGGTGAAGGGCAGAGGGGACAATGGTTCAATTAGGAAACATTATGGATCAATAATGGGATCAATTAATATGTTATAATGCATTGCGTGTTTGGCTTGGTAGAATGGTCAGCATTTATCATTTTTGAAGAGATAGAGTCTTATTGAAAGAGTTGTTATTTCGCAGGCACCCTGACATATTCAAAGAAATGAAGCAAAAGTAAGTGAAAACATATTGGATGGTTGAAGTCCATTTGAAAGGGAATATCTTTTATGAGAAAGAAAACTGAAAAGACAGAAAGAATGCCTTGAACATATATCTAATAAAAATATCTTTCCTTCAAAGGATTCCGAGCATTTTAATAACTTAGCCTGCCCTCTTATAACTTCTTTTTTCAGAATTTTAAAACCATAAAACAAACAGAAACTAGACCATCTTTATGTTACTCGTGTCTGATGATGGCAAAAATGTCTCTTTGAGATAAAAGGATAATCTTTGAAAGATTTACTGCTATGAAATTTCTCCATTTTCCGATCTGGATTCTGGCTTTTAATGTGTAAGACAATAAATAAGTGTATGCCTCCCTCTCATATGCAAGCTCATGGCCTAGAACATTTCTGTTCTCCGCTCATGCAACATGAATTTCCAAGACCCACTTTGTGTGAAGACTACTGTGTCGTCGATTAAGGTTGTTACTGAGGATTATAAAATAATTTCTAATTTTAATTGTGTCTTAAAAAATAATTAGGGTAACATCCTAATTATCCTGGGGTGGGTGGATTATATGCATGTCCCTGTTTTCCTCTGGCTTTTGCTATTCAGAGACCCCTACAGAAAAACAAATTCCCAAGCTGAAATAATACTGGCTCCATTGAATACATAGCTGCTGAGGGAATGTAGTGGGGGGAAGGTGTGAGGCTTCACAGAGAAGGGGACCCTGGAGTCAAGTGGTAAGGAAAGGACAGCCACATGTCAAAAACTGTATTAACTAAGCAAAGAAAAGATCATGTTTTCTCTTATTAAGTTGTGGCTTACCGTAAGCGAGAGAGTACCACATTGGCCTTTACTTCTACACAAGCAAATCATTGTTTCTTATGAGTCACAGATACTGTGGTTTTACACATGGGAGATTTGTGGTAACTCTACATCAAGTGAGTCTAACAGTACCATTTGTCCAACATTATGCACGCATTCTCGGGTCACACTATGTAATTCTATCCATATTTCAAGGTTTATTATTGTATTTGCTATGTTGATGTAAGGTCATGAACTTTGATGCTATTATTGTAATAGTTTGTGGACCCCCACCCCGCCCCCCAAAAAAATGTTCATTTAAGAAATAAACAAATGTGTATGTGTTGTCTCCTACATGGCCTGGCTGGCTGTTCCCTTCTTCCAGGCCTTCCTATACAATAACATAATGATACTGAAATCTGGCCAATTAATAACCTTGCAATGACCTCTAAGTACCCTAGTGAAGGGAAGCATCTAATAAAAAGCTAGAAATGATTAAGCTTAGTGAGGAAAGCATATCAAAACCTGCTTGTACCAGCTAGCCAAGTTATGAACAAAAACGAGAAGTTCTTGAAGGAAATTAAAAGTGCTGCTCCAGTGAGCACAAGGATGATAAGAAGGTAGAGTGACCTTATTGCCCATGCAGAGAAAGCTTGAGAAGATCCAGTGAGCATAGACACTCCTTACACTAATGTCATGATAGACCAAGGTCCTACCTCCCATCAATTTGGTGAGGTCAGACAGGTGAGAGGCAGGAGAAAGCACAACACTAGTTCATAAGAATTCGTAAGATTTAAGGGAGGAAGCCAGCTCTGTAATGTCCAAGTGTGGGGGGAATGCCTTAGGATGTGGAAGCTACAGTAGTTTACCCACAAATGCTGGCTAATGGAATTGATTTAGGTGACTGAAGTAATCCAAAGGTTTTGGGGAAAATGAGTGCTTTCATGGCTAAAGCAGGGAAGTCAGTGCCTTGATATGATGGCTCAAAGGACAGGCTGCTCCTTACCATCTGCTGACTGATTTGAAGCCAAGAGTCACTGAGAAGTCTAAAATTCACCAGACCCTTAGAAATTGCAGTGTATTTAATGCTTCTATACCTATGATTGAAACAACAAAAATTGAATGATAACACATCTAGTTCCAGCATGGTTTGTGAATACTTAAACCTATTTTTGAGCCTTCCTCATTAGGAAAAACTGTTCTTGCAGTATTCCTGGCCAGTATCAATACATCTGTTCTGCCAGAGCCCTGCTGAAGAGGTATAACAAGAACACAATCTTCCAGACCAGCACCATGGCCATGCTGGAATTATTTTGGTGTTCAAGTCCTCTTTAGAAAATACACTCTGCAACAAAATTGCAAAAGGAATCACCATTATGGCTGTTAATATGAATCCCAGATCTCAGGGCATTGAGACAGGAGGAGAATTCCTAGTTCAAGCCCAACCCTAAACATATAGCAAGATTCTACCTCAAAATACCAACCAAACTGTGGTAAAAGAAAGATCAAAATAGAAAATTTAGCAGGAACTTGGAAAAAGTTGACTAAACTTTTCAAAGTTTCATTAGCAGAAGTTACTACAGATGTACAGAATATAGTAAGAGACATAGGATTAGAAGCGGAACCTTCTGTAGTTTCAGGAAATCTTTTTAACTCATGTGTTATTTACATAGGAAATGTTCTGAAATGTAGTTTCCTGAGAAAGACTCTTGGCGAAGGTGCTGTTAGCATTATTAACATGAGAACAAACAATTTAGAAATCTCAATGGAAAAAGCAGTGGTGGGGTCTGAGAGGCTGCATTCCTACTGTGGAAGAAGTCCTCATGTAGGTTAAATGCCACCAGAGGCCGTGACATTCAACAGAGATATCTTTCATGAATGGAGTCTATATCTTTCATGAATGGAGTCAACCGTTGCAGTAACACTTGCCTTATTTTAAGCAATTGCCATAACCACTCAGCCTTTGGCAACCACATCCTAAGCCATCAGAAACTAACACTGCAAGGAAAGAGAAAAGGGGATCTGTCAGCTAAAAGAGTGTGTCTCACTACTCCAGACCCCTGGCCACAGTACCATGATACAAGCCTGGTACATGAGCCAGCTTCTTGGAGCCCATTCCCTATGGTGGGATGTCATGACCCCCCTAAATGCATGGGAGAGGGGCATGGATCTACCCAAACCTATGGTACCAGACTATGTTGACTCCTCATGGGAACCCTTACCCATGAGGACATGTGTACTGGGGGGTGGGCTTGGTGGGGACATGGGGGTGGGCTTGGTGGGGGCAAGGAGGGGTAGGAGGACTTTAGGGGGCACAGGAAGAGGTGTAGGAGGGAGAACTGTGGTTAGAATATAAAATGAAATTTTTTAAAAGTGGCATACAAAAAAAAAAAAAAAAAAAAAAAAAGACTGTGTCTCACCGAGAACAACAGGGACCAGCATTGTTTTCAAAGTACTACAACACTTACAATCAAGGCATGGGAATTTTTTGTGCATATGTGCACAGATATATGCCCACATATGTCTTGTAAGTATGAAGGTAAATGTGTCAATTTATCAATACTCATCAATGTTGAATATACACTATTTTTTTGAGAGATTATTCTTTACTGAATTCAGAGATCTCTGATCTGGTTAGACTGCCTAGAAGAACCTGGGAATATTCCTGTCACGTGGTCTCTAGCTCTGGGATGATGAGCTCATACTACTAAGACTGGCAGGTTTTTGTTGTGCATTTTTATTTTATTTTATTTTAATATTAATTTATTTTTTATTTTTATTTTACATATTAATCCCCGTTCCCTCTCCTTCCCTCCCTCCATCCCTCCCTCTTTTCTTCTCTCCCACCCTCACATGCACCCGGACCCTCCCCTCTCATCCCCTCCCCGACTCCACATGTGGGGTGATGCCCTCCAGGAGGGGTCATCTAAATCTTTCAAGTCCTTTTGTGCACCAGGAATACATCCTGGTTCCACTGTCTGAGGTCCCTTAGACTACTAGGCCTTCTAACTGATACCCATGTTCAGGGGGTCTGAGTCAGTTCCATGCTGGATTCCCAGCTATCAGTCTGGGGGCCCATTAGCTCCTCCTTCAGGTCAGCTGTCTCTATGTGTTTCTGCAGCCTGGTCTTGTCCTCCCTCTCTGCATGTGGATTCCAGTTTGGCTTAGTATTTAACTGTGGCTGTTTGCTTCTGTTTCCAACAGGTACTAGATGAGGGCTCCATGGTGGTGGATTAGTTAGACATTGACCTCATTATCAGGGAAGGGCATTTAAGGTAGCCTATCCATTGTTGCTCAAATTGTTAGTTGGGGTCAGTCTTGTAGGTCTCTGGACATTTCTTTAGGTTCAGTTTTCTCTTCAAACCTACAGTGGCTCCCTCTTTTATGCTCTCTCTCTTTTCTCTCTTCTATTCCTCCCCTGACTCAATCTTCCTAAATGTAGATGCGTGGGATCTGAACTCAAATTGTTATACATGTACATTAAATTTTTGATGACTGAAGTCATCTCTCCAGCCCCAATTATCTACATTTAAATTTGTACAGTCTTCATGCTGCTGCTCACATAGTGGAATAGGTTATAGGGAAATTAGAACTTGTCTATGTACTGTGAAACCAAAAAATAATTGTGTAATTCATTTAACCAAGATATCCCGTTTTAAAAAGGGTTTGAAAATCAAATATGCTCTATCTCTTAGTTACATGTATTCCTTGATTTCTCCCACCATACTCTTCATTCCATTTCTTAAATTATAATTCTGATATATTTATACAATTTAACCTTTCTAGAATTCTGATGTAATTTACAATTTACCACTTACGTTTCTTTTGTGGCCCTTCTCCAAGCTCTTAGAATCCAAGTCCCTGAAGCACCGTAGTGAATGTTGATATAATTCAATTATCTTGAAGAAACTGTGGTCTCCTTGTGATCCAGTCACTGTATGAGAGAAAGCATTTCTTTGAGGAAGAAGCCAAGGATTATCTCTGTATTGTGCCTGCAATCTCTCAGCTCAGCTTCGGCACATAAAAGTAACTCAAAAGAAAATTGCCAAACAGAAAAATAGTTTCTTTCTTCCTTTCTAAGAAGTAGTGAATGAAAAGATAAAAGGAAAATAATATTCCACAAATAAAAGACAATTGAGGATTTTACAAGAGATTGTTGAGTGCTGTCGTGGACTATGACAGTACTACAGGCTGAGCACTGTGTGAGCTTGGATAGTTTTGTTTGCTTGGTTATTATTCTTTTTGCTCTCTTCTGAAAAACTGTCCAGCAAACGCACAATCAAAGACGAGATGTGCTAAGAGCCTGCATTTCTCAATGACGTATGTGTGTTTTTTTTTTAACTTCCCCCGTAGAGTTGGCTCTTTTCATTTCTCAGTTGTATTTCCATCCTCCATCGTGCATGGTCAGTCCTGGGATCTAGCCACACATGGCTTCTTTTGAGTCATCCAATTAGTAAAATTCACGTAAGAATTTTGCTTTCATTTCACATTATGGTACTAAGTAGGCTAACTTTGTCAACCTGGAAGAAAATATGTCATTGCAACTCAGAAGGTATGTTTTAGCATATTTGTATTTTATGACATGAAAATTACCAACTGATACCAAGGCAGCAGATTCCAAGTGATGTGTGAGTCCTGCGTTTTCCTCATTGATTGTCATCCCTCAAGTGTGTCAAGAGGGGGAGTTAACTCACACAGGTTTGTTTTGTGCCAGCAGATAGTCTTTTTCTTTTATTTTTTTCAGAGAGAAAGGGCTTGGGGCATAAAGGCAGTAATAACAAATTGGACTACAAGAAGCAATAGTTCACAAGTGCTAGAAATTGAAAGAAGAGGTTGAAATAGATAAAGTTATAGAATGCACCTTTAAATAGGGTTTTTTATAAATTATATTAAATGTTAAATTTAGGTCTGGCTTTCTATTTTGTGTTTGAATTGTCATTGCTACACCTTTTAAGAAAAAAGAAGCAAAACACGTTTGTATGAACACAACAATAAATTGTCCAGTTTCATTCCATTTTCTCTGTGGTAAATTCACTATCTGGCTATTCTGAAACACTAACTGAAGTTTTCTATTGATATCACTAGATTTTGAAATGTTTTGTTCTACAGGGAGTCATTTTTTGCCTCTATCAGGGAATGAGTCAGTCTCACAGTGCTGGTAGGATCTTGAATCTGGATGCTAATGGTTTCCTGCCTCTTAGAGAATCACATGTCCTGAAGTTCTGTAAGTGAAGGATCAAGTGTGATGCTAATAAAAAGCCAAGATTAGGCTACTAATGAAAACAGCTGACATATCAAGGAGTGATGTATGTCAAAACTCAGTTTATGATATTGGAAAATTCATCTTGTCAATATACCTTGAAGTTTCTAATTCAGTGAGAAATCCCCTACTGCATGTGTCCTAGGAGCCTAATGTTTCACGTATCTTAATTAAAGGGCTAGATTGTGAATTTGCTATCTTAAATGACTGGTTAAAGTGTGGGCGTGCAGATTCCCAACAGGCAAAGCCATACTTTTGAAAAGTGCTATAAGCCAATTCATTCTGTGATGCCATGGACCTGAAGGAACAAAACTAACTTCAATTAGTCTTGCAGTATAATAACACATCAAAATCACATCACGGAATGGGATTGTCTCCCCCTTAACTCTTCTAAAGAAGCTGGAGTAGATTATGTTAAAGCATCGAATACAGACTCTTACTGATAGTGATGGTACTGAAACCACATTATTGCTATGCATTTTATTAAGGCTAATTTTCTGGCTAGATGCTTATATGCCCACTAACTGATGAAGAGGTAATGCAAATGTGGTACATATACAAAATGGAATACTATTTGGCTATTAAAAAAAAAAAACTATGAAATTTTCAGAAAAATAGAGGGAAGCAGGTAGGTTACAGGTAGGTTAACTGCAGATCTTTTCTCTGCCCTCTCCCCAAAATCCAATCCCATTGTCTCATCTGAGTATCTGTAGAAGCTCATCTGTTATGGATTCCCCTTCTTCTCAACCACTCTCCGGTGGATCATACACATAGACCTTATTTCTCCCAACCTTCGCTCCCCCTACTCAGCCTGTTATCCCAGCCAACACCAGCAGGCATGCTCTGGAAACATGGTGGTCATGGCAGCCAGGGAAGCATGTAGGCTAATTGCAGATTTTCATGGCTCCCTCTTCATTTCCAAATCCAATTTCTTAGTCTCACTCCAATTCTGTAGCAGGCCACCTGCTGAGGCATCCCCCTCCTCTTGGCCCCCACATTAAATAGATGATACAGATCTTTCCCTCCCACCTCTCTCCCAATTCATCCTGTTATCTCAGCCCACAACTCTAGCAGGCACTCCCTGGGAACCTCCCAGTGGAGCCTGCCAGAGAGGCAAATAGATCTGCAAAGCAGGTCCGCAACCTTCAGATCATCACTCTTTCCCTGCTCCTCCAAGTCCAATTCCACTTTTGTCCCCAGCTCTGTGGGCGACTACCTCATGTGGCCTCTCATTGCATTCACTGTACCTTCATTCCCAGGGAACTAATCATATCCTGGTAGAACACCCTGTTTCCTCCCTTCAGTGTAATCCCTCAGCGCCTCTCCAAGCCAATCGCCATTCATAAGTGTCAATTCTCAATACCTAAAAACATATTTACCCTGAATCCCCAGTGTTCATACATAGAACATCACCCAAACCATAGATACTCTCTTAAGAAACAGAGAGGGCAACAGAAACTAAGGGGAAAAGATCAGTTATCAGCACCTAGAATTACAATCGTAACCAACCCAGATGCCTCGATGACAGTGTAAAAATGCAATCAGTAATAGCCAAGGCTAAAATGTGTCTGCACAAGATCCCAGCACCCCTACCATAGCAGGCCCCAAGAACCACAGCACACTGGGAGCACGAGGCAAAGACCCTAAATTGCCTGTATCAAAGTGATAGAGGTCCTTGGAGAGGAAATGAATAAATCCCTTAAAGAAATCTATGGGGGGAAAAATCCACCGGTGGAAGGAAATGAATAAAAGGTCCAAAACCTAAAAGTAGAAACAGAATCAATAAAGAAAACCCAAACTCAAGGAAATTTGGAAATAATTTGAGAACTTCAACAACCTCAGAGGCAAGCCACAACAACAAAATATAAGAGACAGAAGAATCTCAGGCAATAAAAACATCATGGAAGAAATGGATATGTTAGTCAAAGAAAATATTAAATCAAAAAAAGAAAAAAAATCTGATACAAAACATCCAGGAAATCTGGAACACCATGAAAAGATGAAGTATTCAAATATAGAAACAAGGACTAGAAGAAGTAGAAGAGATCCGGGTCAAAGGGAGAGAAAATATCTTCAACAAAATTATAGAAGAAAATTTTCCTAACCTAAGGAAGAAGATGACTATAAGGGTTCAAGAAGCTTATGAAACACCTCATAGACTGGAGCAGAAAAGACATTCCCTTGACACATAACGATCAAAACACTAAACTAAGAGAATGAAGAAAAATATTAAACTCTGCAAGGGGAAAAGTAGCATGATGGTCAGCCTGAACTGCTGCCGAGTCGGGTCATAGCCCAGCTTCAGCTGGGGTCTGTGTTGATATCTATGGCCTGTATCACCTTAGAAGGCCATATGTGATGAAATCAGAGGGCCAGGTTAAGCCGGTCCATTCTGTTTGTGGCCCTGGTAAAGCTGGCCCCACCTCTGGAGAAACACTGCAGCAAAATATCTGGCCCCAACCCTCACTGGAGGGCTGGCTCCTGCACTGGGGAGGTAAGGTCCCACCTCTCACCATAGGCTAGGAAGAACTGACCCTGATGCCATGGGCTTAGGGGAACTGGCTCCACTCCCCAACCTGAGGATACATGACCCAGTGGCCCAGACTGATTAGTTCAACTACCATTCAGGCCCTCTGTTGGGCCTTGGGTTGGCCCATATTAACATCTACCAGTTATAGGGCCTTCTAGGGATCATGAAGGAACTGGGCCTGTGGAATAATACCAACAAGATCTTTATGACTTTGGGCAGCTGCATGATATGCCAGAGGACTTTCAGTGAGGATCCAGTGATTATGGTGAACCAGAAACTAGATGCCTTGAACCAGACCAGTGAGTCATTGCAATGAATATTTGTAGTAAAGAACTTGTACAAAAGGATGTACTCTATGGCATGCCATTCCCCAATGCCACAAGGACAAATGAAGATGTTTTGGCAAGGCAGGAAGGATGGAGAAGCAAAGAGGTTTTCTTGTTTTGTTTGGCTTTTGCTTCTGTTTGCTTGCTTGTTTTGCTTTGGTTTGATTTTTTAAAATTTTCTTGAGTGGAGGACACTTTAAGAGTGAGGAGAGGATGTGGGGGAACTGTCAGGTGAGCAGAATTAAGGTCAATGATATGAAATTCCCAAAGATTCAATAAAAAAAATTTAAAAAAGAATAATGCCTGTTTTCTCAGTGAATATTCTAAATGCCAGGAGGGCCTGGACAAACTCTGTAATTTACAGAGTCTGAGAGAACACAGGTGCCTGGCCAGATTATCATACCCAGCAAAACTTTGAAGCACAATAAATGAAGAAAAGTAAGATATTCCATAATAAAGACAAAATTAAGTGACATTCATCTAAAAATCTAAGCCTACAGAAGGCACTAGAAGAGCTGGGCACTGTGGGCACATGATTTTAATCCAAGCACTTGGAAGGCAGAGTTAGGTGGGTTCTTGTGAGTTGGAAGTTAGCTTGGTCTGCAAAGTGAGTTCTAGAATAGCCAGAGCTGTTATGCATAGAAACCTTGACTTGAAAAAACAGAACTAAACAAACAATAAAAACAAACAAACAAACAAACAAAAAGGAAGGCACTAGAATGAAAACTCCAACCTAAAGAAGTTGACATCACCCAAGAAAACAAGAAAATCCTAGAACAACCAATTAAAAGGGGAAACACATATGTTTGTACCTGTGCACACCTATATGCACATGCGAGCATGCACACGGATGGGCACACACACACACACACACACACACACACACACACACACACACACAATACACACAGAGCAAATTAAGAGAAATCAATAAATACTGCTCACTGACATGTCTCAAAATCAGTAGTCTCAATTCCCCCACACACTGACAGTATAGATGTGAAAATAGAATCTTTCCTTCTGCTGCATCCAAGAAACACACTTATCATTAAGGATAGACATTACATCAATGTAAAAAGATGGACAAAGATTATAAGCAAAGGAACCTACTATGTAAGCTAATACAGCCATTGCAATATCTGATAAAATAGACTTCAAACCAAACTAATCAGAAGATATGTACAGCCACTACAAATTCATCAAAGGAAGACCCACCAGAAAGACATGAAATTCTCAAAACATATCCACAAAACACAAGGGCACCTATGTTCTTAGAGTAAATATTACTACAGCCTAAATCACATACTGATACTCACACACAGATAGTGGGAGACTTCAATACTTCATTCTGCCCCCAATAAACTCATCTTCCAGACAATAAATTACATAGAAAAATGCTGGTGATGATGTGTGGCAAAGGGAATACTCAGGAATTTCTGGTAATACTGCCTGCTTAAATAGCCACTATGGAAATAAGTATGACAGTTCCTCAGGAAAATAGGAATCGATTTATCTCAAGATCTAGCTGTACCACTGGTGGGTATACACTTCATTATATCATAGAGACACTCAACCATGCTCATAGATGCTCTATTCATAACACCCAGAAATTGGGAACCAGCAACATATTCCTCAACAGATGAATGAATAAAAAGAATGATATTCAGAATGAATAAAAGAATGAATAAAAAGAATGTTGTTCAGTCATTTAAAAAAATGAAATTCCCAGGTAAATGAATGGAACTAGAAAAAATAATCATCCTCAATGAAGTAACACAGACACAGAAAGACAAACATGGTATGTTATTCATTTATATATGGATATTATATATCAAATCAATGATAAACCACAATCCATAGAACCCATATAGAAAAAATGGCTAGAGGGACAGGCAGATATCCCTAGAAAAGCGAAATATCATATATAGTTATGGAAGGGTAGCTATGAAGGGTAGTTGAAAAAGGAGAATAAAATGGAAGGGGGTGAGGAAGATAAAGGGGAAATATAGTGAAAGTCAGTTAAAATTAAGGGCCATTTTAGAGGTAGTATGGAAATCTAATACAGGCGATGCTCCTTAAAATATAAACATATATAAAAGGTGGTCTAAATAAAATCCCCAAATAATGGGGGAGACTCAGAGCCAACTGGGTAGCTCCTGTCGCCAAATGTAGCTTCCTCTACCAGAAATTGGTTACTTATAATGGAGTTGTTGAATAAAAGGGTCCCATGGAACACCCAAACAACTCAGGCTGTTTTCAAGACTATAGATTGCTCTCCACAAACAGATGGCAAGGCCAAAGGGGAAAACAAACCAACAAAAAGCAAAAAACAAAAAACGTCACCAACAACAAAACAAAACAAAAAGTCACTGAATATGCAGAAGTCCAGCTGGTGGCTACATAGAACCTTTGTCATTATGGACTTCTGTTCATTGTACTGGAAAATACCATACATGCTACCAAAAGAGGAAGGTGAACATCAATTGAGCTACCAATTCTTTAACGTATAAGAGTGACCTGCCTGCAAGCTATGCTACAACAATAGTGGCAAAAAGATTGTTGGAATAAGAAACAAATACTTGATTTGAGTTAAGGTCAACTCCATGAGATATAACCCATAAACCAACTATGCTAGTGACCAAGAACCTGAGACCTGGTAAGTCAGGGACCTGGAGAAAAACCAAATCTTGCTTCAGCTAAAGTGAATAGTGCCTTGCTCAGTCATCATCAGATGAAGTGCCTCCTGCAGCAGGTGAGAACATATGCAGAGACCCACAGCCAGACATTATGCAGAGAGTGAGACCTAGGATGTCTCCATCAAATCCCTCCCCTCAGGGAACACTTAAAAAAAAATAAAAGGAGGCAGAAAGAGTAAGAACACCAGGGGATGGAGGACACCAAAGAAACAAAGCCCTCTAAAGCAAAATGATTAATTACAGCACATTTGAACTCACAGATTGTAGCAGCACATACAGGACCTGGCTAGGTCTGCACCAGGCCCTTTATGTATACATTATGGTTTCCAATTGAGTATTTCAATAGGTTTCACGAGAGTGTGAACTAGTGAGTATCTGTTTCTTTTCTTAGGTGGTTTTCCTTCTATTTGTTTGTTTTGTCCTATTCCAATGTGTTAGTTTTTGTTTTGTCTTATTTTATTATTATCCTTTAGAAGGCTGTTTTCAAATGAGTGGTGGAATGTGGTGGATCCAGACAGGAGAAAAAATGAGGATGAACTGGAGATGTAGAGGGAGGGCTAAAATGTAATCAGGATATATTATGTGAGAAAACAAGTCTATTTTCAACAAAATAAAAAAAATTCAGAAATATACATGAACCTAGAAAGCATAATATTAACTTGACTCAAATCCAAAAAGACGAATACAGAGTACTCTCTTTAATGCAGATACATGCAAATGGATGAGAGTGTGGGCAAAGCCTACACAGCTAGGATTCCAAGAGAACATAGTATTAGATGATGAGAAAGAATGAGACTCTTGAGCAAGGGGAAAGTTGGTGGACTGTAGGGATAAGGAAAATGCAAACAATCATAGAGAGTCTACAAGTAGAGAACTTGTTAGCAGGAAGAAAGGGAACCATAAAAACAGACTTTATTCAAGAATGTAATGATATTTAACATGTGCTGATTTTTAAAATTGAAAGTATTTTACGAGTAATTTTCTGATGATATAAAAGGGAAATCAGATTATGAAAACATAATTGCCAATATTTATTAATCGTATAAGTTAATATATTTTGAGGAGCATATCCATTTCTCTATTAAGATTTTTTTTCCTAATAAAAAGTAAAAGCAACCCAATGTTTCAGCAGTAACAACAATCCTATGCTTGCTGAAGTGAAACTCCCTATTACTCTTCCTGCTTATATTTATCTGTCAATGTGATTTTCATTAGAAAAAAAAATCTATCTTGTTAAAAATTTCTGAATGTTTTTGTTGGCTTGCTTTCTCAGTGAACTATTTTTTTTCAATGTAGACACACAAAGGACTTGCTCTGAAAATTAGAAAAGCTCTAGAGATCCTAGGATGGGGTTCATAGATGTCACAGTTTGATATATGAATTATGCTATAACTCTAAAAATCATAACATTTACAATTCTGAAGTAGTTACCAAGTCCATGATTTATTCCAAAATGTAATGCTGGTTTAGAGTCTTGCTTTCATGATCTTGGGATGCTGATGGCTTGATGCGATAGTCTTGTGATTCATGGGGATGGCTCATTCATTATTTTTGAGTGGGATGAAGATAGTGGAGCTTATTTATAACTCCCTTAATTGTTTGAAGCTAGAGATGGAGATATAAAATTCTACAACTTAGTTTCCCCTGTTCTTGCTTATGTTGTATCACAAGGACAAAGATTCATTAAAGAGACCTTTAAAATGTGTTAATCTAGGTACTTTAATGAAATTTGTTTGCAGGCCAACCTGTCCCACTTATTTATGCTTAGTAGCATTCATACATAATGGTAATGTGACTGCTCATCTCTAGACCATTAAGGAAAGAAATATGAGGGAAAGGGGCATGATGATTAATTTGGGGTGGGCTGCTTAGAAGTTTTTTTGCCTTTTAAAGCAAACTGTGCTTATCTTATTTAGCCCTTTTATAAAAAAACATTAAAATTTCAAATTAAAATATGCAACAGACCAGGAAGAGTGTAAAATTGAAAAGGTAAGTAATATTTATCACCTGAATAGTGTGGGTAAAATAGATGTAAAACACTTTCTAAAAAGTTAAAGGCTTTCAATGTTCCGTAGATGTACGTTTTAAAAGCCAATGGAGTCTTTCAAGAATATTTCCCTGTTTTTCAACTACCTGTATGTTACCAATACCATCTGCCTCGTTTCTTAGAGAAGAAAATGCCCGCTCTTTTTGTGGTTAATCATCCTACTGTGCTATTGATCTCTCATTGTCCTTTGAATTACCATCCTTTCTGTTCTTTTATCATTACTGTTCTACTTTAGCTATTTCTGCAAGTACTTAATACATATTAATTTAACACCTCGCCCCCCGAAACAAATCATTCCTATGTGTCTGTGGAACAAACCTGCCAAAGTCTAGCTGCTGAAATTGGGAAGATGCATATTTTGCTTCTGTGCTTGGAAGTAAGGATTAGATCACTGTGGCCTGTTTGCCTGTGCTTTCAACATCAGTAGAGATGGCTCAACGCTTGGGAGCGAGGATCTCCTGCAAGCTTGTTCAGGATTCTGTCTGAAGGTAAGTGATAGCTGTCCAGAATTTACCTGAACCTGTCAGAAAGAGGCTCTCTCCAGGTGGCCAGGGCATTTTCCATCTTCTGATAGCTCAGTTCCTAGACACAGGAGATATGGAGAGAGGAAGGGAGGGAGAGACAGAGAGATAGCTAGCATTGAAAGACTCACAGTGTCACCTTCATTGCATGCATGGAGTCAGCCACAGATTTAACTGGTACTACATGGTCTGTAAAACACATAAGAAATTCTGCTGTGACTGTTTCTAGAACGCAGTCTTCCATGATCTGCCTGTATTTTTCCACCCCTTCTTCCTATCAAGAGTCCCTCAAGTTTCAATGCAATGTCAGGCTCCTGTTCAAGATCCAAGATGTCCTCTGAAATCAGGTATACATAGAGATTCCTTAGGTACACTTCCTCAGGATGAATTTGTCAATGTTGTTCTCAACCTGAGTGCAAGGACTCACAAAATAATACAGCTCCTTTCTTCCTTACTCAGTATACAACAAAGAGGTAACCAAAAATAAATACAAGCAAAAACTGAACATGGTAATTGAGGTACCTACCCATAGCAATTCCTTATCCACAGAAACTCAGAAATCTAGCTGGATATGCATTGCTAGTTCATGGGCAAAGACCTAGCTACTGCCTACTAATGAATGATTCCTTACTGATGATGTCTCACTTTATAGGGCAGTGGGCTCTTTGATTGCACATACACTTCATTGCCTAAAACAGGTAGCTAGATTTTGCAATTGGATAAACTAGAATAATATGGGAAGCCAAGAACATCTTTAATTTCCTTCATCTCTTTTTTTTTATATCAAGCTGCTATTTCTAATGTGACATTTTCTTTTAAAATTTAACTTTTCTATGAGTATTACTGAAGTTTGCTTCAGAAGCAACCAGCATGCACACAATTACCACTGAAATGAGCCTTCTCTATCTTGTTTGAGTGTTACAGTATTCATAGAATTTGTCCATGAGAATCACAGAAATTCAGTGGAGATGTGGCTCAGGTAGTATAGTGCTTGTCTAACTGACAGGAAGTCTTGGGTTAAATTCTCAGCACAGCAAGAATCCAGGAGTGGTGGAGGACACTTATAACCCCAACACTCTGGAGGCCAGGGCAATAAGTTCCAGGTTGTCCTCAGGTACACAAGGAGTTCAAGTCCATAACATCAACAATAACAAAATAATAATAATTGTAAGTGATATTAAATCTGTTGTTATTCAATGAAACATGATCCATAAAGCCCAATTTTACCTTTTTGCTAGCAAAATAAGTCCCTAGAAGGTGTTGCCATTGACATACATCTTTATGAGATGTGTTTGTTTCTTTTTGTTTTAGGCAGGATCTCATGTAGTCTTGTAAGGCCTCCAACTTGATATGCAGCGAAATATTATCTTGAATTCCTCTATGGTCCTTCTGCCTTCATCTCCAGAGTGCTACAGCTACTCATATATGCCAGCATTTAGGCAGTGCTGGTAATCAAACCAAGGGCTTCAAGCAGCTAGTCAAGCATCTACCAACTAGAATGCCCTTTTGTTTGAGGTCTTAACAAATAAACTCAGAGTCCTATCCTTCTTCATTAATTACTTTCCTATTTCCATGGTTAAAACACTATGGCCAAGGCAAGTTGTAGAAGGAAAACGTTTATTTGATCTTAGGGTTAAAGAAGAATATGAATCCCATCATGGCTGGGAGACAGCAAGCATAGACCTCAGATTTGAAACTACAAACTGGAAATAGAGTGAACAAACTCAAAGTGGCCTCAAACGCTTAAAGCCTGTGTCTAGTAATGTACCTACTCCAACAAGACCACACCTCCTGCAACTAGCCTGTACCTCCTCCAACAAGCCTGCACCTCCTTAGTCTCCTAAAACAGCACCAGCAACTTGGGACCAAGTATTCACATTACCTAGACAGCTGCGGACATCTCATTAGAACCACCACATTTGGTTTGATTTTTATCTCAAATCCTGTTTTCAAACCACACAGTTGTGTAAGATAAATGGTTTAGAGTTTTAATGAAAAAAAAAAATCTGGGTTTCTTCAGACTTCCTTTAATATTTTTACACGTTAAAATTTCCCTCACTCAGCTGTTTGTCTCTTATCTAATTTAGCTATTGAGAACAAGCATATACTCCATACATTTTCAGTATTCTACCAAGAAATTTTCTTTGAGCAGCCAATTTAGCAAATATATTTTTTTTGTTTTCCATGTGACCTCAGGGTAATATGTTTTTTTGTTCCTATAGAACAACTGTTCTTTTATCTCTACGTTCCAAGGACATCTTTGACACTTTTGTTTCAATCCTTATCTATAGACTTCTCAGACCGCCAGATTTTCCCTAAATAAAAGCAAAACCAGAAAATCCTCACTAGCTTTACTTTTACTCTCCTTTACTGGCAAGTTTTTCTACCTTCCACCTAACTCTTACCCTCCAAACTACTTTATTTATTTTTTTGGCCTGTATGGTTCTGGTACTAAAATTTGTTCCAATTAAGATTGTTACTTAGTGAAGCATACCAGTACTACTTACTGTCTGAAGAGTAGTGTGCCTGTGTGTCTGTTATGATAAAGCTCGTGGGGGATTCTTGGTGGGTGAGGGGCAAACATGAAAGGTAGATCGAGATTAAGTGAGAAGTTTTATTAGAAAGGGAAGAGAGGAGAAAAGGAAACAGAAAGGAGTTAAAGACACAGAGACACAGACAGACAGAGGCAGAAGAGAAGAGGGAGACAGGAAGAGTCTTTTGCACCTGCGTGCAGACTACATACTGATGTAGCAGCCATGGATCCCTGAGCTGACCAGGGTACTGCCAGGTGGCAGGAAGCAGGCCAGCATAATGCCTGAATTATATTTATGTGTGTGTGCATGTGCGACCCTGCCCGTGTGGTGTGTATCTGTGCTTATGAACTGGGAAAGCTCAGAAGATGTAGATTGTAACTCCTCTACTCAAGTTGCTTGCTCAAATTCCAGGAGCTCACTGGAAACTCACTGAATTTTGTTATCTAGACTACACTATAAACAGATGCTCATAATAACCCAAAAGCATAGTAGAGGACAGGCACCAAACATTTGTTATCTCTTCCCTCTAGATGTTTGAGTACCCACATAACATTGGGACTGAATTCAACAGCAAGTGTCTCAGACTATGTGGTCAAGCAGATGCTGTATCTATCTTATGACTTCATCTTTGAAAACATATATATCATCTATTTTTTATTATTTCATCATACTATTGCCAAAGGACAGTCAAGTTTTAGTGGGAAATAGAATGTAACTTTTGAATGGAATTAGCAAATCCTGGAAGAGAAGCTAAAAAGACACCTAGTTTTCCATTTTGGAGGCTATAACCTTCCAACCTGCTACTCCCTTCTTGTCACATTAAATTTGTGCCAAAAATATATGTAGTCCTTCTTCTCTCTATCTATATTTAGCATGGATCTTTATGAGTCCCATCTTTGTAAACAGATATGCACACATATCTAAAATAGTTGACAGGAAAGCAGGTATTCTCAAAGCGATTACTTAATTCCTTGTATCCTGTTTCTATAGCTATTTCTTACAGAGTGCTGCCTACCCACCATCTAGACTTTGTTTCTAGGGGTGAGTCTGCATAACATACTTCTGTTTTACTAACTGACTTTCTGTTACACTATTAATCATGGATCCTAGAAGGAACATGAAGGAGAATAGAGAGGAAGGAATGACTCTCTATTGTTCGTTTCCTGTTTACTTTCAGCCACCCTCAGTGATACCCAGCACCACTTCTTCATTCTGACAATAACAGTCAAGATGAAGAATAACAGCAATAATTAATTCCAGTTTGCTGTTGCTCTAACACCGCCAGACTTATGTCTTTATCAATCCCATCCCCCAGATCCCCTAGATAGAAATGTTAGTCACTAGACACACTTACAGCATCCCCGCTCCCAATTCAGACACAGCCACATGGCCAAGGGGCACCTGAAGCATCTCAGGTCAGAGGTGCAGCTTTGTACAGACCCTCTTTCACCACTCAGGCTTCAATCATTCTTCAGCTTTTCTTTTGTTGCTCTCCTTCCAGGGGTGGAAGCTGCTTCTCGTGGATACTGCTCCTCTGACAACATACTGTACTCCTTTTGTATTTCAACTTCTGTTTATTAAATGGGCAGCAATGATTAATATCATTTCTTCCTTTTAAATAATTGGAGTACATTCTGGAATCTGAGTGAAAACTATCTGACGAATATGGTCTATTTTACGTCTCCTACATGAAACATCATATAGGAATCAGTCCTATCTTACGGTTTAATTATTTGACGTGTCTCATTGTCCTTTTCACAGTGGATATGCAAGACTGACACTTAAAACCAGTAAAGTAGGTCACAGTAAAAATAAGAACTGTGATTGTGTTTATTCTATTTTACATGTGTAAAAGGTGATAAGGTATTATCACTGAGGATCAAATTAAATAAACAAAATTTCTACATATATTATCATATTTTTCGTTGCTTTCATTAATTTTGCATTGTCTATAAGTCACAGTCATGAAAGTGATGTATGAGGTCACCAGAGAATCAGTGTCTAGTATCATTATATTTTAAAGTACTTACCACAGCACAATTTGGCATATAAACTACCTATTATTGTCACAAATACCACTCATAAAATACACTTAAAATATATATTTAATGTTAGCTGCCTATGTTATTCTCAAGATGTTAAAAATAAAATTGTATCTATAATAGTAATTTTTGTGACCGAAGTTGAATTTGTATGTCTTATATTTAATGTTACTTTATTTTACTTCTGTATGTTATTGTGAATGGGAATTGGTAGCATAAAGCGCTTTATTTTTTCATATCACTCATATTCTCCTTTAAGCTTTTAATCAGTTCTGGTTTTATTTGATGTGAATATATTTATTCATTTTAAAGCTTGCAAACTTGATTTAAGTTGTTTTTATTTTTTCATTCTACTTCACAAAACTGACATAATCCCTTTGATTTCTTACCTTGCTTTCTTGTCATTGGTCTAAGAACAGGCATGAAATTCACTAATATGAAAGATATTTGTCCAGTGAATCGTGGAGTACTGGTACACTGGGCACTACTATTTTGTGTTTCTAACATGTTGTCCATTTATTTAGAGGTAATTGAAAACTGAAGGGGCTCTCACCAACTTCTTGGTTTTTTGTTTTGTTTTGTTTTTTCTTTCTGTAAAAAAATAATAAAAATATTTATTGGAACACTGACCAAATAAAGAAAATGGTGAACTGAAATTGATTTTAGTCATCAACTTCACTTTTAATAAAAGTAAAATGCATTTATCACCTATTTTCTTATTTTCCTTTTGAAGCAGGTAACTTTCCACAGCTTTTCAAGCAATGAGCAATGCCTTAATTTTTCATTGTCTAGCAAACTTTTCTTGTCCCTATGTGTCTAAGTCAATTTGAACTCTCAACGGAATGTGTTATGATTGCCTTTGAATTTGCCTGCATTCAGAAAGAAAGAGCTTTCCTAAATTCATGATTTGAAAAAATATATTGCTAAAAATTAAACTCATTCTGTGAATTCTCAATCTGTGAATTACGACCTCTTTGGGTCACATATCAGATAGCTTACATATCACATTATGATTCATAATAGTAGAAAAATTAGTAATAACAACCAAATTATTTTATGATTTGGGGTGACCATAACATGAAGAGCCCTATTAAAGGCTCACAGTATGAGAAAGGTTGAAAACCTCTGCTCTAATGAATTCAATTCTATAGATATGAATTATAAGAAAGTGAAAAGGGAGATTTTGTTTTTAATTTAGAAAAGGCAAGAGTTTGTTGTATTTTTAAAAGCTGGGATTTAGGCAAGTGTGAAAAGTTTAATTTTCACTTTAAAATGTAACGGATGAGTCTAAATCATTAGGGTTATACGTTGCTGAAAAGACACATAGCATCTATATGGGATGAATGAGAGACTGAATCTGATAGTAGTAGTAGGCTGGTAGGAAAAAAGTAGAAGTGAATTCTTTGGTTATTTTCTGCACAATTTCTCATTCCTGGCCTTTGTATAATGTCCGACTTGACTAGAAATATCACCATGCGAAGGTACTATTGTAAAAGTAATTGTTGTCAGCCTTAATTTTATTATACTTCTGGAATTGTCTCAGGCAATTTAACTCGAGTAAAAGTAAAAGTATTTGGGGTTGGAACCCCTTGAGAGCTGTAGACTATCTAACAAACACCCAATACAAGGCATGGAAAACTGTCTTTCAAGTTATTGAGCAAAATGGCAACCAAGAGACTTCCTCGAACGATAGAAGCAGATGTCATTGCTCTTGCTTGCCCCTCAGTATTGGATGGAAATATTACAATGATGAATAATGTTGTGGGGTATCACCTTAACTAGGCAAGGATGTGGTACATTTATTTATGCTGCACAATATTACTTTAACTCTGTATAGATGTGTTACAGTTTTTGTGGCATTTGTTTAAGGAGGTAAGAATGTGCTACATTTGTTTGTGCTACATTTGTTTAATTACAAAAAGATGTGTTGCACTTGTTTCACCTTGCCTGCTTCAGCCAAGGCTGACAGTCAGAGCAAATAAATAGGAGGAGCAATCTAGGCCTGAAAAGAGAGGAATGAGAGGAGGCGGAGAAAATGAGGGACATGCCTGAAGCAAGAAGCCAGGCAGATGCCAGCCAGAAGACAGGAGGAGAATCAGTGAAAGCAAGATATACGGAAAGAAATAAAAAGCAGTGAAGTAATAGGTAGATAAAGAGAAACATGTCTTTACTTGATAGCTGAGTGTGGCTCTCTAAAAAAGGAAAAGCCTGGTATAAATACACCACAAACTTGAGAAACAGCACTTGGAAAAAAATCCAGATTCAGCTAATGTGGGAGCTTCTTCACTGAGGACTAGTTTTCATAGGGTCAGAAGATAGTAGCAAGCTGCCAAGGAAGAAAAGCAATCACTAGCCATATCCAGCTGTAAATGCTATAACACACAATAATGATTGGCCTGGCCAGATAGTTCCAGGAGTAAAGACTTACATAATGATGGCACTAGTCAACATACCATGAAGGAAATTTTATAAAGCCTCATTCTTAGATAGGGACTTCCTGGTAATCAATGGCTCATGAGGAAGGGAAAATTGATTCTTTCCAGGGAGAGACCCTGATAGGTTATCCAATCAAGTGGTCAGCCATAAACACATACATATATGAACAACACTAATTGTACTAATTGTGACACATATGTACATATACATATATATGTATGTGTGTGTGTATATATATATACTATATTGTATATATACTATATTTCTAATCATGTAAATCTGCCTGCTTCTGCTTCCCGAGTGCTGGGATTAAAAGCCTGTGCCACTACACATAGTCATTCTATTTCTTTCTTTTCTATTTTTAAATTTTATTTATTTAATTTATTTTACGTGTCAATCCCAGTTCCCTCTCCCTCCCTCCCTATTACCCTTCTTCCCCTTCACATGCACCCTGACCACCCTCCCCTCCCATCCCCTACCCACACTCCACATGTAGGGCAATGCCATCCAGGTGGGGTCATGTAAATCTGTCAAGTCATTTGAATTAGGGACTAGGAATTCTCTCCTGCCTCTAGATTAAGGGAGTATCCCTCCATGGGGGATGTGTTCACTAAGTCCTTTTGTGCACCAGGGATACATCCTGACTCCACTGTCTGAGGTCCCTTGGACTGCTCAGTCCTTCTGGCTGAGACCCAT
This sequence comes from Phodopus roborovskii, assembly GCF_943737965.1. NCBI lineage: Eukaryota > Metazoa > Chordata > Mammalia > Rodentia > Cricetidae > Phodopus > Phodopus roborovskii. The sequence goes on from NW_026126511.1 coordinate 20,543,963, forward strand.
ATTCAGAGGGGCCTGAGTCAGTCCCATGCTGGATTCCCAGCTATCAGTCTAGTGGCCAATAGCTCCTCCTTGTTCAGGTCAGCTGTCTCTATGTGTTTCTGCAGTGCGGTCTTGTCCTCCTGTCCTACCTCTCTGCATCTGGATTCTAGTTCAGCTCGGTGTTTAGTTATGGGTGTCTGCTTCTGTTTCCAATAGGTACTAGATGAGGGCTCCATGATGGTGGATAAGTTAGTTGTTGATCTCATTATCAGGGAAGGGCATTTATGGTAGCTTTTCCACTGTTGCTCCAATTGTTAGTTGGCAGCAGTCTTGTAGGTCTCTGGACATTTCTTTAGGTTTAGTTTTCTCTTCAGTACTATAATGGGTCCCTCTGTTATATTCTCTCTCTCTCTCTCTCTCTCTCTCTCTCTCTCTCTCTCTCTCTCTCTGTCTTTATTCCATTCCTACCCAGACTCAATCTTCCTATTCGCACGTGTTTTCCTTTCCCTCCCTTTTCTTTCTCTTAGTTACCTCTCCACTCACTGCCCCCCACCACTTCCCATGTGCTCTGGAGGACTTGTCCTTACCCCTTCTGTGAGTGACTTTATATGAATCTCTTAGAATACACCTTGTATCCTGGTCCCTTTGGCGGTGTGAGTTATGGGCTGGTGATCCTTTGCTCTAGGTCTAAAATCCATATATGAGTGAGTACATACCATGTTTTTTTCTTTTTGTGACTGGGTTACCTAATTCAGGATGGTTTCTTCCAGTGTTATCCACTTGCCTGCAAATTTCAAGATTCCATTATTTATTTATTTATTTATTTATTTATTTATTTATTTTTGCAGAATAGTATTCCATTGTGTAGACGTGACACATCTTCTTTATCCATTCTTCAATTGAGGGGCATCTAGGTTACTTCCAGGTTCTTGCTATTACATAAAATGTTGCTATGAACATAGTTGAGCATATGTCTTTGTTGCATGGATGTGGATCATTTGGATATATGCCTAAGAGGGGGATTGCTGGGTCCTGTGGTAAACTAATTCCCATTTTCCTGGGGAACTGCCATACTGATCTCCAAAATGGCTGTACAAATTTGCACTCCCACCAGCAGTGGAGGAGTGTTCCCTTTTTTCCACATCCTCTCCAGCATAAGTTGTCATTGGTGCTTCTAATTTTAGCCATTCTGGCAGGAGTAAGATGGTATCTCAAAGTTGTTTTGATTTACATTTCCCTGATAGCTAAGGATGTTGAGCACTGTCTTAAGTGTCTTTCAGGCTTTTTTATTTCCTCTATTGAGAATTCTCTCTTCAGTTGTATACCCCATTTTTAATAGGGTTATTTGGTGTTTTGTTGACTAGTTTCTTGAGTTCTTTGTATATTTTGGAGTTCAGCCCTTTGTCAGATGTAGGATTGGTGAAAATCTTTTCCCAGTCTGTGGGCTATTTCTTTTTTAACCATTTTATCCTTTTTCTTTTCTCTTCCAAAAGTACATATGTTTTTAAACAAACTGTAAACCATTTAGAAGTTTTCTTCTTTCTAAAATCTGTCTTACTGCATCTCTCTCTCTCTCTCTCTCTCTCTCTCTCTCTCTCTGTCTCTCTCTGAGCACAGGAGTCATTTTTTTTTCTTATTTTACATATCAATCCCAGTTCCCTCTTCCTCTTTCCCTCCCTCCACCCCTCCCTCTCACTCTCTCATCTCATCCCCCCCATGCTCCATAGGGAGAATGGTGCCTTCCAGGATGGTTCAACAAAATCTTTCAAGTCATTTGAGTAGGGACTAGGCCCTCCCTCCTGCCTCTAGGTTAAGGGAGTATCCTTCCATGGAGAAGCACATGCGTCTTTTACCTTCTAAGGAGCATTGCTAGGGTTAAAGCAGACATTTTGGCTGCTGGTTCCAACAAGTTAGGCTTTCCAATTTGGTAGGGGTATGCTTACCACCAGCTCCAGGAGCTCTGCCCACCACCCAGACTGGTGTATGGCACTGTCAAGAAATTTGTAGCACATTGACCAATAAACCTACTGTCTGTATGAGTAAAAGCTGAATCTGCTATGCAGCATGCTGTGTGGCTTGGAGACAGCCTCGGTGTACCGCAGTGGGAATCCACCATGTTGTGTTTAAGCCTGACTGCCACAGTTTCTCTGTGCCATGGCCTGCACAAAACTGTGAGACTAGGAAGCCTACTGCAATTCCGTTTTATGTGGGCATTCTTGCCTAATGTTGAGGGTGCCATATGGCCCTCTGTCTCACCTTGCCCCACAGCAGTTTAGCCCCAAATAAACACAGAGATTTATATTGATCATAAACTGTTTGGAGAGAACTATGCCCACATTCCCAAATATTGTTTATAAATGTTTGTTTTCATTTAAATGGGGTTGATTATAAATGGTTTATAACCATGGTCAATCTCCGTCTAAAGAAAACACAAACAGGGAAATATGATATAAAAATGAATACTTTGTTTTGATTTTTTGATTCAAATTTAAGGTCAATTCTGTTATATATCTGTCAGGTTTTTTTTTCGTCCCAAGCAACTGCTGTCTTCTAACATTTTCAATTTATGTGAATGATTTAACTTTTTAATAAGTAAAATTATACTCATTATTTTTCAATTCACATTCTTCATCTTCAATTTTTGTTTTGTTTTTCTGGACAGGGTTTTTCTGTGTTGCTTTGTAGATGAGGCTGATCTTGAACTCACAGAGATTCACCTGCCTCTGCCTCCCAAGTGCTGGTATTAAAGGTATGACCCACCACCACCTGGCTCACCTTCAAACTTTTTTATAGGAATAGCAGTTCAACCTATGGAATACAACATCTTCCATTTATTTCAAGCCCAAATTCTTACAAGTGGAAGATAGAAAAATGTTAGGAACAGTTTTCCTGCCAGCCTGGTCCCAGTGTAGCATTAACCCCAAGTAACACAGAGAGACACTGTATTTGATGTAAAGCTATTTGCCTGTTACTAGCCTTTCTTATTGGCTGGCTCTGTCTTAAATATTAAACCATTCCTATTAATCTAAGTGTTTCCATCCAGACTTCTTCTCTCTCAAGTCTCCTCTACTACATGTCCCAGAATCCTCCTTGTCTCCTAGTCCCACCTAGTCTTGCCTTCCTATTGGCCAACAGTGCTTTATTCATTAACCAATATGAGAAACATATTTACAGATGGCATCTCCCATCACCAGCCTTGCCCAATGTGTTATCTTCCTCCACTCTTTTTTTTTTTTTGGTGGGGGGAGGAGGAGGTCTTATTAGAATTACATGTCCATGTCATAGTCCCTTCACTGAAGGGAGTCAGGACAGTAACTGAAGCAGGGTAGGACCCTGGAGGTCGGTGCGCACACAAAGGCCATAGAGAAGTGTTGCTTCCTGGCTTGCTTAGCCACTTGTTCTTTTCTTTGCTTGCTTTTTCCCTTTTTAAAGTTTTCTTTTTATATTTTTATTATTTAAAACAATTTTTAACTTTAAATATGTTTTGATCCTAGTCTTTTCCTCACCCAAGTCCTTCCAGATCCTCTCTCCTACTCTACCCACCCAGCTTCCAAGTTTTTTTCTCAAAAACCAAACAAAAATCCAATACAGCAATATATCCCCCCCAAGCTAAGAAAAAATGAAACCACACCCCCAAAAGAAGAAAAAAAATAAGAAAAACTCATCAAACTAACCAAATAAAAGCACACACACACAAACTATGAAGTCCACTACATGCTGCTCAGCTAATTCTGAACATGACACCTCTCTCTCCTAGAGTGGTTGGTATACTCAGTGTTGCTTGATAGGAGAAAAATTATTTTCCTTCTACCAGTAGGGATAATTGACATTTTCCAATTTACACTAGTAGGTTAGTTTTCATTCCACTAGGGTAAAGATTAAATTTTAACAAAATGAAATATAGTAAAAATAAAACAAAAACTCTCACATTGAAGTTGGACAAGATAACCAAGAGAAGACACAAGAATCAGAAACCCACTTGCACACAGACTCACCAATCCCATAACAACCCTAAACTAGAAGCCAGTGCAGAGCTGTGCAGGCCCTGTGCATGCCTCTTCAGTCTCTGTGAGTTCATAGGAACTTTGTTCATATTGACTTAGAGAGCCTGTTTTCTTGGTGTGCTCCATCCCCTCTGGCTCTTACACTCTTTCAGCTTCCTGTTCTGTTTGGGCCCATGAAGATCATTCCACTCCATCATGGCTCAAGGTCAGAGAGTTCAAAACTGCCCTTAGGAAATCATAAGACCTAAAGGTCAAAGGTGTGGCTACAGTAGGATGGCTGATCTTGGCCTTGGGTGTCTTATTCTATATAAAAACAGACTCGGTCTGAAGTGTGGTTACTCTTGACCCTGAAGGCCAGATAAGGAGAAATTAAAAATAAGGTGTAGTTACCAAATCCTTGGAGAATTGAGGAAGAAAAGTCTGTTCTGTATATATGATACAATTTTCCCCTTTTTTGTTTAAGGTATTTAAGAATGGTGAAAAATAAACTCTTTGCGTTCAGCATTTAGTATTGACTGAATTGCCCTCCTGATTTTATTCCTGTGTCTCTGTTTTTTCCTTTAACATCCTTAGCTAGCCTTTCTTTAGTCCACACTCCCCCTCTCAGGTGTGAACTGTGGGCTGATCAGCTGGCTCTGACTGTAGCTCAGCAAACATATCCTACAAAACTTTTCCACAGGGTTCCTGATCTCTGAGGGGAGCAATTTGATGGAGGTATCCCATTTAGGCTAAGTGATCCAAGATCACACACATAGAGTAAGAACTCTATGTATAATATAGAGTTGTGGGTCTCTATAATTGTCAACATCTTCTGTAGGAGATAGCTTCTATAATGATAGCTGAAAAAGACACTAATTTATGAGTATAACAGAATATCAGTAGTAGTCCTTTTAACTACATTTTTTTTTCCTTTTTAAGCTAGCATTATTTGGTTTGACCCAGGGTCCTTGGGCTAGTCTCAGGTTCTTCATCATCCACCAAGCAGTGTTGGGTATGGATTCTATTTCATGGAATAAGCCTCAAGTCAAACCAGTTTGACTTGAAAATGGAGTAATGAGACATATTATCTTTTTTTTTTTTGGTATGGAGATTGAACAAACATATCTACATACAAAATAGATAATAAATAAATTGAACAGTTTAAAGACTAGGGATATTAAAATGCATAACAAATAGAAAGACTGAAGTATTGGTTAAGCTCATTCTGAAGAAAAAAGAATTCAGATACAAGTGATAACTGGCAAGAGTAGGATCTCTTGAGATTCCATATTTTTCACCATTGTGTTATTTATTTCACAGTCAACCAGACTGACTGTACTGTATGCATCAAGTAGATCGTCATGCTACCAGCTGCTTGCTCTGTGTTCCAGTTCCTGCTGTTATACTATTCTTATAGCCACAGATAAGTGTAGTCTTCATCCCTCATCAAGGAAACTTGTTTTTGGAACAACAGAAAGAGACCATTACCTAGCACCACAACCAATCAAAATGTAGGTTCATGGAGCTCAGTCCCAATGGATACATCTAAAAAACACTCCTGCACTTAAGACTCAGTGAACAGTGTAGAAGAGTGAGCAAAAGAGTTTTAGAGCCAGAGGAGTGGGAACCTTGTGGCTTTATGTTCAAGTAATATTAGAAGCTACATCCATAAATTTTAACCAGTGACTACTCAAATGGGAATTGAACAAGGATAACTCCAGTGGTCATGCCAAAATTGGCAGAGGAATGCTCAAAGAAACCTCAACTGTACATAGAGAACTAGAGGAGTTCTGGGAGCTGGTTGTCTTCCCCAGGAAAGAGCATACCAACTGGTAGTCAGTGACAAGTAGAATCCCTGACAATATAAATAAAGTTAACATTATATTAAACATTAAAAAGTTTATATTTAGGAATGCATATCTATATATGTGGACATTTATTCATGAAGTAAAAGTTCTTTCTAGAAAGGCCATAAATTTGAAAGAAGATCAAGAAGGGTTTTGTGAGTGTTTGGATGGAAGAAGGGTAAGGGGGAAATGTAATTACATTATAATCTCAAAAATAAAATAAGAAGAAGAAAATATAACTCCAGGGTTCACTCACGATTCCCTTTCTATCAGTTGTTGATCTGACAGAAGCCCCATGTTTGGTTAGTATCAATTTTTAGCACCTTACTGTGACTCACTGTCAGAAAAGGATCATAAATATTTTACTATCCGATTCCAGTTTCTTGTGTGCTTTTCTCTCATCCTTTACACTGGTCGTCTAGTCTACCCTTTACATAGTCTTCCTTACGTAGTTCAGACTCCACAACCGACTTTTCCAGTGATTTAGTTTCTGTTAGTCTTTTGCCTCTATTGCCTTGTTTTTCCACTTTATTAACAAAAGTCCATCTGAGAAACAAACTGCAGCCTTCCTTTCTGTAGGGTGGTGTCATGCTTGAACATCCTCTATCTGCTATCACGTCCATTACATATGAAAAGGCTTGAGTTTTCCCAGAAAAGTTAGTTTCCACTTCTTATGTCCAGTCTTTTCTCATCCTACTTTACTCTGGCCTCCGTGTCCATAGCCTCTCCTTAACTATTGTCACTAACAACTTCACTGCCTTCAATGGCAATAGATTTAATGTCGAAGCATTTTCTGTGTTTGTCAAATTTCATCTCTCTGTGACCATTCTCACTGCCAAATACTTCCTTTGTTCTGAAATCTTGTTTTCTCTGAGCCTCTATACCTTTCTCTTTTAAACTTCCAGAAAAGATCTGGAATACTGCCTTTTCACATCAGATTGTCTTGCAAATATCTCTCCATGTCTGAAGCTCATGTCGAAGCCTCAACTCAACTCATCATTTTTTGCCCTGGAACCCCCATCACTTTGCCCTTGCCAATCTAATAATATGGTACCACATTGATCTGATTCAATATTTGAGAGTCATTTTGGATTTTTTTCTCTTCTCAGTAACCAAGAAATCTAAAAAAAAAAAAAAAAACATAAATTAAAAACAGGTTATATTACTGCAGAAGGTAATACATGGGAATAGCATTATGCATCAATGAAATTTGAATGTTCTAAAAATATGTATTGTATTAAATTAGTACAAACCATCTGGCTGATTAAACCTCCATGTGCACATTCTCCACTCCTCCCTGCCCTGGCTTTTCCTCTACTTTGTGATACAGCCTCTTGCTCTATGCAGTCTGGACCTTTTAATCTACCTTTCCTCACTGTTGTCAGAGTGACCTTTCTAAAATGCCATTTTGATCATGTCACTAGCTGACTTTCAAACCTTAAATGGTTCCCAAGACTGTCATGCTGTAGTTCACAGTTCACAGCTTAACATCATCTGGAGCACTTCACCCTGAGCTCTGGACTTATTTCAGAACACTGTGCCACTTACGTGCACAACGTTCTCATATTAATTCTTTTTTCAAGTGTGGGAGGTATTCTGACTTATTAACTGTTTGCAGAATACACCCCCCTTTTAACAAAAAAAAATATGTTTCATTATCCTGACTTATTAACTGTTTGCAGAATACACCCCCCTTTTACCCCTCCCCCAAAAAATCTGTTTCACAGTAAAGAATAATTCAATTTGGATATCTCAAAGTACTCTATTTCTCAGATATCTTAGGGCTGTGGTTTTTGCAAAATAACAGGGACCAAAATTAGAAGAAAAAGTTGTACAGACTTCTAAGTAGAAAAGGCCACCAAAAACAGAGTGGCAGTCATATTGCTTCAATGTCTTCCCATTTTATGTTCATGAGGCTAATGTCTAGGAGAGTTTTATGATGACCAATCACTTTGTCTAATTGAGATAGTTTCTCATTGTTCTCATTTTTCGTATATCACTATTGTCATAGTGGTGATTAATTTACTCACTTGAGCATTATGTAGCTTATTTTAGGTAAACATCATTTTCTGTCAACCCATATGCTTGTTAATTAGAATGAATTTATCTGATGTGATGTTCTGGAGCTTCACATAGGCCCTCATAGTACCTGAAAATAAAGATATGTACAATATGTATACATTGAGTAGAGCAGTCTGTTTCCAGTCACAAGATTTCCTGAAAGCAATGTACTATATTTCTGAAAACTATTGTGAGGATATAATCTAGTAACTAAGACTTCTGTCTGTAGGTCCAGGGTATTCATGTGAATCATAGATCCAGTACTTAGTAGTTTGGTGTCCCTGGATATTTTAATTAATTTCCTAAGAGCCTTTTCTCTGTAAAATGGAGATTATAGTCATCATTATCATATATATATATATATATACATATATATATATATATATTCATAGGATACAACCTAAGACATCTAAAATAGCTCTTGGACATGATAATAATTTAGTAAAGATCATTTTAAATCAGGTGTCCAACACCTACAAACAGATGTTTCATTAGTGGAATTAAGTTATGGCAGCAGACATCATGTTGACCTAGTTTATATTTTTTATTCCTAAAACTTGGTTTCTATTTATTTACATGAATTAATTCATTCATCACCTTAGTACTTTAAAAAAAAATGTAAGTAACTGTATTAATTGCATTGCTATTTGGAACAGCTAAATTATGGAAAGAAAATTAACATCCATCTGCAAATGAATGAATAAATATAGTAAATATGCAAACCAGAGTAATATCCATTCATAAAATGTAAGGAAATCTGTCATTTGCAACAACATTGATAAACTCAGATAACATTATATCAAGTGAATCAGACATAGAAAGACTATTCCCTCATGTTAACCAAATAACCAAACCCAAGAACCAGAGAGTAAACTTATAGTGGTTATTAGCTTATAGGGAGATGATAGCCAAAAGCTGTAAAGTTTCAGTTGAATGTCAAGGATGAAGTTGTTGTTTCTATTATGAGGACCTATTACTCATTTTGTGAGCATTGTGGTGTCATGCACCACAATCGATGAACATGAATTTCAATGTTTTTGCCTAAAAAAAAAGCATTTGAGGTAACCCTTACTAATTAGGTTAATCTATTTATTCCACATTATATTTAAATACAACTACATCACTTGGTCCCTCACTTTATAATAACAAACAGTTAAAGGAAAAAGAACTTATTTAATTGTTAATTATACTGAAGACTTCTTGGTAGAGCAAGATTGAGAATCAGTTTTAATATGTGCCAATAGTAAGAAAATTAATAACTAGTTTAAGCAGACTTCTTACCTATTTTCTTCTTCTTCAGGAAAATAAAAAAAAAAATCAAGTCTTTCAAAGCAAGTGAACAATCACATCATAATTTAGGTAGATCTGTGTAACCTAGAGCTGAAAACAAGAGCTGAGTGTACACCTGGTGCTCATCCAGACACTTATGACCACATTTTTACTTTGAAAACTAAAATTCTAGTTTAGACTCAGTGAGATCCAACAGACATTACTAAGAGACTTACACATATTCCTTGAATGAAAGTTGAAAAAGCAATGTAGAGTTTAAACCCTTTGGGAACTTGGAAGAAGGGTTTTAACCATCTGTATAATCATTACAATACTATAAAGGATGAGGTGTTTTTGGGGGGGGCAGTTCAGATAGGGTTTGTCTGTAGCTTTGGAGCCTGTCCTGGAACTTGCTATGTAGACCAGGCTGGCTTTGAACTCACAAAGATATGTCTGTCTCTGCCTGGGATTTAAAGGAATGCACTACCACTGCCTGGCTATAGAGGACAAGGTTTTTGTTTTTGTTTTAATTTAGAAACAATCATATTTCACATACCAATCCCAGTTCCCTCTCCCTCCCTTCTTCCCATGCCCTCCACTGACACCCCCCCACCATCCACTTGCCAGGGAGAGCGAGGCCTTCCGTGGAGGATCACCAAAGTCTGTCACATCATTTGGAGGAGGGCTTAGGCCCTCTTCCATGTATCTGGGCTGAGAGAGTATCCCTTCATGGGGAATGGGTTCCCAAAGTCCATTTATGCACTAGGGGTAAATGCTGTTCGTGCACTGTCAGAGGTCCCATAGCCTGGGCAGTCTAAAGGATCAGTTTTAATTGAAGTGTCAAAGAGTAACTTAGGTTACTACTATGTCGCAGGAGCCTCAACTTAACTGTACTCCAGAGACAAAATCCTATGTGATCTGAATCACAAATGTTTCATAGAAGCTTGGCAGGCACGAAAGAGTTGGAGTAAGTAGAATAAGGAAGAATAATCGCTGAAGCATGCTGTGTGTGAAGGACTTCTATGAGGGCAAAATTACTAGAGAGTAACTTTGGGTGGTGAGGTAATGATACAGGCCTGGAGAAATATGTCCAGTCACTAATCCATGCAAAAAGAAGTGAAACTAAGAGTTGGGGTGGGCACATTCCTTTCCATTCTCTTGAGCCAGTGTCAGGAATACTTTGACTATCAAGTATTTGAGATCATAAGGTGATGCTTCAAGCTCAAGGACATTAGTCCATTTTCTATCTTCTAGTCTCCATTGTGTTGTGTGTCTTCCTAGATGAAGTTCATTTACTACACAGTCCTTATATTTGTTTGTTTGTTCTCGGGAAGACAATTTTCTCTCAACTTTATTCTGGCAAATCATACATCTGCTAATACCCTCAAAAGACCCTTTTCCAAATAGCCTTCGATTTCTGCTCACTTGGCATTTAAAGACTTATACCATCCATTGTAGTTACTCTCAATTTTCTTTAATTCCATCTGCTCTGATTTGTATTTCATGAAACATTTCCAATCTACTTTGTACTCTGGTTTCCAGGTAAATGAAGCTAATGGGAGACAGTAGTCGAACAAAAGGTGAAATTAAGAAAGACTCCAGAATATCACTCCCGATCTTCATCTTCCTGTGACATCTCTAGTATCAGGAGGCATCACACTGTGGACTCTGTTTCATAGCTCCTGTGTTCTCTTTGCTGCTCAAGTATGACCTGATACAATTTCCTTCAGCCTTCTAGGGATGCTGATCCCTGGTTTGGCTCACAAATTGACTTCTCATCCTGCAGCATCTACACTATCTAGATTCTAATAAGTTCCTTTTGTTACAAAGCTATGTAGTTTGTTCCTACTTCCCGGTGAGACTCTTACCAATACAGTATACCTTTAAATATTTATGGTTTGAGTGTGCTATATTGACTTTGTGTTTATTTATAAATGTTTCATTTGAATAAATTAGACATGATATACCTACTCAGGTTTTTTTTTTTTTTAGTCACTTAAAGGAAGAAATGCTGATTTTTTAAAATTCATTATTCAACTCCTTTTCTAAATGGAAACTAGAGTAGTGTTTCCATGAATTTCATGGAATTTAAGTAAAAATATTCCTGTCCCCTTTATCTTTGCTTTTACTTGAAGAACACAGAGTCCTTTACACCACAATGCTCAGCTCATAAAAGTATTGCAGCAGCATCAATAAACAAGCTCAAAGGTCCCAAATAAAAAGAAAACTTGCTGTGTACTGACATTCATAACCATGACTCAAATGAGGTTAGGGCATGAAGATACAATAATTAAAATCATCAAATCTGAATGGCTAAGAGTCATACTCATTTACAAAAAAAAAAAAAAAAAAAAATGTTTGCGATTATTCTGTATCCTAACACCCACATGGTGCCTCACAGCCTTCTAAACTTCAGTCTCAGGGGATCTCACACCCTCCTCTGACCATGTGTGTGTCAAGAATCAAACAAAGGACCTATGGGAGAGAAACCATGTTCCAAACCACTGAGACATCTTCCCAGCTCACTCACACACACGCACGCACGCACACACACACACACACACACACACACACAGGAGCACACACACACACACACACACACACACAGGAGCACACACACACACACACACACACACACAGGAGCACACACACACACAGACAGGGGCACATACAGATGGGAACACACACATATAGAGACACACACAGACGGGCACACAGAGACAGGGACACACACAGACATGGGTACACACACACACAGAGGCATACGGGGCACACACACAAACAGGGACACACACAAACAGGGACACACACACAAACAGGGACACACACAAACAGGGACACACACAGACAGGGGCACACACACACACACAGACACACACAGACAGGGACACACACACACACAGACACAGACAGGGACACACACACACACAGACAGACAGGGGCACACACACACACAGACACAGACAGGGGCACACACACACACAGACACAGACAGGGACACACACACACACAGACACAGACAGGGACACACACACACACAGACACAGACAGGGACACACACACACACACACACACACAGACACAGACAGGGGCACACACACACACAGACACAGACAGGGACACACACACACACAGACACAGACAGGGACACACACACAGACACAGACAGGGGCACACACACACAGACACAGACAGGGGCACACACACACACAGACACAGACAGGGACACACACACAGACACAGACAGGGGCACACACACACAGACACAGACAGGGGCACACACACACACAGACACAGACAGGGGCACACACACACACAGACACAGACAGGGACACACACACAGACACAGACAGGGGCACACACACACAGACACAGACACACAGACAGGGACACACACACACACAGACACAGACAGGGACACACACACACACACAGACACAGACAGGGACACACACACACACAGACACAGACAGGGGCACACACACACACACACAGATACAGACACACACAGACAGGGACACACACACACACAGACACAGACAGGGACACACACACACACAGACACAGACAGGGGCACACACACACACAGACACAGACAGGGACACACACACACACAGACACAGACAGGGACACACACACAGACACAGACAGGGGCACACACACACAGACACACACACACACACACACACACAGAGGCACACACAGACAGGGGCACACACACACAGACACACACACACACACACAGAGGCACACACAGACAGGGACACACACACACACAGACACAGACAGGGGCACACACACACACAGACAGACAGGGGCACACACACACACAGACAGACAGGGGCACACACACAGACACACACACACACACACACACAGAGGCACACACAGACAGGGGCACGGTGATGGACAGGAGTTGATGAAACTGTACTTTTCACAAATACTCTTTGTATTTTTAGCTTTACAGTGTTCCATGTGCCCCTTCTCTCTCTTTCTCTCATGTGTGTGTATGTGTGTGTGTGTGAGAGAGAGAGTGAGAGATAGAGAGAGAGAGAGACAATTTTTTGGAAGTCAGAGGACAACTTACAGACATCATTCCCCTGTTCTACCATGTGGTCCCATAGTTAGCAAGCATGTTACCTGCTGAAATCATCTTGCTTGGCCCAGAACCCTGACTGCTAGATTCTATTTGCCAAAGATTACTGTCTACAGAAGGTTGAGAAAATTATCTTTGAAATATTAATTATATCATCAAAATAAAACAGTAAATATTAAAAATAGTCAATAATCACATATCTGTTGAGTAAATTATAACATTCATGGAACATAATACTAATTAGCTTTCAACATTTTTTATTATACTTATTGACAAACTATATTTTCATATTTAAACACAATCCTGGATAGTTTCCATTATGATGATAATGAGACTTTTTAAATGTTTTATTTATTGTTTTTGCTTTTTTCCCCCCACAAAGAATATAACATTCTTTAACAGTTCTAACAATATTGTTATATATTCATAAAAGATAGCGATTGATGACTACCTTATATGCCATTATAGAGCCTTCATCCAGTAGCTGATGGAAACAGAAGCAGAGACCCACAGCTAAACACTTGAGACAAATTCCTGGAATCTAGTTGTAGAGAGGGAGTAGTAATGAGCAAAGGGGATAAGACCATGCTGGGGATAACTCACAGAAACTGCTGATGTAAACAAGGCGTAGACCATCAACCCCAGACTGACAGCTTGGAAGCCCACATAGAACCAGGTCCCCTGCGCATGTGTGTCAGTTAGGAGGCCTGGGCAGTCTATGGGGCCCTGGTAATGGAACAGCATTTATCCCTAGTGTACGAATGGGCATTAGGAGCCCATTCCCATAGAGCCTACACACACAGGGGAGGGTCTAGGCCCTACCCCAAAAGATGTGACAGACGTTGAGAAGGCCTCACCCTTTCTATGGAGCAGAAGACAGATCGGATCAGGGTCAGTGGGGGACATGGGAGAATGGAAGGGAGAGGGACCTGGAATTGATACATAGAATAAGATGGTTTCTAATTTAAATTTAAAAAAAAATAGAACAAACTTGGCTTTTAAAATCAAGATTTTGGAGCCAAGTTTGAGTAATAATGCTACCTTACACAGGAGCCTGCCTTGTTAAGGCTTTCTGTCTGGGTGTGTTACATTTTTAAAGTGAATCAATTTAACACAAATATCTTATTTATATTTTAAAGGACCTCAAAGAGAAGTCCCTTTCTAAGTATATCTTTACACTTTGCTTGCAAAAATTCTTAAAATAGCTTTTACCCATGAAAATCATAAGAGGATTACACAATCTAAATTAATGCCTGAACTGCAAAGAGCCATAATGAACTTAATATTATTGCTTTCCAAATGTAGACCAATTCTTAATAGAGTATTTTACAATAGGAAGTGCCTTAAGGGGGTCAGTATAACAAAATTAAGATCAGTTTATATAGCCTACCAAAGGTCTGGTGGCAGCATAAAAATGTTCGGTGCAATTATTTGTACTTTCATTAACTCACACATCATTTTCTTTTCCAAGCTTGGTTCATAATAAAGTGGACTGACAGATCTCCACCTTCCAAAAGAAGTTGTATTATTTTCTCTATGGTATAAAAGCTACTTACATTTGTTTTAGTCAAGTCATACTTAAGCTTATTCAAGCCAATTGGTTGATATTTGTCTTTAAATATCTGAAATAAATTATTGTGGTAAACTTTTAAAAATGAAGTCATATTAAGGCAATGCCCATGGTGCATAGTCTTTCTAGAGTCTACATTCTGATCATGTCTGCTCAAAATTCATCTTCTGGATCATTTCTTCATGTATTTTAGAGTCTGGTTTCTGATTGGTGGCATTTCTCAAATCTAGCATCTTTCATCTCTTCTTGGTATTCAAGATTGGTTAAAGCAGATGCTAATTTATCACATTGCTTGGACTCTGTACTTTAGTGCAGCATCTGACTGATCCAGTTTGGACATCTAAGAAGTGCAGGTCTTGTGTATATGTATGACAGCGCAAAGGGGGATTTAATAACCAGCCCCTTTTACAGAAAAAAAAAAAGCTAAGTATTGATTTGCTTTTGTGGTAGTGGGATTCTGAGCCAACTACACTAAATTTCCTTTTCATTTCTTGCTCAAAGGAAGCATGAATTTCACAACACATTAGAAGGGCCTTATATCACTAAACATAGTTCTCACAATTAAATACGAAAGTATTTGTGAACATGAATTTTATATACTGAGTCATTTCATATCTGTAGACAAAAAACAAAACAAAACAAAACCAAAACCAAAAACAAACAAACAAAAAAAAAACCAAAATCTTCAAGATTGTCTGGATGGGCTAAAATCCATTTATGGTGCTGCTTAATATAAATTAGAATTGCTTTTCAACTGAATGAAAGCCTGAATGAAAGTTTAATTATTATTATTTTTTTGTGATGATGGAGGACAGTCCTGTCATATGTATACTCTCACTTATAAGCTCTTAATTCTAAACTCATTCAGACACTGAAGGAGTTGACTACTTTTGTACAAGACAGAAGATGTGTTAAGGTTGCTGTTTGGAGTTTATTTTGGCTTTAAATATAAAATATTCTGCTGACTTTCAAGTAAGGCAATGCCCAAGCCAGGAAGACTAGTTTTATATACTTTAGTAAAATAAGCAATTGCTATTTATGGTCATCTTTCTAATTGGAATCAGAGGTGCCTCTGGGATGAGCTAGAAACCTAATGTAATGGAATTGCTCAGGAATCCATGAGGGTGACCCTAGCAGTGGGAAATATGGAGCCTGAACCATCCATTTGCTGTAGCAAGGCAAGGCTTCCAGTGGAGGGATTGGGACCCCTAACACAGTAACGTAACCTCTGACCTACAATTTGCTGTGTGTGTTATGTGATACTGAAGTCATGGGAGTGGCTAGGCAATGACTGGCCCCGCTTGAGACCCATGCTATGAGAGGAAGCCCACTCCCAACACACCCTGAAGGACCGGGACCCAGGGGCTGAACAGCCCAGAGACCTAGAAAAGAAACAAACATGACTGTCAATACGGAAAAAAAGTCAATGAAATGATTACTAATGATGTTCTGCTATACTCACTATTAGTGCCTAGCCCAATTGTCATCAGAGAGGCTTCCTCCTGATGGAAAAAGTGCAGAGACCCACAGGTGCAGAGACCCACAGGCAAACTTAGGGAAATCCTGAGGAAGGGGGGGAGGAAGAGGATTATTGGAACCAGAGTGCCAAGGACACCACAAGAAAACCCACACAATAAGCAGCCTGGGCTCAGAAGGGCTCACTGAAACTGAGCAGCCAACCAGAGAACTTGCATGGGACTGACATAGGCCCTGTACACATATAATTAATTAATAGGAAATGGAATTGATGTGGCAAACATAAAAAAAAAGTTTGTCTTCCAATATACAACATATCTTACTTCCGTGAGTCTATGCTGATAATAAGCGAAGAGGTAAAATAAAGACATCAACACAGCCCAAATAACTTGATTCAAGTAGTCAATGACATGGCTTCCCAAGCAGGAACTGCACTCTAAGGCATAATGTGAGTACTGAAGCTGACATTGGACAACGTTCAGGGGGCAATCTACACAGGCTATAACTTCATTCACAAAAGGAAAGGATGGAGGCAAAGTATAAGGAAAAAAGTTTAAAATTACCAAAAAATATTCTGAATTCTGTTTACTTTTCTGAATCTGAAATGTAAAATTTAACCAACATGTGTTGTTTTAGAATCACATAGTTCTATCTACTTTTTAAGTGAATTGTATGAGTAGATGAATCATGGGAAATATTTGTCATGCTCTAGCAGTTCAATTTGTTTAATATTTTGAGATTTTGGGTTGCTTATATGGGAATCAAACCCAGGACCTGTACATACTAGATAAACATGTTACCATCAAGTTATATCTCTAATGCTATTTTACAATGTTCTGAGATGTATATGTTAAATTTAAGTGCATATATTATAATTGTAAATAACATTTTATCCAACTGATTATTAAAGGATTAAAGACTCCCTTAAGATTTATGTTCAATCACACTGTACTACTTATCCATCATTATGTTGTACCCCACAAGGAGTACTTAATTTTAGGCATGCTTTTCTATTCTTAGAAGCTTTACTGATCTCTTATAAGATCAAGAAATCCATATTGGAATGTTAGTGGTAAACCTCACTTACATAAATAATGGTGATCTTGCATAATGCATAAACTAGTCGTGCTCAAAATATAATTCACCAGGAACAATGTGTAAGTAGGAGGTAGGATAAAATGCTAGCATATTAATACTCCCCAGAGATTAACACACGCAGAATGTTGCTTTGTATGACATCATGTTGGTAACAGGCTTCCCTGTTCTTCTCTTGAAAAAAAATCAATGGATATAGTAAACCATATTATTATCATACTCAAGTTTAAATAGCTTAAGTTTGAAAGTACTGTGCCAACGATGTTGTAGGTGTCCAATCTGCAGGCCTTGAAACATCTCTAATGCTAGCCTGTCGTCTCTTGCTTTACATCTTTGCACTCCTAGTTTAATGTTAAACTCAGTGATTATTTTACTCTTTAGGGTTACAATTAGCAATGACTGGGCATGTTTGTAGTTGTCACACAGCATGTGAAAATATCAAGTGGGTAGAGGTCGCACTGGTTTCTAAATTTCCCAAAAAATTTTTGTTGATCCAAAATATGAAGACTGGCTAGGATGTAAATGCCTGGTAGTTAGGTACTTTGGGATCTTCATCCTTTCAAGAGAAGCAACACACACTGGATTGTTTTAGAGTGAATCCATGTGTTTGGAGTTATGGTAACATTTTCTAATAGAAAATGAAATTGTAGAATTTGTAGACTGAAGATGCCCAAGTGATGTAGGAGAGATTTTGCTGGAGATGCAAGTGAATTAAGTACACAAAACTCTCCACTGCATTCTGTCTATCTCCAGAAATAATGCTACCTGGCAACAATAAATGCTGCCATGGGATCAGTTAAATATTCTAAATCCAGATCTTTACTTTTAAGGGAAATCCCTTAGACTTTGAATGTTTATAACTCTAACAAAATAGAAAGAAAAACCAAAATATATCTAGAAGCCAATTTAGTCTTATAATATTACAGTGTATGTTTTGATGTTACATATTTTTGTTATTTCATACATGTGCTCAATTAAATATGACTGTATGTAGCCCCTATTTGTTGCCTCAAACTTCCTTACATACACTCAACATGTCCTCCTCCAATATATAGATTTGGTATACAAATATGTCCTATTGGTGGTGACCATATGTGCATGGTGTGTGAGCATCTTCTGGAGTGTGGAAAACTTACCAGTGGCAACAACCTCAAAAAAGAATGATTTCCCTTCCCCTAGCAAGTATCCAAAACTATTAACTCCCTAGAGATTAGTGTTTGGTCCACCAAATTTTTAATTTGTGTTTGCAGTTCTGATTGACATGGCGATATTCATTCATCCATTTTCATGTCTTCCATTGGCTAACTTGACAGTAGCTGAGCATCTGTCTGTGATTATGCGGGAACTCATGGTTGGAAAGTAAAGTAAATACGCTAATATTAAGTCCAGCTGGGAGGACAGGTATGGAAGGAAAATATTGTTAAGAGTAGGGTTTTTCTCTGCTGGTCTGAACCCACAGCCGCACCCAAAATTATACACAGAGACACTGTATTGGATATAAATCTGTAGGCCAGATACTAGTTTCTTATTGGCTAGCTCTGTCTTAAATATTAACCCATTTCTATTCATCTAAGTGTTTCCACGTGATCTCCTCTTACCGGAGAGAGGCCTGGCATTCTTCTCTCTCTGTCCTCAATCTTGAATCCTCCCTATTACTTCCTCGAATCCTCCTTGTCTCCTAGCCGACCTATCTTGCTTTCTTATTGGCCAACAGTGCTTTATTCACTAACCAATACGAGAAATATAATTACAGAATGGCATCTCTCATCATGTGTGAGTGTTTACATGTATGTGTGTGAGTGTGTAATGTATGTGTGAGTGTTTACATATATGCGTGTATGTTAGAACCTGGAGAAAGAGCAAGAGTCACACTCTGAAGAGATTCCAAAAGAGTAGTCAACAACAAAAGATCAATATTTTGATGGGAGATGAGGGAGATGTCACTCTGTAAATATGTTTCTCTTATTGGTTAATGAATAAAACACTGTTGGCCAATAGGAAAGGAAGATAGGTGGGACTAGGAGACTAGGAGGATTCAAGGAGGTAATAGGAAGATTCAAGATGAAGAACGGAGAGAGAAGAACACCAGCCCCTCTCTCTGGTAAGATAAGACCCCATGGAAATACTTAGATGAATAGAAATAGGTTAATATTTAAGACAGATCTAGCCGATAAAGAATTAGTAACTGGCCAACAGCTTTATATCTAATATAGCATCTCTGTGTGTTATTTGAGGCTGGTGTGGCTGTGGGACCTGACCAGTGGGGGGAAAAACAACTCATAACACACACACCTACATGTAAACACTCACATATGCATAACGCACTCACACGTACACACACACACACACACACACAAACAAACAAACACACACTCATACACATACATACATGGAAACACTCACATATGCATACACACACTCACACACATACATATAAGCACAAATACACAGACACACACTCACACACAAACATATAAACACACACAAGCACTCATATTCATACACACACTCATACTTGTAGCAGGATTACTGGAACCATCAGCCTCCAGTCATGACACTGGGACTTACTAATAATCAGGAATACTCTGCCTTAGCTTGGGCTTGTTTATAGAGAGTGGTTTTTTTTTTTGTTTGTTTGTTTTGTTTTAACTTAAATGATACCATTTCTATTCATCTATGCACTGCCCCAAGAGGCTCTTTCACCTCACCTAAGTACTGCCCATCCTGCCTTTGTGCTTCCCCCTGTCTATCCGTGGGCTCTTGGCTACCTGGCTGCTGGCTGTTTGGTTCCTCTTTTCTCTCTGCCTGCCATTCTTGCCCATCCCTCCTGTGCCTAGGTAATGGCTATTCAGCTTTTTATTAGACCAATCAGGTCCTTAGGCAGTCAAGGTAAAACAGCAACACATTTTTACACAGTTAAACAATTATTCTTCAACAAAAAACAAATACAACACATCTTTACATAGTTAAACAAATACTCTATTCCATGTCACACAGCACACTCATAGACACACACACACACACACACTATGCCATTCATATGTAATCAACCATTAAGTTTACATGCTATATAACATAACAACTGTCTGGGGTTTGTAGTAAAAGGATAATAGCATTCTTCACCATCAGGATATACTAACATCAGTTCTCCATCCTCACCCTGTGATGGTGAGAATTAGGTTAAGTAGTTTGGTCTTCCTTACTCGAGTCTGAGCAATTAACCCAATTTACTCACAATTTTAGCTTTTAATACAATTACCAATGGCAATTGTTATTTAGCTCCAATCCAGATTGCCAAATCTTTTGCACATTTGCAAAAGTTAACAACTAAGTTGTTCTACTTGGAATTTAATTTTTCAGAAAAACAAAAATGTAAGCTTGAAAAGACTTTAACAGTAGATTTTAGAGTAAATTATTATTATTTTTTACTTAATTTAGAAAACACCACTTAACTACAGAAGGCTTTCTATTAATACAGTGTAAACATGAATTATTTGTGAATTAGAATTTATTCTCAGGCAATTTAAGGAAATGATTTATTTATTTATTAAAGAAAAGAGGTTTCTTTTTTTCTTTTTCTTCCTTTTTTTTTTCTTACAGTAAAATGGACTCATTGCATTAGTCATCTGCAGTGTGAAGAAACTAATAATTGTTTTTATGCTATTCAAGCCACTTAATTTAGTAAACCTATAATTGAAAAGTGAATTTTGCAATAAAACAGTGTATAACTCAGTCTATGTTGCTATGGGAAAACAAAGTGCTTCCTCCTACTTTAGTTTATTAATTTTCAAATAATGCTCAGGGGCTTGTTATGATAGTTCTTTACAAGGTAGTAAATGCAGAGCTATCCAGACTGTCTGGGTTGAAATCTAATTACCATTGGAAACTGAAGCATTTGGGCTAGTTATTTCTCCAAATCAAACAACTCAAAATACCATTTTTGCATTAAACCTGGTACACAACCACATGGAAACAACCTCCCAAATGAAAGCCCTAATCTAAATAACCCTCTTTGTTCTCTCTTGTAAACAAGGCAGTCAGGTCTTTAAAATGTGCTATCAGAAAAGGAAGCTGGGAGACAGGTAATCAAAGGAGCACTCTAAAAGTCCAAAAGACATCTAAGGTAGATCTATACAAATAATTAAGGAGTTCTTTGACAAGAACCATAATTGATACAGGAATATCTGCAGGAAATAGCCAGTACTTTGCAAGTTAAAAGTTATATCCAAGACTAATATATCCAGTCCCCACTTTGCTTCCTGACCATTCTATTGTTTTTTGCACTCCGTTTTACATTGTATTTGAAGTGCTGTGTTTGAGGGAGCCACATTTTAAAATGAATGTTAACATTAAAAATCACAATAACAGGGAAGAAACATTTTATTGTTCCCAAAATAAAGAAAGCATAAGAACACAGGAATTTCACAATTTCTTTTCAGGCTTTTCCATGGTCAGATCACAGTTGATGTTAGAATTATTTCTAGACAGGGGTTTTATAACAACAGATACTTACCAGCCACTTAATGAAAAGAATGTTTTTCTAAATATGACAAATACGGAATTGCTAAAAGGTAATAAAAGTATACTAACCCTGTTGGGTGTCAGTTTGATAGCTTAGGTAGATACCAGGGCATTTCCCAGGCTGCAAGTAGATGCCAGCATGATTTTGAAAATGTTTGTCCTTGTGGGTGTGTCAGGATGTAGGAAGATCAAGGATGAAAAAAAAAATGATTGTTTTGGAAAACTAAAAGCTACAGTTTAGTAACTGTAAAATCTGGCTAGACTTCCTAACAACATGAAAAGAAAAGTGATGATTGATGTAAACAATTCCGTAGCAAATACAATTTCCTGTGCATTCATCTTCCTGTTTGTAGACAGTGGGATTCAGCCATGACAGCAGTGATGTGAAATAAGTATTCTTTAAAAGTGTGCAATGGATTGTGGCTTGTCAACTGGCACATTCTTGAAAAGTTACAGGCATGCATGATATTGGTGTGTTTATTTTTTTCTTTTTGAGATTGTAATTTAATTACAATATTTCTCCCTTTTCCTTCGTCCCTTCAAGCCCAATATGTCCCTCCCCACTATCCTTCAAATTCATGTCCTCTTTTTTCAACAGTTGTTATCGCATGCATAGAATCAAATGTAAGCCCTAAATATAACCTGTTGAATTCATATGATTTTACTTGCACGCATGTTTTCAGAGGTGACCATTTATCATTAGACAAACAATTAGTGTGCTTCTCCTTGGAGAGGACGCTTCTCCGGCTCCTAGTTTTGTGCTGTTGCCTGTAGTTCTTTGCGTAGCTGTGCGGTGCCGTGAGCTTTTTCCCTGTCCGGTTTGGCATGTTGCTTGGTGTCTTCCTTGTACATATGTCCTTATGCCCACAGTGCAGTCTTCACC
This sequence comes from Phodopus roborovskii, assembly GCF_943737965.1. NCBI lineage: Eukaryota > Metazoa > Chordata > Mammalia > Rodentia > Cricetidae > Phodopus > Phodopus roborovskii. The sequence goes on from NW_026126511.1 coordinate 20,566,743, forward strand.
CCAAATCAAGCAGACTTCTCTTTGTAACAGAAAGAGATAATTACATAAAAGCACAATCAATCAAAATGAAGAATTGTGAAGACAGTTCCCTGCACCTAAGGCTCAGAGAACGTTGGGGAACGGTGTGTGGTAGGGGATTCTGGGAGCCAGAGGAAGAGGGACTTTGCATAGGTGACTATGCTTCCTACAAAGTAAGTTACTAGGAGTAAGTTTATATCTTACTCTTTAATGCTTACCAACATGAGCAGACACGCACTCAAGGGCATGCATGGATTTTTGTCCATTTGTACAGATTTTCACAGTGTTCTGTATTTTCCTAACTCCATTTCTGCTGAGACAAGCTTTTTGTTAACGAAGTTTTTCATTTGTCAAGATATAATTTCTCTTGTGGCTCTATAATTTGCTTTTATTTTTCTTTCACATTTTAAACATTTTTTTATTAACTTTTGAATTTCCTTAAATGGAAGTCATTAGAAAGCTGGGCATAAAACAGGAAATTAAAGAGTATGACTGGCTGCATCTGACAGAACTGGAAGACCATGACACTACATAGTATAACTTTTTATTATATAGCAGCCGCTGAGCATTAGGAGACTGGCTGATTTCATTGTAGTTTGTATTTCTTCCATTCCCTACCTCATCCCATCTATTGCAATCCTCAGGAAAGTGCCTCTAGTACTAAGGACATAAGAAATGTGCATGTCTCCTTTGTTCCAGTCTATAACAATATCAGATGACTAGAGTGTGAGTGGTAATAGCACTAACATTTATTGAGCTACTACAGTGTCACTATGTGAAAATGCACGCATTCTTCCATCCTGTCCTTGTCCTGTTTGATTTTTAATTGCATGGCTATTATCACTTTACATTAGGTATGTTTTGACATTTACAGACTTTGGAGTTTTCCTTTCATTATGATTTGAGTCTGGAAAATACCATAAGGAAAATAGTGCCCTAACCAGCACAAAAACTCTCCTTTCCCTTTATTTCCTACTTCATGTAATGGGATGAGAAAGATGTGGAAGAAGAGAAGGAACAGGAAGATACAAATCATTTCTACTGACAATATAACTGTTTTGTCTTAACTATTGATTTTAGAAACTTAAAGTTTTTCTCCTTTACCTATTATTTCTACCAATTGTAGCTAAGTTTAATTACTTTCCACACAAAATTCCTCATCCTGAGACTAGTTTTGAAGTCATTTCTATGACTATAGAAATGACTTTAATCAGCGCCTCTCTTTGTTTGTATTTCTAAATAAAGCAGTTGCAATTTTCCAGTCCAATTTATATGAAAAGAAATGGATCTAGGCCAAACAGTACTCTTCTATGTTTATCCTGAGAAGAAATATGGAAAACACCACAACATTCTAGAAAAAGTCTTACTCTGTACTCTGAAATGCCATTCATAATGCATTGAAATCTTATAACACACTCTAGTTATTTGGTTGCAGAATGAGGTCAAATAATGAAAGAACAATATTTTGTATAGTAGGTGAATATGTGTTACTTGTCCACACATAGCTTTCCTTTGAAACAATTATATTCAAACATTGTATAACATGGATTTTAAGTCTTCTTGGTGATGAGAAGTACTTAAAATGAAAAACTCTTCAAAGCATGTATGAGTGTCTGGTTAAGGATAAATTTTATTCACTCCAATTTTTGACAGAAAAATCCATAAATGTGGTGAACTATATCATGGCAGAATGACTCCATTCTGATTTGTTTCTTTGTTATTAATAAATATATTCAGTTAGTCATGCAAACTGAAAGTTATCTACTCAGTTCCATTTCTCCTTGGACTGTATATACTAGTGGCTCATGCTATTTGTAAAGGAAAACATTGCTTTTTTAGTAATGTTGGGTAAAGAAAGAAAACTTAAAATTTATTTTAAGATCATAAAAGAATTGCTTGGTTTCCTCCTTCCCTTTCCTTCATCCATATACTCCCATATAATCTGATGAATGTGGTCACCTGTAGAGTTAGTCAACTCTTCAAAAAAAAATGTTTACAAGCATCTTTTGTGTGTTGGACCAGTGCCATCCCTGAGGGAAGAAGCTTCCAAGAACAGAGCCCATTTCTATGTTCTCCAAACTTACAATCTGTACCCTCTAAAAAAAATAACATTCGAGTAAAGATGATGCTGTGTGGTGAGTGACAGAATGAGCTCAGAGAACACACAAACAGCTGACATGTAGAACAGGGCCAGCTTTCCCTGGTAGTGGGAGATTTTCTTTAAGGCAGAAGAAGAAAAGAAAGAAAAGAGGAGGAGGACAAGGAGAAGGGGGAAGATGCAGAAGATGAGGAAGGAAAAAATTAGAGTGAAGGAAAATATGAAAGTTAATAGAAATTGAAATTGTATATTTTACGAATATAAATAATTATGACTGATATATTTGAAAAGGTGAACAATAAATACTGATTGTAATGTGCAGTGAGGTCATTCAGGATCTTAAAACTCTCATAAATTGGACTTGTTTCTAATAATAACAGGGTCATCAAAGATCTGTATGTAGGGAGACATTATCAAGTTGCTGTTTTACAAAACTCACTCTGATATCAACCTTGAGTGTGTAGTAGAAAATCCATATCATAATACAAAGGAAATGATAATTACGGTCTTTTCTAAGGGTGTGGAGAGACTTTAGGAAATATCAAGAACTAGAAGAAATTAGAAACAGAATTTTACCTTGAAAGTTGGACTGGCTATTTGACTATAGAAGATGAGAGTGGGGGGTAGAAGGTAAGGCCTGCACATCTACATTCAGTTTCTGGATCTTGGCTAATCTCAGTACTAAGAATGGTAATTAGGGGGGAAAACAGACTTGGTTGTTGGAAACGAAGGAGTGAATAAACCAATTTGTGCAGTCTCAGGAAAGCTGACTTTAAGGTAGTGTTGGGATACCTAAGTAGAGAGAAATGCACATAAACTAGTGGAGACATTTAGAGGAAAGAGATAAGCTGTGTAAATAGATGTGGGTAGTGCTGGCACATAGAGAATCAGTTACACAAGGGACACCAGGTACTAAATGGAAGACATGAAATTTAAGAGTGAACATTAGAGGGAAGAAATCTGAAGTAGGTGGAAAAGGGAGACATGCTGGATAATGTGAAAGAAAGCAGAAACATAGATATAGCCAAATCAAAGGCAAGCCATATGCTCTAAATAGAGTTAAGGGACATCATTATATAACCAAATTGGGTGGAGGGAGTTGGGAAAAGCTTAAGTATGGTTGTGCAAGCCTTTAATTCCAACACTCAAGAGGTTGATCCAGCCTGATCTCCAGAGTGAGTTCCAGGAAGGCCAGGGCTGTCTCAAAGACAAAACAAAACAAAATAAACAAACAAACAAAAACAAAACAAAACAAAAGGAAAACAAGTATCTACAGAGTGGAATTTTATTCTCACCCAGCAGAGCCATATTCATTTTTCCCACAGACTAAATACACTTTTAATCACACCCATACTCCCCATACACACCCACACACATTCACAGACACCACACATAGCTCCATAAACCCATAGTCATAACAATACCATTTACAGAAATTCTCATTCATTAAGTTCCACATTACATATTTGCCTGCATAATAATTATTTGCGTAGAGAAGTCTACTGATTTAAAATGAGAACGCTTTGGTTTATGATTTAAACCAGAATATGGCTCAGTTTTCCATCTGTTAAATGGATCTATTAATACTAGCATAGAGAAGTTTTGAGATTTAATTGCTGCTTATAAAGTGATTTGGGAGCTGAAGATGAAAGGTGCTATGTAATGTTATGACTGTTGTTGGGCCTGACAGTGGTGACCTACCTTAGCATTGGAGTATTGCAAAAGCTGAAACCACAGTGTAATCCAGGATGATAAAACGAAAGATATTATTAGATGACTTAGAAGGAGTAAGACTATGACTGAAATTTCTTTCTAGACATTTATATTGTACCCTTTAGAAGCCTGTTCAGTCTTAGACCTCATTTCTCACACAGGTTCCTCTTTCTGTTCTTGCTTTGGCTAAACTGCCTAGGATACAGTAGCTTAAAGGGATCATAGGAATCTTCTCATGCAATTTTAAATTTAACAGATGACAAAATTGAATTTTAAGCTTGTATTTAGTTTATCCCTGAAGTTACCTGGTTACAATTTAAAATCAACTGTTAAGACATTCTGATTTTCTCCAGTAGAGAATATTTTACAAAAAAAAAAAAAAAAGAAAAAGAAAGAAAGAAAGAAAGAAACTTGAAATTGGGATCTCGTTCCATATAACAAATTTAAGAAGATATTATTTGTGATATTAAGATAAATATATTAACAATATAATTAAGATCAAAATGGCATTTGATTTTAATTATTCAAATACATTATTCAATGCAATATTGATAACAGAAAACCCAGTGCTTACAAACAAAAAATACAGCCCAGATACAAGGAAGGTTGAAAATAATTAAAATTCATGAATTGTAATTGAGTTCTTTGATTTCATGTATTATTAGTCCTTGTAAAAGGAAAAAAATTGCTGGCTCTAGATTTGATATTCTTTTAAACAAATATGTTTTAAATACAATCTTTCAGACCAGGACTTCTATTAAGTTCCATGGCTAGAGGACAGAAAAACAAGTTAAGATTTACTTTTCATTTAGTTTATGGTGGTAGATTTTAAAAGACTTGTTAAATAATTTCTAATTTTGATCAACGCTATAAAGGAAACGGACAGGTAGAGATTACTGAGCTGCTATTTAGGCAGAGTGGTCATAGAAGAAGAGAGAAGTAGCCTAGGTGCATGAAAGATTGAAGGGAAGGAGCTAAATTCAGAATATGGAGAGATTCAAGGAGATAAAATTACACGAGAAGAACAAATTTCTTTCAAAAGAAAGAGAAAGGGATCCAGTGCAGAGAGCATGCATGAGTGAGAGTGGAGCATGAGAGTCCGATTAATAGGAGGCAGACTCTGTACGTTGTGGAAATCGGATTCAGAAGTCTGGACCTTAGTAGTAGAAGCAGCAAAGAAAAGTTTTCATCAGGACAGGTGGAGGTTCCCTGTCTGATTTCAAAAGTGATCCGACATAGTGTGAAACTGTCTGTGGAAGGACACTGATGAAATGAGTGAGACACTCAGACACACTACAGTGTTTTAGGTGTCTGGAAGTAACTCCACAGATGAATGGCGATAACACAGAGAAGTGGACAGTCTTGCTCCAAGTGATTGTGATACATGAGAAGTACAGAGAAGGGTGAATTTCGAGGTTGTGGTTAAATAACTTGGTTTGTGGTACTGCTACTCAAAGCGATCAGGGTTTGAGGTACAGTAAGCCTAGCCTACTCTACCTTGCCATGCAGTGCTTGGTTGTAATCCCAGGGAGGTCTGCTCTTCTGAAGGGAAGTGGAGGGGGACTAGATCTGGAGTAGAAGGGAGGTCGGTGGCCACTGAGAGCGGTGCAGGGAAGGGAAACTGCAGTTGGGATGTACTGTACAAAAGAAGAATAATTTTAAAAAGAATGGGAAAGACAGAAGAGAGGTAAGTTTGAGTGAAGAAAGTGAAAAATAACTTTAGGCTTTCTTGGACATCCATTTGAAGACATCACGAAAGCTATATAACTGGAGCAGTGCAGACAAAATATTATTGAATACACAAATTAATAAGAGTTACATTCATGTACTGGAAGATAAAATGATAGGACTTAGGAATTGCTCTTCAGGAGTTTTTTACATGTATAAATCACTGAAACAAACCCATGAAAAATGGGGGTAACAAGGGACAAACAGTCAGGCAGAAGGGGAAAAGCTGATGGGGTGATTTGCAAACCATGTGACAAGAATGAAATGCCACTTTATGTCTCCTAATTCTAAAGGAGTCATTAGATAAAGTAGAGAAACGTCTCCTACCCAGCTGATGGAGACTGTTGGTGATATTAGCAGGACTTGTTTTGGGTGATAAGAATAAAATTAGATTGAGACAGAATGAAGAGCTCCAAAGGGATGGAAACACATATTTTAGGAATTGTCTCCAGTACAAAAGAACAAAAGAGTGGGATTCCATTGAAAGTGATATTAGAGCAAAAGCAGCATGTGTTTATAGTCATACACACACACACACACACATAAACATACACACATACACACACGCACACACATGCACACACATACACACACATACACACACACACATGCACAGACACATGCACACACACATACACACATACACACACATGCACACACATACACATACATACACATGCACACACACACATACACACACATGCACACACACACATACACATACATACACATGCACACACACATACACACACACTACACACACAAATACACACACACATAAACATATACACACACATGCACACACACATACACACATACACACACATACACACACGCACAAACATGCAAACACACATACACACACATACACATACATACACATGCACACGCACATACACACACACTACACACACATAAACACACACACACATACACACATACACACACACATACACATAAACACATACACACACATACACCCACCACACACACACATACTCACACATATACATACACACACACATACACACACACCACACATACTCACACATACACATACACACACATACACACACACCACACACACACACACATACTCCACACACACACACACACACATACTCACACATACACATACACACACACATGCACATACACACACACATACACACACATACACACACGCGCACACACACACATACACACACGCACACACACACACACACACACACACACAGAGTGTATGTGTAGGGAAAAGGCAATATCAAATGCCTACAGGCTAGGATCTGACTTAAAGAATGCAAAGACAGTAGGCAACAGAACTAGCTAGTCCTGAATATTTAAGTTTAGTGTTTTGCATATGAGGTGTATGTTATCAAATTAAGTGCACTACAAATAATTTTTTTAAAAAAATGAGTATCTTAGCACTTTGGGTGTTACATTCTGGCATAGACTCTGTTTCACCAAAACTATCATCTTTCCAAAGAACCCAATTATGCTCTGCCCACCCTTTCTTGTTCCTCTTAACCTGCTACAACTTAATCCTTGCCCTGAGTGATTACTCAATAATTATTTTGTGGGAGGCTGAAAAGATTGCCCAAGGCTTCTCTGCCTGCAAGTCTGGCCCTGCTGCTAACCTGGGGTGCAGGGTGAGAGAGGGGCTGAGAGCCGAATCTGCTCTGATGACTCAGGAGGTTAGTTAGTTGAAGGTGGTAGATGTGTGAAACAGTATTTAGGGATACATGTTGGAAAGATGTAGCTTGAATCAGTAAGAATCATGTACAATATGCCAGATCTTTTGTGGTAGATCACAGTAGATGGAAAGTGTCCCAGCTTTGAAGGGATTTTCATGGGCTGAAATAGAATGGATAATATAAAAAACCATTGTAAAAGAAGATTCAGCTTCTTCAAATAAATCTGAGTTTACCTCATCAGCTTAGAGTATCAGTGAATAAAGTAGAACAAGAAGCAACTTCCTTGTACTTGTAAAGTCTAGTAGATTTCTAGAAATGGTCAAGATGTTCTGCAACTGAACTTCATAGTGTCCCTCAATTAGCCTCTAACTAAACATTAGCAGAGCTCAGACTCTATAATTAGCATTAATAAAACATTAACATAACTAGTTCTGAATTGGTGTACAGGATTTAAATATCTGAGACACTGTCTATACCATTCTGGTAGTATAAATTTTTGTCTGAGACATAATTATCTGACTCCTCCAAGCTCTATCTCATATTTAATTACAAGTGCTTATGAATTTTCTCTTCATGAGAATACAGACAGCAATGTGGTGTTGCAGTGGGGATTTATTCACAATGAATACCTATAACAACATGAAAGGCTATTCCGTAAAATAAGAAACTAGGGGGCGAAGAACTTACCACAGTGACAAAATTAAGTAGTAAGCAGGCTACTACGACACACATATAGTCAAAAGTTCAACTCAGGTGTCCAAGGTATATTGTATTTCTTTCTGTGTGAGTCTGTGTTAAAAAAAAAAAAATTCCAACACCATAAGGGATAAAAAGAATGAATACAGAAGGTATTCTCCAGTTATTTTTTAGCACATTCACTTTAAAAGAGTGTGAATAACCCATAGGATAAAACACCACAGAGCAACTGAACAAGTAAAAATGTAAAAACAGTGATATGGCATAATTATGAAAACTTAGAGAAGAGGCAAGGCAAGTACAAACTGATTATAGACTCTAGTCTTATTTGTTGTGACATTTAGGGAAGAAAGCCTTAGAAATGAATGTCAGAGAAATGTTCACATACTATCGTATTCCTGCAGTCCTATTTTTATTAGTTACATTGGGGAATTCTTATATGCTTAAAATGACTTTACCACTCATTGACAATTTCAAGACGTTTGTCTGGGAACTTGCATGCTCAGGACAAAAGCAATGGAACTAATGAACGATGACTAGGATGGGATTTTGCACAGTGAGATGTGCCTTTGAGGCTCTCACAGTGGGACACAGCAGCCTGGGGAGGTAGTCATAGTCTGTGTTTGCTTCCTTACCAGTCAAGCAGGGATGATATGATATTTTTCTCTCTGGTGGGAGTGTGATGTAATTAAATAACGATCAAAAAGGACTTTAAAATCCCTGGATTAAAGGTGTTTGGTCAGCACAAAGTATCATTAGGATGGTTTACTAGCTATGTTTACTGAGATATTAAACATATGACATTCTTTTACTCTGTATGTGCTATTCTGGATGGTAATTATCAGTTGCATATCATGTGGACTGAAATGATAACTTTCATGTTTGCTCTCCTTTCAGTTTTTAGAAATTAATTTTTATTTTTTGAGATTATAAGACAATTACTTCATTTCCCACTTCTTTTTTTCTCCCTCCAAACCTTCCCATTTACCCTTCCTTGGCTGATTTCACTCCTTGTTTTTACATGCATACACACATGGGTATATCTCTAAACACATATATACATGTTGCTCGGTTTGGTCTGGGTACATTACATGTATATATGTTTTCAAGGCTTCTCTGTGAAGCAATGTAGTGCATCCAGTCTTTCTCTAGACCTCCACGCCATAGCTGAGAAGGTAAGTCAGGTTTGAAGGGTTAGCCTGTGGGAGCTTTGCGGCTGTTGAAAATGCAGGAAAGAGTTTCAGAGCAGAAAGTTAATGACGCTAGAAATAAAACAATAACTAAACTAAATAAGAATGCGAAACTAATCAAAGCCAGTCAGAAACTTTAAATTCATGTCAACGTGTTTCTTTTAAAATTCAGAAGTAAGGAAAAAGCATGAAGAGCTATAAGCTGACACTAAAACAACACAATTCAAATTTCAGGTCTTTTCAGTGATGGTAGGGAGCAGTCTAGTTTTGATGTTTTAGATTTGTGTACTGTTCCATTTATTAAGCATTTCTATTCTACGATTTCATATTATAAAACAGTTCATATAAAAGAAAGAAAAAAATAGTATAGATTTTGTATAAAAACCATTTATAAGCCAGGCGGTGGTGGCACATGCTTTTAAATGCAGCACTTGGGAGGCAAAGACAGATAGAGCTTGTGAGTTCAAAGCCAGCCTGGTCTACAGAGAAAGTTCCAGGACAGATGTCAAAGCTACACAGAGAAACACTGTCTAGAAAAACAAAAACATTTATAAATCAGTATGTGATTTTGCTTTTACTTAGGGGTATTGAGTGATTGGAAATACAAAGCATTTTCTCTAATCTAGGTGAGTCTTATTTATAAAATATAAACAAAATGAAAAACAAAAGGAAGTTTTGGAAAAGACAAAAATTATTTTAACTTCTAGTTAAGTAACAACACACCAGCTTGTAGGAAATATTCACTTGCTGACAAAAAGCTAAAGAGTGTAGTCTAAATACAAAACCAAATTGATACCACTTATCATCCATGAGATGCCTATAGTAAGGAAAAGAAAAGATGTCAATAGCTTATTTAAATAAGAAAAATTCCAGTAGGTTAATGCTTACTGCATTAGGAGAATGTATGTGGCAATCTCTGCAAGCAAGGTTCCTGGCATTGCGTCCAGAAAGCAGTGCATGCTATACATTTTTATACTTGCCATCGAAAACATCCTTAGTTTACAGGGCATTCAAGAATTTGAATGAGCAAACAAAAATCTTTTTTTATGAAAACTGAGGGTGAGGTCACATAAATGCTTTGAAATGCTATAGCACTTAAAATTTGTGAAGCATATTTTGTGTTACCTGAGTGTTTGGTTTTGTTTTGTTTTTCTTTTTTGCTATCAACTTCCATAAACTTTTCAGTAAGTAAATTAAATAATAATTTTTCATACATGTGGATTATTTTACTTTACCCATATTCATACCTTATCTTCTGGCCTTCCCTTAATATTCCTCTACTACCTCTCCCCCATTTCTTCCCAGATAGTCCCATTCTGTGCTCTCTCTCTCTCTCTCTCTCTCTCTCTCTCTCTCTCTCTCTCTCTCTCTCTCTCTATGCGCTTATTTAATTGTAGTTTAAATGTAATAGTAGTCTTTTCAAATGCATTTTTTATTGTGGTAAAATCTGTATATTATAAACTTTGCCATTTAACCAAATTTCAGAAGTGTCAAGTACATTCACACATTTGTAACCATTTGTACTATCCATCTTTGGAAATTTTTCATCTTTCTAAATGGAAATACTGAATCTATTAGAAAATAATCTTTCACAGTCTCCTCCCTACATTCTTTGTAATCTCTACTTTCTGTATCAATGAATGTCATGTGTATGTGTGTGTGTGTTTGTATGTTTGTGGTGGTGTGTGTCTGTGTATTTTCCTCTGTGCGTGTGTGTGTGTGTGATATGTGTGGTGAGGTTGCTGGGGGTGTATTTAAGTGCTTGAGTATCACAACATATGTGTGGATGTCAGAGGACACCTTTCAGAAGTCAGTTTTCTCCTTCCCTCTATAGTTCCAGGGTTTGAACTCAAGTTCTTAAGGTTTTGTGGAAAGTTATTAAACTTACTCAGGCATTTCTGGACCCACAAATGCTTAATGGTTTAATTTAGAAATCTTTTCAAGTATTGATTATATTTAGATAAAAAAATGGTAAGGGAAAATGGTTCTCATCTATTTTCTTACTATTATATGAAAAGAAAAGCAAAATACCTCAGAAGAAAGATATTGTATGTGTAAAGAAAGATCACATATACTCCATTAATGATATAATTTCTGAGTCTAGCTAGAGGTCACTTTTTGTTTTGTAAGATAGCATAAGGGAAATTAGCATGCAAATTATATTTTGGTTTAAATGTGGAAAATAATCTTAAGAAACTTCCACTCCTTTCTTCTATTTCTTTTTGCTTATTTTTGTAACCCAAATATGAGGAGAATACTTTTTGCATCAGAGCACACTTGCAATCCCAGCAATCCTGGTGTTAATGGTAAAGGGATCAGGAGACCAAATCAAACTTCAGCTAGATTGGAAGTCCAAGGCCAGCTTAAGTGACATGAGGATGATGTTTCAACAAGATTCTGTTCCAGTTCTGTTTCTGTGATAAAATATCCTACAGAGGGTTTAATTGTATTCATAATTCAGGTAACATTCCATCATTGTAGGAAGTTACAATGAAGCTTGAAATAGGTGGTTACATTGCATTCATTCTTAAAAATCTGAGATGAGGACCCTAATGTTCAGCTGGTCCCTTGCACAAGATCAGGATTCAATTTTCAGCTCCTACATGGAAGCTCACAATCACTTACAACTCTAGTCTCAGAGGATCCAATATCTTCTTCTGACCTTTATGTGTACCAGGCAAGTACATGGAATACAGACATACACAGAGAGTGGCAAAAAATGCTCATACACAAATTATACACACACACACACACACACACACACACACACACACACACACACACAATGCAAAGAATGAGATACTTTGAAATACTCAGTCCCAATCAGAATGTCTTCATCATATCCCTTCCCTGTATGCACAGAGAATCATGCAAAAGAGTCAGACAGATTTTAAGAGCCAGAGGGGATAGAAGACACCAAGAAAACAGTATCTTTCAGACAACAGAACTGAAGCACAAATGAACTCACAGGCAGTAGAGAACCTTTGTAGTTTTAGGCCTGATGGTGTCCTAGTGTTGAAATGGGGAAGTGAACACAAAATCCCACCCCTAACAAAGAAACTAATGACAATTGACGCCTACTTACAAAGGAAAAATTCGTTTTTTTCCAATGAAATCTCACTGGGTGTAGCCCAGTTCATGGTAGACCCTATGCCCAGTAGTTGACAGCTAACACAAAAAGAATCTAAAAGTATTTTTGTAGACATTTTGTCTCATACTGTTTTATCTTGGCCCCTTCTTGTCTTGTTGGACTTCTGCTTGGATACTGTAGTTTCCTATTTAGTATATTTTGTTGGGTTTTGTATTTTGTTTGCTTGTATGTATGTATGTGTTTATTTATTTGTTCTTTTGTTTGGCCTGTTAGCTTGACAATTTTTTTTTTCTAAAGAGTTGGGCATGGAATTTGTTGGGTGGAGAGGGTCTGAGAAGAGTTGAGGAACGGGAAAAGTGAGATCAGACTTTATCGTATGATTTTTCCTTTCAAATGAAAAAGCAAAAAGTAGAGCAGAGAGGAAAGCATTATAACATGTACGGTAGAGTTCAGGTTACTTTCTCCTTTCTTACACAGTCCAAATCCCCTGCCTAGGGAATGATGCACCCACGGTGGCCCTTTCTTGACACTTTACTTAGCACACCATGGTTATGTCCTATGGACATTCACACAGGTCAACATAATCTAGACACTTTCTTTGGTGGTGTGAATGAGAATGGCCCTGTGTATTTGAATTCTTGGTCTCCAGTTTGTTGAACTTTTGAGAAAGATTGGAAAATGTGGTATTAAATATATGCCCAAGAACAACACACGTGCAAATATATATTATTTAATATACATAGATTTATTTATTTATTTATTTATTTATTTATTTATTTATTTATTTAAACATATCCACTAGCAGCCAGGCATGATGTTGTAGTTCCAGGCCAGCTAAGGCATGGTAAGACCTTATCTCTGACGCAGGAAAACCATAAAAACAATGTAAAAATAAACACCAATTAACTGGTAAGAAATAAGATAGTTTCTTATAATTATGCAAATGAGCATGCCTGTGATAGAATTATGATATTGGAACTTGATTTCAATATTTAAATATCCTGAAAATTTTTATCTCCATCTTTCAGGATCCTGCTGTTTTCTTTTTCTTTTTCTTTTTCCTTTTCTTTTTCTTTTTCTTTTTCATTGTTTCAATTTCCTGTAAGACAGAGGTTTGGGGAATGTCGTACATGTTAGAAAGTTCCAGAGATCAGCAGAGCAGAGGGTAGAGAAGTGCTATGACCCAGAGGTGTTGATGGGACTGGGCTCTCTGATGACAGTTAACTGAGGAGGCAAGAACCAAGGAGACAGCCAATGACTGATCATGGGCAAGGAAATTACAGCTTATATGGACATTACTTACACACAAGGACCTAGACTGCTAATAAATATACTGATATTGTTGAAAGTCAGTGTTCTTACTGTTAGAGGAACAGACAAGGAATTGTTTGCAATGAATATAATTTTTATTTTATTGGAAGTAGAAATAAATTCACATGTATAGTTTAACAACATTTCAGTATATTAGTGAATAATATTGGATAGAACTTTGAAAGTATGTAATATACAAAAGTCTTTATTATATATACATAAACACACATTTTCTTACTGTTTATGTACAAGGACAAAAATCACAAAACATAAAACATATAGAACAATGCTCACATCTCATGTCTGCATCTTTCCAACTGTATACAATGTTTCATATCAACTAGTGTCTTTGGAGATAATGTTGATCCCAGAACTGAGGCCTACAAAGCACAATGTGGACCTCAAACTTTTGTCAAAATCTAAGAAACTGCCAGTGAGAAATAACAGGTGCAAAGTAGAACAGGTTTGAAGAGGCATTTGGGAGCTACTTTCAATGTGAAATAGTGATTAAGGAATAAAGTATAATGATTTACATAAAGAAAGTAATAAATAACTAAAGAAGTTAAATCGAGTCCCTCCGGGTTAGCCGTTTGTGAATGTAGAAGTAATAATTGAAATAGTAAATGCCTTTTGCTCATCATCACAGTGTTAGGAGGTTATTCAAAGAAGAGGTACGTGTTTAATAGGCAAAGAAAAGAAATATAAACTATAAAGACACTCAATTATGAAACATAAGTATCAATAAAAATCACAATAGTAAATGCAATATACAGAAGTAAAAAATATGCAATTGAAATAAATAACCTACTTAAGCCATGAAGAATATCCAACTGAATTCCAAATAAATGGTACACCAAGCTATTCACAAGATACACTCTACAATTCAGGGGCACGAGTAAGGCAAAAGAAATAAAGAGCAAGGCTTACAATAGATCAATAGATACATAATAAAACAGGATGCCAAGCATGTTTCTAAAAATAGATGAGACAAAATAAACTTAACATTTTAATACTTAGTGTTAGCCAAAATGATAGTCTCTAAATGATGATAAACACTTCAATTCACCAGAAAGACATAAAAATTCTAATTCTGTCACCTAAAAATATAACCTCAAATTATTTAAAGCAAGGGCTGACAGAAGTATTGGGAGTGCTACACTAATCTACATCGCAGGAGACTCAAGCCCAGGTTTCTCAATAATGGTAAATCATGTCGTCAAAAGTCTGTAGAGTTCTGAAAGCTTTACACCACAGAAATGTGTGTTCTCTATGTTCTGTGTGGAAAGAAACACACAGAACACAGAGACCAATCACACCCACAACCGTAGGGGGTACTTCCCTTTTGAGCAGCCAAATGTACCTCTGATGCCAATTAAATTGGTTTTATATAAACACTACCAAAGAAGCCTTTTAGTACTAGTGATTTTCTAATCTGAATAACTCTTTGTTATGAGACATACCCGTGCAGTGCATTTGTTATCATTTCTTGTCTCTAACCTTTAGCTTTCTTTCCCTCCCTAGCTCTCCAGCTCTGTTTCAATTTTCAAGTCAATCTTCTAATGTTTCAATCTTTCAATTCCTAACGTACAGAATGCATATATGAGTACATGAAACAAAATTTTAAAACCTGAGAAATAATATGTTCTTATGGCAGAGACATGTTACCCAAGACTCTAAAAGAGATTATTAGGAAAACTAAAAATGACTACATTATAATTAAGAACTTCTATTCATCAAAACTTATCATGAAAAATATGAACACATAAGCTCCAGACTGGGAGAATATACTTCTTAACTGCCAAGACATTACCATTTGGAATATACATACTTCGGTGGACTTGGAGGTGTATGTCTTTAATCCTACCAGTTGGAGGGCTGAGTCAAAAGGATGGTAAATTTGTGACCATCCTAGATAATAAAAACCCTTACTTATTAAATTCATAAAACAGGATAAAAAGTATAAATGATAAAATTTGTCGTAGGCAGTATGTTCAAATGGGCAAATACAGATGTAAATACTCTTAGTAAAAGTAATTAAAATAGCATATAAACTCAAACAGTGGTTGGGTTCTGGTTCATAATTACTTACTTAGGAAACATTTTTAAATGCTGTAATATCAGGTGTTAGAAAGGATTGTAGCAACTGTTGTAATATAAGTTCATATAATAATTTGAAAATCAATTTCTCCTGACCCCATAAAATTGATGTATAGACCCTACTATCAAGCTAGTGTTCACCTTAGTGCATTAATTTGCTCAGGCTTCTGTGACATGGTACTGTAGACCTGATCTGTTAAACCACAGAAAGTTATTGCTCACTCTTCTAATCGCTGGAAAACCAAAAACAAGGTGTCTGATAATTGGGTTTCTGGTGAGAGCTCTCATTCTTCCTCATAGATGACCTTCTTCTCTTAGTTCTTATGTTCTTTTTCCTTGGCCCATACACATGAAGGCAGAGAAGGGAGAGAAGAGCCAGAGGTGAAAATGTAAGAGAGGAATGGAGAGGAAAGGATGTAAGTAGAGAGGGAATGAGAGATGTGGTGGAGGAGAGTAGGAGAGGTATTAGGACCTCATTCTTTCCATTTTGTTTAACTTTATCTATGTACTAAGACCCCTTAGTGTAAATACAGTCACACTGGAGTTCTGAATTTCAACGCGTGAATTTGGAGAGAATAATTATTTCATCGCAACTAAATAACATGTTGCCTATGCCATTAACCCACTATATTATGTGTCCCAAATTATTCACAACCAGCATAATAGCCTCATGAAAGCTCAGTCCAATTGTGATTTCAGTTTCCAAGTTAGCGGTAATGACAAAGCTTTTTAGTACAAGGAACCTACCAGAGGTGATCCAGGTCAGAGGAGTCATTGTAGCCCTACCCCCAAAACAGTTGTTATGTGTCTGTCTAACATATGCACATTCCTTGGTTCAGTCCTCAACACCACAAAAGACAAAACAAAGAATGAATTAAATGAGATAGAGATTTTTGTCAATAAGTTTTGAGTTGCATTTTTAGACAAGCATAACTGAGGCAGTATATTTGGTCATTTAAGTTCCTCTTAATTTATACCTGCTTCATATTTATCCCAACTGAATCAAATGAAGAAACAAATGCTTGTTATATGAATATTTGCCCCTTTGCACTAATCCCTAAGATGAAAAACCAAAGATGAACCAAAAGTGTAAATAAATAATCTAATAAGAATTCTTGACAACAACCTCAATAGATTTCATAACAGATTATCCCTAGCTAAGTGGACTAAAGGGGAAAACAAACACTTGGATTATCACAATAGCTATTAACAAAATGGTACTCTATATTTGAATAGGGGGCTGGAATGGTAGTTCAGCGGCTTAAGGGGAGGGGCCAGCTGAGAGTCTGAGAATAGTCACAGAAGAAATGGCAGTGGCCCAAGGATCCTAATGTTCCTTCTCTAATGGGAGAGTCAATACACAATGAGGTTTTGAGGGTGTAGAACTGACCCTTGAGGTTTTAGTGTTATCTCCAAGAAGGCCAAGGGAGATGCCTTGGTGGTTAGAATGCTTGCTGCTCAAACATGGTACAGATTTTGAATCCCTAGAGCCAAATAAATACCTGATGGGAATGGTCTTCCACTTGCAACTCTAGAGCTCAAAAGGTAAAAGCAATTGATTCCCGGGACAAGCTGGCTAGCTAGAGTGGGTGCAATGGAAAGCTCCAGGTTGAACTGAGAACACCTGCTTCGGTGAGTAAGGTGGAGAATGATAGATGATTCTTGACCTCAACATCTGTCTGCCACCATATTGTATGCGTGCACATAGACTCATGCACATATATATGTAATGTGCACATGTGTATGCAAATCACAAACACATAAACACACGCTGAAAATTATAAAACAGAATAGAACTGTCTGTGAGGGAAGAAAGAGGTGGGCCTAATGGTGGTGGCCCATGCCTTTAATTCCAGCATTCTGGTGACGAATCTCTGTGAGTTCAAGACCTGCCTAGTCTACAAATGCTAGTTCCAGGACAGGCTCCAAAGCAACACAATAAAACAACAAAAACCAGAAAGGACAAATATTGCTAAGTGACCAATCACTGACATTGGAGGTCATATACTTTTTGTTTGTCACTCTAGTTTGTGGTGTAAATCTGGGAGAGAGGAGATTAAAAATGAGGATGACTAAGTGTCACCCAATAGCCGACTTTATTTAGAGCATCAGGCAATTTATATTCTGAGGGTTAAGAAGAGACACCTGAATAAAATGTACAATAAATAGGACAAGTCCCACGTGATAGACCATGTTTCACCCATAGTTGTATGAATAATAGATGAAGTAAACTCACTTCTATCTGTTACCCTGAGAGGATAATGAAAATGCATTCCAAGAACAATTCCATGATTTGAAGAAACTGAGGTCACAAGACTCTTGTCTTATTTTCTTGGAGTTTTCTCACAAGCACTCAGGCTTCTCACAGGGCTCTATTCCCCATCTGCATTTGAACACTTTCCCTGTCTTTATAATAGACATCTGGTGATTATCTCTATAACATGATTCATTCTTCCATTTGTAAAAAGGTTTCCCTTCTGAACAATTTCTGATCATGTGCATACCAGTGTTTTTTTTATTTTAAAAAATCTTATTTTACATACTAATAATTTCTGAGCCCTTGATGCTTATCCTTCAAGCCTGATTTCCAAGTTACTCTGCCCTGTTGGCTGTACACTTGGCGCTTTGAGAGTGTGAGTCAAGCTGAACCAGTCCTGAAGCCAATATAACTATTATTAACAATAGGAGGGAACTGTCATTCTAAATTCCACATAGTGGCTCGTTTAGCCATCACTGGGATGCAGCAAAGTAGATATGCCTACTTTTGTAGTAAATAAACTGAGGTAGAGAAAGGTAACTTCTGTTCAGGTGCATATGGCACAAAAGGCGTTTCTATTAAAAAAAAAGTCTTACTTTGCATTCCAATGCCATTTCCCTCTCCCTCCTGTCCTTTCACTCCCCCCACCATCTCCCCATCCCACCTCCCATCCACTGCTTAAAGAGGTAAGGCCTCCCATGAGGGATCATCAGTCTGTCACATCATTTGGGGCAGGACCGAGGTCTGCTCCCCTGTATCTAGGCTGAGAGAGTGTCCCTCCATAGGGAATGGCTCCAAAAAGCCATTTCACTGCCAGAGGCAGTGGTTCACTCTTATGCAGGATCCCGAGCTGTCAACCTGGAGTCCCTGAGCACCTGCTTGCTCAAGTCAGCTGTTTCTGTGGGTTTCCCCAGCAAGGTCTTGATCCCTTTGCTCATCACTCCTTCTTCCATACAACTGGATTCCAGGAGTTCAGCTCTGTTTAGCTGTAAATCTCTGCTTCTGCTTCCATCAGCTACTGGATGAAGGCTCTAGGATGGCATATATGGTAGTCATCAATCTCATTATAGGAGAAGGACATTTAAGGTAGACTCTCCACTATTGCTTAGATTCTTAGTTGGGGTCGTCCTTGACATACCAGGTTTTTAACTCCATGCATCTCCCTTTTCATTCCACACAGTCATTCTCAGTACTTGAGGGCAGTGGTGGCCCATGCTTTTAATCGAAGCACTCAATAGTTGATACTCTTCTTGTCTAGTTTCTTTATCTACATAAGAATACCTGTCTTCAGGTAATCTAGAAGGTGTCTTTCTTATCTCTTTTTCTGAATTAAAGGAACTCGGCATGAATGCTGGTAGAAGGATGAATATAGCTGTGCAGAAACCAGACAGAGCATCTGAAGACACCCTGTCAAGCATGTCTTCTGAGATCAGAGCTGATGTGATGGGGTGTCTGAATCTCTGGTCTCAGTCACCCTGGAGACTAACTGGAGCCCTAACCCTTCATTAAAGTGATGATGTGAGCTTATTCAGGCCCCTTTCTGGATAAACTAGCTTAAATTGTAAAGCTTGCAAGTACGAGGCATGAGTAATTAAGGATACCAATCGGCATCACTGTGAGAGAGCCTTCAGCAATGCTCAGCCATCCAGTAGGATAGCAGAATGCAGAGTTAGCACTGGCTGGGGATTCAGGAGGCGGCTCTGGTAGAAAGTCAGGATTATAACTACTTTAAATGTGTGAGTGACAGATAGGTGGGAAAGTAAGTGATGTCAGATGGGAGCCTTTCACAGTTGGATAGTTGGATAGGAACAGAGCTCCTGGTATAGATAAGCAAAGGTTTTAACCTCCTAAGTACCACCCCACACCCCTGTGTCTATGTGTGTTTTGGATAACTGGCTTGGAAAGGTTGCTCAGCAGTTAGAGCATTTGTACATACAGTAAATTTGGGGGCTGGAATTTGAATCCCCTGAAGCCAGGAAATGCTAAATTGACAATGTGGCCTGCCTGCATTCCCAGTGTTCAGAGTCAGGCACTGTAGGTCTCCAGAGAAAGCTGACTAGCCAGATTAGCCCTATCAGTGTTCTGGAGTCAACTGAGAAATCCTTTTGTAGAGAACAAAGTGGCTATTGACAGAGGAAGACTCCCTAAATCAAATTCACTTCTTTTTGTATACCCTCACACAGGTGCGTTTACACAGAAGAACACACACACACACACAAATGAAAAAGAAAAAAAAAAAGGATAATTATCTTTCTCATGAGGATTTAAGGAATTAATCCATAGGAAATCTTTAACACAGGGCCCGTCAGTCATAGATAGTAACCACTCTGTAAAATGAGCTGAGATATGAACTTGGCTCTGGTACCACACAGACACAGATTTACAGGCAAAGGGATGTTTGAGCTGATAGTTTGGAATAAATTCAATTATGTTCTAGAAAATGTCAACTCTTTCCCTCTCTTACACCCTTATACCTTTTTGAATATCCCCTAACTTTCAAAACAGACAAGACTAAATTCTTATGTATGTAAGGATCAAGTAATAGTCTTAAAAGTGGACATATGTATATCAGGGGAGAACATAACAACACAAAGTCAATACCAACCAAAATCAAGTCTGAAATACCACTAAGCAGTCAACAGTGCTTTTACGCTGTTCTTTGCAAAGAAAATGCCTAATTACTAAACTGTGGCTACAAATGCAATTGTACCAACACCAATGAAACCCTCCTGCTTGCAACAAATAGAATTTCCGTTTTGCATTTTTTTTCAGTGAATGATGAAGAAACTTCCAGATGGAGAGGTTTAATTTGTGAGATATTTTCCCTAGTCTATTCACATTGGCTTTATCTTCCATTTTAAATTGCAGAGAGAATCCCCAAAATTCCAAATAGCCCCAAGAGATCTGATGAAATAGCTAATCTCTTTCCATGAGCATGCTAACAAAAGCAATTTCTTACCAAGCTATATACTACCCAGTGGGACTGATAATGAATCTGCATTATGGTAACCTTTGTAAGAAGAGAAGAGAAGACCTTTTGGGGAGATGTATTTATTAGAAAGTGTGCATCTTTTGGTGTCTGGCTGCTGCTTCCAGATAGACACAGCGTTCACTCGGATATGTCAGGACCTCCTGTCTGTTCCTCACAACACCTCTGAATTTACAAAACATACCCTATTGCATTCTATAATTACAGCTCACAAATACCAAATACTAATGTGCTAGACAGCTTTCTCAATATTCAATGTGGCTAACTTCGAGAATTCACCAGAACTATGTAGCTGATTTCCTGTTTAGATTTATAGAATTTAAACTTATGCTCTTGCAGAGTTATGTGATTAATTATTTATTTATAAACTGGAAGGGAGGGGGAAACATGCCTGAAGTCACCTAAATATAAAACAGCAGCATTTACTGGGAGTCTCCTACAGAGGGCACCTTCACCTTATTGGAAACCCATGTGAAAGAGACTCAGTGGGTACCAAAGCAAGAACCTTTAAGGCAGCAAGCAATTCAGCTTGTTTTCAGGAACCAGTTTCTGGTGTCCTTGTTATCTTATCTTTAATGAAAAAGAGCTGGCACTCTCTGCCTAATCATTGCTAGTTACAGGATCCTAACACAGCCTTATTATTATGTTCAGCTTGCTTGTGGGTGAGCTGGAGACAGCTGTTCACATTGCCTAAGAGGCAACAGATCAATGAAAGAGAAGGGAAGGACAAGTTTTGAGCTGCCTTTTTGCAACAATGTCCTTTATACAGCTGGGGATATTTTTAAAGCATTGTATTGGAAAACAAAGGCATATGCTACAGTACAGTGTTGACATGACCGATCTTTGTTGTGTTGTTATGGTAAGTAAGTGCTTTTGGACAGAGTTACTTATCTAGGAACAATAAATACGTTTTTTAGACTCCAAAAATAGTCATCATAGACTAATTCTCAGTAAATGTTAAACAATTCTAAAAATGGGCACATGGGCTTGTGTACATATGTAAAACAATTCCTTGAAGCCATTTGTGTAGAGCTCAATCATCAAGCCAAATTTTAGTACCTTACTTTAGATCATACTGTTAAAATAAGAGACCACAGTGAGAACAAGAGCACCACACCATAGAAAATATTGTCTTAAAATTTATCATCACAAAGTAAGCACTATGTACACCAAGAGGGCTTCAAGTACAGCAGTAGTTTGATGTTGATTTTGAAATGGTTTGCAGTTTGTAGTGGCTAATCATAATGAATATGTACAAATATATTGAACTTAATGGTTCCTGACTAGGTGGCTTCTTAGGAAAGTAGTGAGGACTGTTCGAGGAAACTATTTTG
Organism: Phodopus roborovskii; assembly: GCF_943737965.1. Classification (NCBI taxonomy): domain Eukaryota; kingdom Metazoa; phylum Chordata; class Mammalia; order Rodentia; family Cricetidae; genus Phodopus; species Phodopus roborovskii. The sequence goes on from NW_026126511.1 coordinate 20,588,959, forward strand.
AACAATAAAATACAAATATTATTTTTATTCTTTGGTATCAACCTATAAAAAAAGAGAGAGACCTACTTTTATCTTTTTATATTTTTAAGTGAAATACTGCTTCTTTGTTAGACATACCACCTAACACATATTATATTTCCAATGATGCTCATCCATCATGTATTGTTAATTCGGTATTTGCAGTTAATATTTTGCGCTCAGAATCAATTAAACTTCCAGTTGCTACTACTGGACTACAGTATTTGGATATATGTTTGTTCTGTGCTTGATTTGACATACAATACAAACAAATACGTGTAAATGCATCCTAGTTCACAAAATCAGTTCATTCCCAAGTACATTTAAAAATGTTGTATTAAGCAAAAGCTTTTGAATTTCTTACCAGCTACTGCTGGAAAGTTGATTTCTTCTTTAGTACTGGCTTTGGCTAACTTGTCCATCAGTTTACTCTTATGAAAACAAAACAAAGAACTCCCTGTCTATAACAGGCTGAAGTTTGTCCTAATGCTGTAATCAAACATATTTCAAAATCAGTTAAATTAATTCTTGGAGAAAGAGACCCATTCTCTTCCTCAGCTGAAAAGAGAATACCTAGAAAGTCCACCTGTCCAGGAGTTCCTGCCTCCTTGCTGATGATTCCAGGTGTTCTGTGGTTTCTTGAACTTTGTTGCATACCAAAGCTCAAGACTTCTTTGAAGACACAGGCCATTCAAGTTCCCCTTACTTTGCAGCTTCCCTCTAAAGGGAGAGTAAATGAAAAAAGCCAAGCAGTTCAGAAGATTTAAATGGGGCAGCAGGGGGCTCTGTTAGGAATAGCTGGGAGTGTTCCCTAAATCATCTACTGAAAGAAAGTGATCTTCCTTTAAATCAGGATGAAAAATTGGAGAAAGAGCCTAGATAGCTCCCCAAGGAAAAGCAGATTAAGGCTAGTAAAAGACTGCAGAAAAGCTATGTGTGCACACCACACACTGATCCTTTAAGGCTGGATTCTATGGGGCATGTCAACAGGTAATTTTTTTTGGGGGGGTGTTTGGTTGGGGGGAGGTGCTGTGTCATATCAAAGGAAGCCAAAGATGTCATAAAATTTTTTTGTGAAACACTAGGGACTTTGGCATCAAACTTTTGTTAACTATTCTTCAAGATTTCCAAAGTTGTCTTTTGGATCACAAGAAGAGATCATCCATCCTCATGATGTGATACTGGATTGTCTCTCATGAGTGCTTACATCTAAGCAGGCCCTGGGGACCTATGGAAACCTGAAATACACAGAAACGTGGTAATGTAGATCCAACTATGTGGCCTTTTACTTTCCCATTATATTTACACTGAATTGAAAAATGAAAACGATTTCATCTCTTCTTTCTCTCAAAAGGTATCTTTTGAAAATACTTGAGGGGAGTGACACTGCCCTTTAAAAGCTATCCTTAGCTTACAAGTCAGCTAGATGTGACAATAAGGGGACATTCTCTTAGATTACTACTTGACAATTTCTTCTTTCAGAAGATTAGGGTCCTATATGAAGATGGATCTGATGCACACATAGTGAGTGGTTGCCTACAGAGAGCCCTTTCGAGAATATGTCATAGATTTACCCTAATCGTGATGGCAAGGATCAGTGGACCATTTGTGGTATATGTAATGGTCATTGTGCGAATAGCACCACAGTGTCTGCAGGCTTCTGATTGAATAATGTTCTATGCTTTCCTCATGTAAACTCTCTGTCCCGTTTATAGCAACAACACAGCAGATACCCTAAGAAGGAAGGATCTGGATGAAACCCTTTGCATCCTCAGCAAACAACAAATAGCATGCAAAGGCGAGTGTGGTTTGTGTAACAATTGCTGTGCGCTTTAAATTAGGGTGACTGTAAAAGGATAAACCTTTGCACGCACCCTTGTGCGCTCCCATTTGAGAGGTAAAATTGCACCCAAAAATCTACCTCATAGTCTCAGGTGGCAACAGAGTATACTCTTTTGTTTTCAGTCTTGGGAAGACGCCTTAACATCTTTTCTGATGACCAAGAAAAGACAACTTTTTCTGTATAGATGCCAGAAAGTCCTGCCTTATGGTTTAAGACTATTTTTTCAGATCTCTGATATAGCCAACTTGATAGTCTCTCCAGATTTTTACTTCAAGAAGTTTTCCAAAATTACTTGTCGGTGACAAGAGAACTGTTTCTGGTGTGTCCAGTCTCCATGAAACTACACACGATATGAAGAACAAGTTGTTTGTCTCATTTGGTAGCAAGGGAAATGGATGCCAACACATGGAAAAGGCTGTTTTAATTACCCAGGTGACATTTATTGAGCCAGACGCAAGCTCTTAGCATTGTATTAGATATCTACAATGAGTAAAATTGGCTAAGGCTCCTTGAAGAGAACCATAACACTAAGTATAAAAAAATGTAAAACTCATCATTTCCCCTGCCAGAATACCAGTTGAAAATCACTATAAATGCAGACAGGAAGCATCAATGATGGGTTTAGTTGGCTAGTTCCTTGGGTAGAGCAACTTGCCTGCAAGCCTGACAATACGAGTTCAATCTCAGGAACTCACATAAGGAGAAAACCACCTCTATAAAGTCAGCAACCGTTCTGGAATACTCTGAACCAGACAGGAAATGGCATGTCGGAAAGACACGGGAACTGTATATTTTTAGACATAGGGATGGAATATAGCTAAAAAGTAAGATGAGTTTAGGCATGTAAGGGAAAGAGGTGCCCAGTTGACAAAATGGGAGGCTCTGGTATACTCAGGCCTGTGCTAGCAGCAAAGGGGTCTCAGGATATGTCGGTTCCTAACTCACACTGGCAGGGTCCCACCTTTCTCTTCTGAAAACGAGAAAGGTGAAGAGCTGATTGGGAAAAATCCATTCACAGGATCTGGCAAAGACATCATTAGTTTTGTCACTATTTGTACTAGTTGTTTTTTAGGGCAGTAAATGTCTAACTTTAAAATGGCCAAGTGAATTCGGAGAGTTGTGCCCACCTATTTTCCCACCACTTCATTGTTTCAAAGTGCAACCTCTATTTCAAGATTTAATCTTTGCTGAAGCATAGGACTGTGATGCAATCACAACAAAATGCCTCCCCCTGAAAGCCAGCATTTCAGAGCCCTGTTAAATCAAAAGAAAAATTCTGTCTCCCCTCCCAGTCTCATAGCCCTCAGGATCTTAAACGGTAATGATCAGTTCATTTGAGAAAATGACATTTTAGTGCTTCCCTTCACAAGCTCTCAAGGCGAGGAGAGGAAGGTGTCTCTTTCCCAGGAATCTGCACCTCCTTTTGTTTTCTAGCATTACTGAAACTGACCTGGCATGGATCACTGGGTGAGCAGGCAATCTTAAACACTTCTCATATAAATTACTGGTTCCCTTCCAAGTGCAGTTGCTCACAGGGTAATACACCATTTTACAGCTTTGATAGCAGAGCCTCTTCTTTCTGCTGGCCTCCACGTCTCCTTACCCCCTAACTCCACCACCAGGAAATGAACAGAGAAAAAGACTAGCAGGGATGTGAGCCTCAAGAACAGTCAGTGGTGTGTCTTGAGCAGTTAGGAACTGTGAACTCTCCCATTTAACTTCTTAAATTCGTGTCAAAGCTACTGCTGTCTTAGAAGTCACAACTAAAACATGAAGTTATCAACATAATATGACATATCCAGAAACCTTAAGAAGCAATTACTACATATATACGGTCTCAAAAAATATAGACAGGTAATTTTATAGAAATGAAATCAATGCTCACATTTTGTGGTTCAGGTCTAGTTGGTAGAACTGTAACACGATGTTCCCACAAAAACAAGTCTGCCATTGAAAAGACACTCCCACATTCACTGGATACTAATGATGTCCACAATTTCCAAACTAATGACTTTTTTCCCATGAACTCTAATGGCAAGGTGGGTTTTCACTGACAGTTAACTTGGATCAGGGCATGCAGTATTATATTTCAGCTTGTGACTCTGTAAACTCTGTAACTTGCTTTGAAGTTAGGCATTGTCAATCAGTTTCCATGTCTGAATTACTCTTAGATGAACCTGACTGACCGAAGTAAACTCACTGAAACATACTATTTCCCCATAATTGATGTTCCAAATGAACATCTTTTCATAATAAAATGTGCTGGAAAACAAAGCAGCCTTGCATCCGGCACAAGTTGCATCATAATTAAATTTTATTTTATCCCATTGAGGCATGCTAAATGTTGAGCAAAATATAATTTTAAGTAATTTGTTTGTATTCTTATCTGTAGGAGCTGGAAATTAACAGCGCTGCTAGTTTGTGTTCACTGTTAAGCCTGGAGAGCAGAGAGATTGCTTTGCAAACATTACAGTTATTATGTCTGCAGTTGGTACTCTTTGTATAAATTATTGATCAGCCAGCTTATTTTTCTTTCTGCTTAATGGATATTATAGCATAGCCGTTTACAACGCTATAGTTAAGGTTGTATCAGCACTTCCATTATAATAAACCCTCTGTTACAGGGGTTTATAACTTGTTGTAAAAATTTGCTCTGGGCTGAAACTTGACATACAAGATCAGGAGTCCAGGAGGTAGCAATTGTTGTCCTTTCAACTTTTAAAAAATGTCTTTGTTCTGAAGAGTAATAAATATGTAAACAGTTTATTCCTTTTTAGAAATCCTTGAGAGTTCTGTCTTGAAATACAAGCATATCTTGGCAGATAATACTATGACAGATAAAATGTTATCTTCTCATAGTATTCCTAACTGCTTATCCCTTAATTTACATCCAATAATACAGATCTTGTTTATGTAAGGAGAGAAGAGCCCAAGGATTAGAAAACACATGTGAAAAGGTACAGTTAATGGCCCAATATCTAGTGAACAAGGGGAAGTTTAAACATCTGTTTATCTGACCTCCCTGTGGTCCAGCCCATCATTACTCTCAGGACATAGCCTGATTTAAGAGGTGAAGGAAACTAGTCAGAGTTTATATTATTGTTGACACTGCTTCCTCCTACCACTCAACTGCTCAATGATCTCACTGTGCTCTCTATTGTAAGGGTGATGGGGGGCAGCCTTTCACCCTTCCACACCACAGATTGAATGGAGGACCCTTACCTGACAGTAGGTACTTACAGGAAAGCGTAACTAATTCCTCAAAAGGAATTGACTACTTTCCCTGGGAATGATGCATTTCAGAGTCTGAAAATAAAATCCGTGATGATTTTTCTTTCTTCATAAACTTTTCTTCTTGCCATTGCCATCTCTTCACTCGCTGACTTGGGACATTTCTTATTGCCTGCTGAGTAACCAGAAAAGTAGTTCCTACTACTTGTGACTTGTATTCTAAACAGGCAGAAAGGGCAGAAAAGGAGCAAGGGAGGAATAGTGTTCTACTGAACCATTTGGGATTGGATTTACATTAATGCAAACGGATTATTACCATGTCCACTCAAGAAGCTTATGCACTAAGTCTGCATCTCCCTGCTCTGAATAAAATAAGAAGAGTGCTATTTATAACCGTTTTAACCACTTCATCATTAAGTATCAAAACTGGTGTCATAAAGTCACAGTGCTTCAAGCTAGGTGTGTTCCTGTTCAGCTTCCCACCTTCTGTCTTTTGGGGAATTCACCAGCAAATTAGCTGCTTCTCATTAGGCAATGCCACAGGGAGATAAGAGTCCCATTCCTGTTTCCTAAGGAGAGACAGCGAATTTGGACAGAAAGGGAGATTAGGGATTGGAAAGCCATCACAAGTCAGGCAGAGGGATGAAAATGAGGAGAGAAAATGGTGAAAACATAAAAGTTTGTGTAAGTCTGTGGTTGCGGTAGTTAAGGTTTACCTGAGGGGCTGATTGGCAAGGCCATGTGTCTGAGTTAAAAATGCTTGAGAGAGTTACTTGGCATAATTTCTTCATCTTCAATGATTTACTGCTGAAATGCAAACATCAATTTTGGACTCTCTCCTGAGAAACATTTAACAAAGTCAGTGAACTACTGGTACCCTGATATCTTTCTAGATTTGCCAAACTCTGATAGCTCTTTAATAAAACAATGACTGAAGTTTATCTTCGTCTTTCTTTTCTTCTTCTTCTTCTTCTTTTTTTAAAATCTCTATTAAGGAAACAGGTCCATTAGTAAATACACAGATGTAAAAATGGTCTCTTTTACTTAGCCACTGTGGTGTATCTGAGGGTTGTTGAGAAACGTACTCCATTGTTAAAGCTGTTTGTGCCGGGTGTGCTAATGCACTCTTTGATTGAGTGAATTAGCAGTCATAACAATCTGGCAGTCTGGCCATAGAACTGTGCTCAAATTGATTTGTGTTATGGCTGGACTGGAAAATCTAGTGTTAGTTGTTTTTTGCCCTGGGGCATTGTTTGTACCAAACTCTACTTTTCATTTAATTTTCCAATACATTTTGAAAGATTGAAATGCTTGTGATCAACATTTGATCCACTTGCATTATTTAAAAAAAAATCTGAAAGTAATTTCAGATTCCAAAAAAAAAAAAAAAAAAAGAAAAAAAAAAAAAGAAAACCTTGCTTTCAATTAGAGTAAACATAATTAGAGTGACGTCGTGCTTGGAATGGCAAATCTGCCGTTGAATCTATTAAGGATGCTTTCTCCTTGTCCTGTCACTAGAAGGGATTCAGTATAGATCTATAGTATACATCTGTAATTTCTAACATACGTGCTTCTAATGGAGCTTGCGAAAATCAAGGGAATAAAATTATAATGTCTCTTCATGCTGCTCTCTTGGTATACGCCTTTTCATATATGCACGTTGCTTCTCTTTTATTTAGAAATACCATAAAATCCAATCAATTCAAAGCTTTCAGAACAGAAGTGGACTCAGATATACATTGCCTTTCCATTGTCCTATGTTTTCTTGTTTTGTAAGAAATAATTTTCAATAGAAAAAAAAAAAAAAACCAAAAACACTGTACCAGTTGCTACAAGAAACTCTAAAGAATGAAGACATGACTTATCCTGGATCTGTCAATATTTGTATCTTTCTTACAATCTTGTTCTTTGCAGTCATTTACCAGAATTATAATGCAACATGAATAAACCTTAAAAAATGACTATTGATTGCAGAGAAAGCTTTGTGAAGTCATTTAGTCAGTTTCCCCACTTGAGAAATCTCTGAATACAGCATGTCAATAGAAAAGAACAGAATAGATGTAATACAGTTATGTGCCTCCCTGAGTTATAAAAAAAAGGGTCAAAAATAAATCCCCACAGATATCCCCTTTATACACAAATAAAATGATACTTACAATTCCCAACTACAAGTCCATCTTTTTACACATTTATTCTTCCCTTTTGAAACCACAGGTTGTGGAAATATGTTTTTATGTGTCCCTATTCGCCACTGAGCCTTTTAACCAAATAGGATGCCCTCATCATCCCTAAAGTGCCTGTTGTCATTCAGGTAATCACCGCGATTTTAGCTCCAACAGCTACTTTGTATTTTCTCACTGTCTCCTGCAAAGATTGAAGCTCCTCTCAAAACTGCCTTCCATACTGCGCTGAACTCTGTATCCTGTGCCGATTTTTGTTAAGTAATAGATGATGAGACCATTCTTTTTATTAGTTCCCATTCTTACCGGTCTCCTCAAATGGGGGAAAGGAGGGGGAGGGGATGGGAGGGGCCAGAAGAGGGCAGAAGGAGGGAAGAAAATACCTTCCCTGAACTGTACAAGCTAAGCTTCAAACGATATCCTAGGAAAGAAATTAAAGACTTCTTAATTAGTGCAGCAATTAAGCTTTCTTGGTAGCATTTTAATCAGCACAGGCCCTATCAAAGGACAAACAGAACGATTTGCAGGTCTTTGAATTTTAAACAGTCTTATTGATTTCAGCACAATACATCTTCACAAAACACAGGGAGAATTTTCTAATATCAGTTACAGTACTTTGAGTTTTGCTTATGCAAATTGAATGAAGGATAGGAAAGATGAGATGGACAAAGAGTACCTTAAAGAACAGGAGATGTAAAACAATAAACAAGACAGAAGATCTCAATGCTAAAGATGCCATGGAGTGAGAATTTGAAACCTTTCCTAAGTTGATCTATGTTCTGTGCTAAGTATGGTTTGCCTTCTTCATCACAGGAAAGAATATCTCCAAAAGTAGGAAAGAAAAGGAGGAAAAGAATATGCTTTCTCAGGGGGTTTTCTTTCCGGTATATTTTTCTTTTGCAACATTTGACTTTTCTAACCCTGTTATGTGATCTAAGGAGCAAGTGGTGGCTCCTTGAAAAGGTTGGGGGGAGGGGAGGAGTACCATATAGGTAGAGGAATATGGTCTAAGTGAAGCGTGTGCTCAGAGCACATGTTTCTATGCAGAACATTTGAAGTTGGCTGGAAGCATGGTGGGATTATGGTTTGGTCTGTATCATTGCTTCATTTCCTGTTTATTGCTCCAGAGTGTGGCAGATTTTGGATGAGTGATAGTTTGAGGAAATGTGAGAATGAGGATGGTAAGGTCAGGCTTTGGACACTTAACTCCCCCTTTCTATCTGTAGGACCAGGACTGGAACACTACATTTTGCCTTTTAAAAGCACATTGGAGTTTATTAAAGTTAGGGATGGCATTCAAAAATACATTTGTTTATTTTTCTTTTAGAGTTTAACACTTTTTTTCAGTGTTACATTACACTAACACAGTAATTTGACACTTTGAAAAAAATGGCAATGTTTCTAAAATATATTTTGATATTTGTGATATATACTGAATCTCTACGTTTAGTTAAGAATAAGTTTGATGAATAAAAATATCAATAAACCCCACCTCAGTAGGTTTAAATACACTGGTTAACTAGGACAAACAGCTTTGAAAACTTAAGCCACCTTTATAGAAGTTTACAAACTTTTATGCAATAATTTTATGAATTCTTACAACTATTTTGCCTCAAAAAATTTAGTCTTAAAGAGGAAGTTAATAGTGTCATCTTTCTTTTTAGGGGGCTTCTATACCTTTTGACACCAAACTTTAAGGAGTTCAATGGGTTAAAAATGATGAAGAGGGTAAGGTGATCACAATTTCAAAAGCCAAATGTCAAAAAAACTCCATCATAAAATTTCTCAAAATGCAGATCCTGCTATAATAGTTCATTTTGAAAATCTGTTAAATGATGGTTCCTTGTTAAAAATCTTAGGAAATCTCTGAACGTGTGTGACCTGATTCAAAGCCTAACTACTCCTGATTTCTAGAGATGTAAGCAACACATGGACTTGACCTATGCTCAGATCATATGTTGATTAAACATCCCCAAATAAATACCTTCATGCAACAAGTTACTCGAGAAGACAAGAGAGAGGAGAAAAGCAAGCATGTTTCCCCATCATGCAGCTTAACCTCCCCTTCTGTCTTTACAAGGCAGCCAGGAAGCTTAGTTTCTGTTCTCATTATTTACAAATACATTCTCAATGACAAATCTAAAAAGACGTCCCAAAATATAGCAGACCTTCTCAAATATGACAGAAACCCCATAATTACTGTGTTGGTTAAATAATATGCTAGCGACTAGCCTTGGGTACTAAAAGATAACAGATAGTTGATTACTGTGCAAGACAGGTGAATTAATTAGAGTTTTGGGTAAGAAACACCAGCGTGTTTTTGTATTTCGCTTTCTAATCTTCAAGGACGCCTGATCTCTTTGAAATTTCTCCGTATATTACTCATGTCTGACCTGTCTCTGGGGGGGGGGTGAAAGAAAAGTTGGTTTTAAATTACTTATCTTATGACAAGAGTGTATTTCCAAGTCCTCTAGGAAATAAGGAATTCTATCAGGAGCATCCCATGATTCGGAAGCGACTTTCTTCTTGCAACTTGAAAACTGTCCTGAAAATTTTCCATCTTTATATAAATGTTGTAATATAGAAAAACACATCGGATACATAAGATAGTACACTTTGCTCACATGCACATTTTCCTCAAAAAAAAAAAAAAATATTGCTCAACAGTCGTGAGCCGGGAGGGGGGGGTGATGTGTTTCCTTTTGTAACTCATTGCACAAACGAACACGAGGGCGGGGTGAGGTGGTGGTGGGGGGCGGTTGTTTTATTCTAAATCCCTGAAAGGTGAGCTGCCAGTTGAACCGCGGGCTCTCTCAGTCCGCAGGAGACTGCTCAGAACCTTTTTGGGGTGTGTGGGGACGCTTAAGAGTCTTCGTGGAGCCATGGGGTAGAAGGCATGCAATGTAACGGTAGCAACGCGAGAGAAGTAGATGACCATCTCCCCCCCCCCCCACCCCCCTCGGAGCACCACTCTTGAGCCCTGGCTTTTCAAGGGCTTCCCTCCCACCCTTCCCCCCCCCCCGCACCCTCCCTCCTTTCCTTACCCCCACCCCCAGGTCTCGCGCTCTTGGAGTCTGCGCTCCGAGTTCCTGGTTGGATAATTTGGGTTAATACTAGTGAGTGAGGGTTTCGCGGCTTCAAAGGGTATTTCAAGTATCCGGAGCTCCTCCCCTCTGCACCGTGTGACAACAACAACTCGTCCAGCCGGCAGCCTGCACTTTCAGCTCATTTTCTCTCTGTCATTCCCCTCTCAATCTTTGATCAATGTACTTGCCGGGGAGAACCCAAGCCCCTCAACCCTCCTCCTTTTCACCTTCATCCTTAACTTTGTGCTAGAGCGGGACCCACAGACCACCAGGCGACCCTCCCCGCCCGCCCCCCGCCCTCCCCTGCTGAGCAGCCCGCGATCCCAGCCCCGGGAGAGGACTCGCATTTCGACTTGTGGGACACTTTTGTGCGTTTCTCTCTCTCGAGCGAGCGCCTCTCGCGCTCGCCCCTCCTGCGCTCGCCTTTTTCTTACCCTCACCTCCCTTTCTCCCCTTCTCCCTCTCGCTTCCTCCAGCCCGCGTTCCTTCCTAGAGTGGTTGTTGTCGCTGCCCCCCTCCCCTCGATCCCTGTCCCTCTTTCTCCCCCTTCCCCTCCGGGGGGGGTGTGTGTGGCAACTTTTCCCCCTCGCTTCTCCTCCTTCTGTTTCCCCTTATATGTGACCATGGCAGTGCCGGCGGCTTTGATCCCTCCGACCCAGCTGGTCCCCCCTCAACCCCCGATCTCCACGTCTGCTTCCTCCACCTCCACCTCCTCGGCGACCTCGTCTCCGGCTCCGTCCCTCGGCCCCCCGGCGTCGTCTGGGCCAACTCTGTTCCGGCCGGAGCCCATCGCCTCTTCGGCGTCTTCCTCGGCGGCGGCCGCAGTCACCTCTCCTGGTGGCGGCGGTGGCGGCAGCGGAGGCGGCGGTGGCAGCGGCGGCAACGGAGGCGGCGGCGGCGGCGGCGGCGGCGGGAGCAACTGCAACCCCAGCCTGGCGGCCGGGAGCGGCGGCGGCATCAGCGCTGGCGGCGGCGGCGGCGCCTCCAACACCCCCATCACCGCGAACACCGGCGGCGGCGGCGGCGGCGGCGGCAGCAGCAGCAGCAGCAGCAGCAGCAGCAGCAGCAGCAGCAGCAGCAGCAGTAGTAGCAGCAGCAGCAGCAGCAGCAGCTGCGGCCCCCTCCCCGGGAAACCTGTGTACTCAACCCCGTCCCCAGTGGAAAACACCCCCCAGAATAATGAGTGCAAAATGGTGGATCTGAGGGGGGCCAAAGTGGCTTCCTTCACGGTGGAGGGCTGCGAGCTCATCTGCTTGCCCCAGGCTTTCGACCTGTTTCTGAAGCACTTGGTGGGGGGCTTGCACACCGTCTACACCAAACTGAAGCGGTTGGAGATCACGCCGGTGGTGTGCAACGTGGAGCAGGTTCGCATCCTGAGGGGACTGGGGGCCATCCAGCCCGGAGTGAACCGCTGCAAACTCATCTCCAGGAAGGACTTCGAGACCCTCTACAATGACTGCACCAACGCCAGGTAAAGAGCGGAGGGGAACCTCCCGTCGCCCCCGTCCTTTCCCACCCTCTCCCTCTGGCCCTTCCCTCAACTCCCTTCCCGGCGCCTGCTGGCTCCGCGCGCCCGCAGGCTGCGCGACTTGGGGAGCGCGGCCCTCTGCTCTGGGTCCCCGGAGCTTGTCTCCTTCGCCCGACCTCCCGGACAAGTTCGCACCGCTCTGTGCTGGCCTTGTCTTCCCGTCCCCAGGGCTTTCGGGCTCGGCTGCCTCAGCTTGGGATGCTTAGAAAGGGGAGCAGAAGCTAGGCGCCTAACCAGGAGTCACAGACCCTTTCTGGGCTTGCTGGCGCCCGGCACCCTGTGAGGCACTACTGCCCCGGAGTGCACTCCTGGGCCGCGGTTCCTCCGGGAGCCTTTGGGCACCTCTAGGGGAGGAGGGAGGTCGTGACGCTCAGCCCGCAGGGTTGGGAAGATGGGGGATGCGCTCCGGGCTAGGGGTTGCTCTAGGAAGAACAGAGGGTGGTGCTGAGAAGTCAGCCGCGAGCAGTGCCTGGGGTGATCCCAGAGTTCAGCAGGGAGTTCAGCCCCGAAATCCCGGAGGGACACTTGTGTAGGGGAGGGGTCTGTGTGCCCGCGGGTGTGCATGCGTGCGTGCGTGTGTGTGTGTGTGTGTGTGCACGCGCGCGAGCTCTCGCATGTGTGCCACCCCCCCCGTGTGTGTGTGTGTGTGTGTGTGTGTGTGTGTGTGTGTGTAAAGGAGGAAAAAAAAGGAGTGCGTTTGCCCCGGGGCAAATGTGAGGGCACAAACACGTTTTGTCCTTTAGGCGATGACCTGGTGCCCCCGCCTCTTGGAAGCTGAACCCGAGAGGTGGGGAAGAAAAAGCCCAACTTGCTCGCACTCTTTCCAAAGTGCGCTTTCCTGGTCTTGTTTCTTCGCTGAGGTTTAAGGCTCAGGAGAAGAGCAGGTGTACATTTCGCTCTAGGATGCTAAGGGTTTGAGCACTTTTCTCCTAGTTTTCCTTGATAAAGTGCTAGCACCCAGGAGGCCTTGGGACAGTCCCCGACCCAACCAGTTTTATGCTAATGAACGCTCAGTGGGGGAGGATCTACCGAGAGGGGGCGGGAGTGGGGCAACTTGTCAGTTTCGGGGTAGAAATTATCCAGCCGGCAGCTCACCGAGGGAGCAGTTCAGAGGTTCTGGGACGAAGAGAGTAGGGAAAGTTGGGGACCTGAAGCAGACAGTTGGAAACTGGGCGAAAAGACTCATAAACAACTTTGATACCTTTAAAATGATAATAGTGAGAGAAGGTTCCCTCTTAGGGAACCCGAGGAAGCTGCTTGGAGCAGGGAGGGTGAGGAGGCAGTAAGTAGTTGCCACCTAAAGGAGAAGGGGCCCAAAAACCGTCAGCTATTTCTTCTTTGAGAGGAGTTCTGTGTAGGGCCTAGGAAGAAAAGGAGAAAGATTGAAACTTCATCCTGGCCTTAACTGACTTAGCTAAAAATTATTTTCGTGGTTATTAGCCGTTCATTTTAAGAATTAAAGCTGTGTAGGTCTTGACCTCTGATTTCAACTGTGTGTGTGTGTGTGTGTGCGCGCGCGCGTGTGTGTGTGTGTGTGTATGTGTGTGTGTGTGTGCGCGCGCTCATCCCTGTGCATGCATCCTCGCAAGGCGTGCACACATGCTCCTGCTGGGTCCAGTGAATGGCCAGACCGCAGTGGGTATGGGTGGGCATGCTGATCACTAAATGCCATTCAGTCAGTCAGATAACTGTCATTCTTGGATTTTTCCATAAGATAAAATATTTGTTCAAAACCCATCGTAAAATCTATCAGAAGCTCAGCAAGGTAAAATTGGAAGTCAGTTCAGATACTTCTGTTGTCACACTGACTCTGTGACAAATTGAGATGCTGTTTTTCTTTTTACTAATGAAATGTCTTCTCTTCTCCCAATCGTCAGTGTGTGTTTCTGATGTTAGATTCTTTTACATATGTACACACACACACACACACACACACACACACACACAGACACACACACACACACACACACAGAGAGAGAGAGAGAGAGAGAGAGAGAGAGAGAGAGAGAGAGAGAGAATTCCTTACAATGGTAATGCCATATCACTCTAAGACTTTAAGTGGAAGTTGTCATGTAATCCGAGGATACTCTTAAAGTTACTATTTTTTTTAACTTATTCTTTTTACTTTCTTTCCTTCTCTTTTTCCTCTTCCTCACATTTTTCCTTCCCAACGGAGCACAAATGTTCTAGAATCTTAAGTTGAAAAACCCAAAGCTAGGTTAAACCCAGTGGAATTGTTTATCCCTTTAAAAATATCTCATCTGTACCCTAATTATATTTCACTTGGCCTTAATATTATGTGATTAAATGTATTGTACTAAAGTCCTACTTCAAGTATTTTTAATGCTGATTGACTGTTAAATTTTGATTTTATGTCAACTAAAAAGCCTGCTCAATTCATGGGAATTCTACAAGTTAACCTGACAAGGTGTGAGTGCATACCTGCTTAGGTTCTTCTAACTCTGCCACAGGCTAAGGAATGGAAAATTGCATCTGAACTTTCTCTTGCTGAAATACACAATTTGCATATAACACATTACTGTTTTAATGGTAATTACTACCCTTGCCCTTTCATTTCTTTATTTTGAAATCAATAGCCTGAATGCTTTGTATCTTGAACTTGATAAACTAAATTTGTTCTTTCATTTAAGTCCAGTTTATGAGTAGGTATCGAGATTTTGTTTTTATGAATTCAGATTTGAGTGACTTCTTTCATCCAGGTTTTTTCTGTCCTGGTTATTTAACAGATAAAGGGAAAAGCTTTGCATTGTATTATTGAAAATGTAGAAGAAGCACTAAAATTACCAGTAAATATTTAGCTGTGTGTGTGTGTGTGATATCAAATCATAGTATTCTCTGCTTAAAGGATGTGTATCTAATGAGAATTCTTAGCAATATTAAAATTTCAGGGGATTTTAGGAACCAAAGTGATGTTAAGGGAAAGAAACACTGATAAACTTCTTGAGAGTGACTCAGGAACGGTGGCAAATCTTAAAGTCAATTTAATTTGCTTGGGGCTATTGAATTAGTATGCTCTCTATGAAAATTAGAGTAAATGTTGAAGCCATCTGTCTTTACCACTAGGAGATGAAAAAGGCACTATCACCTTTGAGAGAGTAAAGCTGAAAAGTATAGGTCTCAAGACATGAAAGAAAATGTAAGGAATTGCATTTGAAAGTTGTTAAAAGGCAAAGTCTGACCTTGGTCTGTTTCCTTCAATTATTATTTTAAAACTAAGCATTAGTTGTCTGAACTTGGCTGTTGCAACAGAGGTCAGTTAATTAACTGCTAACCATTAAATAACAACAACAAAAAAAAGTAATTATGTACATGGTCGAGTCTGTTTGTGTCAGTCAATTGCTTGTTTGTAGATTTGGGTTAAGGTTCGATTTTTCTGTGAATTCATGTAACAAAAAGTGTCCCTTGCATTATGTTATCTGAAGTGGTTTCTTTCTTATTATGGCCAGAAGATGGTTTTGTCTCTGTATCATTTAAGCCAGGCTATGACATGGCTTCTATGTGGCCTGAGAGTTACGGACTTTTTTTTTTTTTTTTTTAACTTAAGTAGACGACCTTATCTCCAACCTTTTACATGTATACACACAGATTCATGACAGTATTCTTATATCTTTAAAGCAGATACTATTCATGAACATAAACTGGAAGATTTGCCTAGTTTTATATATTTCAGGGTCCTATCTGAATGTAATTTTAGTGTAAGAAGTACATTTTCCCTTAATTCTTTTTCGTGTCAGGGTTTTAGTAAATACAGAAAGCTGGGGCTGTATTTATTCAACATTTTCTTCATTGCCTGCTTTGCATTCACAAGGGACTTTTAATACAGGTCCAGATTCACTCACTCTTGACAGACAATCATGATGCTTGGCACAGAGAAATTCAAGAATCATTTCATACAAAGAAACTATGCTTTTGAAGTTTTTGTGTTATGGTAGATTAATGGATCCTATAAAACTAAATGTCTCATAACATTTCACAAAGAAATTGACATGGCTTGATAACCAACACATAAAATAATATGAAAGTTAGTTTGGTTTTAGAACCCTTCTGGTTTGCAAATGTCAGAAAAATGATAGTTTAATAACTAATCTATAAATGAGAATGAGAGTATCAACTTAGGATTGATTGATATCAATCAACTTATAGTATAAACTGTAAGTTTTTGAGTTATGTAGGTAATGTTTATCAAGTTTGTTTTCTTCCTTGAAATTAGTCTAGAATACAATTATTATTGTCAAAAATACACACTGTTTTAAATTGTTTTGCTTTTAGAAAAATAAACTTTTAGTAAATATGATGCAATACATTTGATTTTCACAAATAATATTTTATTTTTAAAAAGCTTCAAATATTATCTAAAATGAGTAAAATAGCCCCATGCCCAGCTTCCTTATGCAAAATTTAATAAACTTGATACAGATTTTAAAAATCACTTCTTTATTAGTCAATATTGGCTTTTTTTGTTTAATCTACTGAATTTCATGGGGTTGCTTGTAAATTACCAAGACAATATTAGACACCTTCTTTTTGCCTCACTTACCTCCTCCAGTCCCCTGGGATGTGACACCCAATATTGATTAAACTCTTGGCAGGATTTAAGCATAAATCACTCCTTTCTTTGTTGATTTACCACATGTGATTCCCCAACATACAAAAACATAACATATTTTATTGGTTCTCATTTGATGCTTTGTTTCTGGAATGTAAGTAGCATTTGCAAATTAGCTTAATGTGCAACCAAGTAGTTGTCATTTTAAGAACTCTATGTGATTTGACTATCAATATCAATCAGTATTATACTTCCTTCTCAAGTTATCTTATTCAATTGTTTCCTACAATTGTCTTTGCCAATCACATAAAATAGTTATTTTAATAGCATTGTAACAGCAACACAAAATAGAGCCATTGCAAATGTAGTAGGAAGTGGAACTCTCACAGGTTGTAAGTTGTCTCCCTTTGAATCTTTGCTTGAAGAAAAACAATTTGAAACCGGCCTTCTAAGTAGGTACAGGTGAGTTGACCAGTTTTAATTAAGTATTTTGATTGTAAGTGTGCTTTAGGTTCTTGCTATGTATGCTTCAACTTTATCTGAATCTTATTTTTGAAAGCAATCATTTTCAGGCTGTCAACACAAAAATGTCACATCAAATTATATGCTTTGGAAATGGCAGGGAAAATGGAGTTGCTAAGAACTGTCTTGAGTGTTTAAAATGTGGCTCACTGGAGGTTTCATCATTTTTACATTTAAATGTTATAAAAACTGTGATGAGATTATCATTGACTAGCATGTACTAGTATCTATTCTGAGGTGGAGTATTCTGATTGGTCAGTTAAGATATTTGTGCATAAGAATAAATACTTACATGAATGCCCAGCATAAACATTCTAAATAAGACTGTATGCATATTTTTAGCCTTTGACACTGGCACTAAGCTGCTTCTTTACCATAGTATTGGCTATGTTCTTTGCTGTCCAAAGGCACAAATGTTTTATTGAAAATCACTTAATTGAGTTTAGGGAAAAGTGGCATGGAAGGCTGTCAGGATACTGATGTGTTTACCTGAGGCCTAGCAGAAGTTCTCCACAAACTCCAGACCATAAGAAATTAAAATTGATTACTTTACTTCTAAATTTTCAAGAAATATTTTAGTCAGAAATATTTTTATGACACAATAACCAATTATTAAAAAGAGTCTCTTATTGGCTAATACTTGCTTTTTAAATATATGTTGTATACGCAAATGACCTTGTTAGAAGAGTGTATCAGTTAACAAAATAATGTTTTGGAAACCAGGAATATCCAGGACAGGATGTTCAATTTGTTGTAGTAAGCTAGTATTGGATGAACTGCCATCTCTCTCTCTCTCTCTCTCTCTCTCTCTCACACACACACTCACCCACACACACACACACACACACACACACACACACACACGCGCACACACTACACTTATTTGTCTATTCCAATCATGGTCTGTTAAGTGTGTGTTTGTTGTTGTTTGGGCTATGAGTAATTAACTTTATGCATGCGTGTATATTTATAAATAATGTCCAATCATATGTGAAAATTATCCAAGTTAGCACATCATCCAAGTCAAGGACTTCAAGCCAGGTGCATTGAAATTGTCTTGGCATACACTGATGGACTTTTCCATAAGAAACAGCATTACCAATTTCCAAATTAACACATTCATCTTTAGATTCTTCTAAACTGGATATGAGACTTGTCAGTGTTAAAACAGCAATTTTGAAATCTGACCCAAAATAACTTAGAGTTGACTCAGTATTTCAATCTGAGACTTCTTCTGTGTTTTAAAACTCATTAGACTTGATTGCAAGGTGTGGAAGTTAACCTTTTAAACTGGAAAGCTCAGTGTCATTTAGTTGGTTTTAAAAAATATTATTGTAAGAAAATACCCTAAAATGAAGCACAGCGGGACAGTGAATAGCCAGCTACTTTACAAAGCAAGTTTAGAGAGCAATGGTGAGCACTAACAGAGATAGAGAATGGGAATCTAAATGAAGAGTTCAAAACTGTCCCTGTCTAGGCAGAATATAATACCTGCAAAGCACCCCACATTTCTAGAGAGTTGTTAAACTGAAATAAGGCAAATATAGAAAGACAAATGCTACATTAGTTAACTTAGGTATAAAATCTTAAAGTTGAACTCAGAGCTACAGGTTTGAGTAGCAGGTACAGGAGTAGAGAGCAGTGCTGGTCAAGGTCTACATAGTTTTACCTAGATAAGAGGAGGTTATTTATTTATTTATTTAGTTAGTTAGTTGTGCAGCACAGTTTCTATATGTGAACCATCTAAAGTCTAGTAGAGGAATTTGAAAAGAGTGTTTTCGTTTGCCAAAAAACAAACAAACAAACACACACACACAAAAAAACACTTGATGTACTATTAAAAATTGTTTTCACTGAGTGAACATTGATAGAGCCAGTAGAATGCAGGTTGATTTTATGAGTCACATTGGATAATGAAATCTTTCCTCAGTAGAAGCAAATGAAGTAAATAGGAAATAGACAATGTTAAATTGTCTTTGGCTTTATATAGTACCAAATACTTATAAATGCTTAGGCTACTTTTTCCAACACAATAGGAAAAAAAATAGTCTCACTGGGATAGCAAGGGCTATCAAATTATATATCAGGAAATTTGGCCAGTTAAAGGCAAGTACTTAATGAAAACAGAATCTTCTAGGGTAAATACTTCCTAATTCAAGTTAAGACATACTTAACAAAAGCAATGGTAATGTTAATCAAGGAGTATTTTTTTCACCTTGAATATTTCACCTTGAATATTTCACCGTGAAATATTTTCTTAAAATCATAAATAATATTCTGAGCTTTTGTTAATAACAATTAAGAGGCAGTACTAATAATAGCATTATTACTTTAAAGATATTCCGTCGATGTGTCAATCAAGTAAAAGACTTGAAGTTGAAATTTTTGAGTTCATTACAGCTATGATGAAAGCTGCTGATACTTTCAAATCTATTCTTATCTCACATTTTAAAAATCTAAACTTTATTTAACCTTGTTCTCAGAAGGGATATTTCTTGTTAGCTTTATAGACCTTTGAACTTTAGTAAAAATGACTGAAACCAATTTTACTTTTCATATTTCCAGCCATACATTAATATTAGGCTAGTTAGTCTTGCATGTGCAACAGGTGTAACAATTTTACCAGAAGTTTAGAGATTAATATATTTACTTATGTGAATTTTATTTCATTTTATGTCACTGTCTTAATGATATAAAGAATTATCATGTATTTAGGTGAAAACCTTTTCAAATGTTTACATGTGCATACTCAAAACTGCTGGATGTAGTCCAGAGGACAAATAATCTACTCTCAAATGACCAATCCATAGTTTTCTTGTTTGTAATTCATTAAAGTACAAAATACA
This sequence comes from Phodopus roborovskii, assembly GCF_943737965.1. Classification (NCBI taxonomy): domain Eukaryota; kingdom Metazoa; phylum Chordata; class Mammalia; order Rodentia; family Cricetidae; genus Phodopus; species Phodopus roborovskii. The sequence goes on from NW_026126511.1 coordinate 20,608,780, forward strand.
CATTCAAAGCATATTTTACTTTCCACTTAAATTTGCCAAGAAAATAGAAGTTAATTTTTGAGTAAAGAACTAGTAATTTGCACTTAAATATTTTAAATGTAAATGAACTATATAAGGGCTCATCACTATTACAACAATAAGTAAAACTTTATTCATTTTTTCCTAAGTATTATTTTTATGATGAATAAAATATACTGATCAACCTCTATCTAGAGTGTACAGATGATAATTATTTGTATAAATAGATGCTAAGTTAGATGCAAAATTCTAGGCTTTTGATAACATTAAATAAATGTGTTTGGTGTTGTTGCTGCAATGTTTTTGTTAGTATACTTCATTCTTTTTTGTTCTTCAGAGGAAAGTATCTCTAAGAATCAGTGGATACAGTATACGAAAAAAAAAAAAAAACTTCTTAACCTGAAGAGAAGTAGCTTCTTAGCTTCTTTTAAAAGCTTTGCCATCAGTGAGCTGAAATGAGAAGGTCAGTGGGTTAATCTTTGTGTCTACATAAGGAGATGTGTATTACCACTTCTTGCACCAGACTGTAATTGTCTTTGAAAACACTTGGTAAAGATCCAGATAAATTGAAATCAATCACTTTCTCAATCATTTCATGGCACTTGTCAAGGTATTACACCAGTGGTAAAAGTGCAAGTATGCATAATTCTTTTTTGCAAGGTAGAAAGATGCTCACACACACACACACACACACACACACACACACACACACACACACACACACACAAACAGCTTTGTCCATTTAAAATTTTCAGCTTCATCTGATTTACAATACATTAGGAGGAAAAATGATGTGTGATTGAATGGCTTCACAATATTCTATGGCTTGAGAACTCTGATACTTTATTCTTACTCCTAAGAATTCTGACAAGTGATAAGGATAAGCAAAGATGACTACATGTCTGGTTTTCCTCGCTTTCCTTTTATTTTCACACTATTGACAGGACATGCAGATTTGAACTTGTAGCCAGGAATAGTGCTTCCATGCTTCAAATTGCCAAAAGACCCCCAGGGATGGAAACTTGACCTGCTTTTATGAAACCATAGAATTACATTTATACAAGTTACCCCATGGGAAAACAACGAACTGATGCCAATTCAGACCTTAATATTGGAGCCTTCTGGGTCAAATTTGATTTTTTTTTTATTTTTGTACCACCTGTTTGGATACCATATTAGGGAAATATGATACACTAGGAAAATTTGAAAACATTATCCATAACTGATTTTTAATTAACACCAACTACTCCAAAAATTGGAAGCCATTTAAGTTTACTCATGTTATAGTGATGATTACTAAATATATATATGTATATATATATTTAGTGATGATTACTAAATATATATATATATATATACATATATATGTATCTTTTATGTATGCTTCCTAGATTTAAGGAGCTTGAACCCAAATTTATTTAATTAAAATTCAAACACATTTCTTGTATACTGAATTTCTCTCTATGAGTGAGCTAGCCTAAGAGGAAGAAAAACATTTTAAAGGGAACTTTTCTTTGCTAACCTTTAAGAGTAAGGATTTTTATACGAATGTATTTCATTTTCTTAGTGTCACATTCTAAATGGTTATAATTTTATTTTCATGTGAGGTTGAATGCCCAGAGGAGTTTACAAAGAGCCCAGTTTTGTCTCCGATAGAAACAACTGAACATGGTCACTGGTCCCTGGAGGGCACAGATGCTGTTTGTATTTTAGATGGCTTTGCTTTAGCAGGTTGAATGGGTTCAACTTGGAATTGATTCATAGGAACAAGAAAACCTAGATTTTCATAGTTTGCTGACTGTCTGGAGTATCCAAATATTCTATTACATAATCAAATGTGTGATTGATATAAATGTGTAGGGTACAATCTCTGCTAATGAGACTGCACTACAAGGGCTACAGAGAGAGAAAAGGAGTTTTACTTTTCAGACAGTTTGAATTACTAATTACTAAAATGTATACACTAAAATGCAGTTCATAAAGGACAAAGCAACACACAAATGCTGGTATTGGTACAAAGTTTCAGTAATTTCATCTTCAAACTTTGGAGTTGAAGTGAATACATTCCTTTTCCAATTTAAAAAACAAACGGGACTCTGAAACATCACTTGTTTCTTTTAAAACTTAGTTTCTGTAAAGTTTCTTAGTTGAGGTTATTTTTCTATAATGAATCACATTTGAGTAAAGGGATGGAGATATAGAAATTTCAAATATATACTATGCCATTGCCTTCATTAGCTTAATCCATGTTCACCAAGGGAACACTATTTATAGGGATAAACAGCCTCATCTTGGTACTTACCACTGGAATGAAGCTGATACACTATGTCAGTGATGGTGACCCTTCCTGAAATCACCTTAATACCATATTTACAAAATACCAACATCTGGTTCTGTATTTGATTTAGTTTAAAAGTTTGGCTAGCTGCATGATTTCAACTATGATGGGAGGAGTGGGATAAGATAGATCCTAAGTTTACTGGTGCTGAGGTACTATATTGCTGGGAAGGCAACCTATTTTGACTTTGCAGTGGCAGTGATGGGAAGGTTCTAGGACCGTTTTTTTTGTTTTGTTTTGTTTTTGTTTTGTTTTGTTTTTGTTTTTGTTTTTTTTTTTTTGTCCTCCCATGGCCCCCTGAAACTCTATTCCAATAATGATTGATGACATCCATACCATGTGATCTGAAAAAAAAAATCTATTTCTATAAATATCCTTACTATCTGAACTATCATCTTAACGATTTTTTGTGGGAAAAAACTTACATGAAATTGTAAAGGAAACAGGAGCACTCGACCTTAAAATCTACCCATTAGCATTTATCCAAGATCAAACTAAACCCTGGGTTTTAAATCATTGTTTTTATTTAATTTTCTCAGTTCCAAAGTGAGAAAATGTACTTTATTTCTATTAAAGTATTTTATTCTAAATTTGGGAAATAAAATTAGGATGATACATTTGATATGAAGCAAACTTTTTCTTTGCTTTTGGGGAGTGAGCTAAATAAGGGCCCATGACAGGAATGCTGTTTGTTTTTTCACAAAAGTTGTTTGTGATTTCAGGTACCCCTGGGAAATCTCTTGATCAGATTCACATCTGTTCCTGTCAAAGTGGGTGCTAAGATACCGGTCACCCAGCAACCATGTCCAAGAGGGAATTGGGCCGATAATAACTTCAAAAAGGAATGACAGATGCTAGATTAGGATGAAAGACAAAACGCATGAAAAATGAGCTTGTTAGAATCAAAAATTTGTTCAAGCACCTTTATGCAAATTAAATGAATATTGAATATTTGCATGCAGTAATTTCTACTTTTTTACTTGATTATAAAGGAAAGAATAGTGCATTTAAACTCACAAATGCCACTTCTTTCTTTGTCACTAATTAACATACAAAGCAGAATCTCTTTTTAAAAATCAGATTAGCCACCTGGGTTCTTCTGTCCCTACAAAGAATGTGAGGATGCTCTCCTTATGCCAGCAATACTTTCAAAATGACTTAGCTTATCTGTTCTTTTCCCTGATAAACACTCTCCTGTGAGTTACGATTATTTTAGAAGAATATAAATCTGTTTTCTTGAGAAAGCATTTCAGAAGTAACCTTATCCTGTTGTCCTTGAAATTGCTTAATGTACATTAATAAAAGATCACTCGAGATGAGTTCACACCAAAAGCACAGGCTTCTCATTGACTGGTTAAATAACAATGCCTTTAAGTAAAGGAGAGAGGAATGCTGGACAGACAGGAAAGCAAGCAGATCCCTCACAATTTAAGATGCTCTTTGATACATTACAGTTTTTCTATTGAACTGTTCACATACTAATCAGAATTTAGAAAGGCCTGATAGGACGTAGTGATTGAGAGAGGCTTCTGAGTCTTGGTTTAGCGATGTCTAATGTGGTCACGTAGAGAAATTGATTTTCTTCAGAAATTAATTAATTTTTCATATCGCCTTAAGCTGCAGTTAAAAAGAGTGCATACTTGTCTGTTTTTTCCAGAAATATTGCCTAATCATATTAATACCATTGCCCCAAGGATGAAAAGATAATTGTACAAATGCATTTGGAAATATGTATCACTGAGTATTTATGATTAAATTATGCAAATGACCCAGCTCTCATCCTTTCCAGACCCAGATTGTCTAATTAGGATTGATATGCTGAATAGATGTTCCAGAATTTGAATACAAGCATGTCCAAGGAGCAGAAAATTGGAAATGACAAGGCTGAAATCCAAAGAAAAGTGTCTTTCGTTTCTATACTTTGTTAATATGCTGTTAGCAGTTGAGAGCTGTTTCTTCCCTTTAGCTACTTTGAGGTTCCTGTGTACTTATTACAAACAACTACAGAAAAGGAATTAAGCTTTAGCCATTGGTATTTTGTTTGTACTTGACAATTCTTTCAAAAATCATAATGTCTTGGTCATTCAAAAGTGTCATTGGTGGTAAGCTTCACTGTAAACTTTCCCTTAAGAGACATTTATCTAGTGTCCTTTGAACTGATAGCATTGCCATAAAATTAGTTCTCCCAAATTGAGGGGTATATGAATGAAGCATTTTCCAAGGATAAACTTTCTTGAAGTCATACTTCATCTGTCCATCCATCCATCCATCCATCCATCCATCCATCCATCCATCCATCCATCCATCCATCCAAACACTTAATCTTGTAGTTGGAGAAAACTGTTTAAGAAACAGTTCTGATTAAGGATAAAGCACAGCACTTTAGATGTAACAATGTTTGAATTTGAAGCCCTCAGCAGGCTTTCTCCCTCACTGATTACACTCATTCATCTTAGATGGAGAGGTGGTGGTGAGGAGCTAGGACAGCACTGAACTGTCAGGACTCCAGCCTTTGTTAAGCAGCGGGTAGTCAGTGCTTCTGAACTCACTGGCTCCTGCTCCCCATCTGCAGGATGATGGATTGCAGTGTTTAATACATTTCAGCTTTTGTCTGTCATAGTGTGGACAGACAGTACTATCAGTGATTTCAATAGCGATTAGTGAACCATTTCAAACTACTCCTATTGGCCAGACAGCTTCCAGGAATGTCTGATAAAACATACTCATTGACACTCTCGCCATGTAAATGTAAAGTCTGCGTGGAGACTGTACGCACTGTTTAAAGCAAAATAGAAACTTACTCAAAATCATAGATGATACTCCATTTTAGAATCAACATCTATGATAATATTAAGACTGTTCACACTAGCTAGTCTCAAGGTTAAGATGGATCTGTATTCTTTATTTAGTGACAGCATGAATGACAGTGTTGCATTCCGTATACTGTGGTATCAATTGTTGCTCTGATAACCATTACAGACCTACTTATATATATTGGAAGGTAGAATGTTGGGATTTTATTAAAGTAATAAGACATGAGCTAGCATATGCTATGCTGGTATTAGCCGAGTTGTGGGTTCTTTACAGTTCACAACTCCAGAGGGTGAACACATTTCAACAAACAGAAATTTGCTCTGTAATCACTCCATATTCTGCTTGGGGTGTCTCTTTCTATTTATAGAACTGGTGTTAAGGGAAAAAAAATGAGCTAAAAGAATTCATTGAAGTCATTCATAATGCAGGAAAAGTTTAACTTTATGAATGGGGCTAAGTAAATAACTCAAATAATACATCATTTACCAATTATAATATGACCAGAGTAATACAAATGGTGTATATTATAAAATGAATTATAAACATGGAGTTTTAACTCATATACTCATAAAAATGCCCAAAATGACAATACAGTTAATGTTTTGAAACAAAACTCTACAGAAGAAAAAATTACTTGCTTTTAATTTATCGCTATTAAAAGAAAGAAGAAAATATTTAGATGAGAATAACTCTAGATCTTCAACTGTTTCTACTTTATTATGTGGTGCTGATGATAAAAACTTTTATTTATATTGTTTTTAGTAAAAATTCATGGGTTTGGATATAGGACAACAAGGATAATCATGGACAGAGATAACACAGCACAAACATGTGCTCACCCAAACACGTACTGACGCAGGTATACACACACACCCACTCATTCATACCCCACTGCCAAATTCCATATTTATGATCAACAGAATCCCTAAACTTCTGACCCTTGACATTGCCAAATTGGTAATGAGGGTGTTTTGCAAATAAGTTTGTTCATTGTCTTATTTTAAGTTAATAAAACAACGCCTATATTAAAAGATGTGCTTTCATTCTTCATATTATAAGGAAGTCTTTTGTCAGGGTAGATTAAATGTAGTGAGAACATACTATATTTTTATATAAAATTAATTTAACTTGGTTTGATTAATCTGGATTTAAAAAAAAATAAAGCTCTTCATATCTTACATAGCACATAGTGAAATAATATACCACAACAAAAAGGCCATATTGCATGAAACGACTTTTAAATAAGGGTTTAAAAAAAAAAAACAAAATCAGTCTACAATACACACAGCTCAGGCATGTTGATATTTTTAGTCTTGAGCTGCAGACTAAATGGGGGAGGTCCGGCTACATTCAGTCCAAAGTAGAGTACTTTATTCCATGTTCAACTTTTGCTGTGTCTTTCAGCTAGTAAATCTTTGGTTATGAATTTTAAAGTGGTAGGTAATAATTAGTAGAGACTTTCACTACTACATCATGCTGGGGAATAAGTCATAACAACAACAACAACAAAAATAATTTAGGCACTGCAAGAGTTGTAGGCTCCTGGAGGAGAGCTTAGCCCCTGAGGATGCCAATTCTCCCTGTTTCAGAATCTGTGATTTCCCGTACATCTTCATCTAGAGGTGAGGCCATGTGGAATTTCCTCTATCCACTTTTCCAAGTGTCAGTCCTGATACAAGTACCTATGAATGATGCTTAACCGAATCTATAGGTTATATGTGCATGTGTGTGTACACATCTAGGTTATGAGCATTGTTTTACATATTGTTAGTCTCATGTTTAGTTAAGATCAATATTTAAGATAACAGAAATAATTTGTCTTTGGTAGATCCATAAATTGGGAGAAACTCTGTTCAACTATGCCCATAGCAGCATTATTTGTAATAGCCAGAACCTGGAAGGTTCAAGTTCTTATTTCTCAGTAGCTTCCTATAATGATCCCACCTCTAATGAGGTAAATTCTCTCTGCTTGAAAAAGGCGAAAAAGGAGTTTTTGGCCATCTTAGCTAATAAATCACATTGACCGCCTGGCTGATCAGATCAATTGTGCATAAATCAGTGCCTTAAAGAGTCTTAAAATAAGATTTTACTAGGACCAATCGATCCTCTAGATTGTGTAAAGGCATACCTGTAGCATGCTGAATAGAAGCCTGCAGACCTTATGCTGTCATGCCACAGGGGGGTGGCTTAGCCACATAGTTGTCCATGCCATTCCTAATATTTCTGTCCTCTTAGGTTCACTCTTGTTAGTTAGGTTATCAAGAAAATTTAATCATATTTCTTTCTGTAGTAGTAGGATTTGAACCTAGGACTTCATGCTCTCTAGAAAAGTACTCTATTATTGAGTACTTTGCAGCCTTTCTCTTTGTTTTATGATTGCATCTCACCATTTTGCTAAAGCTGGGCTTAATCTTATTCCATAGGTCAAGCAGGCATATTGATATGTCTGTTTCAGCTTACTTGGTCCTTGGAATTGCAACCCATGTGACAGCAGGCTTTGTCTACTGTGAATGCTGATGTTTATGACAGCAGTTTTGAAAGTCTCAGTAGCAAGGGTCATTTTTAGGAATTGTTTTCAACAAAAGTATTATACTGCTATGAATATTTTAACTGGGGTATTACCATTAATACCCCCAAAGTATTTCATTATCACAATAACTGTCTATATGAGACTTACCTATCTGAAATCACCTTGGAGACTTGAGAAGGAATTAGGACACTTGATTTCATATTTTGCTCCTATTCACTAATATTTAAGATGTTAGTCTGGCTGACCCCAAGCCCCAGGCCAAAAGGTAAGGTTAGGAAAATGCCGATGGTTTTCTCTTGTAAAGGGATTTTTAGAGGAGAAGATTTGATGAAAGCTGCCTTGAAGCAACTTCAAAAATCATAGTTTTCAAACTTTATCTTAGATTCCCAGCTAAAATGTTAAAATTCCTTTCACCAGTTCAAATCATAAAGAAAATTTTGTTCTGGCCCTTACCACCACACTGTGCACTCATTTCTAAGGAAATTCCCAATAAATCATAGCAAAATGTTGTGAATTTGAATTTTTACTATTTATTAAAGTGTTACTAGTATTAACATTTAAAGATATATTTTAAATGATAAGTCAGAAAGTTTAACACCTTGGAGGCACAAGAAAAAAGAATGTATGGTTACCACACACACCTAGGAGAGGATTAGCTTCAATACTCCTGTTAAGCTGTCATGTGACTCCCCTAAATGCTGAAACTCTGAATCTTTTAAGAGTTGTCTGGGGCATTCTATGATGGCTAATTGTCTCATAACTTTTCTAGATAAAGACACACTTTATAATTGTTTATTATTAAGGATCCCTTGCCCCCCAAATAATGATTTTCCTCTAGTCTCTTTTTGAAAAGTTTGAGGTTGGCCTTCAAACATGTTTACCAAAGTTTGTAGTTTGCAAATATTTTATGGATCTAATATGGCAAAAATGTTACCTTTTCAAAATACTATTCTGTCTTTGAAGATTTATCACAGCTTTGGTTTTTTATTAATTGTGTAATACATACTCTTTGTTCCCTGTTATATTGTGAAACTTAGGAGGTTGTTGAAATTGGATCTGAATGATTTTCTTCTTGGCATCTGTCTATAAAGTTCTATTGTCGAAAACTTACCAGAGTAGAAGAAGCAAAGAAAACCAGGTGTTTGTTGTTATTTCAGCTGCATTATTCTTCATGTACATACAATTTTAAAATATTAGTCATCAGATATTAAGTTTTAATTTTAAGCTCAATAACAAGTTGTGTAAATTGGGAGACTTTAATTCCTAATGACGACTAGAGTAGTTATTTTCCTGGGATTATCATGTATAGGAGTATCGTGTATCTTTTTGTGTTGAGATCCTCAGAAATTTTTAGTAATGGTAGTTATTCATTATAATGACACTTGACTTTCTTACTGAATGTTTGTTTTCCATGTATTGAATAACATAAACACATCTATGAGTACTCACTAGTGGTAATTTAGATATCAATATTGAAACTTTTTTTTTAAAGATTGAAGTTTTAATATGATCTTGATAGTAACTATTTTTATCTACTTTATAAGTTTCGAACCATAAACAACATAAATTACCCAACAACTTTAAATAAATGATCATACCAAAAATGTGTACACAAATACATTAATATGCACACATATAGTTAGAAAATGGTAGTTATTATATATATAGACATTTTAGTGTTTTAGATATCTACTTTTCCTCCCCATAACAGCTATATTCAGTATATTGTATCTAAGTTTAAAATTAAAGCACTGACTATCAGAGTTGGTAAGCTGCTCAGGGTTGTGCAGCAGCCTGTATCTCCAGCTCCTGGGTGTCCAAAGTTCTCTTATAGCATTTGTGTGTTCCTAAACTCATGCATGCATACTCCCATTCACATACACACATACATATTTTTAAAAATGATTGCACCGTTAATTTGTTGCTAATTTGTACATTTAGATGGTTGATAGGAGAAGGTAACAGAAGAATAGTTGGATCACTCTTCCTGAATTTTCCTGACTGATGTTAATCCGTTCTTTTATATCAGTTTTATGTTTTTAGTTATGTATTTTGTTCAGAATAAAGCACTGTTACTAGTAGATTTAGAATACACAAATTTAGAGCTCAAGAACCACTCATATGAGCATAAGATTGGAGTTGAACGTTATTTGCATTGTTAAGTAGAACAGGTTGAGCTAGTGTCTGGGGTGGCCTCTGTCTTCCTTTTTGGGCTGTTCTTCAGCTCCATCATTTCTTGTCAATCACCATCTGGATCTTCTCTTCCATCCAAGTAATTTAGCATTTTGTTGATGACTTTATTTCACAGCATGAAAAGTACTTGATATTCAGGCATTCTTATATTCCTTAGGAAGAAGCTTGTGAGATTGTTAAAGTTTTGTGATTTGCAACTTCCTTGATTGGATAAGTTCTTCAATGTGCTCACTCTTGGGAACTGTGGGAAATAGTTCTCGTTGCTTTGGATTAATTATGCAGGAAAAATGCTTATTGCTGTTTCTAAATCTCTCCCTGTAAGGTAAGGAATCAATTGTCATTTTTATTTAATATTTAGTGTCTTACCAAAGTATTACTAAAGAGATTATACATGTGTGGTACTCTCCATAAATTAAGAAAAAGGTTATAATTTATTTCACTAATTGAGAGGAAGTGATTCAGGTACAGTGTTTTTATACAATATTTAGCAATGAGTCATATTACTACTATGTTGTGTTTGCATTTTTGAAGTTCTATATGTAGTCCAAGTTGGTCTCAAACCCAAGGCTTCATTGTAGCTTTTTGACAGTGGCTTTGAACATTACAATTAATACTGAGGAAGTGTGCTATGCCTTGATACTCTGCGATTTTACAAATGTCAGCCAGTTTATCACTGCATTCACTGATGTGCACGGATTGCTTGGCTTTCCCATTGCCATTCCTACCCCTGCATTCTGCCTCATGTGTCCAGGGCTCTTTTCTCTATTTATTTACGACCTTAATTCAGTTCAATCTAGTGCTACTAGGTGTCATGAAGTCAGTTCATGGCATCCCCAGGAGTGTGTGCCCTAAAATGATAATTTTAAGCATATCAGGATCACTTAACTTTAAATTCTATCAGTACAACCTCAAGGGAATCTCTAATTTTTACTTCTTGGCAACTGTTCATTGCTGATGATTCAGGTAAGAAGGCTACTGTGGAAGGGTGTGAGGATGAAAGCTGTTTGTGTTTCCTCTGCAGGCTTTGGTCTCAATGGACTGTCTCTTCTGAAATTCAATTCTTTGCATTTATGACTTACTTAGGAAAAATATCACAATGTTTTGTAAGCTGTGTGCTTATTATAATGTGTATAAGGAATAAATCCACCCCATTTAAGCAATAGGCAAGTCCGTGTATAACTTTACTATAAGTACACCTTTCCAAGTGATCTTGATGAATAGACAAAGTTCTTTCATTTGACTCAATATGATGAAATTGAAGAGTGCTTCTGTTGGGTCCTGGGATATACCATATTTGAGCTGAACTCTGTCTTCCCTTGTATGTGTTTAATAACAGGAAAAATTTCTTGACAAATTTAAAATCTTACTGCAATATGACCAACTTGTAACTTGGAGAATGATTATTTTGAAAAATCAAATAGATCCCAAGAAACATCAAATACCTTAAATAATCTCAAGTAATATATAACAGTAAAAGAAGAGGAAGAAATATCTGCAATATACTTATTCTAATGCTTAAGAAGTAAAATCAATAATCTCCCAGCAAATTTGAAATACTACTGAAAATTAAAATTTCCTTTAAGCAAACTCCATCTAATCTGAATTGTCACCTTGATGGTCACCAAATGCATCTGTATATTTGAAAAGATTTTCAGCTTTATGTCAACTTTGCTGATGTCATCGTGATGAGAAGTACTTTAACATCTTAAGACTCAACACTGAGTAACAGATACTAGGTTTTTACCTTTTCTCCATTCCACTAGATACCATATTCCTTTTACACATTCTACCTTTCCTACACTGTCCAGGCTGACCTCACTGTCTCAAACCTGTGTCAGTCTCTTACGTGCTGGGTCACAGGTGTGTACCTCCACACCTCCATTTTATTTCTGACTTTACTCAGAATAACATCTTAATTTCTGTACTTCTTACTGTATCAGTATCCTTTCCAATATTTTGTTCATAATTTTCTTTTAATATTATTATTACATATTTGTTTATTTCCAATGTCGCAAACAACTGTGCGTGCTAAAGTGAGACAATGATAGTCCTATAAAGAGCACATTCAAGGCTGGCAGCTGTAACTAAATTTAATTTTCACCTACATTTCACAGTTTATTCATGGTGCAAAATGCTTCTGATCAAACATCATTCCAGTGGACTTAAGAATAATGGGCATAACCAGTCTCTCACAAAGAGCTTAAGCTTTGGAGTTTTGTGGGAGAAAAAAATTCAAACCACAAACTGGTACTTCATTTTCAAATATGGTACTTATTTGTTACAGTCCTATTTTATGTCACTGCACAGCATGTATGGAGATTAGGGTATTACATAAATTCTGTGTTGTCCAAGAGCCTGGGAGAATATTGTACAGTAGGTAAAAAGGATATTTAGAAGAATAGATTTTGAATATTTGTTCATCTATTCTGCTTAATTGACTTAGTACCTTCCAGTACAGCTTCAAGTACAAGCATTACTCTCAAACAAAATACATGCCTCATCAGTCACTCATTGGATCAGCTTTGTGATTTCCTGACATCCACAAAGAATATTGAATTTCAGAAGATATAATTTCTAGGAAAAGAATGCCTTCCTTATTTTCTATAGTGGCTTCTTAAAAAATAAGTGTGTGTGTGTGTGTGTGTGTGTGTGTGTGTGTGTGTGTGTGTGTGTGACTCTGAGGTAAAAGTATAGGCTAAGATCATTGCATGTATGTTTTCCCTTAACTTTACAAATGCTCCTTGTGTTTTGGAAGACAGAAGTGATAAATTCCTCCCTTGTTTCCATAAATTATGTTTCCATTGAAAATCCAACTTTAAAGACTTAAAGATGAAAAAAATAAATTAAATATAGCTGCTTAGGTATTGTGTGGGCATTAGAAGTTACAGTGTTCTTTTTATTGTTTACTACTTTGCACTATTCTCATTTTATCTGTTTTTATCTGGGAGGGATTTAGTTTATTTTTCATAGTTTTTCTATTTTATTTTGTTGTTTTAGGAAAAGACAGACATGGATTAACAAGTAGAAAGACTTTTACAACAAACCAAAATAAGCCAGCAGGAATCTGCGAATGCTTGGGATAATAGAGAACACTATGATATAAGGTTTTATTATAGGATGTAGATTGGTTATGTAGGAGATTAGACTATCTGCTTATCAGGTTTGGAAGACCAGGGTGGACATGCAGGCCTTGTGATCTTGGAAAGAAACTTATCTGACACAATTAATGACTTTAAAAATTATATCATAATAACTAAATCTTTGGGATTCTTCTCTTGGAAGATTTTTAATCAGAGAAAAGTCATAATTTTTTTTGAGGGGAGTTGGATAGACAACTCTGTCATTTTATGAGAGTAATTTATAATGATTGTTATATTAATCCAGATTAAAGTGAATTAGAGTTTTTGTTAAAGCAGCTTCAGAATGTGCAAAAGATGCTGTAAATTACAGGGTACTAGTTGAGCGAGGTGTTTGGGAAAGATTTAGAATAAGTGAGCTTTATGCTCTAGTTTTAGGTGAGCAGCAGGGGTTTTGTGTGAACTATCAAAGTTGGAAGTGACAGTTATGGTCATAAAATAATGAATGGGGCTTTGGAGCTAACATCCGAATTAGTCTATGAATCAAGAAAAATAATTCAACTTCAATATTTACTTTATTATAGGTATTGATGTTTTTCCTATCTTCTTGTTTCAGATAACAATATTAAAGACTCAAGTTTATGAAAAATATTTTTCTAATTTCTTAGATGTCAAGTGTTATTTTTCTGTTATAAATTATTTACATTTAAATGGGAGTCAAGTCTGGAGACCTACATAGAGTGTGTCATTCTTTGTCTCTGAGTCGTGATTGGGCTCTGAGAAATCCTTTCTTGAGTTTGTTTCTAAGTTGTGAAAATAACTAGAGTCGAAGGATGAACACATGCTCCAGAATCTGAAAAAAAAAAAAAAAAAAAAAAAAAAAAAAGTCATTGAATCAAATTGAAAGCGCCACTGAGAGAATTCACCCTAGGCTCTTAGCTGACCTTTATTGCAAAATTGAATGATAACCAGACTCCAGACTATGATCCATTAGCCCAGTGCTTTGTGTCTGTGGTGAGGTAGTACATGAAAGCAGAGTCAATCTGCTCACCTCTTTACCAGGAAACAAAGATGAGAGAGAAGGATCTGGAGTTCCACCATCCTTTCCTAGGACATGCCTCAAGTGAACTGGCTGTTTACCATTAAATGTCACCATTCAGTGGTTCTGACTCACTCCTCCAAAGCAGTGCCACTCTTGGTAGTTCAACTTTGGAGGATGCTTAAGATCCAAAACATGGCAACAACTCTACTGGCTTTGTGCTTTGTTTTGCTCTGTTGCACTGTTCACAAGCAATTCAGTGCAATGTTGACAGAGAGCTGCACGTGAAGGCAGTTTAGTCCTTTGTAGTTAGGAACTTCTTAGGTTTCTTCTGATATGGACATTCTGCCCTGTCATCGTCCTTTCCTTAGGTTATTGATGAGGGAATGGAAGTAGTCTTTACATTTCACTTCTACCTAAAATGGTTGTGTTTTCTACATACCCAGGGAAGACAGAACTAATTTCTAGTTGAGCTCTTTATCAAATTCTCATCCCTTCATTTAGTCAACTTAGAACTAGATAATTGGTATTCTTTCAAATGTGTTTAAATGGCAAGGTACCTTTAGATATCATTAAAGTTGTGAAATCTAGTAGTAGTTGTTGATGTGTGGGGGGGAATATCCTTCTGTATATATGTTTCTCCTGTTGGTTGATAAATAAGACACTGATTGGCCAGTAGCCAGACAGAAAGTACAGGTGGGTCTACAGATTGAGGAGAATTTGGGAGAAAGGATGTAGAGAGAAGCCACCACAGTGATGCCATGTAGCTACTGGGAAGATAGGATGGGTATTCTCTGTTAAGATAAGGCCATGTAGAAATACATAGATTAATAGCAATGGGTTAATTATTAAAAAGGAGCCAGCCGATTAGTAGCCTAAGCTATTGGCCAGGTTAAAATTAATATAAGTCTCTTTGTGTTTATTTAGGGCTAAATGGTTGTGGGACTAGGTGGGACAGAAACTCCATCTATAAGTAATGTCACAGTAGACTTATTGATAAACATACATGAGAACAAATGTTTTTGCAAATTACTGTCCTGCAATTCAATAGATAGAGATATAATAATGGGAACGAGAAGATGCATTTTGCAAATATCACTGCCAAAGAATACCAGAGATCAATACATTTTATATGAACCTTAATCTTTTTTCAAAGTATTAATATTTTTATTACTATGACAAAAATTAGTCCTTGGATTGTACATGTATATGAAATAATAAAAACTATATTCTATACATAATTCATGCTGTCATGCATCTAATAGATGACAACTATGTTTTTCTATATGTCTTGGATATCCTAGTGAATATAGTACACAAAACTCTCAACATTCTTTAACAATATTTTAACACTTGTGGTTGCTGAAGGAGCAAATACATCACTAGAGTAATATATTAGAACATTATATGAATTGAAGAAGATATCATAGAAATAGAACATGGTGAGGGGAGTTTATGGTTAGAGTAGTGCAAGAGTAGTAATTTGAAAGACTGATCAGAATGAACACTATTTTCTTGACAAATGCCATTGCAGTCAATATTGAAGGCAATGTTAAGAGCTCAAAGGCATTTTATCAGTGATTATTTCTCTGCATTTTCGTGGGTTTTGATTCCCAGGTTAGCAAAGACAGTTAGGAAGTATGCATGTAATAGAGTAGAGCATTTCATTGTAGATGGACAGGAAAAGAATGACTTTATTTTATTTTTTTTTCAGAATTTCTACTGGATAAGAGCAAACAGAGAGCACATTTGTATTTTGATGTCTTGCTCACAGTATCTCATAGCTTCAGCTTTCTCATCTTCTCTATTTGAGTATATTTTATTAAATCATATACATCAAGAGCTTAGCACATTTACAGGCTTAATAAATACTTACGAATGTTAGCTATTAACTTAATAGTTTAGATTTTATTAAATAATTTGATTGATTCTAAAACCACTGCATTTTTAAAACCTACCAAATGCTCTCTCTAAAGAGAAACTGCCAAGATTCTATAATGCTGTATTATTTTTCTACAATGTCAAAAGAATACCATGTGTGATTTGGAATCCTTTAGATACATGCATTATTATGTATGGTTTGACCTGACAAAGGTCAGTTACCAAATCACAGATCTAAATACCTAGGTCAAAGCTGTGTCAGCCCCACATAACACAGAGAGACACTGTATTAGTTATGAAACTGTTGGTCTGTTATTAGTGTTTCTTATTGGCTACCTCTCTCTTAAATATTAACTCATTTCTATCATTCTAAGTGTTTCCATGTGGTGTTCTTATCTTACTATGTCCTACTCCTCTTGCTTTTTACATTTTGACTCCTCTCTACTACATATCCCAGAATCCTCCTTGTCTCCTTGTTCTGCCTATCTTCCTTCCCTATCGGCAAACAATGCTTTATTCATTAACCAATAAGAGAAACATATTTACAGAATAACATATCCTGTTATCTCCTCTTTTTTGTCTAAACAAAAAGAAGGAATTTAACTTTAACTTAGTAAAATATATAAGAAAATAATTATCAAATAAGAGCTATAGTTAACAATATTTAGTCTGTTAATATTTAGCAAGATTTAAAGAAAATATTTTATGATCTATCCTATCTTGTGAGTCTTATATGTAACTTATTTTTAGTCCTATCAAGAAAAACTATAACCATAACTATTTGTCTTCAACTTCATCAAAGACTACCGAAGGATAGTATACAAACTCTAGAAATGACAAAGATATCTCATTACCTGGACAGTCATCCAAAGTTCTTCTCTAAATTGGTTCATCCATCTTCAGCCCATAGGCGGCAGTGTCTTTGGCAGACTTCTCAGCAAAGTAGGAAATTTTAAACTGCCCCACCTGTATTGGCATTTTGCCAGTCACTTTTCTCTGTGTTCTGCAGACTGTCTGGCAAGCTCTTCCTTGAAGCAGGAACTCTGTAGCAATGTCCATCTTGTTTCGGCAGTGACTTTCCTGTTGGTCCTGTAAGTCTATTTTATGCAGCATAAAGTCAAACAATTTGGACCAGAGCAGTTTTTTGCCCAAATGACTAGTCTTGTCATATTGGGAGTAAATACCATAACGAGTTTCTTCGACATCCATCTTGCTTTGTGACACAGGTGGTGTGGCCAGGAGCAGTTGTGCCTCACTGTTAAGAAAAACCCTAAACCACTTTAAATGCCATATTATGTATCCTTGAAAGGTCTGAAGAATATCTATCCACCTCAAATACTTCTCTGCATATTTAGAAAACCTAACTAACCTAACTAGAAATTTTGACTAGTATAGATAACTATCTATAATCTGTACTAAATTATACATTACTTTTTTAAATGAGCTATATAAACACAATACTTAAACAAGAGGAGATATATACTTATCACAAAATTGACCTTAAATCTATATCAATAAGTGAAAATCCATTTCAATACAAAGTATACCTTTCTATATAATAATCCCCCTTTTACCTTTAAAAAGTGATTGGTTGTGATCATTGACCATTTATAACCAACCCCATTTACATGAAAACATTTATAAACAATGTTGGGGAATTTGGGTATTGTTCTTTCTAAACTGTTTCCTCTTGGTTGGGGATGCTGTTTATACCATGGGGATCTTGACAAAGCACAGAAACCTGACCAAATTTTTGTTTTTGTAGTCTGTAAGTCTGTATCCTCTCAGCTGTATTAGATGTTGGATCACCTGGGACATTGCTTTAGGGGTTCTTGCTTTATCACACCATGTTAGTCTAGAAGAAATCCACAGCTTTTTATTTTTTTGTAGAAACAAAAGTAGAAATTCCCAAGTAACCTGTTCTTAGACTCAAATTTTAAAGTCAAAGCATTTCCAAAGTATATAAATTGAATTAATTTAGCAGCACTTATAAACGAGTGTATTTTAATAGCTGTAGCTCTTTCCTCAGCAAAGAAGCAATTTAAAGGTAGCACTATAGTATGCAGTATCTAGACTCTACATGTATTTTC
This sequence comes from Phodopus roborovskii, assembly GCF_943737965.1. Classification (NCBI taxonomy): domain Eukaryota; kingdom Metazoa; phylum Chordata; class Mammalia; order Rodentia; family Cricetidae; genus Phodopus; species Phodopus roborovskii. Next base: position 20,626,760 of record NW_026126511.1, read on the forward strand.
CATTTTTACTCGGGGTTTTTTTTTTTTTTTTTTTTTATAACTCTATTTCATTTATTTATTTATTTTTATTTTCTGAGACAGGGTTTCTCTGTGAACTTTTGTCTGTCCTGGAATTCAGTCTGTACCCCAGGTTCACCTTGAAATCACAGAGACGGTGTGCCTCTGCTTTCTGAGTGCTGGGATTAAAGGCGGGTACTGCCACTGCACAGTCACTTTATTTCTTTTTTAACTAAATATTCTTTTTATTCTCTTTCCCAAACCTATGTATATTTTCAAACACATTGTAAACACCTTTTAGGTTTTACTTCATCTGAATCCGTCTTCGTTTACATCTCTACATTTTTTTGTCGCCACAAAGTCTTGTATCTGCTAAACAGCATTGCTAAAATTAAAGTGGTGGCTGTTTCAGCTATTGTCTGTCCGAGATGGCTCGAGTACATTTTACCACCAGCACTGAGAGCTGTGCTCACTGCCTTGGTCTATGCTGCCATCAAACAGCATGCTGTCGGCTTGGGGATGTGGTCATTGCCACTGACAGCTCTTGGACCCAGTTGACATATTTGTTTTTAAGTAAAAAAAAAAAAAATTAGTGTTGCTGTGATTCTTATTCACTGAGTTCTCTAGATACAGCTGATAGTAGAATGCATGAGAACATTTTTAGGAGGTTAGTAAGAAAACGAGTTCAGTATGTTTTAATGTAAAAACTTCTCTTTCCGATCTTTCCTTGTATAGCAAACCGAATTTTAAAACTCTCCCGTCTTTCCAGGTTGGTATGGGTAAGGTAACCATAAATGCTTCTGGCCAAATTTGGACACTATTGAAAAAAGGCAAGTAGTAGCCATTATTTTGGGACAGCAAGTGCAAACTAGGATGTTGTATAAAACCTGGACTATAGTCATGGGTGGAATTGTAGAGTACTCATTTCACACCAATGCATATATAAAATAGTTATTAGCTTACATGCAAAGAAGTTTTAAAGTTATGAGATAAATTTTACTGAAAGAAGAATTTGAGGAAACAAATAATGTTCATTGGAAGCAGTCCAAAAGAACAAAAATTTCATCCTTGTTTTTGTTTTCATTTTAACAACAATTATAGTTGATTTTGTCTAAAAGGCAGTGATTCTAAAATTGGCTAAAGGCTCAAATTAAATTGATATTCCTAACAGCATCTTTCCTCTATTTAATTTCTTTAAGTTCTTCTGCTTGTTTTCTTGTTTTTCATGCATCCCAACAGACACGCCTTTACTTGCCTTGGCAGTCTATGGGTATCTTATTCATGAAGCATACGGGATGATTTCTTCCTTAATAGTTTAGTAGTTACTGTTTTCAAATACTTCCTTCAGTCTATTTTGGTTTTATTTTGAACACATGAGCCAACATCCTCAAAGTTTTGCCAGACTTTTTCATCAATACACATGGTGAACGAATAATGAATTTTGGTAGGGAGTCGGGAAGAAATGGGGAAAATGTTGGCAAGCATTTGTCTCCTTTTTCTTGTTTGCCAACGTTCTGGGCTGAGTCTCAAATCTAAATTCTTCTCATTGTGCATGGGTAGCCATTGAGAGACCGTCAGGTAGGAAACAGAGTAGAAGGACCTCAGTGGTTAAATAGGAAGCACGGAGAAGACAATCAAAGTATCAGAGATTTTCAATGTCTAACATATATCCTCCTGTCTACTTAATTTCTCCAAAGTGTTTTGTCTCTCTGATTCTGAACATGCAAGTATATTTGGTATCACATCAAATTAAAAAATGTTGAAACATAAAAAGCCAAAGTATCTTTAGTAGAGTAACAATAGCAGCAGCAGTAACAACAACAACAACAAAAATACCCTGTCATAGAAATGCTAAAGTAGATACATCTTTTACAAAGTGAGAGAAAGGGTCAAATTTAGGCCGGGGTGGAGGGTAGGGATGGATAATAGAGGCAGTAAAGTGTGGAATTTCTCAAGCACTGACTTCATTCTTGGGACTACTTTATTTTATATAGATCATGATTCTATAAATGATGTCCCATAATAGCAGTTCAGAGATGCTCTGGGGTGTGATAGGTCTAGATAGTGGATAGATTAGATACTCCGGGTCTTTGAGGCTGGCTTACTTCACGATCTTGTTATATGAGAGCCTTTGTCTTATCCATTTTGCCTCTAATCATGTTTTCTGTTTCTTGTGTCTGCTTCACTCATAACCCTGTTTTTATGTCGTAACAGTTGCTGTATCAGCACCCTTCTCTTTCCAGTGCTCAATTTTAAACAGCCTCATTATGAAGAATATGGTGTTTAAAAACATGGCACAAGTGTGTATTGCTGCAGCACAAGATAAAAGAAATTATCAAGAAATGCAGAGAGTGCTGAAGTAACTTTATCCTATGGGGTAGCTCACGATTTTAACTGATTTTCTTCTATCCATTTTATTAAGGGTTCTTGGAGAAGGAAAATGGCAGGTTACCTCCTGGATATAAGGGAACACTTGACTTTGCCATGATGGTCCTAGTGTGTCTGTATCATCAAGGCAACATTAATCTTAATCAGGTTACAGTGAAAAGCAAACTGATGAGGAACATTTAGTTCTAACTTTGCTAAAATCGAATTGACTTTTCAAGTATCATTGGCTAACAGGGAGAACAAACATAACTTTTTTTATTCATGGGAACTTTAAAGAAGAAAAACATAGAGATTGCCACTTAGTGTTTTAGATACAATTACAATGAAGGTATTTTCTTATTCCAGCTTCATAACCCCACTCCTAGACAACACTCCATGGTTCCGTTCCATCTTCAGTTGAAGGTTCCCTTTGCCCAAGTCAGAAAAGTCTAGTTGGTGAAATCGTTATAAATCTGAAAAGCTTAAAGGTTTGTAAAGCCCAGATTCTGTAGTTTAGTGAAAGAACTGATGGGGCTCTGTACTGTGTTTGTTACTTTCACATATTCTCACATCTAAACCGTAGACATTGTGAAATAAATTACATAAATGATGTAATGAATTTGCAATATTCAGCTCTCGCCAGGTTTGTTTTACTTAAACTCACACACCATGTTACTATGCACAAGTCATATTCACGACATTACCAAATGAAATTCAATTTACATTTATTTACTACTCAGATATAGAAAATAAATCATGGGTCTTTGTTTTCTAAACATAAGTAGACAAAGTAAAACCTGTAAGACTTGGAGAGTACCATGCAAATTTCTAAATATTCTAGCCCTATGTGTAAGTGATTGTGACTCATTTCCAGGGAACTACAGTCCATCATAATTCAGCCAGTCTGGGGCACAAAAACGACTCAGACTAACCTTTACAGTATTCCCAACCCATGTATTACAGATGGTTCTGGTGCTCTCAGGTTCATTTACATGGCTGTTATCTTTTTCTTACAAAAATATTTTCTTTTCCTGTAGCTTTCAAATCTTTTTTTTTTTTTTTTTTCATATAAGTCTAAGAACTTTCTGAGGTAGGGATGGACAAACGTTGTGTTATTTCAAAAAGCCATATGGGCTTCATTTACTTTAAAAGATAAAACAAGAAAGAGAAAGAGAAGAAGAAAGGAAACAAGGAAAGGAAGAGGGTTGGGTTGCTCTCTTCAGTTGGTTTCTGACTCTCAACAAAAGGGCGGGGAGACATTTCTTGTTGTTTAGAATCAGTAGGAGATATGCAAGCATCGACACAAATTATGTCAGGGTTTGCTCACTGAACTTAACAAATGCAATTGAAATGAGAGTAAACGAAATGCTAGAGCAAGTGGTTCAACTGACCATGACGGATGGACTACTGTGTACCATCGACAATTTGTGTATTTCCAGTAGTGGGAAGGGGCTTATTTTGAGAAGTTAAATATATTAAAGTCAATCATTTGAAACTTTTTCTTAAGATAACAAGAAAAATTATCTAATGTTAACTTTGTGGTCAATTTGGCTTTTAAGGGTCATTATTTGTTGTTGTTTTTGTTAAAACTGAACATGCGTTATACATTTCAAATTTTTTTTTACAAGATTATATATACATCATGAGTTTTTTATTTTATAAAATTAATATTCAAACACGTTACAGTTTCTCTATTTACACCGATGAAACAACAAAATCTTTTCTTTTTAATGTTTGTGCGAGCCCCAGGCATTCCAACTTTAGACAATATTTAACATGATGGAGTCAAACAGGTTCATTATTGGTAAGAACAATATTCCTGTTTTAAAAATGAATTATTGACTTATCCTTTGTACTCAAAGGCAGTGTTAATCATTTAGAGAAAATAAATATTCTGTTTTATTAAGAAGAGATCAACTTCATTTATTCCTATTTAGTTGTCTTCTCTTTGTCAGTGTGTAGACTAATGAGAAATCTTAGAAAGATCCTTTACTGTCTAAACACTCAGCACACAAATGCTTCACAATAGAAATAACACACAAAATGCATTCAAAGACAATACATAGCCTGAGAAATTCTGTGTGTTGACAGCTCTCCAACAGTGTTATCACAGCAGGGAGACATCAGTTGAAGAAACAGATAGTGACCTCAAAAAAAGTCTGGTCAGCGGTGTGGACAGGGTTTCACAAGATTATAAATCACCCCAGGGTCGCTCTGTTCCCACCATAAAGAAAGCATGGTCATTTTATTGTAATCTAATAAGAGATGGGAGCAAAGGACAGCTCCAGTGTGTGTGTGTTTTTTTTTTTTTTTTTAAAATCTTGATTACTGTTTCAAAACTATACAGTTTCTCTGCTATTGAAGTGTAGATTATAGGGGTTAAGGCCCAGTTAGGATTGGATTACCTTTTATAGCCAAATGTTATCCCCTGGTTCATGAATCAGAAAGTACTTAAATTAAACTGAACATTTGGGAGTAATCTCAGGGCATAGCTTGGTGGTAGAAAATTAATCATTATTTGGTGGTAGATTATTAAACTGTTCATTTGAAGGGGGTTTCCTCACAGAATCAGAAAATTAACTCTGTGTAGAGTATACATTAATAATGTGGGGCATCCTATAACATGTAACTTGTTATGTTAGGATTGGTTTCAGCAGGAGGGATTCAATGAAAGAACACATATTTATGTAAAATGTATGTTACAGGTATACATATTAATTCTTCATTGACTGACTATCAGACTTTTAAGTTTCGTGGGTCTTACTAGTTTCCACAATGTGCCTTAAATTAGTTTGTACATTTGTTTTTCTGCAATACTCTTAATCTTAAACTACACAGTTTCTGAATATTTCATATGATCTAGTCAACATCAGAAAAGCTAACAATTCTGCCTTAAGAATACTAAGAAGTCCAAAAGTTTTCTAAATTAGACTGAGCATTGAAGAAATAGTATTGAAATTTTGAAGACAATTTCTTGAATTGAAGGCATTCTGAAATGTTCCATGCTTCTTGATTTGACCTTAGAAACATCCATGTGGCCTGCAAACAAGGTTTTAACTTTGTCAGTCACATTGTCATTTAAAAATAAAGCTTCTTCAACACTACTTGATAGCTACATATTCATGCAGCTATAATGTGGAGTCCTACATTTAAATGGATTTTATTCCTTAAGTTAGCACCTTTGTTTGTCAGTTTGGTCCCGGGGAACCATGCTGACACCCAGAGATAAGTCCTATCAGTCTTGAGCTGTCAACCGAATGCTGATCGTTAAGACACTATCATTAGTAGAGGGAAGCAGAGTTAAGTGCTATTGCTAAGGGTATATTTTATGTTATTTTTCCAGACCCAAAAGTAAACAAGATGGAGTTTGAGGCTTTTCCTTTTATGCTAGGCTTTAAGCTGAGCTTTGCAGGCTGTTTTCTTTTCCCTTCAGGAGTCACACAGACCTTGTGGTTTCACTCTCATTCACTTTCTTGAGCAAAGATGAATGCAAAAGGGAATTCTGGCTCCCGAAGGATATGAGACTGGTCGGTTAAACAGAGTGGGTCTTTAATTCATCTCAGTGTATTTTCCACTTGTCAGTTTCTCTTTGTCTCCTTTTGGTTTATATATTCCTAAGTAGGGGAGTAGGCAGATTTCACTGGGTCTCTTTGCCATTTGCTTTCTGCAGGGTTGCTCCAAGTGCTATTACATGAACTGGCAACTGGAAATGTGGGCAAGTTCCATTCTGTTTTGAATTTAAGGGGGACACATTACCTTTGTGTTTTTGCAAGCTGGCTTTGGCTGAACTAACGCAAACTGTGAAGGTCACTGTAACTTAGCAAAGAATGACCAGGACAAGAGTACCCAATTTCTTCTTCTTCTTCTTCTTTTTTTTTTTTATAATTTTTTTTATTTAATTTTATATAACAAAGTCCAATTAAATGAAAATAAACATTTATACACAATATTTGGGAATTTGGGCGTCGTTCTTTCCAAACTACTTCCTGCTGGTAAGGGGCGCTGTCATGGGGGATTCGAAGAAGATTCAGATATCGATATCCTAGCTGTAGTCTGTAGGGCTGTTTTGTCCAGCTGTTTTGAATGTAGGATCAGCTTGAGTACCCAATTTCTTATAGTAGTTCATGCTATCATTATCCTGTTGCCCATTGGCAGCTGTGAGAATTTTGTCTATAAAATATGAAGTTATCCAAGGAGGAATAAAAATATTTTTGAAACATATATTTGATTGCAATCTCTCAAACAAGTTCTTATTCCATCAAAGTTATAGACATTTATCTTGCCACAATAATAAGATATGAATAAATACCTTTACATAAAGAATTTGGTTATTTGAGAAGCATCATTGATCACTGATAGGAGAAACCCTCTTCTTCTCTACTTCTCTCTCTCCAGGTAGAGAGTACACATTAATACATAACAACCTACATGGAATCCTGACAATCCTCATGTGGCTAAGTGTTGCATTTAACCATCTGTTTTACATATGCACATTTTTGTAATCTTTATTACTAGATGCTCTCAGAAAGAAAGTTGGTAAGTGCAAATGCCAGCACATACTTTTGATATGGACACAGAGTAGCCTGGTTCAGGTAGGAAAACAAATGTGTTGATTTTGATTTATCACTGCTGACATCAGCATGTACCATACTGCTCACTGGGAAGCAAAATGAATGCACGTGAGGAGAGTGATGTAAACACTATTTTGATTATTTGAAGCAAACAAACCATTACTCTTTGATGAAAAATACTATTACCATAGTGGATCCTGAATAGGGAGAAGAGGCTAGAAGATAATGGTAAACAATCTACTATTTCTTGCGTAGGATCCAAAGATGTCAAAGCTTAGTATTTAGGAAGAAATAAATACATAAAATAATTGAATTTTATTTGGATTTCAGTCAGATTTTTACCACTAGTGCATAGTTGCTCTAAAACTTGTTCCTTTCTTCTTCAAACAATTCATTCAAATGGCAAAATCCTTCCTGTAAAATTTAATTTTAAAACCAACAATCATTTTATTACACCTTTCAAATATAAGTTCCTAAATATGATTTTAATTTATTTTCTCAGAAGATTGTGCTTTGTTTTCTTTAAACATGCATATTATAAAGCTTAATTGTAAATTAAGTTTTCATTTCTTTTATGTGATTTATAGATACAGATTATATTTGACCTATGGTTATGTATACATAACCCCCCCCCCAGTCTCCCAACTGTTCAATTGTCCCCACTCCATAGAAATTTTATGAAACATTTGTAAGGGAACATATTTAAGGGCCCAAAGTTGGTCTTGCTTTATCTATCATACATAAATATGTTAGTGTATATTAAATGTCAGATTAGAAAATCCTGTTCAGTATTGCTAACAGAACTCCTGGTCTTCAGAGGACAGTACTTAAATAAATTTATATAGGAGGGTAGAGTGAGGAGGGGCCCTGAAAGGACAGTGGTCTCAACAGTGACAGTAGCAGCTTCCATGAATGGAGGGAGACGAAGACTGTTGTGAACCTAGACCATAGCCAACAGAGGCCACAGAACCCAGGCCAGGAAGTGGGAGAGAGGGAGGGCTCCCCTGGGTGAGTTGTGTCAACAGGGGATTGACAGAAGTGGGAAGACAGAAAAAGGGGTATATGGCAGGACCTGGAGGGAGAAAAGGGGGAGAAACTTGGCATAACAACACTGTAATTTCAAAGGTGCAAGAAATAGTAATAGACATAGAGGGAACTGATTGGTTGTAAAGAGAAGATCAAGCCACAGTGTCCCTCCTGAATATGACACAAGACAATTAGCACACTCTAAAAGAAAATTTTCAACATACTAAAATTATTTGCTTTGTAGATAGTACTAATACCTATACTAATAATAGCTTTAAAGCTGCAAAATATGGCTTACAGTTTTAAAAATATAAATACTTCAGTGTTTACAAGCTTACTTTCTTAAACACCCAACATTAAATTGGTATGTGGATGTAGATATAATGCGCTTCATTTACCAGTGAAGAAATGACAGTTTCTAAGAGACTAAAGAACTTGTCCAAGGTCAGAGACAGCGAGGTGCAGAGGCAGCGAAGACTAAGTCTTCTGATTGCCTGCCGCCGTGCTATGAACCCAAGATGCAGCCTAGCACTTTTGAAGGATTGTGGCTATCCTGTTCTCAGGGTTGAAATCTTTCTCAGAAAATTTTAGCTCAGAAAGTGCTGCACAATAAGACATGATGTCAGCATGTGATTTTATTTTTTTCAGTGCATCTCAATTGTGCCACTACACCCATTCTGTTTGTAGAGGAGAGGAAAGATACCCGCTCTAGGAGTTGAAGATAACAGCTAGTGGTGTAAGTGTTGACACACATCCTTATTTACTTATCTAGGTTTCAGAACCTCTATACAGTTAAGAGAATGCTATCTCAATCATTATGAAATACAGTTACTATTAGGTGGATGTTGATTTAATGAAATGAATGCCAAAACTCTTCGCAAATGTCTTCTATGAAGTGCAACTGCTCTAAAACTCAGCCGCCAGCTTTTATTGGAAAGAACAGAAATACTTGCTTTAATGAGTGATTTGATGTTTAATCTATACCTTGAGAAACCCCGATTAATTTTGTAATTGAGACTTTCCCCCCTTCTTTTTCTTACTACTTCAATTGATAGGCACAGTCTGAGGTTTTATTATCAGTGACATACATTAAATTATCAATGAAGAGAGGGCACTTTCCCATTGAAGGTGATTCCAATGTTTTTATAAACTTAATAAGGAGTGTTCTGTCAACGACCTTATTCTTCTATGGTACGTTGACAGTCTTTTGATGTGGTCCTCTCTCTCTTGCTCTCAGCTTCATTCCGGGGGTCTGCTGCCACGTCTGCTATTATGGAATCATTTCCTGGTTGAGTGAATATTTTCTCAAGGTTTGAACTTAGTGTGCAACCCAAGGATGCCTTACCAATTAAGTTGCATGTTGATTTTGTTTTTAGCCAGCTTGGCATCAAAGGCTGAACTCTTCAAATTAATGAAGCCCATGTTGTAATGATTAGTTTTCAGTTCCTGCAGCCAATATGTCATATAACAAGAGGTGATCTGGTTTAGCAAGTTGTAAATCAGTAGGCTATAGATCCGGCCTTGCCTGTACCCAAGAAAACAATTATTATAAAATTCTTGCTTTGGGGGAAACTTGGGACTAGTGATTCCTATTAAGAAAATATATATTCTTGAGACTGAAAAAAATCCTTCCCATCCATTTTATTTCTTTATCTTCAATAAGAGTAACTTCTAATTCACATTGTAAAAATTAATCTAAGTGGGCATAGTGACATAGCCTGTAACCCTAATACTCCAGAGGCCAAGACAATAATATTGAGAATTTTGAGAAAACCTGGGTTATATAGCAAGTTCTAGAGCAATGCAGACTACATAGAAAACAGCTTGTCTTGAACATCAACAGTAAGTCTTATCCTAGCATACAGGATGCTTTATCCATGTGACGATAATTGGGAATAACAATCCTCCCCTCTTGAAAGTTTGTAATCGTTGCATAAGAACAATCTAAATTTTCCGGGTGCCTTGAACGGATTTGTGAAGCATCCGTAACATTTCAAGTTTAAGGTTACTATTGTTCTTTATTCCCACTTACAGTTAATGAGAATTCCAACAGTTAGCTTCATTTGAGCAGCCAATGTGTTCTGCATACCTTCTTGGTCAAGCACACTTTTGGGTACTAAGGAGAAAATGGCAAATAAGGAACCCTTTCTTTTCTCTGGAATTTGCTGTGGAATATGCATTCACACACACACACACCACACACACACACACACACACACACACACACACACACACACACAGGGAGCAGGGGGAGGGAGGGAGATAGGACCTCATATAAACATAAGAAAACTAAAAAAGAATTATGTATGCTTTTACATGTGAGAAAGTGCATATATACATATATATACATATATATGTATATATATAGCATATATATAAAGTATATATATATATACACACACACATATATGCATATATATATCAGACACAATTGAATGTGTTTTGTCTCATAATATTCATGAGTACACAACTACAGAGTGTTAAAGGAGCAGGAAAGAGGTAACCCTTTCATAGGAAAAAAAAAAAAAAAAAAACAACAACCCCAAAGCACAAACCTCCCAAGATGTCATGAATGAGTGTGGGAATTTGAGTGAAGGGAAGTGACCTATCTTTCTGAAGGATACTTGAACCTAGGTTTATAGTTTGATGACCACAGGGGACAGTATCTAAGATGGGATGACAAGAGTTCAAAATTACCATTATGAAAAGTGTTGTGTGTAACTTAGACTATAGACTATTTGAGACAAAATGAAGTAGGTAAACCACTGGAAGGTAGGAAGCATATTGACCATACTTGATTTTTTTTTTTGTATATTTTTTACTGAATTAATTAAGCTTCACTTAAAGGAACTCAAAACTAGTGTTTAAATCAAGAATATGTCATAAAAATCAAGATTACAAATAATCAAATTGAGGAATGTGTTTTATATTCGTAAGTGTAGAGTACATGTAAAATTCTTTTGTGGTATGAAACGCTTCTTTTAATATGCAGTCAAACTGACATTTCAATGAATGCCTAAGAGTCTGTTTTTTATGCACCATTTGGGATCTGCATTGACACGCCAAAGGCAGTGGGCTCAGGGTGTTAATTCTTTCCATGTTTTTGTTTTACATGTGCGTGGGTACAGCTGTCTATGCTGTTGCCAGATGTCAGAGTAGGGGCTTCAGGAAGCTTTTCCGCAGATCTGCCATTTCCCAGAGGTGAAATATTATAGTGTAAAATAACACTCAACATATAAATTCAAGTTGTCTGGTTCCCTTTTTTGTGCATTTTAGGTGTTAATCAGAAACACAGCGCACAGACGACTTAAGTCCAGCCACATCTTGCATGTTATTGACAATAGCCCAAACAAGAAAAAAGTCTGCAGTGGCATAAATTGATAAATAATAGAAATAAAATGTGAAATATCCATGCAATGGATACAATGTTTGCGAAAAACAAAGAAGACTACTGACACTGTAACATGGCTGAAATTTGAAATTTTGCTAAATGAAGAAACCCAGAAACGAAAGACTATAGCTACATCATTCATTTTATGAAAATTGGCTGTAATAAGCAGAATCTTAAAGTCTGATTTATTCCTTGTGATTGAAAGGTATGTTGGATAAAGATTACTAATGAATAGAGGGCTTCTTCTATGGTGGTGGACAAATAAGTTTGAAATTAGGTTTTGGTATAGCCATGGAGCTGACCTCATGGTCAAAAGCTCTTGCATAAGCCCAAAAGTGTGAGTTTGAATCCATAGTACCCACATAAAGGCTCGTTCTTCCAGACATGACTGTAACCTCAGAATTGGTATGGTTGAGATGGGCAGATCTTAGAAGCTCAGTGACCAACAATCCTGGCTTCTGGTGGAGACAGATAGGTCAAGTCATGTGATGTCTTCCTTTGGCCTAGACCCAGGCATGTGCAATGGTGCATACATACTTATATGCTACTCACACAAAATTAGATTGTGATGAGACTGCATAGCTGTGTGAATATTCCAACACTTTTTATTTACACACGTAGGTGAATGTATACTATAGGAAAAGTTTCTAAATAAAGCCATGGAAATGTAAATATTTAATATAACAAATGAGGAAGGCAGTTAAATGACACAGAATTATCAACAATGTGGTGGTTCAGTTTTTATAATATTCTTTTTTAAACATTTATTTTATATGCATATTTATGTACTTGTATGTATGTGCACCATGTTCCCACAAAATGCAGAAAAGGGTTTCAGACCCCTTGGGATTAGAATTGCAGGTGTCTGTGATCTGCCCAGGGAGGGTGTTGTGAACTGATCCTGGATTCTCTCCAAGTGTGGCAAGATCTTCTAACTGCCAAACATCTCTCCAGACCCTCTTTATAATATTAATTGAAAATGCACTCTAAAGTGGCACACTAAATATGAAGCATATAATTAGTCACACATTAAAAGCAATGTTTTCATTATTTCCTTTCAAAAAGATTTTGACCTTTAATTTTTTCAATTTCACTAGAAATAAAAATTAACAAATTAATAGCTGTCTTTTGTTTCAGATAAATCAGTCATGATTTTTCTCAGGTCTTTCTTCCATTGACTTTGATTTCTTTAGGGGCAGTCTTTGAATTCAGAAGTATGTTTTCCTTAATATAACAGAGTAAGTTTTAAGTAATAGTAATACAGTTCATCTGTTAATAAAATATACAAATGTTGATATACTTAGTCCTACAGCACCCAAGGCATTGCACATGTTTGGACAGAACCATAACTTTATTGACTTAATAACAAAAATAACAGAAACATTTAGAAGCTTCCCTGTACCACATTGTATAAACTACTCCTTGAGAGTAAGTAAGGAGCTATGTTAAGTCTTCTGCTGATTTAAGAACTGAAAAAAAAAATCTTAGTAATTGGAGACTTTGCCCCTGTGCTATAAGAACCAAAATTAAAAATTATAATTTGGAGGAAAGAGCAAATCTATTTGCCTTTGTAAAAAAAAAATACCAAGTAAAAATCAAGTCAGTGGTGGTAATATTTGGCTTATTTTCTCTCTCTCCGTGCTTTCTCTCCTTCTTACGCACCGGTTCAGTTGTTATTTATTTTCTCCCTTTCTGAATAGAATCACTGAGATCATTCCCCCTGATGGGTATATAGGATTCTTCTTGGTTCACATACAGTACATAGCTTATAGGACTTTTCCCATGATGTCTGTATTGTTTCTGTCACATTCAGTTATCCGTGGGGTGATCAGAATGTTAAGAAATATTCATTCCCCATCCCATCCTTTTCCTTATTGCAAGTTTTCAGGGTCTTTTTTTTTTTTTTTTTTTTTTTTTTTGGAAAATAGTCATGTTTTATTCATTCCTTTATATTTAAATGCTTTTTGACCTTCAATATCCCTTTCTGAGTCCACTTTTACATAATATTAATATTGATATAGAATTTTCTTAGGAATAGATAAAATTTAGTACTTTAATATGTTGATCTTGCATATTGGCTCACTGTAGAGAATCAGTGGCAACAGCTTACTGTAGATACTCTACAAATATACCCAGTCACACTGTGAATAAAGGCTGAAGACTATGTGGAAGTTTCAGTCTGCCCCATAGAAACATACAGTTTTATATTCTTTAAAATTAGCATAACATAATGGCATAGCTTTATCATGTGATACATAGTAATAAATTACTTTTCAGATATTCCATATGGGAAAACATTGGTAAGGTATCATTCCTTGACATCCAAAAAGATTAATAGAACTTATATAATGAATTTTAGCCAGCTATTGATATCAATTCTGGATAAATCATTAGGCTTCTTGTTTGGGTGAGGAAAATGTATTTCAATAATTGTGTGTCTCTGTTTGTAAGCTAGTATAAAGTCCCCAAATGAGTCACCTTTCAAACTCTTGTCATTTAGTTTCTGTTTATTTATTGATGCGAAATACTTCATATTGTCATTAAACATTGATTATTATATACATTTGTGGTCATAAAAGCATTTTTTCCACTTTTAATGTTTATGATGATTTAGTTTGAAATCCATTTTGATGATAAAAAAGCAAGTATGTTTTATCTTCCATCTTCTACATTAGCTGTGTGTTTAATGTGACTTTGAACTGTTTATAATATGTGTTAAATGACTATTTTAGATTTTCATGTTTTAGGTACAAGTGTAACATCAATGAACTTTTCATCTTGATTTTGATGACTAAATTAAAAGAAATGTCCTTCTTGGTGAATGAGTGAAAAAGTTTAAGTAAATTAATTGCTTGCCATCATGAAATGTTTGTTTTTATTCTTGGTAACTTTCTAAAACTTCATTGTCATTTTTAATATATTATTGTGTACATACATCTAAAATCAGGAGCATTAACTAGGGAATAAAATCCTTTTAATTTCCAATTTGAACATGTTGACCTTTTGCTTTAACAAACAGAATAAATATGGTTTCTGTATTTTTACAAATGGAAACAAAAGTTCAAATAATTATGCAGTCTTTGTTACTTATCTCTTTATAGCTTGGGGGAATGATTTTTTTAAATAGGAGTGTTGCCTTCAATTATTATGTATATGTATAGAATCAGAAAAATTAATTCTTGAGTATTTTATTTTTCTTACTTACAAATACAATACTAATCAGCTGTCAGAAAATTTTGAAAAGGCATGTGACCACTTTTGTAGCGGCATTCTGCTGTATTTTTAAATGTATTCTCAAAGATAAACAGAGACAGATTTTTTAATTGTTATGAAACCACAAATGATAATGATATAAATGTCCTTTTCTATATTTTATCAGTTTTCTATTTTTAAAAACAATTGTTGCTCATTTTACATACCAATCACAGTTACCAGCTCTTCTCCTCCTCTGGCTTCCCCTACCCTACTCATCATCTACTCCTCAGAGGGGGGTAAGGCTTCCCATAGGGAGTCAACAAACTCTAGCATGTTACTTTGAGCCATGACTAAGGCTGTCACCCCTGTATCTAGGCTCAGCAAGGCATCCCGCCAAAGAGAATGGGTTCCAAAAAGCCAGTTCAAGCAATAGGGATAAATCCTGGTCCTACTCTTAGTGGTCCCACAGACTGCCCAAACGACATTACTTTGGTTCCATGCAGGTTCCCCTACTGTCATACTAGTGTCAATGAGTCAATCCCACTAGCTCAGGTCAGCTGTTTCTGTTATCATCCCCAAACATTTCTTGACCCCTTTGCTCATGTTATCACTCCTCCGTCTCTTCAACTTTTTCTTTATTTTTCATATATAGTATATTGTTTTCAAAATTAGCATCTATTTTTTTTAAATTTCCTAGAACTTTTATATTATTGATAAGGAAACCAAGAATTTTTCTGTTTGTTACTTTATTTTTCCTCTCACTTTTCCTATGGCTATCACATCAGACGCAAGATGCGAATCGCCTATTTTCTACTGATTTCCACTTGGAGACTTTGACGAACTGTTACATCTTAACCTTCCCCTTGAATTGTGGTGTCTAAAGTGACAGGTTAATTTCAAATTCAGTCTTGATTGAGCATATGCCACCTTTTACATGTTTTACATAACTAAAATAGAGCTGTGTGAGAGTGCCTCATATTAGGAAAGTGAATCTTAATCAAGGAGTGTTTTGTTTTCACCCACTGAAATTTTCTGAAGTGTACAGTGAATGTGGGATAATAAAACATTTGATATTTACAAGAGCCCAGGAGCAATGGCATGTGAGCAATGTGGTCTCTTCGTATTTACCTTCATGTGTGAAGCCTTTTTTCAGAGGAAGCAAAGAGAATGAAGACATCACTATTTCCCCACCCTAGTTGTAAATATGTTGTAGCTGTTAATCTATATGGTATTCTTCTGTGAGCGTGGCTCTTCACTACAAATGGAGAAGAAAACAATTTTCCCCAACTCTGGGTTAGTTTGATTGAGGACCTTTTTAATAATTGTTATGAGCACATTTAGAATAGGCTTTTGTCAAGATATTTATGATTCCCTGTGTATTTTAATATAAGTATATATATATATATATATAATTTTACATATACATATATATATGCAATTTTGCTTAAATTTAAATAATGAAAGGAAGTAATGATACTCTATGTGGGTTAGCAGTTACCAAGAGAATCATTAAACAATTACTATGGTAAAGAGGCTTCAGTGGTCCTTACTACTTATGATGGCTACATGTAGGAGAAAAATTTTATTATGCTAGCTTTAATACAGTAGATTTTGTTCTCTTCATCTCAGTATGTCAAAAGAAAAGACAGGAGCCGTTTCCAGATCACAAGAGCATTCCAAGTAAAAATTAAAAGTTGAATATCATGCAGAAACACCCAACTGAAGGAATTAAAATGAAATGAACAGACTTTTGGTATTTAAATCTAAGAAGAGTCAAACTGCAGCGGGAACTTGAGGCCATCTCCTTTCTTTCCTCTCTTTTGCAAATGAAAAAATTGTGTATGTGTTGTGTGGCTTAGTGTACCAAAATGTATGGGAAACTTTATCAAATAGTGAGATGTTGGACAGAAATGGATAGTAAGTTAATTTTGGTTTATAGTGCAATAGGCAAACATGTCACAACACAAGAGAGGCTGAAGAAGTGGGTAAGCTCTCTTGCAAGTGGAGTCTGTACAGACATCTACCATGCCCACTTTTTAACCATTTTAAGCTGGCCCTGTTGTGTTCCACTGGGATGTTATGAACAGATTCAGACACTGAGAGCAACTGTGCCATCTTTCTGGCTTCACCTTTGGTCTTGAAAACTTGTTCTTGATGAGCAAGACTCACACTTTGACATTTTATTTGAGACTTGTTGATGTTGTGTTGAGCATCTAAGAAGAGAAACCTGAAAAACCTTTTCCGTTACCATATCCAACTCCTTTTTGTTTTGTTTTTTTTCCATTGTGACAACCCTTGTAGGAATATGTTAAGCATCAACTATTAACTCTATACTATCTACATGCAAATTTATAGTGGGATAAAGATCTACACAAGACCATTTACAGTGGTCTTTGAGTTAGCATATGAATAGATATTTTTTTGTTGAGTTCTTTTTCAAATAACCCACATAGTTATGGGCTAGATATGTAATTCACTTGGTAGAGTGCTTTCCTACCATAAATATGCATAAACCAGGCATGATGTAATCTCTCAGCATTCAGAAATTAGAAACTGTAGGACCTAAAGTTCATGGTCATCCTTGGCTGTTTAGTGAGTTTGAGGCCAGCTACATATGACACCGTCTGAAAAAATCCTATTAAATGTTTCTACTTTAGTTTTTAGCTATGGTTTAATGCATCTCTTGTACAACCCTATCAACTTTTTGTCGGTGGGTGCTGCCACTGACTTGAATACAGAAAAAATATCTCTCTTCCTTGATGGTATAACAGTGCAGGCCAGGGCTTCATAAAGACCTTGCTTACCCTCTTTGACAGTGAAGTAGATTATTGCTATTCTCTGTCTTTTTTCTTTTTTTCTTTCTTTCTTTTTTTTCTTCCACAGAAATTCTTCTCCCTTGTGGCTTCCTTAGATTTATTTTGGTTTTCTTCTGCAGGAATCACGGAAATGAAACTGAGTTGTGTCTGTCTGTTCTATCCTGGCTACCTTCACCCACAACTTCTGAGTTCAGTTCTTTTGATCCAGTTGTGTTACATTGTTGCTTTAGTTTATATAAATCTCTGAAATTATCTAGCTTTGTTTCTTAGTTTTCTCCTCTCATTAGAATGAATTCTTTAAAGCAGAGACTGTGTTGTTTGTCACTACTTGATACTTACTGCTGAGGACAGCACCTAGCATTTGGTAAGGTCTTAGTTAACATTTGTTACATGAACTACGGAGCAGAACCTTTACACTTTCCAGTTGGTTCCTGTTTTGTGAAGAGTAGAGAATGGCTTTGGTACACTGTGGTGGCTATTTTTGCAGGTAGGAGGGTAAATGGGTACAGAGAGGTGAATGGTTCTGATCCTTTCTTATATCTAGCAAAATATATAGTGGTAGCTGTGATCCTAAGAAACAATTCCAGGCAAGGACTACACAAATTAAAAGGATCAAGCTTCCTGTGGTACTTTTTAGGTCCCATGCTGGATATTTTCATGTGCATCCGACGACAAGGTGCACAGTGCACCTTACCAGTTAGACCTCTCACATAGGTTTGTGTTTAAGGACTTCTTCATTGGCCTTCCCTGACATTTGTCCTCTCTCTCTCTCTCTCTCTCTCTCTCTCTCTCTCTCTCTCTCTGTGTGTGTGTGTGTGTGTGTGTGTGTGTGTGTGTGTGACTTGATGGGAAGTGTAAGTTGGAGATCCAGATTGGAAACAATGAAGAATATTTTGTCTAAATTTAGTTCCTCTCAGTCTAGGCTATGTAGTGAGTTCCTGGTCAGCACAGAGATTTTTGTCTCAAAACAGAACAAGAACAACTACAATACCCCAAAAGAAAGAAAGAAAGAAAGAAAACAAAGGGGGGAAAAACCCAAACACCTGCTCTTTAATAAACCATAAAGAATCCCCAACAGAAAGCAAAAGTAAGAAAACTATAAACTTTATTGTTCTGCTAGTTTGCCTTCTTTTGTCGTGATAAACAATATGACTGCCTTAGTGAAATTTTTATTGCTATGAAGATACACCATGAGCACGGCAACACTTTTAAAGGAAACATTTAATTGTGATGGGTCACAGTTCAGAGGTTTAGCTCATTTTCGTCATGGTTGGCAGGGGCATGGACAGGAGCATGTCCTGCATGGAGATATGGCGCTGAAACTGAAAGTCCTTAAGTCTTCATAGGCATGCAACAGGTAGTTGACTGAGGTACTGGACGGTATGCTGAGCATAGGAAACTACAAAGCCTATCCCCATAGTGACTCATTTCCTCCAACAAGGCCACACCCACTCCAGCAAAGCCACACCTCCTAATAGTGCCACTCCCTATGAGAATTTGTGGGCCAATTAAATTCAAGACACCACAATGACCAAAAGCAACGTAGGGAGGAAAGGGTTCATTTCATCTTACAGTTTTCAATTTACCACTTAGGGAAGTCAGAGCAGGTACTCAAGGCAGGAATCTAGAGATGATGCAGAAGTCACAAACAAATGCTGAGTATTACCTTGCTCTCTGTAGTTTGCTCAGCTTGCTTTGTTATACTACCTAGGACCATCTGCCCAGTGGTGATAGTACCCGGAGTGGGCTAGACTTTGGCACATCAACCATTAATCAAGAAAACACCCCTGCAAAGACGCTCCCATTATAATCTGATGGAGCTAGTCTCTCAGCTGAGATTCCTTCTTCTCATATCTGTCTACTTTTGTGACAGGCTGACAAAATCTCACCAGCACAATTAATAACCTTACCTCACTTTTAGCTTCAAGTAGGTCTGAATTACATTGACATTTTATGTTTGATAACTGAAAACAGAAATTCCAGGATTTTGAATTTTTTTTGGTGGATATTAGTTTCTAGAGATGCCTAACCAGGAGCAGTCATAATTGTGGCCTTGCCAGAGCAGAAAGATGATGACCCAGTAGATTGTAATAATGTAGAGAAGACAAGAAAATATGGTGCCTTAGATGAAAGTCACAGCTGCAAAACATAAATTTTCAAACCAACCACAGAAAATCTAAATTCTTTACCAGGGTGTTTCAGCATGAGTTCAAACACTCCATTCTTTCTTGCCTCCTTTAACCTCATGTGCTAAGCTATAGAAACAGAGGTATCGATCTGAACTCATTTCCACCAAATTTATCCCTCTGTTCATATCTTCCATCATGTTACTTTACATGATCTTCTGATCAGCCATCAAAGACAAAGGCCTGCTAGCTCCTCTCACCCCAGAGGCTCTGTTAGGCCACCCTGCACTTACCTTCCTATTAGCAATATTATATTAATGTATTATTTATCCATAAATGTTTTAATTCCTTGTGGGCTTTGGTGGCCACTTTAGCACTGGCCTATATTAGCATGGCTCATCACATGATGACATTTACCTGTTTTTACCCTTAAAAAGAGATTAAATTCAATTATATATTTAATTCCTTAATTATCCAAATACAATTTCAATAGAGTCCGCTTTAGCTTTCCACAGAGAGGCATTATGTTTGTTGGCCATAGGTCATTTTTGTTATGGTATGGAGTTCTCACTTTAGAACATGCCATCCTCCCATCTCAAAGATGTACATTTCAAGTACATACAGGTGGCCTTAGGCTATCACTTGCAGCAATGCTCACGGAGACTTTGGGTCCTCACCACAGTCATAGTATCTACAGGAGTACTTGTCATTCTTGAAGAGCAATGAGCATTCAGCAGTCTTTACCAAGTGCCCACCTCTTCTTCTGTTTAGACTTCTCTGTGTGTGGGATTCTAACAATGACAGAGGAACAGAGTGTTGCCCTAAAGAGTGTAGAGCACATTAGTTGCCATCCTGGGATGGAGTACAGAGGTAGTTCATGGTTCTGTGATTTTGCAGTTCCCCTTCTCCAGGCTGCGATATGTGTTATCTGAGGAATTGTTATCTGAGGAATTAAATGGTTGGACATGTGTAACATTTCCATTCCATGTTTTCTAGTAAGAGATCTTTCCTTTGTATCCATCTTTACTTCTTTATATATCCTAAATCTGGCTTTCCTGAAGAACAATCCACGCAAGGCTGGAATAAAGGACTAGAAGTGCCAGAAGCTGCTGAGTCTTAGAATAGCCTCCTGATTTCTGTCACTTTTGCCAAAGAAAACCCTGATTACATCATTATTCCATTACATTCACTCATTAATAAAGCCATTTGTATGTTTTACTGAAACACTTCCTTTCCTTTTACTAGTATTTTACTAGTATTACTAATTTTACTGATATTAAAGCCATTTTAGTTTTCATAAATGATGGAAATATTTTCCCTAATAAGCAGGGTTTTGTTTATGTCATATATTGAGTTTTATTCACTTGAGAAAATGTCAAACCTGTCCCCCTAAAATAAAACCCTGAAAAACCACTCAATCAGGTGTTCCAAAAGGCAGTATTTATTCTCAATCAATCTAGCCTTAATACCTTTCACAGGTATTTCATATTCCTCACTGTCTTTTATATGAATATGTGTTGTTTGTTTGTGTGTGTGTGAGTGCATGTGTGTTTACCACTTTGTTTGAAAATGTGTTATTTTACACACTGTGTCTGCAAGTAAGGAGAAGTGCTTTAGCAGTTCACCAAATTAGGAAATGGTGTTATTTTAGGCAATAGTAATGCCAAGTAACACTGTGCATTGATGCCTGGCTCTCATTCAACTACTTTCCTCTTTTTTATTGCCACATGAATACTTTGAAACCCACACCTAGAACAAAGTCTGTGGACTCTGTTACTTGGGCAGTCGTGCTCCAAGGAATATTTGGACATTAGCATAAAGGTTGCACATGTTATACAAAGTGTAATTAAAGAAGCTTTGATCCCCAAATGTCAACTAGCTTGCTAAGTGTCATAACAAAGTGTCAAGCATCTGGTATACAGTTAATTTGTAGTCATTAACTCCATATTGTTGATGTGACAGTTTGTTAGCAAAGCAAGCTTGACAGTTGCATTTTGTTCTTGATTGACACCCACAGACCTCCCCACCAGTTTAGTTTACATTCCTGTTGGAGTTTCCTCAGATTGCATTTTTGCTGCTTAATTTCTCTCAAGTTATCAGATGAAGTGCCAATAAACTTTTAAAAACATATGCTACAATTGTATAGAATTCCAGCACCTTCACCTAAGATGTTTTACATGTGCAATAATGTTGGAAATAAGAAAAGCTTGCTGATCTTTCCTCATAAATCAAAGATTTGTTCAAGTAATGCTGACAACACGTGCATTATCCTCATGCATAATTTTCACAAATGACATATTTATAACATGGCAATTGCTATGACAATTAATCTAGTCAGCACTAATTTCTTGTACAGTTCCATTAATATTTCCACTTTTCAAAGGCTCAGAAAACAGATAACGGGATACTTCATCATATTCTTAATTGCATTGATTCAATTTAAAGAGTCCATTATAATCTAATTTCATTCCTTAAATGTTTTGAAATTTTAGTTGTATTGAATTATGTTTAACTTGGTTGATGCCAGGTTTTCACCCTTGTTATTAATATAATCTTATTAGAACAATGTTTTGTGAGTTTTTAATGCTTTAATCTCTCACAGTTTTTCATTATACCAACCCTATTCATATATGTTGAGAATCACTTTAGCAAATGATAAATATACGTACTTATAAGATACATAGTATATTAATTGATTAAACATTATGCTCATTTATTTCCTAATTGCACAATCAAACAAAGCAAAGTGCCTAATTTATAAGCTTCTACAAAGACCCATTGGCAACAAGCACGACGTTTCACTTAGTCTGCATCATTTTTGTTTGTTTATTTATTTATTTAGGTAGGTATTTAGTAGTTTGCAAAACCATACTTTTAGACAAAGATTATGAAGCTACTAAAGCAAAAATTTAATTTATATTCAGTTTGTCTATTTTATTTTGCTAACAGATAAGGCCACATTCAACTAGTTGGCAGTATTATAAACTATTCACTTAGATTAATCTTATCCTTTGCCTGCCAATTAGTTTTACACTATTATAACATGAAAATGGAGTGTGGCCTTGGCTGTGCACCCAAAGTCAGAATTTAAGCAGTCACCCTCCACCTCACTATCTCATATTGGATCTATACTTTCCTTAATGTAAGATTTAATGTATTTTATGCATAAAATGAATAAAAAAATCACCAGAATAGATAATCACATGTTTTCTATAATTTTGATGACTATAAATCACACACAATTTTGGAGTTCAATTGTAAAAATTTCATCTATTTAAATATTGCCTGAATGTGCTTCATGGAATTTGTCTTTTGATATTTTGTATGTTATTCTAATCGAATATTCTGGAACGTGATGTTCTAGTCTACCTGTTAATTGACTGTGTGCATAATGCTCTAAAGGCATCATGTTAATAATGAGTTCTTTTTTTCTTCTAGTGTTTGTCTGAATGTGTGTGCATGTGTGTGATTGTGGACTCTTTTATGGAGGTCAGAAGACAAATTTGGGGATGTTGTTTTCACTTTCTACTTTATTGGGACAAGGTCTGCATTGTATTTCCTGCTCTGCTGCTAGTTGGCCTATGAGTTTCCAGGTCTCCTGTCTCCACCCTTATCTCATGACAGACCTTTGTCATTTGACTTTCCTTTTTCAGATGGGTTCTGTGGTATGAATTCATAGGGTCATGATATTACTTTTATTTGCAGAGCCATGCCCAAAGCTCAATCATTTGTTTTTGTACTTTTTGCTTGCTGTGGTTACTTTTCCTTCCTCATTGCACTGTATTTGAGCAGGAAAAGCAGTGAATTTTCATTCAGAACGAAGAAAGGAAACTCATTAATGGAGAGATGGGAAAGTATCTGCAAGCAGAGGTGAGAATACAAATCCTGATGTCGAAGGATTTGTGAGACTGAAGGTTGAGTCTGACCTTTTGAGGATGATAGTTCTGTGTAGATCACTCACTTAATCACATAAGATTTTGAACTATTAATTGAAGACATCAGGTCTTCTGTTTCTCTATATTGGATGTAGAATAAGGGTTTTGTGATACTAAATATATCGCTGGTAGTGGGTAAATTGACATTGTAGTTATACAACATGTGTATAACCATCAATTTAGTGAAATGGGTTACTTTCAAGTTCAGTGCAGTCTCTTCTGTGTTAAAGAAATGTAATAGCACTCATTGCTTAGACACGGTGTGAGTGTGATGATGAAGCACAGTTTCTAGAGCACTTTGTTCTCTCAGTATTTTGAAAACATAACTTCTATCATATTTGTTTGAATATCCAGAGTACTTTTAAGAAACTGAATATAACAGGTAGCATCTTCAAATTCACATACAGCAACAACTGTGACTTGAGAAGAGATAGTGTCAAAGGTTAGGTGTGAATTTTGCAAACTGGAAAGGAGTCTTGGAGGGACGAACAGTTCAAGGCTCTCTCCTTGCACTCCTAGTCAACACTGCAGCTTAAATTGGCAAAAGTAAAAATAGCAGTTTAGGTTTCAGCATCTCCAACCAGGCATGGCCTCATCGAAACAACTCGGCAAGAAGTTGTGAAAAATTTGGCTACAATAAAGGTTTCTGAATGTGCGGTGATCATAAATTAATTCAAAGTCAAAGGTGTAATGAATCTAAGAAATTTCTGGCAGTGTTTGCCAATGTTGAGTCATAGAATTTCTCTTTGCATGGTGCATGCTAACACACCATTCAACACCTACAAACACTGACTAAAACTCCTTAGCTCTGACTAGATACTCTTATGTAATTTTAATTGCTATCTTTTCACTGAACATCCAAATTTTCTGCCCTTATAGAAATATCAGGAGTTGGTTACAAAAAACAAAGATTTTTTTTTAGTATTTTCTACCATAATTTCTTAGAATTTAAGTTCAAGATAGTATATGTAGGGATTGTACTATGTTAGAATGTTTATTTTAAAAATTAATGTTTTAGTTTCTGATTTGAAGTTCATAAATAACATAATAAATTGTTCAATGAAATTTGAATTGAGATTATGACAGTATTTTCTGTAGTTTCTGAAATGGACCTATATACACTACTGCCATTTGTATGAATCAGCATTCTTTACATTTGTGATTATTAATTCAAAATATTAAACTCTGAAAAGCATCCTTCAGTATCACATAGTTACTCCACATAAAAAATGAAAAAGTACTTCCATCTAAATAGTTATGTTCCCTTCACCAAATGGTAAAAATTATAGGTATGCCAAAAAATTGTTTTGAAATAATTTTATTATGATTTATTGTCAGTAAAGTTCAATTTTTGTAATGAGTTGATATGTATATACACTTGGTGTGTTATAAAAATTTCTTATGTGGAAAAAGTTTAAAAAATTCTGTTTAGGTGATCTTAATCTACTAACTATATATCAGGTCATGACAGTGGGAGCCAACATGTTCCCATTGTGATATCTCCCTTTATGTGATACCTAATGTGAATCTGTTCTTTCAAGAAAGAGCTCCGAAGAAGTGCTAGTACAAATTTGAATGATTTTAAATACTGAAGCCTTTTGAACACAGACTTCAAGGAACACTTACTTCAATTCTGACTACGATGGTACCATTTTGTTGCCCCATGGCTGTCACTAACCTGTCTTTTATTATAGATTACAATACATGATTTTGGAATATTAGTAATATCTCTTAAAATCTTGGGGCATAAGTAAAATACAATTTTTTTAGTTAAATTTGATAAACTAAAAGAGCATCAGAGATCCCTAATTCTATGGTTTTAAGACTTATATGGCATGCAACAAATAGCAATGATAATGTAGGGCAGCAGAATATATTGTGATGGGTTATTTTTATAAGAAGACAAAGTGGAGAACAAAGATCGTGGACAAGTCAATTTATACTGGATAAAAGGAGAAATGATTATTTGCTTTTAAAATATGAAGGATGCATTCCCACCTCCCTTTAATCTTTTCTTTCTCTTTTGTGTTTTCTTTCTTTCTCTCTCTTTCTGTCTTCTTCTTCTTCCTCCTCCTCCTCCTTCTTTTCTTCTTTTGAAAAATTTCCCCAGAGGGAAAGATAATCTGGTACTTCAGGTGAACCCTACTACATTTCTGTTTGCCATTCATGTTTTTCTGATCATTTTGTTTCTTGCATATTAGAAAGCTAGGTTGGCTCTTAAAATGCAAAATATGCTCAATATGCACATTAACCTGTTTTGGCAAGATTCTTTCCCTAACTCATTTGTTTACAAGGATGCCAACAGCTGGCCGGGTAATGTAGATCATTTCATTTTTGCCATGGCAACATTTTGGGCATTTTTTATTTCCTGAATAGACCTATTCCTTTGGTGGCACCTTGTTTTTGTTGGTTCACTTGTGTAAAGCTTAAGAAACAACTTCATGTTTTCTGAAAGACCTAGAGAGTAGATTCTTTTCCTCCTTCCCTCTGTTTGACAGTTTGCTGAATTACAGGCAAATGGCATTACATTTATTACATTTATATTTTATTTCAATGTGTATAAATTTATAGTTCTTTCTACAATTTAAATATATGTACAACTCTTGAATTTAATTAAAAAACATCAATAGTTTATAAAGTAAGGCTCAATTTTTAAAAACTAGGCAGTGACTCTTTATTGTTGAAACTAGTGGTGTGAATACAATCTAAAACAGCTGCAATGTATTTAATTTAATATAAGTCAATTTTTGAAAAATTTCACATGCAATAGAGGGAAATTCAAATAAAGAGGAGGGGTAAAAAATCTCTGTAGTTCATTTCTTTTTTTTTTTTGTAATTTAAATTTCTTAAGGTTTATTTGTAATGAATTGAGCAGTGTTCATAACATAACTTCCAGTTTTCAAAAATTGTGGTCTGCATATAGGCTATTATTTGTAAGACCATTCTCTGTAGTTTGAATATCATGCCAACTAGTGCTTCTGTTTCTTCCATGCTAATCACTTATAGAGGAAAATGGCAAGTAATAGAGCTAAATCATAGTATAAAAGGAAGAACACTGAATTTGTATAACCAGATTCATTTATTTCTTAAGTTGGATGTGGTGGCGCATGCTTTTAATTCCAGCACTCAGAAAGCTGAGGCAGGGAGATCCCTGATTTGAGGCCAGCCTCGTCTTTAAAACAAATTCCAGGAAAGTAAGGACTACACAGAGAAACCCTGTCTTGAGAAACAAAACAACCACAAAAGTACTCATTTACTTCTGTGAGAGTATCTCTTTTTATTCTTGTTCATAAGGTGGATGCTGCCTAAGATGCCAAATAATAAATTATGTAATTGTAAAGTACAAGTAAACTGATGATCTATAGAGAAAATGCAGACCATGAAAATGTTCTGGTTTCTATTAACTGATGAATTGTAATAGAAAAGGAAAGATAGGCCATATTTTAAGTATGCATACACACATGTTAATGTTACACTAATTTGAGAAAATAGTTTGCTTCATAGAAACTTGTTTTACAACATTGTGCAATATACACTTATACTTGAAAATTATCTAGTCTTCTTTGGTGAAATGCTAGTTTTTCATTTTATAATTTTATACAACTGTTTTAATGTTTCTTAGTGTTTATTCTGTAATACTTATTTTTACATCTGTATTACCAGACTTGACTAAAATATTTAGTAGTTATATATATGTATATATATATACATATATAATTAACAAATATCAAAGAACTGTGATCAAATGTTGTATACTGATTATATTAGACAGATTAACAAGTTAGAAGGAAATTTCCTCATTTGTTAAGTATAACCAAAATACCAACTAGGGATCCAATATGGATAGTAGAAGAGAACATCTTATATTTCCTTCCTTGGAATGTTTATTAAATATGCACAGAAAGTCATTGACGGTAGTGTTCTAATTCATAGAACTCCTATTTATATGGTTTTGTCCTTTTGAGCAAGGACATTGGTAATCTATCCTCCTGAGATCAACAGCCCCTGAAGACTACAGTATTTAGGGAATTAGCAACTAAGCAAAGCACACAAATTAAGGAATCAAGACCATCATAAAATGAATTGCATCATAAAATCTACTTCTGCTTTTGCTTTGAAACTGTAGTTTAATTTATGGTTCTGTCTACTTCATGGGTATCTCAACCATAGTTCATTTTGTTGTTAAAAATAATGAAGTTGAAAGTATATGAGCTTTAAGATATCATTGTGTTAAAAAGATTAGTCCGATCAATTTATCTTTCCTTGACCAGCTTTACAAGCTGATTCATAACATTTTATCTTCCTGTTCAGAATATGGAACCACTGGAATCTATAGTTTACTGTCATATAGCACACCCCCACAACCCTAACATACATACATACACACACACACACACACACACACACACACACACACACACATACACACAAATAGTATTACCTTAAATAGCCTCAGTTTTTCAAATTTGGTATCATAAATATAGATTTGCTATGGTTACTTATTAAATACTAATTTAGGTATTATCTTCTTATATGTTATTTTGCCTATTTTACAACTATCAGGATTATTTATGACATGACATTTTTGTGAATATTAAATTCTAAGATTTTAGCATTATAATCTAGATTTAGAAAGTTTGTCATGCTTCTTTAGATTCATGGTCCCATCCCAAGCAATGCAAAAAATAGAAAAGGTGTGACATCCACTCACCTCATTGTGTGGTGGCTGTTATTATATGAACATTATCAGCAAGTATTAGTCTTTGCAGATTTGTAAAATTGAAAAAAAAATGTTCTTCAAATATTTCTATTTGTATGCATTACAGGCTGTGGTTCAGTTTTTTTTTCTGTCTCTCTCTTCTACACACACTCACACACACACACACACCACATACACCTAAATGACTTAGTACTCAAAAATTAAGTACTTGAAGTAGCTAAATGAATGTCTGTCTTTCTTTAGCTTCTTTTAAAGTAGGAGGTCTTTATATTAATTTTCAGTTGTCGTATCACTATACATGTTATACATGTTATTTCCTTTCTGTTTGATCTATGTAATATGTCCCATTATTTTTGGTAATGAAGATTTATAACATTTGAACACACATATTTTACTGTGAAGTTATTAAATAAATCATGAAGGTAGGATACCTGTGTTTCAGAGAAACAGGGGATAGATGTCAGTGAATGGCATTCATTTTACCTTCTTATATTATTTGAATATTTATTTTCCTATTATTTTCTATGATATTTATTATTTCATCAATCAATTAGCAGTGCTTTTTAAATTAAAAAATTGTATGTTTAACAATAAAAAATCCTATCTTTTTTTCAATATAAAGGGACATGCTTTTTCTTGGATGTTCTGTTTGAGATGTTATGAGTACCTTATAATGTAAAAGATTTTAATATAAATTGTTCCTGAGTATAGAAATGATAGAACTTTATGAAAGTGTAACAATTATCCTTTCTAGTCTGTCATATGAAAATGCTTAAAGCGTAATAAATGGTCTATGCTTAAAGTATCCTTCAGAATTACAAATATGTCAAGAAATCTAATTTGTATGCACTGGCTCTCATGCCTGTGTTTGTGTTGGCTTTAAGTAGCAGCACAGCTTTTAATTGTGAGGTTTTAAGTTCTGCAATTAAAATTTACCCTTTTTACTAAGGGGGTTGAGTGATAGTTTTTGATTTCCTTTAGACAGCTTAGACAAATTATATTTAAAAGAGCATAAAGATGCACAGAGCACTTCCCAATTCAGAGAAGGTCAAAGTGTCTCAGTCACATTTTTTTTTCTGAAAGTTTTACCTTGAATAACTAATGATTCTTCCTACTGTATTGACTAAACCTCGCTGAAGACATACAAGCAGGATGTCAGCCTGCTTCAAAGCATCAAGCCCTGTAAAATCAATGGCCAAAATGACCTTGAACAGAATAGGGAACTTGATATTTTATACCTTATGATATTATATTGAAATCACAATGAAGGATGCAGAAATAGATTACATTAGTAGTGCCTCTAAAGATGCTTATGTTTCTCCTTTGATTACTTTTGTGTTTATAAAAATAATGAAAATTCTTTCCAAATTACTAGCAAATTTGTTTAGAGCTTTGTCTATAGCAAAAGTATAGTAGAAATTCTACAGACAGATGTTTAATTGGATCAAAAGAAACCATAAGATAGATAATTCTAGTCAATAACGAAAGTGAGGTCACAGGAAACACATTTTTTCGAATAAGAGCCACAACATGATCTCTTGGACACTCTAAAACAGGCACATGCTAAAGAGGTATTGCAAATGAGAATTAACACCAAAATAAATTCTTGAAAAATGTAGCAGAAAGAATAGAATTTCAAAGACTTGAGTTTGTTAGCACAAACAATTGATATCTACCTAATATAGAGAGGCTGGTATATGTGTCTGATGCTGTGGTCTTGGGTAGAAATTGATGCCATGTACATGGATATGCTCAGATCATGGCAAGTCCTCTGGGTAAGAATGCTAAGCAAGGAAGACTTATGATTTGTGTTTTGTTTTAGTTGCAAATAAATTACTCAGGCAACATTACTTGATGTAGTTGATATTTGCTTCGGGGAACGCATTCAAGCAGCAAGTGGGACAATACAGTTTGGTGTCAGGTGCGACTGTTCTCACTTCATTTCTTCAGGCAAGCTCAGTCAGGTAGAGCAATGGTGCTATGTTGGGGGATAAGCTGAGGGTTTGACCAGAAGGAGATCACAAATTGTTACATGAGAGTAAATATTAGGATATGGTTTAAAAAATACTTCCCATCTTTTGGCATATCTAACACTGATATCATCCTCAATGTGACTGAGTAGCCAGTGGTGAGAAGTTAGACACTTCTATCCAGGAAATAGTACTTGAAAAAAACAAAAAATCATGTTTTGCTTTCAAGACAGAACACACACACACACACAGACACACAGACACACACACAGACACACACACACACACACACACACACACACACACATACACACAAACACCCTTCTGTTTTCTGTGTGAACTCGTAAAGATTTACAAAGTTTTTAAATTGTTAATGGCAAATAGCAGCTGCTATTTTTACATACTCAGCTCCCCCCTTTTTTCCTTATTTTGCAACCTGTGATAAATATCGGCAGAGTCTTATAAAATGACAGAAGTGCGAAAATATGAACGGCCTGGCAAACATGAGGTCCCACTGTCTATTTTAGTCTCTCTGAATCCACAGTTTGAAGCTATAAATATATCAACCAATAATTTTTGGCTTGTTCTCACATTTTTGTTTTTAGATATAAGTCTAGCATTTTCAAAGACGGTGGTTAATTTAGCATGAGGTGTACATATATATATATATATATATATGCTGATAGGCAATGGCTTCATTTTTTACTGCAAAAACATGGAGTGTCTTGATCAATACTTCCAGTGCCAGAAACTCCTATCTCATGCTTTTACTCACTACTGACATCCACCCACCCACCCCATGCTGTGAAGTTGCTACCTTCTCCATCAACTTCCTGTGTCCTGGGAGCCCATGAAGTTATCCTTACTACATTTCCTATATGAAAGTAGAAACTCATCTCAGTTTATGATCCATAGATTCATCATCAGCTGACGGAAGAAATTAAGTGATTCCAGTATGTTAATAGAAAAAAGGCATGACATTTTGGAAGGATTCCATCATTTTGGAGCTCATTCGGATAAATCACTTTCCCTATGAAGATTTTATGTCAGAGAAGGATGATGGTAATATGATAAGCTACAAAAGAAATATCTTGGAGCAGGTAGAACAAGAGTGGTTCAAAAGCATTTTGGGCTGATGCTAATCTTTGAGAAACTTGAGGAAATTCTTCATAACCTAGTCACATGGCTTAGATTTAAACAATATAATTGTGTTAAAAAAGACATCAATATGGAAGCAGAAGCAGACAACCACAGCTAAACACTGAGCCGAACTCCTGGAATCCAGTTGCAGAGAGGGAGAAGTGATGAGCAAAGGGGTCAAGACCAGGCTGGAGAAATCCACAGAGACAGCTGACCTGAACAAGGGGGAGCTCATGGATTCCAGTCTGATAGCTGGGAAATCAGCATAGGATATACCCAGACCCCCTGAATGTAGGTGTTAGTTAGGAGGACTGAGCAGTCTATGGAGC
This sequence comes from Phodopus roborovskii, assembly GCF_943737965.1. Taxonomy (NCBI): domain Eukaryota; kingdom Metazoa; phylum Chordata; class Mammalia; order Rodentia; family Cricetidae; genus Phodopus; species Phodopus roborovskii. The sequence continues at coordinate 20,658,343 of NW_026126511.1, forward strand.
CCCTGGTAGTGGATAAGTATTTATCCCTAGTATCTGAATGGTCTTTAGGAGCCCATTCCACATAGAGAGATACTCCCTCAGTCTAGATACATGGGGGAGGGCCTAGACCCTGCTGCAAATGATGTGCCAGACTTTGAAGACTCCCCATGGAAGGCCTCACCCTCCTTGGGGAGCAGAAAGGGGATGGGATGGGGGTTGTTGTAGGGAACACGGGATGAGGGGAGGGTGCAGTAACTGGAATTGACATGCAAAACAAGCTTCTTTCAAATATATATATATACATATATATATATATATATATATGTATATATATATATTAAAACTAGTGGATAAAAAAAGAATTTGCTGACTAGCTCTTGACCTTTTCTAGGTATAAAAGACCTTTCATAGAACAAAATATTATTTAGTAGACAGCAGAGGTAGGTTGTAAGAAAAAAAAATGACATCAATAATTCCTAGTAAAATACACACTTATTGCCCATGGTTTTATAGTCACATTCTAGTATTTAGGAATTACTAGTGCTAACTAGTCAAAACCATCAAAATAATTCTGAATTATTTATAATCAAGGAGAAATTGTAAGGCTATCTCTCACAAGCTGAGAGGATTCCATGGCAACTCAGTGTTTGGTCCCAGGTTATCACATCGATGCCACAAAACAGAAGGAAACTTTATAATCCAGTGATATGGTTCATAATATCTCATAAACACTAAGTCTCATCTGAATACTGTTGACCTTTGTGGCTAAAAGCCTGGTCAATTTAAAATAATCTGGTGTAAATTTCTTGGAATAGCTTTAAAATTATAATGAATGTAAGACTTAATGAGAAGAAGTCTAGTGAAAGAAAGAATACAAAACTTACAGAGAAATCAAGTGGACATTGGCATCACCTCAAGGTTCTCAGACATGTTTAAGAATTCACACTTTGTGTCACTGTTAGAAGAGAAAAATTCCCACTGAGTGTGATCAAAATCTCTACCTAGTTAAAAATAAAACAGAAAGTGATGTGTATTTTCACAAAACTAATGGTAAGCCAGGGTAATTTAATATATTTCTATTCTGAATTTCTGACATTTACAAGGATGGGAGACAAAGCAGAAATAAAACATTATGTGTTTTCCTCAAAAAACAAAACAAAACAAAATAAAAAAATACAGCTGGTGGGTTTAATTTTATTCCTACCAGCCGTGACAGCAGCCTTTTTAAATATTGAAAGTGTGAATTCAAGCTTCTACAAAACAGTTACCACATAAATTTATTTAACCACTATTAATTATATATGAAGTATCAGAATTGTCTTGGTCTAGTTGTAGTGGTTTTTCAGGAGGAGTATTCTGAAGCTAAAGAAACCTGCCCAGAGAGTGCAGTCCAATCCCTGTTTCGTCTTGTCCTCCTAATCATCAAAAGAGTAGCCTTGAAAACTCCCTTGTTCTGATTCTCACTGCCCATTGGTGACAGTTGGACACAAATTGTACTGACTATACTATAGAGCTCTGTAGCAGAGCTTATTCTGTTGTTTGAAACTCTGTCTTCATGGTTTGAGTCAACAGTCAGTGGCCACATATGGCTTCTAAGTGATTGAAATGGAGCCAATATAATTAAGGTATCACCTTTAAACATTATTTCAATTTGTATGAACACATCTAGCTGACCATCT